>NW_024104487.1:421328-2978828 GCF_003945595.2 Pipra filicauda | reverse complement strand
CCGCTGGTGCTGCGGGAAGTTCGACTGTTCCCCGCATTTGCTCCGATCCACCTCCCTGCCTCGATTCTGTAAACCGATGGGGCGCTCACCCTCCTCACACCCCGCACACGGCCGTGGGGAGAAAGATTGATCTGAATCGCACTTCCCCTAGAAGTAGAAAATTGATAAGAAAAGAGACTACTATGTAACATCACGCAAATACCTTCATAACATACGCCGTGCCTTTTATTCTCTCCAACGAAATAGTTCCCGAGTTTTATATCTAATTTCCTAATTACGTAGCCTCGCTAAATGGGTTATTTCGTGTTGCCGTTACAGTGGAGAGGTGCCTGGAAGAGCAGGGGAGATCCTGAGGCAACGAAATGGGTTCGGGTCCAAGCAGCAGCTCCTGCCAGCCCGCAGACGCTGTGCCGCAGGCAGATAAACGCTTGCATTAAATTTATTTTTCCCCAGCCAATATACCTTTTTTTTTTTTTTACCATTATATTATATTTGGATTCAAAGTTCTCGCTACCACATGGGAAATATCCGTGTTTCAGCGAGAAACCTCTCTGCGTCCGGAAATACTGAAGACTACAAGCCCGCCGCCATCAGACACATCGGAGAGGTTTCGAGCAACCTGATTTGCCCTGAATTTCGCGGTCCTTTCTATGGCCATTGTTTGCGTTTAAGCAGCTATCTTGGCGCGGGACGCAGGAGACGCAGGGACCCCCGAAGGGCAGGTGCGCCTGCGGCCGCCCAGCTCCGCGTCGCGATCCCGCGGGGACGCGACCGCAACCCGACTCCGCTCAGCTGCTCTGGGCAGCTCTTGGTGCCGGGCAGCTCCTGCTCCGGGAAGCTCTTCGCGGCTGAAAGTTTGGTAAAACTTTGATCTCGACCCACCCCCCTACCCCGCAGCGCTGGGCCGCAAGCGGCAGCGACCATACATCGACCGCCGAACGCAGTGTCCCGTGGGCTTTCGATGGGGGACTGGTACGGAGCCTGGGGAAACCTCCTAGACCCCGGTCTCCCCCCAGCCCCAGGGGCTTTCGGGCGGGAGGGGTAGTTGGTATCAGCCACACTTCCGGCCCCCTCGGGGACAAACCCCTTCGGCACAGTATGGGCATCGCCGCCGACCCCGACGGCGCGGCAGAGGGCCCCCCCCGCTTCCCTCCCTCCCTCTCTCCCCCTCCCTTTTTCTCTCCCTCCATCCCCCCGTCGGCGGCGTGGAAGGAGGGTGGCGGTGGGGGCGGGCGGGGGCGGGGGCAGGCTGAGGGTCTCTGGGCTCAGCGGGGCGGCGCGGGCAGCTGCAGTGTCTCTCGGGCCGGCGGCAGCGCTCTGCCCGTCGGTGTCACCACGGCGGGCGGCGGCTATCCCCACTGGCCTGGGGCCGGAGCCGCGCCCCCCGCGGAGCTCGCAGGCAGAGCTTCCCTCCTCCTGTCCTCCAGCGCCCCGGCCTCCGCCCGCCCCCGCTGAGCCCTTCTCCGCCCCGGAGCCAGTCGGGCTCCTCCCGCGGGCATGAACGGCTATGGCTCCCCGTACCTCTATATGGGCGGCCCGGTGTCGCAGCCCCCGCGGGCTCCGCTGCAGCGAACGCCCAAGTGCGCCCGGTGCCGCAACCATGGCGTGCTGTCCTGGCTGAAGGGGCACAAGCGCTACTGCCGCTTCAAGGACTGCACCTGCGAGAAGTGCATCCTCATCATCGAGAGGCAGCGGGTGATGGCCGCGCAGGTGGCTCTCCGCCGGCAACAGGCCAACGAGAGTCTGGAGAGCCTCCTCCCAGACTCCTTGCGCTCCCTCCCGGGGCCGCCGGGCAGCGCCGAGCCCCCCACGCCGCCGCCGGGGCCGCCGCCCTGCGCGGCACCACCGCGGGCCCCCGCCGAACTGGCCGCCGCCGCCGCCCTGCGCTGGGCCACCGAGCCGCCCCCCGCGCTCCCGGGGCCGCTCCCCAAGGCAGGTGAGGCCGGGCCGGGCCGGGCAGGGCGCCGCGGTACCGGGGCAGGAGGGAAAGGGAGGGCCGGGACAGACCCCGACGGGCGGGTCTCGAGGGGTGGGGCCGGGACGAAGAAAGGCGAGGGCTTTCCCTTCCTCCCGACGGGCGCCGTGGGAAGGGAATGGAAAGGCAGCTCGGCGGGTGCCCTTTGTCCCTCTATAAAAAGCAAGGAGCCACACAGAGCCCTGCCAGGATCGTGGCCGCCGGGACCAGCGGAGGAGGCCGGCGAATGTCGCCGCTGCCAGCCGGCTCCCCGACGTGCCGCTTTTGATCCCGCGTGGATCACAACCGCACGTCCTTCTGCCGCTCCCGGCCCCCTTAGCCGGCTGGAGTCGCTCCCCGGCTTCCCCCACCCCGGACGTCGGGGCTGCGGGGCCTCGTCCAGGACAAAATCTCCAGAGAGTGCCTCGGACTAAAAGCGGCGCCGGGAGCTAGAGGATTTCTGTGGAGCAAGGATGACCGGAAGAAGTGAGGTGGTGGTAGGGGATGAACCGGGCAACCCAGTCCTCCTGCGCTCCGGGTCACGTCTGGGGCTGCTTGTGGCAGGTCGGGGTTGCTGAAACCACCGCCCGCAACCGGCACCTTGTGAGTGCGACCTGTCGGTAACACACACTTCTGGAAGCAAAACTAACGCTCCGGAACTGCTGTCCCATTCCCCGCCCAGTGTCTGAGCGGGAGCCGACAGTCTTTCACGACGGGGATACCCGTCGGACAGGCCGCTGGCAGCCTAGTGCGCTCCGCAGACAAGCGGAGACTGACGAAATTTTACCCAGTACTCCGGGAGGGAAATGGCGAACCCTGAGCTCTCACCCACGGGCTACCGTGTGCGGTACGGAGCCATCCCGGCCACGGAGGCGTCCGTGGGGGCCCCGGCACAGGGCTTTGTCCTCCAGCACTGGAGGAGACACAACACCGGCCCCGAGGCGGCGGCACGGCTGAGTCTGTCAGTGTGGCGAGGATGCCGGTGGCTTGGGACCCACTTCTTCTTCTCCGGCCCTTGGCACCGCCTGCCTGCCCTCAGACCCCCCTGTCCCCTGCACTTCCGCCTGGTTCCGTCGGCCGTTCCCCTGGGCTTTGGGGGTCTTTGCCCAAATTTCCGCTGGCCGTAGCCTCCCACCAGCTCGGAGTCTTTTCACCATCCGCGTCCGCGGCGGCGCTTGGCCGGGGCCTCCTCCCTGCGTAGAAGTGGGGGCGGTGAAGCCGAAGGACTGGGGAGGGAAGGGGATGAAAAGCCCCCTTGGCTTCTTCCAGAAAGTACAAGTTCCTGTCCGCCAGCACGATATAAATCTGACGGATAGGAACGGTATTAACTTGCACGCCCAACTTTCCTTCCCCTTGATATATGAACTTCCCAGTTTAAAAGATTACAGTAATCACGGGAGGAGAGTGTAAATCGAATCTGATAGCAATAACTTTTGGGGAAGGTCAGGCTCAAGTGAAATGTTACCAAGCAACAGGCATTTTGTTTGCAAAATAAAATCAAAGTGTATTGATGAGAAATTCTTCCTTGCCAGCCAGTCAGCACTTTCTGCTAGCAGCTTTACCGAAGAAAAAAAAACCAACAAAACAAAAACAAAAAACAAAACCCCAAACATAACGGAGGAGATCTCCATAAATCAAGGCCCTCAGTGCCGCGCCTGCCCCCGCCCCCTCCCGCGGTGAGGCCAGGTTGGGGGGACTTGGGCGCTCCGGTACCGCCGAGGAGCCGTCCTGGTTACACAGACGTCACCCCCGTGGTCCCCGGTCCCCGACAGTTACAGAGGGGTTTTTCCCCCGCTTTTTATGAACATGTGGATGCGTGACAGCAAAGTGGAAAATGGTTCTTCCTGTCACCACACAACTTGTTTATTTCTAACTATCCTGCGTGTTCTGAGCGGCAGGGCTTTCACTTCCTTCTCCCCACTACCTCAATTAAAATCGTCGTCAAAACATGTATGTAATTATTTGTTCCCCTTGTCCGTCCCGTCTCTAACATACACACAAACACACACCCCCTTTCCACCGCGAGGACATTAATCTCCTGAAAGGTGTTTTTCACTACGAAGGGGAAATTTCCCGACATACGGTAGAATCAGATCCCTCTGCTTTTATTCCTGCCAGAATAAAATCCTGTCATTTCGGCGGGACAGTTGTGAAGTTCTGTTCTGTGCAAATGATGCACACAGAAACTACCCCTGTTGCACCTGCCTCTGCTAAACTGGGATGATCCCTCCTCCTGTTACCGTGCTCATGAACTTTCCTCGCCCACATGAGCACATTTCTCTTAGTATAGTAGTAGTTGTCCAGGTTTGTAAACAATATAATGCTATATTGGGTCGTGTCTTATTATCAGAGCCAGCTTCTTAATGCAGCACGGTTGTCTCTGTGTTAGAGAAGAGTGATTAATCTCCTACAAAGTACCTTAGACCTTTGAAGATAGGGTTGAAAGCCTGAAGTGAAAGTAATTAAAAACTCCGACAACCTAAACCAAACTAACACCCCCCCCCTTCCTCCAAACAGATAGAAAACCAAAAAACCACAACCCAACCAACCAAAAAATCCCCCCCAAACAAACAAACCGATAAAAACCTCACCAAAAACCAACGACCTTAACTTTTCATGTTTTTATGCTAGTTCTGGTATAGTCCTTTCTATTAATACAAATAAGGAAAACAGCAAATTCTTTTGGGATCCAAGAAAATCTGTCCTAACAATCAAAGAACAAGCTGTTTTAACAGGGAGTCAGCAGTGGGAATATCGAGGAAACAAATTTGTTCCAAAGTATTAGACCAAGTTTTCCAGACAAGTTATTGAATTGAGAACAGCTTCTCTCATCCATATTACTTTTATTTGGCGTCTTTACAAGATTTGACTCATGATCCTTAATGTATAAATAGTCAAGGAGAATTGGGGTATATATTGCTCCAAATTTATAGCAGCTTTATTTATTAATCTGTATTTTACTGTAAATGCATGCATGGTTCTCCCACAGTTCTGTGTTTTATGTATATCTGTATTTGCACTGCATCTCTGTATAGATCTAGGTTTGTATCTGTCTCTGCAAACATATTATTTTATGAATACTCCCCATCGTTTATATCAATAAGAAAACAGTTCCCCTAATTTTCCCCGGGATCACAAAGTGAATACTTGAATGCAGGCAATTTGAAATAGAAGGTGTTGGGGGAAAAAACCCCAACACACACACACGCGCGCGCGCACACGCACACACACACAGAGAAAAAAGTACAGTCCCCCAAACCAAAACCACAGAAACATACAAAACCGCCTAAACAAGACCAAAAACCTCACTAAAAGCCAGAACAGCCCCCTCCCAAAAAAACCCAATCCGAATCAAACCAACCAACTACCATCAACAAAAAAACCCACAGCAAAAACCCATCAAACCCCACGCAGAACAAAACACAACACCCAAACCCTACAGACGAAAAATATCCCAGAACGAGATTTCTTTCTTGAAGCCCAGAACATCTTTATGTGAAGCTTACAAGTTATTAAAGAAAAAAAAAAAAAAGCTTTGGTGAAGAGCAGCGGGTTGTACTTTCTAAATACAAAATTGGTTTTGTACCTGAAAATATAAACATTTGCTATTAATACACACATGCAATATTCCTACAATTTAGTGCCCACAGAAGGACATTTATAATGTATCTTCCCTAATTTTTGTTTGTTTGACGATTGCTATTTTGTGCCAATTTTAAACAAACGAAAATCGCGGTCGCGGCTGTTCCTGTGAAGGGCTGGGGACAGTCCCTGGAGCGCGCCTTCCACCTGGCCCTCTCCGCGCCCTCAGCGTGGCAGGCAAGGAGTGTTCCCATGGGGAAAATGTAGTTGGAACACAGCCTGACAGACAGGGAAGCACCGGGGCCGGCCAGGTCGGCAGGAGCTGCCATGCGACCAGCCCCAGCCCCAGGATGAAGCCTCCTGACACCGGCATCCAGAAATGATCTCGAAAAGGCAGAGGGGAAAAATACAACAGCGTCCATGCTCAGTGTTAGCCAACGGAGGGTAATTCTCCATGTGTTAATAACAGCACTTCGATTTAAATCACCGAAATCTCGTTTTCCGTGTCTGTCCCCGTAAGTCTAACAGCCCTCTGAGATGCGCCGCTGTGATCTCTGCTGTACGAGGAGACTGTCCTTGTGCAAAGGTTAAGAATCGGGCTCTGCGCGGTCTCGTGATGATAAAGATGCAAACTTCAGTGGGATGAGTTTTCAGAATTTGGAGAAAATTTTTTAGGCAAGCCTCATAAGGATATTTTTAAGAATACTGAAAATTGAACAAATCTAAAATATCTTGAAAATAATATTTTGTAAGGAACAGGGAATGTATTAGAGAGATCTTATCTGATATAATTTTTTTTTTTTGTAAAGCACGTATTTTCTTCCTAGTTGTACTTGTTCTCATGCCACAGAGATACACTGTAAAAATGCGGTAGTTCTGAAATACTCTCTACTTGCATTCAGTTAATTTTGTAGTATTGTGTACTACAGTGAAAACTATTGATGTGGAAATTAGGGCTATCATCTCCCCTAACTGCCTCTCTAACTCTGTTAAGACAGGAACCGGTAGTTAGATGTCCTCAGACTGCTCTCTAAGCCTTCAGTGTATAAACTGTGCATTCACTAAGATGTGAATCACTCTTAGTGCCCCTTCTCTTGTAACAAATGCGTAATTATGAACACGTGAAGGGACTAGGAGGGAAAGGTAGTGTGAGCCTCATGTTTTCTCAAATAATGGATGAGCTATGCCGGCGTTTTACCATCTCCTCAAAAGGATGCATGTTGCCAGTTTGCTATTGGCAAACAATTCGTACATTCCACTTTGGCCGCTAAGGCAAGATTGACACACTGAGCGTATGAGAGAGGATACATACATTGCCTTCTCTGTAATGTAGCAACATGCAAAGTTATGCTTGTCTGTTTGCACTGGACAATGAGCATAACCAATATAAAAACAAGTACCAAAACCAGGCTATCCTGCTAAAAGAGATCTTCATTAGGGCAACTAAGTTCCTCAGCTATATTCCTCAGCTACATGCTTATCTTCCACATCCCAAACTACCAGCATCCCACAGCTTTGTAGGATGACCCATCATTTCTACCAGGTACCACAATCCTCACGAGGAGCACTTTTTGGCATACTCACACTGTTAGGCTGTGCTCTGCCAGGATCTCATACTTATTTATAGCTCCCATTCTGGTGAGCAGAGTGGCTTCTGGCTCAGCGTGGGCTTGCTCAGACCTTGACTTCTTTCTCTCTCAAGATGGGAAATTGCATTAACAGACTTTGTCTCAAGCTGATCTGTGAAACACTAAACTTATTCCACTGCATGGGGAGATGCTCTGCCTGTTAATGGGGCGAGAGAGAGGCAGGAGGTGGTGAGCAGTGAGGCTAAGGTTCTTGCATACCTCTAACTGGTTGCATCTCACTTGGGCAGGGGTGTTCATCAGCACATTTTAGGAACCTTTGCTTGCTTCTTACAGCTTCTTTATCTAGTTGGGCTGTTAACCAGGGACTTGGGAAACCAAGAAAATAATTGCATTGGGGTTTTTTTTGCAGATAGTTTTTCACATATATGTGTTCAAAAGCACTGCCCTGAGCAGTTAAATTAGGCTCTTGTCAGCTGCAGCTTGGACAATGATCCCTCCCCCATGCATTGATGCCTCTCAAGGATACCATCATTTTGCTCTATGAGGAAGGTCAGCAGAACTGTGTTCTTGAGAAATAACCATGAACAATCTCAAGCAATTCTATGCACTCCCTTGTGCATAGGCTGTGAAAGCACTGTCAACCTTTCTTCCTTTCTTCTTGCTGACAACAATTCTATACTCAGGTCAGGCATTACTAAAGTGACCAGAGATGTGGGATGTTCCCATTTCTGAGTGTCTACCTGGAGACAGCATGGTCAATGGGCTTGTTTTCAGCCCTGTACTCAGCTCTTATCCTTCTTAGTTTAGCACATAAAAAGCAAGATACCAGGAACAAGCGCTAAGAGAGTTTGTGGGGTCTCCCTCTTTGGAATTATTTAAAACTCATCTAAGCAGGGACATGAGCAACCTACTCTATATTTTAGGTTGCTTTTGCTTTGGACAGGGTATTGGACCAAATGCTTTCCGGAGGTCCTTCTCAAACCAGATTTTTCTAGAATCTGTGCTGTGGGAGGAACCAATTTCTGCAGAGCCAGAACTTGAATACACTGATGTATTTGCAGACTTTTTATACCTTCAACCAGTAGTCATGATGAAGTGGTTCCACCAATGCTGTTGGACTTGCAGAGGGAATTTTGGCCTCCCTAAGTGCCCTCTTTATCTCACAGACAGTGGGATGGTGCTAGTGAGGAATTATGATGTGAAAGTGCTCAGGTTCCTCTGAGAAAGCTTGCACTTGGCTGGTGTGTTGCTGCCATGTAATCAGTGAGAGACGACTGATACAGTGTATTTGATGCAACAGAAAAATGGCTACAGCTTCTTTCCTTGCACATGCGAAAACGTGACAGATACCTATAAGACCTAGACCAGGTAACATTATTCTTTTGCAGTTTTATCTTCATGAGATGTTGCAAAGATACCTTAATTTTTACAGCACCTCTGTGAAAAATGCTCTTCCCCCCCCCCATTCTTCTTTGTTCACTTTAAGAAGACACTATCCTCAAATTTCTGTAAAAGCTTTTGGCTTCAGTTTTTTATTAACTTCTCTGAATTCTCTTTGCAGACATGAATGAGGAGAGGTTGGGTGATGCCAGTGGAGCAGACAATGCTGAGACCTACAGCGACAAAGACACAGACCAAAGGAGTTCCCCAGACATGACTAAAGCCAAAAGCTGTTTCACCCCTGAAAGCCCTGAAATTGTTTCAGTGGATGAGGTCGGTTACGCAGTTCAGAAAAATGGTGGGAGCACAGAGAATCATCCAGACAGCCCCAAGTACCACCCAGAGCAGAACCACCTCCTGATAGAAGGTCCTTCTGGGACAGTTTCTTTACCATTTAGTTTGAAAGCAAACAGACCTCCACTTGAAGTCTTGAAAAAGATCTTCCCTAGTCAAAAGCCAGCTGTGCTAGAGTTGATCCTGAAGGGGTGTGGTGGTGATCTGGTGAGTGCTGTGGAGGTTCTCCTGTCTAGTCGGTCTTCGGTGGCCAGTGGGGAGAGAACTTCTGCAGAATCCGATGGTCTTGTTTTGCCTTCCAACGGGCACATTTTTGAACACACGCTGAGTTCCTACCCTATTTCATCTTCCAAGTGGTCTGTGGGCTCAGCATTTAGGGTTCCTGACACACTAAGGTTCTCTGCTGATTCCAGTAATGTCATGCCAAATCCTTTGGCTGTACCTCTGCAGCACCCTTTCCCTCAACCACCACGCTACCCGCTGATGTTGAGGAACACTTTGGCAAGAAATCAGTCCAGCCCGTTCCTGCCCAATGATGTCACCCTGTGGAACACCATGACACTGCAGCAGCAGTACCAGCTGCGGTCCCAGTATGTCAGTCCTTTCTCTAGCAACACAACCACAGTTTTCCGGAGCTCACCTGTACTTCCTTCCCGCTCGTCAGAGGATCCTAGGATCTCAATTCCTGATGATGGGTGTCCTATTGTGTCTAAGCAACCAATTTACACAGAAGAGGAATATGAGGAAAGGTCTGATTCTTCAGACTCAAGAATACTCAACACATCTTCTTAGACTGACATTTGACGTGTGATAGCTAAGCGATACTCACAGTGCAGCTGAACTACTGGCCCCTAAGAAGAGGGACACATACTCTATGAAACTCTTGCAATTGTATTAAAAAGTGACTTTGCTTGGTATTATACTATAGCAATAAAGACATAACTTTTTTTAATTTCTTGCACTTCACTGGATAATGCCAAATAGCAATACTCTGGCTTTAGTGCTGAGTCTGTATTACAAAGGAAGACTTTATGGCTATTGGTTATGGGACTCTGGAAGGCTCATAATGGAAACAGAAGCCCAAGGTCTACTTTGTTCTTTAACTCAGAAAAATGGGGATGTTAAACTAGAATACTTGAATGCTGTTTTATAAGAGAGAACTCCTCAGGACATAAGAAATCAAATAAACATAATTCAATTGCAAATGGACTAAAACAAGGAACTTATAATCTTATGCCAGTGATCATAAAAAAAGCAGAAGAAAGAAATATGCACATGCAACTAATATGAGCTCCTTCTGTGCCGTTTGAGCTTGGACACTTTTCAGAGAAATATTATTAAGAGTTATTCTTTTCCCATGGCTAGGTCGAAATGTGTAATGTCAGTGTAAAACCAATTACAGCTGTGAATTGCATGAAGTGTATTGTGAAATGAACACCAGATTAAGCATTGTCAGGTTAATGTAGCATGCTAAGGACTCTAGAAAAATAAACTAAGATCATGATCTTGGTTTATGTCATTTATACTGGGCAAATACATTCTGAAGACAGAGAGCTGATTAATCCTCAGGCAGGGTTAAAATGTCCAGCTCCAGCAACTGCAGTCAAGGAAAGCCTCTTTTTCCAAGTCTGGGTTCTGCTTCCCTGCCTAGTAGTTTGCAACTGAGATTAGGCAAATGTTGTCATCAGGGAAGCTGAGGTCTTGAGTATGTACTGCAGACAATTCCAAGCTCAGCTGAGTAAAGCAGAGCTTGCTACAGTCACAGAAAGCAGAAAACAAAAGGCTCTCCCGGTGCTTCAGAAGCATCTTTTTTTCCTATACTGTAGAAGTAGAAAAAAAAGGAAATAGAATGTAATAGCAGGCCTTTCTTTAAAATAATATTTAGCCAAATGGCAACTTCCCTAAATGTAGAAAAGTATTGGTTTGAACAATTTATTGCATGATTGCATGCATTGATTACACTGCATATCTTATGTGTGTCTGAGTAACATTAGGAATTGCTTCTGATGAGGAATGCCACTAAGTTAACTGTTCACTTAGAAGTTCGTTAAGGTACTAGTGCCATTTTTTCAACTGCTCACAACTGACAACATATGCTTGACAAGTGACTTGTACAAAACACAGCTCTGAATGCAGATGAAATGACTGTCAGACCTTCAGGTGTATGGATTAGTCCCACATTTCAGAAAAATGTTGAGGCTGCCCTGAAGTTAAACCCTAAAGAAGATGCGCTTTAAAACTGTTATACACATATCAGGCATGTTATCCAGTGTCATTGTTGATATGAATGCCTGTCTTCTCATTTGGCATTTCTTGTTTCACAAGTCGCATGCACACAGTGAATCTTTCATTTTATCAAGGTACTGAACACGCACAGAAAGGAGAATAAAATAATGATTTTGTTTTCCTTAGGGGATAAATTAACAGAAAGATACTTTATCTTGCATAACTTTCCAAGCTCTTCAGAAAAGCATTTTATTGGTAATGCTACAGAGCAAAGACTTAAAAGCAGGGGAAGGGGGGAAAGAAAATAAATAGATTCTTTTATGGAAGTGTAAATGTGAAAGCATCTAAAATTTTCCTAAATGAAGAATTTTAATTGTGTCCTGACAGATTTGCCTGCATTCACGTGGAACTTGTAAACAAATTCACCTTACAGCTACTCCAGAGACAAAAGTAATAAGTAAAATATATTTGATGTTGGAAACAGAAAGGCATGAGGTAGTGAAATGCTGTGCTACAAGACTGCAGAAGAATTAAGTGTCAAAGGCTAGATAAGAGCAGTTAGGTCTAGGAGCTCCGATTTTGAGCGGATTTCCTTCCTGCAGAAACCTTTGTATAGGCATCCCTGTATATTAAATGAAATCTGTATGGGCTTTAGTTTGGTTTTGTGTTTTGTGTTTTTTGTTTGTTTTGCTACAGAGGTGGAATCATCTTCAGCAGAAAGACCGAACAGTGGCACCTTAGACAGCTCATAAACACTATGGCCTGCAGGTTTTCAGAGAACAGAATTTTGGCATCTTGGAACTGTGACACATCTTTCAAAGAAAGTTGACCATGGCTAAAGTGGAGTGAACTATTATCACACTTGTGCTGAAAATGCAGATTCGGTGGTATGATTTTTTAAAATTTTATCCCTTTTGATAAGTTGTTTTCTGAAAAAGGAAACAAGTTAAAATGATTCTTGTCTGGTATTATAAAATAACTTGACTCAACTCAAAATTACTTTTTTTTTTTTTTTTTAAATAAAGTAAATGTATCTCTGTTCAAAATCAGAAATGCAGGTTCTCATGTTGAACAATAATTTTTGTTTGGCCATGCAATAAAATATTGCTAAAATAGCTAAAATGGTATCCAGAAGATTATTTTTTTAAGAAATACTGATTGGCCTGCAGTGGTATTTTAGAGATGTTGCTTTGCTCACCCAGCTATATTTTCCAGGCTGGCACTACAGGCAAATACAGTTTTTAAGGATCCCTTGGTGTGTTGGCAGGAACTTTTTCTGCCCACACCATGCTGGGAGCTGTTCCGCAGACCTCTGCTGTGCTGGTGGGGACTGCCCACCCACTCCCACCCTCTCAGAGTGGGCAACCGCGGGGTGAGGGAGCCCCCTTTCCGCTGGAGCCCTGTGTGCCCCATCGTCAGGGCCCACAGTGGCCACCCCGGAACTGGCACCCTGGCTCAGGCCGTGCCTTCACCGAGGTCGGTGACAGCCGTGTCACCGCAGCTGGCAGCGGCGGGGCTGATCCTGAGCCTGTGGAGCACCTGCGGGGTACAGCATCCCGAGATTCCCACGCCTCCGGGGTCCGGGGAAAGGCCTTCGGGTGGGGCACCCCACACCTTGCGTTTCCCAGCTCCATCTTGTGGTGAACAAGGGTAGCCTCGTGACGGAGCAAATAATTCGTGCTGAGGAAGGGAGGACGCGGGGGTGAGGAGGGCTGAAGCTCAAGGTATTGATGCTCAGAAGCCTCCTGAGGACAAAAAGAATTCAAGCATCAAGAAAGATGGTTTGAGCCTGGTGAGGTCTCTGCTGGAGCCCAGGATCCAAAGAGGTGCTGGGGTATTTTTGTTTGGTGTTTTGTGTTGTGTTTTTTGTTTTTTTTTTTTTTTTTTTTTTTTTTTTTCCTCTTGGGTCTTTTTTTGGGTGCTAGAGCAGCTGTGGCATTCTTGGAGCAAGAGATCTTCAGCCTCTGCACAGCTCCTGCTCCTGGCTGAGCAGCCACCTGGGAGCCTCTCTGGGATGCCCTGGGACTGCTTTTTCTCCTGTCAGATGGGTGAATTCATTGTCTGCTTTCTGGGCAATGCCCAGAGCTCACTCTCTCTGCTCGTGGCTCTGCTTGTCCAGGTCCCAGGCCCACCAGAGACCGGTGCGGTGGGCTCTACAGAGGCTGGTTGCTGCCCCAGAGACACACTGCTAAAAACCCCTAGTTAATCTCTAGATGTGACAACATGGTTAAGGGCCAACAGCGATGTAAACAATAACAATGCTACGGAGAGCCCTAACGCGATGTTCACATTCTCCAGTAGCTCACGTAACTGTAGACAAGGGAATAGGCAGAACAGGAGCAGGGGTAAGAAATGGGGATGTCCTGCCCAAAACTATCCCCTGCCTTGCCCTTGCTGGTGGTTGTGATGCTTCCCCGGGGGTCCCTGACTTGCCCTCCTTATTGGTCTGAAGGGCCACCTCTGCAACATTTGTTGTATGCTTGGTGAACAGGCTCACCTCACATTTGTGCTAACATCTTTGAAAAATGACTTTGATTCTCTGAGTATACTGTTTCAGTGATTCATTCTTTATGTGCATTTACTCAGCAGATGTGAGTGGGGAAATAAGATTGATGCTAAATTTATATGTTAATTTTAATATTGAAGCTATCCTGTATTTGAAGAATAAGATCAATTCTTCAATTTCATTTCTTACGTGATATTGCATATTGTCATTACTGGAAAATAAAATTATTTCTGAATGCATACTATCTAAACTTCAATTTTAGTGGACATATAACTCTGAAGCATCATTCTTCTCCCTTCCCTTTAATAAATATCTTAATACAGTATTTTAACATTCTTACAGTAGTCTGCCATGGGAAGATAACAAAGTCTTTTCATCCTAAATGGTATTTTGTTAATGTGCTCCCTGCAGCATTCTGCACTGTCACAGGCAGATTTCATGCATGACTCAGCAACTCCCTGCAGGCTGTTGCATGCCTGCTGTAACAGGAATCTTGGTTAATAATTGTGTCCCTCACTAGAGATTGATTTCAATAATTTCCACAATAGCAGCAGTGCTTGAGAGCCATAGCCACAGCTAGTTGCCAAGTATGCCTGCATACAGGCTGAATCCTGACCTTAAGTGAAGGATCAAACCCTTAGATCACTATCAGTAACCGGATCATGTAGAGGATGGAATCATATGTACAGAAAGATTTGGCATTTATGGAGTGAGATGTACTTTAAGAAGGTCTGCTGCCAGAGACCAGGCTTTCCTGAAGCTGCAACAGAAAAAAAGTATTTACAGCACCTTGGGAGTGTGGTTTGGTACTTTATGTCTTTGCAAGCTGTGCAGGAGATTAAACTGAGATAGATAACAGGAACCTTTGCAAGATTACATCTTTGCTTTGCCCTCTAACCCAAGGAAGATTTTTCCCTGTCCTTAAGGGATAAAGTTAAGTGCTACAAGGATTTAATTGCTTTTATCTGAAAATTCTTAAAAAGCTTCAGTGCCCTGTAAATAGGAGAGCAGAACATAGTATTTACCAGAGCATATAGTATAAGATTTTGTTTCTAATTTTTTCTGTCTGAGAGAGAGGCTATAGCTTTTCAACGGCTGAACTGTGACTGCCTTCAGGAAGAAAGTTTCCCTGAAAAGCTCAGGGCAATTCTGAGATAACCCTGAGCAAGCCACTGTCACAAAAAATGTTGTGAGACCTAAGGTAAACACTGCTTCGGTTCTTTCCGTCTGTCATATTTCTGAGTCTATAGACTTCATACATTCCAACTTTCTTGTCTGCAACACCTAGACAAAACCAGAAATCTTATGATAATTACCCTTCTTTTCCCTAAAGGCAGTAAATACATGAGTCAGCAAAAGGTTGAAGAACAGGCAGGGAGGTGTGCAGGCTCAAGAGCAGCTGCTCTCTCCAAGGAAGGTGAGCACATCTGACACATCTGCCAGCAGTACACATCTCAGCTTGGGGGCTGCAGCCCCCTCAGGAGTGGGTATGTGTCACAGAAGAAAGGCAGTGTGAGAGTGAGCAGTGTGGCAGCAACATGATGGTGAAGGCACTTGTGGTAGCTGACAGAAACTTTCCCTCTCTGTTGCATGCTCAAACCCACTTTCAGAAACATCTTTCTTTGGAACGTAGTCCCTCTGCCTTGCCTGCACATTGCTGAGATGCCTTCTTGTCACAGTGAATATAAACCAGAAAGAGTGAGATAAAATTCACTATATACAGAAAAATATAAAAGAGACATTGAAATACTCAGAAATACAGAGAGACATACTTCCTTGCTACTTGTCAAATGTTGATGTTTTTGTCATTTATAAGGGCTACATGACCGATGTGACAAGGAGTGCAGAAGCAATCCTGATGGAGTATTGTACCTGAGGGAGTGCTGCAATGAAAATGTAGGTTTCTGTTTCTCAGCCTCTGCATGTTAATCTCTTGACTCACTGACTAGGAACAGGAGAGTGCTCAAAGCTGTTCATGTTGCACAGCTGGCAGCTTCCATGGTAACAGAAATCAGTGGGTTTTCACCTTCAACCTGCCTTTTGCCCTAGCAAAGTGAGGGCAGTGCTTAACGTTTAGTACAGCTACATATTATACATATTGAAAAGCAACATTTTCTCAAGAAGAACAGCTCCTAAACTACAGAAAATTATTCTGCATGGCTCCACACTTACTGCAAAACCCTCTTCAGGAAACTTTAATACCCTTCATAGATTTGGCCCAACTCACAGGCCAGCTATTACATTTTAGACTACGTGGCTTAGTCCCTAGTAAAGTTATGGTCAACTATGTGTAAGTTATGAATTTTCTTCCTTGCTCTTTCTCCCGTAGTTGCTTTTTTTTTTCTAATAGTCTGCAGAGATATAAACAAAAGGAACATTTGGCCACATGCATTTTTCTTCTTTTATCTCTATTGACAAATAGTTAATTATCAGGGACAAAGGGTTGTGGGGGAGAAGTTAATTTGTTTTGAATGTTTCCCCAAAATATAAATACAATAAAGAGCAGGTGATAATATTTCTAAGGCTTCAAAGAAAGAGGGGATTAGTTCTGCTCACTCACACATACCTCCTTCTGCTATTCTCACCTATGTTGGATGAACCCAATACAGGCATCAATCACTGCAGGCCTTGTGAACGAGTGGGAATTGGGCTGGATTTGGGGTTGTTTTGCAGAACTTTGAAACACATAATCAGGGAGGGAGGAGGGAAGGGATAATTTCTGACCTTCAATGGCTTCTGGGGAGTGGTGCTTTCCCATGCCTAAGCCTGAGCTATCAGAGTCTATGCCCACATTGCCATTGCCTTGAAAAGGGAACAGTGTGATCTATACCAGGAGTCAGGAGGTGAAAGGGGCTGGTCTCTCTGTCTGGCTGTGCTCATGCCTCACTCCTCTTCCTGAAAGTTCACCACATGAGATTTTAGCAGACTTGTGTGGTGTATATTTATGAAAAACTGTGACTAATTCCCAGGTGATTGGTATATTTTTTAACATATTAAAACTCAAGCAAACACCCTACCTGTCAAATTATTGTCTGGCATTCATATATTTCCTGATTTGGCCACCATTACTCTGTGCTGTTTTAACAGACTTCCACTTTTTCTGTTGTCCCATTGGGCTGGCAATAGGAGAAATAACTGTGGTGTTGAGTGTGGCAAGAGGCAGTACAATCACCACCATCCTGCTGGTAGTGGCTCTAGTCTGGTTCCTCACCTCCTTCACAGCACCACCTCCAGTGTTTTTACACACTTTGAGACCTGAAAGTGCAAGCCAACACCTAGTTACTATGACTTGGTCCTAATTAATCTGCAGCTGATTAAAGTTAGTGCCTGAAAGAACTCCAATTGCTTTTTTCTTTCAACAGCACCCCAAAAAAAATCACTAATGCTAAAGAACCAGTGACTCCAGTCCTTCATCCCAAGGCTCCCTTCTCCTCCTTAAATTGGAAAACTACCAGTTCAGTTGAAAATGTGAACTGTGTGTACAAGATATTTGAGAGTTCCTTGGGAAATGGGTTATACTTTCTCCTTCCAAATGTCTGGAGTTGCAACTGTCTTTGAATGCATCCCTGAGCCGAGATTACAGGAGACAGAATGAGTCGCAAATTAGTGTAACATATATTATTCAGACAGTGTAACATATGTTATTCAAACAATTACCTAAAGTAAACGCTGTCTTGCACAACATGACCTAGACATCAAAACATGGCCTCGTCTTCACATAAAATAAGGCAGTCTGGCGCTGTTTCAGCCGAATACTGGGTGGATTTATAAGGGCTAAGGAGCGATATTTCATTTGGGACGGGGACAGGAGAGAACGCGACGCTGTGACCCCGGGCTCCTCTCCCCGTCCCGGCTCGGTCCCCCTGGCCGATGGCCCCACCTAGTGTCAGCGCGGTCACGGCGCTGAGCGCCGCTGGAGCTGGATGGTGTTATGGCCGCACGACGTTATGGCTGCACATTATGACGAAGAGGGATGGGTCTGTCCTTCCCTAATTCTGCGTGGCTCTGGCAGCTCGGCTAGGGGTGCATTCGGGGTCTGCTTTGAGGGTCAGCTCAGTGCGGCGAGGAGCAGGAGGCAGGGCGGGTGTCACCAGGACTCTCTCTCCCTCGAACCTGTTTATTCAAACCTGAAGGTAGGAGGCAGGCACCACGGCAGGCACCAGCTTCTCCGCAGCCCCTGCCCGCTCCCGGTGAGCACAGAGCTCCCGCGGCGTGGTGGGAGAGCCAGCGAGTGTCCCTATGTCTTGCATGCGTATGCACGCACACAGACACACAGCTTCTCTTTGAACTCCTCTCTCACTAAAAGACGAAGATGTCAAAGGTGTTTTGCTTATCCTGTTTGGCTGTGGAAGTGGGTCCAACAAAATAAAGGAGGAATACTTGAGGAAGCCTGCCGTGGTTTAACCCTAGCTGGCCGCTAAGTAGCGTGCAGCCGCTAACTCACCCCCTGGCCCTCCCTGATAGCGGAAAAAAGTGAACCTTGAGGGTCGAGATAAGAACAGTTCAAAAATTCAAACCAAATAAAATATTATACTATCACTACTACTAGTAATGATAGTAATAACAATAATAATACTTAAAATAAAAAAAAGAGAAAAGAAAGAAAAGAAAGAAAGAAAAAGAAAGAAAGAAAGAGAGATAAAAACTAGCTCAGTTGGTTAGAAAATGGCGCTAACAACATCAGGGTCATGGGTTTGATCCCCTTACAGGCCATTTGCTTAAGAGTTGGACTTGAGGATACTTGTGGGTCCCTTCCAACTCAGAATGTTCTGTGGTTCTGTGAAACCAAAGAGGAAAAAGGGATGCACAATACAATTGGTCACCACCCACTGTCCGATGCTCAACACTCTTCTGCCAGCAGTGATTGACCCCTCCTGGACAATTTATATACTGAGTATGAAGTTGCTCTATTTATGAAATATCCCTTTGGCCAGTTCATGTCACCTGTCCCTGCTATGCTCCCTCCCATATTCTTTCATGCTTGCTTGCTAGCAGATCATGGGAACATGAAAAGTATTTAATCTAGAGTAAGAACTACTGAGCAATAACTAAAACATCACTGTGTTATCATTATTCTTCTACTAAATCCAAAACACCATACCAGCTACTGAAAAGAAAATTAACTCTAGCCCGGCTGAAACTAGGACAAATCCATATGACAAAGCTTTGAGTCATCTAGTGTATTAGTGTTTCAAGACACTTGATATTGCCTTTCTTCTTTATCATTCAAGAAACTTATTCTTTTCCTCAGTATGTAACCAAAATTTGAATTTTTTCTTCCTACTATGCAATTGAATGATGACAGTGGAGCAAAGTTAACTAGTGTCTGATCAGAAATGTCTTGCAATGTCAGTATATATGTGGGTGATGTCTACACCTGATGTCCTCTGTGCTGGACCACAAGCTGCTAGCTGCGTTTTGATATGACGATGTAGGCCTTTTCCCAATTACCTTGGTCTTGGACATTCAAGCCCCTTTTTTGCTACTTGTTGTTTTCATCTCTCTTGGTTACAGTCCATATTAGATTTTTTCAGTGTGCTCCATCAGAGGATGAACTGTAAGTCTGCCTGGAAAGTAAGACTAATGCCATCACATTTGTATCACATTCTCCAATGACAAACATCTTGTAGACAAAACAAAACATGGTAATGCCTGTGGTAATGCCTAGTGTATCTACTAGAATTAAGATTTTCCAAGACTGTCTTTCTCATCATGACAGTCACTGTTATGTCCTGTCTGTGGAGTAGTCCTCTTGATAGGCTTGAATTTAATCCTCTGTACCTTAAAAATATCGCAATTGCCCTTTTATTTGGAACATGCTAAGATATCAATTTTGAATTGAGGGACAGGTAACATGGGTTTGATTTGCTGGTGGGGTGTTTCCTGGTTTGTGAAACACTGCTTTTTCTGTTTTCTTTACTATGTATAATCAAGGTACCTGCTTGAAAAAGCCAGGCTCCTACTTGCAGTTTTTGATAGCACAGCTGAATAAGTATGAAACAGTAAGTCATGCCCTCTGTCTAAATTAGCTTTTATGTTTAGAAATATGTATGTATTAATATAAATTTTAGAAATTCAGTTTAGGCACTGCTCCTCCTGCTTGTGGACTTTTGATGCTGGGTGTGCTTGGGCTTAAATATCATGCCAAATGTCTTAGGTTCACAGGAGCAAATGCAACCATGTTATCCACACATGTTAGAATACAATTAGGACTGTGAGCTTTGGCATATCTAGTGCATTGCATGAGTGCTGCCATACGAGCCAGTAGGGGACTGAGAAATTCCCAGTGGAAGACAAGTAGTTACAGATCTGGACTAAAGAAAGCTTCAGAAAAGAAGCAGCTTGGACTCTCTGTCATCCTTTCCCCTTCACAAATTATAGCATCTAGTGAAGTAGAATGGAAAGAAAATGTGTGGCATTCAGTTATAGCGAGTCCAGAGGAGGCCTCCAAGATGGTCAGAGGGATGGAACACCTCTCCTATGAGGAAAGGCTGAGACAATTGGTTTTGTTCAGCCTGGAAGAAAGAAGGCTTCAGGGCGACCTAATTGAGGCCTTCCACTACCTGAGCCTGCAGGAAAGCTGAAGAGGAACTTTTACAAGAGCGTGTAGTGGCAGGACAAGGGGGAATGGCTTCAAACTGAAAAAGAGTAGGTTTAGATTAGATATTAAGAAAAAATTCTTTACTGTGAGGGTGGTGAGCCACTGGAATAGGTTTCCCAGAGGAGCTGGGGATGCTTTATCCTTGGAGGTGTTCAAGACCAGGTTGGATGGGGCTTTGAGCAACCTGGTCTGGTGGAAGGGGTCCCTGTGCATGGCAGAGGGGTTGGAACTAGATAATCTTTGAGGTCCCCTTCCAAACTAACCCATTCTATGATTCTATGATTCTATATTCTATATACTGTACTTTTAACTGTCTCTGTGTCTGGAGTAACTGTAGGGATTGGCCTGTCAGTGGGCAGGGAGCTGTGGAAACTGCGCGTCACCAACATTTCTTGTACATCTCTCTCCAGCTAAGCCCTCCACTCAATTAGCACAGGAATTTCCCATCACTACTACTTTTCTGCTGATTCCTATTGTAGCTCTAGATACTGGAAAAAAAGATTTAGTCCCTTCAGTAACCTCCCTGAAATATGGGAAGAATATGTCTTGGAACATTTTCCCTGCATTCAAGCAATTATCACGCACTTTAACAAATCATTAGTGTTGGCAGAGATGGCATTAATGTATAATACTTTTCATCTAATTTGCTCTGACTCTTGTGCTTTATGGTCAGGAAATAGGCAGTACAGGACGCTCATGGTGGTCTGCTCTGGCCTTGCTGCCATATTCCAGGGCCTTTATGAACCTCTTTGATGCTCAGGCCACAAGTGTTCCATGAGATAGCTGCCGTGGAGAAGTTGGTTGCCTGTCTCCAACATGCAAGATTTTGGAAGGCAGTTAGTTGCATAAGTGGATTAATTTTCTGAACTCGTGGTTCTTTCTCAGTAGATCCAACCAGTGCTCTTTCTGCACAGAGCTGCCATGGTCTGGTTTGTTTGAGTTTGAATAGGATGTTCATTTTACTTAATGATTGCTTTGCTTTATGTTTGCCTAATTCTGAGGTCTTTGGCTGATCCAGAGACCCATCAAAGCTATATTTAATAAAATAGCATTGCGTTACAGTGAAGTGAGTTCACCATGTAACACTTTTCAATGGTGCACATAAAACGAAGACTAAACAAGGACAGTTAAAACCTTGGATGTGGCCTCAAGTGAATTTCCTTATGGACTTCAGTGCTGAGTGTGGTGTTTTCTGATTTTCCCATTAACAATAACATTTTTTGGAACACATCCTCTTTCTCATTCAGTAGTGGTATTGCACTAGCGTACAACAGAAAGTGAAATTTATGTTACCCAAACTCGCTCCTTGAGATGAGTGTCAGCAGGTTAATATTGTCGTAGGGATTTTCTGCAGAACTCTGGTGTAGATTGTTTTGCCGTTAGAAGCTCTTCTCAAAATTTTTCTTCATGCTGCTTAAAGTATCTGTGTTCACACAAAATAAATCTCCCCACCTGTAAGTAAAATACTTTCTTCGTAAAATGTGGCCTGTTCTTGAACTGTCTTTCCTGTGCCTGGATTTCTGACTCTCTTTGACTTCCCTGTAGTAAAGCTGCTGCTTTGTTATTCTCAAGGTACCTCAAAAGGATAGTGCTGTGTTTATGACTGAGCATGGTTTGGACTGGTAAAAATTCTGATTCTTTGTCATGAACAACTGAAAATAAAAGTCTGGAAAATGTGATAAACAGATGTTCTGCTTGCCACAGGAGTTCCCAAGTTCTGCAGTATCTATATCCCAGAACTGTCCCTTTCTTCATATGGTCAAGGCTCTTGTTTTATTAGAGATGTGCCAAGCCATAAAGACCATTTCAGCCTCTTTAGCTGTGTCTGTTACCTTTACATGTGAGAAGCAGGAAATGACTACAGAGCACAGCGTCCTGCAAAGGATTATGATTGGACTTGCCTGCTTGCTGTTTTGGCATTGCTTGGAAGCTGCTGTAAAATTTTAGGGTTGCAGTGTGCAAGGTTCAATATAGAATGCAAGTTATTAAGATTGCACTGCTAATATTAAAGAGCTGAAGGAGCATTTGCCTGGCTGTGCAAGAATGGCTTTGCCTGAGAGCAGACTGTGAGAGGTGTTCATGGTACTCCTGATTTTGATCATTCTTGTCTGATGTACTAAGAGGTGGAAAAGTGATCTGCAGTGCTAAAGTGCCTTGCCACATGCTGATCTGGCTTCTCTGTAACAATAACAAATTGATTATACCAGCACATCTGGCTTGTCCTGGGTGTGTTATTTACGGCAGTTAAGATGCTTGAAAGGTAGACAGGCTATAATGACATGCTGTATGCTGTAGGATCTGACACAGGCCTGAAAAATATCCCTTTAGATGTTGTCATTTTTTGATTATTCCAAATTGCCTCTTAGCTTTGTTGTGGACAATGTCAACACTCCTTTTATTCATTAAAAAAAAATAAATCAGAGCAGTCCTTAAAGTATGGTTGCAGTAGAAAGATGGTTAAAAA
Source organism: Pipra filicauda (assembly GCF_003945595.2). Taxonomy (NCBI): domain Eukaryota; kingdom Metazoa; phylum Chordata; class Aves; order Passeriformes; family Pipridae; genus Pipra; species Pipra filicauda. The sequence goes on along the minus strand of NW_024104487.1, from coordinate 2,956,172 downwards.
ATATATTGAAATATTCATATATTGAAAATGTTTTTGCACCCACCAAGTTACAGAGTAGCCACATTTATCTTTCAATTTAAAGTAACTTTTCTTTTTGATTGCCAGTATGACAAGATCACCAAGTAAGACGGTGCCTGTTTCACATGGTACTTGTGAATGTGCTGGCATCACTTGGGATACTAAATTGAACATAGGAGAAAGTAGGGTTGTCCACAGATTAGATTATATGACTGGGAAGACACACAAAGAAATCCCTTTCAGGGGTATGAATATTTAACTCAATCATGGTCTGTAGAGTGTAAATAATGCAATGACAGTCTGGAAGTGGTTTTGATGTTTCTTTTCTGATTGTAATCATCCATTTGACTTCACACTTTGAGGCCAGCATCAGGTCCATGGCTCTACCAGGGCCCACTCTGCTAATTATTAATTACTAACAACTGTAACTGGAATGATGAAGGGTAATCCAGTGCTTATGTTAAGAACACAAAGTTGTTGTAGGACATTTGCCAAAATCAGCACTACAGAATGGCTGCAAAATTGGTGGCTAGTGACTGATCTGCTGGAAGGTGAAGATGTCTCTTTTTTTCTTTTTTTTACTTTAGTTGTGTTGTCATACTTGCAGATTTCTGTGATGAAATTTTTAAGACTACTAGTAAGAAAACAAATATTAGTGTGTCAGTCCAGGTTTGAGGTGAAGGAGACAGCGATGGGGAATAAAGGTGTGTGCAAGGAAGGCAACTGTTCCTGAGAATCCTGAGGTTGTCATGTAATGAGAAAGGAAGATTGCACAAAAAAAAAGCGAATAGATTTGCTGTTGTCTTCTGGGGGTCACACTGCTTCCTTGGAAGAACTATGTGTGACAGGTGACCTTCTCCCACACTACTGAAGGGCAGGAAACTCCAAAGAATTTCTCCAGGGAGGCACATCATCAGGGAGCAGAGCTGAGGTTTATATGTTATTTGGTGCATAGAAGGATCACTGTGTTGGATTTGACAATGGAAAAGTTGTATTCAGCATCTCTTGCTATCATTTCTCCTGGGCTCCTTGAGAAGAGCTCAGGCTCTTTTGGAAGCTTGTGCCCCCATGCTGATTGCAGAGAGGAGAGTTTTTTTGCTGGCTGGTATGACAGCATTTCTTGGGGAGAAGGGGCTGTTGGGGCCAGAGGAAGGAAACAGACCTATGTTTTCCTCTGCCTTCTCTTCTGTGCAGGAATTTTGCTAAGAGATGTGTCTTACCCATCTCTCACCAAACTCCCTGCTCTTATCTTCTCTACTAGATAAGCTGTGGAGAGAAATTGTCTGCTTGTCCAGGCTGGTGCTTCTCTGTTTCTCACTCCCTTGAGAGATGCCTTGGAGAGACCTTTGATGTGGAATTCCCAGTGTGACCCTGGGCTGGGCTGCAGCGTCTCCCTCAGGATCTGAATGTGGGCTGGGTGTCCCTCACAGCCCCTATCAGGAATGAATTAGAATGTTTCATTCTTGTAAGTGATACTTTTTTGAGTAAACATCCCTGGGTTCCTGTGATGTGTAACTAATGGAGTGCTAAACTCTCAGGGCTGGTTTAAGACTCTGAAAGTACATGTGTTGCCGATCCATCATGTTCCTAATACTAATTAACATAGCAGGGACACAATAAAGCCCCAGAACGTGCACACACTACCCAGCTCACATTACCACTCTATAACAGTCTCTCTATTGACCTAACAAAAGCACACATTGGAAAAATGAGACGTGGTCTTTTCTGACTCAGCTAGAACTATTCAGCCAAAGAAGAGAGCTAAGGACTCTCATTTATTCTCTCATTTATTATTGCCCATTATTATTCTGATATATCATGGAACAGAGTTCTCAAATAATGTACAGTGACATTTCTACCTTTGCTGGTATCCGTGTGTGTTACCCGCTGCTGGGCAGGCAGCCTTAACGCAGGCAGAGCAGCTACTGACTTGTGGAGAGATGTCCTGGTATTGGAGGGCACATTCTGCTCCTGCAAAAGTAAAAGGAAGACCTTATTTGTTGATTTACATTTACGTTATTTGCAGTTCAGTTACAATGAAAATCTTATTGCTCTTACAATTGTCCCAGGCTTAAAGTAGTTCCTTCGCAGAAAAAGAAGAAAAAAAAAATTTTATTAAAGTTTTTTCCTGACTACATAAATATTTATTTTTAGGTCCCAGAAATATTTTCCTTTTATTGAAACACACTGACAATCCCTGCAATATGTTGCTTTTAATGTATGACAATTTCACTGAATTTCACTGATTTTAAGAGATGTGTGATGTATAGCCAAAGGAAAGCTAGAAGGAATCTGGACAGCAAGAGATTATCATGTTCATGTTCCAGTGATCCCTAATGAGACACAGGCTAGCTTTGTGGAAGTTGGGGGCAAGCTGCCATTTACTTCCACAATTTCATGGTTAGAATTTTATGGTGCCTCTGCCTGAACTCCGTAGAAGTCACTCACCAGCACCTGAAGCTGGGGTGCATCTCCTGCAGTTGCACAATATTTAGTGGGCTGACTATAGACAGTACTAGTTTAATCATTATGGCAGGAAATTCTGGTATGTTTTTGGAGTGATGTAAGTCCACCACTACAAACAACTTGGTCCTTGGGCACATTCCTTTGTGTTCTTACTTCTTGGTAAAAATTTCAGATGTGTAATTTTTTTCCTGAACCAGCCATTTTTGTCTGTCTTGCTATCATAAATGTACTTGAAAGAATTTTCTCACTGCTATTTAGAAAACGGATCTAGTGATTTATGGTTATATATATCTCCTCCAAATTGTGTATGACCCAAATCTCTAGTATGTGGTTAAACCAAACAGTATCAACTGGATGGACATTCTGGCTGAGATGTTAAATGCTTCTGTTGTGCAGTTCAGCACAGGATGGAAAACATCCCCTGCAGACCAAGAAAGCGTGCCCTAAAGATAAAACCCTTTGAATGGGAGTCAGAGAGGAGATGAGTTGTGCAGAGTAAAGTCAGCAAGGCAGTGCTGCCCCAGTCCTCTGGCACAGCAGCTCCTCTCACCTCTCTTTTGAGCTGAATAGTCAAAGAATAACCAGCAAGAAACTCTTGAAGCTCAGTGTTTTGTGGATCATACTGCCAGTGAACTGGTTGTGCAGTGCAGGCAGAATCTCTGAAAAGCACATTGCCTTCTCTTTTAAGTCAAAGTGAACTAAATATGGACCTTAACCAAACTCCCCTGCAGTTAGCACAGAAGGTTTTCTGTTGACTTCAGCAAAGCTGGTTAAAGCCCTTTACTCCTAGAGTTGGTTAATTTTATGCACTGAATGGTTTGACACTTCGCACAGTTGATATCATCTTGGATGTCCAAAGACCGCAAATTACCTAAGTGTCACAGATATTAAATCACGAAGTAGATGACAGTGTCCTTTCTATGTCATATGATCTTAGTGCAGTTTGTGGGATAATATTTTTTATTATTGCAAGTAATCATAAGAGCTGAAAAAATACCATAAGTAAAAAAGCATTTTAGAGTACAATGTATCCAATGTTCTTAATATATATATATACACACATCTGTAATATGTTAAACTCAGACTTATACCCATTTAATCTCAAGGCTTTCAATGGGGTGTCTGTATAGAATGATGGGAAAAGGTTGATTCCAGACTACTCAGTGGCCGCACCTCTAAGGAAGACTTTATGCCTTAGATTTTCACCTAGATTTGTGTTTATAATAATAAACACAGCATCAGCATTTATTAAATATATATTTATAATATATTCCACACTAGCAGTGGTCTGTCTACTGTAGGAATCACTTCATGTACTGTTTACTTTCTCTTTGATGATTTCAGAAAACAGACAAATCTGACATGTTGGGATGTGTTGAGCCACAGTGCTAAATGCCTGGTCAGAGTGGGCTCTGTCACAGGCATGACCAGGATATCTATTCCAAAAATCAAATTCAAGCCTGTCAATGAGCAGGTGCACTTCTAAGATGAAAGATGTTGAAGCAGCTCCTCTCTTCCCCTTCACAGATAAGTCAGAACAAAAAAAGACACTTCATTTCAGCTCCCTTCTGCTACAGGACAAATTCACAAGATCAGGAAGAGGCACCTACGCCTAGTGAGAGTGTTTGCAAAACCACTTAGCACTACAAACAAGAGGGCACCAAAGGCAGGGTAAGAGAAGCAGCAAATGAGATGGTCCTAAATGTCCCTTAGCACATAGATGCTGCATCCAGCTAGGGCACCATCTTCTCCTCCTGTGGTGGCAATGCCATCCCTTCAGAAGGTGACCCTGGTGTCAGCCCTTCATTTGTATTGACTCTGAGAGGAGTCAGAGTTCCCAGTGATGGCAGCTCAGACAAACAGACAAAGGTTGGAAAGAGTTAATTCATCCCTTCTTCAAGATACTTTGTCGGGATGTCGTGCTGTCCAAGTGCGGTGTACCGGAAAAATTTTCCAGGCTGTTTGGGGTACTTAAAATATCTCCAATGAAGGGTTCTACTTCCAGAGTCCTAAAGATACACATTTTTATCACTGTCCTCTGTGTGCATTCTGGTTTTCCAGATTCTCCCAGTGCTATCTCTAAATCTAGCTTCAAAAAACCTAAACAGAAGATGTATAGAAATACTAGCCAAAAATTAAGATAAAAATAATAAATAAATAATAACAATAATAAAAAGGCTTGGATTTTACTTATATAACGGCAGAAATCTCTTCCACCTCAAACATCACCTAAAATCTTGTGGAAGGGGACTCTGCACCCATAAATGCTTCCTTTTAATTATGAGAGGAATTTGAGATACATCAGCATCATATCTGCTGTATTGGGAGTACATCCCTTGCCTTTATGCTTCCTTAACTGATGTCCAAGAATCAAGTGAGGAGAGTTCTCAGTACCTGCACACACTCATGTGCCATGTAGATGGATCGCCTTGTCTGTGAAGTTATGGCACAAGCTTGTCTGATTTTCAGGATTAGTTCTCAGATAGGTAGATGGTAAAATCCTTCAGAGCGCTTAAGTGGAAATGTCAAAGTGTAGCCCACTGTGTTTTCTACATAATTTTCGGAGAGGCAAACTATCTCGCATTCACTCCAACGTGCTGTGAGTGCTGAGCAGACCCCAGTCACCTCTTTCCCCTCTACCGCCTCGGACATCTGTACGCTCCATAGTGAGCCAGAGTCTGATACTTGTATTTGCTTGGTGCAATATCACAGTCTATAAATGGTTTTACAAACTTTCCTGCTAGCAGGAGCATAACAAGCAGCCTTTAGTGTGGCCACATGTATCAATACAGCCTGAGTCTGTCGAGCTTGTTTTAACTGATATATTGCCAGATTGTGACGTTATTTTTCATGCTGACTAATACCTCAGGTCATCCTGTTAATTATGGTAAGGCTACTGAGGGACTGCAATGGTACAATCTGACTAGTTACTGCTAAGCATAGCATAGCCTACCCAAATTATTTGATTTAGCAGGGGTCTTATTGGCATTTTAAATATTTTGCATATGATTATAATGCATCCTGAGGGAAGAAAAAACCAAAACGAAACACTGCAAACCAGTTTATTAGTGAGACTCTTGCTGTTCTGCTAAAATATGGCAATTGAAAAGACAATTTACATTGCAGAAAGTTGACCTTTACTTTCCAGGACTGTAAAATAAAACCCAAAACCCCATACTTTCTGTGTCTGGTTGACATTTGAGTAAAACTGCCAGAGTGCAAACAAGCTTCAAGAAAACATCTCCAGCAAATTCTGCATTGACTCTAAAAATGTTCTTGGCTAAGTTATTTTTTAAGACCATATGTTAAAAAAAATAAAGCCCAAAACTTTACTAGAATTTATTGCAACAAGAGATTTGCCAAACTACTTAAGACATTTGGGAAGATTACAGTGAAGTACATTAGTTGCTGACTCTACAATTTGCTATGTTCACTGCTTGCATAGTGGATTCTTGATATTCATGCTGAGAGCTGATCCAATTTTCTAGTACATTTTAGCAAGAGACCTGCCAAATGTCTACCGGCTTATTAAATGCTGGCAAACCAAAGGTCAGCCTTGTTTATGAGCCACAGCAAAGCTGCTGCGGATGGCACACAAGCATTCCCCATGGCTTTTTTTTTTTAACTTAAAATTCCAGCACAGGATTGGATGGAGATGAGTTTGGACTGGTTTTGACTTGGAGTCTCTCTAGCTCTGCCCCCATGCTCCCCAGCCATAAACCGGGAGGCCACAGGAGAGGCAGTTCTAGTTCACTGAGATGTGTTTCTTTTTGCTTCCAGGCTCCTGTGCTCCTGTTTGCAGAGGTGTGGGCCAGATTGTGCCCCCTTGCTACATCCCCGATGAGCAGGCAGAGCCTTCAGCTGCAGAAGGCAAACCTGTCCTTCCTTTAGAGTCCATTCCTCCCTCCTCTGTGGGAGTTCATCCCTTCGACTGCCAGGGTGAAAAGGATTGTAAATGGAAAAATCTGCTGAACCCTGTGCTCAATCCAAAATTGTCTATGTCCATGGGAAACATTTTGTTGATGACTCTGGACTTCCTGTCAGACTTTCACTGTGTCTGAAGTGACAAGTCTCACCTGTTCACCATTACCGCTTTGATATCATTCCAGTTTTGTATGACTGAAGATTATCCTGATACAATAAGCAAGTCTTTCTATAAAGAGGCTAACCCTTGCCCTCCTTGACAAAGCAAACATTCTTAAAAAGGCAGTGGTATCATTGTCACATTCAGTAAAATTTTCTTCTATGTTACACTGTAGCGAACACATTACCTCAACATTTCTTACATCCTTATAATATGTATTTATTATATTTATGTGACTGGCACATAGAATATAGAAATAGAAAAATCTCTGACTCCATACCTACAAATATGTTAGGCAGCAATGTATTTAAAAAGTAAAAAATTAAATGCTTGTTTAAAACAGAATATACTCCTTTCCCACCCCCAACAACCCAGACTTACTTGTTTTAAAACATTCTGTGGTACTATCAGTTCAGAAAGGCCCATGCCACGGATAAAAATCGTATTCAGTTTTGCTTTACAAGAGACAGAGGGAGATGAATGTAGAAGAAAAAAATCCACATTTTTATGGAAGTAAACTGCAAAGGAAATCATGGTTTGTACTGATTGGGTAATACCGGAAAAGGTGATTTTTTTTTTTTTTTTTAAATTTTTTTTTTTAAATTCCCTTTTCCTCCACGAAAATCTCAACGTCTTCGCTGGAGCAAATATACAGTAGCTTTATGTTTTGCAGAGGAAACCCCTTCTGTCCGGGCCCGATGCTGGGCTGGATCCCTCCGTTATGGGGCCCCGGCCCCGCCGGTGGGATCCCTGGTCGGGCATCCGGACCACAGGGGCGGGGAAAGAGAGGGCGGCGGGAGGGGCGCAGGCAGGAGCAATTTGTTTCAGATTAAACGGTAACATCTCTGACCTAACAATTGGCGGCGATCTCCCGCGTTTGTCATTGCAATCTGCCCTCGACGGCGCAAGGAGAGGGCAGGATCAAAGCATTCCTCCGAGGAAATTGCACCCGGGGTTGCCGTTTGGTTAGCCTGCCCTAACCTCGCTAATAAATTTCCCGTGAGGAAGGGAGGGCTGGGGAGGCGGGATTGTGGCACTTGCAGCTGCACCTGCACCTGCCCGGACGGCAGAGCCATGATGCAAAGCAGGGCCCAGCGCCTGGGGAAGGCGAGAGTGCAGCCTTTGTAGTGTCCCGGGGCTGCTCCTCCACCCCGAGGGACAGGGCGCTGCTACAAATGGCACAGCCCCCGCCGCTACCTGCCCGGCCTGAGGACCCATCCCCGGCCCCCATCGGTGTTTCCACACCTCCACCCCGCCTTGGGCAGCGAGGCTGCCGGTGGCAGCATCACACCTCCTCCATCTCACCTCGGGCAGTGCGGCTCCCGGGGGGACTCCCACGGCAACGCACGGGCCGGGGGGGAGGCAAGGCGAGGGGGCGCGGTGGAGGCTCTGAAGGAGTCCCGGAGCATATCAGCAGCCCTGCCCTCGGGTCTCGGCCCCGGGCCCCACAGGCACCGGGGCTGACGCGGCTACGGGGCGCTGAGCGGGGAGCGCTGTGCGGGGCAGGTGGATGCACAGCTTCACATCGCAGGCTTCAGTGCCTCCCCTCTCAAGGAAATCAGCGCCTTTCCGAGCGCGGCGGTGCCTCTGCCCATGTCGGCTCACAGCGGGCACGGCTGACACCGCGGACCAAAGCGGAGGACTGAGTGGGAGCAGAGGTCCTTGAGGCCCAAGAGTGGGAGCAGCTCTCCTGCTTCTCATTCCACGGGTGCGTGCCGCCGGACAACGGCAGAAGCACCTCTCCTTCCCGGCGGGAGAGCAGGGAGTGGCGAGAGGGGAGCGCAAATGCGCTGAGAAGCCGAGCGCAAACAACAGGAGCAGAAGAAAGTTATACAAACACGCTTTAAAATCATGGCTGAGTTTCGCAGCTCCCTGTGGATAAAGTAAACAGGAGGCGAACTGTTTTGTAATTTACTCCAGCGGCCGGCAGAATTGTACTTTGTAATTTGGTGTCGGTTTACAGACAAAGGAGACTTCTGTTTCCTAACCTAGCAGGTCCTTTGTCATGCTTGTACCTTTTAAGAGGGACCCCAAGGGAGAAAGTGGAATTCCTTGGGTATTTGCCTTTTAGTCATGCTTGTAAGTCAAACAGTAGCCAGGCTCTCCTTTGGGATGAATAATACCTGCCGTCGGAGGATGCTTTTCTTTCTCCCCGCTCTCCCGACGGTGCGGTCCCGAGAAGGAAAAACTGTCCTTGAGGACAAACTCTCCTTCCCTCCTCGCAGGTGCCCGTAGCCCGCGGGGCTAAAGGAAGGGCTGGTGCCGTGTCCGGGCTGTGGTGGAGCTGTGAGCTCCGGGCCGCGAGCGGGCGGCGAACCCTCACGGCGCCGCCTGAGCCACTCGCCCGCTGGCCTCTGTCCCGAAGGGCTGCAAGAGCAGGGATTTTCCATGCCGAACCGGTGGCCGGCAGCTGGTCCATGTGCTTACCGTGAGTGGATGCCCGTGTTTATTATATACATGAATATTATCAGTATTTATTATACACACGCGAGTCTCAGGGAAATAACAAAATATTTTCCCTTTTCGGAATTTAGTTTTGGCCGTATGTTCTGCATATCGTTAGTTTTCGATCAGCATGCACTGGTGGGAAATGGATACTCTCTGGCATGCCTGTATTTTTTGGATTTTCTGGGCATACTCCGTTTAAATTCACCAGCTTTCCCCTGCCCGGCGCTGAACGCGGCCGAGGTGTATTTTGTCCACTTCTGCCCATTTGGAATTCCTATTTTCAGCTACGGAAGCACGGAGCTCCAGCACGGTGGCACGACTGAGACTTTGTGGGTCACAATTTCGATCGCTCCCTGACTGGGGAGACAAGGGACATTACTCAGTTTCCGAAGAGCAGCGTCTATCAGGAAGCGGCGGGTTGAAACTTAGTGGTCGGTGGAAAACGCCACTGAGGAGAGGGGATGCTAAAAAATAAACGAAAATTTTTCCTCGCCTTAATGCCCCAAAGAGAAGGATTTCATTGCATTTTCACACTCGGAAAAAAAGCCGTTGCCACGAGTACCTTCCACCCGCGGGGCAAGCAACGCGAACGACCGCAAACGAAAAACGCGGTGGCTGCTTCAAGCTTTCAAACCCGCGCCCCCGGCCCGCTCCCCGCTTAGGGGGGCACTGCTCGCCCGTGGCGCGGGTTTCTTAGCTCTCACAATCGAACACTTTACAGTCTTTTCTCCCTTCCTTGCCCTTCCCACTCCTTTTTCTCCCCAAAACGAAAGCCCACCCTCCACCCCCGTTTCCCACCCGGCGCGGCCGCCCCCGCGCCCTCCGCGCGCCCGCACCCACGAGCGGGCGGCCGGCTCGCGCGCGAGGGGGCGGGGCCTCGGCGGCGCAGGCCAATGGGAACGGCGGCCGCGAGGCGGGCGGCCAATGGGCGGCGCGGGCGGCGGCGGCGGGCGCTGATAACGCGGCGGGGCGGCGGCGGCGGGCGCTGCTCCTCGGGGCGGGCGGGGGCCGCGTCGGTGCCAGTGCCGTCCCGGGCCCGGAGGCGGAGGGCGCGCACCCACAGCCGGGCACGGCACAGACCCGCCGCACCGCGACATAGCTATCCCCTGACGGCTGTCGGGGAGCCTGGCAGTCCCCAGGTGCGCGGATCGGGAGTCCCGTGCCTCCGGGCGGTCTTAGCCAGCGGCACCTAGCGAACTGCGGAAGCGGGGGGGCTGCGTGCTGCCTGCACCACCTGCCTTCGGTAAGTGCAGTGGGCAGGAGGAGGGACGGGGAGGTCGTGTGGGAGAAGGTGGGGGTCCGAGGGCGCAGCTTCCACAGAGAGCTCCAGGAGCCCACACTGCCCCTGTGTACCGGAGCGGACAGCGGCGTGGTGTCAAGCCCACCTGTCCTCTACCTGTCTCCCAAGTCTGAACGCAGCTGGCAGGAGGGTTGTCAGTGTCCTGTTTTAAGCAGGCCCCTGTCAAGACCTGACATACTCTCAGCCCTGTGGCGCTGGACATTGCCCTGGGGCCGTGCCTCCCGCATCCTCCGCCGCTGGAGACGAGCTCCTGCCTGCGGCGGGCGAGTGTAGTTCCCCGGCGAGCTGGGGCGGGCGCGGGGGAAGGCGTCCGTCGTGACTAAACCGAGTCTTCTGTGGGACACGGGCAAGAGACTCAAGCAGGCAGTAAGGGGGAAGATGATATTCCAAGCAGGCTTTGCTGTGACTTCGCGACGGGGGCGCATCTCGGCGGGGCTGCCAGCGGGCACCTCGGAAGCCGAGTGTGCCCTGGCTGCCGTTCGACCGCGGGGGCGGGAGGCCTGACCCCTCTCTTGCAGCTGTGCCGCTGAAGAGCCATGGCTGAAGGACGCGCCGCCGCCGACTGGGAGATCGACGTGGAGAGCCTGGAGGGGGAGCCGGGCGAGCCACCGGGCGCGCCGCGCAGCAGCACCGGCCTGGAGGAGGAAGAGGAAGAGGAGGAAGGCGAGGAGGCTGCGGCGGCTCCGCGGCGGGGCGAGCCTCGGAAGCTGAGCCGCACGCCCAAATGCGCCCGGTGCCGCAACCACGGCGTGGTGTCGTGCCTGAAGGGACACAAACGTTTCTGCCGGTGGCGCGACTGCCAGTGCGCCAACTGCCTGCTGGTGGTGGAGCGGCAGCGCGTCATGGCCGCCCAGGTGGCGCTCCGACGGCAGCAGGCCACCGAGGTGAGGGGGCACGGGACGGGATGGGACGGGACTGGACGGGACGAGACGGGACGGGCGGTCCTGCTCTGACGGCGCCGCCTGATCGCTCTCCTAGGACAAGAAGGGGCTGACGGGGAAGCAGGCGAGCCTGGAGCGCAAAGCTGTCTACCAGAGGCACGTCAGAACGCCCAGCCTCTTGGCCAAGAGCATCCTGGAAGGTAAGCACTTCCCCCATCCCTCCACGGGCTGCCCTCAGCCCTCCGGCACCCGTTCTGCCCCTGTAAGACCCGCACCTCCAGTCCGAGGCGCGTCTGCTGCGGGACGCGCGTGAAATGCGGCGTCATTCCCGAAACAGGCGTTAAAGCGCGTCCCGCTACCAGTGCCGGGCGGCGGAGGATCCTGCCCTTCGAGGCCGGAATCAGTGTGGCAGAATTTCAGTTCTTTGCCCCCTCCGCCCAAAATGATGCTTGAAATGCTAGCAACGGTAGTTTGAAATTTGAGAGTTACTGTTACAAGCCGACATTCTTTTTACATGACTACCCAGTAGCGTTCTGCAGTGCACGGCAATTTATTCACAGGGTCATTTATTCACGAGTGTTTTTATGAGCAAATGAGTAAATCGATGATTTTTTTTTCTTTTGATCTGAATGCCTAACACAGCAACACCGTTTGCAACATTATCAATAGTAAGATATGCATAATAGGGTGCTCAATTTTTTTTCCCTGTCCAAAGTGTTAACTGTGGAAGAATGATATTTTAAAGATGAAAATTTTATTGAGATGGTATATTTTTTGTTCCCCACTTCCTTTTGGGATCGTGCACAAATTTATTTCTATGTCTGCTTTAATTACTTTCCAAACTGTAGGCCTGTAAAGCACTTCTCAAATCCACTTTTTTTTCCAAAATAGAAAACTCTTTTCTTTGCCTGTGCAAGCTCAATTAAAATTTTGTCTTCTTAGAAACCTCTAACTTTTGTCTATAGTTCACTCTTTTGAAAACTCTTCTGTATTCTTTCCTCTGATCTGTTTTGACTATCTTTTTCTTTTCTCCTAGTTTTCCTTGGAATTTTCTACCATCTGTAGCAATATCTGTACATAGTCATTCATCTTTAGAAAATAAAAAAGATGTCAGCTGTAGGTACAGATATCTTCCTTGGGAAAACTGTGTAAGAGGAATAGGAGTGAAAACAGGTAAAACCCTGTTCTCCTTACTCATGTAAGTAGTTCCATCAATTCAATGAGATTACTTGTCTGGGTAGAGCAAACAGGATTGGACTCTATCTGCTATATTAAATGAATCCAAGTAGCTTGGTAATTGAATACACTGGAAAATGGATTTCTATGTTTTATCTTAGTTTTCTTTTAGTTCTGAAGAAATAAAATATTTGAATGCTTTCCGTATGTGTTAAAAGTGAATGGCTATCTCCTTAAGCTGTGAGATGGAATACCAGTCATAACACAGCAGGGCTTTGCCTTTTTCTTTTTTTTCCCGCTGCCCCTAATATGTTCTTTTGGAAAGACTTTTTAAAAAGTTACTAATCAGTAAGCTTTGAAGGATACTACATGTGTCAGAGGAGCAGGGCTTGCTTATCTGCATCGAGGAACTTGTACTGAACGTGCCTGTTGGTAGATTGCTAAGCCTCTGTGTCACGGTGACTTCTGTGGGAGCTGATGGTGTCCAGGGTCTGCAGCGAGTACTCAGCACCTAGTGGGACTGGTTCCAAATGGAGCTCCTGTACAAACATAGCTTTCATGTTTTTCTTATGTGGCTTCATTCCTAATGCTGTTTTGTTGTTTTAGGTTACCGTCCTATTCCAACAGACCCTTACCTGAGAGGGAATTCACCCTTGCCACCCCCTGTCAGTGACAGGATGAGAAAGAGACGGGCTTTTGCTGATAAAGAGTTGGAGAACATTATGCTAGAGAGAGAGTATAAAGAGAGAGAGATGATGGAAGCTACACAAGCAGCTGCCCTTTTTCTCCCTAACCGCATAGTCCGTGGAGCTGAGTACAACTCATATAAAACAGCCTTCAACACTATTCAAGTTGATGGTCCAAACAAGGAGTTTTGCAATTTTTTACCAACCTGCCTTGATCTAACGATGCAGTATTCAGGATCCAGCAACATGGAGCTAATTTCTTCAAATGTCAGTGTAGCTACTTCCTACAGGCAGTATCCCCTGCCTTCTAGGTTCTTAGTGTGGCCAAAATGTGGCCCCATTAGCGATGCTCTTCTCTACCAGCAATGCCTGTTAAATGCTAGTACTGTCCAAGCTCTCAAACCTGGGGCAGGTTGGGATGCCAAAGTCTCACAAAGTCAAGACTGTCCAAACACTGAGCATGACATCATGCCTCCGAAACTGGAAAATTCACTTATTCTGACTCACACGCAAGACATTCAGCAGTCACGTAATGAAATACTTTGCCTTCCTCAGGAAGCTCGGGAGAGGTCAGCTTTCTCTCCTCCAAAAAGGACTTTCTCGCAGATTTCTGATAAGGATTCTCTGTCTTCTCAGGAGCAGGTATTAAGCAAGATAAGCAAAAGCAGTACCAAACCTCCTGCCCCGCTCAAATACAGCCCATTTCAGTCACTGTTCCAGCAGACATTTTCTGACAGATCAGGAGCAGAGTTAAGAACATCATTTGTGAAAGAGACTTTTGAAGATGCTTCTAAGAAATACAGAGAGTGTGCTGTTAAAGAGAACCAAAAGTACAAGTTTACCGTAGACAAATGTGCAAAAGACTTCTTTGGGGCCACAACAAAACTTTCAACAACTGAACCACTGTCATTTTCAGTTGAATCCATCCTTAAATGACCTTCTTGTGCAGGTACTAATGTCTCTCAATGAATAAACTATACCTTCAGAGTAGAGAGTAAGTTTTGCCTTCTGCCAAATTGCCACTGCCTGCCTTATCTCTTAAAAGATTTTTAAAGATGAATTTCTGCTGTAAATGGTAATTCCTTCTTTTATCTCAAAATTATATACATAAATATGCATGTTTTCTGAAAAAAAAAATTCAATTTTTAAAAATTAAAACCACATGTATAGATTGGTAAGTGTTGTTATTTTAAGCAGCACTGCAAACCATTCAATAAAATGAGTTTACTTATAAGCATAGACTGATCTCTGTCTTGTCTCTAGCGTCTCATGGGGAAGTATGTCCTACTTTCAGAATATGCTTTTTATTTTATCTGCCGTTATAAATGTACTTACTGTGGTTAGTACTTACTTGCATTGCTGTGGTAAATGGTCATTTTTGCTCTGCACACCCAATAACTATGAGAAGAGGTAATAACTGTGCATGTAAGCTAGTGTGAATTCCAAAGACTTTTTATTTATTTAAGTGGTGTTTGGATCAGATTTCATATGCTGTTCTTATTTTTAAAGGGGAGTGCGTGCTAGTGTAAAAGAGTAGTCTATTCCACACCTCTCTGTAAAAACTTCTGCTTCTAAAGCAGCAGAGTTACCACATTGGTTTTGAGGGGAATGGCTCTAGTGAGCTTTTGGATAAAAAGTCAGCATTTTTTAAAGTTCGATTTTTGACTGAAAAGTCTGCTTTTTAAAATTAGTTGTTAAATTTATTTTTTTTTTTTATGTTCAACTCACTTTACTTTGGGTTTCTACCACCTCAAATACTTCCTTTCTGAAAACATTTCACCCTTGACCAGCAAGAGCCTGAGATTCTTGTTTTTGGTAATTGAAATGACCTTTAGGCTATAAAAAGGTTGCACAGAATCATCACTGCTAATAAGAAATCAAGTGATGATCTCTCAGTTTTATAATTCTATGTCCTTGTGCAGGCATGGCAGAAATAAAGGAGAGTAACCTCTAGAATTTATCCAAGAACCTGAAATAGGGTATAGCCTCAGGGTTATAGGAAAAAGCCAGATCTCAATATGACAGAGCTTGAAGCTTTCTAAATTAATGACTTTGTAAGTTTTCCCCTTTCCTTTAATGCTAACACAGCGAGTGCTAACCTGTAATCCTGTGGTTACCATCCTTCCTTAATATTTTAATCCTGCAGACAGTGCTCATCCAGCTGAAAGCAGCTGTGGTTTGTTCTTAATTTTTATGGTTTTCTAAGGACAATTTCTGTTTGGTATTTTTAAGCAGAATGTAATATTTTCTAATTTTATTACATTCCTTGCATGGATTAAATACTTATTTTACCTGTGAATTCCTGATTCTGTAACTATCTCTCAGTGTTTAGTGTTCCTATTGGGAGTGGTGGTGCAGAATAGCAGGACCCTTTTCACGAATGGGCGGAGTTGTTCGTCCTGAGTGTTTTTCTAAGACACTCTGTTAAACCAAGAGACAGGTTGGAGAAAAAACATTTTATGTAACATGTAATTTTTTACATAACACATCTTACAAAGCACACAAAAATGTTATATCAGGACTGTAAAAAATTGTAATTTAAAAGAATCTTGGGCACCGGCAACAGTTTCACTTTTCAAAAGCATTCATACTAACCAGATTTTTCTTAGTGAAAAACAGGTTTCAAATGCAGTGAGATGCTTTTCTTTTTTTCAAACTGTCTTTTATCCAGTTGCCATTAGAGGGAGTTTTAACTTGCTTGAGAGCTGTATAATAATGGCCAGTCTTCGCGAGCGAAGATTTTTGGGAAAGGTCATTAACCCTTCCAGCCTGCGCAGTGGATTTTTTAGGTGAGACACAGCGTGCGCTGAACTGAGCCCACCCTTTAGTCCTGAGGTTCATCTGCTGGGGCCGAGCAAAGCTTGGACAGTGGCAGTGAGGTCCCCAGGATGTAGGTTTGTTTAGAGTGACCTTCTCTTAGGTGGATTGCCTACCAAGGCTGACGAGCTCCACCTGCCCAGGGGGCCGGGAATCGAACCCGGGTCGCAGAGGTGAGAGTCAGGCACTCTAACCACTAGACCACCAGAGGCCTGTATCTGCTTGTTAATCAGTTTAGCAGTCAGACCAAGCTAAGCAGCTTTTACCCAGAATAAACAGAGAGAAATTCTTCATAATTCATATTTGTTTGCTTTCACCACTGCTTCCTTCTTCGGCTTAGCTGAACATTAAATCCTAACAAGGGGATTTAATTTAAGCAGAGTTTCCTTTGTTTTTAAAATATGATTTGTTTTGTTTTTCAAGCAGCTGGCATAAACTAGGATCACAGATGAAAGAAAGTTCATCAATCTGTGTACTGAACCAATATTGGACACCAGAATTAATCCTGCATAAATATTTTTTTTTGCCTGACACTGTGTGCATCTAACATTGTTCAATTTTACATCTGAAATATTTTTCCAGGAAGTCACTTTTCTGTACTCATCTCCTAAAAAAAAAAGACCAGAAAAACAAAACCCTCTGTCAGGCTGGTACCTCTCAAACTCTTTACGAAAAAATTGAACTGAAAAATTCAAACTCTGAACATATACCAAGCATTTATATATATTTATATAAATTAATATAAATATTTATATATACACACATGTTGTGGTTTAACCCCAGTTGGCAACTAAGTACCAGGCAGCCACTCACTCATTCCCCCACCCTCCCCAGGGTGGAGAGGAGAATCAGAAAAGAAGGTAAGACTCGTGCATTGAAATAAGAACAGTTTAATAGTTGCAACAAAATAAAATATAATAACAGTAACAACAACTATTACAATAGTAATGAAAAGGAGAAAGACAGATGAATAAAACCCAACAGGAACAAGTGATGCACAATAAAATTTTTCACCACCCACTGACCAATGCCCAGCCCATGCTGCAGCAGCAATCAGTTACTGGGCATGACATTCTGTTGTGTGGAACGGCATTTGGGTCAGTTGTCCAGGCCATGCTTCCTCCTGGATTCTGGTGCACCTTCTTGCTGGCAGAGCATGAAACACCGAAAAGTACTTGACTTAGGGTAAGCACTATTAAACAAAACATAAAATGTCAGTGTGTTATCAACATTATTCTTATACTAAAATCAAAACAGACTGTATCAACTACTAAAAGGAAAATTCACTCTCTCCCAGCCAAAACCAGGACAACACATTTTTATATCTAATATATGTATGCGCCGATTGTTTATTCAAATCCCAGTCATCAGCAGCGACATTTCTATTACTATTTGAAAAAAATTTGACCCTTGAGATGAGACTTGAACAAATTATTTGCTTTGCCTAACAAATAAGTTTCACTGGACTCAGCATCTGACCACCCTTTCTTACTGTCATTTGCTCATGTCTTGCTTCAGTTCCATTAGCTATTTCACCCTGTAGTTAGTTTCCTTTAATTTCATATACCCCAGGCCTTACTTCTCACTCATCTTGAAAACTTGTTCCATCCACACTTTTTTCCCTTCCCCTTCTTTTCCCTCTCCCCTTCCCCTTCCCTTACCTCTCCCTTTCCCTTCCCCTCTCCCTCCCCATCCCTCCCATCCTCCCCTTCCCTCCTGTTCCTTCCTCAACTTTCCCTTTTCTATTTCCCCTTTTCCAAATGTATAAAGACGATTAATCATGGGGAGGATTGAGTAGCTTGAGCAACAGAACATATACTCAGACAGCGTATGATTTTCCTCACACGTCTTTGCAGTGGTTGTATAGCACTATTGCCCCTTTAAGCCATAGACTTTTCTACAGCAGAAGTAGCCACTTGTCCACATCTCTTGGTGCAGCTGTGAAAACTCATGTGGAAGGCAAGAAGTCATTGCTCTGAAAATGTCTAGCGCTTACTGCAAGGCTGTGTCTTGCTGGCAATAAGTCAGCTGTTAAAATATCTTATGCTCCCCTATGCTCTCTGCTTCTTAAATACAGTTTCTGTGGCATTTGTTGGGTGTGTGGATGTCTGTATCTCTTGTGCAGCACAACTTGTTTGAGTACAAGATACACATTTCCGCTGTGCTTATGGGTGTCAGGTTGCATTTCTCTTCTGATCCCCTTCTGACCACAATTTTTCTTATGTGATGGTGGAACATGCCTCTTGGGAAGCTCAGCTTTGGAGTTTGGACAGGAGGCCAAGGACCTGTGCTGGCTGGGGAGCACGAAAGAGTTGTGGAAAGTAGTACAAAGAACAACAATTCATTTGGTCTGCAAAATAGCATGCCCGGAGGATGGCGTAGTCAGAGACAACTAACTACCTGTTATAAGTGTGCTCCATCCATATACATGCTGATACAAAAATTTTTATAGGTGTAGAGAGGTGTATAAATATAGAGAAATAGAAGAAATGAGAATTGATAGCACCCCAGGCAGTGACTGGTTTACTCCCCTGGCCCAGGGGAAGTAAAGTCCAGCAACAGCTTTCTGTCCTGGCAACTTTTGTGTGACAGCAGTCCCCAGACATATCCAGTTTTGGAGCTTGACACCCAGTTTCAGAGGTGGTCTCCTTAAAGTGGATGACAGTACCCTTCCTTGGCAAGGGAATCACCTAGCTGCAGAGTTGTGGTAGAGATGATAGGCTGCCCAAGGGGAGGTAAAGGTCAGAAGCAGCTCTCTGTAGTACTTGGACAGCGGTGGATTCTCTTGGAGAAGAGATAGAATATTGACAGATGCTGCAGTGACAGTGCTTGTTCCTTGTGTGGCACATGAAAATTGAGATGGGGGCCGTGGGGTTGGGGGGAGAGTCCCTGCTCTGTAGGGTGGGTTGCTAACTTTCTCTGAGGTGCTGGCTTCTCAGAGGTGACTGCACAAACACCGATGTATTTCACAAAATCTGCCTTAAAACCGTCCTTTGTCTTTGATGCCTTTGAATCAGCAAATTGAGACCTACCTTGCTTGAGGTAGGTCAAGGTGAGATGGCTGGATGACCAGATGCGAGTCATTCAGCTGTGACTGACTGAAAAGCTTGTGAAATCATATGAATGCCTTTGCATTCTGACCTGAGAATAAGACAGCTTGTCTTCCTGTGATGACAAAGACTTCTCTAAGTTTTGTAGTCTGAGCTCCTCATTTCCTTGGGGTCATAAAAGCAAGTCACTTTTTGGCCAGCTGCGAAGGAAGAAGTCCTTGTAGAGTTAATGGCTCTGAAGCCAAAACATTAACCACATCCCAGTTGCTATTGTTCTGGAATTAAAGAATTTGACACTGGCTCAATTTCTTTATTTTAGGCGTAGAACAGGGAGTTATGTTATCATTTTGATTTGACAGCTTTCTTGCACAACCAAGCCTTTCAATTCCTGTATCCAACAGTTCCCATTTAGCTGACCTTGATGTGAAAGCTGGCACCAGGTGTCGTTGCCCATCACATATGAGATTCTCACCGTATCACTGGGTTCTTTCTCTGAATTTCTACCAGCTGAAAAGCATAAAGTACACATAATGCCTCTTTTAATTCAGATGGTAGTGACCAAACATTTTCTGTTTGCTTGCATTGAAACCAGGACGAACCATGGCTTATGCAAGAAGGGTTTCTGGGGAAGCCTGTGTGGGCAGGTGGAAGCCAGTGGCAGGAATGTCACCATAACTGGAGAAACAGGAACCAGTTGGTGTTTTATGGAAGGAAACATCCCTCTTAATAAATAATGAAAACTTGAAAGCTGGTGAAAAAACCCCAAATAGCTCCAGCTATGTGTGAACAAGCCATCATGATTTTGGTTTTTTGTCTAGAAATGCGTCAGGAATCATGTTAATGGGCTGCAACCATCCTTTTTGCTTTCATTTGGAGTTGGTAGCCCAAAGTCAGTGAGTCCTGCTGTTATTGGGACCTATTACCTGAAGTACAGGGGCTGATGCTGATACTGCTTCATTGTCAAAAATTGAGGGCAAAAGTCTACCTCTCACCCTGAACTCATCACTCTAATCTTTCCATGGAGTGCATTTGGGTCTCTGGAATGAAAGCTACCACCTAAGCTGTGTGTTACCACAGGACATGCTGCTAGATGTCTAGTTGTTTGGGTTTTTTTGTTCCCTGACGAAGAAGATCTTCCAGAGTGATTGACAGAAAAAAAATAAAGGAGTGGTTTTTAATATTCAGTTATGTTGAGATATTATGTTGGAAGAATTGGAAGAATGAAAAATGACATTGGAAGATGGCAGTGGCCCTTTTCCCATTTTTATAAATAATAATTACAGCTGAAATCTACCCAAGAAAAAGCAAAAAACTGTATAGGCAAGCCTACTGATGTGTAAACCAACAGGAGCACAATGAGATATGTACTTATCCTTGCAAGATGGAGTCTAGAAGTAACTTTAGGAGAGATATAAAGATTTTAGGAATGCTAGGATTTACAGTCGCATTGTCTGGCTGACAGCCTCTGCATTTCTACCTTACTCCAGAGGGCCAAATATGGACTTAAACTAGTGACTAGGTATTTTACGCATTCCTTGATGATTCAGTTGGTCAGGAAACAGGTAGGTTGAACTACTACCATGTGTGATATACAGTTTCTACATATGTGTATCAAGAGCTAATAGTGGGATCCATTATGCCCTGCCTGGTTTTCATCTATCTGCTTTTCTCCAGGTTGGACAGCCCCAGTTCTCTCATCAGTGCCTTAATAATCTTCAAGGCACCTTTTCTGGACTCTCTCCAGTATGTTCTTTTGCACAGGTGAACCCAGCACTGGACACAGGACTCCAGATGTGTCTCACAGGGGCTGAGTAGAGAGAAGGGATCAGCTCCCTCCACAGGCTGGCAACACTCCGCTGGATGCAGATTAGGATGTCCTTAAACATACTTGCCGAAGGGCATACTGCTACCTTCTGGATAACTCAGTGTCCACCAGGGCCACCCTGACTCAGGATGTGTCATGAAAGGCTTCCATTTCACAATACTTCTGTCATCTGCACTGGAATTAAATAAACTCCCCTCAGTTAAAGCGCTGCATGCTAGATTCATGGTCGAGGAATAGCAAGGAGAAACTACTTCCTGTGACTTTAAGATGGCAAGGTCCGGAAAGAAAATAAAAAAAGGATAGTAGTGAAATTCTAAAAGCATAACATCAACCTTACTGCGCACCTAAGCAAACCTGAGAGATTACAGTGATGCTAAAACTTTATCTTGGGCTCAAGATGAAGTAGTTGTGTAGAGCACAATTAAAAAACCTTATATTAGGGAGGGCTGAGTTCCCTCAGCTTCAGACATAATGTCCATCTCATCTCTCACTGTGCCTTCCCATATTACTCTCTTATAAATGGACTGAGAAAATAGGAGTTATAGTTTAAAATTATTTCCATTTTTACTCTGGCAAACTTGTCAAGGCTTTGAGTTCAGGAACAGAGGGCTTCATATTGAAATTGCTTTGCCTTTGTTCTACCTCCAGGATGTGCACGGAAGGAGCTGATATCTTGGTCACTTTGGGAAGTGTCTCTGTATGGTAGAAAGGTACAGAAAAAAAGACCAAAATTGACAAGGAGTACTTTCCCTAGTGGCTGGTGGGTGAGCCCTGCCTGACTTCCACCTCCTCCTTGCTGGCCTTTGAGAAGGTGGGGAATGGCAGCAGGACCCTGCTAGAGGACCAGGACCTGCACACTTCCCACAGTGCCTAGCCGGGGCAGGGAGAGCACGGCCACAACCTGATGCCAGCCAGTTGGCAGAGGGACAGCCAGCTGCTGCCACAGTTGGTGGTGGGTGGAGGTCAGTTTTGGAGCACACTGATGGAGATTTTTCAGTCAAAAAGCTTAGTTTTTTCAGACAATGGAGTATCCCCATATGCAAAACCACTTGCCTACAAAGCTGTTGTGTCCTGCATGAGCAGCAACTCCAGACTAACAGTTTGCAGATGTAGAAGTGAGGGGGGATGCTCTGCTGAGTATGGAGGCTTTAGGCAGAGGCTCTGCAATGCAAAGAAGTGAGAGGAAAAACTTTTGAGGATAAAACTCTTTTCTTCAGTCCATTAAATTCCTTGCTCAGAATTACAGGATAGAGGCTCAGGGATTGTGAACTGAGAACAATTGAGAGTAAACCCATGGGGTGGTGGGCATTATTTATAACAATTTAGCCTCAAAGCAGTAATGGTGTAGCTAACCATAAAGGTTTTTTTGTCTAACAGAGGAGGATATGAGCAGAAGGTTATGCTGAGTGCATGATCTTCTGTAATTTATGGCAACCAGTAGTCAGTCCAGGCTTACATAAAGGAAAGTATACACGTTAACAATGGGGTCCCTGTATCAGTGTCTTGATTCAACTTCTGGTGTTACTCCCAGGCAGCGTGCTCAAAGTTGTCTTGTTTGTGGGAGCAAGACAGGAAGAGGCAGGGAGAATCTTTGCAGTACAATAATAAAAGACAACTAATCTTTGCATTCTGTCACGTCTTACTGCTCGCTGCACAACAGTTCACACTTCAGCACCAAAGCACGCAGTTGGTTGGTATGGCTTAATACCATTCCAGCAGACACATGAGAGGTGGAAGACTGGCATGGATTTTCTTAGCTGTCTTTGCTTTCTTTTTGTTTGGCACTCACTTTGACAACTGCAAATACCGATTGAGCCCTTCTGCAAGACACATTGGTTGAAGCCAGGGCCCCAACAGAAGGTTATCTTTGAGTGGGATTCTCTGTAACCCAAATAATAAAAGTAGGGGTCCTTCCACCACTTTTTCTCCTGGCATAGAGACATCTGTATGGTGTGTCTTCTTTATTCAACATACTATATCTGTGACATTTCTTGAATTTGCTGTCCTTGAGAAAGCTGCTGTCTGCAAATGAACTGAAATCGTTTCCAAACTGAAGTAATGTAGATGCCAAACGTTTTGGGGAACTGGGTTAAGACCACATTTATTCTCATGTGTTTTCCCTGCTTTTCCATGCAGTTAATCTTCTGTCCCTTCCTAAGCTCCTTCCCTTCCTGTCACATATGATATCTCCTTCTGTCTAGGACATACCAATGACTCCTCCAACATAATTGCTTAGTTCCTTGCTTCCCTTTACAAGTGGCAGCAGTTAGGTATCTGCACTACTTGTTGTTCTTAGGATTGGGGTATTGTGCTGCAAAAAAGCCTACCCCAGAGTGACTTGTAGAGGCTTTCTATAAAACAAGCAGATCAGCATGCTGGTGTGGAAGCTGCAAAACAAACAAGAAATAATAAACATATATCCTGCAGCTGGGAAATGCCACATGTAGATGAGGATAATCCATCCATTAGGTTCTGAACACAAAGTCCCACCAGAGAGTATCACAAATCCATGCGATATCCCTGAATGCTGGATTTTTCACTTGGGTATATGAAGAAACTGAAAAATGTGTAAAATGAAAATCACATGTACTCCAAAGAAGCTCCATAGCACTGGAAGCTGGTAACATCTGAAAGTGAGTAGGCAAAACTGACACATAAAGATGTGCTAGGAGGCAATTTACAGCAAAGGCTAAAGATCATACTGCGTTTGAGTCAAAACAGGGTAGGCACTACTCCCTAGTGATTGTACATCCAAAGAGTCTCTTGCGTACTGACTGTACCAGAGAATGTAAGGAATACATTACAATCATGAATGTTCCTCTGACATGTTATTTCAGAAAAGACCATGACAGTAGGATAAAATATAGGGCTCAGTCTTTCAACCTGCAGTCATAACTGCCCCAATTTCCGTTGCTGTCAAGATGAAGCGGAGATGTTTATTTCCACACAGCCACTTGTTAGAAGACACACCTATTCTGACAGAATGAAGGTTTTCAGCTGAAATATTTACCAGCTTTTCTTACTCTGCTTTCTGCTACTTGTTTGGAGTTAATGGCTGAACCCAGAAGGCAGGTCTCCAAAACACTTGTATGGTGCATTCTGCAGTTGCATACTTGTGAATATTTAAATGGAAGTAGTTATCTTCAAACTGTTGTGAACAGGCTTCTGAGAGAACTGGTCACAGCACCAAGCCTGCCCGAGTTCAAGAAGAATTCGGACAATAATCTCAGGCACATGGTGTGACTCTTGGGGATACGCTGTGCAGGGCTAAGGGTTGGACTTGGTGATCCTTATGGGTCCCTTCCAACTCAGTGTATTCTGTGATTCTGTGATTGGTTTACTCAAGAGCTTCCAAATGTGGCTTAAATCTTCAAAGCAAAAAAAAAAAAAACCACAACAAAACTAACTCAGTCCTATGTCTGATGATTTATTATGCAGCTAATCTGATTAATTCCTTCCTACAGTTATCTTGAACTGTTCTCTTCTTGCTGTTGTTTTATATGGAGGAAGTGCATTCTTCTGTTAAGCAAATACACTACTGTGTTTGGGAGATTAAAACCACTAGGCAAAAAGCTGAAGTATATGCAGAAACTTGGACTTGAAGTTCAGGGAAAATGAAAGCCATCTGTAGTGCCATCCACTGTGCATCTTACTGCTAAACAAGTCTACGAAGAGAATATATAGTGAATATTGGGACTGATATTTGGACTAAAGAAGTCCAGAAAACCTGTGTTTAGCAAATCCAGGTGACAGTACCTGCACGTAAGAGAAAGTCAGCTAACTTCTGCCAAATTATCTTAAGAACACATTGACATTGGAAATATCTTTCTGCTTGTTAAATTCTTCTAGATTTTAAATGGCTGAACAAAATATGTCACTGGTGTGGAAAGTATCATAATTTCCATCACTGTTTGACATCTCCTTGCTTTGACAGGGAGACTGGTGGCTGGTTAGACTGAGTGAGAAGTAAACACAGGCCATCTGCTCCTAAGAAAAAGGCAGGGCAATTCTGAAGGAGCTGACATAGGTCTCCATTGGTCTCTGCCAGCTGAAGAGTTCAAATTCATGGAGCCAGAGGACAGGGAGCATCTAACATGATAATGTGGGGAAGCACCAGGATATTTTGTTTTTTCTTAAGAAAAACTTTTACCCAGGGGGAAGATTGTGTCTCAGAAAGCCATTTAGGGTCAACAGTTGGTTGCTGTTGACCACCTATTGCTGGTCATCCAGACCTGGGTAGACTGTGTAAAACTTAGTTTAGACAACAAAGAGGTGGCTCCCATATTTCAACCTGGTTTTTACAGACTGCAGGAGGACAACATCCTGTACAAACGATTCCTGTCTCTGCTTCAGACAACTCCATGGTGAGTTTGTGAGCTGGTCCTTTGGCTATTTGCCATGGGGAATTTGGGAAAAGGGGCAAGAGATCCCAGTGATCTGGATCAATGTAAGGGAGTCTGAAGTGACCTGAGCACTCATTTTGGTTCCCACCAAAGCTGCTGCTGAAACTCTTCTCTGCAATCTTCACCTGCAAGATGGGAGAAGAGCATTTCACAAACAAGGACAAACAAGATGTGATGGGGTAACATTCTAGTGGCAGGAGCCCTTGTGGCATGTAAACTTTATCAAAGGCCTAGTTAATAACACACTGGCTGCTGAGTGTGGAGAGAAAAGGGTGAATCTGCTGACGGAGCTGCTGTATCAGAGTGTCTGCTTGCCAGGCTAGCAACCTGATGTGCCACTTCTTCCTGCTGTGAAGAGGCAGATGCAGACTAATAAATTCTTAAAAGTGGGCATCCTCACCTCTATCTATATAGATAACTGTATTAACAAAGTGATGCAAATCCCTCCCCTTTAACCCAGTACATATACAGGTTTCCAGAGCATTGATAATCTTCCTAGTCAGAGGCAGCAGTATCCTGCCTAACAGGAGAGATCTCCCTGTAGGATGTGCTTTGGGAAAGCTTGTTCCCCATTTTGATTTCTCCTCTACAATCTCCTACTGAGAGTAGAGACACCTTGCTAAGACTGGCAGACTTCAGTGATAAACACCGTGTATTCTTTCTTGCTATGATAACTCAAAATACTTCATAAGGACACTAGTAAGTCCCATCCCATGAGGAGGTTCTACAGCAGTTTGAGGGGAGAACAGGGAATTTTGGTTGTCCTGATTTTGGGTGGCTTGTGGGGGCAGCGGGGTGAAGCAGGCTGCGGTAGGGTCTCGAACAGATCACTTACCTCAAGTTGTCCTTAAGTGTCTGTCAGGAACAGCTCACCAGAGGCTTTGGTGAGGTGTGGAGGTTGGTCTTGCAGTCTGCCCAGTATCATACCTGGAGGCAGAACCACATCCAGACACCAAACACAGACATTTCAACTCTGTTCTCTCACTGCTAAGCCACACTCTCTGTGATAAAGTAAGCTTAACCAAATATAATAAAAACAAGCTTCCACATGTTGTAATCGCTAGACATATTCCCTCTCAAAAGGGACATGTACATGAAAAGAGAGAAGGACAAACCAGGGATAAGAAAAGGGCCACGTAAAATCCCTTTAGCATGTGGCTGCTAACACCAACACCCTCAACATTTATTACATGATCCTTGGTGATGCAGTTTGGCCTTCAAATGCTTTGCAGAGCTAGCAGAGGGACCCCTGATAAAAGGCCTGGCTTGCAGCTGACTGCAACATGCTGCACAATGTGCAGTGCTCAGTGAAATTTCTTCAGGGCTCACCTTAAAAGCAGCAAGCTGAACGCTGAACCCTCAATGAACTTTGACTGAAATGTTTACTTTAGTATAATCAAGTGACTGGAATAACAATAATGGTAATCATCATCTTTGCTGTTGCAATATGATTGTAACAAAAACTAGCTAGATACTCTCAAAGCTTCTTGGGAGGACTTCCTTATAATTTACACCCCGTAGCTGAAATACAGATTCTGATACACTCACACCATACATCTGTTCTCCTGACTTTTTAACCATGGAGTGCTAGTTTATTGCTGAGTTTAAGGATAAAAGAAGCAAGAAATGAAAGTAAAAAAAAAAGTTTCCTCTCTACTAAGTACATTCAGATGTCAGCCTCCAAAAGCCCTATACAGTGTTCATTCCAAGATTATTTTACTTTTCTTCTTATGAGGCACTGTTGTTATCAAATGGGTTTAATCACAAAAGAGCTGGGTTTTACAATGGGGAAATGCTATTTGCAGATATTATCAATACAGTAAACTAAAATTAGCTGCAGTATATCAATGTGTCGTAACTTTCAAAAGGACGGATTTGCGAAATAAATTGAGTCTACCATCAGTTCTTGCTCAGATGAAAATTTTCAAGAACGTCAAGGCTGGAGCTGGGAAGTCCAACAGTGATTCACCTGAACATACACCTGTTCCAAAGAAATATTGTCACTGTCAGTTGTTGTCTAGAGAGAAATGTAGCTGACCAGAGGACAGCATTTTGAATTTGTGTCATCTTCCAGAGAGAAAGAGAATAAACCTTTCGAGGGCTCCCAAGAAAACTATTCACATGTCCATGTCTAGATTTGGTAAGGGCGTCCTTGCTAACAGGGTCCAGGGGCTTCCCACTGTGCATGTTCCCATCCCAAAAGGTGTTCAAATATGGCATTTACCCGTACCCATGATGGATGCTCACCACACAAGAGCACTCGCGTGGGTATTTATGTCTTGTTGGGCAGTTCTTCATTGAAAGTGATAGTGTTAACCTCCCTTAAATTGGTTTAGTTTAGCCAAAAGAGCATATCTGGGCCAGATTGCAGCTAAATTCAACCTCCTTCTACCAGTTTCAGGGAGAGCCATGATTTTGTCGACTTTTGCATTTTCACAACACCTTGCAGTTGATTCTGATTCTACAGGCAGTCTGGGACCATGGCATTTGGCTTCTTTTATGGAGAACCCAAGCATCTCAGCAGAAGCCTTACAATCTCACAGAACACTTAGTGTGAGAACAGGGAGGGTGTATAGATGTTTAAGTTTGAAACTAAATTTGAAAAGCCTAAAATTGTTTTGTGAGCTCTTTTTTAGTATACAGAACATCTTCTTTCTGCTCTCCTCTCCCTACTCATTTCCTGAGTGCCATTTCTTCTACAATACAGGAATTGCTATAGCTCCTGTAAGTCACCTGATACAAATACAGGACAATGTTCCCTTTCCAACCACGTTCCTCAGATTTTATTTGCAATTCAGAGCAAAGATCATGGGGAAACAATTTTGTGTAGTTAAACAACATTTATGTCAGGATACAGGTCAACAAATTCTACCCCAGATTTTGCTTTTCCATCTGCTCCTCTGGAAGCCACTTTCCTTCCTATAACCTTCTACATTTCTTGGAAGAGTCTGACAAGAAAAATCCCTCTTCTTTGCTCCACTTTGTACAGCTACTGTAGCCTTAATGGAGAAGGATAGACTCAGAGGGCTGTCTTTATTAGAAAGCTACATTCAGAAATAGTTTAGTTGCTCTAAGCATAACAACCAAAGTATAGAGATGGGACTACAGACTGCTAAGCTGTCCTTTGCCTAAAAGAGCTCTTAAGAGCTCTTGAGAGAGGTGGTGCAACAGGTTGTCTCCTGAGGGAAAGACTGGGAGGTGTTTCAAAGCACTTTTAAGAAAGCTGTATGCACACATACTCTAGCTAGGCACTAAGGGTTCTCTCATGCTTCCCTATGTGAACTGGCCAGCAGTAAGAGAGTAGCAAAAAATCTGTCAGAAAAGATTAGAGTCACAAATGAAATGTCTGTGACAGGAATTTAACTTTTTGATGCCTGATAACACAAATATCAGGTTGTGGGCTGTGATTCATTTTTCCTGTGGTATATGCTAACTTTGAGGGTGCCACAGCATGCGACCAGATAGCCACAGGGAGAGAAAGTTAAACAGGTCTGAAGTGTAGCAGCAAACCTTTAAGCTAAGCTGAAGAGATAACATAGCTAGGGGAGTGTCCCTGCTGTTACCACCCCATAACTGCCAAGATAAGATATTATATACAAACTCCTCATGGTCTCTCCCTTGACATCTTCCTGGTCTTCAGAGCCCCTTCTGCACATTGTTAGAGACTATCTAAGCCTGCTGCTTCCCTCTCCTCTCTGAAATATTCACTGGTCCCTTGTTAAGGGTACACAACTTATCAGGTCCCTCTACCTGAATCAAATAATTTGGTGGTTCTCTTTAGAGTGATCACCAGCAAACTAGACAAAGGAACTGATACACAAGTCGCAATCATTTGGGTTTGTAGTTGGCACCTGTGGATATGGCTCTGGCAGCTAATAATCACAGCAGGGCTGATGAGCCTCTTACTCTTACTAAGTTCTGTAGGCAGGCAGCACCAGAGCAGGATCTGCCCCTCAGATGCTCCCCCTGCTCATAGTGCTCACACTGCCTTGGCTGACAGAAGAGGGAAATATCAAGTAGCCAGAGATGGTACGTGTACAGCTGACTTCTTAGGTAAATCTGAAACTGTTCTGTACAACTCAAGGTTAAGTTCTGTACAACTGCTGGTCAGTGAGGGGGAGGAAGGAGCACAACCACCTTTCCAAGAGCTGTCTTTCTTGACAGCTTAGATGTGCTTCATACAGTGTTTGAGCAATTGCTATGATGGCAGGTGATGAGGAAGAGTGCCGAACACACTTTCTCCAAGTCAGTATGTGGTTGAGGCACCATATATTCCCTTCATTGCTATTACCCTAGAATATCTGTCCCCCCTCTGGTCCTGCAGCCACCCCTACTCAGCTGTGCCCACCCTCAAGGTTGATAGCTTGCCTCCTGCTCTGACTACTTCAGAGGATCATACCCTCACCCACTGCTTTCCAGCTCTCCTCAGGCACATTTTGTCACATCCACCCACATATTTCATGCACTGAGCTTCTTCATCAGAGAAATCTTACAAACATCTTTGATGGGAATTTCAAGTGCAAGGGCTTCCGTGCTGCGGCAAAATATGCTCCTCTACATCCATCTTTATACTGCCTATAGGTTGCTTGACTAATAATCTCTCTAACCAGTCTTGTTATTTCCCCCTGTAACATTTGCACTTGACATTCTTTAGACATAAACTGTCATTGAAGTCTGAGACTAAGTTTGGACCTAGCCACACTTAAGTTCCGTCAGCAATTTAGAAAGTAAGAGGGTCCACTCTGAAAATCATGACTCAATGGGAAGGTCTCAGTTACCCTTTTCTGTCTCTGGTCTCTGTGTAAATCATTCTAAATTGATTCTAATTTGATGTGCCTTTGTATGTTTCATCCATGCAGGAAGTAATAGAGTTGACCTTGCCATCAAACTTTGATAAGTTATATTTTTATAAATTCATGATAAATCCACTTTTGCTAATACCTGTGAGAGTTATTGTTTAAGTGACCTAACCTACTCTTTTGTGACACTCTCAGTAATATAGTTACTCACTCAAAGGTTGCTTCTGCCTCTTCTCAGCCCAGCAGTTGAGTTGTGTTGTGTTGAGTTGTGCTCAACTGAGCCTTAAGCCCTCTAAAAGGCCTGTGTATTTGGTAGTATTACTGTGGTTCAAGTTTGATAATGTGTGTCTTTTATAACTAAGGCTGTAGGAATTGAGTTCATTATATCATCATCCTACTGTGTGTTTTTCATGCTAGGTGAGAGTGAGTCTTCTATATATCACAAGTAATCTGACTTTAGCAAATAGGGTGCTTCCCTGTGGATGGGCATAGGGTCATAAGGACACATGAAGGCATGATTTGCAGGCCGGCAGTGCTAGCTCTGCATCTGTTTCTTGTGTTCCTGCCCAGTGAATTTGCCCTTACCCTGTACAGCTGCCTTTGTGAACCAGCAGGTCACAGTCTGGACGGACTGGTCTGTATGAACACTGCAGATGCATTCTCAGCCTGATGGCATTCATATGACTGCTTAAAACTCATGTTTTATACAGAGCCACAGTTATTATACACATAAAGCCAGCTTTCAGTCCACAGCCCCTTCTCTACAGTGGCATTTTCTCATGGTGATTAATGCCATGATCAGCTTTGCTTGCTGCTGTAATAAAGCTCAAATTTGTGAACAGACAAGCTGCTTCCCTCTGCTGATAAGTGAGAGCTGAAGGCATAGACCTCTGAATCTTGTGATGACCTTTGGCCAGGTCTTAAAATGTTTTCTGCTATTGCCATCCAATATAACTGTGTTTTGAATAATGATGTCATGATACTTGAAGGGACATAGATTTAAAAGACAATAATTAATCAACTGCAAAAAAAGTCATCCTTTTTTTCTGCACAAATGCAAACACGTAAAAAATTTACAAATTGTCTTTCAAGCATAAAAATAGCTTGTTAAGGTGATGAACCACCCTCAGAAGCACTGCTTTCTCTGCATTTACTCACCACCTGTGAAATAATAAAACAAACCGCTAATTCACAGCAACCATAGCGGCAGAAGAGTGATTTTCTCTCTTACATTCCTTTTAAAGACACCGTCCAAATTTCTTTTTTTTGCAAGTTCATGAGTTCTCAGTCTTATGACAACCATGAATCAGGGCTGACTCCTTATCACCCGCGGAGTTCAAATCGGAGAATTGGCTCCTTTTTGTGGCAGCTCCCGGGTGTTTGGGGTGTATATGATCAGTCTGCAGCGCAGCTGTCGGACTTCCTGCCCTCGCTGCTCTCCTCCGCTGACCGCAGAACGGTACTGCCTGCATTCCTGCTCCGACCCTCTGCTTACGCCTTCCTGAAGCATCCATTAGCGGCCTGCCGCATCCCTATTTCTCCCAGTGCCCACTAGATGACGCCTCTGATTTTAACAGGAGCTTGTAACCATAAGGGCTTTGCTCTTATTTTCTGCATTCTGTGTGTGTGTGCGATGCAAGGAAGGCTCGAGAGCAAGGAAGACCAGAAAACATCTTCACTGCTGTATATTTTCAAGGACTGTGAGGGTGCAGAGGTGTATTTTGTACTTTCACACCCTATCTCTCCTAGCTTGTGGAATACCATACTGTGAAGAGACACAATTACACAACCTACTACAAATGCAATACTGTTGACATGTGCAACCTGAGACCAAACTGGAAAAGGAGGAGAATACTGAAAAACAGCAATAACATCAGCAAAGAAGGTACATTACTGGTACTCCATGTTGTAGTGTATGCTTTGTGGTTATATACAAGAATAAAGAAAATGGACAATGGAAATATCAGTTGGCGAAGTCCTCTAGCTGGTGATATGCCTCAGAAATGCATACAGCAGAGCTAAGTCATACTGTAGTTAAAGAATAGCAAAGGGCACTCCTTTTCACCTACATGCCTTTTTTGCATTCATATATTTGAATCTATAAAACCAAGACAGGATTTTATTTAAAAAATACTCAGTGCAGTTAAGACTAACAGTAAATACAGATGATAAAACTAGATTGATTAGTCATTGTGACTAGTTACAACAAATTCATTTGTTTAAATTATCTTGATTGGTTTATAAAAGGCAATTACAATTTCTTCCTCTAGGAGCAGGCGCTCCTACTTCATTTTGTTATTTCTATTCTGAAAGCGACATTGTGAATGTGGGTGGGGAAAATTAAAAATCATATACAGCAACATGTTCCTATGCCTGGACAGTACAACCTTCAGTTTGTCAAAGGCTAAAGGTGAAATCCTGGCACTTGAAAGCTGAAGTGTGTGCTGGCTGTGGGAGGAGTCTACAGTGAGAAACAGTGCAAATGCCATGTGGCTGTTTGCTCTGATGGACTTGGGCCAGCTGCCGAAGTGCTTCAAAAAGAACAGACAGAGAGGAAAGGTGGGTTTTATTAAGGAGGAAGTAAGCAATCATGATGCTAAATAAAATAAGTTACATATACCATAATTTCAAAGATATTTTCTGAAAGATATTTCTTTCCAATATACTAGGAGAAACTGAAACTGTTTTCAGATTGACCTTCCATGGCTTTTCTTTTTTAGCCCTGGGACTGTTGAGACTGACAAATACTTCCTGCCCTGATTTCATTGTTAAACCTCCTAGGAACTTCAGAGATGTCAGGTAGGACCACTATTGGCCAGTAATTGAAGTAGTAGCAGTGCTGTTTCATTACCTAGATGTTTTTTCATCTTGGTATGTGTGAATCATACTGAAAATGCCTGAAGAATTTTAGACAGCCTCAACTAACTCAGTTTCACCCCCTATGCTACCAGTTATTGCTACTAATCAGCACTTTTATTGGTGTTTACTGCCTCTTTTGTACTGCACAAAACTCTTTCTTAATGTGAAAACAGTAACAAGCAGGCAAATCGCCCTACATCTCTCTGGAAGGCAAAAGTGTTCAGGACTTCCTTATGCATTAGGAAGAAGCAAGAATGGGCATACATCCAGCACTTTTTCCCTTCCACAAGTGCATCTGAGCAGCTCAGGTCACTGTATCACTTTATGTCTTCTGAGTACAGCAAAACATCACAATGCCCTTGCATTCACAATACAGGCAGGCTCTGACTTATGACTCCTCAGATCTGTCTGAAAAACTTCCCTTCTAAATAGTGCCATGTACCTTTCTCTGCAAAAAGGCCTCAGCGAATCTAAGGATTCATAAAGGGGAGGAGATATCTAGACCATGGCCTGAATTGCTTTTCTTTCCCCTCAGCTGGGGAGAAAATGGATAGAAGTGAATGTGATGTATTAACATCCACTCCCTGCGCTCACTGTCCTGGAACGTAAGGGTAAAGCAACATTCCAGTCTGCAGTTGTTAAAACATGCTGTCTAGTACATTGCTTGACACAGCATGCTTTCTTTGGTTAAACAAGACCTATGAGCAAGCCTGCTAGATGTGATTTCCCTTATAATTAATTTTTTTAACATTCTTCTGCAGTAGCATTTGAACTATTTTTACCTCTGGCTAAAGAGACAAGCTGAATTTCTTGGTCTTGAAGTGGTGTCTAAAATAGAGCTGGACAGCAATAAACCTCTTTTAAAAGCTTTAACTCAGTCATTCAAAGGAGGAAGCAAGTTGCATAGCCTTTATTTTGCTTCCAGTTCACACCCTGAGCACCCCATGGTCACATGCAGCCCATAGATTATGTGGAGAAGTGTTCCTCTTGCTATGCCAGGCATGAGTGATTTGAGTGCTGGGATGGGTTTGAAGTAGAACAAGAGCTGAATAGTAGCTCTATTTTGGGTCAGTTATTTGTCTTCTCATCGCCAAACACGAGCAAGCCTGAGCACAAAAAGCCTGGTAAAGTTGCTACATATATATGCCGCATACGGTGCATAAAGTCTCATCTAGAAAGCTCATCATATGGCTATAGTGCAACTACAGAGTTGTTTGACTGCAGAAAATGGTACTTTATTGAACAGAACTCCTCTGAAAAAGGGAGTTTTCAGGTCCAAGGTGAAAGGATGGTGAGTTCTCATCATCATTTTTGTGACAAGTTGTTATGCAAAGGGTTGTCATGAAAATGATTTAATCTTTGTCTTATTCCTCCTTTCTGTGGCAGTCACACTTTTACTGATGTGTTTGGTGGCTTAAGTTTCCACAAGAAACACGCTATTCCTCTTGAGTACGCCTGTTTACAGCATATAGGGCTGGTAAATCCCAAATGTGTAACACTAAGCAGTAAATTTGAGAGGCCATCCTGGAAGATCACATTAGGAGACCTTGTTACCTGAATATCCCCCAGACCATCTTCCAGATCACACCCACAAAACCAGTCCCACAACAAACTTGATTCTCTCTTTCCAGTTTCATGTCCATTCTCTCATTGAACCTAGAAAGAAGACCAGGAGGACCGCATTCACCAACTCTTAATTCATGTTGAATATGTATATGAATAGATACACTTAAGCTTTTTGAAATCCCAGGAGAAAATATGTTGTTCAGTACAGACAAAATAGAATAAGGCAAATAAGATGAGTTGCAGTGTTTGTTGCACACCTGCTGCCTTCTGCAATGACATTCGATCAGAAAGCATTTAAGGAGGCTTTAAAAACAGTAGTTTGGTCAGAAATGACAGACATGTCCCATACAGTACTTTGAAACAACTGTTATTTGTAAGAGAAGTTTAAATGTTACCCTCAAATACACAGCAACTTGGATGGGGTAGATCCCTTCCACATCTGGTGTTGCAAAGAAAGTCTGTCCTTTTTTTTGCTCATTATCAAGCCACAGGACTCTACCTGTGCTTCACAAAGAGAAACTTTCTTAGTGTTTACACAGGTGGGCTAGGCAAGGGGGTGTGAAGGCTGTTGGCAGCTATGCAAAAAGCTGATGTGAAACTGTGAGAACATGTACATTTTCAGGGTTGAGCTATTTAAAATCCACATTTTTTGAAGTGGAGTGAATTGAATTCCATGCTTCCAAAAGATAAATATAATGCTAACACAACAGGCCAGAGACTGCAGTCTGGTATTCATTGCCTGAACACAGCTCAGGGTGGCTCTTTAAACCTTCCCACACAGTGTCTGCAGCCACCGTACCTTCACCATGGTCTGGAAGGATTACTCGAGGAGAGCGAGAGCTTAGCTCATTTCCTCTGCCCTTGCAGGCCTTGGTCTTTCTGCTTAGACTGCTGCTTATGTGATAGCCTGAACAGCTGGTGTGTAATGGGAATATACTCGAGGAATTCAAATTGAGGACTTAGATACGGAGGGGCTGCATCCCCTGTAGGCATTACTAGAGTTGCAGTAGAAGGAACTGAATTTTGAGGGTTCTCTCTGAAAAGAGAGGCAGGGAGGGAAGTATGGCACCTTGTAGGCCACTTGAATCTCACAGGCTGTGGGGCTGGTGGGTCATGGTGAGCAGCAGCAAAGGCACAGTTACAGTGTCCCAGTGGAGTAGAAGCAGAGGCAAGCTGCATACAAAACCGGGCAAGAGGCCTGTGCTCGGTGAGTCTTCACAGAAAGAGCTAATAATCACCATCGCTGCCACTTAGGGCATTCTTGAGCTTTTGTGTGTTCCCCCATTCCTGCATAAAACACAACTGCAGGGGAGGAGGCAGGCAGAGAAAAAAATCACCAAAGGAGAAACTGGCTGAAATGGAGATTTGCTGCTCAGATGGGGACCTAATTCATGGACCTGCCTGGAGCTGCACATGGTACAAGTTGGCATTTCATGGTTGTTCTACCATATATCATTCTTCAGCACAGATGGGCATGCAGTGAGCAGTGACTATGCTGGTGAGGCCCACAGCAGATGCTCCCTATGATTTGTACAGTAAGATTCCCTGAGGTAGCAATCAGGTTTTTTTTCATGGGTCAGGTATCTAATGGAACACTGATTACTGTCTCATGTGAACTACATATACACTGGGCTCAGCTCCTCCAAGACTTGCATGGGCTCCGAAGAGAGATACTTCTCCTTTCTTTCCCAGTTTTGGACCCCTGTGGTTTTCAGTGCCTCAGGATCAGCTGATGAGGTTGCGGGGAGGGCATCCCTGCTCCCTGCTTAGCGGTGATTAATGACACCGTTTGTCACTCTCTGCTGCCCTGCCATGTGTTGGATATGTTCTTTCTCTACAAACTGTGCTCATCTCTGAGCTCCTCGGTTGAAGCAAACATGCTGAGAAAGAAAGTCTTAAGTGAGCCAGCCAAAGACACAAGAACAATACATGTCAGAGATCCAGTGTAGCATTGAGGATTTCCTGGCCCATGGATCTGTGCTCCAGCTACAAAGATGCATTTCTCATATGGGTAATCATATGTTATCATTGTCACTTCAAGATCACAGTGTGGAATGGTAGCAACTAGAGTTTGCCACACTCACATACACAGACATCATCTTTGTTGTTAATTTTCAGTACCTGTTAAAGTTCAGATTCACAAAAAGTTTCAATCCTACTCTTCCTGCATTCCCCAAGCTGTTGTGGTGCAAGAAGTACCTACTCCCGGGGAAGGATCTTGAAGTATTTTAGTTTGTGATCAGCAAAAAAAACTTACTTTCCATCCAGAGTTTCCTGAGCAAATAACCTGTTTTCTGGGCAGTCTCTCCCAGCTTTGTTCGACCTCTGGGATAGGTGGGCAGGGGAATGTGAAAATCCTGCTGCATCCTGGTGCCTGCACCCATGCCAGCAGCAAAGCTCTCAGCTGGGGACCAGAGCTGGGTTTGCCTCAGCCATCCCCTCTGAGGTGTTTGCAACAGGCGCTTGTTAACCATGTTTGGGCTGCTTAGCGTCAGGGCTTTTATTGTGCTAGTTCTGCTACCTTTATGGGCTGTGCTACTTAAGCTAACAAAAAGTTTGTAAAGGAATAGGATATGAAACACATAAATAAAAGTATCAGGTATCCCTAAAACATGTGTGGATTAAGTTGGTGAAAAGGTGAAATTTCTCTTCCCCATGAGTTAATGTCTATTTTTCTTGAAAACTATACTTTGAGGGCTGCCCCTCCTTTTGCTAAAGTGATAAAAGATACGTTTTCTTATCTGAATGTAATGACATTTTAAAAGGCTCCCTTTGTTGTTTCTAAACCCGCATGTCAACAGTTATACCTCTTATACAACTTTCTTCATATTTACTTAATATAACTCTACATTGTGTTGATATAAAACTAGACAGCATACTTTTAACTTCTCAGTACTTTTGTTGGATGAAAATCTTTACAACGCCAGACTAATCTTTCAGGGTTGACAGCATATTGGCATGGCATGACAATTTAAATCCATGTTGGAATATGTTTATCCATCACCTGGCATTATAATTTTTTTTTTTTTTTTTTTTACTTCTGGCTTCTAGACGCTCTAACTTTTGTTTCAAGCTGAGTGTCTTTAAAGGTCAGGTGTCTCACTTCTAACTCCTCTTTACAAAAGAGTTTTGAAACTGTTTATTCATAGCCATCAGGAAGGTATTCTCAAATGAAATAATAAGAAAAACCCTTTGGACATAATTTTTCTAGCCTTTGTTAGGTAACTTTCTCTGTTAATAATTTACTTGTGAGTTTGAACAGAAAAGGTTTATTCTGTGGCTGTAAGGATGAAAAATTGGACTGTTACTTTCTGGTAAAAACAAAAAGAATTACTTTTTCAGAAAAAAGACCTCACTAAGATTAGCTATATTCAATGTAAAAGTGAGGGAGACATTCTAATGTGGAAAGAGAAAATAGATTAAAATTAAAATTCTTACAATTTTTTTCATCAATAATCATCAACAGAAATTATGTCTATCATTCTGCAAAACTATACCTGTGATAGTGAGACCCTTTCTGCACGTATTAGAAGACCACGACACTTGACCAGCTTTGTTTCATTTATAAACTGTTTAGAAAATATCCCACTTTCTGTTCTTCTGGGGCCATTTGAATACAGGGTTTGCTCACTGGATCTACCCACTCAGTTTAAATCTCCTTTTTGGGATGCTTATAATGGTCCACTGTCTGGCATCACTTGTCATGAGCAACACAGCAAATGAGCTGTGGTCAGAAAGGGACAATAGGTTTAGCCTGTGACTAAAACTGAACAGAAAGAGCAGCCAGAAGTGGTAATGAATGTTATACGGCAGAAGCAGAAGGTAAATCCTGTGACACATGCGCAGATGCCGGCCTTCATTGAAGGATTGACTCACCTTTTGTCCTCCACTTCTTCTAGATTCTCACTTCGCTCCTGGAAAAGGACCAAACACAGTGAGACCTTGTTACTTTAGTCTGTGACAGAGCAAAGCTAGGAATTCGCTTTTTCCTTTTCCTTCACTTCGAAGAATTGAAGTGCTGGGGCACTATTTTGGTACTAACTTTGAAGAAGCAAGTCAGATAAAAACCAGCACTAAGCAGGATTTTCACCAGGAACTAGGGATTCATGGTCACATAGTTAGAGAAGAATATGGGCTGAAGACACTCAAAATGAAAAATACTTTGTAGCTATCAAGACGGGTGAATACTGAAAGAAAAATGAAAAGGAAAATATAGTCCTTCATTTACAATAGTAAAAAGGAAGAAAGGGGGAAAGTGCAGCTATTCAGGGAAGGTTATTAGGTAAGTTTCCATGCTACAGGCTGTCTAAAAATGAAGTCAGAGTGTTATCAGGATTTGTTTTGACTATAGACAGTATGAACTGTATTCACCAATATAATAATGGAAAACAGTTTGTGTGTGTCATTTTTGCTCACCCATTTTCAGGGACAATAAGTTCCTGCTGGATTAGTCTGCTCTACAATTTCTACCACCACTATTGACTGAAAACAAACCAAAGTTAAAATCCTGTTATTTACAGCCAGCCTTGAAAAACATTACCAAAAGCAGCTAATCCTGGATTTGAGTGTTCAATTAAAGCCTACACGTGAACTGAACCACAGATAGAAAAACGCACTTGCATCTGTGCCACACTTCAGCGTGGTAGTCCTTGACTCTTCAGCTCTTTTAGCTGGACAATTAGCTTAGTACAGCTCAATGTCTTTAATGCCTCAACAAGAGACATCCCTGCTTCTGGCTTTAGATGTTCTAGGTACTAGAACTCAATTATACAAGTGAACAACATGAGCTGTGATTGTTTGATGGATGATATTTCAGAGAAAAATAAATTCTAGTCAGGTGAAGAGAAAAAGATGCAAACGTTTCTGTTTCCTCATTGCTAATGCACCTGGAAGAGAGCAGGAAAGGGTCAGAGGAGAAAAAGGTTGAGAGAGGAAGGGAAAAGGGAGCAGAGACAACTTAGTATGATTTCAGGTGTCATAATAATTTCGTCTGGCAATAAACTGTTCCAAAGCAGTGATGTGCAAGCATCACAGCTGGAGACTGGAAGGACTTTTCAGATCACAGAGACCACCTCCGTGAAATATCACAGCCATGATTTAGGACATATCACACATGCAACCAGATGTTAATTAGCAGCAAATAACTCTCTGCAGCCATACTAAGAAACCACTGTAGCCAACGTCTGCAGAACTTAACAGTGCTCACTGTTGCAATAGCGACCTGAGCAACCTCAGCCTTCCTGGCTTGTCAGTTTTGAAGGGTGTTTAACAAGTCATTCATTAAAGCAGTGGATTAGTGGAAGATGAAAAATGTATCATTTCAGTTCTTCTATCCCAGCAGAAAGCAGCTGATGCCATGGCATGTTAAACATGTTTATTCAAGCAAACTCTATTGCTTTTACTTTTGCTGAATAAGAGCAAGTTCACCTTTGCAATATATAAATGTTGCTGACATACTGACTGCTCAAAAAGAAATGAGTACTGTTGACTAGGATTGAATGGCTGTCCAACACAGTGGTGAAAACACAGAGAACTGTGGAAAAGGTCTTACAGGTATTAGGATTTCAGTAGCCATTCGTGAGTTCTCCTTTCCAGCTGCTCCTGTTACACAGGCAGTGACATTTACCTTAGTGATCAGCAGAGTGACCACCCATTTAAAACCTTATTCAGCTGGGATTGTCCAAACAGTGCACGTAGCGTAGGAGTGCTGTGGTAGTTCAGTGGGAGCCTTGACTTGCTGTGAAGTGTTTTTCATCATTCATTTCAAAGGACTGTTGAAAGTGGGAGATTATATGACCTCTGTGTATGCTGCAGCAATGCAGACTGGTGATTAACTCACTGTTCTGGGTGCAAACAGGAAACAAACTCACTTCATCACTTGAACTCAGTAAAGCACAAGCTGTTCCAGGTCTGGCAAAGACAGCTTTTTTGATGTCCTCCTCTTACTTTTGTGTGGTTCAGGCTATGGTTGTGGTTTCAGTGTGGTATAATGATGATTTTGATTCAAGACAGCAATATTTATTCATGCCTAGCTCAGAATTTGCTCCAGGATACACCTCAGAAAGAAAATACGTTTTCTGAAAGCCGTGTTAATATGTTACAGACTCTTTAAAAATATTTAATACCAAAATCTTAAGTAATTTACAGATGATTTTTTACAAACATCCCTTTTTTTTTTACAAACACTTCTTTTTATTCACCCATTTCCAGTTCACTTTGTATTTCTCCTTATCATCAGTGACTTTGCAAAAGACTGTAGCTAGCACCATCCATGGTGCCCCCCCATGTGTAGGCCGCTGGAAATATACAATTCCTTGCCAGTGCCTGTTGATTATGTCAAGTCCATGTGGATCTCCCAAAAATTATACTCCAGATACACCAGTTCTGTATAAAGTATCTGGACGACCAGTAGGTTGTGTAATGCCAATGGAAAGTACAATTATTGTCTCTGTAGTTTGGAAAATCTCCCTTGAGAGATGTATATTTACAATTATTTCAATTACATTTTATAGCCAGAAACAAGTACAGTGACAGGAAATTTGGAGATAATGTGTTCAAGATGGCTCCTGTGATGGCATTGACACTTTTATCTTTTCTACTCTGATGGCATTGATGAAAGTATTGAGATGGTGGTGGTGAGACTGAGAGCTACGCAATTTGTAGTCTGTTGTCACTGGGATTGCATGCTTCTCCTCTCATTTTTAAAATTGGGGAAAAAACCCCACCAAGATTGTAATTAATTCTGCCTGTGCTTGCTAATAAGTAGTAGTATTGAGGGAACTTTTTATACATGCAAAAATTTGGACTCCCATGTCCCCATAAGAATGAAAAACACCCAGAAACTGCAAACCTGTACCCAATATCAAATGAAATGCATTTGTGGTAAAATTCACAACCTTCAGTGGCATGACATGGAAGACCTTGGTAACTGTGCACCAATATTTTCAGGACTCACTACACTAATGAGCTGCCCCAATATGTGCCTTGGAGCTTTTGCCAAGTATCCTTGTTCTGGCCAGGATGGTTAATTTTTGCACTAGGCAGGAGGAGGCATGGCCAGGACCCACAGGTTATTCTATACTACCTCATGTAATTGCTGGGGGGAGGGGGAGTCTCTTCTGAGGAGAAGAGGTTCCTTCTGGT
Organism: Pipra filicauda; assembly: GCF_003945595.2. Classification (NCBI taxonomy): domain Eukaryota; kingdom Metazoa; phylum Chordata; class Aves; order Passeriformes; family Pipridae; genus Pipra; species Pipra filicauda. The sequence continues at coordinate 2,914,651 of NW_024104487.1, read as the reverse complement.
CGAGTAAGTGTGGTGCTGGTTCTGAGCTAAGGGACTGTGTGGATAATACTGGTGGATAATGCTGGAAGGAGCAGTTGGATGGTGCCACTTCCGAGTTGGATGGAGCAGTTGGAGTGGTGTGGCTGCAGTCAGGTGAAGCATTTTTGCATGTGTATCACTCTCTCTTTTGTACACTTTCTTATTAATATTGTTGCTGTTATTGCTCATTTTCTTATCTCATTGCTGTTTCCACTGAATTGTTCTTATCTTAACCCATGATCTTTGCCTTTTATGCCTCCAGTTTCTCTTTCCTTCCCACCACAGGGGTGGAAGGGAAGGAGGAGGGGGAGTGAGAGAGGGGCAGCATAGTTTGGAGAGTCTCAGTAGGAGCACTAAATTGGAGAGTACCATTCCTAAACCACGACACAAAGCTTTACCTGACCTATGCTTATAGTGCTGAAAGCCTCCTCACAGAAGGTGTGCAGTGCGGCCAATGCCCTGCACTGGCCCCACAAGCACGTGAGCTGGTCTGTTCCTGGAGAAGGGCTGCTGTCAGAAGTTGTGGTGGGTAGTCTCCTAGGCACTGCCCTTCTCCATTTGCTGGGCCTCATGAGCTGTTCACCACTGGAGGAGAAAAAAAAAGCAGGGAAGGCAGGGGTGATCAGTAAGAGTGGAAGAAGAGTATGAGGCATGAGTGACTGTGAGAACTGAAGATAAAGTAAAGAAGAGGCAAGGGAAGGAAGCCCAAGGAGCTATGTGCTCTGCCAGCAGGAGCTATGGCAACCTGTATTCAGGTTTAGGGCTGAGTCCTGCCAGGCATGCTCCAGACAAGTTATCCTCTCACCCCCAAGACATGAACAAAAAGTGAGTAACATCAGCAGTGGCTAGGAACTCAATTCTACTATTTGTCAGCCAGTTTCCTGATCAGAAAGAAAAGTAAATGGCCCTTTGAAGGAAATGAATGTCTTTCCCAGCTTGACATCCCTTCAGACTCACAGAGTTTCCATGTAATATCTCTGGAAGGAGACCAAGAGGCAATACAGACTATGTAAGCCAAACCCCATCTCTAAGCAAAGATTTTACTCCCTAAAGTGAGAAGTGCCAACCTCATGATGTGTACTGGGTTCATGGCTTGAAATTTCTTTACTTTTTTGTTTTGTTTTAGTTTTAGATGGACTCTCTTTTCTTCTGCCCGAACACTCAATTTCTCAAGAAAAAGAAGACCTGGTCAAATTTGTCTCTGAAGATGTCTGACTCACTTCTGTTGGGCTCTCTCCACTTTGGCAAGAGCCTTCACAACCTTTGTGCACACTGTAGACATGAATAGAGTGGGTGAGGTGTTTAATATGGGAGACAGTTTCCCTTGCAGGACAACAAGGTGGTGAAGAGGAGTCTGTGTGTTTAAGGAAGACCACAGTGATAGAACTGACACACTGAAAGTGTATGCTGAATTTCTTTCAAAATAAATGAGTTGGTTAACTCCTTCTGTTGTACCTTTTTAAATATTTAAATTCTTCAAGGATTTTTGGTATTCAGATATGGAGTATGAAAAATAGAGTAGAGGAAATAACATTATCAAATCTTTTTCTCAGACTTGGATGCTGTGACAGAAAAGCTCATAAATGATATATGGTCCATTGAACCTTTTCCAATACTACTTTGTAACTTTTAATGACCATGGGCTTTAAAATAAAAATTCTTGAAAAGAAAATTCTTTGATTTGGAAGGGAAAGAAAATCTTAGTTCCACAGGGAGTCTCAATAAATTGAAGTGAGACAATACAGAGGAAAGATCATACAACTGTTTGTATGGCTGAATATATATTATTTTTCTCAGATGTATTGACTTCTTTTCAGTCTGGAATAGGTTACCTTTTAGGATATTAGTGTAATAAATGTACAGAGTTAGACCTTCAATAAAGATCTCTTTCCCTAAAAAGCTAAAAAAAGAAAAGGAGTATTAAATATTTTATTATTCAAGATTAATATTTAATAGTTGTCTTTTAGAAGTGACATTCAGATATATAAGCAACATATTACATGTAGAGTCTTCAAGTAAGAGAAGATGGTTAAAGTTCATACTGAGAAAGACTTTTCTGCTGACAAATTATTAAGTCATTCCATCTAAAAGATTTTTTGGTCTTGGATCTGAATGTGACACCATAAAGAGTCAGTCACCTTAACTTGAAGGCTTTTTTTCCCCCTCTAATTTTGCACTGAAGCAGAACCTTGTCAATGTATGAGTTTGCATCATTAGCATGAGTGTTTTGTTTCCAGAAACAGAACAGAAGAGAGTGCTGTCAATGGGAGAACAGGGAAGGAGGAGTAAAGACAAGGGATGCCTTCTATGGGATTTGCTGAAATAGAAAAGCATACAAGAAAAGAGACAGCTTGCTTACTCCACATGGCAAAACCATGTGTTTTCGTTCCTACCCTACTGCCTAGTGACCACGTCTCTTTATTTATGCTTTTAGATCAAATTGTACTTGGCATGTCACTGAGAATGTACGGATGCAGATTCTACTTGATAGTATGTATTCTGCACTTGTTTTGTTTGCTTTTCAGAACAAGAAAATAGAACGTCTGCCGCTCTTAAGAGATATCTTCCACTACCCAGTATATGTGCTGGTGAAAACTGTGTTAATGCTCATAAGCTGCTTTCTGAAGTGTCCCTCTCCAGGCTGACATTTCTTGCTTGCATAAATTCCCTGCACTCTTATAAAGGAAAACACTTTATCCCTCTCACTTCAAAACCTGGCTTTTAAAACTGCTCCTCAGCCACCATTAGTAGCACTTAGTGATCTGGGCAGCCACTAAGGGCTTTTTTTCATGTTCAGTATTTCACTTGTGAGTGACTATGGCAGAATGTGATCCAAGCAAAAATTCAAGAAGTTACCCATCAGCTGAGACACTGCAATGTACATGGGCATGTTCCCAGTTTCCCCAGTTGCAATCTAATTTGACATAACCTGCAGTTCCTTCATTGCTTCTTACTTGTGATTTGATGTTCCACCACAGCTGGCATCCTCCTCATATCCTTCAACTCCTTTGACCTCGTCCAGCAATACGTCAGGGCGATCCAGAGATCTAGCACTTTCAGTTCTCATTGATTTCTCCCCTTTTCAGTTTGGGTGTACACAGTTACAGTTTCAAGCCTTAATTGCCAAGATGACCTTGTGAGACAGGCAGGCACAACCATGTATTACAGGTACCAGGTAGATAAGTAGATGACACGTTACATAGTGGTATACATTGCTTCTTTTTATTGTAGCTGAGCAAACTGTGAAAAATCCCTTCTACAGTGGTGTATTCAACTGTTAAATTATTTGGCTTTACCCATGACAAACTTGTTTATATATGAATTTTTCCTTCCCGGGGATATTCTATTCATCAAGTTTGATTGGCACTCACTTAGATGTGGAGAAAACTATATATGTAAATATTTGCTGAAACTAAATTTTCAATGTGTAGAAGTACTTATGTGAGTTGTCGGTGTTGGATCATTCAATTCCTAAGTGTCAGAGCCTCAGGAGTGTTTGTCTGGCATGTTGTGTGGTTCAAGGGAAGACAACGTTTGCAAAAGCAGCTCAGAGGCAGTCTTCCAGCTTCTTGGTCCTTAGACCAGTGAATGCCAATGCGATCCTGAAGAGTGAAATGACTGTCAGGCTACTAGACCTGCAACTCATCTTGTATCTGAAGTTTTTTCTGCTCTAGTCAAATCAAAAGGATAAGAAAAGTCATAAGAGAAATCCTTGAACATGTAACTGATACTAGTATCCAGCTGTGCCACTTGGAAGTGTTTATTTTGCGGTATGCGCTTTTCTCCCTGGAAGCTTTTCAAGTGGCAAACTGGGATCTTTCTTTTCTGGGATAAGGGTTTTTTTGGTGATTTGATTAAATACTGTTGCTCACTTCCCTTCTAGAACATTAATATTATGAACAGTTTTTCCAAGACAGGATTTTGATTGGAAGCTATTTTGTCCACAAATTTAAAGAAATTACAGCGTTTAAAAGCTTGTGATTACATTTTAAAAATGTGTAAAAGTGACATCCCATCAAAACCATTAAAGAAAAGCCAAATACAACTATATGTTGTTTTGTTTGGAAAATGATTTACTCTTTTTTTTTATTTTGAAACCACAGCCTAGTTCTCTTCAGTGATCCATTTTTTTGTGATGTAAAGGTGTCATATTTTTTCACGCATAGAAGTTCCTGATACTGTATCTAACATCTCAGGTATTGGCTTGGGCTTGCTCTGCCATGACTGATTTACTGCCTTGGGTGAGAAACCACACAGAACAGCTTCTAAGCACAATTATGACCAATTGCACCTGCACTCCCCAAAGCAAATGCTACCAAAATCACAACTCAGCATAATTCTACCCTCAGTTGTACCTGAAAAGAATAAATCACTGAACAACTCCATGGAAAGAATTTTACTTTTTAGAGGAAATCAACATTTTTCATACACCACTCCACAGCTTAGGGAAGTATAGGAGCCAAGAAACTAAAGAGCTCATGTGAGGTGGTGGACTTGAGCTATGCTACTTGATTCGTCTCGCTGTGGTCACAACTCAGTTGCTCAGAGGAGCCTTTGGAAGTGTAACAGGACCTGTCATTGTGGTGTAAAATCTATCATGTTGAAGCAACGAAGATAAATGAAAAGATAATTTTTCCTCTACTTTTTAAAAAATTTTGTATTTGATTTTAAGAAATATTTTGAATTATAATGCAACTCATTTTATTTCCTAGTCTAAATCTATCTTCATGTGCCTTTTGGGACTCCATGATGAGATAACAGTGGTAGTTACATTTTTTAAGGATATTTTTCTAGATTCAAAATGTAGCTCACATTTACTTGTATTTAACTGCTAAATTTACTGTCTTGTTTTCTTAAGTTTGTTTGAAAGCAAATAAGAAGTACAGATTGCAGTTAAACAGTATTTGTTAAAGATATAATTAAAAAAATTTATTGAAATATTTCCTGGGGAAAATATGTTTCCATTGAAAAGGAAATCTTCCTCCAAATACTTGTTACCTTAAAGAAACAAAACATCATCCCCTTCCAAAATATTTTTTTTCTTGATTTTTAGTACCTGGACAAACATCTTTTTGAAAAAGATGAAAAGGTAAAAATAAACTCAGGTAGGTATAATTTTTGATTTTTTTTTCTTATAGAGAAAAATATAATTTTATGAACATCTGTGTTTCTTACAGACCTACCATAATAATAAATCAGCATTTGCCAGTATTGATAGAAAGGAATATATCAGATATCAAACATATTCCAGTTTCAAGCTTCCACAGGATTATCATAATCAACAGCAAGCAAAAATATAGCCAAAATGTATTAAAATACCTGGGGACCTTTTTCTTAAGTGAAAAGTAAACCCTAACCTTCTCTTCGCAGATTACTTTTCACTCTTGGCCAAGGCAAACTCATAAAAGTGTTGTTTGACTGTTCTGGTTGCACTTTCAGGCAGTGTGAATGGGTCCAGGGCTCCTCAGGCCAGGGAGACCACTTGGGATGTTTTGGTGGAAATTCAGGGAGAAGCACAGAATAGGGGATGGACTTGGCAGGCTCTGGCTTGCCCAAGCTTGGCCCAGCCTGTGTGCGGTGCCGTGCTCGCCCGGGCTCTGGAAGGCTGCGCCACAGTGCTCTGTATTTTCCTTGCTTTCCTCACCTCTCCAGAGACCTGCACCAGCTTTTGCCTGCCCCTAAATATTGCAAGCCAGCTCCACTTTCTGCAGTGCTTCACCTGCATTCTGCTCCCAACAATTGTATGTGTGTCAGTAAAGCTGTCTGGAAACACTGTTCCAATTTTTCATCTAGATATTGACAGATGGTTCAATTTTCACTCAGAAAATGACAAAATGCTTTTGCTTTAGAGTTTTTCTGACATTTTATGGAATCTTTCTGAGCTGGTCCTACATTCCCTCTGGTAAACAGGTGTATCACAAGGATTTCAGTCTGGCTGCACATAACAAAAATGTGTATAAATTAGAGGCTCAGATTTTCCAGCAGAATATGTGGCAAAAAACCTGGCATAAATGATGCAGAAACTCTTTCTCAGATAGACACCCAAAGGCGGAACTTCTTTAGCCTGAAGTATTTTTTCTCTTTTCTAAATGAAGTTTTAGCAACATTGGTCAACAAGAAAAAAAAATTTGGTCTTGAATCTCTCTTTATCTGTTCTAACCTGCTGGTTTGTTGTTGTTGTTGTTCTGGAAACTTTGGAAAGAAAGTAAATAGAAAACCACTGAGTTCAACATTCAGTTTTTGATATGAGTGCCCTCCATTGCCACTGAAATCCTGGGCAGTGTTTGACATGGCTTGACACAAACGAGTGTATATTTTGTTGTACTGGCTGCAAGAGGGCTGACCTTATCCGGTGAGACTGCTACAGAGAAGGAGTTCAAGTTTGCTTCCTAGTAGTGCTTTCAACTATGTATCTAATATTAGCTGATTCTAATGGGAGGTCCCAGAAGTTGTTTTGCTGGATTGTTTACAAGGTGTAGAAAGGAATGTAACAAAAGTTATTACATTTTTGGATCTGAGTGGCAGTGTGTATGACTGCGGTAAATTGTCTTTCCTTTTGTTGCTTGTTCCTCAAAGTGTATAAGGACTTGAGGTGCAAAGACTTAATTTCTTGTGATAATCATAGACTTATAGCATGGCTTGGGTTAGAAGGTATCTTAAAGCTTCAACCCCCCTGCCGTGGACAGGGGCACTTTCACTAGACCAGGTTGCTCAGAACCCCATCCAGAAAAAGGACGGCAGTGTGAATTGCTGCAGGAAAACCATTCAGCAGCCTGACATTATGCTTTTCTTCCGTAAGTAATTCCTGTCAGAGGTGTAATACCAGTTTGTCATCCTTGTGAGGCCAACCATTGTAGGACCCAGTTGGCAGTGACCTGCTGCACAGCCCAGGAGAAAAACCTCCAAGATAATTTCCCATAAACTCTAGCTGAACCTGGGAAAATATGGGCCACTCTGCATGCTGCAGTAGATGAATGTGACCTCCATTTATAAATATTTTATGTGGTTTAAGGCATTCATTGCCTCTTTTCACTGTCAAGGAAATGAAGGAAATACATTTCAGTAGCACTTTACAGAATGTACTTACCTTCAGTCATTGCTGTAAATATGCAGTGCTCATATTTTCCCTGTGCAAAATAAATCAGAATGTTTTGCCAGTTAGCTCACTCAAGTCTCAAGTTATGACTAGTGTCAGTTTTTCCCTTGTTAATAAACTTCTTCACTACATCATATTTTTAATGCATATGACTGTTTCACAGTTATAGTTAATAAAGTGCTGGAATAAAATCAAGGTCTGCTGAGTATCATTTTCATGTTTTGTTTAGAACAGCATGGCTCCCATAAATAATAATAGCAGGATTTGTAAAGTGCCTCACCCCCGCTGTGCCTAAAGTCCTGAACAGAGGAATGAGTGCAGGATTAGAGGTGTCAGTCATTGGCATATAATGACAAATAAACAAATGAAACACGATCATATGGAACCTAGGGAGAATAAGAAGAAAAATAATAAAGAAAGACCACAGAACCAGCATGTGGGAAATAGCTTAAAAGTCAAGCATATCTAAAAGGAGGTCTTCAAAGGTGGAAAGGGATGAAAGGAGACAAAAGAAAGGCATGAGCATGCCAAGGAAACTGTTACAGCAGAAGCAAGGCTAGCTGCGGATCTCAGGCACTGCAGAAGTACGTAGACACAAGCACACTCTCTCACATGCTCTGGGGGTGACTCCAGACCTTTGGTACCCCAAATTTGCTAGGATGATGTCAAGAAACTAGTAATTACATTATCAGAGTCTCATTAGGTCTGCTTAGCAAATGTTTGGGTATTAGTGGTATCTGTGACTTTCAAAATTGAGGCTGATGTCAAAGGTAAACACTAATATCTCTCTGGCTTGCTGGCCCTGAGGTTGCTTGCCCTCACTGTTGAACAACCGCCAAGATTCTAGGGTTGCTTGCATATTTGGGTTTCAGGGAGATCTCTGGCTTCAGGTCTCTGACTGGCATGGAGGATAGCAATGTATGGCCTTGCTGAGACTCCTGGCTTATCAGTTTTGCATTTGGTCCATGCAAAAATGTACACGAGCTCTCTCAGAGGCTGCTGGCTCAACACTCACTAGTGATTAAAAGAGCCCAAAATAGGAGACAGTGTCTGGAAACTCTGGAGCTTCTGTGTGGCCTTAGTCTCCTCTTTTCTTGTGGATGCTGCATCTCCACTGAGGGTTTTGTCATGTCAGCCTTGTCTATGCGACTATATGGTAGTCTGCATAAGGCCTAAATATCTGCTGTATTTTTCTTTTGCTTCCTACTCCTTTGTTCATCTTTTTGTCCTTGCTCCCTCTTTTGAGTCTGTCATCATTCCTTTCCCCTTCTGAGAACACCATTTCATCCTCTTCTCTTTCTCTTCGGTCTCCATCACAGCTTTCCTTCAGCATGCTGCCTCTACAAATCCTTTTCTCAATTTTTGCTTTCATTTTTCAAACATCAGAAAACATCACCCAGACAAAGCCTTATTGCTTTCCCAGTCTATCTGGCTCTGGGTTCTGATGTGCAGTTTTCCTTGCACTGTTGCTCCCTCCCATGATCCCCACAGAGTGTAGGTGGTATGTCTGTCCCTCCTCATGCTGCCAGCAACACCCACTGTGCTGCAGAAAACCTGGACAGGAGTCCCTACCCTGTTCTGGTTTCTTAGCTTCTCTGCCACGGTGAGCACTGCTGTGTGGAAGTACAGAGCACATGGTGACAGCGACTGCTTTGGAGATGGAATGGCTGGAGAAAAAGACCACAGGAGAAAGCTGCTCCCTTATCACATTTCTGCAGTTACACCTTGAACCAGAACATGCATGGTGAACTGACTAATTTGAATGAAACTGGTTTAAGTGGGTTTGGATTTCAACTAAAAATATTCACTCAGCCCTGGTCACAATCCTTCATATTGTGTCTGTAGAGTTTATGGAAACACAAAGTTAATTGCTTGGGTGTTTCCAGAACTTCTCTGGTATTTAATTTAACACGAGACATGAGGAAGTGTGTTTGCAGTAGAACTTAAGTTCTTTTTTACATGCTCAGTTTATAGTACACAAATGTTATTTTTATAACAAATTCTTCCTGGTCACTACACAGTAACTGACAGTTCTGATTCAGATTGAATACAGAGGTTGCTCCTCTCAATGCAGTCACCCTCTTAGCTGGCACACTGCTGTGATAGCCCTTCTAGTTGCAGTGTAATTGTTCTAATGGAAAGAAGACTGTATTGCCCAGGGCTGATCTGATATTGCTAGCATGTAGTTGCATATTAAAGAAAAACATGGACATAAGCAATCAAAACAGAGAGACCTAGGTGCTAGTGAATCTCAGCAAAAACATGCAGACTGTTCTTTGGTTTAAATATAATAAGTCTACAAAAGTGACAGCCCAGATTCACCTCTCTGAACTAATGATATCAGCAATGCCAAGACCATGGTAGGTCTTTGGCTATTTTAAAAAGGTACCATATCAATGATGAAAGTGAACAGTCTGACAGTGCCACTAACTTCTGCAGTGAAAATAACCCCAACCAACTCCCAAACTTGGAAACAGCAAAGAAAGAGAAGCAATATCTGCAGCTGAGCTGGAAAAAAACAGGAGATTAAATGAAGTAATCTTAGGTCAGTCAGATTATTTGCTGAAATCTGGCCTCAGACCCTCAGGCTGTAAGACTACCTAGGAGGAATGAAAAGGACCACCTTAGAGGTAATTTCTGAAAAGTAAATGAAAGATTTCTAATATGATTTAAGAATTATTTGTTCACACATCTGTACAAGTAACACCTCATATATTAGGCAATATGCATTAGCTGCGGCTTTATCTATGTCTCTTGTCAAGAAGGATCAGGCTTTGTTAATCTACAGGCTGCCAGGAGAAATCTCTGTCACTGGAGGTATAAAAAACTTGATTTGGCATGGGCAAGCAATCTGACTTCAATATTGGCCCTGCTTTGAGCAGAGTATCAGTTCACAAGCATCCAGGGTCCCATCCAATCTAAATTGTTCCATGTCTTTATATGTTTGCCCTACCTAATTTCTGATATAGGGTTTCAATGATAAAAAAAAATCCAAACCAAATTTTACATTAAAAATAGCATTGGGTTTTTCTTAGGATTATCTTTTAATGTGTTCGTTTATTTACTTATTTCAACTATGAAAAATTTCAATGGACAGTTATGTCTGGCTTTTATCACCCTGACTTTTTGTATTTAAAAAAATGCATATGAATCATCAGGTTTGTAAAGTATGTAAGAATTCATACATAGAGATGAAATACACATTGGTTATTAATTGTTGGTATTAATTATTTGTTTTAAAACAGATGCAGAGGTAAATATCAGGGAAATATAAAATGATCAGTTCTGCACTTTTCCTTTGGGGTATGGAGCAGCAAAGCAGCAGCAGAGATTATGGAAGTAGTACTTTGTCCATGCAGTACTTCTGGAAGCAGGATCTTCAGCCAGGAGAGGAAAAGGAGGAATTAAGTTTTTGTACTGCCACAACTCTCAGAGCTTACCTTGACAATCACTTCCTTGTCCACGAGACAGCAGATATTGAAGGCCAAGGATCTTTCTCACAGAGACCTGTAACAATGCTCAGCTAGTTTATCGATAGCTTCCCTGATCTGAATTGACTCTTGCTTTTTCGATTTCTGCTTCGAGTCTTCAAAAGTTAGTACTCTTCTTTTTTCTCCCTGTATGCATACTAAAGGAATCCACATGCCTCAAGCCATGTATTTTCCAACTTCCCTTAAATGTGGTCCCTGAGGAATAAGTACCCACAGTGTGATGGAAACTTAGATGTGCCTTGAAACTCGTGGGGTTGCTATTTGAATATTTCTTTTGGCCAGTTCATCTGCAGTTGCCTCCTAGCCTTTGATATACCTGACCCACATTATTTCTCAGTAATGCTAGTTAATCATCCTTTAAGGGACCAAACTCCTCAAAATGGAGTTGGTTTAGTTTTATAAATATCAAATAAAACCCTTCAATTTTTTCTTGAATATCTTCTGTTTTGTCCATCACCCCCTTCATTCTGCAGGTTGGACCTGAATTGCATTGCTTAGGATAGGTGGAGCTCTCTATTACAAACTTTTCACTCCTGGTTTCTCTATTTCCATGTCAAACTTATGAACATGTGTGTTTGCTGCCTGTGGGGTGTTATAAATCCCCTCAGAGCAGACCCAGAAAGTAGTTCAGGTCTATTGTTTCATAGGAAATTACAAAGGTCACATTAAGAGCATGTACTTGTCTTAAAGGGGTCGATGACAAGTCATGACTGCTGATGGTATTGGAAACACAGCAGGTAAAATGCATTTCATGTTATGAAGAGGACAAACAGCAAGCATAGACAGATAGCCTTTCCTTCACTGAGGTATCTATTGCCTCTGGACAAACGACTTTACTTAAGAAAACTCTACATCTAACCTATGGTCTCATATTACCTTTAAAAAGAAAAATAGACTCTGGAAAGTAACATAAAACATTCTCAAATCAAAACTATTTTATCACAGTCAAACAACTCAAAGTGGTTAACAAAAGCTTTCCATTTCACTTAATGATGACAAGCAGAAAGTACAAGTTTGTTCTTGGAAGGGTAGAAGGCAGCTAACAAAAACCACAGGTGACAAAGGAAGTTTGTTAGGCCCAAACTGGGAATTGTTTTATGAACTGTTCCAAGCAGAACTTTAATCATTTGACTCGTCGGCTAGCCCTGAGGACTCTGTTTTGCCCAAGCATATTTTCCAATATGTGTTTAAAGTTCGAATTTTGTTTAACTTTTAACTTCAACACAAGCAATCTGCACTACAATTGTTCCAGTAAATGCCTGGAGAGATCTCCAGAGATTTGTTGCCCTCAGTGGGAACAGCATTCTCTATTTTCTGTCATGTATAATAAGAAAAGAGAAGAAGCCAAGAAAATGCAACATTCAGCCTTTATTCTGTCTCCCACATAGTCTGTTTTGTTAAGCACTTCCTCTGAACAGAGTTTTCATGTTGCTACGTGCATTATCTTCTGCCTTCTCTTTCAGAAAGATGTCCATCATAACAGCCTTTTGCCATATTCATTTGAGATAGCAAAATTTACTACAATACCCATGGCCTTCTAACCTTGTTAGTATTTTATTTGTGCTCCTTACATCTGATGTCATAAGTCAACTAATGCAAAATGTTCCAAGGTCGTATTTCTTCCTGCAGACTCACCACTTCCCACATTATTTGTTTGGGAGACAATTTATTTTCCCCTCAGCTGTACTTCCACGTTTTAAAAATCTGGTGGATTTTGTACAGGAGGTTTGGTTGATGTAATGGGTGCTAGTCTTGTGATGACAGCAGGTTGTCATCAAAAGTGTTTTTTCTGCACCTGTGGTTTCATAAGAACCTATCCAAATAGATTCGGGTTGCTTATCAGCTGGTGTTCTGCTGTGTTTCACAACAGTGCTCATGTCTCCATCCTACATGTCAGTGGTTAGAATTTAGCACTGGAGACGACAGGGAGTTAATTTGTAATGTCGCATTGAGACACAGTGACCTGTCATTACACTGCAGTGATTTATGTATTTGCATAGATAGTCCTGCATAATTTGCTTGGAAAAGGATCTCTATGCTTTACCTCTTGGAACGTTTTAGCTCATTTTCATAACCTTCCTTGGCTATGCATATTTGTCTGTCTCTGCCTGTTTTGGCCAGGTTTTGGCCAGGACAGAGTTAATTTTTCCACAGTACTCACGAGGGGGTGGAGTCTGGAGCCATATAGGCACGTCTAAGTTGTTGTTCTACACCACCCATATCACCACTGGAGGACGGTAGTAAGGGATTCGTGTTTCCGAGTGAGGTGAGCGTGACGTCTGGTCCTGACAACTGTGGCAGGTGTAGGGTCCATCCCCCATTGTTCATTGTCTAAGCTCGATGAGCATTTTGCATTTAAATCTCCCTCTCTTTTGGGCACTGGTGTTATTAGTATTGCTGCAGTTACTGATCCTTTTCTTATCTCATAGCTGTTTCCAATAAATTGTTCTTATCTCAGTCGTAATCTCTGCCTTTTGTGCCTCCCACTGGAGGGGAGAAGGGAGCTGTTTGTGGTTTTCTTTTTCATGGAAGTACTCAATTGGGGAACACCGCCTCTAACCCACAACGCTGTGATAGTTCTTCTACCATGTTTCTGCCCTTAAATGTCTGCATTGTGTAAAGGTGGAATGTGGAAAAAGTGGAATATGAACGGACTCCTTTGAATTTGTGCTGAGCTGCACAAATTGTCCTCAGGCGAAAGATATTTGCCTTGCCTTGGTTCCTGGGCTGCTGTGTGCTTCCATGCTTTCTATCTGTGACCAGCATAGTCTGTTGTTACTGCCCTGCAGTGCGAATAATTATTCTGTGAAAAGGAGGTAGTCTGCGGTGGTAGGGGTCTTTCCAATGCTCAGCCTATGCCCTTAATTGCTGCTGTATATTCACATGGTCTGCTTCTGTAGCGTAATTTACCCTTCACATTTTCTCTCACAGGTCCATTCTTAGTCCATGTAGAGAACCTGTGGTCTTCCAGTTTGATATATTCTTGTGGAAGTCTGATTATCATGGGCTAAGTGCTTTTATACAGAGTGTTACACTTCTTTGCCTTCTGTACGGGGATACTGCCCTATACACTCTTTTCCATATGTAGGTGTGATGTGTTTGTGAGCCAGGTGAGAAAGCCTGTAGTATCTGTCCATTCCAATAAAATTATAAATATTTTCAAATCTTTGCCTAATACGAGTTTCTCTTCAGATTTTTTTCCAGCCCATCATTTACCTCCTTTGTCTTTTATTTATGCATTTTCTTCTGCAGAATTACAGAGCCACCATCCCCTCTTCTCTGTACTGTTATCCTTGTGAAAGGGGAGTGCCAGCTTTGCTTAGGCTTAGCAGTTGGGTATAAGTGATATAAATTCTCTAATCTCATCTTGAGTTCTTTGCTGCATTCAGGGAAGACTGCTGAAGCACTGTCCTTGGAACAGCTGTATCCCTTGTTCTTCCTCCAGACGAAGAGCTGGGTCCTGTGGAATTTGCTTGTTGCAGAAGTCAGTAATTTTTATGCAGTTTGGCAATGTGTGAACCTGTAATTTTGTCAGAAACCTGATTATAACTCTTGAAAAGAAACTTCATGAAAACAACACTTTTCTGTGCTAAAAATGTGTCCAGCGCTCTTTTAGGAAGTAATTGATTTCTTCTAGCTGGCTGCTGCTGAAAAGTGCTGTGGTAGTGTATGTGGTGGCCTGTGTACATTATGGTTAAGATGCAGGCTTGTCTTTTTTTTTTTATCTCACTCCTACTGAAGCATACAGTGGTTTTGCAGCTGTTTTAGTGCGATCTGAAGAACATGCAGCTGCTGAATGCATTATCTTTCATATCCCAGAGCTGGTGTGATTATTGTTTTAAATTTTGGATTTTTTTTTCCTTCAGTGTTCTCAGTTTCCAATTTCATGTACCAGCAATAATGGACCTGTTTCAAACTTCATGTCCAGTCCTGAGTGTAGACAGAGGGAGAGCAAACTCAGCGTATGACATAGATTTTACTTCTGTGCCCCATGTACACTGTCCTTTCTAACACTGAAAACAGTTTCAGGATTCCTGGCTGTTACTGTGTACATATATCTATATATTGTAAGATTTTAAGGTGATGTAGTGATTACTACAAACAATCCCAACCAAACCAAACTGAAAAAAAATTGTAAAAGAAGAAGTTATGGAAAAGTAAGTTTTTCAGTTCTCAATCAGCAGCACCAACAGTCTTCACAATCTGAACAAAAAAATGGGTTTGGTTACATAAACCATAGTTTCCAATGAGTAGGTGTCAGTGTCCATGCAGAGTCAGCAGTAATTGGTATGTGACAGCCTCAGGAGGGTCAGGATTAAATACAATCACAGAGTTGTGCTCTTCCCCATGCAGCTGGTTCAGTGAGAACCAGATGAAGGTCCAAGGTAAAACCAATACTAACAGATTTGCACCATGTTTCCTGCTTTGAAAGTAGGTGCTTTCCAGCACTGTTAATGCACTGTCAGCCATTACACCTAAATTCACAAGCCTAGTCAGAGCTCTTATGGTAGAGTAGGATATGTCACAAAATTTGAAGCTTCACTTCATTTCTGATAGCTCTGCCATTTTTAATCTGAGAAAATCCCATCAGATTTGTCAAAGTTGAAATTAATTTCTGCTTAAAAGTTAAAAAGATTAAAAAAAAGTTAAAAAGGTAAAAAAAAGTTATGCTGAATTTATCCTGTGCTGAGGTATAGAAATGAAGGTTTAAGTATGTTTTCTGTAAATCTTAATGTTTTAGTCAAGAAAATGTGATGATTTTTCTCACAAATGGAGTATACTCTGCATTTTCCTGTAGTCCAAACAGGATATCTTTTATGACAAAATCAGGCCAGCCTGGGGTTCTAGTGACAGGAATTTATCCTACATTTTAGAGATTATCATTCCTTTGCCAAAGTTTGAAGATTTAGATGCCAAAGCTGCTACAATGACTTCTCGGGAGAGCTGATTACCATCCCAGACCACTCTGCTCAGATGTTCTCAGTGTTCACCCACAGAAGCATTAACTCCTTCCACTGAGAGAGGTCCCAAGAGGTGTGAAGGTGCTGCAATTCTTGACAGGCATTATTTTCATACTGACTTGTCTGGGAACAGACATGGAACCTAAATCCAAGGGAATGGTAAAGGTGAAGGTAACTGAACTCATTTAAAGGGCAGCTGAATAGACTAAAGTATTCCACACTGATCCATCAGAAAATTATTTTGGCAACTGAACTGCTACCTGCTTCTGCCTCTGAAGACTTTTGCTTCTGTCACACGCAATAGACTGAATCACCTACCACCTGTTGCCGGATTTTAGCCAGTTCGGGGAAAAACATGAAGCTGAATCAGGAACCTGGTTATAATTCCCTGAATTACACTTCTCAGTACACAACCCTGATGCTGCAGTCAGTGTCTGGGACTGTTTTGTTATATATCAGCCAAGAAGAACAGTCATGATCTCACTCCTCCTATTATCTCATTGGCATTAATGTAGGGACATGGCAGAGGAAAACTGTCCTGAGGGGATCTCACAGAGGCTGCCTCATCTTTTCAGCTGCTTCTCAGAACCCATGTCACCCAAAAATATGATGCTAGCATCATATACTAACAAATAATTGAAGAACACCTCAAGGGTTTCCACCTGTGGCTTGAAGGGAGTGACTACTGGTGGAAATGGTGGAAAATAGAAAAAAGAAGAAAAAGTGATATGGATTTTGTAGGTGTCCTGTCAGAAATGATGGATGCTCTAAGAACATACTGCCTTCATTGCGCATAGTTTTCTGATGGTTCTACTTTTTGTTGCAGAATGCGCTGAAAAGTGAAATCGTGTATGTAATTCTAAAGCTGCCTTTTTTCTTAATGCTGCTTGTATTTTATCATCAGGCATGGGTCAACTGCCCAGCAAAAGGGACACGACTATTTTCTTTCTTTGGAAGAAACTGCATGCAGTTTTGGTGCTTAGGAGAGTAGAGGGACTAAGTACATTGACTAGAGTCAAACATAAAAAAACAGTGTCTAAGGAGTGATTATAGGTGGCATAGATTATCTGTGAAAGAAGTCCTCTCTCCAGCCTTGAAAGTGACATTGTCCCAGGTGAAGGAAAGCAAGCAGCCTGGAAAAGAAACACACATTTTTTTCCCCATCAGAAGTGATCTTTAAAATTTGGGAGACATTTGTCTTGGACTCTGACTTCTTTTTCACGTATTTTCATGCATACACTAAAAAGCCAACAATCTTTGAAGGGCAAACATGTCCATCAGAGGTAGGAGAAGAGTAAATGAGGCTATTCTCTTGTCACAGTGCTAAATGGGAAAGCTTCTTGGCATTCTGGTAAAGATGGCTTGACAAAGAGATATGGTGTGACATATTGTTCTGTGGGACAGAATCTAATATTCTGAAAAGTGGGGTTATGGTTTGTGTGCTGGTGGGAACCTGGATGAGGAAACCATTCATTCTTCAATGAGATCGTATTCCCTTGTTTCTCATATACCTCACAGAGGAGATAATGTGGGCAAATAAATTGCTACTAGTAGAAGTGCATTTTCATTCAAGGTTTCTGCTTTCCTGAGTTTGGACAGATATTTTTTGTTATAATTACATCTATAAACAAAACATTGTGCAAAGAGAAATTACCACTGTTCCTACTACTTTATAGTATCTCTCACAAAGCGTATGCTCTGTACATAGAAAAGTGTAGAAATAGAATTGTAATTAAAAATAAGAAGTAAAATATTGCTTGACTATGAATAAAGTGTTGGGTCTGTTGTATTTCATCTGTGGACAGAATAAGACTCCTTTGGGATTACTTCAGTCTTCAAAATACAGTTTTCTTATCCTGTTCAAGGCATCTTACTAGATTTCTTATAAAATGGAGAGATTGAATTTCATTGGGATTCTCAGTCTACTCTGACCTTTTAAAGTAAACCATAATAAAAAGACAAGAAGAATCTGACACCATAAGAGTATGCCATATTTGGGCCAGTAGGTGATATTCTTTGATATTTGTGGTGACCATCCATCTGCCATTTCTCTACATTGTGTACACCAGTATCAGAGACAAACCAAAATAACCCCAAACTCTCTGAAATATTTTAAAAATTTCTTTTCTCTCTCTCCTCCCCCCCCATCCCCCAGGAGTAATTCTTTAATTTCAAAGATCAAAGACTAATACCCTATGTGGGTCTGGCACAAAAACCTACATCTCCTTAAACTGTTAAATATTTATTTGTTACCATTCAAATGCCAGACATAATCAGTTAGAAATTCTTACAGAATTTTGATGGCTGTGGGAGATGTTCATGACTCTCATGTCTTTTCCAGGTTATGACTAGGTTGCCATATGACATGATTTCATAGGTTTATTTTGGGTTTTGTCCTGCTTGTGCTGGAGTCTGTTATGGTTTTGGCATGGATTTTAATAAAAGCAAAACTGGTCATTCTTTGTATTTCATGACAAGGTTGAAAAAAAAAAAGCATATCTGAAAACAGAGACCAAAGCATTTAATGGTAAATGATAGCAGATTCATCACCAGGTTAGACATTTGAAATATGGCAGCCCACTTTGAAAAGTTACAAAACCCATTGCCTACCATTATTCTCTGCAGAGGATCTGTTGCATCTGTCTGTCAGTTCATATGTAACTTGAATCTCTCGACACAAGGAAAGGGTAAAATAAAACGCTGTGTAAAAATCACTGTGGACTTGCAATGTACCCAAATATGATACTTGAGTTCAAAGAATGGTGTTTGAACCAGACTACTGTTACTGACAAACATGTTATTAATGTTCAACCATCAAATGCTTTTGATTAAAGAGAGAAATCCTGTAGCACTAAATAATACTATTTCTCTTTCTCTTTTTTTTTTTTTTTTCTCCCCTTATGCTATAGTGGAGGTACTTAGAGAAAGGTAAACTGCTTTTTTAAAAAGAAGATTAATTGCACCTGCACTGTATTTTTATCCTCTTTGGACATGAAGAAAAAAAGAGAAGCTGACTTGATAGTATTTTATTTATAAATGGCACAGAAATATGATCCTTAGCTACAGGAGCTAAATGAACAATACATAATGCTCTATGAAGCATACATGAATGCTGTGTCTCATTGCACTGAGAATCCCAGCTATGTTCCGGCCATTTTTAGGACAATTTTAGAAAAAAAAGAACCAACACAAAACCCACAAACAAAAAACAGGAGAAGAGATTTGGCCCTGTTTGTCTTACCTAGAAGCATGTTGAAGGTACTCAGAGAAGTATTTGATGGGCCTTGATATTCCACAAACCCCAGACAAATGTGCAAGCTTTTCAAAGGTATTTAGTAGTCTTAGGAGATAGATAGATAGATGCTTCTGAACTTTTCAGATACACCAAGGCAAATGTAATGCCAAAGACCTAGGATAAACTGATGCCAGATATGTTTGAAAATCCCAGTGAGTCTGCAGTCACATGCTTAGATCCATAGACACATATATATGACTGTCCCAGTATTGTCAACACTGGCCTAGAGCTCATGCAAAGTTGAATATCAGCAGAGATATGCACCATTTTATGCACACTTGAGCATGGTGTGTCCTTTCACCTTGTGACTACTAACTGCAGCTCAGATTTTGTGTAATGACATTGGCCTGCTCCTTTTGCATGTCACCCTGTGTCCTCTAGTGTTCTGGGTCCACGATGCTGGATCTAATCCTTGCTAGCTCACATGTTTTAGGTTCTCACCTTTCAGTTCTCTGTCTGTTTATGTCTCCCAGTATATGCCTTGATACATCAAATTCATTCTCCTCAGTCAGCAGACAAGTCACAGTTCGGTGGAGGACATAAGTTACGAGGAGAAAACTACGGGGAGAGGGTTCAACTTAGGCAGACCTGCTGAAAGTACATCTGTCATTGAAGCTGCTGTGCATGCGTTGTTATGTGTTAGTGTGGCTGAGATCCTCCAACGGCATGAGGTTGTGATGCATGAGCAGATGAAGTGTACATGTGCTGCAGTTTCTGGACACAGACTTCCGTTACTGTAGCTGGATCACTAGTGATAAGACAGACCATGGGCTGAATATCCCCAGACTGCTGAGGGTGGAAAGGTAGTGATGAAGGTCATCATTCTCATTGTGCCTGTAATCAGGTAGATAAAGATCAAACTGCATCAAGCAAAATCAAGATGCCAATCATGCACGAAGAGCCATAATTACAGACTTCCACGCTTGCACAGAATTCAGTTGTACTTTTACCCTTCCAAAATGATCCTGGAAGAGGACTGGGGTGTCAGAGAAGTAGCAAATGTCACTTTTTCTTGTTGCTGCTGATTGCAGTGACAGAATGCAAGAAATGAATATATTCAGTGAAGTCGTTTTTTCCATGTGAAGTAGAGCGCTCTTTCTTGAGTTACACTTCTTTGGCTGAGTCAAGCATTTCCTGTGAGGACTGGATGAATTCATGCTCAGGCCCTGATCCTGCAATCTGATCTAACTGGGGGAGTTACGTCTTGTGCAGAGATGAAAAGCCCTCACAGGATCTCTGCTTAGGTGAAAAGGTCTGCCAGGGTAGAACTGATTGCTGAACTGGAACCAGCAGCTGTAAACCAAAACTGACTCAGAATAAAATACATAAGTAGAACTGCTTCCACCTCTTCTCTAGTCTTCAGAGGGCTTTGAAAACCCACTGTGTTCACAGGAAAATCATTTTTCAGTGGTTTGTTCCAACAAACTGTTTTCAAAGTTTTCTACATTTTCAGCTGACTTACTGTGTTTTATTACATTTTTTTTTTTAGCTTTAACTTGAGCAGTGTTCCCCAAACTGTAGACAAAGCTGCAATTTGAGAAGTTATTTTCCCTCTGCAAAACAGTTTGCAATTTTTCATTGCATAAGGAGTTGTAGGCAATCCTAAGGTGCTTGTGGAGAATATGATAAATTTGCAGGGCATACTGTACTTAGAGAAAAAAGATGGAAAAGTTCCTCCACGCTTATTTTCTCCCCCATTTATAATCATTAGGCTTTAAATGCCCCATACATCTCTGTCATTTAGATAAGAGGCATTGATTGCCTGACTGCTGCACAGACATTTCACACACCTGGTTTTAGATGACATTTCAGGGGTAGAAAGAGAAGGAAATACTGTAAAAAGTGTTCACAGTTTGCAATGTCAAACTTTATTACATAAAGTCATAAACAACCCCAATTAGAAGAAAGCATGTTCATAGCCAGGGTTTTAAGCCAGTTCTGGCTTCCTTAAATGTTTCCTGCAGTTGAGAAGGCATTGGGATATATAAACTGACCCCTGATTTATAATAAAACATTGTAAAGTTTTAGAAAAGCTTTGCTTTTCCGACTGATTGATTTCTTGTTAATGTCCAGCAAAGCCTGAGGAAGGGGTTAAGTAGAGGTCTTGAGGGACCACTTGACATCTGCTACACTTGTGACTTTTTGATCTTGTTTTTTTTTAACTTGCTTTGAGGGATGCCTTACAGTAAAGGCCATGTGTGCCTGAGCATGTTTCCCAGAGATGGCCAGGGCTGGGAGGGGCGGAGTGGCCAGGGGAGAAAACAGCTCCTTGATGACAGATCAAATAAAGGCAAAAAAAAAAAAGAGACGGGAGATTACATGCTCTGTAATCATGATAATAGGAAGGAAAACACTGGGGGTCTCACGTGTGAAAACCTTTGTCCAGAGGAATGTAAGAGTCAGGGACAGTTTGGTATTATAAACCACGAGCACCTCTGAGAGCAGCCCTTGTCCTCTCCTCTGTGTGCAAACAGCCAGCCCTAGGCCTTGTGATGCACTTTTCCTGGGCACCACAGGCCCTGAGGTGGAGGCCTGGGGCCCTGAGTAGCCCTGGGGTCCCAGCAGAGCTCTTGGCACTCTGTGAGGTGAGTGGAAAGCTTGGGGTAGGTAGAGGGAGGCCAAGTGCCTCCTGGAGAAAGCCACTGAGCTGGCCTCTGATCACTTTGAAGCATGATATCTACCTTCTGCACTTCTTCCTCCCAGCCTGTTTTATTTTTCAGCACCCACTGTTGTGTCCCACCCTTAAGGGGAAGGAAGCACTGAAGATTCGTAAATGCTTGTGGTTGAAAATAATGACAGAAGTCAGAGGGTTCACAAAACATCACAAAGTTCTATTAGAAAATTACACACTTGCATGGAGATTGATATATTAGTCCCTGATCTACTATATAAGCACAAGGCGGTGGGTTTTGGATAAAGGGGTAGGGTGAATGCGCAGTCCATTCTTTCAGACCTTTTTGGAAATGGGTGGGAGTGCTTTGGCGGTCTTTGGTGGTCTTGACCCCCCTACAATCCCTGCCCACTTCTAGGGCTCATTCCTGCACTTATGTAGTACTGTGTTGTGCTTATCTCCAGGAGCTAGAACAAGGATGTTTGTCCTGGAAAAGTGTTACCCAACCTCTGCGTGGCCCCTTCTTCAGCTGCATCTTGTTTCTCATGGCATGTTATTACCAACAATCCTTGGTTGGCTCCACAGCCATCCAGCTATCAGTGTTTGACATACACATTAACTTCTTACCTTCTGGGGTTCTACATCTCCTCACTGTCCCCAACAAGTTGTGGCTCTGTTAGTTAAGTAGAGGTTGTTTACAAGAAGGCAGTTCAGCTGCTTTGTGGCTGGACACCATCGTAAGGGCTGCCACTGGCAGCATGGAGATGTCTACCCTGGAGGCACCTGCTTTTGTAGCATGGGCACTGAGGTCTCTGAGACCCATGAGGAGACATGAGTGCATGGGACAGCATCCTCCAGCCATGGCCTCTGGGCACCATGGCAGCAGTCTTACCCTGGGAGTCCTGAGGTGCTGCTGAAGGGTCCTGCTGCTGGGCAGCTGTAGTTAAGCCTCACATATCTTCTTGGGTCACTTTTTCATCTTAGGTATTTCCCTTGGGAAAAATGAGCTAACTTGCTTCCTCAGTCAAGTTCATCGCTTATTGTGACACTTCTGTGAATGAACAACCTGTTTAACTCATAGTTTACACATTTGTCTCAAAGACTTTTTTCTCCTTCTCCTGTCTCTTTCATCTCCTTTAGCTGACTGACCTCCATTCCCAAACTATGTCTCAGTGATGAACTTGGTGAAGTACTGGCCTCTAGAGTCCCGCAAATGTGGATGCTTGAAGTTGCACTCAGGTTTAAACCCAACAACATGGCTCCAGGTCTGACACTAAGGCACTAAGGGGCAAAAAGGCCACCTTGACGTGAGTAGAAGGGTCAATTTCCTTCTGGTCATCCCACTTCTTCTTTGAAACCGCTATTTCCCGGGAATGGGTGTATCACATCTCCTTGTTAATGTGGAATTTCCCCAGCTCTCACAGCTGTGATAAATAGATGTGCAAAAGGTGCAGGCTGATGTGCTGGCATCTGGAAGTTGCACAGCGACAAGCTCAAATGAGAAGTCATCTTGCTTTCATGTGCCACGATTTCTGCAAAGCTGGGGTCTCCAGTGAGGACTTAAACTAATCTCACGTAGTTTATGAGTGAAAATCCATTTACAATGAGAATGACCCCCACTGACCAAAAGTTTAAACAAATGCCCTCCGTATGCATTTCCTACAGTGGGGATCAAGTTCCATAGGTATGATGTAAGTAGGCCTCAAACAAGCCTCTCACCTATACACGGAACAGAAATCATTTGCAAAGAAACCTGAAATGACAGCCATATGCATGGAACATTTTATATGCTACAGCCAGGCTTGCAGACCCCAAGGAGGAGGATCTTCTGATCTGAAGATGGAATTGAAAACAGGTGCCCAACATGCTGCACATAAAGAAGTATACAGGCAATCTGGGAGCTCTCCAGAGATTCTTTCAACTTCTGAAAATATGGAGACAACTTCCCAGCCCCCAATCCCGTGCTTTCCCTGTAATTCCCCTGCTCCCCCTCCTCCCAGAAATGGTAAAAACTGCTAGGCCATCATGATGCTTCCCCATTTAGTGAAAGAAAATGTGAAAAAGATTAAGGAGGATCCATCAAAATGTCAGCCTGATCTTGAACTGCTGGGAAAAAAGGTTTTTTTTAATTCAAGTGTCTGTCACAAAGACCTGAGTGACCTTGTTTTGCAAGTGAAAGCCTTTGACTGTGACCCAGGCATGCCTCCTATGTCCAACTCCTATTTAGCAAATAAACTAAAAGTACTGTTCATGTTTATGGTAAACACCTGATTAAGTTCTACCAGAAAAAAAAATACAGCTGGATAATACAGGATCAGATTAGGTTTCCTTCTTATTTGTTGTCACCAAATGCTCCCAATCTCTTTAAGTTCTAAGGCTCGTTAAGTGGATGTTTTAAAATGGTGCAACAGACAACGCAGCTGTATTTCATTTGTAGATAATGGATGCAATACATGTAATAACCCAACTAGATATGTTGACTCATGAGCTAATTTAGGTATAGATGTTACAGCACTTGTGCAGCTGGAAATGTTGCCATCACACAAATCAGTTGCAGATTAATGGAGTTAGGTCCCTGTCTGCACTAAAAAGAGATAAAAGGCCACAGTCAAATATAAAAACAAGTTCCAAAGGCTTATTGTAAGTTTAAACAGTATCTGAAAATGTTTTCCCAACCACAATGCAAACTGTAATATGAACCTGGAATCGCTTAACTATATGGTGATTTGGCAATTTTATCTATAGTGGATCCATAAAGCTGAGAACATGGAGAAGCACAAAGGAGCATAGCCTATTGTTTAGAAGGTGAGACAGGGGTGAGCATTTCTACTTTTACTGTTCACTCTGATACTGAGTGATGTTAGTAAAGCTACCAACTTCTCTGTTTCCTGGTGTGGGTTCTCAGGTATGATTGGTAATTACTACTAATTTAGTATATTTAGTATTAATATTTAGTAATTACTACTATAATCGATATTACTATTTTGGTAGTACTATGGTTACTACCGCTGCTACTAACTCTGGGACCTGCTGTCATTTGGTGGCATAACTGAATAGTTAGAAGGTAGTGCTGGAGCCAGAGGCATCTGGAATCTCTTTTCACCTCTACATGCTCCTGGCACCACATGCACCCTTTGCCTCATCTGTGAAAGAGGATTAAAAATTTGTATGCATTTTCTGGATCCTTTTTGCAATCTCTAGTGGAAAACAAACAAATATGCAATTCTGAAGTACTATTATGACTACTCTTGTCACTAACAGCATAGCAACATTTAAATACTGACTGTGTACAAATGTATTCCCAACCATTAACTGTTGGGTCAATTTATATATGCCTCTGTGTTCATTGCAGTGAACTGGATGCTGCTGATCAGTTCTCCTGAGGAAAGTAATGGATGGATCAAAAACTAGCTCCAGGAGGAACAAGAAAACTAGGACTGCACTCCTGTAAATATATGCCTCAAAGCTGGGTTGTCTGATGCCTTCTGAAGTGTAAACACTGACCATCCCTCTCTTTGGGATGTTCACCCATGTGGAGTCCCTGAGGACAGATAAGGATTAAGTGCAGACTGAAGCTTCTGCCTCATTACTTTTCCCCCTCTGTTTTACTCTCTCTTTACAGAAAATGCATGAAAGTATTTTGCACTGCAACCTCTGCACATTGGTTAAAACTGATAAGCAATGACAAAGTATCAGGACTCAGCAGTACAAACAGGTAGAGGAAAAGAGGCACATATAAGTACATTTCCTCAGGAAACAGCCTAAAAATTGTTTCCTTGACTTATTTCTACCAATCCAACGTCTTCACTGTATTTGCTTTCTGTCTAGTGTTGCTTGTTTCAATAATTATTCAGAAGGACTAAATTTGAAATAGAAATGGGTGAGACAAAAGTTTTCAAAAATTTTCAGGTTGTTTTCTTTTTTTAATTTTTTTTTTTTTAATATGAGTCCATTATAGGAAATAGTTTGGGATCTCTCTGAATGTTATTTGCCAGTAAAAAAGTCACAGTTTGAAACTATCAGATCAGGTTGAGTATTTCCAGACTGGCAAGAAAATGCTAGCCAGACCATTTTCTTGTGAAAATGGAGACATTTCTATGGCTGGTATTTGATTCAGCAATTTCACAGCAATGGATCTAATGCAATTTATCTATGGTTTTAGAGCATCCAATTTCAATCACTCCTAAAGAATGCCATCATGAGTTTATTATGCAGTTCATATCATTTTCTCTGTGAACACAGGAAAAGGAAACTCTTGGTCGGTGAGGAACCATAGGAAATTTGAATTAGTATTAGAATCCACAGAATGATATATGTATAAATTTATATACATAAACATGTATTTGAACTTCATATTTTAGTTTGTTACTATTGATTTGGGTTTGGGTTGCTGGAATGATTGCTGATTGAATATGTGTATTTAACTGCTAGTTGCTGGTAGATGAGCAGAAAACCATACTCAGTAATATGCGGTAGAGGTAGTACATCTTGGAATTAAACGCTTCTGAGGCGTAAGTTGCCATATATGAGCTATTTTTTGAGGAAATCCTGCTTCTCTGACTATAACCAAATGTGACCTTATGAGAGGCAACATGTGGCAAGGACAACCAACAGCAAAAACATCCCATTCCATCCACAGGATATTGAGGAACTGCTTCTTGCATTTCTTTGCAGCGTGAAGAAACCAGGATTTACCTTGGGTATCCCATCTTAGTTTAAGGTGGATATGAGTACAGATCCTTGTTGATTTTAACCTCCTTTTTTTCAGTCTTGTTCCTTCTGTTTAATATAACAACATTTGACTGAAGTTGCCTAGTTTTTTCATATTTATTGCTGATTATATGGTCTGAGAAGGAAAGGCAGCTTTTGCTTAAGTCCAGCTGTACTTTATTGAGAAGGCCTAGCTGACCTACAGGATGAAGCACAAGAATGGAGATTTGAAGGAGCACTCCAGAGAGGTTAAAAGGGTGGATAAAACTGTGAGTTATAGATAGATATGCAGCAACTGGCCTTAACCTGAAACCATGTTAGGATGAGTGGTGTGTGTAGAATCACATCAGTTCCAGAACATGGAGTTCAAATCCACGAATCTTCAAAGCAATGGTTTCTATTTCAATGCAAATTTGACAATGATAGATGTTAATCACACTCCTTAACAAAGAACCAGAGGCATAAAAGTGAGTAGTGTGTCATATGAATCCCATAAAATAGAAAAGGCCCACATGCAGTAGATATACTTAACTTCTAGGGAAACCAATCGACACCTTTAATATGTGGCTACATGGTAGCATGCAATACTTAAAACTTACTAGAGCCTGCAGTTAAAACAAGAAGAATCCAGTTTTACAAAAATGTCAATAGGGATTTTTACAACTGTAGGAAAAATAGAGCAAAAGTAGTCTCTGAACTGAGATAGCCTTCTTGAAAACAGAAGTGTCAAGAAAAGAAAATACTAATTCTGAAAAAGAATTATTTTTTTTCCATTCACCACTGTTGAGGGGAAAAAACTATGTGCTTTAGCCCTGATCCTGAAAGGGTTTAATTTACTTGCCTGATTTCAGACATGAGTAGTCTCACTGACTTCAGACAGAGGGTAGTCCTGCTGAGATCAATGGTGGTACTCACATATATAATGTTAAGTACATGCATGCATCTTTTCAGCACTCAGATCTCAAATGCCTACCAGAGAAATAAATACACCTAGAAATAAATATCAAAGTGCTAAGTGAAATTTTTTTCCCAGCCTGAGATGAGTATTCAGGAAATTGACACAATAGCTCATATGTGATACATTTTATCACTTTTGAATTGTGTAAGTAGAATCACTTGTGTAAAGTGCAGGAAGATTACAGTGCAAGGTGTAGGGAAATTACAGCCTATGAGTCTTCCTCTCTGAACAATCACACATTAGTTGGGATCATCAAAGTTTTCCCAAATGTCTGTGTGAGTGGGATTGTAGGTGATGTTGAACATTTATAGGCTCAGAAATTTGTCTAAGGTTCTCATTTTATTTCAATATGAACTCATGTTATGTCTGTTGAAAATTCTACTGACAGTCCCATACATGTAATTTATGACATTTCCTATCAAGATGTTTAGCTGAATTAGAAACACTTGTGAAGAAGCCCGTCTGCAGCCAGTTAAAGAGCATTTTTGTAGCAGAGGTGAGAGCTGTTGAGGCAACAAAGGAGGACTCATCTTACTTTTATTCCAACGGCTGTTGATCAAGCAATTGCACCATAAACTGCTTACAGCTGTGGCTTTTGTTACGGTGACAAAGAATGTGTTTAAGGGTAGACAGAAAGATATTCTATACGTTAGTTTACAATGGCCATGTAGTTTGCACACCAAACAGCCCTAAACATATTTCTGCAACTTCCAGATTTCTTTGTGAAATGACGCTGTTTTTTTTCTCTCTTCTTCATCATTTGTTTTGCTGAGCTGGTTACCTGTATGTCTGTCCTATTTTCCCATCAACACCATTGAGGCCATGGTCATACTACTCCTCCTAGCTCACGGACTTGGTTTTATGCGAGTTATTCTATTTAAATAGATAAAACTAAAATTAAAGATGCCGACAGTTTGAAGGGCATTATTATTTCTACACTGTGAGAAATGCAGTTGACACCAAATGAGAGAATTTTAATTGCTGAAATTCATCTATCTGAGCCTTTTTTTAGGTTAAACAGCTTATTTAGCTGTGCAGACCAGAGATTTAGCTCTCTGTTTTTAGCCAGTTGTCTTATAGTTTAGTTCCATACTTGTCTTCAGAGACAGGTTAATTTCACAAGAAAATGTCAAGAACTGGTTCCTTGGAAAGTCAAATCATTACCTGCCTTCAAGTTGTCCTGCTTGGGTGCAGAAGCCAGGGTGAGGACACACACAGAAGGAAACACCTCTTTGTCCCTACTGTTTTACCAGGGTGCACAATGGGACACAGACCATTTATTTTACGTTTAGCTGTCTAAAACATAGTTCTCTGTTTTAAGTCGGTAGTCCACTCTGCCTTCATGGTTAGTATATAAGCAGCTCCAGAGTTTGCCTGTCTTCAAATGAGATTTACTGCCCTCTTGAGGTATTTATCTTTCTTCTCCAAGAACAAGGTAGCTCAAAAGACCTTGTGCCCTTGTGTAGGAAATTTGTATCAACAGCAGCCAGCTGACATACCGTGTCACACTAAGGAACATAGGCTACAATCCTCTGAAAAAAATCCCACCACTTCCTGCACAGATGTCTTAGAAGAAGAAACTGGCAAAATCAGCCTAAATTATCTTTGATTATCCTGTTGTGATGTGGCCATATGGCATTTCCTTATGTCATGACACTCTGCTTCATGGTAGGATGCTGTAACTAGGTTTCCAAAAAAGGATTCACATAACACGAAATCCATGTTTGTTCTTACTAGAACACCGTGGACTGCACTGTCTCTGCAGACTTCAAGAGCCAAGTCTTCTAGAAAAGGCAGTCAAGCACATTGGGGTAGAATAATTGGCCAAATTTGCTTTAACATTACTAATTGCATTTTTCCTTGATCTGGTAAGACTTGCTTCAGCCTGGCTTTTGTCTCATACTCTACTGAGCTACTACCTCGGAACATTTCTTTTAATACTGCTGACTGGTGTTGCCTGGGCTTATTCTACCTGCATTATAAAGCTAGTAGTTGAGCTGGATGCACTCAGGTCTTTGAAGGCCCACAAAATTACAGCCAAAAGTCTCAAAAGGGTTTTGAAAATCATATGACCATGGGGATGATAGTAACCTATGTAAGGGGAAGTAAGTTGTCATGTCCTTCTGCAGAAAACTCTATTGTCTCTGAGACTTCTGCTCTTGATTGTCTGTGGGTTAAAGAGTTTATTTTTAAGTTCATTTTCAGATTAAAACCATCAAACTTTGACTTATAAAAGCCTTTATTTCAGAGGAGTAATTTAGTTTACACTGTTTAGATACGGTCATATATGTTTGATCTTTGATATCAGGCAAGTTACACTCCATATATGCATGAGAGACACTTGCTGCTTAAGTGTTTTTTTCTATAAGAGTTATTAACATATTGAACTGGAGAGAAGAGATACATTTTTGGTGAACAAAAATAAGAAAGCAATTGGCTAAAAACCCCTATTAGGATCCTTAATTAGTACCCCTTAAATAAAAACATTACCTGCAGAAAACCATACTATGAGATAAAGATATCATGGGAACCTTCCACTAATCAAAATCTTCTGTGACTGCCTTATTAAGATACTTACTTTAACAACAAAACATATGGTAGAAGCCTCATGGAGATAGACCCTTTAGCTCACTGGCAACAGAAGTGTAAAATGCTCCCAGTTCCTTCAAGGATTTAAGTATTGCTTGCTTAGGGTGTTTCATTCACTAGCAAACATGGTGATTTGTGAAGCACAACTAATGTGTCCCTGGGAAGTTCAAGCATGAAATAAGACTAGGTGTGAAGGCCTGTCAGAGTCCAAAGAGATATGATTTAAGAGGAAGCACTCCCTGAAAATGTGAGGATGGGTGTTACTAACTTAATCCATATGATAACTTCTCCCCCCGAATGTATGACAGAATGTAGGGCAGAAATGCATGAGACAGACATTAGTCATTGTTCACAGGTGATATTTCTTCCACAAATTTATCAGCAAAGGTTGCTATGCTGTGTTTAAACATTTGTACAACAGATTAGTGTGCAAAGATGAAAAATAAAGGATCTACCCTATGTTTACTGGCAGATGCACATACACTTGGAAAATTTAAAAAGCACTTGTTTTATTACAAACGTGTCTCTGCAGTCTTACACAGCAGTAGAAATAACTGAAAGCTAGGTGTCTGGGAAGATACAGAGCGGCAGGAAGGTAGCTTTCTGCCACTGATACTCTTATATGTATAAGTAGATGCATGATACAATTTCTGTTGTTTTTTGCTTTCTTTTTTAGCATGACGATGGTCAGAAGCAGGATGCAGTCTGCTCTGATTTTGCTTGCATGATCCTAAGTTTTCTATTATCATCACAAAACCATGATACATGTAACACAATTTAATCTAGTATTAAACTGCACAAAATATATCTGTACAAGAACAGAAAAAACCACAACCTCTGTTCAGCATACAGTCTTGGGAGACAGCCATACCTGGGAAGAGCTGTGAAGTTATCCAGTTGATCCCTCTAAACTGCGAGGCCTGATTTTGGTAGTGAAAGGCATATGGGATATTAGTTCATGGGACTGAAAGAATATGTCCTGTTTTTCTGGGACATAGTATGGGATGTGCTAGAGAAGCCTCTGGATTGTAGGGTTGACACTACACCTTGGACAGAAGTATCTGAAAAAAGGACAGTAGAATGCAAGAGGGAGTCTTAACTCTGCTGCCTAAGTCCTTACCTGCTCCCTGCTACATTTTGTCTGTCTGATGGGAAAAGAGATGACTGCAGAACAAGTCTGACATTGTTCTCTAAAGGTAGGTATGGTTGAGGAAGGTGGGTAAGGAACATCACCGCACTGACCCAGTGCCCCTGAGATGTATGAGGTGATACTGCTGTGCACATGAAGGAAAAGTGCTTCTGTCAGCCGTTAGTCCAGCTAATGTGGCTTATCCAAGGCAAAGGCACTAATTAGTTCCTTCCCTTCCAAGAAACACAGGATAGGGACTGGGAAATCTTTATGGAAAGTGTAAAGTGACTTGTTCCTGTGTTCTGGCTAGTATAAGCAGCCAAAGAAAGCCCCTAAATAAGTCACAAATGTGTTAGACAAATGGCTCCTGGTTATAACAAGCCAAAATCTCACACAGTTTTTAGAGCTAAAGCACATTTGGATTAGGGTAGATGAACTCCCTTTAAGTACAAACCAAGCATTTCAAAGTAAGTCTAACATCTTTCTGCTGCTACTCTTCCTCTTACAACCTGCAAAAATCTAACTCACTGCAGTCCTCTTCAAAATAACAAAATCAAATTCAAGCATCTACAGCGTGTCAGATCTTAGAGCTTGATGGTGCCTCTGGTGCCTGAAATTGCATATCTTTCTAATCCAAGAGTGTAAAGACCTTTCTGTTTTCTTTTGTACTGTCATTTTCTTTTAAACTAAAGAAATACAGAAACCAGCTGTGCAGCACTGTATCAGCAGTTTGTAGCCTCACAGATCTCAGTGCAAAGGACAGTGGCTGTATGGAATGAGATATATTTAGGAATATGCCATGCTGACAATATATTTTTGTTGGTTTTAGTGTGAAACAGGAACAGATACAACATCTGCTTCCTCATCCACTGATGTTTTCTTGTTTTATACAGCTGAAATGATTTTACCTAAAGTGATGGATTTAGCCACTGTGTTGCATCAAGCTGTAGCTGTGCCAGATTTTACAATTTTGTGATTCAGACTGGGCACACAGATTCTGGATTAATATGAGGGAAAGGATGTAATACTTTATTGTAGGAAAAAAGAAAACCACTTCAGGACATAAGAGAACACTCACAATGCATTAAAGAAGGTGAATGAAGGGTACATGTGGTCAGGTTACTCTTATATTTGACTTCCCTTGAAAGTTACACATCTCGAACTTTTCTTCTGAATGGAAGAGCCATTGGAATGAATACTTGCTTTCTCTCAGGCAATCACAGATTGACTACATTCCAGTGTGATATGGCAAACATGCTAAAAAGAATGGAAAATATTTTATAAAAACAAGAATCTGTAATGAGCTGCTCAGGAAATGGGACTATAATGGTCATGATATTTTGGAAATGTTAAATATAGCAGAAACATGTCCCAGGGTTTTGAAAGTAACATTTTTCCCTGGGGGTTGCACTTGAAATGATACCTCTTCGAGTTATTAAGAAGCACTATATGAAGCACTATATGGGTGAAGCTGTCAGCTATGAGATTTCCTAATACAGCCTTCTGCTTTTGAATACACTTGTATTCCTCATCTTTGCTATGACTTATGACAATGAACTCTACAGCATAATCATGTGCCAACTGAAAAAACACTCGACTTTGTTTCCTCTAAGCCTGTCCTATGGAAAAAAAACCCAACAAAGAAAAAAAAGGATAATTGTTACTCAATGATTTCTTCATTCCTGATATTTATAATTGGACCTAGACCATCTCCTCCTTTGAGCATTCCCTCCTTCTCACCTAAGACTCTGAGCATATTTAGTTTTCCTTCATATGGAAGCTGTCCCATGTCTTTGATCACACATGTGGTGTTTTCAGGCTCTATATCTTGAGGCACACTCAGCCATTTCAACAAAAAAACATCTTCTGTGAGGGGCTTCTCCCCTCTCCTACAGCAGGTGAATAACATCAAGTCACAACAAACTGCTAAAGGTTCCACCTTGGCTCTGACTCAACACTGATGGGTTTCTTTTTCCTTGCATCTACATGCTGGACCAAATGAACAGTGTTTCTTGTGTGTGGTTAGTGTTTAAGGCCTCATTGTGTACACGACCTTGAAAGATATATTTTTTCAGGTAAGCACCTCATAAAATATTTTTCTGAAGACATTTATCAAGAGAGACTATGAGAGACTGTAAGGAAAGGGGAAGGAGAAGGTGGGGGAAGCACAACATGTGCTTTTCAGCTGTCACAAAGTCCTGCAGCAGCAGCCTTCATGTGAGAGGTGACATTTTTCACATTACAAAAGGGAATCAAAAGATTTATATTCAACACTCCATATATATGACTCTCTATGGCATCATTTTGAAAGGGTGATTATTGGTTTGACATGAGGGAATTTTTTACATTAAATGCTGAAAGTTCTCTATGTACATAGTCATAATCACCTGCTGCTGCTTTTTCTTACTGCATGGCTTTTAATAATAAATAATCATAATAATGCTACTTAGGTTCTCCATAATTACCCCATTTGTTTTCCAAGAACTCCCAGGGCCTGGTATTTATCACCTGATGTGAATGTTCCCTGCCTGTCTCCCTCCGCTCACATGTGCATATGAAACAAGTGCAGACATATGGTAAGTGCCTCACTTAATTTGATGGCAGGTCTGTTTATTATTATCTCCCTGAGCTGTGGTAATTTTAGTTCAGTTGTTGAGCAATTATTAAACTAGAAGCCACAGATCCCCTCCTAGGCTTCTTTGTGGGATCTCCCATATTCTACCCCAAAGGTACAATGTGTTCAAAAGTAATGCACTGATTGTGGAAAAGATGTCAGGTGACACCTCTTAAATTCTTGTGTAGGTCAAGAGTTGAAGCACTCACTGAGTTTAGACAGGATCACTTTGTAAATATGTTCTTTATACTTGAGTTTACATGGCAGCTTAGGCTAATAAGGGTCTTTCAGCATATGCAAAGTGAGAAGAAGGGAAGAAGGATGGCCACAGGAAGACCAGACAAGGACTTAGCACAGTGAAAGAGATAGGTCTGATTCTGGGGGGTATTACAGCAGAACACCTGCAAAATATAATCTTTTTTCATGTCGGGTTTCTGCAGAAAAGTTGCCTTATTCTGCTACTTTGAGGTACACACAATAGAATGGTTTCTCCTCTTGGCCTCTTCTCCCCCTATTATTAATCATATAGATGATTGAGCTGATATGGGATAAAAAAAGGATTGGGCTCAACTAGAGTTATTTTGTGAACTACTGGTTTTAGTAGGGTGTTTGTGCCTAAATTTTTGCACTTTCTGTTTTTTTTTTCCTTTACTGTCCCAACTGTTCAAAGAAAAGAGGTCAGCAGTCTTGAAATATCACCTGAAAAATGAAACACAGAAGTACATGTACATAAAGATTTAAGTTTGCTGGAAACTGACAATAGTAGATGAAAGCCTGTCCAGCTTCCTGCAGCTGCTTCTCTAAAGTACGTGACTAGTAAAGCCAAGACTTACAGAAGAAATTACATGTGCCCCAGCTGTGACCAGACCTTCAGTGAGTAAAGTTCTTATTGGGCAAGACTCTTGTTGCTATAGCTGTCATGCCCTCCCCCATCCATGCTGCCTGCAGTAAGGGTTATTTCAGAACCTCAGCAAGCAGAAAACAATGCCTTTTGACTTTTCTTCCCATTTCATCTTATTCTAGTTCTTATAGTCTTTTGGTCTTTCCTTGACCCAGCTAAGCTCATTGGAGAAGAGTAGCCTCACCTGATAGCAACTGTCAAAGCATTTTACTCCTCTCTGCTTTCTTCATAAAAATTAATCTAGACTGTAAATCACTGGCTTGTCTTGTTAAAAACCCAGATAGCTCTTCTAGATGCTCTCTGGGACAAGCACAAAGTACAAGGGAGTTATGTTACAAGGGATCTCTACGTGTTACTAGGGATTTCCTCATGTCAACAATCAATATTAGAAAGAGAGATAATGATAGCATCGAATCTGAAGTGCCATTTACTGTACATTAGATACAAATATAGTTAAATACAAGCTTTCCTTTCCTCCTACCTTTTCCTTCTATTTACCTTTCTCTTCTTGGGTGTTTTTTTTCACAATATATACTTCCTGTCTTCTTTTTCTTCCCTTGCATTTCTAATGCTTTCTGCAGTTCACTCTTTCCTGTAAAGTTGGTCTGCTCTCCTCTTTCACAGTCCTGTCAGTCTTTTGTTTTCCATTTGACAGTTTCCACTCTTAGCTCAGTCTTCTTGTTCACTTGTGAGGGAAAGCCTTATGAGGAGCAGCTGAGGTCACTTGGTCTGTTCAGCCTGGAGGAGACTGGGGAGAGACCTCATAGCAGTCTCCAACTTCCTCATGAGGGGAAGAGGAGGGACAGGCACTGATCTCTTCTCTGTGGTGACCAGTGACAGGACCTGAGGGAATGTATTGGGGCAGTTCAAGCTGTATATCAGGAAGAGATTCTTCACACAGAGAGTGTTTGAGCACTGGAACAGGCTCCCCAGGGATGTGGTCACAGCACCAAGCCTGACAGAGTTCAAGAAGTGTTTGGACAGTACTCTTACACACATGGTGTGATTCTTGGGGGTGGTCCTGTGCAGGGTCAGGAGTTGGACTCCATGATTCTTGTGGGTCCTTTGAACTCAGGATATTCTATGATTTTGTAATTCTAGGACTTGCTTCCTGGCAGGTATGTTGTGTGCATTCAGAGATGAGAAGTCTTGTGGTGCACCTATTTTTGATTTTGCTCTGCTAAACCAGCTAGTTGGTGTTGGCACCAATCTATGATTTGGTTGCAGGGTGTTTCTTCTGCCTGCAAAATCTGGGGAGAGAGCTAATGAGCCAAGCAATTGTGACAGCTCAGGCCACAGAAGTCCTGTGGTCCTCCAGGTTTTGTCAATTGTACCATGATCCCACAAGTAAAACTGGCCTTGTGGTAGAGGCCAGCACCATTCTTCCCAGAAGCCATTACACACTTGACTGGCCAGCTAGTGAGTGGCCACAGTGAGCAGTGCTGGCCACAGTGAGTGCTTTTTAGGGCAAGATGCTGAACGCAGCAGTCTCAGCAGATCGTTTTGGACATAGCAGAGTTCAGACGATCCAAGAGTCAGTGCTGTACGAGCCTTTTTAAACAAAGGCTGTAACCCAGCAGCACATGCTCGGAAGCAAATTTAAACCAAAGTGTTGAGCCTTTCTGTGCTCCCCAGATGACTAAGTTATGAGCAGCTTGCAGGTAACAGGGAAACTGGTTTTTTTTTTCCCAGCTGGATCAGACGTAACCATGCTCAGAAACTGCAATGAATCTCTCCAGCCACATGCGTCCTTCCAGACTACTGAGTTGGTTCAGTGCTTTGTTCCCTTAAAGAACAAAGCAGCTGGAACAGAAACCTTTCACTGACATCAAAATACCTTGAATCTCAGATGGCTTCACTTTGTCCTCAAGACCACAATAATGAGAGCATTCCTGTACCCATTGCCTCACTCTCACAACATCCACTCTCCTGCACTTATGAAAATGTGCTGTGATATGCAAACAAACATGAACTTTAGAAACAAGCATTCTTTTTGCCTTAAATTCTGGGAAATTCACAAAAGTTATAAAGCAGAACCTTCCATGAATTCAGGTGCCTCTGAGTATAAAGTCTCACATTTTTCTTTACTAAGGTGGTGCTGTTGCTTTTGATGCCACCATCAGTAGTGCAGACACAGTATAGATTTCTAAGACTACTTTCAAAG
This sequence comes from Pipra filicauda, assembly GCF_003945595.2. Taxonomy (NCBI): domain Eukaryota; kingdom Metazoa; phylum Chordata; class Aves; order Passeriformes; family Pipridae; genus Pipra; species Pipra filicauda. Next base: position 2,878,114 of record NW_024104487.1, on the reverse strand, counting down.
AACAGATCTTACTAGAAAAGATTATTCAGCTCCCAATTTGTAGGTGATGGTACTTAGTTTCTGCTCCCATGTCACAGCATTGTTAAGGCCAGGGGAGAAGGAAATCATCTTCAGGAGAAGAAGGTACTTTCCCCTCCTCAGCTGAACCACTTTCAGTTACTCTATAATGAAAACAGTCTTGCCAATGATCATGAAAGTAACTGTTTACAGTGAAAATCTGTTTGTTTAGGCCTGTCTGACAGAGGTGAAGTGTGTCTCATTTCTGAGGACTTACCTGCAACAGCCCTGAGATTTGCAGAATGCACCTATTGGACTAAAAACTCACAGATTCATTGATGTAATTCTCTAGAGAGGGGCGAAATCTGCAGTGGTTTGCATTCCCAGCCATAATGATTTTAGATGCATTGAGACATGCCTAAATAAAGAATGAACAGGTGGCTAAAATTATAATTGTTCATTTAAGAGAAGTTTTGAGTTGAAAGTAATCTCAGAGCATTTACTGAGTAGACCTAAGTGCAGCCACTCAATGTCTCACACTCCAACTCCAGCAGAAGAGCACTCCCAACACTTGAATATATGTGACTGAAATTGCCAAGAGTGATTAGCAAAGATGTATTCAAGCCTTGGCTAGTAAAGAAAAGGGGAAGGGAATTCCCAATGGTTTGCTGTATTTTCTGAATTGACATGTTTTCTCTGATAATCAGTTTCAGACCATCTTTTAACACCAAACTTTTTGATCTTGCTGGAGAAAGACCCTCTGAACCTCATATGATCTGCTGCTAGGCTGGAATCTACCGCACAAGAGCTCCTTCACTTTAACCAGATTATGCTCAAGGAGAAAGGTTGCATTTGAAGGTATTTGAATGCATTTTCCCTAATGTTAAACAGAGCTCTGTGTGTGACAGAGCAGCCCCATTTACGTTATTTGTTTTCTGGCTCACTTCTACACATACAGTATTCCCAGCAGAGTTTTTCCATCTGAAAATTAGAAGCTCAGAATCATGTATTTTATAAATTGATTTTTTGTGTCCCTGAAGTTTTAGATTTTTTTCATTAAAAACTCCAATATTTTAGCGTTAAACTGTATTTCTTTTGTAAACCTTTAGAGCAGCAGCTGTGCTTACTGCCAGCATGACACAATGCAAAAACATATTGTTCCTTACAAAAAAGAGAGGAAGATTTTAAAAAGTGTGGGAAGGAAAGAGAGAAGCCAGGACCTCTTCTCTCTGGTCAGGAACAGACCATCCTAGGACTCCTTCTGAGCCCTGTAGGGTGCTGGCAGGAAAGAATTTGTAGCCACAGGGACATGTTATCCAGAACCAAGGGTTGAACCTAATTGTAAGCAGATTTTGCCCACCTTTTTTTGGATGAATGATGGCCCACTGGCATGTGACCTGGCTTGGCAATTTCCCTGCAGTGTCCAGGCTGCCATAAGGAGATACGTAATGTCTAGAGTGATAGGAAACTCTTTAGTGCAGATGGTACAGAGCTGCCTCATAAAATGACTCACTGTGAATCCTCACAGAAGTCTCAGCTATAAAAATGATAATGGAAAAAGCACAAGAAAATGCACAGTCTTAAGAACAATTTGTTCCATCTCACGTCTTCTATTTGATGTACAAAAAAGACATACTCTGCAACCAAACCATCAGCTTCTTCCCCTACATTGCTTTTGACTGGCCAGGCAAAATCAACAGGTCAAGGCACAAGAATTGTGGAAGTGGAGAGAGCTCTTGGAGAAGGCAATGTGACAGCTTGCAATGTTTTGGCTATTCCTTAGGGAAGAGAACTGACTTCTCGGGAAACGCTATGTGCACACAAGCTCTCCTCTCCTCTTTTCACTTCTCTAGTCCTTCTGAGAGCAGGAGGAAACATTTAATTAGTAAAAAATTATACCTGCGTTTTTTTCCAAGAGAACCACTGAGTTTTAGTTCAGAAATAGACTCCAAACCTTAGTGGGTGGAATTTTTCCTGTATTCCCTGAATGTGTTTTAGAAATCTGCCATTGAAGCCACATTTTCAATTCTTTCCTTCTTTCCTTTGAATTTTCAAATATTTTCACTTGCTTTTCAGTATAGTTTGTTGAGCTTTTTGTAGAGTTTATCCCTCATTTAAAACAGTATCTCTGCAGCATTCCAGAATTGCCTGTGACTCTTATTCAATTTACTGTGTTCAGTAGGGACTAAAGATCAGAAGTAACAAGAGTCTGAGAAGAGGGGAGCATGGAATGGGGTTTTACCCTCTCTCCTCTTTCCACTATGGGAGGTAGTATCAGAACACTAAGTAAAAACATATAAATCATTTTGAAAGACAAAGTGTTATCTGCTTGCAAGTTGCATCTGCTGTTGTGATGGTGATACAGGGCACCCTATATTCTTACTCCATAGTTGCTATGTCAGCATTTTAATGGGGTTTAGCAGCAAATCCTCTAATTTCTCCCACTTACCTCACTTAGCTTAGATTTGTGGAGCAGTTCCTATGAGAAAAAAACCAGAATTTTTGGTAGGAAATTAACCCCAAAGTTCAGCTCCATGAACTCACAAAGCTCTCTCCAGTCTCTTGAAGGGGAAGCAAATGTCTGGTCCTCTGGGCAGCTGCAAACCGTACAAGTACTCAGGACACTTTGTCCGAGGAATCACAATAAATCTAGTCAAACCACAACTGCTTGATCCTGGGTAGAGTGTGAGTGGAAGGGTTTTGACACAAATTGTCCTGTGAACAGGTATGCACACCTGCTGCACTGCTTCCCTTCCTCTGCTTCCCTTACCTTGCCTGCCATACCTTCTACTGGCCATCTCTATGCAAGAGCATGTATCACCACAGAGGTATAATTTAACTGTCTTCCAAGGACCACTGAACAGTTCTTCTTTCCTGGTCAGCTAACTCATTCTGCAAACACGGTAGATGTTAGCCTCAAGACAAAAAATTATCTTCTCAAAGCAAAGAATCATTCTTAAGTTCCTTCAGCTAATCCCTCTCTGTCTGTATTGTCTGTGATTTTCTAACTGTGCACACATACTCCTAAACCAATCAGATGTTCCCAGACAATTCATTCTGGATTTCTGATTCCAGATCATCTGTGAAGAGCCTTCTGTAGAGCTATTCCAGCTGGCCACTGGGTAAGGCACTGCTCTCACTCCATGCAGACAAGTGCAAATGGAGAAAAAGAACCAGTATCTGCAACTTTTCTTGACAGATGCTATCTGCTTGCCATCTGATGCATACACTGAATTTGTGCCAGCTCAAGTGTCTTTTTGGCCATAGGGTTGTAGTGGGATGAGACAGTAAAAATGCTGAGATCTAAGCAAATCAATAATGACCCTCTTTGCTCTGTGAGACTCATTCTGGGTACCTGTTGACAGGTTTCAGACAGGGCCCTAACTGCCTGCAGTGAAGCAAATGAGACAAGGGGTAGGGCCTTGGGGGGAGGGAAATTAAACATAGTAATCTGTGGGGAAACAGGGTAATGTATGCAAAGGGCTCGGCTGTATCAACTGGAATTCAAACAAAATTATCTCTCAATAGTAATATTACATTGTTTTTTTGAACACTCTGGAGAAATACTTGTCTGGTACATCCAGACTTAGGCTTCATATTGACTTTCAAAGTTGTGATCTGTGCTGGGTAGGATCATCCTGCAAAGAGTGCAGAACATTTGCAGAGTAGCACAAGGGGACAGCAAAGAGTTTCTTTTTTGAAGATGCTGCCTCTTTTTGCCACCACAGCACTGATTTGTAAGCACATCTTCGACTTAACATTCAATATTTCCCCTTGAAATTCAGATGAGGTTTCCCCAGATTTCAGACTGAGACTCACAGCAATCTTAAGATCCACACTATACAAGACATCATTTATTTGTAAAAAGGAAATTAATTCTACACTTTTGTTGGTATGCAGTACATATGCTACTCTGCATTTGCACCACACTGCATAACACTTTATATGCAGGCTGTAAAAGGTTGACTCGGAGAGGTTAGGGGGAGAAAAGTCAGAAACACAACCCTGAATGTTTCTCTGCCATGCTATAAATTATTTTCTGTCTGTATAAACAATTTAATTTTAGAACCAGGCCCCAGGAATGTGGACATGTGATGAAAATATATAATTCAATTTGAAGCTGAATATTTAGTGATAAAGTACTGCAAGGAATAATATTTAAAGAAGGATTACATTCTTTGATACTTCAATTGCTTAATTTCTCCTGTCAAAGTAAACAAACACACTTTGTCATTTAACTCACTACATCAGAAATTATGTGTGATGAGTTTTCCTAAGTATTTCTTTATATACACACATGTACTCAGACAATTTAAAATGCCATAAGGTTATTTGTAATTTTGTTTCAGATTCATTAAACTCCAAGATCACTAACTTTCAGAGTGAAAAAAAAATCATAGAATATGTGAGATATTAATTAGATTTGCTAATTAGTTCTGCAGAATCCTGCTAACATTCAAAATTCTTTTATATGTATGGCTTTATATGATATTAGAATACTTTGGTAATAATAAATTTGCAACTAAACTACATGATAGACTTTTTGTACTGACCTGTAAAAATTTTCCTTTTTTTTGAATACTCTGTAAAAGCAATGAACTACAGAAATGGCTCATAAGCTGCATTTTGCTGGGTGGACAAAAGTCACTGAACAAATTACAGTGACTTCCCTGCATTGCAATTCTACAAACCATCTAAGGAAATCAGGGTGAGTAATGGTGCAGAGCTGTTCTCTTTAATGTGCTTCATTTCAAGTCCAGACTTGGTCTCATTTGACATGGATGCAAGCTGCAAAGTTTGGATTCAGGTTTTTTAATGAGCATTTTGAAAGTTCAGAAGTGTGTATAAATAAGTTGTTGGGTTTTTGCCCCAGATGGTAACATGGGAAGGCTCCTGCTGTGAGGTTTGGATCAAATCTGGAGCTTTGGTTTAGTTCTATTTTTGTTTCTAATGTACCAAGTTCACAGCGTTCACAGCCTGCCATAAACCCCGCCTGTTAAACATGCGCATTGTTAAAACATGCAGAAGACTTGGCTCAAATTGTGCGTCGCCTCATGGAAGCCAACAGAACTGTGGGCTGGAAGGAACCCCTAGCTGCAGTATATGACCACGGTGAACACCTGGACTTGATGGAAGTGGCAAAATAAATGATATTTTCATAGAAACCATGTCTGAGAATTGCTTAAACACTCAAGGCTCTAGTTCAGGTAAGAACAGCTCCTCTGAAATGGTTTTGGTACACTGAGGGTCTGTCTCAAGCACTGTTCAGTTTTAGAAAGAATTGGTGGTTTTGAGCATGTTGTTTATGAAGCAACAGTACTTTTACAACTGAAAATAAGGTTTGCTCTTGAATTATCAATGAAATATGGTTAGTTTTTCCAGCTGCTTTGTGTGCTCCATCCGCTGGCACTATGGCTGGAATCAGGAGGTGTTGTTTGCAGCATCTGCTCCACAGCACTATTGCAGAAGTGCATTTTCTGACCACTCCAATGTGGAGTTTTGAACTCCTTGGCTCTCAACAGACCTGCCCATGAAAACCCCCTTCTGCAAGCAGCTTCTTTCCGTTTATTACCTGTAACTCCTTTGCTCCCCTACCCTCCTTCTGCACATGAGGAAGTGAGGGCATGGAAAGATAAATGAGAAGCAAAAGTTTTGGGGAAAATCTGTGGCCCGACGGGGAGTCCTCTCTCTCATGTATTGTTGTTTCACTTTGGAAACCAGGATGCCTTTAATGATGACAGTGTAAACTGGTGTATGCTTCACACAGACCGTGACTAGATTATTTTGATTCCTTGGCAGAAGCTATGCTGTACACCATATCTGCCAGCACTGGCTTCCTTATTTGTGTTGTGCTGATAAAGCATTGCATGGGCTACCCTTAATGCACCAAACTGAGAAGGGCTTTGTGTGTCAGCTATGGGGGGTTGACCTGGGGGAGAATGTATTGAGAAAAGTCAGAAATAAAGTATCTTTTCTTTTCCCTACCATGCCATAAGATCAACTATTTTTTTTCTGTATAAACAATTTCATTTTAGAACCTAGCCCCAGGAATGTAGACCTGTGATGAAAATATATAATTCAATTTGAAGTTGAACATTGGTGATAAAAGTATTACCAGGAATAATATTTAAAGAAGGATTACATTCTTGTATACCTTAGTTGCTTTCTTCCTCTGACATAATAAAGGCTCTGTGTACATTTCACCCCAAACACCTCAGCTGATACTTGATGAAGTTCCTGAAATGGCTACCACATTATTGCCTTTACATAACATAAATGCAAAACTTTAAGATTTGTAGCCTCCTCTGTCATGCAGGATCCAGAAACCTGTGGGCTTTGACAGGGTGGTAGCTCTACACTAATTTGGGAGATAGTTGTTGACAACTGTGAAGTCTATTTCATCTGAGTAGAAGTGCTTATTTCCTTTGTGGAAAGAAGTAAAGAATCTCAGCCATACCATAAATATTTTAAACCCACTAAGATTCATGTGAACGACAGTTGGAGATGGTTATGTGTGAACTGTGTGTGATTAAGGAGACTTCTGAGGGTATCAGTAGCTTGTGCATTGTGCAAGTCACTGAGTGGGAGGAATGTAAAGAACTGTGCATTTACCCTCACCATAGATCAGTGATCATCTGGGCTTGTGGTGAACATAGGCAAGGGACCTGGATCATGCGCTTTTGTGTTCCCAGTGTCAGCCTACACTCATCAGCACCTCAGTAAAGGAAGATGCCTCAGAGCTGTGGCAGTTCTGACAAACCAGAGCAGCCCAGATGTTTTCCAGTCTTTGCAGAGGAACTGGCCTGGAACCCCCACACCTTGACCATGTTGGAAGCCTGGGGCAGACTTGCACTCCCACCCCTCCTGAATCCTGAATTGCACCCAGGGGATCTTGGCAAAGGCTGAAAAACTGGAAAAACTTAGCAAAATCTCTCTATGGAGTAGTCTTGCACATAATTATAAAGTTATCAAGGGCTTATGGAAAAGTCATTCAGATCTGTGTCTTTTCTGCCTCTTTATTGGGATGACTGAAAAAAGTAATTCTAAGAACTTGATATGCTCACTTTTAGTAAAAGGCACATTTTTGCAATACTACCAGAATGCCAGACTTGGACTTCTCTGATATTTGGGTCCTGGTATGCAGTCTTCTTGACATAAAATATACTCATCCCAAAACCCGAGTGAACCTCTGAGATTTTGAAGTTGCAACCATAGCAAACATAACTTTGAGAGGGGGGAAAGTGTTCTGTCAGTGTCATTTCAGCTCTAAATGATGCAACCTACTTCTCTTACATACACAGTTCTTTTTGGTCTCAAAACAGACCAGGTAATGTCAAAGAATTCCAGTGGACTATTTCAGTGATAAAAGAGAACCAAGTTTAATACATCACTACTTTCAAAAATACCATGGCAGAATGACCTTCAAAGAAAGTGTCATTCTGTAGAAAACAGTCAGCACAGCTGCAATATCAACTCTCTTTCTTGACGTACTGAGGTACTGCGAAAGCCTTCAGAAGTGGGAGGTGTTTACTTTTCAGAACAGTTTGAATTATTTCTATATTAGGTTTTATTGGATCTATACATGGCTATTTTATGGCTCTTTAATATTTATGATGTATTTATTATCATTCCTACATTTCCCCTGCAGCTCTACTGAAGTGGGACTATCTAAAGATTGTGGAGCTAGTTGTTATTGTACCTTTAATTTACAGCCACTCCATATTTTACATTTGAAGAGTTCAGTGGCATGACTGACATTAATTAAGTCTCACCATGTCCGTCTAAATTCCTAGTCCCATATAAAATGCATTTTAAGTAGGGGTAAACCAAGTTGAGGAGCAACGTGGGCCACAAAGCAGGTTTATGAGAGGGCCTGGGAAGAAACATGCCAATGGGAGATCCCTGTTTCCAACACCAAACTGTAAATTATATCTCTAAGGAGATCAAAGCCTTGCTCCGTTGCTTAGACAATTGCCATTCGAAATTAGAGGCATCATAGTAAAATCCAGACACTTCTTGGTGAGCAGTGTTGGCTAGCATCAGAATAGTTTGATTTCTCAGAACTAGGTCCAGCCTAAGTGAGAAGACAGTGGTGGGCTTGTATGAGGGAAGAGGTTGCATATAGTGCACAGCAGCTCTAGTGTTCCCTCAGCCACTGCTCTGAATATCTCAGCATAGGTCTGGCATCCATACTTGCTTGTGGGAAGATATTCATGCCATGAGTCCTGTCTTGGAGGGCCCCCATGGCTGGAGTCCTCCACGTGCTCGTCACTTGCTGTCTTCCTTCCTGTTCACCAACTTTGATTCTCCCCTGAGAGTCCTGTTGCCATCTAATTTCAGTTCAAATATTTTTTGCTGAACCAAATAGCAACAACATTTTCCTCCTTTCTTTCTGTCCTTATAATTCTCCATCTTCTTTTAATAGAAATAACTCATGCTAAGACGATGGCATCACAGGAAAAAACAGATAGAGAGGGATCTCAGGAGGTCACCTACTTCAACCTCAGCTTACAGTCTTCTTGAGTCTCTTGTGTTCAGTTAATAGTGCTAAACCCTAACTCTGTTTGCAGGTGTTATAATAACAGAGTACTAAAGAGCACTGAAAAACAATGGTGTCTTTACACCACCTCAGCTTACTTCCATAGTGTGCTGATTTGGGCTGAGGTAATTTTCGTCACAGTGCCTACTGTGGGGCACTAGTATTTTGGATTTGTTCTGAAAACGGGGTTGATAATATATAGATACTTTTGTTGTTACTGAGCAATGCTTATACAGAGCCAAGACCTTTTTTACTTTCCCTATTGCCACGCTGGCGAGGAAGCTGGGTGTACATGGGAGGCTGGGAGGAGACACAACCTGGACAGGTGACCCAAAATGACCAAAACATTTTGCTTAGAATCACATTTAAATGATTGATTGTTTGACGATTAATTGGTTTTGGGTGGTTGGTTTTTTTTGTTGCTGTTTTTTTTGTTTTGTTTTGTTTTGCCAGCGTTTGAAAACAAGCTTAGCTGGAACCTGTCTATGTCATTATGTGAAATTCTGTATTGACATATCATCAACTTTTATGACTCTCTGTGAACTGGATCTCAAACTCATTAAAGATGCTTTCTTTCATGGCGTCTGTGTGGACACTATGCCTGATTATAACAGAGGTATTTGCTGGCCTTCAGTGACCTATCCATAGAAATTTGGAAAACTGGCAGAGGCCTTGAATGCTATGTAAAGCCTGAACTTGACATGATGAAGGGAAAAGATTTTCCTAGCACACAGCAGTACTGCTTCCAGGGTGGCAGCTTTCTTGTGTGGCTCTGGATACTGGAGAGTGACCCTTACTCTCTTTCTTTTCTGTCCTGCATTTTTCTTGGGTGATATGTTCCTATATTAAAGAACTGCTTTTTTCCTGCAATGGTTATGAGTGGTTCTCTGTGGCACCTGTAGGTCACAATGTCACATACCTGGTGCTTGGATGCTATTTTCATGTCCGAGGGAAAATTCACCTCCTCACTGATAAATCAAACTGATAAACCTAAGGAGTGCTTTATGATTAGATAATATATAAAGGATATTATGGTTTTAAGCAGATAATAGTATTTCTCTGTGAAACTTGTAACTGTATTTGCATTATCTTCCTTCTTAACTTTTCCTTTCTTCTGAACTCTCACAAGTCATGCCAAAGCACAGATCCAAAACTAAGCAGCGCTCCAAGTTCAGACTCCTCAAGTTTTTCACCCTGTCAGTAGTTTTTAGGCTACAGCACTGTAAACAAAGTTGTTCTTAGAAATATCATCATCATGGCTGGGCTTCGCGAATGAAGATTTGGGAAGGGCTCTACCCACGTTTGTTACAAGCACGCTGGTGGCTAAAACGCCAATACGAGATAGACACATCTGGCTGCAAAAGGCACAGCAGAAAGACTCCTTAGGTGGTAAATTCTGCAAGGCACGATTCTTTCTGCGTTGTCTTTTCTCCTCGAGAGTGATCCTGCGTGCTTTCTCAAAGGCATCAGCAGCGTTATAGATGGTGTGTCTCCAGACCTCCCGATTGGAGGCCAGAGTAGACCAGTTATGTTGATCAATCTGGCCAGGGCTGAGATGTTATTTCAGGGAGTCCTTGTATCTCCTCTTCGGGGCTCCTCTCATGCGGCAGCCAGTGGCAAGTTCGCCATAAAGCAGGATCTTAGGGAGGCGGTGGTCCTTCATCCTGGAGACGTGCCCTGCCCAGCGCAACTGTGTTCTCATCAACACGGCCTCTATCGTTGTGACAGCTGCTTGTTCTAGAACAGATGTATTGGTCACATCATCTGACCAGTGGATGTTTAGGATTGTGCGGAGGCAGCGTTGATGGAGATCATCTAGGAGATGCAGGTGGCGGCGGTAGATGACCCATGATTCCAATCCATATAAGAGAGTAGACAGCACTATGGCTTTGTAAACACTGATCTTTGTACTTTTCTTCAAGTGTTTATTTCGCCAAACTCTTTTATGAAGCTTTCTGAAGGCACTGTATGCCTTTGCTAACCTGTTGTCTATCTCTCCGTCAATCTTACCATCTGAGGAGATGAGGCTGCCTAGGTAATAAACTGTCTGGACTGATTTGGAGCTCCTGGATGGCAATGGTGCAGTGGGGGATGATGGAAAAGCCTTCCTGAGGTGCTGTTGCTAGCGCAACCTTCTGTTCTTCAAGCTGATTCCGGCCTAAAGAGTCAGCAGCATCTGCAAAGCCGGCTGTTACACCGCTCAGAGCTGTTCTGTGTGGGAAAACAAGTGCGGCGTCCTCAGCATTAACGCAGCCCCGGGACAAGATGTTTAAGGTATGGTGTGGGCCTTCAGTCGCCTTAGATTGAATAGACTTCCAATCAGTCGGTTCCGAATGTAGATACCATCCTGCTTACGCGGGTCTTGCGTGGCCCTTTGGCGCATTCAACTGAAAGTGACTGTTGACATCGGCGTTGGAGCGAGAACACAGCCTTGTTTCACACCATTGGTTATTAGAAAGGGCTCAGGAAGTGCATTGCCATATCTGACTTGGCCGTGTTGATCCTCATGGAGTGAGATGATAATTTTAAAGAACTTGGGGGGACAACCTAAGCGTTCCAAAATCTGCCATAGACCATGTCTGTGGTACTTCTGTTGGCTCTGAAACCACACTGGCTTTCAGGTAGAATTCCTTCTGCTATAGCAGGTATGAGTCTGTTCAAGAGTATTCTTGCCAGGATTTTGCCACCAATGGAGAGCAGAGTAATACCATGGTAATTTGAACAGTCTGATTTAATTCCTTTCTTCTTATATAAGGTGATGATGACTGCATCTCGAAGGTCTGATGGTAGTTCGCCTAGTTCCCAACAGCGTACCTTAGAAATATAATGGCTTGATAAAAGCATATAGTTTCAGAATCACTGAACAAAATATTCATCAGGAGGGATCTCCTGCTATTGCTCCCCATATGAGGTCAATATATCACTTTAACTACAGTGCTTTTACCCTCTGTTTATCATCTCTTCTAAAGCCATGTGGAATACTCATCTTCTCTAATCCTTGTCTCTAGTATTTCGAAAGTACTTTACAATCTTGGAATAATGGACTTTAATGCCTTGCAGCAGCTGAGCTGGTAGCATATATGATACCTTAAATGTAACAATCAAAGGAGCATGCAAGATTTTGGTATTTCCGCTGACTTGCAGATGTGCAGTATCCAGGTCCAAAAACTGTAATGTCAAGTTTAGACTAAAAGTGTTTAAAACAAAATAGTGTCTCGCTGCTCTGTGTCAACACCACTATAATGTGAGAGGATATTCTCTGATAGAGAGAGCACCAATATTAAATATCCGTTATCTGAGCCCTACAGTAATTTCTTTTTTGTATGTGTGTCCATGAATAACCTTGCTCAAGATTTATGTAACAGAGTGTATTGTTTTATTAATCCAGAACATGTGGTATTCTCCAGGTGCTAAGCTTTGATCTCCTTGCCCTTCTATGTATTAAGTTTTCTGGTTCTCATTGACACTGATGCTCTTGATTTAAGGTAATCCTCTTATTGTCGGGGACAGGAAAAAATGCAAGTGAACTCTGCAGTGAACCTGGAATCTTGTTCCTTTCTTCCGTCTCAGTTCTGATTGAATCTCCACTAAATTCAGTTCAGCAGAATCCAGTCACTGCTTTTAGGAGTAAAAGTATATCTTTCTGCAACATTTTATGGCATGGAATGTCGTTTATGGCACATTACATTACAGTTTGAAATGCTAGCATTCACTAACAAGAGGAGCTGTGGTTTTATATTAAAGCAACTGAGCGGTGTAAAAAACCCCTAGAAATCCAAGAAGGCAGTTTTCCATGTCCTGTGGCTGGTAACAGAGGGAAAGAATAAGAGTGTGAGTACACGTGCAGTGGAAAGCCTGGGACAGGGAACAGGAGAATGGGACAGGGAAAAATCTGCTGGAGCAAGGCTCCTTCCAAATGTCTGCCAGCACATAAACTGCATGTAAGAGATCAGGCTGACAGTACCACTCAGTTAACCTCTGAGGTATCATCTGAGGAGCAGCTGCTTAAGCTCAAGTTTTCTGTTGCAGCTGGCACTGATTCCACATCTCTCACCTCTGCTCCGCTGTTTTTCTCACCTGCTGTGATGGAGTTGGTGTGATGGGCTCGCGCAGATCAGATCAAGTGTGGAGCCAGTTCCCCACTCCTCCTCAGCCCACACACATGCCTGACATGATACCAGAGAGGTCTGCAACAGTCTGCAAACACGGGCTTGTCTTCAGGGCCAATGGGGTGGTCATTGAGGAATACTATGTACTCTGAAATCAGAGATTGTGGGATGGGTAGGGACATTCACTAAAATATCTACATCACTTGAGATTTTACTGGGAATAGGGCATGGACTCCATGTAGAAGTCCAGGACAGTAGAGTTCAAAGAGATAATCTAGTTCACTCCCGTGTCTCAGTCCAGCACTCCTATGCCAACATTTTTTTTATTTTTTTTGCAGATGGCTTTCTACTCTGTTCTTAGCAAGCTCTCCTGTTGGGTATAACTCATTCTCCTCAAACAAGACTTCCCAGTGTTTTTTTTGCTATTGCCATTAAAAAGTTTCTTCTAACATTTAACCTCTGATTTTGATTTCCTGTAATATAAAAGCAATTGAACAAATATCACAGAGCAGGTCAGACATCTGTGTATTTATCTGAATTTGTCTTCTGAATTACTTTGGTATTTATGGATCAACAACAGCCTCTGTATGGTCCACTGAAGTGTTTCTGGACTGTTGCATAGCTTTCCTCACACAATATGCACCAGTCTGAAACAGTTATCTAAGGAAAATCAAATCTCTCACAAACATTGACTGTCTTAGAAATTAAGGGAGAAGAGAGTGGTATATTTTTCCAAAATAAGTGTATTGAAAATACCTAAAAGGCTGTGTTACTTTTTTATTTTTTTGGGGTATTCTACATACTGAAAGAAATATGATCTTCACTCAGATTTCTCTTTCAAGTTTTTCTATTTTTTTCCACTTAATATGCATAATAAAGTTGACACCTTTGTTTGCATTTGGGTTAAAAAGGAATTCTTCTTACTCACTTAGTCTTACTAGAGGTGTTAAAAAATGAGTTTTTAGGAGTGATGACTCAGGCAGACCTCTGACATGTGGAGAAGAGTGAATCTTCCGTCTTACAGTGATAGAAGATGCCACTTAAAGCTGGCCAGCCCTGGAGAGAAGGCACGGGGTTAGATGACCAGTGGGTTTGCAGTTCCTTATTACCAGCCTAATGTCAAGAAGAGGGGTATTTACCACACCTATTGCTCGGAAAGTGACAGTCAAGTCTAGCGGTATGCAATTCTGATTCTGCCCAATACTTTTAACATAACTCTATTTTCTGAGTTTGTGTCTTTTAGTGTGGGCTGTAATGTCCAAATAGGGGGTTCCTTTCTTCTGCTCAAAACTACCAGGGAGTTGTAAGCGGTCACATATGCAGATGTCCCTACTGGCATAGCAGCTGGGTGTGTCACACTTTTGGGGTATTAATGACAGTATTCACAGGGTATTCACAAAGCACTTCCATGAAGCTGATGGGGGCTAGACTTTGTCCCAGTACTGCAGGGGGTGACAGTGGGTATGGGAAAGGGGCAATTTGGCCAGTCCTTACCAGACCATCTGCTACTGTCAGTGGTTTGAGGCAGGCAGCCCAGGGTGATTCACTGCCTTACAAAGGAGTCACTGAAAGCACTTGGGGTAATTTACCCTGCAGAGGTGTCTCTTTTTCCATTGACTACCAAAGGAGCTCAGGTGACTGGACCAGCATGTTGATACACTTACTGATCTGTCAGGTTGAACATGCCTTTCTGAATTGTTAAGACTCTCTGTCCCAAGGCTGGCAGCTGTGCAGAGGTGCCTCCTGCCCCAGGCCAAATGTTGTGCCCTGATGCTCCACCAGCTACCAGCCCCATGTTGTAAAACAGCAACCTAGAATCACTGGGAGCAGAAATATTTGAACACTTCCCAGTGCTCACAGAGGTCAGTTTCTTTGTGTCTCCCATCTCTTGACACTGATGTTCACGCAGTGAACGCTGGTTTAAGAAGAGAAGTTTTAGATATGCTCTGAAATGTAGCTCCTGCCAGAGGGAGCTGGGAGCAAAAAAAATTAATCTGAGGAGTCTGGAGGCAGCTGACATAATTTATGGACAGAGAAGAGTATACATAACTTCAGAAATGTTGTTAGATTTTGTAATACACAGGGAGGACAGTGTAGTGGAGTGTGTATACATGGAAATAGTACAAATATTTTGCCAGAGTCCTTAGGGTACCGGGAAAAGATTTCCGTTTTACTAGTTGAATTGTCATGAGGGATTTTCAAGGGTCAAGTTCCATATTGCAAGGAGGATATGAAACTTTTAGGCCATTTATTGCATGGACACATAAAGCAAAGATTGTGCATACTTGGAGGTTGTAAAAACAATTGGGTGTTTTATGTTTGAAAAGAGGCTTTGTGTCATGGGCTGTATTGCATCACTGAATCTTAATCTCTTGAAAGGCATGATTGAGAAGATGATGCTGTGCATGCTGAAGGAGTATGGCAGGCTCATTAGAGGATCTACAATGAACCCTCACAACAAGTGGCATAGTAGAAGCTGCACATCATGTGATTTCGTGCAGATTCCAAAATATGAAACTCAGCACTCAGTGAATATGATACACCTTTTTAAAGGGGCCCAGTAAACTGGGGGGGGAAGTAAAAATTCCTGGGAGCCTTCCCTCGTGGTATAACTACAGGGAGTTTCGAATAGAAAATGATTTGTCTCCATGGCATATTCTTGCAATCCTTTTGCTTATTCTCTAAGCTTGGAGTCACTTCAGCTTTGTTGTGAGAAAGCAGAACAGCACATGTTCTTTTCTTGCTTCCAGTGCAGGTTGGGAGGTACTCTCTGGAGACATAGGAACACCTAGACAGGCTTTTAGACCTCGAAAAACTTTAAGCATTTGTTGTGTGTGGAGTGTTGGTCTAAACATTTGACCATGACTTTGACATGCATGTATGAGGAAAGAGTAAAATATTTCGTGTTTTGTGCTTTTTAACATATCTAGATTTCCATAAGTTGCTACCAAGATATTTCCCTTTATCACTATTTATCACTATATCCTTGTGGATGTCTCAAAAGAGATTTTCTTTCTAGAACTTTTTCTATTTTTAAGTGGTAGTCTCTGTAGTGGTTTGAACCAGGTTTTCCCCCTGAAGCTAAGAAAGTTGTAACCCACAGGGGGTGGTGACACTTGAGATTTGAACCAATCTGTGCTCTTGTGAAATATAAACATACCGCAACCAGACCGGAAGAGATGAGTTGTAGGCTGGTTGGAGAAGAAGTGACCATGTTGTAAGACCACAAGGAGAGAGAGCAGGAGCCCCCCTGGGGGGGGCTCCAGCCCCAACCCCCGGCTGGGGGGACTGCGGACACTTGGAACAGTGTTAGACTGGGCTAAGTGTCTGTAGTTAAGCTGGGAGATGTTCCTCCACCGTGGGCAGCGGCACGGCAGTTTTGGTGCTCTCTATGTCTAGGTTAAATGTGATATTTTTTACGTACTACAGCTTAGCAATATACATGACCTAAAGTGTCCTTGCACACACAAACCAGCAAATTGCTATTTCATTTTACAGCCACTCCAACTACATATTAAAATCATCTGGGAAAGGGTTTTCTCATGGTTGATATGATAGACAAAAAATAAATTGCACTGTATTTTATGCTTAATAGGAAGACATATGAAAAACAGTAGCATTCAACAATCGGTATACTACTCTAAAATATTAAAAAGTGTTAACTAATGATATCCAGATGAGAAACTGCATACAATGTTTCAGCCTTTTCCTCTAATTTTCTATTTTATGGCAACAGTGAAGGAAACTTTATATTTTCTTTCATTCTTTTCATGGAAAATCGTAGTATTTCTTTAAAACTGCTCATGCCACAGGGCAAACCAGCAAGTAATGATGCTTTGTGAAGCCAGGGACGTGTCTGTTGTTCTGCTTCATGGTCGCCAAGTACATTTTTCAATTAAGAAAGGAGCTATTTCCTTGAGAAATTCTAGAGACATACAGTGAGATTCCCCAGGCTGATAAAGAGTGATATGAGGAGTGAAGAGTCTAAATACAAATGTTTAACTCATCTGCCCTGTACTTCTATTAGTCCTGTTAGTCTTGGCTTTCCTTCATTACTCATTCTGCAGCTTAAGCTACATTGACGTCTCTTTTTTTCTTTCTTTTCTTTGCTGCAGCAAAACCTTTTCCAGTGTTTACACTTTTCTTATCCTTGCCTGTGGATGAGTTGTCCTCTATCAAAGATTCAGCTAATCCAGGTGTTATTTTGTGAAATATTTTACTTCTTTTTCTTTCCAGGCCATAGCAGAGGCTGAGATGATTTATTGCTGTCAGTAACAACCTGAATTGGTAAGCATGTTCCCAGAGTTTGTAAAAAGGAGAAATCATGTGGGGAAGAAGAAAAGTAGCAAATCTTACCTTTGGCAACGTTTCCTTGTCAAAGCCTATTTCTTTAGGTTCTGGACACTTAGTCTGCATTCTATGCAATGCTACATTCTATGCTTTATTAGATTCTTAGGTGTTCCCTGAAGGCTGACATTATAAAGAAAAGAGAAGATCAAAACCCCAACAATTTAGAACAAGTTCATGTTGAAGTGTGGTTCTGGTCAGAAAAAGGGACTGTAAAACTAACACCTTTTGACTCAACAGGCTCTACTCACATTAAATTGTATAAACTTCTTTTGTCAACAAAAATATGTTTTTACTGTATTTTTAACACCTGATCAGCACAGTGATGCCTGAGTGAATTGTATGGCATTATCTTGGACTTCATCAGCAGTCATGTATTCGTTAACCTCTGCATAATTGTTTGGAACAATGAAACTTCACTGGTTTTACTACAGGGGTATTTGATTCCAAGGTGTTATTGTTTTGGTAGCTGGCGACCTTCCTGGGTATACAGCACACTCAAAAGCTGACGGGTGAGGCTCAGGTAGAAAGAATGCAGTCTAACCGCCAAAGCCCAGGAGGAAAGGACAGAGCAGTGAAAACTTAGCTTGAAAATTAAGAGTGTTTGGTATAGAAATCAGTAAGATATGTCAGTATCTTAACATTCATCTAGTCGCTGAAGGAGCAAAGTCATGGCCAGTGCCTAGTACAAACCGTGGCCTGTGCTCTGCTAAAGCACTCTCTGGGCTACTTGCAGGTTTCGGTCTTGCAGGTTTCAACATGAGCAGTCATATAATTTCCAATAGACATATTTTTAAGCAGTCCTGTAGGAAATTCAGATCTTCTGAAAGCCTTTCTATTCTGAGCTAAGATGAAATCCTGTTTAGAAATTTCCTTTGGGAAGGGAACAGTAAAAAGGAAATATCCAGCATCAAAGACAGCAGTCAATTTCAGAGTCTCCTAAGGTGTCCTGAAACAGAGGAACCACCCACTCTAAATGAAGTTTAGACAAACTCTGGAGCATGAAATATTTCCTGCTGCTTCTTGGCTTGCTATTTGTTTAATGGACCCAGGCAGCAGCTTTTCCATGTTTTCTCATCTGGCATTAGTGGTCCAAGTTCCAGGTGTTCCTAGTAGAATTGGTGCCAGAGGCTCTTGTCCTCCTGGGTTGGTGCAGAAGGTTTGGGAGCCCCAAACCTTCTGGTTGAAGGAGAGTAGGATGGTGATAGGGTTTCAGGCAGTGAGTCATAGGAGCCCTAGCATCACCACACATAATGCTTGTCAGATGCCTGAGTACCATTTCCCATATACTTCCTCCCTTGCTTGAGAGCTGAGTTGCTCCTGCCCACTGTAATCCGTGGTTCTGATAATAACAGGGACCTTTCTTGAGTTTTTTCTCTCTTTTCTGAGATGGGGAATGAAGGTGCCAGCTACCTCCATGATTCTTTGTGGTGAAGCTATGTACTGCAAGCTAATGGGCAGGACACTTCGCAAGATGATAAAAACCTGACCAATTTCACACTATTTTTTGTGAAAGAATAAGTGATGGTTTACACCTCCAAATGGGACTGAGATGATGAGTTCACGATCTCTTTCAACAGTAAGATTATCTTCTGTTGATTACTTTCTCTTCCAGAATATTAAATATTGGTGTCCTAATTTACTTCTGTGCATCAGTAGAAATATAAGAAATAGGAGTCACTGCTGTCCTGGCACTGAGACCCTTGCTACAGTCTCTGTCACATCTGAGCTTTTTCTTTCTTCACCTTTCATTTTTCATAAGAAAGGGAAAGCCACATTCCTACCCTCCTGTAAACTAACTTGGCTATAAAGTAGCAAAGTAGATGTTAGCCAGTGACATCTGGTTTTGTCTCTGAATTGAATGTTGGCCTCTGCAGCATGCTAATACTTTTCACAAGAGGCCAAAGGGGTGGGAAAAATAAGAAACTCCTACAGGTTTGTCTTCTTTATTAAAACAAATGGATCACCAAATGAATAGACAGTTCACAATTCATCGGGGAAAAATCAATACAGACGAGGTTTTTCACTACATTTTATTGGACAGAAAGCCTTATATGCTTAAATACCACAAGGATATGGGAAGCCAGGTACACCTCCAAATATTTCAAATAAAAGCAGCATTTTCTAAACACTGGCAGTGATTTTCTTTGTAAATAGGTTTAACCTTGGACCTTCTGTCATCTTGTATTTTTACACAGGAAATTAATTTTCTACATCCTCTGTGAGTATAGAGAAGACAGAAAGTCAAAAAACTCCAAGGGATTTCCAAAAAAGCCTCCATATAAATTTTAAAATTAAACAGATGTTATATGATTACCATTAAATCTAAGCCATGGGTTCTGAGGTTATAAACTATACATGATGTTCTGAAGCAAGAGATGAAATAGATTTTTTTCATTTACTGAAGGTTTTCCAGATCAAAAAGATCAGGATTTAGATGAATCCATATAGGTCTTGTGTTCCAACAAGAGTTTATAAACATCCAAAATAAGTAAATGCTCTCACAATAGCTTGTAAATGGCTGTAGATTGTTCTGTGACTTTCCAGCTCTGCTGGGAATGCGGCTATACACTGCTGGCAGCCTGTCCATTGAGATCGCAATCCACAGTGGGCATTGGAGTGGATCCAATGTGAACTAAGAGTAAGGCTGCCTGCTTGCCTAGGCACTTTCTGCAATCTTAGATCCATGCCTGTTATTCCAGAAGAAATCTCCCCATTTTGTGTTTTCCCATTCAAAATCACCCCATTACAAAGTTTTGTGCTGAAAGAAGGAAGTCTTTGAGAGAGGAGAGAACTATTCCCGTCTGCTAGGCCATGGGGCTGCCTTCTTGCCTTGCTCTCTTTGTTGCCCACTGCTACTATGTACTGCTGCAGAGCCACCCTGAGCACAGAGGACAGAGTTCTGAGGGAATAGAGAAGCCCTTTCCTGTCTCAACCTGCCCTCAATGACACCCAGCCTCTGCCTGGTGTGGAAAAGGAGTGGAAAAGGAAAAGAGTGGTCCTTTCCTGCAACCAGCTGTTTTTGCAGTGTCATCTTGCACTCATTGCTTTTAATCATAGTACTTCTTTATTTGGACTATTTTGAAATTTTTAACAAGCTGTATACTCAGTCAATATTATTGTGGTTATATTTGTTTTCTTCAGCTCTTGCCTGCTCTCTAGATGTTGAGGAGGTTTCCTGAAAATAACACACAGCAATTGCCCGTTACGGTCCCGTTAACTTTTTATCTGAATATCACTATGATTTTTCTGAAGACTTTTCTTAAATTGTGGTGTCTATCCTGGAATGTAGATTTATATAATATGGTATCTGTCTTAAAAAAGCTAGACATCTAGCCCAAACTGGTTGCCCACACCCCTTTATATTTTATAGAGACAACACCCTTTTATGTATTATATAGAGAGGATCTTCCATTACACCCCAAGATAGGCTTCTTATGCTAGCCTACAAGATGGCTAACAGCAGATGAGACAAAACCAGTCTTGCCCACACACACAACCTGTAATTTACATATTCTTCTACTGTCTGACTAACTTTGTATCATGTAGAGCTCTGGCTGTGTAAGTATTAAATGTCAGGCACAATTTTCCTTTCAGTAACTCTACGGAGTCATTCATGAAATCATGGGAGTTATCTGACAGTGGACATTAAGTTCCACAGAGGCAGGGCTCATGTCAAGGAGCAGAGTGATGGGGATGGTACTCTTGCAAAGGAATGTGTGCTTTGGAGTCTGGGAACACAGGCATCGTACATACCTTGTGTGTTGCACTTCAACTCAACTTCACACTTGGAGAAACGTTATTAATCTAGAGGCATGATGGGGAAGTAGCCTAAGAGATATAAAAAGAGAAAACCCATAGACAGGAAGAACAATACTTACAGTGTGCAACAGGGAGAAACAGCAGAGTTGGCCTTATCTGGAAAAGGAATTGAAGCTGTGATAAGAGACATTCCCCTGTAGAAGAAGACCTCCAGTGTTCAAGGGAAAGAGGAGGCAAGAGCCTGTTTACACCAGTCTTTCCCTGCAACTGGAAAATTAAGCAGAGATTATCAGTGGACTGCCTAAGCAACACAGAAATAACATCAGCCTTCACACCATCACCTGATTTTCTATGCCAGGCTCATATTTCTATTTGCTACAGAGGAACTGTGAATTGTTTCCACTGTCCTTCAAGAGGGATCCACTCTCCTTCATGGAGCAAAAGCTCAGCGGATGTAAAAACATATCCTTTCCATCCTGTTGGCATTAGATTGTATCTTCAAGCTACATTGTAATATTTTGTCGCTTCAGTGCTGTAGACTTTCTGTACCCCAATGAAGAGCGACTTTTTGTGTGTTATCTTTTATCTTCCCAAATATGTCCCTGTTCAACTTTATTTTTCTCTTTCTCTCCATCTGGTTTTCATGTGACCCTGAGCAGCTGTACAAGGTGTATGGTCTTTCGCTTGTTCATCTTTACTGAGATGCCTTTCTGCTGAATATCTGCTTAACATGATTTTTATTAGGATCCATTTCAGTTTTTAACCTTACTTCTGGCCTTCATGACAGAGCTCCTCTGTCAACTTCCTATTGTTTAGCACTTCTAATGTGCACAGAGCAATTTAGTCACTCTTAAAAATTAAAAAACCCCCTAACTCCATACACTGTATAGTAATGAGTAATTAATCCCATTAATTTTATGGCTTTCCCTCCCAAATACTGTTCAGTTAAAGAGTGTAGGGATGTATGGGAAAGTAGGAGGACTATTTCTTTTGCAGATTTCTTGTTTTCTTCACCCACCCACAGAGCACTAGTTTTCAGGATAAATCTCAGCACATGACATATAATGCATGGTTGACTGTGACTTGCTAGACTGACTACTGCATTGGATAAGGTACAGATGGATATAGACAGCATTTTTAGGCAGGTCCATCACAGAAGGAATCAATGGTTTAAGGATCAAACTGGCTCTAAAGAGGTGCTGAGACATTAGGAATATATTGCTGTAATGCAATTGGGGTTTTTTTGGAGTATTTGGATAAGAAGGAGGCAGAACAAAAGCTCAAGCTTGCATAGCTAGTAGGATGGAAAAATTGAAACAGCACAGACAAAGAATTAAAAAATACCAGGGTAAAGATTCTCTGTGGTTAGTTAAACACCTTGAGGTATCTTTTATGGTGGTTTTGAGCACATACATATACTTTGATGTGCACTGTGCATACTTTTATCTGATTAGTCTTTCAAAAAAAGATAAATCAGATACATTCTAGACACATCTGATTTTTTTTAAGAGCTTCAAGAGAATTTATCTTCATTCAAAAGGATATAAATTTAACTTTTCCCCTATTTTTTAAAAAAATCACCTGATACCAATTAGAATTCCTTTACTGCTAGGCTGATTTATAGTACTGTAATACAGCACTGAAAATATGAAAGCAGAGAAGCAATATTTCAAAATGCAGCATAAAATCAACAATAAAAATGTATATTTATAACCTGAAAAGTATGATTTCATCTTGGAGAATTACCAAGCTAATAGCAGTAATAAGCATGATTTTTGTTGTACCATATTGTACTTATTAAACACTTCAGGGGACTTGTGAATAAATCAAATCACAGGATCATTTCTGGATATTTGAACATATTTTTAGATATTTTAAAAATGTGGAAAACTATCACAACTGGTTATCATTTGTTCATGTTTTCCAAAAAAGGTTTTAATCATAGACCTCATTGTTACATCTTTCAAGATACTGGGCTGATGCCTGCAGGCTGGAAAAGTAACTCCATCTAATAAATATAGATTTAGTATCTTTTGGAGATAAAATTAAAGCAGAAAAAGTATGTGTAATAATGTGGATTATACTCACTATCCCAGGAAATCTTGTTTGGTGTAGAGAGGATGTTTCAGGGGAAGGCAGAAAAATGTTTTAGTAATAAAGATGGGCTATGACCAAAACCCTGGAGCCAAGCTCATGAGCTACAATATGGAAAGTTTAGATTCAAACTCATACTTTACAGATTTATTGTGGGCTGAACTTAGCCTTGAGGAATGGGATTTTTCTCACAGAAGTGAATGAGTGAAGGAGTGGAGCTTTCTATTAATTATTACTACTCTTACTGCCTGTAATACAACAAAGTCCAGAGGACTCAGATAAAAATGGCACTCCACTGTGCTAGGTGCTGTAAAAAGAGAAAATAGAAGAAAGTTCTGCTTTGAGAACAGTCCAGGACAGAGAAGTGAGATGAATAGCTGGAGCAGAAGCAGATATAGGAAAGCAAGAACCCAACACTGAGTTGCAAAGAAGCTGGTAGAAATTGAGTTTGCAGATCACAGGAGTTTAGACATACTTTCAAATGACATTTCCTGGTTATCCAGCTGTGCCTGCAAGGTGACAAAGGAACAGTTGATTCCTTTAGGGATTAGACCCTGTAAGTAATCTGGTCTAGCTTGAACTCCATACAAACTGTGTTTTTACATCAGTTTATAATTAGCAATACACACCACCTAAGAACTCGGTCCCATGTCTTCTGCTTTGTTATTTGTGTGACAGCATGGCCCACTGGAAACTCACAGAGGTAGCACATGTACGTCTGAAGTCCACTAGACAGAAAGGCTTTTTCCATGTTGACTTGTTATAAGATGGGGGAAGGCTGTATTAGTTTGTAACAGTCATTTAGAAAGCTATGGTAGTTGCTTAAATTTTTTCCTCATACCTGATCGTTGCTTGAAAACGAAAGAAAATGTTCCTTAGATTTTGTTTTCAGTATATTAAACAATAAGGCTTAGGAAACCACTGCCTTCAACCAGCCTTCTTTCCAGCTTCAAAATAGCTTGTGCTACTAATTTTCAGAGTTAATGGTGAAACAAGTTCCTTCATGGTGCGAACACCATGAAATGACAGCTTTCTGCCCATAGTGAATTGTTCTGGCACAGTTAGAAACCCTAGAAAATAAAGATTGTAACAGAAATACTGACGGAAGCCTTTATGATAGTAGCATGAACAAAGCTCAGTTGTAATGTTTTCTGGAAACAGGGCCATAATGATTTGTTCAGGAATCTGTTCTGATCTCATCATAGAAGGAGAAGTGTTCCTGTCAGGTT
The DNA here is from genome assembly GCF_003945595.2 of Pipra filicauda. Taxonomy (NCBI): domain Eukaryota; kingdom Metazoa; phylum Chordata; class Aves; order Passeriformes; family Pipridae; genus Pipra; species Pipra filicauda. Next base: position 2,854,037 of record NW_024104487.1, on the reverse strand, counting down.
TAATCCCAGATCTCCTAGAAGCCAATGCATATTTCCAAAAGGCACTATCAACAGACAAGCAACATTTAGAAAATAATTTTTTTCTTTACATTACCTGAATAAGGAATTTAAAAAGGGGATCCTAATGACATTCTTCAGAATAGCAAAACAAGTAAAGTACAATCAACTGCTTCACTGTGATTTGCCGAGGGAAATAAAGTCATTGTTGTTACTACTGCAGGGCCTGCCCTGTACTGCCAATATCCTTTGAGATGTTCTTCCTGGATAAAAAAACTGACTGGCTTGGTGGACCGCCAGGATGTTTTCACTAGAGGTGGGGATACATTTATGGAGGTGCAGATACGTTTATATGTGTTGCTTTGTAGAGTACGTGAGCTTGCTTTCCTTAGCTACGTGTCGCAGATAACCAGTACTCTGGGAAACAATATACTGAAAGCAACTGTAAGATGTATGTACTTTGCACAACAGTCTGTGGTGCAGAAACCAGCAGCTCTGGATCTCAAAGGAGTCAATGGAGTAAAAGGGATGTACTGCAACTTGCTTGGAATTATCTTCTGTATTCATCTCTTCACAGTCAGAACTACACGGTGCAGATGTGTTCTGACAGACCAAGTTAAGACTATGTGAACCAAAGAGAGTCTCGTGAGGCCCCTCAAAGAAAGGTGAGTTTAAAAACAAAAGTGAACTTGTAATCCACACCTGAAAAAAATGCATGTGGGAGAGTGTTTTGTTGACAAGAGGGCCTGTAAACCTTGTTGTGTCTTCCTCGCAAGCACAGAAAAATGAGAGTCCTCAGCATATCTAACCCCTCATCTCACTCTATGACAGGGAAGGGTCATACAAAGACCACAGGCTATGAGTGCACAAAAAACAATGTGCTATAACCTTATGTAGAGACTGAGTTTACAAAATAAATGTAAAAATTTACCCGACTTTCAAAATTGTCACCTTTCTTAGTGCCATTACTTCTCTCCTTCTTTCTCTCTACCTATTATCTATGATTTAATTCCTGTCTCCACCTTCAAAATATATTTTGATGGCAGCCATTGATGTACTCAGAGGAGCTCTTCTCCAAAGGAGTGAAAGATTACAGTCTTTTACTCTGGGACTGGCTAGGACTGCTACCATGCATGTGCAATGCTGGTGAGAGACGTGCCTGTTTTGTGCCTGCTGTCCATCCATGACCTAAGAGTCTTTTCTGTGCATATTAACTCAGTTCAACACATCTCTGCTGCCTTTCTCTGCTGGCAGGAGCAATGTATGAAAACAGTGAGGTCAGAATTGTCACCTTTTGTTTGTCTCTTGGATATTGACATTTATGATTCATGATGAGGCAGTCTTATGAAAGGAATTATATGTATTATCCTGCCATAAAAAAGGTTCTGAAATATATATATAATTTTGTAATGGATTTGAGAAAAACAAATGTCGAAAGATGCTAGCCAATAAAAATGGAAACACTGATTTTTTGGAAGAACATATAGCACAGTGTTCTGATACAGTCCACAACACATTGTGTGAAGAGCTTAAACTCTTCTGTAAAGTCTTAGCTGAGCAGTTAGCTAGACCAAACCAAAATGGGTAGAAACTTAAGCCATATATTTCCACAGCCACCGGAGGATTGTACAAGGATCATCTCAATCAGTTTATTGAAAATGTGTCTTTCAGGTTAATGGTAGGGACAGCATTTCATTGAACCTTATTTTGCTTCTCTAATTTTTCCCTTCAGTAAATTAATTGAAAGTAAAGCCCTTGGATTCAACCCCGAGGGAAGGCACAGTGCATTTATACCAGAAACATTTTCTGTAATGCATGTTACTGGCAAATAAATAAGAAAAAAACCCTTAAGATGTGCATCTGTGCTGAGGAATGTGTGATTGCTCCAGCTCCTGATTTTGTTTAGTGTTAATCTGGAGACAGACATCTCTTTCATGAAAATTCCTTAGGGATGATGAACTTCCTGTGTCCACATGTGTGTGCTTGCCTTTTTGGAAAGCATAAGTAAAATACATGAAGTCTGAAGCTTAACAAATGTAAGCCATATTTGGACAAAGATAATTCTTTATCTGCTCCCTCAAAAACTCTTGTTATTTTTCAATCCAGGTGAATAGATACTTAAATTATTCACTAAATATTAGTGAGATGTTCACCTCCATGTCTTTCTTGGAGTGAGGGGCCCAGAACCGAACACAGGATTCAAAGTGAGGCCTCACCAGTGCCAAGTACAGGGGGACAATCACTGCCTGGCCCTGCTGGCCACACTATTGCTGATACAGGCCAGGATGCCATTGGCCTCCTTGGCCACCTGGGCACACTGCTGGATCACATTCAGTCAGCTGTTGACCAGCACCTCCAGGTCCTTTTCTGCTGGGCAGCTTTCCAACCACTCTGTCCCCAGCCTGTAGCGCTGCCTGGGGTTGTTGTGACCCAAGTGCAGAACCTGGCACTTGGCCTTGTTGAACCTCATACAAATGGCCTCGGCCCATTGATCCAGCCCATCCAGATTCCCTGCGCAAATTTCAAAAACTAGATAGGTACAACAGGGCAGGATTTTTTGGGTTTCCAATGGTGAGCTGAAGTTGGGTACACTGATATTTGCCCAGAGCACAGCACTGTCTAGCTCAAGGAATTGAATGCAAACTTGGAAGTCACAGTCCAGTGTCCTCTCTAAGGATTTTTTTTGTCATCTTGCACTGGGTATTTATCTTAAAGCCTCAGACCTTGGAAACATGATTAAACTAAACTCTCAGCTTTCTTATAAAACAGTAAGTTTTTAGCTCTTATGTGTGCTGAGAGGATGGGCTGAATATAAAAAACCAAAGTGTGGCAGTTTAACAGAACACATACACAAAACACACACGCTCTTTGTAGTAACTAATAACTTTTGGGGCCACAGAACTCTTGCATGTTTAGGGTTGGCAGAACTATGAACTGCAAAACCATACACTTTCTGACCCACTTCCACATCTATCTAAGAATAGATGTAATTTTTGTTTTGAGGGAAAAAAAGTGGAGAGTTTGTATTCTGAACCATCTTGTATAATCCCTTTTTGGAAGTACTCACCTTACACCATTTCTATGAAGGTCTTTCCTTGGAAAGGACATCCCCAGCATGTTTATGCCTCCCGTTGTTTGCCCTAGATATTACTACCTCTCCTTAGACATTTTCTGGTACAGACTGAAACATAATGGGGTTTATACCATAAACAGCATGAAGTGTCTGCTCTGTTTATGCTAGAAGGCTCATGTTAACCTTTAATCCTCCTAAGTCTTTCTCAAAACAATATGAAACAATTTATTTTTACATTCTTCCTTGTTGCTTGATGCTGGTTAATATCATAAACAAATTTTGCACAACTTGAGAAGCAATTAGAGGCTCTTGGGTCAGGGAGTACATTAAAGACGTCGTCTCCATTTGTCTGCACCTCTTCCAGCAACCAAAAAGGGTGATTCTGAGTGGGGTGTATGACTTTTGGGGTGGAGCGGGCACACATCTCATTTCAGTGAGAGCCACAAGTTTCCCAAATGCCATCTGGGGTGAAGTCCCTCTCCAACCTGAGAGCACTTCAAGAGGTGAAGGGATGCAAACCCTTCAAGTGCCCCTTCCCTGCCGACCCCGACCCCATTAGGGTCTGACAGCTGTGAAAGACATAGGAAGCAATTAAAGCACAGTGTATTAGTCACAAAGGCTGATAGGCCCTGCTCTCTGAAAGGTGCAGGTCTGCAAAAGAGATAAAACTAGGAACCGCGAGTGCCATAACACGGTGCTCGGAGGCTTTGTGCAAGGCTATCCTCCTGGATCCACTTGGGGTTATTTATTTACTTAAAGTCCGTTTGAAAACTGAAAGCTTCAGGCTACTTACCCAATTAACCTTAGCACCTGTTTGGCTGGAAATGCTTAGGAGCAGTGTGAACAATCTGTGGCAAGGCTTTTTTTCCCTGTTTTTTTGAAGCGAAGGGAACAGGTAAAATATATTCCTGAAGAAAATGTTGTTCCACTCTGCTCTCAGGTCTGTAGTGCAGGGATTTGTTCCTGATAATGATTTAAGTGAAAGCTCTTGCTAGCATCCACCACTATTATAACAGGGACAATCATGATATCTAAATCAATAGATTGCAGTGAATGGCTGTTGTTTTAACTTTTGCCTGCTTCTGTTTTATTGCCTGATGGATTTTGGCTCTCAGTTTTCCTCTTCAGAGGCCTACAATCTGCACCAAATGTTTCACATTACTCAGTGTGAAAAACCTCCTATTCTTTCAGATTTTTTACAAGTTCATACATCCGTGGAAACCTGATATTTCATATTTCATTCTGCTTTGTGAATGTCATTGTGAGGGATGCTGGTTCACATGCAACAGGCCTCTTCTGTCTTTGATCAGCTTGACCGCAACTAATTGTAAATGGAGAACAAATGAAAGAAATATTTATAAATTTCATGGGAATTCAGGCAGGGCCTAAGCCCTTCCTAATGCCTCCATTCACAGTAAATGTTTATTGAATACTTTTAGTCTACTGTGTACTTCAGTTTTCATATGGCTTTAAGTACAGTTAGGTTTCAGCTTGTTCTGAGTAGATCCAGGAAAAGAACTCTCCCATGTCTTTCATTCTTTCTTTCTTTCTTCCTTTGTTGTCTTACTTTTCTTTCCCTCCCCAAAACACTCCTTTCTTTTGTCTTTACCTTATAAAATAGGCTACTGTCCAAGGAGAGGAACACCACAGTTGTTGGGTTCCAGAGCCTACAGCTGTAAGAAGGGTAAGAAAGGGGAAAAAAAAGACCGTAAAATTTAAAACAAATTTTGAGGCACAAAGCTGAGTTGGGAAAAATCAAATGAAAATGTTAAAGATTTGTCAAAAGTAAAGTCATAAATGCCCCGAGCCAAGTGAAACAGCTGCTAGGTCATGCAGGCTAAATCTGAAAAGGCAACACAACAAAAAGTTAAATATTATGAAGCTAATCAGAAGTTGCCAGCATTCTTGTTTCTGCTTCTCAGTCTCTCATTCTTGTGCTCTTACAACTTTTCCCAACTATAGCACAGGTTGCTTGCTTTTACAAAGGGAAACAACACATCCACAATGTTTGTGGATTCTGTGTGTGTGCAAGCCTATACATATTTGACAGTATCAAGGATATTGCAGAGTAGAAGCAATCTCCTTTGGCCTGGGACTGGGAAATGTACAGCTCACAGAGCCTCATGTGTTTTCAGTCACAGATGCCATGTGTGTTGCTGGTTTCAGTTGCCTGTGCTGCTGGTTGGCACGCACTGTGGTGGCAGATATGGAATGGGACAGGTGCTGGTCTGAGCTGGTGCTGCTTCGCTGAGGCTAATGGAGGCTCTGGAGTGAAACATGAATGAACCAAGCAGAAATGAGAGCAAAGTGACTTGTTGCAGCAGCCTCTTAAGAAGGCCCATGTCTTCTGCTTGTCCATCAACAGCTTTTATAACTGATTCATTCATGTGGAAGACAAAGAAGGAACAGAAAGCCTTGAGAGGACAGGGTGAGGGAGTGGGTGTGCAAGTGTTAACTTTGACACTGGTGAGAGGCAAGAAGGAGGACTCACTTTTGTGTAGAGTGTAGGAAGGTAAGGAAATAATTTGTCCCTTTTAAGTATGACAAGAAAAAAAAATAGTTCTGGCCAACTGTGAGGCTCAGAATTCATTACCATCATTTCACTTCTCTCCTGGAGCGCATTCGTTCTCCCGCAGTTTTTCAATATTTTTTTGTTTGTATTTCTCATCTTTAAGCTCACCAAGGCCAGGAAAATGCTTTTTTTTTTTTTTTTTTTTTTCCACTGGAGAGTGACTTACACTGGTGGGGAGATGCTGAAGAGGCTTAGAGCTTTGGAGCTTGTACAATGGTAAAACTCTGAGCCGAAAATATTCGAAGAGGTGATGGATTTCTGAGAAAAAAGATGCTTTAATTTTGCTCCTTTGCAGTACCCCTATATTTGAGAAGGGAAATGGTGAGAACCTGGGAGCAGGTGAAACCTAGATAATGTGATACTGAATTTTCCTTGAATCTAAAGCCTTCTAACATTTTTTTTCCTCTTTGGGAAGGCAGTAACATCTTAAAAGCAGCTTTATGCTGTGATATGCAATCCAGTATGCTAGGTTTGCCTAATTCCTGAGTTTCTAGTGATGAATACACACTTCTGTCAGTCAAACATCACATGAACTGTTAAAAACAAAACACTTGATAATCGGTATAATATAGAATCAAAGAGCAGAGATGGGAAATTATTATGATCTGGGCTTTAAGTATTATTTACCTTCCTACAAAGAGCTCGTCTAGTCTTTCACAAACAGGGTATATAAAACACTTACTTAGCATGTAACTTGAGCTATGAAAATTGTACTACAGTTAAGTGTTCTTAAAGCCACAGGCTTTTTATCAAAATTAAGAGACAAGGGAAGGAAAGTAGGGGAGGAAAATGGAAGCAGCTTAGGCAGCACCCTGTCTTTAGGTTGCTGAATGCATAAATGGCATTGCAATACAGAAGTGTGTAAAAGTTCCGCCAACACAGAGCTGGAAGTGCCAGCTTAGGCAGTGCCTGACAGGCATCCTGCTGGAATGCTGCCTCCAACTCACTCACCTGTCTGCTGCAACATGCACCTCTGCTCTACTCTACTCTCTCAGAGGGCCAGGTTAGACAAATTTAACAGCTCTGTTGCTTAACTGATGGATATCTACAGGAGGAGAGAGAAAAGATGTCTTTTATAAGACAGTCAGTTTTGTCTTTCTCACGCTGTTACCGTGACTTTTCTTGAACCTCTTCATTAAGTGTCTTAGAAAAACAGACACGCATAAGTAAGCAGGCTGTAAATTTCACTTGACAGCACATTCCCTGTCCAGTCTTCTAGATGTCAAGGGTAGGAAAAAAGCTTCTTGGTACTGATGCAAAGGCAGGGAAGAAACATGGACTAAAAAGAAACTGATTAAATGCTTCAAAGATACCCATATTGCTCATGCTCATTTTATATATATTTAAAATAGATTAGAATTGTATACGTGCATGATCAGTCTGTTGTCAGAGAGATGGCAGAGTCCACTTTTAGAGAGACAACTGCTGAAGCCATCCTCACTTGATTGCTTGAGATCATCAGTCCACATCCTTCAGGGTTGCACAATTTTTCCTGGGCATGCTTTTTGTATTCCAAAGTCCTAGGACTTAAAAAGCTTTAGAATAGCTTGTGCAAGGAAAAAACCCTATTAATTTGTAACATTTCTGCACAGCAAAACCCAGCCAACTTCAAAGTTGTCTAATGGGGAGTCACTAAACAGGCAGCATCTGAAATGGTCTGATCCCCAGCTAGACATGTTTCTCGGTGGAGAATTTTTGTTTTGAATCGATCCATAATAATGGAGGTTTGGACTTCCAGGGCACTTGGAAGACAACTCATTTATTTCTTCCCATGCATGTTTTAAATATAGCTTGCATTTTTCTAACCTGTTGCAAAACTGTATAGTAGTAGTGTATTTCAACTACTACAACTTCACAAGGGTATGTGATGACTTAATTAGGAATTTAAAGTATTTAGGAGTTGTTATTTAATAGTGGATAAAACAGCAATCTTCTTCCCCTCCCAGTGCCGAAGTTACATTCTGCATATTCTTTATACTTCTCCAGATTTAATGCTCATTTTTCTGACAAAACCTTATCTGTCTTCTGGTGAAGAGATAGTACAGGGTGAACCAGACCTCATTCAGCAGCACATCATCTGTAAGTGATGGAAATAGCTGTTTTAAGCCAAAATCTGGCAACTGACAACTGACAGACTGGCATGAACAAGATCAGCACCCGGATTTCTTACCAGACAGGCAGCTTACTGGCTTTTCTCAGCCTCCTCAACCACAAGTTTGTATAACAAACACAATAGCTGGCATGCACTTGATATTGAGCAAGTGCCTTTTTATGTTGATATTCTCATTCAATTTCCATATGTTGGCAGAAACAGATGGAACTGGATTTTCTTGCAATTACTGTGAGTCTAGGGTAACAACTCCTAAATCTGCCTTGGAGTGGAAGGATACAATACAAATATGCAAACATAGGGCAACAGCCTGGAGACTAAAATATAGAAATATGATTTTACATTTAATTTAACATACAGAATAACCAGGACTGATTCAACATTTATTGATTAGGCTGCATTATATCACGGAATCTCATGAAACCCATAAATTTGTAGAGAATGTAAAATGAGGTGGAGGTCAGTGCTCTAATGTCTCACTAAGACTTTAAAATGAAAACTATTAGTTAAGTCAAGTCTGTGGGGCTTAAGGTTTAAAAAAGTTATTTTGTTTTCCAAGAAAGCTCTTTTAGGGAAATTGTAACATCTGCTTCCATCTTTTTGGTTCTAAACTCAATATATTCTTTTGAGATCACAACATTGAAAACATCCACAAAGTAGAAAATATGGTTTGAGGGGTTTTTTTTTAATTCTTGACTCTCTGACTCAGACCTTCAAAAGAGAGTCATGTAAACTTAAGCCCAAAAACCTTATCTATTGGAATGGGAATTTAAATAAAAAATAAAGGTGTTTGTATCCAATTGATCAGCCAAAATGTTACTAAACTGAAGCTTTAGGGACTAGAAAACGCAGCAAGGGAACCTGGGATGATTATCAGTTTTAGCTACAAAAAGGGTTAGCACAGAAACTGGAAAACTATATTATTTTCAGACTACATGAAAGCAGACAGGGAATACATGTTGAGTCTTTAAGGACCTGATCCAGCAAATTATTTTATGCAGGCTTAAAACCCACAAAAATATCAGTTGAATGCATTAAGGACATGAAGACGTGTACTTTCAGGTCTAGCTGGAGCAGTTTAAGAAGCTCCTGCCTTTCCTCTTATTGTTGTTTATTGCTCACCCTTTACTGTGAGCTGCCAGAACTGTTCACTTGCATAAGCAGACAGCAGACCTGTTCTGGGTTGTGTCAGTGCTAAGTCAGCCAGCTTAACTTCAGTCACTTTCAGTGTTTCCAGAAGAGTTGCATAAGCACTAACCATAGGGAATAGCGAAAGACTTCAGAAAGACTAAAAGGAGCCTGGATTCCTACCAGCTCCATAACAAAAGAATTATTATTTCCTAAAATAAGCAGCATTTTGAAAGATTTATTTACTATCTGGTTTAAAAAATAGAATAAACAAAAAAAAAGTAAGATGTAACTAACAAACCACATATACAAGACTTTTTACCCATACTTGTTGATTTTTCCCTATTACCACAGTCATTTTGAAATACGGATTCTTTGTTTAAATAAAGAATGATCCAGACATAAAATATAATAGTTTATTCACTAAATAAATGTATGTAAAATTGTAGCTGAGTTTTTGCCATTCTTTATGATTTAAAAATGTGAACTCCAAATATATTTCTTGCACATAGAGGAATTTTTTGTACAGTAAGCAAAATGTTATGGTGACTTATTAAATAGAAAAGAGGGAGAAGGACAGCAGTAAAGATTTGGCACAGTCATTTGCAGCTACATTTCAGTAATGATAGACAAAACCCACAAAATACAGAACCAGAATTGAGACAGAAAGTCTTTAGATGGGCTTTTATTTCAGTCTGCTATAGCAGGGTGGCCAGGAGCATAATTTGGGTCTTGATGGTTGTATATGTGTTCTTAAATTTCTGCTAGGTTTGAGGCTGTTCTTATCCAGAATCTTGGCTTTAAGCACTTTACTAAGCATAATAATTGTTCATTTCTTTACTGTAATTTCTCCCACAATATGATGAAGAGTTTGGTTTGAATGTGAATGATTTTTTCTGCAAAGAAAAATAGTCCATTCTCCTTGAAGGAAGCAGTCAAAAACGGGGAACCACCAGATTTCACCAGCTGTCCAGGTTTGACAGATTGGTTCTGTTCTTCCCAGGACTCCAGGTGGGTTAGATTATGTGGCTGCTGCCAGGTAACCCTATTTTTTTCCCCTCCCAGTCTCTCTTTAATCAGGACCTTGTTTTTATCCACTTTTTTTTTTCAATTTATTAACTGCTGTGCTTGCTCAGTAGCTGACAGATGTACTGTTGATTATATGATATTTGGTTCTTGAAAAAGTATAAGCCAATGCGTAGACCTACCAATTAGAGGCATGGAGAGGTAATGAAATTTATAGTTACATTAAAAAAAGCTTTTAGATTAATAACAAGAGACAAATAACACTGTAATCAAATACTCTTGCAATGCTTTTCAAGTGACAAAAATAATTCAGACTTATTTCTGTAAATAATAAAAAATCAATAAATTTGACAAACCAAAGTTCCTTATTTTCAACTTTTTCTAGTGTTAAAATTCAAAATAACCACAATTTTATTGTATCCCCTCTTAGAATTTTCCTGTGCTTCAGTTTTCTAAGGATGTAATATGTCCTGTCCATAACATCTACCTCAGGAAAAAGCATCTCCGGCTCTTTCTGAAGCTCTGTTATGCAAATGTGTTCACATTAACTGAGTGCACTTCATGCACTTCATGCATTTCGTGCACTGGAGCATTCTTTAATGAAGATCAGGTAAGCAAGAAACCTTGCTTGATGGGAAGAGTAAATATTATTATTTACTTTGATTCCATAGTTGGGGAAAGCCAAAATTGCATTTAGACTCCATAGTTTCGCTCAATCAGTTCTCTCTGCTTCTAAACAGGGTATTTCCTAACTTCAACAGATTTGTTGCAGTGTGAGATCTCTGTTTCAGAAATCATTCCTGTTCAAGGAATATTCCTATTCAGTAATATTGCAGTTCATGCTTTCACATTTAGACTTCTGCATAAATTCAGTTCAAGCCTAAGGGACTGGAGTACATGCTCAAAGTTAAGGAGCCTTTTTTTAATTTTTAAAAATCTTGTTCTGAGAAAGAAAACATGGAGTGTGAGTTTGTGAAACAGTTAGTGAGGAAGGACACAGAGGAGGGGCCACTCCATCCTATTGAAGGGTCAACAAGCAGCAGCCTATTTTTGGCAAAAAAAATTGTGTCTACCAACTGGAATTACTAGGCTAAAACTAAAACCCAGACAGAGAGGCCACAGCCTCACTGGGTATATGTCTACATCCAAACAGACCTCCTGAAGCCTGAGAGAGCTATACAAACCCTCAGCTGCAGGGAACTCCAGAATTTGGAAGTTCCCTGGGGCCTGAAAGCAGAGGTGAGTGCCATGGGTGCAAGTGTGCTCAGATAGACAAACTTTTTGAGAGGTTGCTGCATTTCATGAAGAGCTTCACAGACAGTATCCCATCCAGGAATCTGAGCAGGGATTTGATGCCTGGTATTATGCTCTCACACAGGCAAAGCAACAGTTATGCCTTAAATCCTTGGATGCTGCAGGTAAGTTGACATCCAACCCCAAACTGGTAGGGTTGGCTAATTCACAAGACAAGGGAGAATGAGCTCTCATTTCTGCTGGGAGCAGGAGGAATAGTCTTCCCTGTGCTACCACTGTGCCTTTACAAAACAGTTATGATGGTCTGGAGCCAGAAGGAGAAGAATCTATGATAGATAGTGTGCTGGTTTCAGGGTTAATTTTCTTCACAATGACTGGTATGGGGCTGTATTTTGGATTTGTGCTGAACACAGGGTTGATGATACAGAGATATTTTTGTTATTGCTGAGCAGTTCTTGCACAGTCAAGGCCTTTTTTGCTTTCCCTATTGCCAGCACTGGCAAGGAAATTGGAAGTGTATGGGACACTGGGAGGAGACACAGCCAGGACAGGTGATCCCAAACTGACCAAAGGCGTATTCCATACCATATGACATCATGCTTAGTATATAAAGCTAGAGGGAAGAAGAAGGAAGGGGAAGTTTGGAGTGATGGTGTTTGTCACCATTGCATGTGATACAGCTCTGCTCTTTTGGAGATGGCTGAACACCTGCCTGCCCATGGGAAGCAAAGCCTTCTTTGGCTTTGCTTGTGTGTACGGCTTTTGCTTTCCCTATTAACCTGTCTTTGTTTCAACCCACAAGTTCTCTAGATTTTACTCTTCCAATTCTCTCCCTAATCCTGCTGGTGGGGGAGTGAGTAAGTGGCTGCATGGTGCTTGGGATGAAACCACGACAGGTAGTCAAGATCAAGAATAGGAGAATCCTACTAAACTAGTACAATCAGCCACCTGTATTAGAACAAGCACCACCAAAAAATTATGGAAGAAAGACATGGTTCTGTTGGAGTGGGTCTAGAGGATGTCATGAATATTATCAGAGAGCTGGAGAAGCTCCCCTACAAAGACAGGCTGAGAGAGCAGGGGTTGTTCAGCTTGGAGAAGAGAAGGCTTTGGGGACACCTCATTGCAGCTTTCCAGTACTTTAACTGGGCTTGTAAAAGGGAGGGAGAGGGACTTTTTATGCAGGCTGCTAGTGACAGAACAAGGGGCAATGGTTTTAAACAGAAAGATTTTAAGGCTTAGATTAGATCTTAGGAAGAAATTCTTTACTTAGAAGGTGGTGAAATATTAGAATAGGCTGCCCAGAGAGGTTGTGGGTGCCCCATCCCTGGAAATGTTCAAAGCCAGGTTGGACGGGGCCCTGAGCAGCCTGACCTAGTGAATGGCATCCCTGCCCATGGCAGGAGGGTTGGAACTAGATGATCTTCAAGGTGCTTTGAACCATAACCATTCTATGCTTCTATGATTCTCTGATTCTAAAAAATCTTTCTCTCCAGGAATAACTTAAATGTATTCTCTAGGAGACTTTCATGTCAGTCTGAAAAAAGATGAATGCGTGGCTACTGCTGGGATCCTTAAACTGATACTTTTTCTAAGTAAATTTGCTTTCAAAAATGTTGCAAACCTGAATGGTTCAATTTTAACACATTAAATTTAAAGCTAATATTAAAAACTGTTGCATATAATGGAAAGCTATTGATTTTTCCAATAATTATTTCTTCTTGAATTCTTATATCAAAGTTCAATAGAAGATAATAATATGATTGTAAATAGTTGAAGATTGACTCATCAGCCTCTTATACAGTTTCATATTTTCACACAGAAAAAGAACAAAGAAGAATAAAAATAATGAAACTCAAAACAATTTCAAGGAAATGCAGACTATCAGTTTGCATTTAAAATTCTTAGTGAGGTTTCAGTTGTGCAATGGGCAAGGAAAGTTGTACTTGAATGTGCATGGTCTATCTTGAAAGTCTCTGTTTCCAAAGTTGCCTTGTGTTCATCCCCATGTTTGCACCAAATTCAATAATTACATGCTTAAAAACACATCTATGTTTTCATGAACCAGGGGATCATTCGCTTGGATGCAGGTAGAGGAGTGAACAGAAATGGGGTTCTGAAACTGGAAATGAGATCTAGAGATGCTGCCAAGTGTTTTGTCTCACTATTTCAGAAACTACACAGACAAGGTTACTTTCAGAGGCAATGATAACTTAAAGCTCTGGGCTGATTTCTGTAAGCATGCAAATCTGTCTAAATGCCATCAGTTTTATCATCCTCATTGGTAATATACTTTGGTAACCCTTTTGATGAGAGACAATGAATAAGTAAAGACAGTAAATTTGGGAAAGAGTGCCTATTATTGCAATAGTCTGTTGTAAAATCTGGTAGTATAATATTCTATTAAGCACAGTTTATACAATTAAGCATAAACACATTCCTGAGGTATAAAAAATATTTTATGCATTATTTTTCTGGAAAATTACACTAAATTCATCGCTTTTACATCAAGGGATTAATCACAGGTGTACTTTTAGCCTACAGCCCTTGGACTTCATTTTGTCCTTGCTTCCTATTTAGCAGTCGTTAGAATGAGAGAAGGGACAGAGATGGCTTTCCAGCCTCTCAAATTTTCTCTCACTCTTGACTTTTGGACTCTGAATACCTGACATCCTGATGGCCCGAGTTTTCCAATTAGATCAGTTGGTCTCATAGAGGACATTGGCCCACCCCACTCCCAGAACATTTTGCCCTGCAACAATAGCCACAGCAATGCTCCTGCTAGAGCACACACAACTGCCCTGAACTCCCTTCAGAAGGCTTCCTTCCTAGAACTGCCACCCTTATTTATCCCCTGTACTCCTGCTTTTGCTGTTTGATCCCTTCGAAGAAAAACAGCCACCCTGCCAGCTACTGAGCAAAAATCCCTAGTGGGTGTGAGCCAGCAGGGCCAGGTTCATCAGCAACATGCACAAAATGCAAAAGCAGACAGTATGTTCCAGCATCAGTCATGTGCTGAATTTTAACCCCTGTATGATAAGTCCCTAAGGGTTGATGCACAGGGTGATGCTGCCATTTAAGATGCATCCACAAAGTTGCAGTGAGTTGCAGTATACAACTGGTTGGACCTGGGACTTTAAGCTTGGTCTCCAGCCTCGCAGCTCTCCTCACCCCTTGTATGATGACTTAGACACATCTGTGGAAAGCTCACATCAGCTTAGTTTTTCACAGAACAAGAGGATGAAAAAAATGTACCAGTTGTGGATGACCCATGCCTGGAAGTGTTCAAGGCCAGGTTGGATGGAGCTCTGAGCAACCCAGTCTAGTGAAAGGTGTCCCTGTCCATGTCAGGAGGGCTGAAACTGGATGGTCTTTAAGTTCCTTTTCAACCCAGACTATTCTATAATTCTATGATCCTATGAAAACCCTCTTGCTTTTATACAGAGCAAGGCAAACACCTTTCTCCTTCACCTGTTTCTAGGAGTTTACCCACTCTACTATTCTGCCCTCCCTGTCTTCTCCAGAACGAGTTAATTTCAGAATAGTTACTCTGTTCAGAAAGAGGGGCCATTGTTCCAGAATAACAGTCAAATTATCCACATTGGGGAAGTATTCCAGAGGAACCCAATTAAACTGGGCTCTGTTACAGTGAAAAAAGTATTCTACAGTAGGCTTGGTTGGATGTTCTTGCAGACAAGACTATAGAAATAAGTTTCTCACTTAAAAGAACTTTCCCAACGTAATATTTAATGATGACATGCTTTTGCATAAAAGTATAGTCCTGTTACTGAATGAGCTGAAAGTTATTGATGGATTTGTTTTACATTAAAATGATGATGTATAAAATAAATAAATCTGTATTCTATATGCTCATACCTACCTTCCATTTCAGCCCCTGACATATACTATAGTCTTAAAAATTCTGGATTAAGCTTTCATCAGGTATTGCCAGTGATCTGAACCATGATATGTCATAGATTATGGTTTCAAAAAACAAAATTGAGTAAATACATTCTGGGACCTCCTGTCACTCCCAGCTAGGCCATTCTTTATGCTGCTGCATTGATAAATGACAAATAAATAAATCCTCTTCTCTCACACAAGAATAATAATGGAATAATTTATAATAGCCTTGTATTTTAGCAATAGACAGGAACAAGGAAGATGGTTGTCTGTGGAATTACTTGACCTGGAAGTATTATCCTTCAGTCAAACAGGTTAACCAGAAGATCCTGAGAATTTACTTTAACTGGTAAAGAAAAAGTTATCTTTAATCCATGTTGCACTTTTCACATTGATTCAGCTGACTGGACATGCCTCCTAAATGCTCTCTAGCACTGTAGCCCGCGACATACCACATTTAACAAGTCTCTAACAACATTTCCACTGTAACAGAACTGAAACACATGGCTTGTAACATAACTTTGACACTTACAACACTCGTGAGCTTGGAAATGTGCAATGGGTAAGAAACATGTGGTAACCAGTCATCATGACTGAATTATCAGAAAAACCCTGTCTTGACATGGCTTATTATATCTTGAAGCTGTAAATGCAATTGTTGGGCAAAATATAATAATAATGGTAATAATAATAATAATAATTATTATTTACTTTTTTATTATACCCTACACTTCCCTCAGTTTTTCTCTCAAGGTTACTCAAACAAGGTCAGATGATTTGGCAATGTATGTTTGGCATCCAACAATAGTTCTATAGGTGGTAGCAGAATAACAAAAAGTGAGACCAAAAATTCATAGCTAGTACATCAGGTATTTAAATGGATGCAGGGTTGTAACCATGTTACAGAACAACTTGTGTGAAATGTAGCACACTTTTTTGGGCAGGATCATTGGTTTAGAAATCAATTGTCTTAATTTTAGTTATTTCTCACAGGCAGTTTCCTCTAGTTTATAGGACTGTTAGTACTGTAGTGTCCATGATGTTTTACTCACAGAAAGCTGGGGCCTGATTGTTCTCCAGCTAACTTCACTGGGAAGAAGAAAACCCCCAAACCTGTCCTAAGCCTAGGAACACTACGAGTCTAAGAGCCCAAGTACCTGCTTCCCACTGCCTTTAAAAATTCTGTGGTGGGAATGAACATTCCTGTCTGAAAGGATAACATGTAGAGGTATTTAGCACTCATAAAATCACCCACTTTCATATCACTTTAATAAGTGACTGTAATTTACATATGAAATATATGTGTAATAAATTTCTGCATAAGTGTTTTCTTTTTCCAGGAGCATGCAAAACTTTTTAGTTCCACACTGTGTGCTCCTATTCTGATCCTCCACCTGGCCATGGCCCTTTTTATGCGGGAACATTAAACTAATTTTACTTGGAATGTATGATGGTTTCTCAAGATGATGCACCTGATACTAAAAAGCAGTTCACAAGACTTCTTAGGAAGACAGATTGTTCCCCAGAGGCTCCTTCTGCTTTGTATTACAGCTCATAGTCTTGCTTTTAGCCCCAGCTCATCTTTGACAGCCTTCTGCTTCACATTTGGCATCCTTGTGACATCTACAAAACGACTTGGGGGTCAAGAAGTCAACTGGCTTCCTCATATGCTTCTGCCATTATTAGTGGCTATGTTCAGACCATAAAGGAGGGGAGCTGAGGGGTGTGGGCCTGTGTGTGTGCATGAGAGAGGAAGAAGGAGAGAGAGTGAGAGAGAGGGAATTGTGATGATGACAGAGGGAAATATTGGTTTAAAATTTTCTTTTTACTCAGGTTTGTGATGATTTCCACACAGTCTACCTTTTTTTGAGAAGAGTTTAACATTGCTGCAGGTTTCTTGTTAGCCCATACAACACTTGTTAGTTGATGATGTACACCACACTGGAAACATTTGTTTCTTGGCACCAGCAGACTGAAGACTTGTTCAGATATATAATATTATTTTGCAGCAGTGCAAGGCCAGTTCCTGGGGTGCAGCTACAGAAGAAGTGCATTAAGGTATTTTGTTTGCTGGCCACTGAGAGCCTTTCTGTACAGAAGCTGGAAATGGGATGTCTGAAATGTGAGCCTGGAGAAAGTTCTGCAGAAAACATTTTACTTAATGAACAGGACTTAAAGAAATATGAAGGTATTATGTTTGCTATTAAAATATAGGTAAAATATTGCTTTGCAGTGTCCTGCACATAAGCTGTAACTCCAACTGGATCTCAAATGTTTAGGAACCAAACTGAATCTAAATCTCTAGCTTATGCTGCGCTGAGTATCTCAGATTAAAGTAAATCCACATTATCCTGCTTGTCGAAGCTGGGATGTTTTGGGTTATGAATGCAGCCATACAAACAGGGTTTGAAAGAGATTTAAAACAAGTTGATGAATAGAGCTCTCAGAAAGCCATGTTATCAGATACAATCTCATTAGAAGTTTATACACTGCTGACATGCAGAAAACAGCAGCAAGTGCTGAGGTTCTTTCAGATACAGCAAATCAAACATCATGTAAAGTTAAAAGTCATACAAGTGTGGACTTTTGACAAATTCACAGCATAAATGTATGCCCTAACACTTCAAATTACTTTTTCCTCTGTTTGTAGAAGTCCTGCTGCTTAGCCTATGCCCTCAAAGGATGACTGCTTTGGGTATAAGGAAACACAGGCATTCTATCATAATTTAGTATGAATTAATGTTCTGTTGCAGAGCATGAAATTAAAGCAAAGTGTTTTCTTATCTCATGTGACAGAAATAAATGTTCTGAGCAAATGTGTTTATTGAGCAATTTATTTGGGGTATTTCTTTGGGTTTTTTCCCTCCAGGTAGGCTTGACTTAAATCTTACACACACTAGAAACTCAATAAAACTTCTGATACTCTTCATTGTCTCTGTTACACCAGTATCAGATCTTTAATCAAAACAGCTTAAATTGTACTTCATGTACTAAAGATCAGTATAAAAGAGATGGTTTCTGCATCCAAGAACTTTTAAACTTCTGCAGGTTCTATGACTGAGTGGTTTTAAGGTTTTTCCGTGGCTCTGAAAATTTGCAAAATGTTTATAAAAGCTTTGCCTTGCCTCTATCATACTCAAATTCAATACAGGCATGCAAATAAAAAATATGGCAGTCATCTAAAGAAGGAGAAGATGACTGGGAAGTCAGCATGGATTTACCAAGGGGAGAATCATGCCTAATTAACTAGTTTCCCTTTTAGGATAAAATGGCTGGATTTGTGGATGTAAAAAGAGCAATGGATACCATTTACCCTCTTATGTTAATAAAGCTTACAATAATGTCTTCTACGATGTTATGTCCAAACTGGGACATTACATCCTGAATGGGAGGACATCTAGAAGGGTGAGAACTGGTTGGATACTCGGGATCTGAGGTTTGTGCTCTATCTAGAGGTGAGTAATAACTGCTAACTGCAAGGTCTCTCCTGGGACAAGTCATTGCTGTTTAACTTTGCTACCAGTGATGATGTTAAGGAGAGGCTGAAGAGCACGTGTGGAGTGCAGTGAATAGCATACTATGTGAGTTTATGTGAAGACAGTTGGGAGGAAGGGCTTGATAGAACCCCATGAAATCCAATGTGGGAAGAGGTCAAGATGTGCTCTTGGAAGACAGACCTGCAGGAATGCAGGCTGGGACTGGTGGGGCCAGGGAGCACCTCTAGGACATGGTCTTGGATTCTGGCAGGCAGTCAGCTAGGCCAGTATGTTGCAGTCAGTCACATACCCGAGCAACAGTGAGAGCCAGCAATACTTGGTGTGGTGAGCAGGAGCGGTGTGATGTGGTGCCCCAAGAGCCAGAGAAGGGCAGGGACTGTCCCTTCTGCTTAGCACATTGCAGACCTTATCTGCACTGCATTTGATTTTGGCTCTCCATCAGAGGGAGAATGTCTTCCCCCTCTGGAGATGGACGGTTCCAGTGGCACTGACATAAGGGAATGAAGAACATGTAATTGTGCTCTTTGCAGTGGTGTATAGTGGGAGGGTAAGAGGCAGCAGCACAAGCTGAAACCCGAGTCTCAGACTGCAGATAGGAAGAAGCCTTTTCCCCACAAGGGCAGACCAGCAGTGGAGCCGAAGTCCAGGGAGTTTGGGCTGTCTCCAGTCTTGGAAGTTTCAAGCCCTGACTTGTGAAGTTCTGAGCAGCCCAGTCTGAGCCCAGAAGTGCCTCTGCTCTGGCTGGCTATTAGATCTAACAACATGTTCAAAGGCATCATCTTGAAAGGTTGCCTTTCTCATAAGTTCAACAGGTCATCCTTAAAGACAAGGAGAAGGAGGAGGAGTCAACCCTCTTAACTGGAATAAGGAGTGGTTGGTTACTGCTTTGTTGCAGACATTGAAATATCAAAACCCTTATGTTTTCTTAAACTTGATGTTTTCAGATTATGTCCTGTAGTTCAAACTGAGGGATACTCTTGGCAGGTATTTGAGCTTGTATGGCCCAATGTCTTCTCTCATAAAATGTCCTGTCATCAAGAGAAAATTAAAGACCTGGTGTGACATTTCTCCCATCACATAGACTTGTGTAACTGTTCTTCATGAAGCCAAATGAAGAATAACAATGAAGAACAAGGGATAGGGATAGAGATCTGGTACCTTCCTCTGCCTACCACAGCAATGGTGAACTGTGGCTCCAGATTTTGAATGCTATAAAGGACAAATGGTCTTCAGTGCTGCTTTAAGAGTATTTGACACCGCACAACAGAAAAACCATGAATGGCCTGAGCTGTGAATTATCCATTTTAGCAGAGTAATAATCTGTGCGTTAACATTTATGCCACAACAATATAGATTCCTTTGTTAGCTTCATGACATTACATACAACCAGAGAAAAATATTCAAATTAAACTTGACGCCATCAGGAAAGTAAAACATGACATGAGCCAAGGGCTGTTGCCAGTGAGTTAGCAAAGGATGGAGACACTGAAGCAGGAATTTCCGGAGAGTGACAGTCCAGTTAAATACAAAACTTATAAAGGGAAATTATATCTCCAGGCATGGCTAAAAGCTAGGAGTGCTCAGGTGCTCAGAGGTGGGGTTTTGTCTGAAATTAGCTCAAAGCTGGTATAACAATGTTTTGCTACTTTAAGTGTTAAAACAGTAAAAATAGTTTTTAGGACAACAATAAAGGAAAACAAATATAAGTGAAACTAAAATATGTGAAAAATTATTGTGGAGTGAATTTTGTTTTGTTTTGGGTGGGTTTTTTTGTGTTTTGTTTTGTTTATTTGTTGGTTTGGTTTTTTCCTCTGGTAAGGAGACACAGACTTTAATTGAAAGAGATTATCTTTAAAGTCGAGTGCAGTTCTCACTGTAGTAAGCAGGAATGCTTCCACTATGACAGGCATAACAGAACTGTCCTGATCCTCAGAAAAAGAATCAGAGACTCAAGCACATTTTATAGAAATAGCAAGAAGACTTTTTTTTTAAATGACAATATGATGACATTCATAGAAATTTGAGTGAATAATACTGACAACGGCTAAAATGTGTTGGGTCTGTTCTGTTATTAGGGAGAAAGATTCACTGATTTTTGGATTAAACCCATAACTAGAAGTTAAATAGGATAAGACAGACTTCAAAAAGAAGATGTGCATTCTTGTTGGTGAGTCACTTGCACAACTGTCAGGAATTCTGTTTCTCTTAATGAATTTGTTCTTTGCCACCTGCTGACAGATCTGACCATCATGTATAGGCAATTTCGGAAGGAAAGCAGTAAGCCACAGCACTTCAGTAGCACTACCACTGGTGTGTCAATGGGGGAGGGAAAAAAAAAAGCTAAATGTTGGAGCTCTGTGTAAACATCCAAGTGTGGGAGAAAATGAGTTATTTTGTAAGAAAAAGTACTCATTGCAAAAGTTGACTTTATGCAGTTATTACTGAAATGGCAGTGGGAAATTTTTCACATAAAGTTCATGCTCTTTGAGAATACTAACTTCATGTAAACATTTTATACATCCAAACAAATGAGTTTTTAGTGGGTAGGTTCATGCTCTTTGAGAACACTACCTTCATGTAAACATTTTATACATCCAACGAAATGAGTTTTTAGTGGGTAGGTTCTCTGTAATGTAAATTGAATGTCAACAGGCAGATGTCTGAAGCAATGAAAACACTCTGTGCATTGTAGTTATTATAAATAAGTGTCATAAAGTTGTGTTATTATGTGCCAAACCCCCATTCTAGTTTAAGTTTCCAACAAAAAGTATGTGGAAATAATCAAGCCACAAGAACATTTAATTTTTACAGTAACTTTATTCAATAAAACAACTTACGAGTGCTCTCCACAAGACCAGCTTTTTACTACATGTTGGTGCTGAATAAATATTTAATATAGATCTCTTCACGCATTCATGAAAATGGCTTCCATCCTTGCCCAGTTCTTTCGTCATTATTTAATTAATACATGTTACTTTTCAGTCTTTACAGGAAAACCACTTTGTTACTTTTTAAAAATGTTGCATCAGGGCAGATGGGTGTGTCTGAGATTTAGATTTGTATTCTAGTAAGGTTTCCATTAGTTTTTATTAGAAGCCTCATGCAGTTGTGATGGGAAAAACTGGAATTCAACCCTGGTTGTACGTCGGCACAAAATGCAAACCTCACTTCAGTGATGAAGAAGAGGAGATGTGGCTCAAGCCTTTCGTTCCTCCAAAACATTGAGCCTGTGGTGGGGGAGAAGGGGTCATCCTAGACATTATCTTGTACAATTTTTGCCTTTTACATTTCCACCTAGTTGTAGAGGCTGGAGAGTGACCTTAGGGTCTCTCATTCTCTAGGGGAACAGCCACATTACGTGATCATCCCCCCAAGTCATGATGCAGCTGTCTCTGACTTCAATTCTATGAGAGCGTATGGCAACCACTCTTCATTGGAGATTCACCCCAGGAACAACATCACCCCCTTGGTCTCCAAGTGTGACCCAGTCCTATAACTGCATCAGAATAAGATCATAAAGATGTTTCTTTCCACTCAGGGTGACAGATTTCTTCCAAGATTTAGACTCATTAAAAAGAAATTATGAGTAATGTCTTCATGTTAAAGAATTTATAATGACAGCACTTATGATACACTTCAAATCTTAAGCTCAGTTGAATGTTCATCTCTATTGGAGTAATTTTCTTCAGCAGATATCTCACTCATATTCCCTGTGCAATGAGTGACATCCAAAGGGACACAAAACATGAGGCAGAAAAGTACTTCTGGGAGAGAACTACAGCTGTCACAAGCAGTCCTCGTCACAAAAACAACCCGTGAGGGTTGTATTCTTGCAAAGGTTGCTGAACTTCTGTAATACTGTCAACGTCTCCTCAGTATTTTGTAGAAAACAAGATAGACACATGCTACAGAAAAAAATAAGTGATAGGCTTCTTGTTGAAAACTCTTCCAGAAATGCCTCCCCCGCACTGTGCCATCTCATCCATCTTCTCTCATGGAAAGGCTGAAGAAGAGATTGCAGAAACTCTTCTTCTCCAAGGGTCAGCCAGTAAATAATGAGCTTAGATTTTGGCTTGCTAACTGACTGAATTGCACCAAGGGGAAAGATTTAGTTACACTTTAAAGAGAAAGCAAATATTTCTTCGGTGAGGCAGGTTTGGATCTCTTGACTCTTTAAAATTGCTTCCTCCCTTGACTGCTACATTTGTAATTCACTGTATCCCCTTCCATTCTTAATCTAAACATAATAACCCATCTTTCAGCCACAAATAATAATCCAAAAAACACAGCAGCCTCCCCTCAACCTTTCAACCAGGGCTGGGAAGCAGCAAGCTAGTATAACAAACAGTGACTTTCTCTTCACCTACCCCTTCCATGCAGGTAAATTCTGACTATAGATATAAACTTCACATGATTCAAACCTTAGAGCTGTCAGATGAAGCCCCAAATTAATAATCCCACTGAAGTGTGTTCCAACTGCAAATTTTATGTATGACCCAGCAGTCTTACTAGACTTGGAGCAAGACTTAACTCCCTGGGATATCATTTGATTGTTGTCGTTGTGGGCTATAATTTCACAAGGGTGTCTCAAAATTTCAGCACAGTAACTCAAAACTCTTAACCTCAATTCAGCCTTGAACCTGATCCCCAACCTAAACCTAATCCAGAGCATCAATTCAGCATAGCTTCTTTGACCTACCACTGATTACAGGCTTTTCTGATAGGAGTCTCTGTGTTCCTCCTCTCCCTCTCTAACACATTCACAGGCACACTCTCCCTTCCTATCTCATTCTTGGCCATTAACAAAAAAAGTTAAAGGCAGTTGGGGAAGGGATTTTACTCCATCAAAGCTCTCATGAACCAGGATTAAAGGGCATTTTATTTGTTCTCTGGAAAGGTGACATGTTATAGGGAAAAATGTTGCAAGGGAAGAACATGTTGTAGGGGGAAAATAATTTTAGACTCCATTGTTTTTCTTCCCTTTTTTTGAGCATTTTAAACTGATGATTTTGAAGTGTCTTTACACTGTTATTCCTGAATGCTTGTAGAAATGTCTCTTAGCTTACGTACACTCCTGAATTTATCCTTTCGTATGTAGATAAGACTGGGATAGCACCCAGAACACAAATCAATAAACAAGGTCTTTTTCTTTTATTGATTTCCTAGACGTTGCTAATGATGCCTGATGAATCAGGCAACTTCTTAGCTTGACTGTAAATTATTTGTCAGCTTAGATCTGCTTCCTGTGAGGTACTTGGTATCTCAGTCCTGCTGAAGTTTAAGTAGAGTGCGTATAATAATTTTGGAACCACATCCCAAAGTTTAATGTAAAATTTATGGACAGAAATGAAAGTAGAATGTACTTATTTTGCCTATTCTGTACAATTACTGGAAAAGATCTGAATCTATTGAGATGCGTTCTTAATTTAAAGTCTTACTATGAAATTTTTGGAAAAAAAACCCCCTAATTAAAAAAAACCAACTATGACTTTTAAGAAAAATTATATACATACATAAATGTGGACTGGTTTACTGTTTGAAGAATTGCAATGACAATACAAAGAAGGAAGATTCATTGAAAATACAGTAAGATGATGCACGGGAAAGAAAAAATTGCAAACCCGAAAGTATTAGACGTTTATGTAAGACTGTTACAGTATGTGTAGCAATACCCCTTCTGTACCAGTGTCCTGGGTTACACAAAAATTCTGGTATGCACCTTTTATTTTCTCTTTTCTCCAAATGTATCTTTTTGGCTTTTTGGTGTTTTGCCTTCTTTAAAGAGACTGAACTGCTAGTGAATAATGACTCAAACATTTGACCACCTCCAGTGGCCACCCAGGTATTCATGGTTCCATCAGCAGCATACTTTGCTAACAATGTGCAGTGGCCACCCAGGCCAGGGGCTGAAGGCATACGCATCTGACACCTCAGACTACAAGCCGGGTGTTAAACAAGATAAGGAAAGAGGTAAACCCTGAGGTGGGATAGTGTTTCTTTTTCCTTACACAGGTGACTCAGGTGTCATAACTCCCCAGAACATTCACACTTAATCTGAAGGTATTCATCTCTTGTTGAAGAGCCATCATGGGTGACAACGAACTCAGCTACACTGACATAAGAGTTCAGCTGCAACATCTTAGAAGGTGCCAAAGACTCCCGAAATATCCCATGACTCACAGTTTTACATCGTTCAGTGTAAAACTCCCCACCCCAGGGGAGGCACCTGAGAAGTTACCACCTGAACCTCAGCATATATAACTCTGAGTTTTGGGGCTTTCCTCACCACCCAGGGCTTCCATCCCCACCTTGACAGATCTGGACTGCAACCACCACTTTGTCAGGACTACAGCCATCACTTGGACCAACGAACATCGAAGCTGCAATAAACAAATCTCATTGCTGGATCCTGTTTAGCATGGAGAAGAGGGGCTCAGGGGAGACCTCATCAGTCTCTACTCCCTGAAAGGAAGTTGTAGCCAGGTGGGTGTCGGTCTCTTCTCCCAGGCGACCAGCAGTAGGACAAGAGGGCATGGTCTTAGGCTCTGCCAGGGGAGGTTTAGGTTGGATATTAGGAAGAAATTTTTTACAGAGGGAGTAATCAGACATTGGAATGGCTGCCCGGGGAAGTGGTGGATTCTCCATCCCTGAAGGCTTTTAAGATGAGACTGGATGAGGCACTTAGTGCCATGGTCTAGTAACCATGGCTGTAGCGGATCAAGGGTTGGACTTGATGATCTCAGATGTCCCTTCCAACCTGGCTGATTCTATGATCCAACAGGTGTCTTGTGGGTCCTCCCAGTTGCCTGGGAGATCTGCAGCCCTGCTCCAGCTCCAGCATCGCACCCTCACTACAGCGCCATACAAGTGTCTGTCAGTATGGAATTCCAGCTATCTGCTGTTTCCTGCCAGAACTGACTCTCCAGACATTCCTGCCTGTTTTCTGGGCATTGGTAATGCGAACTACTTGGAGGAGAAACCATCTTGTCTCTGTCCTGTGGCCACATGTGTTTTTTACTGGGTGGGGGAGGCTGGCCGCCATCTCTATTTGGTCCAGTGAGCAGGGCGTGGGAATTTTCTCCTCATCAGTTTGTTTAACCCAGTTTCATCAGTGCTTTTTTTAGCATTCTTCTTGGTAAAGAGTTACTTTTTCACTTACTTTAGTCTATCTCTCTGTATTGGAGAAACCAGGGTATTGAATCCAAGGGAGGAGACTTCTGTCTAAGGTCTTGGCCCCTCCAAATTGTCACAAACCAAGACAATCAGCATGCAACATTGCCTTGGCAGCTGGCATAAGCCTAAACACGTTGCTTCAAGGAAGACAAAAGTTGTTTCTTTACTGAAAGTCTCCACCAAAGATTAAAAAAACCTGAAACCCCTCCAGTCTCTGTTACAGGTATGAGAGGGAAATCATGTAGGAAAGCAGGGAGCTGTCTGGCCACACTCTCTTCCAGATAAGTCATTCTGAAGTCTGCCTGATTGATGGACCATACAGTGGTCAGCCTGCAGATCTCACTTCTCCAGATCTGCTGTGAGTGGAGGCAGAACACATGATCTGATTTTCTAAAATCAGTGCTAATGATCTGTTTTTAAAATGACACAGATCTTTGTTTTAATCAAATAGAAATTAGCAGTCCCACATCTTAGTTTCTGTATGAATAAGCTTCTTCACTTCAATAAGTCCTAGCTCTTTATGAAGTGCTGCATTTGGCTCCTCACTGCTTCTGTAAAGATACCTTGAGCTGACATTTATTTTAGTGCACAGCAACTCTCACTAAAGGAAGGTGGCTCACAACTGGTCTTGCTACCTTGAAACTGGCTGGAGGGTCAGGCCCAGAGAGTGGTGGTGAACGGTGCTGCATCCTGTTGGCGGCTGCTCACCAATTGTGTCCCCCAGGGATCAGTGTTGGGCCAAGTTCTGTTTAATATCTTTATGGATCATCTGGACGAGGGGATTGAGGGTACCATTAGCAAATTTGCAGACGACATCAAGTTGGGGGGGAGTGTTGATCTGCTGGAAGACAAGAGGGCTCTTCAGCTGGACAGGCTGGATAAATGGGCTGAATCCAATGGTATGATTAACAAGACCAAGTGCCGAGTCCTGCACTTTGACCACAACAACCCCATGCAGCGCTACAGGCTGGAGATAGAGTGTCTAGAGAGTGACCAGGCAGAAAGGGACCTGGGGATACTGACTGACAGAAGTTGAACATGAGCCAGCAGTGTGCCCAGGTGACCAAGAAGCCAATGGCATCCTGGCCTGGATCAGGAACAGTGTGGCCAGCAGGACCAGGGAAGTGATTCTTGACCTGTACTCAGTGCTGGTGAGGCCACGCCTTGAGTACTGTGCCCAGTTCTGGACCCCTCAGTTCAGGAAGGATATTGAGGTGTTGGAGCAGGTCCAGAGAAGAGCAATGAGGCTGGTGAAGGGACTCAAGCACAAGTCCTACAAAGAGATGCTGAGGGAGGTGGGGTTGTTCAGCTCAGGGGAGACCTCATCACTCTCTACAACTCCCTGAAAGGAGGTTGTAGCCAGGTGGGGGTCGGTCTCTTCTCCCAGGCAACCAACAGTAGGACAAGAGGGCACAGTTTTAAGCTGTGCCAGGGGAGGTTTAGGTTAGACATTAGAAAGAAATTCTTTGCAAAGAGAGTGATTGGGCATTGGAATGGGCTGCCCAGGGAGGTGGTGGAGTCACTGTCTCTAGCGGTATTAGGAAGAGACTGGATGAGGCACTTAGTGCCGTGGTCTAACTGACAGGGTGGTGTTGGGTCATGGGTTGGACTCAATGATCTCAGAGATCTTTTCCAACCTGGTTGATTCTGTGATTACAAGAAATCATAAACATAGCACCAGTTGGACCTTGCAAGTAGAGTTTTCTATGTATGCCTGTTATACCTTAGTACCCTAAGTGCAGGGAACAGAATTTAGGGTTTCTTTTACAGGAAAAACCCCTAAAAGTTAACTGTTAGAAAACAAGTTTAATTATTAGAAACAAGTTTAAAAACTATACTAATCCTTTGAATATTGAATAGTCATCAGGCTAAGCAGTAGGAGAGCTATGTGACTGCATGCTCAGCGTGTGGTGAAATGTGGAAGCTGTGCTACTGTATTTTGGATGTGTAACTATCATAGTTGAAATGATCCAGGTAATGTCCACGGTGATTCAAAGAACCTTCCACTTGGAACTGGTGGAGAGCTCCGGTCCTGTCAGGTTATCAAAGAATTATTAGATGGTCATAACCCTCACCTTCACTAGCTCAAAAACCTCATGGAAATCTACCAGTTTTGCTGGATTCCCCCAGAATCATGGTGAGGATGATGAGGAATGTAGTATTTCAGCTGTCCCAAGGGGAAAAACCTCCAAACTTAGTTTATACTCTGGTGGATTAAAAACATGTTAAATCAATACGGAACATTGCCTTAGGTGGTTCTGTTTTCTAAGCAGTTTTGCCCTGGGACCAAAGCCTGACACCACTGTGGAGAGAGAGCACAGAACCCCTGGCTCTTTGATTGTTGTCATGTTCCCACTGCTTTGCTCTTCCGCATATCCAGCTTCCTAATTTCCTTTCCACAGGTCAGCTATGCTACCCAAGGAAGAAGTCCAGCACAGGGATCCTGTAATCCTCCACATCCATCAAGGAGAGACAGTTCAGCCACAGTAGAGATATCCCCAAAGGATGTGCTCTGTAGATTGGGCCAGTACCTACCACCATATCAACATCTTGTTAAAGAAGAGGGGTGTGACTTAGTTGCTATACTACTAGGTAGCTTTAGAGGTTCTCTAAGCTTGTCTGCCAGGTCAGTCTCCCTCAAAGACAGTGGCCAGATGCCACTGGCTTCCCTAGGACATAGAGTGGGCCAGGGGAATCAGGTTGGTAGAGACCAGTGTTCATTTTTTTGGAGGCTCTGCAGCTCAGAATGGAGACACTCAAGTGGAGATGTTCTGCATCCGAAGGATCAAGTGTGTTCTGTGTTGGTTTTTTGAACTTTAGCGGTTAATGTCACTTAATTACAATTTTTAGCAAACCGTCTCACTCTGTGGATGTCAGCCCTATTTTGACATTTCTTCTCTTTTCTTCTTTATTAGTACATTTATATATTTTCACCTTTC
The DNA here is from genome assembly GCF_003945595.2 of Pipra filicauda. Taxonomy (NCBI): domain Eukaryota; kingdom Metazoa; phylum Chordata; class Aves; order Passeriformes; family Pipridae; genus Pipra; species Pipra filicauda. Next base: position 2,825,365 of record NW_024104487.1, on the reverse strand, counting down.
CTTTTTTTATTTTATGTGTACAGAATTTGGGGTAAAAATTGAGCTTGGTGCTCTTTTCCACTGCAATAAGAGCACAGAGAAACCCTGAGAGTCATAAAACTCCAGCATAGCGAAAAAAACCGTAAAATAAAAACACACAAGAGATGTTAAAAAACCCAAGCTATTTCTGGACCTGGTGAGCTCTTGTGTGGAAGCTAGTTGCAAAATCATGACAGCACAGGTGCATGCCACATGACCAGGTGATAATAAAGCAACTCTAGAATGTGATCTTGAAGAGCACGATGATGGTTTGTCTCTGTAATACATCCATCCCAAGGTGCACTTTGACATCTGTTTCATATTCAGGCTTTTTCTTTTTCTTTTTTCTTTTACTAGTAGCTTTAAAGGAAGTCAAGCAGATGAATATCTACATTTAGGAGACCATATGTTAACAAGGGGCTGTGAGGTGACATGACAAGGTTGGTAAGGCATATTCACCATATGCAAAATTGCTGAGCAGTGTAAGAGGTTTATGAATAGATGGGGACCCACTGCAAGAAGAAAGGCTCTCTCACAGGTTACCCTATGGCCAGTGCTGAGCATCTGACAGGCTGACTTGTGAGATAACTTTATTAGTCATGGGAGTACCTGAGTTAGGTAAACTCACTGCAATATTAGTAAAAGCTAGGATCATATTTTTCCTGGTGAAGGAGAGCATTAAGCAAAAGGGACATCAGTTTAGTTCTGTCTTACTGCTCCCACCTGACAGAAGTCATGCTGAAAGGAAGAGGAGCCAGGAGGGTAATGATTTTCTTTGCTAGGAAATATCTGCTGTATCCAAAGTAAAAAGCCAAGCACCAGAGAAGAACTCAGCAGTTGGGAAGCCTCAGTTGTCAAATAAGTCAGAGATAGGAATGTCTGATTTCTCACAGAAAAGAAATCCTGGGAGAATTGATTTAAACAGTTTGATATGGTAGACCATCTGAAATACAGAAAACCAACCTATTTCCATCAGCTTTCCAGAACCCATGTGTACTTGCTCTGAACAACAAAAGTGTACATAACATCTTTTATTTGGCAGGCCATCTTGTTTTGATGTCAATTGCTTCTCCATTATGCTGTTACGCACCATGTTTTGTGCATGTCTTGCTTCATGCATTGCAATGTCACCACAGATACAAAACACTAATTTTGCCCAGTGTTACATTGCAGATTAGGTTGTGCACCGCTCATCACAGAACAATCCTGATAGTGTGATCTACTGCATGAAGAAGACAGTGAAGACTTTCACTCAACAGTGACCTGTTAAATGCACAACTTCACTGACTAAGATATTTGTCTGAGTGTTTGGGGTTTTGTCCTAATTTCTTTTATTTTCTGCAGGTGGTGTGGAAAGGTTTTTAAGACAGCTCCAGTGTTATATTAGATGTACTATTATTTGGACAGGAAAAGACATGCTTTTTGCATATCTGTCAGATGACATATTTCTACAAATAATATCTCAGGTCTCCTAAACGTCATGCAAGAGTTTCATACTAACCCTTCATGAGTCTCCCAGTGGGACTCAGGAATTCTCAACCCTTCATCTGTTGCCTGGTATTCAGGAAAGCTGGGCTGCTGAGTTAAAAAATTCCTTAAATTACAATGAAAATAATCCAATTTGAAGATTTGGCTATAATCTGATGCCGAAGAAAAATTTTAAGCATCTTGCAATAATAATGAAATTACATTTTTGATGACACTAAAAAATAAAGAAAGAACTAACAAATGTATTAGCTTTTAGAAAAAGAGGACCTCATGAATAACTGTATAGATGTCAAGACCTGTTCATTTCTTGCACACCATTTCAGAAGGAAAAAAAATCAAACACAAAGGAAAATGTATGAAATCTGTGTTAATTACATGCCCAACTGGAGAGAATTTTTTTCACCTAGCTGTTGTGAAATATAGATTACCTCACAACCCTGACTCAAATGTTTTGCAACCAATGTCTACCTCTATACAGCCAGATTTGAGACCATTTCTCCAGTAAACTTTGTCTGAACAAACCCTCCTTTACATCTGAGTCTCTTACTGGGATTATGCAGTTGTGGACCACACAGCAGTGATCCTTTAGGTAATTTTTTAAGGGAAACATGAGAAGAGATTGGGAATTCCACAGGAAAACAATTTGAAAAATTTTAATAGTAAAAACGAGTGACTTTAAGCTGAGAGCTTTCACTGAAATGTATCAGGTTTTGACAAAATTTTTGTGATGAGGTGTTTCTCAGGCTCTTGAAACAATCTCTAATGAAGACCCCCTAAGAAGAACCCTAACCCTAACCTCATTCTGGAATCTTACAAATGTATGTAAAAGTCAATTTTCTTCCCATCCATGGACTCTGCTAACCATCAGTCTGTTGGTTCATCTAGGATGAATATAAAGATGTGAACAAGGAAAGGACCAACAGTACCATCAGATCTAGTCCTCACGGTGATGCACAGCTACACACTACAAGCCAAATATAGAAAGTCAGAGGTCTCACTCACAGTGCTATTAAATACCTTGATTCTCAACATTCTTTTTAATATGTAGCAATAAAATAAGAAGTTGTACATCTGCAATGATCTATAGAGAAAAAGTAGGAAAAACCCCAAACTGCAATCATTTTTGTCTTGTTGGATCTGTTCCATTTTTCATAAATAAGTAAATATTCCTTAGGTCAAAGGAAACTTGGCCTCTGTTTTACAAAAGTTGAGCATTCATATTTAGGTATTTTGAATTTTTTCTCCAGATTCAGAATGAACGAGACTATCACATACACTTTCAAATATATTTCACATTGCTCTGTCTAATACAGTTTAAAAATACTTCATTTGTTCTATGGGATATGGGGCAAACATGGTGACAAGTGACTACATTTTCAAGCATGCCTACATTCTGATTTCTTTTTTATTTACTTCCACTTTACTACAAATACGTAGATTTTTATGCTTTATATCTGGGTGTGTCTCTAATGTGGATTTTTTTATAATAACTGAACCACTATTTTTGAGTGCAAAAAGCAAAATTACCCAGTTAATGATAACAGCTTGTCTGAAAAACTTGCCTGACAGCAGTACCATACAGTCAAGCCACATTTAACTTTTTCTTCAGCCTTACAGTTCTATGCTGAACTCTGGTGCAAAATTTATGGAAGTGGTTAAACTGGCTTTGATAATGGGGCTTCTAAGTCACTGTGGTACATCTAAAAAATGTCACCTTAACTCTAGCTCATTTCGATGTACCTTTTTTTATCAAATGCCTATTTCAATATGAGAGCATAAATCTGCCTAGTTGAGTCATAAGTACACCCAGTTTATTTCAAAGACATTGAGAACGTTAGCAAACTTTCAGACAAAATGGAACGGAGTTTTGATTTTATAATGAAACTCAAAACCAGTCAGGTTTCTCTTGGTTTTGTGTTTCATTGCAAGAAATCCCTGATTCTTAGATGAGTACAACCCAGAGTGCATACATTCATGATCAGCAGTAAATGTGCAGAGAAAGAAACTGTAGAACAGACATGAGATTTTTTTCTGCAGTCGGCAGTGCCTGGAAAGCCGCCCTGCTTCATTGCAATGCAGATTTGCAGACTTTGGCCCAAAAAAGACCTGCTGGCAAAGTTTGATACTGAAAAGTAATCTTCTTCAGGAAATGAGTACCAAAGAATTGTTATACCATGTAATAAGTAAGAAACAATAAAGATCTCTGGTGAGAAAGTAGTTCTGGGTTGATGGACAACAGTCATTATAAACTGGGCTTTCAAATAAAAATACCTTTAACCTTTTAAAATGGTTTCTGTATTTTAAATATGGATGTTCACATTTCAAACTGGAGAGCTTCCAAGTGACCTTTTGGCTTTAAAGGTTAAGCACTATGAGAGAACAATTGCAGACACTCAGAATGAGAAGGAAAATATGATTTTATAGCTGGAACAGACTATAGGGTATCTCTTCTAACATTTCAAATTTGAATTAAAGAGGAAACTATTGGGAATGGTTCAAAAACAGCCGAGGCTGAAGAAATGAATGAATCTACTCTTTATGTTGCTTCACAGACAGTACTGCCCCAGTCACTCCATTTAGGAGTGACTCCATTTAGGAGTGACAAAGGCAATGTCTGTACTAAGTGCCTAATCACAGAATCATAGAATCAACTGGGTTGGAAGGGACATCTGAGATCATCAAGTTCAGCCCTTGAACCACTACAGCCGTGGTTACTAGACCATGGCACTAAGTGCCACATCCAGTCTCATCTTAAAATCCTCCAGGGACAGTGAATCCACCACCTCCCTGGGCAGCCCATTCCAATGTCTGATTACTCTCTCTGTAAAAAATTTCTTCCTCATATCCAACCTAAACCTTCCCTGGCAGAGCCTAAGACCATGCCCTCTTGTCCTACTGCTGTTGCCTGGGAGAAGAGAACAACCCTCACCTGGCTACGATCTCCTTTCAGGGAGTTGTAGAGAGTGATGAGGTCTCCCGTGAGCCTCCTCTTCTCCAGGCTGAACAACCCCAGCTCCCTCAGCATCTCTTTGTAGGACTTGTGCTTGAGTCCCTTCCCCAGCCTCGTTACTCTTCTCTGGACCTGCTCCAGCATTTCAATATCCTTCCTGAAATGAGAGGCCCAGAACTGGACACAGGAGTGATGTTGGTGACAAAGCTGCAAACATATAAAAGGCTGTGACAATAATTCTGGTGCTGAAGTAATCAGTTACCCAGTTAGCTATGACAATATCTGTATGCAAATTAATGACAATAAAAAGGCAGGAATCCCAAGAAAAATAATCAATGCAGTCATTACTTCTCCTTTGTTGGACCACTGAATGCTGTCCTTCATTCCAACTTTGTTAAGGTCCTGTCGTCTCCATTTCTGTTTACATTATCATTGGCTTAAAGTAGGAAAGCACACTCTGTCCTTAGGTTAGTAGTTGTCACGTTTGCAAGAGATGTGGAGAAGATTTGTACAAATTTGTACTGTGCTGCAAGGGGACTGAATGGAGCTGAAAATGTCCTTATAGTCCAACATAATTCAACAAAATACAGGAAAAGGTAGGAGAGTGTTACCACTCTGTCAAATTCTGCTTATTTTGCTAGGTGATCACCCGAAATGTGTATATAAGGAAAAGATGATCCTCTTTTTCTGAAAGGCCTTCTACCTGAAACTTAATACACCTTTTTGGGTGGAGAGATATTTTTCAGAAAGATCTGCTGAGGGGAACTGATATAGAAAGGAAACACTAGAAATCTGTGACTATGGATAACTACAGTAATGAAAGTAGGAATGACTGTATTCTTCTTCACTAGTTTACAGATTGTGTTAAAATTTTCTGTGTTGCTAAATAAAAAAAAAATGGACAGGGCTTAAAATTAATGATGGCAATCCTTCTCATCACCATGGCTTCAGAAAAGAAATAAACAGATCTCATTTGTTATTCATGATGAAAGATTCAACAAAGCTTTTTGGTGGACCAAAAGCTATGTATGAAGTCCCACCATCCTAGTTGTGGCAGTTTTGAGCATCTGGAATTTTTTGTCAATCATATTTTAAAACCCAAACTGAAGTAACAGAGGGATTTGAATCTCCTGGAGAGTTCATACTATAAACGCGTTAGGTAGCTTTGCCTCCTCAGACAGAGTTGACACTCTGTTCACGCACATGTGTGATCAGAGTATGTGCAATCAATTGTGGGGAAAAGTAATGCAGCCTTCCCTGAATCCTGAGGATCAGCAGTGGTGGGGAGGGGAGTTTAGTCTCTTGCCTTGCAGAAAGCTGGAAGCAACTAATGTGGAGACACACTAGTTGTGGAGACAACTGTGAGACAAATCAGCATAAAAAATAATCTTCTGGTGGGCAGTGAGAGCCAGAAAAAGAGAAGACTGGACATGATTACATTAAAATATTAGAAAAGATGGTATCACCTCATAGGACACCTACACACATTTTCCTTTGTACTTGTCAGATCTCTCTTTTTTCAAGTGAGAAACATGGTCCTAAGTGGTCCTGGATCTGAATCCCACTGAATTATTGATATGGGTCAGAATCAATTCACTGTGTGCGTGGGGGGGAAGGACTGGGCCTGGACCTGCAGGTCCATGGAAAGGCTGCCGTATCACAGAAGGTGTGCTGGGAGCACACGGCCTGCAGCCAGCAGGGCTGGGTCCCCGAGAGCACAGGGCAGAGCCAGAAGGAATGCGGCCAACACGGCTGAGCCCACGCAGAGCACACGCAGAGCTGAATGCCCTGCAGCCGGGCTGTCAGTCCAGGCAGAGCCGCCTGGTAGCCCACCCACACCCCAGCCCTGCAGCCTGTGGCTGGCTACAGCACACCCCACTCTGGCCTGGCAGGCACTGATGGATATCCTGTCTGGGAGGGAAAACTGAGTTATATAAATACACGAGACTCCACGTGAGCTCTCTCTTTTTTCTCCTGCTGCCTGCACCATGTGGATCATCGAATCTTGTTGGTAACCGTTTTTTCTTTCCTCTCTCTACTTCTCTCTTCTCTCTTTCTTTACTCTCTTAATCGCTTTTCTTCTTTTACTCTTTTCCTTCTCTTGTGGGTAACTTAAAACCAATGAACTGTGTTTTACTAAAGCTGGTATATTGATTATTTGTAGTGAGTGTTTTCTGTGGAATGGGGTTTTTGTGCTGAATGTTTTAGTGAAATATTTTTCTTGATTGTATTTTACTCCTGTAAAATCTTTTGCCAAAATATCTAATTTTTCTCACTAAATGAAAATAATTTCTCTTAGAGAAGAGTGAGTGACTCTTTCTCTGGACACAAATTCAAGATTATAACAAACCAAAAGGCTTTTAAAAAGTCTTAGATAAAATGTAATTGCTCTGGGCAGCTTATGGCTTAAAATCTGGACTGTAACAGTCATCCTTCCCATAACATAATTGGGATGTTTATGAAACTCATATAATTTGTTGGAAAGTATTAATTATCATGTATCTAGCAGTGAAGTCTATCCAGATACATTACTGATTGCTGAAGTTTTGCAAGCAATTTTCAAATAAAGGCTCCACATTGGCTCCACGTTTTGCTCATTATGGTGAAGGAGGATTGGAAAGGATCCATATCACTTACAGATTAGAAACATATTTTAGTGTTTATAGAAATGGACAGAAGTACTGTAACTCATAAAATGTATTAGTAAGCGGCTTTTTACAGAATTGCTGTGTTAAAAACAGTTCGGTCACTAAAGTAGCCAAACCGCATCTAGCATATGAGATTATCCAATGAATAACAAACATCTGAAGAGAAACATTTAGACCTGCCACTTGCTATTTTAGGAGAGTTTAGCACAGTACAAAGAAGCACACAACCTGAGTGTCCATCCTAGAGAACCCAACCTCCCTCTTGAGCGTCAGTGGTCTCATGGACAACAATTCTGTAAGGTCTGACAGAGAAGAACAGAGTAGTAAGGACATATTAGTCATACACTTTCAGTTTCTGCCTTTCTATTGCTTGATCCTTCTTAAATGACCAATTTATCGCATGTATCTTAAACTTGAATCTCCAGAAAAGGCTTTAATTTGTGTATATTCAGATGTTACCTACACCTTTTACATGCTTTACACCTCTGCTAAAGAATTTCTGTGGTTAGTGACATACAGTGAAAGAGAAATAAAAAAAGATTTTTTTTCTGGAAAATATCAGTCAATCAGTACTATGACTTTAAATGATTAGGGAAACTAACATTATAAAAATACAGAATCATAGAATACTCTAAGTTAGAAGGAACTCACTAGGATCATCAAAGTCCATCTCCTGGCCCTGCACAGGATAGCCCTAAGAATCATACTGTGTGCCTGAGAGCACTGTTCAGACACTTTTTGAGCTCTGGCAGGCTTGGTGCCATGACCACTTCCCTGGGAAGACTGTTATAGTGCCCAAATACCTTCTGGGTGAAAAATCTTTTCTTAATATCCAACCTAAACCTCCTGTGTACAGTTTCACAACATTCCCTCTGGTCTTGTCACTGGTGACCAGAAAGGACAGATCAGTGCCTGTTCCTCCACTTCCCTTGTGAGGAAGCTGTAGACCATAATGAGGTCTCCCCTCAGTCTCCTCTTCTCCAGGCTGAACCGACCAAGTGATCTCAGCTGCTCCTCATAGCCCCTCAAGGTCCTATCTTTCTTATATTGTGGTGCCCAACACTGCACACAATATTCAAGGTGAGGCCGCCCCAGTGCAGAGCAGAGCGGGACAATCCCCTCTGTCGACAGGCTGGCGATGCTTTGCCTGATGCCCCCCAGGACACGGTTGGCCCTCCTGGCTGCCAGGGCACTGCTGACTCATATTCAACTTACCACTGACCAGGACCCCAGGTGCTTTTCTGTGGCACTGCTTCCCAGCATCTCATTCCCCAATCTGTACGCACATCCAGGATTGCCTCATCTCAGGTGCAGAATCCAGCACTTGTTGAACTTCATATGGTTGGTGATTGACCAGTCCCCTAATTTGTGGAGGTTTCTCTGTAGGGCCTTCCTGCCATTGATGGAATCAACAGCTCCTCCCAATTTTGTATCATCTGCGAATTTACTAGCATCCCTTCAAATCTTGAGTCCAAGACTCTTCAAGTACACTATGAAGTAGTTGAAGAGCATTGGGCCTAAGATGGAGTCCTGTGGAACTCCACTAGAGATCAGTCACCAGCCTGATGTTACCCCAGTTACTGTAACCCTTTGTTTCTGACCCATCAGCCAGTTGCTCACCAGTTATACAACATGTTTATTTGGACTTTTTGTCCAGAAGGATGCTATGAGAGACAGTATCAAAAGCTTTACTGAAATCCAAAGATTACATCAATTGTCTTTCCTTGATCAGCTAGGTGGTTTACCTTGTCATTAAAGGAAATCAGGTTCGACAAGAGGGACTTTTCCCTCATAAAGCTGTGCTGGCTTTGACCAGTGACTGCATTGTCCTTCAGGAGTTTTTCAATACTTCCCAGAATAATCTTCTCCATGGTTTTACCAGGCACTGAATTGAGTCTGAGAGACCTGTAGTTTCCAAGGTCATCCTTGTTGCCCTTTCTGAAAATTGGGACAATCTTATCCAGCTTCCAGTCAGCTAGGATCCATGGCAACTATGATCCTTGGAAATGTTTCATTATTTATTGATTGTTAGTATCATGAAATAAACTATTTAGCATGAAATGGAGTGGAAATACAGCAGTTTGAGATACAGGCCCATTGCAGTGTGGGCAAAATGATGTCAATGGTGAATGGTTTGGTTAGCATCACTGGCAGTGCTCTCAGCCCTGGCTCAGATCAAGGTCAGTTGACAAAGGAATGCACGAGATGTGAAGGAACACTGATGATAAAGTCAAAGCAAAAAGCAGAGCACTTTGAACAAGAAGACAACAAGATCTTCTTGCTGTTCTGAAGAGCAAATTGCTCTCAGTATATCTTCATTTTCCCCACCCAACTCAATAGTGTCTCTAACTAACCAGCGTTACAGTTTCGTGACACTGAGGACACTGAGCTTTGGTGGTTTGTGTGGAGCTGAGAACACCAGTGCCAAAGAACACACAATGGATATTCTTTCAGTTCACACCCATCCGAGCTGGACCTCACAAACACTGGTGCTCACATATTATTTCTGCTTATTGGCAGAGCCCTTAAACAGTGGCAACAATTCCTAGTGCACTCTGAGGGCAAGCAGAAGACTTACATGTGAAATATATGTGTCCACTATATTTCAAATACAACCAGCAGTACATATCTGCCAAAAGTATGAATGAAGTTTGCTAAAACACGTGAGATCACAGCTTTCAATTAGCCAGTCTTGGTACTGATCTCCTGTCAGATGAGCTTGACTCACAGTGCAATTTTTATAGTCTCAAACTGCAAAAACTATTTTCAGCATTGTCATAACACATCTTGAGGTAATTAAAAAGCAAATCTGAGCTAGCTCTGTTTGCCATGCCCTTGACAGCAAGGAGGCCTTAGTGTATCACTCACATGAAATATAAGAGAATATGAGGGAGTTCAGAGTGTAGCTTGTTCTTGATTGCAGGAACTGCCACTAATATTTAAATATACATAAACTGCAACTTTTAAATGTAGCTAAGATATTAAATATTTCTGAAGGTGTAAAGAAGTGGCTTGTCATGTTCCAAGACCCACTGCTGGACAGCTGTAATGCAATCAGCCACAAGGCCATCCGAAGTTTGAGCTGGGTCTTATGGGTTTTGTTGTTTCACTTCCATCTATCAAGTAATTCTTCAGTAAGTTGACATCACATGTATCATCTTTTCTTGCAAGAACACACTGTATGCTCTTGTCTTACAGATTTTTTCTCAATACTTCTGTTCAAATAGGAAAAGTGGTCCTTTACAGGCAGTTTTTATGATTAAGCTGGTGCATTTGAGAAAGGAAGGTGACATCATAATCTGTACCAAGGTTTCTGGATATGACATCATGATCTGAAATACACAGTAAGATGTAAAATCCTGTTATTTATACAATGTTGTCAAGTCTTCAATTATAAAAAGTAACAACTTAATTATCCCTGCTATTTGCCAAATTTTCTCTGATGGTGTTACCAGTGAGAGTTTTGCCATATGTATGAGCTAAATTAGGATTTATATTTTTACATTTCTAAATTTTTTTTCAATTATTATGATTGCATTCATATTATGATTGTAGCTGATAGCATCCAGGAAATGCACCACACTGTACAATGACAGAAAAAACAGGTACCTTAGAAATATACAAGGAGGTCGTATAAAGACCCTCACTTTGTTTTTCATATGTGACTCCTTTCATAAATTGTACCCTTTAAAGTAAGTAAAGTACACGGTGATGTTTCAAGCGGAAAAAGACCAATCTTCATGTCCTACTTAGCAGCAGATTGCAGTCATTGCTCTTCCCTTTTTTAATGTAAACTCAAATATATACATAAAGATACAGACATCAGAATTTTTTATTTTGTAATTTCTTTTTACTCGCTAAAAGAGGCATTACAAGACAGACTGAAGGTAACACTTTAAATGCTGTGGAGAAATTATAATGAGAATTGGATAGGCTATGGCACACCCCAAAATGTCTGTGATTATTTCAGCCTCATAAAAGTTGCCAAAGTCCAAGAAAACAGCCTTTGTTGTCCTGGTATGGTGTGGTGGAGAGGTCCCAGATTTCCTCTGAATCTGAGTGATTGGAGCAATGCAGCTGGCTGTGTTAGGTGACACATACCAGGACTTTGAACTACCTATAAAAAATAGGTTTTATTTAGCACGTAGTATTAGGCATTTGGCATGCAAAGACGCAAGGCTTCCCCTTACCTTCAGTCAGTCATTGGAAGTAAGTAGACCTTTGTCACACAGAAGGGAGGTCTGGACTGCAGGCGTGCTGCCGGCTGGAGGGAAGGCTGGGAGGGTGGCACCAACATGCTGGAGAGAGAGCTGCAGCCCACTTAAAACTGTCATAAAACTGTTGCTGGAGGGGGGATGAAACAGTGTAGCATGAGCAAATGTGTCATATAATGATTACAGATTTGTGAGCCCATGGCTGAGCCCTGAGACAATTACCATCTAAAGAGAGAAAATACTTCTTTTCCCTGGAGGGCAGGTTTCTTCTGGAGATTGTCCCTAATCCCACATTTTAATGATTCTCTAGAATTTAACTGCCTTTGTGAGAAGTGCCCTCCAGACCATCCTAACACAGGATTTGTGGCCTTAAGTAACACTGTCCTGCAACTGATGTGCTATGTGCACTTTTCTCCCTTTTTAATACATTGCACCACTGTGAGGCATTTGTCTTTTTGTCCTCTCTCTTGTCATATCTTTAAGTAGCTTTTAGGACAACCCACTGATTTTATTTCAGAATAGCTCTGCAATGCATGTTGCTTAGTTGCAAATGAAGAACAGCAAAAAGAAGAGGGTAAAATCTTCTTTTGCTTAAATTAACTGTGTTCCCATTGCCAGGACTTTGTTTATTTATGGGTTTTGACCTAGATTTCTTCTTCTTAGCCATTCACTGGCAAGTTATACGGGATAAGGAGTCTTAAGAAAGTCTTTCACTGTCTTTCCTTAGATAACTTTGAAGTAAAAAAAAAAAAAACAAATGCAGTGCCAGCACTTCAGAAATATTTAAAACATTTTTGATACAGACACAGAATCTCCATCCTGTACATGTGTTTTTGGGTGACATTTTGTCATTTTGTCTTAAACTAGCTGGGTGTTAGCTAGGATGACAGCTTGAAAGTATTTTCATCAGCATTCCTCATATGAAGCCATGCTCTAATTCTACCTTGCCGATAGTCCTCAATCGGTTGTAATTTCAAGACTGTAAAGAGGTTCTTATTGAAGTTTTTCTCTCCTTCCTCAATGGCATGAAGTCTGTTCCCCACTGAAGTCATGTTGGCAAAAGGGGTTCCAAACCCTTTTGCTCGCTTCCAAAACAGTGACCTAGGAAATGCTGTTCTCTTGCAAAAGCACAGGATGAATTTTTCATTTTTCTTGGAGGCTTTTTGACACAGAAAGAACATAGCACCTTTCCTATTGCTGCCTTAGACACACCTCTCATGTTCCCTCACAGGTGGGATTTTTTTAATGCAGCTATACAGGTAAGAGAAGGGAGACACATTTATATAATACATTTGCCTTTTTGTAAGTTGTCTGCCATTTTTACATAATTTCTGAAGGTCACCAAAATTTAACTTGAGGACCACACATGGGAAGTGGGACACGTCTATCCTAGTAAGTAGCTGTCAACATCATTAAGATGTTACCTATCTTCACTATTTTTACAAGTGGTTTTCTGTTTAATTTTTATGAAAAAGTTATAAGAGACAACTGAACTCATGTATTTCAAGTATGGTACAACAGTGAGTATTTAGAGGCATTTGAGCAGTAATACTGTAAGAAGAAATTATGGCCTACGAAACCAGTTTAAGATGTGTTCTTTGTAGTTCTGTCCAGTTACAGTTTAGTAATAACTGTGTATAATAAACAGTGTATATCTTCTGTACAGACTGATACATGATGTACTGGAAGAGAACTGCCTCCTGTATTAGGAAATGTTGCATTTGCAGGGAATGCCATACCCATCCCTTCTGCTGGGATGGCGTTGCCCTTCTGTTCCAGCTAAGGAGGATGCTCTTCAGTGGTTCATCACTGTCTGTAAAATCACTGTAAACAGAACAATTTCTACTCTCTCTAAGATAATATGTTTTGCATATCAGTAATGCCAATTAGAGAAAAGATAAGCTTCTGAAACACCGGTATTAGTCGGTGCTTTGAAACAATTATGCAAATAACAGTGGTACCTTGACTAACCTGTCTAGCTAATTCCTGCAAGCTAGAAGAGCTATCCTGTCCTGATTGTCCCACTAGGACTGGTATTACTTTTACCACTATTTATTGTAAGAATATACCTGTCATGTCTTATCCATAAATATAAGTCTATAAATATAATATATACCAAATATGTTTGTATATCTTATAAGACCAGACATCTTTGTGCTTCAGTCTCATTAGCACTCTTCTCCTCTGTATGAAAATAAAGTAGTTAGCATGGGGAAGTGTGTTTAGCCAGGGAGATAAGACAGAATTACAACAGCAATTACAGTATTACAATAGCAACATCAACATTTGTAGAAATAGTTATGAAACATGAATAATGAAGGCAGCTCACCCTTTGCTTTCTAAAATAAAAGAATAGATCAGCTGCCAGGACCTGATAAACGACTTTAGCCCTATATACACAGAGTATTTGTGTTGTTACATTTGTTCAGTAACAGTATGAAATTTCCTTGTTAGTAGCTGGACAAGGTTTTGAATATAATAATAAAAGAAAATGAAATAGAAGAATTAGCTTATATCCACTTTGAATCCTCCTGTAAAATCCCTCTTCTCAGGCAACAAACTTCACTAAATCACCCCTCTTTTATCTGCCTCCACTGTCTCCCCTTCACCTATGGTGTTTAACATAAAATATTTTATTTTATTTTCAGAGCCTTTCACAGCCTCTGCACAACAGTTTTTCATGTCTCATTATCTTATATATTACTCTTGCCTCCACATCCATCACCCACTTATTAGGTTTTTAAACATCTTTCTCTTTTTCATGATGACTCTAATAACTGAGTTGCATGCTGCCAATATTAAGAAATTGAGGACAAGTTATACTCTTTCAAATTTCTCTTTAGAACTCACTTTTATTTACAAGACTGTGGCTGTGTGCTGGCCTATCCTACTGTTGTGGGTTAACCCCAGGAGGCAGCTAAGAACCACACAGACTCCCGCTCACTTTCCCCTATCACCACATTGAAATGGGGAGAGAAGAAAGGCAGAATAAAAGCAAGAAAACCTATGTGACAAGGCAAAATTTGTTTACTTAGTGAAGGAGAAGTGAAAGTAAAGAAAAAGAAAAGAAAGCAAACCAAGGGATGCACCTCCCATGGATAGACAGATGTCCTGAGAACTTCTGAGAAAAAGATGGCTAAACCTCCTAAAACCCCATCTCTTCCCTTTGTATTGCTGAGCGTGATGTTGTGTGGCATGAAATATGCCTTTGGCTTGTTCAGGTCTTCTATGTGGTTTTCTTTCCTCCCAATCTATTCTAGGGACTCAGAGTGAGACCCAGAGAAGATTGATGCTGTGCAAATGTACTTCTGAGCAGCTAAACCAGTATGTCATTATCATCCTCTTGATCACAAACCTAAACCACAACACCACAAGAGCTGCTACAAAAAAAATTAACTCCATGCCAGACAGACACAGTATATGACCACTCAGGACTCATTGATATTTCAAGGAGTATTGATAATCATCATAAAAATACAAACAAGACTAGCAGAAACTGACTGAGGCAGCTGGTGGAAGTGCTCACTGAACCACTCTCCATCATTTACCAGCAGTCCTGGATGAAATGGGGAAGTCCCAGTTGATTGGATGTTGGCAAATGTGATGTCCATCTAGAAGAAGATCTGGAAGGAGGACCTGGGTAACTTCAGGCCTGTCAACCTGACCTTAGTGCCAGGGAAGCTCATGGAGCAGGTCATCCTGAGTGCTATCACATGGCATAGCCAGGAGATCAGGCCCCACCAGCATGGGTTTTTGAAAGTCAGGTCCTGTTTGACCAACATTATCTCCTTCCATAGTACGTGACCTGCTCAGTGGATGAGGCTGTGGATGTGAATGGATGGGGCTCTGAATGTTGTCTGCATGGACTTTAGTAAAGCCTGTGATGCTGCTTCTCACAGCATTCTCTTTGAAAAATGGAAAACTGTCACCAGTGATGTTCTCCAGGACTCAGTACTGGTGCTAGTTTGGTTTAACATTTTTATCGATGATCTGTGTGAGTGGATCGAGTGCACCCTCAGTCAGCTTGCAGGTGACACCAAGTCAGGTGGGAGTGTTGATCTGCTGGAGGATATGAAGGCTCCACAGAGGGATCTGGAAAAGTTGGATTGATGGGCTGGGGCCAACAGCATGAGGTTCAACAAGGCCAAATGCCAGGTCCTACCCCTGGGTCACAACAACTTCTGGCAGTGCTACTGAGGGAGGAGTGGCTGGAAAGCTGCCTGGTGGAAAACGACCTGGGGGTGCTGGTTAAACAGCAGCTGAACAGGAGCCAACAGTGTGCCCAAGTGGCCAAGAAGGCCAGTGGAATCCTGGCCACTGTTGAAATAGTGTGGCCAGCAGAACAAGGGTGTTCTGCTGTACTCAGCACTGGTGAGGTTGTACCTCAAATCCTTTGTTTAGTTCAGTCCAGGAAAAACACTGAGGCGCTGGAGTGTGTCCAGAGAACAACAGAGCTGGTGAAGAGTCTGGAGCACAAGTGTGATGCAAAGCTCTGAAGGAGCTGGGGTTGTCTAGCTCCTTACAACAACCTGAAAGGAGGTTGTTGTGAGGTAGGGGCCAGCCTCTTTTCCCATATAACTGGTGAGGTTTAGTTTAGATATCAAGAAAAATTTATTCACTGAAAGGGTGTTCAGGCATGGCAATAGGCTGCCCAGGAAGTGGTGGAATGACCATCCCTGAAAGTATTCAAAGGCTTGTGGATGTGGCAGCTGGAGACATGGTTTATTGGTGAACACAGCGGTTCTGGGTTAACAGTTGGACCCAATGATCTTGGAGTTTTTTTCCAACCTTGACGATTCTGTGACTACACAAAGAAACCAACTTCTGTAAGTTTACAAACTCATCTCTGAAAAGAATAACCTTCAAAACTGTCAAATGGTAAAAAGGCTCCAGACACCCATTTATAAATAATAGACCTTTTCTTCCAGTTATGCTGGCAGCTTTTGATGGCCATTTCTTAGACATCTGCTTCTTTCTTGAATCTTCCAGCCAAGATCTGCCAACTATCCTCTCACCTGATCCTCCTTTTACCTGAAGTACATATGTAGCTTCTTCCTGTTCCTGAGTACCTCAGTTCCTACAGCAGTCAGTGGGAAAACTTCTATCTGTCTAGATCAAAGGCATCAAAGGCAGAACCAAGCAAATATTTTGTTACCCAGAGGATTAAGGATCTGTAGGTTATTCAGTTATATCAAGCATCATGAATCCCAGGAGACTGTACTAATTTAGCCTGTGGTCCAAATTTTCCGCTACCCCAGTGTCCTCCCAGCACAGAGAGATTTAACATCCCTACTGACAGGTAAAGCAGCTCTTATTTCCCATTTCCTCTTTTATAGTTATACTGTCTTTACTCTTCCGTTCTCAGTCACAGTTTTCTCAGTCTGCCTTCCCACAGGGGGGTGGTCTTCTCATTTTACTGTGTTTTCTTTGCTGATAAGGAAATATTCAAAAACACATGAATTGATCTCCTGTGGTCAGATGAAATATAAAAGAACTTTATGAGGAGATGTAAAGAAAAGACACGGAGTGACAGAATATTTTGAATTGGAAGCGACCCACAAGTATCATCGAGTCCAATTCTTGAGTGAATTGCATGAGGCAGCAAACACTTGATTGCCAGGCTGCCTAGTTCACTTGCAGAGAGTCCCCAGATTACTGGTTCCAGGGAACAAATATCAGCCACCCTACCTGTCCTTAATGTCTACCTTCAGTGTTGTCCCATGCCAAGAGCTTAACTGCTCCTTCAGATGCTCTGTGGACCACACAGTCTTGTTCTACCTGGGCTTCTCTGCTTCTAAATCCAGAAGAAACTAAATTTTTCTTTTTTCTTTTTTTTCAGGAGTGAATAGTAATATGTATCACAGAAAATTTCAATGCTGGTACTGATGATAAGTGAGGAGTTAATTTCTCACTAGCTTTAAGAAAAAAATATAGACAACAAATCTAAAATTTAGCAAGAAACCATCTTAACATAGTTTCAGAAAGGTTCAGCAAAAGTGTCTGTTTTTTACCCAGAGTTTTCTGGGTAAACCCAGAGTTCGAGACAGGTTCTATATCACACAGCAGGATCTGAAAAAAAATCAATGCAGATACAAATAAGGTATTTTATATATATATATATATATATATATATATATTCCTCCTAAGAAAAAACCTCCTCAGTTTTCCTAGGAAAAAACCTCCTCCTGAAAGGTGGAGATCAGATATCCAGTGATTAAGAGAAATTAAGCTTTCAGTAATACTAGGCTGGAAAATGTCAAAGGCACTTGTAGGAAGATAGTCATCTACAACCATGTGGTCACTTTGTTGTTTGAGACCCCACATGGATAGGTTTGAGAAACCAGATTTAAGGTAAAAGAAGCAGTTTTAAAGCCTGTATTTGTTTCTACTGGCTTATTGTATACTTATGCGTGTAAGCCTAACACTCCATTGAGGCTTATATGTGTAGAAGTCAATGTTCAGACTCTGTCCAGTCCTGTCTGTAGCCTGCTCTTTGTTAACAATCTCTCTTGTGGTTTTGTTGTAACTCAAATGAAAAAAGAGATTTGGTTATGTTTTTTTCTAGTTATTTTGTGCCAGAAATGCTGGCAAGGAAGATATTTTTAATGCAATATTTAATTTGAAACTTTAAAAACAATTCAGTGAACTGTAAAGGCTTCATTCATTTCTTTTCATTAAATTCAGTTGAGTTTATCAAACCTAGCTTTCCTGGCAAAAGCGATATTCTGCACATTGTATTTGCACAGTAAAATAGAAATATAGTTTATGAAAACATATATGCTACTGATACATTTTAAAAACTTATTTCAGGGTCCCTAGTCTAAAAAGAGAAGAGCGTTAAAAAATTTGACAACCTCAAGTACTAAAGAAAATAAAAGTAGCTATAAATATCCATATTATTTTACCTCATATCAATTCTATCTAAATTGCATAGATGGCATATAAAACCACTATTTTGGCTTTAGTCAGTCTTCAAACAATGTTTCTATAATTTTATTAATATAAATACAGCTTAAACAAATCAAGACTGGACATTGTTCTGTGGCACTAAAAGATGTACATAAACATGTCCTTGAACATACCTTCCCCTGGCACCTAACTGCACTGGGAAGGAGGCAGATTTTATTCTTCCACCTGAACATTCTCCACCACAAACAATTCTGATTAGTAATAGACAAAACTGGGCATTTATGATAAAAACAAATCCAAACTTCATCCTAAAATTCACGTGGAAGAAAACTTCCTTACAGGTTTCTAAAAAATTGGTGATGTGTTTCTGTATAGACTGATTGTTTTGAGCACTTCTTTGTTGTATACTGAATAACAACACCACAGAAAGGGCTCTGGTTCACTTCTGTTCAGCCTGATATAAAATAATGATGTTAACAGTATAGAAACATTACTGATTAAATTTCTACTGTGATCTCTTGGTAGAAGAAAGCTGATTAATTCTATTTCCAAACTGTAAGGTACTGAAACTTAGGGGACGTTCACCTTTCTCAACTGACAACGGACGAAATGACCTGTTAGACTCTACGTGTTTCAAGGACACCAAAGAGATACGAGGGTCTGAATAGACTCTTCTTTCATGTATTAGGAAAAATCTAGAAAGGAAAGACCTGTAGAAAGATTTAAAACTGTATGTTTATTTATCTTTCTACTTCTCTCTAGAAAGAAATAAGATTTCATCAGATTGCCAGTTAACAACACGGAAAAAGAAGCAAAAAACATTGTCAAAAAACATAGTGCCTGTACTATTGTTTAAATTTTTTACTAGGCATTAATTATGATGTATAACCATGTATTTGTATACCCATACAAACACACACTTATGGGAATAATTAGTTAATCAATAAGTGAAAGAATATCCGGTTGCAAACATTCTTTCACAAAGGAAAGATGAAATTTTAAAAGCACACAGTATGAACATTTTCTTGTCAGGAAATGGAGTCCAGTGATAACCAACAAAAGAAATGTTTTTTCCTTTAAATAAAATATTTTTCATATTAAGAAAAATTCACATGCTTACCCTTTTTTCTCCTTTATTTATCTTCTCTCAGTTGTTCTTACTGCTTGTTACAGAAATGAATGTTCAAAGGAAATTTCAACACTCAGTGCTCTCTTCAAAGCTGAATTTGTGGTATCTTTCTTTTCAGTAACCAGATAATATGATATCAAGATGAGTACACAACTGCAAGTTCATTACAACAGCAATCTGTCAAAAAGCTCAGCTTAAACTAACCTTTAAGGCTGAATAACCTTAGTCAGAGGAAGGACAATGGAGGGGAGGACTAGAGTTTGGTATTTTCTATATAAACCCAGAACCTGTGGCTCAAATATCTATTTGAAAAAGAAGCTGGATGGCAAAAGAGAAATAACAGATTTGAATAGCAGTGAGAACATATCTTTTTCCATGATTCCTGAAAGCTGTGAGTCAGTGAAAACACAGCTCTCAATAATGCTTCATTTTCACAATTTTCTATTGCTGTAAATGTTCTGTACTTAGATAGGAAGAGAGCTCATGGATTTTTTTCCCCTCTCTTTCTTAAATAGGTCATTGTCTACAAACCTGGCTGGGCCTATTCTTACTCGAGGATGCAGGTGGCACCATCTGTCCTTTGGAGCTATGTGCCAGATGATTCTGGCTTTGCTTTGTATGTGAATTTTCTTCCTGCATAAAATTGCCATATGCAGACCATGTGAAACTGACTCTGCCCAAAAGAGAGTAAAAAATGCAGAAAGTATACAAAATAACAAAGACTCCAAGGATTACTTCTATTTCAACAGCATAAAAATTCAAATTTTTATTTAATGTTTTGCCCTGAAGTATCTCAATTAGTTTAAAATTAAGTCCTAAGTTGATATGTGGAGTATTTATGAGGGGTTTTGTTTTCTGAAGAATACAAACATTGTCTCTCCTATGTCTCTCCTGACAATAAAATCTGTTTCCTGCGGTAATGAGGGTGGTGAGACACAACATGGAGTTCACCTTCTGTACCTTCATTGCCAGCTCTCTGGTATGAGCCTCCTACTTGCCCCAGACACCCAGATCACAGCCATTCCAGACCAGGAACCTTATCCTCCAATAATAAATCATCTTAGTTTGGGTGATGAACAGAGTATCCCTCAAAAAAATCAATCTGACTACTGCCTTGGAGAGGTAGGGCCTGAATGGCCTCTGAGATTCCATTTCCAGACTTGTTTCCCACTAGATATAGATCCTGAGGTGGTCTTCCCTACAGGATCTGTGCTTCCACATTGGCTCAGGGATGTGGAGTGGAACCTTACCTTTTCACAAGAAAGTAGGAGAAACCTTTGCTGTCTTTGAAATTTTGTCTTAAAATCAGTCCACCAAACTGGAGATGTCTAGTGGCAAATTATTCAGCATATCCATTTTTTAAGGGAAAACTTTGCAGGAAGGGCACCAGACTGGTAAAAGCATTTACTATCTAAAGTGTTACCAATAGAGTGGGTCTGATCACATCCTGTGACTCCACTGAAGTCCACTGAACTTAGTCACAGGGCAATGTAACAGAACTCCACTGGGATTAAACTCTCAGTTACATGCATGCAACCCCAGTGGATTGAGCGGAGATGCAAAAACATACATGATGGCAAAACTTGGCTTGTTGTTATGTATCAAAATGCAGGTGGTACCATACGCAATGGGTTTCCAGTCACTTGGCAGATGTTCACAGCTGTCTGAGAGCAGAGAAAAACTCACATAGTTACTTCACGTTCGGGCAGCAACCAGTTTGAGAAAAAATGACGTTTGTTTTTTCAGTTTGCTGAGGTTATTTGCCACTTTGAAGTTCACTGCTGTTGTTGGAGAGAAAAAAGGGGAAAAAGTTACGGGACACAAAATGAAGGGACAATCATTTACCCAGATTTTATATAGTATATAGAAATATCTTCAACTTACGGGTTGGCTAAATGTTACTTACTGTCTGTTTTTCCACTCAACACCATCGTTTTTGTTCTTTATCTAGTCTATTTATCAATGCAGGTTTAAAAGCTTGCACTCAGCATGTTTTTTGGAATATCAGAAGTGTATACCATTGTTTCATAGGGAACCTAAATAACTTTGTTGTGATAAAGGACATGGGAGAGAGAAGTTCTTAAACATAAACAATTGTGATTTTATCCTTCGAAAAATCCAAGGGAAGCTATATTTCTTGGTAGCAAAGTTTATCACACTGAATAGCATGAGCGATTTTCTGATCTTCACTGATCTGCTCAGTTGCTTTTGTTTTTCTTTACCTTACTCTG
Source organism: Pipra filicauda (assembly GCF_003945595.2). NCBI lineage: Eukaryota > Metazoa > Chordata > Aves > Passeriformes > Pipridae > Pipra > Pipra filicauda. Next base: position 2,803,778 of record NW_024104487.1, on the reverse strand, counting down.
TCACCTGGCATGTCCTGGTAGATACAGATAACAAAATGACCCTCATTTCTGAAACATATTCCCATTTGAAGTTCATTTTTCCAACTACATTGACACTGACATTAAAGATTTGAATGAATTTTTTAGTGGATCTTGCTCATTCTGACCGATCCACAAACCCTTCCCAGTCACATAGATTATGTTGCAGCATTCTCAGAGAGGACCAAAAAGCACAAACAGCCCTCCGCTAAGAAGCTCCCAGAAAACCAGACCCGGACATCTCAAGCAGGGCTTCGAGAGGAGCGGGGCTGTCACGCCGATGCCCACAAACACCACCAAGTCTCAGAGGGAAGTTTCGTCCCTCTGACGAACAGTGAAGGCTCACTGCCACCTGTGGGCAGCGAACAGCATCCGCACATAGCGCGCTCCTGCGAAAAGCCGAAGCCGCAGAAGATCCCTAACTGCGACGGCTCTGTTGATTAGAGACCTTCTGTCGCTGAAGAAGCTGCAGAGCCACCCGTCTGTGAGTGCCAGTGGGCAGCGGTGCCTGGCCTCCTGTGCGTCGTCTTCGCACCAAGCCACCGAGAGCCGCTCTCTGACTTCTCGGGGGCTGGTCTCCTGAAGGCTGGGTTATGCCAAGGCTGGGGCAAGAGCTTGAGTCCACAGTCTCTGTTGGTGTACGAAGCCTTTGTGATGGTTCTGTCCATTTTCAGTCCTCCAGCACCCCATGAAGGTGTCCCTTCTTTCTGCCTGGATGCTGTTTTCTCCAGACTCAGAAAAACTCTGTAATATTACTTCATATTCTTTGTTAGACTAGATAGAAATTGCTGATATTTGAAACATTATTAGTGGTGAACAGGATAGACAAATAGAAACTGGCAATAGTTCTAGTCTCACAAATCTGGTATTCTTAAGAAACATGGGCTAAAACTTGGAGTTTACAGTTTAAATATATTACTAAAATCAGTCCTCTGGATTCATTCCAGAACTTGATTGATTGATAACAAATGTTCTTTCAAATTATACGGTTTTGGAATGGTAACTCTGATGATCTAATTTCCTATGATGTTTTGTAGGGCAAAAAAATCAGTCTATATAATTTTCATTGAATCACAGAATATCTCAAGTTAGAAGGGACTCATAAGGATCATGGAGTCCAACTTTATGCTTCTTGCGGGACTGCCTAAACCTAAATCATTTGACTGAATGCTCTAAGGAAGTAATTCTGCTGAATTAAAAATTATTGGCTTCTCCCTAACTCATTTTTTAATATAAAGTTCCACCAGGAAAATCCAAACAAAAGTAAAAAGAAAGCATGAAAGCAAGCAAGAAAGGAATACCCTGCATTTTAAAAAATGCATAAAATGTTACAACGTAAGAACTAGGTAAAGTAAACAACAGTAAGCATATATACCTGAGATTAGATTGGTTCTGTGTGTGCTATTTCCTAATTACATCCTGTGAGAATTTAAATATTTATGCATGTGCATTTGCATACAGTTGTCTTTAAGTTGTGAGGGCTGGTATCATACTTCATGCATTCATTTGCATTCTTCAACTTACCCGTAAATTTCTTTACTGCTGAACAGGAAAAGACAGAGCAGAGTATCTGAGCAGAATTCAGGCACACACAAACGGACATGCTGAAGTCTGTGTGTACACAGCAGAGTGTAATGATCTCGAGGCACTGTGCCTCCAACAAATGAGAATTTGCCCAGGAGACTCTTTATACTTAAAATACTCATTAATAGCTCACTGCATTTGGGGCTTAATCACTTTTCTTTCATTGAATCCCATCCCACACCACTGCTCAGTCAAAACCAGGCTGGAGCATAGATGTGGGCAAAAGCACCTTTAGGAAGCCCCCAGCTGAGCCATGCTATGCAGAGTTGATGTTGTGCAACAATGATCAGTTAAGAGCTTAGGCACAGACTGCATCAGAGCTCGGCCAGACTTCTTGGCTCTGAGCGAGTTGCCAATCACCACAATAGGTATGTGATCTTATCGTCTTAATAATGTGTAAAACTTAGCACAATTTGGACACAGTATAAATATTGTTGACAGTGTTCTTTAATAAAATTATTCATAGCAACTTAGTTCCAGCTGTACAACTACTGTTGTTTCTCTTTCTTAATAATACTCCTACAAAAAATACTTACAATGCAATACCTGTTTTCCCAAAAGATACAAAGATTTGTTTATGAATTCCTCTTTCAAAAAGTTACAATTCTTTTATGAGTTTCCAAACTTATAATAGTTTATTATGGTTTGGGCAATATATGAGATGGCTGTACATGAAAGATTTCAGGACATCTGCTAATCTTAGAATATTTAATTAAACATTACTATATAAAAGTAACAGCTTACCAAATATTTACACGTTGAATAATATGGAAATATGAAATTTCATTTTATATCTATTCTTGTGAGGACTAGTATTTTCATCAGTGTTCATGAAGCTAAGCCAGAGTAAAATGCATGTTTTTCCAACAGCAAATACAGGATGACCCAGAAAAAAAAGCAGACCTTTCTAATGTAGAGGAAAGCACACCGGTATAGTTGTGTGTGATGTGCATGCTTGCTTAAATGAAGTTAGACAAATTAGTGCAATAAGATTTATTAAGGACTATCTAACATGAAGATGGCTCTCTGGTTCTCAAGCCTGCCAACTGCAGCTATCTGGAAGCTGGAAGATCATGCTGGATATTACCACCATATGATGATGTTTTTTCCTTTCGACTCTTCCCTAGGCCTCCAATGCTGATCTCCATGACACAGTAAACGTGGCTAAAAGACTTTTTTTCCTGCCATCCTACAGCTATTCTTAAGCTTGTAGAAGAGAATGTGATGTGACCTGAGAGAAATTTATTCTTTTTATGGGGCAAGAGTTTCCTGTGGCTTGTATCTCTGCCACTTTCCAGGCTGGGAAGGAGCTTGGGGAGCAGCTGCATTGTGGTCAGGTGTACAGTTTTGAAGCAGAAAAAAAACTTGTAGAGTGAATCCTTGTAAGTGGAGCAGATTGCCCACAGTATTGTGTTATTCTGCTCATGCAGTCATGGTCTGATCCTCCCTAATCTTATTGTTGTTTCTTTGTTGGTGTAATGTTGCGCCATTTCTGTCACATGCCAATTTCCATTTCTCCTCCTCCTTGAATATTTTGCGAAGACATACCTGCATCTATGTATTTGCCTTTCCTCCTCTACTGGTGTGTGTTGGGCCTGGGAAGATGACAAACACAAAAATATGGTTCCTAACAGCTGCTTTCTCCTCGTGGACCTGCAAACAGCGACAGAACTAGCCCACTTTGAGGATTTAAGGTCCTCATACCACTTCTGCTGGAAGGAAAGGGATATTTCACCATATTATAGCCATAATTTCATTTAACTTTAGACTTCAGGGCTTTTAGAGACACATCACTGTGTAAGTACAGAATAGCTTTGCTTGTATTCCTGATAGGTTTCCTTCACTTTCTCAGTTTTTGAGAAATTGTACTCTGAAATAGCCAAGGTGGTTCTGGGCTCTTTGCCTTCCTGAAAAACAATGTAAAAAATGCATTCAGGACCCGGGATCTAATTTTAGTAGCCGTTGGATACTGAAGATCACAGACTGAAGTCTACATACCTAAGATCCTGGATATTACTGTTTGTTTTCTCCAGCCAGCAGGTGAGAGATACAAAGAAGAGAGATACAAGAAGTCTTTTACACACTTTGAATGTTATCTTTTATGATTAAAGTCATGAAAAGGAGTACCTTGTGTAGTGCCTGTGCTGGGAAGCCCAGATACAAAGGAAGAGTGGCCCTGATGTTAAGACACCTGATGAGGAGCTGTTACTCTGGTTCGCAGTAGGTATGATATGGGGATAGTGAGGGTGAACAGCTCAGGCCCTGGGAAAAAAAACCTCACTACAAGCAGTTTGCACAAGCAAAATAATCTTTACTGTGCTGATGAAGGTGCTTCCTGTAAGAGGTTAATATAGTCTGCATATAATGTATTTCAAAATTACTTTTTCTCCCACCTGGTGTCAGTCATGTGTTCTCCAGACTTGTTTTGACTTGTTGAAGTGCATGTACATTTTCTACTTACATTGCTTCTCAACAGGAACAAAAGAGGTTTCAAAATTCTTATGGCCAGAAACACTTCTACTGTAATTGTGCTGACTACTACCAAGTTGCCTCAGGAAAACTTTCTGTCTGTGGCAATTACCACTTTGGAGAAATAAAACTGCCTCAGCTGATACATCTTCCAACTGGAACAATGCTGACCCTGAGTTACCTATAGGTCTAAACATCTTGTGCTTTTAGTCAGCCTAGGATGCTCCTCCTGTCACCAACCCAAGCTAGGCTCCTCTGTTATTTAGGTTTCTATATTTTCTGCTAGGGAAATGTAATGAAACTGTAATGAAAATAGAAAATGTCAGGAAAAAAGTCACATAAATCCACGTTGATGCCCTTACAACTTTGTTCAATATAACTTCTGCATTTTTTATATATCTCAATTTTCTTTTACTGAAATGTCATCTTTCCTTTCTCTTCTACCTCCTTCTTTATCAATAACTGATTGCATTTCTACATACAAAAAAAGAATAAAATTTTGAATGTCATGACAGTAATTTATATCCAAGTGGTCATATGGCAGCATTTTAAATTAACTGACAAATCAGTTAACTCCACCAATGATGGAATTCAAACAATCAGATTGAACAACCACTTCACCTACAAAACAGCATAAATAAAAAAACCAACCAACTGACAGAAAAGTGTCCTTTGCTAACTTGCATTTGGAGCTTATTGCATCTCTAACTTGTATTTGTAGCTTCCTCTCAAAATCCGATTTGAGTTGCTCACCAGTGCTGTCCTATCCTCATGATCAGTCCCTGGTGTCCTGCTGCCCACGTTGCATTGTGGACTGGATCTCTTTCAAACCTCTTAGCACTGTCTTCCCTGTATTGCTGCTTTGCTGCAGGTAGAGGCCTATTCTAATACTCACTTTTGCTACATACTGGCCTCATGGTCTAATTCTTGGCTGCATTTTAATGAGAGAGCAACAAGATGCATGATACATGCAAAATGCTCTGGTGCCAAGCAATGTAGGGATGCCATTCAGTTCTATCACATTTTAGGGTTAGACCTACTGTAGAAGTGTCTCTGTTTCTATCTTTTTTTTTTTTTCCTCAAAAATAAAACGTATTTTATAACATGCTAAACATTTCTGTCTGGGTTCACATTCACTGTGATTTTTTCACATTCCTGTATGTGTGATTTTTTTTCAGTCACCTTTAACTTTGTTATTTCCTTTTTTTTTTTCAAATTTTTGCATGAGTGTGGGTGGTGAAGGAAAGGCACTGCTGAACATGTGCAGGGTGGGTTTTTTGCGGTTCACTCTGGCCATGGGATTTCAGAGATGAACCCAGCCAAGATTTGTCAGACATGATGAGTACTTTTATTTTGCTAGTTTGTTGGGTGTTTTTTCAGGAGACGGAACGAATTGTGGAGAAGCCTGATTCGAAGAACCCTAAAAAGCATCTTGATTTTCAGAATGTAACAATAAATTTTCCCTTTGAAAACAGATGTGTTTACTGGGCAGACATCCAACTTTCCTGCGCCTGCTACTGCTGTCCAGAGGTATATGGGCAAAGACAGCCAAGCAACAAGAGGACAGAAGGTCATTGAAAGGATGTCTGCTTTTTCTTGTCCTCCAGGTCCCCTGTACTCACACAGGCTAGCCCAGCGTCCAGAGACACTGCCAGAGACAATAAAGTTGTTCCTCCTGGAAATGCTGGGGTCAGAGGTCTCCACTTATGAGAATAGCCTGCTACCTTAGAGCAAGGGAAACAGAGACATCTGGAAGGACAGAGGCATAGCTTGGTCCTAAGACATTCACTGCAGCACTGAGATGACAAAGTATTACAATTTCCAGTTAAAGATGACAGCCTGGACCAAGAGGGGAAGAGGCATAGGCCTCCATCACACCAAAGATGTGAGTTACTAGAAAACTTCCCTTTGCTTTCATTTAAGTATTCTGTAATCATGGACGTTTTCTGTCATGGCTTGTGTTTGCTACCTTTGCCTGGGGAAGGCCAATTCTTTGTTGGAATATTTACTCCTGCTGGCAAGAGCCAGCATTCAGAGCACTCAGCTGTACCCCAGAATTAGCTCATGCTTTTTTTCTTGTGAAGCATGAGTCCATTTTTTCCCATTTCTAGCTTTTGCAGGGGAGTTCAGTGTGAATTTCTGCTCATCTGTCTTTAAGTACTTTGTTGAGAACTGGGCCCTAAAAGATGTCTAAAATGTTTTGCTGTAGAAAGATGAGTACAGAAAGAGTTTTCATGGATTGAGTTAGTCTGTTGCTACAAGGGAAGCGTAACAGTCTGCTTATACTATCAATTTCCCTTTGGCCCAGGTATTGCCAATGTTATCCTGAGAGTTCCTGTGGTTCCATGCAAAACCTACTGCCCATCCATCAGCAGAATACAGGCCTTTTAATTTAGCCATGGTGATATATGTGTAACTGAGCCCAACAAAAAAACACAAGGAAAAATGCAGTTTCCCACTCTGAATCTCTGCCCCAGCCCCCCGACCTCCCTCTTTCATTCTGCAATTGGAAAGTGAAAACAGAAGTTTAACTCTGTTTTCTCTCTCCTGGTAATCCTCTGTCAAGAGGCTGTCTGTCACTCTTTCTACCTCAATGAAAACATCATCAGTTTTTTCATTTTAAGTGTTGAGTTGAGAGACAAACCAGCCCTCATTTGTACCTTAATGTTCGTCTAGAAAGTGTTTAAGATTTCAGGTTACACTCAGTAAACCAATGCCCAGTGGGTCTAAGGGCCTAGATGGAGCTGACTTCTCAGCTAGGAATTTATTGATTTGATACAGTTTCTTTTGTTACTTCTGAAACACAAGGCATGCAACGGGGAAGGGGGAAGACCTTGATTAATAAAAGCATGAAATAAAACGCATGTGTAACTGGAGGTAAACAACAGGCCAGGAGCAGAAAGAATGTAGGGATCCAGTTTGTGAAAAAAAAAGAAAAAGGAGTCTCATATTGTTGGAAAAGAAAGATTAAAAACATTAATAAATCCAAGCTTTTCGTTCCAGAATTGTTATAGACCCAGACAGGGCTTTGTGTACCAATTCCTCTCAGAAGGTCTGTCGCACGCAGCAAGTGTGGCTCAGTCAGGATAGTCTACAGATCTCCCTGGTATGAAGAGTTTGCTACATATGGAGGAGTAACAGTTTACAAATTTAAATTGAAGAGAAGGTGAATGGAGCTAGTTAAACTGGTTTACTCCAGGTTATATAAAAGTCCTTAGTGATGTCTGACACATGACACACAGGAGAACGGGTAGTGTTTTCGATAATACTGGGTGGATAGCTGTTGATTAGTGCAGGGCATTTTACACTGGCTGAGCTTGTGATAGTCCTTCATTTCTTTCTCAAATATCCGTGACTTTGCTCTTGAAACACATGCAGCAGGAACCAATTTCTTTCCATGCTTAGAATCTCGGTGCCTAATAAATAGAGGAGCACATAGATGTTGTATATGCTGGTATGCTGGAAAGGGAACCAGGGAGGACCCTTCACGAGCCCTTAAGAGCAGGCAAGATGGCAGATAATTTGATTTAAACCATAGACTGAGTGTATCCCCATAGGCAGATTATGGTGGTAATGATTATCAATGAAACAACTCACATTCCCATGAACAAAACTGGTTCTTAAAAGGTTATTTAGAAGTCAGAAGCTCTAGACATTTTCTATGTCGTTGTGTCATGCCACCTGTACCTTTGCAGACTTATTCTGGATTTGCACCAGAGTAGGCAAAGGGAGGATCCCTTTCATGGTCTAATGCGGTGGCTAGTAAAAGACACAACAATGCTTCTGAAAAAAATTAGAAATTTAAAAAATGGTAGACAAACAAAGGACAGAAAGATAAAGCTGAATGCTGAATAACTTAAAAAGCTGGAGTAATTGTTCTTATGGAACTGCTTTAAAGTTGTAAAAAGTTGGAAGTGTTTAAGTCAGAATTGTTGATTTGGAGCATCACTGCTGATGAAGACTGAGATTAAATGTAATAATTTGATACAAAGGATGCTTTGCTACCATATTATTTACTAGTTTCATTAGTGTTAGATCCCTGGGGGAGTTGAATAATTTCAGGTTTAGGTTTTTGTATTTTTATACCTACTTTATTTTTGGTCTGTATCAATTTTTAAGGAGAATGATAAAACAAACTCACTTTAGTAGTTATGTAGGAAAAGACTGCAAAGAGTCTTATCCACAGGCATAGGGGAGGTTAGTCTTAGAGTGAGAGAAGAGGGGTTTTAAAAGTGTGTGACTTCCACTACAAGAATGCTTTTGTATCAACAAAATGAAGCTTCTTAAAGCAAAGAGTAATGCTTCCCCCCATCTTGTTTGTAACAGTGAAAAGACAGGTTTGATTCACTGTTGCTTTTTTTCCCCATGAATGAAGGTTCACGGAAAGTAAATTTACAGTTTTTTACTAAGGGTGCACTTATAAATGAGTTTACCATACGATTGATATTTTAATCCATGGTTCATCTACTTCTCCAGATCCTTAAAGAGTGCAGCAAATCCACAGATATTTTATAACCATCTAAAATATATTAATCTCTGTAACATGGCTATAACATCTGTTAATCATTTGTTACCCACTTCTACAGCATTTTACATGCAACCTTTACATAAAGTTTGAGTGAAATACTTTGTGTTTGTACAACACGTTCCTTTCAAGGAATGCAAAGCACTTTGAAAGCATCGTTTAGTTGAGGCTTATTACTGCCACAGGTCATAGGTAAGCTGCATCCTCATTTTACCAGCAGCCAGGCTATGAAATAGGGTTACATCCATATTGGAAGAAGAAAGTGGCACTTACCAGCTACATCAAATCAACAGATTTCTGTATCCCACAGACTTCCTGTATGAATGCCTGCTGTAACTAGTACCACACAGTGTCCACATTGTGCTTCGGAAGACTGATGCCTAGTCATGAGACTTAGGCTTTTGAAATTCCTTTCTAAAGAGAATATGAATAGGTATAAGTCTTCCAAGGAATGGTCAGCAATCCCTTGGGAAGATCTGCCTGAAACCTGAGTCTGCAGAGGCTTGTGTCTCCCTGGTTTTAGTGCTCACATTCTGCAGGTAGAAGGGAAATTGGTTTTTCCCATGGACCTTCTTCAAAGTAAGAGCACGCTCTGAAGTTTGTGTTAAAACCTTGTCCCAGCAGGGACTTGTATGTTCAAGCATAGGTGTTTACACATACAGTGGATGGTGGGAATCCTTGGGCCTTGGAGTAGGTTTAGATGGATGCTCAGCTTTCATTTCTCCAATACCCTGAGTCCTAAAGCTTTCATGACAAAGTGGAAGAAGGTGCGGTCTGACCAAAAAGAGAAGTCAGGCTTTCTGGCTCCATTTTGATCAAAAATGAGTCCTCTCTCCCTGTACATCAGGTTGTACAAATAAGGTTATACCATGAATTCCTGCACTACTGTCTCTTCAGAGCCAAAGCCATACCTGTGCCACTTTCTAGATTGAGTGAAGCAGTGCTGTCTTTGCAAGTCATTTGTGCTATTGGCATTAACAAAAACCTCCTCTTTGCAAATAACTGTTTGGTGAATCTGTTCCCTTCATCACTCTTTATTTTCCCTCTCCTTGACACCATGCATTTCTACACTTTCTATTCACCCTACAGCTTTGTTACCCAAAAACTCCCTTATTATGGACATTTTCTTTTTGCTCCTGAGAAAGCACAGTCAGCAAGCTGATGGCAGAAGACATGTTAAAGTTTGAAATACAGCATGAAAACTGAGGTATTCAGGAGGCAAGGAATTCAAATACGAGTGAATGTACTTATTTCCAAACTCTACTCAACTCATTTTCAGTTCCTTGGATGTATTCATATGTCTGCTTTCTCACTTGTGACAGGATATTTTACTGACTGTCTTACACATAAGCCTCCTATTCTTCTGAAATCAGGACATTTTTTCAGTGTTTTCTGCCTAAAAAAATAATAACCAATGCTTTTTTTGGATTTCTTTTTAGTATGTAGAATGAGTTGAAAGGCTATACCAGAATAAATTTAGAGAGAGAGAATTTGATAAATACACCTGGTTTGAAAGGCTCCCCCAGACATGGAAAAATTACAGCAATGTGAAGCCTGAGCCAAAGTATCATGAGTACCTTGTGGTCATTACTGTACTATGGTGACCCCTTAATGAGGCAGGATTTGCCATTTGTGGAGTTGAAAGGAGAAGCTGTTCAATCAGGAGATCCAGGGAAACACAGCCTCCCTCTGTGAGATCCTTCACCACAGCCTCAGAGGAAATAACCCTGTAGCTACCTATTAGTGTTTGGACAGTCCCACAGCAGTCCTGCTCTTTGCTCTCACCATGAAGCTGCCTGTAGCAGCTGCTGCTTGGGAAGGCTTAGCTCCAGGGAGCAAAAAAATACCAAACTCACCCATCACAGCCCTTGGCACTTACCAGCAGCCCAGTATCACTCCCTGGCCCAAGTCCAGTGGTATTGTGACCGGTGGCCCAAATTTTGTTTGCTGAAACAAACTTTTATATATCTGCCTTGCAGACTGCCGTGTGTTATAGGCAGATCTGAGTCCTGAAAACAATCTAGCACAGAACTTAGAAACGCTCTGAATTAGAGGCTAACTCATGGGTTTTTTTCTCAGCTTTAAGCCTTTTCATCTTTTTTTCTTACCAGTCTGAGCAAACATTTGAGTGGATGGCTTGTCTCATACTCTGGTACCTGTTAAATCATACTGGTACTCGTACAGTGACAGCCCCTCAGACAGTGATGCACCTTACCCATGACCACTATCGCGGCTGTCTGGCTCTGTGATGCCAAGTATCCACCTTAGTTCGGCAGCACAATATCTTTCTGCAAAAAAAGAGACACGGGCCTTCACTTGAACTTATTTACCACTTTTTTTCCTGTCAGACCAAAGCATTACTTCTGTAGACCTTTCATATGCACACAGAGACTACCCGCAGTATGATTAAAACCCTTTGGATTCTCAGGGCTGCCCAAATGGTGGCCTGAGTAAATACTGTTTCCCAAGTAAGTGGTTAAACAAGCATTGATGGACACATGCCTGACTGACAAAAAAATAAAAAATATTTGGTGTTTGCCTTGCCTCCAGTGTTTGCCTTTTAGTGGGAAATATGTTTGTTCATCTCCTCTGGTTCTTCTAATGTAACTATCAGGGCTACAGCAGGATAACACATATCTCCCCATTCCTGTTGTTTCTCTGTATGAAAGTCGGAAATCTTGGTGGCAGGAAAGGGAATGACAGTTGGACCTCTTGAGCTCAGGTCTGACAACTGTGTTGTTTCTGCCCAGTTATGAGGGTCCACAAATTCACAACTTGTAAACACAGTTGTGGGTACTTTCACAGTCTTTCATTGTTAGCAGGCATATCTAGTTCAGACACTCCATGACTGACAAACACATCATTGCAGAGCCTAAAATTTCCTGCTTACCTTACAGTGTCTGCAACTTGTTTCAGAACAAACATCAGTGTTTCTGGTGCTTTTAGGCTTACATTAAGTCAAACAGTTACCAAGTTTAACTTAATAGGTGACATCCTATTTCAGGGTGATGATCCATTCTCAGCAATGTTCCTTGTTTCTGCAGTGAAGAATTCCCCTGGGAGAATGGTGCTCTTGCACAGTCAGAGAAGACGGCTTTGCTAGTGATCAAAAAAACACCTATTTCCCCCTTCTGCCTCAGGGAGACTTAACTGCTGAGTTAATTGATCACTGACATTCCTTGTCTGAAAACTGATGATCTCATTTTCCTGCAGAATGTAGCTTTCTCTAAATTTCTCTAAACTTCTACATATCATATTTAACATCCTTTGTCCAAGTCACTTGAAACCATTTAAAACATGAAATTCCTTAGGGATGTCTATTTTCAGAAGAAATGCTTCCATCAGGTGTTGTCTTTTTTATTTGTAAATAAATACAGGACAATCAACTGCACAAACCTTTTCACTTTCCCTCCAGACTTCTGTCTAAACTCAGGACTGTGGATGACATTTATTATTGCTCCATATTGCTACACTGGATATTTTTTAGTCCCTTCAAGTCTTGATACTCCAGGTTGTAAGAGAGTCCAGCAGAGATGCCCTTACCACTGTACTGGAGGTTCTGTTAACCAGCAGCACGTAATGCGGGCACTGGAATAGCACAAACTATTTCAAATGTGTCTCACAAGGTGCATTTAGAAGTTAAAATTCCCCACTCTTTGAGAGATGAAAATCACTTGTTCTTTTATGACTGGTTGAGAGTTACTTAAATCTCCATGCTGCAGATACATGGCCCTGCCTGAAATCTGACCAGGCTCTAAAGAATACAGGATAACAATGAGATAACAGAATACAGGATAACGATAGGACAACCAAGCCTCCCCCATGCTTTAATATCCAGATTGTCACAGACTGAAAATTCAGCTTTGCATTACAACTGATAGAGCTGAAGAAAGAAAGAGGAAAGGGATTCTCTGCTTGCTGGTGCACAGAAAGGTCTCTGACTGTCCTGAATAAAGCGAGGAGTTTCATGGGGACAGTAGATTATCAGATTCCTCACCTAAAAGAAACATTAGGTTGTTTCACTGTGGTAACTACCCAGCTGCCTTGTAATGTCTCCTTTCAGTTATGGCTACCCCAATGCAGCCCACCTGGCCGGATTGCCAAGATCTTCATCAGCCTGGCAGAGCCCAGAAGCCTAAATAAGCCCAGGGTGCACCATTGCCTAGCTCACACTCCCTCAGGGGATGTGTAAGGCAGCTAAGAAATTTTAAGGGATTTAGGGATTTGTCCCCTAAAGCAGACCTGCAGCTCTCAAAGGGAGAAACTCATTCCAGGGAACATATGAGAGCATCTTGTTCTGAAGACCCTTTCTGAATGATGTGCAAAATACTGAATAGATGCATCATGCATTGGGCCTCTTTGCAATGCTATTTTCATCGGCTGAATAAAACAAGGGAAAAACCTTTGGAGGGCAGCCCTACAATTTGAGCTTGAAGGTCTCACAGTATTTTGACTCTTCTTTTTTCTTTATGGAGGCTGGAAGAATGAATTGTGTAGTATTATGCAATATGTGCAGGAATTGAAGGCTCTATAAAGAATGTTTCAAATTCTTGCTTTTGGAAAGAGGTCTTTGCTCTCAGTTTCTTTGCTTTTTAAAAATCACTTTATTTGTGTGTTTTTTTCTGTTTTCTCCTTATTGTCCATCTCACATGAATATAGTGTGTAATAAATGCTGGTTGATCCACTGTGGACAAACTGAAGACCCAGTTGTGTCTCCTGTGGATTCTTAAGCTCTCTTAATTTACTCTGTGTAGATCTGATAGCTCCTTTCTCCCATGTTAAAGTCAGTTGGAAATCTTTTTCATAAAAAATAGTACTAACATAAATCCTAACAGCTTCTGAAGTTATACTGGCCACAAGGTATCTTTTTATAATGTGTTTCAGTCACAACTTTTTCTTAGACTAAACTTCGTGTTTCTTGTATCAGTACGTGCCAACGGTAGCAGAGTCTGGAGTTTTTGGAGCTAGCTTTCCAGCAGAAGAGAAATCAGGGATGCAACTGAAGTAAGTGAGAGTTTAATGCTCAGAACAGGAGGTGTACACCTCTGGTAGGACAAAACAGAGTAAATAGCTTTTCTGCATGACAAAATTTTCTTCAATGCTAGGGAAAAATATGTGGAAGTCTTTATTTCAAAGGCATTGGATAAGTGTGGCATTAATATGCTTAAGAGACATACAAAATAGCAAGAAGACTTCTAGTTGCTGTTCCAAGTCATTTTCAGCATCAAGAAATACAGATGAGTTGTCTGGCTTTTAAGAAAAGAGATAGCTGAAGATATGTCGCAAACAGTAAGAACATAAGCAAACACTTTGCCTAAAATGATTAGTTTTCCAGTCACCGCAGGCCACATCATTCCAATTTAATTGCTTTCAGAGATCAAACTACCTCTATTACCTGGTACTCAAATGCACTGTGTCCTATCCTACACCTCTGCACAGACAAGTTCCAGGAAAAGGATTTCAGAAAAACTATTTAGAAAATCAAAGACTAACTTCAATTTAGGGAGCTGATTCTTTTAAGTGCAAAAGTAAAGAGAAGTCTTCCATTTTCACATCTAATACATATAGTATATTTTGTATAACAAAAATGTTCGGAAACCAGCTACAAAATGAAAATGTTTTATAAAATCTATAAAAATATACTGGCTATTATTCGTGATTCTGTGAATGTCACATCTTGTGCACTATGTGTTTAGTTAGAGTATATAGAAAATTGTCTGAAGCATCGTTGCTGATATGATTCCAAATAATTGCATAATTAATATAATATATAATTAAATATAATATATTAACAAATTAATATATAAATATATAGATATATAGATATTAATAAATATAATATATAAATAAATTAATATATAAATAATGCATAATTACATAATTCTGTCTTTAAAATACACTTTGTGGGATACACAGATAATGAAGTCACCTGACTTACAACTCTTTATGGTGCTTTACAACATGAAGCAAACATTGTCTTAAGACCATGGTGAAGTTTCATGCTTGCAGTTTGATTTCCAGCAGGGCACATTCCACCTTGAATTAGTTTTCAACCACTTGCCAAAAAAAGAAAAATAAGCTGCTGCATTTGGATACGGAGTGTGAAATCACCCGGATGGGAGTAATGTGAGTGCACATAATTGTACACCTGTTAGTTATTTCTGAGAAACTAACCTGTTCATGCTACAATTAGGTACAGTGTAAATCACAAAGACAGAAAACACATTCAATCAGTTGGACATGGTGATGGGAAAAAAAATCAGATTTCATGGCTTGATAGAAAAATCCCATTAAGGTCTAAATTAATTATTTCTATGACTCAAATAAATTATCATCCAGGCTTACGTCGGTATTAAGATGAACATTTTGGGGAGAGAGAATTATATGCTCCAGAGGGAGGTAGATGTAAATCACTGCAGTCAAGAATACAAGTGTTTAGCTAGGGTATGCACCGGAAATGCTTCTAGTGGGTATTCCAGTGAGAAATTACTTTGATGTGAGTGTTACCATATCTGGTGTATTTTTCAGATACAAGCCCACAAAACTTCGATTTGCAGTGTCAAAACACGATTTGCTGGCATCACATCAGCAGCCCTGTGCTTTGAAGATAAACATAAACCAAGGCTGCAGCAGCATGCTTCAACACCATGTCAGTAACACAAGAGTCTCAACTGCAGTGTTTTGGCACAATAGAGAAATGTGTGAGCTTTAAGCACTGTCACAGAGTTTAAAACTTGACCATTCACTACCGGTAACCCCAACACCAGTGGCCCAGTGCTGTTTGGATGCTGGCAGCTTGACATGATGCTATTCCCTTTCTCAGTGGCTGCTGTCTCACAGAATTCATTGCAGGATGGATTGTGCATCAAGGCAAGGCATCTGCATGCATCTGCTTCCAAAATATACAGTATTTTGGAATTGTAGTTTCTTAACTCACCTAATATTTTTGCTCAGATAAGAATATGTATAGTATGGTAAGCGAGTGGTTTCTCAGGTAGCTGCAGCACTGTAAAAAGAAATTAATAATCACATTTTACCCATATACTTTTAAAACTCTAAGAGAGATCTCCTAGAGAGAGTCAGAAGTTTTGCATGTGAGTAGTAAAAAGCTTCTATGTCTGAATACATAGACATTACGTGAAATGCTCATTCTGTATTACTGTGTGCCCTGAAACAACAACCTGCATCAACAACTGTATCAATATTATATTGTTGTATGTCTTGAAATAATGATCTGAATCAACAACAAGAATTATGTTACAACAAACACTACTAAATATTTTTTTTATACAAAAATTTTAGCCCAGCAAGTCCTGGGCTCTTTTTTTTTTTTTTAAATGACATAGGCCTTTCTTTAAAGCCCCCTGAAGACAATAGGATTACGTCATTGTCTGCAATAGGCCTTGGGTGGAGTACATAACTTTCTGAGCTTGCTGACCATCTCCTTTCTGTAACAGTTTGTCAGATGCAAGACCACTGAAATCCATGGTAGCAGAGACATAGAAAATGAGTAGGAGACGAGCACAGGAGCAAGAACACACAGTGGCTCTTATGAAACCATCAATCATTTAATTTTTGTTAGCATATTTCATTTGTTCTCAGACAACTGCAAGAGAAATGTAGGGAACAGAACAAAGGTCTCTATGTAACCATTGTCGACCTCACCAAGGCTTTCGATACTGTGAGCAGAAAAGGTCTGTGGCAGATTTTGGAAAGTTTAGGTTGTTCTGGATCCCTTTCCCCCCATGGCGTGGGGCAGCCCAGTTCTAGTTCCATTTCCATTTGAGGAACCATTCCGATGTCTTGAAGGATAGGGAAAGGGAACTCCAGTGCCAGAGGTTTCTTCAGACCCTGAGCCTGGAGGGGAGAGGTGCCCTCCCCTCTTCTCCCCACCCACGTGGTTCCATGGCCGGCATGGAGACAGCACACCAGGCGTGGAGAGGAGGCAAGAGAGTGTTTATTGTTGGGGGTGTTACATTTATAGGGTTTAGGAGGATTCACAGAGTAACCAATTAGAAGTCTCAAGGGGCTTACAGGAACATCCAATCACAGGAAGGGGTTAACAACCAGTAGGAAGGGGTTAAAAGGGGCCAATGAGAACACCTCAGGATATCTTCTCAGGACATTCTTGCATGGGAGATAACAGTTGCTGTGGGGGGTGTTGGGAAGAAGAAACATGTGTTTGCAAAGAGACCACAAAAAGCCATTTTAAGACATGTTTAAACAACAGTTTTCCCATATAGTGCAGGTTTAGTGCCACAGGTTGTCCCCTCAAGTTCTTTAAAATGATCATCTCACTCCATGAGGATCAGCATGGCCAAGTCAGATATGGCAATGCACTTCCTGAGCCCTTTCTAATAAAGAATGGTGTGAAACAAGGCTGCGTTCTCGCTCCAACCCTATTCACAATCTTTTTCAGCATGATGCTCCAAAGGGCCATGGCAGACCTCGATGATCAGGACGGTATCTACATTCGATATCGTACTGATGGAAGCCTTTTCAACCTAAGGCTACTGAAGGCCCACACCAAGACCTTAAACCATCTTGTCCGGGAGCTGCTTTATGCTGATGACGCCGCCCTTGTTGCCCACACAGAAGCAGCTCTGCAGCGTTTAACATCCTGCTTTGCAGATGCTGCTGAGCTCTTTGGGCTGGAAGTCAGCTTAAAGAAGACAGAGGTTCTCTATCAACCGGCACCTCAGGAAGTCCCCCATCATCCCCACATCACCATTGGCAAATCAGAGCTCAAATCACTCCAGCAGTTTAATTACCTAGGCAGCCTCATCTCCTCGGATGGTAAGATTGACGGAGAGATAGACAACAGGTTAGCAAAGGCATACAGTGCTTTTGGAAAACTCCATAAAAGAGTATGGTGTAATAAACACTTGAAGGAAAGCACCGAGATCAGTGTTTACAGAGCCATAGTGCTGTCTACTCTCTTATATGGTTCTGAATCATGGGTCATCTACTGCCACCACCTGCATCTCCTAGAACGCTTCCATCAACGCTGCCTCCGTACAATCCTAAACATCCACTGGTCAGATTATGTGACCAATACATCTGTTCTAGAGCAAGCAGCTGTCACAAGTATTGAGGCCATGTTGCTGGAACACAGCTGCGATGGGCAGGGCACGTCTCCAGGATGAAGGATCACCGCCTCCCTCTTGTTTTATGGTGAACTTGCCACTGGCTGCCGCAAGAGAGGAGCCCCGAAGAGGAGATACAAGGACTCCCTGAAACAACACCTCAGCCTTGGCCATATTGATCACCATAACTGGTCTACTCTGGCCTCAAATCGGGAGGTCTGGAGACACACCATCTATAACGCTGCTGATGCCTTTGAGAACACACGCAGGATCACTCTCGAGGAGAAAAGACAACGCAGAAAGAACCGTGTCTTGCAGAATACACCACCTAAGGAGTCTTTCTGCTGCGCCTTTTGCAATCGGATATGTCTATCTGGTATTGGCCTCATTAGCCACCAGCGTGCCTGTAATAAATGTGGATAGAGCCTTCCCAAATCTTCGTTCGCGAAGCCTAGCCATGATTTCATTTTCCTTTGATTTGTAAGTTTTCCAAGCCAAAAGATGATGGCAACCAGCCAACAATTTAAATATCTTTTAAGGTCATAAATACAATCCTCAGTCTTTGTTTATACTGATATTAGTGTTAGTTCCACTTTGACATGCCTTCTGAAAAAGCAGTAGATGGTCCAAATAAATATTCTCCTCTATTATATCTTCAAACAGCATTTGGGCTCCTGTGAAAACAGGTCTTTCTTTGATGCAATTGCTGTATTTTATGTACCAGAAACAGTCAGCTTTAGCACTTGTAAATCTTTCATAATCACTTCTTGATCTCGACAGTACTGAGTGGCATCTTCTGTCATGATTAGTGCGAATAAACAGATGAATGTAAAAGAGATTATCCCAGCAGAACTGCTGTCTCAGTGACTTTGGAGCTTTATTATGTCATGCTTACTAAGTATTCAAGGTATGAAGCAACTTAGATTTAATTATGCTTTTTCAAAATGTTAAAAATTAACTTATTTATTAAATGAATGCTTTTAAAATGACATCTTAATGTTCCGTAAGTAAGACAGAGGATGATGAGCAATCATTCTACTACAGCTAAGAAGAAAATGTAAGGTAGAGTCAGATTAGAGTGTGGGGTGTCAGCCCTCTAACTAGAAGAATTGTCTCTCTTCAGAAGGAAAAAAGTGGAATGGGGATTAGTATGGCTGAGCTGGGGTTTATAAAGTTTATCTTGTAGAAAACCTAACAGGACAAGTGAGTTTGCTTAGAATAAGAACATGTACACTCTATGTACACTGGGGGTAACTTTGTGATGCCAATGTCCCTCTATCAGTGAACTGTGTTTCAGAGTTAGCCACCCTTAATTGGAGGGCAGCAGAATGCTGGCGATCTCAGCACAGCAGGGGTTGTATCTTTGAGAAGTCTGCTAAAATAATAAACATTGAGGTGAATGGTGGGAGTGGTGAAGCAATCAGTTGTACTTTCTGCTGAGTTTATTTTGAGATGCACTGCAGACTGAATATTTTTCATTTCATCTTAATGCTGAAACCAGAACTCCAGCAAAGTCAATCCGGGAATTGTGAACCAGATGAAATAAGTGTTAATTTGGTAAATTCTAGTACAAGATCCTCTTTCATGGTTAGTAACTGAAGTGTGGACACCAGGCCTGCTTGAAGGGATGCGTGTGTCTGTCACCATTAACAAGATTAGAGTACACAGGCTTTGAAACAGGCGAAAGCTGATCTCCTAGTGTAGCTTGATGCCTTCAACACAATTTCCAGGGACTCAGCACATCTGTAAGCAAAACAGAACAAGGACATGCCAGCTAAAACAGTGTGCAAAAGAGCAGAACAGAAAAGGCTCAAAGCATCTTTCCATCCTACAGCAGTGATCCCTTAGCTAATGGGGAGCAACAGAGCAGAGATAGGCACATGAGTCTTTCCCTCATGGAAAAACATCTTTATGCCCCACAGGGAGACAAGGAGCCCAGAGCCTGGAGAAGAGGGAGTTTGTTATAATTGTTGCCTTCAGTAGCTGCAATGATCATTGTAAAAGCTGTTGAAAAAACCTCACGGCTCAGGTAATTGTGTAAGGTACAGTATTCACACCTTCCCCTTTGTTCCCAGGAAAGAGATGGAAAAGGACATTGCATACTGAGGGAAAAAAAATCAACTCCAGAATGTTGAAAGGTAGTTATTTCCCAGAAAAACTGAAAGAATTATCGTTCCATTTCAGCTTTTATGAGAGACTGCATCCAGCTAGGCAAACCCAGACAGAGGTATAGGTGCATACCTTATTGCCAATAACAGCAGAGACAATAAAGTAGATGTGTTGGTACTGAGAACCTGAGGGGAACCTTTTGGCTGTGCCTTGTTTGTATCTGGACAGATCCTTCCATCTGAATTCAGGCTCTGCAAGTTGTTCTTATACTGTCAGTGTCCTGGTAAATATAAGAATTCAAAAGCCAACAGAATTCCAGAGAATATTCTAAATATTTTCATTTAAAATGTATTTCAGTATGAATTAAACTGTAAATGGTGGAGGGAGAAAAAGAATGAATGCAGTAGGATGAAAAGCAGACACTTGTGAGTTCTCCTGAACAACTCAGACTTGAAAGAGCAAAGTGATTTATAATGCTTACTCCTCTTTTTTTTTAGATGCTTTTCTCTCTAAATCTATTTATTGTTCAAGTCCAGCAGGTTCTCAGTGTCTGACTGACATAATGATAGCCCTTCTCTGTCAAGAGAGAGAAAACAGTTTGCTACATGCTTGCCTGACACTCCTCATTATCATCTGTGCAAAACGAGCACTGAAAGAGAAGAAGAAATGAAAAAACTAACCCACTCTTCCTGGAGTCATTCATCAAGAGCTTTAGTAGCAAATGTTCCCAAACTTGCAACACAACCTCTTGAAACAAGAGCTGACTTCTTGCTAAATTCCAATATTAGTCACAGTTCTGCGGTCACAGCTCTTTGTTTTTAAATAGAAACCCTTCTCATGCCTGTGACAAGTTACTTTGTGGAGGTAAGAAAGGAAGGTAGGCGAGCTTAGGCTGCTGTTTGCCGTCCTCCGTTGCAGGTGACCACAGAGGGCAGAGTGGAGGGGGGAGGAACAAAACAAGCTCTCCAGAGGCTGACAGACACAGGACTTTCTGAAGGGTGAACAATGCAGGCAGTGTTACCCGCAAATGGGACCTTTCAACACCTTTGAAAAGGAGAAAACTTACAAAATTAAACACTCCACAGTGGGTTCCTAGTATCTTACAGTCACTGCCAGCTACAGTCAAACAAGCCTACTTGTATAAGCTTGTTAATGGGGAGAAATGCATCTGATCGGTATGGCATTTGAACATGATTTGTGAGAGGGCTTCTGACAGGATAAACTTTCTTTCCTTTTATGTGTCCTTGGCTTTAGGCAGCACCTGCTCACTTACAGTGACTCGCTATCTGGAGATCTGTCACGGGAGCTGGCCACCTGCGTCAGCAGGGCTTAAAGGGTTCCCACATCAGGCGATGCAGAAGGATACATTACTGTCTCTAATGGTAGCAGAAAGTTGGGGGTGCCAGGGCTTAGCACAAAAGGCATCCAGATACGCACCCTGGTTCTCTGTGACCAAATGGAATGGTCATATGAAGGCTCCTGCGAACTGTGCAATTCAGTCCTGCTCCTGGTAGCATGTACTTATATCCACCCACCTCTCCTGATCACAGCAGCAAGGTTACTGACTCCTTGGAGCTGAAGATCAAACTAATCTTCCACTTGAACCACACCAGAACCCCCCCAGGGAGGAGGTCAGTTCGCTGCTGCTAGTGCCCTCAAAACCCCTGGTGTCAAATATGTGCAAACCCTCAACATTTTGACTCTGCTCACAGTTGTGCTCCTGATGACCCACCCACCCACAAATGAATTTCTCTCCCTCCTCATGAAGGAGGAAGAGACAGGACTCAGTCACATCCAGGGACACCAGGGTCTAAAATGGCTCTTCTGTCTCCTGATAGATCAGGGAAAAGTGGAACCAGGAAAAGCATAGCTATATAACAACAGGCTGTGATCTAAACCCCAGAATATTTTGATCAGAGCTCATCAAGTCTAATATCACTTGCTGAAAACTACACCCAGAGCCATGCAATAATCTCTGTGGCAATAGAGTATCCAGGAGACTACATGTCCTGGACTCCTTTGTTCTGATCCCATGGGTCGGTGCATCCTCCTTTGCCTGCTCATCAACAGGAATAAACAAAAGCCTCATGTCATCCCCAACTCTATCCTGGAGGGAATGACATTTTCTCAGACCTCCTCAGCACCACTGTTCATGTCACAGTGCCCTTCCATGAGCTCTGGCTGCTGTTGGAAGAGTTACACTGGCAACAACCTGCACCACTAGCATGGTATTCCCCTTTAACATGAACACCACCACTAGCTTGGACCACACTGTCCAGCACTGTCTTTTCTTCAAAGTGCTTTCGTAATGTAAGAGACAACATGAGGAAACTAACTCAAAAAACCCTGAGTACTTCCAGGCTCAAATGTCTTGTTGTCTTTACCCCTAGTAGATTTCCACAAGGAACTTCAGTAGATAGCACAGTCTCTGGCTTTTTTGTCCTTTTTCATCTCACTTGCACTGCTGACAGCTGTATATGAACAGAGCGATCAGTGTGCCATAGCATTGTGGCAAGACTCCAGGGCTTGATCCAAAAATTCACAACATTTGAAACTCAGACTACGACAGGCATGGTTTCCCCTTCCCACCATGGAGGAATACTCTCAGAAAAATAAACAAAAGAACATGAATGAGTATTTGCTAGCACCAACCCACATTCCCTATCATTCTCAAAGTAGACGACAGGACACCATCAACTCAGTCATTACTCAGTTCAGTCTATGGGAATTCACTGCTACATTTTCAAAGCAAGTGGTTTGTATCTCACTGTGTTATTCTAATTGTTCTCTGAATATGTATGCATTTTGACTTACACCCAACTAAAAGCTGAGCCAAATGTGAATGAGGAGTGATGAATACTGCTTGTTTCAAAAGGACAGAAATGAAACTTTCACCAAGAAAAACAAAGAGGCAAATAACCACAAGCATAGTTTATTAGAAGCCAAATCTTTGTTTGTCTACAGTGGTACAATTAAAAGTGATATGTATGCTTGACTTCAAGGCTTTAAAATTAAGTCATCTGTAGTCAAATAACGAAGAACGAAGAAAGTTGTTTGGAATTCAAAGACTGAAAGAAAGAAAAAAGTTGCTGAAAGTGACAGTCAGGTCACGACCCACACAATTGCTGGTTTTTGAAAAACATAGCTGAGAGAAGTTGCACGTAACTGTAAAATAACTGCAGAGGCACAACAATTTGAAGACATCTTAACCTGGGAACCGTCAGCTCTGAATCTATAGCACTCTATCCTCTAACAACTGGTATATTTGTGATATAGTCTGTGAACTACTTAAAGACTGTGGACAAGTCTCTGAACCTTGTGGGTCATGCAGTTTCATGGTGTGATAAGGCAAACTGAGAAAGGTAATTGTTTTCATGCTCCAGGCAATCTGCCAAGGGCAGCCTTTCTCTTAAGAGTCTAGGCAGACCTGGAAAAAGCCGGAGGTGAGGATGGTGAACTGTATGTAATAGAAAGGTTAGGATGTATGGAGCTCACAATTGGCAATGACACAGTTGAGAGCCTCTGGGTGAGAATCAAGGGACAAACAAATAATGGAGATGTCATTGTGGGAGTCTGCTATAGACCTCCCAGCCAAAACAGTGACACCAATTAATTATTATTTGAGGAATAAAGGACACTTCCAAATCAACTGCCCTTGTCCTTGTGGAGGACTTCAACTTACCAGAAATAAACTGAGAGCATCACACATCTGGTACAACCCAGTCCAGAAGATTCCTAAAAAACCTGGATTACAACTTTATGGAACAGGTCCTAAGGGAGCCGACTTGGAAAGATGCCCTCCTTGATCTGCTACTTGTCAGCAGAGCAGATCTCATGAGTGAAGTGGAGATCGGTGGCTGTCTTGTCCACAGCAACCATGAAGTGATTGAGTTTAAAATCTCTGTTGACACGAGGAAAAGTGCCAGAAAAACCTCAGCTGCGGACATCAGGAGAGCAGAATACAGGCTGCTCAGGGAACTAGTAAGTAAAGTCCCTGGGAAAATGCTTTTGTAGGTGCTGGGGTCCATCAGTGCAGGTAAGTTTTCAAACATCACCTCCTAAGGCCACAGGAGCAGACAATTCCCAAATGTTGGAAGTCAAGCAGGCGCGGCAGAAAGCCATTTTGGCTGAGCAGGCATCTTCTCTTGGAAATATGGCAAAAAAGGAAGGTCTTTGCCTGGTGCCAGCAAGGTCCAGTGAAATGGGAAGAAATCAGAGATGCTACTTGCTGCTGTACGGAGAAAAATTGTGTGGCCAAAGCTCAACTGGAATTGAAGTAGGATAGAAATGTGGGGGACAAGGAAAAGAGTTTTTCAAATATATTAATGGCAGTGGACAGTATAGAAACAACATTGACCTGTTACAGGATGAGGATGGTCACCTCACAAACAGGAATAGAGACAAGGTAGAAGTGTCTAATGCTTTCTTTACCTCTGTCTTCAGCACAGATGATGGATCAAGGGGGCCTCAGTGCGACCATGACTGCAAGAATGATCAACTCCCAATCGACCCTGAAACTGTGTGGGATCTGCTTTTCCAGCTGGATTCCTTACAAATCTATGGGTCTTGATGGGATTCATCCCAGAATCCTCTAAGAGCTGGCTGATGTAATCTCAAAACATGTCTCAATGATTTTTGAGTAGTCTTGGGAATCCAGAGAAGCCCCAGCTGTCTGAAAACTGGTGAACATTGTCCCTATTTTCAAGAAGGACAAGAAGGATGACCCTGGAAACTACAGGCCTGTCAGTCTCACTTCAGTCCCTGGTTAAGTTATGGAGAAGATTATTCTGGGAGGTATTGAAAAACACCTGAAAGACAACTCAGTCATTGGTCACAGCCAGCATGGCTTCATGAGAGGAAAGTCCTGCTGATCAAACCTGATTTCCTCTTATGGCAAGGTAATTCACCAAATTGACCAAGGGAAGTCAGCTGATGTAATCTTTCTGGATTTCAGTAAAGCTTTTGATAATCTCATAGTATCCTTCTGGACAAAATGTCCAGCACAAAGCTGGATACACATATCATGTGGTGGGTGAGCAAATAGGGAGGAGCTGTTGACTCCCTCAAGATCTCCACAAGTTAGAGGACTGGGCAATCACCAACCATATGAAGTTTACCATGGGAAAGTGCTGGATTCTCCCACTGGGAGCCCTAGTTATGTGTATAGACTAGGGAATGAGAGGCTGAAAAGCAGCACTGAGGAAAGGAACCTGGGGGTCCTGGTCGATGGCAAGTTGAATATGAGTCAGCAGTGCCCTGGCAGCCAAGAGGGCCAAACGTGTCCTGGGGGGCATCAGGCAAAGCATCACCAGCCGATCGAGTGAGGGGATTGTCCTGCTCTGCTCTGCACTGGGGCAGCCTCACCTTGAATATTGTTTGCAGTTTGGGGCACCACAGTATGAGTAATATGTAAAGCTATTAAAGAGTGTCCAAGGAGGGCAATGAGGGTGGTGAAGGGCCTTGAGGGGAAGCTGTAGGAGGAGCGGCTGAGGTCACTTGGTCTGTTCAGCCTGGAGGAGACTGAGGGGAAATGTCATTGTAATCTACAGCTTCCTCATGAGGGGAAGTGGAGGGGTAGATGACAATCTCTTCTCTCTGGGGAACACTGACAGGACCAAAGGGAAAGGCCTGAAATTGTGTCAGGGGAGGTTTAGCTTGGGTATTAGGAAAGGATTCTTCACCCAGAGGATGTTTGGTTACTGGAACAGGCTCTCCAGGGAAGTGGTCGCAGCAGTAAGCCTGACAGAGTTCAAGAAGCATTCGGATGATACTCTCAGGCATGTGGTAGGACTCCTGGGGATGGAACTCTGATAGGGGTTGGACTTGATGATTTTTGTGGGTCCCTTCCAACTTGACATATTTTGTGATTCTCTGAGTCTACGTAAGTTACAAAAGAAAACTGCTTTACACTTAAAAACTAATACCTCTAATTGCATGAAGCTGACTTTAGAATATGCTTAAATTTTTGTAGAGATATCAATTTAATAGTTTTCTGAGCTGTTATAATTGAATAATAATCTCCGCATAGCAGCAACAAAGAAGAAAGGGTAACAAAAGGAATATGTACCATGTTTTAAATACTGAAGTTGAAAGAGAGCAAGCCTCGGAAAATAATCCATTAAGAGAATCCAGGTTCTGCAGAAACAAAGATATTACTTTCTTCTTGCCCTGTTCCAGAGGATGGCATCCTGTGAAACCAATGGGAGCAGAATGAAGACACATAGAAGGTAGTAACATTGCATGACAGCCCAGCACTGTGTGAAGTTCTCCATGCCATTAAATTGAGAAGGTAGCTGATTTTATGGCGAGGATAACTTAATAAGCAAAATAGCATATACTGCAATAGTAACCATGACAGCAAAATTCTGAGAAGATGAGACTACTCCCAAGGACTAGAAGGGAAAGCTCTCTTGCACATCACAGCTATTATTATCTTGTTCTCCTTTTCCTTTCTATCATCGTGAAAAGATGGCTACTTCTATGAAGTTGTTTTGCAGATCAGAATGTTCATGATGAAACCATGAAGACAGATGCAGTTCAGGAAAACAAGATTCTCGTAGAAATCATAGGAAGTATGCCAGAGGGAGAAGCAGAAGATGCTAGTTAGAGCAGAAAAGAAGTGATTCTTAAACACTCAGATATTGCCCATAATTTATAAGCATCAGTGAGACGAAAAAACTCAAATCCAATGGGATAGGTACCAGAAGAAGACCTTCTGGAAGCTAATTAGGAAATACATACATGCTATATTGATCAGCTAGGGCAGACTGCTTTAAACCTCACCACTGCTGGCACAGACTAAACACCTAGATTATGGTATTAAAAGTGCCAAAACTGAACAGCAAGCTCACAGACCAAAAGCTTTCTTCTTTGCTCGTTGCCTTTGATTTACTGGCAGACATACTCTCCAGACTTCTTAAATCCAGGTCTTGCCCAAGACCCCATGCAGCAGAAATCTCTATTGTGTAACATTAACATGCAGCAAAGTTCTGAAATAGTTAAATAGGCCGAGTGACACATGGGTATTTGCCTCTGTTTTGAAGTTTAAAGGAAGAAAAAAACCTCCATCACTTGCAAATCCTGGGCAAGTTCCAGCAGGTAGAACATAAGGGTGAAAAAGTCCTTCCACATCTGTGTTTATTATGACAAATACCACTTAAACTCCCAGTCTACATTGCAACTGTTGGCTATTTTTGACAATATGACAACAAAGGTGGAAAAATCAAAGGTGTGTCCCAACCTCCATCCCCATTCCATTATCTGAAGATTTACTTCGAGCAAATTACTGTTCTGTGTTATCTGTCAGCTCTCCACTGTCAATGTTGAAAAAGAAACATGGGGAGACTAACCCTGGGTTCTTTACGTCTGAATAAGTAAATGCTTTCCCAGCAATGCCAGTACAGGCGAAACCATTCATAGAGAAAGAACAAAGTAACAAGCAGGGTAACTTAAGCCTTAATTAGGATATTGAATCTGTTGAATTTCCTTGCCTCAGGAGCATAGAATAGGAGAGAAAACTCAAGTTTTTCGAAGGAGACTCAAAAGTTCTCCACTTTTCTCTGAGTCATCTTGCTTTGGGTACAAGAAGCAGGCAGTCATAGCCAAATGAAACAGGTGGCATAGATGGATGCTCTATAAAGCTTTGCATAGCAGGAAAGGTTATACACTACGATGGTACAGGCAGAAATTTGGATAAAAAGAATGATTGTGTAAAATTATATGGTTTCCATTTATGCTGTGCTATATTGTTTCTATAGAATCTCTGTAGACAAACCAGGTACTTTTCTCCATCCCATTGTAAAATACCAAAATAACTGAAAATAACCAAAATAAATGAAAGTCTGCAATCATGCTATGCCATAGGTGCTTGCTGCAGTCAACCTCTGAGACAACTGTTGGTGTTCCTAAGACAAGGAGACCAACAGGACATAACTGCACTTCCTGGTGCTTGAGCTGAAGATGTTTCAGCACAGAACTATCATTCTAGATATTCGTCACTGATTGACACAGAAGCTTCATAAAACTGAGTGTTTAACTATCAAGTGTCTTTTTTAAATAGAACTATTCAAGGCATTATAAATTTTCCTTTCTGCTTAGCCAAAGACACCATCAGTATGTGCTTTAGAAATCAAATGGCTTCTATATTTTACTGCTGAGCACTGACATCTCTGCTTTGGAAGTAGGTATGGTCTTGACTTAGGTTTTTTTCTGCATTAAGCAGAAAAAAAGGTTTGTATAAGAAAACCCATAGGAGATAATTCGTCAAAAGAAAGAGCAACACACTTTAAATGTGGAATAAGCCGGTCTTCTAAATGCTCGGACAGACACAGGTGTAGAGCAAGGCATGACCAGTGAGCAGAGTGTAGTGGTAAGAGGTCACAGAGCAGAGTAGATGCAGAACTGAAAAGTATTTGAGCTCTTAGAGGGAGCTGAGTTTTCTCCTTTTTGTAACACCTTCACAAAGGCATTTTCTGAAAGTCGAGTGTCTTTAAATTGTGAGAGTCTTGTGCTAATGTGGCTTACAAAGGTAAAACTATTTGATCCATAAAATTATTAATATGACCAGCCTATACAAGCCTGAGCATCGCTGAGTGGCTGCCTAGACCAGTAAATCAAGTGCCTGACTATAATGAAATTACTAGCTTAAGTCTCACTGACTTCATCAAAACTTACACTTTGTCAGCAAGCTTTTGGTTTAATGGTTTCTCCAGATCAAAAGGGAGTGTTAACAAGCTTTGGGAAATCCTGAAGAATACTCCATGCCTCCTAGTGATGTACATAGTGCCACTAACAAGAAAATTTCCCTGAAAGGAATCTAAGGTATTTTTTCCTAGACATGCTTATGTGTCTCATACTAAAAAAGTACAAAAATATCAGTGCACAAAAGTACCTGAATACTATTAGAGGCACTTACGGTGGAGCGGACCACTTTGAGAAGCTGCTTTCTGTCAGTGAGTGAGAGGACACTGAGACAATCCTCTTTCTAGTGGAGTTCCTTCTAAGTATATTTACTTAAACATGGAGGCAAGCTACTGAATAAAGCCTTGCTGTCTAGTCACTTTTAACATTGCAATTTTCTATTGGCATATTTCACTGTTAAAATGCAGTTAAAGGAGTGTTGTAGATGTGGTAAGCTGGTGTAACTCTCACTAAACGCACATAGACATACCTGAAGGCCTGCTCAGTTAAGAAATAATGAACTTCGGCCAGTGTTTTTATTTTGTTAAAGAAATAGTTTTATTAATATTAGCTGTTGATATGAGACTAATTAAAACTCTTGTTGTAAACAAAAGTTTCAATTGGTAGAGCTGAATTCCAGTCTTCAAAAATGTAGAAAACTACTTCTGTGTGTAATAATACTGTAGCATGGCCTCCTGGGCAAGAGACTTCTATCAGTCCCCGTTTGGGAGAGTACTTCACCTTTTCTCTACCACTTCTATCTGACTTTATAATCTGCAACAGTACTAAACCCTTCAGAACAAGACAACAATGAGGCTTATTGTAAACCATGTGGGCTCTAGGGAGAGAAGGACTGTGCATCCTGACTCTTTTTGCTAAGCCCCTGAGAGAAGAACAATGAAACAGGAATCTTGTAAAGGATTTATGATGCCTAGGATTAAGAAAACATGTGAATGGTCTTGCTTAACTAGCCTGAGATAAGAGAAACATGTGGAACACTTCAGTGCAACATAACTAATGGTTCTGTGCAGGTGCTAAATAAAACAAATACTTTATCAAAGCTCTTGTTTCAGACATCAAATAAACAAACAGAGTGAACCATGTAGTTCAGAAGTGAATTTAGGAAACTATTCCAGTGACTATAAACATAATGGCATTTCCTAGGCTGTTATGGGGGATATAAACTGCATTCCCTTGCGCAACTGTACCTGGCTTCACTCGCTTCACAGGAGCCTTCAGAATGCAGTTTTCTCAAAGGTAAATGTCAGGAGGCATCTATCACAGCCAAGCAGAAGATGGATCCCACTGTTTAATTTCTTGGCTCTGAGCCCGTTATGTTTAGACTCTCACGACAGATACCGTAGTCTTCTTGGAAGAACTTGCAAAAGTTGTTTTATGTTTGTATTCTGTCTCCCAAGTCCTAAAATTACCATAATAATACTCCATGGAGTAGTATCTTCTTGAGCAGAAGGATACCAACAGACCATTTGGCTTGATATCAGGAATGACAAGGACCATGGAACATTTTCTGTACCTCTTGTATCATCTCATCATTGAAGTAATATCTTTGGACCATACTCAAAGCTCTCCTTTTAATCACAAGATCTAGAGATTCAACTGTATGACTTAAACACAGATATATCTGTGACACTTGTAAGCCTATTTACACTACCAGAGATAAAAGTAGCAACTTTTTGCTTACCCTCAGATCTACAGTCAAGAGACAGAACATGCATGTTATCAGATTCTTATTTTTTTCTTCTGCAGGTGCTGAATTATAATAAATTTTGCCACTGCTGTATCAATCAGTCTCTGATTATTACTAGAAATTACTTATATCTTATTTTGTATCCTTGCTTTTGAGCCAAAAGATACATCCCTTTGCTGAAGATAGAGAGGTTAGTCTAGAGGCTAAGTCCTACGAGGAGCAGCTGAGGGAGTTGAGATCATTTAGCCTGGAGAAAAGGAGGCTCAAGAGGGATCTTGTTGCTCTCTACAGCTACCTGAAAGAAGGTTGTAGCAAGGTGGGGGTGGGCCTCTGGGCCTCTTCTCCCAGGCAGTGAGCAACAGGATGAGAGGACATAGCCTCAACTGTACCAGGGGAGGCTCAGGTTGGACATAAGGAGGAATTTCTTCACAGAAAGGGTGATTAAATATTGAAATGGACTGCCCAAGAAGGTGGTGGAATCACCATTCCTGCAAGTGCTCAAGAAAAGAATGGAGATGGCAGTCAGTGTCCTAGTGTAGTTGACATGATGGTGTTCAAAGGTCAGACTTGATGACATCAGAGGTCTTTTCCAACCCAACTGATTCTGTGATTCTGTATGGCACAGCTAAATCTCTATCTGCAGCCAGGTCACACCTGCTGGATCCATCACTGTTCTTGAGTGTGATTCAAAGACAGCTAACTCATCTGTATCTGTATTTCACAAGTGTCAACCCCTGCTAACAAAGATGAAGTGTTTTCAACAGCCGGAGCTTACACAGATTCCTGCACCTCCACTTTAGGTCCTTCCTAGCCACCAACTCAAAGTTTTCTGCTTCCCATACACAAAAGCTGTGCTGCACCACTCCTAAACAATGGAAGGATGACCTTTCGTAGGTCTGAAATAAATGGTCTAGCAGAGCTGATATAAAGTTGTCCTGACGTGTCTTCATTAGGCAACAGAACCAGTGTTGGTTTTAGAAGTTATTGTTTCTAAATTACTAGAGAAAATGTGTTACTTGTTACAGTATCCTTGCTACTATCTGCATCTCTGATATGCTATGCATCATAAGATACATATACATGTCTTTTCAGAGTAAATCAATTTATATACAGTTAATTATGAAATTTTACCATTAAGTGGTGTTTAAAAAGACCCTTTCAAAGGAGGGGATATATGGGCTAATGTTAGAGGTACCATCTGCTCAGGTTCTGTCCTGAAAAACAAACATGCTAGTCCTGATCAAAATGACAAAATGCTACTCATAAACCTTTCCACCATCTGGCTGTACTAACTGCTGTTGAATACAACTGGTCTGCAGAGCCACGAACATCTTGCTTGATAGAAGCAACAAGATGGCACAAAATCACTAAAACTGACATTCTGAAAAAAGCATCTGCACTAAGATGGGGCACGTACCTGAGAAAAGATCAGCTAAAGTTCCTTCACATTCCTACTCCTTGAAGTTAGAAAATGTGTTATTATCTTGTGACAGAAAGAAGTTATAGCAGACTCCTCTTTTCAGTCCGTACAGTGATTTTATGACATTGAAGGAACCAGATAGTATTTGAATTTTTAATACTATGGAAGCCCATCCCTTTGAAAGCTAATCACCTAGTTTTATTTAGTGAGCACAGAACAATGGCTTTCTGGGCAAAAGTGACAAGTTATGTTTCTGGCTCGTCATTTGATACTCCCTCCCTTTTAAACTGAAAAGTGATATGTGATTTCAAGTTGCTAACAATGGCTCCCACAATAATGATGTGATGTGTCTGACACAGTGTCTGATGCATAGCATTTTGGGATTTGTTTTGTAAGGCAGTATCCCAAACTAAAAAAATACTTTGTAGTCTTTGGATTTTTTGAGGTGATTTGTATTCAACAGACAGTTTTACTTGCGTTCCTTGTGTGCTGATTAGATGTTATTACCAAAAAAGAGGCACAAAATACATCAGAAAAGTTGTGTTTCAAGTGAGTTCTGATATAGAGATATATATATATGTAAAGTCTCAATTTAGATGGTTACACTGCCTTCTGACTCTGTTTGAGAGACCATGAAAAAGAACTATTTGTTGTGCTAGATTCTGGGAGATTCAGAGCTGCTTCCCCAAAGGAATAAAATACTTATTAATCAAAGCCTCCTCAGCAGTTATTACAGGCAATTCCTGGCTGTGCTATGGTACCACATAGAAACGCCAGACAAAGATCTGCGCTCTGGACAGACATTGTCTGATATCCCTCTTGCCTTGCATACAGTGTCATTTTCTGAAACCCATTTAAACTTTTTTTAATGACAAATGTTTAAAACACCAGACTTTACTGTTTTATGTCCTTTCTGTGTATTGAAGCTTCTGATGTTGCAGTTGCAAAGGGTTGGGGGGAGATGAAGCATGTCTTTCTGTTCCCTCTAAAGCAGATCCTGTTAATTAAGTGTGAAGGCTGCTTTCAGCCTGGAGTGCCCTCTTTCTGGTTTCCTGTTTCCTCTCCCTTTTGTCCCTGACTTTTCTGCTGCACATTCTTTTGAATCCCTGCTACTCTCACCTGTCCTTCCTGGGCAAGCAGCCCATTTCCCAAAGCAATTTGGGTCTACAGGGTCAGTGTACATCTCTTTTGTTCCTGTTGTCAAACAGGGCTTGCTTCTATATTTTTAAAAATACAATGTTTATAATTTTTATAGAGACACATATATGTAAATATATAATAGAGCTTAGTTAGATTGCTAATCCCAAAGTGATGAGAGGTGGGAAGAGAAAGTTATATATATTCAATGTGTCACTTATTTTGCAGGCTCTCCTACTACTCATTTTCACTAATGTGGTACTTAGTTGGGCCTGTTCAGACTGGTAAGAGATGACTGAGACAGGATCTCACCAACGTACAGAAGTATCTGAAGGGAGGTTGCCAAGAGGCTGGAGTCAGGCTCTTCTCATGCCAAGCAATAGGACAAGAGGCAATGGGCAGAAACTAATGCACAGGAGGTTCTACCTGAACATGAGGAAGAGCTTCTTTACTGTGTGGGCGACCAAGCACTGGAACAGTTTGTCCAGAGAGGTTGTGGAGCTTCCCTCGCTGGAGATATTCCAGAACTGTTTGAACACAGTTCTGTGCAATGTGCTCTAGGACGATCCTACTTGAGCAGGAAGGTTGGACCAGATGACCCCCTGTGGTCCCTTCCAAACTTATGCATTCTGAGTTTTTGAATAGACACAATCTTTGAAATGAAGAATCTTCTATTGTTCCCTTCCCATAGAATGAAATGGATTAAGACAAATTCAGTCACAAGCATCAAAGGCAAAATCAATAGATTAAGCCTCAGTTAAGATATTGATGACAGTAAATCTACTGGAACAAATGACTGCTACTGTTTGGAGGAAGACACATGGGCAGTGATCTCAGATAATAAAGAAGAAAAATGCCATACAGAAATAAAGTACAGAGGGACTTCCTTGAGACTAGTCAAAAGTATGTTGAGAATGAAGAATGGAGATGCAACAGGACTTAGTAGCAGTCCCACAACACAGTAAGTCCACTGGTACTCAGGCAACTCTAACCAACATTCCTCCCTTTCTAAACTCAGACATGCCAAATGTATTTAATAATCTGCTTCAAGCGGTGCCTTTAGCAGTGTCAACCAGCTAAAGAACTACTCTGAACCCTGTTCCACCCCAAGATTGCAAAGGAAGGACTTGAGGTCAAGCTCCTTGGAGTCAGCAAGATTTGCACTACCTAGTACAAAAATCGGTGCTGTCAAGTTCTGCCATCGCCTTTGGAACAAAATGTGTACTCAGGTGGCAATGGCTTCGACCACTAGAGCTGACATGACTTTGGCTTTGGCCCCTGCCTCTGGAAGGTGAAAATTTTGTGAAGGGTTTGGCACATTTAGAGCAATAGTGTTGCTCTTGTATTGTTTCTCCAACTTTGAAAGATTATATTCTCCTTGCAGGGAAGGGGAGTTAATTAGTGAAAATATCAGCTCTAGGCCACAGTAGACTAAAAACCAGATGACTCTGTCTTCCCTTCTCATTCTCATAGCATCTATAGGAAACAAAATTTCCTTACTTGACTTTCCTAAACAGTTTTCCTGGTAGAAAGTACTCTAATTGTACAATAACTCTCTAAAGTAGAAATTGAATGAGTAATGAAGAAGCTTTGCATATGGCAGTTTTATCTGGGCTCCTTCTTTCCCATAAAGCACACATGACAATTGTACTGAAGAGCTACTTTTTCTTGTCTTGATCTATTTTAAATCTGACTGATGCATTTCCTGAGGAAGTATTTATGTCAAAAGAGATTTGAATTGTTTCGCTCCTCAAATGCTTTAAGGAGATTTCTTTTCTTAAGCATTTTGCTTTAATGACAGATAAATTGTAATCCCAATTAACTGCAGGAGTGAAAGTGACCCTGAAAAAACATGTTCTTAAGTACTTGTTTGAATTGTAGCCAAATGATCAATAGCTGCTGTCAGGAATCTCTCAAAAATGAATCATTCTGTTTCCAAATAATTTATGTTAATTAATTTGTATTGAAAGTTTTATAGGTAATGCTTACATTATGACAGTTCAACATGCCATGGTAACATCTGTTTGTGCTTATCTATATGAATACAAAAAAAGAAGCAAGACATGTAAGATGGGTCAATTCTCAGGTTTCATTAATCACTAAAGGTAGAGAGTGGAGAGGAAAACAACACTAAAAGAAAGGAACAAAAAACTAGTCTCAGTAAACAAATTTTACTTTTGCCTACAGCTGTCATATATCTAAGAATTAGGTGAAGGATATAGTCTCTGTTCACAGGAATAGGTTCAGAATACAATATTGCTTAAAATCCTTTCAGGATCAAAATGAATGAATCTGACTTTGATGTGATAGTTCTACCTATAGCCTGCACATATGATTTTTCAGAAGTAATTTTGATTGGGTTTTGTGATAAAATGAATGACTTTCTGTTGTGTAGCTTTTGTATGCTGTTTCAAGTAGTTGCCAAAGACCAAGAACTGTTCAGTGAGGAAGAGATGCTTAGTTTTGCTTTTTACTAAAGGAAAGTTCTCATCCTTTCCTGGTCATACATAACCCTAAATGTGTAAATGTATTGTCTGACTACTGACAAATGATATGAGTGGTTTTTTCCAGTCAAAGGCCAGCAAGAATGAATGTGAACTTCTCAATTCAACTAAAAGTGTTATTTGAGTCCCTCTGGCTCAAGTAGGACTCCAAATTACTTTTTGAAAACGTTATTGGTTTGATGATCTTGCTTGAATCAGGTCTGGAATTTCTCTGATCTTTCCACATGGGGTGTATCTGCAGTCTTACTAATTCCTTGAGTAGGTCAAAGGAACTGTATTATGAGACTTTCTCATGCATTAAGGACTTCTCTAAGACAAATCTAGAAATAATTTTATCAGGTCAAATACATTTGGTAAAAGTATATTTCTCTTGAATGGGAACAGAGCTTGGGTGAGTAATTTCTTTACTTATTATGTCATAATGCATTTCTCAGGATAATACAATCATAGACTTGTATCAACAACGATTTCATTATCATTTATTGTTTCTTCTCTCTAGGAGAATATCTTATTTAAAAAATTCTGTTTGATATGCTCTCAAAATGTCTTGATAAAGAAAATATATTACTTTTGATGCACACTTTATTGCCTCCAAACACTGTTAGTTTGTATGATTCTTTAATTTCACTGGTAGTTTGTATTGGATTTATCCTTTTTCATGACCAAGTTCAAAAGGTATCAAGCAGAAGAAGCAACTGTAACAAACAAAAGTACACCAAGATCTGTGCAGATTATCTTTATTCTGTTTTATGAAGGCAAAAGAAAGACATCCTTTTCAATTAGCTTTATGTATTGTAGTTGCTACCAAGTAGAGAAAAATCAGAGCTCCCACAGTGGACAGGTGACTCCCAGAAGCATGTAGTACCTGTGGAAGCAATTACTAGTCTCAGAAATGGCTCACACCCCAAATATTTGTACACTTGTCTTCCCTTCATTCCAAACTCCCAGATCACCATTTGGTATAAAAAGCTATCCTCTTTTTTCTCCTGCTGAGGTTACTTTGTACGGGAACTCACTACCACGTGTTCAATTCAGGGTGCGTGAAAAAGGTATTTCCTTGGTTGGCACGAAGAAAGGGAGAAAAGACAAGTCAGTTCATCAGACCTTCAATCAGGTGGATGAAGCTGCTTTCACTTCACGAAGCAGAAGGTTTGTCAGCCTGAATTGTGCCTACCCACACAGAGCAAGAGTGGGAAGAGCTCTTAGTGAGATCCCTGGGCCACTGGGGCAGTCAGTGTCTGCGCGGTGTGTCTGCTCCAGGCTGTTGGGCCAGGACTGGCTGGCCCACAAAGCTCCATGGCAGCTCAGTACCTCCGTGTGGCTGTAATTATAGAAGTAATTTCAGTAGAGGACATAAGCCATAAACTACTGCTGCATTTAGATGCTGATGTTCCAAAATAGCTCCAAGACACTTCTGTGTGGGAATAGGTGATAAACCTAAATCTGTGCAGATCCAGAAACTGATACAAACTACCTTTCCTCCTCAAGTTGCTTTGCTTCATTTTTTCATAGCTGTAGGAGAAGAATGTGAGATTTAAGACACAGAGTTTACTTTGTGGCGCTTTAATTTGGAGCACCATCATCTGTAATGTAAATATGGTAAGAACCTTCAACATCAGTGACCAAAAAAAAAGGGGGGCCCCAGCTCTGCCAAAGTCATGGTCTGAAATTGTGCCAAGGATTTCAGGCTGGCAAATTAGTAAAGGAGCCAGATAAATCAAAATGAGTGTAACAGATCTCATCTATTTCGGCACAGCTTAGCCTCTTCATTGTGTCGTTGTCATCAATACCCAAAACCATTTAGTTGCAGGAATAAGAGTATCTTGCAAATAAAGCAGAACCACTAAGAGGAGAAAACAAAAAGGAAAGGAAAGTGAGAAGTGTAGTCATAGATGTGTAATAATAATACGATGGAACTATTTAAAGTGTTTTATATACTGAAAGCAAAAAAAATTTGGTCCCATTATATAAAATAATTTAGTTTCCTGGTTTTGATTGACATTTACTTGTAACAGCTGCTTACAGGTCAGGTAACATAAGCATTCAAAAACCAGGCCTAATGAAAAAAATCCTGCAGCTAATATTGGTGTTAATTCTATTTCATGCTTTTGGGCTCAACTGCATAGAGAATTGTTTAAAACAGAAATGCCTTGAAAACACAGTCTACAAAATGCACAAATGTGCACAATCTGCCATCAAAGCAAACCCCTGAAATATATTTCTTCTCACAAAAAATGTACAGTATATACAGTATATAAAGTTCCATCAAAGACAAGCCTAGTCCTTACTGCTGCAGAAAGTCTGGGCACAGCTGAGTCCTTATATCTCAGCTTTGTGGGAAATATGTCATACGGAGAACCCTTGTGCAAAGTTTGTGAACATCTGCTGGGCCAGGAGCTAGATGGATCTACCCAAGGGGGTGTGCCAGGCTAAATATGAATTTTCACATGCATCTCTTCTCTGTCATCTTCACAAAAGTAAGAATAAGCAACCAGTGTAAGAGTTCAAACAGGGTACCCTCCTAGAAAGCTTTTGAGGCACTTGGAAAATAAGGTAACTGAAACCCTCAAGTGACTGAGGGCCTGTCTCCATTGCACGCTAGAGCATGGTCTCAGCAGCAACAATACAATACAGGCCAGGTCTAGGAGCTGGAAGCCACCTCTTGAACCAGTAGTTTGGGCTTTGATCTTTTCATTAAAAATTATCCATTTGGCTTTGAAGAAGCAAGTCTAATCTGAATTGAACTCTCTGTAAATATCTGTAAACCAGATATTTCAGTAGGGAAGGACATTAATGGAGTTTAAGATTACTTTATTAATTATTTCCCAGTAAAGATGGACAGAAGTCATTATAGTGTGCAGTAGGATGTATGTAATGAATAATGCTGTCTTCCAAAACCAGAACTGTTGTGCTAAGAAGACTACTGGTCACTAGGAATCTAAAGAGGTTTGAAGGGCACTTAATGAAGAGGAAACCTTCAAATCCTGGTAGAAAATAGCGTGTATATGTAATATTTGGAAGCCTTATTTTCCTATTGTGAGATCAAAGCAATTTACATAGATTTTACATTTCAGCTGCATTATTGCAGGATCCATCTAGCTCTGGCAGAGAAGATAACTCAAGTGCCCCACTGAAAGGTGTGGTCTTTCAAGCATTTTTCATTATGTCACAGTGCTGGAATTTAACTAATGGCTTTACAGAACAGAAAAGTCATTGCAATGCAGTAAAATCGAGCCCTTTTTGTTATTCTTGGCATTCAACAATGATTACACTTCTAAACTAAGGCCACCCATTTTTTTACCTAAGCTCATCAGTATCTTAAAAATCCTTTCATAACTGTCTTGCAAAACAGACTATTTGGAGTTCAGTTTTAATCTAACACCAAGTTTGTACAATCACAGCAATATTGGCAGAATTAAGCCTGCTTTACACCTGCGGAGATGAAAGGAGAATTAGCACCTCATTGTGCTTTGCTAATGGAATGGGAAGATGACAGGATAATTTCTGTGTAGAAGAGGGTACTTGTTCACATGGAGTCCCTTTGCCTTTTTCTGTCTCAGTAATTTTCAATTTATGATCTACAACCAGTGGTAGGAGACCATAGACTTTTTCTTGGAGCATTTCAGGGTTAGAAGAAGCAAGTCTATTGCCAGTGGACTTGCATTTGCTGAAATAATATAATCTGAAAACGTTAAAATTGATTTAAAAAATAAGTTCTATATGCTCTCCTTTGTAGCTGTCCGGTAGCTTACTGAACTCAGTGAGAAAAACAGACTGAACCATAATTTTCTTGTCCTGAATCACAATAGCAGAGGTGGTGTTGTGACACCCAGCTGGACAGCACTATTAATAAAGCCGCAAATATTTGAGGCGAAGAAACCAGCCGAATTTCCCGGCGGGATGCTGCGGCGCCTGGTGAGGTGCGGAGCAGCGCAGCGCGCAGTGCCATCCTGTGGCCGCGGCGGGGGGTTCACCCCGCGGCCCCTTGCTTCCCGCTCCCCGCTCCGACACGGGGGCACTCTGGAAGCATCAGTTACTCCTGCTGTATGTCCCAGAAAACACATTCAGCTTCATCCGGCATAAAGTTTTTCAAACTGTCTTCCAGGTGAAACTGGGTCTGGCATTTGGAAGATAATTTGTTTATCAAGGAAAACTTCCATGAGAAAACAGAAACACCCTGCTTTTTGAATCCCTGTTTTCCTCTTGTTCATATAAAACATTCATGATGTCTGAACCAGAAAAGAGCATGTTAATTTGAACAGAACAATAAAAGGTCCAAACTTACAGCCCGTATGTGATTTTGGCATTTTCTGAAGCTCCATAAGGTTTATGCTCACCTCTCTTTTCTTTAGTGTCATGCAAACTGGAAGAACTGACATGCCTAGAAAAATTTCTTTGATAGTTCCACATGGTCCACATGAAATAGGCTAGAATGTCCCATGAAAACTTGGTGGTTTAATGCTTTTGATTTGCTGTTTTAAACAGTGGCAGACTTACTAGATTTGCTTGGTACACTCTCTTTTGCAGTTTCTCGTACAAGTATGGACTACCATCTGCAGCAACAGAATTCGCATCACGTCTTGAACCTGTGTCCAAGCCTGATTGGTACCTTTTGCATGGTTATGAAGCAACTACTATACACTAAAAGCAATGAGTCAATTCTTAGAAAATGCTGGAAATCAAGTTTATATTTTTTGGGTTTTGTTTTCCTTTTTTTCATGAAATAGATTGGGAAAGAAACTTTCAAGACCTGTAAGTTAATTTTTCAAGGACACAAAGCGGAACTCTCTGATGGAGCTCAGAGGTTACGCTCCTGAATTCAGTTGGGTCAGAACACCCTTGCAGATAATTACATATGAATGTGTAAGTTACACTTCTCAAGGACATAATCTCTTCAAAGTACTGGGGAGGGCAGAAAATTTCTTTACCCTGGAGCTTATCTGAAGTCACTCTGACATTTTCTGTCTGTTTTTTGGGAAAACAGAAGTAGTGAAGTACTTCTGAATAAAACCAGAAAGTTATCCCTTTAGTAACAGCGAAGCATTTGGAGTAGCTTGTTTTCCTTTCTTTCTTTTCTTTTCTTTTTTTTTTCTCTTTTTTAATTCTTCTTCCTCTTCTTTTTTTTTTTTTTTCATCTTCTCACCTTGCTGTTTATCAATCCAACAACCTGTGACATGTTTTTAAAAAAGTCAGAATGGTAAGACTTTCCTCAGGGATGCAAGCCAAAAACAGCTTAGAAAGTATCACTCCCGAGTACACTCTGCTTCTCTTGTTTCAATTATCTAGAAATCAGAGACATGCAACAAAGTACAGGAAGAGAAATCTTTTACCTGTGAGGGAGCCCCAAGAGATACACAACTCCAAATTAATAGAGAACACAGTTTTAAAGACAATTTGGTAGAACAGTGCATTGAGCTGATTTGAAACACATTTTTGCTTTCTGTACGCTTGAAGTATTTGTCCTAGGGAACTGACATAAATGTTGAGCTTAGACTTAGCAGCAATGACTTCATCACTCTGGCTTAATTCTTCAAAGAGTTTATGAATTCTTGTGCTAGGAATCAAGTCTTTTGCTTAAACTGCAGGTTACTTACCCCCCTTTTTTGCCTATAAATGTTGATATTTGCTATAAGTACCAACTAAACATGTTATTAGCTTTATTTTATTGGTTTTATCTTCAGAAAAAACTAGCAAACTTTTCTTATGGGCTGTTGTAAACACATAAAATGATATATGAAGTATAGAGATTTCAAACCCAGTGGGAGATGGAGTGGATTTGTCCCTGTCTCTGTATGATCTTAGTGCTTGATGTGCATTCCTATATCCAAGAGACTATTTGATCTGGAAAATACAGTGTGTGTTGCCTGAACTGTGTTGCTAGGTTGGAAAGCTCAGCCTGTGAAATAGTTCACACAGTTCCTCTTGGTGCCATAAGGGTACGTGCTGAAATAAAGCTCAAAAAAGTAGGTCTGGGTCTAAATCACAAAAGCTGCAACCTCAGTTGCCTCTGCAGGGCTGAATAACGAGACATGGATCAAGTCACATGATGTCATCATATGATTTTTAGTGTATTTCAGCGTGACATAAAAATCAGTTGAAAACCTGTAAAACATAATTCAGAATTCTAAAGTTTTCACCTGTAATATACCTATATAGATGGGGAAGTATTTTAAGACCTCCTTAAATCGTTCAAAAACTATCTTAGACCCATTAACAGCAGAAATATTCTTAAAGTAGGCCAATTTTTATGAAACTACATGTTATTTTTCAGACAGTAATTTCTTGAAAGACGTTTTCCAGAATGTTTTAACAACTTAATTGTAACCATTATTCATTATCCACATAGTTAAGATTCTTTATTTGAAATCAGTTGTTGCTCTATGGTCAAAACATTAGTGAATATTGGACACCAAGCTAGACTTGCTGCACAGCAAATATATTTCTACACCTGAGAAAAGGATATTAGGCAAGAGAGTGAGGGGTGGGTTTTTTACAGGAAGAGAAAAAAGAAGGTATCTAAATTCCAGTATCTTTCCTCAGAAAAACTGAAACTGTCATCCAACAAGAATGAAAGCTGAAAAACCCTCTAGATATTTGCCCTGTTTATACCTGCTACCAGGTGGTGACCTTGTAGGAAAAGCTTGGGAGCCTTTTATCTCCCGTGACATAAGAGTTCATTATTCAAGAGGCAGCTTGGTAGACAAACTCTGTAAATTGCCAGATTTACAGAAAGGGATTCATTTCCACACCAGTGTCAGAACAAAAACAAATACAAAATGGGGAAGGTTAGCAGTTGCCCATGATAGGCTCAGGATTTTAGGCTCTATGCCCATTTGCTTAACCTACCAAAGCAGCTGGTGCAGCAGGAATAATGTGTGTAAACTCTGACACCTCTACCACATGTCCTTCTAGCTCTGATATACATTCCTCCCCTCCCCATCATCCCCAGTCTACATCAGGAAAAACTGTCAGTGTGACTGTGTTTCATGATCCCTTTCACTAGAAAATACCTTTCTTTTACTTTTACTTTTACTTGGTGACTCCAGAGTCCTACATAGGATCCTCCCCATGATGCTCAAGATAGGCCCACTGAACATGAATAATGGAGGCAATGATTCTGGGAACCCTTCCATTTAAAGACTCCATCAACTTCCCATTTTAGTTCAGAAGCAATGGCATGACTGCAGTCTTTCTTGTTTCCATGACCTGCTGAGTTGAAGAGCAGGTGAGCTGCTGCCTGTGTTTGGTGACTGTGAGAAAAACAGTGTGGCACAGCCCTGCCTTCTAGTACCTGATGTGTGGTCAACCTAAATTGCTGTAGGACCAGCTCATCTCTACACCTAGTACAGCCACAGTCTTCTATCAAGGGCATATTCCTAGAAGGCAGCAGAGGAAAATGCTGCCTCATCTATCTAGTTTACCAGCACCAAACAACACCCACCCAGAAATCAAAATTTGGCCCTATATTTGATAAGGCTGTGTGCTAGGGCAGGCAATGACCGTTCTGTGTTTCTTACTCACATTCATACCTATAGCAACTCTTATTCCTCCTTGAGCACCCTTGTGGCAAAATGAGACTGAAAAAGCTAAATGAAGAAGCAGCTTCTTCCTTCTAGCTGTGGAAGAGAAAATGGGTTGATGGACAACTTGCTAGTCTTGTTTCTTCTGGACAGTGAAAGTTCCTTTTAAGTGATGGCAGGTGTATAAAAAGGTTATTGGGAATGTTAATAAGAGGTTGGCAGTGAAGGAAAGGTTCTGGTAGCTGTTGATAAGGAATCACAGAGGTGTCTTTTGCTTTTGCATTTTCCCAGTATATCCTCATTTGCAAAACCTCATGGGCTTCTTCATAGGGAGTTTTATAAGGGACTTGAAAAGAAATAGTCCCTAGAAAGTATCCAGCAGGGTCTTACAAAGTATAGGAAATAGGGAGAAAAAAAGCTAGTATCAGAGGTATAAATATTGTCTGAAAGATGTTAGAAGAGTCCAAGTGGCTCTTCTGGTAACTAGACTGCCAGAAACAATTGGCATAGATTGCAATGGGTGTTTCTTGGATGCTCTTCCATCCCCAAAATCTGTCCAAGTGCTCTGGAAATGTTGTGAGAGTGAGGACTCATACTCTCTTACAGTCTGGACAGGAAATGCTCTTGCAGTGTTTTGGCTTCACTTGTTGTGCCCAGATGACATGGAGGAATGCATGAAAATGAGAAATGATGAAGCAGAAGTGGGGATAAACAAGTTAATAAATAGTGTTTTGTATCTTAGAAGGTTTTTGTATCTTAAGTGGAATCTTTACTCAGGTTCAGAGGGAGGAACATGGAAAAAACATCTTGAATTTTTCCCTCAGTGTTGGCTTGTGTTCACCTGCCCCGGCTATGCTTGAGCTGTGAGCAAAACTCTTTGAGAAGAGAGACCCTTCTAAAAATGGGAAAGTCCTCTGAAAACAGACAAATGTGCCAATGAAGGAAACATGCTACAAAACATACAGTGTCCTGACAAGTTACTCTTGTGGCCAGCCTGCACTTTCAGCTACTTTTCTACATAAATTCCTTATTGAAAACTTTATCAGTTTGATCACATAAATTTTCAGAAGTAGGAAAGCTTGATGTTTATGACTTTGCAGCATGGAAAGAATAGGAGAAATATTGAGGGAATAAGTTTTCTCTTCTCTCTTGGACCTCTATGTAAAGATTTCAAGCTTAAGGTAATCTTCCCAGCATTAGTCACTGGGAATTAGTATGTCCTCTCCAGCTGGCCTAGATGCTGGGTCAGACTGTAAAAACTAAATAGAC
Organism: Pipra filicauda; assembly: GCF_003945595.2. Classification (NCBI taxonomy): domain Eukaryota; kingdom Metazoa; phylum Chordata; class Aves; order Passeriformes; family Pipridae; genus Pipra; species Pipra filicauda. The sequence continues at coordinate 2,759,750 of NW_024104487.1, read as the reverse complement.
TTCAGTAGAATGCCTAAAATTCATTTTCTTTTTCAGATACTTTCATCTCACACATTTCATCGCGTTTATAGGCTGGCAGGTTTCCTGAGGGCAGCTATGGTTTAGATTTACAGTTCCCTGGCCAGTCTGATTCTGAAGAAACGTTGTAACACCTGTAATGTAATACTGTTTCCTAAAAGAGTGAAAAATGTAGTGGTCTGAAAAGGAAGCCTCTAAACTCCAATAATCACAATGTATCACGTATCTCTGCACCCCACTGTGGCAGCCAAAAACCAGTTTCAATTCCCTTTCCCCTGTCTCCACCCACTCGTTTCAAAGAAACCAAACTTGTCTCGTCATGCTGGAGACTTGCCTTTAATTTTTTTTTTCTGGGCTTTCTCCTATTCAGGTTAGGCTGGGGAGACTCTGGAATTTTTGGAATAGAAGGAAATCAACTGTGTGACAATGCAGTGCCTATTCCTTACTACTTAAAATAACTAGATATCCTTGCCATGTCCTGCCAAGCACTGGACAACCAGATTTTCCCTATTCAATATTTATGGGCTCTCATATATGTGCTGAGGGACAGCAAAGTGTGGCACAAACTTCACTGAGAATGATGCAAAATTTAAACTTTAAGCCTCCAAGACTAGGTGATCAGAAACAACACCAAAGGGTATTTTTAACAAAAGGACAGAAGTGTCAAAGACAGAAATGGTGAGTCAGGAACATGAGGAACACCACAGTTTCCTCTGAAAAGGTTCTTATACTTACAGTATATTTTGTTTAATCATCATATTTAGAAAATGGTCACTGAAATAATGACTACTGTTATTCTCCCTACCCCCATTAGTTTTGATAAGATCCTTTCAAGAATATGAGCTTTTACATTTACTGCAGCTTTCTAGCTTCCTTCTTTTCAGTTTTCCATATGCCTCTGTAATTCTTGTTACTAGACCATTTGAAAGTAGGAAGTTAAAGTTATTTCTTGGAAAGTACTTTCGTTAGGAGATTGGTCACTGAAATGTAAAGATTGTGTTGCATATCTCTTTTGTGTGAATGAGAGGTGTAAATAAATTTATAATGGCAAGTAAGAAAAATAAACAGGCCCAAAAATTCTGAATAACCGCTTGGAATTTCTGATATTGATATACATGTTTTTATACAGAGACATTCTCTCTTCATCAATGGCAAAGAACTTTTCAGCCTTCTAAGAGTGTATTCATTAATAATAATTCAAGCTGCTGCTGGTAGAAATAGAAATTACTGAATTGTAGAAGTACTTTGAAGCTCACATACCACATTTCAGATCTGATTACTTTCCCTACTTTCTGTACCCTTATTGGGTGCTTAAGAATCACAGAAACTGTGTGAGGTTTCTAAACTAAAGCCATTTAACTTTTAGTGCAGAAAAGAGCTCCTTCCATAAGAAGCAAATTAGCAGCTTACTTTAATCCTCCACTCATGCTGTTTTTCTGAGTAACCCCAAAACTAGCTCTATATCAAGCTTTAAGCTCATTTAGATTAGCTTCAGATCTGAAACTACACTTTGAAGGAGCGTATCATGTATAATTGCTCTTCAAACCAAGCAAAAAAGGGAAGGACAGTGAGATCGCAAGTGACTTCACCCACTGCAGTGCATAGGGACCTTGGGCCAAGGCTAGATCCAGTGTATTTCTTCATAGTTGGTTCTTCTTGGCAGCTGCAGCTGATGCCAAGGGAATGCCTGTAAGCTGGTAAGATCCATCACCTTAATCTGTTCCTAATGCAGGGCTGACAGGTTTAACCACTGCCACCACCCTCTATGAAGCATGTCATTTAAACAGTGGCTTTAGTGTCCTTCATGCTTTAAAGAAATGCAGTCCTGCTTCGAGCAGGAGACCGAATCTGTTAACTCTCTGAAGTCTCTTACATCCTGGATTACCCTGTCACTTCTAAGTTTTGGTCACTTTGTGGTGCAAGAAGCTAAGGTCCATTAGAAGAACACCTGGACTCTCTGCCTGTGTGAATATAAATCTATGCATGAGACAATGAAAAAATCATGTCTTCATGTCCACTGTAAAATATTAGACAAAATTTCTGGGAGATGAGAGCTGTAACATCACAAAATTTCAAGACACCAAATTGCCATAGCACTACTCCAATGCCTTCTTTTTCATCACAATGGGCATGACTTCTCTCCCTCTGTGCCCCAAATGGCAGCAATATGAGCAACACCCTGTCTGATAAAGATCAGGACCTCATGAAGGGTTGGGCCTGCCAGCATTCACTGAATATTCAATCCACACATGGTTTTTAAAGTGACCTAGCCCCATTTCAGGAGCAGAAAGTTTAGGGAGACCTGAGATAGATCAGATACTTCACAAATTTAAGCTTCAAAGGATATCACAAATATGCAGATATTGTTTGCTTCTGTATTTGAGGGTTTGGAGATCCACTTCAAGAGAGAAGTAGCAAGATGTCACCCCGGTGAGGTGGGGTGGTATCAGGCTGGCCTGCCTTTGTTCTATCTCATTTAGAGCATGCTTGCACATGCAGAGTATTTGGGCTTGACAATACAATTCTCTTCATCTACCTTAGGAATCTACAAACCCTGAAATAACCTCTCTTGAATTATAGGAGAAATAGATGGGTAATATTCCAGAGCCTTCAGTGAAATATAATACTTAGTATTCCTAGAGTAGAGAGAACAACCCTGTAACTCAAATACAGAAGACTTGAAAGAGATAATGACTTTTCAGGTGACCTTTTATTTAATTTATATTAATTATTTTATTTTGTTATCAACACAAGAGCAATGTTCAAAAAGTTAATGCTATTGAAAATGATTAACAAGCACCTGTGACTTAGTATTGTGTAAACAAAACAGAAGTTGGACTAAGAAAAAAATCTGCTTTAATCTGTGCTGTTTTACAAGCATCTCCAAAGAGCTCATTCCAAAAAAACAGTTTTCACAACTGAGTGTTTGGGAGTACGCTGTCCGAGAGAATGCACTGAAATGCAGCATTGTTCCCTTAGGCTACTCTGCTTTCAGAATCTTGTGCTTGCATGGTGTCAAATGGAATTGCTAGGAAGTGCTGGTAGGCTGTCACCCTACAGCTTGTATGGAGTTTGTCCCACAGACAAAGGAGTGGGACCTACAGCAGTGTTAAAGGGAAGTGAAGATCCCTGAGTAAAGGAAACAGCAGGGTATGATCCATCCTGTTATGGCTATTTGACAATAAAACCAAGCCCAGGATGTTGACCACACACAGTTTCATTCTCCAGGCCATAGTTCTGGCATCATCGCTAAGGGCATCCCGGGTAGGGTATGGAGAATTAGCAGCTACAGACCTAATCATGGCATTCATAAGTCCCTCTGGGTACTGATTGCTCTTGAAGATCACAAAATCACAGAATGACTGAGGCTGGCAGACACCTCTGGGGGTTGCCTGTTCCAACCCCACTGCTCAAGCAGAGCCACCTATGGCCACTTGCCCAGAACCACATACAAGCAGCTTTTGAGTATCTCCAAGGAGGAAGATTCCACAAGATTCCAACCTGTGTCAGTGCTTGGTGACTTTTCACATAAAAAAAAAAGTTTCCTGACGTTCAGAGAGAACCTCCCTTGTTTCAGTTTGTATCCATTGTCTCTCCTCCTGCCACTGGACACACTGGGAAGAGTCTGCCCTCCTCTTGTTTGCTATCTAGTGTCCACGGTGTGATTGGCTGGGGAGAAATGAGTATAACCCCACCAGCCTTCATGCAAGTGAGGACTGTTCTTCAAGAAGTTAACTTGCTTGGGCTTCATTACCAGCAAATATAGTTTTAAAAAAAGTTGTTCACTATATAGCTTGAAGAAAAGTTATCCAAACCTCTTAACAGTTCTACCCACATTTCAGACAGGATTAGCCACTGCTATTAATTTGTTGTTCCAAGGAGACAGTAAGAATTTAGTTGATGTTTGCAAGTTCTGTGTTTTTACCAGCAAAGGAAATGGATACCTTGTTTAGAGATAGAAGATAACAGTTTGCTTCCTCCCGGCTTGCCTGTCTGCTACAGCATGGACCTGACCCGGAGCTGAACTCCAGACTTTGACTGAGTTGCAATGAGGGTTTTAGCACCTCATTACGACTAGATTTTTCCCACTCATTGGAACAGGATGCCCAGGCTTAAGTCACCATCCATGGAGGTATTTAAAAGATGTGGAGATATGGCACTTAGGGATAAAGTTGAGAGGTGAACTTGGCAGTGCTAGGCTAACAGTCAAACTTGATATGATAGGTCTTTTGATGATTCTATGGTCCTATGAATGTCTTTCCAAGGACTCAGATGGTCAACATACCTGAGGCAAAACAGTCTCCGGTTGTCATATTCTATCAGCTTCTATGGCAGTGTGAGGTGGGTTATCTCAGCAGCCAAGCTCTTGTCTAGATGCTTGCTCAGTTCTCTCCAATGCACGAGAGAAGAGAATTGGAAGGACAAAAGTGAGAAAAAGTCATGATGAGTCGAAAAATCCAAAGTAACGCTAACAAATGCAAAGGTAATCATTTGCCACCTTCCATCAGCACACTGATGTCCAGCCAGTTTCCAAGCCTCTGATATTTGGAAAAACTCCCTGCCCAGTTTTATTGCTGAAAATGATGTTTTATGACATGAAATACCTCTTTGGTCAATTCGTGTCAGTTATCCTGGCTGCATTCCCTACCAAATCCTTGCTCACTCCTAACTGATTCATTGAGAGGGTGGAGAAAGAAACAGAAATTCTTCATCCTGTTCAAGCACTGCTTAGCAGTACCTAAACATCATGGTGTTATTATCATTATTTTGGTCACAAATCCAAAACACATCACCTTCCTAGCTGTTGTGAAGAAAATTAATTCCATCACAACCGGCCCTGCTACTGAGCCGTAGAAGTTGCCTAAGGCACCGGAACCACAGTTTGGCTCTGTGTATCTTCCAGAGCTCAGTAGCATAGCGTGTAAGACAGGAATCCCATATGTTCATGTCTGCAGAGAATCAGTCTGGTATTTTATTAAATTCCTAGGCAGTGTGGAGGTAATGTCACAGCGGACAACTTTATGTATATTTAGAACAATTATCTTCAATCCAACTGTAAATAATATTCCAGAAAACAGTGTGTCCAAAGTAGGACACACATGAAAAGGCATGAACTCTGACTTTTAATGCATTGCATAATATTCTTTTCAGATAGGTATGCTGTGTTACCCTTGATTTTACTAGTCAAGGGTAGTAACATCTTTGATGTCTTTGTCAACTCTGACTATTGCTGTCTGGAGTCATCAAACAGCATCACAATAGTTGAAAAAAAAAAAAAAAAAAGGACATTTTAATCCCAAGTATGGCTAGTGATGTTCTGTATACTGTTTGTGAAAGGTTATCTGTAAGATCCAAAATTTTGCCTTTGACAACCTTAAGCTGCTTGTTAACCCACTATGTTGCTGAGGGAGTGAGCTGGGCCTCAGTGCTAGTAAAGTACCCAGTTAGTCACTGGGAAAAATGTGGCAGAAGGCCAAATAAATTATAACTTATCTGACCGAATCATAATCATGCTGGCTAGTGTAAGAAAAAACAAACCCAAACCAGGAGAAAACCACAAGCACCAAAAATCCGAATCAGAAAATTATCAGTAATCCATGCTTTACAGATTAAAGTTGGAGAATTAAGACTTTCTTTAATTTCTTTATCACCAAAACATCTAAGATCAGAGAAGTTTATTTCATCTGAACATCTCCACTCCATAGGTCTTTTCGAACTTAAACTATTCTGATTCTGTGATTCCACACACTCAGGTCAGTATAAAACAGTGTCATTTGACTATAGGGTATCTTCTAGGAAGGCATTCTGTGGGTGAAGCACTGCTTGCTTTGATAATTTTCTCCAGCAGCTAAAAATCACCAAAAAATGAGTTTTCTTTAATATTTTAACATTGCTGCCTTTATCCTTTAGACAGACACTGTTGTGACTTTCTCTACTGAAGTAAAGGACTTTTGAAAACCCAGTGGTTTATTTCCACGGAGGTATTGGTAGACTGTAATTAAGCTTTGTCTCAATCTTTCTTTTTCTCTATAACTTAAAATCATTAAAGACTTTAGGAGGAGACCTCTAAATTCTTGCCAGAAGATGCTTCCTCCACTCTATCGGATTGTTTTATGGCTCTTTTCTGTACCCTTTCCATGTCTGAAGTTTGTATGCATGCCTGAGTGCTGTGTGTGTTAACTTCAGAACAGTCCAGATGCCCAGTATCTAGCTCATCAACATTATGTTCAGAGGGAAAAAAATACTTTCAGCTGCTACCCACTTTTCTTCTTTATCCATTAAAGAACTACAACAACATATTTTGTCTCTGCATTGACAGATGGATTTCTGTAGTGCCGAGACTCCTCACACTGCCATCCACACTGCAGACCGGTTTCCATGACTTGCAGACCTTTTTATGACCATGACCATGCACTAAATGGCCACATCAAAGCATATTTTGTATTAATAGTTCAAATTTTCCAAACAATCCAGGTTGCATGAATGAACATGCACACGTATTTGTGTGTATACACAAATATCATTTATATTATTTATATATTATGAATTTATGTATTTTTTAGATATGATGTGCTATATATTACATATATGTGTCTTACCATACCAAAGAGTCCCATGGTTATTTGCCACCGTACCAGTTTGTGTCATCCACAACTGTTATGAGCTCCCGTGCCTATGGATCTCTGCTAGACATACAGCCTGATCATCTGTCAGAGGCAGCTCTACATATGAGTTAAGGATCTATTGGAAGAGCTGAACTGTCATAACAGAGAGCAGAAAGATGAAGTGGCAGGAGATGACAAAGCCCATATTTTTAGTTAAAATTGAATTTTACTGTGCTGTAACTTGGAATTTTTCAAACTTGCAGACTTAGCTGTTTTAAAGTCAAAAAGCTTAGCAGAAGTGGCACTCACACTGAGGCTCTTGCACATTGTCTCCTCCATCATTTGTTGAGGCTACAGTTCTAAAAGGATGTAACTGAACATATTATAAATGTTTAATTCCCTACAGCCTGTTCAACGCAGTAGCAATGTGAAAGTCATCTCCTTGCCACTCTACTGCTCTGCCTTATTTTTCTCACTCACTTTCCAGTCCTTGCATCCAGCCTTAAGATTTCATCTTCAACTTCTAGAAGCTGCAAAAATCTACTAAGCCTTTCATTTTAACCAGTCACCCCCTATCTTTTGCTAGTTGGGATGGGATCTCATACCTGCAGACCTGCACATATTTTTGCTTGAACAGCTCCATTATCTCAGACCCACACACGCACACCTCTATACAGGGTCCAGCCACTAGAGGGGACAGAGCCTTACACTGGTGTGAAAGCACCTCAGATAAGATTTTTTGAAATACCTCTTTCTGAAATGAGGCCTGTTCTTTGGGAGAAAAGCAGCTTAGACAGGAAAACAAAACCTTTTTTTTTTTTTTGAGACTTTTAGGTTGATGACACAACAGCTTGTCAAGAGAGGCAGGCATATGTGCCAGGGTGTTATTGCCCTTCACCAAAGGCAAAGCATCATCTTTCTCTGAAGGTATTCTGCTGGGAATGGAAACAGTCATGCTTACTTTGATGAAGCACTTTCGATGCTGGGAGACAAAGGAGTGTCACACAAGAGTTGGTATTAATATTCAACAGTCACTCACTTTACTTCCTGTCTTTTGAAGGGTTGCAGTTAGATCCTTGCCATGCTCCAAAAGCTAAACCCCTTCCTGGTTCTTTAGCTCAGCTCGGTTTGCTTTCTCTCTCACACAAACAAATAAACTTTGTACACAACCAACATAATGTATGCAAAACTTTTAATGAACCTAGTGAGAATTTGTCATGGATGTAAAATAACTAATGATTCCTGCACTGCGACTCTTAACAGTTGCTTGGTTGCTCACATTCTGTGTGCTGTGATTGTGCTACTCTATAACCTCTCTGGCTTAATTTGGCTGGAAGGACACAAGAATATTCTGCCATTTATTAACTGGCTGGAGGGCATCTGAGAGTTTTGTAACTGAGTAAAATAAAGCTTAAACTACAAAACTTGGACAGCTTAGCCTGTGATTTGAAGTCATTAAATGGAAACTCCAGGGGATGCACCAGCTTCTGTAATGGCTATTGAAATGCTGTTTTGGGGAAACATGTCAGATCATGCAGTCAGCTACACTTTAGCTGGAAATGATGAAAACAAATAGTATAGAATTTACATTAGTGAATACTGGCAGTATTGGTGTGACTACACTTGTGTGGGGATATGAAGCTGCAATGAGGGTAAAGAAGCATTAACCAAACAAACTAACATACTTTCCAGTTCTGTCATTCATTTCAATCAAGGTAACATGGTGAGAATTTCTGTGATGCTGAGGGATTGTGATTAGACTTTCTGTGGTGCTGCGAGTGAACTGAAGGCTAGGAAAACATACATTTATTATCTGGTTAGTAACTTCTTGAATATACAACATGTAAAGCTGTAACACTGTGCCTTAAAAAATGTGTTAAGTTGAAAATACTGTTTCAGCTTGGATCTAGCAGTGCTCTAATTCAAGTACGCAATAGAAATATTAATTAAAAGATCTCAATGGAAAGAGGATAAAAAAATGTGCTAAGCTCCTTCTTAGTACGTAACACTGCTACAGCTGGTCTAAGAGGTAAGGGGGCTGTTAAACCCAAGACAGTGAGAGACAAGAAGAAGGTGTTTCTCTATACACTGGGGGGAAAAAAGATTGCCTACAGTATTTGTCAGAGGTGGCTCCTGTAGTCATCATTAGCCATAAAATAGAAAAGACACAGATCTAAAACTCTCCAGGACATGCCAGCCTTAAAGGACATTACAGGTAGTGATTAGACAGAATTGCAGGCAACTGGCAGCATTGCAGTAGCCAAGGAAAATTTTCATCATTAAACGCAGTCTTAACAATGTGTTTCCTGTTTGATCTTTTAGTAAATTTCTTCCATTATCATGAAACTATGGCTTTTAAGTGTTCACTTATTTGCAAAACTTAAATGCTGTTAGGGCTAAAAGATCAGACACAAGGCACGCCATTCCCCTGGGAATGGACGCCTTAGAAATCCCAGTTTGAGACCATTGTCATAGTCACCAGCATATCCTAGATCTCCAAAGGCTAGAGGATATATCTAGCTGGAGATAGGAATGGCAGAGTTTCTGCATAAAGACCTTTTTATGCTGATCAGCAGAAGGTGATGAGATTCACGAGCATGGATTAAATGTCAATGCCTCAGGAAACAGACTGTGATGGGTGAAGTACCAAAGCTTGCATAAACCATGACTTTGTCACATGAACAGTCACACTACATTTAGCAGTACTACACAGAGAAGGCATTGGTAAGCATGGATACATATTCTGAGAAGTGTCCTTTGTTCTCAAGACACAAATCCCCTTTTTATTTCCTTCTTCCTTTGAGTCTGTAGGGGACTAGACTCTGTAAAGGAATATTTTGTTCAGTTGCTCAGGTGCTATAAGTTTCTATTAAATTTTCAGCTTCTTACCCTTCTAATAACCTCAGGCCTCGGTTGTGATGCTGGGGAGTAAATCGTGCACAGTCTAACGTAAGTATTTAAGAGTGTCTAGTACACGAGGCTAAACATTTTGCAACAAGATATGAAATAGCTTGGTAAGTGTTACTTTCCTCCCCCACCTGCAGGGCTTGGTAGTTCACGCTCCAGGTATTCAAGGCTCAGCTCCACTCCTCCCTGGCTGTATAACCTCAGCTAAGGCTGCTGTAGAAGCTGCTTGCCAGTGACAAAAAGATGTGTGAATGTCTGTAGAAAATAAAAAATAAGTTTAACAAAGGTAAAATTATAGGCTGGGGACCAAGGAATCTCAAGTACACAAGAGGAAAGATAGCGACATGAGCAGGAATAAGATTCTAAATGAAAGAAATTGAGAGCTGTTTTCCAGATTATTGGGTGTCCTTGGTATTGGTGGAGCTGGCAGAAAAGATATTGGGTTGTGCTGTCAAGGGTTTGCTCTAGGGAGTCACAGCAGTGAGTACTCTTCCCCAGATGTGGCCTACTAGGCCAATGAAGGCTCTTTGGATTCGTTAAAAGAGATGGTGAACATAGCTTTGTCTCATAGCCCATCAAATCATAGCTTTATGACATGTGCTGGTCAGCAAATAGTTGCAGTGTACTTGCAAAGTTGTACATATACTCTTGCAGAGCCTGACTACAGACACCTGAACAAATGAACCTGAAAGAAGGGTGACAGCAGCGAGTGACAGAACCTTCTCCGTAAAACATCACCCCCAAGCCATTTCAGCACTGACAGGCTGTATGTGAAGCCACCAGTATACATGGAGGACATTTTCACACAGGCATTGGGATTTACCTGGTACAGAAAGCCCAGAGTCCCTTCCTGGGTGGCTTTGATAAGGGCTTTAACTTTTATACCAGATATTCTGTGCCTTGCTTTTTCTGATTTATTAACAATATATAAATGATCCAATATTTGGCTACTGCCTTTAAATCAAAGGATTTTCCATTCTAAATGACAAGCTTTGCATTTTATGTAGTGTGGCTTAGGCTTTAATAAGGCTTTACTATGTCCATATATCTTACCAACACTCTAGGAAGAAGCTTTTGTACCTATTATAAATTACTTTGGCAACGGAATGACCACATCCACTGACATACTTGAGAATGTGATGCTGCTACCCCAGGTCTTGGCAAGCACACACAGAGAGGGAAGCATTTGTATTGCAGTCACACCAAGAAGGGAAGGTGTGGGCTAGTGGTGGGGGTGCAGTTGTGGGTGATGAAACCTCCTGAATCCAACAATCTCTGCTGTGACCAAATCTCTGTGAGCCATGTGAAGGTGTTCAGCTCTTCCTTCTCAATTTTCTCATCCCTCAAAAGGATATTTTAATTCTTTCTTCCCTGGAAAGACACAAGAATTGATCGATTAATGTCTGTAAAACATTAATCAATGTAAAAGAGAAAAACACTGTGTAAGTGCTGTGGTTGATTATCGCTATCCAGTCTTTCAAAGGAGCACCAAAATACATCTAGCCTTTGAGCTCAGCTGGATCTCTGGATTGAAACTGAGAATGATATCTTAAAAATTCGGGAGATATTGTGTAACAGTCTCTGCAAGCACAGCAGGTCAGTATTTGTTGTGTGCCCTGAGCTGCATTTGCCTTACTCTCAATTCTTTTTGCTTTGCCTGGGAGTATATTATTACATTATCAAGAGTTAAGGTGACTGGTCATTTTACCCATTTGTTTCTAATTTCTATGGATTCCTCCTCATTCTCCATTAACTCAAATATCAGAATGTTATTTTTGAAGCCACTGAGAGGAATGCATTACAGCTGCAGTCTCCCAGAAGACACCTGTTTGCAGAAGTCCCTGACAGGAGTGTTTGGCCCATATGAGCAAGGACTGTGGAAGGACAAAAAATCATGAATGCATACCGAGCAAATCCCAGCAGTGATGCCTTTTCATCCCCTGGCAGTGATAAATTGATTGCCAAATGTCTTTATCTATCCACAAGATATTAAGACCATTTCTGGTAGCTTATGACAGTAATTGCTTCTATGGCCTGTTTTGCACAGGTACATGAAGCAAATTTCTCATCTTCAGGCCTCACATTGTGGATGTACTGGAGAGGGTTGTTCTGCATTTTGTGGGTCTAGACCACCTGTGATGTGGATAATCTCACCTAAGACTTTTCCCATTGGAATCACCCCCGCAAAAGCTTCCAAGGTCCAGTGATTGGGTAGCTTGAGAAAAAAGTAGTGTGAGTTTGGGCCCCTTCCTAATTGTTGTTTTCTACTGCAATTATATGTGCCCAGAAAGTTATTAATAGGGAATGGATTGCTCATTCTGCTAGCTGAATGTCACCGCCAAGATTCTCAAATCGTGGATGTTGTGATCCAAAAAGTCCCAAAGAACCTTTGTGGGAAGAAGAAGTCATTACTTAACTGTAGTTGGAGCTAGTACTGCTAATAGGCTCCTTCACAGAAGGAGAGAATGGAAAAGTTGAATGGGATTGCATGGTCTCTAGATCACCTCATTTCATGCAACACTCCAGAAAGTTTCTAAGTAGCAGGAGATGCAAAGTACAGTTTTTGGAAGCTTACAGCAATCCAAAGCCTCCAGGAAAACCCAGAGGATGTCCACAGACAGAAGGGCAAAGGCTGATACCATATGAAATTTAACAGCCCTCTGCAATAAATGCAGTCCCCTGAGACTGCTTCTACAGAGGATGGGATATCCGCTCCTTGCAAGAAGATGAATCTAAAGTCTCTGGAGGACCATGTGGTTCACTAGGAGCCAATGCAGCAGGCTTAGCTCCTTGCATCCCTACAAACGGGGCTGCCAAAAAATCTCTCTCAGGTACACATCAAAGATGTTCCCAACAGCCTGGTGCACACTCCCCTGCTCAAGTGGCAGTCTATATCCTCATGTTCTCTATCTCCAGCCAGCTGTGCCTCTGTCTCCTGTTCTTCTCTCTCTGATTACCCTACAGGTTCACCAGCAAAGACAAATTACTTTATCTGGACCTCAGTTTTGGGTCTTTTTCAGCATCCATCTGGGAACTTTGCAGTAAGTGTCAAAAAAATAGACCACTTTGTATTGTTTCAGTTATTGTAACTGAGTAAAATGCATGGTTCATCTTTAATTTATAAGTAAACATGGTACTAATTTTGAATTTAATTAATTTCTAAGTCAAATAAAAATGCCTCATACTCACATCTGTTCAACTTTTCCTGATTTGATGCCAAGCTCTTGTTACATCAAACTATTTCTGATTTTGTGCTGGGCTTTTGTACTTTAGATGATGATCTACTTCTTGTTTTAACGGGTGTCTATTTTGATGTTAATACATTATCTGACACTGCATTGCACCATCTACTCCCTGAGGCTAAAAAACACCCTTGTTTACTTTTCAAGAAGTGTTTTCAACTTCATATGTATGATCACATGACCACCCTGACCTTTCCTAGTGCGCTAGATAATATATCAGTGTAATGAAAGAATAAGTTTTATTTGCGATTTATTTTTTCCTGTATTACTTTTCTTAATGAAGCAGGGTGGATCTCTGCAGCTAGATCAAACTTGTGCAGCTTTTACTGATTTAAAACATAAAGAATATAATGTGGGACAATACCACGTTTTAAGTGATTTGCCAGGTGGCTACATGAACTGGGGTGTAATTCAAGTGAATCCTCTGCTATTACTTGCCTCTATGTATATGTTTCATGAAAGATCATTTGTACATTATCAGTGGATAAAAGAATTAGGAAATTTTCCATCAGATCCACATTTAGCATCACAGATAAATTCTCTTTTTTTTTCCTTTTGCCCTACCAGTTAATAATTTTATAAGCCTCTTAGCTAAATGCCAAATCACCACTCAGTGACAAGGCAGCTGGTCTTGCTTATGGAAATATACTCAAACATACTTAGGTCTGGAAATAAGCTCTGAAATCTTGTATGAGTGAGGTCTTTGGTTCATTTTTCCAGACGTAATCCAGAGGGCGCACAGACACACAACACTGGGAAAAAAAAAAACCACTCGAAAAACCGGATCATTTCCATTTAGGGTAGAGGTTCAGGTCAGAGCCCATTCCACCCAAAGTACTTCACCTTGTCTTCACCTCTAGCCAGAGCACAAACAGGTGGGGTTTTTCTTCAGAGAAAGACTATTGCCCTTCTCATTGAGTACATGTGCCAGGGCAGAAAGAAACCCAGGTGTTTCTCACCAATGAGACTTACAGCTTTTTTCAAGAGATGTCAGTGCTTGTTCTGCGTGTGAGTATCAGGATTCTGTTGTACAGCAGTATTGAGTACTTTGAGAGAAACTCAACAGGCACTTTGCCCACTGGTTGCAGTGGGTTCAGCCTCCTGTATTCATCTCAGCTGGCAGACCTCGTCCAGGAGGGAGCAACCTACACTGTGCACAGCCCAGTAAGAATTGTTAGGGAAGGGCTGCTGCACTCACAGAACCAGCAGTACACCAGTCCAGGTGCCACCCACATCAGGGCCAAGGGGGAATCCACACTGCCCCCTCTCCAGCTTCAGACAGGGGTGAAACCTATTGCACTTCCAGCCTTACAGCTGTGCACACCATTGTCCCTCTACAGTCCAGGGCTTATTTTGGACCTGTTCTAGAACATCATAATCATCAAAACTTCATGCTGGTTGAAGAACAGGTTTACATACATTTTTGCCTCTACCTTATTTTGTGCTTCTTTAGTACAAAATTAGTCCTAAAATTATCTATTTTACTTATGGCTGAATTGCATATCTGCTTTTTTTCTTTAGGGCTCGGGACACATGAAAGTGCTGCTTTGTGCCTCTGCTTCCCAAAGCATATTCCGTTCAGATCTGTGTAGAGTACAAGTTCCTCATAGCAGAATGAGTCTCTTAAAGCAGTACTGAATGTGGTCACAGACAATAAAACAATAGTCCTATTTAAAGGGCTGCTGTGATAGCTCTAATATCAATAATAATATCTTCCATCTTCAGACATGGAAATATTGGTTATGAAGTCCTTAGGACAGCCTTGCCTTTACTGTCTCAAAAGCAATGGTGACATTAATGGATGGGAAAGGTAGGGTAACCCACACTGTGCAAAATAATGCAGATGAAAAACATCTGAGTGCTTCCCTACCCCCAGGAAGGATGCAACCTGAGATAGGAACATGTGTGTGCTGATTTAGAATAATATTTCCTTCCTATGTTAGTCTCTATGAAAATGCAAACAGGTGTTAGAAAGCTAGTGTTACATTCTGACAAAAGCTATTTCAACAACATGCCTGGCCTTGCCCCAGCTCAGGGACAGTGGAAGGAGCCAGGAGAGATGGAAAATAATAAGCAAGCTCCACCTAGTTGTGCTCTGCAGCTCACCAAGGTTTTAGGGATCGTTTTCTTCCCTTGCTTTGCTGCTCTCCCCTCCGGTGGATAACACTGCGTGTCAGCGGCTGATCACAGGGAATGGAATGACACTTTGGGCTATGCCAAGAGCTGGAAGCATGCCTGCTGGCAAAGCAGAGGTGACAGGGTCCTGCTGGGGCTGTCAGCCCTACCCTGCTGCCAAGAAAAGGTGCCAGGGAATAACCCTTTGGGTTCATTTACCTGCCCCAGGGCCAAATCTCGGCGCCAGTGATGTGTCTGAGCAGGAGAGCTTGGGAGCACGTTTTTCATAACATACTTGCATCAGCCATGGAAGGAGAGAGGAGGAGAGGAGGGGCAAATTGCCCAACTGTACACTGGCAAGCAAGCGGCCAAGCAGGAGAGGCGGTGGCTCAGCAGATGTTTGGGTTGTCAGGCTGGCCTTGCCTGGCGTCAGGGCAGCACCTCTGTGCTTGTTGGGGAACAGATGTGTGTGGCTCCAGCACCAGGTATATGTGCTTGCCATGAGCACACACTGGAAAAAATGGAATACAGCCCACCTGCCTGCTTTCCCAAGCCTTATTTAGGTAATCCAAAAATATGCAGCCATAAACATAAGATAAATGCAAAAAATTTGGCCTGTAACTCTAGTTTTTAATTTTTTTTTTGCCTTTCCTTGAAAGGTAGTTGGCCCTCAACCAGAACAAGGAGAATCCAACCTGCAGGCTTCTGGTATTTATCAACACAAAACCTTTTTGGACCCAGCATCCAAAACCTTTCTGTGCATCGCTGAAATTATTCAACCCAATAACAACATGCATCCATGAATTCCATTGGTGAGGATTAAACGCTGATAAAATGGGGAAAGTATGTTGCCTTGTGCACAGTAGCAGCAGCTCATCACTTAGCAATTCTACACCTAGACCACTTACAACATTCAGAGTGGCTTAGAAATATGTGCTCCTGAAAAGTGTCTTTTTCTACTTGCACACTCCTATTAAGGTATATTAGGGAAGGAAGGAAGGAATAGCGTTGCTACCCCAGACCTATGAGTGTAAAAGGACCAAAAAGAAGTTCCTAGTACTGCAACTGGTGAACATTGGATCTGCTAATGGATTTAGCACAGTTCTGCATTTACATAATTTAGCTGAGAACAGAATTTAGCCTTGTTATTTTATTACATAAAAGTGATTGGAGTCCTGGATGAATGTCTGAACACTCAGACATTTTTTCCCTGATTATCTAGGGAAAAAAAAAAAGTGAAAAATGTAGTGGTTTAATAATTTGATTTTTTTTTAACTCTAATTAAAACTTTTTTCCTTAGGAGTGGAGAGAGAAAAGGTGCCCAATTAGAGTCCATTATAATTCTCACAGAGATATAATTAAGCAGGAAGATCAATAAAAATCTCTTCTTGCTGGACTGTTGCCACTTTAGGGACAGACATTTACGAGTAAGAAAAAAAATCCTTTCCCCAGGGAGTACATGATAGTGCTTTCTTTGGTAAAAAAATTTTCCTTGATTTGTCTTTCCAGTGGCCATGGTACTCATGAAGAGTACTGTCCAGGGTTTAAGAAGAAAAACAGTTTTGCTGTTACTGAAAAATTGTATGAGTGTATACAGAAGTTTTTAATTAAAAGTAAATTCTATAGGAAATTGTTGACTTTTCGAAAGCATTCCAGAACTTTTTCTGAAGTGTTTTATAGAAATTTTATTTTTAATATATTCTTGTAACAACTAGAAATACCTTAAATGGGTGAAGGCACTTGTTTTCACAGCCAAGTTTGGTACTCTACCTGTAACAGCGTGCCTTGGATGACATAAGCATAAATACACAGTTCACCATCTGCCAAGTCCCTCCATTTCTAACATATATTCTGAAAGTATGTTCTTTGGAAAGGGCTAGAGTAGTTCCGGTAATGGCACTATGGTGTCTGAAAATGCACTTTACCATAATGTTCTAGGCAACGAAGGCTGAATTATAGTGAAAATCCTGGAGAAGTGCTAAGACATTCTCTACTCATGGCAAATGTGTTCTTCCTGATTAATGTTTTTATAATAAAATACTATGATGATTAGACC
Source organism: Pipra filicauda (assembly GCF_003945595.2). Classification (NCBI taxonomy): domain Eukaryota; kingdom Metazoa; phylum Chordata; class Aves; order Passeriformes; family Pipridae; genus Pipra; species Pipra filicauda. The sequence continues at coordinate 2,742,807 of NW_024104487.1, read as the reverse complement.
ATTAATTTGAAAAGTCCTAAAAGACCTGATGCTCCGTGGCATCATTTGTTAATGTCTTTTCTTCACTGGAAAAATAACCACAACAATGACAGCAGATCTCTTAAACTAAAATGTTAGTTTCCTTAATAAAAGGTAACATAATAATGTACATCAGGACATAATAGTGTGCATCATATCCAATGTTACATTATTTCCAAAATTACTTTCTGCTATAAATAAGATTGGCCAAAACATAGTGCTGATATACTTAACACTGTTAGATGCCTCATCAAGTAATTCCTATTAACTGCTGTCTGTATCTTTTTGCTTACTATTAGTAATCTATTGCCAAGGAGTCCCTTCTAACCAAACTATGCTATGATTCTGTGCTGCTTTGCTGCTAAGTTGAAGGTTATGGAAGTTTCACAGAGCAGGTAATTACCAAGCAGATGAAGTTACCTTTAGAGAAAGGAACAGAGAAAGAAAAAGACAGAAGACTCTGGTAATCTGCACTTCAAGACAAAAGATGTGTTCTGCTGTTCCAGTCTTTAATGCTTCACTGAAATCCCTGAGGGGTATACTACTGGCCCTTTTGATGTTTGCTTGTAGATCACAGCAAACAGAAAATGTGTGCGTAATAAGAATGATCAAGGCTCATTTGAACACAAAGATTGTTTTGATGGAGACTGTGTAATACCACTTTTTGGCTGTGACTACAAATATCTCATGAATACTTGAAGAACTGGGTTGCATCATCAGCACCGAAAAAAACCCACAGTGCCTGCATTTGCTGTCTTCTCCTTTTTTTTTTTTTAATTATTGTTGCGGGTAATTATTTGTAGAAAAGAGGAACGTGTGGAGAAGGAAACATGAAGGAATTAACATGTAGGTAATGAGTGCTGTGAGGCAGTCCTTAGCACTGATTGTTCTTTCTCAGACAGGCTAGAGACTGTGGTATAATCTATTTTAATGTTGTTGGGTTGTGGCTTTTTGGTTTTTTTTTGGTTGGTGGCTTTTTTTGGATGGTTGGTTGATTTGTTTTGTTTTATTTGGAGGTTTTTGTTTTTTTCCAAGCTGGATCAGAAGCAGTGGTAAGGATTCACTTGGACAAGAATATGAAAAGTTGCTCTCTGTCTTTGTGCTAATGTCAGTTGCCTTGTGAGTTCAACAGGACTCCTCTAAAATGAAGCAATAGAAATAAGTTATGATTTTTCTTGGTGAAACCTATCTAAGGATTCTAGTCCCCAAATAAAATACTTGTGTTTGGGGCAAGGAGGTAGTTTGTTTCCTCCTTTTATTTTTTCTACTACGACTTGTTAGAACATAATGAAAGTGTGTTTATTTTGAGGGGAAATCTAAAAAATTAAAACACTGTAAAAATCCAGGTGGAGCAATTCAGCAGTAGCCCTAAGGTTGCAGCATTTACAGGGATGAATCCTGTTCTACACAGTTGGTTTCTGTCTGTTTATTAACAAAGTTTAAGTTTTGAGAATTAACTTCTCAAAGTTAAGGAGAATTTGATTGTTAAACAGAAGGACATCTTTTTGTGCCTAATATATCTAACTTCTATCTTTTTCAGATTCACAGGTTTTACAATCTTAGATATGCATAGAAAATGTGGTGTGGCTTCATGAACAAGGCCCTGGAGAGGCTGAGGTCCTGCTCCAGCCTGTGACTTGCTTGCTCTGGATAATGCAACCTGAAGTTGACTGTGAACCCAAACATACATTACCTGATCTCCTGAGGACAGTCAGTTTGGTCCCTTATTTCTCCCACAGGGTTGACTGGATTTACACTTATAATTCTCACTTTCTGGGACAAGCTACAATTATCCTGATGGAGAATGTGGTCACTCGGGGGAGTGTCGCAGCTGGTGCGGATTAGAAAGTCCTCTTGAAACCTGCCTAAATGGCAAGGAAGAGACACAGAAAATTTACCTTCTACTGCTGCCTCTTAAGAATGGAAAACAAGGCCCCATGGTTCAGAGCAGAAGATGTAACTTACCTTTCTCCTTTGTTACAACCAGAATGTTCTCATCCACAGCCCACAGGGACCATCTCATGTCTGCAATCTCTTCACATCTGACCTCCTTGAGCACCATCAGCCTTCATCACTCTCATCTGACCTGTTCGTCTTCATTTCTGGCAATGCCTTCCCCAAGTAACCTTGCAGTTTTCAGGAGGAGGTGTAGGATAATGCATTTTTAATTTGTTTGGATGAGTGTGTGTAGTTAAGGAACCCTTAAATGTAGTTAAGTAAAAAAAAAAAAAAGTTGGTTTAGATAAAAATTTATCGCTGCAAGTTTGCTAAACACACAAGCTGTGCAGTAAGGTCAACACTCTGGAGGGCAGGAATGCCATCCAGAGGGACCTTGACAGGCATGAGAGGTGGGTCTGTGTGAACCTCATGAAGTTCAACAAGGCCAAGCGCAAGGTCCTGCACTTGGATGCAGGCTAGTTGGAAAACGAACTGAGAGCAGCCCTGAGGAGAAGGACTTGGGGATGTTGGTGGACAAAAAAACTCACCATGACCTGGCAATGTATGGCCACAGTGTAAAAGGCCAACCATCCTGTGCTGCACCAAAAGCAGTGTGGCCAGCAGGTTGGGGGAGATGATTCTGCCACTCTAGTCTGCTCTTGTGTGACCCCATCCAGAATACTGCATTCAGCTCTGGGATCCCCAACATACGAAGGATTCAGACCAGCTGGGGTGAGTCCAGAAGAAGATCACAAATATGATCAGGGTGTTGGAACCGCTCTCCTATGAAGACAGGCTGAAAGTGTAGTGTTTGTTCAGCCACGACAAGAGAAGGCTGTGGGGAGACCTTATAGCACTTTACAGTAACTAAAGGGAGTTACAAGGGAGCTGAAGAAGGACTTCTTACAAGGACATGTAGTGAAAGGACAAGGGGGAATGGCTTTAAACTGAGAGGGGAGGTTCAGATTAGATATTAGGAACAAATTCTTTACTACAAAAGCATTCAGGCACTGGAACAGGTTGCCCAGAGGAGTTGTGGCTGCCCCATCCCTGAAAGTGTTCCACACTAGTTTGGATGGGACTTTGAACAACCAGGTCTAGCAGAAAGGGTCCCTGCCTATGGTAGAGGGGTTGAAACCAAATGTAAGGTGCCTCCCAACCAAAACCATTCTATGATTCCATGATTGGAATCATAGTTGATGAGCTTACAGGAAAAACTACAGTCAAAACACTGTGAGGATGTTAGACAGAAGAGAATTTCATGAAGGGAAACTGGGATATGACCTTTCAGTCCTTTTTTCTTAGACCTTTTCATGTAGGTAGATGCATTATTGTTAGGTAGAGTTCTAGTTACTCTAAGGTCAGTTTGCTGTGTTGTCACCTATGTCCACACAGTGGTGTGGCATCTAGAAATATATGAAGAGTTAAGTTCAAGTGTGTGCTTCTTGAGATAAAAGGGAGAGGAAAACATGCTGAGAACAATGGGAACAAGGCCAGTACATCATCAGAGTATTTCCCGCCCTGCTCACATGAAATATAAACGGAAGAATCAGCAAGTAGAAGGCAAGAATAATAATGAAAGGTATGTTCAGTACAGTTGTATTTTATTTGCAGTATGATAACTAAAAGAATTTGGAAGCATCCTTTTTTGGAAAACAGCAGATCAGGAAAGCCTCTTGTCAGAAAAAAGAATCTGAACTCTTGAGCACAGACACCTAAATACACAACTTGCACTCATCCCCAGGCTCAAACATTTAGGTTGCCTTTCCTCTGACAGAGAAGTTAATGAGCTAATAGCATAAGTAACTAGCCTCAGCAGATTATCTATTTAAAAGGCTGGAAATGAAAAGCTTAACACCATTACTTTGGGAACTCAAGAAAATACCATTAATTACCAGGACCATCTAGTAGCTGGTTCCCTCTGAAGTTTCCTTCAGGTTAGCTGGCACTTGGCCCAGGGCAGTTTTACCCAGTAAAGTGATTGATTAGAGATCTTGGGGCTGAAACAATCTCAACCTAATCTCAAACTTTCAACGGCTAAGGAGGCTGGCTCTCTGGTGTGGAGCCGTGCCATGGAATGTGGGTGCTCAATGGACCACTTTTGGTAAGCAGTTGCAGAATCGCTAATGGCTTACTTTTTTACTCAACAAAAACCACATGAACAAAAACTATTAGCCCTGGCTTCCGAAGGAGGATAAACTTAAATTATTATTTTTTCCATCACCTTCACTCTGATAATTTGAGAATGGACTCGAGAAAATTTGATAGGGACACATTTCTCAAAAATAACTGAGTGTATAAAAGTCTTGTGGGAAATTGAAAGTCGATTACAGGAGAATTTTCAACTGGTTTCTCCACTAATAGCAGAGAAGAAGTAAACTTCAAACACTGCCTTTTGGGCTGTCTGACCATCAGCTGTTGTCACATAGGTAAACTCGAACCTCACGTAGTCTCATTTCAATAGTACAGGGAGTAAAGGAGGTATTCCAGAAACACAGAAGGAATCTGAAGGCAGTGCTGTGTAAAGGGTAAAGGGAAAGAAAGTTAATTGTTGTATTTATTTTGCAGAGACATAGGACATAAGCCCATACAAAATCAGGTTTACTTCCTTGTTCTATTGAACTTCTTTTAAATGCAAAATAATAGGTATCAGAAGCAAAATAACACTTCATCAGGTGATGCTTCAGATGTAAGACACTATATACAGTGTGGAATGTCTGTAGCTTTTAGACTTTACTAGCACAGGTTTTTCTCACATTGTTAGGTGTGAGCAGGAGTTGCATTATTATTTCATGATATTATACTGCCAAGTGCTAACCTTTCTCAGAGTAGAAAATGCAATTTTAGGGAAAACAAAATGCTTCTGAAAGCTGGTCATATGTCTTTGAGAAAAAAACCCCAACCATAGATATCCCATTGCACTTATCCAGCTCAAGGACATAGTTAACCTCGAACATAGCTATCTAAGGCAAGACATCTCCTGGGGCAACAGTGTTCTTTTTCCTCAGAGGACTGGGAGCTAATGATCCAGTCTCCAAGATCTTTGGAGAAAGGACCCACCTGCAGCCCCTAGTCACTGCTGACTGCCCCTGCTTTCTGGGGAGCGTGGCAGCCTAAACAGACTCAGAAAAAATCTGATTGGCCTGTTACATTTATAATTGAGGAGGGAAGCTTGGAGGTTTAAGCTACTGTTTCTCCAAAAATTTCAAATGCTCTGCCTCTTTCTTGTGAAAGGACTAACTCTGTTATTGCCAAGAATTCTGTGCAAGATTTGAACAATCTGGCATTCTTTTCTGTTAATTTTCCAGAACTTTAAAATGATTTGACCATTTCCAACACACAGACAAGTTCCTATACGTGTAAATGGGCTACTTTGCTGGGGCATCAGAGCTGTGGTTAACACTTAATACTCCTGTCTAGGGGAACCTAGTAGCAAAGAGCTGCACAGATCTAGATGTTCTTTACTTTTGCCAGTTTTATGTTGCACTCGTCATGAAATACTCAATTGCTTTTACTCATGCTTGTAAGATTTATCTTTCAGCTATATCTTGCCTGGGCTGAGTTAGGTGGTCTAGCACATGGATTTGGATTTGAAGAAGGCTTGGATATAAGTTTTGAAGCTAACCTGGGACTTTTAGACATTGTATCAATTAAAAAAAAAAAAAGGAATTATTCTGTCCTCGAAGGCTGGTTATGAATGGCAGCACTTACCAATGGACAACAGAAAAGTCCTCATGTCTCAATCATATGCATTCTTTGTATCCTTAGAAAATGCAGTATCTCCTAATCCTTTAAATAAGAAATGACCTAATTCCTCTAAATGGGATCATTAAGAACTCAAGTGTTCTAGGTATAAATTCCTGTTACTACTGTGCACCTTAATTTACTATTCATATGTGAATCCCTTTCTGTTCCCAGTTACTATTCAGCAACAGCAATTGACTCTTGAAATTATTCCCACAGGTTTGACTTTGCAAAAGACACTGCAGTTTACACCTTAGTTCCATAATTAAAGACACAACACTCAATAAACCTTGAACAGCTACCAGTTGTAAGTTAATCTCACCAAATCCCTGTTGACACGGGTTTTGTTGCCTGATAACTGACCGCAAATAAGTCATGCAAGGAGTACAGAATGAATATTGAAGTCATATGCTACTGAAGCTGAACCAGTAAGAATCGACTGAAAAAACATACCCTGTGTAGACAGGGCCTTAACAATTTGTTGCGGCTCAGTGCGCAACATCTCAGCGCACTGTTTCACCTCAGTGAAACACCACAGGTGCTGCAATTACAGGTACCGGCTGGGGTATGAAATAGCAGGTGAGGTTGGTGGAGGAAGGACAAATGGGTTTTAGAGAACTTGTCGTCCTTCTCCCTTGCCGCTCTCCTCTCTGCAAGCACAACTTGGCCAAAAAACAGCTCGTCAACTTAATCAAAGTCCTGACCGTGACAGTAGTTCAAGAGCAAAAATTTTGTTCTTGTCTTTTCCCCCCTGTAGATTCAAGCCCTTAAAAGCAACCAAGATTATAAGCAGATTTATTTTTTATTTGACTATAGCAAAGCAAAGCATTTTTATGACAATATGCACTCTGCCTTGTATTTAAATTGTTCTCTTATCAAAGTGTGGCTCTCTGAAAAAAAAGATACATAATTTCAAAGATGCTCCAACTAATAACACAAATATTGTAAGATTGATAGGAAGAATGACCGTAGGTGAAAAGCGGTATTAAGCAAGCGTCTCAGTTAAGGTTATTGTGCTTCGATGAAGTGTGCTCTTCATTATGTCAAATGGGAAAAAAGTTCATGTGGAATTATATCAGAACTGTTATTCTACTTTTACTACTTTATTTAAGCAGAAGCTTTCAGTAATGAATTAACATTTAAGCGTCAAGGAAAAACAATATAATTCTAAATAATCCATAATTAAATTATGGATAATCCACCTCTTTTGTACCAATCCCTTTACATTCTGCATTAACTTTTTCATGGTAAAAGGACAACATAAGAAGGGTTGCGCTGTCTCAAAAGGAGAGTGGGCCCAGCAGCCCACTCCAATTTTCCAGGAAAGCATAAGAACAATACAAGCTGCCATGTCCCCAGGACTCTCCCATTCTTCACTTATTTTCTGCACAGGTAATTTCCTTAGCCAGATGTGATTTACTGAGTAACCTTCTGTCTTCTAAAGATTAATCCCATCTTCCTCTGATGAAATGCAAATGTTTTGTAACCACAGTTTCCTTTGGGAAGCAGCTTCACGCATCAACTGCCTACTGAGCAAAAAACATATTTCATTTGTTTTAAACTTGATTCCTTTAATAGCCTGTGGTTTCTGTACTGAAATAATGTTGTCCCTAGGTCCAAGAGAGTCTATGTAACGGGTCTAGCTGAGATTTTCCCCATAAGAGTCCTCACAGCACTGTGCTTTGCATTGGTAGCTACAAAGGTGTTGATAACACACCAGTGTTTTGGCTACTCCTGAGCAATGCTGGTACAGCACCAGCGCTGTTTCTCCAAAATTCCTATCCCCATCAGCAGTAAGGAAGATCCCACAACTAGGACGACTAACCCAAAGTGACCAAAGGGATAGTCCAGAATATGACATCAGCTCAGATATAAAAGTGAAGAAAAGGAGAAGGAAGGGTGGGGAGCAAGGAGGAATGTTGGCCTTCCGGAACAACCACTATGCATGCTGAAGTCCGGCTTCCGAGAAAGTGGGCAGACATTGCTTGCTGATCGAAAGCAGAGAATAATATTTTTTCTCTCTTCCCTTGTGCTTTAAAAACTATCTTCTCTCAACCTAGGGGTTGTTTTCCATCTTATTTTCTCTCCCCTGTCCTGCTGAGAAGGGGGAATGATAGAGCGGCTTTGTGGGCACCTGGCTTTCAGACAAAGTCAACCCGCCGCAGTCTAGTGAAGTATTTTGCAAGGATCTGCATTGAAATTTCCTGGATCTTGTACAAGATCATGTATCCCTCCTATGCAGACTTTCACACTCGTGGTGTAAGGTCTACCTGGTGGCCGCTTACACATGCAGAGCACTGCTATGCCTGGTACAAAAGTTTACAACAGGGTAGCAGAAAGTAAGACCAACCCCAAAATTCTACCTGTAACACTTGCTAGCACTCCACCAGTTCCATATACCGATAGGTTTCAGATGTAGGGCATGGCTTATCCATTCGTTTCCCTGTGTCTGGGACTAACCATGAGCAGCACTTCAGTGCGCTGGCATTATCCTCCCCTGACACTGAAAACAGCACACATCCAGCAGGTAGGGGTCTGCCCTTAGGTGGATTAACTTGCTTGGTTAATCTTAAACACTCTCACGAGATGCCAGAGATTACTTTTATTTCAGCACCTGATCACTATGAAGTACAGCATTACAGTAAGTAAAATACTAAAATGCTTTTATTCTTTAAACCCCAGGAATGAGGATCTGTGACGATATTCAAAGGTAAAATAACAAACAGAAATGAAAATACTACATCTCCAGATGGTAGTAAAGTTCATTTAATTTGAACACCTGAGGCACAAAATGAAAAAGCAGAGATGGATGTATCAAAACATGACTGTAATTCTCTCTTTACCTCAGAGAGGCTGCTCATTAAAAAGTCAAACAATACATCCTTAATAGTAAAATAACAAAATAGTCACAAGCATGACATGAGCCAAGTAAGGAATAAATGGAAGAGAATTATGCCAAAAAATCTACTTTGTGTCTAATTTGCAGCAAGATTAATTGAGAGAACAGTCACAGGAGCATCACATCAGATCTTTGGCTTTGCTGATAGTGGCCACTAACATTCATGCACCTGCTGTCTTTTTGCTCCCTACAGTTTTCCCTATCCGTGCTTGGTAAGTCAAAAGCATGTTTTATCTGTACTGCAGGAGCACAAAGCTGGCTTCTTCCACTGCGCCAGTACACAGACATGTGCGGTCCCACTTCTGTGGAGCCTCAGCTACAAACACCAGAGGAGACAATAGAAACAGGGACATCAAAGACAAACAAGGTCAACAGGTAGTGTGTGAAAAACACAGGGACTTTTTCCCTGTGTCTGAAGCAGTGAACTGCTTGCAGGAGCACCAAGTACTGGTAACTGATATGAACAGAAACTTACTGTGTGTTACTGGGAAAAGAGCAGGGGAAAAGAGCAGAAGAAAAGGGCAGCTTTTTATAGGTTGTAACCAACCCTAGGTCTGTAGATGCAGGGAAGTCTGGAAAGTCCTGTCTCTTGTGGTGGAGATCCATTACCCAAGTCTGCTTGACCAGCTTGACCAGAGGGGCAGCTTCCCAGATAGAAAAGAGCAAGGGAAAACATAATTATTCTTCTGGGTCCAATGTGTATGTAACTTCTCACATATTTGCACAGTGCATCTGAACAAGCATATCAGGATATGGGTAGGGACTAAGGTTGTCCTTATATCCTCATAGGAACCACTGCTCTTGCAGACCTGAAAGACCACTTTTTAGCTGGGCTCCAGGAGCACTGGAGGGATACTGGCAGGACATGTTATCTGATGCTATGTGTCAGTGAACCGTCATGATTACACTCACGGGGCATCATGCAGCTGCATCCCCTCTGGCACCAGTGCCACTGCCACCTCAGGGAGCCTGGCTGCTCTCGGAGTTCAGAATCTGGGCTACTGCACCTCAGTGCTATGGGTTCTTTTATCTGACTTGGTCCAGACCCTCAGCCAGGAAGAAAAGGCTATTTTGCACAGGCATAACTGACCACTCATGGTACCTTGTTACGGCAGAGGCAGAGGCTCTGTGTTCTCCTTCCCCCCCCTGCAGGAGAAGGGATACTCCAGTCCTTGTATGCAGAAGTAGGCTTATCCTTGTTTAAAAGGCCAAAAACAAACACAATTTCTGCTCCTAGGGATTGACAAGGAGTCACCTGTCTGCTGGTCACCCAACACAGTAAATGATGTCACTTTTTCTCTAAGAAGCCAGAACAAATCTATTGTCTGAGGTAAGCATTTTACATGCGACTGCCAAATGAGCATTTTACATGTGACTAACTGAAGTAAAGTTGGCAGTGCATACTACTTTGCTGAAGGATTGTACAGTCTGAATAGTCTGTTGTGTTGTTTAGAATCAAGGACATAACTGCACACAGTTTGACACCTAATCAGTGGTTCATCTTATCAGTGCTGGTCTGCAGCAGCTGAACACAGATCCCAGACAAGAGTTTGCTAACTGCCCACCAGCAATTGTTGAGTGATAACACATGCAGCTCCCCCGTGTTTATGCAGATACTCAGTTTTATCTGACAGTTTTATACCCAGAAGCATGATACACAGTAATTAAAATTAAAAATGCTTTGACAGTATAAACAAATTAGAAAGCTGTAAAAAGCAATAATTTCAAAAAATACAGATCAATAGATAAAACAGAATGTTGCAACAGAGAATATTTTAATACAAGACTGTTGTCCTAGTTAGGACAGCTGAGACCAGTTCATCATGGTATGGGTGTAACCCAAAACTATGTATTCTACAGACTTCCATGCCATTTCCCAGAGATTGTTAGCAGTAGAGGCCTGTAGATGTTCCTGTCCTCATACCCTTTTATGGAATTCCCCACTCTGAGGGAAGGACTGAGCATCCTCCTACCCTTTTATGGAATTCCCCGCTCTGAGGGAAGGACTGAGCATTCCTGCCTGAATGGGAGAATATATAAACTTGGAGTTTTGGAACCTTTTTACCACTCGTGGGATCCAGAGGAAGGCTGCAGCTCACCACCCTCAACTGGACTGCAATCACCACTTTTGACCAGACTGCAACAGCTCTCCCATCAGCAGGTTTTTTTTCCCCTCTCCCTTTACTTTGGACTCGGGGGGGGGGGGCCAAGAAACACCACTTTGTTCATGCCCCAGGGTGCTGGATTATACATTTGGGTTTTGTGGGTTAAAACCAAATTGCTTGTCTGTATAATCGTACTTATTGTATTATTTTATTAAATTGTTATTCTGACTTATAATCTCTCTTTTGAGTTGAGTTCATTTCCCCTGCTGGTTAACTTTTAAACCAGCACAACAGTTAATGTAAAGCAGCTCTTAAATATAGGCTCAGATTCTGACTGGGAGGAGAGTAATTTTCAGAACTATAATCAAGGGAAACTGTGAGATATTAAAGAGGAAAAAAGTCTTCTAGCTAAATAAGGAGTAAAGGGAAAAGAAAGGACAGACCCTTTCAGCTGGAACTAAAACTCCCAAAGAGGTGAGGGGGTGGGGAAACATGCTGCTGTTCAGAGTTTTCTACCCCATGTCTTCTCCAGAGTGGAGGGGTGAGTGCTAAAGCATCAGGGGATAGTTGGAGGATGCTTCAACCCTGCCTCTTATGCAGAGGGGAATAAGGTTCAGTAAGGTCCCACCCTCTCCTGCTTTACTCTGTAGCCATGCAGTGCCTCGTTTTGTGCCCCCAAAACCAGGGAAGCAAAGTGCCTCTGGTTCTCACTCACACAGTTTTGCACCAGAGGCCAGGTGAGGGCAAACTCAATATAAAAAAAACCCCTGATGACTAAGCCACAAATCTCTGAGATAAATCCCTTCCACGCTTCTTCTCTTAAGAGTTTGCAGCTATTTGCTTCACTGAGTGAGCAAACACCTGACCCTGAGCCCTTTAAGCAGACACTGTGGCTCAGTGATAGCTTTGGAGCATGTCTTCTCTACTGCCGGTTTACAGCCAACCATCAGTCATGCTGCCTGTGGGTGCAACTGTCCCTCTGGCTTCTGATGTCAGACTGGGAGCTATGATATCTTCAAGGCAGAGAAAAGTCTTGCTAAAGAAGTTTGCAAAGCTGAAAGAAGCATTATTGACTGTTTGAAATAATATTTTCTCCCACAGTAATAGCTGTACTTTTTTCTCTTTCTGTCTCAGCTATGGACTGTGAGGGCTAGGAATGACAGGTGGATTCAGGAATGGCAGCCTGGGAGAGGATTTAATGTCACTCCCTGTTTTAATTTCCTGCACACAGGAAATTGTTCCCACCAATGCAGATTTTTGTTCCTAAGACATTTTTGTGTTCTCAAAAATGCTGTCAGTCAACAGATTCATTTCACCTCTACAAGTCCTGTTAGAGTCCTCTTGGGCTTTCGGTGCACAGTTCTGTCCAATAACAATGATAAGGAGAAGGCAGGTATAGTAAAAAATATTAATGTAATTATATTACAGAGAAAGGTAACTTTCTATGACAATTAAAACAGTTATCTGAGATGTACTCACTACCTGCACACTCAGCTGTGTGAAACACCTTCTTATTCCTTCTTCAAACTGGCCAAGTTCACTAGGACAGGTGTTGTCTTTCTGTTGTTGCCCCATGCTGGCACACGTCCAGCCAGCTTCAACAGGATGACTGGATTTACTCTGGCCACTTGTAAAAACAAAACCTACCAGAGGCTATGAAGCTCAGAGCTGCCTATACTGAGCAGCAACCTGACTAAATAAACAAGTGCAAAATCTGACTTTCCTGGCTTAGTGTGCTTAATCAGATGGTTCTTGGAAAAGCACAGCTTTTGTGGATGAAGGCAGGAGTGCTGTGTGGCCATTCATGGAGAGGTACACTTGTGCAATGCTTGTCAGGGCTTCTCTTCAAGGAATAACTTATATCTGCATTGGATTTACCAGGAGGCAGGCTGAGTGTATTTGTCCCTCTTGGGAACAGCCTGTACAAAATGCACTCTTTCCTTTCCAGAACATACAAATAATTCATGCTTTTTTAAAAAAATCAAACCCAGGCTTTATGGTGCTGGTCTCTCTCTCCTGCAAAATAAACTTTCAAGGTCACAGCATGTCTTAAAACTGTACTGATGTCTTGGAAGTATAAATTTTTGTTTGTTTATGTGTGCTATCAAACACATGAGGACTGACTGATCACTGCATCAACTCCATTGGCACTGAACAGCAAATTCTTAACCCTGGATGGAGCTTTGTAGGTGTAACTGCAAGACAGCAATGAATGTTTGGGTTCACTGACCCTCATTATCAACATGATTATTTTCTTTTGCTAGTAGAAATGATGGGTATTTTTTGCCTTGCACCGCAAAAGCTTGAGTTTGCAAAACGCACCCTCTGAGGTGACATGACAGTAGCTGAACATGGCAAGCTTTGTTTCCTTGGTGGCAACATGACCTACTATCTGCTCACTGTTACACTGAGGTCCAGGAGCAGCATTTCATTTTGGTGATTGCTCTGGGTTCACTATCCTGTCTTGAACACAGGGCTTTCCAACAGCTGCAGCATTTTGACTGTTCTTGATAGGTAACACATGAAGGGGAATTTTTAAATTAAATGTTGCAACAAAACATGTCAGTCTGTGGCTAAATTCTTCTGGAGAGAAAATGCTAACCAAGGTCACATTGCTGAGACTCGTCTGTGGAGTCACATGTGCCTACTGTGTGCCACAGAGTGTTCTTAAGCTCCAGAGTCACATCTGGTCATAAGTATGCAAATATTTACGAGGGGGAATGCTTTCAAAATGCATTCTATTGTTGTCATACGTTATTGAAAGAATTGAAATGGAGGTGGCATGGGTGGGGAGGAAGTTAATTAAATGGACAGTAAATAGCTACTAATGCTTGCATTCTAGTAATGCAATTCTAGTAGTTTAAACTCAGTATGTTATCTGTCCTTTGTATCTCCTGCATCTACTTTCTATTTCATCTGATTTTCTATTTCATTATAAATGTATACAACGCTCTGAGATAAGGCAGCTTTTTCATCTTTGACAGGAAAACATTCAGAAGATAGTTGGTGTTTTGGGGTGTCATTTTGTTCTTACTAGCGTAAAATAAAAACTGGTTTGCTGCATAGAGTTTTCAGGTCTTGCTGAAACTACAGTAAGGATTCTGCATAGAGGCTGCTGCAATTTGTCAGGTGTGGTCCATTTCACAGTCAGTAGTCAGGGACCACATTTTTTTCAGATCTGGGGTGAAAAGGAGGGCTGCGTTGCGATGGTACCTGGAAGCTTCATCTTGCAACAATTTATGCATTTATGCATACTACTGAAAAGTGAGAAAGGAAAAAGGATAGCATTTTTTGCAGAGAACTTAAAACATCCTGCCACAGGGATGGCAGGAAGACAGATATGATGAGACAGCCTGAAGAAACAATGTCAGGGAGCCTGGCGACTTATTCCAGGCATTTTTTTTGAATGTGTTTTCTAGGACACAATTGTTCCAGTTTTGCTCACCAAAAAAAAAAAAAAAAAGGCTCCACATGATGCTGCAAAGAACTTCTTCAGAACTATTCATGCAAGTTAGTCAGTAGAAATCAGCCCTTGCCTTTTTATGGAGAATTAAAACAAGCAGGGGCGTCTGAAGACATTTTCCGGTTCACTGAAAAATAAAGAGAAGGTGAAGAGGAGAGAAAGATAATATTGAATAGCTGCCCTTCAAATCACGAAATCCTTGAAATTAGCCCCTTCTTTCTTCCCACTCAAGAAATTGCCCAATAGATTTTGGCCAAAGGTGATGCATTAGGGCTAGCAAGGACGACCATAGATGGTACTTCATGACACCTGACTCAAAGGTGTTAAAGAGTGATTAGGGAATAGCCACCAGGGAATGAGGCCTTCACTACTCTCTGGTGCTGAATGGAGAGAGAAAATAGGACATAACTCACAGCGGCCCATTGTATGTGTCCTAGATTTTGCTGTTAGTGACTCAAAGGCGGTCTTGGAGGGTAGCATGAAATCAATCCCATGTATGCCTCTTCCAGGGGGCTTCCAGTGGGCTTCTTGCAACCAATGCTTCAAGGTAGGGCTAGACCCATAACCCACACTTCTACTGGTCTGGGGAATATGGGTTTGGACCTAATGACTAGTGATTACGCTAATTTTGGGATATTCACCTCAAGATGCTTTATAATGAACGGAATGCATCTTCAGAAATAGGACCTATGCAAACATTTCAGACCGAAGGAGACAGAAACACAAGCCAGTTCAGAATGACTGCAAAAATCCAGGTCAGTGATTCAAAATACTGACTGTTCATCCTCATTTGTAAGTTTACCATGAAATCAGACATCTTGAGGAGTTTCACTTTTTGCTAGTTAAAAGCAGTGTGATAAGCAAATTTTTTTGGTGCGTGTTTATAAGTCATTGAGCTTTTACACCTGCATGCAAAACAAAATAAATATACTTTGTTACTACTTTGAACCATATAGCCACTTCTATTAAAAGCTCCATGCAAACAGCTATCCTTTGTGTGTCATATTTTTTTTCCAAAGAAGATTATAAATAGTGTTTAGGAGGGAAACAGAGTATTTTGCAAATGAGCCCAGATGGAAAACTAACAGATGGCCTAGTACTGTATTTTGTATGTTCAGCCCTATATTTAAATTAAAAATTTTCATAATTAAGATGAAGGTCTGTAACAACACTAGCTACTTTTCCTGTGACAGCATCATATATCACATGTATCACAGGTATGAACTGCAGACTTTTCATAAAATAGTGGTAAAATATATATACGAATCTTGCTACTCATTAAAACAAAGTAGAGGAGTAAAACGTAATTCATGGAAATCAGAGAAAAGGAAAAATAAAAACCTTTCATACAAATATACATCGTATGATAAAGATGTCTACCACCATCTGGCCTTTTTCCCCTGTAAATTGAATGACTCACCACCTCACTTGGAAGGGAAAGGAGAAGGATCGCATTTGTTATGTGTCTTCAGCCAAGAACCAGAAGGCCAGTAGGATTTTCCTACTGCATTATCTAAATGAAATGAGATTCTTACATTTTAATAATTAGAAGATTGGGAAAAGATAAACTGTGGCCTTACACAGATATTGTCATCTGAGAACTGAATCAAGGGAAACGATTTACATTGCATTTTCCTCCCATGAATGTAGGTGTTACTGCAAGAGATTGCTGCCGAAGGCTGTACCTTGCACATGGTCTAGCAGGTCAGGGGATACAGCAGGCAGAGCAAGGGCTCTTTTCTCAGCATGCAACCTCAACCTGTGCTGTCTACCATCCACAGCAGTGATGCAACACAAGAGAGATGCAACAACTACATTAACAGCCAACAAGCCTCTCTACATCAATGTTGATGTAAACAAATCACATGTTGGTTTTTTTCATGTCATCTGTGAAAGGAGGTAAAAGGTGCTCATTTTACAATAAGTAAGCAGGTTCCACTGAAGTCAGTTGCAAGTTGCACTTGTTCTCGGACCACCCAGAGTTCAGGAAGAGCAAAAAAGGCTTCAGAGTGTTTCCTTCTTCCTGCTGTGCTCTCTGAGGAAGTGTTTTCCCCACTTGTCCCAAGTCAAGAGCCAACCATCCAGCCATAACCTTGTGGTAAGTGGGACTGCCTCTGTACAAGACACAAACACTACACAAATCTACCTGCTAGGTATATTTAGTTTCATCAGTGTTCAGCAAAAATGACACTACCAGGAGACCTTAGGCTACAAGTCAGCAACTCACTGGGCTTACAAATCATTCACAGTGGTAGAAAATATGTGCTTTGTTATCAGATAGCTTCTTCTATTGCTCTCACAGTCATATATTGCTCTCACAATCATAACATGTAAGTTATGACCAGCTCATTAGATAGTGTGACTCATAACTATCATGTCTCATTTTCCAGTGCTTCCTCTCCCTGTGGAGGGAATCTGATGTGCAGCAAAGTATCTTGTTTTGGTAGGGAAAATACTATTTTTTTTCATATTTTGCTGTGTATACATTAGCAAAGGAAAGCCTGAAGCTGCATGCCTTGTGCTGGAGCAGAGCAGGGTATCTTGTGATAGTAATTCCCACATGTGGGAGGACAAGGAGCACAGGTACAGGTCAGCTCCAGGGACAGCACAGACAAGCTTGCCCCTTTTGAGGGGTAAAAAATGGCTTGAAAAACACAGGCATATACACCAAATTTATAAACTTACTATTTTGGATTAACCACTCTGAAAACAGAGAACTCTTAGGTTTTCATGTTGCTTTCATCAGCCAAGTAAGAGGCTGATTCCTTGCTAGGGAGTTCTGTGATAACACTGTCAGTCTCTGCTATTCTGGAATTTTCTGTGTAGGTTTGACATTTCTGGCAGTAAATCTTGAAGTGAAATGGCCACTCATTAAATTCTTCCTCCCTGCTTTTCCTCCTGTGTGCATTGCTGATCAGTGGCTGCAGAGACATCTGCTGGCTGTTACAATTTTTGAGTACGTATTAATTATAAGGAAGATAGAAAATTTCTCAAATAACATTTAAATTCTTTCATAGATTTCTGTCTCCTGAAATTTTTTTAATTCAGATTTGGCTGATTTATGTAAGAGAGGAGTAAAAAACTCCACTTCTTACAATAAGGCATTACTCCCCACACACTGTCCTGCCCCCCACATTGACACTGTTAAAATTTAAACCAATTCCACCTTAAAACTCCGAAATTATCAGCTAATTTACACCATTCTGCAGCCCTGGTAATAGAAGGTACTGAAACACCAGTGTGATAATCCAGCAATGTGCAATGTAATCTGGGTTCCCAAGGCAGGTGAATTTCCCTATGAATCAGTTCTGCACAGAGATTTGTCTCTTCTATGCTTAATTACACCTGTCCAAATATTCATTTGTTTATCATTGCCAAATAAATTTTGTGGGCTGTTTGTGTTCCCAGAAGGCACATTTCCATATTGAGCATTTCTCTGAGAATGAAAATGTCTTAGTCATTAATTCAAATGTGACAAACAAAATAGTTATTATTCTCTTAATTGAAATCACATGTTTATAAAGAAACTATGTGGCTTTAAATGTAGAAGACTTGAAAATCCAATTGCTTCTGAAAGATGAAGGAAAATATATTTTCACTTGAGTTTGCTTTGTAAATTTTTGCTGTGTTTTGTTATTTTTTCAGTTCCAGAAACCTCTAAGACCCTGCTATGCACATTAGCCACTGATTTTATCCCCACAAGGAGAAGATGATGGGCTGTTTCCTCATGCACACTTCCTCAGCTGGAAAAGGACAATTCACAAGGACATGTGCCCAGAAGGGCTTTAAAACAAACGTTATTGTCTGTGGTACTGTATTGGGTCTGGCTGAGATGGAGTTCATTTTCCCCACAGCAGCCCTCACAGAGCTGTGCTTTGCATTGGTAGCTAGAAGGGTGTTGATAACAGTGTTCTGGCTACTGCTGAGCAGTGCTGGTAGAGCATCAGTGCTGTCTCTCCATCATTCTGCCTTCCCACCAGCAGGCCAGAAGTGGGCAAAATCTTAGGACATGACCAGGACTACTGAGCCAAAGTGATCAAAGGGATATTCCATGCCATATCATGTCTGCTCAGAAGTAAAGGAAGAGGAAGGGGGGCACTGATTATTTACGATGTTTGCCTTCCAGAGCAACTTCTATGCAAGCTGAAGCCTTGCTTCCTGGGAAATGGCCCACTGCTGATGGGAAGTAGAGAATAAAATCTATGAGGTTTATTTCCTTTGCTTGAGTGAGCACCCTTTCGCTTTTGCTTTAGTAAACTGGTTTAGCTTGACCAACAAGTTGTTTTCCATCTTATTTTGTCCCTCTGTCATCCTGCTGAGGAGGGGAGTGACAGAGCATCTTAGAGGCTACATGGCTTCCAGCCAGGGTCAACCCACCACAGTCATATTTCATGGAAAACTTATAAATAAAAGGCTGAACTTCAGTGCTATCACTCTGCATATGGAAATGCTCCAGCAGAAGCCTAAGGGCTCCATTACTGGTGGAGTACACCTGTGACTGCAGAGAAGCACAAGGGCATGGTAGACAGATTCCAGCTGCCCAAGCCATGCACAGCCATGCTTTCCCTCCCTGTTCTCAACAGCTTGTTGCACAGTGAGGAACCCAGCTGGCATGTGAGTTTGATGCTGTGATACTATTTCTCAGAGGTACGATTTTTAACAATCCCACTCTCTCATAGCTGAAAAAGAAGAAAGGAAATGTCAAAATCTCCTACTAGTAAGACATATGAAGGAATTCACGATGGGAATTACATCTAGCTCACATTAAACTGAAGAAGACAACATTAATGGCTGGACTAGATGATCCCCCTACCTGAGACTGGGGGTTTTTCCCAACCTAAAAGATTCTATAATCCATATAAACACAAGGTCTCTTAACAGTTCCACAGAGATTGTGTGCCAGACCATTGCCCAGAGGACCTATCCAGGAGATGGGCTATACCCTTCGGGTAAACATAACGATTTATCTTTTCCCTATCCCATAAGTATATCCTCTTCATGGCTGTAGGAGCATGGTCCTTCTGTGACTGCTGTTCAGAATAAAATCACTCAACACTTTTAATAGTACTCCGGTTCAAAGGATCATCACTGCTAAGATGTCCTTCCCCTTGACTGACACTTCTGTAACATTTATGGTCATGGACCGGCTCTCACAGAGCAGGCTGAGGCAGAGTGTGATAACCATGGGATTACCTGTGATGTGGAAACTTGTTCACCTCAGTCTTCAGAGTAGTCTCCCATGACAGGGCTTTTATCTCAAGGACTGCTCAGATCAGAAGCTGGATTTAGATGCTCATGTTAGATGCAAAACAGTATTTTGAGAAATGTGTGCTCAGGCACTGTAAGTCCCTAAAACTGGTTAGCAGAGGGGGGGAATTGCTAGGTAGTAGCTTTTCCCCAGCTAGATTCAGAAATGGCTGTTTTAGGGTAGGTGTTTGAATACTCACTTTCACAGAGACTATCCTGCTGCTAACAGACCCATCAGATGGAAAACTGTCAGTGTAACAAATAAATATGTGAGGGAAAGATTGAGGACAGCTGCAGATTTTATCTTAATGACCCCAACACAATTGCACAGAGAGGCAGGGAGACCAGATATTGCTGTGTGCAGAAGTTTAAACATGGGAGAGACGTAAGGCTCAACAGCAGGTGAAGAGATCTGGGGAAAGACCGTTTCCTTCTTTTTAACCTTGGGACGTCCTTTCTTAAAGCATTCCCCAGCTGCTTCAGTTCACAAGTAATGAAATGGTCATTTTCACACATGATACTTTTCCCAGAGTTCTTCACAGGTGAAAAGTTTCAGTCGCTACTAAACCTGGAGTTATGTGCTTGATCTGGGAAGAGGAGGAAGGTGAGGATGAGAGGAGGATTGTTTCATGGCTTGAAGTAAACAGCAGAGCTCTGAAGCATCTACCTCACTCCTTTTCCCTTAAACTTGCACATCCTGTCTGAACCTCATTGTCCATTTGAGAAAGTAAATCTGTCATGATGGTCATCGTGTTTTCTTGCAAGGAGAATTTTGTTTACACATGGAACCTGTATGCTGGTAAAAATTTCTCTTCCCTAAAGAGATTGTTTTATTCTGTTTTGTCTTGAGCATGTCTCAGGGTATTTTTAAACATCAAATCTTGAATGAGTGGTTTATTAACTTACTAAAAGCACTTTAACTAGTAACAAAAGAGGAGTAAAATCTAAGTGGATTATTTCACAGTACAACATGTAACACAGATGCTAAGGGAACCATGGGGCTACTGCCTTTTGTTTCTGTTCACCGTGATATCCCTCACCTTATGCAGGAGTTTCTGCTCCTTGTGGAAAACAGAACAAGATTTTCTTAAACTTACTTTCAAGTATGGCTCTATCTGAATCACTTTGTTTCAGGAATTGAAGTCTACTGCCAGTTTCCAGCAGGAATTTATATGAGGATATGTGATTGTGAGCATCTGTCAAGGTTAGCCAAGGTGAAGTGAAAGATTCCTCTTCTGGCCCGAGGGGAAGGTTGTACTTCTGCATTGGGCAGGACTGTCTGCAGTCTTGCAGCCAATCTAAAATTCACCAGGGCTTGACCCTGCTTATGCCTGCTGCAGCTGACTCCATATATGTATATGGATATATATACTCTGATATACTGAAATGCACTGACTGGTGTTGGAGGCACAACCCACTGTTACAGGCAGGTTTGATAAAGATTCCTTCTCCTGGTGCACTGTTTTGGGAGCCTGCAAATACCAAGTGAAATCAAGGTAGAGGTAAAGACACACTTGGAAACAGCAGACTGTGTGACTGTTGAGCAAGTGAGTGAGTGACCGCTGTATTCCTCAGGTTTGCTTGTGGGCTGGAGGCTGGAGTCTGTTCGCAGAGCTTACGATCAGTGTAGGGATTAGAGCAGAACTTGATGCCCAGGTCTGCTCTCTGCAGAATGGTGACTTGCTTGGTGAGAAAGTTTATGCCTTAAGGTTTTCAGTTTTCACACAGTCACGGTGGGTGTTGCTCATAATGGAAATTCAGTGTCGTATCTCGAATAAGCAAGTCACTGAGACTGAAACTGCCACAGCATTGGGCATAAATGCTGGCTAAGTCCGTCATTTCTAAATGCTCTAAAAACAATATGACATGCAAAATTAAGCACAGAAAGATTTATGCATCAAGTATTTCCCCCTGCTTAATAAAGATGCAGTGAATATCCAAGACACTGCAGTTCGGATTATATGACAGGTTATGGTACAAACAGAGCAAACTTCAGGAGAGATACTGAGATCTGTTTTGTTTCCTGAAGCAGAACAATGGATCAGTGGAAATGTGACAGGCCTACTGTGGCCAGGAAATGAGGGTTACAGAGGAAACTACTTCTGTGGATGTACTTTACAGATCTTATTCAGATTCTTAGAGCAGAATGAAACTTGTTCTCTCCTGTTGTTATGGGAGAAAAAAATTCCCCAAGTTAGATCCTGAAGTCCATTTTGTTTAGTGTTTTGGAATCTTCCTGAGGAAAGGCTAAGTAGAAAGGTTAATAGGACAGCAGGATTTTACCCAAGTTTTAATACAGCAATGTTGAGGATGACCATAACCATCTGCAAAAATTCTTACCCACCTTAGTCTGGGACAGGCAGCTAGGTGAGTGGCACTGCACAAGAATTCATGTCCTCTTTCCAGGGTCCTCAGGGAATGCATACACATAACTTTTCTCATTTCCTAAAATAGTGCATTCCTGGGCTGCTGACTAAAGGTTCTGTAAAGAGCGCTGGGGTCTCCACAAAATTCAGCTGGCGTGACTCAGGCTGCCCACTTGGCTGAGGCTGCTGCCACCTCCTCTGCCTGCTGTGCTGTGCTCCTACAGCCTGACTGGCTGGGGTAGCCTCAGAGGGCAGATCCATGCCTCTTCTGTGCTAGCCCTACCCCTCTTCTCATATTTTATGGTGGGTTGCCTATTCAGCAAGGGTAGTTAAGCAAGGCAGTGTTTCTATGAAATAACACTGCTCCAAAGACACTGCATTTTACTCTTGCTTCAAGTCACATTTTCGGTATTGTCCTTGATGGACACAGCTCCACCACTGTGCCTGAAGGAATCCCTGTCCTGACATCTTTTGTAATGCAAGGCTTTGGGAACAGACATATAGCAACTTGAATACAGTCCCTGATGGCTAACACCTTGGTTAGCAGACTCCCCAGTCTGCAGTAATTTGCACAGTTTGTTGTAGGGTTTTGGCTCTGCTTCTGCAATAGATGTGTAACTGAATTGTATTCCTGGCATGTCAGATAATTACAGCTCTCTCCCATAAAGATGTCTTAAGGTTTTCCAGGTACCTGAGATAGACATCTTAGACAATCTTTCTATAGATAGCTCCTAAATCAGGCCCGCAGAAACAGTTTTCTAAGTCCTGTGTCATAGCAGGGTACTGGAGTTTATAATAGGTAGAGATTAAATAAACAGGAGCAAGCTGTTACCTTGTCTTTGTTAGGATATTTCGAACAGCTGGGATGCAGGCTTTTTAAAAGCTGCCATTTTTACGTTTTCCTTAGAACTGATCTTTCAGTCTGCAATAAGGAAAAAGGTGATGATTCTTATTTCTGCCTTGGGCAGCATTGTCTCTCTCTAGGGCCAGGTCCTGCTAGAGAGAAAGCTGGGCACAGCTCTGTATCCCTTAATTTTCCCTTGTTCCCACACAGTGAATTATGAAGGAGCACAGCTGCCCGCAAAGCACTATTATTACAATGCTGCAATCAACGAGGTAGTTTGAAGCTGGAAAAAAAGCAGTCACCCCTGGCTTCCCATTGTTCCTTGGGCCTTGTGCTTTGCCCAACAGGTTACTTTGTGATTTTGCACTGTTTCTTGACAAAATATACTAAAAACTTTAATAATGAGCAGTCAGACCATCTCTTTTTGAAGGGCTTTTATTCCTGTTTTTGTAGGGGCCTCACAGTTATCAAAGTGATGTTCTTCCTGCTGTCTCTGAAACAGTGCACTGCAGAAGCATTACAATGTGGTCTGTATTTTAGGGCAGGAGATACTGACAGAACTTCAGCTACAGGTAAAAGCAGTGAAAGGACAATATCCTGTTTAAAATTAGATTTGTTTGTACAACACAAAAAAAAATTAAAAAGTCAATATGTATAGCTGGTTCTAAACCACTCTAGTATGGGTCTCTTTCTTTTTCTTGTGGAAACTGCTTTTCTTAGTGAGCTGCAGTGCAGTCACACACTGCACTGCTGTACCCTTCTCCTTGTGCAGACGTCCATGTGCGTTGAGCCCTTGCTACTGCCACGCAGAAGAACAGAGTCAGTGCTGATCTCTTCCTTCTGTCTTCCTGCAGTGCTTCAGCTTTCTGTGTTTTTGGAACTTTTTCCTTCTTGTTTTTTCCCTCTTCTTACACTTCCAACACTGAACCCTATTTTGTGATCTCTAGGTTTCAGCTTCCTCAGCTGATTGTTCCTTCTAACACTATTTTCTACGCAGAAAGGGTCGAGTTGTGTTTGTCTTGTTTTCAAGACTCCTGACATTCACTCTTGTTCCGAGAATCACATCTCCCTTCTCTGCTCATCTTTCCCCTTTATTGTCTCTCGGAATTCTTCCATTGAAGAGGAGTGACACCAGCCTCCTCTCCATTTCTCTGTCATACTACTTTTATTCCCTTCCTGACATCAGATTTAAAATGTACCTACTGAAGCAAGTGTCTCAGTTTTTTAAAATCTATCCTTCTATGCAGAGAAATCTAACAAACAATTAAAATCATCCTGGTTGTTTCCTCCTCTTCCTCCTCTTATTTTTCTTGAAGCAGATAAAAAAGCTATTTATATAAGTTTATGCCACAACTCAACAATCAGAGCTCAAATCAGTCCAACAGTTTAATTACCTGGGTAGCCTCATCTCCTCAGATGGTAAGATTGACAGAGAGATAGACAACAGGTTAGCAAAGGCATACAGTGCTTTTGGAAAACTCCACAAAAGAGTATGGCGTAATAAACACTTGAAGAAAAGCACCAAGATCAGTGTTTACAAAGCCAGTGTTGTCTACTCTCTTATATGGTTCCAAATCATGGGTCATCTACTGCCACCACCTGCGTCTCCCAGAACGCTTCCATCAACGCTGCCTCTGTACAATCCTAAACATCCACTGGTCAGATTATGTGACCAATACATCTGTTCTAGAGCAAGCAGCTGTCACAAGTATTGAGGCCATGTTACTGAGAACACAGTTGCGATGGGCAGGGCACGTCTCCAGGATGAAGGACCACCGCCTCCCTAAGATCCTGCTCTATGGTGAACTTGCCACTGGCTGCCACAAGAGAGGAGCCCCGAAGAAAAGATACAAGGACTCCCTGAAACAACATCTCAGCCTTGGCCAGATTGATCACCATAACTGGTCTACTCTGGCCTCCAACCGGGAGGCCTGGAGACACACCATCTATAACGCAGCTGTCTCCTTTGAGAACACACGCAGGATCACCCTCGAGGAGAAAAGGCAACGCAGAAAGAACCATGTATTGCAGAATACACCATCTAAGGAGTCTTTCTGCTGTGCCTTTTGCAATCGGATATGTCTGTCACGTATTGGCCTCATAAGCCACCAGCGTGCCTGTATCAAATGTGGATAGAGCCTTCCCAAATCTTCGTTCGCAAAGCCTAGCCATGATGATGATGCCACAATTGAAATGTTTTATCCTAATTCCTAACTGATAAAGAAATGTTGAAAATCTACCTTTATAGGGAAACAAACATAGATCATATCTTCTCTAACTCTCAAAAGCAAAGTAGTAATAGTGAAACAAAATTATTTTTAACCTCATGTTTCTGCTGCATTTATAAATCAGAGCAATAATACCATTTTAGCATTGAGAGAAAGGCATTACAAGACTGTTTTCCTCTCTATTTTATGACACACTTCGATGCTGAACCAATTGCGATTAGCAAACTACCCAGTGAAAGCAGTCTTTTCTTCAGTTTGCAAATAATGAATGCACTAGCTTACATTCTGACAGATTGCTTTGCTCATAAAATTTTGAAATATGCTTTGTAGACAAATATAAACTCATTATTTGTCTACAAAGAATTTGCTTCAACTGTCTGTCGGTTGAATATCCCTTACTAGGGGGTCAGCAACAAAAAGTACAGGAAAATAATTTTATTTTCTTACTCAGAAAGCAGAAAAGAGTAGCAAACCATGTGCAGCACTGTTAAATATGCAGGTATTAATGAATACAGCTATGAAAGGCCACTTTCAAAAAATGTAATCTGTGTAGGAAAGTGAATGTGACAGAGCCATTGTGTAACTCAAGATTTAAGAACATGCTCAACAATAATTATACCTTCTTTTCTTTTTTACCCCCCTTTAGTGACATTATCTTTTCTCTGGTCTGCTGCCCATCTCTGCTGGACCTCCCTTGTTTATTATAAAGTAAACTTTGCAGGATGGCGTTTTTGGATGGAACACAGAAAAAGCACTCTTTGTATAATAAAAACACTGTGAGGGAGTCATTTATTGGATTGGTATGTTTTTGCTGCTTGAATGGCAGATTTACAGGCCTTTGCTATGTAGGTATTTATTGCTGAGATGGGGAGGAAACTGAATCATAAACATGTCGGTGACTTTGAATAAAAGCTAAAGAAGTGCTGAGGTCATTCTAGAAGCTTGTGCTTGCAGAGTGCAACAGAGTGTTCAGCAGAAGACAAATACTTTCCTTGGCCAGCAACACTAGAATCTGCTCAATTAATGTTATTAACTATTTTTTGTTTCTATGTTTCTACAGAAAAACAGTGCTCTTCTCTTCAAGCTACTTTGTCTGCAATTTACCTTTCACAGAAAGATCCTTGGGATTACAATTTGAAAAACTGTAGTGGCAAAAGTGTAATTGAGACCTCATCCCACTGCCCAGCCAAAAATGTTAGTTTGTATAATTAACTCTCATGTTGAGAGGCATAAAAATCCCCATATTAAGTTGCTTACCCATTCCAAATACTAGTGTAAGAGGTGGGATTGGAACAGTAATGAGAGGAAACCCATCAAAGTCAGTAGCTGCCCTACACTTCATGCTTGTGTGCCTTCTCGGGGCACACTTCTCACCCACCAAGATGTGTCTCCTGAGAGAACCTTGGCTGCTCAAGAAGTAGGGCGCAGCCATTTCTTACAGCAGGCTGAGTGAGGGGTCTGGGGAGAACGCTAAGGATTTTGATCAACATTAGCCCTACATAAAGTAGACATGGCTGCTTAAAAAATGTTTTAAAATCTACAGGTTGCTAATACAACTGTAGGAAACTAGATATTTTGCCAGTAAACATAAACCCCTCCAAATATTCCCCCATGTTTCTACCAGGAATATGACAAAGTTCAGGGCTACATGTTACTTTTGGATTCTCAAAGCCTTTGTAGCAGAACTCATTATCATCTTATGACAGCAGATGTTACCACCAGAGGGAAAAAATAAAAGAGCGTTAATTTTTGCTTAATTTTTTAAATTGTGATGTACCCACATACAAGCATCTCAACAAGTTTTAGTAAATGCTCACAAGAATACTGAAAAATACTGTGTTATGAGCCAAACATTGAACCTCATTTTATACAATAAGGAGAATAACCCTCTCTGCAAACACAGGTCAGCAAGATGCTTTGGGTATCTTAAGAAATTACTCAACCTTGTACATATGTATTCAGAAGACAGTGTACAGTATTTTCATTTTGTATTTACTATCTGATCAATGTCCACCTCCAGCCTTTCTTATTCCTGATGTAAACCTGATATAACCCTAAGGATTACTATTTCAATACATTCAGTATCTTCATGTTGCCATAACTGCACTGCAACAACAATAAATTATTTACTTTATTCAGAACACTAAAATTTGATGTATAAAACCTAATCTTCCACTGTTTTTGTTTGAAGGTTCTGTATCCCAGCTCTTCCTATACTTGTACTAATACAGGAGAACAAATACACCTTTCAAATAAGGGATTTCTTTCACCTATCACTGAAGGTCTGTTTCTACCTTTGTCCATTTCCTCTCCAATGTTGCAAAATTAACCTCTTCACGCTGACTTCACCAGCACAGGGCAATCCTGCCCCCATCATGTCACCAGGGTAAGACTCACATGCCAGAAGCCAAGATTACACATAGTATTTTAGAGTTCCACACCTAATTTCAATGCACTTTAAAATCCAGTACTTGTGCAGCCTTCACAACTGGTAAAGTCACTGATGAAGCATGAGTTGTGAAGCTCATATTCTCCCTTTGTGGCTGAGACCTGATGTGTGTGAATAGTCACCTCAACCAACCTGTTCTTTCGGACTGGAGAATCTTTGTAATAGCCCTGCTTTGTGCAGGGTCTGGATCAGATGACTTTCAAGAGTGGATTCCAGAATTTGCACAGCAGTGGAAGGGAAATACCAAGTTCTTGTGATAGGCAGGATTATGGTACCATACTACCCTTCTCCCACCTGTGTCACCAAACTAGGCTAAACTGACAAAGCTATTCTGAAACCAGCAGCAGTAGGAACTGTGTAACTCAAGTGCCTTCTGTTCACTCTATGAAAGAAATACTTTATTTAATTCAGTTCTCCTTCTGAGCAGCACTCCATGCTATAAGAGATAAAAAATAAAAGCTATAATTTATTGATCAGCAATGGCTTCATGGCCTCCTTGAAACCAGTATTAAAAAATGTACCAGTCGAGATTTGCAGCAACTATCTGTTGTGTATGATATGTAATCTGCATTTACCATAATGACTTTGAGGAAGCCTGTTTGTGTGACAGTCAGGTAAAAGAGAGCACAAGGAGAGAATTTTCCCCATTGCTTCTGCCTCAAATCAGCCCTCTCAAATCCCCAGCAGACTAAAATAAGAAAGAGTCAACATAAGTTGCTTTCAGAACCCTGGGAATGTGAGTTTTCCTACTGGAGTGATAATTTGTTTTCCTCCAGGCAGAACGTATCATTCACAATTCCCAGTACTGGTGTGTTTTCAAAATCTCTTTTTAAGAGAAAAATATACCAATTAGCTCAGTTTGTGATTTGCCAGGTCTTAATCCATCAGTGGAGACAGGCAGTTCAACACCTGTAAAAGCTGGCTTGTTATGTAAAAAGCTGGATGCTGGACTCAGAATTATGTTATCAAGGTTCTTGAGCTCTACCCATAGGTCTGCTATTGTATCCTAGGAAATATCTCTTGTCTCTACCTCTGACATAAAAATAATCCCTGTACTGCCTCCTGAAGCATTGTTGAGAATTAAGGGGTGCTTTATATAGAAGTGCCTCTCTAGACTGAAAAGCTTGGTGTGCTCAAACCAAGCTCCTGAAAGCTGAAGGGTAGTGTGGCAACCAGTGAGAAGCACAAGAAACACTAATGCTACATCACATGTCCAGCAGGATTGCTTCCAAGAGCGCATAGGTGCTCACACGACCACAAATGTGTGTGTCCTGAGCTAAATCCAGCCTACCACTCCCAACTCAAGCCAGTTGCATTCTGGCACTGAGATGATTCATATGGTCTGTGTCAGGCAGTCCCTTTGGATGGCAGACAGTTACATGGTGATGAAGGTGCTCCAAATATTTTGTGTTTTGAAAGCCATGGCCTTCATTTGGAGTACAGGAGGCTGCATTCAGCTCCTCTGTCTACTGAAACTGACTTGAAAGAGCTTGGTATGGAGTGTAGGCGTATGCTTTTGCTAAAGATCGGCCTTTGAGACTAGCTCTCTCCATTAAGAGAGAGTAAAGGGAAAAAGGTAGGGAAAACATGGACTTCTAACTCAGTGTCAAGAAAAACTAAATGAGGGCACCACAGGCAGTTGCTTAAAACTGATGAACAAAACTATCTCTGATATCTACATGCATACCTATTTTGAAGGTTGCAATCAAACAAAGTGTAGAGATTCTGTGGTCTATTCAGAAGCATTGTTCTACCAGCTCTACTGCCCATTTGCAACATTAGATCCAGATACACCATAGGAACAACCTATGCCATGTTTTCTGCAAGCCACTATCCCAGAGCACCCAGGGGCAACTGCAGAAAGAGAGAATGAGAAAGGCATGGGGGTAAGACTTCTTGCTGCACACCACAGCTTGGCACAGCAGGACCCATCGGCAGGCCTGCCTCATCAGGTGGCCAGACACCTGCAACCATTGATCAGATGTCCTTCAAATGCCCTCTAGTGGCCGTGGCTCTGCCTGGGACCACGTCCCCTTGGTACAGATGGAAAAAAGTAACACTTTGCATGCACATGCAAAGCATCACTTGAAACACATGTGTGGAAAATGCCAAGTGCCCAGTACCCCCACTTTTGGTGCTGCTGCACACAAGGTAGCGTCCAACAGTGTAGCTTTCTGCTCCACCAAGCAGAAGAACTAGTTTGGGAGGAAAGTAGCGTTCCAACACTGATGGAGGTTCAGCAGGTCCTCCTTGTGTTTGCAAAAGATACACTGCTGTTTTAAAGACCACTGTCTGAGGGGAAATTTTCTCTTCTTAATCTTTGCTTAAATGGAGACATAACATTCCAGGCAACAGAGGATATGAGGCTCCATGTCTTCTCCTGAAACAACATGGTCAGAATCCAATGAGTAAAGGATCTACTATAAACATCTGTGGAGTCTGCCACAAACTGAAACTCTGCCACTCTTTGAACAGTGAGGTTCTGTTGCTGAAGGTCCTAAAGGGTGACTGGGGAATCTTGTGCAAGAAATGCAACTCAGTGAAGGAATTCAAGGTACTCTATGAACTGCAGATTTACTTAGGGGAGTCAAAAGGGAGCGACAACCCCCCACCTTCGCCATCATCATCGAGCACAAGGCTGGTTTCTGAAGTCTCCAATATGGCTGTGCAGTCTCCACTTTCAGCTGAGGGCTCTGTCTAACCTACATCTGAAGTTTTTAAAGATCGTATTGGCTTGGCTTCTGCTGCAGAGGATCGTGAGAAGTCCAACTGCTGTGATAGTGAGAGTCAGCACAATTGATGGGGAGGACAACTGGACATCCCTCTGATACTTTCTGTAGATTTCTCTTTTTTCTTTTTTAATATTTTTGACCTTTTAGTACCACACAGCTGCTATTTTTGACTTGCAGACCAGTATTTACCATCTGGTCCATTGTTGCCTCTTTGTTAGGTAATGTTTGGGAGCAACACAGCTCCTGCTTGGTCTGTCTATGACTGTAGAGTGCTTTTGTAACCCTGGGTTTGGCATTGCTAACTTCCACACCTGCTGCAGACCTCCCTAAATTATTTGTCAAGTAATTTCAAACTTGTGTGTGAAGAAGGAGAGTTATAGAAATGCTGCCTCACATCTTGGTTCTCTGCAGCTGTATTGAGAGTGTAAGCTGTTTGGGGCAGAGATCACATCTTAGAGCATTTGTTCAGCCTGTGGCACAATGAGATCCCCGAGACCTAATATTTTCCTGCCCAGAAAAGCAGAGAAGAAAAAGTGGTGCTGCATCCTTATGTGAAGACTACCCTGATCTATGCTGTGTGTGGATGTATAAATTACAACAGATGATGCACTTAGCAATTATGTTCTTTGCATACTTAAGCAGGAACAAGAGCTCCCAAACTGCCAATATCTCTCTCAATTCTCACCAAATGGCTGCATGTCACACGGTCACACAGCAAGGGGGATCAAGGAAATGAGAGAAATGACAGAGGAGAAAGCTTCAAGTGGGGAGTTACATCTCTCTCCAGTAGGGAAATGAACAACAGAATCTTTTGTACAAAAGGTTGAAATTCACTTGCTTTTCAGGCCTTTTCTTGTTTGAGGGAGTTTGGTTTGAGCAAGAGGCATTTTAAACTAGCTCTGGAAGATGAAAAATGTCTTCATCTAGCCATGCCTCAGAGTGCACAAGCTGAGGCTGTTTATATTGTGGGCTGCTTTTTTAGCCAGCTCCATTTTCTTCCCTTCCTTTTCTGTCTCCTGGATCTTCACATAAAAGAAGAATAACTCCCCTAAAAAAAAAAAAGCCACAGACAAACAAAAACCCTAACAAGAAAAACCAAAATAAAGGATACTCTTGTTCTTCTGGTAGACCACCTTACTTCTGAGAATTTCTGTGATTCATTCCATATGCTGAATTGCGCCCCTCTGCTTACACAAGAACCATGCAAGACAGTAGGCAGTAGGGCAGAAGATATTACCCTTCCCCACTGATGGACTTCCTACAAGCTCTCAGAAAGTTTGAGAGAGAGAGTATAGGAGCTGTGTGTGGTTTATGACCCTAAAAGCTGGCTTCTCCTAACAAAGAGTTACTCCTGCCCTTAGAAAGCTTCACACTGACATTCTGATGAAGGAAGACTGCAGTTTCTACAAGTGTTGATAACTAGATAATGTTTTACATCACCTGTGACACAGTCTTTTTTGAATCATGGCATCTGGTATCTGCTGTCTTTTCAGCTTTTCTGCAGACTTCAGGAGAAAGAAATTCTCGGCTTCATCTGCATGTGAAAATAGGTTGAGACCTCCAAACTCAGACATTTGGAAGATGACAGAATTTGACATGAGTCAGCATGATTGGCAGGTCAAAGCATAATGCTGGCTCTTGCAGCTCAAAAGCACATGGTAAATTGGTGGAATTGTAAAGCTCATAGTGACACAGACTGTGTGGTGCATTTCTTGATATTCCCTCTCTATACAATAACCAGAACAGTTATCTGATAGCTCAGATTAATCAGACAACATCAGGGCTCAGAAAGGGTGGAAGAAGACAGAAAGGGAGGTGACTCGACTCTGACAGGTAGCCAATGGAGCAATGAACCCAGGTATGAAGTCACTTAGGGTAAGATTTTGAAATGACACACCATGTGGGTGGTGCTGCGCTCTGTTTGAAAACTGGGACAGAATTTTTGCAGTGGAAACAGCTGTTTACTGAGTGATTTTTAAAATCTGGCTCTTGTTTAGCTGTCTCCATGGCAGCTGAGCTTAACTGAAAACTTGGCCCTGACTGGCCATACCGAGCACTTTAAAACTAGTCCTTCTGCTCTTTGGAAATCACATCAAATGTTATGTTCTACAACTAGCTGTTGTTTTCAACAGGAAACTTTCTGAAGTACTACTGTTCTGTGTTCTACATTTTTTTTGTTGTTGCTTTCTTTTTCAGCTGACACAAATGTCAGTGCCTGCCAGTCTGTTCCAGGCTCTGTATGCCTCTGTGGTTACAGCCTGCTAATTCCTTGGCTTACGTGCCAAAAGGCAGAAGTAGCTATCTATCACTTTGCTATTTGTTGCCTTTTAATCCTGGTCTGAATGAATGTGTGCATCTTTCAGCCTGAGTCCAGAATAACGCTAAAATTCAAGTCTCATCTGCAGGAGGAACTCTGACCACCAAAAGCCTCAGCCAAATCTGGGGCCTTGTTGTACTCCTGTTGTGCAAATAAAGCCTGTATGTTCCCTGCAGAATAAACAGACAATATTGACATGGAGCAGCAGGAGAAACAGAAGGAATGAAGTGTTGAAGCCACTTAGATAAGGGTGCACAAAGCATGGATAGTCAAGAAGGGGACAATATTTTATCAAATTGCTATCCCCGTGTTTCACAAACACAGTTGGACAAGCGTGTTTGGTGCATACCATCAACTTCAAGAATCAGTGAAGCGTTATTAGCAGTTAGTGATAAAAATGAGATAGGGGATATCAAACACAGGGAGAGGAGCATATGATAAAAGTCTTTTATAAGGCTGCATTGAGGCCATGTTGATGAGAACACAGCTGCACTGGGCAGGGCACGTCTCCAGGATGAAGGACCACTGCCTCCCTAAGATCTTGCTATACGGTGAACTTGCCACTGGCTGCCGCAAGAGAGGAGCTCCGAAGAAAAGATACAAGGACTCCCTGAAACAACATCTCAGCCTTGGCCATATTGATCACCATAACTGGTCTACTCTGGCCTCCAATCGGGAGGCCTGGAGACACACCATCTATAACGCAGCTGTCTCCTTTGAGAACACATGTAGGATCACTCTCGAGGAGAAAAGGCAACGCGGAAAGAACCGTGTCTTGCGGAATACACCACCTAAGGAGTCTTTCTGCTGTGCCTTTTGCAATCGGATATGTCTGTCACGTATTGGCCTCATAAGCCACCAGCGTGCCTGTATCAAATGTGGATAGAGCCTTCCCAAATCTTCGTTCGCGAAGCCCAGCCATGATGATGATGATAAGGCTGCACCCAGTTATTTATCAGGGGTGGCTGCCATTTAAAAAATGAACTGTTTTGGCAGAATGCTGTGATGGGAGAGGTGTCCGGACAGAATACCTCCAACACCCGTATCAGCTGCACACTGCTGGGAAATGTGGTCGGTGCTGTGTAGTATATTAATGCATTTGGATGCTCTTGCCTGCAGCATAGGAACATGAAAGCACCAGCAGTGCAAGCTACATGATTATGATGTGACTTTAGGGCACAATATAAAATCCATGGAAATAAGCTGTTGAATGTGTTCAGCAGTCTGAATCCAAAGGGCCAAGGCATTGCAGCAGGTAGCAATCTAAATCTGTCTGCCTATGAAACCTTGGTCTTTGTACGGGCAAGGAGTCATTAATTGTTTCAGCGAAGCTGAGGAATGGTGGTAAATAGGGACCCAATGCCAGCTGGAGAGTATGCAGATAATTCTGCTTTCATACAAAAGGTGTAAGGCTGGTCTGAACCACTTGACTGCCTGGGTAGAGGACAAATCTCCCTGTTGTTAGCTTCCTGTTGGCTTCCTGCATCTGAAATATGTCTGCTTCTGGGCAGTAAAGTCAAAGCTAAGTGTTCGACAAAAACAGTAGAGAGACTCCTCCTGCTCTCCATGAATGTGTGAAACTCCTTCTGCACCACTTGTGTCTGTTCAGAAGAGAGAAGCCAGCTTCTCCTCACCATGTACCTCAACAGACTTCATTCCTGTGGTAACCCCGTCTTTCCATTTGCATGCAAAGTATGATTTGCACTGCACTGAACACTGTTTAGGTTGGCTATTATGTGATAAAATCATTCTGGCGGGCGGGAGGGGGTAAGAGAGGGAAATCTCACCTTGTTTTGCTTCTGCTGTCTGAGTCCTGAATGGGTTTCGGCGGGGGGGAGGAGGGCGGTTCTGCGGTATGGGAGGAAATTGAGACACAAACGAGAGAGGAAGGACCAGCAGTGATTGCTGCTAGGGAAAAGAGCCTTTTGTTGGATAAACTTCATAATGCTTTATGCACTCTTCTTTCCCCATTTATAACAATACTGCCTTAGATGTTGTCCCTGTGACCAAAACCTCGACTGTAGGAGAGGGTGTCTCTCCTCCTGTCTCTGAGTGATAGCAGAGACAGGCTGCACGCTCCACAGGGCAGATGGTGTCTGAATGGCTTTTTGGGGTCTGCACTGTGCCTACTGTCAGGAGCCAAGCCTAATACTTTAAAAATTGAGCCCTTTCTGTAGGAGATGCTAAGTTTACTGTTTCTTCAATATATCCTCGATGTAGTCCTGCTAAATATCTTTTTTGTGAGTGAATCATAACAAAAGCCTGGTGTAGATTAGAAGCTGGGCTCTCGTACTGGACATTGCTAATAGCCCTCTTCTGATGAAAGTTTTGCTGTGGGTGGCTTGGTTCCAATTTGAAGATTTCCCCTCCTGTTTCTTCAGTATCTCCAGGATAGGGAGAGGAATGTGCTCCCTGATGTGCATTCTTTCCCACTGCTATTTCTGGCTATGCACAGTCTGCTTCTTCACAGTGACTGGACCAGTGTGTTTAGTTAGTGAATAGACTGCTATGGGAGATTAAACAGATTTCCCTACAGTGAGAGAACAATATCTTGTGATCATTCCGTGGTTGGTTGGTTTTTGGACGTTTTTGTCCTTAACAATTTCACAATAATGGAGTTTCACATGTCTTAAGCTCAAATTCATAAAGTTCAAAACATGCATCTGGTTTTGTGCAGCTTACTATTACAGCAAGAGGTCCACTTCTGAAGATGGATATATAGAGATGCTATGGAGAAATATGGCAATGTGACATGAAACCCAGCACCAAAGTTTGGGGAGGAAATCTCTGACACAAACACTGGCCTCATGCTTCATCTTCATGCCTTCCTGTATTTAAGAAGGCCATTAGATATTTGCACATGGGACCTGAGAGCTTCCTCTGTAGATTTCTTTGGAATAGATGCAAGAACGAGCCTTGGGGACTAAGAGGGAGCAAACCTTCTCCCATGATAGAAAGTCATGGAACAAAGAATGAAAAAATTAATCCCTTCATCTTGAGATATACCACTCTTTGGGTGGCTAATAATGAAACTTTGCTTGTCCCCCTCATTTTGCTTTTCCATCTGCAATTTTGTGCATGTAAAAAAAATCCCATCTGAAAACCCTCAGAGGCACAGCTCTTTCCACTGATCCATCCACTAGTGGACTATATATGGTGCCTTCTGCTCTCAGAGGACTGCATCTTGGACAAGAAAGGTGGTAGAGCCTGCATACCACCTCAGTCTGCAATCTGCTAGTGGAGGAAGCTGTTGAACACCACTTGAGCAGCAATCAAAGTGTGAGGAGAAGGCCTGTCCTGCAAAAGTCCCAGAAGCAACCTCTGTGCTTCCCTCCCTGGGCTGTCCTCGTGCACAAACACCTGCTGCTGTTTCATCCAAGATAAACAGGCACCAGTGCTGTACAGCCAGGATCAAACCAGATCATGCATTCTCCCACATACAGTGAGGAGGATGACTCGTGGGTGATGACAGGTCTGCAACTTAAAAGCTTCATTTAAAAATTGTTAAGACTGTTCTTAGTCAGCTGCTAAAACATCCTCATGAGGACAGTGGCAATTAGGAATTAATCTTTTTATGAAACAGGAAAATAGTTTCAACCAATCCACAAAAACTAGAATGCAGACTAGTCAGAAGGTGGAGAGATATATTTTAATGGCCTCTCTGTTCCTCTTTGCTCTTCTCAGGATATAGCTAGCACCAAAGAAAATCATGCATACAGGAATCAGCCAAGTCAGTCCTCTTACAGAAATTAAAATCTCCCGTCCCTGTAGTGTAAAAGAATGAGGGGCTGAAGTGCATAATCTAGGGTCTTCATCCCAAATCATATGAAGATATTAGGAATTATATTGCGAAATTATTGGTACTGGAGACACACAAGAACAATCTCCACAGTAGACCTTACAGATAACAATCTTTCTTTACCTAACTGAGATGCAATACAGCAGCAATAAGATAGCTTTGTGGACAAATAAACATGTCCATGCCCTGAATTAGCAGGGAAAATAAGGTTTGTGCATATACAGTAAAGTAGGCACACATTGCAAATTTCTCTCTATATATTCTGTTACCACCCAGAGAAATGTACTTCTATTTAAACCAACTCTGGTGCATGTGACAGGAATTCTGCAGCTGTCAGTGGTGTTATGTACTGCAAACACCACACATCCATTGTAAAACCGTGCTCATTATAAGAAGTAAAATACAGTACCTGAGTCTTAACGGGCATACTAATAACAAAAATGGATTACAGGCATCCTTGTTTGCTGAACAATTATTCCAGGGAAGAGACTGATTTCAGATTTTGCCTCGCTGACTGAATCACAGAACAGGCATTTGCATGTAGTGTCTCTGACCTGCTGAAAATGTTAGAAATTTTATAAGCTTTAAGGAGAAATCAAAGTTTCTTTGGTTTTTTTTTTTTTTTTTGCTTTAGCTATGTTCAAGCACAACTCTAATATCTGTGTTATTTCTCAGGAAAAAAAAGAATATCAGAAAAATTTAATATAACTTATTGAATCAGAAGTCTGTATAATCATAAAATTCTCCACATTTGAACATGATCCATTTTTCAAATGTTTATCATTGAGGCTTTGCCAATAGGGCTGTTAATGAAAACCCTGACTTTGTGTAATGGGCGCACACTTTGGTGATGCAGTGGTGTTTGATTTTATGGCAAGCTTCAGTTGTAGGCTGCTTGAACTCCTTAAATAAGCTCTTACTTTCTGCTTAGCTGTTATGTGCAGAAAATGTATGAAATATTTCAGCCTTACCTGTGTCCAATTCTGGCCTCTACCTACATCCAAGCTGTCAGCACTGTGTACCAGACAAGCCCTGTGCACATCCCAGGACTGGCAGCCTCATTTCATAAAATCACAGAATGGTTTTGGTTGGAAGGAATCTTAAAGATCATCTAGTTTCAATGCCACTGCTGTGGGCACCTTCCACCAGACCAGATTGCTCAGGGCCCCATCCAGTGTGGTCTTGAACACTTCCAGGGATGGGGCATCCACAACATCTCTGAGCAACCTGTTCCAGTGCCTCACCAACCTCACAGTAAAGAATTTCTTCCTAATATCTAATCTACATCTATCCTCTTCCATTTAAAACCATTGCCCTTTGTCCTACCACTACATGCCCTCAAAAGAAATCCCTCTCCAACTTTCTTTTACTCCTTTTTCTTCAGCCTCTCCCTTAAAGAGCTCTCTTGTTTAGGCAAAAATATTGAAATAGTGTGTTCTGTTATCCAGAAATCATATGAAACAGGACAAAGAGCAACTTAACTGTACAGTTTCAAGGGGAACGTATCCTGAAGTCTTGCAAGTTATCTCAACAAAGCCTGCTTTAAAAGCAGGAAATATAAAAACTCAAACCTGATATAACAACAGCTGATTTCAAGGATTCCCTGGTGTTCCCTATGAGATCTAGATTCTGCCTGAATTTAATAGTGATGTTTCTTGTTGTGGGACATGTTTGGAATTTTTTCTAAACTTATACCCCAAATGTGTTTCAAATGAGGACCACTTCACCCAGGGTCAAGAAAAGTGTGAGGACTTTCCTTCTGGTCCTTTAAAAGGACCATTTGCATCTGGAGGAGCAAAACCATTGAAAACAGGAGCGAAAAGCACATTACCAGTGCTCACTGCCTCCCAAACAAGTGACATGTGGCTGGCAGTGGATGGTGGGACCATTCATCTCATGGCCAGTGCCTCAGGATGTTCCCCATGCAGTCTGCAAGCAGGCTGCCGTATCCATGGCAATAGGCGACTCAGCTGCTAACTTTTCAAGGTACAGAAAAGGGAATTACATTATTTCATTCTTGATGTAATGGCTGCCTGGTTGGACACTTACAGCTAGTAAACAATAAGCTTTGGGTCAGTTATTTCTTGGCAGCTAATGGCCACCTGTGCTAAAACCTGTCAGTTTCTGAAGTAATTCATTACGTGATAGCAAAATGGCCTTTACATCAGTCATGGTATCAATACAAAAGTTTTGTTCCAAGTGTAATCAGCTTTATGATACTAATGCTGCTTCTAAGTGAAAACTGGAGTTGCCTAGTAAGTGGAGAAATGCAGTGGACACATAGCCTAACTTTGGTACTTGCAGTGAAAGACTCAGCTTGTGTGAACTGCCAAAAGCTGCAATTAGAAGGGGAGAACTAGTTTTATCTTTCTAAACAGAACACACTATGTCCTTTACAGCTTATATTTTTTCTGAGGATCTGGGGAAAAATGGAAACACAGGACCCCACTTCAATACTTACCACATTGATTCCACTTTTACAAAATTATGGATGAAGTATACTTCTTACCTGTAAGAAGCCGTAAAAAGAAGAAGCTTTCCCCACAGCCAGTGTATGGTGTTGGTAAGAGCACACGTATGCAGTTCTAGTCAGAAAACATTAAAATGACAAGAGTAAT
The DNA here is from genome assembly GCF_003945595.2 of Pipra filicauda. NCBI lineage: Eukaryota > Metazoa > Chordata > Aves > Passeriformes > Pipridae > Pipra > Pipra filicauda. Next base: position 2,704,040 of record NW_024104487.1, on the reverse strand, counting down.
TTAATATCAAAAAGAATCTATTTTCAAGTTTTAGTATGTGCCTAATTTTTTGTTCTCACATGCAAGCTATAAATGGCAATTGGTTTGTATACATGTGAAAATTTGTAATAAAAAAGTGCAGGAAGACAGTCATCCTCTCTCCTCTTTCTTCTCCCAACACCTTTCTTCTGCCTTGTTGAGGAAAATATTGCACTTAAATTGAGTTGTATACTAAATGTGTTACTTTTTTTGTCATTTGAATCAATGGAAGAGCTTTCACCATTGTAGCCAGAGGTGAAGTAGCAGGCAAAACTCTCACTCCCTGAAAGTTTTGGAGCAGCAAAGGAGGGATCTTTACTTTTACATACAGAATGGTAGGATGGAAAAAGAGAGGGATGATCATGGGAGAAAGAAAAGGAGAAGAATTATGAGGTAGCCACACTGGCAAATGGAAAACAGTTGGTAATTGGAATTTCATTACATAGGGAAAATTAAAAGATTGAACTTGAAAGTAGAAGCCAAAGGAACAACAGTGTAGAAAGAATTAGAAAAAAAATTAAAAGACCGAGATTGAAGGGGGTAAAATACTGCTTTTATCGCCTAGTGCAAAATGTGTATTAATATTTCAATGGATGCCTAAATTCTAAGACATCACAACAAAGGGATAAAGGGTGGAAGCATTATATCATACCATACTTTTAAATGAATCCAGGACCTCTTACAACACATTCATATATATATATATATATATATATATATATACACACACATACACAGAGGGAGAGATAGAGAGTGAGTGTGTGTGTGTGTGTGCGTGCAACAAATACCTGGAAATTCACTACCACTGCAGAAACTCCTGTCAGATTTACCCACTTCTGCAGAATTGCTTCAAAGTCTGTCTTGTCCTTACTAACAATGTCTCCAATGCTCACGGTTTCTGAGGTGAAAATGGAAAGGTGAACAGTACATGAATTACAATGTCTTTCGAAATTTGCTGACAGCCTGAAGAAACAATAGAAAGGTATGTACTACCTGAATTCTGACATCTGAAGTTAATACTCCGCATCTTATTAAAAATAAGGACAATAGAAAATTAAATATATAACCCATTGTTATGAGATTTACTGAGTGCATAATTAAACTACTAAAGCATTTCTGTATCTGTTACAGTGCATTGCAAACTCCAGAAGACCCTCTATGAAGACAGAACTGGTTGCAAGTGGAACACATTTGAGGTCTGCTGGCTTACCAGAACAAAGGTTGGCAATTTTTGACATTGTGCAATGCTGTGCCCTGGTCACTGAAAATTGTGACCTTGAGAAGATATAGTCACACATATCTGCAAACTCACGCTCCTTGTGGCCTTTAGGGTGATGCATCAGATACTTTTGCAGGGAGACTTTAAAACAGAGATTTCCTTCAAAAAAGAAGTGACTTAAAAGGTCCTCTAATGGAGGTATATGTCATCCCACCGAAAAAGAAAATGACTGAAGCGAATTACAACAGTTATTATGAAAGTATGAGGTCAAGAAGTGCCAGTGTTGTGCAAATGACTCATGTGCAAGTCATTTAAAGGGAAAGTTTTGACTGAAAAAGGAACAATGGAATGATCATAAAATGTCATCTTTTTGAAACTCAAAAGACCTACTTATTTTTGAGCACAGATTAGGATTAATGTTTTATAAATTAAAGAAGAAATACAGAGGTTTTCTCTCTAATTATTGTTCAGGGGACAACACTGAAAAATAAAGTAACCATTGTTTTTAAAGCAAAATTGTGCTCCACACAAACTAGGCATATACAATCATATCTTGTCTGTAGTGCTTAGTGATAACTGGGCTTTATCCATCTCTACATCAGACAAAGTTCAGGCCATGCAAAAGTTCTTCTCATAAACATCCTACAAATGAATGTATCCAAGGAGAAGAAAATGAGTGCACGTGCAAAACTAATTCTTGCAATTGAGGTATTTGGGTTAATTCCGTGTGAAGATGGTATAGTTGGGCCATCTGTACTCTACAAATAAAAATTAATCCTAAAGTGGATGAATCCCTCAACATCTTTAAAAAATGAAGATTTTTTTTTTTTTTTTTTTATGTTTTGGAGACTAAAACTGGGCTCAAGCTGTATTACCTAATGGGCAGTATGCACTACCTAATAGGCAAAAATGTGAGTAAATTTGAAATCCTCCAAGTCACTGTACATTGTTTCTAGTGGCAAGAACTTCCTTCTCTAATATCACTGATAGCACCAGTATCACAAAGTAAGTAAGTAACAAGTCATTTCGAACAGCAGGTAATGACCGTATTGGCCTTTATTCTCACTTGTGCCAAAACCCCTTTCACACCAGCCAGGGAGACTAGAGAGTCCTAAAAGCAGCACTTTCCCAGTGTTGAGCAACCTTAATGAACATGAAAATTAAACCCATTATTTGAGAGAGGGAATGATAAGTCTAGTTGCCAATAACCCTCACACAGATGTCTCATTCACTGGGAGACAGAGATTCATCTTAGCTGGGAGGGGAAATTATTCCATTAGCTGCAGAAGTCAGGGAATACCACTTCAAATAAGGTGGCACTGTGTCCTTGGAAGGAAGGAGAGCCTTTCTCCCACTCCCCAGTTAGTTTTGCAGATAATAAAAAGTTGTGGGGGAAAAGAAAAGAGAGAAAACAAAAAGAAAGAATAGATCTTTCTAAAGCTTGAGCACTGGTCATCTGAAGGATCTACTAACTCTGCAAGATAGTGCACTGAGCAGACAAGTGCAGCTGAAGATGCCTGCAGAGACAGGAGAGGAAAAGATAAAAGAGGAACAGAGCTGACAAAAGCTGAGAAAATATTACTAAAATAAAGTTGGAGGGGAGAAAGAAGCAAAAATAAAAGGGAGAAAAATGAGACTAAAAAAACCAAAACAACCAAACAAATAACCCTACAGTCTCAAAACAGATGCCTGCAATAGGAGTTTTGGCTCCAATATAGTACAAGTCTGAGCCTAAGAGAAAACAAAAAACAAGACACACGGGGATACTTTCTCTTTCAATTTGTCCTTGTTTGTTCCATGTCCTGATTTTACTTCTAAAAAGGGAAACTCTCTGGCTCAGAAAAAGCCTTAAACTTTCTCTGCTGTTGCCACTTACTCTCTCATCTCCCATCCCCATTATTGGAGTGTTTTCACTTTGACTATCCATCTTTTCTCTATCATCAAGTAGCTACATTGAGTGCATCACCTGGGCACAGTGAGATTTGGGGGCTGGCACTAGAGAGAAAAGGATGGTAGTGACACTTAAAATCCACAGTGATCTCAGAGGATTATTTCCCAGAAGAAATGCACATGGGCATTAGACACCTCTTGCACTGAAACATTTTCTGGTTGTGCCTTACACCCAGAGCACAGAGGCAGTAACCTCGGGTAACTTGAGTAATGCTTCACTAACCTGGTGCAGTATAGCTTCCATGAAGGTCTGCTGTTCCCTGCAGCCTCCGCTGAACCAAGCCTGGCCCCACTGGCACTTCAACACCCCGCTCCACTGCTTTGCTCTACCTACAGAGGGGAAGGGGAGCTCAGTCTTGCACGGTTCTCCAGGCTGAGTGTTTGCAGACTCTGTTTGAGAAACCCTCCATATCTGACCTTGGAAAATGTGCAGCACTCTTCTACTGTGCAGGTGTCCCGGCTGTGAGGGTGGCCCAAGGCCATGGGTTTTAGTGTGTGAATTATATTCCCCACCCTCATAAAGGACATACATTTAATGGACCATCTGTTTATGGTCTTCTCATGGTCTATTAATGTTCCTGGTAAAACCATGGCTCCCGCTATGTTTTAGGTCCTTTTCCCTCAGATTCAGTAATGCACTTAAATGTGTGATGTCAAAATCTTGATATAATAGTATGGGGTAGAAAAGGTTGCAAGCTAAAGGGGAATTATATATATTTCTGAGATGATAGCAGCTATTGTTTTGCCTAATGTCTACCCAACCCTAAACTGATGCAGCAGATGGAGGAAGGGAAAACAGGTTACATGCCTGCAATATAAGTGTACTGACAAGCTTTGCTTTGCCAACTACCTCAATGACTTGCCATGCTTCTGTTACAGTGGCTTCTAAAAGGACATGAAATTGAAGTTTAGATTGTGATTCATGAGTGCTTCTTACGTCAGAAGAGTGTGCTGAAAAACAAGTGTAGCTGCAGGTATAAGTCCTCAGGTTCTAAAATAATTATTTTGTAAAAGGCAAAATATTTATCCTTTGGATACAGAGAACAAACAGTAAGTCTCGATCAGAATCTCCTAATAAGAAGCACCTTGAAAAACCCCATTATTTGTATAACCAAGTTATTTGCTCCTCTGTGGCTTTAAAACAAAGAAAATTCAAACAAAAATTGCTGTCTTTTATTTGCTTCCAAATTGATGTTGCCATTTGCTATTTTATGACTTCACATGCTGTTTCATTCTGAGCTTTCATATAGCACTCTTGAGACTGGGCCATCTTAATTTTGCTAATGCATACTTAAAATCAGATATAAGAACTTAGGAAACTAGGTGTTGAGTTCCCCCAAATACGTGCCTCTTAAGGACTGTCCTGGAAGCACTGAATCAGAGCAGTCAGAAGTCAATCCTGCTTTCAGTCCCACTGGGCTGGATTTGAAGAAACAACTTTTTTTTAAACCTGCAGAGTTTACTACCAAACTACAGATTTTTCTGTGACTTACGTGTGATCCACAAATTTGTACCTGTTTTGTTGCAGGCTGCACATAAAAATAATTTCTACAGTATTTCGTATTACATAGCAATAATTACACCAGCAAACATTTTAATTTCAAAGGCGGGCATGAGATAAGATTAATGAGGGCCAAAGCCATGTGAAACAGGATGAGATTCAGAGTTTACAAGATATTGGCCTAATACACCCTAATACACTATATACTGTTGCTTTTTTACCTGACAGAGTTTGTAGCTAAGCATGTACCATGAACACAATTTAAAGGTGTGAAGATCTGACTAGCCAGGAGCCAAGCTGTTTTAAAATTGTCTTGCTGAATACCTTCTAAAAAATACACCACCCATATTCAAATCTAGACAAGTCTATGTGTGGCTGGTTTAGGCAAGAAGAAAATAGTTTTGCCCCACCTTGAATTTCTGCTTTCCAAAAATCACTTCCTTTCCAGTGTCCTGTACTGTAATCAAACCAGCTGTGAACCCTGTCCTCACTGACCACCACAATACACTATCAGGTAGGGGATTCCACGTCCGCATCGAAGCAGTGATAATGCTGGCACAGGGATACAGCTGCAGCACCAGGGCTTTAGCTCCAACACCTCTCGTCACACCTACTTGTTATGGCCCAGAACAAGGACTTGCAAGCTCCACAGTTAACATGAGGAGGCTTCTTGTCTGAGTTATTAGGATTTTTCTGCTTCTCGTGGTGAAAGCAGCATAATAGCTAACTGGGCTTGTCATTCCATCCCAAGACACGCACACCAGCATGTTTACACAGGAGCTGTGGGATGGAGTAAAGAGCTGAAGGTTGCTTCAACTTGTTCCAATAAGTTTCTGTGGTTTTGGTGCATTTTGGGTGTAGCAGAAATGCTTGTACCTCTTTGACCTGCACCGGAAGTAATCTGCTGTTCATTTAAATGATACAGTCCTTTTGTGAGATTATTTGAAAAATAATTACAAAGAAACCTGTGCTTGTCTGGGATCTAAATCACTCACTAGCACTGAAATGAGTTTTTGGTAGGTACCACTGCCTGCCTCACCACTGCACACCCCCAACAGCCCCCCCACATGAGGGAGCATGACTCAAGGACTCGGTGCCTTCCTACCTGCTTTCTCATGACCACCATTTCCTTCTCCATTTCTAGATCTCTGCTGCCACTCTACACAACCTGAAAGGAAAGATGAAAAGTTGCCATGACGGGACAAAGGTTCAGGGATTTCATCAATGCTGGTAATATACCATGCCCCCTGTCTCTGGTATTTCCCTCTCATTACTGTTGCTTTCACTGATCCTTTTCATGGCTGCCCTTTCATCTGCGTCATTGTCAGCCTTCACCACTGTCAGCCTTCGCAGACATGGTACCAATCACATCCTTTGTGAAGCCAGTGCACCGGATCACTAACTTCCCTCTCGAGATGTCCTTGTCAGGCACTTTAAATTCAAATTAAGTATGCCTTCACCACACCTCCCATCTACGAGGGGATTCTAGCAAGTCCTGTGGTACCAGCCAGGTAGGCTGGTAGACATAGGTAGACAATTGTAGGGAAGCAATTCATCCTGATTCTGATCCCCTGAAAACACTGTTCCTGTTTTTACTGTGTGTCACATTTAGCTCCTCTGTGTGTGTTTTGAAGATCTCCCTATAAATAAAAAAAACCCACAAAACCCCTGGGATTAAAGCATCCTACTTTTCCAGTCCTCCAGCTGCTGTGCTGCCATTGTAAATCAGTAGGTCACAGTTCTGTATTCCACGCATCAACTCAGCAGCGACAATGGAGCCAAATGGAACTCCTCTATTCATTTGGTTTCTGTGGTCTAAGAGCTGCCAAGTATTTGACCGCAACTCTTTGGCTTGTGTCTACAGCCTCCAGGACCCTGACTTGGCTTGCATCCAGCTACTAGCTGAGCCTACAACAGCTTTGCTGCTGCAGACAGCACAGGCAGTGTGCATTGCTTTGCTGCTGCAGATAGCACAGGCAGTGTGCATTTGTCTCACTAAGGCCACAGGCACATTACTCTCAGGCTGGATCTCCAGCACACAACAGGTCTTGGGGAAAACAGGAATTCATTGAGGGATAGGTTCGTTTTTGCAGAAATATCTAACAGTTGTTTTTTAATTTCTGTTGCCTTTCCCACACAGTGATGATTTCATCTAGGGACATCTATAATAACACTGAACACTGTGAAGGAGCTTTCAGAAACTGGAAGACCTAGCAGAGACAGTTTAAAAGGCACACTAATCCACCAATCCACAGTTCAAATGTATTGAACTGTGAAAAAGTAAAAATTATTAAACTGATTTGAAATAGTTTCTAAGTCAGTGGAGCATACTGCAAACATCAGCCCTTTAGTTTTATAAGAAGTGTGCAGTTCTCCATCACTCTCACCTTGGTTTGCATCACAGAGCATGGACCAGTCTTCCCTTGGATGAAGCCAAATTAGAAGTTGCACACCAAGAGTTCACCTAATGCACTCCTGCCCCAAATCAACCTAGGGGAGCAGAGTCCAAAGCAAAAACCCCACAACCTTGACATGTGCATGTTGTGTATGTGGATCCTTCGCACCAGCTGTTTCACATTGTAGAACCTCTCTTAGAGTAGTAGAAGCAGTCCACACCACCTTATAATGCAAACATAGCTTATCACAAGCTCTTTTGTTAATCCAGAAGCTGAGAGTATAAACAGAGCACTGTAGGAGTAACCCTTAGCATCTGCTATCCAAGGGGGAAGATACAGATAGCTCACCATCTGATATTACTGCTACTATTAATTATAGTAGCACCTAATGGCCTTTGATAGGCATTAGGCCACTATTATACGGACTTCTTGGACCTAATAAAGCAGCCCCTACCTCAAACAACATGAATAGAAAAAATATACTGAGCTACAGACTATTTGTAAAAGGAGCAAGACAGAAATTACTATTGTGTTATACATTTCTTCAGACTAGGTAAAATGGGGTTAAAAGTGAAAAATTACTTTGGTCTAATCCTCACCCAGATTCAAGTTTACCACTAAACTGCTGGCACAGTTAGCTCATCTCAGCTGAAGCCAGCCCTGAGAATGTAGAAATGTTGGAGGTTAGGAGCCAGGTGGGATGGCCAAACTGGGCAGGGAAACCTCCTGCAGCCTCTCTCTGCCAGCTGCTGTTTCTGAAAGCCTTTGCCAGGAATCCTATGCCTTTCTAAGCTCTAAATCCACCCCTGACAGCAACTGAACGTCTTTGATTTGTATGAATAAATTTCAAAATGTCCTGTGTTTACAGCTTCATAATATTCTGGAAGCAGATGGCAGGCACAGATGACACTGACTGTAGTTGTAAGTGCAAATAGGAGGTGGCAAAGAGGAGCTGGGAGAGACAGAGTTGGTTTAGGAAAACTGTGAAAGAAAAGGAGCTCTTATTTTGAGGATGCAACCAAATGATGAAAGCAGGTAGGGAGGATTCAATTACCACCAGGAGAGAAACATAGGGCTCTGCTTCTTGAGCACAGTACAATGTGTGCTTAAATATCTTACTAAATAGAGAAGAGAGGGATAGAGAAAAAGACATTAATACATTCAACTGCCCTTGACCCTTAGAAGTGAAACTCTGCTCTCCCAGGAAATAAACAGCAGTAGTAATTTCAGAAACTAACACTCAACGCCCGAATAAACACACGCAATAAATCCCAGCTCTCTCCTTACTTCTGGGCCAGCTGACAAAGTTCACTAGTCTGAGATAAAGCTCTTACTTTCCTAAATCATCTCAGGAAACAAAGTATTTATCAGCTGATCCTGCCAATGTTTTAAAAATCATCGTAGCCTCACTGCAAACCTTGAGGTGATGTTTACTTTATTAAGATGCAAACGGGAATGTGAAACCACCCATGGTGCTAAATGAGGTTCTTACAACGTCTCTTTGGAATACTTTCACTCTCACTCCAGGCAGCAAGGAGAGATTATTTCCTTCTGTCTACTATCTAAAGAGTTAAGTAATAGAGAGGAAATCTCTTGCAAGTCACTCAGTGCATCTTTTCCCTCTCTCTACCCCACCCCTTCCCAGCTTTTTTTTTTTGAACATAGCATACATCAAAGTAAAAACTGACATGCAGTTCCTTGAAGCTCTCTACAGTATGCTTTTCAGTTTTGGAAATTTCATTTTCTACCTTATGATGCTTACATGAGAGAGGATAAAATGCTTGCTTTGGGGTTCATCTTAGACAGAGATATAATAGACTTTGCAACTTCCCACTGCAATGGAACAAATTCTTCTGTAGATGGGCAGGGGGGAGTAGGTGGTTTAATTTATATTTGAGCACATGGATATGGGTGGAAATGCTATATAGAGAGTATATGGAAGAATGAAAAGGGGGAGAAAGAGAAAAAAAATTGGTGGCTTAGCCGGTGAAGTACTCACTTTTGTTCTAACTGCAGTCTGCCCTAGTTTGTCAGTCCCACTGAGCTGCAGCTGTCCATATACATACACACAGAGACACACCCATAAAATCCCAATTATTAATAAATAATTCATCATATTGTACAGTTTTTCCTCAGCTAATTCCCAGGAGTGAGACAGCATGAAGACTGAATCTGCCTTGTACCAAAAAGTTTGTTCTTCCAGGTGCACAAGACAAGACAGAGATAATTTCAAGCATGCCCTGCTGTACTGTATTTCTTGTTTGCGTTTTCTCTTTGTGGGACACTGTTGTTCAGAAGGGACCACACTGAAGCTGATAAATTTACCTTACTTCCAGTTGCTAAGTAGGAAAAAATAGCTTTGTGTTGCCCTGATTTTCCTTTCATGAAGTTTATAAAAATTCCAGATTGCATCCATACCTAAAAAGGAGAAGGCCATCTGCTCAAAACATCTGGCTTATACATGTTTTCACACCAATCCCTGAGTAAAAGATTCTGCTCAGGTGTGCCTATCAACAGCATGAAGTGCTTTGTCTCTCCTTTAAAGACATCTTTTAAATTACTTTGGTGTCTCAACATGCAGGTCTACCCTCATGCATGAATAGCCTTCCTCTGCCTTGTCAGAGTGGGGAGACGTCAATTCCAGAGATGCTGGGGCAGAGCTTGATGGAGAGCACTGTGAGGTCTGGGAAGTGGCTGGGACCAGGACACCCCTTTCCTGTGCAGTGCCACTCATCATCCTCCGTCATCCCTCTTGCTTGCTCTGGCTTGCTTTGTTAGCCCAATTAGATAACCAAACTGTTTCTAAGAGACTGACAGTGCAGAAAGCAGACTTCTGAGTACAGACTTCTGAGTAACCCAAATGTGCTCTTGATCAGAGTAGATCAATCACTGAGAGCAGAGAGCAAACTGAGGGACAGGGTAAAGCAAGGTTAGGCAGGATGATATCATGGAAAATTAAACTTCAGGTTCTCCTTCAAGGCCATAGCCAGTAGGATCCATGACAGGTTCATTCTGAGTACGAAGAGCTGGCACTGATGTTGAGCTCCAAAGTGGGCACTCAGCTAGATTGACTGCACCTAGACCTGACAGACATCTGTGCAGGCATTATCTAGGTAACATGGTGACAGTTACGAGCTAGCTTACCACCTTGTCCATTTCACATGACCCATGATCTTTTGGAATTTAGTGACGCTCCTTGAGAATCTTTGTAGTAGACGTGGCACTTGCACTTTGTAGGCTGGTTGGTCTGCAAGACTGGAGCCCTTCAGTGCGCTGTTTAGCTTGGCTGACGGCCACTACAACCTGTGCTCTGGCACTTTGGGTGACCCACCTTGGTATTTTGCCTGTACATTTGAAGGATTTCGGTTATGCTGGATTGATTGCATTTTTGCGTTTATACCCCAGCACTGATCTCTGGCTGTTGGCAGACTGATCCCTTCCCACAGCTGTTCATCCAGCATTCAGACTTACATCCTGACAGTAAAGATTGAAAGACCTTTCTTCCAGCTACTCCTACAAATAAATAGCAGTATCATAAGGAGGCAAGAGCACACTGAAAAAACTTAAATCAACCCCACGTGCAATCAAGTTGTTCACACAGCAAAGCCTTACCTGGCAAAAAACCTCTTTGTTTCACTTGCATTTCACCAGCTTCTCTAGCATACTCAGTCACACCTTAGGAGTGGTGGGAAGAGGAATGGATGCATTTGTACAATTTTAGCACCTACAAAGCTGGCAAATTTGAGGAAGTTTCACAAGTAGCCCTGCTACAGTGTTGGGAAAACACTGTCAAACTCCAGGCACTGACAGAGCCAAGTGTTTATCTTAATGTGAATTGTCCCCTTTATCAGGTTTCCTAGGGATTGCAGTATCACCTTGCAAAAATTGACAATGTCACCTATGCTGATTATTCCAGGGTTTCCACTTGAACCGTGGTACTGAAACACAGAGAAAAAGAGGTTGTTTCTGGATATCAGGACATCACTAAGCTTTAACCTGTGACCCAAAAGCTGTTTGACACATATTAGAAAAAGTATCGGGTGTACTGAACCTTTGCCACACGGAGGCTTAGGCTGCTTCTGAAACACAGCTCAGTTCAATTTCAAAATGTTATGATTTTACCTCAAAATAATTGGACTGTAACTGCTAGTAATTCAGGAGCTGTTTTACACACCTGAGCTGTCCACGGGGAAGGAATGGGATCGTTATTTATGGAAGGTCATCTTATTAGCCCCCCCATCAATAAATTCTACTGACACAAATCATCCTTAGCTCATATACATTTAGCTTTTCAATACCCTTTTTATCCTTATAAATAAAAGAATTCTCCAAGTGCAAGCATGGCCATGGACCAGGCAGTCCTGAGGAATAGTGTCAGCCTAACGGTTTAGGAAATCCAGACCTCAGTCTGGTTAACTTTTTTAAAAATATGTATCTACATTTCCTGTAACACTGACTTTTGCATCTCTTTAAAGGTGTGGAAAGGCTTTCAAGAGTTTATTATAATGCAGCCAACATGAATGCCGTAATGTCCTCAACTGCCTGTTTCTTTGCTTTCAATGACAACTTTATCTGAGACTCTAAAACTCTTTGCTTTTTAAAATTGCATTTGTGCTCTTTCCCTAAGATTTTATTTGTGGCATATTATGAGCAAACATGGGGAGAAGAAAGGAAATTAACTGTGCAAGTTAGTCCTTGGCTTTTTCATCCTGCCTCAATGTGTGTCTCCTCTACCTGAGTGCAGCAGCCTGGATTTCTTGTGGTTCATTTCAGGTATGTAAACTGGCCTTGTATTCATATGTAAATCAACTTCACTGATGTAGCATTTGAACATACGTATCTGGTTTATTAAAACAGTTTACTTCTAAAAACTTGAATGTTACAAAAGCAGTAAATCTTCAATATTAAAATCCCACAGTATACAGCCTAGCTAGAAAGGAAAAATCTCATGCTGATTAGTCTAATTGTCTACTAGTAACAGACATATCTCCTTTATTCTGACGTATTATTAGAATTGTAATGGGAATTGTCTAAACAGCCTCTTCTTCTCTGTTTTTTCTTTTTTACAGCAGAACATCAGCATCACTACCTTTTTTTTTTATGTATTCCCTATATTTTGTATAAGGCTAAGAGAAAGGAAATAATGACTACTAATTTCATGTTTCATTCATTAGAGGAGTATTTGCCTTGAATGACTTCCTAATAAAGTAGAATGGAAGCTCTTATCTTTGTCAGGAATTAATGAATAAACAAGACAGCTTTTGAATGAGCAGAAGATCACCAAATTCCATACTTTTGCATTAAAAAACCCCAAATGTATACATTAAAAAAAATTAGTGTTGAAGGTCCATAAAATGTGAGACCAAGAAAATGTCATCACTGTACATTTTATTTTCCTGTCTACTCTGAATTTCCTAAATGTTGTTAGTTTATTTATGGTTGCATTGTTCATTTGGGATACCCTATTATTAAGACGTAGTCTGGCCCAGACCTCCAGTTCCATTTTCATAGTTTAGGTGGTATTTGTAATGCTTATTTCAGCTTCTGTCTTCATAGGCAAGCTCATGTCCATCCATTAGTGCTTGGGGTAAGCTTGGAGCATTCATTGAGTATTGTTAATTCTGTTTTTCCCAAGGCTGGCAAAATCATTATATGTTAGTCACACTATTTCCATGCATTTTATTTTTCTCCAATGACCTATGCTATTTTTCTTTGATCAGAGTCAGCATTAACAGGTTTCATAGAAAATCTTGGCAGTAAAGATCATATTGTACAACTGATTTCAGACTAGTCTTGTGTGAATGATTTGTAAGAATCCACTTGCTCTGCAGAAAGGTGGAGTAGCTATTACCTGGGTCTTTATTTTTATTTTTTTATATAATAAGATTTGTATCAATTAATTAGTGGCCAGTGAATTTTAATCTTCCCTTAATGGGAAGTTACAGGCTAGTTCTATGTTGGCCTTCTCATTTTGAGTCACGGCCTGCAATCAATACAAGCATAACTCTTGGTTCAGCCTGCAAAAATTGACATTTATATATATGCATTCCAGTAATAAATAATTGCTTTTTTCTCTTATTCTGTGGTATTCAGCTTAGTGGCAGCCTATAGGATTTACTATCTCCATCTGCAAGTCCTATACAGGCTGGATAATTTCAATCAATTTCATTAGTTCTGTGATACCTCTATGACTAAGACAAAATCTTTTTAGATGTATGCTATTGAATAGTTCAGTACAGTAACTCACCTTCTTTAACAGGAGTTACCACAGGTTTATTACAATTTATCTGAAGGCAGGAAAGTGCTCTTTGCCCAGCAGTTGAAGAAGGCTCTGTGTGTGTGTGTGTAACGTGTTTTTTCACGTCCTTTTCTAAATTTCTGCAACAACTCTTGATAGAGGGGAGAATGAGGGGAACAATTACATCAGACAGCAGGTAGTTCCATCAGGTTGCTCTTCAAGAGGTAGACAGAGCCATTGCCAAAGCATTCACAATGACTCTTCCAAACCCATTTATCGTGATAGCCTAGAGAAATATCACAGCTTATATCTCACATCTGAAATGTCAGGCCAAATAAAACGATGGAATAGTAAGGCCAGTAGAAAGAAACTGAAATATAATAATGCCAGAGCCAATCTAGGTTGCAGAAAACTAAGCCAGAATGGAAATTGGAAGAAAGCTTATCATAGATTCCCCAAATGAGGAAAAAGATTCATCCTGATATTTAAAATATTTATTAGTGTTTCATCAGTTCTTTGTTGGTGAATGTGGTGCTATCTAGGCTGTTATCTTCAGATAATTTAAGCTTTCATTTGTTATGTGTACTGTAACTTGTATTTTGGGGATAACCCATGAAACAACAAACAATGCACTATGCATCACTCTAACTATTGGTAATAATATCCAGCATGCATGTATTTTCCTTCTTCATTGTGAATATGATAAAGTTAATCCAGTCCTTTCTTCATGAACCACTGTAATACTCAAAGCAGAAGCACAATACATTCTCAAGCATAAGTGTTGATAGAAAATCTACCATGCAGAGTTAATTCAACATAATATGTCAGTCAGTGGGTTGTGTAAATAAAAAGAAACTGTGAGAAAGGTACTTGTCACACTGTCAGAGTCATGCCTGACCCAGCAAATGACATTTTAAAATGCAAGGAGTACACTGTAATGACAAATCACCCTGTGTAATATGTAATAGAAAGGATACCATCAAAAATATTTATATTATTACAATACAAAATAAAAAGTGTCTTGTTTTTCACGCTGTGACTTCCAATCCTATTGACATTTCACAATATATGATGCAATAATGATTAAGGAGGAAGAAGCAATAATTAAAACAAAAATCACAAGGTAATGGCAGATAACATTCAAATGCAGAGAACGGTGGAGTGTGTGCAGACAGAGAGAATGGGCTTTGCCCACACAGGAAGGAGACGCACAGGCTGGACAGCAGACATGAGCTGACTCGCAGCGCACATTCTGTTTCCAGGAACAATGTTGTTTTTCAATCTGGCAAAAATTCAAGGCTCCAAAACATTCACACCATTTTCTGAAAGACTAAAGTTTTGTATAGCCTTATGCAGTCTGGCCTGTGGTATAAACATGTTCAGTCCTTCCAGATCATGTAAAGGAAACAGCTCACCTAAGCTAATTCATAGTGCAGGCTCACATTTTTTTCCTTCAAGTATTGTGGAGGTCAGGCTAATACAGCGTCTTCATACCGTCTTACAAAAGAAATGCATTTGCTGAGCATGCCTCACAAAAAGCATAATGAAGTCTATGCTTAATTCATAGCATGGGTGTAATTTAGCTCAAGCTTCATGATACTATATGCTTTTCAGTCACAACTGTCAATGCCCAAAGCCAGTTATTCTTCAGTTACACCTGGAGCAATGATGAGAACAAGTGTATTTTATTTTTCAGTAGTGCTACCCCTGAAGGGAGGAGGAAGCACTTTCTTCATGGTGGTACAATGGTCACAAGCACACAGCATTGCTTGGAAGCCCTGAAGAATTCTGACAGACATTGATCCCTTTTGCTGGTGATACAAATTCCTTCATTGGACTTGCATATACTCTTACCAGATTTGCCAACAGGGTAACCTTGTTCATAAACATCTAATAAAATACCCAAAAAACATGGAAAATATTTCCATTGTGATTCTCCATATCTCTTTCATGAATCCTAAAAATAAACAAATGAATAAACAAATAAATAAATAGCCTGGAAACGCATGTTCTCTTCTGGCATTTACAAGTACAAGGGGAAAAATACCCATTTTTTAAGATGATACCCTTCCAGCTATTGCCATCTCACCTCCTATTGCATCATCAGTTTAACAGCTTTCTTCACAGTTCTTAGAATTAATGATAGAATCATAAGCTCAAATGAGCTAATGCTTTAACTCTCAGAGTACTTGGGGATTTAGGCACACGCTTCCAGTTAAACACATGCTTATGTCTTTTCACAGTGCCACATCCATCACTTCTGTAAGCAGATATGCCTTCATTAGAAGAAAATAGATTTGCTTTTAACAGAGAGGATTTGAAGCTCGTCTTATGAGTTTTTATATCAGCTTTGATTTCTAGCCCAAGCTGTTTTATCAAGAGTGACTGGTAAAACCATCATATGTCACAACTATGTGGGAGGGGACAGAAAGAGTAAGCAAATAATCAGGAAGATGTGACTTTATAGATTTACAGACCACTGTGACAGGGAAATAAAACCACAGTTGAAAAGTCTTTGTCAAAATGTCCACATTTTATGAACTGGAGTGGATTGAACCTCAGTTTGTAAGTCGAGCTCCACTGACACAGGAAGGCACAGAAGGAGATGTGTCTTTCAGGTTAGAGGCCATGGATCATATTTGTCTTAATAAATCAAGACAGAAAACTCTAACTTTATTACAAGTTTGGAAACAAGTTCAATTCTGAACCTGGGATTAAAATCAGAGCAGGGTCTGCTGAACAATATTCAGCTTGGCTCTGATTGCTTTTGCATATTCTGATCTTGAATCCAATCAAAAACTCATGCTGTATTACTGGTGTATGCTACAATAACATTTACATGTCATTTAACAGTCCCAAGATTATGTGTAATACTGTCTGATAAGTGTCCAGGTAACCCTAATTCACCATATGAAAATAATCACTGATATTAATGAATCTGTGTCTGCTGCCCCAAAGAGATATTTCCCATGCTTAGTATCTGTAGTCTTTGGTAAACTATTCATATTCTATCTCTTCTTGATACTATTGAAAAGTTTATTTACTGACATATATATGCCAGTGTTATCTACATTCAAATGCCAGCTGGACAAAATATTGGGTAGGGAACAGTCATCATGGCTAGGCTTCGCGAACGAAGATTTGGGAAGGCTCTATCCACATTTGATACAGGCACGCTGGTGGCTTATGAGGCCAATACGTGACAGACATATCCGATTGCAAAAGGCACAGCAGAAAGACTCCTTAGGTGGTGTATTCCGCAAGACACGGTTCTTTCCGCGTTGCCTTTTCTCCTCGAGGGTGATCCTGCGTGTGTTCTCAAAGGAGACAGCTGCGTTATAGATGGTGTGTCTCCAGGCCTCCCGATTGGAGGCCAGAGTAGACCAGTTATGTTGATCAATATGGCCAAGGCTGAGATGTTGTTTCAGGGAGTCCTTGTATCTTTTCTTTGGGGCTCCTCTCATGCGGCAGCCGGTGGCAAGTTCACCATAAAGCAGGATCTTAGGGAGGCGGTGGTCCTTCATCCTGGAGACGTGCCCTGCCCATCGCAGCTGTGTTCTCAGTAACATGGCCTCAATACTTGTGACAGCTGCTTGCTCTAGAACAGATGTATTGGTCACATAATCTGACCAGTGGATATTTAGGATTGTACGGAGGCAGCGTTGATGGAAGCGTTCTAGGAGACGCAGGTGGTGGCGGTAGATGACCCATGATTCGGAATCATATAAGAGAGTAGACAACACAATGGCTCTGTAAACACTGATCTTGGTGCTTTTCTTCAAGTGTTTATTACGCCATACTCTTTTGTGGAGTTTTCCAAAAGCACTATATGCCTTAGCTAACCTGTTGTCTATCTCTCCGTAGAGAACACTAATTCAAGAAGAAAAAGGTTAGGTGGTATCTCAGCTTGCCCAAGTAGGAAATATTTGCATTTTTGTATTTTCAGTGATAGTGCACCCAAGGTAAGGTATTAGTGGCCATGTAATACTAATCTTACAGGTTACTGGGAAATACTTGTTATACGTGCTATACTATGTCAGTATTGCAATGTAGACACTACTCGCTTCTCTACAGAACTGAAAATACACAGATAAAATCCAGTATTTGCTCGAGTTCAGCATTCAATTTTTCTATTAAATTATAAAGAAAATCTTTCATTTAAAGCCGAGTTAGTTTTGTCCATTGTTATTGATACATAGTTCTTCTGTCCAGGGGATAGAAAAAATTAAACGCTTTTAACAAAATAAGTGTCTTTGTGCCTTTTAAGATATGAGTCCTTTAGACAAACAGTTGATAAAAAAATGCTGTCATTATAGAGATGCTAGTCACAGTTCAATAGACAAGCTTTCAAATGAGTCTCTTTTCTTGGAAGGACAGAGGGTGAAACCAGTACTGATGGCTACATGCAAACTGGATCCGGAAGCATCTGTATGAAAGCAGTTCTATAGATACAAAACCCATGACTTGCCAGTTGTCACAAAACTATTTTGCCTGAATATTATAGGATTCCTTTCTGCCATTTTTCCTCTCAGAAGCATCAATGACTCTTTTCTGTTTTGCGGGCTTTCTCAATAAACACTTTTGGCATTAGTAACTTTATGCATGTAAGTGAAAATCAGCTCATGTTAGAGCTCTGCCTGGCAGGTTCCACGGAGGACTAGTACTTTAGGTAGGAAGTGTTCTGCATTAACTCTGGTCAGCATGTCAGCCACACATAGCCAATTCATCACTCCCTCAGGGTCAAACAGGGAGAGAATAGGAAGAACAAAAGCAAGAAAATTCAAGGTTTGAGATAAAAATATTTTAAAAAGGGAATGAATGAGTTAGAAAGAAAACAACAATAAAACAAGAATAAAACAAAAGCAAGTGATGCAAAGAAGCCACTTACCTTCCACAAGCACACTGATACTGATACCCAGTTAGTCTCCAAGCAATATCTACCTTCAAAAAAACCCAAGCCCTTCTCACCCAAGACATTCTATGGCGTGGGATATCCATTTGGTCAGTTTGGGTCAGCTGCCATGGTTATATCCTACCCCAATATCTCACGCTTCCCCCAGTGTACTCCTTGGTGAGGGAGAACTGGGAAAAGAGAAAGCCCCAATGCTGTACAAGCCGTGCTCAGTAACAACCACAACTCAGATGTGTCATCACCACTGCTTTCAGTCACAAATCCATAAGATAGAACTACCTGGAAGAAAATGAACTCCATACTTCCATCCCACTCAAACCCCATTGAATATGTTTACCATTGTATCTGTACTCCGCATATTCGATCCTTGGCAAGTATGGGACCTGCAGTCTGATCACACAAAGCAGAACTGCTCTGGCTGCAAGGAAAGAACACTAGAACAGCTTCTTATTGGAGAATCAGTTTCTTGGTCTGTGAACATCATATAAATAACATTTTCTACTTCTGTTATAGGTTATAAATCCAGGAGTGGAATTTTTCTTCCCCTGCTCCGCTGTGGGAAGAACAGAGTTCGAATAGGGAAGGGGGAAGGGAGTCAATTAGCTTTACAAAGGGTCTAGCCAGCAAGGCCGCATTCCTAGCTAATGGCCCATCCAAGGCTGGAGGGGGGGGGAAGGAGTTTGGGATTTTGGTAGCTGGCCCGGCTCACGGGGGGAGTTGCTGGCCACCCTCACACAGGACAGGTCAGCTTTTGCTGAGCTCTCACTCTGAGACAGAGACGGGGGGTCTTGCGTGGGTGCTTTTGGAGAGGAGGTCTGGAGACCGGTCTTTCTGGCTTCCCGCCCTGGTCAGCCCTGACTGCTGGCCTCGACTTGCAGGCAGGCTGTCTTTGTCTCCGGCCCAGACCTGCTGCATTCTCATCGGAGAGTTTTTGTGCTCACCGGGAGAAGAAAGGAGGAGTCTTGGGACACCGTCATCTGAGGACAACAGTGAGTTTTGTGGGGGTGAACTGTTTTCCTTTCCCCCTTTCTTCCATTGGGAGAAGGGTCTCCGTTTTCCTTTCGGCTTCTCCCGCGACCCGAGACCACCCCCAGACCCCCTTCCCGCGCGGTGACCGCCAGAGCCCGACAGCGCCCCCTGCAGGCCAACACAGAGCACGGCAGCTCTGCTCCTCCGGCGATCCAACAGCGCCCCCTGCCGGCCGTGATTAGAACTGCGCTAGAGACAGAGAAGTATCAGAGTTTTTCTTTTGTTTGAAGGGAACTTCTGGGTACAGGACTATTGTTTAGTTGTTTTTATGTTCTGTTACTGTTCTTGCCAACATACATATATCTTTTAATAAAGATATTTCTTCTGTTTTTTCCATACTTCCTTGATTAAAGCCCCTTAATTTTGAATTTACAATCGCTGAGAGAGAGAAGTTTGGTCTATCTCATAACTCATCCTCTTTAGCAAACATTCCAGTCTCTTCAAACTGAGACAACTTCCTTAACCAGATTTTTATGGGCGTAGTATTTTCCTCTGAGAATTATTTTTTCCCCAGCTAAATGAGGGAAATATTTTTAGCATTTGATATTCAAAATCATGGGTTTACAGTTTTCCTCACACTTCCATCTTTCTTTCAGGAGAAAGGAATGCACCTCTTCCATGAAACAGGAAATCCACAAATGGGCAGTAAAACTTCTAGATTGGAAAGAAAACAGTTGTTTAAAACAAGCAAGCAAAGTGCTATTAGCAGTCCTCATCCTTCTTGATAGATGTCTTGTCAAGGTGGTTGGAGTTTAAAGGCTATCTCATTACTCACCAGCATTGACCAAGAAGACAAGGCAAGGACTGGAGTGATTCAGTGGTCCTGCCTCACTCCACACTGTAGTCTCCAGAAAATGAATTTCTCTGCCTGTTCAATGCTCCCTACTTCCATGGGCTCTATAGTATAAGGCTTTGATCCACAAAAAGCTTCAGTTCCATTAGTTCATGGGTTTTAAACATACACCCAATGAGCTGTCCTGAAAATTGGTATTCAAATGAGTTACTCCAAAACAGTATTGTGGGTTAACCCCAGTAGGCAGCTAAGCACCACATGGACACTTGCTCGCTTCCTCACCACCAAACTAGTTTTATGGGGAAAGATAAAAAGAAAGAGCAAACCAAAGAAAGCTCATGGGTCAAGGTAAAAAACAGTTTAACAGGCAATGGAGAAGCGGAAGAAGAAATCTAGAAACAAAACAAAGCAAGTGATACAAAGACAATTACTAACCCCCTCCCATGCTAGACTAGTGCCCCACCAGTTCCTAAGCAAAAGACAGCTAACCTACCTAACTTCACCCTTCCCTCTGCTTCATTGCTGAACACAACAATATATTGCATGGAAATCTCATTGGTCAGTTTGAGTAACCTGCCTGGTTGTGTCCCCTCCCAGCCTCTCACACATTCCAATCTATTCACTGGGGGCAAGAGTGAGCAGAGAAGGCTTTGATGCTGTGCAAACACTGTTCAGCAGTACCTGAAATGCTGGTCTGTTATCAGCACCACGGGAGCTGTTAGGTGAAAATTACCTCCACCTCAGTCAGACCTAGTACAAATGCTTCGGATCAGCAGTTGCCCCAGGGCAGATCATCTTAACTCTGGCCTACCTGGCAAACACATGAGTCTTTTCAGTCTGGCCTTTGGCAGTCTCCTTGCTTTCCACTGTTATCATATGTTACATTTTCAAAACAAAGACAAATGCTTTTCTCTCTCCATGGAGTGACTGAAAGATAAATTGCTTTTGCAATGAACAGATGTAAATTGCTTGAAATTAATTTTTCTGACATAGCCTGGTCCTGCTTCCCTGAATAGGATCTTCCATTTCTAATGGAAGCTCTTTATAGGGATTTACCTGTAGTATAGCCATTTCCAACTATCATGTCTTAATAAAACAGTAAAATGGGATTGATTTCCTATCTTCAGTTCACTGATCATAGCTATGACAAATAGGTTTAACTTGTTCAGTTAAGTTCTACCCCAAGTAATGTGTGTTTGATGGGAATTATTTCACTGTCACTGAAATTCTAACCTCAGTTACAGTGACAAATTCCTTTGAGGTCACTGGAGTTGCAGTTGGTCGTATCAGGCCTACTGCAACCCTTAATGTTTACCAGAGCTAGCAAAGCCTCAGTAGCCCTGGGCAATGTGATGGCTCAGGGTCTTGGGTTCTATCTGACTGTTTATAAAATGACAGTTGCCATGGTATCTGAGCACCTCTGGAAAAGCAGCTTGTTGCTGCAGGCCTACAAACAGTCTAGCTGAGCTCTAAAAGTACTATCATGCCAGGGCTGTTCAACAGCATGTAGGCACTGGCCTGAAAATAAAATGAGTTAATTTGAACTCGGCTTCTCTGTAAGCTGCGAATTTGAACTTCCCGAAACTGATAAAAACCAAGAAGCCTGGTTCCTTGTTTGCTGAGCTAGTCCTGTTGCAAAAAAATATAAGAAAGCAGAATGTTACCTGGACTGCCAGCTGTGTTTAAGAATGAAAATTACCGTATCCACTCTCTTCTGGGTTGATTCATTGGCAGCAGTATACATTCAGGTGCATGTTATAAACACTATCACAGCACTGGATCCCTTTGGAGCTGTAGGCACAGCATAACCTATCAAAGAACCTCTGAACAGGCTCAGGCATGACCTGGAAAGCAAAGTGCTCAGACCTGTCAAGCCAGCTGCAGCCTAGGCATGGATACACACTTAGAGTACCTTATGAGGAAGACTCAGGTGCTTGAATGTAAAAACTGGACATACATGAGTGCACCACACAGGGGGCCTATGCACAGAGGACTGAATGACTGGAGAGCAGCTCGTCAGAAAATGTGCCACAGGTCTGAGTAGACTATAAGTTGACCACGTACCAGAAGTGTGCCCTTGTGAAAAACATCCCAGTAGTATCCTGGGTTGCATTAGGAAGAGCATTGCCAGTAGGTCAAGTGATGAGTGAGTTTCTCTCTGCTCAGCATTGATGACGCACGTGCAGATGCTGGGTTCAGATCTAGGCTACACTGAACATCCTGGAGTGAGTCCAATGACAGGCCACAAATGCAATGAAGGGAATAGAGCATCTTTAACAGAAACAGAGGCTTAGAGAGCTGGAACTGTTCTGCCTGGCAACGAGAAGGCTCAGAAGGATCTTGTAAATGTGCAGAAACATGCAATAGAAGAGAATAAAGAAACTTTAGGCTCTTCTCAGTAATATCCAGTGAAGGGAGAAGAGGCAGTGAACACAGATCAAAATAAGACATTCCATTTAACCATTAGGAAAAAAAAATATTACAGCGAGGATGATCAAACACAGGTTGACCAGAGAGGATGGTAATCTCTGTCCCTGGAGATATCCAAGCCAACTGGACATAGCCTTGAGCAACTTGTTGTACCTGACTCTGGTAGAAGTGCCCTCCAGCTTCAGTGACTGTGATTCTGTTGTCCTCATGGGTTGAATGCTTTCATTTAGTTTCTAGTTGCCTAAATTCTTCTGTGTTAAGTGACTTAGCTATTCTCTCCTGACTGACAACCTGTAAAACAAGGGCAATACTTGCTCATTTTCTAAAAATTACAGAGAAAGGTCAAAAATGCTAGTTAATATCATATTTATCCCAATCTGTGAGTGAAATTTTACAGTGGAACAAAATTATAATTATGGTTGAGTATTTGCAAAAGTTAAGATACCTGCTCAGCATATGAAACAAGGTGTAGCACATAGAGTTATACTATGTCCCATGATCAGAGAGACACTGTAAGTTGAATATACTTTCTGAAAAGGTTTGCAACAGAAACAGTTGAACAGTACATGAAGAAAACTCTTACTTTACATCATTACAAGAAAAAGAACCTGCTGTATATCTGAGGACTGTGGAAAAAAATCATCCCAGCAGTGGTGAAGAACTAGGGAAGGAAAAATGGCTGAATTTAATATAAATTTAGCTAGCACATTTCTACCCAAACTCATGAACATATTTTCCCTATTGAGAGTGGAAGTCAGTATATTTAACTTCATTTTCACTGGGTACAGGTTAATCTTTAGAGAAAGCTTAACAAGTCTCGCATCTGTATCACTTCTCCTTTCAAAAATCTTAGACAACTTGTGTAACATCTCTGAGACAAACATCTACAAGAATTGTTTTTCTCTGTTGAGGAAGCATTTCAGCATGATGCATGCTCAATTTTCAGCACTTGCAAACTTGCCAACAGAGCTTGTTTATACATGCCCCTTCCTCCAGGCACCACCCAATCTGTCATAAACAATGGAAATGGGATGAAAGTCTGCCTGTTTTCACCTACTCAGTTTGCCAGTTCAATTTAAATCACTCTGCAGGAGTGAAACCTTAAATAATCAACAAAAATGGGAACATCTGAGTTCTGGTCAGCTTTGAATCTCCTCCAAGAGCTTCTAAAGAAACTGTGCTTTTAAGCTCAAGTATCTCCCTTCTGACTGAAGAAGGTGAAATAAGACATATGAATGATTTATCAGCATCTATGAACAGATCACTTATGGAAATACTATATATAATGTAACTGCAGCTACAACAAGAAGGACACGGACCTGTTGAAGCAGGTCCAGAGAAGAGCCACAAAGTTGATGAGAGGGATGGAATACCAGTCCTATGAGGACGGGCTGAGAGAGCTGGAGTTGTTCAGCCTTGAGAAAAGAAGGGTCTGCAGAGACCCTATAGCAGCCTCCCAGTACCTAAGGGGAGCCTACAAGAAAGCTGGAGAGGGACTTCTTAAAAGAGCATGTAGTAATAGGACAAGAGGGGATAGCTTTAAACTGAAAGAGATTAGACTTAGATTAGTTATTAAGAATAAATGTTTTACTATGAGGGTGGTAAGGCACTGAAACAAGTTGCCCAGAGACATTGTGGACGCCCCATCCCTGGGAGCATCCAAGGCCAGGCTGAATGGAGCTCTGAGCAACCTGGTCTAGTGAAAAGTGTCCCTGCCCATGGCAGCCAGTCTGGAACTGTGGAATCTTCAAGGTCCCTTCTAACATAAACCATTCTACGATTCCATTATTTTCTCTGGTGCTATGTCTTGTTCCTATAGGCAAGAAAACTTTCCCTTTGAGAAAGATTGTAAGATTAGGCCCCATATTTCTGTGGGGCCATTAAAAATGTTGACCTCGATTATCATTTTTAAGGACCTGACCTTAGTTGCTTATTTAGGCATTGTTTATTGTTGAGGACATGGTCACCGCTTCAACAGCTTCACAAAAAAAGAATGGGCCCTATTAGACTCAGCACAATATTTCTTCTTTTCTTTTTTTTTTTTCTAGATGGTTTTTTATGCTCTGGCTTTCAGGGTTCTGCAGAATTAGGAATACATTTTATAATGCTACATCTCTGTCCTGTGCTTAAGCAAGCCTTGGCAGTGAAGCACTCACTTATACTGAGTAACAAGCTGGCAGGACATATTAGCAGAGCTTTAAACTAGATTTGGTAGAGAAAGGGGATGTTCTACTGGGTATCGGTAAGGAACCAGGAAACAACAGCACTTTATGGAACAGCAGGGAAATAAATACCTGTAAATCATCCCAAAGGAATCAAAGAGGGCTCATCCCAAAAGATGAAGAAGCTGACGCCCAGCTGAAGTGCCTCTACACCAATTCTCATGCAGCATGGGTAACAAGCAAGAGGAGTTGGAAACTGTGGTGCAATTAGAAAACTATGACATAATTGCTGTCACAGAAACATGGTGGGATGACTCACGTGAGTGGAGCCCTGTAACTGAGAGTTACAAGTTTTTCAGAAGGCACAGGCTGGGAAGGAGGGGTGGGGGTGTTGCGCTCATGTTAAGGACGGGAGAGATTGTGAAGTGCTGTTTCTGAGTAACAGCCATGAAAAGGTCAGGATGCAGTAGGTGAAAACCAAGGACAGGACCAACAAAAGACACTTGGTTGTGGGCTGCCTGATCAGGGGGAGCCTGTTGATGAGATGTTTTGCTTCAGATACGGGAAGCATTACAATCACAGGTTCTCATTGCAATGGAGAAGTTCAACCACATCTGCTGGGAAAGCAACACAGCTGGCTCCAGGCCATCCAAGAGACTCCTGGAGTGTGTAGAGAACAAATTCCTGGTACAGGTATTAGACAAACTAATGAGAGGTGAGGCATTACTGGACCTGGTGCTCACCAATGCAGATAAGCTTATCAAAGGATTTAAGACAGAAGGCAGCCCAGGCTGTAACAATCACCCTGGTTGAGTTTGTGATCTCACGGAGCTTCAGCCTGGCAAGGACAAAAGTCAAGACCCTGAAATTTGCAAGAGTGAACTTCTAGCTGTTTAAGGAGTTAGTGAATAAGATACCCTGGATAACTTTCCTTAAGGACAAGGGGGTTGATCAGAGTTCGCAACTCTTTAAGGCAGCTTCTCTTAGAGCACAAGAGTTCTCTATCCCAGTGTGTAGGGAACTGAGCAAGGCAGGCTGGAAACCAGCATGGCTGGGTGAGGATCTGCTCTTCAAACTGAGTAAGAAAGAAATGCACAGCTGGTGGAAGCAGGGACATGTGACCTAGGGAGACCACAGGCATATGGTTCAAATGTGTAGGGATGGGGTCAGGAAGGCAAAGCTAAAGTTGAAACAGGGCTTTTGAAGAGACGTGAAAAATAACATGAAGAAAAATAACATGAAGAAGGGATTCTGTAATACATAGGTCAGAAAAGGAAGGCCAAGGAGACTGTATCCCCCCAGTAAGTGAGAAGGGTGAACTGGTGGCAAATGGAAGACTGAGATACTCAATGAGTTCTTTGCCTCGTCTTCTCTGGCAGTCAGACTTCCCAATTCCCTCAAGTCCCTGATCCTCTGAGTGGGTGTGGGCAGAGTGAAGTCCCTCGCATTACAAGCAAAGAACAGGTTCAGGATCACTTGGTAAAGCTGAATAGCCACAAGTCTATGGGATCTGGTGAGATACATCCCAGAGTCCTGAGGAAACTGGCTGATATTTTTGCCAAGTCACTCTCCATCATACTTGAAAAGTCATGACAGTCAGGTAAAGTGACTAGAAAAAGGGAAATGTCACTTGACATCCAGGCTGAGACATATGGGCTTCTTCACCTTGGAGAAGAGAAGGCTCCAGAGAGACCTCATTGCAGCCTTCCGGTACCTGAAGGTGGCCTATAAAAAGGAGGCAGATAGTAGGGACTTTTTATATGGGTAGATAGTAACAGGACAAGCAGCAATGATTTTAAACTGAAAGAGGGTATGTTTAGATTAGATGTTAGGAAGAAATTCTTTACTGTAAGAGTGGTGAGACACTGGCACAGGTTGCCCAGAGAAATTGTGGACACCACTGAAAGTTTTCAAGGCCAGGTTGGACGGGGCTCTGAGCAACCTGAGCTACTGAATGGTATCCCTGCCCTTGTCAGAGGGGTTGGAACCAGATGATCTTTAAGGTCCCTTTCAACTCAAACCCTTCTATGATTTTATGATCATTGTCAGCATCTTGGTACTGTTGTGAACCTGAAATTATATACTAAATGCCTAGTCTAATGAGAAGGAAAAATGATGAAAGAAAGATCTCTGTTTGCCTCTTCTTAAGTACAGCGCTTAACAGACATTCTTTAAACAAGATGTAATGCCCAAGGAAATACATGTGTTGACATATTAATTTAAAAATATTGTATATTTTTATATGCACAAACAAGGAAGCAGTGCCTGGATGCTTCAAGAAGGGCAAAATGAAAAACTGATTCCTGACTCAATACTTGTTCTACCACTATTTAATTAAAAAGTAACAACAGTAGTCTGGGCTCAGTAGCACATCATTTACCAACTGTACTACTTAGACACAAAAATGCTCATTTTATTATTCCCCATCAGTTGTTATGAAATTTTAGAGGATTTTTTGTTAATTTTCAACTTTTGTGAATTTGTCAGAAAAGGTACTAACCCACAGTGGAGTATATACTGTAGTTGAAACTGTGGGAGTGGTAGTATCAGTCTCATAAAATTACTTTATTGTCTTTTTTTTTCAGAGATTTCTGATGAACAACTTATATTCAGATGGTGCTCAATGTCATTAATACTCATTCTTGTGCAAAATAGTGTGCTTTTCTGTAGTCATACTAGGTTACATTTCCAATCATAAAGCTTAAAAGGAAAATTGTACCCAGCTATAAAAACTTCTTTTTCCTGTGCAATGACAGGTGCATCAGAAAAACCAAAATGACATGGTGGGTCAAAAACTATTGTTTTAGGCATTCTTAGGAAAATGTTACAGGAAAAATGAAATTAGAGAAAAACAGAATAGATCACATTCTGATTTCATTTGGAGGTGGAGTTATACCTGGACGCTGAAATATATTTTCAAGTTTTGAGAAACACATAGCACAACACATAACCATCCTTTATTGGGAGTGCAAATGCAGCTTTTGAAGAAAATGGAATTACAGTTTCTGGACAAAATAAGAACCTGTTATGAGCAAGCCACTTCTACCAGCTGCAAAGCATTATAGTTATTTACATTAAAGACCTACTTGCAAGTCATTGTGGGAAAGCAGCAGTAGCCTCATTTTATCAGTACACCACCTTCCACCACTTCACTGATACTCAGAATATGCTGGACAACCAAAACTCTAAAGCAGTTTGAAGGAATAACTTCTGCTTGCAACCAAACCCTATGCTATAAGGTGAAGAAACCAGAAATACAAAAGGATTCATAGCTAAGCTATAAATATTTAATATATAAATCCAGTTCCTCAAGGGTTCAAAAAGCTATATGAGCACTTACTATATATCAGAGGCATCTTTGACTTTCAGCTTGCATTTAAAGCATGTCTTGCAATTTTTCTTACTTCAAACCATGGTGAAGATTAAAACAGACTGATTTTGGCACTTCTTTTAACCTCCAGCTATTTCCAGTACATTACCTAGGAATCTCTGAACTATAGGAAGTTAAAGGAATGACTAAGGGACTGGATTGAAGAAATATCAGTAAGTCAAAGAATTTTAACATGCAGGAAAGAATAAATAATATAATTGATCATTTTAAGCTAATATTATTAACATCACATCAAGAAAGATATGACCAGTTCCTACCATGTTACATAAGTGCAGTTCCTAAGATTGTATAGCACCTAGGCAACTTAAAAGAATATTGTGCCTTGATTCAAGCTATATAGAGACTGCTTCTTACATTAACCTGATTTATGAAAGAATGAGAAACAAGCAGCTTTTCCCTAACTTGACCAAGAAATCATGAGAACTTTCCGAAGCAATTTCCCACGCACTGTCCAACTGTGGTTTGTAAGCTAAAATGAAGAATGTTCTTGCTTAGAGAGGGGATCTTGTCTTTCCTGTCATTTCTATGAGCTAGAAATATGAGTCTGAAGCATCAATTTCTTTACTCTTACAGAGAAATTGTGAGACAATACTGTACAAACAGATGAATGAAAGGAGAATACTATGAACAACTAGATTATCCTTTTGGAGAACATCAGGCATTGCTGGCAGAAAAATATTTGTTGAAATGGTGTTAAATTCCACTTTTTATAGGAGGTTAAATACAATTTTAGGCTCAGAGCAAAGCATTTTTTTAGTGCATTTCTCGTATATAGATTTCACATTCATCAGATATCATTCTCCATTACAGAATTCAGAGAAACATTTCTGTTAGGGATTTCAGGATTCCTTTACTACATATGAACAAGAAACTTATTAATGTATTCTGTAATGTGCAATAAATCAGTCTGCCATAGATTAGAGCAACCCCACCACTAGGACGGTGGTACCATGACCCCGGTTGTGATCATGGCAAAGGTGTCATCTCATTTCCCAAGAGTTCCTTATATATCCTCATTGTTCCTGGCTGCAATGTGTGCATCAGAAGAATCTTCTCAAACAAGAAGCATGTAAAAGGAATGTTAATAAGAGGTCAAAAAGTATTTCTCAAAGAACTTGTTTGAAACCAGACCGTTTGAAAATTATGGTCCTATCTCATTAATATGCATCATCTTAAACACACTTTGTATTAACAAATGCTGGCAATTTATGGGTGGAACGATAGATTCTGCTTTGAAAGATGATTATTTTTATTTGGAAGCGGCTGAAGAGGAATCTGGTTTGGGCAAACCCAGTGCAGAATGGGGTTTGCCTCAAAGGTAGCAGCTGTGAGGACTGCAAGATAGGGGAGAATGAACTGCTGAGAGTGAAGCAAGGAGGCATGCTGGATGCGATCATCCTGTGATGCATTCTCTCAGCAAAACAGAGAAGGCTATCTTTGCAAGGAGTAGACTTCGTTTAAGATATGATAAAGAAAAGCCAATCAAATTTGAAGGGAAGGAACCTTTATAACCTTGGTTTCACTCATACTATCATAGTGATCATAAAACAAAGAGCAGATCACTCTTCCAAAAGGATCACTGCGGGGAGCTCCTTCATCAGTGGACCAGTAGAGAAGCTGTCACGGTAAGAAGTCTGCCTTTATGGTATACTGGAGTTTATACCAGCAGCTCACGCAAATTTCTGTTCCTAATTATTGTACTTATGTGAGTTCTTAGACAAATGTTATCAGGAAGATACGGAGCATAACTCAGCTCCAGCTGTTCTTAAGGGAGACAAAATTTATTTCTACCAAAGAATTGTAAGTACAGTAGTGAAAAACAAAGCACATTTACGTATTTATTTTTCAAAAATAACAGCATAAAGATATTTTGTAAACTTCTTACAGCAAGACATCTCACATTCTAAAATTTCTTCAACTTTAAAACTGAGCTGTAAAAATCTACAGATATTTCCTAATCTTACATAAATATTTGCTGAATAACATGATTTGACTTCCATTACAGAGAATCATACAATCCTATTGACTGCCTTAATGACTTTTCTTAAAAAGTATCTATCCCTACTGAAGGTTCTTCCAGTTTAGGAGGAGAGAATGACCTCATCTAGCAGCATTAAAAATGGGTCTGTATGTCATATGTTATATATTTAAATGAATTTTTAAAAACCTCACCCAAATGAGTTAATTTGGTAACAAATGCACCTGCTTCATTTGGGCTCCAAGATGGAAATCTGTAAGCATGATGAGTGTTACATACTGCAGGCAACCCTATCAAAGTACAAAGACTGTCCTGTGTGACCAGTAGTTCTACATGGGCTCATCTGAGGCTGTAACACTGCTTCCACTTGCAAATTTGGGTGACTGGTGTCATCTATGACAAAAGAATTCAAACTCCAACAGAAATATCTCGAAATAATTTCAAGTATCTTATTAATGTAAGCTGTTAACCTCAGATGACAGGTCAGCTTATGTCTGTGTTTTAATATGCAGTATCTGTTTTAGTTATGTCTAAGATTGTCACTAATTGGAAGTAGAATTTTCTTTGGTGGTTGGTTGTTTTTTGGTTTTTTGTTCTTTGTTGGTTTTTTTGGTTGGTTGGTTTTGGGGGGTTTTGTCTGTTTGTTTGCTTGGTGAGTGGTTATTTTTCAAACTTGACAAAGTTTGTCAGCTTCAAGCCAAAGGCAATCTCCTATAAATTCACACTTAAAAAAAAAGTCCAGGAAGAAACTCTTGTACTTTCTAACATAATAGTCAGAAAACCAACATAGCACATCTTATTGCTAGATCAGGCTTCCAAGTATCTGCAAACAGAAATATGAGACAATGCCTCCCTTCCTGCAGTTCAGTGGCACTTCTCAAACACAGCACTCCCAAAAATCACACTGCTATTCAAGTGGACAAAGAATTCCAAAGCCTTATTTCTCTTCAGTGAAAGACAGCAACTGGAGTGTATGCTGCAATACTGTATCAAATTAGCCCTAGTGGTATCTAGACACGTGAAACTGGCTATGTGCTCTGCCTTAGTTTTAAGACTGCAGGTTAATCTACCCAAAAAAACTTTCCAGGGCCAAATGTTCAAAAAATGAAAGAATTTAGAACCAAATAATTTTAAACAACTAATTAATTAAACATAAATTTTTAAGCTTGAAGAATACTTGGAAGCAGATGAGGGGTTCTTCATGCATACTTTTTGTTCCTTATTTTAGAAGATAGTTCAGAACAGATAGTCCAGTGAAATAACTAAAAAAAAAAAATCCTTGCAGCAAACTTAATGTTTATTTTCATCTATTTTAGCTCACCAATAGAGCTCCAACTCATGAAGATTTTCAAAAGAAAATATTTTAGGAAGATCATTTTCTGTGGATTTGTTGCAATTTTTTTACAGCATAGTTGAAGCCTGTTGGTATTCATCCAGCTTTAGAGTACCAGCAAATTTAGCAACCTTGGAAACACTACAAGAAAGAAGATCTTAAGTATAAGGATGTTTGCTTCTATAGGATTTCACTTGAAACATAAGGAGACTTAAGCCTTTTCCCCTTCATTAGATTTGTGCATATTGCTTTTCAAATGGATCTGCAGATGAGTGCACCACCACTAAAATCCCTGCTGGAGCTGCTGTGAAAGACAAGTGATCTGTTGGAAAGATTTTATTAATTTTGTGGTCTTAGATAAGTAAGAGGCATTACAAGTGTTAAAGCAGAGTAGTCATTAAAATTACTGCTGAAACATGATTAATTATCCTCTCCCTGTCACCTGTGTTAGTCTGTCACCTTTCTCTCTGACCTGTTTCTGTTCTTATTTCCTCAGCACTCTGTGGATAAAATTTGTATTGGTGACATCAGTGATGCTGAGATCAGAAATTGGCTCCTTGCCTCTATTTTTCCATGCCTTCCCTCTAGTTTGCCTTTCCCTGTGCTCGTCTTCAAAGATGCTTCACTGCAGTCCTCAGTGCTTTGCAGGTATCCTTGACTACAGCTCACATTCCCAGCCTCTGGCCAGCTGGAGCCGGTCTGGATATAATCCAGATCAAAAGCAGGTGGCTAATCAGCAAATCAGCAACTTATTGGCACACAACAGAAGTGACTCAGTACTTCTTTATCCCCTATTTTCAGTCTTAAATTTGGCCAAAAAGTAGTTGTGGGTGGTGGATCTTAAAGACAGTACACTGCTAGTCATGTTGAGCTGTAGCAATTGGGGGGAAAACAACAAAAACCAAAACCAAAACCACGCCCTAATAATGGCTCTTCTGGAATTGAACAGAGTTGCAGACTTGCTCAGCTACATGGCAAACCCGCATAGCCTGATATTGCAGCTGATTTGTAATGTGCTTTTTGGAGATGGCATGAAAATAACTTTGTAATGCAGAAATCTATGACTGAACGGACAGCATAACACCTGTGGGATTAGAAAGAAAAACTGTGATGTATTTTAACAAACCTTTAAAGACACTAATTGCATAATAATGTAACTGTAGCATGAGATTTGTACTCCATTTATATATAACCCATCTGGAGCAGGTTCTAGGCACAAAGCAAGCTGCTATGAGCACAGTGATTGGAACATGTTTACAAAGCCCTGCTTGTATTTGAAATCAAAGTACATCCTCCTACAAACATTTGCACCCCATGAAGTTACTCAGCAAATTGTTACAAAGATAAGTCACTATTTATTTTCACTATCTATTCTTGGAAGGCTTGTTTTCTAAAGAATTTTTACTAAACAGAAACAAATTTAAAACCACAAGTTTTTAAACCTAGCTGTCAAAATTCTTGTGATAGTAGTTGTTTTACAGAACAGCTTCAAATTATCCCTTTTGTTCTCATCAAGTAATTAATGCAATTATTGAACTGCAAGGAGAAATTTCCCATATCAACACAGATTCAACATTTCTGCCAGTTAGACCATGGGATAAAGAGTTGACCTTTGTGTGCTGTCCATATCTGCTACTAGTTTCTTTCTTTCACGGAAATTGCATGCTGTCTTTGTGCATTCAAAGTGGGGATTATCTATCTTGCAAGAATTTAGGTGCTTGGCCAAATTACATTTGCAACACAAGAATATTATTCTCCACAGTATAATTGCAGACATAAGGAAACACTGCAGGAGAAAATTCACTGCTGTGGCTTGCTGAGCTAGAAATTCTACCATCATGTGTCAACACAGCTCCATATGCCAGGAGTACATAAGAAGGCCAGTGTTACCCTGAACACGAGTATTGGTACAATTTACTCAGTCTAGCATCCAATGCAATTTAATGCTGTTTTCTTTAATCCAAGGTATAAAAGTATTGAAAGCAGTATTTCTCAGGAAAAGAAAAATATGGTAGCTATGTACAGTATAGTTCCATAATGCTTTGGCAGCAATTCACTTGCTGTTATCCAAGTTAAAAATAAAAGAATTTTCAAAAAAGAGAGACAAAGCCAGATCACACATGTACACTTTCAGAAACAAAGTAGGGAAGGTTCCACCCATGCCATTTCAATTCCCATCTGCACTAACATCTTCGCCAGTTCTTGAAACCAGTGCTTTGATTTTCCCGAGGGTCTCTGTCAAAGCCTGGCCAATATAGCTGCAGACCTCCGTACCTAACTGGTTTGTCGGTTGTACCACTGTTGCATCACACAATCCTTTTCTACTCACTAGTGCCTAATAATAGCCGCTGTTTCTTGAGTAAAATTACACAACAATGTAACCCACCTACATGTTGAATAATGCTTGCCTGGAAGAAGGCACTTTAGTAATGACTGAAACTTGAGATCTCTGAAGGTGGAATTCCTTATTCCTCAATTCAGCCTCTCACAATTGCAGCAGCATTAAGGTACTTGTTTCTTAAATTAGTATAACACTGTTTTAACTGTAACAGAAAATAATAGTGTACATGAGCCATGGCACCATGTTAATAAAAAAGTAACTTGTTTACAATCTCTACAAAGTCTGCTTTATCCATGAGATCACCCTCTAACCAACTACAATCATAAATGTTTCCATTTGAAGTCACTTATACAGGATGTTCCAAAAACACCTATCAGATGAAACAATGCATAGAAATAAGTTTTGAAGTTATATACCAGCTATGAGGAAAACCTGCTGCAACCATGAGAAGGGAAAAGAACTGGCTCAGTCAAATGTGCTTCCCACTAGCTGCAGGAACCTCCATTTCACATTCCTTCACCTGAATTTTTTTCCATCAGTTAGTTTTAACTTGGCTTGTTTCTTATTTCCATTATGGCTTTTTTCCCATTGATACCACCTCCCGTGCTTCCTCTGGTCTTCACTGCCTTTCCTCAGCTACTCCCTCAAATAAACAAAAGTAATTTTTCTTCCAGACAGACCATGCATACCAGCCAGGAACTTACTGAAGTAAGCTCTCTGGTTTCAGGTACCTATGCACATTTAAAGGCAGATTGACAAAAAAAAAAAAAAAAAAAAAAGACAACAAACCCACAAAAATGAAAACCCAAAAACAAACCCACAGGAATTAGGTATAGGAAAGAAAATGAGTATTTAGAAGGAGCAACATTCTTTATTGGGATCCTTCATTCTTCAAAATGGCCAAATTTGTCTTGTTTCATGGGTGAGAGTACAGGGAGCAAGGAATAGCAATGATTATATTAATGATGCCAATAATGGAGCCTCATCTCTAGATTTGGAAGAGTAATATAGTATTACACCCTGTAAATGTTATTCTCTGTGGGTGCTGACTATACAGTAGTAAGACCCACTGTCTCCAGCGTATTTAGGTTGTTCCTCAGCAGTCCATGAGTTTTTGATAACTGGCCTAGAATGGGATCTTCCTGCTATTGCCCCTACTTGTGCATATGGTCCGATTCCTCTATTCCAAAATTCTTCATGTTGTGACAAACAGGTTTTTCATGCCAACTTGCCTGGCAACATGAAGAGTAGAAGTCTGTCCAACTAACCAATCAATTTTTAAGTGGGCAATTTCTACTTAACTTTTGGGACGGTTTCTGAATCTAACATGCTGCTAGTGCATCTAGGGTTAACCTTCCAGTTTGGATCTACCCTCTGTAAAGATTTGTGCCAGACCTTTGCTCTCAGGTACTCATGGGGAAAGTCCTCCATGTAGTGGCTTCAGAAACAGACATGGCTGTGCATTCTCTGTTTAGATTTAGCTCCTTCCTAGATTCTAAAATGCAACTTGTTCAGCCTCTTGGAGTGAAAAAACCTGGCTTTTGGCCCAGACAGACAGTAACTTAGAACAGCAGACTACCTGCTTTATCTGGGATAAGACAGCAATAATCACTTGCTTGAGCAACCTATACAACTGGAAGAGTCGGTTTTACTTCCCACTTGCATAACCTTGGCTTATGAGGAAAGAGTTAGAGATGCAAGGGAGTAGCAGAAACAAACAGGAGCAATAAAAGTACCAAGTCCTTTTCTTCTCCTCACTGTCCTATGCCATGACAGAAGTAGCAAGCTTAGTCCCTTGCAAGCCCTCCCTTACAGAGGGGAGAGAGATTACAGGCATAACTCTAATCATTACTTCAAAACAATTTTCCTATTGCAAGAATCATTATCACTTCTCCCCAAACAAGAGAAAGTTATGATAATAAATCCCAGTTTATTAACAATAAACCCCATTCTTTTCTAATTACAAATGAAATAACTCAGTTTGTTTACAATGGTGCAGGATAATGAATGCTTTGCTAGAGATTCCCATGTCTTTCACACCTGTTTCAGGCCTTACACAACTTTGTCTCCAATTAAACTGTCCTAGCTTGCTTTTTTTTTTTTTTTTGACATTACATCCCTTACATGTAGGGCTATAATAGCGTATTTTTTGTAACAGATTGTATTTGTTTTCTTGTTCTGCTGTGTTCTCTTGCACAGCACTCCAGTACTGGTTTCCAGTTATCTTTTAAATATGACTTTATTTGGTTACTGGGGGGATGTTTGTCTTGTTACTCTTCTATCTCAGATTGCTTGCATCTACCTGCTCACAAATTTGTTTTCTTTCTTGCTAATTATTCTTAATGCATCCAGTCTTAGCGGAGGTTCAGAAGTTCAGCAGCAGAAAGCAGGTTCTCTGTGGTTTTTGAAAGGCTTCTGAGAAAGTTCAATACAATTATGCATCTGTGCTGCTTACCGGTCTGTACACCTCACATACTAACACACATGAACCTAAATGTCAACGTTCAACCCAGCTGTAACTTTTCATAAAAATCTTACTGGCTTCCACAAGCACCCAGGCTGACAGCTTCCTTTGCTTGATAATTTGCTTACAGCACTGGGCCCAGTGAGAAGGCAGATGGCAGTCAGGGGCACAGCCATAGTACTTAATGTTATCGTTAGCACACATTAGAATGGATAGAGGCAATAGTGAGACAGGGGATTGTGCCCCTTAGAAAAATCCATTTGTCCTGCTAAATAGGAGGTAAATACAAAGGGCCAATAAATAATACAGGAAACACCTGAAAAAATTATGAGCATTATGGACAAAATATCAACCTAGTTTCATTCCCCAAGATATTAATATCAGGCTCTTCGGAACTAAGGAGTGTAAGCTTACCTACCTCATGGCCTTCCCTGGAGTGGAATCACTCTGCTTTCTAAAGTTTCCAATTGGAGATGATCCATTTAAATGTATCCCTTTTTATTTACTGGAATTAGCAACTGCACTAGAGTCAAACCCCTCTTAGACAAACACCTCTCCAGTATAAACCCACAGTTGCCTGATTATTTATTTTCCTTGATAGTTGCATCTTTTATCCTGAACAAATGAATTCTGATGCATTAAATATATCTACTTTCTTCCAGATATTAGTATATTAAGATTCAGTGGCCTCTTTCTCCTCATTATCTTATATTAATACTTTTCAAGTACTCCTAGGTAATTTAAGACTTTTCATGATGCCCCTCCAACTATTTCAGATAAGAAATTAGGACAACTTTTCCCCAGATTCCCCCACCTTCTGCAGGAATTGATCTGACAGGTTTTTTGCTTTATTTTGTTATTACTCTTAGCAGGTCTTTCTATACAAATTTATAGTGGAAAAAATCCTCATTAATTTTGAAAAATATCCTAGGTTTTTTTAGTAAGTGGTACATTTTCAGAAATCAAGAATGGCTGGCTAACTGCATATGTTTTATACACTTTAGAGAAAGTGAAAGTAGGAAAATAATTTCTGTTTCCTGACAGTTGATAACAGAAGTATTTGAAAACCATTGACAGAGGCCTGTTACACAGAATTTAACTCTTCTGAGTACCTTTTTACCAGAAATTGGTTATATTTACACAGTTCAAAAGCAGTATCCAATTCTGCTCCTTTAGCCATAAAAAGCATTAAAAAATCAAGTTTGTAACCCTATTAACAGCTTTTCATTGAAATATAATTCTGATTATTCTCTGTCTTAGGGGTGAAAATAAAGCACGAGGCTAGATACATCAATGTTTGAGACAGTTAGAGGCTTTCAGACTCAAAGACTTTAAAAAGTTCTAAAAATCAATTGGACGGAGAAGAACACGTTTTGAATGTGATAATGGTCTCATGTATATTATATTCCACCTGAGTATTAAAGAGTGCATGGAAAGAGACATAAGCATTGCAGCAAACTGCTGCAGCAGTTAAAAGACATTACTAACACACCGACCAAACAGCCAAGACAAGGGAGCGTCCCAGCCATCGTGATGTAAATTCTCTCCAGCAGGCTACATTTTCTCTTCAAGAACAGCACGGGGTGACTTTGTGAAGTGGGCAGTAACAGAATTTCCACATCCCTAGACATCCACAAAGCCTCACTGCAAAAACCATCACTCTATGCTTTTGACTTAAGAGGTTCACACCTCAGATATCACAGGTTAAACTGGAACAGCACTGTCAAACTTAGGCCCAGTAGTTTATCTCCACAAACATTTAAGAACCTAATAGGCCAATTCCAGGAACATGTTGTCCTGGTTGTACATAACAAGTTGTTAGTATGATTTATGGGAGAGGAAGCCTACCCATGGGGTAATGTTTTATTTAAATACTTTATTTCAATCTACTAGAATTTGTGTCACAGCTGCAATGGGAAGAGTGCTATTTGAGCCTAGTAGAACCTTGAAGAGCTTAGCAATTTTTCATTGGAGGCATCTAGCAAAGCCGGGAAGAACAGTCTGTGTTGAGCCCCAAAATTTTGTCTACTGACAGGTTTTTTTCTGCATTTATACCTAAGTTTCTGAAACTAAAAAAACCTAGATTTTACAAGGGATGAAGACAGTATGTAGCTACAGCTGTTTTGAGAACTTTATTTATCAGAGAGTAAGTATCTCAGCTAGCTAACTTATCATTTTTTGCACAAGACAAACTGCACTGTATCATTATCACTACACAACCATTAAGCTGTCAGGTACTTCGTTGTGAGTTAACTGAAGTACATGAGTCAGGTAGATAAAACATCATGTATTAAAACAACACTTCGTAAGTGTTGTTAAGTTTAAAATGTACAGGTTACTGAACAAGATGGCAAAGGCCAAACAGCCCCTAGTTATCAGACAGACAGTAAGCAAAGTCAGTGCAATAATGAACACAAAACCCTTGCAAGCTAAGGTAGCAGAATTTATACGTAATACAGGAGGAAACATGCAAATAGTCTGAACAACTCATTAGGGTTTCTGAAAGGAACACAGATATCTTTTTAACACACAAATGTTCCTGACTAAGCTAGGCTGTGAATTTATGATTATTTCACTGTGTTATTAATCCCTTGTATGATTTCCTGTTTATGGCTGGATGACCGTTTCTTGAATCAGCTGTTTTGTCAAATTGAATGCTGCCTTCAACCATCACCAACATCACTACAGAACGAAGTTTTCTGTAATGTCAAAAACACAGCCTGTAGCAGCATTACTTTGGTAAAATCTGATGGGTTGGCTCATACTCTAGAATCATAGAATGGCCTGACTTGAAAGGAGCTTTAAAGATCATTTAGTTCCAACCCCCTGCCATGGTCAGGGCCACCTTTCACTAGACCAGGTTCCTCAGAGCCCCATCCCATCTGGCCTTAAACACTTTCAGGTATGGGGCATCAACAACTTCTCTTCTTCCGGTGCCTCACTACCCTAACAGGAAAGAATTCTTCCTAATATCTAATCTAAACTACTCTCTTTCAGTTTTAAACTATTCCGCCTTGGCCTGTCACTTCATGTCCTTGTAGAAAGTCTCCCTACATCTTTCTTGTAGGCCCCCTTCAGATACTGAAAGGCTGCAGTTAGGTCATCCTGAAGCCACCTCTTCTCCAGGCTGAAAAATCCCAGTTCTCTCAGCCTTTCCTCATAGAAGTGATGCATCAGCCCCCTAATCATCTTGGTGGCCTCTGGACTCACTCCAACAAGTCACACTGCCGGTCACGCTGCCTTTGATGCAGCCCAAGAGGCAATTGCCTTTCCAGCCTGCACGTGCATTTTGGAAGATCACATCCAGCCTCTCAATTTACCTCAACAGCCAAAATTAAGCTGATTTATCTGAATTCCTCTGTTAAAGTGTGGTCATGTGAATTGCTATGTCAGCAGATCACTGGAAGCAGTGACTACAGTGAACAGCAGTGGCAGAGAGCTGACATCTACTTCTTCCATTGGCATTACTGAATCTAGGCCTGTCCTGTACACCATCCCATCATGAATGATTCATTTTGGCTTCCAGATCAATTGTCTAAGGCTAAACAAAAGCAAATTATTCTTATGCCTTAACTAGAGTGAACACTAAATTAGAAAAGGTCTGCATATTGACGAGGCCACTATATTCTAGCTGAAATA
Organism: Pipra filicauda; assembly: GCF_003945595.2. Taxonomy (NCBI): domain Eukaryota; kingdom Metazoa; phylum Chordata; class Aves; order Passeriformes; family Pipridae; genus Pipra; species Pipra filicauda. The sequence goes on along the minus strand of NW_024104487.1, from coordinate 2,664,246 downwards.
AAAACTCCCTATCTTAAATCACATACCTTCCTTCTCAAGCACCATATTTCATGTTCATGCATATGATTTAGTGACAAACAAGTACAAACAGAAAATAAAAATATCTCCAGAGTCCTACTTACCTACAACAGCACGAACAGAACAACCTGAAGGCTATATCTTGCCATTATTCTGAAAGTCGAAAAGCAGCAGAGATGGTCGCAATTTATGCAGGCATCTGATAGCCACTAGAAAAGAGTTACTCATCCCAGGTCTGCTATTTGCCTTTGGTACTTTTGATCAAATTGCGTAACTGAGAAGATAGCAGTCACTCATCTGGGAAAACTGTGTTATAGCACACAACAAAACTGCCCTTGCACACTGAAAACATATTTAACAAAATACTGAAACAATCCTCTCTTAATAGACCACTTCCCTGCCCATTTTACTGTTTTGTTTTCCCTTATCATCATACTCACTGATTTTTAATAAAATACATTTTTGAGATAAGAAGGTTAATGAGAAGTTCCTGGACTTGTCTCAAATGTTCCACCTTCATGTAGGAGAGAATCTCAACACACTCTGCTACTTCATACAAAATAGTTTTTTCTTTGCTTGACTTATAAAACTTACCATTATGTTCTAATTTTATTTAGTTGTTATTGTATTACGTGAAAACAGACATCATGACTGAAAAGTTGCAAATATATTCTACCGCTCAAGAATTTAAAAAAATTATTATATTGATATAGCCTGTGCTTTGCTTATGGATTCACAACCTTGTTATCTGAAACACAAGCACACAGTGAATAGGTAACATTATCCCAGAAAAATACTGTGAAAACAGAAAAAAAACACTCTACACTTTCTCTTCAGAGAATGAGAGTTTCCTTTTTGTCTGTGGTATTTCATTTTTTTACTTGTTGCCAGGAAAAGAATATCCCATATTTCATGCAATGAATTTAAGTATGAGGGAAAATGCATATCTAGCTCAGATTAAGTCATGTTAGCAGCAGTTAGTAAATTTATGCCAAATTCAGCCTTATTTTGGTCCCATTTGGTCTTAAATATGCTTATATCTGGGCAAAACCAAGTCTGTAATTCAAGAAGATAAAAAAGTACTCATAAGGGCCTCACGAACTTTTTAAAAATGGTGAGCAGTAGTTTATACAAACAAATAGTTCTTAGGTATTATAATTGCACCTTGTAGTCACTATGTATCACACTGGCATAAACAACATTGATGAAGGAAAAAAATATTCTGGAAGAATTTTTTTTTCATTTGCATTATGATAAGTAACTATAAAAAGGAAGAAGGAGCAAAGTACAAAGACAAACAATCGTGAGCAAAAAGAGAGGAACAAAAACTGGATTAGACAAAAGAAAAGTGCACAGAGGAGAAAAGAGCAAGCTATGGCAAATCCCCCATATAAAAAAATAATCTGAGGATTCAGGTTTTTGTAATTGTGTCCTCATGACAGCCACACTTGATATACAGAACAGTCATAAGATTACCCTGGAATGTAACTGATTTATACAAAAATTTCAGAGCAAGTCACACTTTCCAGAGGCCCCCAATATTCATTGCCTTAACAGATTTCCTTTCTAATCCAACAGCATACTGCAGAGTAGAACATACACTACATATATATAATAGATGCCATTCTTTGAGTAGTGGCTTGGCTTGACTGTTATTAGAAGAAAAAAAACCACTGTCATCTATACTCACTTTTTCACTTTGACTAAATTGAATCACCATAGTCTTCATAATCATACAGCAAATAATGTTTTCCCCCAATCTAGTACATTCACAACCTTTGTTATTTATTGGATCAAAATTCTACAGTGGTAGTTTTCCTTATGTATTCCACCACTGCCCTGCAATTAGCATGATGCTAATAAGGAACCCCAGAATAAGTTAATCACCATAGATTTTACCTGTGTCTGGTACTCAGAGGCAAACTCAGAGACTGTTTAAAGATAGGTAAATTCACATTTGCAGTAGGAGCACTATTAACATGAGCCAACAGTGTGCCCAGGTGGCCAAGAAGGCCAATGGGATCTTGTCCTGTATCAAAAATAGCGTGGCCAGCAGGAGCAGGGAAGCGATCCTTCCCCTGTACTCTGCGTTGGTGAGGCCACACCTTGAGTATTGTGTTCAGTTCTGGGCCCCTCAGTTCAGAAAGGATATTGAGGTGCTGGAGCGGGTCCAGAGAAGAGCAACAAGGCTGGTGAAGGGACTGGAGCATAAGTCCTATGGGGAGAGGCTGAGGGAGCTGGGGTTGTTTAGCCTGGAGAAGAGGAGGCTCAGAGGTGACCTCATCACCGTCTATAACTACCTGAAGGGAAGTTCTAGCCAGGTGGGGGTTGGTCTCTTCTCTCAGGCACTCAGCAATAGGACAAGGGGGCACGGGCTTAAGCTCCGCCAGGGGAAATTTAAGTTGGATATCAGGAGAAATTCTTTACAGAGAGAGTAATCAGGCATTGGAATGGGCTGCCCAGAGAGGTGGTGGATTCACCATCCCTGGAGATTTTTAAACGCAGATTGGACGTGGCACTGAGTGCCATGATCTAGTAAATGGACTGGATTTGGACCAAGGGTTGGACTCGATGATCTCGGAGGTCTTTTCCAACCCAATCGATTCTATGATTCTATGATTCTAACCACAGGAAGAATAGCAAAACCGATTCTCTGAGAACTTCAGGCTCCACTTTAGAACTCTGGGTTTGCCCCACTGAACAAAAGTTGTTTGACCACTTCCATCAGGCAGTTTAACAGGACAGGAACAGCCAGAACTAGAAAACAAATTATCTTATTAAGGCACACGAAAAGGTAACAGGATGCCAGAATCAGAACAGGTTAGCACCCAGGTCAAAGTCAAGTCAGTCAGTCATAGCACCCAGGAATGAATGCTTAATAACTGAGGACACATCAGAATGCCAAAAAAATCCATTCTGTGCATGGTTCTCTTTAATAGTCTTTTAAATTTCTTCAGTAATGAGTATGTTCACAAAATCTGCATCTGACAAAAAGCTAGTGGGCTTTGGTGAGCACCTTACAAGAGTGTATTGGAATGGAAAATGATGTTGAGAAATTACAGAGAAGCTAAAAAAATTAAGATAAAATTGAATAAAATCAAGTGTAGAGTTACAGTCTTGTAAAAAAACACACACGAAACTGAAAGTATCTGCTTAGGAAGAACAACAGCAGCCTGAAAAAAACAAAGTGAGAAAGAGATCAACACCACTCTGTACTTCTCCTATCCCATAAAATATGACATCAAACCAAACTCTAGAACTTTATCGACTACAAAATAAATAGGAACAGTAGCACATTATCACTGCAAGCCAACCACCTTGCTCACACACAGACTTTATTCTGGAATGTATTCAGAAGGCTCTTTTGACCAAGGAGATTGTTATTCCCCTCTAACTAGCCTTGAGAAGATCTCAGTTTAGTATTATCTTTTCAACATCACACTCACAAAAACACCTTGAGAGTTTAGAGCAAATCAAGCTACAGGTTCTATGTTTTAAAACTGTGAAGGCAGATAGATGAACATGTACATATCCAGAAAAAACGCTGAGGGAAAAAGTGCATTGAGTACCAAGCACATTCATAAAAGTTGTATTAGAACATAAGTTTTACTTTTAAATTTAAAAGTAATTAATTCTACCTTAAGAGAAGGAAAACCTCAAATCAGCTTTAACTTCGTTGTCAATCGTAACAGGCTGAGACACATCCCTTCAATGGAGTATGGCACACTCATATCATTACATACTGAAGAACAACAGACAGATAAAGAGTAACCTTCCCTCTAGGATTCACTTACTTCAGGAAAACTACTGTTCCCAATTAACAGACAGGTCATGAGAAGACTACTGGAGGTCACCTAGTCCAACCTCCTTGCTCAAGCAGGATGCCCTGGGGCATGGTACTCCTGATTTTGTCCAGACTGCTTTTGAATATCTCCAGGGAGGGAGACTCCTCAACCTCTCTGGGCAATCTGTTCCAGTGCTCAGTCAGTAAAGAAGTTCTTCCTCATATTCAGGTATAACTTCCTGTGTTTCTGCATTATCTCTCATCCTATTGTTCAGTATCACCAAGAAGAGTCTGGCTCCATCCTCTTGACATCCAACCATCAGATACTTATACATATTGTTGTGATCCCCTCTCAGTCATCTCTTCTCCAGGTTGAATAGGCCCAGCTCTCTCAGTCTTTTCTCATAACTGGGGTGCTCCAGCTCTCTCATCATCTTTCTCGCCCTCCACTGGACCTGCTCCAGGAGCTCCATGTCTCTTGTCCTGAGGAGCCCAGAACTGGACACAGCACCAGGGCTGAGTAGAGGGACAGGATCACCTCCCTCAACCTGCTGTCAATGCTCTTCCTAAGGTACCTCAGGACCCCATTGGCCTTCTTGGCCACAAGGACACACTGCTGGCTCGTGGACAGCTTTTTGTCCAACAGGATCCCCAGGTCCTTTTCCACAGAGCTGCTTTCCAGCAGGTCAGCCCCCAGCCTGTACTGGACCCTCCATTTGCCTTTGTTGTATTTCAGACAGTTCTTCTCTGCCCATCTCTCCAACCTTCCAAAGGTCTGCACAGCCCTCTGGGGTATCAGCCACTTCTCCACCCTTGTGTCATTGGCAAACTCACTGATGAGGCCTCTGCCCCTTCATCCAAGTCATTGATGAAGAAATTAAACAGTACTGGACAAGTATTGACTTTTGGTGGATCCTACTAGTGACAGGCCTCCAAGTAGATCCTGTGCAACTGATTATGACCCTCTGGGATCTGCCATTCAGCAAATCCTCAATACACCTCACTGTCCACTTGTCCAGCCCACACTTCCTGAGCTTGCTTATCAGGATATTGTGGGAGATAGTGTCAAAAACCTTGCTCTAAGTCCAGGTAGATAACATCTACTGCTCTTCCCTCATCCACCCAGGTACTTGCCAATCACACGTTCATTAAGCATGATTTCCCTTTGGTGAATCCATGCTGACTACTGCTCATCACCTTCCTGTCTACCACTTGCATAGAGATGGCCTCCAGGATGAGATGTTTCATCATGTTTCCAGGGACCAAGGCAAGGCTGACTGGCCTGCAGCTCTCTTGGTCCTCCTTCTTGCCCTGTTTGAAGACTGGGGTGACACTTGCTTCCATCCAGTATTCTGGCACCTCTCCTGACTGCCACGACCTTTCAAAGATCTGAGAGTGGCCTCAAAATCATGTCTGCCCGTTCCCTCAGCACTCATGGGTATATCCCATCAGAGCCCATGGACCTGTGGATGGCAATTTCGCTTCTTTATGATTTTCCTGGACACATGAAAAAAGTATTTTTGTTCTGTTATTTATAGAGAAACATGAGCATATTGGAATATTCTAGCTTAAACCCTTTTTCACTTGCCAGCAAAGCTAAAGCAGCTGGACTTCTAGGAATTGGTTGAGACACTAAAAAATACTCTTTTCTGCCATTTCTGCTGAAGTGGCTGGAAGCTCTGACAGACAGTTGGTGGCAAAGAGAGAAAATAGCATCACTAACTGTTACAGCAGGGGTTTCAAGGCGGTAATGGCGAGGTTGCTATAAACATCTGCAACTCCCTAATGGCAATGACCTTCTTTTGGTATAGGTGTCTCTGCAAGAGTTCCAGTTACATCAGTTTCTAAACCAACTTAATTGTATTGCTATCATTCCTCACATAAACAAGCTTTAGTTCCACAACAACGTATCTATGTAGTCAAAGCGGTATCTTTTCTCATTGTGATACTTTTTCTAGTTTGAAAATTTTATGTGCCATTTTACTCTTCTTGGCAGCATCCAAAACATTAATTCAAGTTCAGGGCCTGCATATTTTTTTCCCTTTGCTAAGCTAGATAAATTAATAGGGGGGAAACCAATTTATCCTTTAGCATGGGATTATTCATCACATTTAAATATACATATGCACGAAGCTTCAGCTACTCAGGTCTCATAGGGAAGCCTTATTGACCCTACCAATTAAGACTTTCATGTCAGTTGACCATGCGACCCTTGAAAAAAAATACATATGCGTTCCCATTCCCTCAGTACAGGTTACAACGAGATTAAATGGTACTTCATCAAAATGCAAAAAGCCTTCAGACTGACACCAGCAACACCCATGTTCATGTTCTCCCAAAATTAAATTGGATGCTGCAACCTTCCCAAAAATAAACATAATAATTAACTAAATATATGCGTTTTTATCCCAAAGTCAAGTGAACATTTTTTCTTTTGCCTGAAAGATTTACTTAGTTTCTTTTTTCTTCTCTGTATGCTTTCTACCAAAAAGAATGGCTTGACCTGGTTTAAAATGGTTTGAGTGCTGCTGAGTCCAACAAGCAGTTGAGCTGTCTTGAAAGGAAGCTTCCCCTCCATTATTTAATGTTTGTTTTCTCTTCTGCAGGCAGAAAAGGCAAACAGTCCTCAGATTTACTCTGGGGAATAGAGGAGGAAAAACAAACCACAAACTCAAATGACTACCTAATGAGAGTTTCAGTAAGGTATTAAGGGGAAGAAAGAAAAAAAGATTAAAAAAAGGATTTCTTTACCACTTTCATTTTCATTAGCATAATTGTCCAAGAATGTTAACTACATTCCTTTATCTCTTAGACACCGGTTTGCGACTCATAGCTTAAGACAAAGCTAAAAGCAAAGCTATAAATTACACATAAAAAGATTTACATAATGACATAGACTATTTTGTATACACAGATTTGAATGTTTCAGTTTCTTTGATTTTGTTCCCAAGTAAATATTTTTCACAGACAAGGGTGAACTGAAAATGTAGTCTTTGAAACTTTTTATTTTATTGACACTTAGTGCTGTCCAGTTAGCTCTGATTCTTACACACTTGTCTTTCCGCATTTTGGTAGTTGACTTTACAAGTAAGATAAAGCGAACGACTAAGTTGGAAAACTACAGAAGCAGCAGTAATTAGGACTGTATTGCCAGCATTGTAACTTGGTGATTACTGCTCCAATTCGAACCATGAAAAGTGCTCCAAGCTAAACACCACGTAAACAATAGCTGTCACTTAAAGACCACAAGGTGTATTTGGTGCTCCCAGCACTGCTTCAGGTCCTTAATTAATCCACCTGCCCACAGCAGAGAAACTTCATGTTAAATTCGGTCACCTAAGCATCTGTAGTAGCTTCTGATTTTAATATTGAAGTTCCTACGAACATTTTTACTCCGTAGTAAAAAGTGAAATTCACAGTAAGAGAGATACACTAGCTTCAGAAGGGCAAATACCTCCCATATGATAAGATCTTAAAAAAATATAACTGCACGTACGGTGGTCTGGCTGAATTTTTTTTTGTCTCTAAAACTGGTATTCAACAAAAAAACCCCTTTAAACTGGCGGGCCCAGTACTTTAATGAAGTACTCAATCGCCTGTTACACGAACAGCTAGCTTGTGCAAACAACGTGAGAGCTCTGCAGCCCTGCAAACCAGGTAAACGATGTACACCATAAAAAACCCCAAAAAAACAACAAAAAACCCCACCAAAATCCAAACAAACAAACAAACAAACAAACAAAACCAACCCCCCCCAAAAAACCAAAAACCAACAACAACAACAAAACCACCCCCCCCCCCCCAAAAAAAAAAAAACCCACGATCACCACCATCAAAAACAACACAAAAAAGCCACAGAGAAGTACGGCACCAGCACGCGGAGCTGGAAAGTGTACTTCTGTATCAGCTGTAAAAAGCTCCGCGGACGAAAGCAAGCAAGACGGAACAAACATAACTGCACTATAACGAGAGATCTCTCCTCTAGGTCGGCTTTACGGTCTCCGCCGACACTCAAGCAGCTGCCCCAGGAGGGTCTGCGGGCAGCCCCGGCGCTGCCGCTGGAGCCGCCGCCCGCATGAGAGACCGATTCAGCTAGAATGCTCTCGGCATTCCTTCTCTTGTCCACGACAGTACCCTTTGAGAGAGAACGGCGGGCGTCCAAGTTTTTGTTCCCGACTTTTTTTTTTTTTTTTTTTTTTTAAAGGCAGGGGACACCCACAGAGCCCAAACGCCAGGTACTGCAGACCTCAAGCCCATCAGCCTGGACCCTTGCCCCCTCCGTCAGCGGGGCAGGGGCACGGCGCAGTTCCGGCACCTTCTCCACCTCTTCCCCAAACTACTCCCGCGAGTGCCGCCGGTGCCCTGCCGCCGCCTCCGCACGGCAGGCGCTGCTGCCCCTCTCTCCCCCCAGCAGATACGAGCTGGGGCGCGGCGGAGACACGCGGGGCACGGCGCCGCACGGCACGGCACAACCTCCTCCCCCTGTCCCCGCACCGCGGAGCCGAGCGGAGCACACCCCCCCCCGGCCGCCCGGCTGAGCGACAGTCGCCGCGACCAATAGAACAGCCCTTTCCGCGCAGGGGGGCGGACACTCCCTGGCCGGCGGACCAATGGGAGCACCGCTTCCTGAGCAGTGGCGTCCGCGAAGGGGGGCCGAAGGAGGGGCAGGAGTTTAGGAAGAGGAGGGAATGGCTGTCACCAGTGAAGTCATGTTGGTAATCTAGTCCCTCGCTCCGGTTCCGGGCTCGGTGACTCACCGAGGGGGGAGAGGAGCGATACCCAGCACGGCGCTCCGCCCGGACGGAAGGTAAATACAACTTACAACTCGGTCCGCCCCCCGTCCGCTCCCCGTAGCCGGCACGGTCTTTCCTTGTCGGCGGCCGCGCCGGCTCGCACCGTGCCCACCTTCCCTCTCTCCGTCTCTGCCCTTCCCCGCGCACGGCCCCGCCGGTCCCGGCCGCCGCCGTGCCACCTGCTTCCTCTCCCCACCTTCCCCGGCGCCCGGCCCTCCCGAATATTTATATGTCCCAGTGGGTGGAGAGAAGAAAGTTTTGATCCGGTATTATTTTGGAATAATCGTGATGCGGATCTCCGGGGCGGGAGCGACAGAACCCCCGCGGCGTCGCCGGTGGCTGACTCGTGAGTCAGCGGCGCTCTCGGTCTTGCCGCCCAGCGAGCGTGTCACGGGCTGCGGGCGACGCGGGCACGGCAGAAACAGATCCGTGGGGAGAGACAGCCCGCACGGACGGGCCGTGGGGGCCCCGCCGCGCCTGCCGGGGGTCGCAGGGTGAAGTTCACGGTGTCCGGAGGCGGCAGAGCGCGGTGCGGCGGGGCTTTTTCTCCGCCGTGGCACACGCTGGCGCAGACCCAGCCGAGGAAGGGGAAGTAGGGAGGCACGAGCAGGGAGGAAGATGGTGCGCGAGAGAGCGGTCTCGCCTGCGAGGAGAGTAGCGGTGTTCCCCGGCAGAGCCAGGGAGGCCATGATCCGGATCATCTCCCTGCCTTTCTGTCACAAGCACTGCACACAGCGGGGAGGGGGGAGCAGCGGGGGCTGGGACTTCGGCCGGCAGACTGCGGCTCCTGTTGCTTTTAGGTCTCCTGTTTTTAACTGTGCAGTCAGTCCTGCTGTAAAGGTGTCGCGGTTCACTTCCCAAAATAGCGTGTGTGTCGTCGTAGCCCTCCCGTTTTCCCTGCAGAAATCCCGCCCTCCAAGCGGAGTAGCACAAAACATGCGCTACAATTTTGGAATCGCCTGCCAAGCAAAAAAGCGTTTTATTTCCGGTGTGCGCGGAAATTTTATTTTTTTTAACCGGGCCGGGCGGGAGCGAGGATGCACGCGCGCGGATGCTCAGGTATCCGCAGATCGGCTGCACCTATGTCGGGAGAGGGGACAACCACGGCGGTGGTTGGCACCTGGAAAAGTTCTGTGCCCTGCCGGAGGCGGGGGCGGGCGGCGGGGCGCTGCTGCAGACACTGCCGGGCGGGGCCAGTGGGCAGCGGAGCCCGTCCAAGGGCCGCTGCGGGGCAGAGCCGGGAGGCGGCAGCGGGGGCGGGGGGTGGCCTTTCCCGTCCCTCCGCCTGTGCGAGCGGCGGCGGATCAGGAAGTCACCGCCGCCACAGACAGGCGCACAGACATGTTTGGTCGGCGTGACATGGTGGCGGAGGGAAGGAGAGGCGGGCAGGCGGGCCTGGCCCAGCCCTGAGGCATGACCCGGCTGCCCGCCCGCCTGCCGCCTCAGAGGTACGGGGGCCGTGCTCGGGCACCGCAGCCGCTGCTTCGGGGATGGGCGGGAGAAGGCGGCAGCGGGGCTGCATCTCCAGGCAGGGGCGTTTTACAGCCTGTCGACCGGGGAGAAAACTTTCCAGAAAGGCCGGGGGGGAAAACAGGGCCCTTCTGGTTGTGCGCGCCCGCCCCGGCGCCTCTGCGGGGAGGCGGCGGGTTGCCCGGCGCCGAGGCCTGCGCGCCGCCCGCCCTGCAGGGCCGGACCCCCGCGGGCACAGCGGTGCGGCCGCGCACGGAGGGAGCGGCCGCCCTCGCCCCGCCGCCCCCCGGGGCTCCCGGGTCGCGGGTCCTTTGCCGTTGTGCCCGCGGTGCGCGGCGAAATGGAGTTTCTTAGGTTGTCTCCTCCCCCCGCCTCCCTTTAAATTTATGATGGTGGAACAACAAACTGCGCACGGCTGGAAAAGTTACAGCTCTTCTAAACTCCATCTGAAGTTACAGTTAACCGATTGGTTTGTTTTTCCTTCCCCCCCTCCCCACCCCAAGCGTGAGCTGTGGTCAAGTAAAGGGAGTGGCTAACTGTCTGCATGACTACACAGATCACCCAGAATTTTTTTTCTTTTGGCATCTGCCGTTTATGTTTGATATTCAGACTTAGAAAATTTTATGTTAACACCGCTCTTTTTAGGATGTATTTTTATGAATATTTAAATATGAGTATGTAAGTAAGTAACTAATTGAAGAACTGAAGAGATAAGGTGGTTGATGATTTTTTCGTTTGTTTGGATTTTTTTACCGTTTAAGTATTCTGCGTGCTTTCAGTAAAAAAAAATTGATCTGGGGTCTGTGACACAGTGTTGTTCCGTTTGCATTCTTTTCCTTTTTACTTTAGCTTTCTAAAGGGTTACTTGGTTTTAACCAAAGCCCTTAAGGCTCAGACGATAAACTCTCTACCGGAATTTAATTCCTTTGGTAGTATACCAGTTACATGTTCGGGGTGGAGCACTCTCTTCTGTGTAAATTACTATTGTTGTGCAAATACAGGCACACTTTCTCTTTGGGAACCTAATTGCTCTATTACTGTCTTTGACTTTGTTTCTTTTGTCCTTTTGTTATTCTAGGGAAAAAAGTTGTGTACCAGAAGGATAGGGTTGCCTTAAGGCGGGTTTTTATGTCCATGTATATCAGTAATAGAAAGCAAAAAGACTGTATGGATAATGAGTATTTAAAAATTAAAGAGTATCATACAGAATATGTGGACTTGCCAGAGGTGAGGGTAAAGCTTCATTATATGCAGTCGTTCTCTCATGAGTTATGTCTCAGCTTTAGGACTGGTATTTCTGTGGTGTTTCATAGAACGTGTGCCAGGAGACTCTGTTCAAAGCAGTCTTAGATCTTTTCTTTTATTCATTTCTGAAGTGGTCTGTGAGCGTTTCTTGTAAAATTTGAAAAATGCTTTCACCAACATCTGAGGCCTGAAAATTGACAAGAGAAAACGTCCTCCAGCTAGCATACTTACATTAAATATATTCTTGACAAAGGCCTGTTTGAAATTACTATCTGCAGGTATATTTTTTGTTAGACTTTTGAAGTTAAGGTCAGAATGTGCACAGTAGCAACTTAAAAAAGTGTCTACACTTTTACCTGTTTTTCATAGTCCTAATTAGTAATATTGCTGTGAATTAGTGATCCTTTTCAGAAGCAGACTTTTCATATGACTGAGAACATTTTTGCAAATTACTTGTCAAAATGCCTGTTACGTTTCTGTGTGTTTTGAGCTGCAGTTGAAGTTTATGTATAAAGAGTGTTTCCTGGAGCTCCCTCACTTTTGAAGTGTATCTGAGTAGTTTTTATTTTTTTGATCCTCTAGTGGAGTAGGAAACACAATATTGTGGCATAAAGATCACCTACCATAAAATTGACAGCAGAGAAAACTCATGCCTTATTTCCAAGATAAAATAAGGACGGGTGAATAAGGGAAAGAAGTAAGGCTTAACACAGCTTTGGTAGTTTGTAAATGTAGCAGAATAAGAAGAATAATACTGAAAAGTTTCTTTGTTTCTGACACATGTAAAGTCATTACTTCTCAGCTGTAAAAATTTTCCTGTTTGTCTCCACTTGGCAGAGATTATTTCCTATGTATCACTTCAGCGTTTGAGTACCCAGATGCATCATTTAGAGGTGGGGCCTTTGAGAAAATGTTAAAAATAAGTTTGTTGTTACAGAATTTACACATTTTTCATCTTTTCATTGGTATTTTGCAGTAACTAACTTGTATTTAAAACAATCTTCTCCCTTCTTTCTCCTCTTCTTCCCTGTTTAAGTAAAGGCAAGGCCTTTCAGGAATATGGTGCATTCCTTTACTTCTGCCTGCCTCTCATTATGGCTTTTGTTTTTTAGAATTAAATGAGAAGACAACATTCAATAACTGTGATTAATACCTGTAGTAAAGCTCATGGTATGAAAACTTAAATCTGTGACCACTGAGTGGTGTCATATATCAGTTTTCTATGCCTGAAAGTGGAATTGACATATGTAGCAAACATGAGCGTGATCTTAGACATTGCCTGATGGCAGTTAAGAGTTCTCAGTGCAGCTATTGGCTCTGTTTTCCTCAAGGCTACTGTCTTCTGCAGCAAAGCCATCAGAAAGGATCATATGTCTGTGCTGTAGTGTCCGGCAGCATAGCTTAGCTTAACTTGAGTGAACTCTGATTTGTGATTATGCCTTTTGACAATCTGCAGTACATTCACCTCCCAGCTCTTAGGCAGTCATTTTTTGATGCCAGTTTTAGCATTTTGTAAGAGGGTAGGCTGTAAGTTAGAGTGGTTGAGCTTTGTGAAAAGCTGGAACATCTACACAGCAGAAGTAAGAATTTCTACAAGAATATTTGAAGGTGGGGAGTATTAGACTATCGTCCTAAAGTAAACTCCATGCACGTGAAAAGGGATCTTATAGTACTCCACAATGAAGTTTCTGGTATAAGCACACCACTCATTTTGCTAGCCTTGCTGAGGTGCACGCAACAGTTTTTGGTAGATAGCTAGACAAGCAGCTAAAGCAGTGTGCAGAGGTTTTTTTTTTTCTCTGGCCTAAATGTCTGGATAAGTAATCAAGGTGCAGCATTTCTGGTTTTGTGGTTTGTAGTTTAAACTACAAATTCCGTTACAGAAGGTTTTCAAGTTACAGCGAAGTTACTCAGGTGAGTATGCAAAGGCAGGATCTCAGCTGTTAGTGTGTTTGGCTTCTCTTACGTGAACTGAATATAAGTTAGTTGAAGATTTCACTCTTCACAGGTTTTTTGTTGTTTGATGTAAACCTGTTTATTGATCAGATGACAATAGTAAAAACATGATAAAAGTAAAGAAGAGTGTCCTGTGAGGTTGTACAATACAAAACACAAAGCAATAAAAATTTACTTCTAAGCATGATAAGTTATTTAATGATGATGAGCGGCTGTTGTTACTAATCAGTTCTTTTACTTTGAATGTATTAATTTGATTAGCAGATTAAGCAAGTAATACAAATCAGTGACAGTATCATTTTATGCTTTCTGTGGTAGTGTAATAAAGGTAACTCCTTTAGCCTGTAGCATATCACAAGTACACATATCTTTTCAAAACCACCTGTGAATCATGACCAGTTGGAGGTGTGTGGGAAGAAGTAGACTGTAATTATTTTTCCATGAAGACAGAGTTACAGTCAGCTTTGCAGTATCTCTGTAGCTGTTGTGTGGGTCCATATTTCCTTTTCATCAAAGCTAAGTGGTACAGTTTCCTTACTTTCCACTATGTATCTAAGGTAGGGGATCTGGCCAAAACATTCTGGCTGAAGTTCAGTTTAGGCTGACAGGAAAGGCCGAAGTTATATTGGATGGTGAAGGGAACTAGCTGGAAGAATTATAAATTCTTACTGCTCCATCTGTTCTTAGACTCGGTGTGTGCCCTGTCAAAGCAGTCTGTAATCCCTAGATCTGTTTGGGTGTACAGCTGGTCTTGAATTCCAAAGTAATGCAAATGGTTTGTTACCTGCTGTGTTTTAGTTTGGGATCTGCTAATATTGCATATTTTCCTCATGCAAAAAAAATCCGTACTTTTGTTACCTTTGTGTTTATAGCAGGTTTATACTAAAATATATATGTAATAGAAACACTGAATTGATGGAGACCCTGTTGTACATTGAATTAGCTACATCTACAAAACTTTCTAGGTGCATATGAAATGATAGTGCAGAAACATTTATGCTTAGGGAATGTTATTTCAGATTCTGTTTAGGATATTGACTGTCCTAAACCATTTGATCTAGAAATAGTTGAGCAAAGATCCTAAGTCTCCATCTTCAGCTCTTGGGTTTGTGGCACTTCTTTGTATTTGGATCTGGCTAAAGTTACACTGACAGTTGATAGATGCTTTTTTCCCTTCCCTGTCTCAACTCTAGTTGTGTCCGGAAGAGGTGGAGAAATTCTCTCAGACCATGGGAAGAGCTGTGTGATTCACCACAGCTAATTCAGTTGCCAGTAGTTTCATTTGGGACTGTTTATAAAAGAGATTTGGTCATGTTGATTTAAATGAAAACCAAGAAGTGATAAAGGCTTACAGTTCAGGAAAAAATACATCCTTTTTGAAATCCTGTGAATAACAGTGCTCTCATGAGGGTTTTGAGAAAATTGTAAGATTGGACACTTGCGAAACAATTAAACAATATGTAATGCATTTGACAATGAGGGCCAGCAGCCTTGTCATTTGGAACAATAAGATGGATTGTTTGGTTTTTTTTTATTTTACTGTAGCCTTTGTAATCTGTTGGAAACATTTTTTTTTTTTTACCCCTTCTTCCCCCTCACTTTGTATTTCTAACAGGCACTACTCATTAAAAAGCAGTCCAAACAAATAGGTCAACACTAACTTTGGCAGGGAGTTGGCTTCGTACTGCTTTTTTCATTGCTGGCACCAGAATTTAGCCAAACTAATACCAATGCTATCTGCATGGAGCCTGGCCACTGTTGCACCTATTGTCCTTTTGTAGATTTTTGCTTTGACTTTAATGAGACTTTGGTAAGGGCCTAGAGGAATTAGATACCTAGCTCTTACTGAATTTTAATGAGAGCAGGGTGCCTAATTTCCATGGTTTTTTTATACAATCTCAGATTTAATAAATGCAAACTAAGCTATTTTTGAAACATGTTAAATCATATTAAAACAGGTACGTTCTGGGAGCAGATCCTTAGTTGAGAGGGCCATTTATGATGTGTTCTGGCTTAGAGCAGTGAGTGTTTTTTTAATTTTGTGGACTACTATTGCCAGAGAAAATTGCCTTGTCTCTTTATTTCCGTGGCTGTCTTCAGACAGGATTTATTACTTGCAATTAAGTAGTATTTTCCAATGGTTTATGTTCCTCTGATATAGATCTTATAAATTACTTTTTTTTCATGAAGTATGTTCTTTGACATACTGATCTCTGAATACGCGTGTGTTTAAGGCAATTCAGAATTATGTGAGATGGGGTGAATTTGTCTTCTCTCAAAGAAAGATGGTGAAGGAACTTGGTCTGGTGTAAGTGGTGCAACATTCACCTCTGGTAATTATTGTTTTTTACAGTTTGGGCACTTGCTATTCCTATTAAAAAGAATTTAAAAATTTTCAAATTTGCGTACAGAACATGTTTACTGTGTATGTAAATGGCAGTGTAACTAGTGAAGCTGCAACTGGACCCAGTTTTTATGGAAACTAGCAAGTTGATTTTGAAGTAGAGGTGAATAGAGGTGTAGATTTTGATACTCATTTTAATGCATAGATGTAGGTAGATGTCGTTTGTGAATTAACATTTATATGTTAATACTATATGCTGATAGTTTTGTGATTTATTGTGCTGTGGTTCTGTATACATTTTTCTGGGGGGTGGTGGTGGTGCTAGGTATCTGTTTTGTTAAATGGATTGAATTTGGCTTATAACATGTAGAGCAACTCAGTTGTGAGTGTGAGTCTTAGATTTTGCAATGTATTGTGATGATTGACTCATGTAAGAACTGTTTGTTGTGTGGAAATGTGTGTTGTCCTTCATACAGCTGAACAGTAAGTCTCTTAGAGGAAGTTATGGCACGGTATTAGCAGTTGTGAACATTTGATAACTTGATTCCTTTTGTGGTAGTGTTGTGGGGTTGTAGGGAACTAATTATTGACTTTAGTGTTTTGCACTGAGAACCTTCACAGGCACCTCCATGACTTACCTTGCAAGAAAACAGGATCCCAAGGTTTCAAGTCATAGAAGCACACGATCATAGAATATCCTGAGTTGGAAGACACCACAAGGATCATCCTGCACAAAGCAGCCCCAAGAATCACACCATGTGACTGAGAGTGTTGTCCAAGTGCTCCTTGAACTCTCTCAGGCTTGGTGCTGTGACCACTTCCCTGGGGAGCCTGTTCCAGTGCCCAACCACCTTCTGGGTGAAGAACCCTTTTCCTGATATCCAGCATCCAACCTTCCCTGACACAACTTCATGCTATTCCCTTGTGTCTTGTCACTGTTCCCCAGAGAAAAGAAATCGACACCTGCCCCTCCACTTCCACCATGAGGAAGCTGTGGATTGTAGTAAGGTCTCCCCTCAGTCTCCTCCCGGCTGGACAAGCCAGGTGACCTCAGTTGCTCCTCATACAACTTCTCCTCAAGGCCCTTCACAATCTTCATTGCTCTCCTTTGGACGCTCTGTGATAGCTTTTTGTCTTTCTTATACTGTGTCGCCCAACACTGCGCACAGGACTCGGGGCTGCCCCAGTGCAGAGCAGAGCGGGACAATCCCCTCCCTCGACCGGCTGGCGATGCTTTGCCTGATGCCCCCCAGGACATGGTTGGCCCTCCTGGCTGCCAGGGCACTGCTGACTCATATTCAACTTGCCATCCCTAGGTCCCTTTCCGTGGCACTGCTTTCCAGCATCTCATTCCCCAGTCTCTATGAACATCCAGGGTTTCTGCAGAATCTAGCACTAGAAGTTTTTCTGTTAAACTTCACATGGCTGGTGATTGCCCAGTCCTCTAATTTGTGGAGGTCTCTGTAGGGCCTGTCTGCCTTTGAGAGAGTCAACAGCTCTTCCCAATGTTGTGTCATCTGCAAACTTACTCAGTCCTGCAGCCAAGTCAATGAAGATGAGCGGTGTGTGCTTGGAGCCCAGAAAGCCAACCGCATCCTGTGCTGCATCGAAAGAAATGTGGCCAGCAGTTCCAGCAGTTTGAGGGAGGTGATTTCCCCCTCTACTTTGCCCTCTGCCTGGACACTACCTGGAGTGCTGTGCAGGTCTGGGGTCCTCAGCACAAGAAAGACATGAACCTTTTGGAGCAGGTCCAGAAAAGGGCCATGAGGTTGAGGAGGGATGGGTGGAGCACCTCTCCTGTGCAGACAGACTGAGAAAGGAGCGGTTGTTCAGCCTTGAGAAGAGGTTTTGCAGCCTTATTGCAGCCTTCCAGTACCTTAAGGTGGCTTATGAAAAGGAGGCAGAGGGACTTTTTATATGGGCAGATAGTGACAGGACAAGCAGCAATGGTTTTAAACTGAAAGAGGGCATGTTTAGATTAGAGCTTAGGAAGACATTCTTTATGGTGAGGGTGGTGAAGCACTGGCACAGGTTGCCCAGAGGAGTTGTGGATCTTTATCTCTGGAAGTGTTCAAGGCCAAGTTGAGCAGGGCTCTGAACATCCTGATGTAGTGAAAGGTGTGCCTGCCCACAGCAGGGGGGTTGGAACCAGGTGGTTTTGAAGGTCCCTTCCAACCTAAACCATTCTGTGATTCTATGTGGAAGAGTGCTGGGCCTAAGATAGAGCCCTGTGGAACTCCACTAGTGACAAGTCACCAGCCTGATGTTACCCCATTTACTGCAACTCTTTGTGCCCGACCTGTGAGCCAATTGCTCACCCATCACATGATGTGTTTATCCAGCTGTGTGCTGGATATTTTGTCCAGAAGGGTGCTGTGAGACACAGTTTCTAAAGCTTTACTCAAATACAAAAAGTTGACATCACCTAGTTTCCCTTGTTTAACCAGGTGGGTGGTCATAAAAGGAAATTAAGTTTGACAAGCAGGACTTTTCCAGCATAAAGGCATGCTGGCTCTGACCAGTGACTGCATTATCCTTCAGGTATTTTTCAGTACCTCTCAGAATAATCTTCTCTGTAATTTTGCTGGTCACAGAAGTGAGACTGACAGGCCTGTAGTTTCCAGGATCATCCTTCTTGCCTTTCTGAAAAATTAGGATGTTAGCCAACTTCTGGTCAACTGGGACCTCTCCAGATTCCCAAGACTGTTCAAAAATCATTGAGAGGCGCCTTATGATGTCAGCAGCTAGCTCTTTGATTAATCTCAGATGTATTCCATCAGGCCCCATGGGGTTATAGGGATCCAGCTGGAGTAGCAGATCCCTCATTAACTTCAGAGTCAGCTGGGAGTTTATCATTATCACAGCCTTGGTCCTTCAGCTCAGGGCACTGTGACCCCCCCTTTAGTCCGTCATCAGTGTTGAAGGCAAAAAAGCATTACACTTCTCTGCCATGTCTGTCCCTGTTTGTGAGGTGACCATCCTCATACTGTAACAAGCATCAAATCAAGGAGGGCATCTTTCCTAGTCAGCTCCCTTAGTACCTGAACCACAAAGTAGCATCCAGCTGTTTTAGGAATTGTCTGGACTTGTTTATGCCAGGTGTGTGGTGTCCTCAGTTAACATCTGGCAAGTTGAAGTGACCCATAAGGACAAATTTGGAGGTGTCCCTTAGTTCCTTGAAGAATTGGTGTCATTGTCTTGGCTAGGTGTTCTACAGTAGACTCCCACAATGACGTCTGCCTTATTTGTTTGTCCCGTAGTCCTAACCCAGGGGCTCTCAACTGTGCCATTGCCGGCTGTAAGCTCCATACATTCCGGCCCCTCCATTACAAACAACACCACCCCCCGCTTCGCCCGCCCTGACCTAAGGAGCATGTGACCATCCATCATGGCACACCAGTCACAGGACTCATCCCATCAGGTCTCACTTATGCCAGTGATGTCATATATCTGGGACTGGGCCTATGCTTCCTCTTGCTCATTCCTCATGCTGTGTATGTTGGTATAGAAACATCTCGAGTATGGTTCATTGTAGCCAGCACCTTGTGAAGCAGATTGATCTTATTAGCACTCAGTTCCTCAGTTTTGGCTTGCCATCCCATTGCTTATCCCTGGCAGACCTGGTTTTGCCCTTTCCCTCCTTCCAACCTAGTTTAAAGCTGTCAGTGAGCTGTGCTAGCTCTCATGCTAAAACACTTTTTCTTCCTTTGAGAAAGTTGTATCCCTTCAGGTATCAGAAGACCAGGTGTTGTACAGACCATGCCATGATCAAAAAAACCACAAATTCTGCAGATGACACCAGCTTTGGAGCCACATGCCCCTTGGAGGCAGCAGACTTCCCTGTGGTTTTGGTCTGGTCTGTATAGCAGGCCCTCTGTTCCCCTTAGAAGGGAGTCATCTGTGACAACTACCCTTCTTTTTTTTCCTAACCGGGGCAATTGTGATGAGGGGGTAGGCTGTCTTGCCCCAGGTGGCTCCTCCATTGCAGAAGGACCTTTGTCTACCTCACGAGTTGACTGTCGTTCCAGTTCCAGGGCCTCATGCCTGTTGTAAAAGGTATCAGTCCTACTTGTCATCTTCAAGTTTTCAGGAGGAAGAAAGAGCCTTCCTTCTGCTGTGAGCAGTAACCTCTTGTCTGACTGCATCACAGGATTCTGAGTCCACCTGCGTCTTCACCTCAGTGGAGGTTTGAAACTCCTGAAACTGTAGCATCTCTGAGAGTTATATGTCAGGCTCTTGCTGATTCTCATGAATGCTGTACAGCTTGTTCACTCTGTCATTTGGCTCCTTAACCTGGCGACACAGCTCGTTGACAACAGCACATCTTCCGTGAAAGGAATGATTGTCAGTCCCAGCCTTATGGAGAGGCGTTAGGCACTCCTGGCAACCTGGGTCGCAGAGAGCTACATCTACCATGAGAAGATCTGGCTGACTGGAGGCTTCTGACACTGCTGTGACTGGTGACTGGTGCAGTTATGGGGAAATGAGCTCTGAGGCATGTCAAAACCATACTTGTGGGAATGGTTACTTGTAGTAAGACTGCGCTCTTCACCAACTGCTGGGTGTGTTCAGAGCCCTGCCAGTGTGCCCTGGTTGCTCTCACTATCTCTGGGCCCCTTATGAGAGAGTGGGAGCAGCCGCCATTCTTGCTGGCTCCACTCACACCGAGTCAGCTGTTCGAGGGCAAGCTGCCGGCTTCACATGGGTGTTGGCGCTCTCCTGCGCTTCCCCTTGCTCCAGCCATGCTTGCTGCGATCCATGGCTCCGCACCAGAGCTGTTGGCCTTGGTGAGGGGTGACTGGGAGCAGCATAGCCATATTTAAATCTACTGCTGTCACTGCTGGTGCTGTGTGGGTCTCTTGGGCAGACAAAAAAAAGATCAGAAAACAGTCTTGATAACCCTCTTAATGCTTGTTTTGCTGCATTACCGTGAGTTTTATAAGTATGGATTTCAGGGCAGTTGTCGCTTTTCAGGGAGAGATTTTTGAACACATAAGTCACAGAGGCGCCCAGCTCTCTTGCCTGCTTTTAGTAGTGCTGTGCTTGATCCCATATGACGTGTCTGATGATAGCAAGTCAGTTCAACTGCCATTGTTTCTGGTAGATGTTTCTCATAGCATGCCAACTGGGTTTTTTTGTGAGTAACATACAGACATCCAGAAATGGATGGAACTGTCAGGATCCTTATCCTTCTATTGGGCTTGTAGAAGAATGGGCAAGCCAATGGGCAACATTAAGGATCATTTAAGCATTTTCTGCTGATGACAGCGTGCATGTGTGTGTGTCTGTGAGTAACGATTGCCTGTAGATTTTATTAAATTTTTTTCAGTGCCCCTAATGTCACATAGAAATTGTGGTTTTGTTTTTGTTTTGTTTTCTTTTGTTATTAGACCTATTCTGCTAATTGAAAAGGAGACAGAAAATAGATGTCCACGCCTACAGACCCTGGCACCATGCCTCATCCTGGTCCTTCTCCTGGACCAGGACCTTCACCTGGACCGATTCTAGGACCTAGCCCAGGACCAGGGCCATCTCCTGGCTCCGTTCACAGCATGATGGGGCCAAGTCCTGGTCCGCCCAGTGTCCCTCATCCAATGCCAACAATGGGGCCTACTGATTATCCACAGGAAAGCATCCACCAAATGCATAAGGTAATAGCTTACAAGTGAACCTTATTTCCCTAAACTTCTCTCCACTGATCAGAAAAACGACTTACTCGTTTAGAACCTGCATAACTGCTATTACACATTGTGTATCACCTGCAAAACTTCAGGTTTTCACTCCTACTTCTGTCTTTATTACTAAATATTAGTCATGTATCAGATTAAACAGTTTCCTTGTTCTTAGTAGACTAGTTTGAACTATAGAGTTAATAGTTTGCAAATCTTCGTTTGTAAACTGTACTTCTTAGTAAGGTAGACATTACTAGGGAGAAAAAATGAATTACAGTGTTAAAACCCTAAGGTAGACTATTCTAACCCTAAGGTAGACTATTCTAACCACTTTTTTTTATTTTTTTCCCTCTTGTCTATTTGTACATATCATGTGTTTTTTGGGATGGTTTTTAGTTTTGCCTGAAATTGTTATTCTTTAAAAAAAAAACCAAACCAACCAACCAAACCACCAAAAACCAAAACCTAGTATTTTCATCTCTTAAAGGGTTTGTTCTCTACAAATTTGTTTACTCTTCCATACTGAAAATGTGGTTTAAAAATGTGGGTTTCAAGTTATTTTATGAAGACTCCATCTTATAAAGGATTATGAAACTCTGTCATATAAAACATGTGAATAATTAGACTTCAGTGGTGGTTGTTAAACACTTAAAATTGCATGTGTGCTTAGACTGTCATTAATCTTTTTTACTTTGAGGAAATACTTGCTTGTGTGGAAATTCTTTTGTGAGAACAGTCTCTTTCCTCTTGTCGCTTTTGTTTGGTTGTGTACCAGAGATTTAGAGTTTAGGAGAATTTCATTTGCGATGTTGTTCTACTCAGAAATACGTATTAGCAGCTTACAAGTCAACATATTGAAAACCTTTTGGTAACTCTTGTTGATTCCACTTGGAATTGTTATGTGCGTATAGAGAAATTTATAAGAATAGTTTTAAAGTAATATAAACACATTTTAATTTTCCTCATCTTATTCATGTTGACATTTTCACATATGAAGCAGTTTAATTTATTAAAACAATGTCCAGTCAGGAGGGACATGACACTACTATCTTTTACATGAAGAACTGTATATTTTTAATAGCACAAAGACAGCTGAAGGAAAGGAGGCCATCATCCAGCTGCCCATTTGTACTGAACTGTGTAATCTCTTGAGAGTACGTGCAGTAACTATAACTTTTTCATTTGAATCTTGAAGCATGTGATTTAGCTGTTAGCCAGATTAGACATTTGCAATTGGCATTTCTTTGTTTTGGGGTCAGTTACAGCCCAGCTTTCCAGATCTCTGTCTTCAGACCTCATAGCCAGGGTTCCTACACCCTTCAAATTCTCTGATTTCTTTCTGTTTTTAAGTGATTCCATACCTGTAGAAGAAGACGGTGGCACCAGGAATTTTCCATAGAATGGTTGAATGCCCCACACATTATGTTTTTAACTGATACATCCTGTTATATCAGCCATTTAATCCTATGTCAGAATTAGAAACAAACCAGCAAATGTCATCCCACAAAGGTCTTTCAGAGACTTCAGAAGGCATCTCACAAGGTTCTGTGAGCCAGAGTAGAAATTCTCCCACTGAGGTGGCATTGAAATGTTTTGAAAAATGCTCCACAAAGAGTCTGGATAGCTAATTCAAAGAACATCAGTCAGTATAGCTGTAGTAAATTACTTTACCTTGACTGCGATATTGGAACAAAGACTGTAACTTCATGAGTCTCTCTTCACAACCTTGCTGCCCTCTAAGATTGCCCATTCACAGGTTCCACCATGTCTTCATGTGTATGACAGCAAATGGGTCTGTTGAGGTGATAGAAGTGAAAAAAAAAAAAACAAAAAAATTAAATAAAATTTTGGTTATTTTTTCAGTCTAGATGAATTTTCAGGTCTGTTTCCCTGTGCAACCCCAGAAATAGTGTATTGTGATGACTGATGGAAGGGTCTGTTTAGGAAGTGCTGTGGAAGGGGGCTTCCAGACTATTTCAATGTTGTTCAATGTAATTAAAAAACTGGTTAGCCACCCGCATTTTGACCAAATACATGTTTTTTTTCTACTCGGTGCTATGTAAACCAGTTTGACTTTAAGTCATGATGTAATGTAACACTTTGTTTTTTCTAGTGAAATGGAGTAAAAAATGGGAGATGGCACAAAAAGTGTCCTAGTTACACAATTACTTGTGGGGTACACATCCAGTATATGCAATGGGATGTGGTTTTTTAAAAGGAAAAAACGAAGTAGTGAAACAACTTTGTTCTGTGTTAGATGTTTGTCTAGCTTAAAAACAATAATATGATGCATAAAAGTTTTAAAAAATCTAAAGTATCAATCAATAGCTAAAACGCTGAAACAAATTGATATTAATAAATCATAATTCCCAAAGTATGTTTACTTAATGACTGTTAATATGAAAATTAAGTACTGTATATTCACTTAGTAGCCAGATAACTCTCCACAGGAAAATTTACTGTAGATTTACATAATGCAGTTTGGATAGAAACAATAAAGTAACTATTTTTCTTGATAGTTTCTTAAGTAGTCTTTTGACTAGCAATCAAATTTTCAGGAAAATACTTACAGTTCCAAATTTTACTGAAGTGTATCTTGGATGCATGACAACTACATTTAAGGAGAAGTACTTAGGAAGTCTCGGGGGGGTACCACTAAATGGACAAACCATAACGGTCTCAGAGAGTCTTTTGAGGAAAAAATACTTGGAAACTGGAAGATATTAAAAGAAAGCATTGTTACATTGGTTGCCCTAATCTTACTTTTCCTCAGCATCCACATAAAAGTTCCTCTGGGGGCAAAACATCAGGTTATGTGATTTTAGTCTGAACTGACTACACTACACTACTTTTACACAGTACCCCACAACATCCTTCTTTCTAAATTTTAGAGAGATTAATTCAATAAGTGGATTGTTAGATGAATGAGAAAGTCATTGGACAGTTGCATCCAGAGGGTAGTGGTCAACAGCTCATTAGGGACAAGTGATGTCCCTCAGGGGCCCAGTATTACTTAATATCTTTATTGATGACATAGACAAAGGGAACGAGTGCACCCTCAGAAAATTTGCAGATGACAGCAAGATGAGAGGTGCAGTTGTCACACCTGAAGGATGGGATGCCATCCAGAGGGACCTGGACAAATTCGAGAAGTGAGTCACGGGAATCTCACGAGGTTTAGTAAGACCAAGTGCAAAGTGCTGCACGTGGGTCAGGGCAACTGCTGGTATCAATACAGGCTAGGGGGTGACAGATCAAGAGCAGCCTTACTGAGAAGGACTTGGGAGTGGTGGTGGATGAGAGGCTGGACATGATCCAGCAATGTGTGCTCAGAGCCCAGAAAGCCAGTTGTATCCTGGACTGAATCAAAAGCAGCATGGCCAGCAGGAGAGGATTCTGCCCCTTTGCTCTGGTGAGAGCCTGCCTGGAGTGCTGCATCCAACTCTGGAGTCACCAGCCCAGGAAGGACAGAGTGAGTTGGAGTGAGTGCAGAGGAGACCACCCAGATGATAAGAGGGTTGGAGTACCTCTCCTGTGAGGAAAGGCTGAGAGAATTGGTTTTGTTTAGCTTGGAAAAGAGAAGGCTTTGAAGTGAACTCATTGTGACCTTCTAGTAGCTGAAGGGAGCCTACAAGAAAGGTGGAGGGGGACTTTTTACAAAAGCATGTAGTGACAGGGCAAGGAGGAATCATGCCAAACTGAGGGTAGGTTTACATGAGATAATAGGAAATTCTTCACGTGAGACTGCTGAGGCACTGGAACAGGTTGCCCAGGGATGCCCCATCCCTGGAAGTGTATGAGACCATACACAGGTTGAATGGAGCTCTGAGCAACTTGGTCTAGAGAAAGGTGTCCATGTCCACGGAAGGAGGGTTGGAACTAGATGATCTTGAAGGTCGCTTCCAACCTGAGCCATTCCATGATTCTATGATACAGCTTTCTGTATGCTCTTACACAGTAGCTGTGTAGTAACTGGTTAGTTATGTCTTAGTTATGACAAAAGTATAGCTTTTTAAGTTGCAGGGTTCTCACTTGAGGGTGGATGTAGTACTGTGAACTCTTGGTTTATTTTCTCTTTCAATGAATTGTAACCTGATGATAATCACTTCTTTTATGAATTTGTAAAGGGGGGTGTAAATGATTACTGACTACGGAAGAATTACTATGATGTCATGGACAGTATTACTGGTGTTGGTGAATGAGAGAAAAAGGGAGAGAAAAAGTTCTTCACAAATGTGGTAGTTTTTACTAAATATGTTAGATGTTCCATTAAAACAGAAGGCAAATGGTTTCTCATTTCAAATATTGTTGGCTAACAGATGTATGCACAGTAGGCGTTCTGAGAATCATAACAGTTCTGCTGTGATTCTGGAAGTAACACCTTATTTATCAGCAGGCATGTTCCATGCATTGTTTTGTTTGTGTCTGCATTAGTGAATAAAGAAAGGAAATATCAATGTCAACTTCGAAAAATCAAGAGAACTCATGTAAAATGGTGATTCAGTGATTTGTAAGAGGTTAATGGAAATGTTGGCCAATTCCCTACTGCAACGACAGTCAGACTGGTTGTCCATCAGTGATGCATTCAGTTATGCTGTGTAGTTATGTGGCAGTTACATGACAATGCATTGCTGTTTGATCTCTGTAATTTTGTTTGTTTTAGAGATGATCTAGAAGAAATCTAGTTCAGTACTCAGTTTTTGATTTTAAGGCTGTTTTCTTGGTTGGTTTTTAAGAAGGTGGATGGAAAGAAAGACACCATAATTGGACAGTTTACCTGGAAATAGGTCAAACCATGATGCAGTACTGTCTGTTAGAAGACCTTTGTTACTAAACTAAGAGTAAAAGCACTGTAGGCAGAATGCTTCTTATGCATTAGACATTGTGTAAGCCTGCCAAGTATGTAGGTGTGTGCTTGCCTTCAGTTGAAGTTCATCCCTCACTCTATTTTCTAGAAGCATTGCTTATATATCTGGCCTGTTCAGTGCTTGTCCTTACTGGGACCAGTCAAAACAGTAATGTCTACTCAAAGTTGAGTATGTCTCACGTTCCTGTTCTCCTTCTGTCGTATTAAAAGAATAAAATAAAACAAGTATCCCAGTGGGCTCGTAGGGCTTTATTGGTATCCCAACAATGTCATTGTGGAAGATAGCTTTAATAATTTATAGAGGACTGAAGAATTTGCAGAAATTACATTGTGTGTAAGGTTCCTTCTGTAATTTTTAACCTGTTACATAGATTTGAAGTTATCCTCTGACTCTGTAACTATACAGTGATTAAAAAAGTTACAGAAAATAACTGTTTTTCAGTTCTTTTGGTCCACTGCTGTTCCCTGCTGAATTGTCTTCCCTATTTTAGATGTTTTGCCCATAATCAATAGAAGTGCTTTTAGATGAAATATATTCTTGGAAATACCAGTCTCTGCATACACTAGCAACAGTATGATCATTAAAACTAATTTTGTCTTCAAAGAAGTTTATGCTATCTTCATATTTTGTAAAAAACTGATTAATGAGTTCTAATGAATTTAGTTTTCATTTTTTTCACAGCATAATTTTTGCAAACACACAGAAGCAAACCCCTTTCTTCCTTTATTTAGACTCCTTTCTATTAGACTTGAAGCATTTCAGTTTTCAGTTTTCTACAGTTTTGTTAATGTGGGTAAAACTTATCTTACAAAACCCTGCCCTTTTGATCAATTCTTTCCATAGAAGCATTCCTTCAATTCATGTCTTATTGTATGATCATGTTTCTTTACCTCTCTGTTCCTGTTCGATTTTTTTTTTTTTTTTTTTTGAGTTCTCTTTATGAAAGGCCCCATATTTGTTTTTCTCTTCACTGCTGTTCTTTGTTACCAGCAGCTCCTTTCCCCACCCTCTGTGTGCTGGTACTTCTGATGTATGCATGCTGTGTCCCATCGTAGTCCCGTCCAGAGCTGCCTGGATTCGCAGAGGTTTCATGGCTGTCACCTATTAGTGCCATGAAACCCAGCAGTCACACCACAGTTGTGTCCAGCTAGAGCCTTCTGTTCTGGAAATCAGATCAAATTTCCTTCGCAGTTTCCTTCTCCTCTTGGTGGCTCTAAAGATTTAGTCCTCGACACATACCATGACAAAATGTATCCAGCTTTACAGGTGTTTTGGTTTCTGTACTACTCAGCTAGCACAGGCAGAATGTGAACTCAGTGTTCTCTTCTGTGTTGGTTATCTTTGTAAGTCGGGGCAAAGAGAGGGAGGGATCTTCATGCCTCGGAAAAGGGCATTGGGATTTATTTGGTTAGCGAAGTGGAACTATTTTTAATGTGTCAGTCATCTGTCTCAATGTTTCTGCTTCATATCCCTAGTTCTTGTAATCAAAAATAGCTTCTTGAGTGGTGGGTGTTTTTCAGATACAAGTTCTTTTCAAAAATATTTTTATACTGTCATGACAACTAAATGATTTAATGAAACATGAAAAATCCATTTAACTTCTCTTTTTTCATAACTTTCCCCCTTTTAACCCATAGTTCTGATACAGAAAAATTATAGTGAAATCCTTAAAAAATGTTGATAAACAACAACAAAAAGAATTCCGTATGTTTACAGGTGCTTTCAGTCAAATCTGAGTATTGCAATGGAAAGCAGAAAATTTATATGAAGGGTTTACAAATTGAAATTTAGAATTATTTTTTACTTTGTAGAAGGCATGACCTATCTTTAGTTCTGTTTAAACTGAGTCATGTGAAACAAATTACTCAAAAATAAGAAATGTGTCACTTTTTTTTTCCTGAGTTGACATAGCTTCTTGCACTCTCTTTTGGTTAGCTCTCTGTATTTTCCACTGTAGTAAGTTATTTTAACTATAATTTTATAAAGAATTCTCAATTAATAAGTGTGGATTTAGATGAAATAGACAGCAAGATCTCCATTAACAGTAGGGTTTAGTAAGAGCAATATTTAGTGTGAGTTTGTGCATGTGTTAGAGAGGGGCAGAGCTGCGTATTTCTCTAGAGAGTGATGCCAGGCTGTTCCTTCCCAATGCAAAGCCTTGCAGAGCTCTAAGTTAGAAGCTTAATCTCTTCATAGTTAGGGATATGATGTAATTTTTGCTTTTAGGTAAAACTTAATTATTTTCTTAAGACATCTTCTTTATGTTGTTATTTTCCCCCTATTTTCACTTTCAGATTCCTTCAGTTTCTGTAACAGAGCCTTTCTTAGTGCCCAGCATGCGTTCAGCATGTTTTTTGGGCACTTGGACCTGTTTTGCATTTCAAGTACCTTGGGAACTGTAGTTTTTGATGAGTGAATGGGGTGACAGGAACTACAGGGAGCACAAGTATTGTTCTCCCTTCCTTGACTGCCTATCCTTGTTTTTGCCGGTAAAGATGAGGTTGTCTCCTGCAATGTTTCTCCTTGTTTTTGAAGAGAAACAGTTTTTGGGACATTCCAGTAGAGCAATGACCGAAAGGGCAAAGTTTGTGCTAAAAATAACTCAAGCGAAGCCACAGGCTGTACTTTCATAAGTTAGTGTGTGTTACACTGCTTTGTAATATGAGCCCAATACACTTTGTGTGTTTGTATTTGGACAGTTTGCCTCCCTGCCATTGCCAAACAGTTCATAAGGAGAGAAAAAAAAAAAAGGCAGAAAAGAAACAGGGAACAAGCAGTCTAATGGTGTTCTGTGTTTCGTCAGATGTCTGATTCCAGGTTAAAAGTTTGCATTGTTTTTACTCTTCATGTGTTTGTTTAGATTTTGAGTTAAAGTCCTTCAGATTTTTATAGGGGATTGATATATTATCTCTGTATAAATACTTATTTTGTTTTCACAGTCTATTGATGGCTTGCACGAAAAAGGAATGGTTGAAGATGTTCATTGTGGCTCCATGAAGAGTATGCGACCTCCTCATCCTGGAATGGGCCCACCTCAGAGTCCAATGGACCAGCATAGCCAAGGTTTATCCTTACTGTGCATGCTGTGTGATTTTGGGGTCTCTTTGCTCCACAAAGAGTCTGTAGTTGCATGTAACAGATTTCCAATTATTTCCTTTCAGCTTTGCTTGGAAAGGCTGAATCCCTTTGCTTTCTGGAGCATCCATCAGTCATGTGGTGGAGATAGCTGAGGTTCAAGCCCGTGACTGGGACAAGTAATTCAACAAAATCTATCACAGATTTCAGTTCACATCTCTATAAAAACCTCCATCTAGTTATCTCCTATCTTGTGTGACTATCTTAAATGTAAATGTATTAAATATGATTTCTTTTAATGCTTTGGTGAAGAAGTTATAAGAGAGAAGAACCCAAGCAAACCTGGAGAAAGTTCTTTAACACTCTGTTAAAGTGCTTATCAAAGTTCTTTCCAATGTTTTTTATGCCAGAAAATAGAAACTCTTTTTAACACATTGCTACATACCTTCTTTGTGTGTTATAGTCTGCAACATAAAAGGGCATGAGCCGCCTGGTATGTTGGAAACACCTGCTACTATTAATAAGTTCAGCAGATAAGGCTTTGTATATTGCACGGTTAATTATGTTACAGCAACATCTGAAGAATCCCAAATGAAATTAGGCTCTTGGTGTGACACACTACACAGATCTATTAAGAGGTGCTCCTTGTTTGATGTATTTACATGTTTGTATTACATAGGATAGGAGAAATGTTGAAAGGAAAAAAACAGCTACAGATCAGCAAAATGACTGAGCCTGAACTGCTTTGTGACTTTTCAGTGGGATGTGACTGAACCACTAGTCTTTAATTGGTCAGCTGAATCCCATTCTGGGACCTTGATAATTAGAAAGTAAATTTTTCATTAACCCTTTCAGTATCAGTTAAGTAAAATAGTACTGACTTTGCAGAGGCAAATTCTTCATCAGGTGAAACTTTCTCATTGATTTCAACAAGATGCAAGCATGATCATCTGAGAGAAAAATTTTTACTTGGCTTTGCATTCAGAGGACATTTTACATGTGATGAAATGAAGAGAGCATTTAGTCTGATGACGAAGATGGATCAAATTGAAACATTATGTGCTGAAAATACAAGAGCATGAATTGCAAACGCTTCAAATACAAGCAGCTTCTGAGTTGTTTTCTTATCTGTGCTGGCTGAGATTAGACTTCCAGGTAGTTTTGCTCTGCAAAAAGATGACTGTATTTGTAGCAGCTCTGTCAGGCTAAAGACTGCAGATCCCTGCTCTCTTTTTGGTGTATGCTGTCAACTGTTACAAGGTAAATAGACATTACTGTAGAGTTGTAATGTGGAGCAGGCTTTTAAAAGAAATGGTCAGAAAAACCCCCACATGTTCTAATATTTCAAATACTCTTCTTGACATCATAGAGGAATGTTTTAGCTTTCTTTGCCTCCGTGTCTCCATTTTTTTATTCTTACACAATTATCTTTTCCACAAAAGATGGTGATGGCACTTGGAGCTGTTTTGATACCAGTTGGGCAAAGTCCCATTTGCTAACCTTGTGTTTTCTCCCCGTTAGTTTACAGATCCAAGACAGAAAACCAGGTTCCTTAATAGACTTTCAACCTACTGGATACTTTTTGTCTGATATCCCACAACATTAGGGTTGTGTAGGACACTTGTGTTTTTATAAGTTTTGTAGAAATATACAAGGTGGTAAAAGAGAGTGAGTTTAACGATGCCCACACTCATGGCAAAAGGACAGTATCAGTTCTTTGAGAATCCATGGAAAGGTGCCTAGTAACTCTTCAAATCCTGACAAAATCTTTAGTTGTGTATGGTACATTATTAGAAAACAAGATTTACTTATAAGGTTCACTTCCTTAGAAATGTGTGATTGTTGAGCTTGCAGTACACAGTTACGTACAATTTTTAACAACATACGTGTCAAATAGAAATTACACCTTATTAGTTCAAGGTCCATTTTTTTCATGGCTTATTGTTTGTAGGCCTCAAGCTGAGGTAGATAAATATGCACCAATTAATATTTTTTGGGTGTTTTGGGGAAAGTAGATGAAGAAGTTTAAAACCTCAGGAAATGGATCACTCTAAACTTTGGCCATTAGTTTGGAAGCATAAGCGGAATGACCATTTATCAGTTAAATATTGTTCTAGGTAAAATCAAAGAACATTGTCTTTTAATTTTATGTGACATCGTCTATAATTCAGGTAATTGAGAATAGTTTTATGGAAAAATCACAGAATCATAGAAACATAGTATGGTTTGGGTTGGAAGGGGACCTTTACAAGTCATTTAGTCCAACCCCCTTGCAGTGAGCAGGTACATCTTCAACTAGATCAGGTTGTTCAGAACCCCCTTCAAACTGACCTTGAATGTTTCCAGGGATGTGGCATGTACCACTACTCTGGGGAACCTGTGCCAGTGTTGGACCACTCTCATTAAAAAAAAGAAGTCTTTCTTTTAGCTAGTCTGAATTTACTGTCTAAAACCATTCCTCCTGTCACTGTAGGTCCTTAAAAGTCTCTTTCCATCTTTCTTGTAAGCCACTTTAAGTTTTGAAAGGTTGCAATAAGGGCTGCTTGGAACCTTGTCTTCCGCAGGCTGAACAACGCCAACTCTCTCAGCCTGTCCTCATAGGAGAGGTACTCCAGACCTCTGATCATCTTCATGACCCTCCTCTGGACCCACTCCAACAAATCCATCTCTTTCCTGTGCTGAGAATTCTGTATGTAGTACTCCAGATAGGGTCTTAGAAGAGCAGAGCAGAAAACACCTGCTGGTCATGCTGCTTTTGATGAGCCCAGGATGTGAGTTTGCTTTATGGGCTACAAGTGCACATTGCCACGTCATGTAAAGCTTCTTGTTCACCAGCACCCCCAAGCCTGTCTTGGCACTGCTCTCAATCCCCACATCCAGCCTGTATTGGTACTTGGGATTGCCTTGACCCTTGTGTGGGACCTTGCACTTGGCCCTGTTGAACCCCATGAGGTTCCTGTAGTCACAGTTCTTGAGCTTGTCCAAATCCTTCTGAATTGCATAAAGTCAGCCTTTAGATTGACATTTACTATTATATATTATGTAAATATACTATTACTATATTATTTTATATGCTGATCAAACAAATTTACTATTATTTTTGAAGAGATCATAAGCTAAATTGATTTATTAACATGTAGACAGGTGTGATACAGTACTTAGTGCAGTACAGTATTTGTACAGTTGTCAGGATAAAGGATCCTGGCCTGTGAATGGGCTTCTCTATTCATTGTTAAAGCTAGTAGCAGTAAATGATAGACACAACCTTGACTGACTGATAGACGTTAGAGTTATATAAAGGTGCTTGGCTTGTCACTGTATATCACTAGGTATCATTAAGTAAAAGCAATATAATTTACACTAATATATTAAGCTTGTTAAATGACAGATTATAAACTTAACTCTAATTAGATGATAATCATCTGATTGTGGGTTTTCTCGTTAGTCTTTCAGAAAGGTTCTGTTTTAGTTCAGTGATGTTCCATATATTTGTGATCTGGAAAAAAGTTTAAAATCAGTGCTGATAGAATTTGCAGATAGCACAGGGGTTTAGCAGTAAATAATGAACAAGTTGGTTACAAAGGCTGATCAGAACCTGAGGAGAATGTGCTTATTTTTCTAGCATAGATTTTAGCACAACCAACAACATTGTATGTCTAGGAGCAAGGTAGTTTACTGTATAGTGGTATAAACTCTTATCACACAAATGAGAAAGTCTGAAAAGAGTTTTGGTTATTTTATCAGATTTAAAAGAGTATTGTCATGTACAGTTTTTCCAACCATGAGGTGGAATGTACTACCTGCATACAGAATCAGGAGGCTATTGAGGAGTTGCATCATCTTTTCTAATGAATTAGCTGAGGGCTGTACTTTGGTATTGTATTCATTCTAGTATCTGCAGTTCAGAAAGTTGTTGAGAATTGTTTAAAGTAGCATCAAATATTTGAAGCATCTTTTGTGTGAGGAGAGACTGAGTAAGCTGAAACTGCATAGCCTGAAAAAAAGGCTATTGGAAATATCTGATGGGACAGAGTGACAAAGAGGAAGCCAGAATCTTTGCAGTGAGTATCAGTGACCAAAGAAGAGAAAGTGGGTACAAACTGAACACATGAAATTCAATTGGGACATATGAAAACACTTTTTTACTGTAAATGTGACTGAATAATACAGTGGGTTGCCCAGAGAGTATGTGTAATTGCCGTGCTTGGAGATAGATAGTCAAAACCCAGCAGGTAGCTGACCATTTGAGCAGGGTATTGGTCTGGGTGGCCTTAAGAAGAACCTTCCAGTCTTAATGATTCTGTAAAATTGCACTTTACTTAGAAGACAAATAAAGAAATTACTTGAGACTTGGAAAGTGGGTTTGTTTTTAGGTTTGGTTTTGGGTTTTGGAGGGTTTTTTTGTTTGTTTGATTGTTTTTTTTCCTGGAGAATGTTAAACTCTATTTTTTATTCTTTTTGAGAGAGAATTAAAAGAAGATTTGATCAGTCTGCACATTCCTGGATGGTAGAAAGGCTTGAACAGGATGGAACCTTTATCTTTAAGGGAGAAAAAAGTGTGTGTGGAAGGGGAGTTGGAGGGGATAGTATAATTCGGTTCCTGCAAATTTAAATTAGGTGAATTCAGACTGTATTAAATATCTGTATCTTAATGAAGATAATTTAACCTTTTTGGAGAAAGATGACCCAAGTATTTGTGGTAGATTTTGTGTCATATGAAAGTTACATCAACACTGAATGTCTTTCTCTTCTGTTCAATAGACCAAAGGGAGAAGTTTGTTTAGATGCTAAAAGTCTAGTCTTGTTTAGACAAGTTAGGTAGACTGTTGTAGCTGCAAGGGTGCCTTTTTGACAGAAATCTGCCTGTTTACAGGCTCCAAGATTCTGAGAAGAACTAGTAAGTTAGAGTAGGAAACAATGGAAAGAAAACGAAGATAGATAGTCTTCATAAAATGCTCCAGTTCTTAGAGATTTGAGTGGAACAGTTGTGATAAATGTGTAGGCTGCAGTCCTTCTGTATGCAGTTTACAGTTGGAAATGATCACAAAACGAGATTTCATTTAAATGTCAAATGTTGCAATACTAGTCTTTTTAGTATTTTTTTAAAAGAAGAAAGTCTTACAAAAGATTGTCTCTAAGTAAAAAGCAAGTTTTTTTATAAAATATATGCTCAAAATATGGGTGATAAATTAGAAATAAATTGGCAAACTGCTCGTACAGTTGTAGGTATGATTTATGTAAATCAAGCATTCAGTTGTGAATGAACAGAAAGAGAAAATTTTGGAAGTAGTGATTCTTATGGTTTATGTTAAGAAATAATTACCCTTTTTTGAGGTGAGATGAGTGATGAGAAAATCAGAAACACTTCAAAGCTAAATCTGCAAAAATTTTGTAATTTTACTTAAGTGCTTTTGCGCTGTTTGAATGGCAGATACTGTTCTGAGATGTTTGCCTTTATTTAACAGTAATTACTAAGTTAAGGTATGCAACTTCACTTCGTGGATTTATATTTTCTTGGTGCTCAGTGAGATGCTAGTCATGCAGAAAGAAAGTGTTACTAGCTCAGAGAGATTGATACATTTTTATTGCATAGTGCAATAGGATGATTTTCAGGAGTCTGATGTTAATTTATGGGGAAAATACTATGACTTGGTATCTTTCTCCTCAGCAGTTACTCCTTTCCACTCCTAATGCCAAAGTGGAGAAAGGGTAACATTCCTGACTGGTTTTGGTGGCAAATTTTCATTTCTTCAAGTTGCACATGATATCCCTGTTAAGTCTTAAAACCTTTCTTTTGATGCTAATAGGTTAAATGGAAGGAAAATCCATAGCTCCAACTTCATATTTAGCTGTTTAAGTAGTAACCTTACTGCATTTAACTGAATCTGAATTGTGTTAGAAACTGCCTTCAGGCTCTGTGAATCAACTGTGCTGAAATTCGCAGTATTTATATGAAAAATATGAAATTTATGGTAAATTGTTAAGCTGTTAAACAGTTATTCAGAAGATTAAAATAATGGTTAGACTTGACTTTGTGAGAGGACTGGGAGAAGTTGCAAAGAGAAGCCAAATATTTATATAAAATAAAATATGTTTTAAATAATTCATAAAAATATATAAATGGACTGAAGTTAACAATTGCTGTATTTTTCCAGGTTTTGGAGCAAATTAAATGAAATTACTGTGATATAGCAGTGAAATACAGCCCAATTTAAGTTGTTTGGCTGTCTTTCCCTGCTGTTTGTACATGGAAACATAAGGGCTGCAGAAATTTAAGATTCTGGGACTTGATCTGTATTTATTTTTTATCATCTTTCAGTATGTATTAAACTTCTTAAAAAGTTTAATTTACAGAATTCACTAAGATTCTGCTACTTCACAGGCAGTGTTCATTGTCCTTACTTAAATTAGTTACACTTTCTCTTCTGAATTCTTTCTGCCTTTTAAAGATGAGGAAAGATCTGTCACCTTATTCATCTGCCTGCCAGTGTAAGACCTCTCAACAATTTATTTCTACAGTCCTAGTTTTAAGTGACTTGCACACATGTGACCTTTCTCTTTGTTCAGAGTTTCACAAGAACTGGTGTTAACCCTGGCCACACTATAGACAGGGAAATGCTGTATTTTGCTTACCTTAAGAAAGTTTGTAGCCTCAGTCCAATAAGGAGGTGTTTTCCACTGTGTTCCAAGATGTTATGCTTTCCTGCTGTGTGTTGTGGAGATGTATTTGGTTCCTTTTTGTTTATACTAACTTCAGTTGATGGTTGAAGTGATTTTTAAATGAGTTACATGACTATATTTCTTCAATCCCATTTGTATCTTCCTAATCCACTAATTCTCTTACAGTCACATTCTTGAGTAAAAATGTACCCTTGCTGATGGTTTTAGCATAAAAATGTGACATACATGATCCTCAGACTC
The DNA here is from genome assembly GCF_003945595.2 of Pipra filicauda. Taxonomy (NCBI): domain Eukaryota; kingdom Metazoa; phylum Chordata; class Aves; order Passeriformes; family Pipridae; genus Pipra; species Pipra filicauda. The sequence goes on along the minus strand of NW_024104487.1, from coordinate 2,628,100 downwards.
TTTCATTGTTTAAGTCTTAATTTTTAGTGGTGAGTCAAGATCTGTGTTCAACATTCTGTGTTGGACTGCTAAAACCTTGACTCCTTCTGTGTCATGCTCATTACCAGGGTCTAGAATTCATTCAGATGTGTTCTTTTCTGTTTCATTATAGCATTAAAAGTGAAGAAAAAGGTCTCTCAGTTTTTAACTCTCTGGTTCTTTAGCTTTAAAACAGATAAGAAAGATGTTACTTGTTTCTGTTAACTAAAGTGAGAAAGCAATTAGAGCAGAAACTTTGCATAGTCTTCCCTCCAAAAATACTTGGGTTTGGTAATGTGTTAGAACTAGGATTTCTGCCAGTGTTAATATTGTAAAGAATATGCATTGTTTATGACATGCTGTGATGGCGTGTTGAACAAGTTGATACAAAGGGATGAAAAGAGTGATTATGTTGCTGATTATGCATACAGTTAAGAAAACAGAGGGTTTTTTACTGCTGAAAACTTGAGACTGATTTCTGATGTAGCCTCTTCTATGACCCATTGAAGGATTGTGGAGAAGGCAGACCAGACTCTCCTCAGAGGTGCATAGCAAAAGCAGAAGAGTAATGGTCACAAATTATATGAGTGAAATTCTGATGGGACTTAAGGGAAAGGAAATTCAGAGTGATTGAGAATCACTGTCATTGGAGGTTTTCAGAACTCAAAACAAGAGAAACCTGTTTCTGGAGAAACCTGGTACAGCTTTAAATGATAGGTTGGACTTTTGGGCCTTCATTTCCTGGTGTTGGGTGACTTCTACTCTCTGTATTTTTCAGAATTATAGGTTATGTATTGTCCTTTGAAAGTGTATAGATTTCTTCTGTTGTACAATGTTGTACACATTGTCATTCAACGCTTTTGCCATCTGAAGGTTAAATTAAACACTGATTCATGCAGAATAGAAGAGAAAAATTTCTGTGGAAGATGTAGAAGAAGGGGTGCTTGGCAGTTCAGCAAGTAATAATTAATTAGCTAGGTATTTAAAAACCTGCTGAATATTTACTTTGGAAATTCATGTGTGCCACAGAAAAATGCATTTGAAAATCTTCATAGCAGATGAAAGCATGTTTGCAGAGTTCGAAAACCTCTCTGTCTTTGCCTGTATATTAAGCATTCCAGTGGACTGTGTCTTACATTTTTTTCATTTATGGTATATGGTGGTTAAATTCAATGTTAGTGGATCTTTATGTGTGCGTGCTCAGCTGTATTAGAGTATGTGTAATAGGACAGGAAAAAAGCAAGTAGGATGAACAATTTATTAGGACAAGTGTATGGCTGTGTGTATTGTCACACTGTCTTATAAAAGTTCTCAGACTGTAAAGGAAAATTTCCATATAGCATAACAAAATTTACGTTGTGTAAATGCCACATTTTAACACCTTTACAAGAAGTTTGGAAGGTTCTGACATATTTTATGGGATTTTTTTTCATTCTTCCTCTTGTCAAGCATAGTTTCCTGTTGCTAGGAATCCTAATGCAGAGGACTTTAAAGGAGAGAGAAAGCGTAGGTAATAAATATATATCTAGAAAGCTCAAAAAATTTCTGAAAGCTCCTCTTTGCAAAACATAGTCTCAGACTTGTGCCTCAGACTGTCAGAACTGAAAACAAGTACTCAATATATTACACCACTCTTCTAAATTTTTATGGTCCAGACGGATTTCAAGATCCTGGGTCTGACATCTGTCAGTGATTAAGGAATTTATAACTTGGGCAGTAAGACTTGGAGAGGGAAAGAAACCATTCTTTGAAATGCAGTTTAGAAAACAATGCAGTTTGAATTAGGTGCCATTTAAAGTTAATCCTGAGATTTAAAAATGTAATAATGGACAAACATTGCAATAAACCCCATTTTATACTATAAAACAGTAATGTAGTTGTATTTTTTGTTGTTGTTTTTGTGGCATAGAGGTTGTATTTTAAAGCAGTGTGCTCACCAAGAGGGATCTGTGGGGTTTCCCCTATTTTCTTTTAAAAAAATTAAGAGGTAAAAGTAAGTTAGTGGACAGAGATGAATAAATGGAATAAATTTACAATTATTTACCATACCTTTTATTGTCACCAAGGGATGTATAAACAATTTTTATATTGAGCTAGTAAGTAGCTTATATTAGAAAGTAATTATAACTTTCTTCCTTTTTTTTTTTAACTCCTCCCTCACTTTCTCCTTTTTCTCTTAAACTGTATAATTTTTCATACCCTCACCAGACTCTTCTTCCTTTCTTGTCATCATCTTCTTTAAATTGAACTCACTCTGTTTCTGTCTTGTCTGGTCTTTCCCCATCACAAAACTATTTTTTTCCTACTGTACTTCCATCTTGTTTTCCTTTTTTAGAAGAACTGAAATCCTCTCTTCTTTGTCTATTTTATATTTACAACCTTTACTTGGTTACATTTTTATCCCCAGGCTTCAGCATCAATTAGCACGAATATCAGTTCTCTAGGACTCTCATTTCTCCACTTCTTTAAGTTCTAGTGACTTACAGCTCCTGTCATCCCAGAAAAGCTGAAACTACTTTGGGGTTTTGCCTATGTTGCCTTTACTGAAGGATCAGTAGGAACAGTGAAGCTAAAGAGAGGGCAGAATTGCTTTCTTCCATGATCTGGATCACATATAGAAGAAATTGATCTAGTTTCACTTGAAAGTCACAGGAAGAGTGAGGGAAGGTTTGTTGTAGATTTGGTGTCGAAGAATGTGGCATGAACTTAGGAGTTCTGTGATCTGTAGCTTCCTAACATGGAATATGTAAATAAGCCAGAAGATTTCTAGGTTTTTTTTTATTATTTTTGTAGACTTTTTCAATTTTTAAGAACATTATTTGTGTTCCACAGTATCAGAGTGGAAGTGGGTAAATATCATTACCTCTTTTTCACTCTTGGTGGACGAAAAAAACCAAACTTGCTATCTGTTATGCATTGTGAAGCTCAAGCACATACATAGTAAGTGTAATTAAAATTCAAGTGCTTTAATATTCCAGAACTCTGCTCTTCTGGAACTTTATAGAGTAGCATAGTCTTCAGCAGCTTCTTCAGAGGGTGATTTTTGTGCTTGCAGTTGATGCCCCAAATTGTTGAGCACCCGGATGGCAGAAGGTATCAAGTATTCTTTGTCTGGCTCAAACCTTTAATCTCTATACATTAAAGAGCAATTGTATAGAAAGTGAATACAATTTCTTTCTGTTTCTGTATGTTGGTGAGTTTTGGCCAAGAGGGCCTGTAGCAGTGAGTGGGTATTCCTTAATGTGTGTCATCAAAATCATCATGGCTGGGCTTCGCGAACGAAGATTTGGGAAGGCTCTATCCACATTTGTTACAGGCACGTTGGTGACTTATGAGGCCAATACGTGACAGACATATCCAATTGCAAAAGGCACAGCAGAAAGACTCCTTAGATGGTGTATTCTGCAGAACACGATTCTTTCTGCGTTGCCTTTTTTCCTCGAGAGTGATCCTGCGTGTGTTCTCAAAGGAGACAGCTGCGTTATAGATGGTGTGTCTCCAGGCCTCCCAATTTGAGGCCAGAGAAGGGAGCGACGGAAGCCCGCTGGCGGTCGGGGCGCCGGTCGGGGCGGCGGGGCCGGCGGGCCGCTGTCGTCGGGGCGGTGGCGGGTGGTGCCGCTCGGGTGGCCACTGCCTGGTTGATCCTGCCAGTAGCATATGCTTGTCTCAAAGCTTAAGCCATGCATGTCTAAGTACACACGGGCGGTACAGTGAAACTGCAAGTGGCTCATTAAATCAGTTAAATCATCAAAATAAACTTAGAATATTAAGCTGTAAACTAGGCAGACTTCACTGTATGTGTTCCACAAGGAAACATTTATCCAGAATTCTAGTAAACAGTACCATATCCTTGTGCTTCTGTATTGTATTTTATGTTGTAGTTTGTCTTACTCCAAACGTAAGACAAAGGGTAATTGTTATTTTTAGGAAATATTGGACTAAATAGCTGTAGTTCTTTTCAAAGAATAGCTCCTGAGACTTGATATCCCAGGGAACTTCAGATTGCACCTTGTCATTGCAGAAAATACTACAGCTATCCTGACTTGAGACAGACATTTTTATACTCTGTGTACTGTTAAAGAAATTTGATGGAATTTAGATTGAACTAACAGAAAGGTAAGTTTGTGATTCTTTTACTTGTTCTAGGTTATATGTCGCCACACCCATCTCCACTAGGAGCACCAGAGCATGTGTCCAGTCCAATGTCTGGAGGAGGTCCAACACCACCTCAGATGACTCCCAGTCAGCCAGGACCCATTATACCGGGAGACCCACAAGTTATTAATCAGGCTAACAGAGGGCCTTCCCCTTTCAGCCCTGCACAGCTGCATCAGTTGCGGGCTCAGATTCTGGCATATAAAATGTTGGCTAGAGGTCAGCCTTTACCAGAAAACCTCCAGCTTGCTGTTCAGGGCAAGAGGACCCTGCCTGGCATTCAACAACAGCAGCCTCCCAGTGCCTTCAACAGACAGTCTGGTAAGTGAATGCCTGGTAAGAGTCATTGCTCAGGTAATTCTTGAAGGTCTGCCTGTGGTAGATTAAGAAATGGGTACTGTACAGGGCTATAATATGGGACTGTACTCTGGCATCAAAGTGAACAGCATGACCCTTGATTTTAAGCTTGAACAAGTGCATAAAACACATCTATTATTAATAGGGTATTGTCAAAACTGAAATAGAAGTTATTTCACTGTGCAGTAGGGTCTGTCCTAATTATGCTTGCCAGAATGTTAATCATACTGTACTTACAGCAATTTCACTGCTTTTCTTAGAGTGAAAATTCAGTCTCCTGTCTTTATGCAGGAAAGTAGATAAATAATCTGGAGTGAGTTGCCTGATTATTTAGGTTGTTGAAAGTAAAACAAACTATCTACAGTGTGCTGTCAAGTGAAAGACATAAGGAAAAGAAAGCGTCCTTATTTTTTTCTCCTAATGGTAATAGATGTTACACTGTGGTAAGCAAGCACATTGCTCCTAAGAAAACTGTTACATTAATCACCCTGCACCTGTTAGTTTCAGAACACTTCCGTTAATGAGTTTGCATTAGAAGTTGAGGATTAAGATAGTACCATTTTCTTTTAAATAATTGTTTTAATGATTTCACCATTCACTCAATTTTGGTGGATATGGCTTTGCTACCAAATAAGTTGGGATTTTTTCATAAAACATGATTTTAATATGCTTCATTACATATATTTTTTCACAATAAAAGCTACTTAAATCCTTATTTAATGAAAAAAAGTGCTAGTTGCCTGAATAGACTGTCACGTTAGAAAGAAGAATGACTTTTGAATACTTGAAAATGCTTTGTGTCTTAACAACTTTTTTTTTCCTCTGTCAAATTGCAGGTATTGGATTACATGCAATGAGTGGTGCTGCAGCTGGACCAGGGTCTGCTCCAGGGATGCCTGGACATACAACCGCCATTACCCCTAAGACTTGGCCTGAAGGTATAGTGGGGAAAAGGTGCAGGGGAAAGAAAAAACAAAAGGTAAAAAGGCACGCAGAAAAATAGTGTAACCTTTACTGTGTCTAAGATTTTAATCAAGGAGAGTCTAACTTTTTATTCATCTGTGAATAACCCACATGAAATTACTGCAATTTTTAGACAGACTGAAATGAAGCATCTTTTTGCAATCAGAATGAAATATGTAAGCTGCCTGTGGGACAACCAGAAAACCTACTTGATAAGTAGTTTCTGAGCATGCTTAATTGCAGCAAGCTTGTCTTTCATCTCTAGTCATTGCTACTGTAAACAAAAGTTTTCAAATCATGATGGAATTAGGCTGCTTTCTTTTTTTTTGTTGTTGTTTGTTTGTTTGCTTGTTTTGGAATCAAGTAGCTTTGAATGATCAGTGTAGTCTTTGAGATCAAATGAATAGTGTAACCTTTTACCCCTGTGTGATAATCAGGTTTTGAACCAAATCATTCAGATCAGATTTGGGTTTACGGACTGATTTTGTTGCTTAAAAGTAGAGTGGAAGAAGTATTGCATTTAAAAGAATTAGGAATCCTAGTAATACATAATGTTTGAAGTTGTGAAGGATATTTTAGAGACATTTGAAAAAAAGTATAGTAGTGCAGACTTGTGAATAATGCAGGCTTCTCATACGGTACAGGTGTTATGTACGTAATGTTTCTTGTGGGTAAATCTAGAGTCAGTGGTGACTCTGTGATAGTTAATGTCATAACAAAGTCTCTGTCATTAGTTGGTAACTTAGCGCAACATAAAAAGAAAATGAAATAGTAGTATGTAATCAGAAGTAGAATTGCTTTTCTTGGAGTACTCCCAATGAATACTTAACATTTGAGTAGAATAATAAAAAGGGGGTAGGTGTTTCTGGAGAGGTTTTGTGTATGAGTTTACGAGGCACAGGGCCTTCTAGCTCAAATGCTCCTGCTAAGAAATGCTGGCAGATACACAGAATTGCTGGATGGATAGTTGTAGCTAAATAATCCAGTATGTCATCATAATATGTCTGTCCTGTTTAACTAGAAGCTGTTTAGTGCTTGTCTTTTTTCATTACTGTTTTTTTTATAAGAAAAAATTTGTTTGTCCTTGCTATATCTTTTTGGAGGTTTTATTTGATGTATTTTTAAAGACTGTGCTTATGTCTTCAGATTTATTTGTCACTCATTACACAGTCATTCAACTTGCATGATTCCTTGAAAACTGAGACTGCACAGAGGCTTTTGGTAGGGTTGCTTTTTCTCTTATTTTTTATAAGCTGAAGTGCAGTGTTGCTAAATACAGAATCTACAGCTTGTGCTCGAGTTCCTTTTCTGAAGTTTGATTCAGATGTGTGAATGACAAATGGTGATCTTGAAGAAATCTTTTCATGCAGATTTCAGGATGCTGGGTTTGAATTAAGGTTGATTACAAGATTGAGATGAACTTTGTAATTGTTTTCCCTAGCATTAAGTGACTATGACTCCTCAGAAAATTAAACGACATTTTTATTCTAGCAATGTCTGTTGTTAGTGAATTTGTGAACATCTGAATACATAGGTAATTTGTCATAGTGGCATACTGAAATCTATGACCCTTAGTGTCTATAAATGACAGGTAACTATTTTCGTGTTAACTGAGGTGTTACTTTTCAAGACAATTAGAATAATTGAATTTCTAGTACTTGAAATAAGTACAATTAATAGGAGATCATAATGAAACGCAAGCTGTTTATATCTGGCAGTTACTTCCAAATACAGTTGTAGAAATTTCGGTATGGTTATCAAGTTCTGATAGAGCTCTAAAATCAGACCTACTTCTGCTTGTTGCCAGATTGCGGTTATAGATGCTTTCTTCTGAGTGGTGCAGGGATAGTGAACAAGAGGCAGAACAAGGTCTAGCATTTGCAGGAAGTAATTTCTATAGCTGTTTTATTTCTTATGGAATTTAAAATCCTCAGGAATGGCAAAAGAAACAGTATTCATTGTAAAGTTTCAGGTGTTTTGTTTTTCTTCGGTCCTGCAGTGTATGGTATACTTGCATTTTAGTATGTCTATTTTAGAAACAGAATGTAGTCTATCTCAGTGTGCTTTTTCTGGTGATATTGAATGTTTGCCTTACCTTCACGTTCTGTCTTCAGAAATCATCTGGATTTTGTTCCTGCTTTCCATAGTTCATGTTGTGAATCAGTACTGTTACTGTTTCAGGCCAAGCCCCAGATATGAGTGTCTCCAATGCACAACAAAAGCTTCCAGCGCCTGCCCCTAGTGGGAGGCCTTCTCCTGCCCCCACTGCCACCCAGCCTGCTGCCACCATGCCTGGACCCTCTGTACCACAGCCACCACCTGGACAACCTTCTCCCATTGTCCAGCTGCAGCAAAAACAGAATCGCATCAGCCCTATCCAGAAGCCACAAGGATTGGATCCTGTTGAAATACTCCAAGAACGTGAATATAGGTAAAAGCAAATAACAAGATTAAAATGCATATGCAGATTCTTGTTTTTCACATCCTCAACTGGAACTCCTTGCAATCAACTCCTGTAGTGCCAGTAGTGTAAACTGAGTTTCTAGAGAGAAGCTGTGTCACAGAGAAGTACACAAACCACAGACCAAACAATGATTTAATTTTCCCCCAAGTTACGGACTGGTAAAATGTGCTGGCAGTATCATTGCGAACCACTTAAGTTTAAAACAAGCTCAAGGGCTCTGTTGGGTTAGTGTATTACTTGGATGGTGCAAACAATGAAAGCTGGGAAATCAAAATCCTTGTAGTCTACGGAGAAATCAATGTAGTGCAGAAAGTTTTCAGTATTATAAACTAAAGGAAAGTTAGAAGAGAACAGTGAAGGTCGAAAGGCTGATGAGGTAGTGGCTACAGCAAAGTCAAATTTTAGTAGGATGATGTGGTTGGCCGGTGACCAAAGAATACATATAATAGTAAGAAAGCATAGGCAAGATTAAAAAAGGTTACCAGGAAACATAATTTTTAAAAATTGCCTCCTGAGTGAACTAGATAGATGGTGGAGTATATTTGTTAGGAAGTATAAAGGATGAGATTTCTTTTGGAGTTAAAAAGGAACTTCCTCCCTCTTCTAATCAACAAGCTTCTTAAACAACTGACTTTGAGAATCTACTGGGCAGAAGGATTTTGACCTGCACTTAAAATATGTTCCTGATGATCATTAGTCAGAGGGAAGTAATTGCACTTAGGGTATTTACTTGTTTTGAACTGATGATGCATCTTCCAGTTACTTTAACGATGAGTTTCTAGGGAAAGGTAGCCAAGGAGGATGGTGATCTCACAGAAGACTGGTTTAATGACTTTTTCTTTATGAAAGTAAAACACCACAAAGTATTTTGGAATGTCCAGAATTGAGGCCTTGATTCCAGAAAAACATTTTGCATCAGATAATGCTTAAGTAATTTATCAACATGTTTTTGTTGTTATTCTGTCAGTCTTACCCTTATACCCTAGGACTGAATTACCGTAACTGTCTCAGTCTGAGCAATCCCTGTTTTCTAGCATCTTTTTCAGAAAGCTTGTAGAACACACCATTATTCGGTCTACACTTGCTCTGACTGAAAAATTGTAGCACTAAATTCAACAAAGGATCATTTGACCAGTATGATATAACCTCAAATTGTTACTCCTCCTGTCTTTCCAGCCCTGCTCTGTTGCACTGTTTGTGCCAATCTATTATGCCTTAGTATGCATAAATGTGGGAAAGTGAGGAATGACAGAAAATAGTGGTGATGCTTTTACTAATTTAGAGAACTAGTTGCAGATACAGCATATCTATCAGATTCTAAATACACTGATCTTGGCAGAGTGAGATGAAAATTTAATAGGGATTCTGCAGCAGAAGGGTTTTATATTTTTATTTTTTTATGCTAGCATGTAGATAAAGGTCTAAGCTTTTTTGATGTTGAACAACAGTGGTATTTGGTTTTGCTTTGAATACCAGAATATGTAGAATTCCTTGAAGTCTTTACATTAGTTAAAACTGTAACATCAGACAAAAGCTATGAAAGAAGCAGTTTAACAGCTTTGAATGGTGTTTTATTTAGGTTTAATATAGGCAAGTTTAATTCAGAAACATGATGCATTCACAATTTTTTAATGAAAAAGGAGTAGGAAAAAGCCAATATAAACGTTTGTATTCTGAAACCAGTGAGGTTATTGAAAGCTTTATGAAACAAGTGGCTCTTGAGATGTAATGTTTTGATAAAGGGGCATTATACTTGGAAGTACTTTTTTCTAACTACTTTGAAGTACTTAGAAAACTGTTTGAATTACACATTTCCATGAAAAGACAGAATTATCGTGTAGGTATTTTAGAGATGCATATTTCAAATGTGTAGATAGACCCAAAGGGTAAAATTTTGGTCTACTGCCTTCTTATGACAAAGTGTGAACTTCTAATTGGATGAACTTGGGAATTCTTGAAAGTTGCAGATTAGATGTACTCAGTGAGTGTACTGGTTTTGGCAGGGATAGTTACATTTCTTCACAGTAGCTTGTATGAGGCTGTATTTTGGATTCGTGCTGAAAATTACGTTGCTAAGACATAATTTCTAGTTACTATTCTAGTTACTGCTGAGCAGTGCTTACACAGTTTTGAGTTCTTGACACCTCCCCATCAGCAAGGAGGCTGGGAGTGCAGAAAAAGTTGGAAAGGGACACAGTTGGGCCAGCTGACCCCAACAGATGACAGGGATGTTCTATACCATATAATGTCATCATGCTCAGCAAGAGGAAGGTTGGCAGGGGCCCTGAGCTTAGGAACTGGCTGAGCATTGCCAACCAGTGCGCAATTGGTGGAGAGCAGTTGTTTTGATTTGCATCACATGTCTTTCTTGGGAAACTACAGGCCTGTCAGCCTGACCTCCTCAGTGCCTGGCGAGGTTATGGAGCAGATCATCCTGAGTGCAATCACACAGCACCTACAAGATGGACAAGGGATCAGACCCAGCCAGCACAGGTTCAGGAGGGGCAGGTCCTGTCTGACCAACCTAATCTCCTTTTATGATCAGGTGACCTGCCTGGTGGATGAAGGGAAGGCTGTGGATGTGTCTACCTGGACTTCAACCCCACAGCATACTCCTGAAAAAGGTGGCAGCCCACAGCTTGGACAGGGGCACCCTGTGCTGGGTTAGGAACTGGCTGGAGGGCCGGGCCCAGAGAGTGGTGGTGAACGGTGCTGCATCCAGTTGGCAGCTGCTCACTAGTGGTGTCCCCCAGGGATCAGTGTTGGACCCAGTTCTATTTAATATCTTTATTGATGATTTAGATGAGGGGATTGAGTCCACCATCAGCAACTTTGCAGATGACACTAAGTTGGGGGGTAGTGTCGATCAGCTGGAAGGCAGGAGGGCTCTGCAGAGGGACCTGGACAGGCTGGAGAGTTGAGCTGATTCCAGTGGGATGAGGTTCAACAAGACCAAGTGCCGGGTCCTGCACTTTGGCCACAACAACCCCAGGCAGCCCTACAGGCTGGGGACAGAGTGGCTGGAGAGCAGCCAGGCAGAAAGGGACCTGGGAGTTTGGATTGACAGGAAGCTGAACATGAGCCAGCAGTGTGCCCAGGTGGCCAAGAAGGCCAATGTGGCCAACAGGTCCAGGGAAGTGATTCTTGTACTCAGCACTAGTGAGGCCACACCTCGAGTACTGTGTCCAGTTCTGGGCCCCTCAGTTCAGGAAGGACATCGAGGTGCTGGAGCAGGTCCAGAGAAGAGCAAGGAGGCTGGTGAAGGGACTGGAGCACAAGTCCTATGAGGAGAGGCTGAAAGAGCTGGGGTTGTTCAGCCTGGAGAAGAGGAGGCTCAGGGGAGACCTCATCACTCTCTACAACTCCCTGAAAGGAGGTTGTAGCCAAGTGGGGGTTGGTCTCTTCTCCCAGGCAACTATCAGCAAGACAAGAGGGCATGGTCTTAAGCTGTGCCAGGGGAGGTTTAGGTTAGATATTAGAAAGAAATTCTTTGCAAAGAGAGTGATTGGGCATTGGAATGGGCTGCCCAGGGAAGTGGTGGATTCTCCATCCCTGGAGTTTTTTAAGATGAGACTTAGTGCCATGGTCTAGTAACCACGGCGGTAGTGGATTAAGGGTTGAACTTGATGACCTCGGAGGTCCCTTCCAACCCAGCTGATTCTATGATTCTATGGTTCTCTTTTTGCTACTTTTTTTCCTCTCTTTCCTTACAATGTAGAAAAATTATTATTTTAAATTATTAAACTGTCTTTATCTCAACCCACAAGTTTCTTTCATGATTACTCTTAGCCTTCTGATTCTTCCCGCCATTGTACTGGGAATGGGGAAAGAGTGAGGGAGCTGTCTGGTGGTGATTAATTGCTGGCCAGAGTTAAACCGTCAGTGACTTGAACATGGTTTTCTGGACTAAGAATGTGAAGTGTGCTGCTGAAGAGACAATAATTTAGTGCCAGATCATGGGCTATGTGATAAAATGTTAATTCTTGATGTGTTTGACTGTTTCTCTTGTATGCACACCTCTCTAGTGCTTAACAGCAGATTTTGTGGGAGGATCGTGCTACCATATATACATTTTCATTTTGTAAGGGATCATGTACATGATTTATATGTTAGAGCATGTTTTACACACAGAACAATATTGTAAACACGAAATATTTTAGTTTTAGCTAAACTTTTGTAATTTTCCAAAATTACGTTTAATTTTTTTTCAAGTGATAGCTATTTGTTTTTCCTTTCATTGTTACTAGAGAGTTACATGGTTTGTTTCATCAAACAATTAATCGGTTAGGCATTTAGAAGTACTTAGAAGTTTATATTAGTTAATCACATGTTAAATAGACCAGTACAGATGGAGAAACAGTAATGCAGCTATTAAAATATTGTGGAATCTGAAAAAGCTTTGAATCTAATGAAACATCAGCAGGCTGATTTTTCTCCCTGTAAAGCCTTGATCTGACTATAAAAAGGGCCCCAGCATATATTAACAAAGAGAAAGAAAATGGAAAGTTAATGTTGCTGTCAAATTCACATAGTTGTCTTGTGTTGTTGTGAAATGAGATTATATGATAATTGTTGTTAATCTGCCTGTGACTAAAGGTGGATAAAAAGAAACATAGATATTTACAATTCTTATCAGTATAAGAAGTTTAAATGATTCTTTTGTGGAGAGCTGTTAAAATTGTGTTCCTTTAAATCTGGTCAGAATGAAAAATTCGTACCATGCTGTAGTTGGTTGACCCTGGCTGGATACCAGACACCCACCGACGCAGCTCTATCACTCCCTTTCTCAGTTGGACAGGGGAGAGAAAGTATCACAAAAGTTCATGAGTTGAGATAATGACAGGGAGAGATCACTCAGCAAGTACCATCACAGGCAAAACATACTCAAATTGGAGATGCTAATTGAATTTATTACTAACAAAATCAGAGCAGGATAATGAGAGGTAAAATAAATCTTAAAAGCACCTCTCCCCCACACTTCCCTCCTTCCCAAGCTCTTCCTCCTCTCTCCCAGTGGGAAATGGGGATTATGGTCAATTCATCACAGGGTTTCTCTGATGCTGCTCAGGGAGAAGAGTCTTTCTCCTGCTCCAGCCTGGAGTCCTTCAATGGGTGACAGTTCTCCATTAACTTCTCCAGTGTGAGTCTATCCCGCGGGCAACAGTTCTCCATGAACTGCTGCAATGTGGGTTGCTCTTCCATGGGGTTCCCCACAGGGTCACAAATCCTACTAGGAAACATGCTCCAGTGTGGGTTCCTCTCTCCATGGGTCTGCAAGTACCTGCCAGGAGCCTGCTCCAGGGCCCATGATTTCACAGCCCCGTCTTGAGCATCCACCTTCTCCAGCATGGGTCACCTCCATGGGCTGCAGGTGGATCTCTGCACCCCTATGATCCTCCATGGGCTGCAAGGGGCCAGCCTGCCCAATAACTTTTTTTTCTTTCCTTCTTAAATATGTTATCACAGAGGCATTACTGTTATTTCTGATTGGCACACCCTTGGTCAGTGGCACATCTGTCTTCGAGCTGCCTTGCATTGGCTCTGCTGAATGCGGGGGATGGTTCTGGTATTTTGTCACAGAAGCCACCCCTGTAGCCCCCCTCACTACCAAAACCTGGCCTCACAAACCCAATATGCATGCTTTTATAAAACTCTCCTTAATACTTTCTTCAAAATAAAGGGCTGCTATTTAATCTCAGTGAATAGCTGTCTTAAAGATAATGATGTCTTTCATTTAAAGTTGTTCTATTTTGTTGAAAGCCTTTTTTCCACCTTCTCATTGCTAGATAAAAAATAATACACTTGGTAGTGTCCTGTGTAGATTGTATGTGATTTCTTTCTGTTACCTGCAAAGTATCTTCTTACGTATCTTCCTTGCTTACTGCTAGGCATTTCATGCCAGACAGATTTGAATGTAGAACTATAACCTCTGCTGTTGACCCCAGTTAATGAGGAAGGGATGTGCATCGCTCGTTTTGCAAAGAGGTCTCTGTGTAGATTCCCTACCGCTTTCTACATGACGAATATAAAATTCTGAACTGCAAAGATTAATTAAGTACATCCTTTAAATGGTGAGGTTATATCCTTCAAATAATTACAAAAAGCATCTAGGAAAATTTTTTCTTTGGATTCTCTTTACCTAATAGCTATTAGCATTTTTCCATGAAGATAGCAACAGTCCAACACACTGCAGTGATTCTTTTTAAAGACTACAAGGTGGCTGTTTGGAGAAACATCTCAATGTTTGTTACAAAATTCTTTTAAAAATCCTACTGACTATTGGAAAACATGATTACTATTGCTACTGTTGTTAGTAGTTTAGAAGTATATATTATATACTAGGAAAGTATGAAATTAAACTTCAAAATGTGTTCCTTTTTTTTGTTTGTTTCATGTATGTAACCCATCCAGCTGCCATTTTTCATTATTCTTCCATACATACTCCATAGATTTTCATTAGTATTCAAAGGTTTTTGTTCATTTTAATAAAGAACTGGCCTAGTTTTCACTCAGAGTTTTCTGAAGTAATATCTCTACTGACTTAGAAATACTGATTTTTTTTGTTCCTATTCCTTCCCCCTTCTGGGTTTTAAAAGGAGGGTAATCACCCACAAAGCATAGAAGTGTCGTCGTTTGTAGTGCAGACCATTTCAACATATGAAGGAAAACAGTTGAAGGAAAGTTACCCTGAAAATACTAATCTGCCTTATAATTTAATAATGAAATTTCATGTGCATTTATTTCTGATCAGCTTTTTTATAAACTCAAATTGAGAAAAACAAAGAAAATATTAGCACTGTGAGGGATCTTTTTTCTATATGGATGAGGACTCCATAGTGTGATGATGGGACATAATAAACAGACTCTATGAGCTTCGATTATGTTTAGCCATATCTCAGGAAATATGTGTATGTGGATTTTTATTAATAATTTTGATGACAGAAATGTACAGCCCAACCCAACTTCGGCAATTGCTTGAATTTTTACTGTGTAAACTTTTACGTTAGCAGGCACTTCCACATATTTTTTACCGAGAGTTAAAGTAACAAACCAATTCTGACAGAACTAGTAAGTCAGCATTTCAGTTCCATGTTTGTTTGGAGGTCACTCTTACTGTTAGTTACCTAAAATCGTAAGGTGTGTTGGAAGAACCTAAATTAACTTTTTTGTGCTCATCCTCATGTATAGTACAAGAAGGAACACTCAATGCTAAGAAGAATGAAAAAAGAAATTGAAAATTGAAAATTTCAGTTGCTTTACTAAGTTCACAACTCAAAAGAGAAGTTTGGAAAGGTTGTGACCGCTCCCTTAGAGTTTCATTAAAGACAGGGAAACTGCAACTTGTCTATAACTGTTTTGTAGGTGATAGTTTCAGGAGAAACCTTGCAGCTGTTTGGGAGGGAAAAACAGTAATAAATAATTGTTGTGATGCATGATTGCATCCATGTGTGGAGAAGCAACAGGTAGAGCACGCATCAGCAATTTAGAACAGCATTCTTCTCTTACATCTTGGCTGCTTTTATATATGAATGTACGCTGCAGAATCAGAATCACAGAATATACCATGTTGGTACATTTAGTCTGCAAGAAACCACTTAATTCTCAAGACTTTGCATCCTTAGGTGCACTAAAATCTGTTCTTACTGACTGGAATGCCCAGTGACAGATGAAGTTGTACGAAATGTGAACTTTTTTTAGTGTAGTACATATACTGGAAATAAGAAAATAAGCCAGTGTCATTTTCTGAATGAAGACTTCTGCAAGAATAATGGATCTGGAGAAATATTTGCAGCTTTTAATGGAACTTTCTCTAATTAGGAACTAACTCTTCCTGATTAATTTTTCAGTCTCTATGAAAAACATTACTAATGTAATTCTGCTTCAGTTTTTTGCTCTCTTGAAGACAGCAACTTTCTGTCCTGCAGTAATGCAGCATTGCATCTTTTTTGTTGTTCCAGGAACTTCAGAATTCTTCTGGTAATATTAAAATAGAAAAAAAACCAAGTTCTGTCTGTCTTGTCGATTACTCTCTCCCTCTCTCTTGAATTTGCAAATGAATTAAAAAAAAAGCTTGTAAAGGAGGAGTTTGATTTATAGTGTAGCAGTTGTGTAGCTGTGAATACTAACAAACTTGTCATTTGTCAATAAAATAATGAAGTAGAATTCCAGATATTAAGGGAAGTGCTCTCCATGTCATCACTGACTACGCTGTGCATAAAATAATATATCAAAGAAGCTTGAAAGCAGAATCTGAATAGTATGTGTAAAATGAAATTCCCAAGTTTCTTTTCACGTACCTAATTTTAGTCAAAATGAAAAGAAAGGCCAAAGGGCATATTCATTATTTGCTAATTTTCAAAGTGGAAAAGAATACCCAGTATCATCTTTGCAAAAACCTGTTGGTTCAGACATATAAATGTTGAAGATAATTTGTCTGTTTTTACAATATAATTTTTACCATAAAATTTTAGTAACAACTTGCATATTTTTCCTGGTATCTTATCCAATTTTCTATTTGATTAGGCTTCAGGCTCGAATTGCTCACAGAATCCAGGAATTGGAGAACTTGCCTGGTTCCCTGCCCCCTGATCTGCGAACCAAAGCTACAGTGGAATTGAAGGCACTTAGATTACTGAACTTCCAGCGCCAGGTAATGCCTTTTACTTGAGAAAAATTTCGTAGCAGTCACAACCAAACATGTTTGTGTAGCAAAGAGAAAACTGGAAAGAGATTTTGCAGCAGTGCTAAGCCTAAGAAGATTGTTATATAACAGAATATAACATAAATATAGCAGAATTGTTATATTTTATTTTTTAATAAACTCAAATTTTTTTTGTTAATAAAAATGTGCGAGTATTCTTTTTGCTTCCTGCTTTATCACAGAATCCCACAGAATCACAGAATATTCTGAGTTGGAAGGAATAGCAAGGATCATCGATTTATCTTCCAGTCTGAAGTGTAACCGTAGAACTGTGTCTTTCATAATGAACATAGTGTTGGCACAAAAACAAAATAAGTGCTGGACGGGCTGCAAGTTGATTTTAGCACAGATCTCAATAGACACATCTTTCTGGACATACTTCATATTTGCCATGAGTCTCCTTGTTTTAAGAAGAGTTGTATGTTGGTGGGGTGTGTGTGGTATTTCTCTGTGATCTGTTTTCAAGATTTCTGCTGTGGCACAGACTTTGAAAATTAGGCATAACAAGATCACACGTAAGATTTAAGTTGGATGTTGAGTGCACGTATCAGCAAACAAATCTCAGAAAAGGAATCACACTGCCAGACTCTTCTGGGCCTCTTTGCTGTTGGCTTTTACAGCTAGTTTGGAAGAACAGAGAGAGATACAGTTTGGCAGGTCAAGCAAAATACTTCCTGACAGAAGCCTTGGCAGTAGTTATACCGTGATGTCCAAGTCTTCCTTCCTTCTGCCCTTGGCACTCCTTTGTAATGAAGTTTTGTCAGAGGTCAGATGAAAAGCAGCAGGCTTTTCCCTGCTCCACTGCTGGCAATACTCTTCCAAGGCCTTTATATTTACCTCTCCCACCTGTCTTCTTTGCAGCTGGCAATGAAACAAGTTGTCAGCTATGTTCAGGTGCAGCACTAGAAAAGGTGTTATATATCTGGTTCATTTGTGTTTTACGTTGATGGTATAAGATCTTGGCTGGCCGTTTTCATTGCAGCAGGACAGTTGTTTCCAGCATCTTGTAAATTGGGAAGAAACAATGAGGGATTAGCACTTTTGGCCGTTCTGTGGAGGCTTAAGATTTCTTTAGGATTTCTTTAAGATTTATACAGCTTTTACAACTGTATAAATGCTGTATCTTTTCAGAACTGTAATGAAAAGGGAAGAGGAGGCTGGGATATGTTTTGGACTATTATTGTTTTATTCTGCCATAACAGTGTTTAAAGTTGTTTCTCCATGTATTAAAAATTATTCTGTTTTTTGAGTGGTTTGGGTTTTTTTTCCCACTGGTAGCTGAGACAAGAGGTAGTGGCCTGCATGCGTCGTGACACAACACTGGAGACAGCACTGAACTCCAAAGCCTACAAACGAAGCAAGCGCCAGACTTTGAGGGAGGCCCGCATGACAGAAAAGCTTGAGAAGCAGCAGAAGATAGAACAGGAGAGGAAGCGTAGGCAGAAACACCAGGTATTTTAACTTAGTAGGTGTTTGCCCCATGGCAAAAATGCGCCTTGATTTGTGATGTGGATCTTCCCTTTCACATATCTTATTTACCTTTGGAGTTTTTTTGACCAAAAAAACTCCCAACTAATGTGATAAGTAATTGTAAAATTATAAGATTGGAACTTGTTTATTTCTGATGTCAAATCAGGTGCTGTGTCAAAGTGCCTGCACTAACTTGTTTCTCTTTCTAGGAATACCTGAATAGCATACTGCAGCATGCTAAAGATTTTAAAGAGTACCACCGATCAGTCGCTGGGAAAATTCAGAAACTTTCTAAAGCTGTGGCAACTTGGCATGCCAACACTGAACGAGAGCAGAAAAAAGAAACAGAGAGAATTGAGAAAGAAAGAATGAGGAGACTAATGGTAAGGAGTAGAGGAAGGAGTATGGTTATTTTAGTTAAAATTACGTACTATATCGTTTTAATATCCTTATACAGTCTCAGTCACACCCGTGTGTTTCCTTTGCAAAGTACTCTGTAATGCAAAAAGTATAAATCTAAAACTACCACAGTTTGTTTATGTATGTTTCTATTGATGGTAATGAATGTGATATTGTTCAATTTAGCGTATGGCTCCTTCTTTAAGATTTTTGTATAGGAATAATTGGAGTTTTTTAGTGACGTGAAAACTTAACACAGCGACTTCTGAATAACATCAGCTTAATCTCATTAACTTCGTGTCTTAACACTGTTATATAGTTGCAGTGGTATTGGTCCATTTTACAAATACTGGACTGTATTTTAATTCTAGGTTTATAGTTTTGAAGATTCCATATGATTCCATAATTTGTTCATGGCATTGCTCCACAATTTTTACTTAAAGCTTTTCCCAAATGTAAAAATACCTAACCAATAGCAATAATGCTTCAGGACCGTAGTCGTTCCTATTTTATAATTTTTCCATCCTTAAACCTGCACAGTATCAGTTGTGTCACTGGACAGAGTAATATGGGCTTATGTGTAATCATGTCTTTGCAGAACACTGTGGAAACAGTCAGGGGGCTACCTGCATTTCAGGAGTTAAAATAATTCTGGAATTTAAAGTGTAGACAGATCAATGTGTACGCACAAATACATTAGCGACCGGGGTTGGAAAAATTGCTTCATGACATTGTTTAGATCTATTTTAACATTTTGTTAAGATTTTACCGACATAGAATGGAAAGGAAATTGACAAGCTTACTTCATAACTTGGTGGCAGAAAACATTGAGTGTCTAATAGAGGTGCAGATGTAATGCAAAACGCTACTCCCTGTCCAGAATCTCTTCCCACCATGAACATGGACTGAACAATTTGGTTTTAAAAATCACAAAATGAAATGTGGATATAATTAAATGTAGAAATGATAAAAACCTTGAAATAAAAGTTCATGCAAAATGTAAATTAAGAACCTGCATAAGAGAATAACAAATATGTAGACCCTAGAGCATTCTTGAAAATTACGTAGTAATCAGATCTATAGATCATGGCTAGTCTTTGCAAACGAAGATTCAGGAAAGGTCTCTACCCACGTTTGCTACAAGTGCGCTGGAGATACAGGGCTTTGCAAATGCGGGTAAGGCCTTCGAGCCTGCGCAATGGACTTTTTAGGTGAGACACAGTGTGTGCTGAACTGAGCCTACCCTTTAATAGAGATAATCACCAGCAGTTTGTCTAACCTAGCTCATAAAAATGTTAATTATTAGCAAAAAAAGAGCTGATTTAAAATAAAAGTAATATTGGTATTTTAGAAATATTTTTGTACATTGTGAGGTTGAGCTTATATCAAATCAGATGTGCAGTATGATAAGTAATAAAGATATCCACTGCTGGAAAGTATGAAATAGATTTGAATATCAAGAAATGGTGCAGTATACCAGTGCTTCCAGATAGTCAATGCTTTCTCCTAAATAGCCTTCACCAAGACTGTGGTTAATTTCTTACCATACATATAGGACTTCACAGGCATTTTCAGTTTAGTGTTTTGCACCTGATGCTCAATTAAATCCTTCTGCAAAAGCAGTCTATGTTTTATGTTAATGGGGTTGTTTTGCCTATTTAGTTTTAGTCCAGTTGTGATAAGTTTTGAATTTGCAGATGTGTACTAGCATTTTTTTTAAAATGTCATCTACCCTCAGATGCCTGGTATGGTTTGTGACAATGTGCTGTGTCTAAAACTTTTTGCATATCTTTTCAGGAATGTTGAATTCATTCCACAAATTGACCTTCATTTTCTGTGATTAGAAATGATGATTGTCCACAGCTCATTAATACTAATAGATATATATATATATATCATGTGCAAAAATGGGCATTGGTATAATTTAGGAAAATACTGTCAAGACAAACTTAAATGTATAGAAGAAGTACCTTGTCTAGATTACAAAGACTGTGTATTCAGTAGTATTAGTAACAACATGATAATGATAATTTATTTTTTCTGAAGCCTTGGGTTTTGAGCATTGTAGTTTTGGTGACTTGAACATTATAACAGAATTTTGCAAGCAGTTTTGCAAGCTCAGTTTGAACATTACAGCTTTTCTTGCTGTCTGCAGCTCTTGTGTCTCTCTAGAAAGGCAGGAGATCTCCAAGAGTTTTTTGAAGTATTTCTTGCTTGTGTTTGGTTTTTTTAAGGCATTGTATACTTCCCTTATTTGTTGTTTTAGCCAAAATTGGGAAAGGCACCTCTGCTGCTTTCCGTTTATTTTTCTGACATGCTACATTATATCTTCACAGCACATGAAAATAATATTCCTGGTATGTCTTACTTCTAACAACACACACAGTTCCATAAGGATGCAGGAAGACTTAGAGATAGGGGTTATCTGGTGAATCATGTTTTTGATAGTGACCTCTATCAGAGGTGAAATAACACCAGAGTAGAACGAGGGTAGATAAATATGCCCACAATTAAATTTTCACAAGATACCTAAAAAGAATGACCTGTATTCATACTGGAAAAAGGACTAAATGCAAGTTCACATCCAGCTCCCATATGGGTTCTTCCTCTTGCTGGGCTACCCGTACTTCATGTCTTTGAAAAGTCATCTCTATAGGAGACTCATCAAGCATCTCTGTTTCAGGACATTGCAATCTGCCTGATGGAGCATTGATTTTATTTTCCTCCCTTGCCTGTTAAAACTGCTGTAGATTTTTTCAGTCCTGAGGGTAGGAATGATGTAGAATTATGGAGTCTCTAAATCTCAGAGTCACTCAGGCTGTGAGGAAGCTCTTTAGACCAACCACCTTCTCAAAACAGTGTTAACATCGAGTTCCAAATGGGTTTCTCAAGGCTTTTTTAGTCATGTCTTGAAAACCTCTAACATCAGAAATGGCAAAACTTCTCTGCCTGTTCAGGTCCTTCTGAGATGCAACCCAGCCCTCGAGCATATTGACTGGTATCCCCCAGTTTCGTTTCATCTGCAAACTTGACTGGAGTGCCCTGCATCCCTTCCTCTGTGTCACTGACAGACATGTTAAACACAATGTGACCCAGGATAGACACCTTTCGTTTCCCTTACTGTTTTCAGATGAAGTATGACCCTCTGCCACACTGCAGAGAGGGACTTGGGAGTATTGGTGGATGAAAAGGTGAACAGGACCCAGCAATGTGTGATTGCAGCCCAGAAAGCCAACCATATCATGGGCTGCATGAGAAGAAGTGTGGGCAGCAGGTTGAGGAAGGTGATTTATCTCCTCTACTCTGCCTGTTGGAGACCCCACCTGGAGTACTGCGTCAGTGTCTGGCATCTCCAGCATAAGACAAGATGTAGACCTGTTGGAGTGAGTCCATATGAGGGCCATGAAGATGATCAGAGAACTGGAGCACTTCTCCTATGAGGAAAGGCCGAGAGAGTTGGGGTTGTGCAGTCTGGAGAGGGCTCTGGGGAGACTTGTGGTAGCCTTCCAATACCTTAAGAGAGCCTGTAAGAAAGCTGGAGAGGGACTTTTTACGTAGGCATATAGTGCTAGAACAAGGAGTAATCGTTCTTTGACACTGTCCCCCACAAGATTGTCCTGGAGAAACTGGCTGCTCATGGTGTGGACAGGTGCACTGTAGGGGGGTGAAAAACTGACTGGATTGCCAGACTGAGAGAGTGGTGGTGAATGGAATTACATCCAGCTGACAGCTGGTCACCAGTGGGGTTCCCCAAGGCTCAGTACTAGGGGCAGTTCTGTTTGATACCTTTATCGATGATCTGGATGAGGACACCCTCAGTCAGTTTGCAGAGGACACCAAATCAGGCAGGAGTGTTGGTCTGTTGGTGGTAGGAAGGCCCCACAGCGGTATCTGGACAGGCTGGATCAGTGGACCAAGGCCAGTGGTATGGGACTCAACAAGGCCAAGTGCCAGGTCCTGCCCTTGGGTCACAACAACCCCAGGCAGCACTAGAGGCTGGGGGAGGAGTGACTGGAAAGCTCCCTGGTGGAAAACGACTTCATAGTGCTGGTCAGAAGCAGCTGAACATAATCCGTCAGTGTGCCCAAGTGGCCAAGAAGACCAGTGACATCTTGGCCTGTATCAGCAATAGTGTGTCCCGCAGGACCAGGGCAGTAAGTGTCCCTTTGTGCTCGGCACTGGTGAGGCTGCCCTTCAAAAGCTCTGTTCAGTTTTGGGTACATTGAGGTGCTGGATTCTGTCCAGAAAAGGGAAATGGAGCTGGTGAAGGGTCTGGAGCACAAGTCTTAGGAAGTGCAGCTAAGGGAGCTGAGGTTAATTAGCTGGGAGAAGAGGGAGGCTCAGCAGGGTCCTTAACCACCTGAAAGTAAGTTGTAGCAAGATGGAAATTGGTCTCTTCTCCCAGGTAACAAGTGATAGGACAAGCAGAAATGGCCTCAAATTGTGGCAGGGGAGGTTTAGATTGGATTTTGGGAAAAGGTTCTTCACTGAAAGGGTGGTCAAGCATTGGAACAGACTGCCTGGAGAGGTTCAAAAACATCACTCGAGACTTGCGTATCTACTAACTTCCTCACCCTCACTAATACATAAACAGAAAACTGCTTTCGTTGAAAGCAAACAGATTTTCTGCAATCACAGAATATTCTAAATTGGAAGGACCCACAAGAATCATTGAGTCCAGCTCTTCAGTGAATGGCCCATAGAGGGATCAAACCCATGACCTTAGGGTTCTCAGAATCACTCAGGTGTGGTGCTTGGTGGTATGGTTTAGTGGTGGACCTGGCAGTGTTGGGTTGATGGTTGGACTCCATGATCTTGGAGGTCTTCAAACCTTAGTAATGATTCTGTGATTCTTTTGAAGAAAGTATGTTTTGAATAGGTATTAGGAAGAAAATCTTCGCTGTGAAAGTGGTGAGACAGGATGCCCAGAGAAGTTGTGGATGCCCCATCCCTGGAAGTGTTCAAGGCCAGGTTGGATGTGGTTTTGAGCAACCTGGTCTAGCGAAAGATGTCCCTACCTGTGACAAGGGAATTGGAACTAGATTATCGTCAAGGTCCCCACCAACCCATATGATTCTGTGATCTGTTGATACAAATGTATGACCCTCTGGGTCTAATCATCCGGCAATTTCTTTACCCATCTAGCCATCCCTCTATGCAGATCATACTGACCTAAGATAGCACTTGCTTATTGAAATAGGAGTTGGATAGTGTTTCTTTGGAAGCATGTCTGCCATGACTGACATCTATTTTGTATTGCTAGGCTGAAGATGAAGAAGGCTACCGTAAACTGATTGATCAAAAGAAAGATAGACGCCTGGCCTACCTCTTGCAGCAGACAGATGAGTATGTGGCTAACTTGACTAACCTAGTATGGGAGCATAAACAGGCACAAGCAGCCAAGGAGAAGAAGAAGCGAAGGAGAAGAAAGAAGGCAAGTAGATACAGCTGGTATTTTCAAGCCATTTCTTTTTCAAATCCAATTTTAATGTTAATAAATATAGTGGTGCCCAGTTGTCATACACATACCAACCAGAGTGTCTAAAAAATCTACACTGCCAAATTCTTAACACTGAGGGAACTCATCTCTCTCTCTCTCTCTCACTCTGTCTCTCTCTCTCTCTCTCTGTTAAAGTATGTATATGCTATTGTAAACTCAAGGTGAGCAGGAGGCAGGAGTGTAAAATTCTGAGCTGTTAACATCAAATTCCTCATAACATTAATTTGCTCATAAACTTTCTACAGGAGAAATTGGGACAGATGTGTAAGTTAGGATTAATGTAGCCAAAAAGGGTCCTGTGTATCAAAAATGCATCCTATGAGGAAGATGGGAAGAGTCTGATTTGCTTAACTGTTTCATGCAGGGCAACTGTGTTACACTTCCGCATTCTGCACTGGGCTCAGTCCATTTTGTAGGACCATTGGAAATGAATACAGAGAAAAAACTTGGGTGGTTTTATTATAGTAAACGGGTAATTTGACAGTAGGATTGTTCATTGTGCATTTTAAACCTTTAATTGAAACTTTTCAAAATTACCTTTCTTCCTATGAAATGTTTTACTCTGCAAGAGAGACTTGTTGAAACTGAACCAGTGCAATTTTCAAAAAAATAATTCTGTGTGTGAAATAGTCATTAAGGAATGTTTTGACATTTTTTGTGACCTCAGAGTACCTTTCATCTCTTGCAGAATGGGTAAGAGGATTTTTATAATCAACTTCTGCGCCTGGGTTGCTACTAATTATGAATTGAAATATAAACATTATGTTTACAGGGTTTACTAGCAGCACTCAAAATATGCTAGTAAAAACCAGCATATAAAAAATACTGATTTTGAACATTAATGGCCTAAAAAAATAGTTCGTTTTCTCCTGCCCTCTCAAAAACCTCTGTAATTTTTTTTGAGAGTATGTTCTTAACATAGAAACAATACCCTGGGTGCAAAGTTAAAATGTAGTTTAAATGAGCTTCTTGACCTGTGCTACCAATGAGAACAGGCCTGGTTTAATGTATGGAGTGCGCAGTAGAGATAGTAATTAATGAGACACCATGTGGAATAAATGCACTGCTCTAATGAAAAGTAATAATTTCTTTAACAATCTACATTTGTGATATGGTTCTCCTTCTATGTCAGTTTAGTTGAAGTATGTATAAAAACCAGAGTATCTTCTGGCCACATCAATAAAGACATAGTTTTCTGTCACTGAAGTTAAAGGGAAATATGCCCCATATATATATTCAGTGTTTATAAAACCTAAAACCTAAAGGAAAATTAGCAGAACAAAATAAATCTCTGCTCTCTCTTGGTCATCTGCAGCTTTTTGTTTGTAATTAACTTCTTTCCAGCAATCATCTGCTCATTTGGGAAGGATATAGGAGTTCACACAAATATGACCATTTATTTTAATTTAGAATTCTATGAATTTGTAATTGCATGGTGCAGAACTCATTGAAGTTAGTGAGCACAGTGTCTTTTTTCCAAGTCACGCCATTTAGTCCTTACGCTTTTATGTTTTGTAATCCATGTAAAAGTTTGATCTACTGACACCTGTAGTTAATATTTTGCACTTACAGAGAAATGACAAAAGAGAGTTCTTAGGATTTCCTCCTTGAAATGGCAATGAGAAAGTGAATGGTGAAGAAATACTTCTAATATTTGCCAGACTGACATTATAGAATATCCAAGAGAACCCTATTATTACTAGAATAAAATTTGAGATTAGTCTATTCTCCCTGTGGGATACAGTTTCTGGAATCTTTGATAGATTTTCCCTCTTTTTCCACATTCCTCTAGTTGCATTTTCTATCTTCAGCTTCCTACTGTAGTCATGGATTAGAAAAAAATATTCCATATGCAATTTTCATCTGATAGGCAAGTTCAACTTGCTGTGCAACCTTTCAGTATGCAGCCTATGCAGTAGATTTCCTGTTATTATTTCTTGTCAAGGATTAAATTGTCAATATTAAAGATATGTTTACATAGTCCAAAATAAAAGTACAAGATATCTGTCATTATTTACATTTATTCTTAGTGACGTATGCTTCTGCTTTCCAAAATTGTTTTTTAACTATAGGTTGTAAATGTTTTTGTTCTCACAGCTTCTAGTCTTTGCTCAGTGAACAGCACTGATGCTTACTGCTTTTTTGTGATTTGAGTTGTAAGGTTCTTTGCCATTGCCTGTAGCTAAGCTGTAATAATCTTTATATATTAGAGAGCAGTCTCATGTGCAAAAGAGTGGACCCCTGCCCTTGTTCGTCCAAGGAAAAAATATCGTCAGTCAATGTAGTGTATTCAGCCAAGGCCAGATATGTGCTTTCATAACTTACTCTGCCCTTCTGTTTATTTGAAGTCTTCAGTTCTGGTTCCTTTCTTTGTCAGTAGACATACCTGCTGCCTAGAAATGCTGAAGCAAGCAGCCTTAAAGCTCATATTGTTATTGTTCCTACTGGGTATCAGCTATTGTGTTGATCAGAACCAATGACATTAGTGGGGCCTGGTGAAATGTTTATAAACCTCTCCTGTATATTAAAGAGTGTTACACTTCATAAACATTTTAAAGATTTTAGACTAGAATTATGCCTAATCATGTCTCCATTTTTGGTAGTACTAATGGAAGAGTAGTTAACAAAGATAATTAGGCATGTGCCCTGAAGTGTGAAGGCTGTGTGAAAGAAATAAGAATAACATTTTGTAAAATGAGGAATTGAATGATACCTGTTGCTACATGTTCATTTGAAGTTCATGCCTTGGATAATGGACTTCAATGGCAAAGAAAAAGGCTCAAGACTTGATCTGAACCAGATATTAAGGATTATCTCAATATTCAGAAGTCCAGCTATTCCTCAGATATACTTCTTAAAAAAGAAATAACTAGATAATCTACATTTATCACATACATTAACAATACTTGAAAGTTGTTTATCTCTAAAACACAGTTTAAGAGATCTGTTCTTGTTGTTAGCATGATCTGTTTACATTGGTATCCAAAATAATACTTTGCTGTAGTGCTGTAAACTCAGCACTGTGCAATAAGCAGAAGCTGTATAATATCCTTTCTTTCTCAGAATTGTTTGAATAAAGAGGCAGACTATGTCTTTCATTTTCTCATTTTTAAGTAGGGTAAATGAGGACAGACTTTGAGGAAGATACTGCTTATTTCCTAGAGGTGTGCCTGGGAAGAAAAAGAATGTAGCTTACTCCAGTGAAGAACTCTAGGATTCTTTTTCTTTGTGATTTGAGTAATTGTTATTTTCACATGATTAGGATATAGTGTAAAACATTCCCAAAATTCTCCTTCTAATTAGTTGTCAGACCAAAAAAACCCAAAGTATGTACCCAAGATAAAAGTGCCCTACATGAATTTACAATCTGTGATATCTGCCGACACTTTCAAAACAGAGATTAAGGCAGTTTAGAGGAAATTAATAGTAAATCACATGAAAATAAATACATATTTTATTTGCATTAGAGCAGTGTATAAGCAACTGAGCTATAGGTCTGAACCAAAAAAATCAGTGGGCCGGCCACTTCTTAACATGCAGATTTATAACACTGACTACAGGTGTGTAGGTACTCTCTTAATACTAGTAAATGGTTTATGTTTGGTAGTAACTCTATGCCTATCTCTATCCATATCTGTCACACCTTAAATAATATGAATCCTAGGCTGTTCAGAAACAAGTGAAACATATTCATAATACAGAATGCTGACATCATATAGCGTATTCTTTCTGTACCTGTGTTCTGACCATGATATTTTTCAAATCTCCATTTGTTGTAGAAGGCTGAAGAAAATGCAGAAGGAATGGCATCTGGTCTTGGTCCTGATGGAGAGGTATGAATTTTACAAGGGCTTTTTTTTTTGTTGCTGTTGTTGTTTTTTTGTGGTGTTTTTTTTTTTTTTAAAAAAACAACTTCCTGGTGATTGTTTTGTGTATCATTGCTGTAACTTTAAAAAAAAAAGCCACAACCACAAATGTTATAAAAGCTGTTGTTTATAACCAGGAATAAAATTACCTAGATTACATTTATGCTAGCCTGTCACTATTTAGAAAGTTGAAGACTAAAAGAAAAAATACAGTGAGTCTATCACTGTGTATGCTGAAGTCTCCCTCTTAACTGTAATATGCTTAAAATAAGTAGTTTTCTTACAATCTATGTACAGACAATTTACTTCCTCATACAAGCTCATAAACACCATATAGTCGGTCTTCTCATCTTTATAAAAATACATTGTTGACATTGCATGTAATCACCTTTCAGTCACAATCCAGAATATAGTATTATGATGGATTAAGACATCTGAAGGTGCTTTCTTCCTCAGAAACGAGAGGAAAAGAATAATTTTTTCTGTGTCATTCTTTGAATAATATTTTTCACTCAGTAGCAGAGCATATGCTAACAGAACTATTCTGTTAGTGCAGTTTTTGTGTTAATTTTTCTATAAAGACTTTAGAATTGTATTTATTGTCTTTTTTGTACTTGCAAGCGATACTTACAATATAGTTCAAGAGTTTTATCGGAATACTTTAATATACATATGGTTGTACAAGGAAAA
The DNA here is from genome assembly GCF_003945595.2 of Pipra filicauda. Classification (NCBI taxonomy): domain Eukaryota; kingdom Metazoa; phylum Chordata; class Aves; order Passeriformes; family Pipridae; genus Pipra; species Pipra filicauda. Next base: position 2,599,517 of record NW_024104487.1, on the reverse strand, counting down.
TGCACATAACATTCCCATAACTTCAGTATTTATGGAAATGGCCTAGGTTTTACACTTTGTCAGTCAGTGTATTTATAATTGTTCATAATACTATAATTGTATAATTAGTATTTGTTGCTCATGAATGTATGTATTTGACCAAGATTCTTCAGCAGAAACAGTATTAAAAGGCAAAAAGGTTTCAAAGTAAAAAATAGGTGATTAAACAGGGCAAAGAAATAACAGAAAAAAATAATTATACTGCTCTGGTTTTGTTAGAGCACCAGAGTAAGTAAAAGATTTTGTTTGTGCAAGTGCTTCATCAGCTTAGTTGAATAAGCTAGGACAGTGAATCTTTAAAATAGGCCTTTACTTAAAAAGTTAACTAAATTGCTACATCCTTGTTTCTCAGTAAAAAGCAAAAAGGTCATAAGGTCACTGTATGTTTTCTGTTACAGGTGTCCATTGGTATAAATAACAGGATTAAATGCCTGTAAGAATACATACCTTGTGTCTTGATTCACAAAAACCAATAGTGTATTCTTTTCCATGCTGGTCTTACTAATTTACTTGGAATACTCTGATATGTTTGTGGATGTCACGTAGAATATGTTCCACACAGAAATACTGTGACTCACTGATTGCTTGATAGTCACGTGCAAAGGTGTGGCTTGTAGTAACAAAACTTTACTGGTTGTTCAGAACTGGAATTTTGAAAGTCCTGTTAGTTCTTTTTGTTATGTAATGCAGGCATGAAGTTCAGTTACCTTATGGTATAAAATTTCATTTGAATTTTTAGCCTATAGATGAGAGCAGTCAGATGAGTGACCTTCCTGTCAAAGTGACTCACACCGAAACAGGCAAAGTTCTTCTTGGACCAGAGGCACCAAAAGCAAGTCAGCTGGATGCTTGGCTGGAGATGAACCCTGGGTAAGTAGTTACCATACCAAGTAGGTTGTTTTTTTCTATTTGCATTGATATTTTTCATAGACTTTTTTCTTGTTTACCTATTCTGTTCTTTATTTTTTATGTAAGCTGAGTAGGAAATGTATTGAACCTAATCCCTCCTCTTGTTAACTGTAATTCATAATCTTTCTGTCATCTTTGTACAGCTATGAAGTTGCTCCCAGATCAGACAGTGAAGATGAAAGTGGCTCTGAATATGAGGAGGAGGTATGTATCTTTAAAAAAAAGACTATGACAAACAAAACAGTAAAAACAAGTACTTATTTCATGTGGTATTTTCCTGGTTTTCATAAGGAAGAGAGGGGAAGTGATAGCAGCTGTGTAGGTGCTTTAAGACTAAAACAAACAGGAAAATTAACTGATTTTGTAGTTCTCCATTCATAGCAGATGCTCTTTATACATGCTGTAAATGCCTAACTGGTAACCATGGTTAAGAGTAATACTTTACTCTTGACTGTTAATAATTGTAAACCAGATAATTAAGCAGATTCCTATATTAAAATATATCTCAGAAAAGACAGCATTGTGGCTTTGTTCTGAATAAAGTCAACACCTTTAAAGTTTACGCATTGGAGGTTTATATGCAATTCTGAATAACATGCTTATTATTTATATATTATGTTTATTAAAATGTTGGGAATTATAGCAGGGATTTGACATTCAGACTGTTCAGGGTAAGCTTATTTGGTTCAGTACTTTAATGGTGTTTTAAATACTATTGTTAAAAAAATTCTAAAAATAATTTTGAAATTGACACACACAAAGATCCCAACCTTGCAGGGTCATAATATTAGGTACTATGAATAATGAATACTGATACTTACATAGCACTTTTCAGATAAGTGCTTTCTAAAAGGAGAAGAGAAGTAAGGAGTAGAGAAGATCCATGTTCAATCAACAGCCTAGTAGCAGAACTAGGTAGAGAGTTCAGGTCTCATAAGTTTAGCTGTCTTTACAATACTAGACCAGATGACCACTGAAACTGACTGGACTGTGTGATATGCCTTTGTTGGGCTAATTTCTGCTAATGTAATTCTGTATGACTTTCAGTATTAATATAGGAGAAGAGGGCTTCAGATTTTACAATCTTACTTTTTTAGTGAGGTTTTAAATTGTTGGCAATCTGTTGCAACTGTAACCAGAAGACAGACCATCTTAAAAAGAGTAAAAATAACTGGGTTTAGAAAGTTAAGAAACTAGAAGCCTAAAATAGTAGTCCTTGACAGTTTTTCAAGCTTTATTAATTTATCACACATCTAGAATATGATATAAAAATCAACATGGTATTAGAATCCTGTCCTTGAACATGATACTCAGAGAAAGCTTTTTGAAAGTAAGATCATTAAAGGGGAAATAGTTTTTATTTCAGAGTAGCATGACTTTCTGTTGTTTAATATATGTCAAAAATTAATCATCTTGTTATGCTGCAGTGCAGTTTCATTGTAGAATAGATGTGAGTTGAACCTTGTGATTCAGATGTGTGTCGTAAAGCATTGACCAATGAAAGTTACTAGTATGTGAATGCCAGTTGAAGGTATGACTGAGGAACGTATTGCGCTTCCCAGCACCTCTGTTCTCTTTCTGTATTCTGTAGGATGAGGAGGAGGAGTCAAGCAGATTAGAAGCAGATGAGAAGATACTCCTGGATCCTAACAGCGAGGAAGTTTCTGAAAAAGATGCAAAGCAAATCATTGAGTGAGTGTTCCTTAGGTACTGGTTTTTGTTAAGAATTGTGATTTCTTACAGTGGCATTTCCCAAGAGTAACTTTCTCTAGATTACAGTGAGTTGTGGGAGCTTCTCTGGCATGAATATCTGCAGAAGGAGCATGATCATTTAATTGTGTACTGTTTATAAAGAATCCTGCACCCTTTGATGTACTCATCTCAGTTGAGGACTTTCACTGTTTCTTTAGACATACATATGTAAGCTATGGTCAAAAAAATATTTGTTTGCGGGAATTCACCTGAGTTCTTTTTCTGCTTTCCAGGACAGCCAAACAAGATGTGGATGATGAATATAGCATGCAATATAGTGCTAGAGGGTCTCAGTCCTACTACACTGTTGCTCATGCAATCACAGAAAGGGTGGAAAAGCAGTCTTCCCTTCTTATTAATGGCACACTAAAACATTATCAGGTGAGAAATCATTAAAATACTTAACACTTGGAATTACTCCTAGCATTTCAGTGTGGTATTTCAAGTGGCAAACTGAAAATTTGTTAAGATATACAAGATCTCTACTAGGTTAGAATTTGGGAATATGGACAAAGCAATGACAGTTATCTATCATGGATGATGTTTCATACATACTGCTTGAATAATAATACCAACTTTCTGCATATACCTCTACCTTTTTTTCATTGCATATGAATAATATATTGATTTTGCTATCATTCTCATTGAACTGTAATTTCAGTTCTTATTGTTTTAATTTGTGGTGGATTAACAACATTTTCCTTCTTCAGTATTTAGAAGTTTAGGATTTTATTTTTTAATTAAGATCCTAGTACTTCAGTGCAGTGATGATACAATTTGGAAATAAGAAAAATAGTTTACTGTGGAGGTTAGTGTAACATGTTCTTTACCGACTTTCACTGGATTTAGTAACTAGGAACTTCTGTATCAGACATAAGCTGGATTCAGGTGTGATTGAAAATGTCTTTGATGCATGTTTTCAACAGTTCTGCATTTGTACAACTTTGTAGGAAACTAGACCTGCATTTTTTCTCTAGTCAGAACATTATTTCTATATCCACATAAAATAAAGAATAATGCTGCAGACACGATAGTTTTCCTATTCTTGATTCTGAAGCTACTTTGTAAGTGGGACATGCAGTGGCAGTACAAATTCTGATCAACTCCTGCTAGTTTAATAAATAAATATGAATCAGTCCACATGTGGGTAAAGCCAGTGAATTGGCAACATTGTTTTGGAGACTGTCTCCCAGGGACAGCAGAATGTTACTTGAGGCACATAGAGTTTTCTGTCTGAACTTCCTCAGGACACTTAATTTTATGCTCGCTCCATGCATGAGACACACCAGAAGTCTGGATCTTAGAAGCAGAAACTTACTTTGCATGTCCATCAGTAATGTGATATACACATATGTGGAATTCTCTCTGATAAGGGAATAGTGCTTTCTAGCAGTACCCTTCCGAGTGTGAAATTCTGATACGTAGACATTGCCAAGCTACAGTACCCTGGCTTCCTTCCAACTCTGGAATTTTATACACAAAGCATATTTGGATGAAGTTGTCCTACTCTGGCGTATGGAGGTTTGGACAGCAGGCACTAAATGGACATGTGCTACAAGTGCTTTAGCATACCAATAATGCATTTGGCAAGGATGAGGCTTACATGTTTTGCACAGATTTGATGGTGTTGGTTTTGAAAGATTTTAATTGACACAGGCAAATGGCATACAATACACTCAGGAAGTTTTAGCATTTGACAGCTGAAATTGAAGAACAAACTCTTGCAGTGGTGTTTATCAGCCTTACATGTGAGTGCCTCTGTTGCTTTGTCTGCAGTACTAAAACCTCCTTGTATGAAATTCAGCTTTGTTGTGAAGACTTGGCTAAACAGGAGTGATGATTTCCCTGTAAAGGTAGACAGGGGGCCCCACGCATATAGTATTACTGCAGGAAATGCAGCATGTATGTAAACAGGGACATCAGAACATTGGTTCTGTACTGCTGATGTTAGTTACTTGTGTGAGTTTTAAATAACTGAAATTATTATTCTTCATTTCAGCTCCAGGGACTGGAATGGATGGTTTCACTCTATAATAACAATCTGAATGGAATTTTAGCTGATGAAATGGGACTAGGAAAGACAATACAGACTATTGCACTCATTACTTACCTGATGGAGCACAAAAGACTCAATGGCCCCTATCTCATCATTGTACCCTTGTCGTAAGTAATGGATCTCTTTCTAGCGTTGGCATCCTGAGCATTGCAGATTGGTTTATTTGGAACGCAACATACTGACAAGACCAGAAAGCTGATAAAGCGCTTGATTCTACTAATTTTGGCGAACTGGAGTAGTTTGAATTTACTCTAATTCACTCTTAAGCCGCTAGAGGGGGATGTTTTTTTCTTTCCATGCATGCAGTTTTCCATTCATCTTTTAACTCTGATATTAAAAATCTGTTGCTTAATTCTTTAAACGTCTGGCTCTTCATCTGATACCATGTAAGCATGCTTTAATGAGGTTGGATGATCTTTTAAGTACTATATAGCTAGCCCTGGATATATATAGCCTCGATGAGTGATACTCACACTTTTGTCAGGTGTCCAGATTATGAGTGTTTATTGTGCTGTCCTCCTTTGGCTTTTCCTTAGTTTTCCAAGATGATACTTGTTTTATAGATGACTTGTAATGCAATTTTCTTTCTCTGAAGGTGTGGTGTGGGTTTTAGTGATCTGGATAAAAAAATGCAAGGCACTGCAAAACAAATGTAGGAGATTGAGGGGTTGTTTGCTTCATTTTTCTGTAAGTGACTTGATTGATGTGCAGAAGCTCCTTGGCCTTTTCACTAGCTGATTTGTCCTCCAGTTGTGCTGCGTGTGCAAATCTGTTGCAGGATTAGGAATAATTTGATTTGTGGTCATTTCTTGATTTCTTTTGAGGTGTCCTGCCTTCTGGCAATGCTGCAGTAGCAACTGATTGACTAAGATAAATGCCACAGCTGTGCCTAATTGTATGAATATGAATTATGAGCTCTAGTGTGAAAAGAAACATCTGGGAGAAGATCTATAAAGTAAAACCAAGTTAAAAATAAAGGGAAAGTGTTATTAATGTCAGTTTTTACATGGGTACAGTAAAAATACCAAATTTCTCTTAAGTACTCTGTAATGATTTTTTATGTTTCTAGAAGAGGGAAGCTGAAACTTCTTTCTTGCATACATTTCAAAAGCTGCCTTTCTCTGCCCTTTCTAAATAGCTAGTATTGCTGCCATCACAAGTCCAATAAGAAGGGGAAAAAAACCCACAAGCAGCTGAAAAACCACGGGGTTATTTTTTGCTGTTGTCTTCTGATGGTTTTGGATCATAAGTAGTATAAAAGAACTTACGAATCTGTTTTTCTCTTCAAAGTATTTTGTTCTTTTTCTTAGTATGTTCCAAAATACAAAGGTGCATGTAAACCACTACTCTTACTGGTTTCAGAGAAGCCCCTGAATATAAACTGAAAGAGTGTTTCACACATTTTTTGTGCTTACTTCCCTCTGAGTTGCTTGTATTTTATTACAGTATATAAAGTGCATATTTAAAAATATGCTGTTATTTGTGGTGTTGGATTACATAAAATGTGTTGAAAAACTGGCAGCCACTTGGAAACATTTATGAAGTTTGACCTGCAAATGATGAAACATGTTACTTTTTCTTTATAATCTCTTTGATAGGACCTTATCCAATTGGACATATGAATTTGACAAATGGGCTCCTTCTGTGGTGAAGATATCTTACAAGGTTTGATTTGCCTTTTATATGACAATAGAATTAAAGGAATGAGACTAGGGCCAGTTTTTCTACTGTCTCTGCATGCATTTAGTCTGTTTGCTCATTAGATTTTGTGATGTATGTCAGGGCCTAAGCATGAAATTAATCACACTTAAGAAGACTGTAATAAACTGTAAAAGACTAGAGGAAAATTACTGTAAAAAACTGTAAAAAATGCAGAATAAAATTGTTAATTATCATATTGCAAGGCTTCTGGTGAGACTAATACAAATGGTGACTACTTCACATTTTAAACATAGCTGAATACTTTCTCGTTTGCCTGCTGTACTAGTGATATGGCCAAACAATTTGTAAGGAGGCTAGACCATTGACTACGTATTTTCATGGCCGCCATAAACAGCTTTACAGTCTAGCAACTGTTTAGGGAAGGCACTCTGAAGAAGTCTTGAACGTATCAATGTATTATTTACAGAACTGTAGGATTACAAGTTGATGTAGTTACTCATTGTCTGCTAATTCAGAAAAAAAGTATTTTCTTCATCAGAATAAAGAGTAACTATTAACTTCTCTCTCTCTTTTAGGGTACACCTGCAATGCGCCGCTCACTTGTTCCTCAGCTTCGAAGTGGAAAATTCAATGTTCTTTTAACTACTTACGAGTACATAATAAAAGACAAACATATCCTTGCTAAGGTAATAGACTGTCCTCTCTTTACAGCAAGACCAAGACACCTTCCAATGGTGCATACCACAAAACACATTTTTGTTTTATAGGGAAGGTCCCATTGTTCTGTCTTGCAGTAAAAGTTAACCCTTCTTGGTCACAGCTGTTTCCTGTGTGAACAAAAGGAATTTCCTGAATGTGGCCAAGGGACTAATTCCTTTGTGCAGTTCTGTCTGTATACCTGCCTGTCCGTGGAAGAACATGACTGTTCTCACTTCTGCATAGTATTAATATAGCCCGAATTTGCAGCAGTGACTTTAAATTTTTTCTGTTGTTTCTGACCTGAAGCTCACTCTTACTAGAGCTTTTCCGGCTATGTGGTGACTTTGTGACTAAATAGTTACCAGTATCATGAATTTGCTATCGCTCACTGACTGTCTACAGGTGTGCCTCAAGTGTAATGAATTAAATTGAAAACTATTGTACTGTAAGACTATTTCATGTACACACAAAACAGACTAGGGAAGTATTTTGCTATACAGAGAAACCATATGGTCCTCCTGTCCCATTGTTGTTAATTTTCACTTTTATTTCTGTTACATACTGCATAATTAGATTACTTGTTTGTCCTCTCTAATACAAAAGCAGTGCATTTTCTTAGTATAATTCAGAGTGTTTGAAAACAGCTTGAGACTGCAGAGTGTTTCTTTTCCTCTGGTTTTTCCCACTCTTGCTGAAAGATAGGAAGGACAGCCACTCAACCTGTCCTGGGAAATGGAATTAGGTAGCACCTATGAAAGGACAAACCAAGGCCTATGTAGTCATATGGTAAGTGTGGCACTTGGGTTGACTATCCATGTTGTAGTACAGGTGGTAAGAGAGAGCAATATCTTTCAGTATCTGCTGTGACTGCATTTAAACTTTCATATTAAGAAGTAGAAACTTCAGTTGAAAATGCAGTAACTGAGATGATTGTAATTATCCTGCTTTGTTCTCAATTGAAAATATAGGATTAACTGAAAAGAAAGTAAGTTCAGGGTTGCTGTTGTTTGTGAACATACTTCGTCTGAAAATGCTTTGTCCCCTTTCAAGGTTCTTGTTTGGAGACAGATTTATTTGGAGTTATTGTGGTCTCTTTTTTCCCCCGCAAACCATCTTCTGGCCTTGATTCTAATCTCTTTCTCAGAAATGGAAAGAATCTGCTGTTTGCTGTTACCATTCCCATCAGAATTCAGCATCAGATTGAGCATACCTAGTTTTTGTCTCTGTGTTTGCTGCTTGCAAGGACAGTGGTATTTGCATAATGCTTGATTTGGCTTTCCTCACAGCTGAGAGTGACTAGTGTCTCAGGCTTGAAATATTTTTGTTCTACACCTGTTGAGAGAAATTGGACAATGTCTGACCTGCTGTTACTTTGCCAATTTTTCTTCTTTTTCTTTCAGATTCGGTGGAAATATATGATAGTAGATGAGGGCCATCGAATGAAGAACCATCACTGCAAGCTGACTCAGGTCTTGAATACTCACTATGTGGCCCCCAGGCGAATACTGCTGACTGGGACTCCGTTGCAGAACAAACTGCCTGAACTTTGGGCTCTTCTCAACTTCCTCCTCCCAACCATTTTCAAGAGCTGTAGCACCTTTGAACAGTGGTTCAATGCTCCATTTGCCATGACTGGAGAAAGGGTACTGTGGCAGTTTTTTTTAAAAGATCAGAAACAAACCAGTTTGAAGCTCCTCTGACAACAGAAAGGAACTTATACAGAAGGATTAGTGTTTTAAATCTCTCCCTGGTACTTAGGGAGTTAAGATAACTAAAAGTCTGGTATTTTTTATGATACCAGAAAATTTTAATGTCACTGTAATTTTTGACTCAGAATCAGTTTGATCGTAAGATGCAAATAATTACTGCACATGCTTAACCTTTTATGTGAGAGATGACATTGCCTAATATACTAAGTTGCCTTGTAGTGACTTTTCTGAACTTCTGTAGGTGGACTTAAATGAGGAGGAAACTATTCTGATCATCCGTCGTCTCCATAAAGTACTTCGACCCTTCTTGCTGCGAAGATTGAAGAAAGAGGTTGAGTCTCAACTGCCGGAAAAGGTTTGCAATGATAGGAGTTTTGGAAAGGGTTTAATATTCCTTTTTAAGCATTGAATAGCGTTCCTTTTTCAGATTTATTTTTCAGAAGAGGACTTCTTTAGCGTTTGTTATTGCTGTGATTGGTTTGTTTATAACTCTTCAGAGAAAGCTGGCCACTGAGGAAGCCTGAATACCTGAAGTTTCTGAATTCTCAGGATTCCTCACCAGTCTTACAGCTTTAATTCTGTTTGTTGTCATCGTTGTAAGACATGCACCCTCTTCCCATAGAGTCTGGTTTCAATTTGTGAGTCAACCATAGACTGAGGATAAGACTCTCTGTCCTGTCCCATCCTCCTTGCACTCCTTGAACTTTGTTCCCGTGGCTAGTTCACTGAAATTCCTAAAGGACTAGTTGACTTTATGAAACAGGCAGAATTTGGTCCTGCATTATCATTCTAAAAATTGTGTGAATTTTCTTTTTGAAATTGCACAATTTTTTTTAACTAGTAGCTTTTTAATTCAGAACATAAAGTTATCTTCTGATTTGAAAGGTCATTGTTTTTGTATCTGGCCAATAAAAACACAGTGACTGTAATCTGGAAATGAGGCAATGGAAAAAGAAATGGATTAAATTGGGTTATGAAATCTTTGTATTACTGTGTTTAAATCTAGTGTGCAGTTAAAAACTACTGTAATAAATACAGTTTTACAAAGCTGAACACCATGTCAGGCTGAACGTAGGGGTCATACAGTACTTGATTAATTCACTGTGTTTTAGTGGATATTGAGAAAATGGCATATTTCTATGACAACCTAGGTAAGCATTATGCTAATTAGATACTGTGAGAGATGCTTATTTGCTGCATATACAATGATGATATTTTTATAATGTTTAACTCAATAAAGTCAACACAAAATACTTTTTTAATTACATGTTAAACGTAAAGTAAAACAAAATTAATTTCTAATTCTTTTTTTAAATTTTAAAAATTACAGAATGAGGAAAAAAATACGTTGGGTAATCCTGCAGTTACATTCTTAGGATCCAACTGTCTCATGGTAGTGTGACTCACAGATAATCTTTCGAGATGCTCACTGCTGTGCTTGCAGTTGGATTGCTGGTTACAAAAATTTTATGTGGTGTTAGGGTACCGATAAAAGATTAGTTGCTTTGTTTTGTGTTTTCAAACGGCAAGAACTTGCAGTTAGATCTTACTGATACTGTTATATTAGTGTGTTTATGGTTGGGTTTTTGTTTTACACTAGGTGGAATATGTGATCAAATGTGATATGTCAGCTCTTCAGAAGATCCTGTACCGTCACATGCAGGCCAAGGGAATCCTTCTTACAGATGGTTCTGAAAAAGACAAGAAGGTACAAAAGAAAGACTAAAATATGTAGGAAATACTGTATTATGATTAAACATGTTAACAATATTATTTCTGTTTTATAAAATCAGTATGTAGCTCATACTGCAGGTTTCTTATGGAAAAAGAAATCTCTGTCAGGCACACTTTTCAGTTACAAGACTGCAGCTCATGCTTTCTTTTCACAAAGGGAAGATATTACTTGTATTCACTGTAGTTGCAGTGCCTTTCTGCAAACAGGGAATGTTAGAAAAAAGCAGCATTTCCTTTGACCAAGTTAATTCAATAATGTACCTGAATAACTGTGATTGTGGCAGCAGTGGCTACAGAAGGTCGTTCATCTTGTCTTTCAGAGTGATTGGTTAAGTCTCGTTTCAGCCAGCTAGGGCTGTACACTTGCGTTCATACTTAGAGGATCTGTTGATGACAAAGTTCTTTAAGAGAACTGTATGATTCAAAGTCATGTAGTTAGATTAAAACTATGTGTTAGTAAATGTTGATTATGCCATCATGGGACTTCATCCAGTCAATGCAGTGTAAAGAAATTGCCATTCATCAACTTTCCACATTATAACAAATGTGAAATACTGTAGTAAATGTGAAATATCTTGAACAGGCACTGCAGAACACCTGGTGTGTAACAGTTTGGGTTTGCGCCTTCTTGTGTATATGTTGCTGATGCAGTGCAATCAGCACGTACGGTCTTTCCATAATCCTTTTTCAGATTGCCTTGGTACAGTGGGTGACTTTCTATTCAGTATCTTATTTTACCCTCCTAGTTTTGTGCAGTCAAATTGTTTTCTTTGCTGGTTCTTAATTAGAAGTCTAGACAAAACTGGTTCTTTTCACTGGATATTGGAACTCATCTTCATACTTCGAATACCTTTTAGACATTAATTTATGTTCCTTTGTTGTATTTTTTATGTAATTCTACAGTTTAATTTTGTCTGAAAAATTTCATTTTGTTTGAGTCTTCTTTCCTTTCTGATCTCTTTCTTTCACCTGCTTAGAAGCTTCTGTCAATTTTGTTCTACCTTGCTTCTCCACCCAGCTTTACACTTAACCAGTTCAAATTGCCTTTGTTGTCTTCTGAACACTTGCCTCTCCTTTCTCTCCCCAAGAGGCTACAATTTTTCATCTCTTGCCACCCTCTCTTAAATAATCTTTTTCTTTAGCTGTTTCATCAAGCTCTGTTATCCCTGCTACCTGTTGACAGCAGAGGGAGGTGGTTGTTAAGACCACTTGGCTTCAGTGATCAAACAACTACTGTTAGGAAAAAATCCTGTCTTTCTGCAGCTCTGACCTGGACCCAGCTGAGATAAGAGAAAGTTCATTAAGCTGGAACGCTTTAGAGAATTACATTTGTAATAAATATGAACTGCATTTTGGAGCAAATTGGAGAGGATTTTGAAAAGAACAAAACCAAATTTTGAATGTGTAGAGTGCCCCCTTCAAATGGATAATGGCTGCCATAGATGAAAGTTATGATTTCAGCGTACTTTCCAGAAAAGACTAGAATATTACTAGTATATATTATGACAAGTAGTGTATTCTCCCCTAGTTTTACGATTTGAAATTGCTAATTGTTTTTAAAGTCAATTTGAATTAGTCATACAATAATCTTGGAATATTGCTGCCACTCTGATTACATCTGGCATCTGAAAGTGGCAAGTCCTTGGCAATGTTACTATGATAAGATGTTCTCAAACTTTTATTCACCAGTTGCAATTAGTTGTAACCATACACTTTGGTCTAGCACAACAGCCTGATGTGTGTCCTGGTTCTACAGAAAGGTTAACTGTAGTGTAGATTTTGAGAATATACTTCTTTTAACAATAAGATGACTCATGAATTTGGTGATCTTTAGCTTTTTAGCACCTGTGGCCCTGTGTTTTACTTGGCCTAGAATGAGAAACCCATTATGTTAACAGACTGGAGAAGATACTGTGGAGTTGAAAAGCATCTAGCTAGAGTTGTTTCCTGTTAGAGGGTTCAGACCAGATGGAGTTTGTATGGATTCAAAGTAAACGGTATAAATAAGGAGGACAGTGGATGCTCTGCTTCACACCATGAATACTGCGAGTAGAAACATAATGCACTTTATGGATTGCTTCCGGATCCTCCTTTTTCATTGCAGAGCATTGTTAGGACTGGTGAATTTATATAGCAGGACAACTGCACAGTAGCTTCTGGATTTTTGTTGTTTTGTTTGGTTTGGGTTATTTTTTATTAGTTTTGGGGGGGTTGTTTTTGTTCGTCGGGATTCTTTTTTAATTAGTGATGCAGTGTTCAGGTTTGGGATAAAAATATTTTCAAAAGTTTTATTCTTAAGCTAAGAAATTAATAATTCGTTTTGCATTGTTTGTACCCATAGGGAAAAGGTGGGGCAAAAACTCTAATGAATACTATCATGCAATTGAGAAAGATATGCAATCATCCATACATGTTTCAGCACATTGAGGTAAGACTGACCGGTTTGATTTTGAGGGTTGTATTTATTCAGGTGGCTATCACAACAGAAAACTGCTGTAGAAGCTTATGTGTGTGGGAGGGAACATCTCTGTCCGCAGAATTTTTACTGGAAAGGACACATTTGAAAAAAACAGCCAACAGTCAACAACTCCCAGCTTTTTATTGTTAATCCAAAGTCTAGTTTAAAAGCATTTAATCTTATGGAACAGTGTTTTTAAAAAGTGAAGGTTTTTTTGTAAATTTAAGATATTCCAGAGCAACTTGATCTCCACATAGACTAAATTTGTGATGTATAGACACTAGTTCAAAATGTCATGTGTAGAATCTTTGTAACTGCTAATTAAATCTGTGTAAGACTGCTAGTCTTTTACAATGTCAATTAAATTGTCCTATTCCATCCACCTTGTTTTTTTCAGAAAAAAAGTACTATCTATATAGCATCTCTCAATAGGACCTGAAGTACATAAATATAATATATCTGGAATTATAGAAACTGTCATAAATATCTGGAATGAAGCTATGTATATGAATGAATAATTAAGTTCCTACTGTGATGTATTATCATTGTAGTTTTCACTCTTTGTTCTCTTGTATGCTGGTTAAATAAATTGAGTAATGGATCTTCTAGTAATCAGTATAAATTAATTAGAGTTCTACTGTATTTGTAATCTGGTAAAATGCAGAAGTTACTTCTGCAGACAATGAATTTCAAATAGTATTAGAGGAAAACATGAAGCAGAGCACTGGGGCTACAAGGTGGTTCCCAAGAGTAAAATCATCATTAAGCTCAAACCCCAACATTCATATATTTAATTTAATTTCAATAAGAATGCAAGATTTTTGGTTGCTGTGTAGTTTGTAATATGTTTATTGCTTATAACTCTGCAGGAGTCCTTCGCTGAACATTTAGGCTACTCAAATGGTGTCATCAACGGGTAACTGTTTCAGTTTTTCCTATGTTGTGTTGTGTTGTATTGCAGCTAATGATCACATCATTTTTCTGGAGGATGCATGCTAGCAGACTCAAGCAAACTTATAGAAAGGCAGAGGAGGCACAGGGCAGATATGTAAAGCAAAACACACTAGAAGTAGTGCTAGAAGTCTTACAGGATCTTTTCATGATCCTCCATCTCTTTCAGGATAGCCAGCAGAAAAGACTATCTTCCTTTCCCCTTATTTTGAAATAATTTAGATACCATCTGAAATTCATTGGAATGACTCTTCAGAAGTACGAGTTGGGATTTTCTTCTCCCTCGTTACTTTTGCCTTCTACTTTTTCCTCTTTACCATCTTTATTTCAAATTAAAGTAGCATTTTTTGCATAATCTGAAATGAAATAAATTTACTTTTTTTTTCTTGACACTTTGTACAACTGTCAAGTTAATGGATGCTTTCTGAACAGAAGGTGTGCACCATCCACCTGTCTTGCTTCCTGTTTAGGTGTTAATGACATTTCTTCTTTTTTTCCCCTTAACTACTGTACCAGACTGTTTGTCTCCTTAGTTAATATACCAGAATACTTGTCTCTTAAAAAGTTTAGTCTTTTGCTGATTACAGTTTTATGCCTATCAGAAGGCTATGTATCTTCTGGACTTTATACCAATGCTAATGATACATCATATTTTGCAAGTACAGACTCAAGGTTAGAAAAACGTTGCATGAAATTTATTTTTGTAAAGTGTATCACTGTGATGCTGATTTAGACATCCTGTTTACTTTTATTCATTTTCTCACAGTTATGAGTTGATTCAGTGCTAAGAGCCTGTTTTGCAATCCTTAGCACAGGAGACAGAAGGGCAGCTAACCAAAGCAACTGAACACTGTTCAGGGTCACCAAGGTTATATGGCTAAAGAGTATGTCCTCTGTCAAACTCCTTCTATTACCTCTGTATATTAGTTCAGTTAGCAATATTTCACTCCCATGTGCATAATAATTGATTGGAAACAGAGTTTCCAACATGTGCCTGATGAATACAATTTGCAACTACAGTTGCAGTTGAAAGTTGTTTTCGATACCAGTTGAAGACAAAACTAGGAGGTGAATGTTTTAACTGATAAAATGCTTATCTAGGTAAGAAATAATGTTTGTTTTGATAAATAATGAAAATAATTGAATTTCATAAAGGAGGGTATTCTGTGTGATTGAAAGTCTGCACAGTTTTTGTAATTGAAGAAAAATCAGGAAAACGGGAATTCACATGTGTGTTTATTTTTTTATTTTAATCATCATAAGCAATTTTAAAGAAAGAAAGGTGCTATAATCTTTTTTGGATTAAGTAAATTAGTCTCTTTGTTGTGGTCTGACACGATAATGACCGCAAACTTTTAAATGTGGGCTCATTCTGGCATTTACTGTGCTGTTTCTCTCAACAGAGCTGAACTTTATCGGGCTTCAGGGAAGTTTGAGCTACTCGATCGCATTCTACCAAAGTTACGAGCTACTAACCATCGTGTGCTTCTTTTTTGTCAAATGACATCACTAATGACCATTATGGAAGACTACTTTGCATTTCGAAATTTCCTTTACTTGCGTCTCGATGGTAAGCTAAATGGAAAAAAAAGGGTAATTAGCAGGATAGGTAGCATTCTTCATTAGTTTGGGCATGGAAGCCCTGGGTTCTCTTCATGGTGTCTTCCTAGCACACCAGTGCTGTGATGTGACTATACAAAAGTGTAAAGAGGTTCAAAAAATTACTTTATAAATCTGCAAGGATATTTATCATGAAATTATGGCAGTAGACCCTTAAGCTGCAATTTACTGGAATTTTCCTTATTCTTCCAGACAAGGTACTGAGCAAGATACGTTTTTGTCTCTGTTCATAGAGTTAAGTAATTTTCCCTCGCTCTTTCAGTATTTTCTTTCGTCTGTTTAACCTGCAGATTATTTGGTTAGGGGATTGTTTTGATGAGTGCTCAGGTCTGTTCATGAAATGCAGATTATGTAGAAATTTGATGCTTAGGGGCTCATCTCTTTTTCACAAAGGGTTTAAAATCCAGAGTCCCAATCGGTCATCACTGTCTAAGTTGTCTGAAGATATTCTCATGATAAGAGATGGTAATGCCACTGCTGTGCCTACGTTCCAGTGGAATTCATTGATTTTTATCAGTTTAAAGTTCAACTGCTATTCTCCACAGTCTGAATTTCAGGGATGGGTAAATCAGTACCTGTAGCTTTCTTCGTGAATTTCCCAGGAAAATCAGGAGCCTTGACTCCTTCATATGTAGATAAGTTTTACTACCTTTGAATGAAAAGATGATTTAGAAATATTGTGGAGTATTGTTCAATATCTTTGTTCAGTATATTTATTGACTATTCAGTATGTTTATTGATTTTCTAGATGAGGAGATCAAGTATACGCTCAGTAAATTCACGGTGACACCAAGTTGAGCGGGAATGTTGATTTAGTCTGCTGGAGGGTAGCAGGGCTCCACAGAGGGATCTGGACAGGCTGAATCATTGGCCAAGGCCAGTGGTATGGGGTTCTACAAGGCCAAGTGCCAGGTCCTGCCCTTGAGTCACAACAACCCCAGACAGTGCTACAGGCAGGGGGAGAAATGGCTGGAAAGCTGCTCAGCAGAAAAGGACCTGAGGATGCTGGGGAAAAGTAGCTGAACATGATCCAGCAGTGTGCCCAGGTGGCCAAGAAGGCCAGTGGTATCCTGGCCTGTATCAACAATAGTGTGTCCTGCAGGACCAGGGCAGTGATCATCCCTCTGTCCTCAGCACTGATGAGGCCACACCTCGAGTCCTGTGTCCAGTTCTGGGGCCCTCAGTTCAGGAGGGACATCGAGGTGCTGGAGCAGGTCCAGAAAAGGACAATGGATCTGGTAAAGGGTCTAGAGGATAAGTTAAACAGGGAGTGGCAGAGGGAGTTGGAGTTATTTAGCCTGGAGAACATAAGGCTGAGAGGGAACCTTATCATTCTCTACAGCATCCTGAAAGGAGGTTGTAGCCAGATGGTGGTCGGCCTCTTCTACTAGGCAGCTAGCGACAGGATGAGAGGACATAGTCTTAAACTGCACCAAGAGAGGTTTAGGTTGGACATTAGGAGGAATTTCTTCACAGGAAGGATGATTAAACTTTGGAATGGATGGAATAGACTACCCAGGGAGGTGGTGGAGTCACCTGGAGGTGTTTAAGAAAAGACTGAATGTGGCACTTAGTGCCATGGTCTACTTGATGTGATGGTGTTCAGTTAAAGGTCGTACTTGATGATCTCAGGGGTCTTTTCCAACCTAGTTGATTCTGTGATTCATTCTGCAATTCTGTAAAAGGAAAATAGAGTATCCCACCTGAGTTTTAAAGCTGTTTGCCGCAGAATGTCTTTGTCAAAACTGTCCTAAGAACATACTAGCATGCTAACAAAGCCCTCTTCACACCTCTGGCCTGCAGGTGTTTTAATGCTTCCATTCAAGAAAGATTAATTGTATTACATTCTAAATGTTTTAAATAACCTTACATCATGTGTTTTTAAATGAATTCTTTTTCATGCCAGGATGTTTACAGCAAGATGTGGTATGGTAAATACACCTCATTGTTTTAAGATTTTCCAGGTAGTTCATTAAATTAGATGGACCGTTTTTCTTCTTTTCCAATTTTGTAATTATCTACCATACTGGAATGCAATCTTTATGTAGATTCTATCCAGCTGTCTTCTCATTTAGTGTGTTTTCTACCCAGTTGATGTGGGTACCTTACCCAGTTAAGGGGTTCAGTGGGCCAGCAGTTTGGCTGTGTGGTTGTGGTGGCTCTGGGTGGGATGGAGTTAACTTTCCTCCTGGCAACCCATATAGTGCTGTGCTTTGCATTTGTGGTTTAGCAGGGTTGATAACTCTCCAGTGATACCACTCCAGTGTTTTGGCTATTGCTGAGCAGCACTCCAGAGTGTCAAAACTTTCTCTGCAAACCACCCCTCCATCTCGGAGGCTGGTAGGCTGAAGGTGAACTGGGACCCAGATGAGACAGCTGACCAAACTGACAAAATGGATGCAAACAGCAATACAAACTGAGGGAAGAGGATGCAGGGACATTCCTTGTTGTGGCATTTGTCCTCCCAGTTACTCATTATGAGTGCTGAGATCCTGCTGTCCAGGAAGTGGGTGGACATCTGGCTGCTGATGGGAAGTAGTAAATACATTCCTCTTCTTGCCTTGCTGGCATATGCACCTTTCACTTTTATTAAGCTGCCTTTTTATCAGCACGGGAGCTTTTCTGTCTTATTTTCTCCCCCTGTACTGTTGAGTTGGGGGGGGGTAAGGGGATGTATCTGGCAACCAGCTGAGGTCAACCCACTGTAATAATAAAAAAAGCTTCATCTTCTGTACATATATCACCCTCAAGACAGGACGTTTTAAGAATTTTCGGTCCTTTGGTATTAATTATGACTCTGAAGGCAAACAGTGATATTTTGATAAATCTCTATATAAGTAGCTTTTAAAGATATTTAATGCTATTACAGCCAGAAGGCATTAATCAAAGCTAGAGGTCTTTTCTGTTTGTGTATAGTAACTTCAGTTGAAATTTATGTGAGTCATGAAAATGTATAACAATGTTAGCCAACATTTTAAGATTTACTTTTGAAAATTCAAGATAAATACTTTTAAAGAGATATTTAGAAGTCCGTCTCTTACATGTGATAGGCAGTTGACTAAAACATTTGTGGACAGTGTTTATTCTGTGTGACATAAAATGTGTCAGAGGTGTCAAAGAGCAGTGCACTAAAATTACCCTTCCACATGTACTTTTAGCAACTGACATTGTATTTATATTATTTCAGTTCACATCTTTTTATGGGATATTCATATTTTTTTCTTTTCAGGCACAACAAAGTCAGAGGATCGAGCTGCTCTGTTGAAGAAGTTCAATGAACCTGGATCACAATACTTTATCTTCTTGCTGAGTACAAGGGCTGGAGGGCTAGGCTTAAATCTCCAGGCTGCTGACACTGTTATAATCTTTGATAGCGACTGGAATCCTCATCAGGTTATTTTTATTTTCTTATCTTCATGAAATGTGCAAAGAATTCATGATTCATTTTTGAGTTGCTTCTTTAAATAGGAGATATAACCTGGAATGAAAGGAGAAGAATCCACATAAGTCATAAAATGCTGCTTTGAGAGGAATTAGTGAGGCAAACTGCTGCGATCAAGAAGTGTTTTAGTTTGAATCACTGAACTAATTCTGTGTCTGCGTATATATTTTATCTGAGTTTCAGGGTATCCTCAGAGCGATAGGAGTAACATAGTAGAGATTTGTAACTAGGAGTGTTACAAATGTTCTTCATTTGTATAACTGTGCTCATTCTTTAACCCTTAGGACATAATAACTAACGCTGCCTTTTCAGCCTTCAGGAGGTAGGTTGCAACACTTCAGTAAAGGTTGTGCTGAATGCTGCCTGTTTCATGAAATCGGTAACCATGTGAGTGCAGAAGGTCTTGGCCTGAGATACATTGTTGGTGTAGTGGTTAGTACTGAGAGTGGATCACCAGGAAAAGAGGGTATCAACCACTTTGACTTATTTAAAAAAGCCAAAAGATGTAACTGAAGTATGTCTTTTCCACCTTTTTTTTTCCCCTTTTTGTTTTTAAGAATGGAAGTGAGATATCTCTTGGAGTACATAGCCATGTGTGTGTTTTCAGCGATTTCACTTATCTGTGCGAATCACATCATAGCCAGCGATGTGTAAAAGTAAGGGAAGAGAGACTAAAAAGAGTTTTACTCTCTCTATGTGTTTTCCTAACAGGACTTGCAGGCACAAGATAGAGCTCACCGAATTGGTCAGCAGAATGAAGTTCGAGTCCTGCGACTGTGCACTGTGAACAGTGTGGAAGAGAAGATACTTGCTGCTGCAAAGTATAAGCTGAATGTAGATCAAAAAGTTATTCAGGCAGGAATGTTTGATCAGAAATCTTCAAGCCACGAAAGGAGAGCCTTCCTACAGGCTATACTGGAGCATGAAGAAGAAAATGAGGTAAGGTAGTTAGAAATTATTAGAAAGAGGATGTTTCAGGAAGTATGGAGTAATTTTTTTTTTCATCATTTACAGAGATTGTCATTTCCTTTGAAATTAGAAATGTCATCATATTCTTACCATCAGTCAAAGAAATAGCTTAATTTTTCTCTTTTTTATCATCACAGTAATAGGTTATAATGTAATGGTTATGAAGTAATGGTTATGATTAAATCTTAGTGTAGAATTAGGCATTGTAACTTAAAACCCATTCTGCCCTTCATAATTTTGGCAAATAATTGCATTCAGAAAAGATTTTTTCCAGAACAGTTCCTAAATCCTATAAACCAGTTCCTAAATCCCATTTATATGTAGGTAATTTGATTTTCAGACATGCTGAGCAATTAGCACTACCTAGGTTCAATCATGAAAAACCATGCCTATTGTGCCTCTTCTGGAACCTCGGTAAGAGTTAAGATCTGCTTTGATGTGCTTTGGGCTTAGGGCAATCCAGCACCACTTCCTCTTCAAGAAACAATTAGCTGATTAAAAAGAGCTGTCAAGTCTTCTTTTACAGTAGTGGACAGCGAGGTTACAGAATTACTCACTGTATGTCCCTGTCTCTTCATTGTCTTGTTCTATGGAACTGTGAGTGTGGAATGATGAGCCTATTCTTTTGCCTGTCCCTGCAGATTCTTCTCTTAATTTGAAGAAAATTCAGCATTTGAATGAAAGCAGTATTTGGGGGAAAGCAAATTAATGTATCAGTTGTGCTGATAACACACACACAAAATCCTGTTCTGCGGTGACGTTTCTCAACTAGAAAATACCTTGTAGTAGTTAAAGACAAAGAGATTTTGAGACTGATTTTGCCTCTGAGTATGCCTTGTATGTCTGAATATGGTGCATACTGAAAGAAAGAAGGTTCTATAGCCTGTGTTTCACTGGCATCCTCCATTACAGGGTGTAAAGTTTCAAAGACTTAGGAGTTTCCTTCTTCAATCATTAATCCTTTTGTGTAAACTCTGTCTTGCGCATTTAGAAAATGTAGTACCTCATTAAGATGGAATTTTGTATTGTTTTAGTATTTCCCTAAAATTAGAGTGATAAACATTATCAGTAATTGTCTTTTATTTGTAGTGCCAATGCAGAAACGCGGTGATACATATGTACCATTTTTGATTAAGTAAAACCGTAGTTCTAAAGCAGCCAATGCTATCTATATTAGTAGATAGATTAACTTGAAATCAGCAAAAATATTGAGTAAGCCTATGTTTTGTGTTTTTTTAATTGATGTAAATTTGTTTATTATGTTTTCAAAGCCCTAGAAAATATTTATCTAACTGGTTCCGAAGTCAGGCCTGTAGCTCAGGGACTACTTGACTTGCATTATTTCGTAGATAACTTCAGAACAATCTGCTTCTTGTGTGTTGTTCAGATACATTTGGTCTGTCATCCTGAAGCAAGCAGATTTGAGCAAGGCTTGTTTGCCATAGCACAGCATCAGTGTTTAAAGTTAGCATTGATGTTGGTGTCTGACTTCTAACAGCAGACTGAAGATTTGAAGGAATACTTCTGTGTGAACAGAGACTATGCAAAATTTACCTAAACACTAACACTCTTGAGGGACTAAGAGGGATTGAATTTGCACCATCCTGCACATTGCTTCTTCATTGCTGCAGCACTGAAAACAAATTTGAGTATCATATGAGAGATTGACTAGAAAAAAGTAAATCTCTCAGCTAAAAGTTAATATATCAATAATAATATCAACCATATTAAAACAACTTTGACTTGCAAATATATACTAGCACATCTAAAAAAGAGGTTGTGTAGCGATCACCTAGTTAAATATTCCCATGCTAAGCATGCATTAAACTTGTCACACTTACATGTAGAGCGCTGTTTGTACTTTCTTAGTGGTTTTTGTAAGTTTAGCATTGAAACTCCCTTATTTTTCTTTCTTCTTTCCTCTTCTTTTTGCACTGTTTTTTTTTTTTTCAACAGTGCTGGATAAAGGAAAGAGGTAATTTCTGTGTATTTTGAAAGATTTATTTTATACAGCAGCGTATCGCAAGTGATTAAAAGTAACTTGTTCATGGAGTAATTTTGTATTAGCACTGGTGTTTTTTTTTAGTTTTTTCTTCTGCCAAGTCTACCTTATTGGCAACAGGATTGTTCACACATCCTGTTAACCACAGATAATACGGACACAGCTTCTGCTGTGTGATCCCTGATTTTTTCAGATCAACAATTACTTTGAGGTGGTAGGAAGTGTATGAAACTTCCAGGATGATCACATTCATAGAAGAATCTTTTTTTCTCTCTGTATGTAACCATGTGACTTCCTTTTTTTGAACATTGAAGGAGAAGTGAGTAGAAGTAAGAAGAACCAGCTACCACTTTCCAATTTGCTTTGTTCATGTTAAATTATATGTTCATTAAGGTACAAAGGTGTTCTCTGAGAATTGCATCAATAAGAACTGGGTTTTTTTTTTTTAGTTGTAGAAATCCTACCACTGGAGGGAAGATAAGTGGATATATAAAGGTCTTTTTTCTTCATTTCAGAAAAATAATAGCTACAGGATATTAGGTTTTTGGGGTGTTATATGCAGCATCCTATACTCCCATTACACTGGATTCAAAATATGAGTTTTCATGAAGAATTATAGGTCTCTGGTGTACTGTAATAACAGGTTTAGAAAACCCTATGAAGGAATCACTGTAGTTTTACCATTTCGAGTGACCTGTTTTCTGGGCTTTCATAATAATTCAGGGAGGGAAACTGAAATTGTGGACTCTGATTGTGTTAAAATGGGTATCGTAAGTATTCAGCTTTAACATTTTTCATTGAACGCTACAGTTTTGAATTGTTTTTCAAGTGTCTGTTTCTGTTTTTATGACATAACTGATTTTGTCGAAGTAAAATTTTCACATCTCAATTTGTAAGCAGACAGTGGACAAGAGAAAGGGATTCAGCAGTGTTATTTTCCAGTATAAAGACATATTTAATTTTTTTTCGTTTAATCAGGACTTCTTCATTCTCCGTGCTTTGGCAGCAAAGACCTCAAAATGTAGAATAGTATATCTGGGGGAGCACTGTAGAAGAGCAGAATGAAAATACATTTTAACCAAAGCACTGGCTATGCTTCTGACCCAGGAAAACCACAACCCAAATTTTCCTCATTGTGTATTTGTTCATTTCCACATTCTTGAATTAAGAAGGTAGTAATAAGTCCCAG
Source organism: Pipra filicauda (assembly GCF_003945595.2). Taxonomy (NCBI): domain Eukaryota; kingdom Metazoa; phylum Chordata; class Aves; order Passeriformes; family Pipridae; genus Pipra; species Pipra filicauda. The sequence continues at coordinate 2,576,326 of NW_024104487.1, read as the reverse complement.
TTGTCTCTCTGATTGTTATTTTTGTGTAACTTCTGAATAGCTGAACATTTTAAAAGTTTTAGTTTCACTTTTGAGTGTTTCACACGTGTTGTCTGAGAAGGAGGGTCAGTGAAGCTCTGACTTGATGGAGGCTGTTACTTCAAATTGCATGTAACTTCTTTCTAATAATTTTATCCATCTTTTTAACCAGGAGGAAGATGAAGTTCCTGATGATGAGACTCTGAATCAGATGATTGCTCGACGTGAGGAGGAATTTGATCTCTTTATGGTAAGGATGATGTGATTATAAGTAGATTATCTTCTCCAGTGTTTTAACTAAGGCTTTAACCTTTTGTCATTAAATTTTGGAAAACTTTATTGGAGGAATATGCTTTATTTACTTGCATTGTTTATCTGAGGAAAGAAGTGTAGTCTGCTTAAACACAGAGTTCCTCACACAACAGAAAGACTCAGAGATCCTTGCTGTCAGTACAGTGAAAAAGTGACAATCTGGAGGAAGAATCTGACACAACCTGAGAAATTCGTAGTGCGAAAACTGTAGTCACAGTTTGGCTTGCTAATCCTACAGCATCCTTTTGCTATTCAACATTTCTTCTTCCTTTTGGGCTTTGATGTTGGCAAGGACAACTACAGGAACTTAACTAGATAGCAAATTAGTAGACTTACACTGTTGTTTTCTTGATGAGTTAGCTGGAGTTTGCTGATGGTTTTGTCAAGGGCCCAGTTACTGGCATCTCTGCTGCTACAGCTGTTGAACAGTTACCAAAATAGAGCTAGTGACAGTAGTTCAAATGTAAGCCACTCATTTTTATTACTACTTCCCTTTTTGCTAATGCTACTGCAGCACTGATGGAATAATTACTAAAATGTCTGTATAGGCATGGCTCTTGCCTCATTGAATGTTATCTCAGAAAAACTGAAATCTCTAAAGTCCGGCTGCACAGAAAATGAGTGGTTACAGACACCTGTCTTTTTAAACTTTGCGTCAGTGATTCGGATGTAAGGAGATTTACGTGACAGAAACCAAGAGGTGGCCTTTCAATCCAAAACTCAAAAGAAATAGTTTCATCCAAATTATTGACTGAATGTACCCTGTTTTCTGTGAAAGTAGATTTGTTCTGGTAGTAGGAGAACTTCTTAGTATTTCTTCTTCAGATTCAGAAGGGAAGAACTAATCCTTGAATTGAAAATAGCTGATGAATTTATGTCTATTAGCAGGAAATTTTTAAAACTTCATCTTTTAGTATTAAATTTGAATTGTGTGGATGTAATTTATGGTTTTCATATTAATTGACATGGAAGTTTTTAGGGGAAAGTAAAGAATTGCAGTAGAATTGAAGAGGCAAAAGTAACATGCTTTGAAGGCCAGAGTTTGAAAATAGTAAGATAGAAAGAATGAAGTTAAATATTAATGGCTAAGAAATAATTTTAATTGTTAATAAAAATGGTTTTCATTGTAGTAAACTGTTTAATTATAAAAGAAAAATCTGAAAAAAAACTTTGGCAGTCAGGGCTCTTTGTCTTCTTTCTATCAATATTTCAGGTCTTGTACAGTCAGATAAAAAGCACAGGCTGTATTCTCCCTACCTTAGTGATACCTGTGTCTTCCTAGAGATAATACCTCTGAATTCATGTATGTCTGTGTCTTGGCTAGGGTTGTAGAAGGATGATATGTCTAGTTGGCCTCCTGTGTTAAATGCAGCATCATGCACACAAGGAAGGGGTTTACACATAGTTGAAAACATTTTTTATGAAGGTTTACTGGCCAAAGCAGTAGCCTGCTACAATGCTACAGCCAATTCTGATGCTAGTCTATTAATATTTTTTTTTTCAAATATGAAAATTAAATGCTTGGTCACCATCTGTTTGTTTCCTCTGCTTAGCAACTAATTACTGAGTAATAAGTACTGTATGACTCTTCAAAAGGCCTAATTGAAATGGGTATTCATATTACCTGATTTGAGTACTTAAGAAAATGCAGATGCAATTCACAGAACCATAGGAAGCTTGATCAGCATATAGTCAATAGAGAAAGGTGCATGCTTCCCCAGGAGGATTATGAAGTATCTCACTGGTGAGAAGGTCATGGGAATCTATCCTCAGTATCCATATCTGTTTTCTGAGGTAATTGCTCACCACACTTGAAATTAATTTATATGATTATTCAAAATTTTAAATTATTTATATTTCAGCTGAAAGTCTTAACATTACCTTCTAATGTTCTTAACACTTTATCCAACATTATTTGGTATTTTTGTGTTTTGATTTTTGTCTAGTACAGCAGTATGATCAGGAAAAATTCAGGTTTAAGCATGTTGACTTTCTGGCACTGTAAAGCTTGCACTGTAGGCAAGCTCTTCTCCGAATTTATTAATTCTCTTTTGATTCTTCTTTTCTAATACGAACTTCTAAATTTTCTTCTTCTGATATTCAGGCACACAAAACTGTGTGTTTTCAATTATTCCTTTTAGTTACATAATACTAACACCTTATGGGGACATCGTGAGGGAATGATTAGTATTTGCAAATACAAAAAGCCTGTGCAAATAAGGAAGAGTGTTTTAATTAACAGAACACAGCAGTGTTCTTGTGATCTGCTTTTTGTCACTTGGCTGCTTCGTTGTCTTAGTTACTTCAGTGAAAGCTAGTTGTGGAATAGTGAATATGACTGAAAATTAACAAACGAGTGTAGCTTTTTCTTTTTATAGTTGCATTTTAGAAGTATTTAAGAGTATCATGAAAGGGAAATACCTGTGAAGGACTTGTTTAACGTTTCAGATATCAGTAGATAGGTAGACATTTACATGGTGCGCTCAATAATTGCCCTTAAAACTTTTTTATCCTTTCTCGATTCCCATTGCAGCGTATGGACATGGACCGTCGCAGGGAGGATGCCAGAAACCCTAAGCGTAAGCCACGCTTGATGGAGGAGGATGAATTACCATCCTGGATTATTAAGGATGATGCTGAAGTTGAAAGGCTTACGTGTGAAGAAGAAGAAGAAAAAATATTTGGTAGAGGATCCCGTCAGCGCAGGGATGTGGACTACAGTGATGCTCTCACAGAGAAACAGTGGCTGCGGGTAGGTTGTGCCTTCTAGTTGATTGGTTGGGTTTTTTACATTTGAAATTTAGTCATTTGGGGTGGGGTTTATTTTTTTTGCTTTGAAGACTGCAGCAGGGAAAACACAATGTAGTAGTTAGGCCTAAAATATCCTTATTATCCAGCTTTTGCTGCTGTGTTGAAGGCGTAAATAAGTCTCGAACTGCACTGCAGAAACTTACATCAGTGTTTTTAAGTGCTGAATCAGGGCTATGGTAGCATTCAGTTGGAATTATTCTATTGCCATGGATCTTGACATATTTCTTACATCTTTAGGCACTTTCATATGTGTCATCTTTCAGATACCCAAAGCATTCTTTTGTGGCAGTGGAGACTAGTAATCAGTGTATATTATAACTTTCTGTGCTGGAGAAGCTGACTGTGTTTTTAAATACCTGAATTTAACCCTTTTAAGAATTTGGAAATTTTCACATAAGTTTCCTTTCTCTCAGGCTATTTCATTTCCAAATCTTGAGCATTTCTTGGCTCCACTAAGATCAAAATACCTGATAAAGGATTTAAGAATTTAAGGCCTGAAAGCAAAGATTCTAAACTTAACTCAGACAAAATTTGTGGTTTTGTGGTACTTAAGGATTCTTGCTGTTCTGTGAAATACACATCTAGTGAGTAATAATGCATGTGTCTTTTCAGAGTGGGAGTAAATATAGGAAGGAGCATGATGAGGATTGATTGTTGGAAAGTCTTTTCAGAACAAGGAAATTTGATAATATTCTGATTTCGAAAACTTATAGATAAAGTATTTTAAGAGCAAAACGAAGCTACATGGTTTGACAGAGTAAGTTTTATTGTAGAAGAACAACAGACAATACCAACCTGAATATACAGTGTAGTTTTTGTGTATAATTTGCTAAAGATAGGTAAAAATCTTAACCTACTTAGTTTCAAATGTGATGTTGGTGTGAGTGCATTGTGTAATACTGTGCTAGGAGCTAATCTGGATTGTGCTGCTTTGGGGAGAAAAGCTTTGAATGATACATCAGCTGTAAATTTAAGCAAGTCTGTGGGAGTTTTATACTTGGCATTTTCAAGGAGCGTACATCTACTCAAGGCCATTTTAAACAAATTTTTTTAAATGATGAAATACTCTGGCTGTGGCAACATAGACGTTAGCTTTGACTTTTGTGTTTTGTGTCTTGAGTTGGCTGTAATACTTGTGCTAAGTGTTTTATTTTTAAAAATGGCAACCGTAAAAGAAATCATCTGATCCCTCTTCCTTCTGCAGGCAGAATCATCCAGTCCCGTGTCGTTTATAGTAGTAGTTCATCTGACCTGTTCTTCTAGGCATTCCTGAGCAGTGAATTTAAAAATCCAGAGCAGAATGTTTTTAACTGTTTGACTTTTCCTTATATTTTACCTGAATTTTCCTGTTGGAATTAAAGCTAATTGGTTCTTGTCCTAATCACTGCTCATGCAGAACAGGCTACTACCTTTGTTTTTTTTCAACATTTTGTGTCATAGAAGAGTTGTCACCCTGTTCAGTAAATTCATAAGATTAACAACCACTGCTTATGCAGTCTTTCCCCATAGTTCCTGTTTTCTAGCTTTTTTGATTATTTTGACTGATTTCTCCTAGTTTTTCTATATATAACTGGTGTCTTTCTACGGGTTTGGTTGAAAGCTAGACATCAGAATTCCAGATGCAGCGTCATTTGAATAAGGAGGAGGAGTTCTTTCACATAACTTCTAGGATACTTACACCTCATAATCCAGTATTTCATTTTCTTAACATGAAAGGTATTCACTCATGTTAAATTTTTGATCCAGTATAAGACCTTAGTCCTTTTCTGTGGATCTACTTCTTTGCCAGCTTTTCAAAATCATGTTTCATATAGTCAGTATTTCCTTCCTGGTGAGAAGATTTAGCATACACCCTCACTGAATGATACCTGAGTTTTCTTCACGAAAATTACTCTGAATTTTAAGCCTATCCTTAGGTAAACTTCTGGTCAACTTGGTGTTCTTTTGAGATTTAGTGGGCATACCTTCTATTCTGTGTTTCCGAAGACAGTAAAAACACTGCAAAGTGCTGGACCATTTGATAAAGAGTCATTAAGGACTACTCTGAAAACAATTTCTCAGCAGGTCTCCATATACTTGATAGTGGTTTTTTTCATTGTTTGCTTCTGAGTCTGTTTCATGAGGCCAAGTTAGAAACCTTGCTACTCAAGATGGTATATATACTAACCCTTTTTCACCGTGGCTTGTTTTTCTGTTGACAGAAATTGTTCTCCCTTCTCTCTATTGTGTTGTTAAGCATGTTTTCAGATTAGCTGTTACCTAAGTCAGATTGCTTCACAGTGCACGCACTAACTCTACTGTATACATAGTTTAACATGTTTTCAGGTGTCCCTGAGAGTGTGTTGAAACAAATACAAGAGTAGGAACTGCCAACACTTTTTAGACTCCTTTTGATGGAATTACATTTATAGTGTAACACTGCTTATGCACATTCAGAATAAGACTCCTAATTGGGTAGATAATGAAATGTGAGCAAAGTTTTCTGAGTTTTTTAATCTTATTTTTCATGAGTGTAAAATGGAGTTCTTTGTCACACCCATTGGCCATTCAGCAGATTCAGCAGAATCTTTTACATCTTCTTTGAAGATGCGTTAGATTTTTCTGTAATGACATCTCTAGAATATGTCATAATAATTGTGTACAACATATTCAAGGGAATATTTAACTGTATAAACATTAAAAAATGGTGTTATATAGTTTATAAGCACTTGTATCTTGTGGCTTTGACACTGTAACCTGTAATAGTCTCATGCATATTGCATGAAAACTGTAATTAATTGTTTAATGTTAACTTGGATGCAGCAAACTACTTATATCAGTAGTTTGCTGATATAAGATAGAAGCAGTAAGTTCTGAATTGACTAATACTTTAATTCATAAGATACCCTTCTAACTGTGTTCTACAATCATGCTGTTCTCCAAAGATAGGTCTATTGTTATTGCAATATTACAGAAGGAGATTTGTTTACCAGCATCAAGGGATGCCCCTTATTTCTTTCTCTTGCTGTGGCTGCTGTTACAGCTTTATAGCTGTCTTCTCATGGGGTTTTCTGAATAAAACTTTGCATTTCTGACCAGTAAATTAGTTTCATAATATCAATGTCTAGTCTTCAGCTGTCTCTTTTTCTTTTATGTCTTATGGAGTTGACTAGATCTTTTCTAAGAAGTTTTGCCTCATTCAGCAGCCAAAGCTCTGACTGTGAAGATAACTGCTCGCCCTTTCTCAGTTGGACTCTGAACCCTCTGCTGACACACGCAACACTGAAAAGTGTAGTTCAGATCACGGCACATGCCCACAGGATCCGCTACACACTTCAGGGTCTGTATGCATGCATGTATACTGACAAGTATGTCAACTCCCTTCTTGCTAGGAGGTCAAGTACCTGAATTTGGAAGCAAGGGATGAAATAATTACAGAAGCCGTATAATCATAGACAGTATTTAGTGAGATTGTGCTGCTGCCCCGAACAACCTGTAATTCACTGACAGCCTCCCAGGAAATTTCTAAAACACAAACAGGCTTCATCACTAGCTGTCGCTGCAGCTTGCTGTTCTCTAACAGTTGGCATGACAACCATACTTCCTTAAAAAAAAAAAAACCTGTAAGGAGGAGATTGCTTCCTGATTCTACAAAGCATTTCTATGCTGGAAGTATTTCATGCATTAGCAGGTTCTGTCTTTGTATGATTTCTAATAGAACTACAAAATGCTTTACTGGATCCCATGGCATATTATTTTCTAGAGGGGTCATCTACTAAGAAATCTATTGCCTAGCACAGGTTTCAAGAAACAGAGGACTTTTTTTGAGTAGTTACAAGACCCTTAAGACAGTTGCATCTGGTTTCAGCTTCTCATTCAACTTAATTGCTGGCTAGGTGATACGAATAAAGTTTTAGTCCTTAGTTGTTCAACTAATTTGAAATAGCTTTGCATGTTGACCAGGGAAACATATCTGAGTACAAAATCAGCAATATCTCATTTACATCATGCAGAATTGCAGAAGTCATGTTTGTTTAGTTGATCTAAAAATTGTAAGTGAAATTCCGACATTTGGTTTGTAATTAGTCAGTCTTAGTTAAAGAAAACCAGTGCTGGCTTTCACACATACAGAATATCTGATGAATAGTGTTTAACATAATCATGACAAATTTTATTTGTTTATATTTACTAACTGAGGTTATGTTGTATAATAAATCAAACTACCTAGCGGGAAAATTGTTGGACACGTTTTCAAATACTTTCTCATCAGATGGAACTTTGCATAACTTTTGGATTTTACACACTCTCTAATAGTATGTTAGGTTAAGTTTGGTAGCAGAGAGTAAAGTTGGGCCAACTTGTGGCTACAACTTAGTATAAATCACTAAAAGTTTTTCAAGTAGGTTTGTGTTTTCTGAGAGACATTCACTTTTTTGTATACAACTTTAGAATCAATACTAGGAACATAATTCTAAGACCTGGTTTTGTAAACTGTGATGGTGAAATTTGATTTTACAGTAGTCTTTGTTAGATACTGAAATAGCTGAATGGAAAATTAGCATTACATTCTATAATTGTTTTAGTCTATATTGGAGGCTGAAATTCTGAGAAGGAGAAAAAAATTAACTTTTAACCCAGTGCATAGTTTATCTGAATAGTTCATGTACATAATACCCCTGCACCCCTGTTTTTTTCTCTTCATTACTCCTTTATACCATTTTTGGTTACAATTGCAAAGTTTCCTGACTTGCTGCTAAACCTGTTTAACTGTCAAGTAAGTGGGTATTTGCCCACAACATTTGAAGAAAGTTACATTCTGACCTAAACTCTGCTCTGTAGTACTGAATCGTAATTCCAATTGAATTTGTTAAGCTGTAGGGGAGAACAAGTCACATTTAGAAGACTGTCACTGGAGGGTTACAAAGTCTTCCGTCCAAGGATGTTGTCTGTTTTGTGACCAGCAATCATCAGAATGCCCCAGGTACTCTTTTCTAGTGTGCAGTTTGAGGCTGATAAGTTTTATGCATGTGGAAGCTGATTTTTTGAAGGATTAGAAAGTTGGACATGACTTTAAAGCCTTATTTAACCAAGTCATGATTATGTTCTGCATATTACTATGTATCTTTCGTGTCCTTTTCATGAAATTCAATTCAGAATCTACTTATGGAAAAAAATAGGTAGTTTTAAGTTCCAGTGAAATTAAAACTAATGAAGCAGTTTAGATGAAATGGGGTTTTCTTGGCTTTTTATGGATGAGAGGGAATTTAAATGCATCTGCCTGATACCTTCAGTTCTCTATTTTGACAAGATAATTTTGTTAGTATATAAAGAAAAGGGCCTGCTTTACACTCTGGGTGACTTTCTCAGAATGTGGAATCAGGATTGAGAGTATTAATTTGAGAGTATTAATTTTGGAAACTAAAAAAGTACTTTGAAATGCTTCTTCAGTATTTTTGAGATATTCTCCGCAAAGTAATTTTTAGTGTTTGAAATACATTCTCTTTGTGAGAAAGACCTCAAGTCAGGAAATCTGAACAGCTATTTACAAGGAATACCAATCAGTAAAACATTGCTGTATTTTCATAGTATTCTTTTTTTTTGAGTCTGTGATTTTGACTATACAATGTTATATGTAAAGTACCATAACAAATATTTCAAGTGGAATTGTGCATCTATTCCCCTCTAGAAAAATTGGAATAGTAGTGAGTGACATGTAAGTCCCTTTATGTATTTTTTAAAAATGTGAGGAGTATTGTTAGTATTAGACTAAAAGAAACTGCATTTTCTTTAAAATAGCTTTAGTTTCTGACATACCAAATTTATGTAGCCTGGAAGTTGCGAGCTAAAACTCTGGGTTTCAGGTTTTGATGTATTATTACTGTTTTGAGTGCAAATTTTTTCCTGAAAAAAAAAAGGTCCTGTGGTTAAGATGCCAGAAATACTGTTCAAATCAGCTACTAGGAGAAGGGGAGAGTGAGGAGAGACCTCCATTGCAGTCTGCAGCTTCCTCAGGAGGGGGAGCAAAGGGCAGGACTGATCTCTTCTCTCTGGTGATCAGTGGCAGACCCAAGAGAATGGCCTGAAGTTGCGTCAGGGGAGATTTAGGCTGGATATTAGGAAGAGGTTCTTTACCCAGCGTGTCGTTGGGCACTGGAACAGGCTCCCCAGGAAAGGTGTCATAGCACCAAGCCTGACAGAATTCAAGAAGTGTTTGCACAATATTCCCAGGTACATGATGTGATTCTTGGGGATGGTTCTCTCCAGGGCCAGAAGTTGCAGTAAGTGATCCTTGTGGGTCTCTTCTTACTCAGGATATTCTGCGATTCTAAAACTAAAACCTAAACAACTATTAAATAATTCACAAAATCTACAAGAAAAGAAGTCTGCATTAAAAGTGTAAAATATTATTGTTGCTGAGGCGTATGGTAATGGAACGAGAAACAGCAAACATTTTAATATTTGACTCCACTGCTATGTTCTCTGACATACTTTGACAGTAACAATGATGGGTAACATGCAGTAGCTTACCTTTTTGTCACCTATTGATTTTTGAATAAAGACAACTTTTTTCATATGTTGAAAAAAGTAAATTAAAAATAATCAATTAAAAAAATAGATGTTGCATTTGCAACATGGGTAAGAAGTTACCCATACCTTTCCAAGTGTACATTGTGGCTGAAGTATTTATTCACTCTAAGCAAACTGAGACCTTTTTTGTAGAAGGCCACCTTCTAAAGGCAGACCTGAGCAGGTGATGGGAAGCTTCATGCTGATGTTTTTCTTGCAGCCGGTGTGACAGGAAAAAGTAATTCTTCTGATGGATTGGCATATGTATGTAGAGCTCTTCTCTAGCTCTAGCTCTTCTGTAGAAGTGATAGCAATTTGTCTTGTATATAAACAATATGGAAGAACTAACATAGCAAATATGGAAGAATGGGGAAGTTTCAGACTGATTTTCTCAAAAATTACTCAGCATATCCTTAGGCATGTCACGAGTGGCAGTTAGCTTCCTGAGTCATCTTGAAGTACCTTACTTGATGAGTACAATAGTGTACTTCCTTACTCTAGCAGTAAAATTTTAATCTTAAAAAAAAATCCCACAAAAACTTTGCAGTAAACACAACCATATAATTTTGTCCTGTACTCTGAAATCATCATGTTTAGAGTGTTACAGTTTATGGTTTCATGGGTATCCATTATGTATCCTTTTCAGTTGCATCTGACCTTTTTAGCTAGAATTCGAGCTCAGAACTAAGGACTTTGTTGCTGCTTACAGACTTACTTTAGTTTTTGTATATGCATCTGTAGTATACAATACTATACTGTACATTATTCTGTTGGAAAACTTTGTGTCTTCTTAGCTCTCATTGGCTTTTTTAGGAATCTTCTTTGTTTTGTTCAGTTAGTATTTGCTCAGGTAATAGTTATTGCTTGTCAGACTGTGATTCGCATTGCAGTTTATCCCAGAAGACCAAAAAGACATTCTAGACAGGTACTGTTCATGTTATATTTTTACTTTTAGGCTGTGATTTGCATCTTAAAGGGTCAAACTGTACTGTAAGTCCTGCCACAGTCAGGTAACTGCAGCTTTAGAAGCATCCTGAAGACATGGAACTCACTGCATCACTAAGCATCACAAAATGGGTATAAGGTACATAAAAGATACACGTAACTAAACTTTTCTCAGCAACTTATCCAAAGTTTGACTTAGTTGCATTTCATGTAATCTTCCTCCAAATTCTTCTAAGTTATTAAAAAACTACATTGGAAATGTCACAAGGGGCTATCTCCTGCTGTTTATTCTTTAAACACAGTCTATTTCTATAAGCAAATTTTTTTTCCTCTGTTGGCATAGGAAGTGAGTTTTCTAACCTTTTGCCGTATATTTTTCTCATACCGTACTCTCTTATGTGCTTCCCATTCTTCATTGCCTCAGAGTACCTACATTAAAAATGATAGATCTCTAAACCCAATTTCCCATGCTATTAGAAAAATCCTTAACTTGTTTTCTGTGAATAAGAAGATACAAGAATTCTATGAACATCCACTAAAAAATAATTAAACTATAATGGTTTCTGAAAGTTGTTCATTTTTTTGCGAGATACTTTTATCTGTTTTGTTTTGGGGTTTTTTTCTTTGTTTTGTTCCCATTTAGCTATGTTCCACATTTTAAACTTGTAATAAAAAATAACTGCTGAGAATGTGCGAATGTACTTAAATATAAGGGGGGAGAAGAACATATGAGAGAAAATATTTAATGGGACGACTGTTGGCAGGAGCTGAGTTTACTTTAACATGCTTAAAGATGCCAGTTTAAGCTTTGTACTATAAGCTTCTCATGTTGCATCATTAAATACAGTAGTGTTTCAGGATACACATAAAATTTATGCTCACTTGTAAAATAGAAGTCTTTTGTTAGTCTATTCATCCATTGATCAAAAAGAAAGAAAACTTTTACTATTTTTTCTGGGCAGTTAGAAGGCACCACTGAATATCTGTTTACTTGAGAGCCAAATAATTCCCTTATTCTAAGGCTACAGATTTGGCTCAAAATTGATGATTCCACACTGGAAATCTGCTAATCATCCCTTTGTGTTTTAGTCCTCAGCTGTGTTGTTTCCATAGTAGAAGAAAAAGCATCTTGTTCTTTATAGGAAACGTTCTACTAAAACATGGTATCCTGCTGTATGTTGCCAGATGTTGTTGTTACTCCCCCTGAGTATGTTCCAGAACAAGAGTTTGTCATGTCCACTTACCTTTTCCAGTGCTTAGCATTGTCAGTTTTATTTTTACCATAGGAAAAAATGCCTGTTGCTGCAAATGTTTTCAACATTCACTGCAGGTAAATGTCCTGGAAAGAGCCAAGACTGTGGTTTCTTTTTGAAGAGCTGATCTGGTGAGGGTATAAACCCTGTCTTAGAAGAAAAAGGAGACAAAGTTCTTTGGATGCAGAAGGGCTAAGCCCTGGAAATTTTTTTTTTTTTTAATAAATTTAAAAATCCATTAATTTCCATTCTTAAGGATTGAAATTTGAGAATTTTTTCATAAAGAATAAAATCAAACATGAGAAGTCTGTCTTTAGTTGTTAGCATTATGAGCTGCAAAACATCAGCCACGCTGTTAGTCTACCGGGAGGTGACATTGCAAAGTAAAGATTTCCTACCATCTTTCACAACAGAAGAATAGCATGTCTTTTAAACAAGGTAAATGATAAGGAAAAAAGATAAATTAACATTGCTCAGAATTACTCAGAAACCTGCAACAGTAACAGTATTTTGTGAAATACAAGGTAAACAGCAATAGGAAATACTTGTCTCAGAACTGGGAAGAAAAGTCATTCTATGCACTTATTGGTGGTCAGATATAGATGTGTTTCTGATTGGTTTTTTTATGCATGATCTCCCGTGTGAAATAAACAATGTCTTACCTGACTGAGAGACAGTAAATGCCTGGAAGTTTTTTCCATGGTTTTGGATCTGGCCTTTGTTGTTGAGTATTTTCAAGACTTCATTGCAACATGTTTCCTCCTGTTCTGTGACATTTTATCAGTGAGCCTGAGCGGAATGTAGGTTTTACCAGGAATACTACTAATTGTCTTAAATATTGTTCATAATTTCTAAACTAATTAATCAGCTATTGTAGAAAGTCATTAAAAATGGAAGGAAAAAAGTAGTCTCAGAAGGCAGTAGAATGATACATCCTTCCAGTAAAAGATTTATTTTAGATCCAAAAAGGAAGATCTGGAAGCAAAACCCTCAGTACAAACTAAGCTATTACAAACTTGAAACTATTTTCCTTCTAAACTCTGAGATGCCAAGGTAGTAAAGAACATCTTCTGTTGTAGGACACGAAAGTGTTATGCTAAATTCCATGCTTGTTATTTTAAAGGAATTTAGGAAAAGGCAAGAAAAGTAATTTTCCTCACCTCCCCCTGGCACCCATCAGAAAAGGTAATTTTCTCAGGCAATTGATTTTCCTTGCCCCCTGTTCTAGGGAATATAATGTCCCTGGTTATGAAAAAGCATAACTCGATTGCCAATTCTCTCACAATACCTTTGTCAGTATACTGTCCTCTACACTCCTGAAGTAGGCTTTCATGAATCAGAATTCTGGACAAGACAGAAAAATGCTGATAAAAATTAAAAAAGGGGAGAAACCTTCCCTTTTTACACTTCCTCACTGAATAACACCAGTCACTAAATGCTCCAGAATCCTGTCTAAGCAACAAACATGCATCTCTGTGAGAGTGAACAAGATAAAGGGGAAAAAGTGAGGCATCTCTGTCATGGTAGATTTTACTTTAAGGTGAATTGCTTGTGAATCTGAAGCCAGGAAACGTATCTGCAGTATTTTCATGATAGTCTTCCAGTGTCTTTCTTAAGTTAGTTACATCTTATTGTGTCTCTCGATTTTACTTCTGATCATACCTCCAAAGATACCTGCAACTGTTTCCAGTGCCAGTGCATTAACACTATTTACTTTTTGAGTCATCAATATGTGAAAAGGCTATGAACAATCTGAAGGCAATCTCAAATACTCACTGTATCATGTACCTGAGAACTGCTATTTTAACATCCCTTTCAGAATAAGTTTATTTATCATCTGGCAACTTTCTTGCGTAGAATGTCACAGGTCTGTTATATATTGTCCTCCAGTCTTGAATGAGAGCCTTTTTTCACTGTGTTCAGAAACAAGCTATAATTCTAAGTGACAAGAATTCTTAAGCAGATAATACAGCTTTCTAAAATGAAGGGGGGAATATTTGGGAAACACAAAAAGGCAAAAAAAACGACAACAAAACTGTTCAGTGATAAAGAGTCAGAGGTTGATATGGATAGTTTCTGACATAGACTGTGTTTAGATTTCTCCCCCATCTTTCTGCTGCTTCTAGATGAGATTGGCTTGGACAAGAGGTTGTTTAAATGCAGTCTTCTTACCAAGACATTTTGAAAACTGTAGAAGATAGTTACAGATAGTTCTGTAGAACTTTTAAGGGTGTGGCTGAGTAGTTGTAGACTACAGAATATCAAGATTAAATATTAGGATATTTGACCTTAAAAATTTTTTTCAGATCAGCAAGAAAACACTGAAGATAAAAGCTTTGGTCCTATTAATACTTTAAGTAGATAACTTTTTTTTTTTTCAATGTTATGCCCTGTTGCTGTAGTTGAGACCCTTTCTCTTTAATGATAACTTACATTCTCGCATGGTTTTACCAGGTCTTTTTGGCTTCAGCCTTTAAATCAAAATGAAAAAAAAATTATTTATAATTTGCATTGTTGCTGTCCTTAATGTCTAATTAAATATAGGCAACTGGAGCTTCAGTGCAAATAATTTTCAAATGCAAAACAGAAAACAGTCTATCTTCTCCCACTTCTTAAAATACAAATTTTGGTGAAGTGAAGATGCAGACCTTAATTGAACACATGGCTGAAGGACTCAGTGTCCATAATTGCTGGAAGCTTATCTGAGAAGACTATATGTTACGAGTTGATGTGTTTTTGCAATAATTACATTGTATTCAAGTTTTTTAAGAAAACAATACCTTTGTTTCTACTTAAGTGTTGGATGGAGACTTTCTGGCCTATTCCTTATGTGGAAGAGAATGAGTCACCAGCAAAAGCGAGGAAAAACTGGATATAGTCACGAATTCTTTACCTTTGGCAGATTTTGGTTTACATTCTGTTTTCATTTTGTCCCAACAAAACCAGTCTGGTAAATCTGTTGTACAGTAATATCCAGCAAGGAGAGGAAATTCAATTAAAATAACTCTTCATCAATCCTTATAATTGTCTTCAGGTATTTTGTCATTGCACCGTTGATAGAATATCTTAAGCCCTTTCATCTAATTGTCAAGAGTTATGGTATTCTTCTTCACAGTCTTTATCTGTAGTATACTGACCTCTGTGCTATAGCATAGCAAGATATATCTGCAGTGTAAAGGAACTTTAGAAAGCCAAGAAATAATTCTAACACATGGAAATTAGAAGCAGTCCCAGACATAGGAATGATACCGTTAAAGAATAAACAAGAGAGCTGGATTTTGAAGAGATCATTATAAGAACGTGAACATCAGGGTGTTCGAAGTTGAAGTCTTCATTTGTTGCCAGATTTAATCTGAGAAAAAATGTAAAATGAAAAGTGGTAGGGTTTCAAATAGAGGGGGAAAAGAACTTCTCTTGGAATATCAATGGAATTTTCCGAGAAGGATTATGTTGAAGAGAGAAATTGGTAGGGGCAGGTAGATGTCGTTTTAGTGCTTTCAGTGTTTATTGTTAGCCATCCATAGGGTTCTTCTCTTTTAGTATGGTAAATGGGAACTTCATTTTGCAAAGCAGTCATCTGTTGTTCATTACTGCACTACTGACATGTTTTTTGGTTTTAAGTGCTTAACATCCCTTAAGCTTAGTCATAGCCCTTAAGCTTAGTCATAGCCCTTAAGCTTAGTCATAGCCCTTAAGCTATGACTTGGCCATAGTAAGTATAGTGCCCAGTTAAGTTATTTGTTGTTCCCAGAAAAGCTCGTTCTTTTAGAACCTTTGCATGATTGGTTTAGTATTTATGTTCAGGAAGCTGGGAAGGTATTTTTTTTTTTTTTGTTCACCTCTGTTTTATCTGCTTTCTGTGGAAACATTGGGTTTAATTAGCATGCTAGCAAATCTCTTCACATGATAATAGCTCTCTTCCAACTTTGCCAGTTGGAAAGACACAGGGCACTGATGTTTGAAGGGAAGGGGTAAGTTCTCTAAATGTTCATTTCATTATGATAAAATTGGAGAGGGACACAGGAATAGGTCTCATGTCCTGTTTCCCATTTGTCTAAGCAGCATCAATCAGACTTATTACATGGCTCCCTGCTACTTCTGGTTTATGTGTCCAGTTTCCTTGACTATAAGTAGTAGCAGTAGCTTTCACTGTGCCTCAGCTTTCTCACAACCACACTGTGAGAAATCAAAGGAAAAATAATTATATATTACAGTGTTGTGCCATCCAAATGAGACGGGCTTGGACAGCAAAACTGATTTTTATTTTAAGATGAGCACCTCCATTGATTCACTCTGTGATCACACTTGAGTGAAATTATATTAAAATTAATACAAGGCTTCCTGTGAAATTATATTAAAACTAATATAAGGCCTAGTCAATTGTTGACTTGCAGAAGGTAGTCCTGAAACAAAACTCAGAGGTGTAGCTCTTAGTGCTTGTTTGAGTCTATAATTCTGAATTGAAAAGGTGTTCAGTCATGGTGCTGTGTCATGCTCTCCAGAAGAAGTTAAGAATACATCTGTAATGTCCTGTCCTTCAAATGGAGAAACAAAACAGTTTGCATTTCATCCTTACTTTGTTTCTGTGGTTCTCATGTAGTGTATCCATATTCACTAAGAATACTTTCACCTCAGAACAGCTATTTTCCTTTCTCAAGGGAAAAACATAATTGCAAGCAGCAATAGGAAGGCAGACTGTCTCAGAAGTAACTTCTACTTGCCTCCTTACAAATACATTTTTGTGCTTAGGAGGTGGGGGCTTCTTTTTGGAGGAACACAGTTTAATTTCCTTAATCCATGATCAGTGTGCTCTTTCTTAAAATTCTGGTGTCCTGAGAAGCCAGTGCACTCTTAGCTCTTTAGCAATGAAATTGTTTCATGCGCATGGACTAGATTACAGCAATAAGAGAGAGTCAGAAAAGCAGGAACATTTTGTCAGTATGGAACTTAACGTGGGGTCCTCCAAGGTGTATTTGCCTTTTGTGAGGCACTCAGCAACTTGCAAAATTTGACATTAAATTTTTACAGCTTTCTTCCAAGAAAATGAGGTTTCCAAATATTTTTTGTAGTGTTTTGTCCAGTTTCCTAAAGGGAAGGAAAGTGTTAAATTTTTATTTGTGTACTATTTTCCTTGACTCCCTTGCTGTTCACCTCACTAATCCAGAGGCGTTTGAGCATGGGAGATGTCTGTGTTATTTTGCACTCTCACACAGCCCATCATCTGTCAGGAACTGGAGATTTTTGCCTGGGATTTGTATCATTATCGTACTGATAAAGGTTTGGAAGGGCATTGTCTTTGGTATAGCACTTAAGCCCTAGAAAAGTAAGCTTTTCTAACAAAGAGCTCAGTCAGATGAATTAGCTTAATAAATATTTCGTTGCTAATACACACATGCTTGGATCATATGTGTAGACATATGCACAAATCATTAATCTGTCTGCTGATAATTCATTTATGTGGTACGGTTTTAAGCCATCTTTTGAGGCAGAATAAATCATACAGGTTTAGTTTTAAATATTACTGTTTATATACAAAATACAAATCTACCACTATGTTGAGAGTCATAATAGCCACATTTTTGTACTTCTGGTAATGTCACACTGATTTTCAAGTGGGATCACTAAAGTCTTAAATTAAGGAAAACTGTCCGAGTTTACATTCACCCATAGAAGTTTTGAAAGCTTAGTATAAACTGATACATTACTGGTTCAGTTGAAAGTTTAACATCTGTTTGCAGATCTGTAGTTTGCTAAGAATTAATTTGCTACCTGCTAGTTACTAATTTTAAGAGTGCGGGAGTATAAGTTACTTGACTTGGGTTTTATTTTTATCATTTGTCTTTACTACAAAGCTATATATAATATTAAAAAAAAAACACAAAAAAACCCACACACATACACAAAAAACAAACAAACAAAAAAAACCAAAAAAAACCCACAATGTTTTTCACTTTTATCTTTTCTTTTTGTGAATATTTATTTTCAAATATATTGCCTACTCCAAGCAAGAATTTTATGCAGAAATCTGAAATGAGATGTTAGTAAACTCTGTGATGACAGGACCACTGTGAATTTTTTTAGTGGTAGAAAATCTGCCAAGCAAGCAGAAATATAAATACATTGTAGTTAAGCGAAGACCAGTTTTGTGAAGGACAACAAAATACTACCAAAGTTAACAGAATGATAACTTGGTTTGGTTTAGGGGTTTTTTTCTAATTTTTTGTAAATGAGAATATATTTTTTCATCAGTTTCAGTAACCAAACCTGATCTGTTCACTGCAAAGCAATAGGAATACATTTTCTGTAATAAATGCATCTTTAAAATGCATGCAACCTATTTCAGTTTTCAAATCATACATGAAATTTTCTAATTGTGCTGTAATTACTAAAATGCTAACAAGAATCAGTAACTGCTCAGCTAAAGATCTAACTTGAATGCCTAGAATAATAAGGGGAGAAATATGATAAGTAGTTGTCAATATTAAAAAGCAGGCTGAAGGAGGAAGGCTTCGGGCCTTGTAGTAGGTAGAATGAAACAGCAGATTTCAGTATCCACAATCCTTTCAGTATTAAATTTTCAGTAAAATAAAATTACTTGTATATGAAAACATAGCCTTTCCCCAGCTCTCTTTTTTTTCCTGATCAGCTGATGAAGAGACTAGCAGCTCGCTGCTTTGCTGGCTTGTTAATTTTATCCCCACTAACTGTGATTTCCGATAGCCGGCCTGCTGATAGTGGTAAGGTAAATATCCTTTTTCATTGCCGTCTTGAAGATTCAGTAGAACTACATCACAGGCATGTGTAGGTGTGTAACACATCAAAAGTCAGTGTTCTCCGTGTTTCAGTGTACAACCGAGTGCTCGAGGAGAGCAGTGACATTAACTGTTGACAGCCTTGCATACTGTATTTATTATTAGCTTTTGTAGCTTCCAAGATATGCCGAGAAATTTCCTTTTCTTAATCTTTGTTAGCCTCAGTGGTTTATAGCGCTGTCCTGCTTTATCCAGATGAATATTAATGAATTTGTGTGCAGGTTTTTTTTTTCCTTCTCTTTTCTTCATAACTCATTAGATCTCAAGCCTCCTTCATAGTGTTTATCTGAACGCTGTGGAAGCATGATGTAAATTGTCTTTTGATTATTAAGGCCTAGTTTCAGGCTGTCTCTAAGGATTCTGCGTTTGTGTTTGTTCTGTGGATTTGCACATCGGAGGATGCATAGGAAACAGATTTCAAAATCCCACTGGTATTTTTAACATGCCAGGTTGTTTTGTGTTATGCATTAGGTTTTGTTCACGAAATGTTTTTGAAGAGACATTGTATACAGTTGAGAAAAATTACGTCTGGGTTGTAATCACTTTTTAATATTGATTGTTGTGCTCACATGATCATAAATATTAGCCATGTTTGATGCTGTGGAGAAATGAAGGTAATTGCTTTAGGATTAGAGCTCTTTCAGCTGCAAGAAAGGATTGATTAGCATTTGCATGTACTCAAGGCAATATTGAGGCAAAAGCAACAAATATCAACATCAGTTATATGAAAGCATTAATCAGAAAGCCTTAATTTTAAGATTTTTTGTTTAATTTTTATTTCAATTCTCTTATGATCTGGTATTTTTTATTTGTTTTCTTTTGTTGGCTTTTTCAAATCAAGAAAAGTTCAGCTTCTTGCTTTATAACATGGATCTGACAGTGTATGTGAACAGGTTCCCTTTATTCCTAGTTTGGTTTTTCGTAGCAATTTTTTTATCCCTCTGCGTAGAGCTGCTGTGTCTGGTTAAAAGCATACATCCAGGTAATTGAAACAAGTGTTCAATGTCTGTGACTATGTGTGCAGCTTGGTTTTTGGGGTGGGTTTTTTTCATTCCCATGTTGTGAGAGCTTTTTACAGTAAACGCTGTACTGTCAGTGCTTCTGCCTACCTCCTGGTTACTATTCTAGAAGAAAATGATACATTTTAGAGATGGTTTTAACAGGCCATTTAAAAGTTGCTTAAAACATTTGGAAGAGAAGTTGAGTTGTTACTGCATGAAGTATCTCTGTGTTGTTTGTATGCACAAAGAATTGTGTGTGAGTTGGCTTTGGGAGCTAAGCACAATTTAGATTATCCCGTTTGAAACATGTGATACCAGAGTCTGTTTGGCGTGGAACTATATAACCCAGAACTAACACTGATATGAAAAAATTAATGTTTGTTGTACACTTACTGAGACAATACCACAGGCTGTGATTTGGTGCGGAATTCAAGGTTCAGATGAACAATGCACCTATTTAGAGAAAGGACAGTGGGATTCTAAGGACAAATTAATGTTCAGTGTCTCTTTGGTTGCCAGCAACTCAGTTGTACTCCTCTTTATAAATAAACTGAACATTTTGAGTTGAATTATTGACATCCTGTGGAGTTGCATTGGGTTTTGTTGTGGTTGGTTTTAAATACAGTTTTTACCTTTGCAATATCTGTTTTGTTTAAAAATCATACTTTTTGAATCCATGGTTGTCAGGCAATTGAAGACGGCAATTTGGAAGAAATGGAAGAGGAAGTTCGGCTTAAAAAACGGAAGAGACGAAGAAACGTGGACAAAGATTCTGGGAAGGAGGATGGAGAGAAAGCAAAGAAAAGAAGAGGCAGACCTCCTGCAGAGAAGTTGTCACCCAACCCACCTAAACTGACAAAACAAATGAATGCTATCATTGATACTGTGATAAACTACAAGGATAGGTGAGCTTAGAGATGGTCTCTATCTATTGCATGTCCTCTCTCCCTCTCTACCGATATCGATCTCTGTGTTTTATAACAGTTTCATTTTTTTCAGTCTTCAGAAGGACTTGCTGACACAGCTTTTCAGATAAGTAATTCCACTTAGGGCCTGATCCTGGAAGTCTCAGACTTAGGATATTTTAAGACTCATCTGATAGAAAGTTGTTGAAACGCAATTACAAAAAGTAAGCATAGAGCTCCTGCTTAAGAGTAAAGTCATTCTGCTCAGAAGGTGTACTTAAGAACATTTAGCTTGAGTGGGATTTTCGTTCAGTGTAGTGGTGCAGCATGTGTTGAGATTAATCTTTTCAAAGACATGGCTATCAATGCAAGTTTGCATGGGTCTCGCCATGACCTGAAAGACTGCCCAGAATGCCTAGGGTACGTATCAGGAGTGTCAGAGCTGCCAAAAGAAAAAGTACAGAACTATTGAGTAATATGTTGTCCACAGAAGAGATGGATTCTTGTTTGTCAAGCAGTTCCTATTTTCAGCTTAAAAAAATGCTAGATAGCTGGACCTCAGGAAAAAAATATTCCTTCTGATCTGAAATGCCATCTGAAGACTTCTGTTCTGCAAGTTTTCAGATGAAAACATCTGTACTTCATGGGCAAGAAATTGAGAATTAGTTCGTAACATCTTTGAGTCAAACTTGATTGAGAAAGTTATATTTTAACTCAGCTTCTATCTGTCAAAAATCAGTAGATCCTTCTCATGTACTTGTCCCATCTTTGCTATACAGTGAATTACTTAAATCATATAAGCACCTTTTATAAACTAAATTAATAATAAATGCATTCAGAGAAAGTCAAGAAGTGTTTGCATTAGGTGACCTGCATAGGTGTAACAAAGTAATTTTTGCCTGTAAACAATTTTCAGTTTGTGACTTTAAATGGCAACTTACACTTTGCCCTTTTTTGCAGCTACTATTCTGGCTCTACCTGTACAAGGGTGACTTCTGTGGTACTTGGCGAAGCACACACTGCTGTGATGCATGACTCTTTTGGCATGTAACTGTTACAGTGAACCTTTCTGTGATCTGTGGGCTCTGTCTAGAGCACATCCTAAAGTTTGTTGGAACAGCATTCACAGCAACAAATATGATGAGGAGGAATCTGACTACCATCTCAGTGTATTTAGTTGACTGTGACTCCCAACTAATAATATAGCTGAGAAGGGAGGAGTGTTTAAGTTCAGGTATTCCAGTCAGGGCTGCAAGGATTTTGCGTTCTCGGCCTTGAACCTTGTCCTGAAGCTAAGCACTTCTTATCAGGATGCCTATTTCTCACTTTTAAAATAGCAAGCGGAAGTTACTTCTGCTAACCTCCAGTAGGGGATAACTACTGATAGTAACTGATAGTTACTGGGGAGGTTAAAGATTTTTGCCTGACGTTTGTGCCCCAGGAAGTTCCTATTTGATTTCTGTCAAAAAAATTAACCACTGATCTATTATGTAGTTACAAGGCATACTGTTCCCTCTCCCAGGAGCCCACATCTATGCAAGACAGATTGTTCCCAATTTAAAAACTGTATGAAGCTCTATTCTGTAACAAATTAAAGATGCCTGTTAAAGTGAGGTATTCAGTGCTATGAGATATACAGAGGAGTTCCAAGTTTCTGCGTTCTGATTTTTTTGTGAGCTAACATCAAACCACTCAATCCTGTGAAAGCTGGGGCAGAACAGAATTGCACATTTAGGCATCAGGAAACTACAACATCTTAAAACTCTTTGGAGCTAACTTTGCTTTAGAGTTCAATTACTATTTTCAGGATTTGCCGCTTTAGAATTAAGTGGATTTTAGGTGTTGGAACCCCTCAGCTTTGTTGGGGGTTCATGTTTGTTCAGCTCTGGGCTTTTGTGTGTGTGAAAGCAATTGGGGCAAGTATAGAGGGACAGGTTAATTGGAAGAAAAGTAGGCCATGAGCTTCATCTGGGGAAAAAAAATGGGTTTTCTTGTATTTAGTATTTGAATGCTTGAAGTCATCTTTGTCTTAAGCTAAAATTTTCAGTGCTAATAGATGATTCATCTTTTCTTCATGGTAAGTCCAGTGGGCTGATTCAGACTATGGAGAACTGATTGTGTCCCAAAAGGTGGTCCGGTGATACCTATCCAAAATCTTACTGACTTTGGCCTGAGTTACTTTGTCAGAACCAATTCTACAATCTTTAGTAAGTTTTGTTGTAGTTTAAAGGGCAGCATGCAAAAGAATCAAAGGAATACATTACTAAACTAATAAGCCTCTGCATACTTTAGCTCATGTTTTCCCTTACTTTTGAGAAATACAGAAGTACGTCCTTGTAAATACAGAACGACTTCTCTGTTCTTATTAAAATCTTTCTTTAAAAGAAAATTAAAATCTGTGGTGCTCACAAAAATCTGGAGTACCAGTTGGCTGCTTTTCTGTGGCGATGCTGTATAATGTTGCTGCAGGGAAGGATTCTCCAGTGCTTTCCTAACTGTCTAGTACTTACTCGACTTCTGTTGTAGGCAGCTGGGGACAAGTATCATCCTTTCCTTCCTTATTTAAGAACCATCCAAAAAGATAGGCTGGGTTGTCTATGTCAAGGAAAGCTAAAGGTTACAACAATACAAACAATAAACTGTAGGAAATTGAAGTTTGAACCACATGATTATTATGTAAAGGTCAAAAAGTGTTTAAACAGACATATTAGCAACATTTGAGGTAAATGTTCAGTGTGGAGAAATACAGCATATGATTGTCTGAAAAGGAAATTCAGAGGTAGTTATCCAGGTATTTGTAAAGCTGAATTAAAGAACTCCATGCGAGAGTGGAAGTTAGCATTTAGGTTGGTTTGCTGTTTATCTTTGTTGTGTCGTCAGTGCAATTTCAACCTTTTATTTAGATTTTTTTCTTATGCCGTGCAGTATAGCAACTCAGCTATTTCCTTTTATTCCCATCATGAATCCCAAAATTTTAATGAAACATTACGTTGACAATGTGTTTAATAGTTCTTAGAGAGCAATTTTTAAGTAAAAGCTGATTTTCTTTGGATCTTTCTAGAGAGCTAGGAATATACTGAAGGAGAGAAAACTGCAGTGAGATTTGACTTGACCGGCAGCCAGCATTAGTTTCCTGAAATTATGGTACCTGGGGTGTGTCCCATATAATAAAGAAAATAGTTAAAAAAGAGAAGAAGTACAAAGATGCAAGGCACTGTGAAAATGTACGACTTGGACTTTTTAGATGCCTTTGGTGTGAGAGTTGTTGAGGTCCTTGTCAAGCTGACTATACTTGCATCTTGCAGCCTGTTTTGCTTTGGATTCCAGTGTTGGGAGATGCGCTTCAAGCTTTTCTTCGTGTTGATAGGCATTTCTTTATCTTATCTGTATATTTGTCCTTGTTAACTGGAAACAGATAGTGATACCTCAGTCTGAAGAACTGTAGGGTTTATGCTCCAAATCATTAAATAAAAATCACTATTGAAGTCACTTTTTAAAGGCACCTGTGCTTTTATTACTGAGTTTTCAGTATCAAACCATAAAACATGCCAACTGTAGATACAGAGCAGTACTTACAGATGCAGATCCTTTTTTACTCTTCTGTACTGCTTTGCTGTCACAGGTAAAGCTGAATTAGTCTATGTTTCATCTTAATGGTTTAGAATGGAGAATAGGTTTGTAATGAAGCAGAAGTAAGAGAGAAGATATGGTCAGCATGCTCTGACTTCTAGTCATCTGATCTAGTGAAAGATGTCCCTGCCTACCCACAGCAGGGAAGTTGAACTAGTTTATCTTCAGAGGTCCCTTCCAACCCAAACCATTCTATGATTCTGTGAGTTTGGTAAAGCACTTTTTAGGACACCACAGGAAAATTATAAGCTAATATGAAAGAAAGAGTAGATTAATGAGTAAGCTCACTAATCTGAGTGAAAACAAGCAAAAATATATAATTGAAGGCACTGTTAAAAAAGGAGCTGTTAAACTGGAAAGAAGATACCACAAAAGTTCTTCAACCATTGGTGTTGGCTTACATCACAATATATTTATTATATTTATTAAATGAGGAATGTCCTAGCCAAAATCTAAAATGTTATAATATCAATATTGGCATGATACAGCAGACTGGACACAGTTAAGTCTGGAGTAAAAGAAATGGCATGAAATACAGTACCTCAGAGTGCATTATATGGTACTTACAGACTTTAAATAGGGAACTTCTCTTTTGGTTCAAGTATCAGTTCAAGTGGAACTGAAAGAAAAATAATTACCTGGGCAGAGAAATTAACTGATCAAAGCCAACTACAATCCATCAGTATTATCCAGCCATAAGAAGATAGGAGCTTCACACAGACACTATTGCCTGTGTGGATGTGGAAATACTCATTATAAGTGTGTGTCCTTGTATGTGACACTGTTAATGCTTCTGAGTTGCTGTACATAGTACTTGAATGTTTTTCCTTTCAAAAAAGATGAGTTTACACTGTGACAAGTGTAAGTAATTATTTCAGTGATAAGTAGCATGGGAGAGCCTTGCAAGAGGAAACAGGTTGGTTTGTTTATCCAAACATAGCACAATCTTGAGAGGGGAAGATGATTACTCTCAGTAAATTCACTGAAAAGAAGGGAAACCTAAACACAAGAAGAGTCTAGAAATATGTAAAAATACAGGATGGTGGCCACAATATATGAGCATATATAAGCATTCCTTAGTTCATACAAGTTATTAATTAAAAGTTGTGGAACCTTTCCGTATGAAGTAGTGGGACAGAAATAACTAAGTAGATTTAACCTTGGATCCTTGATTGAAAATCTTACATACGATTATTTACAATACCAAGACCTTAGATTGAAGGTCCTGGAAGCACCTTTCCAGTTACACATTGATCCCAATTCTCCGAAACAAAGCATGTGCATCATCTTTGCAGACTGCTTTTGCAATAATACATATTAATCTGAGATTTTGTTGCAGTTATTTCTTAAACTAAGATTTAGGTGCCTCTACAGCCCTGTAACTTGTTGTAATCTTGCAGTGTAAAACACCTTTTTAGAAGAGAGCAAGTTGGAATGCATCAGTCCAGCATTATTGTCACATGTTTTTCCAGTTCCGATGCTTTTAATCTGTCTTTCCTTCCCTCTAAAATAGAAACAATTATTGTAGACTCATATGTGTAATATTTATGTTATGCTTTCAAAAAACAAGAACACAGAATCACAAAATGGGCCAGATTAGAAGAGACTGTAGTGGGTCATCTGGTTCAACTTCCCTGCTCAAGCAGGGTCATCTTAGAGCACATGGCCAGGATTGCATCCAGATGGTTCTGGAATATCTTCAGTGAGAGAGACTCCACAACCTCTCTGAACAGTCTGTTCCAGTGCTCAATCACCTGCACAGTAAAGTTCTTCCTCATGTTCACGTAGAACTTCCTGTGCATCAGTTTCTGCCCATTGCCTCTTGTCCTGTTGCATGGCATCACCAAATCAGTTTGGCACACAAAAAGTAGTTTGCATGTCCAGTAAAATGCTTGAAAGCGGGAACAATTTTACTGGATTTTTTTACAAAAAATTTTACATTTTTCGTATGCCAAATTTGAGCCCCAGCTGCTGAGTTTTCATTATGCACATGCAGACTTAGTCTCCCAAACAATCTTTTTCCTCTTTTGAAGTTTTATTTCAGAGGAAGACAAACTGTTAAGTGTTACTTACTTTTTCTGATTGTTAAAATTAAGTGGAGAAAATGAATGATACTTCGTTCCAGCAGGACTAGGAATGTGATTGACCTCATGGACTGTCAGCACTGGTGAGGCCACACCTCGAATCCTGTGTTCAGTTTTGGTCCACTCACTCCCAGAAGGATACTAAGGTGCTGTAGTATGTCCAGAGAAGGGCAACAGAGCTGATGAAGTATCTGGAGCACAAATCTGTTGAGGAGCAGCTGAGAGAGCTGTGGTTGTTTAGACTGGAGAAGAGAAGGCTGAAGGGGGGATGTTAGCACTTTCTACAACTACCTGAAAGGAGGTGGTTGCAAGGTGGGGACAGCCTCTTCTGCCTGGTAACAAGTAAGAGAACAAAAGGAAATGGCCTCAGGTTGCCGCAGGGAGGTTTAGATTGGATACTGGGAAAAACTTCATTGAAAGGATGGTCTGGCATTGGAACAGGCTGCCCAGGGAAGTAGTTAAGTCACCATCCCCAGTGTTGAAAAATCATGTGGATGTGGCACATAGGGACATGGTGTACTGGTAGACTTGGCAGTGCTGGGTTAATGGTTGAACTGGATGATATTAGCGGTCTTTTTCAACCTAACCAATTTTGTGAGTCTGTGATTCATAGCTTGTAATCATTCAGCTTCCTTACAAACCCACTGTTCTCTTCTGCCTTGCCTCAGAGTTTGATGTTTCCTGTCTAGGTGCCGGTTTGATGCTACCCCTAGTTTGCATTAACTTTGCTTAAAGCAACAGCTGAACACAGGAGTCCCAGGATGCTGATAGCTCTATGTCATACAGAGTGATTTTCATTTGTGCTCTGCTTACTGTTTGCTCTGTTCATAGATTTAAAGTAAGGACTTGCATGGTGTACTGGTTATCTTCACAAAGCCTCCTCCCAGTATTGGGTAGCTGTTGACTGCATTTTAATAAAGCTGATAAGAAAACTGGAAGGTGGAGTTGTTGTGCCTTTTTCCTGCTTGACAAGAGGCTACCCTTGTCTGTGGTGCTTAGCATTTTGATCACTCCATCATTAAAGCCAACATGTTTAAATTTGTGCCCATAGTACTCTAATTTTGATGACATAGCTCAGGGAGAGAGTATTTTTCCTGTATGTGAAATGGATTTTATTCAGACTATTTTCAGCTGTTTTCTCAAGTTGCCAGTTTTTAACTGTTGTAAAATGAAGAGTAGTATAATTAGCCATCACTAATCTAATGAATAATTAATTATGCCAACTGATACTCTTGGATATTCAAACACACAAAGTAAATAATTCTTATTTATAACCAAGCCCAGGTTATGGAGTACGTAGCCATATGTCAAACCCAGGAATTATATGTTTAATTTTTTTTGTCCACTCCCATTCAATGATGGGGACAAGTCCACCATGTATTACTGCAGTCAGTTCCAAAAAGGAACCATTAAGTACATTTAATGAAAATTAGTAATCTCCCTACATAGCTGGTTTACTGTTGTTAAATAGCAAGGAACCACCTCACTATGTCAGCTCTTCTAATTCTCCTCTCCCACACTCGTTTGTTTTTTTTTTAAAATAGCATTCTTGTGAGTTGCATTTGATTTAAAGTTGTACTTACCAAGCCATGGTTCTGATTGTGAGCATGCGGGCAAGGGTGCAGAACGCTTCATTCTACCCACTCAAAATTGAATTTCAGTATTGTTAAAAGTTTGAAATTTGCCAGAAGTACAAGAACATGTTGAAGTTTCACCTTCATAGTTGTCTCTCCTTTTGATTTCAAAGGAGAAAGAGTACTAATACTTCTGTCAGGTCTGTGGCAGCTTATTTCTGGCCAAATACTACTCGGGAAAATAAATACAAAAAGAGCCTTGTACAAATGACGTTCCTGCATTTCATTTCACTGAAGATAATACTGACTAAACAGGTAGAATTATATGCTGGTATGCACCTTGTAAGCAGTTTGACAAAACTGAGAGAAAATCGAAACACTGAGCACAAATATTTTTCTAACCAAAAATATTTTTTAAATGAGAAGTATTTCGTAATGATTTTTTAACTTGCACAGCATGCAAGTATTTTTAACATGAGCAAACACAGGACTAGCATGGTAAACTGATGCAGTAGCAGTGAACTGTCACTCACAGTTCTTTTGCAGTCAGGTCTTTTAATTTATTCTGGTCCTTCTTCCTTTCAGCACATAGCCTGGTAGTTGCTAGGCAACCATAAGTGATTTTTACTGCGCATGATTTCTATGTGGTAGTTGTTGTGGTTATTATTTTCTAATTACATAAGCGGGGACAAGGATTAAAATCAGAGTTGTATTAATAATTACCAATTTTCTCCTACTGTATCTACAACACAGCAGTTTGAGATTATGTTAGAAAAGATCACATTTTTTTATAGTATGGATGCACATATACAAAGAGAGTGTAAGATAAATAGTACTTCTTTGTGAGAGTAGGTTCTATAAAAAGGATAGAATAAGCTATTATTGATCTGAGTAGACAAAATCATACTCTAGTGTTTTGTCTGTTGTGTATTTCATGCCCTTAGTGCTTTTACTTTCATTGCCTTAAAAGATTCTCAGTAATTAATTATATCAAAAGCTGGAAGGTTTTCTCTGGCATTCCTAGTTAGTAAAATGTGTGAATAAATCACAGTTGGCTGGTTCTGTACCAAAAAATATAGCTGTTTAATAATTTATTACTGTTGTATTTTTAAAATAAAATACAGTATGAAGGTGATTGTGTGTATATAAAAAGAGAACAAAATACAGCCATGACATAAAAAGCTATAATCATCAAGAGCTCTTTCAATAGGACAAATATACTAAACATGTTTTAAAATTTGATCAAAATTATTTTATTAGTAGCTGTTTCCTTTATGCTGAAGTCATTCTGTTTGGTATTAGATTCTGAACTGCAACTGAAGAAACACCAGCTTCAATGGTTTAGTAATTTTACTCGTATAGATATTTCTGTTAAAGCTGCTGAGATTCAAACAGGGCATTGATAACTCAGTCCTTCTGCATAGCCAATCCCCATTCAAACTGTGCAAAGGTGCAGGAAGGTAAATTACAGTGTGCTGTGTAATGATGCAACAGGATACTGCTTTGCTTTTCCTCAGGATCAGTGCCTTGCATATATAAGTTGTGCACTGATCACTTAATGAATAGCTGAATTCCTCCTGGACTTTTTTTTTATGATCATAAGTAGTCTGAATGTTTCACAGATATAGAGCTTCTTTCACATCATTTTATTCTCGTTTTACAAATGGAGAATAGGAACTTAAATTTCAAGATACCATTTGGGCACCAGAGATCTGATTTCTGGTGTTCTTAGTGTTGTATATGTTCAGAACAGATTTCACTGATCTCAGTTGCAGCTGTGACTGCTCAACATTTCCCTCTATTAATAAAATAAAATAAAAAAGGTCCTCAATTTGCAAAGAAATAGAAACACATTGATTTAGCCAGTTGCATAGTGTGTACTTAATGCATTGCTTTTCCTTGTATTGCTTCCAGTTTCACTTTGAGAGGGCAGTCTGTGATGAAGAGAGGTTCTGTCATGTGGCGTGACAGTCACGCAGGTCATGAACAAGATTGGTGCCTTTAAATCCATAGTATAAACACTTTGACAGGAGAAGTATGAAAGTAATGAATTTGTGACTCTGTACCAAAGATGGCAGGTGCAGTGGCCGGAATTCCACAATTCTTTGCTGGCAGGAGAGAAATAGTAAGACTTGTCATTTTATGATTTGCTCTGTTTCAGTAACAGGGTGCTTCCCAAATAAATTAGATCTCTTGAGTGAAATTGCTAGTAGCTACCACTGAGGTGTGAGTGGCATCTTGGAGTATCTATCCCAAGAGCTCTTTGGGGTAGACCTCACTGTCATCTTTCCTGGCTGAGATGCACCGTACACCCACCGCCTTGTCTCACCCTGCAGCAGCACACCCCAGAGTGCCCTCAGGCATGTGCCGTAAACTTGCTGGGATCGAGGAGTTACTGATGAGCAGGCAAGGGGAGCGGCTTCTGCTGCTGCAAGTCCGACAAAAGTTATCAGGATGAGACAGAGGCTTTTGGTTTCTCAGTCTGAATTGTATGAAAAAATATTCTAGCTGCTAGTTGGTGCCCAGGATATTGGTGGAACAACACTAATTAGCAGTCTGCAGTTAGAGCATTTACACTGTTGTCCTCTCTGATGCAAGGAGCACCATTGTCCCAGGACCATTCGGAGAACAATAAAAAATCGAGAATTAGGTGAGCACCAGCTAGTTAGGAAATGAGGAAAATCTCTTTATTCCTACTTATTCATTAGTCTCTCAGTTACATAAGAAAAATAGTACCTTCTCAAATTCTAGTGTTATTTCAGGCATTAAGAAATGCATAAGGTATAGTAAGCATTCATTACTTCCATAAAGGGCAGAGCTGTTATGTGCTTTTTATCATCCTTATCCTCCACTACAGAATTGCTTCAGTTAAATTTCAATTCAGTTTTAGTGTAATGTGTCTCATAAGATCCTACAGCACTCTGGAGGATGACTGTGAGAGAGAAGCTCAGGCGGAGACCAGGACTTGGCAGCCTTCTTGCCCAACTCTGTGGTATTCCTGAGTTACCATCTGAAGATGCAGCTGAGAAAACAGGGCGTTTTTGGTGTAGCTGTGAGAGAAGGAAGCATTTCAATGTGAACTGGGAAATGCTCATGAATGCTATGTGCGGTGAACTACCGTTCTTCACAGCAGAGCTTTTTTCTGCTCCTTTGTGAGAAAAATGACAGGCATGCGGGGAAAAAAAACAAAACAACTAAGTCCATAAGTACCTTCAACACATTTCCTCTCCAGGTGACTTACAGTCATGTATTATATTGGAAACCGCAATTAAGAAGATTTTAAAAAGACCCTCAACTTGAAAGTGTTAAAATGGCTATTAAAAAAGGATAAACTATGTGAAATATGGGAATCTTAGAAATTCTGAACACCTGTAAGTAAGTGATAGGCAATATTCCTAGAGTATGAAAGTTTTATAGATAACCTATCAGTTTATTTCAGATGACTGAAAGAGTACAAATTGCAGTAGTGATTTTCACTATAGTTGCAATGATTTTCCCAAAAACCCTATAGTAATTAATAGAAAACCTAGACTAACATCTCGTTAGTCCAGTAGCAGTCAGCATATAGTATAATGGAAATCAGTATGAACAAATAGTGTGCTATGATGAGGAATTACAAAACCAACTATAAAGTGATGAAGAAGAAGATAAACTGAAGAGTGACAGAAGGGACACTTCTGATCAAATCCTGATCCCGCTTCTGTAAAGCTTATTATACATAATGATTTTGAATTATGATGATAACTTAGGACAGCACTTTTAAATTGTAAATTAATTATCTGTATCAAATTTAAAAATCAGGGGTCAGTTTCTAATTATTTGAAAAAAAATGATTTTATTTGTTTTTATTTGTGCTTATGTGCTTTTTTGAGGAAGTTGAAGTAGTTCTTTTCATTATGGTTTGTTTTTCTCAACAGTTCAGGACGGCAGCTAAGTGAAGTCTTCATTCAGCTCCCGTCTCGGAAAGAATTACCGGAGTATTATGAATTGATTAGAAAACCAGTTGACTTCAAAAAGATAAAGGTAGGAACCGCTTTTGGAAGTGGAGATTTCTCTTTTTGTTTTTATTGTACAAAAAGGTGGGCATAAAGTCATCTTTAAAATGGCAACATGAATATTGCATGTACCTGTATTTGTGGCATTAATTTTAAACATTGTTACACATCTTTTTAGTAATTTTGTTTAGTGTATATTGCAGTGTAACACTGTCATTTCAAAGTCAAATCAAACTGTAGCAGTGTGACATGAATGGCACTCTGCCGCAGTCCGAAGAGGGGATGGGACACAAAGGTGGGATGCAGGTAGAATGCTTTATTCACGCGTGTATGCTATCTTTTATCAGCTTGGGAGGGGAAAGGGCCAGAACATAGGGTGGAGCATGAGACAGACAAGCGGGGGGGCAAACCAGGATAGGGACACGGGCAAAAGAGGGAGGAACGTGGAGGAACCGGGGAGAGAAGAGGCGAATGGAGGCTGTCCCCTCTCTGCAGCTTCTCCAGCCAGTCGGCAGAGAAACAGAGGAGCAGGGAGGTGGATAGGCCAGGACATGCCCGGGAAATATAAATTCGGGGAAGCATACAATGTGTATATACATAATAACTGTAAAGTCTGTATCACAAAGTCCGTTCAACCGCTGCACATCTCCTTCCACTCCAGAGATTTTCCCCATTCTGACTCCTGGTCCCTCACAGCACTCTCAGAGATGACATCTAGTGCCTCTTTTGCAAAGACTTGATTTTGACTTGGTGAAAACACTGTGTTTGTGAAGATTTAGTGGTTCTGGGGGAATACAGTCAACCCTAAATTTAAAATCATAGAATCATAGGTATCTTGAGTTGGAAGGGGGACCCGAAGATCATTGAGTCCAACTCCTGGCCCTGCACAGGACCATCTCCAAGAGCCACACTGTGTGCCTGAGAACACTGTCCAAATGCTTCTTGAACTCTGTCAGGCTTGGTGCTGGGACCACTTCCCTGGGGAGCCTGTTCCAGTGCCCAAACACCTGCTGGGTGAAGAACCTCTTCCTGATATCCAGTCCAAAGCTCCCCTGTCACAGCTTCAGGCCATTCCTTCAGGTCCTGTCACTGGTCACCACAAAGAAGATATCAGTGCCTGCCCCTCCTGGTTCCCCTCACGAGGAGGTTGCAGACTGCAATGAGGTTTCCCCTCAGTCTCCTCTTCTCCAGGTTGAACAGATCAAGTGACCTCAGCTGCTCCTCGGATGGCTTCCCCTCTAGACCCTAGCTAGCATCATATCTTGGAACAGCCAGGTCAGATCCAACACAGTTTAGTAGATGAGGTTTAGGCAGCATGTTGCATGTTAAGTGATATAATAATTCTATAACTTTCATTTGTGTCACAGCTTATTTTGTTTCCTTGCTAGAAAGAAGAAACTGGAACTTCTTGTACCAAAAGAGCTCCATTTTTCTTCCTTTTAACCCTTCCAGTTCATGTAGAAATTGCTTCTTTTTTCTCTGTTAACTTGATGCATTTTTTGAGTAATATGTTAAAAACATGGTTGAAGATTTTGTTTTAAACAGATACTTGTTTTGATGCTTAGGTAAAATTTTTAAAGAGAAAGCTTTTCATGTGTTGAATCAAATATTAAGTCAGTGTCTTGTCTGCTGTTTTTCTTTCTACACCGATACTTGTCTTCATTTCCTCAATAAATGCAACAGGAAAGAATTCGCAACCATAAGTATCGGAGTCTTGGAGACTTGGAGAAAGATGTTACGTTGCTGTGTCACAATGCTCAGACATTCAACTTGGAGGGATCGCAGGTCTGAATGAATTAATTTCTGTTAAACATACAGGTTTTCCCTACCTAATGTTTTTAGTGCTTGTTGATTATTATTTTTGTAAATAAACCCTATGGTTTAATTCTTACATCAAATAGAAAAAAATGCCCACATTGTTAGAATCATCCAGAATTCACTGGACACAGATTCAGAGTGTGTATACAGAGAAATTGTTTTTTACTTTAATTCTGAGATCAGTTTTTTCTGCTCTGTGTGTACTTTAAAACTACAGTAAGACAATTTGAATGTATGGTAAAAGGTGATGTGTGTAGAGTAATACATCAACTTAGATTTCCACAGTGGATCACAGAAGGAGCAGATGTAACAATACAGCTTAGGACAGAATGTTGAGGAAATACTTCATGGTGAGCTCTTCAGTTTTGCTAATGGAAGATACAAATTCAAGGTTTGTCCAGTAGTAAAGATGTGCGTATGAAGCTTTATACCCTCTGAACCCTCTGGTTTTTTTCAAAATTTTTTTTTTATTGTTGAAAGGTCAGTGTCCATTTTTAGAGACAATAATAATAAATCCCAGATGAGTCTCAGAGGTTTAGAAGGCAAACTCATCTCAAATAGATGTTGTACACACATGAATGGGCTTGGTGGTGTGAATTCAGAACAGGATACTAACACAAAAGGATACTAACAAAAAGGAAAGACTACAAGATCTGGATGAGAAACTAGAAAGTTTTCTCACCATACAATGAAACATAGTCTTGGGTGATTATTTTTATAGATGAGGTCCAAAAAGTGTAATGCAAATACAGTATTAAATTGAAGCAGAGAACATGAAGACAGCCCCCATAATGTGCAAGAGGAAAAAAAAAAGATGTTAACAGAAGCCTAAATAAAAGTAAGCTGAAGGGTGATGCTTCCCATACTAATGCATCCTTCAAATTTCTAAACGTTAGTGATTCCTTTAGCTGAACTGAGGAGTTTATATTAAAATTTGAGAATTAAAAATGAGTATGCAATTTAGGATTGTTGGATACAGCTCATAATTTTGTTATTATTTTTGATATCTAGAGATAAAAAATGTTTTCTGTACATGTGGTGTTTTTACTGTCTTCAGTTACATGAAAACAACCATAAATAAAGCAACTGAAAGTATCTCAATAAGACAATTAATGATGGTAGAAAGCTTGGGACAAAGTTTTGTTACATGTCCAAATGTAAATTTTCACTCTACTGTTAGTCATAGAGCAGTCAAACAGCTATAAATATCTAATTATAACAAGTGGGGGA
Organism: Pipra filicauda; assembly: GCF_003945595.2. Taxonomy (NCBI): domain Eukaryota; kingdom Metazoa; phylum Chordata; class Aves; order Passeriformes; family Pipridae; genus Pipra; species Pipra filicauda. The sequence continues at coordinate 2,541,392 of NW_024104487.1, read as the reverse complement.
AAAAAGTGAAGGAAAGTTAATACCAAAAAGTGTGGCTGAGACTTCAGAAAATGGTAAAAGTTGATAGAAAAGATAAAAAGAGGTAAAGAAAAATCAGTAGTGAAATGGGAAAAATAATAAAATTATTTTCATCAGAGTGACTGAAGTTGCTCATGGGAAATTGGTCTCTTGTTAGACAAAGGTGGTAAAATTGACAGTAAGCCTGAGTAGATAGAACTGTTAGTAGATATTGCTACTCTGTTTGGAAATAGCTCAACGTGTATCAGAGTGTTGTAGTATTATTTTCTGCTCCAATGAACCAACATTAATTACCTGACCTAGAGTTTTTATAGCATGAAGCCCAAATAACAAACATGTAGCTAAGATTTTATTTTAGGATTTTTTCCTCTGTGAAGTTCTCACACCATTTATTTTTATTTCCCCTGAGTTGCAGGACACTTCTGCAGTAGTCCTCCAGTTTTCAGGGCTACCTTGCTACCCTGTGTTCTTTCTAGTAGTTCAGGTCTTAGCTCTGACATACCAATTCACATCAGTAAACTAGATTAGTTGTGTATGCACTCAAAAACAAAGGGCTAATCGAGGTAGTTGTTTAAGCACACAATGACTGCAAGTGTTCTCTTAGTATGATGGATGCTGCTTTTCCTTGAAGCAAAGCAGTTACATCTGAGATGGAACCTTATGAGGGGTTTTCAGGGATAGAGCGACTTCATGGGTTAAGGCTCTTGTCCTCAATGCAGCCTCAGTGTTTTGAAAAGTTTTTTGTGTTGTAATGGTTGAATGAAACAGACGCATAGTTAAAAATACTTTATATCTCTTGAAACAGATATTTGTCATGAATGTTGTCATTTGTCATGAAGTTCTGTTGTCATTGCTTTTCCCTTTATGAAGGGATTTTTTGGAACCTGTTGGGTTTGGATTTTCATCAAAATAATAAAATTTGCACAGCTTTTCATGAAGCAGCTCCAGGGTTTTTTGTGTATCAAAAGAGATATCAATATTAAAGATAATTCCACATTAAGAAGGTTAAAATAATTTTTAACCCCCCTCAATTTACTTGGGAAATTCTGTTTGAAAGTCTGGGTCATAGTTCTTTCCTAAATATGTAGTGAACAGCATTAAAAAAGTACAATGTTGTACATTGCCTTTAATTCTTTTTTCTTAGAAAAGTGTTTTGTCTGAGAAAGAACAGAAAGTTAGTTGAAAGAGCCATTCCTATGAACAATTGAATACTCTAGGCTTATTCATATGAAAAATAAAGGGTTCTCAGAGGAACTTGGCGGCTTCTCTCAATAGCTGACTTGAAAAGAAGTAGTTATAAGAGAAAGTCAGTTATTATTTGACTTCGAGGAAGGAAGCTCTGGAGTCTCACAGCTCACTAATGTCATAAGACAATATGAGAACAGCCTTTCCAAGGCATTAATGATTGTTTTATTTATATATAATTTTATATATATATTTTACCATGATCAAGGGCAGTCAAACATCTCATAACAAAAAGTACAGCAGCACTTGCAGAATGGGGAAAAGTCCACAGTGAGAGGCAGTTATTCTGAGAAGGACTTGACAATCAAGTGAAAAATGGGAATTGCATATTTCATGTAAAGTATTCTGAACAAACTTTTTCTAATTTGGTTTATTGAACCTACAAAATATTGGAGCAATTTTATCAGGTTTAGCATACAGATTGTATAATGGCAGCCAAAAATCCTCCTATTATCTTTTTTACAAATACCAAGTGTCCCTTTATACAAGAAAGTATGTCATTTAGCCAGAGGAGTAGTATGACAGCCAAGGTTGTTGACGATGATAAAATTAAATGCGGTCTTTGAGTCTGTACTCTTCTATTAACTATTCTTAACTGTTTAGTGCTGAATTGTCCAATGCTTGGCTTCTGATATTTTATGAAACAAACTGTACACTGTCATTTGTTTGGGTGATTACAAAGAACCAGATACTCAGCAAGACAACAAGATTTTTAGTGTGTTAATCTGAGAAATGTGTTACAAGCCAAAAGAAGTCCTCTCACTCTTGACAGTCCCCTCATACTTGATGTTAAAGAGAAAATCTGATGTACCAAAGATACTTTGGAAACTACAGAACATTTGAACACGTTAGGTTTAGAGCAAGCCCTGATTTTGTTTTTCAGACATCTTAGATCTGAGAGGAAGGAAGGAATGAGCTGCTTGGAATAAATTATTTTCCTTGTAGCCACTTTGGATTTCAGAAAAAAACCCTAAAGATAATTACATGAGGGTTAGCCATTTGTCATTATCAACTGTATTGCTAGACTATAACCTGTTTTTTAATTAAGGTGCTTACTGCTGAAGTCTGTTCCTTTGGTAGTTTTTCAAGGTTGTTATGATCTAATGAAAATCACAGTAGCTCCTGTGGTAATAGAAATTATAAGAAAAACATTCTAACTTGACATTTTAGATGTAATACCTTGTAACAGTTGTTTGCAGCTCACTACTGACAAATTTCTTCATTGAGAGCATGAAGAATTAATTGTACATTTGTACATTAATTTGTACATGTTGACATTTCTTGTACAATTCACGTAACAGGCACTTTTAGTCAGTATTTGAAAAGGCCATGTACTGTGTAGGTTTGCACTGAAAATTAAGATGTATGCTGTGAATTTTTGATATTGCTTGACTTTATAGTTGTGACATAGATTTGTATCTGTACTGTAGATCTATGAAGATTCCATTGTTCTTCAGTCTGTGTTCAAAAGTGCGCGACAGAAGATAGCCAAAGAAGAAGAAAGCGAGGATGAAAGCAATGATGATGAAGAAGATGATGAAGAAGAAGAATCAGAATCAGAATGTGAGTCCCCTGCTAAATACTGAAAAGAAAGTGTATCTGAAGGTGGAAGGAAAGGTTTTCCCGTTTCTGCATGGAGACTGATTGCAAGGTTCTGTTTTCCAGTGGTGGAAGTAATTACTTACTAAGTTTGCTGCTCTGTGTTTTAACATTCAGTGTAAGTCTTTCAGCCGAATTTTCTGGCTGTACTTTTTAGAGTACAGTAAACTGTTTTTAAGCCAAAAACAAATCACGGAAGTGCTTTGTGGACTGGCTATGAGTGTTTATAAAGCTTTTGTGTCCTGTTCATGTTATTTGTAAATAGAAGTACCTGGAAAGGCCAGAGACAATCTTTTTCCATGGGTGGTCAACCTTTGGGCATGGTGCGACATACAGAGTTCATCAGCTGGTTGAGAACCACGTGATGTTGCAAATACCCTTTAGTGTGACAAGGACTAAATGAAGCTCCAATTGTTTCAGGACACTCATTCAGTCCCTACAGGCTTGGAAATATGATGAAGTGGAGAAGCAGGGATCCCTTTGTTGCACTTTGTGCCATCCAGTACATTGACTCAAACTCTCCGACTACCTTTTCTCTGGTTGAAGAAGCTGTAATACTTGGCTCTGAGCTACTCTTCCAAGTGTGTCACGTGGATGTGCAAAGCGTGCAACTTTAGTAGCTCATTTGGAAATGAGCGGATATTCTGGAATCAGAAATTTAAAAAAGGTGTCAGCTCAAAATTTGCTGGTCACCTCCACATAACATTTCTGTAGTTTAAAATAAAAAAAAGACTCAATGTTTCTACCAAGGCTAAACATCTCTGTGGCCAAGGAAGAAAGTATTTTTAGATGTGTATCTTCTCACAGGACCATATACTGCCTGTAGACACTGTGCATTCTGAGAATGAAAAGAAAGGGCACATGGTCAACTTAAAGTTAATCTTTATAGTTTAATACAAGCTGTTGTTAAAACTATCAAGAAGTAGAGAAATCAAAGCAAATAGCTCTGTTTCATTGTTCCACAGTCCATATAAGGTCGGAGGGGAATATCTTTCAACTTGCTACCAGAGGTGAATCTCTGTGAACAGAGACAGCATTTAAAAGTTGATAAGTGAAAGTTACATTAATGTTGCTGTTAACTTTTTGCAGCAAAATCAGTGAAAGTCAAAATCAAGTTAAATAAGAAGGATGAAAAAAGTCGGGAGAAAGGAAAAGGCAAGAAGAGGCAAAGCCGAGCAAAAGCCAAGCCTGTCGTGAGTGATGATGATAGTGATGAGGATCAAGATGAAAATGTAAGTTTTGTTCAGTGAGACTGTGGAAGTGGTTACAGTGATTGCATCTCTGCCCTGTCCTGCTTACTGTCAGAATTCTCAACTATTCATGCTTAAGCACATGTTTAATCTGTAGTGATCATCTTGAGAGATTTGGGTGGGGGTGTTAACTGTATCTGGGTGTGCTTATGAGATCTGGTCCCAGTGCTGGAAGACAAGAAGTCTAAGAAGTTTGGAGCTTATTTCTTCGGGCTGTTACTACATCCCTTGAACCTTTAAGTCTCATGGTCTGTTTGCTGTTGTCCACAGATGAAAAACTTATAGCTTGATGGGGTTTTTTTTGGTGGGTGCTTCTACTATTTCAACAAATGAAAATAGATGTGTTCCCAGTTGTTTTTAAATGTCTGGATAGAAAGAAAGAGCTGGTGTTTCCTGACTCTCTGTCTTTCCTTCTCTTAAAGGAGTCTACAGCAATTAGCTGAAATGTCATGAAATAGAACTACTAGATAACATAGTAGCTTTCTTAAGGCTATCTTGATTTGTCAGTTTAATTGTCTTTTTTCTTCCCTGTACTTCCTTTTTTTTTTTTCCTTCTTTTACAAATTCCACAGAATAGCTGGAAAGAATTTCTGACTTGTCTTGTGTCTCTTACCTCTAGGACCAGTCGGAAGCAAGCGGAAGTGATGATGAGTGATCCATAGGGTTTATTTTCTTGGCAGAACTGACCCCTTCCCCTTCTCTCCTCTTTTCTTCTATTTTACACCCAGTGAATTCTTTTTGTCAAATAGACATTGGGTTGCTTCTGTATTCTCATTCTCTAAAAATTAGCTTTAGGATAGTGCCAGACAAACATATGATATCATGGTGTAAAAAAGAAAAAAAAATGTAACATATTGTGACCAAATAGGCCTCAAAAAACAACAACAAAAAAAAACTTCTGATGGAAAATGGGGGATATTAGTATATTTCTATAGGCTAGTTTTGACTTCGTAATTATTTGATTGTGCCTGGTTTTATCATTTGATAAGGTGTTTTTCAGTGGCCTCAGAAAGACAGAAAAATAAAAAGTCTTTTGTAGCATTGATAACCAGGAGAAGTCATTAAAAGCCACTGGTTATTTTATTTTTCATCAGGCAGTTTTCAAATTTCTAATTTGTTCTGTATTGTTTTTTACACTGTGGTACATATATGCAACTTTGTTTAATAGCTCATAAATGTTCAATAGTTAGCCTTCATCCACCTTGTCCCTTATACGTTTTTCCACTTTATGCTTGACGATCTTCAGAAAAATGCTTTTTGAATTGTATCAGATTTATGTCTACTGTAAACTTTGCTTAACTTTTTTTTCCTCTATTAAAAAAGTTGGGTTAAAAAATGCTATTGAATATTGCAATCTATATAGTGTAATGTATGGCTTCTTTCATCAGACTGATCTTCTATGTTACCAATGTGGATTATCACCTTTTCCCTAAAGTGTACTTAATCTTTGCTTTCTTTGCACAATGTCTTTGGTTGCAAGTCATAAGCCTGAGGCAAATAAAATTCCAGTAATTTTGAAAAGTGTGGTGTTGGTGCTTTCCTAATAAAGAGATAATTTAGCTCAATAGATGCGGCCTTGTGTTATGAGTTCCACACAAATCTTTTTATAGGAGGGTCAAGGGCAGGAGTGTCTCCTGTAAAATTCAAGTACCTTAGAAGTATCTTCTGAGATGGAGAGAAGATACACAAAACATACTAAAATAAGAATAATAAAACCAAAGTAGTAAATACCTTGAAGTAAAAGCATAGTTCATTACTTAATTACAATTAAAATAATTAAACAATAAAATAAACATTTCTTTTCTTTTAGGAAATGTGTGTCCATATGCCCTGATGGGCATGAATACAATTAATTATGCAGGCAGCCAGCTCACCTAGAAGTCTGTTTATTTAAAGTATTATCTTGAGGTAACAGGGTGGTGATGCAGTAAGATGCGGTAGTGTAAACATTTGAACTACATATCTGCAGTTAATTTTGCTGTTCTGGATAATCCAAACTTCTTAGATTTGAATATATATTGTGTAAAAATGTACAAGCCTAGGAACCTATTTGCAAACAGAACATTTCTGTCTGGTATGAACTGCGTGGTTCTCAGAGTGTGTCTACAACAAATCTCTTCTTACTGTGTTGCATTGTTGTGTTGGGTCTGGCTAAGCTGGAGTTCATTTCCCCACAGTAGCCCTCACAGTGCTGTGCTTTGCATTGGCAGCTAGAAGGGTGTTGATAACACACCAGTGTTTTGGCTACTGCTGAGCACAGCATCAGTGCTGTAACCTTCCTTCCTCAATCAAGGGCAGGATCCTGGGAGGGGACACAAGTAGGCCAGCTGACCCAAACTGACCAAAGCAATATTCCATACCATACGATGTCAGCTCAGATATAAAAGCTAAGTCAAGGAGCAGGAAGGCAGGCATTCATTGTCTCCAATGGCTGCCTGCTGAGGAACCATTACACATGCTGAAGCCCTGCTTCTTGGAAGTGGCCACCCATGTCTACTCATGGGAAATAGAGAATAAACCTTCTTATCTTTCGCTTCGCTTTTGCGCGCACAAGCTTTCACCTTGCTTCTGCTTTAATAAACTGCCTTATCCCAACCCATGAGTTGTTTTTCATCTAACACTCTCCCTTGTCTGGCTGGGAAGGGGAGTGAAAAAGCAGCTCGGTGGGCACCTGGCATCCAGCCAAGGTCAACCCACCACAAGTGTGTTAACTGCTTCAGTTGAAAAGTGATCAGTAAGTTTGTCTGGTGCCCATTTTTGTATATTGGCCCTGCACTGAAGTATGTCAACTTGGCTTAGTTTCAGCAATTTCAAACATAGTATACTTAGTGTGTGCCTCATCTGAATGGAAGACGCTGTATTTCACGGAGAGGTGCCATTGATCTCAGGGGCTCACATTGATGAGACCAGTGTGTGAAGCAGCTTTGCAGAAAATGACTTGATGGTCCTGGTGGACACCAAGTTGAACATGAGCCAGCAGTGCATTATTTTGGCAAAGAAGGTTAGCAATATCCTGGAGAGCAGTAGGAGGGGTGTTGCCAGGAGGTCCAGAGAGGTGACCCTTGCCATCTCCTCAGTCCTGATGAGATGTATCTGACATGGACATACTGGAGCAAGTTCAGCAAAGGACCACTAAGATAAAGGACTGGAGCACATGACTTATACAGGGAGCATGAGAGAGCTGGGACTGTTCAGTGTGAAGAAGAGTAGGCTCTAAGGTACCTTGTTGATGTGAATTAATACCAGGAAAGGGAGGGTGCAAGGAAGGCAGAGTCAGGCTTTTCTCAAGATGGGACCAGAGGCAATGGGCATACATTGAAACACAGGCAGTTCCCTCTGGACATCAGGAAACACTTTTTTACTCTGAGAGTGACTGAGCCCTGGTGCAGGCTACCCAGAGACCTTATGAAGTCTCCCTTGGAGATAGTTAAAAGCCATCTGGATGTGGTCCTGAGCAACTTAGAGTTACTGAACAAAACCAAAGCTACTTTCAATTTTAACAGAAATGTTGGGTCTTCTTACTTCAGTAGATGGATGTACTTGAGCGGGGGGATTGCACCAGAAGTGCAAGGCAACCTTAGCCATTCTGTGATTTGGGATAGTTTGGTTTGGAGAGACCATTCTGTTGTCAGTGACAGTTTCACAAGACCATATAAAAATGTTATTTTTTCGCTGCAAAATGAACTGAATTCTAGCAACCTCTTATGCATGACAAAAAACATCTGGCAGGAGACTTCAGTCACTGCTGGTCTAGAATGGATTTAAACTGGCAACTTGGATAAGAGAAGCACAGGATCACATTACCCATCCCCAGAGTGCCAAATGACTTTGCAGTGACCCAGTTTGATTTATTTTTCAAGAACTCATTATTTACAGATGAGTGTTTAGCTGGAGAAGAAAAATTAACTGAGAAAACCCAACATTTCTGTTAAAATTGAAAGTAGCTTTGGTTTTGATTAGTAACTGTAAGTCATATGAGCATATCGGTTTGCCTGAAGAGATATTTTTGAGTTCTTAGCTGCAGTTTGTTTTACTGGGTTTAAATAGTGTCAAAATATTTTCAATTTCCCCTCTGAGTTTCAAAAAGAAAGCCCACAATTATTTTTTAACATTAGAATAAAGTAGATTTATGTCTGTAAGTCATGCCTATGCTCCAGTGCAATTGGTCCTGTTATTTTGCCTAGGATTTGGATTCACTTCTACCTAGAGTAATATTTTAATTGTTATCTTGCTGTTTCTCTGTATGAATTTACTGCATTTTTCAAGATAATTTTTTTTTTTGTAATCTCAGCACATCACTATATGAAGAAAAAGGTACTGGGAAAACTGTCATTTGTAACCTTCCAAATTGTTTACAATAAAAGAAGAGAAAATCTTTACTTAAGGTATATACAAATCTATGTTAAAGATGGAAACACTTTCTCTTTTACAGAATTCCCCTTCTAGTACAAAGTGCCATGCAAAACACTTGAAATACCTTTTGGACAGTACCCAAATAAAAGCACAATGCTACAATCTATATTGAGGGAAATTAGCTCGTTTCCTACCTTAATTTCGGAAAATTGTACAGTAAAATTGGAAACTGCATAGCTTGAGCACTGAAGAAGACAAGTGAAGTGAAGTAAATAGCAGGAGGCTTTCTCAATGCATCTTTCTCCTGGGAAGTAGGCAGTAGTGTAAGTGGGCCAGAGGAATTTAACATTTAACAGCTTTGATACGTTCCAGATGCTATTAATTTTTTCTTTTCCTCTCAACCTGAAAGAAACAAAGAAAATGCAAAACCTTTTACTCATTGATATAAATAGCTTCCTCCTTAAATATGTCTGGTTCTCAATGCAAAGTATTTTTCACTCCCTTAGCTCTTGAAAAATCTGGCGATTCAGTGATTGTGGAGGCAGAGAGGCACAGCAAATACTGCCACAGCTTCTGTGCATGCTGAGACAAAGGCATAGCTGATACAGTGGTAGGGTTCAAAGTTTTGTGCAGTAACTGAATTTTTGGTACATGCTTAGTGCTGTCAACTACCTAAGCATTAGTAGCTTTATTCATAATGCCCAACCTGCTGTCAGTTTTTCATTAACACTTGGGCAATTGGATTTACTGAACACGTTGTTTAGTCTAGAAAACAGGACACAACATGTTAAAAACAACATTCATTTTTGTAAAGGGATTTTTAGGCTGGTCTCTTGTTTTCCCGTCTGCTCATCCTCTGAAAAACCTCTGAAATGTTTTTAAATTCCTTGCAGTTTTTGAATAGGGACTTGAACTGTCAGCGGAAAAATGACTGTAAATCTCGTTATGCAGGTTCACAGAAGCAGCTCGCAAAAATGATTTATGTGGGTGAATTAACCTTAAGGAGGAAGGGGAAGTAGGTTCAGGGTAGGCAAAGAGGTGAATGATATGAAATTTTGACTCCTTTACAATATAACAGTGTATCATTCTAGGAGTTCCTCACGCTAATCTTGCTGTGCTGTCAAAACTAGACAGCCCATTCAGTGGGTACAGAACTTCAGAACTGTGTAGTCATATGTATTAAGGGTTTAGACACCAAGAGCCATGTTTGTGCAGGGAGTAACTTAGTCAATTACATTAAAGTGAAAATGCCATGAAGGATTATCCAGATGCAGCCTGCTTGTTCTATGCGAGGAAGGTCAGTTACTTAAGCATGATATAAAACAAAAGTTACTGGAAGTTGGCGCATCACTCTCTTATTTCCGCTTAACAACCAAGAGCTCAAATGAGTGCAGGTTGGTGCGGGCGTATGACCTCATGCGGAGGTCACACCTGCTTTCCAGACACTAGTCCTTGTCTCTCCGTTGGCTTTACTCGTGAGGGTTGTGAACGTGGCAGTGTTTACCATGTTTTTGGCTCTGTGTTCACACAGAGATGTGTGTGCTGAAGAACATGCTGAAGTCTCTGCCTTGATCTGACACTGTTATGTGGTAAAATAGTTTTCTTACTCTGTCTTTGTTATAAAGAACTTGTATTTCAATCCATGTGGTGTTTTACTTCTCTCTTATTTTCATGACTACAGCAGACACAGTAAGAACAAAATTCGTATCCAATTAGATGATGGCAGCTTCTGTTTTCTTCCCGTCTATGCCAAGTTGCTGTCAAAAAGGCTGAATCACAACAAAAAACTGCAATATGAAGTTCTTACAATTTCAAAGGGACTAGAAGACTTGTATTGGAAATTATACACAAGACAAGTACTGTTTTCATGACAACTTCCAGCTTGGGCAGCTGCTTCCTGGGTTTGTGTGGGCTTGGTATTCAGTGTCATGTTTTCATGCACAATCCATTGCTGTGATGACATATACCAATGCTTTGTTACATTTACCATTTTTTATGAGATCGAAGGTTTTAAGCTATGTATTGCATCATCTGCCGCCTGTAAATAGAACCTTTGCAGAGGCTGTTCTCACACCAGGAGATGGAGATCAAAATCAAGAAAGGACCCCAATACTAAGACATGAACTCACTGCAAATGAAAGAGAACTATTTATATGCCAAATATTTCTCTGAAACAGATGTGGCTTCTGGTAGAGGTGAATTTATACCTGCTCATGGTATTTGTATTATGGTTTATATTCCATTTTATTGTAGTAGTATCTACTGTGTGCATTCTCCGTTTGGGCTTCCAGCGTAGTTTCTCTTCATCACCTTCCACTGGAATACATTTTGTGCGTGTATTTGGATGCCTTACAGACTCAAAAGAAGTTAGTGCTTAATTGTGTAGCGTTACTTCCCATCTTCTTTGTCCTTCTAACATGAAATACAAGAAGGAGGAAAAAGGAGTTGTCTGACCATTCATTTCAGGCTTCTCTTTTTCTGAAATCAGGACACCTTGTTGCTATTTGTGCTGGTTGTCTGCTGGTGTAACCCTAGGGACACATCCTAGGGGTGCTCCTAGGATTTCTTGAAGTGTCTTTGAGCCGTTCTTAAGGTCAAGGAAGAAAGCAGTGAAGCTCAGCATGTCTGACATTCTGCAGATGTACAAAAGATGGTAAGTGTTCCATGTCACTGCACTTAAACACTTCAAAGCAGTAACTGGGTTTTTAAAGCTCCACAATTAATTTCGACTGCATAAGGGGCAATCTTATCAAAATAAGAACATTTTATTTCTGCTTTAGAAAACCTTATTAGACCAATTTCCATTGCTGCATCACAGAACATAACTTTCTGTGCTGTTTCTTCATGCCATCCATCTATCCTACTCTTTCTTTGTGATAGTAAAAACGTGGCTAATGGTCATTTTGAGTGATTATGGGGAAATCATTGACCCTGGAGGTTGGCCAGTGTGACATCCATCTTCAGTAAGGGTCAGAAGAAGGATCCAGGGAACTACAGGCCTGTCAGCTTGATCTTGGTGCTGGGGGAGGGTTATGGAACAGATGATCTTGAGTGCAATCACACATTAATGTAATGTCCTGTATATTACCTGGATGTACAGGACATCCAGGTAATCAGGCTCAGCCAACATGAGTTTGTGGAAGGCAGGTCCTGCTCGACCAACCTGATCCCCTTCCCTGAGCAGGTGAGCCACTTAGTGGATGAGGGAAAGGCTGTGGATTTTGTTTACCTGGACTTTAAAGCCTCCCATACTGTCTCCCATGGCATTCTGCTGGAAAAGCTGGCAGTCCGTGGCTTGGACAGGCACACTCTGCTGGGTAAAGAACTGGCTGTATGTCCAGGCCCAGAGAGTGGTGGTGAATGGAGTTACATCCAGCTGGTGGGCAGTCACCAGGGCTCAGTACTGGGGCCAGGTCTGTTTAATATCTTCATCAACAATCTGGACAAGGAGATTGAGGGCATCCCCAGCCAGTGTGCAGACAACAGAGTTGGGCAGGAGTCTTGCTCTGCCAGAGGGTAGGAATGCTCTGCAGTGGGATCTGGACAGGCTGGATTGATGGGCCGAGGCCAACGGTGTGAAGCTCAACAAGGCCAAGTGCTAGGTCCTGCCCTTGGGTCACAACAACCCCAGGCAGTGCTACAGGCTGATGGCAGAGTGGCTGGAAAGCTGACCAGCAGAAAAGAACCTGGGGATGCTGGTCAACAGGGGCCGAACATGAGCCAGCAGCATGCCCAGGTGGCCAAGAAGGCAAATGAAATCCTGGCTTGTACCAGCAATGGTGTGACCAGCAGGACCAGGGCAGTGGTGAAGGATCTGGAGCACAAGTCTTAGAAGAGCAGCAGAGGGAGCTCGGGTTGTTTAGACTGGACAAGAGGTGGTTCAGGGGGAACCCTATTGCTCTCTACAGCTACCTGAAAGGAGGTTGTACTAAGAAGGGAGTTGATCTCTTCTCCCAAGTAACTAGCAACAGGATAAGAGGACATAGGGCCAAGCTGCATCGGGGGAGGTTCAGGTTGGACATAGGAAGAATTTCTTTACTGAAAGGGTGGTCAGGCATTGTAACGGGCTGCCCATAGAGGTGGTGGAGTCACCATCCCCAAAAGTATTAAAGAAACAACCAGACATGGCTCTCTGCCTTTCCAACTGTGCCAAGTCCTATTGAAAGTTCACACCTGAAAGATATTGCTGGAAAGATAAACATGAAATTTCAGTACACTTTTTTTTAACCTTAGTACAGAAAACTACAGAAAATAAATTTCTGTGAAGGCTGCATTCACTGCAGGTGTAAACATTTTCAGGAAGGTCACACATTTATTATCTTTTTCCTCATGGAATGGATGACATATATGGAGCTTACAACTGGCAGTGACACAGTTGAGTCTGTTGTAGACCTTCCGACCAGGATGATGACACCAACAAATTATTCTTTGAGGAACTAAGAGACACCTCTAAATCAACTGTCCTTGTTCTTATGGGATGCTTCAACTTGCCGTATGTTAACTGGGGACACCACACTCCTGGCACAAACAGGTCCAGAAGATTCTTAAAACATCAGGCTGCTACTTCATGGTTCAGGTACTAAGGGAGTCAACTAATAAAGATGCCCTCCTTGATTTTGTTGCCTTTGCAGAGAGGGTCTTGTGAGTCAAGTGGCAATTGCTGGCCTTCTTGGCCACAGTGACCACAAAGCAATCCTCTTGGTTTAAAATCTCTGTTGGCAGGAGGAAAAGTGACAGCAAAACTTCAACTCGACATGAGGAGAGCAGAATGCAGGCTGCTCGGGTCACTAGTGAGTAAGGTCCCCTGGGAGAACACTTTTGAAGGTGCTGGGGTCCATCAGTGCTGGTCACTTTTTAAGCACCACCTCCTAAGGGCACAGGAACAGGCAATGCCTAAATGTCAGAAGTCAAGCAGGTGAGGCAGAAGGCCAGCTTGGTTGATCAGGAATCTTCTTTGGGAGGTAGAGACAAAAAGTAAGGTGTATGCTCAGTGGAAACAAGGTCAGGTGACACTGGAGAAATACAGAGGTGCTACTTGCCACTGTATGGAGGAAACTTGTGTAGCCACAGCTCAGCTGGAGTTGAAGCTGGCCAAAAATGTGGGGGACAATAAAAAGAGGGTTTTTTAATATGTTAATAGCAAAAGGCAGTGCAGAAATAACATCAGCCCATTACAGGATTAGGATGGTCAGCTCACAAACAGGGACATAGAAAAGGCAGAGGTGTTTAATGCTTTGTTTGCCTTTGTCTTCAACACCAGTGATGGACTAAGGACCATGGCTGTGAGAATGATAGACTCCCAGTTGATCCTGAAGTTATGAGAGATCTGCTGCTCCAGCTGGATCCCTATAAATCTATGGGGGCTGATGAGATTCGTCCGAGGATACTCAAAGAGCTGGCTGATGTCCTTGTGAGGCCTCTCTCAATGATTTTTGAGCAGTCTTGGGAATCTGGAGAGGTCCCAATTGACTGGAAGCTGGCTGACGTCCTAATCTTCTAAAAGGGCGAGAAGGATGACCCTGAAGACTACAGGCCTGTCAGTCTCACTTCTGTGCTTGGTAAAGTTATGGAGAAGATTATTCTGGAAGGTATTGAAAAACACCTGAAGGACAATGCAGTCTTTGGTCAGAGCCAGCACGGCTTTATGCTGGAAAAGTCCTGCTTGTCAAACTTAATTTCCTTTTATGACAGGGTAACCCACCTAGTTGATCAAGGGAAGCCAGTTGATGTAATCTTTTTGGATTTCAGTAAAGCTTTCAATACTGTTTCTCACAGGATCCTTCTGGACAAAATGTCCAGCACACAGCTGGATAAACACATCACGTGGTGGGTGAGCAATTGACTCATGGGTCAAGCACAAAGGATAGTAGAGAATGGGGTAACATCAGACTGGTGACCTGTCACCAGTGGGCTTCGACAGGGCTCCATCTTGGGGCCTGTGCCCTTCAATATCTTCATAAATGACTTGGATGCAGGACTGGAAGGGATACTAAGCAAGTTTGCAGGTGATACAAAACTGGGAGGAGCTGTTGACTCCTTCAAAGCACAGAGGCCCTGCAGAGAGACCTCGACAAATTAGGGGGCTGGGCAATCACCAACCATATGACGTTCAACAAAGGAAGGTGCTGGATTCTGCACCTGGTATGAGACAACCCCGGATGTTCATACAGACTGGGAAATGAGATTCTGGAAAGCAGTGCCACAGAAAAGGACCTGGGAGTCCTGGTCAATGGCAAATTGAATCAGCAGTGCCCTGGAGCCAGGAGGGCCAACCGTGTCCTGGGGGGCATCAAGCAAAGCATCACCAGCCAAGTGGGAGGGGGATTGTCCCGCTCTGCTCTGCACTGGTGTGGCCTCACCTTGAACATTGTGTGCAGTTTGGGGCACCATAATATAAGAAAGATATTGAGCTCTTAGAGAGTGTCCAAAAGAGGGCCACAAGGATAGTGAAGGGCCTTGAGGGGAAGCTGTATGAGGAGCAGCTGAGGTCACTTGGTCTGTTCAGCCTGGAGAAGAGGAGTCTGAGCGGAGACCTCATTGCAGTTACAACTTCCTCGTGAAGGGAAGTGAAGGGTAGGCACTGATCTCTTCTATGCGGTGACCAGTGACAGGACTGGTGGGAATGGCCCAGGAATGAACCCAGGAAAGGTTCAGATTAGATATTGGAAAAGGGTTCTTTACCAAGTGGGTGTTTGGGCACTGGAACAGGGTCCCCAGGGCAGTGGTCACAGCACTGAGCCTAACAGAGTTCAAGAAGCGTTTGGACAATGTTCTCAGGGACATGGCGTGATTCTTGGGGATGGTCCTGTGCAGTGCCAAGACTTGGACTTGATGATCTTTGTGGGTCCCTTCCAACTCAGAATAGTCTGTGATTCTGGGATATAGTCCCTGGAATAGAAACTAATTTAAAACAGCTCTTACAGGTGAACATGCTTCTCTGGGTGGGGCATGGGGATTAATAAAGAAAGCAACCTTTGGGTAAACCCAGCTGTGTGAGTGGGCAGCTCATGTGAGCTTATCCGTCTCATCCCTGCCTATGGCACCCCTGCTGAATTCACAAAGTAGCCTTACTGCCTGTTCTACCTGTGTCACTGTTTCTCTGAGTGCTGCCTGTTTCCTTGAGTGTAGGGGTGTCCAGGGGTGCAGGGGAGGCACCCAGGGCAGGGAAGCCCAGGGGACATGCACTGGAATTGATAACCTTATTGGTCACAAGGTCACATGGTTTTAAGGGATAAAAAGAGCGCCGGGTTTGAAATAAACTCTCTCTGATCACCACCTCATCTGGGAGCAGACTCCATTTCTTTATTATATAAAGACCCAACACGACACTTGAGAATGTTTTTTTAATGGCTTAACAACTGTTTGGTAAGAGATTTCTGGCCCTGAGGAACAATCCTGTTACCTTGCTGGTTAGAGACAGTCATGGCTGGCTTCCTCACTGCCTTCCGAGAGTTCACAGCATTCTCCCTGGAGAAGGCCATCTCACTCTTTCCCTTTCTGTTGCTTGCTGCTGTAGCCTCCTTTAATGTAACTCTACAGGATCAGAGTAATGTCAGATAGGTAAGGTGAATCACAGACACTAATCCTACAAAATAACAAAGGCATCAACTATACTGTGTAATGGTGTGTCTCTCACCTCCAGCCACCTCACCTGCCTGAAGCCCATGAAGTGGTCAACTAGGGGCTGTTCTGCCTCTGGAGTTACTATGCAAAAAACAATCTCTAGTTTTACTAGAGATTAAACTAAGTGACCTTGCACAGTAAAATATTTTTAACTCATCCTAGAATTGTTTCTATCCAGACACAGGGTGAACAAATACAGTGCCAGATGGTGACAGCTTCGTGGAATGATAATTTCAAACTCAGAAAAATACCTACCATAAGGAATTCACACAACTATCTTTAAAAAAAATTGATTGTTCATATAAGACAACTTTGCACTTTGCTGCTCAAAAAGAGAGCAAAAGGTCCTCTGAGAACATGCCAGGAGAGTGTCTCCAGCACATCATGCCTCCTAACTTCCTGTCATCCTTCTCAACCATCAGCCCCCACCTCAGTCTTATGGTATACTTTGAAAATAAGTGCTGGGATCCATCGAATGATAGCTCTGTTTGAGTGAGCACAAGGTCTAACAGTATGCCATGTGATGTCACTATTTGACTTCACTATAAAGTTCTGTCTTGAAAAATGCTATAAACGTGGAATTTCAGTACACTTTTTTAAACCTTAGTAGTAAGAGAGGTACAGAAACTACTATTCTGTGAAGGCTGCACTCACGGCAGGTGTAACCATTTTCAGGAAGGTTATGCATGTATTATCTTTTGCATGTTCACTGGAGGGCCTGTTTTTCCCTCTAGTTTTGCCTGAAAATACTCTCTGTCTCACATAAATGTACCAGCCGTCTTCTGATAGCCTGTACACCCAGCCTGTCCATGTCAAGGTTTGCACTGGACTCAACTGTATCAAAGGCAGCGACCCATCAATTGTGCATTAAGAGATCCCGTTTGCAGAGGATTGAATTTTGCCTTTAAGTTTTTAGATAGCAAGGACAAATTGACTTTCATAAGGGCAAATCTTGGGAGACTTCAAAGGGAAAATGAAACTCAGTAGGTGAGGAATGAGTGGGAAGTTTAAAAAATACCTCTTTTCACGAGGGAGAAAGTAATTTTTGACATGTCTACTGAAGCCTCTCTTGCTCTGTGACACAGAAAATAATTTCACTGATTACAGGCCTTGCAGACATGCCTTCAGAGGGCTGTGAGGAACTGTGTTAGTTTGTGGAGCTTCTGAGGGCCACCTCTGGTCACACGGTCTTTCCAGTTTCCAACAAGGAGCTTCTTCATCACTTCAGGGGAGAGCTCAGGGAAATGTGCTTTCTCAAGCAACTGATGTCAAACAGACAGGTCAAGCAGCCCTTGCCAGGGGACTCCAGACTGGGAGACAGGCAGGCAGAATTAATACTAAATTAAATCCCTGGTCCTGTTTATGTAAGTATTAATGCTTGCATAGATTATTGTAAATTGCCAACAAAATGTTTGTTGTGGGAGATACACAGCTGAATTTTCATCTTTTGCCTGTAAATGATCAGGTACCAATGAAAACCTTTCCAAGTTTGAATGGAGAAACCACTTTTGTAGGCTAAAAGAACATCTCTCTTCAGTCGTGGATCTTTTTAGATGTCTAGTTCATCTCAATCATTATCAGGTTTGCACTGAGGATACTGTCCAACAGGAATTGAGTTATGCTGTCAATATCTAATGTAAACCAGCAAGGAAATGACAAATAGTAATTCTTGTCTGAATAAATCCAAGCTCAACTTTTATTTCCTCCAGCCTGAACTGAAATTAGGCTACCAGGTTTCAGATCTTAATATTGCTACTTTGAACCTTGTAGTAGCCTGTTTTTATTTTCACTGAAAAATACTTTCTTCTAATCCACATCTACATGACTGCTTCTACTTTCATGTGAATAGGTGTGTGGCCTAGGCAGAGCCTAGATTTCAGCATCACAACAGGAATTATTTTAGGAGTACTAGCAACAATAGGATCTACCTGCCAATATGTAGCGAGTGGAAAACAGGCTGGTTTTAATGCACCAGCGGAAAGAAAGGAAAATCGAGCTCACTGACATTTTCATTACAAAGAGTAAATAGTATAATTTATTAAAGGAATAGAAATGTTCCTGTACCCTTTTTCATTTGTATCTCTGTAGCTCTAGTTTGCAATTTTTTATTAAACTTCTGAATCTGCAGATTGGGGCTTACAGTGGTCATGGCCAAACACCTCAACAAACTGTCCTTCAACATGGTAGTCACTGAAATCCTGATGTGGAAGAGGAGTGAATTATGGCTAACTTAAAGAGAAGCTTATATTATCTATACAGTCCTTTCTGTTTTAAAACAAATATTTCAAAGATATAAGAGAAATAGGAAAAAAATAATAGTTCATTTATAAAAATGCTAGAAAGAACAATCACTTAGAGTCTTTACTGAAAGGCATTAAAAATATAAGTTGTTACAATTGGAAATAGAAATATTTACATGCATATATAAACCCCATTACTGAATCATCCTGCTCCACTCTGGATACCAGATTTGCATCCTTTCCTTCCCTCTATTTATATTTTTGCTAAATGCCATACAACTTAATTTCCCTTCTCAGGCTTCCATGAACTTTTACAGCTCTCAAAATTTTGACTGATTCTTCTCATTGACCTCCTTTCCTCCAAATCATCAGAAGGCATTTGCTTCAATATGATGCTGGTTCAATATGTCAGGCTTTTCTAAATGGCCAGAAATCCTTTGCTGCTACAACTCCACACACAGAATGCTGTGTTTTTCATTGGAATAGAAATATACACACTGGGAAGAAAAACCAAAACAAAAAATCCAAAACCCTAAACCAAGCAAAAAAGTCCACCAAACAAACAAAAGCAAACAAAAACAACCCAGAGAAAGAATTACAGCAGAACTGCCAGAGACATTTACATAGTGAACATTAGGACATGCAAACTAAGAGACAGGATGCTAGAAAAGATAAGCAGTCCCTCAGCTTCTTGGTTTTATGATAGAGATGATCTGGAGTTTAAGCTCATACATAGCAATGGAGTATATTTATGCTTTCTCGGGACATTGAAAACACAGCCCAAATTTTGGTATGTTACAACAACAAAAAACATTAACAAACTTACAGGAAGAATGTATAAAACGATGACTACTGCATGAGGATTGGATTTGATTACTGACTATGTACTTCAGGCTCTTTAAATTTTTTTTTCTCCTTGTAAATTAATGCACTGTAACATATTACTGGTAGAAATTTAGTCATAATTTGGAGTCTCTGAAACAGCCTCTTTGAAACAAACCCTTCTCTGGGTGGTAGCTGTATGTACCAACTGGCTGACTACCGCAATCCAAAACTTTACATCTCTCTGGTCAAATGGACTGCATAGATGCAAATTGCTGTTCAACAGGTACGAAGAGCTGAGTTGTCTTTAAACATCAGTTTTTAGAGCCTGCTTCCTTATTTTCATGAATACAGTGCCTGTTTCCAGGGAAATCAACCTTTAGCAGAGAGCAAAAGCCAGAAGTATCAAAACTCTAATCAGCAGGGAAGTGTAGAAGTCGCCAGGGTTAGTGTATGGATAAAAATCAAATTTAGGGGCTCTTAGTTGCAGATTTTTCAGCTTGAGTTAGTCCTGGGCTGTTGTTGGCTGCTTTCTTTCTTCTCTCTGTTGCTTGTCCTCGAGTCTGGAAGGAAAAGGTTTTCTCTTTGGGATTTCCTTTTTCACTGGCAAGACAGCAATAGTAATCATAGTGCCAAAGCCAGCCTGTGAAATATATTTAATTCTTAGCCCAAATAGAAATGTCAATGACTTCTCATTGATGCAGACTTCTTCCTTTTAACTTGTAGCATACAGAATGCAAACCTTGACTTCGTTTCCAAAAAACTCAAAGCCACTTCACTACATCACTCAAAGCCACTTTACTGTATCAACAAAAGAATTAGAAAATCATTCCTTTCCTTACTTGCAGGTAAAAGCTAGCTAAAATATTTCTTCCATGACAGAATTCCAGCTGGTGGTTGACCAAGAAACAGCACAGCAAGGCTGACCACTGTAACCTACAAATCTCTTGAACCTTTTATTGGTACAGAAATCTGAAATTTCAGACAAGGAAGGGAAGGACCACCTTTTTCTGCTTCTGCTTTTTCTGCTCACATGCTCAAAAGACTGTAAACAGATAAAATCCCTGAGGACATCCCTGCCCAGGACCAGCAGCCTACACATGGATGTGGGTCACCACCAGCCCTGGAGTCTCACCCCATGTGACTTGGTACAGTCTGTTGAATCCTATGATGGGATCCCGCTGCATTCAGAAGGATCTTCATTCTGCCTGTGTCTTAATTAGTTGGCCTAATAAAGTTAGCTGACATTCAGATCTTGGAAGAGCCTGCTCAGGCTGAAAGAAGTTCCTTCCTGTCCAAGTGACCTGGAGTCTGGAAAGAAGTAGATCTGTTGTTTCCTTTTTCTTTTCTAGCTGCAGCAAGTCATTGAAATAAAGTGCTTTGTTTGTGGCAGTATTTTTGTCCCTTAGTGCCAACTGAAGCCTTTCCGGGAGGTCTGTAAGATTTCTCCTGTATAAAGTTGTCTTTCTTGAATATTTATGCTTAGAGATGTATATATAAAATAATTAAGAAAATAACTTAAGTCCATAAAAACTTGTTCTGTTAGGAGCCATGATAGTCCCGAATTTTCACTATGTGTTTCTGCCCAAGTTTGGTCAGAGGGCTTGGTTTTGTTTTTTGTACAAGTTCCACTGAACTGTTTAATCAGGCATCTCCTTTTGTTCCCCTTATGCTTTCTTGCAGCCTACCATTTCTCCTACTCTGTCCTCTTCTTGCAGTTTCCCATGAAGTGGCTTTGGGAATTAACTTACTTAGTTTGGCATCTTTGGTCAACATCACAGCCTAGGGCCAAGCAGGCTTAGTGCTAAGTCCCTGGAGCATACGCTAAACATCACCACCAGACTGTGACCCATTGAAAGGCATCATTGCATACAGGCCCCTTGTTGGTCCTGTAAGAGGGAATTATACCTCTAGTGCAGCAAATTATCAACAGCCTTGCTTTTGCCATATCCCTGTGTTTAGGCATTTTCATTCTTAGCACTTAGCATTCTTAGCATTTTCTTTCTTTGCCATACAGAGGAACTGGCAGTGTCTGAAAGAATGCTTTTTTAGCAGTTAAAGAATTAAAAGGTGAAAGTATCCAGTCCATACTTCCTTCCTGGCACTTCCCCAAGCTTTTCTGTATCTATTCAATTCAGTTTAATAAGGAATTACCTTCCTACTAGAATTGCATATGATGGTTCAGTAACCTGCAGCATCCTATTGAGCTTCTGGTTTCTGTGTCCAATAAGGCTTTCTTTAAGGAAGCAGCAGCTCTTTTCTGCTGATCAGGGCATGCAAGCTGGAGGAAGGCTAACTGTTAAAGGAATTTCATCCCCAAGATAAGCAATATTTTTGGTCAGTTGAAAAAAGTAAAACTAAAATTTAGCCCCTGTGTTAGAGTGTCTGACTGATCAGCTGTCAGATGCAGGGTGCATGCAGAAGTGCCTGTGTCCCAGAGTCCAGTCCATATGCCATATGGATGCCTTAATTCTTCTAACTGCTCTGTATCTCTAATCCATTTTTTATTAAATCTATTGTTCTTTCTAGTCTGCAGTCAACTAGATTTAATAAAAATGCTGAGTTTATTGTGTAATGTGATCTCAAGAGAACCCTACGCTGTCTCTATGGCAAAGTTAAGCCAAATAAATCCTAAGGTTGTTGTTTGAACAGAGATGACAAAGAAGTTCAGAAGATTCAAAGAGGTTGTAGCTATCGTGAGCATTACAAGACCGACATGAAGAGACTGACTTCTAAGAAAAATGGATTACTGAATGTCATTCTTCCACCAATCAAGAGCTTGGATGACAATAAATGCAACTAACAGAGGGAGCCAACTGAGAGCAGCAATTTGTGCAAAAGAACACGAGCTTTTTTCAGAACAGCATAACTGTGTCACAACAACAGCAGGGACACTGATGTGAGCCCGTGTCTATGAAGTAACAGGCTATTCTCTCCCAAAGAAAGTGTTCTTTATCTACTGGTTTTTTGCAGCAGTAGACTCAATGTTGAAGACATTTCCAATGCAAGAACAAACAAAGCTTCCCAACACACGTGATCAACAAGACGTGGAGCAGAGGTGTTCAGCTGGACCTGAGGAAATTAGGAGGAATTGATCAGGGATGTGAAGATCAGAGACAAGCTTGGCTGCAAGGACCCTGAGATGGTGGAGATTAGGATCCTGAGAGGATGGAATAGGGCAAACAGCAGAACCATCTTGGACTTCTGAAGAGCAAATTCTCTCCTGTTTCAGAGATCTACTTGGAAGAATTCCATGGGATAGCAGTGTGAAGAGAGGAGGAGTCCAGGAGAGCTAGTGGATATTCAAGGGTCATCTCCTCCAAGCTCAAGAATGGTCCATGCCAACAAGCAGAAACCAAGCAAAGAGGGTGGGAAGCCACATGGTTGAGCAAGGAGCTCCCAACTATACAGATATAAAAAGGAGGTGCGTAGGAGGTGGAAGCAGGGACAGGTGACTCAGACTGAGATACTGTCTCACTGTGGAGGGATGGATTCAGGAAAGCCAAAACTCACCTGGAAGTGAATATGGCAACATATGTGAACAGCAAGATGAAAGGTTTCCACAAGGACATCAGCAGCACAAATACCAGAGAAAATGTGGCCCCACTGCCATGAGCAGGGAGCCTTGTGAACTGGGACACAGAAGTACTCAATGCCTTCTTCATCCCTCTATTTACTGGTATGCCTTGTCCTCAGTAATCTCAGGGACCACTGGAAAATCCAGGGCAAAGTACTTTTACTCCCGGTGGAGGATGATCGTGTTATGGGATATATAAACAAACTGTATCTACAGACATGCATGGGCCTATGAAATGGACACACAAGTGCTGAGGGCACTGGCCTATGTCATCATGGGCTGCTTGCAATCATCTTTAAAGGCTGTGGAGGGAGTTGTGATTAAGAGAGATCCTGAGGACTAGAAGGCAGCAAGGGTCTCTCCTGTCTCCAAGAAGGGGAAGAGGAATCTGAGGAACTACAGCCTGTGAAGTCTCACCTCAGTACCTGGGAAGGGGGTGGAGCAGCTAATCCTGGAAACCAGTTTTGGGACAAGAAGGAGGCTGCAAGTAGTCACCAGGGACTTGGGAAGGGGAAAACATGCCTGACAAACCTGATGTCCTTCCACAATGAGGCAACTGGCTTGGTGTGTGTATGTACCATAGGAGAGAAAGACTGGGAAGTAGTTACTGAGAGCAATGGCCATTAAAAAATTAGGTTCCTGCTGTATGCAATAGATTGAAGAAATGTTTATGTAGCATAAACTTGCATGCCTGTTGGTTAACTTTTACATTAGCGCTGACAGCTGCTTGCTGTAGCAGATGAAAGTACAGCGCTGCTGCCCTCTTTGTGTTTCTTTCTTATTCTGGTACTGGGTCTCCATTAGCATTTCTGGAGGAGTAAATACGTTGATTGGTAAAAGATGACTTTCTTTTAAACATTTGACATGAGCGTGTTATCAAGACATCAAGAAGAAAATGTGAAGATAAAGGAGGTGCTGTTTGTCACTGTCTGCATCTTCAGACACCCACCACTACACAAATCTGCTTTATTTTTAGGAAGAAGGATAATAGAGCTGGCTGCCACCAAGTGACATCTCTTTTATGCGTGGACTATGTTCAGCAACTGAGGTGAATTTTACTGTAAGAATCAACAAAATATTTCTCATCTTTGACCACCTCCTCTTTTTCTACTTTGGTCACTGTCCCTGCCAGACAAAGAAAGGCATAAATATGAGTGACAACTAGCCACAGATATCCAGACTGGGACCTGTTCTGCTGTTATGTTTCTGACTGAAGCTAGTATTAAATATATTAGAAGAAAAGCTGTCACTAACAACTCAGCACAAAAGATTTTATTATTTTTATCATTCTCATGATGATGGCACAACGATTTTTTGGCTAGTAATTATTCTTTGACAGCCATCTGTAGCAGGATGTCATACTGCCAATATTTGTTATGCAGTACATCCATAATCCTCTTAAATTACTGATTTCACTTTTAATTTGTGGCAATGGATTCCACAGGGGTTTGTTACCTGCATGAAACCATTTTCTGATATTAATATGAAATGCTTTTCTTTTCGTTCATGTTCTGTTATTACAAAGGCCAATTAAAGAAAGAGCTTTTCCCAGACTTATCACTCTTATTTTACCTTTCTGTGAGTCCCTCTTGTTCATCTTGGGTGAAATCCTGCCTAAAGAGAATTACTGCATTACTTCTTTGAGCCAAAACCACATATCTTTTCCCCTTGATTCTTGAGCTACTGACTTTCTCCTTTGAAAGAAACTTTGCTTAACACCCCAGTGTTATGTCACTCCTTTTGTTCCTGTGTTACTGCTATATCTGTCTTGAGCTACAGTGAGCAAAATCAAATGTTTTTTATAGACCGTGCCATTGCTGTATTGTTTGCTTGGAACAGAAAAGATGAGTGCCTGGGTGGGAGGTAAAAAAAGATACATAATCAGGTGAGATATATTAGGAAGTATCTAAAAAGACTAGTATTTTCAAGTTCAAATTTTGATTTTCAGTGGATTTCTGAGGTATTACCTTTATATGTACCTAATAATGGTGCGTATACCTAATGATGGTGCAGTGGAACACTTTCTGTGTTTCCTTTTGAAAGTTTGGTCTGTGCAAAAGCCCATCAAGGTCAGGTGTTTCTGGCAGATTTCAATGGGTACAGGACTTCAGTTCAAATGCCCAGGTAACATCGACATTTTTGACTCAGTGATGGGCAACATCAAAGGCACAAATGCCAGTAGCACTCTAAAAGCTGCAGGTGCCTCACACTTTGGGAAGTTATACCACAGCTGCTCCAAGGCGTATTACGGGAAACATAGGAATCAGTAAAGGAAAAACCTTCTCCTGGAAATGATGTATTACAATACGTTTTCAAGAGTTGGTTTTATTGCATGATATTGCCTTTGTGAAACAGTAGAAACATGTTCCTTGTAAGTACCAAACTCCCAGATGACTGGCATTTATTTTTCTGTCACCTATGTTTTTAGGATGAAGAACACCTACCAAAGGAAGAAGATGATAACTTGAAATGTTTTGTCGTTGTAGGTGGTTTCAGTCCAATTAACGAATTAGGTTAATTCTGATTTTATAATTTTCACGATTTATCACATTTATCTTTGTGACACATCCAGGCAACCTAAGTAGGACAAGAAAAGTGACATACTTCTCTGTTTTTCTAAGCTGGTCCTGAGGTGACTAGCCATTACATGCTTACCTACCACTTTCTATTCAAATAGTAACTATATCTTTGGCCTCAGCTGACACCAATAAATCAACATTTCTACTGTGGCTAGCTTGAAGTCTTCCAAACAGACACAAAATTCACAGGATGACCTAGGAAAATATTTTCCATGCAACTCTTCCTCTCCTCTTATGCAGTGTAGTGGTAGATAAGACATTTGACAGACAGAGGACCGCAGCTACAACAGCAGTGAAGTTCGGTAAACATCTGAGGGCAAGACCGTGTTACACAGTATGGAGGACAACCATTTTCTATGAGGTAGAACATTTTTAATGAGGATATATATGTTCCTCAGGCTACAAGTTAAAGAAAGAGAAGGAAGGATCTCCTCTGTGTGTGCTGCTTGGGAAGCCTCTGTCCCGTCTGATGTGAGTGATGCTCTCTTTGCTCTGATAATGATAATCTAATGAGGAGGGATCAGGATCACAGTGTTCCAAGATTAGAAAGCTATGTGTTTTAGCAGGGACATTGGTGGGAAGGTTGTAAAATGAACAAGATGAAAGTGATTGCCCAATGTGTATCTTTATTTACAGGTTTGTCTTCTAGAGTGGTTCCTTTCTTGAAAATTTATCTCATAAACTGCATATAAGTCATGGTCATCTTAGGCACCACATCCTCTTGGAATCTTTTTTTTGTTGATTAGATGCACAAAACAGTATTAGTCTTAGTTTTGATGTGGTTTCTGGGTTTGGCTTTGGTTTTGTTTGGGTTTTTTTTGTTGTTCTTTTTTTTTTATTTAGGGGAAATGCCACTCCAAAGGATTTCATCCTGTGCAGTGTAATATAGCTGGATTTTATTACCTGCTATTATTAAATCCTAACCTCAGAAGGTACTGCTATGTCACTTACAGTGAGTTCTTGCCTGATGCACACCCTACAGTTCTGAACAGCTACTCTGTATGGAGTCTTGCAATTTGTCTCTAATGAAAGCATTGCCTTCAGAAAAAAAAAATAAAATCCATTCTTCACCAGGAGAGAGCAAGAACTAAAGGACCCACCCTTTCTTAAGTGTTGATTCAGATATTTAACCTTTGCACTGGTTACAGCAGCATTACCTTTACCTTCATAAAATAAGAAAAAAGGAATCTCATGTCAGTGAGCTTAAAAATTCCATTTTGATTGAAAATTCAAGCAATACCTTTCCAGGGTAAATGTGTATGATCTGAAACTACTAGGCTGGATTCACTCTTGGAGTACAGTTCTGCTGAACCCTGCTGAGCAATACTAGTAATGTAATAGCCTCACAGACACACACTGCCTCATCTCTTGTCAGAACAAGTTATACCCAAGGCTTTAATTCACACTAACCCAGCTAAAGTTTGGCACAGCCGTACAATAGTCCTTAGCTGTTGCCCAGTCAATCAGATTGTAATTTTCTCTGCTGATGCATCTATACCAATTGAAAACTACATCTTTCCCTTCTGATGCATGGAGGTGAGAAGGGGAAGAAAGTGTAATAGCACTAACATCCCTCTGAAAAATTATTAACATGCACTAACACAATTGTGAAAAAAATGAAGTTTAACAAAACACAACATTATCACAGGACTCATATTTCATGCATTGCAAATAATTATGCCTTTTCTTTTGCACTAATCTAACAACAGAGAATGATTATTCTGTGCTAACAGCCAGTTGTATTAACATTCTCCCTGATTATGTCCACAGACATACGTAACAGCATGCTAAATACAGAAAAGACTTGCACAATGTTTTAACTTAATTTCATCTGTTTAGTGTTAGACTCACTTTTCAAACTGAGACAGGTAGACCAGTCCTGCTCTCATTAAGCTTAGTGATAATCTGAACATTGATTTCAAAGGAAGCAGCAATAGTTTCCTGTGGAACATGAAATTTAAGATGAAAGTGGTGATGAAGTAAGGCTCTCATTCTGTCTTGCCAGTCTCTGCAGTGCACGTATGAATAGAAGGTAGGTTACATAATATGTGTGTTACTAAGGAGAGGAAATTATGCATATCCACTTTCTGATTTGATTTCACACCCATCCTTTATACCGTTGTTTGATAGTGCATGAAAAGATCCTAGACCACATCCTCTGTTTATGTAACAGGCATAAAACTGATGACTTCCAAAGAACTGTTCTAGCATCATGTTCTCTAGGTGGGGACATAGGCTGTGAGGTATGCTGCACTACAGACAAATAAGCATTGTTGTCCTTTACAAGGAAATAGCTGTATGTTTTTCTTAATACAGGATTAATTTTCTTGAAACCAGTACAGCTTTTCACAGAGTCACAGAATGGTTGAGGCTGGAAGGGACTTCTAGAGGTCATCTGGTCCAGCCCCCTGCCCAAGCAGGGCCATATGAAGCTGGCTGTCCCAGGTTTTTATACACACTGATAAGGCAGACCCTTTAGTGTTGTGTGCTTCTTTGAACAGCTTGCTGTGTGGATGATGTGTGACACTTTCATTGTTTTGTATTTTCTGGCAAGACAGTGCTAACACCTACTGATATGGACCAAATAATTAAATTAGAAAAACACTAAAAATTCCGTGGGTTTTAACTTTGAACATCTCTCATGCAGATGTTTCAATACTATAATCTAAGCAAAAAGATTTACAGGATGTTTTTCTCTAACAAGTTTTGAAGTGCTACCATATTTTATGAAGAATTCACTCTCAGTTTTGGTTCTATTACTGTAAGCCCAAAATAAGCAGACTGATCCATTCCTTGCTTTTCTCACAACAATTCTATTTAAGAAGCTAAGCACTCATATAAGAGCAAGTCCCTGATTTATGTGCTAATTGCTATTATGACAAAGAGAGTTGCACTATTTGAAAGTCCTGTCCTACCTCCCAACATATGAACAAAATTTTTGTTTGAAGTCAAGATACCGCTTTTTGGATGCTTGTCTATGAGTGGGCTCAGAGACACTGCCCTTCCCAAGGGATTCACCAGAAGCAAAGACATTGAAAATGGCATGGGGACTTTAGAGCAGTTCTCCCAAATGCCTAAAGCGGTTCCATGTAGCTCTCTCCTACTCCTGAGACAGCGTCACAAACAGATGCCTTGTACTTGGCTTCTGACAGCAGAGCAAATCAAGGCCAAGTGGTGTAAAGTGTTCCCATTATTTCTTTCCTGGCCGTTGTCTCTTCTGTCAGTCCCATTAGGCTAGATTGCCTGGAAGTGTTGAAGTGATGCAAGCTTGGCAACACCCCCTCCTTGGCAAACAACCACTCCAGTTGCTGTTTGAGTTCTCAGAGGTCCCCTTTCCAGGAACAGGTATTCAGTTAATTAGTTGGAGAGATTTAAATACAGGATCGGACTGCAGAAATGGGAAAGCCCACAGGAGAGTCCGCAGGGTGGGTACAGCTTGCAAAAAAAGCTCACATAATTCAGTTCTTCAGGGCAACAACCGCTGCTGTGGTTTAACTCCTAGCTAGCATGGGTGGACTGAGAACTGTTCCCAAAACTTTAATGCGCAATCAGTTAACATAAAGCAAGGCTAAAATGGGCAGATAAACGTTTCTTTCTTGAGCCAAGCAGCTGCTCCAGTTATCCTGTACTTGGTCCAGCCTCGTCTCTCTCTCTCTCCCAACCTTCTCTCTATCTGTCTGTCCACCACTCACTCCAGTGTCCCCAAGAACTTAGTGGCTCTCAGTCCCAAAGAGGGCACCAAAAGAGATCACATTTGGGTGGCTCCCAGGCCTGCTCACCCTGTCCCATAATGTAAATGGCATTTTAGCAGAAAAGACAACTGTTTATGGTGGGAGTGTTCAAAGCATGGGCACAGGCACTCAAAAAGAAAAAAACAAACCAAACCCTGAAGTGCTAAAGCCTGCAGATCTTCTGTTTTTCTTCAACCAGACAGTAAACTTTGTAAGGAACTTTTGAGAGCCAAGGTGTTTATCCCAGGAAATATTTAATTATGATGAGAAGAAAGGAAGGGAGGCTTTTCCTGAAGCAATAGTGGGACAGGGGACACACAGGCACATAGTATATGATACCTTTTAGATGCGAGTGAAAGGCGGATCCTGGAATCACTGCTTCTAACTAACAGTGTTTGCCATTTATCAGCCAGTTTGTCCAGCCCAGTTTGTCGTACTGTCCCTGGCAGGATGCCATCTGATATTCTCCTTCAGTTATTGTCCACAAATATGGTATATTTCTGTCAACTTCTGTCATGTTTTGTTCCCTGAGGTGGTGAAATTATGTTGTGACTTATGACACAGAAGTCAAATCTTTATCACAACTCTCCCATAAGGTACTATTTTTGCTGGCTAACCAGGGTCACTGTATGATGTAATGCCCTTGGCATGGTAACAGTCTTTGCTACCACAATTGCAAACTGCTAGGTCTTATATTACAAATCCTACGGAGTCTACAATAAGCATAATCTATATTAAAATAGTTAAATTGTTTAAAAAATTGAATTAAAATAGTTTTCTTCCTAAATTGCTAGATACAGACTGATTGAATGCAGGAAGTTGCTGATTACCTTAGGTAATCAACTAATATTGTTTCAATAACTGCTGTTTTGCAAGTTATTTTCTATGCCTTTTTACTGATCTATTTCCATGTGTAGTATCAGCCCCTTTATTTGGCTCTAAGCTCTTTACTCATATTATTCTGATAGGTGAGAAAGAAATTACAGCAATCTGTAGAGAATGTATAAAATACTGAAGACCAGCAATTGAAGGCAAAATCTAAAAATTTTAGATATCTGCACCATTCTGTACCCCTAAGGTTTCTTCAGAATAATTTGCATCAAAGGCTAAAAGCAATCCTATGTGTAGGTATAAAAATCTCAAAATGCCTATGTGGAAAAAAATGATCTTTTTTTCTGTCAAATGTCATCTAAATTCCACCTGTACTGTAGTCTAGCTGGTCTCTCTGCATTTCACTTTAAACCAGATGAAAAATAAATGATGTGGCGTTTAACACACACTGATGAAGGAAGTAGAGTTACTTCAGTGGATATTCAGTTCAAAAAAAGAATGGAGCCAATTTCAAGAACTTACTTATCCTGGGCCTAGGGAAGGTTTCTGTTTGCTGTCACAAAACAAACCAAATTAGATCAATTTTCCCTGCTCTTATGAGCAAGGTTGCTTTGTTAAGTTGTGAAAACAAAAAGAGAACAGCCCAACAGAAATGTGTTACTGCTTGGGTTTTTTTCCTGTGTGAGGACACTGATGGGACTGTCTCAGACCTGGTGATGTGACTGTAACATAAATTGCCATTGTTAGGTTTTGAAATCTCTACAAAAAACACTCTGTCGCCTTCCTCTAGCAGCATGATTCGCATTGATGCTGAAGAACTGACCCCTGCAAGGCTGAGCTACCGCAGTGATTCACATGTGACTGCAGCCCCCCAGGCAGCGAGGCAGGGAACCTGTCCACGTGCACCTGCTGTCTTCCTGCTGGAGTAGCTCTGCTGCTGGGAGAGACTCTTCACTTCTTCGTATCTGCAGGAGCCAGTGAGACCTCAGACCTGACACACCTACTGCCTCACATAGCAGGCAAAGTAGTGTTAATTACATTAATCAAAGAATCCTCTTGGAACATAAGATAATGTTTTGACATTGTGGAGATGACAAAGCTACTTAGCATTCAGGCTGCCATCCCACAGTCCTTTCCTATCCGCATAAATCCTTGAGTGTGAGCTTTGAACACATACTGTGATGCACGGACTTACCTGTTCTGCTGCACAGACAATTCAGTTTATATTTAAACAGAGTGGGTATGGAATATATTTAATCTCCCCTGTTTACTCGCACTGGCCTCTGAAGTTGAAGACCTGCTTATGCAAGCACTCTGTAGGGAGAAGGAGGAGGCTGAGGTGCAGGCAGCTTCTCTAGCCCATTCAGTTTGTTGACAATAGGGTAGTTTTGATACCCTCTCAGATGCAGACTTTTTATACCCACCTCCGGAATTCTGGTATTGTGACAGCCGTGGTTTCCCGCGGAAAGCTACAGTGCAGCCAAGTCTGATCTAGCTGTCTCTGCATCTAGACACGGCTGACCTAATTATTCCAGGCGTTTGTGCATCTTGAAGCCCTGCTGGTCACAAGTGGTTAGTAATGTAATGTGCAAATGAAGCTGGCTCCCTACCCCCTTGCTGTTTTCACAGGCAGCTCTTACCATGGCATCTCCACTCTCTCACCCTCTTCCCCAGCATGCACCCTGGTCTGTGGCTGTCATACCCACTGTCATTCTGTATTTTTGGTTCTTTGCTACTGCATGGCTGCTTTTAGACTGCTTACAAACACAGAGTATCTTCCCCTCCATTTTAGTTTTACAGTCTTCTCCACTGTCTGCTGCTATGACTGTTAAAATAACTGTTGTGAAAGCTATTCCCCTGAGCTGAGGGATTTGAGCAAATGGTTTCTTCATTGAATAATGTATTTTTGCACATTGCAATACTGTTTGTATAAAGGGGTCAGATGGAGGATGGTGGGCAATAGGCAGATCACCAATGAAACACCTTTTCTTATCAAGCTCTGTGTGTGCCTAGGGAGTGTGAGACCTAGGTTCAGCATCTTCCTCTGATCCAGGAAATTGCTACAAAAGTTCTGTGATAGAATCACTGAGGTATTGGTGGAGCTGAGACATGAACTCTCATGTTCTGTGACTAGTGTCCTAACCACTTGCACATTGCTGCTTGATCTGTAACTAAACATGCCACATGAAGTGAGAGGATTCGCAGCAGAGAACAATCTCACCACCCCTGCAAAAGCCCTGCCTCAAAACCGGAAAAGTAGGCAGAAGTACATGGAACATGTCCCTTGTCCCTTGATCTCAGTGGTTTGGAAGAAGAAGGATCTTGCCTCTCTCCTGTTCTGCTCACCCTTGAGCTTAGTGCTGTTGCCTCTATTTTTGTTATACAGCTGCAAAATCAAGTGTTTTAGATTATTTGGAATGCAAAGTTTATTTGGTAAAAAGGGGAAATGTTCAGGTTTCCACTTCACTGGTAAGAATAAAGGATCAAGTGAAGAATGAAATTGTGGGACTGGGTACCACACTCCCTGTCTGACTCTCATCTCTTGGTTTGCTGTGCTATTACTCTCAATGCGATTTCAGATCTCTTTCTCTTTTCCCCCTGAGAAATGTGTGTTGCTGTATCCCCTTGCAGGTGAGCTCTGGGAGCAAATTGAGGATATAGGGCAAGTCAGTCACCCTGTTCACTCCCTTGTACCTCCATGAGACAGCTATGGACCAAAGCTAGGACCCACCCTTTTGCTTTGTGATTCTTTTGTAATAGCTTTGTGATCCATGAATGCATTGTGATCCCTAATTGCTTTGTGATTTGATTTTTTATTTCAGTGTCATTTCCTAACACCAGTAGTTGCCCCACCTTCTATGAGACTCACATGTTAAACATTTTTCTAGAAGAAAAATGGGAGCATCCACAGAAATATTTAACTACCTGTTTCATGGTTTTCACCCTCTCTTTTTCAAATTTTTTTACTCTTTTCGTTCTATCATTATAAGTTTTTCTCTCCCAATATACTTGTGGCCACCCTCCCACACATTGCAGGTGCCAGCTTATCACCACACAATGCCTCAAGCTTTTGGATTCTGAAAGCGGCAATACCCAGAACTGAGCAATCACAGGAGAAGTTATGGGGCTGGTTTGTTTATTCATGCAATTATTAAGTTTCTGGCACTTAACAGTTCATGCTGCAGGAAAAGTACTGAATTCCTCACCCAGGCTAAGGCTCAAAACAAACAAAAAAAAACTCCCCTAAGTTTAAAATAACAGAATATAACCATGTGTTTGTGGGTTTTTTAATATACTGAAAAATGTGTTTGCCTAGAACCTGACTTAAGTTTTGTACCTGGGTCCAGTGGTATTACACAAAACAAGCAGACCCTTTTTTCTTCCCCAATTAGAATATCATCCTTTTCTTTGTTTAGACATTTTGAACTGAAACTGAACTAAAATAACCTGAACATCCTCCTAGGATATCATTAATAAATTACATGGAGTCACAACATATATCTGAAAAGTTTCTGGATTCATTCTCCCCTTCCTCTTGTCCTCTCTTTTCTTTCCTCGTATCCCAGAGGCAGATAACTGCAAATGGAGATTTTCAAAGCAGTGCGAAGGATTGATTTTAGTTGCAGATGCATGTCTAATCCCATGCAATGCTTTCGGATCTCAGCCTTCGCTTCATAGTCATTGGCAGGAAAAGGCTGCAGAGTTAATCTGTGAGCTAATACACATGTCTGCTAAGCATTTCTTTTCCGCACAGTCATGTGGGCACTGTGCATTGTGGCCCAGGAGGGCTGGGGATCTAATGGGGGCTCCTGCAGGTCTGGCTACAGAATCACTGCAACCCTCTGCAAAGTGCTTTGGTTGGGACTGGTGAAAGCCCCCATCTCTGGGCTCCCAGGCTTCCAGGCTGGGATGATATGCACCCTAAGTCTATGTGAATCCACCAGTGCAGTCATGCTCCCTGGAAAAAAACAGGGCCTGTAATGAGCCCAATTGGGTTCCCGAGCACCCACATCAGAGTCCTCAAGGAGTAATTTTTTTCTCTCACTATACAGCTCTGCACTGGACTGCTTCTCCAGCACAGGCTGCAGTAAGCCTCCTCAAGGAGCCCATGCACCCTTCAGCTTGTGGCCCTGCTGCTGCCACAGTTTTGACAGCAGGGCCTTTAAATGGCATATGTAGCTCCCACTGTAACCTGCCCCTCTGACAGTCACAGTGTCTGTAAGAGCTCCTCTTAAAATGAGCTTTTGTTGTATTTTCCTTGGAGGATGTTAGTGGGTTGCTGGGGAGTCCTTGCTTAGCTGCATGCCCTAGCATGGTGATTTAAAGCTGCAAGGCAAAGTCATTGTTAACACCAGAGCAGCATGAGGATGGCCCTGTGATGAAATAGGAGTTATGTTGCCTGTTTTGAAGTCTGGCATTTCATTATCACTAATAATGTCATGAATCATAATTATGTCTATTGAAGAGAGGTTTTGCTCTGATAAAGGAAAGCAACAAATGGTATTAGCCATTTGGTATACCATGGTATCCACATTAGCTGTGGGGATATTACAGCGCGCATAAATCTTGCCTTTGCAGTCTGGCTGGTGTGCAGGTGATGAGGGATGCAAGCAGAGACTGGACCTCTGAGGAGGGTGCCCAAGCCCCAGGAGAAGAGCCAGGAGAGACCCAACAGAGGCAAATGGCTGGAGAGGGTCCTCCCTTGTGCTGTCAGTGGGATGACCTTGCCCGATTGTCTCTTCAGTGGCTGCGCCACCCCAAATCCCAGGGCAGCCCTTAGAGCAGGGTGCTGCAGGGACTGCTGAGATGGTGGGACTGCAGGCAGTGAGTGGGCATGCAAATCTGTTCCTGGGTTAACCTTCCCAGGAAGCTCACAGGCTGCAAGGAAAGGCAGCTGAAACAAAATGCTCCCAGAGACCACTGCAATAGTGATTGGATCCATGTCCCCAAGGTCTTCACTTGCTTCTTGCAGTGGACAGAAGATCTTAGACTTGAACTTGTGGGCCTCCCTGTGGGACCAGAGAAGATAGACACAGGGTCCTCAGGACCAAGTTTGGGTCACCACCTCATGACTTGCTGGGATGCGCAGAGCCATGAGACAGAGCTTAAACAGCAAGGGAAGGAGGAAAACCTGGTGTCTGTTTCCCACCCACCTCCCAGTGCTTAGCATATTTATAAGCTCATCAGTGTCCTTGAGGTTTCTACATTCGCACTCAGATGTGTTTGAATTCTGCCAGAAGGTCTAAAGTTACTGTAGGAGAGGGATTATTCACAGGCAGAAACACCTGGTTCCCCTTCAGAGTTGTTTCCTTGGGACCCAGGCTTAAAATACGCAATTTGCAGCATCTGCATCTTGTTTCCAGATGAAAGGAAGCAGCTACAAAGCTGTGGTGGGTAGAGCACAGTTGAATGCCTCAGCGGCTTACCTCCCTCTGAAATGAAATGCCAGATACCTCAGAGATGAGCCCAAAGCAGGAGTGGAGGCTTTTCCATGTCTTTTTTGCACATTTTTTCTCCAGTGAGGGGTCACAGGTGATGTGTGTTGTGGTGCAAAGACACACTCAGCTGCTACCATAGCTTTTATTTTTTGAGTAGGTTTTGACTGGTTTTGGGGGGTTTGGGGGTTTGGGTTTGTTTATGGTTTTTTTGGCAGATGTTTTTGAGTTGTATGAATGTATGAGAGAGCTTCTCTCTCTCCTATGCCTAGGTGATGGGAGTTTTTACATGGATGAATCACAAGATGCATGAGGTGCTACAGCCAGAATTGCAGACTGATTATCTGAAAAAGGGATAACTTGCAAATGTCCTTTGTCATTTTAAAATATGTTTAAGAACAGCAAAATGACTGTGTGAGTGATTTCCAAACTGCTTGACAAAAGTCTCAGTATTATCTTGGAATGTTTTTTCTTGATGCTTGTCAGATGTTAATTAGGGAAACAAAGGGGCATTCACCAAAGATGTCTGTATTTATTTCAAACTTAATTATGCTAACCTAGAAACAGGAACAGACAATCATCCAGCGGCTACTCATTGGTTTGTTGTTCAACTGGCAATAGATAACCATGCTGCAGTATATTTTTTTAGGATATAGAGATTTAGAACCATCAACTCAGGCTTGCTCTTTAGTGATTTTTTTTCCTTCTTTGTGGAGAGATTTTACCTCAGAGTTTGGAGAAGGCATAATCACTCACTGAGAGACAAGAAATTATTTTACAAGAACAAATGCTTGTTGCCATGGTTTCCAAGAAGGAGAAAATCCAAGGTCATTTGCTGCAAATGTTTCGCAACAGTCAGCACCGAGGATACTCCCTCACCTCAGCGAGTAACCTTCCCTTGTCTGTAGATATATTCCTCCCATCTCCATTGGTATGCAGTTTACTGCTTAAGCCATAATAACATTGATAAGAATGAGATGTGAAAAAACTGCTATGTGTCTGGAAACAAACAAATTCAAGTCTGGATCTACAAGCCTGTGGGATTTCACAATTGGCTGCTTTCTGGCTCCTCTGTGCATCTCCTGGAAAACCTGGCCCACCTGCTGTGTTTGCTGACCAGGGAGTTGCAGGTGCAACTGTGAAACTTTCACTTGAAGGAAACACCAGAGGAAACACATGGACAGGCTGGCACATGGACAAGTAAATGGAAAAAACACCAGAGATGGGGCCATACATCTACAGTTATGCCAGAAAAAAAAAAAGCTACATTTCATGGGTTGTTCCTCTGGGTGTGAAGTAAAAAAAAATATGTTTCTTTCAGTGAATGAGATTTATGGCATCATCCTGAATGTCTCAGTACTGGCCTGTGTGCTGGTGACAGTAAAAAAGACAGCTTCAAGCACATGTGCAAAATCCAGGTCCATGACCCTTCAGCATTCCATCAAAATGCCAGCAGTCTTCATACTGCTGTAAAACTAGCATATCAACACAGTGATTAGATGAAGATTCTCCTTATGTTGGAACTCCCAGGACAAATTAATTAATAGATAATACTATTCAGTTGTTTGTTTGAAATCACTAATTTTCATTCCAGCATGAATTTACAGAGGCAGGTACGTGAGCCTTTTGCTCCTGTTTATACAAATGCAAAATATGTGTACACTTTACTCCATAACAAAGTACAGTTTACTAATCTTGGTTCATGTGAAAAGTAAATGCAACCATCTAAGATGCGTCTAAAGCCTTATTAGTGTAGCAAGCATATTTCTTGCATGATGGGATGTATATGGTGCCTCAGTCAAGAGTACCATAAAGTAAATGACCCTTGAGTACTTGCTAAGTTCCCTTTCTGACAACTTAAAAACAGAAAAAAAAATGTATCAAAGATTAGAAGTGACAAGGGAAACAGCTACATTTAAGTGACAGAAATAATGTTTTGTAGTGGATCATCCGCTGCACTATGTGCACAACTGCAACTCAACTTGCTAAGCCACCATCTCAGCAACTGAATATCTTGCGCAGAGGGAAAAGTCTTTGTTATTAGAGCACTGGAGAGTGTATAGGCTGCCAATGCATCCAACTCCTTTTTTGATAAGATTCCTGGGGCCAGCCAAGAATTCTATGAGTGGGACTAGACCTTCTGCCGCTAGCTTGCTATTTGAATCAGAAGAGATCGATGCACAAGTTAATTACAGAGAAAGAGAAGCACAGATGGAGATTCAAGGGCTGAATTTTACAAAGGATTTAAGGACTCAAGCTCTGCTTAAGTCCTGCTTTCAGCATCTAAATTCCCAACTGTCTTCCTAACACCTCAGTACAACTGCCACCCCTATGGGAAGCCTACTACTTTCATGGCATCATGGTTTTTGTCATAAAACTGCCTAAATGCACAGAGCTGAGTTTCTGTATTTGTGTACTCTTGTCTCAGGGTATGTAGTTCTTTAATTCACTAACACTTAACTCCCCTTGGGTATTGAGATGTCTGAGCCTAGCTCCCAGTCTTCGGAGGCTTTTATCAGAATGCAAATAGAAATTCCACAACTGGTAAATAATTAGAAATGTTTCTCATCTGGTACCGGCAAAGGAGTCAGTGCACCCAGTAACTGTGACCCTGGCCTGGAAATCAAAATAACAACACTCTGTGTTGGTCTACCTCTGACTCATTATCTGTCCTTGAAGGAATCATGTTGACCTCTCTGTGCCCTGATTTTCCCAGCTTTGAAATAACAGCGGTATGTTCCCACACTGAAGTTATCAGGTTGGAAAGTGCTAACAATTATTTCTCTGTGACCCCTTTGTGAAAGCCAAGGGACATCTTCTATAGGAGTTCAGATGACGAACCATCTTAATTTCATCCTAAAAATGTCTTTTGATCTGTCTGATCTATGCTTGCAGTCTCAGGTCAAAATTGTTGAGTGAGTCAGATATATGTGTTTTGACCTGTCGTATCCCCCAAAACGATTTTTGTTGTGGAAATCTACTTTATATAAGTACAGGTACTTTAACTGACTGTGTGTATTCATAACATCTGTACTGGACTTATTATTTTAAATTAAAAAGGAAAAGAAAAAGAAACATTAAAAAAAAAGAAAAAAGAGAAATCATAAATATATTCAAAATATGTTGCTGATATATTTTGGGTTTTAATTATGTTACCTCTGTCTGTGGATGTGAAATACTTAAAAATGTGCCCCTCTGTCTAAAACCAAGCAATTCAATATTGAAGACTAGGTCATATTGTTCAGCAGTACCAGAGCATTCACATAACTTAGAAATCTTAAGAAACAAAGAAGACCACAGTCTCAGGCTGTCTCTGTAATAAACCAACGAACTATTCTGACCTGTGTATACAGAAAATATTATTTTGGCAAAACTTTCCTTTCCAAACTCTAAAAGAAACAAGTTTGATTTCCTTAAGGAGTCTGCAGGGAATCTATGCTAGGCATTGTAATGGCACCTGCTATGCCAGCACAGCCGGTAATTTCTCTCCCTCTCCTAGTACACATGTCCAAGATCAAATTCCTGCAGTTTTCCCTTGCTACATTTCCTATCTGTTTTCTGCTCACTAAATCATAACTTTCCATATATGAGCCTGTACCACAGTCTGATGCAAACTGAGCTGAGGAGGGGAGTGGCACATATAGAGACCATAATCACAATATAATGTTGTCATTTAATGTTTAAAATACCATTTAGGTTGTCTCGGTCTTTCCCTTCCACATTGTTCCTATAGAAGTTCTCATTTTTCAAAGTCTTTATTTTCACTTTTTCTGTCATGTTTGTCCTTTTCCTCCTTTTTTTAATTCTTATAAAAAGTTCTCCATTTCACAACTTAACCTTCCTCTTGATTCAGTCTCTCTGCTGGCATTTTCCAACTGCAAAATTCCCCCTTCTCAACACCTGCACAATCCATGGCACTCCCTCTGCCTTTCTCTCTGCATATTTTTTCACTGTATCCCAGCTTTTCCCTCCGTTTGTCCTCAAGACCACTCTCTCCTGTCTGCCCAGCAGCACCTCTCATCTCTTC
The DNA here is from genome assembly GCF_003945595.2 of Pipra filicauda. Classification (NCBI taxonomy): domain Eukaryota; kingdom Metazoa; phylum Chordata; class Aves; order Passeriformes; family Pipridae; genus Pipra; species Pipra filicauda. The sequence goes on along the minus strand of NW_024104487.1, from coordinate 2,502,062 downwards.
TGCAGACCCCCAGCCTCTCAGCCGGTGCTCACCCACTCAAGAGAAGAGGGCTCATTGGAAGATGACATTGAGAGAATAAGATGTGCCCACAAGGCTCTCTTGTCTGCTCTGGCTCCAGTATAACCCAACCAGCTTTCTTCTACACTTCGCCTGGGCTGTAGCCTAGCACAACATTGGTCAGTTTTGCGTCATCAGTCACTGAACTGATGAAGAGACATTTTCAGTTCATTTAAAATTAAGCATGTAAGTGAACTACTTCATCTCACTTAACTAATGGATGATATTCCAAGTCTAATAGTCACCTGATATGCTATTTGAGTGTAGAACTGATTTTTCTCTGGGGAGGACAGGAAGAGAGCAGGGATACAAAAAACAAACAAACAAAAAAACCTGAAAACTTTCCAAATCAAAAATTAAACCCAGTCCAGGTAAAGGTTTATGTGTGTATATAATAACAAAATATATGCATGTACAGAAACGCATAAGTAAATTTTGCAAAGAGTATGTATATACATACTTTTAATATTCTAACTAATCATAATTTGCTTACCATCTATACACATTAATTTTCTTGTGCAAGTTACAGCTGTTTGCCAAAATTACTCTACTATCAAGTAAACAACCATCAATATGGCAAGTTAAGCGATTAAAAAGAAAATGTCTCCCACAGTTTTACAGTAAAAGTAGCAGACTACACCTCCCAGCACAATTCCCTATCTCCAGCCACTGTGTCAACATGCAGTACAGAAATAATTGTGTTTTTCTTCATCCCACTAATTTACTCTTGTTTGCCATAATGGAATCGAAGAGAACTCTCCAGATACAAATATTTTGAGCTTAACTTCAGGTGAGTTTTTCCTGATGATGTCATTTGCATCCTTTTTAGGATGCATGAGATTTTAGTAATTTAGATGCCAATTAAATTCATGCCTTCTCTGGCCCCACTTTTCTCCCCTAGTGGTGGCTTTGCAGAGAACTTTGCACATGTATGTACACAATGCATATGTAGGGAAGATGCTTTCGTGAATTTATCTGTATTGCATTTGAAAGTAAAATCGAAGGACATGAGAAATAAGTTGGGTCTGCTAATATTATTGTAACAATCATTCACCTATTCGCGTAGGGGAAGGCTGGCAAAATGCCATGAAACAGCCTTATACTAATAAATGTCTTCTGATGTAATAAATAGGGAAATGTGTTTTCAGTTCCTGCTTCCTACATCAGAAAGACACATCATGTAGACCAAATCAAATTATATATAAAAACAAGGAAGAAGGAAAGAGCCAAGTCTATCTGCTTTATGTCATCTCATAAAAAAAGAAAAATTCCCCTACAACAAAGGTCAATTCAGATGAGTCATATTAATAAAACCATAAATCCCCAAAGTTATTAGTGTAATCTTTTCATATTTGTTTTCCAACAATAATTTTTTTAACTGAAATTCAGCTGATTTTAGAGCCAAGAGACAAAATCCTTTTGTGCTTCACACAGAAACATTTTGAGAGTACTTATTAGGAAGCAGATGAAGTTACCTGAATATAAAGCAAGGACAAGAGGAGAACCCATCTGTAACCATCTCCTGTAATATCTCATGTGAATCATAGCCTGGTAAAAAGGGCTGTTTCTGTGATCTGGGCCCTGAGCACTCTTGTAGAGGTATGGAAACATCATCTCATTAGTTGACTTTAAAACCTCATGTCAGACCTCAAACTCTTATTGTACCATTTTATCCCAAATGGTGAATTTCTGGGACGTTTTCAAGGTTTGCTCTTTCATGGTTGTTTCAACCAGCCACTGTTCGTTCTTCTAGCAGCTGGTCTTTTAAAATTATCCTTCTTGCCCTGCTGGCCGTGCATACATGTGATTCTGGGTCCAGAATCCAGGGGGACTGTGGTCACCAGGGAAGGACTGAATCCACATCTCTCCTGCACTATCCCAGCTGCCTGGGCGGGTTTGATGGGGGATATGAACCTCTGAAGGGGTGCCCACCAGTATTAAATTAATTACTGAGAGGTGTAAAGAGCACCTGTAAAAGGCTAGAGGCTCTAGATGCTGCTAGAGAGCATTGGCAGGAGCAACAGAGGAAGCTGTGGAGTAATTATGAGTCTCTGGAAGACAAGCAAGGTGAGGGAAAATACAGTGGGGTACATGAAGCCTTCAGCAGTGCAGATCTACAGAGCCCAAGGAGTTGCCTGGTTTTCCCAAGCAGAAGGATTCAACCCTTTTTTGGGTGGTGAATGCCCTGCCATTAGCAATAGGAGAAAGAAAGAGTCAGAAGTCTGCATAGGAGCTGTTTGAAAGCAACTTGGGTGATGCTGCAGTTTGGATCAGAGGCCCGTCAGGACTATAATCATCTACAGCTAGAAGGGATGCCCAGTGCAGGCATTGTGAGCAGTGATGTGGCCCCTGAGGGGGGGGGCTGTGAGCCCTGGGCTGTGAGCTGCTCCTCTGAGATGAGCAGCTGTGGGCAGCAGGGTTTCTGCAGAAGCCAGGTGAAGAGGTCTGCTGTCTGGTTTCCTTCTTTCCAGGCGTGTCCTTTATGCTGAACATGCGAAGAAAGACTGCTAAGAGCTGAGCTGCCCTCTGGGTGCCCCATGGGAATCCCACCCCACTGCCACACTTTGCTGCTTTGTGGTCTATTGCCTATGGGTACAAAGCAAAACTCATGGCCCAGACAATCTCCTCTTGTCTTGTCCTTCTACAGGCAGCTGTTCTCTTCCTGGCTTGCAAAGCACTTAAGCTGGCATTTATCCTCTGTAACAAAACAAGAAATGTGTCCACCTTGGCCTCTGTCCAGCATTTTGTCCAGTGGTAGTGAAGAGATCTGTGGTGGGTACAGCTGAAGGTCAGGCAGTGGGGATGGGGAGAAAGGCCGTTTATAAAACATTAATTGCACTGTAACTCCCTCATGTCTTTCCTCTTTCTTTCATGCCTGTATTTCTAAAAGGCCCATAACCACCTTATTGTTTCCATCCCCACAGAAATTCCATTATTTCTGTTGCTCTTTCTTTAGTACTTAACTGATCTACAAGCTGGAAGCTATTTGGCCTTTAGTGCTCCCTTGGAAGCATTATTTGGTTAATGCTTCATCAGAAATAGAGACACTGCACTTGATTTTATACAGTTTGAGATTTTTCTCTATCTGACCCGCTTTCTTCTGAAGCAAAGCCTCAGTTTGAAATGCCGAACTGGAAGGACACAAAGACCTGATGCAAATGGATACAGTATAAGCCTGATAAAGCTGAAACAAAACCAAACACAGATTCTGGTTGTCCTTCCTTTTTACTGCAACTAATAAATTTGCCTTCTGCAGCTTTTCTGCTCTTCTGCTGTCTTTACTCTTGCCAGTTCATAAGACAATTGCCTGTCATTTGGGGAAACAGTGTTATGACATAAATGCTGGATATGCACCCCTTGCTGCCACTGTATCAAACTTCCTGTTTCAGACAGAAATCAGAGTAGGTTTATATCACATCAACCTCACATCTACCTTTTTGCTATGCATACCTCCTCTGTTTCTTGTCTGCAGCCTGCCACTGTTCTCACTGAACTGGTTTATGCTGAGCTGACTAAATGACTGTTCATCAATTATCTCCCCTCAGAACACTAAGGTTAAGAACACTTGTTAAGAAGATGCAGGATTCCTCAAGATGCTCCATCTTGGCTTGAAACCAAAAGCAAAGGGAGTTGAATAATTAGTGTTGGACTGTACATCCATGTGAGCCTGGAGAGACAGGGCTGAGTATGGAAAATCACATCAGTCTGTATAAACATTAACGGCTCCGTCATATCTGTTGGAACAAGTTCACTGAGGTCATGGATTAACTCACAGGGTTTTCCTATTCCATAATTAATTTCTATTTAACAAAATGTTAAATAAACATGCATATAAGTGTGTTTCCAGGCCAAAAATACATAATCTCCAGGTTAAGAAACTAGATTCTGGAAAACCTCAGGAAATGAGAGCCTTTGTTCTTGGACCTTTCTTACAGTATCAAACAGATGATTCCTTCTACTCTAACTTGACAGAATTTCTTGTGAGATCTTAACACATGTACAGTGAAATGCTTTGTCTACAAATCTTAGTCTCACTGCTAGCTAGAAAATGAGCTAAGTTTTCAGGAAAACAATATATAATATCATGAACATCCTTGGCAAATAATCTAGAAATTGATGCTTGCTTGGTTGGTGTTGGTCTAAGGTTGAGTGAAAACACCAAACACTCCTGTGCGTTTTTAATGGCTTATGTAAACAAGGTTAGCACTTGCTTCCATATTGCCATTCCAATAAGCTTTCAATTAAAATGGATGTCCTTCTACATTAAAATCTCAAAGACAACTCTCCAGGAAAGTGCCTATTTCTACTTTCAGACTCCCTTTTAGTTACTGTAATGACTCTAGATTAAGACGTTACGAACCTGAAATGCCAACGAATTTGGCAAGCAGCCAGTTTGGGATACACAAGTGAATTCGGGTATACATAAAACTGTTTAACTTAAAATCCCCCATGCTGAGAAGAAAGGGAAAACAAAAGCAAGCCTGCCGTGCAATAAATCCATTTCACTGAGTTATTGCACACAGAGAACTGGATGCCTATTTATCAGTTTCCCTCTAAGTATTACATCTGCTTAAATTCACATTTTTTTCCTATGGCCTAATCTTCTTACAGAAGCCATCATTTCATTCTGCTTTATTACTATTAATGATTACTATTACTGTTCCTGCAGTCTGGAACAAGGCATGAAGCTACCAACACTACTGGAGGATGGGGACATGATACCTGTTACTGGAATGAACAACTGGTTCCCGTAGAGAGTTTGCAAAGAAGGAGCTCTGTCACAGCCCTCTAAGATGGACTGAAGAGATTGTCATCCAAAGGGGCCCTATCACAGTGCCCTGTAATTGACACTGGCTTGTCCGAAGTGTTTCACCTACAATTGAAGTGAAACACGGTTAAATACCTCAGCAGCATGCTGGAGGGATTCTATTGCCCCTAGGACAGCAACTCAGCACTGCAGAGGGACCTGGATAGGTTGGAGAGTTGGGCTGATTCCAGTGGGATGAGGTTCAACAAGACCAAGTGCCAGGTCCTGCACTTTGGCCACAACAACCCCCTGCAGCGCTACAGGCTGGGGACAGAGTGGCTGGAGAGCAGTCAGACAGAAAGGGACCTGGGAGTTTGGATTGACAGGAAGCTGAACATGAGCCAGCAGTGTGCCCAGGTGGCCAAGAAGACCAATGGCATCCTGGTCTGGATCAGGAACAGTGTGGCCAACAGGTCCAAGGAAGTGATTCTTCCCCTGTACTCAGGGCTGATGAGGCCACACCTTGAGTACTGTGTCCAGTTCTGGGCCCCTCAGTTCAGGAAGGATATTGAGGTCCTGGAGCAGGTCCAGAGGAGGGCAACTAGGCTGGTGAAGGGATTCAAGCACAAGTCCTATGAGGAGAGGCTGAGGGAGCTGGGGCTGCTCAGCCTGGAGAAGAGGAGGCTCAGGGGAGACCTCATCACTCTCTACAACTACCTGAAAGGAGTCTGTAGCCAAGTGGGGGTTGGTCTCTTTTCCCAGGCAACTATCAGCAAGACAAAAGGGCATGGTCTCAAGCTGTGCCAGGGGAGGTTTAGGTTAGATATTAGAAAGAATTTCTTTACAAAGAGGGTAATCAGACATTGGAATGGGCTGCCCAGGGAAGTAGTAGATTCTCTGTCCCTGGAGGTTTTTAAGATGAGACTGGATGTGGCACTTAGTGCCATGGTCTAGTAACCACAGCGGTAGTGGATCAAGGGTTGGACTTGATGATCTCGGAGGTCCCTTCCAACCCAGCTTATTCTATGATTCTATGATTCTATGATTCTATGATTCAAAGTATAGTTCAGCTTCCCACAGCAAACTGCCTTTGCTCCACAACCATGGAGTAGTTGTCCTTTGGAATTGAAGAGGACTATTTCTTTTCAGGGATTGATCTCAGTGAGTCTTCATGTTTAGTCTGTCTCGTCAGTGTAAGCACCAGTATTTGTTTAAAAGTAAATAAGGTGAAAATGCAACTAAGTTATAATGAGCCTGATCTGCTGTTCTTGCATCTCATGAAGTTAACAGGAAGCAAGATGTATAAATCACAATTTAATAATTACTTCAACAAAGATCAGGTGTGTATTTACTTTGTATGCAAAATATATGCTTTTCTGTCACCTTTTTTATCTTTATAAAGGCTAAAGGGTAAATTCTGAGTTAGGCACTTAGAAACATCCACTCAGACTTCAGCATCAAATTTATCACTGACATAAGCACATCACTACATGGTTTTAGGGTGCTGCTGGTTTTGTGTGTAGTTTGACATGTGTCTAGTTACAAATAGAGATGTCCCAACCTTACTGGCAGTTTTACTCCTGGAAGCTGAGTTGATACTAGTGAGTGTGCATGTGTTTGGTAAAAGTTTGCCAGATACATGCCTGAGAACAATTTTATCTGCATTATGAGTAAAGGAGGAAGGAAAAACACAGCCTGCCAAGTTGATGCAGCTGTGTTGTGTACTGATTTGTCTTTGTGCAGATGAATTATACAGCCAAGGAATTTCCAGCTCTTGGCATAGGCTGCTAAAGCATGCATAAGCTTAGCATTCCTTTGCTTCCAGCAAAGATCAAGAGACAACTGTCCCATCTTCATGGACTGGAACTCACAGATTGGAATGGATTCTCCCTGAAAAAAAAAAAGGATAGAGAAATCCTTTCAACATTAAGCAATTAGCTCTCCTTCAAGAACAGTGCCCCTTGCAGTTGACTAATCTTCATGCCTTGGGCAGAAGAGGTGAAATCTGCTTCACATTGATTTTCTGGCTCACCTCTGGCTTAAATTGGTACAAATCCTTTTAAACACCTTCAGTAACCTAAATATTTGAGGGCAATTACTATCTCAAAGAAGAAACTTCATTAAAATCTACTCATCAAAGACTACTTATTTCAGAGTAATGTTTGAAGTTAGTGTTTCCCCTTAGAATATAGTGGCCGTGTGTCCAATAAGTAGTGAAGCCTGAATGTTCAGGGTGTCATACAGGTGAGGCAAAAGGCAGCTCAGTCTTACTTGTTGTGATGTGTTCAGCTTAGCCTGTGCCATGTTTTGGACAAAGGAAATACTACAGTCACCTAAAACCTTAAGGATTGTAGAAAAATACCTGTGGGCAAATCCAGAAGAATTCAGCCAGTCTTGGAACTTATTCTCAATTTGATTTGTTATATCCACTTCATGGATTTGAGGACTACGTATGAAGTTAAAGTATGTGGCACCTGTGCTAATCTTTAATTTGCAGATGAAAAATCAATTGCAGAATGCTCATAGAACAAAAATATCTCTGGCTCATTGATGTCAGCAGCAACTTGAATGTTGCTTGTTCTAAATATAGGGATTTTTTTTTCCTTTGTTAGAGGGGCCCCATCTTCTGATGATGATACAAAGAAAAGCATCTTGTATCTTAACACAGTGCCTGAATTCCCAGGAAACTATTTAGATCTTGGATGACTAGGATGTTTTGTTGAACAAGTCACACTGACACACTAATGCATGCTAACAACCCATCGAGTTCATAAAGTTTGAAAAAGCACTAACAAAGAATAGATGATGCAAGACAGGGAAAAAAAAAGAGGCAATTGGTTTTTCTCAATATAGTTGATAGATGCTTGGAAATTAAACATGACATACTGCTGGAAGCTGAAATCTTCCATTGTCCTGCTGATCTCTCCCTCTCTTTGCTTTCTCTTCCCTATTATAAATAAAATGTAATGTTGGAGGAATTGGTATAGTCAATAACTGGTTGTTGTGTTGCTGTTCTACTGAAATCTTGCAAGCATTTCATGTTTTTTTGGCCTGCTTAGGATCACATATTCATGTGGAAGAGGGGATATAAGGAAGGCAGAAAAACAATCACTAGTCAAGACCACTCAGGACAGAGGCAATGCCCAAGTTCTTCTCTTCCACACAAGCCTACGGAAACCTTCACAGAAGCATCTGAAGGGATGAACCTTGATACCAGGGAGGGATTTGCTCTATACTACATAGCTGTAGTCTATATCCAGACGAAAATCAGTTCAGCGATAGGACAGTTGATTGGCTTACCAGCCAAGGGAGATGCCTTCTCACTTCCATTCTACTTCTTAAGGCTGTAATTGTTACCTGTTTGGAGACTAAGTCGGTAGAAAGTCAGCAGGTGGAGTTTGCCAAGCAAATTCCTCCCTTCTAAGAGAGGTGTGGACTATGAGGCAATTGTGAATTTGGGTTTTGTTTCATTGTTTGTTTGTTTGTTTCTGCATGTGTCGGGTTTTTTTCCCCCAGAAATAGGGAAGAGTTCAAATTAAACAGATTCAGCTTGAGAATTTGCTGAACTAGATGGAAATAATGACTGAGTCAGAAATGTTACCCTACAACTCAGTTATTTTTGTTCAAAAAATCTATCTGCTAGTTGCATCATGAAATAGAGAAAGTTGTCCCAGTCTACTTAAAAAATTAAACAGGGATAGACTTAGACTAGTTCAGGGCCTCAGCCAGTTCTGACAGTGTTTGGTGAAAAACAGCTTTATTGAAAACGCCTGACAAACACAAATGTCCCAAGCTGCTTGTCTATGTCATGTGCTTTTTAAACATTGCTTCATAACTCTATATTGGTACATAGAAGTCCACTCTGTTCTTGCCAAAACCTTTATACTTGATGTCTTAGCATCAAACCCCCTAATTAGGCTGCTTGTTTCAGAGACAAGACCCATGGCTGCCTGATTTCAAGGCAGCATCATAGGAGGTAGCACTCTCCAGATGACCTTCAAGGGTGTAATCTTTGTGACTGCTTGCTAATATACATTCCCTTCTGGTAGCTGGCTGTGACATCCCACCCTTAAGGGGAAAGAACATGCAAGATTTGTAGATGCTCATGGTCGAAAGGAATGACAAAAGTCAGAGGATCCACAAAAGCTTACAAAGTTTTATTAATAAATTACACACTTGGCATGGAAACAGGTATGCTGGTTCCTGACCTTTTGTATAAACACAGGACAGTGGGTTTAGGATAAAGGGGTAATGTGGAAGAGAAGAGAGAAAGGAAACAATGAATTAAAGAAGAGGAGAGAGAAAGAGAGAGAGAGAAAAAGAAAGAAGGAGAGTGAGAAGGAGAGAAAAGGAGAGAATGAGAAAGAGAAAAAGGGAGAAAGGGAGAAAGAGAGCACCTCGTGTGGGTATCTTCTTATATCTAAGTTTTCCCCACCCTGCAGATAAGTTTCTTACTTTCTAGGCAAATCAGTTATCATGCACAGTCAACTCTTCTAGAGCTTTCTGAAAATGGGTGGGAGGGCTTCAGGGGTCTTGGGTGATCTTGATTCTTCCCTACAGTCCATCCTCACTTCTTGGCCTCATTCCTGCACTAGCACTCTACTGTTTGTGCTTATCTCCAGGAGCCAGAACAAGGATGTTTGTCCCAGAAAAGTGCTGCCCTACATCCACATGACCCCTTCTCCAGCCACGTCCTGTTCTTTCTCACAGTCTGTTACTACCAATAATCTTTGGTTGTTGTTACCAACAATCCTTGGTTGCCTCCATAGCTATCTGGCTATCATTTGAGACATACACCTTAGCTCCTTAACTTCTAGTCTTCTACATTGGCTTACTGAGACCAAACCTCTGTTTATTCCTTGCTTTTTTCTTCTTACTGATTATTGAAAACCATACACAGAACACTCAGCAGTGACAAGCTAAACTAAGCAACTAATGGAGGTGCAGTCTAATCCCATCTGTTCTGCAGGAGGCTCCCAGTGCATCTGGGTGAGATCCAGGAAGAGGGACCAACAGTCTTGCATCCCAGTCCCATGGCTGCACAATGCTGTCCTTCCTTTCTACTGTCTATGTCTCCTTGGTTACCTAATATGAATCTCAGAGCTTTGACTTAAACATGCTTAAACATTAGCAACAGGACACTCTGGGAGGTTGTTTTAATGGCTGTTAACCAAAACTTGACAGTAGACTTTCTCTACAACACAGTATACAAACTAGTGAATCAAGACCTTTGAATCCCTTGTCCTACCAGGAGTCCTCCCATACGTCTCTTCTTCCCTTTGCCCCCTTTGTAGGATTAATTCTTTGTTATAATTTAAGTGGTTACTTGTTAGTGAGTTATACATTCCCTTGCTTAAATACATGAATCCCTTGCTTAAATACATGAATACACATATTGATGTATACAGATAGCAGATGCTAAACTTTTTTTAGTTTTTCACTTCATGAACCTCTGACTGGGAATACAATGCAAAACATTCAGGGCAACAAAATTGTGCGTCCTGTGTGGAGCAAAATCTGGTAAAATTAAACTAGAAGGAACTGTTCTTCTGATGCTATTTTATTCTACTGGTTTATTCAGCTACTCACTCTAGGCAGGAGTGGATTATTTCTTTTAATGATGATCATCAACATGGAAGACAATTTGTCCTTCTCACAGAAGGGACTCACTGATCATAGTCAGGTTTTCCACTTTTCCTCGTAATTATCAAAAATAATGATAAAATAAGACAGTACTCCATCTATGACTAGTTATTAAGTAAACGATAGTAACGATAGTAAACAAAGAATAAACACTGTACATCTGACTTAAATGGATGCTTAGACCACAGTGTTGTACGGGAAATGTTGGAAAATATGCATGAAATGTTCACTGAAGTTATTGAAGTTATAGCAGAATGACTAAACTTGATCTCTGTGGCTGAAAACTATGGCAATAACTCTAGCAGAGAGTAACCTACAAGAAAAATCTCACACATGCTGCCAGACAAATATTTAGAGTTCATACACAGAGAGGACGAACATACCATGTTTTCTCTATTTCTGACAGGAAGCACTCAGTCCATGTTAAGCATCTGTGTCAGTGAAATAAGCACCAGCATTTCATATAAAGCTAAGGTCCTACTCTTGTTCACTGAAGTAGTGGGGGTATTAAAGAGTGCAGAGAAACACAGTTAAAAGTCAGTACACAACAGAAGCTGCTGTAGTGGCTGAACCTGTCAAGGTGTGTACAAACAACCACAGTGCCTTTGGAGAGGGAGCCATCATAAAAAAGGTCTCCTAAGTCCTTTGGGTGACCCTTCTGGTTTCTGTGGCTTTGTTTCTCAATAATACTTAGAGGAAATATGTTTTAATTACTTATAAAGCCAGTGGTCTGATGCTTCTTAGATGTGGCATAGAAATACGTTTTCTGCTACCAGTCTCTGATATCAAATGTTTCAAGTGATATAATCCCCATTGAATTCATCAGGTGTAAATTGTCAAAAATGTACAGCAGTTTCTGTGCATGTTGTTAACCTTCGATTCCATGGTTTACTACTCCAAGCATATATTCAGATCTTCTGAATGCCTCCTGAGTATACCCATCTTTCAGTAATATGACCAAGACCTATGACCGTGTTTAGAGGTTATAAATTCTTCCTGGAGAGTTAAAGACATCTTGAAAAACAGACTTAGACACTTAGACATACTAATAGACATGTTTGACTGACAGTGCTAAGAACAATCAAAAGAGTTTTTTAAAGGTGGACATGCTGCTTTTTCCTAAGAATTTCCTTAGAATATGTTTTTCCCATGCTAGTCTAGTGTTTTATTCTCAGGATTTTTTCATGGAGCAGAAAAAAAATCTATATAAATTTTACTGTGAATATCACTATGACTTTGTTCAAAATGTCAAGACTGGACTTTTCCATGGGACAAAACTGAAATATCTGTCGTGGGTTGAGGTGGCTTGGTTTTTGGTAGCAAGGGGGCTACATAGAGTGGCTCCGGTTAGAAGCTGCTAGAAGTTTCTCCCCCAGTGAAGCCAATGATAGCTGGCTACAGGAGGGACTTCCCCCTGCTGGCCAAGGGAAAGCCAATAATTGTGCCTCTGTGATAACATGTTTAAGAACAAGTTTGTTGTGCAGAAGTATTTTCCAGCCCGGGGAGAGCTGATCAAAGCTCCCAGGCAGCCCCACCACCTCCCCTGCCACGGGGGAAGGAGGGTGATGGCAGCAGCCTGGCCCAGGCCTCTCGGCACCTAGACCAGAGCAGGCAGCAACGTCCCAGCCAAGCAGCCCGTGCTGCTCTTGGCAGTGCCGGCCTAGCTGAGTGGCAGTCCCTGCAAAGGGGCGACTGGGGCCAGGGCCAGGGCCGGGGTGTGCAGCCCCATGAAGAGCAGCCTCGCAGTCCCTGTGCCCGCCCTGCAAGCAGCCCATGCTGGAGCCCATCCTGCCCAGGGAGCCGAACAGCATCAACAGCACCAAAGTTCCCAAGGTAAATTGGGAGGGGGGGGGAGTGCCCCACAGGCTAGGCCAGGGCGGCAGAGTGGCCCCTGCTGGCAGGCACTGCCCTCCCTTCCCCCCTGGCCAAGTCGAGCCAGGGCCTGGGCTGGGGCAGTCCGCCGCGGTGCAGCTGAGCCCATGCTGGAGCAGACGGATGCATGGAAGAAGGCCATTACCCAAGTGGAAGGCCCAGGATGGAGCAGAGTCCTTCAAGAGACTTGTGGCCTGTGGAGAGGAAAATTCACACTGGAGCAGGTTATTCCCAGGTATTCCCATGGCCCTGTGGGGGATCTACATTGGTACAGCTCACCCTATGAAGGACTGCATCCTCTGAAGGACCACTGGGATGCAGAAACCCCCTCCCTGCACTTCATGGAGAAGTGACTCTCGGGACAGTAGATATGAAAGAACTACTGCCTGAGGAGTGGACCCACGTTGGAGAGGTCCATCAAAGACTGTTACCCATGGGAGGGACCCCACGGAGCAGGGGAAGGACTGAGAGCTGTGGCCCCCCTGTAACCGGTGGTGAGGACCATGGTGGAGTAGGCTATCCCCCTGCAGCCCATGGAAGAGTGACCTACAGGACAGCAGATTTGGAAGACCTGTTGCCTGAGGTATGGACTTGTCCTCCTGCACTGCTGCAGAGGGAGGAGGGAGAACATGGAAGGAAGGAGGGGTGGGTGGAATGTGTATTTAAGACTGTTTTATTTCTCACTTTTTAGATCTTATCCTGTTAGTAATAAATTTTAGCATTAACCCCACGTTGAGTCTGTTTTGCCTGTGTGACCTCTCCCAGCTCAGAGCAACTTTAGTGGGTGCCTAGAATCCGGCCCAGGTCAACCCAGGACAATATCAGAAGTATAATTATGGATTAATATTAAATTAAAATGGGTTAAGTATCTTTAACTATTAAATACCTCTGCAAGTTAATGTCATATTTCAAAATAGTTGGGGGGGCCTAAAAACGTCCCAGGTCCCTGATTTCTGCACAAAAAGCTGAAAGGAGGATGTTCAGGTAAATAACCCTCTTATTACATTGACAAAATTATTTCAGGGATTGTTCTGCTGGAAAATTTGACCGGGATTTATCCATGCAAAAGGTCTTCCATAGCTGTCCAGCTCTATCCAATCACAGACAGTGAGATCTCAAGGATGGAGAAAAGACTACAGTCTTGTGTGCGTTTGCTACTAAACTTTAATCATCCATTCATTTTGCAAGCTTTGATAACACAGACTGAATGTATAGTAACTTTGTTACTACCTCCAGAAAGGTTAATGAACAACATACTCTGTAGAAACATGGAGATTCAATAGGAAAGGAAAATATTCCGGGATATGTAAAACAATAAATTATGACTAAGCTCTTTCTGATAGCTTTAGGGGAAATTGCAGCATGTAGGCTTTGCTGACACAGGGGCATCACTAAGACATCTGGGAAATACTTCATTTCTTAGTGGTGGCAGCCACGAGGTATCCATCAAGTCAGTAATGTGTGTGGTCACCTAAAGTAAGGCTACACTGAATAGGACATTGGAGGCTCTCTTCTGCCTTTACCAAGGTGACACACTACTGCCAAGCAACAAAAATTTGGCCTCATGGACTCTGCAAAAAAAGGCCATTTTAGAACTAACTTGTAGTTTGCTCTCCACACTTGATTAATGTATGTTACTTGATTTAAAGAAAACCTCACTCTTTTCCTACTACTGATGATTTTTCTTCTAAAATGAAGTTGATAGAACTTATTACTCACTTCTTCTGAGTCCCAGTATTATAATGTATAAGTCAAGGCACTCTAATCTGCAGACTTAATTTGCATGATCTTTGTTTGCATTAGTACTGGTCAGAAAGTCGTTCATCTCCATTTCTTCACATTTCACAATTATCACATATTTCTTCTTTCTCTGTAGTCTGAACCGTTCCTTTTTAAAGATTGTCTGAGTATTTTGCAGAACATACCTTTTTCTGCTCAGATGGTTTGGTTTTGTTTTTTACTCTCCAGTAGTTCAGCACTTCTGTGTAGTACTGAGTTCCAAATAACCTCCAGGGAACAGATAATAATACAGAATGGCTTACTTTAATCTTTATTTGTCATCATTTGTTTGGTTCCTGTTACAATGGTGTGCTCAGGTTCTTCCTGGATAGCCAATAAACTTTTTGTCTATGTCTTCATGGTCACAATGAACATAATTTTCTTCCTGTTTTGAGGTAGAACGTGCTTAAACACATCTCCAACATACTGCAGCTATGTGCTAGTTCTGCTCAAGGGAGCAATTTCATAGCACAAAGCCAGAGCAGGCAGCCTTTTCATACTCACACAGTAGAAACCTAAACAATCCATGCTATCTGTTCTAAGAAGAAGTAACCAACAAACAGAAAATCTGCATCCCTGAACACTGTGTTCTGACAGTTTTCCTCTAGGAGCTAATACATAGGAATACGTCCAAAAGTCACTCAGCCTAACCTCGTTGAAGCACCATGCAGGTCGGATGTGGATTTGGCTGGGTTCTGGAAATGCTCAAGTGTGAAAGGAGAACAAAAGGATCACTTTCTGGATTTTTGAACAGCCTGTTGGACCTGCATCCAAGAATGATGAGACAAGTGGCAGCTGTTATTGCAACAGCATTTTGCTAGCATAAGCGCCATCATTTCATTTCAATGTTTACCTCACAGTTATGTTTGGTAATGATAAAGTGTAACTGTTCTGTTACCTCTGATAGTTCAGTCACACCTAAATAAACCAGTATTTTTGTCCTGAAGTTCTTTGAGCCTAATAGAAAAAGTGGGAAAAATCAGCATATCCCAGTTTGGTGTGGATACCCAACCTGAAATATTACAGGTGTTGCTCCACCTGAACTGTGTGGAATACAGATGAAATTGGACTGTAAGATGTTGAATATTAGTTGGAGGAATAATGATTGACACAACAAACTGGATAAATTCTGTTAAAATCTGGGTAAATTTCTAAAATGGTCTGCTAATCTGAAGCTATGTAGTATGTGCTTGTGATCAGACAAGCAATGTTATAGAAGTATCTTAATATACTCTATCTTTTCTTGTAACTTGAAAATATTTCATCAACTTTTTATTACTGCATCTGAAAAGATTAGTACCAAAAGGATTAAAGGATCTTATGCCTTATTGTGAGCACAAATATGAATGTCAAATAATGCAAGCACAATTACTTGGATCAAGAACACCTTGAGTATTAGGACTTCATAAACTATGACCTTTTTTTTCCTTTTTTGTTATCTGTTGATGGAAGCTTTGATGGGAAAAACCTGAAACACAACTTCAGTCTATAGAATTCTGTCTCTCTTCTTAAAGGTGGCATAACTGTACTTTCCTTCACTGAAAGGCTTACGTGCTGGAGGTTTTAATTAAAGACTAAACAGCAGAAAAACTCACTCTAAGTTGTCTTGCACAACCCAGCTAGCTGACTTTCACTGAAAGTGCAAAGGTCCTCTGCACTCATGGAAGACAACACAAGATGTGCAATGTGGACAGAGAAGAAAATTTTAATCCACAAAGCATTTTCATTTGATTACATTCCAAAAAAAAAATCTATAATTCACAAAAGTAGTTTGGTCAAGACAAAAATAAGATCATCTGCTCAAGTTGATGTATCCCCAGATGAAAACACCTGACTTTGCAAAAGTGAATTGAACAGTCTCAAACAACCCACATATTATCTGCATGTTAAGTTCAAGCTAAGAGTTCTGAAATTTTCATTCCTTTTCAGTTTAGTCATCTATTTTAAAATTAATCTGGAGAACACAAAATGCAAATTCTTCTGTGCTGGCTTTCAGCTCCAATGCACTCAGAGAGGAAATTCCATGTTCTAGGAAAACCTTTTCCAAAGGCTTGAATCCAAAGTCATCTAAAAACAAGCACAGAGCTGTTTAAAGCACAAAACAAGGAAAGTAGCTCTTAAAAATAATCTCTGTACTGTGTTTTGTTTCCTGAATAAAATTGTTCTACAATGAAATTTCCTTACCTTAGTTTGTATTTAGAATTATAGAATATCTCAACTTGGAAGAGACCCACCCTCGACTCCATCTGGAGTCCAACCCCATTAAGTCCAACTCCAGTTTCCAGGAACTATTGTCATTTGGCATCAAATGGACTTTATCTGTTAGGTCTCTATCAGTTCTTAGACAGTTCTGTCTGCTGATTAAATTGGATGCAGTGCAAATAAGTACTAAAACTCGTTAAATATTTCTGTTTGACTTTTACAGAGAAATAAGATACTTCTCCAGATGCAGAATTTTGTACCAAAACTGTATTGGAACTCCTTGATTCTAAAAACTGTTAGCTATTAAAGTTCACATCTATCTAGAAATTTCTTCTAGAAACTGATACACATGTCGTTATTCACAGAAGGGCTAATTCTACACTTCTTCTATTACAAAATGTAAAGATGTTCTCATATGCTTTCTCTATCATGCTTGTTGCTTTCCCTAAACTAAACTCTTCTTGTTGAAACATGTACATCACTAAGGTCATACTAAATGTCAATAGATGGGGGTACTTGCATTGAAGCATTCAAGTTATCCACCTCCCAGAGAAAGAGGTGGAAAGTATTTAACTGAAAACTGTCATGCTCCACAATAGTGAGTCTCATTGCTGTGTAGAAAGTACCATGTAGGAAAGCTGGAGGACAGAGCTCCTCTCAGTCTATGGGGAAGAATTTAGGTTAGTGATTACAGCTGCCTGGCTGTTTTCAGTTGCATTCTTGGCTATAGGAGTTAGTATGTCAGAGGAGAAGGCTACGCCTGGATGGATCTTTAAGAACTTGAATAACGTGTTAACAGTGTGTATGAAATGCACCTTTTCCTCAGCTCTGACACCACTGATAAATCTGTTGATCTGTGAAACCAGGTCATGAGGGATTCATAAGAGCTTTGTCATTGGATAACTCTGTCCTGGAGAGAAAGACAGCATAGATTTGAACCTCTACACAGATAGAAGTTAGACAGTGCCAAGAAATATCAGTTTGACTGTGTATATTGTAGCCTGTAGCTAGTTTTAATTTCCAGAAGTCCTGAAAAAATGGTTCTGTGTTTTGATTTCTATGCATTTCTCATCTCCATATAAATTCTGTAATGCATACCAAGAGTCGGCTGAAAGCACAATAATTAGGGAGAGAATAGACACACTTTAGCATGCTCATGGCTGGATTATATTCCCATGACATCTTATGTGTAAAACAAAGTTCTGAAGCATTTCCTATAGCTGACAGCTTCAGCCTCAACACTGCAACAGGCAACTAGTTAACACAGATAAACACACCACTCATTTCTATCACAAGTTTTTCCGTGAAGTGCCTTTTTTTTTTTATTTCCATATCAGTCTTAAGTAGTAAAGACTTAACCCAGAGGTCACTCTTACCTTCCATCTGTTCTTTATTCACTGCCTTCCACTTACTTTCTTCTGCATGAAAACACTGAAACACCTATTTAAATCATAAAATTGTCAAGGTTGAAAGAGACCTTCAAGACAATCCAGTACAACTGTCCACACAGCACTCATTGCTACACCTCTAAACCATCACCCAGCACCGGATCCAGATGCCTCTTGAACACCTTCAGGGATGTGACTCCACCACCTTCCAGAGCAACCTATTCCAACATCTGACCACCCCAACACTGAAAAAAAATTTTCTGATATCTGATCTGAATCTCCTCTGTCTCAGATTAAGGCCATTTCATCTGGTCCTCTCACTGCAGGCATTGTAGAAGAGACAGGCCCACACCTCGCTACAACCTCCTTTCAAGTACTTGTAGAGAGCTGTGAGGTCTCCCCTGAGCCTCCTTTTCTCTACAGACTAAATAAAACCAACTCCCTCAGCCATTCCACCTAAGACAAGTTTTCTAGATCCTTTATTAGCCTTGTTGCCCTTCTCTGGATGCACTCTGGGATCTCAGTGTCCTTTTTAAAGTGAGGGGCCCAAAACTGGACACAGTACTAGAGGGGCATCCCCACTAGTGCTGAGTACAGGGGGACAATCACTGCCCTGGTCCTGCTGGCCACACTATTGCTGATAGAAGCCAGAATACCACTGGCCTTGGCCACCTGGGCACTTCTGGCTTATACTGAGCCAGCTGTCAACCAGCACCCCCAAGTCCCTTTCTGATGAACAGCTCTTGAGGCACTCCTTCCCCAGCCTGCAGTGCTCCCTGGAGTTGCTGTGACCCAAGGGTAGGACCCAGCACTTGGCCTTGTTGAATCTCATACCATTGTCCTTGGCCCATTGATCAAGGCCAAGGACAAAGGCTCTCTGCAGAGCCTTTCTACTCTCAAGCAAACCAACAGTTCCACCCAGCTTGGTGTTGTCTGCAAATTTACTGGGAGTGCACTTGATTCACACATCTGAATCGTCAATAAAGATGTTAAACAGGACCAGCCCAAAAACTGAGCCCTGGGGAACACCAGTGGTGACCAACCACCAACCGGATTTAGCTCCATTCACTACAATACAGCCAGTTTTTCACCCATTGAAGAGTCCACGCACCCAATCCACAAACAGCCAGTATTTCTAGGAGGATGCTGTGGGAGATGGTGTCAAATGCTTTACTGAAGTCTAGATAGACTACATCCACAAGTAAATATACTAATTCTAGGTATTTAATTTAGTAACCAATCATTTATTAATAAAATAAATTTTTTTGCTAAAATATTTCAAGTTGTCAACCTATTGCACAAGTTGAATGGGTATATCAGTACATGGACTTCGCTCCAAGTCCATAGAACGGACTTTCCATTAAAAAAATGGAAAGTGTGATTAATTTTGCTTGGAAAAGGGTTTTGAATTTGTACTCTTGTTGCATATGCGTAGTAGTACAAAAGCACTTCTTTAAGCTTCACAGGTGACACCTTCTATGTAGGAACAGGCGCACAATTGATTGTACTTTATAGCAGGAGCTGACAACATGCCAAAGAAGCAAGAAGACTGGGAAACTGGTAAAAATGGAGAAAAAATAGTTCTTGAAGTCTTGCTGGGTAGTAAAAGCTGCATTGATCTCTGAAGCCCACATGAGTCAGAACATTTCAGCCAACAGGATGAAAGATTTTTCTGTGAGAAGACCATGCTAGCAAGAACTGTTCCCCAAGCAACTACTCCAAGTGTCACAGGGCTGGATCTATTTTACAGTATTAAGATCATACTCTAAGCCCACAGCAATAGCACTGTAAGTGTTGATTTCCTGATGGTTTGTGGGATGCAGTAGAGCATTTCTGTCTCCGCTTTTCTGCAGTCATGTTCCTTTCTCCTTTTCCTTCTCCAACCAGGGCCTTGGAAGAGACCTAAGGAACCTTACAGTAAGTCAAGAGTGCAGAGTTAATAATGGTAAAAGGGCAATGCCCCATCCTACATGGTGGTTTTGTATTCACTGAAATAAAAAGGCCTCTCCTCCTATTCCAGATAAACTTGCTTATTAAATACAGATTGACAGAAAAAATATCCCTCTGTCTTGGTTTATATCCAAAACAGTCACATCATGCCCCCTACTTCTCTCAAAAAGTCCCAGATCAACCCAAGCAAATCTCTTTAACTGCTACTGTAAGTTAAAAATTAAGTGGGGAGTGGAGGAAGAATTAGTTCTATTTAAGAGACTATCACTCCATAACATCTTTCATGATGTACTACAGAAGTCTTCCTCACAGCAGAGCTACTAGCATAAATAGCAAATAAATCCAGTGTAAACAGCAAATTAACAGTTAATAATGAGATGGCAAATTAATAGAGTAAGGTCAGTGTAATTGGGTACAGATTCACAAATCTGTGCAGCAAAAATGTTTCAGAAATCTAAAGCTACGTTTGCATTTTTCCATAATTCACAGTCCAGCAGAATATGTCTTGCTCCTAAAATGGAGAACTTACTGACAATCTGAACTGTCTTTCCACTACTTGATGGAGTGGAAAAACTGACACCTGTGACAGTTTCATTTGAGGAATAAGTCCATATACTCACACTGGGGCTAGGGATGCCCTTTACTCCTGATGACCCTGTAGGAACATTTCCTTTTTACCTTCATATCCTCTGCTATATTCAACTCCAGGTGAGCTTTGGCTTTTCTGAACCCATCTTTCTACAGTCAGGCACCATCTCTATAGTCTTCCTGGACCACTTGCCCCCCTTCCACCTCCTGTACACCTCCTTTTTATGTCTGTGTCTAGCTGGGAGCTCCTTGCTCAACTATGTGGCCTCCGCCCTCTTTACTTGGTTTCTGCTTGTTGGCATGGACCATTCTTGAGCTTGGAGGAGATGACCCTTGGATATCCACTAGCTCTTCTGATGGCAAGGAATCAGAAAAGTCAAAGTTGTTCTGTGCCTTCTCTGCCTCAGCCTTCAGGACTCCCAGGTCCCTGAGACCAAGTGGAAAGCCCAGGGCACTGTCCTCCTTGATGGAGTACAATCAGGTTAGGAAGCATTTAAGAAGCTGGACTTACACAAATGCACGGGTCCTGATGGGACACACTGAGTGCTCAGGGAACTGCCTGATGTTCTTGTCTGTGGAATCTTCACCAGTGAAGGAATGCAAAGCTAGAGCTTTGCTAGAGCTGAGCCTGCTTGGAGTAGGGAGGATGGACTAGATGTCCTCTCTCATATTAGCCTTCAGCCTCTTATCTTCTCATCTTTTTTTCTTTCTGGGCAGGGATGGAATTGTGAGCTCCTGGGTGTCCCACAGCACATGGGTTGCATGAAGCAGGCTGCTCAGACATTGCCTCACATAACTGCCATGACAGCCAATGCCCAAGCTAGTTGACAAAAAGGGAGAGGGAAATGCATATTTCTTTCCATACAGGTCATAGACCTTAACTTGTAATGTAAAGCCAGCAATGACAGAGTTAACAAAGATCATGAAAGCAGCCTTTTCAGAGCCCAGACCAGTTTTCGGCTTGAAAGCATACCATAGGTTTGAGGAGAGTTTTTCACTATTGGACAGGATCCAGCATCTCACCATCTATGTTACAGTTTGCTCAAAGGTAGGCAGATTATGAAGAAATAGCAGACACATCTGTGTCAGCTACATTTATCCGTCTGCTTTTTATTTATCAACTTGGAAAGTAAATCATAGACATCACACAAGACTGCTTTATACGGATTAGTGCAAATACTTTGGCACTGACAAACATACATATAAAAGTTTTTCCTTCTCAATGAGACATTTAAAAATTACATTTCCAGTGGATTTAATTACAGTTAAAAGCTTTTGTCATGTATTCCAAGCTATTGCAGTGCCTACAAGCTTCATTCAAGTAGTTCTGTTCCTCTCTTGCCCAAGTAATTTTTACATCAGGCTATTAAAAAGCATTACCACACAGTGGTCTGAAATACAGCATGTGTCTGTATGCCCCCGTTCTACCTTTGGTCAGGTTGGTGTTGGTACTGCCAACATGTGAAGGCAGAAGGCTAGTGTGGATGTGGGGACTGAGAAGGAATAGCAAACAGGAGAAGCAGGGGGACAGAAAGTATAGATCCATAACACATTTTCTCCTGTGACTGAGACCTGCACCAGGCACCACCAGAAACCTCATCAAGCCATACTGTTTATAAAGCTACCAGGTGCTTCTCTGTGATCTCGTTATGCTATTAGCCTAAGTACACATAACCTCAATTGTCTGGAAGGGAGAAACCTTTCATTTCTGATTTAGTTCTGTGGGTACTACCCATTTGTTCCCATGACAACATTGGTTAAATGATTTCTTCTCCCTCTTTTTTTTTGTTCAGATCTCCTCCTTATTTCTTGTGTATTTCTCTAAAAAAGTCAAAATCTCTTAAGAAAACAAAGGTTTTACTATACTAAGGAAGTCGAAGTAATCTATGTTCCCTCTTCCTAGTCATTTTGCTAATCCTGTCCTATACCTTTTTTAGTTTAGGTAAATCTTCCTGTGCACAGCATGCTGAGTAAATGTCTCCAATACCTTGTATAATGACATTAATGTGTTCTTATCTCTACTGGAATTGATTAATGCGTCAGAGAGTTTTTGATCTTCTCCAGTACAGAGAAGCTGCGTCTTTGACACTAATGCACAGCGTGTTCGGTTCTCACTCCCTGGGTCCTACATAGAGTACATCTGGAAGCTCTTTTAAAAGGATTCTAGTATCCCTGTCCCCATTTTACAAAGACAAATCAGATGATGAAATAACTTACCTAAGGCTACACAGCAGATTGATAGACAAAATTAAGTGAAGACTATATGTGTGCCTTGACCAACAAATGTGTTGTCCTCTAGGCCACAGACTGCAAAGAGAGATCAAATAGGCATTTTTAATCTAAGGGTTAGAAAAAATGAAGTTAAATATTACAAGTAAGGAGAATGGAAGACCTTTCCTACTAAAAAACAAGAAAAATTTCATCCCTCTATGAAATTCTGTTGGGGTTATATCCATAACACTTTTAAAAAAAACCACAGGAAACATGCCATAGCACAATATTGCTTTGTACTCACATGGAGTTTTTCATCTTTGCCAGATCAGAAATAATTTCCAGCTTGCAAGGTGACATGTAGATGTATTATGGGATCAAGTAATATTGCCTAGGCATGGTTCTGCAATAGTTAATTTTTTTACTTTATCCAATGTGATTAGCAGCAGCTGCTTACATGGCTTTTCATTAAGTACTCAAATGAGTGCCTGGAAGATTTTAGTCAAAGCCACTGGGAACTGGAACTTTAGAAGCCTCTGAATTTGGGACCTCTGTACCAAACCACTGTCCTCCACTAGGTTTCTTAAAATGTTGCCATTGTCACCTTTCTCTAAGACACAGAGAAAGCCTCAGAGGAAGGAGATATTACATACAATTTATTGCTTGAAGCAAGGCATGAAAGAGTAACCTTCACTGAGTTCAGATCTTTAGATCTTATAAACATGTTATCCTGATTAAAGAAACACAGAACTGTTGAGTCCGGGAGGTATTCCTGAAGATTGCCCAGTTCAACCCCCTGGTCAGATCAGGTCAGCCACAGCAGCTTGCTGAGAGCTGTGTCAAGTAAGGTTTGCATATCTCCAAGGGTGGAGACTCCACAACACCTCTGGACAACATGTTCCAGTGTTTGACCACACTCACGGGGAAGGGGGGTGGGATGGGGTGGAAGGTTTTCTCATGTTTCAGTGAAATTTCATGTATCTCCGTTTGTATCTGTTTCCTCTTGCTACTCCACTGGATGTGACCAAGAAGAGTTTTGCTCCTTTATTTTTATTCTCTATCCACTATCCCAAGATTAACATAGTTAAGATCCTCCTGAGTCTTGTCTTCTCTGGGCTAAACACATTCAGCACTCACAGCCTCTCCTTATATGACAAATGCTTCAGTCCCTTCATCATCTTTGTGGCCTTCACTGCACTCACTCCAGTACGTCCATGTCTCTTCTTCACTGAAAGGCCCCGGATTACGTGCAGAACCCACATGTGCCTGAACAGGACTAAGCAGAAATGAGGGCTTTTGAGTGATTGTGAAACTAAACTAGCTCCTAAACATGCATCGACACAGCATGAGACACTGAATGAATGAGTTCTGTTTACAGCAGTATTTTTGGCACTCGTATTATTGCACCCTGCAAGCAAATGCAGCCAAGCTCCAGTTCCTTTCCTTGCTGTATTTCAGCTGCTTCTTCTTGCCCTTTCTTTGCATAGACATTTCTAAGCCACACACCACAGCCTTCTCACCTGCAAATAGGTGTCCCAGGGTTACAATAACATGTACAGTGAAGGCACCTTCCTCACCTGTGATTCGCGTCATCACTTTGCTGAAGTGAATGGGACAAAAGTTTGTTGCAAGAGTCTTCACTCTCCTGGACTTGCCCACTTTACTGAGCTAATATCTGAGAGGCCTCAAGTGCATATTTGCCTGGTTTCTTGCCACAAGTTGAGTCATAAAATGTATTTACAGCTGGCCAGGTGAGATGGAAGAAGATGGATAGCTACAAAACCCATGTAATTCATCCCACTGCACTACCTTGTTTCTCTGTCCATCTTGGATGTGGATTAACAGTCACAGCAATCAAACTGCTTTGGGAAAATTTTCTGCATAGCAGAAGACCTTAAAAAGTCACTTGAATTTTTGTGCTTTTGAAGGATGAGGGAGCATGAAGGAGTTCTCTGTACTATGTCAGCTACCAGCACTGTCCGTCCTAATGTCATTCGTGTTCTTTAGATGTGTCTTTGGAGTTAGTGCATGTTGGCAATTAACATGCAAGGTGTAAAGAGGAAAGTGCTGTTTCCAGTCTCAGCCATATTTCTAGGTGTCACTACCTCATGTCACTGACTTTGTATGCTTCACTTGGATTACATCTTGCTGGCACTGGGCCTTCCCCTTCTCCCAGTCAGGATGAACTGAATCTATGGCATAAGCCTGAGGATAAGAACTAGTTTAGTCCTTACTGTAACCCTGCAACAGCATCACTGGTAAGCTTTCTGGCCAGTAGTATTTCAGGTTGTTCTAGACAAGCATGTCACCAGCACTTATTCACGGTACTGTAGTTCAACAGCAGAAATAACCTGAAAACAGACATCCTCTAGTTTATCTCTGATATTTTAAAGCTTAATCCACAAATTCTTTTTTTTTTAACCCTGGAAGTCTCAAAGCTTCTTTAGATTTACCCATACGCTAGTTCAGGATAGAAAAGGTGGAGCCAAACTCACAAAAGCTTTTTTTTCCCCACAGACATTTGCTGCTATTCAGTCATGGTCAAAATCAGAGGCACTGTCACCTTTGCACTCACACACAAACAAGATTATAGAGATAATCAAAGCATGACAAAACCTTGTGGGAGGGAGAGATTGCCAGGTCCACCAAGAAGAAACTTTTCTGGATAATGGTTGTTACTCAATGCTACTCAGCGGCTTTCAAAAAAAGAAAGTGGCTTCAAAGAGTTTAAAAGTCTGCTGTAGGCATAATAATCTCTCTACTACACATCTTTAGGAACAAAGGGAAAAAAGACAATTTTTACAGCTTTTTCTTGTTAAGGAATTGTAGCAAAAGGTTAGTGTTTAAAAATACACTTTATCAGCAACCAACTGACAGTAGCTAGAAAACCAAGATGTTTAATTCCATATCTGGTAGTCACTGTGTGGTGCAATGTTTTTCCAGTCATACAGAGGAACCAGTTCTATTGATGTGGAGGCAGTTCTGGGGGTAATAAATGGGTTCTGCAACAACCAGCATGTTGAAAAGTCAGACACCCGCCCCAAGACCTATCAGCGTCCAGTGAAAGTTGCTCCAATTAAAGCATCCAGAACCACTAGCCTGAACTTTTTTGAATTAAAGTGTTACTTGGTCTGCTGAGGATGTTAATACAAGAGACAGAGCCAGGATTCAAATTAATCCCAGACAAGGTTGGTTTAACATGCCAGAGAAGTGATGGAAGCAAGGAGTTTTCTCTGCCTCTCTTACTGTGATCACACAGAGACATCCAAAACACATAAAACATCATCTGGTGGATTACCTGAGGAGTCCAGCCCTCTTTGCTCAGAAACAAAGATGGGAATTGCTAGTGTTTATATAACACCAAAGCACTGTGTGCATTTAAGTAACTGAGCTCTTTCTGTTCCTGCTGGTCTAGGGATGCGGAGAGTGGCAGGTGTGTTAATTTTCATCTGGTTCTGCTCTGTGTTACTCAAAACATTCCAATACAGGCTGAGCAAGAAAACGAATGTGAGGAGGCTTATTACTACTCTTCTCTTCATGAATAAGCATATATCAGTAGAGATATATGGGGTGTGGGAGTTGTGTGGGGCTGCCCAAACATTCCCCATGTGGGAGATGGGACCACAGCCACCAGCTGAACACAGCAAAACAACAAAGCCACAGGGAGCCCTGTCAGTAGCAAATCCAAAGCAACTAAAGATGTATGGCAGAAGCCAAGCTGAAGCAAATGGCAAAGCTGCCCTAGGTTTCTGCAGAATATAGTCCCGCCAGGGTGGTTGGTCTTCACTGGGGTGTTGGTGATCAAGCTGGAACTGCAGGGAGGTTCTCAGCAAAGGGAAGGGGTCCAGCTGCATTGGGGGCCTGGCTTTCAGCCTGTGACATGTGGGAAGGGTGTGGACAACAGCACTCAGTATCAATGAGGCCTTCCATAAATGATTATAAAAAAAATTTTTGCAGAGGTCGCAGGAGTGGCATTTCCACCTCCCTAGTCCCTTTATGAAACACTAACCACAGTATTCAGACAGGCATCTTATTTCAGGAGACATTTTTTGCCATAAGTAGCTTCTGAGAACATATTGAACACAGGGACATTCTCTAGGACTTCGCAGTTTCAGAGCAAGATGCAATTGTCCTTTTCCTGAACTATATCAGGCTATCACATCCCCCCAAAAAATTCGTTCATTGAAGAATAAATTCAGTATCGTGAACTGTGTACGAACAAAGTTGTGAATAGCTCACAGAACAGAAAGCAGAATGCATTCTGAATGTTTGGCAATTACACAAACATCAGGGGGTTTTATTGGAACGATAAAGATTAGAATATTTGTCTCTATCCTTTCAAATTTTCTTTTTAAGAATTCTACAAGAGGAAGTAAAGCAGACGTAAAGCCCTAAAGATGCCAGTCAGAACATACCTTGTGAGTATTTCACCTAGACAACCAGTGATACTGTGTCACTTCTGGTGTTAGCTCTGATTTTGGGAGTTTATGTAACTCCCCAAAAAGGACTGAAAAATGTTCATATGAACATAAAATGTATAATGCAGATATATTGCATCAGCAGAACATAAATGTATTCAGCTATGCTAGATAATTTAAAATGGGGGAAATATCTCAGTGTTTCTAAGAAAAGAAAGGAAACTACAATTCCTGCCTATGGGTAAAGGAAAATTTCCCACTTTTTCCTCCATTCTCTGCATATGCTCAGAAAGAGCCTGCAACAGATAACAGGAAATGGTTAAAAAAAAAAAAAGGAGGAAAAAGGAAAACTTCACAGGACTCCAATGGTATGCTTGAAAGTTTTTTGTATCTTTTCTGCATACATTTGGTAATACAAATTGCTAGATACCTAATATGTGATACATAATACTTGATTTCAGGTATAGATATTTGCTTGGTGCAGGGTAAGTGATCTTCTATTTGTCCCTCACTCCCAATAGAAGACTGGTAAACACTCATTTAAAAAATATGGAAGTTTCTGCCTGCAGTTTTAGTCACGGTATCCTACTTTACTTTGTGCTCTAAATGGAAAGGTGTCATTAAAGAATACCACTAAAATTGTATCAGGCATTCATGTGCCCAGCAGTATTATGAAGAGAGAGCCAGGTCAGTATTTATGTACCTTGCTGGGGACATCCTGCTACTGCTTGGAGAAGTAGTACCACTAACCCATACTTTCTTCAAGCTTGTCTGATTTACAGTTTTTTTAAGTATAGTGCCTTGTCTTGAAGACTACATACTTAACACTTGCATCAGTTTGCAATTATGTATGATGAGCGTGTAGGATAAGTCACCCTGGACACATACTTGTAGACAGTTAATACCTTCAGCTATATCCTGTTTGGTGGCATGTCATGCTACCCACAAGGATCATGCAGAATCACATTCTTCGCAGTGGATGATGTTTCAAAACTGAAAGTGTGTGTGTGTGGTACAATAAACCTACTTTATTCTACCATTTATCTACGTGGTGTACTAGGAGGACTGACCTTCCAGAACAGCTTTTTCCTGAACATAAAGGATTGCAGACTACAAATCTCAAAAACCAGAAGTTTCCATTGTGCCTATAGCCACCTGTTAATTATCTACTGGGAGTAAAAGCTCCTTCCCTAGTGTGGTGTCCCACCCTTACGGGGAAGGGAACAGATTTGTAGATGCTCGTGGTCAAAAGGAATGACAAAAGTCAGAGGGCTCATGAAAGTTCACTAAGATTTATTAATAAATTACGCACTTGGCATGAAAAGGGGTGTGTTAGTCTCTGATCTCCTGGTATAAGCACATGGCAGTGAGCTTAGGATAAAGGGGTAGGGAGGAGGAGAAGAGAGAAAGGGAGATATGAATTAAAGAGTGGAAGAGAGAGAAGGAAAGGAAAGAAGTGGGAAAAAAAGAGATCAGCACTCCTGGTTCCATCACTGACCCAGCTGATGGGCTGTCCAGAGTCCTGGGGCACATGTGCACTCGGGTGTCGTGGGGGTACATTTTTGTAGCTAAGTTTTCCCCACCCTGCAGATAAGTTTCTCACTCTCTATGCAAATCAGTTATCATGCACGGTCCATTCTTCTAGAGCTTTCTGAAAATGGGTGAAGGGCTTCAGGGGTCTTGGGTGGTTTTGATCCTCCCCTATGTTCGATGTCAGTTTCTCAGCCTCACTTCTGTGCCAGCTCTGTACTGTTTGTGCTTATCTCCAGGAGCCAGAACAAGGACATTTGCCCCAGAAAAAGTGCTGCTCTACCTCCATATGGCCCCTTCTCCAGCCACATCCTGTTCTTTCTCACAATGTGTTATTACAACAATCCTTGGCTGTTATTACCAACAGTCCTTGGTTGCCTCCACAGCTATCTGGCTATTGGTGCCTGAGACATACACATTAGCTCCTTATCTTGTAGGCTTTTACACCTAGACTTCCAGAAATGTCTGCAAACCTGGGTACAGTAACTGTCTCTTCTGTCTTGTCTTAACAATTGTAAAGTGAACAATGACACTGCAGTATAAATAAACCTCATTCTAGCAAGATTTTTAATGACTTTATTTTGATCTTCTTGTTTCTAATACAAATAATTCCATGGCAGGTAGTAACAAAGTCATCTTCAAATTCATCCCTAAAGTCAGAGATTATTCCTGCTTCACAGTAGAGAATTGCAGTGGAGATTGAACAGGTTCTTAGAAAAGTCATTCTGAAAAGCAATGAAAAAAAGAAAGAATCCAGACCTCTAAAGCCTTAATCCAGAATATGAATCAAACTCAGCCTTTGTTTTCTCTCACAACAGACAACTAGTGATATCCTCTGGATTATCATTGCTTGGCTTTATTGTTTAGAGAAAGGAAATCTCTTTAAAAAAGAGATAGATGTTACAGGGTCTTGACTTTTAAAGAAACTTAGGTTCAGTAAAGTATTAACAAATTAGGTAGCCAGTCTATCTTCATAATTTCCCTACCGCTACCAGGAGCTGCATTAAAAACTTGCTGGTGTGCATTTTCTCTGTCAGACATAAATTTCCTGCAACCTGTGGATGTTAAAAATTATACATTTCCCCATATGCTGTCTGCCAAAAGTGGGAGTGATACCAGACAGTCACCACTCCACTACAGAAAGCAATGCCAGCCTTATGTTTAATAGGATATGAGACAGTTCAATATGCAATGGCTACGCTGTGTGTTGTGATTTGCTGGATAAATAGACCACTCAGCACAGCTGACAGTACAAAACCAGCCTGTGCAAAACCATGCCAACTGCAGCTGCACCTTTAAGTACAGCATGCACGGACTTCACCGCTAACAGACTGAAGACTGCATCCAATTTAAGGTTTGCTGTATCAGCAATCCCTTCCAGCTAGCAAACTTGTTCACTAGAATGATTTATCAGAAAGGTAAACAAAGAGAAAGAAAATACTGTTGACAACTACCCATTTAAAAATGTGAATAAATATTGCAGAACAGTTTGCTTCTGTGTTTACCCTGTGCTGAACAGAACCATCAAATTAATTTGAAGATTAAACCTTCTGAAAAGCTTTGCCAATCAGGCATAATCCTCAATATAGCTGCAGGGAATAAACCAGTTTCAGTGTTCTCCAGCTCCTCTGAGAAATACATACTTATGTTTCATGGTCTGCCTAAGTCATTTCTGACAGCAAAACACCAGCTTTAAGGCTCTGATTCAAAAGCTATTGAAAACAATTGGTAACCTCTCCATTGACCTCAATGGATTTTGGATCACAGCCTGAATTTTACACTTTTCCAGGGATTTGTGCTATTCTGGGATGATAAAGTATAACAGTGAAGATCCTAAGACATTTCTTGCTCTAGACTGGTCACTTTCTCCCTGCAATGTTGCTGTAGACACTGGCACATATTGTAAGAAAGCTGTTTGATTTCCATCTTTATAAGACTCTTAAAACTTTCAATCGCCTTCCAGTCACCAGCCAGGTTGAGTACATCTCAAAGCTAGATCACTAGGATATATTCCCTAGAGCTGCTGATAAATTAAAACAGCAAGAATTTCTGGGGAAAGAGACCTATATGGGAAATTCATGATAACTGCTTGATTCATTCTCAACCAGTAAAGGATTTGCTGTCTCGACAAAATAAAGAATCATGATGGCAAATAAATTTATCTATAGACCTGAACTAAGAACCTGTGTACCCCTCTCTTTCCAAATGTTTCCAAGAAAAACTGTAATTACACTTTTCTCTTCTATAAATCTTTGTTTATTTCTACTTTTCCTAATTGCTGTATTGTACAAGACTTATTATTGCATAAAACAATTTTTCATAATACCTTTTAGAAAAAATGTTTAGCAATAAATCTCTCTGAAAACTGCTAGACCTTTTACTAGAAAGCAATTAACCTTATCTAAATATCTCTGAAGGAATACGGATTCAGTGCCTCCAAAGCACAAATCTTCCCTTATCTTATCACTTCAGCTTTGCTCTTTATGGTGAGAAGATCCATTCACTCTACATGTCTGTAACAAGGCTGTCACTTTCTACCCACCTCACAGCACATCAAATACTGTTTCAGGAAGATGTGTTTATTCCAGGACCAAAGCAAATTCAAGGAAATAGACAGATCCAGAAGAACTTAATTATAAATACTACATCATGTAAATACTACATCACCCTGTCTCATCACCCAGTGAACATCTTTCATGACACCACCTCATAAAGCAGAAAGTATTACTGCTGTTGTTGGTCTTAAACTCGTAGCTGTTTGAACGTAATTTGAGAATAGTTATAATTATTTCTTTTAAAATAGCAGGGTCCTTCAGAATATAAGTTATTGGTAAATAACAATGCTTGAAAGGAAATTGAATCGCTTGGCCTCAAAGGTTTTCTTGGTGACTAAATAGCAATGGCAAACAAATACAAAACCAAGAGCTCTTGTTGGATTGAGGATTTTTGGATCATACATACAAAGAAATGGAAAGATAAGGATGAAGGCAAGAGGGAGATCTCTGTGTAGACTGAGGAAAAGCCAAGTGGTTTTGAACTGAATGATGGCTGAAAATTTTTTTGTGGTTGGAAGCAAGAAAATGTAATGCATGTGCATGTTATGACTGCTGGTCCAAAATTGTGAATGGTATGCACTTTTCACTTCAGTAAACATGGTATCAAATGTCTCTCAGCACTGACTCCTTCTCTGCCTGAGGAGAGGAGTTCTGAGCTTTAAATGCAATTCAAAAATGGTATGGAGAAAGAGAAACTGGTGTCCTTCTGAGTCCTACAAAAATTGGCTCCATGTTTTCCTGTTTTCCAGACTCTATAGCACTGACATACTTTCAGAGTCTGGAAGTTTCATCCAAACTCTATATGGACAATCTTCAAAACTGATTTGAATAGTTCACAAAGCATGGGGGACTTTGTTTTACAGTACCTAATAAAACCACAAGCATACGTTTTGCATGCTATCCTAAATCCTCAGAAATATATACATACTAAGATAAGTGAGATTCTAGTGTGCTCTGCTTTTAGAAAAATCAACTCTTTAGCTGCATGGCGGAACTATTTTTCAAGGAAGAAACATGGAAAATAAAGTCATTAAATATTCAAGGCTAGGAAAAAACCTTAAAGGTAACACATATTTTGACAGCATCCTTTTAAGTAATATTTGTGCTTTTCCTTGAACTACTTCATCACTTATTTACAAACCATATTGCAAAAACCGTAAACCATATGAAAGAGCAATTTACAAGAAACAAAATCTGTATTAGCATCTGAAAAACTGTGTTTTCTAAAATATCAAGACAAAAGAATATGCAATGCATTCCTTTCCAATTTCCTGCTCTTCCCTCTACTTCCCCACTACCCTCCTTGAAATACGGGAAGAAATATTCACAGAAAATTTTCATTACAGGCCTAGTTCTTCAAAGTACTGATTGCCCTCTGATTTTTAAGATCGATTTCTCTATGGTGTCCCTTACCACACAAAACAGCAGATATTCCTCATGCATACAAAGAGATTTAGGAACTATTTTCTCATGTTTTCTTAGTTTTAACAGACTAAGTCCTTGGGACTTTGGTGCCTGCAACCTCTTCCATCTGCTGAAGTCAATGCAGCCCCACAGCCGTACACAATTCTACCTAAACACAGTATCAGATAGAAATCCCTCTGCATTAAAAGAGACATATGACAACAACTGTGAATCCTCCCCAAAATTTTTCAGTGATAACATGGAGTGATTTTCTTTTAAGCATGGAGGATGCTTCATCAGGCTTAACCACCCATTTACTAGTGCCCTTGTTGTTATTGGCAGAAGAGATAACACTGTGTTTAAAACTGTATTGAACCTTGCTCAAACAAAGATGCTGATTATTGCTGCATTTTTCTTGTTTTAATGAACAAAAGTATTAGATGTTAATTTTTACAGACCTTCAATCTTAATAAGGAAGTTTACTGAGAAATATTTTACCGAGCCACCACTGTTCATATAGCAGAGTAGTTCTATATTAAAGTGAAATTTGCTTCCTTTGTCTTTCTTTTCAGTTACCAAAAAAAAAAAAAAAAAGAGGAAGGAACTAGTTATTTGGCTTTTAGTGAGACTGGCACTTGCAAAATCCTATGCCTTGTTCATGCCACTTGGACAGTTATATGCCAAAAGACTGACAAATAGCTCCATTGTAAGCCTGCAAATCTCATGATCAAGCACAAACTTGACAACTAGAAGATAAAGCCTACTGCTTGACTGCTTGAAGAAAATGTTTGAAACAGAGCAGTGCCTTGTAGCAGAATGGTGCCTTGGCAGGCTGTAAGACAGGTTAGCTGCCACACAGCTAAAAGAGTAACAAAAGCTGTAGGGAAATAGGTCTCTGGTTTAGAAATACAAATTATTCACCATCATCCTCTCTGCTGAGCTGCTGCTAATACCAAGTTTACAGGAAAATGTTGTTTTATGCACCAAGAAAATCACTGAGGGATTCCCCCCCTTCTCATATTTTAAGAGACAAAATACTTGCATGGATTGCCCTGTGCAGAGAGCATTTATTGCATTGCAGCGTATGGCTATCTAGTGTGAGGACATGAAATAGAAATGGCCTTCACCTTTCTGGATTGCATCAAGTAATATTTTTCCACTAGATGCTGAAGAATTGCTGTCAACTTCCTAATTATCCAAGGCATAATTAAACCTGACAAAATGAAGATTTATTTTTCTGGACTTGTTCTCCTTAATTGCTATAGGAGTAGTGCATAATGAGGTACAGCTGCTATGCTGAGAGCCATTATTCCAACTCTGACCAACTGTCCCAACACAGTGACACAGAAGGGAAGCAAAGCACCCCAATTACCCCACCCTCCACCCAAGGATACTGAGGGAACTGGCAGAAATTAGCCACTTTCCATCATAGTTCTGCCTAACTGGGGAGGTCCCAATTGACCGGAAGTTGGTAAATGTGATGCTCATCTACAAGACGGGCTGGAAATCGGATCTAGAGCCACAAGGATAATCAGAGAGCTGGAGAACCTTTCCTGTGAGGATAGACTGAGAGAGCTGGGATTGTTCAGCCTGGAGAAGAGAAGGCTATGGGGTAACATTACTGCAGACTTTCAGCCTAAAGCGGGCCAAAAACAAAGCTGGTGAGGGACTTTTTACAAGAGGATGTAGTGATAGGACAAGGGGGAATGGCTTTCAGTTGAAAGAAGGTAGGTTTAGACTAGGAGAAAATCTTTACTCTGAGTGTGTTGGGACACTGGAACAGGCTATCCAGAGAAGTTGTGGGTGCCCCATCCCTGGGAGTGTTCAAGGCCAAGTTGGATGGGGCTTTGAGCAACATGGTCCAGCAGAAGGTGTCGTTGCCCATGGCTGGGGTGTTGGACTAGATAATCTTGAGGGTTCATTCCAACCCAAGCCATTCCATGATTCTATGATCTGGAGAACTACAGACGCCTGTCAGCCTGAACTCAGTGCCAGGGAAGGTCATGGAGCAGACCATGCCAAGAGGGCCATCACACAGCACATGCAGGACAACCGGGGTATCAGGCCCAGCCAGAAGGGGTTTGTGAAAGGCAGATCCTGCTTGACCAATGGGATCTCTTTCTACGACAGAGTGACCCAGAAAGACTATGGATGTTTTTGCTTGGACTTAGTAAAGCATTTGATACTGTTTCCCACAGTAGGACTGCACTGCACACTCTTTCATATACCAAAAGTTCAAAACAATTCAGTGGCTTACGTAATTTCCAAATATAGAACTGTTTCAAAATCTGGTGTGTACATCTGGCAAAGGTTCAATTCACTAATTCAAACACTGCTTTCTGAGTACTAGCAGTGTCAGGTAATTGCGTGATTGAAATCCCTGAAAAACTCTCAGGTAAGACCTATGCCAAATGCATGACTTGGTATAACTGATCATCAGGCAAGAGCATTCAACAACAGAACTTCCGCGCCAAAGCCGCCTCACACAGATTCCTAACTTCTGTAGCAGGTTGGGCTTTAACACAGCCTAAAATCAGGAATACTGGAATGTGGCTTTTCTCCAGGCACTATTCCGTGATATCTGACATTAGTCCATCCTGCATCTTTTTCTCAAGGCCCCAGTAAAATGTGCACAGACAGACATTGACACTAACATACAGGTGACTTATCTCCAAGCACTCAAGTCAGATTTATATGCCAGAGTTTTTCAGCCTAATTTCACTTTTCAGTGTAAAGTCTGTTTCTCTTAAAGTTTAAATGTAAGGAAGTTCTAGAGTACTTTTCTATCTATCAAGCAGTAGCAAGAAGCACGGCATGTTACAGCAAGTCTGTCCACATGATACAACCAATTTGCTTCATTCAGTCATGAGGCTGTGAACCTTTATACAAAAAAGTCCTTGCCTCTCTTTTCAACAGTGTGAGTGCCATAGATGTAAAGGAGATTACACTGAGACTGCATCATTGATGGTGTATCCAGTCCTGTGGCTCTAAGATACAGAGATTCCATCCAAAAACATTACTACTAGGCATAAATTTCACAATCAAACGGTCCCAGGCAGTTCAAAGTTTCAGTTTGTTCCCTAGATTGTTCCCTAGCTTGTTTGCTAGTTCCTGGTACAAGCTTACTTGATCTCAATAACAAACCTGTTATTCTTCATACATAATCTGAGAAAAAGAGTGTTCGAACTTCTCGGCTTTAAACACCTTTTTTTAAAAATAGCATGCTCAGTTATTTAAAGACTGTTAGTAAATGTAGCTTGATTGCTAGGAAACCACATTACATTAAAACACTGAACAACATCCACAGGCTGCTTTTAGCATCTAATATGCAATTTCTATTATTTAAGGTCTGTGTTAGCACACCCATCAGGCACTGATCTCATCCATTGTCAAAAACAAAGCAAAGCTTAGCTTGTTCTCAGATGAGTGGTTCTCCAGGAGAACAAAATACAGAACTTCACAAGACAGTAGTCTCTCAGGAGACAGCATTCTACTATGAAAAGCTATGCTATTATCAAATGTAGTAAATCTATGGCTACTGAATATCTTGACATGAGAAAATACGAACGGATCCAGTTTATGAACAAGACAACGTACTGAGAATTAAATCACATACTTAGAAAATACATAGCCACCTATAAGAGCAAGAACTGAGTAAGGCTCGTAGAATGAAAATTGATATGGTCCTAATAGATGGACATTTAGAGAAGAAATCCTCAAGGTTTGAGCTATGCAATAATATTCTTTTCCAGGAGATTAAGGCAAATGTACAGAAAGCAGAAGCATTCTGCTGACCAGAGTTTCTTCTGCCTTATTATCACTCTCTTATTTCAGGTTAGCTGAATGATAGCTTATCTAAGACAATCTTCATCAGAGACTGAGACATTAAAGAGAAAGCACCTTAAGCAGGTCAAAGACTTAATAGTAAAAACTCTGTTGCTTCTCTTGCTCTATTTTCAGGTGTCATGCCACAACCTTAGATCCAAATTTTACTTGTTCTAGCTTGCTCTGAATCCAGGCCATTTTTGTATGCCACAGTAAAATGAAGCCCAGATGGATAGAAAGTGTGGACTTATTTATGGTAGGTTACATTTTGTGTGCTACAAAGTTTTAGTCTTTTAATATGGGAATTTACACCTTACAGGGAACAGTATAAGTCCTGGTAAACAAGTCCTGGTAAACAAGTTCTGATAAGGAAGAGTCACACTGTTTAGATAAGATCAGGGCTATTTGTAACATTTCTGATGACAGTGAAAGTTCAAAGTTCCCTATGAAATTAAGTCCTAATATCTCCTGCTTTCTTTGCTGTCTTGGATCTGATTACCTCTTTCTCTTCAAACTGTTCTCTTCAAAGCAGTTGCAGATCCAAATACCGGTTTTGCTTTGCATTGCATTTGCAGGGTGCATCCTTCTGGGTTTAATACACCAAGAAAGTGATTAATGCAAACCTGAAGCAAAAAGCAGCAGAGCACTGATTTAGTTCTGTGCTCAGCTTCTCAGCAGTGTTTAGGGTCTGTGTCATGTATTTTCTTTTTAATCTGACTTTATCAGAACATTTCCAAAGTTTTAAGAAAGCAGTTAGGTTTTTACTCCACAAAAATCAGCTTTGTTCCACTTTAAAACATCATACAACAGCCTAGGTTTAAAACAGAAAGTTTCAAAACTAAGTATGCAATTTGTGGCATGAATATCAACATCTGTCATGACTGGACCTTACTATATTTGTACAAAACAGCAACATGTCCTTGAGATGTTTTAGGAGTGCAAGACAAGGGCTTCACTGCCCACATTCCTCTTCAAGAGCAGAAAGATTACAAGGTTTAGATTCGATGTGTAATACAAGGTCTTTTCTGTAAGAAGACAACCGCAGGTCTAGAAGCTGTATGCAGCAGTCAGCCCACTGTTCCTGTTGCTACAGAACATTCTCTATCAGGCAGTCTAAAAAAAAAATTGGGAGTAACAAGTAGGTCCCACTTTCTGTGTGCAAGGCAGAGACAAGGTGATTTGTCAAAACTCACCATCAGACAATGTCAAAGTTGATCTCCCCACTCAAGAAGTCCTAGTCCAGTACACAGCCACAAGATTCCTTCTGCCGCAAGAGAGGAACCCCGAAAAGGAGATACAAGGACTCCCTGAAACAACATCTCAGCCTTGGCCATATTGATCTTCATCACTGGTCTACTCTGACCTCCAATCGGGAGGCCTGGAGACACACCATCTATAACGCAGCTGTCTCCTTTGAGAACGCACGCAGGATCACTCTCGAGGAGAAAAGACAAAGCAGAAAGAATCGTGTCTGGCCGATACCATCCAAGGATGGTGTGCCTTTTGCAACCGGATTTGTCTGTCTCGCATTGGCCTCTTTAGCCACTAGTGTGCTTGTAGCAAATGCGGGTAGAGTCCTTCCCAAATCTTCATTCGCAAAGCCTAGCCATGATGACGATGAGTGGCTATAGCCAAGAAACTAATTTTTGGGGTGATAGACAGATGAAATAGGCCCAAGGATCTACTTCTCAAGTTGCCAGGATGTTGGGGGGGAGTAGGGGGTGGGAAAAGGCCGTTTTATCTCCATATCACTCCTTTCTTGTTTTAATCCTTTTATCAGTTTCTAGGAATGTCTCCCCAGGTGATGGTTTTTTCCAGAAAACAATCAGGAGCCTTTTTCTTCCTTTTGTGCAGCCTTATCTATCACCTCTACACCCATCATGCTATTGAATGTCTCTACCTTAATTTGATTTATATTTATAGCTCCATATTAGGTATTTACTGCAATGCAGACACAAGAGCACTGCTTTTAGGCAGCCAGAAGTAAATGCTGAGAATCTACTTAGATCTGTTCACAAAAATTCAGACTTCTATTACCATGTGTATGTAGAAGACTTTCTGTAACTGTTGAAGTTCTACAGCTTGGCATGCACTTATTAAACCTTCTAGGAAGGAAGTCCAGCTTGTATCTGCATGAGCAAGTAGATAAAAAAAAAAATGTGAAGAAAGACATGAATGTTGCAGAAAAGCATTGACATGGGTTGCTCATCCTCCTTTCAATATCTGGAAGCATATCAAATTTGAGGCTATGACAATTAACTGTTGGAAGATCTGAAGGAAAGCTGTCAGAGTGCCCTTATGCACACATAGCATATTCAAAATGTCAGTATAAGGTGTGGAAATTCTGTAGCTTGTTTATAGTTATTCTAAACTGTAGAATTTTGTTTAAGGACTTGTAAAGGTGCATGCATTCTTCTTAACATGAGAATTAAATTTGTTTGCAAAGTTGTCAAAAGGTATGTGCAAAAGAATGTGCAAAATAACAGTTTAGGAAGAAAACTCAGTCATGCCATCCTATATTATGAGCAGTTTCCTATGCTGCTTTGCCACAGAAATTTGTTTCATTTTGTCTATATTTCATTACATAATCCGCATTATCTTACAGAAAATCCATCCAGGCCAGTTCAGATTTCCTTTTTTTAACTTGCAAGAACTA
This sequence comes from Pipra filicauda, assembly GCF_003945595.2. Classification (NCBI taxonomy): domain Eukaryota; kingdom Metazoa; phylum Chordata; class Aves; order Passeriformes; family Pipridae; genus Pipra; species Pipra filicauda. Next base: position 2,463,237 of record NW_024104487.1, on the reverse strand, counting down.
TTTATTTTATCAGCCTTAACTGTTGTATAGAGCTGTCATTGGTCTGTTTATTTAAGAGGTATAAAAACAATACTTAATATAATTTTTTTTAAGAAAAAACACTTTGTGTTTTCTCAAGTATTCCAGGATCAATTCCCCATGAATGCTAAGATGTCCCTACACTGACTGGAACGGTTCAAGAATCCTGCAAAGACAGTGGGAATTAGGTCCAGATATGTTTTTCCAGCTATACCAGTACAGAATCATGTGTTGCCACTTTGGTGTATTTGGGGGTTTCTATGGTGAAGAGATCAACCAGTGCAGCTGAAACAGAGCAGGTCCTTCCATGCAGTTGCTACACAATTGAATAAGCCTACTGAAAAGAGCCAAGCTGCTCAAAGGTAACATAACTCGATTAGCACAATATCTCCCAAAGTGTTTTCAAACTATAAAAATCACATCCTATGCCATCCAGTGCTAGACCGTCTCAACTTCCCCTACGTATGCGTTTGAATATAATAGTTTCACTGTTTTGATGAGGGACTGTACTCATACCTTGCCTCAGGTGTAAAGAGAAAAGCAACACCACACAGTGTAAGCACAACGCACATGAGTTGTTCCTTCTTTAGCTTAAGTTTTCAGCCTGGGCCATTTTCAAGGTCTTGCTTTTGTTGCTGTTAATGTGGCCAACATTTTCTAAAGGAGTATTATTGAAAGCGATGAGTCCTAATATATTTTATAGTCAAGATCTTGCTTATCAGATCCAGTCTTCTGTTTTCAGGCAATCTCCTCTGGAATGCCTCAGAGTATCTTTGAGCAGAGATAGTAATGGGCATCAGATAGAAAAATCTGTCATCTTATTATCCAATATTTTTTGCAATGATTTGTATAATCCTCCTTATGGCAATGTTAGTGTAAAAAAGAAACTGAGCATTCTCATTATATTTTGCCTTCCTGAAGATGATTTAATAAGCCTACCCTTTCTATTAATTCACAGGAGAATAAATGACATCCATTGGATTGATACTTAACTCACATCAGCCTAAATTTGGAGACTGAGAAGTGAAGCATCCTTGTCTTGCTACAGAAATGATCTCATTAAGTAAGCAAAGGCCTGGCTAAAGGGATAAACTCCACACAAATATTCACTGGAAACTCTAGCTTCCTGGCTACCCTGGTGGCTTAGATGGCAAGGCAGACCACACCCTTGTGTCAAAACCCAGCTTTAACATTCACGCTTCACTCCAACAAAAGCTATGCCTTAAGGCTCGATTGTACCTGTGTGCAAAGACCCAGCACAAGGTTCACAAGCCACTTACATCTTCAAAGTGACTTGAGAAGAGCACTGGCCTTATGGAGTCTTTCTCTGCAGAGGGGACTGTGGTAAGCACTGAACAGTGCTTACCAAATCATGATCTGAAAGTTACTTTGATGATTTCCCTTTTCTCTTCCCTCTACCTATGGAATTCACAACATTTTCCGATGAAGTCTATCTCCCTCCAGCAAACTATTTTGGGATCACCAAAAATTGTGTTGTTACAATAGGATGCACACTTTATTGAACAATTATGTGCAAAAATCACATTTCTTTATCATAGCAGCAGGACATAGTGAGGAACTAACAGAATACTTCTTGGCAGAACAGTACTTTCACATAACTCCCCAGTAAACGATTTTGGCTGGTGTCCCTAACTTGAAGAACTCTTGTCATTTGACAGTGCAAATATACCATCACATATATTCGTCTATTCTCCACCATGCCGAAATTAATTCACTCTTCCCAAACCATCTCCTCCAAATATTAGAATTTCATTTTCTCTGAGCTGTCTTGCTCCTCCTTCCTGTTCAGTCTTCTACACCCAAACTAACCCTTACAGACTATTCATTTGTGCACAATCTCCTTTCCTTTTCTTATCCCTCTAACTTACATATTATTCTCTCCACAAGCTCCAGTCTCAACACCAATCTCTTCTTCCATCAGCGCATCAGCTTGTTTCACTTCATCTTTCTGCTAATCTATCATGACAGCGTTTGGTGTCCAGACCAAGGATGCCACCCACTCTGTAACATACTCTGAGGGTGTGCGTGCAGCATAAAGCAAAACCAAAACAACAAGAACAAAACCATCACACCCACAAACACAAATGGCATCATTTCTAGGGGGAATGTACTAGAAAGTATAGAACAAGGTATGGGGAACATTCAGACTGTTTCTGAAACTTTCCTATGAGAACCCATGAGGGATCTCTAGTTAAACCTGTAGAGAAACGCAACAGCAGGTTTCAGTCAATGGATATAGGAGAAACTGTTTGCAATAGTTGTAGGTGTGCTAGACACCATAAAAACAGGAAAGTAATAATCCCACTAAACCTGTAGTATCAAATTTGTTTTGGTTGGTGTTCCATTACTTAAAAAAACAATAAATAACACTCAAGACCAGTGTACTAGTCGAACACCAGCCCATATATACACAAAGTGTAATGAATTGAACACTAAGATTTATTTGAACTTCAAAGGAGTTTGCTGACTCTCAGTCACTGGTTAGAATTTTCTCTTCTGTGTGAAGCATGTACCTCTGTAAGTCTCTCCAGAATGCAGATGTAGACATTTCTGAGTTTCTGATGTCTGATTTATAAAGTCAGCAAATGGTCCATTCAATCCCCTGATGTGGATTCCAATGCCTTATCAGTTTCCACAGGGTGAACCTGCAAGGTCAGGTGTGAAAGTGTCAGTCTACTGAAGCACCTAGTGCCCTTAAAGCCAACTAACTGCTACCCTGCACAGAGCCTTCTAGAACAGACTTGCATTGGCCATAACACATCTCATTTAGATTTTGATTCTTCTTGTGTCAGAAATTACAAAATGTTCTACACAAACACAGATTCGGAAGTGAGTACTGTGCAGTGGATTGCAAATTGAAAAAAGAAATGCAAACCCAAGATAATTACCTATGTAGGTGCATTTGTCCCATGAGAACCTACAGATAAAGATGTAGCAGAGGCACGTGAGACCCAGAACCTGGTCTAACATTTGCCTCATAGGCTGAACAAGAAACATGCACAGCTGGTGCTAGGTCAAAAGTTGGACTTGATGATCTCAGAGGTCTTTTCCAATCTAGTTGAATCTGTGGTTCTGTTATACAAGTATTCATCACAACTATCAATTCAGTGACAGGGAATGAATAGAAAATTATTAAAGAAAAGACAGAAACTAAACCAGAAAACACAGTAAGATCTTGTTTGAAAAAAAATGCATATTGAGAAACACATGTTGAAACGGAAGTAACTCAAAATCTTTCAGAGTAACTCCTTGAGAGTGACCATGGTGGCTTAAGAATGGGTGTGCTGCCAGAGAGAATGGAAAAAAGATATTATGCAATTTGGGGAAGTATTGCCTCTTACCACATTTCCACGGGGCAAAGAGCACAATTCTTCTTGACACCAGTTGACAGCTACATCTTCCAGCTGCCAGGAGAGAGCATCAGCAGGTTTGGTCTAGTATGATTGAGGGTGAAGGTATCCTGAGCATCTCCTGTTTAAACTAACTGTGCCACTCATGTGTTACCAAAAAAAAATTATGACACTTCGAAAAGATTCTAGGACAAATGCATTGGCCCTTCATTTGCTGTGCAAGCTGTTAGGTCATTGAGTGTAGGAAAAATCCTTGCTTTAAATTTAAACAAACAGCAAAAAATACCTGCAGGACCAGGAAAAATGCAGCAAGAAGTTTTTTATTGCAGGGTTGGGTGCAATCCCAAGTCACATGGACCTAGAGGCACACCAACTGTTTGAAAAACACGCCTTTCATGTTCTCCTGGTTACATAAGCTGTTACATATTCAGTGATTGCCAGGTTTTTTACCTTAAAAGGTAATTTCTCGGACTCAGGAGGGGGTGTTACCCTCCCTCGATTGATTTGTGACATACCCCCCCCTCCGTACGTTGTACAGGGGGGTCTCTCTGCACACAATGAGTAACCATGTGGCAGAGGGTATATTTTTATTTTTATACTTTTCCGTATTCCTGGCCACGAAGGTTCCCTGGCGTCAGGCCGGGACAGGACCCTCCACCTTACAGCTTTCACGATATGCCTAAAAAAACCCTTGGACTTAAATGAAAAAAGAAAACCCCATCCCCTTCTGTTTTCCACTAAATTCATTTGCTCATAATAAAACCAGATGATTTATTTCTCATTTCAAGTAAAGCTGGGTCCAACAGAGATGGATAGGATTTTAAATTCCCATGCGTGCTATGTCCTACTTGCTGTCTTTGTGCAGCTCCAAGCTGAGTGAGCACCACTACTCATCAACATCCCTTGCAGTAACAGGGAGCACAGACACCCCACTCCTGGTCCCAGACTGCAGGACCTCAGTGCCAAAGAGTCTGGGACCACAATAGATGAGCTTAGATTTGGTTGCCTCAATGATAGAGGTGTTCAAAGGGGGAATGAAATTTAGAGAGCAGCCAAGTATGTTCAGAGCCTCGCTGACCTCCACTCTGAGGAGGAGATGAAAAACCTCCATATTTTGACTGCTTTAAGCATGAGCCAGGGAAAAAAGAACAATAAAAGACATAAGAGGAAACAATCCTGCATAATGATGGGTAATTTAACTGAAAGTGGTATCCAGTTTTAATTCACTAGGTAGGATGTAATTCCAGACCTTTCATTCCTCCGCAGCAGGAGACACTCCTTTAGAACAAAATGAAAAGGTAGGATGTTTTTTTCTTTCAGAAAAGCCCACTTACATTCCTGTAAGCCTTCCTTGAGTACCTCAAAAGCCCTCAAGATTACTCTGACCGGAGGAACGAAAGGAACATTCAAAGGTTTACAATAATTCTTTTCCTCAAGAGTAGAAGAAAACATCAGATGTGGCTGCAGCTTTCAATGCATTATTAATACCAATCACTTGGCAGCATTTGTTTCTGTGAGATAAATTTGATCTGTGAACACAAAAGAAAGAGAAGGAAGACAGCTGGTCAGACTAGTCACAGGAATACCTGCTGAGTCCAATAAAAAAAAATATTTTTGCACAGGGACCCATGAAATGTGGACATAAAACAAAGCATGAAGAGTAGTAATACTTGAAGAAAATGTATTCAGTTACCAATCTCAAAGAACAATTGTAATGCAAATTAAAGTAGCAGTTAAGCAACAATGTAGATTAATTACAGATATTAAACCATGTAAACAAACCTTTTATCAAATAAAGCAGGTACTAAAGGGGATCCTGAGGCACTTACTGTGCCACTGGGTTTTCTGCAGGGGTTTTGAATCTGTGAATGCCTAAATGCTTCCCAGGAAAGCTGGATACCTTGCACAGCAACACTGATCCTTCTGCCAGCAGACTGTCTTTACTTAGCTACCTTATGTGGATTATGTTGGTTTAATTTCTAGTCCTACAGGTCTGGGACACAGGAAGAAAAAGAAAGCTCCCCCCCAAAAAAAGAAAACGAAAACAAACAAAAAACCCAAACCAAACCAAAACCAACACCAACAAACAAACAAACAAACAAACAAACAAAAAAGCATAAAACCCCAAACCAAACCAGACAAGCACAAAAAACCAAACAAAACCCACAAAAAACCAAAAAGCAACCAACCAACCAAAAAAACAAACACACACCAAAAAAAAAAAAAAAAAAAAAAAAAAAAAACAAACAAAAAAGATGAGAAACCTCTTGTTTGGTGGCTCAAGTCACCAAAATAGGGAATAATTAGTCACACAAAAAGGGTGCACTGCATGCCTGTGATCTGCACACCGCCATAGCTCCATTAGTCTGCTGGGGACTGGACTCAAGTGAAGAGGCAACCTATGACATGATAGGTAACAGCAGCTCGGCAAAACAGTAAAATGACTCAGATGAGAAGGTCACAAAAAGCTCTTGCATTTGAAATGTGTGCTTTCATGTCAAAAAAGTCTCTGTGCCAGCTCAGAACTGACTTACTCCCAGACTCCTGTCAAATGATTTGAAGTGGGAAAAGGGACTAAAGGTGAAAACTGAGATGCAGCTCAGTTTTGAGTGCCCGACAAAGGCATACAAACTGAACAGGTGACACGGGGATTCTTGTTTATCTTTTAAAAATGCCTCACTACCAAAAACAATAATCAAAAAACTCAACCTGACTTCTTGGTGGCATTTAGTGAGGATTTGCCACACCAGGACTGCAGGAATACATCAGTGCAGAGTATAAATTAAAATCATTAACCGTTCACCCTGTATAAGGACTCCCATTCACACCTGCGTTATTGTTCTTCAATCACAGTAAATTATCCTTCTGTAGAGTAGGAGAAAGCTGCTGCAATCTAGTTCTGTCACACCTGGATGGGAGCTTCCATGGTGGTACAACATGGTTTAATTCAACACTTCTTCACAGACTCTGCTGATTTGCCTTAGTTTTCTTGAAAAGAAATTACTTTAGGGAGGAAATTGGTCAGTGCAGTAGTCTGCTTTACCAGATAAAATAGGCGATGCCTGCCTCTGTGGAGGGAAGAAAGATGGTGGCTAGGAAAAGAAGTGGATCACAGAGTGTCGAAGCAGGTGTACAGCTTTCCTCCAGCCTCATGGAGAGGCCTCATGAAAAGATATGAATGCCTCAGTCTCTGCTATCTCATGGCAGAACACACTGTCTGTCCCCAGGCAGGCTGAGGGAGCAGCACTGCTGGTGCAGTGATAGGGGGTTCTGTTTGGCTCATTAGGTCAGGGTGAACTGCATGAGGGAAACAGGAGTATTTGCAAAGACTGAGCAGAACCACGGCATTTTGCAGGCGCTTTTCAAAGACCAGTTCCTTGACTTTACAGGAAAGTAGGGAGGGAGGAAATTACCCTAAAAACTCAGTTAACTAGGACTTCATCTATATTTTCCTTTCCCCTGCAGAGGGAAGTCGACCTTATACTGAGCATCTGTTTAAGTAGCTACAATTAAACTTATATCGTTCAGCTAATATACTTGGTTCAAGTATACAACAGTTTTTCAGGAGAAGTTATTCATTTTATGCAGCTGACATCTTTCTTTGCTTTCCCTCTACCCCCACCCCAGATTTCTGGGAGAAGGTATCACTCTGATATACCATCCTACTCACACAGAACTTCTGTAAAGCAACATTTACATAATCACCAAAATGACCTATTCATCCCTGATAGACCTAAGTCTTTCTTTAATCAAGTCTATAGTCCCTCCATCATGTCATCCTTGTTAAGCAGGCCAGACTTATCTTGAAATGTCAAGAGCCACTGTGACTAATTAATTATTCTACCTTATCAGTCTTTTGAGAAGTACTTCAAAAATCACTGAAGAGTCCACTTCTAAACTATATTGTCAACCAAAAAAGAAAAAAGTTAGTACACAAAAGAATTGAAATAAGAAAAATTCTTATTCCGTGCAGAAAGTTTACTCAGACCAAGAAATGGCATTCAGTACAATACCGTCAGCTTCATAAAGTTTGAAGGGTTTTGTTCCCAAAGAACCTTGCTTTGTTTTTCGGTGGTTTGCCATGTCCTACCTGGCCAAGCATAAATGCACACTTACATAAAATCTCTGAGCAGAGAACAACCTCGTCAAGAACAACTGGTAGAGTTTCTTTCTTTCTAGAAGGAGTCATCCTTTTCTACATTTTACAAATCTTTCTCAGTCCCACATTGGTTTTTTTCCACTTTCCTTTTTCTGGTTTAGAAAACAACCACAATGCCAAAGTACTTTGATCATCACTCCAAAGACGTCTCTACAATCTCAGTGTTATTAAGAACAATCAGACTCTGAGTGGGATAAAAATAACCAATGCACTTGTACACTTCTTTCTTTTTAAGCTAATATAATCCACTAACACATGCAAAAGATGCATTCATTCAACAATACTAGAGAAAGACAACCCATTTCTTGAGCTATAATGGTGAAAATGCCCACTTATGCCTCTGTCTCAAGAACTGAGCAAATACAAAAGACTGTCACAACTTAGGGTTTATGCTTAACTAATATTTATCAAAGATTTCTAACCAGAGAGTATTTTACAAAAGAATCAGTTGAAAAAAACAAACTGTCCTTTAAATGAATTCCACAGGAGTCCAGTCAGACCATTTCGTAGGTTGACACATATGTCCTACTGAACACACTTGGAGCCGTTCAAGATGCTGAAAATATATGCTTTTAATAGACATTAGAGTATCTCCGTTAACTTTTCTATTTCTTAATCATCCTTACAACAGGTTCTTTTGTATCCATTAGCTTCTGTTGACCAGGAGGAGCAATGCTGTTAACTATTATGGAGAGTTAAAACCAACTCGTCTTCTCTACAAAATAAAGTAAGTGGAACTACAGGAAGAATGTAAAAAACATAACAGTTTTTTTGTCATATGTACACATCTGCCATTCCAATTGTTTTCCACAATGATTCTTACGGAACATGCATTAGCTTCCATACAGAGAGATTCCATATAGTTTTAGTGGAACTTAACTGGAAAAATACTACTTAACGTATATATTTGCACCTGACTATAGCATCAAATGGAAAACATTCTGTATGATTTCCTCCTCTTCTCCTCCCATCAGTTTTAAGGTGAAAATTGGCCCTTTTTATTTTTTCCACATCTGCAAAATGCAAAAGCCTGTTTTTAGAACCCCAGGAGATTTTCCTGTTGGAAAATCACACTACACACTTAGGACGTTTCTGCTGCCTGCTGTAGGAAGCATGTACATGCAGAATAAAACAATGCTCCTTTTCCAAGCATACTGGAACTGCACAAATCAATACACTGTGTTAAAATGATCAGATTTGTTTTTTATCTTCAGTTCATTGTTAGTACCAGAGGAAGATGAATGAATCCTGTGCTCTCAAAAAGAACAGACAGCATTTCTTCAAAATACACTGATTGATTTGTTAAATGTATTTATATTTGATTTATTTAATCAAAAGGCATTCCCCTTATTATGTTGGTTTGCAGCATGAGGTTATGAATTCTTTTTTGTGCAAACTTTTAGCAACCCAATTTTGTTACAAAAATAGCTCAACTTCTATGATTAAGCCTGTGTCTACACTCTCTTCTTTGTCCAGCTGCTAAGGCTGGCTAATAAAGATGTTACTGCTTAGAAATGAGGTAAGCCACCTCTGGCTCTGCACTCCCAATTCCTCTATGGGGAAAGGAGAAGCGGTACATGACAGAGCTGGCTGTTTTCATTCCTAGGGCTTTGATTAAGGACAGAAAATGGTTCCTCTCTGAGCAGAGGAAATGGCTGTCCAGCAAACACATGCTGAAAAACAACATGCTGTGATAGAGACTGATAGCAATGAACACAATACACATTGCAACAGTAGCAGTATAACAACAGTTTGGATAGACACTGGACTCCCTCTGGCTCTCCACAAGCTGACCAAGGAGAACAGCTATCAGGGGACTGACAGATGAATGGGGAGTGACTAGCACTTATGGAAGAATATGCTTTACAGGAGTTGTGAGAAAGTCCACTCACCCCTGACAGCATGCAAATTTATCTTACAGCCTGCATTACTGGATTTACTAGTGGTTTGTCACAGTCTGTGTCAGTAGGAAGAGAGACACTCATCCCCTGGAGAAGCCGCAACAGTAGTGAGTCAGGCCTTAATAGCCTTAGTTCCCCTCCTTTCCTCAGGGGAACACCAATTTGCGGCTGGCTGTGACTATCTTCTCAGCTCCTGCAGATGACCAACAGCTTGCCTGGGAACATAACCCAGATTTTGAAAGTGTAACTGTCATGTAGGCAGATACTGTCATTGTGCACAAAGACCAAAAGACCGTTCCCAGGGGGAGCGCAACCAGGATTGCTTCAGGCTTTTCAATAATGGAATTCAACAGGACCTATGGCTACTGCCAGCAAACACTAAAATTCTGCTCATGACCAGTGATGTCCCTCAGGGCATCAGCGTGCCTCCAAGGTAGATCACAAGAGGAGCCAGTATGACTGAGTTAGTGCTGATTAAGGAGTAGAAATCCTTTGAAGAACTAGCTGAACAATAGGCCTTATCCTCCATACAGCATCTAGCAAAGTACATCAAGTTAAGCCCTAAGGATATTTGTAGTAAGCCTGGAAGAAGGTCTTTTATCACCTCCAGCTGAGCAAGAGTCACCCCCTCTCCCTAGATAAGCGATGGTCACAATGACCTGGGCATGATCACTTTTGAGGTGAATTACTCTAATTCACTCTATCAAAGGCTGGATCCAGGCTACACCAAACTTCTGTTTCTCAGACTGTGACTAGTAAGTGAAGGCCCTGCTCCGTTTCATCCACTGAGCCCCAGTAATTTTCAAAAGATAGATTAAAGCTTTGCTCCTTGTATTCCACACAACTAATACGTGGACCAAACAATTTGTAAACAGCCAGTATGCCTAAGAAGCCAGTTTTCAGCCCACCATTTCCCTAGAGACTTTCCTGAGCAATGCAGCTCTATGCAGGCACATGACAGCCATAATTGAGAGATGCTCAAATAAGAGGACCCAGGTGTAGAACAAGGCACTACAAAAAATACAGTTAAATGCAGAGTCTCACAGTTTTTAAGAAATTTTTTAGAAATTCAGAAAAAAACCTTCTCTGCTGTGATGGTGCTGGGAATATTTTACATAAATGGACAGCAACTCATACTCAGAGATTTCTTAGCCTTTTCCAAAGTTTGCATGGATTTGCCCACACAGTGGCAGACACCTCTGAACTTGAAAAGGGAATTATTTTGCACTAGTGACACAAGGGAATTCTAGTGGAGATTTTCACAGGTAGGAAAGTAGCAGCCTGAAGTGGGGCCACAGCTCTTCTCCCACATAACCCAGCACCAGTTGATGGGTGCTGTGATCTGCAAGGCAAGGGCACTCAGCATCTGACAGGACCTGCCCATGACTAGTCCTCACCTGTAGGCTCTATGCAACAGATGTGCTGGGTTTTTTGGAACAAACTCCAGGATCTCTAGTAGCTGCACAGTTTATAATGGAGTCCGAAATTTATGCATAAAAATAATCTTCCTTGGCTACTGTGCCTGGAGGACATCTCCATGTTTGCAAGGAGGAAATGCTGCATTATGAGGGCATGAGGCAGAGTAATACTTGTTGAAATAAAGTATCATAAGAGAGTTAAAAATTTACGAAAGTACAGTATGGGATAAATAAAAGAGGTTATTCCCTCATTCTATGAAAAAAGAGAACCAAACTCTTGATAAAACTAGAGAATAACTTTGATTGAACTTTGTGCTAGTGATAGTCATTAACATAGTAAAATACCATCCACAGACTCACCCCTTACTCACATAAGCCTCTTCCTTGTGGAGCATGTGCCGTAAAATAAGTGTATCAAACAGAGATGAAATGAGAGAGTGCAAAGCCAAGGACTACAGCCTTAGGTTGTTACATATATGGGAAACGTCAATTTTTTGTTGTTAAAAGTGTATAAAAATGAGCACCTGTCATACTGAATGTGTGCTACTTTTGTGGACCTAGCACCCATCTCTGTGCAGAGATGAAACAAACAAATATCCCAACTCTGCGTATGAATTGGCTTCTTGCACACTGGGTGAAAGAACCCATATTTGGGACCAGAAGCTGAAAATGTCATCTTTATAGGTGTTGTGGATGGTTTCCAAGCAGATAACCAATATCTCTCCAAGTCCAGAAAGCAAATTTGGTTTCAAAACACATCTTTTGCTTCAGATAAAATTAAGAAGTTGTAAAACCATCTCTTACAATCTTGTTCTTGCAGAAGGTATCACTTACATAGCAAAAACTTGGAGTAACACTTCGAACAGCATAATGTTTGCTATTCAAATATGTTACCTTACATAATTTTTCTTTTTTTTTTTTAATTTAACTCAGTAGTTTCTCCTGTTGCCTTTAAAATTCCCATTTATGTACATAACCTATGGCCTTTTCCAGTTTTCCTCTTCTTTCTCTCTCCCCATTTCAATTGTTTTAGACATCTATCCTGTGAATGTTCTTCGCACATTTCTGAAGCAAGATAAAGACTCTGTAGCAAGTCAAAAGCAGATATTACTAAATGGTGATTCTTGTTTCACACCATAATGACATGCTGCAAGCAAGCAGCAAAGCCTTTTCCTGTACCTAGGCTTCCACTTGGTCCATGTGGAGGATTTCAGTGGAGGGTCTTGAAGTAAGAGACATTATGCCCTATGATTTTGAGGACTGTAGTTGTGCTGATCTGGGGGAAAGAGATAGATCAGAGTAAATAATTTTAATCCTTCAGTTTAATTAAAGAGGAAGTGTACTTTCAAGTACATCTCCTCCTGCACAGTCACAAATACCCAAGAAACAATAGCTAATTTTGACAAATTGTCTGCCTAACAAATTAATTTAACTAAACAAGAAGCAAAACAGAGCCTGCTAGATGTAGCTGAGTTGCAGTCCCTCCACAAGGACATTCAAATCTCAGATATGTTGTTATCCCATTCCCAAAGGAAATTAAGAACATTTGCAGCTAACTAGTGCTATTACTTTTACACAGTTAGCAAGCAACTTAACGGGCTATAGCTTAAAGAGAATGCGCAACCCAGTTCCCTGAACAGCTTAAGTTCAAGTTGCTGGCACACAGGAGAATGTGTGCCACTGGGTATGCAATGCTTTGTTTTTAATTTAAACTATCTGGCACAGATAAACCAGCACAATACTGTAACAGCACCTTCATTCAGCTGTGAGGAGATACCCTTAACTGATTGGTAAGTACCATCTCTCTTCCTTTCCAGAGGTAAAAAGCAAAGTAATAGCAGAAGCCATTCCTATATTTCTGCTTATTTTTACACTCTCTCTGTCTATATTCATTTTACTGAAATCAGAAAGGATCTTTCCTAAGTAGAATCAAACCCCTTTACACAGGCTACAATTTTTCTTAACAAAACAGTTGTGACTACCATTGTCACTACTCCTACGGAAAGAAGCCTCACAAGTCAGCCTCACTTAAAATCCCAAAGAGGTCTTCAGTGGCTAGAGAAGTCTCAGCAGTAGTATAAACTAGTGGACTGAGAATCCTGGCTGCTTAAAGTGCTGGAAATACCACTTGCCTTTGTAGCATTGCAGGAAGGAAAATTAAATCCAAAGACTGAAATTGACTGAGTAGCATCTCCTATCAATATGGGCATTGAAGCCTGTGTGACTCAAATCTAGAGAAACCGTTGTCTCCAAATGTCCTTAATGCCTAAGGTCTGCAGCTAGAGAATTGAACACAAAGTCCCTAAAAATGCAAGAAGCCAGTAATGTTCATCAGTCATTCTTGACAGCTCTCAGCTGCTTTTTGGGTATCTATTGAAGACACCTATCAGGAAAAGTTGTACAGAGTGGGCACTGAGCCTCACTGTGGTTGATGCCAGTACATGAGGAAAATGCAGACACTATGACTTGATCAGCACTGATTTGAACCATATGTTTTGGGAATACCTATGGGTTCATTTGTTCCGGAGAGGTACTTAATTAATTACCGAATTAATTTTTCCTGTCAGTTAGAATTACATTACAAGCTACCTATGCAATGTAAACCTTTCAAAATGGAAACTGAGTAACTACATTTTGGCTCACACTAGCACTAATCATTGTCTGTGACTGCTTTAACAGACTGTCCATCATGAACACACCTTATATCACAGCAAAAAAAAGCCCTAGATGAAGACTTGAAGATACAAGGTGTCTTTTCAAAGTACTTGAATAAACTTAATTGCTGTTTTATTCTCCTCTCAAGTGCACTAATCTGTTAATCTGTAGCTCAGCTGTTGGTACACTCAGAAAAGACCCAGATGCAGCTGTGGTTTCCTTGGCATACCCAGGAAGACAGTGTTTACTCCTTCTCCATCCAGTATGCTGGTAAAGTTATCCTTAGCTCTTAGCAAAGGTTAGAGAAGCCCTAATGCTTTTTAACTTTTAGTAGCATCATCTGCCAGCTTTTTATCATCTAGATCCATTCTTTTTCAACTGAAAATGCTATTTCTTTCAAAATAGCTAGTTAAATAGAAAAAAAAAAAACAACAAAAAAACCCATAAAAAAACCCAAGAACAAAAACACACACAGAAAAAGAAATAAGGTCTGAGAAAGCCTCTTCAATAAATAGTGACATAAAAGACACCCAAGAAACAAAGTTTTGCACAGCTCTCAAGGCCTTTGGCAAGAGGTCTGTTCAAGCTCTATGTTGGCATTGTCCTTTCCCACCACACATTTTAATAATTTTCCCAGAAGTTAATAATTTCTAGTTCCTAACACTGAAAGCTTGCAGGGTGTCATATTAAAAGATGAAAATTTTATAGCCAAAAGAGGATGATAAAGGTATTTTTATAATCAGTCCTTGGCCCACTCCCTACAATCACGACTAGAACTGAGGAATGTGTGATGGCTTTAGTTAATGTAGTATAGTGCAACAGACAGACTCCATAATCTATATTTCAAAGATTTGGTGAAGGTTATAAAAAAGCCTAAACTATTTGTTTTACACTTGGTTTAGACTGTTGTTATGTTTCTGCTGTTCCTTGAGAGCTGTTTGTATAGAGGGCCCTCACAACTCATCATCAGCTGTTAAATATGAGAGCAATGGTTGCTCTCCTGATTGTGGAGTTTCCTCTCATCTTAGGTCGAGTAAGTTCAGGATTTGCTTTGAGAACCTAGCAGTGTACAGGCTGGAGTTGCTTGAGGACACTATTATTTTATAGCTTACACCATTCAGAAACATACAGGCTATCATCATGGCTGGGCTTCGCGAATGAAGATTTGGGAAGGGCTCTACCCACGTTTGTTATAAGCACGTTGGTGGCTATCTTAAATAAGTAATGTGTATGTCACACTTTACTACACTTCTGAAAGTGATGTGTGTCATTAGCACAGTTGCCCTGCAAGGCTTACATTTAACCACTGCTTTTCAGAGTCTCCAGTGCCTGCTCAGTAACCCCTCCCATAAAACACAGAGGTAGTCTTTGATTTTTGTTCCACTACCATTGGCATCCTTTATGTGGTCCTCAAAGAAAGAACATTTGAAATAGCAACTTGAGATAAACAGTTATGTGCACAGTGCACATAACATTTCTCTCAAAATCCTCATGAACATAGCCATAAATAGCACATCTACATAATGAGTTTTGTTTGCTAGTAACGATGATGATGGTGGTGGCAGCAATAATAATAACAACAATAGTTGATGTGAGATAGGCAAGATTTGAGCCAAGAGAAAGAGACTTGTAAGTTCTGCCTTTGAAAAAGAGGTGGTAAAGTCAATTCATCTCCTTTTCTAGCTGAGGCTGGCAATATTAGACACAATGTTAGACACTTATTGTAATTATGAATGTCTTGAGACTATGGGTTAAATAACATGTTTTAAACTTTGGTTTATGCTTCCCATAGAGACATTAGAGGCTATTAAAGTACATTACCATCACTTGGCAAATTTTATAATCTGTTGCACACAGGTTTCTGGAATTGCATGAAAGAATACCCACAGCAATGGATGAATGAAGAGTGTGTTCACTGGTGTCCTTTTGTTTTGAACAAGACATCTTCCACAAGAAACTTGTGGTAAATGCCTTCAAGAAGAACACATATAGTTATATAATTAGCCTAATCTGTTATGTTCTCTAAGGGTTGTCTATAATGGGTCTTTAATATCTCAGTTCATGGATGTTTGGTGCAGAACATAGCCTTCTTGGCATGCCCTGGTCAGTTCATTCTGTAAAAAAAAAACCCTGCAGGCACTTCACAAATCATTCAAAACAGGTCAATGGGCATGTCCCCGAGCTTATGTAAAAACAAACAATGAAGCTTATTTTGAGAGACATCTTGTTTTCTAGCTCTTAATCCTCTTCCATATAGGAAAGAAAGGATTTTATTATATAAAATAATAAATAATAAAAGTAAAATGATCCCAACAAAAATAAATATACCAACGTACCTAGAATCTCTGAAGCTTACTGCTACAATTAATTAAATGAAAGTGTATCACCATGCAGTCTAGTCAGCCATCTGCAAAACCCATTATGCCAAAGATTTTGAGGTTCGGTGTTACACGGTACCCAAAACCCTTTACCAAGGCATGCTGACTCATGAAAGCAAATGGTGGAGTTCCTTCAGCCTTAAAGGGCTGATTTATGCAGTAGAATCAGCCAGAAATAGAAGCTACAGACAGAGTAGGATTCAAGGAGCTCAATATTAAGAAAAAGAAGAAAGAGCCAGTATACAGAGAATGAACAGGGAGAAGGAGGATACTTGAGAAGTGGAAACACACATGTCACTGGCAACTCAGTCAAGTGAGAAGGTGTAGGAAATGGAGAAGAGACAGAGAGCAACAGCATGCCCTAATAACCTAGGGCAATTTATGTACCTTTCTGACAGATTTACTTTTGGATGGTCCTCTTTTCCCATGCAGAACAGAGGATGTAACAGATTGTAAATATGGGCTTACAGTACTGACAAACACTTCTTTTTTCCTCACATCCCAGCTAGTGGTGGGTTTCACAATCAGTGTAAGCCAAAGCAGTGTGGAATGCTCACTAATCTTGTGTAACATTTATCCAACAAAAAAAAAAGAAAAGCTTCATTTTCACAACACAGCCACGTAGCTGCTAATGCCAGCACAAAAGAGGCAGCAGGAAGGTATGGTCTGGGCATTAAGACAATTGTGAACTTGCACATTGCTTATGGACAGGGCCATTGTACTATCACTCCAGGAATACTGTGTAAACAGAGAAATGCATGACTGGCTTTTGAGAAGCCATGATTTATCATATGCCAAACACTGCTTTGTTCTGATGCAATGTTCCTCCTTGCTCTTCCAAGAATTCATCAAAGCGTCATAAATCATAAGAAATGCAGATGAGGTACATTTCTGCATAAATCACTGTGGGTTACATAAATCTCTTCACCAGTATGACAGGACTTGGAGGAAATTACAGCTTCTGAGCATTTTATGGGGAGGGTGCTCTGCTCAGTTCCTATCACCTGAATGAATAAGAAGGTAAAAGTTTTTGATCAACACATGTCAGAAGTACAAAAGCTACCTATAAAAGTATTTTATTTAACAGATAATCTAGGAAAAGCTGATTTTGAAGCTCCTGCTGTGTCAATGTTAGAGGTTAGTTATTAAATGAATCATATTGTCAGCAGACACGTGCAAAAACCCAACTTTATGACCATTTAAATGCTGTGGCAAAGATCGCTAATTTGGTAGATGCAAAAATGGACAATTTCACATGCTGTTTTCACCTGTTTTCACTAAGAGGTTCCAAAAATATCAGAAAACTTTGACAAACAAGGTTTAGGATGGAGAAGTTATGAGCCTCACTTCATTCAATGTTCTGGTTAACTGCAGATTTTTGACATGGAAATCATAAGCAAAGGCTGTAAAAGAAGTTGGTCTACAACTTAAGTATATAGTTGTGTATATATATATTTATGTGTGCATCAATACATATACACACATATATGCCTACATATAGAGACAGAGAAATTAATTCAGTGCTCTAATCTATGATAAAGTTATTCCCTTGGACAAAGACAAGAAATGAGGCAGGAAGACTAAGAACCTGAGTTAAGTCCTGTTGCTAAAATACCTTCAATGAACATGAAAGGAGTTGATGAAGGTGTCACATGCCATCTGTTCATATCACATAATAAAACTGACAGATAAGATGGCACATTTCCCTAATTTTTGTCATCTCTGTGTGACAAAATTCCTTAGATCATCATAGCTGAAGCAACAGCACAACTGAATAACTTTGGTGATCTGTCTCAGCGTTCCTAATGGAACATAAGCAGACAAAAAACACAGCTTCTTGAGCAGCTCTGCTTTCTGAGAGTCATGTAGGAAGGTGCAACCATTCACAAGCTATACTTATGCACAGACTAACCCTAGACATGTTCACTAATAGTTCCATTTGTGGATAAGCTCTTAAACTGAAGGCCTTTGCTAGTGTGCAGGCTTTAGTGGTCTGGATTAAGGCATGGGCTATGTGCCACACTTAGAACTGTATTTGAAAAACTTGAATCTCAGTATATCAAGGCAGTATGATACACCTGGACTTGGAGATTGTTACAGGCTGTGGCAGAAAGCATCTGTTAGGCCTTGCTTTTAGGCAGAGCTTTCTGTCCTTATGCATTTACAGCCTGAGGGGAAGCAACTGCTAGCAACTGTGTGAACTTCCAGTGTAAACAAAAACTGGGGAAAAGAAAAGAAACTTCTGAAACTGCACCTTAGACTTCAATTTTCTACTTAAAAATATATATATAAACTCAGAAATATTTTAACCAGATCTAGAACCCATCCATTTTTAATGAATATTTATCAGGAAATGTCTCATTGACTAAAAAACTTAAAGTGTACCTCTTGATCTGACTTCATAAAAAGTAGCTTTGGTAGTTCGAATGTGCATGATTATTTTGGCTTTTTGTTCTAAAACAGTGATTTAGAGTTGTTATGTTGTTCGCACCCTAGCTACTGAATCAATGTGAAAGGGAGCTCACAAGAACAAGTCTTTGCTAGACAGAAAGAAACCAGCTGTTTCCTTCTTTTCTTTTCTATTAAGGGGTTTTTAAAAAATTATTTTTGGCAACAGAAATAATGCTATTGCTGAGAGGAAAATTAGTCTTGTAATAAAAACAACTTCTCACTCATTCCACCTTTAACATTTTTCATTCCTACAATAAATTCTTCTCAGGGAGCTAATTAGAAAGTTCTTTAATTGATGAGCATCTGACCATTAGGGCATTTTCAATTTCTCACAGCATCCCAGATGACACCTTTACAAAAAAGCATAACTGAAAAGAGACTAATTGGAACAATTAATTGAAACAACATACAGTTAACGTCAATTATAGAATCCTGACTGTTCCCTCATCCCTTGTTATGTGGCCTGCTGTACTAGGGTGGTGTTCCTGTAGACTCCTCAGCAAAAGCTGTGTGAAGATCCCATCTGCTGCTGATTATTCCTGTATTTACTATTTGTATTATCATAACACACATCAGTTCTACTTCTGCACATGGTTCCCAGTGTAAGGTGTTCTATAAAAGCAGAACAGGAAGATTCGTGACTGTAGACATGAATATGGCTTTGCATGCTTGAATTACCCTTTCAGCCAGGAAAAAAGTTAAGCCACTCACTTGAATACTTTGGTTTTTAAATGTCCTCATCACAAATATCCTCAGGAAATGTCAAAGAACACTTCTAAGCAAGAAGTCTTTTTCTAACTAAATATCCAGCTCTGATACTTAACAAGCTCTGGGAAAATGTTCCCAAATGTGTTTTTACCCGCAAAGGTTTCATACTCCAATTTGGAGGCTCACAAACAGTGAGCTACAAAATCTTACCACCTGCTTATCGTAAAGCAGGAGGTTTCTTGCTGTCATTTTTAAAAGAAGCAGCTGTATATCACTGTCCGTGGCACCCTGCAAAATTTGGCTGGGTCTGTACTCATACCTCGTAGGCTGATCTCAAAGTGATCACACTCCCCTGTTCCACCAGTTTCTGCCAGACATAATGATTAATAAAGTTATGATCCTGTCAAATGCATGGCAACGCTTCCACTAATTCATGGGAGGTTAGGATTTTCTGCTGCATCATTTGGTGGATGCAGTAGTTTTTGTACAGGGTGCACCGATGCCATATTCACCTGCAGAAATTATCTGAGTTGTAGCTTGAAACAGCATTATGACACTTTCATCTATACAGAGCCGTGTTTGACCTCAGGACTGTAGCTGTGCTACAGATTCTTATGGGAAAAACTGTTTGATTTTTCATACTAGCATTCATTTCCTATGCCATGACTCCTAAGTCCGCTACTGGGATCTTATATAAACAGCCTATTCAGCAAGCTGAGCTGATTTCGGGACATGACTAATTATAATTTTATATGGTTGAGTGAATCAGGACTGTACTGTTCAAGAACAGGCTGTCTGGAGAGCTGCATTTATTCATAACATCCACCAATATTTTACCTGACTTTCTCATGCATTGTCCTTCCTGCAACAAATGACAGAAACCATTCTTATTCACCTCAAACTAATTTTTTCTTCTGTATGATTCCCCATACCCTTCTTGTAGACTTTCACAGTTCCCTACAGGAAATACCATCATTTCACAGTTCCCTTAGCAAGAAATACCATCTGAAGCTGCATTTCATACTGACATAACCTCTTCTGCTGGTAGCAGAGTGAGAAACCTCCTGATTATCAACTATGTTAACAGCTCCTGGGCTTTAGAATCACTGTGAAGACATGACCTATGGAAAGCCTGAATAATGATACTGTCTTAAATGTATGTCAAATCCTTCATCTCTTATTTTGCAAACCACAGATCACCTTCTATAGAAAAAGTAGCATTTATTTGTGAATGCAGGCTACACAGATGGCTTTCCCATTGAAATAAACCAAGTCCTGTACTCACTTTCTGTCAAGTGAACAGAAGCAATCCTAATGCCTGAGTACCTACATCAGGAAGATGATCTGAACTTTGTGTAACTATGTGTGCCAAAGATGCTTACTGAGATAGGTCAGGTTGGTCCCATTTTAATACAGTTTTAGGTAAGACGATGGTGCACTGACAACAGTTGGCTGCCAGTCACCCACCCAATTGCTCTCTTACTCCCTTCCCCTCCTCAGCAGGAGAGGACAAAAGTGAGATGAAAAAGCAGTTTAGGAAGAAAATATAAAGGCAGTTTAGTAAGAAAAGCAAAAGCTGCACCTGGAGCAAAGCAAGAAGAGGAATGTACTCACTATTTCCCTTCAGCAAGCAGATGTCCAGCCACTTCCTGGAAAGCAAGGCCTCAGAACTTGTAATGATTGCTTGGGAAGACAAATGCTATAATGGGGAATGTCTCTGCATCCTCCTCTTTCCCCTCAGCTTTTATTGCTAAGCATGATGTCATATGGAATGTCCCTATGGTCAGTATATGTCTGCTGTCCCATTTGGGTTCCCTCACAACCTCTTGCCTATTCCCAGCCTGCTGTCCTCAGGGGTGGAGGGGTAGTTTACAGAGAAAGCTTTGACACTGTGCGAGTGCTGCTCAGCAATAGCCAAAACACTGGAGTGGTATCACTGGAGAGTTATCAACCCTGCTGTACCACAGACGCAAAGCACAGCACTATATGGGCTGCCAGGAGGAAAGCAGACTCTATGGCAGCCAAAGCCACTACAACGGTACAGCAAGATATCCAGCTACTGCAGTGACAATATGCACAGATAATGTTCCCAAATCAACAGAAATTATGTAACTGCCATGAGAACATTTCCTTGATCCTACAGCACACCATAGAAATCCATCATGTGATGACAAATGGGATACTGGGAAGCTTCTTAGTGATTTGATGGAAATCTGAACCAGAAAGGTAAACACTTTTCTCTGAAATACATGGGCTTCCTGGAGATTGCCATTATTTTGGGTCTACTGGAGGAGTCATACCAGCCCCAGACTTGGCAAGAGCCAGTAGAAGGTTCTTCACTGGCACAGTGCACAGCAAGACCACAGCAAACTCTGCTGCAAAGGCTGCTCTGGGCAAAGGGAAAACCTACATTGCAGTGAACTCTGTAAAGTTTTGCCTTTCAGAACTTATCAAAACTAAACATCACAGGGAATTGAAAAATGAGATACAAGAGATTTCAGAGTTGAATTAAGCTAAGCCATGAAATAACAGGCTCCACAGTGCCAAGCAGGTAGCACACTGCATCTTCATACATAAAGGACTTCCATTGCCTTGTTTCCATCACTACTTTTCCACATTTTTCCCCTAGCCTACTACATTCTCGTGGTTAGAGGAATCAACTGGAATGTCTAGTGCAACTGGCCTACAAATGAACTTTTCTAAAATATCCTCAGCTTGTGAGCTACTAAAAGTCGCTAGGAAACTGCAGCAAAGGAAGCACATCGTGAACTGAAAAATCTGAATGAGAGAATACTTCATATTCTCATACCATGAGGCCTTACAAGAGTTGGGGAGAGGGTCAGCATTCTGTTAAACTCGTGGCTCCTCTGTTGAATACAGCCTAATGCTCAGGATCTGGATGTCAGATTTCACGTATTGCTAAAAAATCTGCCAGTGGCATCAGATATGACTGAAAGAGGCCCCACATATTTGTCATGTGTTTATGTCCATACCTAGACATTAAACAACTGCACTCAAGATAGGCTGCTTTACATTTATTTTTCTCCTACCAATGTGTTTTAGTCAGCATGTCTCTGCTATTCAGCAGAGATAAAAGAAAATTGAAAATTTCAAATTGTTCACACAAGAAGCAAGGACAATAAAATCTAATTCATTGGCATAAATGGAATGATCACTCACAGAAGGAATTTGCTCTGTGATGTACTCCTATGGCACAATTGATTAGATGCAGACAATAGGAGCTGTCTTTTAAAACTATAATAAGTACTATAACTGCTAATAATGTGTGGAAACAGCAATCTGATCCGGAACGCCAAGCTATATGATCTTACATTTCCAAGGCAGTATTTCATGCTGCTCTTGTCTTTATGTTTAGAGTATTATATCCTAGGTAATATTTCAGAAATACTGATTTTTCTTTGAGGCCTTTTGACAACCTGAACTTTAGGCATATATTACTTTAATTATATATACTCTTGTTTCTATGAAGCCACCAGAGCAGTCACAGCTGTATGTGATCACCAGAACTATGTACATTTTAAGAATTCTATAGAAACTAGAATATTTCCAGATTTTATAATAGGCTTTCATGACTTCCAACAGTCTTAACCAAAACTGAACATTTTTAGTTAGTGAAGAACACGTCATTGTTTCAGCCCATAATCCATTTTAGTTTATTTGTAGGCTGTATGTACAAGAAACAGAACCTGTGCTTCTGGTTGCAACACAAAATATTTATTGATCCACACATAATGATAAAAAGTCATCTAAGTGAACAGCAAAACTGGACTCACTGCAAAACTGGGCATCAAATTTTGCTTGGTAAAAGATGCCTCTGCCAGAGTGTACTACATGGAAAACGATGGAAGCCTAGTTCACTGTCAGATAGACATTGCCTGGCTTTAATATGTGTTAGCTTAACATCTGGCTCTCCATTTATTCAATATCTTGTACTATGGTCAGCTGCTAATCTCGCTCCTCCTCCACTGATTCAGGTGTAGGCATCTGTCCACCATCTCTCCATGGCATTCCTAACACCGCACCGGCAACATAAAGGACCTTGATAATGTAAAAGTTGTAAATGTAATTTGACAGGACGTAAATGCATCTTTTGCCACCTTCACTATGCCACAGTGATATAAGGTAACCTTCTTGTCAGTGAGGCTGTTTACTGTGCAACTTCTATGCTTGCGTTCTTATCAATAATAAGAGCTGAAAAAAGTTGCCCCCAGAGACAAGTCAATATCCAGAATACAAGGAGAATCATATCTTTTTGTTGAAACACATTACAAATATGGACACAAGTAGATCAAGGGTGACTGTAGGAATCCAAACCTATGTGGAAAAAGAACAGTACAAAACCTGATGGAGAATCTGGGGCATGGTGCAGGCACTTCCATGCATAAAATTTCATTATTTTTTTGAGTTTCTATGCAGACCTATGACCCACTTCTGTTCCCACTGAAATCCATGGCAGATTTAATAGGTGCTCTATTTTTTCATTTTAATAGGCACTCTATTTATAGAAAAATGTGTAACTTAAAACTATGTGAATTCTAGACTTGCTTCACCTCTACTCCTCAAGGGATACTTCTTACTGAAGAACTAAATACTATTCCACAGCGTAACTGTGAAAGTAACCATACAGTCTGCCTAAAAT
This sequence comes from Pipra filicauda, assembly GCF_003945595.2. Classification (NCBI taxonomy): domain Eukaryota; kingdom Metazoa; phylum Chordata; class Aves; order Passeriformes; family Pipridae; genus Pipra; species Pipra filicauda. The sequence goes on along the minus strand of NW_024104487.1, from coordinate 2,439,518 downwards.
GCCTATCATAGCATGTTTAGCAGATTACCCTCCATTGGAGAATGGAATTTTTTTCCTAGCTACTAAATACCACAATCATAGTTCGTCATTAAGACTTTGCCTACTTTTGACAGACTGTTTTCAAAACAAAATCAAATTATTTTATAGTTCCTCATCTTCAGCCTCTAACAACTGGTATTTGTCAAAGCACAATGCTATCAGAAAAGGCACTGAAGAGGCATGAAAGCTGGAAAATGGGGAGCTGCTTCCGATTAGTCAGTCTTCTACCCTCTTCTGCAACATCATATCTTAGAAGTCAATTCTCTGATACACTCCATTTTTAAATTTTTTTTTAAGATGAGCTGAAAAAACCCAACTTTCCACATGCATTTGGGAAATACCCATACAAAAGATTTTTCTCTCTGGTAACCGCATTACTCAAGGTTCAGTTTCTCTCATGGGTCTAATACAGTTTTCAGGACTTCAGCACAGGAAAAGTAACATCCCGCAAAAAACCACCAACCCATCTGTTTCATAAAATTAAGTATATATACACTTAATACACTTAAAAAAAGTACCGCACAGATATCAGCAAGATAAATTGTGGTGGTACTTAAGCTTAGATTTCAGTTATTCCCATTTGTTGTAAATCAACGCCTGGATCCACTGCTAGCCAGACCGGAAGTCAGAAGTAGTGCCCACAACACCTGAGCTATGAGGTGCCTCAGGAGAGGCTGAGTAATTTGATGTTGAGCCATACAGGCATACTCACAGGGAGGTAGGCAGTATGCAGGGACGGTTGTAGGGGCAGCACAGTGAAAATTGGTGCTGCACTGGAAGGAATGGTTTCACCACCTTCTCCCTGCCCACAGCCACTTTGCCCTCTCATGCCAGTGCCATCACTCACGTGGCCATGCAGACAGGCTGGAACCAGGAAGCTGCTCAGCTGGAATCCAGCAACAGTGAAACGTTTGGGGTTTAGCCAGCTGGTCTGCCAGTTCTCCATGTGGCTGCACTTGCAATGGGAAGCTATGGGGATGAGTGGTCAAGCACAGTGACGGGCACAGTGCCATCTCTTTTGGAGCAGCCTGGACTGCAGCCAATTAAGCAGCTAGAGAGCTGCAAGTGGGTAAAACTGTCCTGCAGGTCAGGTGTGCCTGCAAGCCCTACACTGGACAAGACTGGCATAGCAGTATCTTAAGAATGTGTTAACCTGTCTGGAAGTAAAAGCCTCTTTTCATGGCTTTCAAAAGCATATGAATGACTCAGTCCACAAGTAACAGACAAGCTTGTGTAATCAAAGAAGTTTTGTTCAAAAGTGGTCCAGAGCATTCTATTAATTTTTCTTAACCTCTGTGTAATTGCTTATCTAGTTCTGGGATCCTCATAAACTGTTACGGGATGTGGATAAACGAGCCACAACAAGCACATAGGAGCTCCTTTGCCTGCACACCAGTCTAGTGGGCCTCCAGCCAGCACTGAACCTGAAAACCCTTGTGACCTTGTTAGGGTGACACTGTGCTGGAGCTAATAAGCTGCACGCAGAGGCAGAGCGATTTGGGCTGGGCTTCACAAACACGCTTTTGAACTGGAGCTGGCTGGTGTCCAGGCCACTGAACACTTATGCAGAGGGCATTTGTGCATGAGTGCAACCAACCATGGAGACATATTCGGTGTCATCAGACTGCAGGCTACAACTTCTCTCCAGAAGATCTGAGTATCTGCAAAGCCTCTACTCTGGTTTTCAACATATATGCACTGCATTTCACCTAATCTTCCTGAGACAGTGAAAACTTCCTGCATTATACAAGCTATCCAGTCATCCTCTGGCATTGTTTATACCTAATAAATTGTAGGATCAACTTGGCTGTCCCTTTTTGCAGGAACTGTCTCACAAAGCTAAAGTCTGGCCATGTTTTTCATTCAAGAAACCTATGCATTAGGAAAGCCCTGTTCAGTTAAGCTTGGTTTTTAAGACATCAATAAACCAACACAAATTATGATTGTGTAACACAGTTAACAAGTGTTTTGTTTCACATTACTTCAATCTCAGTTCAACACAAATAAAGGCTTACATATTTTCTAACTTGGCCATTCTAACTTGCTGCAATTATTTACCACACCACCATTGACACAAAGAAAGTATTTTTTATTACTTGAAATATTTTATTAATACAACTGGAACTTAACTCCATTCTTTTACTCCCCCTCCCCCCACATTCTTTTTCTCTCCTCTCTAAGACTATTGACAAAGCTGGGTGCCCTAAAGCTCTATATATCTGAAAACACATAAGGTTATGCAAACAGAATGCAAAATAAGTGTAGAAAAAGAAACTGAAAAGCAATACCATGCTCTGCCTATGCATAATAGACTATATAAAGCATAGAGCAGAAAATGGCAGCTGTAAGTAGATGTCAGAGAGTACTTCCATCAGGAACAAGAAATCTAAAAATCAACACAGGAAAGGGAGGGTGAATTAGGCCTACTATTGTGTAAGTCTAGTAGAAATCAAAACGCAGTATTTCATGTGGGCAAAAGGCATACTATGTATGTCAGGCAGCTATTCTGACAACTTAGGTGTGTCTGGAAAATATCTGCACACTAGATTAATGTTGAAATTTCCACTGAGAAGTAAGCCTATTCTATTAACACATGGAATATCTCAAAAAGAAATTCTAATATTTTTCTGACTAAATTACTAAATAATTTTGCGCCTTTACTGTGTAACATCTACCTAATGTAAAGAGAGGCCAGCTGGGACCTATTTAATTTCATACATACTTGGTCACAAGCAGTCGATTCATTTTTTAAAAAATTGTCTGTATTATTTGCCATTATGTATCTTGCAGCTTTCTTGGTATTCATCATACCTTATTTAAAATGGAATTAGGAGGTGTGAAGCACAAGCTGGACACTGTGAAAGCCAAACTATACTAAAAATGTACCATTATTGATGTGCTATTAAATAGCTGGAAAAACTCTATTGGCAAAAAAATGTATTTAAGCATATCAATTGGCACAATGAAATCAGAAACTTTCAAATTATTTAATTAAGCTACTGAAGTTAATGGCTGACTACAGTTTGCCTGCAGTGAAGGAAACAGCTCAGTTACCCGAAATCCAATAGCAAAAAATAAACAATCAATATTTTCCCCCTCTGGGAATGGAAGCAAGTACCAGCTGCCACACTGTATACATAACTGAGATCTGTCTCAAGGAATAGTATTCAGATTTACATTAGAATGAGCAGGGAGTGTTTTTAAACTGCCTACACTGACCCAGGAACATAAGTGCTTGTAGTGAGAGTTAGAACAAGCAACCCAAACTTGATCCTTTAAATTCCCCTTAGGTACCTTTACCCTAACTCACCTAAATATGCCTGCAGGGGATGTCTTTGACAGGAATAGAGTGAAATCTGAGCACAATGAATAGCCTACTATATAAACAGAGGGATTCCCACCACCTCCAAGGAGGGCAAGAACTGGGCCAACATATGCCAACATATGCCAACGCATAAGCATTCTTGCAAGATTTGCATAATTTTGCTGCATTTGATGGTAAGACATTCATGCTAATGTAAGTTTGTTACATGTTATACCAGTACAGCATACTGCATTAGAAAAAAACAGCTTGTGGCCACGTTCTTAATATGCAGTATGGCTAATCTAGTCCATATGGGAACGTGCACCAGCTCTTCACAGGGCTCTAGCCGTATCACTCATAGGGAAAGGATCTTAACTGCTGCTACCCAAACTCTCTGCTCTGTCACAGAGGTCCTACCATGACGCTGGGAAGGTTGTTTTATGCCTTGTGTCTTGAGCATCCCAACTCCCATCGCTGCCCTTATGGGAAATACATCAGAGACTGCAAGTTGCTCAGCTTCTAGTATAGGCCATGACTAAACACTGCAGTTACAATATTGTCCATAATCTAGGGCACTAGGTGTAAATTAAGGTTCCTCTGTGTCTTCAGTGTTTCAAGACACAATTCCAGTTCCAAAGAAGGACCTATTCCTTAATTAACAAGGTGTTTTCAACATTGTATGTTTTTCAAGCCTTTTAACATTTAAATAACAAAACAAAAACCCAGACAAACCAACCAAACAAAAAGTAAATAAAATAAAGCTTGTGCAAGGTGACAAATATTAATTTAATTGAAACATTGTACTAGTTAGAAAGGGCAATGTAAATAACACTGAAGCACTACCTGAAACACAAATGCTGACCTTCTGTCAGAGATCACTGTTTCTGTGGCATAAAAATGCATTCAGCTATCCTACTGTGCTGGATATGTAGGTCTTTCTTTAAACTCAGATTACAATGTTAGTAGGTCATAATGGAGGTATTGTTCCCATACCGTGTGCCTTCCTGTGCAATTCTGCTGCTGATAACTATTCAAATCAAGGAATTTAGGTGGAAGGAGAATGTTATACCCTTTATGTCAAGCCATCTAACAAATGTGAGTCCAAAGAAACAATGCATTTTAAATCAGCAAGTGCTCAAATAAATATTTACTTCTGACATTAACACTGAAGACAAAACCCCAGGCATCTTTCTGGTGAGGCAAACTGTATAAAAGCTTAACCAATCTGACCTTTCAAATCAGAAGTGTGACGCTCACCACAAGAAGAGAACAGGGAAGACGTTTACGCAGAAGTGAATTTGGCCGTGAATGCAGTTTTGCCGCATTGCCTCTGCACAAACAGTTTGAGATGCTTGCATTTCAGTAACAGAAAAGTTGCCTTTCTGCATGAGCGTGTTGGAGCTACTGAATGGAAAAGTGGGACTGAGAAGGAAGTGAGATGTTTGCACACCGTGCCAGCTTTCTGCCCTGCGGGCCAGTGAAGTGAGGAACTGCAGTACAGGACAGTATCTGCTACCACATGGATCAATCATTTGAAAATAATAGTCTATAGCTTGCAGAGGCTTCTCATACAGGAGTACTGTCACTTGACTTTGTTACTGCTCTGCAATCCACAAGTGCAAAAGTTCCATGTCATGGAAAACCTTACTTTGGAAACAGTAGAGTCCTGGTGCAGGAGCCCAGGAGGAATCTGGCTCATTTCCCTGCAGCAGAGTCAAAGGCTGGAGTGGGACAACCGTGGAGACAAGCCTTGCCGCCAGTGCACACAGGAAAGGGAGCAAGATGCTGGCTGCCACCTTGCCCTCTGCTTTCTGCCCTCTGGCTAGCAGAGGGTAGATTTCATCACCCACCTGCGTCATGACTATTACAAGCAAGGAGCCCAGCTGGCAGTGTGTACACTAAGGGTTTTATTCACAGCATTCAGACCCTTTTGACTTCTGCTGTGAGCTTTTGCCAAGTCACATTAGGATCAATTCATAAGGTGAATTTGTGCATAATCCTAGGAGTGCTTCTGTTTCACACAACAGCTGTAACTGAAGTTTTCGCCTCCGCTAAAGTGTCCTTGAAAATTTCTTCACACATTAGACAGGCACGCTTAAGCATCTGGCTTGTATAACCAAGAATAAAACTATGTAATTTAAATTTGCAAAGACACCCCACAGCCTCTCAGTCTTGTCCAAAACATAAGACAAATGTGGCATCCTTAGCACACTGTTAACTTCCTCCTTATAAGGTTTAACACATCTTAAATATCAGGAAGAAAACTGTAAGTAACAAACTGAAGAGCCAACAATGTCCTGCTGTTGCAGAAAAAGGCCTGGAGTCTCCATTGTTGGAGAGGTTTAAAAAATGTTAGACATGTTTTTTCCAATGTCAAGAGCAACATAGGAATATCTCATTCCCTAGAGGCAGGAGCTGGGTCAGATGATTCTAGAGGGCCCTTCTAACCCAGTTTTTCTGTAGGTCTGCCTTGCACTACTCACCCCCAGCTGCACTTAGCCAGATGCCAAATTACAAAGGCAAATGCTAACATCAGTCTTTGCTCACCCCCAAGTCTGATAAGAGTCTCATTAGAAGCCATAAAAAATTCAGTAAGACTTTATGATTTTATTTACTACTTTCATAAGAATTAATTATTAATGATAATTAATAAGGATGGAAACAGCTATAAAATAATAACAAATAAGAGTTAACTCTGTCATAGTGGTAAGACAATTCTCTGATGATTTACATCACTTTAGGTTTCTACGGAGCAGCTACACTCTACCTTTAAAAATATTTCTTTTTCAAAGCTTTCTTTTTGCTTAGGATGATCTATCTCCAGGTGATATACAGTGTTATACATTTCCTCTATGCAGATATACAGTTGCTTACCAGCCTATGCTTGCAACAGTGACAGACGGTTACAATTCATGGATGTTATAAATGCTTTCTGTTAAACTACTGGACTGAACTATTAGTAAAGTCTTCAAATATAAGAGCGAAACTAATTAGCTAAGTGGTCATATAAGCACTTCCCCAGCAAAGCTAAAAAACAGAATGCCCTTAGCCAAAATTGAAGCCTGAGAAGAAAGTCTGTTGCCTCATTTATAGCTGTACTAAAATCACAACACAGCAGCTAGTTACACCCAGGCAGCTGCCAGGTGTGCCTTTGGCAAGATGCTGCTCCGAGAAATGTTACTGCTCACAATTACATAGGGGTGGAAAGCAGAAAATCAGACACATTGAACGAACCAGAGGCCTGCAGTTTGATACATAAAAACTCCTTAACATTCAGAGTGATTAGCAAGATGCTTCTACTTAAGGTCCAAATACAGAATCTATACCCCAATATGAAGCACATAGGTACTGACTTTATTGAAGAATTTGGATTCAAATTGGACTAATGGGGAAAAACACACTAAAAACTGTACAGAAAATACTCCTATCAACATTTTCTTGAAAAGGTTGAAACTCACATCCAGGCAAAGCTTAGATAGGAGTTAGAAAGTGGCATCTGTCCATCTAGCACAGGAGAAATTCACCACTTCACTACCCAGAGGGGAGAGGGGGTTGGTCCCTGAAACACTGAGATATTCCAGCTTCATAAGCCTAAGGGTGTCTGAGAAGATTTGGGTGCTTACACTTTTTCAGCCCCAAGGCTTTCTCCCTCAGATGAACTGGTCCTGGGGATCACTAGTCCAGAACCACCATCTGAGACAGTAACTGCACTGAGAAGTGAAAACAAATAAAACAGGGCCAGGGACTCCATGGCACAGTGAGGCAGCAAGAAGTAGGTAAACAACCAGGGCAGCTTAACACGGCAATTGCCTTCCTGCTGAACCAGTCCTGTGGCTGTCCCTCAGGCTCATCTGCATGAGTTCTTTCACAGAACTGTCACAAAGCTTGAATTATTGATATCCATGGAGCACAGCACATTGGTAGGTACCAAAGAACACTCTCCCTGCAAAATAAATTTAAAAAAGAGCAGATCCCACATCCATTTGGAGCCTGCTGATAAAGGGCTGAATCTTGCTCTGATCTTAACCCTGCAGATGGGCCTTCCTGCTCCAGCTGAAGAACAGCATGCAGCACCAAGTCACATTCCCATTCTGCAGTTAAACAGTTACGTTCCCAGGCTGTAGCTTTTCACCGGGGCTGCTTATTTGGAGCCTAACAGTATGTCTGAGCTAACTTTCAGGTTAAAAGCAAGAAGTCTCACTGCTCATTACTCGCTCAGAGCAGTGTGACAACTGTGAAGAACAAGGGCGAACTATCAAGCACGAGTGTCTTGGTAACACCGGTGAACAGCTTGGAGACCAACGCATGACATGCAAGACCTTGGGAACTCACACACTTTGAAATGTACATTTCCTGCTTTTTCCCATCACAGGGATGACTACCTACCAAAAGCATCAAAGATAAAACAGTAATGGTTGTTCTTGACTATCTGCAGTAATGAGGACCTAGAATTTCTAATTCCTAACATAAGAGGGCAAAGGATACGGGAATTTTCCTTTTTTTTTTTTTTTTTTTTTTTTTTTTTTTTTTTTTTTTTTTTTTTTTTTTTTTTTTTTTTTGGTTTTGGTTTGTTTGTTTGTTTGTTTGTGTTTTTTGGGGTTTTTGTTTGTTTTTTGTTTGTTTGTTTGTTGTTTGGTTGGTTTTTTGTTTTGTTTTTTTGTTTTTGTTTTTTTTTGTTTTTCCCTGGAATGTGTTAACACCACAAGGGCTTCTGCCATACCCACTCCAAATGCAAGTAGACCTTCACACTCTTTTTTTTCCCTTTCAAATAACTCAAGTAAAACCTAGATAACACATCTTAAATATCAGGAAGAAAACTGTAGGTAACAAACTGAAGAGCCAACAATGTCCTCCTGTTGCAGAAAAAGGCCTGGAGTCTCCATTTTTTGAGACTGTGTTCGCCTAGCTGTATTCACAGCTGTACACCTGCTGGAATTAGAAAGAGACAGTGTCACTAGCATAGCAACACATTGAGTGACACAGGCAGAAAGAAGAAACAGGTTAGGGTCATACTGCACCTTTTTTGCACGCTTTTGCCGATGCTTACACATAAAATAAGAAGTGCAGCGCACTTGAACATGACAATAAAGATGATAATGAGAACCTACTCACTGAGTAAACAACAGTCAGAGAGAGACAGGGTATTCTGTGAAAACCTGAGCCAATTGTACACCTAATTTCAATGGAAAATGAGGTGAGATAGATCCTCATCTCACTAAAGCCACTGGGACTCATGACTGCAAAGATGCATTTCAGTGTGACGGCCCCCTGGCACAACGTGACTGGCAGCTGTAGAAGGATTTATGAAGATGATGTAGAGAAACAGATTGACTTTTGTAAGCTCTTGAAATAACTAGCAGCCAGAGAAGCTCATCTACGCCACCTGATCTGTCCAGTTCCATTCTGCAGGAATGCTGACGGCCTCGGTAGCCCACCTGCAGTGCCACTGCACTGCCCTCTAGTTCACCACACAATTACTCTCGTTGTAAGAAACACTCTCTTACCGATTCGAGATTTTCCTGTTTCAGCTTCAGGCCATTGTACCTTGTCCTTCTTTCTTCTGAGAATGTGGGTAATTCCCTTCTTTCATTTATACTATTATCTCTGCAATTATTTATAGTCTGTAACTGTAAATCTCCTGAGTCCTCCATTTAATACAGTTCTCTCAGTGTCTTTTTCTGCAGTATGTCTTACTTTTCTATCATCATCCATTACTGGCATTGTATCGCCTCTATTTTTAAATAATTTTTATGATATGGGGACTTGATTGCATTGACCATTCTAACTGTAGCAAAATCACAGCTACATGAACCAGGGTCTCATTATTTTAATAGTATCACTTGGGAAAAGGTAGGTGTGTTTTATGTGATGGTGAAAGACTCAAAAGACACAGGCAACCTCATTTTCAAATGGCAAATCACACATCCTAAACTTGGAAGTGTAGAATCAAAGCTCTGAAAATTCTCAGAATGAATATCCAAAATATTGTAGTTTTCTTCAACAATACGCTAAGAAACACAAGAGCAAGCAATCACTGTTAAATGAGTAAACAGCAATGAGAACATCAGTCTGAAAGCAGGATCCCGTAACAGAAACTATTAACAAGACCTTTTCTCTAGGTGACAGTGATTTCCTTTTACATATATTAATCTAAATTTAAAATTTAAATAATGGCACCTGTTTCCTGAAAATAAGCCAAAAGCTCCAATAATAATAACAACTACTTGGAAAAGCACGGACAGAGTTGATTGAACGAAATGGTGGGTACACTCTAAGATTTTCCTGAACTTCCATTTTTTAAAAAAAATATGAAAATATATTAACAGCTGTTCTGAACAGTCAACCATCCAGTCACTTCGGGATGCATTCCAGGCAATAGACTCTATTTCCACAATATTTACCACTAAATTACTTGAGCCCTTGCCAAACATTGGTAAGTATACCCCCTGGAAATGCCTTCTGACACAAGGAAATATTACTACCTCTATTTTACTGGGCACAGAGGCATAGAAAAACTGAACTACACATGAGTATTTGAAAAAATTTCTACAAAGTCAAGCCATAAATTGATCTTAGATCTCCTGAGCTGCTGTTCAGTATCTTCATATCAATATTCTTAGAAAAAAACAGACAAGATAACTGCAGTTGAAAAGCCTAAGGAATCACTTGTTATATGCAAATAAGATTTATCTTCTTGTATCTATGGTATGTTGTGTTGGCACTGAAACTAACCGCAGAGATCATGATAAAATGGATCTCCAAGGAATAAAAGACAAAAAATAGTGATCATGACAAAAACATAACTTTGAAAGGGTACTTGCCTACATTTTAAAGCATTCAGGTAAACTGAAAAAATGGTATGACAGTGCAGTATTTATGCATATTAATGATGTGATAGACTTCAGACAAAAAAGGTATCAAAATCAGTCTGGAAAAGAAGGGCCCTAATGGGATAGAGTTGGAGTCTGATATGGGCTACCAGACAGGATGACAGGCATAGCTCAACAGTGTTATATGGGAGAAAGATGTGTCAGGACAGTGTATCATTACTTGAACCTCCCATACCCATAAAAAAATACTAGTGATCACTGTCAGTTCTGGCTACTTCATCACATGAGTGATGGGTGTATCTTCACCAAGAAGCCAATGAAACAACACTACTGTGGTTGAGTTTGGTTTTCTATTAAGTTTTCAACATCAGATCTGGTAAGATCTGATTTGAATGATCATGACCCAACTCACTTTAATGCAAATGAAATGTTACAGACTTAAGTTCTCTATCGTAAAAGATCAAATTGTTAAAAATTCAGAGAATGAGTGAGTTTAGGAGTTTGCAATTCCTTCAAATGCTCATCAAATGCATAATAAGAAAAAGAAAGACCATTATACATATATTGAATATGATACTAAGACTAAAGATCCTATAAGTATTGGTCTATAACTAAATTAATACTTAATTCACTTTTGAACAGAACAATGACTATACATAGGACGTTAAAGGAAAAAAGGAAACAGAATAAGAGTTTGCAGTCTCTATCCTAAGATGTGCTATAGAAGAACAAAATGAACATTGTTTATATTTAAGGGACACAATGGGAGAAGTTCCTCATAATGATCAGCCAGTCATCTCCAGTCTTGATTTCAATAATATACAAAGTTTTAGTGCAAATAACAGAAGACTTCATAAACTTTGTGTGTGCTTGAAAAATGGGAGAAAGCACAATCCGTATTTACCAGAATTAGACTGTGCCCAGCTAACTTCAGTCTTTGAATAAGCTATCTCAATTTTTCAACTAACTAACTAGATCAAGTCCACATGACATTCAGTAAAGCATCTGACTGAGACCAACATGGGAAACGATTAGTTAAGCAGCAAATGCGAGCAATCTGTACAACAGCTGCCAGGTGGGTAACATACACATTAAAGGGAACATGAGGAGTAATGGTGAAAAGAGAACTGTAGGATAAAGGAGGTTTCGAAGAGGTGATCAGCCATGGCACCTACCAAATAATCTAATCAAATCTTATATATCACCACCAACAATCTAGCCACAAAAATTAGAAAGGGGTTAACAAAATTAAGGACAAGAAGTTGGACAGCACACTTGATAGACAATATTAAACTAAATAATAGAAATTGCCTAAATGTCTGTGAACAGCCATGCCTAAATGCCTGCGAAAGCCATCTCTCCCTTTTCATTACACAGTTAAATTGCATGTCAAGTTAAATACTTAGGGTAGGTGGATACATACACCACCTGATGCAGCCAGAGAGAGGGCACACAGGATGTCAACCAAGGTACTTCCAGCAAGGAAAAGTATCAACGTCAGCTTAATGTCAGCACAGAAGGCTCAAATGAGACCTCCTGTGGAGCTCTTCACACCCTGGAATACCACCTACCTTTCTGTTCAGTCAAGCCCAGGAAAAGTGGATTCAAGCCGGGAGAGGGCCTGATGTTCCCAAGCACAATGGTTAGAGGAATGGTCTATCACCAGTGAAGTGCCCAAAAGAGTTTGGCTGGTTTAGCTTGGAAAAAAGGGGGCTAAGGGAGGACAGGGACTAAACTGGCACAGTCACTAAACACGAAAGTCAGTCAGTCTCAGAAAAAACGGGAACAAAATTAACAGAATAAATAAATTCTGTGTGGAAATTAGAAGGTAACTAGGTATTGCAAAAACAAGACATCAGGATACTCTTGATAATATTTACAGTAGATGTTACTGCGGAAAAAAAACCACCAAGAAACCCTCCTTTTCCTTTTGAAAGCAATTGTAACAAGGAAATATTTACTTCACAAGAATAGAACATATTTCTGTCTATCCTATCCAGGTATGTCCTCAGACAGCCCAAGGCCTAAGGAAGCTGATTTTCAATCTGCAGAACTAAAGTTAGAGTCCATGTATTGCTAGAAACAGATACCTTAAACACATTATATTATAATATTCAAATAAATACAGAAACTGTATTTCATGATGTCATTTGATTTCACAGAAGCAATTTCCTTTTAAGCAACATCTAACAATATTTCAGCATGCAGAACAGTATTACTTTGCATATAAATGCAGAGACATCAGTACTGATCAATTTCAATGTAATTTAAAACTTAAGTGCTGTTATACTGCATTTCCTCAGTTTGTAAATCTGTCTACCACTTCTTACCAAACACCACCTGCACCAGAGAAGAGCTTGACCATTTGCCTGTCGAATACTCCACCTCCTCCCTAACGACAGAATCCAAAAAAAGACCATGAAACTTAAACATATGGGGAAGAGGAAGGGCTAATGAATGAAAATGGCAAGAGTTTACAACACCCTTGGAGCTGAAAAATGATATTTACATTTAAAACATGAGTGGGTAATGCAGTGTGACAAGAGATCATTTTTGCAATAACTATGGGACATGGAAAACACAACTCAGTGTTCAAATAACTGATGAGCCTAGGACAGCTCTTTTACCATGTCTTTAGTTTATCCTTCTTTTGACCATCAAGCGCCATAGCGTCTCTGCACTGAACAGGGAGAACTTCCCTCACAAGGCTCTCTGCAATTTACTCTTCTACAGATGCACGCTGGTTTTCTGTGACATTTGTTACCTTTCATGTGAATCAGGAACATATTCAGTTCCTATATTCAGGCTAATATACTGTATTCTGTTTCCACATTATCCTCCAAATCTGGACGTTCCCAAAATATTCCAGATCATCTGCTCACATGTCCATGCGAAGGGAAACTAGTATTTCTTGTCATACCTCTCTAGTGACACCCTCACCAGCGCCTGGTTAAAAACTTCTCTGCTACCATTCAAGAGCATCATAACCCACTCCAAGCTTGCCAGTAACATGTCTTTTTTGCTTCCCATTAGTTCCTATGCTGTACAGGCACAACATCAAAATCTGAAATTTTAACCCATTTATATAATTACTTTTTAAAATTAACTATTTTTAACACACACCCCACCATTTTTCATGCTTTGTAAAGAAGAACACAAATATTAATATCCTTCTCTATTTCTATACAGAGTTTTCTGGAACACAAATGTCATATTTCCCATGTGTATGCATGTGTACTTCCACACAGGTGAACATATACAATGTACACTGTTAATCAGTGTACATTAAAGAAAAGCAAACAAACTTTGAATTCCTCTTTTTCCACTGTAAAACTTTACAAACATGCACTTCTGATGGAATTTTAATAGATGTTCATATTAACAGATTTTCTCACAAGAAAATCTGATCAGAATATACTCCAGCTTCTATATACTTATAATAAATCTTGCAGTATCAACAATTTTGTTTTATTACTAAGCATATAGATTTTATGTTACAGGTTAAAGAGTATCTCATTTCTAAAGATAAACATAAAAAGGCAAAGTAACCACACAGCTGCAAAATTCGTAAGGCTGTATTTTCAGGCCACATTCTGTGCCACATCTGACAGAAATGGAGGCTCTTTTTTCACAACTGAAGTTTTATCATATATTACTGGGGAAAAAAAAAAAGGGTGGTGGAAGTTTTGGTTCCAAAGCATGACATACAACTCTCATTTGCAAGTTTACGCACTGCACAGTACCACCAGTGAAACACAAACTTGGGTTTTGAAAACAAATCAAATACTTCCAGGTTCTGTTCCTAACACAATGTAGCTATTGTGATGTCTTCCAATATCATAACACTAAATAAAGTGCACTTATCACACATACTCACAAACAGGGGAATCCCATTAGTAAGTGACCATACAAAGAAAACAAACTAATTGGTAGCACAGAAGAGGAAATCCTGTCCTCACAGAAACCAGCAGCAAATTCCAATTGATGGTGGCAGATCAAGAATTGTATCCATTGTTTTAGCCATCATGAAGAATACACCCAAAAGAAATAAGTATTTTCTAGCCTTCTTTAGAGATGAACTATACAGGTTTCTTGTACCACTAATGATTAAAAAAATTGTAAAAAAGTGAATTAAAATCACCAGTGAGACTTAAATTCCGCCTCATTTTTATAGCTCAGACGACGGCAGGAAGGGGAAGTAAGACTTTTCTATAAGAGTCTTAATTCACTGTTTGTTAGATATCCTGAGAACACTACAGGAAAGGTGGTTTTTTACTGCAAAGTTGTGTATGTGTTTGTTCCCTTTTTTTTGCCCACAGCTGCAGACAAAACAAAGAACATGGACATGAACAGCACTCTGAACAACAGTATAAACCCTCACATAGTTTGCAGAGAGGCTTTGCAAAAAAAAAAAAAAAAAAAAAAAAAAAAAAAAAAAAGGAAAAAAAAAGAAAAAATAGGCCAAATTATCCCTTAGATACAGCCACACAATCACATGCATCAGGATTCATGCACATACCTATTTTAAATTATTCCCAAAGGATGCATTCTCTCTCTCATCCTCTGTACAACTCCTCTGGAGCCAGTAATATAGATCCTAGCTCTGCATTTCCAAAATATAGCTATGAACACACCTCCCTTGGTTTACTGTCAGTTCAGGCATTCAATGATCTTACAAGCAGTTAATGTCTTTGATGGCAACACACAGTGAAGAAAATATTTTTGTAAGGCAAGGTGCTATCCCATGATATGTAGTTGCTGCTTTTTCTACTCATGAGGTTTTCCTTTATTAGACTATCTGGAATACTGTAGACGCATCCTCACTTCATGTCCTTCACCAGAGGTGCCGGAGGCAAAAGTTCCATTGATTTAAGACCTGAGGCTGAATCAAGAATCCCAGTGCTTTAGGAATTTATTTAGAAATGGAGGCTATATGGTCTTTAAGGCAAAAAGAGAAAGGAACACAAAACACACTGAATTTGTATTACGTGTGCTCCAGAAGGTCCTTTTTGTTCTTTATTTTCTCTTTTAAGTTGCCTTTACACTCTACAACCAACAGAGCAAATTAATTTTCCCAAAGGATGGAACCATTTATCCATTTTTGGTAAGTCCAAATGCATTAACAGGTGAATTGATGTTGGAAAGTCTCGGGAGCCCAATATCCATGAAAATTCCCAAAAGGAAAGGTAACACGATGCCATTTTTTGTTATTGGTGTCATATTTTAAGGCAAAGGCAATGCCTGACTGGTTCACTTAGCTTCTTGGCAATTCTTTCCAGATTTTTTCAAGGGAACATCACATATTCAAGAATATTCACCAGTTGCAGGTCCAAAAACAAGATGGAACCTGAAGACTTCTCTAAAAACAATTAGCAGTAATCAAACAATTATCCATAACACCTAATACCATATACCACTTGACACTTTAGTTTTTGCGCAGACTCTTCCACAGAATATCCACACATGAAGATGGCAAGTCTTATTATCACAAATGAGAAATCTGCAACAAGCCTTCACATCCAGTGAAATGTCACTGAATCCAAATACATACAGACACTTTATAGTACTGCACACTATGCACATGTGTTGCTCAGTACAATAGAAGAAGCCAACCTGGTTAGTCCCGCACGATTGCCTATGTAGTTTTGGAAACATTAGCCCTGTACTCTGCATACCATATGTATTTATAGCACATACTGAATATATATATACTATTGCAAATAATAACAGAAGATGGATCTAGTTCTGAGACAGACCGGTTCTGAGAGCAGTACAGGAGTGGAGCACCCTTGGAAACCATTCTTGACTATTGGAACTTGCCTAACGAAGATGACAGTGTCAGCTTTTCCTCACATTCCCTCTCTGCACTCCTTGAGGTCATCCACTTTCTTAACTACTTACTGCCTGCAGCTTCCTGACTTCCCCAAAGCTGAAAAAGTTCAACTCAAACATACTGAAAAACCAAAGACTGCAGGTCACACACCGAAACAAAGGAAATGTTAATGCATTTGATGACAAAAGGAGTTATGGTTACAAGAGTCAGCTCACATTCCCTACAAAATTCAACACCCTTCCTAAGCCTTAGACCACCCTGGGTGCTTTGCTCCTACATTACCATTAGCACAGTAGGGTTGCTATTCTCCCAAGTGTGCATATCTCCAACAGAGACCCACAATTTTATTCTATTCTCCTGTACAGATATATTCTGGTTTGTATCCTTGTGTGTATGAAAAAAAGTTACTCTAAAATTCATTATACAAACTACAGATCCTCCCAGACACCTTCCCATTCCCACATGAAGCAAGCCTTTGCAAGACTATGGCTGCTGCAAAGGCACAAAACCTCAGTGCAGATGGTTCCCAAGGATCTTGCAGATGGTCTTGTAGTATCCAACAGGCTACCTGCCCTTTTCTTCCTGTAGGGATGGTGCTAAGGAAGGACTTCTGAGATTCTTTTGTGGAGTTTCCATCAAAACCTGTGGATTATCAGTCTCATGCACTTACTTACTCATGCATTTCAACTTAATTGAAACACCAAAAATTACTTTACAGCAAGTTCTGCTTTGGAGTCTAAATCGTTAGGCATACAAAGAGCTAAGTACATCCAAGACAGAAAGCTGGATTCCCATTAAAAACCTAGTTGCAGGTGTTCATGGAGCAGTGATAATGCAGTGGACAAAGCCTTCTTTTCCTCCTTCCAGTAAATCTGTATCTTCCACAGACAAACAAGGAATGCCATCAACTACCAGCATACACTAAGTTATGTCCAGCTCTGTATTTCTGCATGACTGGAGTCTTCTTGTGTATTGATGCACTCAAGTGTGTGGCTTACAAAATATTCCTGTAATGATAGCAGGACATTTGTGAAAATGCTGTTCAGCTCAAAGCACAGTAGACCACGCAACAGTGAGCACCTGACTGAAGGCAGTATGTCATGCTGAAGATCTGCAAGGAGAACAAAGCTTTCAGCGTGCCACTTACACTAAGCCATCTCCCTGAGGACCCCAGTCAACCCCCTTGTACACAATAGATTTTTCTTGCTTGAAGCAGCATACGAGACCACGAGGTAGGGGGGCTTTAGGGAGGCAAACACTAGGAACTGCTCTCTTCGCATTTAAACGTATATCAGAAATATAATTCCCAGACGTATTTCAGTTACATGAAATCCAATCTTGACTTTTTAAGCAAGTCTAATACATCGACTATTTGCCCACTTGGATGATGTGGACGCTCATTCATTACATGAACTCCAAGGGATAATACACTCCAAAGTTATTCATGAGGTAATACGATTTGTCTTTACTGCAGTCATGATACAACTGGATGCGAATCAAAAAGGGCTTCACTCTGCAAATAATACATAAAGAAATGTGTTATAACATTCAGGAAGCAGAACCTCAAATATACTTGCTATACTGGAGGAATCATTCACGTTACTGGAAAAGACTTAAAATATTAGGCTAATAAATTATGATTTCATTTCCAAGGAAAGAAACAGCAACCATTTTTTTCATAATTTTTGGGTAGAGCTGCTTGCTGACGTTTACGTCTCCACTACAACACCAAAAGCACAGCAAACAGTATTACCATAAAATAGCAAGTCCATGAAAATAAACGAAAAAACCCCATAGGATTTTAGAATGCACAATTTCGAATTCAAAGAGCGCTGTGTACAAACCCAACTTTGCATTTTACCAGCCCTCCTTTTCTTTTTACATTTCGCCACGACATAACCGGATATACAAAACGCTACAAACGTGGAATAAAACTACAAATTCTCTTCCTTAAAATAAAAGGTTACGCTTGTAATTACAGGACTTTGACATATCATTTTGTGCAATTACTAATTAACTAGGACCCCGCGATAGAATAACGCAGAAGTAGTGATTTTCTTCCTCGAGAGCTGCTCTTGCTTCGTTTTAAATGAAGTTCCGCTACAGTGGGAGGGAAAACCCCACCGACATACGAACATATGCTCATGGGGCGGCGGGCACCGCGGGGAACAACCGCTTGTCGTGGGTCAGCGCCAGCGCAGCGCGGGTCTCGGCACGCTCGGCCCGGCCCGGGGCAGCCGCATCGCCCACTCCCCACGCCGGGCGCGGCCGGCGGCGGCGGCGCTGGGGGCAAGCAGGACAAACAAAGCCGCGGCACCCCGCGCCCCCCTCCCGCCAGGGCTGCCCCGCTCCGCCGCTCCGATGCGGGGCTGGCGGCGGGGCAGGGTCGCACCGCCCCCAGACCGCGGAAGAAGGACCGGGCGGGGCCAGCGCGGGGGGCTCTGCCCGCGGCACCGCACCGCGCCGCCGCAGCGCCACTCACCGCGCCGGCCGTGCCTCGCCGAGCCGCGTCGAGCGGGCTGTGCGGGCGCGCCGCGGCCGCCGCAGGTGCCGCGGAGGAGGAAGCGGGGGCGGGCGGCGCTGCCGAGCCAACCGGCGCCCGGCGCGGCGCCGTGAGTCACCAGCGGCCGCGCAGGGCGGCCGGGCGGCGGTATAAGAGCGCCGCGGGGACACCCCACCCCCTCTGTGCATGTCTCCGGCTGCCGCCTCTCTTCGTCGCCTCTCCGACCGCGGTGCCTGCCTGCCCGCTCGCCCTCTCCCCGTCCTCGGCGCGGCGATGCGGCTGGACTGGCAGCGCGGAGACCCGAGCGCCGCGGCCGACGGCGCCGGGCGCGGCACGGAGCGGCGGGCGGTCCCGCGCTGCTGGGCGCTGCTCCTGCTGCTCGCCGTCGGCTGCCTGTCCGCCGCCGCCGACGGTGAGTGCGGGGCCGAGGCAGCGGGATGGGGCGCGCACCGCCGGGGCAGCTACAGCCGCCCCCCCCCCGGGATGATTTCTTCTCCCGCCACCCTTTCTTTTTCTTTCTCTCCATTATTTTTCCCCCTGGTTTCTCGGGCTGCGTGCCCGCTGCACCGCGGGGAGTGGGGCTCTGTGGAGGGGCGCGGGGCGGGCCCGGGCCCGCGGGTGTGCAGGGGAGCCGCGGCTGCCCCCTCGCCCCTCGTGTCAGGGGAGACGCCGCCTTCCGCGCCGGGCCCCGGGCGGCGCCGAGCCCCCGCGCCCCGGGCTGCTCATCTCCCGGGAGCGACCCGGGGGCCATGGGGGGGCCTAATTTCCTGCTCCGTGCTGAAGGGAGGGTGTGCGTGGTTGGGGGCTACGGCGGAGGTCTGGGCAGGATGGGAGCTCTGCTGTGGAGAGAGGAAGAGGAGCGCTTGGGAAGCCTGCGGCGTTAAAGGTGCTGTCAAACTACGGTGCAACTTCGGCTTTGTGTTATCCAGCGGTGTTGGCATGGCTCTAGATCAGGGCCCGGGGTAAAACCACCATGAGGGATCTCCACCTGGTGGCAAGGCTGAGCCCTGCCAGCGCCGGGTCCCTTCTCCCGATGCTGGGCGCTCGCCAGCAGCGCTTCTCGTGGCCAGCTCCAGGGCTGCCTCCCGGCGTAGTAGCTGTTTCTCCTGTGGTAGTGGTCATGCACGGGGCTACTGATGGTCATTTGAAAATATTTTCCCCTTAAGTGGAAGTAATAATCATTTGGCTGACTCCTTTCTTCCTTTGGGCACTGAGGTCCAGGCTACTCTCAGGTGGGAGGTGGGCAGTTGATGTCTTCATTGTAATATGGCTCATAAGTCTCCTCACTATAGCCCTAAAGTAGGCCTAAGTGACAAATCTTGGCTCTGTTGGCGAAGTATGCTTAGAGGTAGCCGGACCTCATAGTCTTAACTTGCGCAGTAGGTCACACACCAGGTCTGTTGGGCAGAGCCCAGCCAGGGCATTGTTGTATCCAGTCCTCATATAAAGAGGAAGAGAAGAAATGTCTGCCCTAGTCGACCCTCAATTCCCAGTTATGGGCTCCCGTGCCCAGTCTACAACAGACATGATTAAACAGCTGCAGTATGAAGGGCCAAGCTGTCTGGCACTGAAATCGCTAGTGCAGTGCGCTTGGAAATGATCATAAGAGATGATCATAAGAGATACCTTCCACTGTCCAACTCTGCTAAGTTAGTCAGACTTTTCTTTCAATTTGAGTCAGTGACCCCATCAGCTCTCTTCTACTAGTAGTTACAGTTGCCAGGGTCTGGGAAAAGTCTCAGCTAGTTCATGCTCTCACAAGGTTTCCCAATCACTGTTCAAAGCTTTTCTGGGACTTGGTGTCATATGACAGTACACAAGTGTCACATGTTTGAGGCTGCCCAGACAAGTAAGCTGACAACTTGCTTAAGGGGCTGAGACTAACAGTGATAGCAGAGATATGGAGAAAGGTAGTTTAACTTGGGTAGTCAGTGTTACTGTGCTCCTTCACCCTGCACTCATTTCTGCTTATGAGCCAACTTCTAGTAAGTAGTTACCTGGGGAACAGTAAAATAATACATGTTAGCAATCACAGGCTCTCTCACAGTGATGTTACTGGTTCTCTACAACACTTCTTTTTACTAAGCTATATTCTAAGGAGGAGAAAATGTGTGAAGATGCTTCTGGTGTATGAGTAGCACATAAAGAGAAGCTTTGAATTAATGGCTAATTGATGCTGATCTAAAAAACATTTTATCTAGTGACTGAAGCTGCAACTGAGGTATGATTCTGTTGCTTCAAATAGCAGTGGATTAGACTGACAGTGTCATGACTAAATGGTTACCTGACATTGCAGAACTATGCTTGATGAAAGACAGGGACCTGTTACTGTCTGGAACCAACTTCATCTTAACTGGAGCTCATTCCAAGTGGCCTTTAGAGTTTGACAGACATCCTCAGGAGCAGCAGCAGATGCTGACCTTTACCTTTGTGCACCTGTGTGGGTGTTAGGTGTTGTCAATTTTTTTACATGTTTGTGGGCTAACAAAAGTAGTTGCTCTGACATTCTGCTTGGTATCAGCTGCAATGATATCTTATTGGATCAGAAGCAATGATATCTTATTGGAATGGCTTGTTGTAAGAGTTTAAGTGTAAACTTATAGCTGTTACTCCAAGCTCAGCTGTGGTTTCATTTAGCCTCGGTTGTAGCTTCCCTATAGCATTTGGTCAAAGTGATGTGATGTTTGTAAGTCACAATGTACTAGGCAGTCTTAGCAAGCCTTTTCTGGTGATTCTAGCTTGAAATAGAGTAACTAAGGACTGTGGAGTTATTTTGGGATCCCCTTAGTGGCAGGCTTAGTCTAATATCACTGTATGCTATTTTGGGAAAGGTTGACTATTCTCACTCTGAAAGCCTGGATGAGAAAGTCTCAAAAGTAGCAGCAGTCATTTGTTGCATATTTTACATAGTAATACAGTAAAAACTGAAATAATGTGATCAGAGCCTGCAAGCAGAAGGCTACTTTTATTAGAGGTTACTGGACAACAAGGTGATGTCAGGCTTAGAGTGAGCTGCTGGCTGCGGCTTCTACACCTGCTCTAAGCTGGCTGGAGTGTGCCTCCTAGCACAAGACAAGCTACTTGTTTGACAGCTCATGACCAAATAGTAATAGCTTTACAAAACCACGCTATTAGCGCATTCTGGAGTATTCCCAAACGGAAAAAGAAATGAGAGATGGAAATAGAGAACGTAAGAGCTGATGTTCTGATTTTTTTACACTCTTTGAATACAGTTCCCATGCAAAAAGTTGTTATGGCTTTACTCTGTCTAACAAGTGGGTTACTGCTTTATTGCACCAGTAAGGCTACTAGAACAAACATTAACAGAACTCAATAAACTGCTGTTTCAAATTTTTGCTTTGACCATGAATTTACGTGGGATATTCAGCAGGTAGAATTGCTCATGTTGTTCTTGCTTGTACTCTGTTCAGGATTTGTGATTGCCTAGTGCCTGATGGGTAGCCAATATAATGTGAAATGTCTCAATAGCTTCCTTCTATTTGTGCTATTTGCACATTATACAGAAAAGATGTATAATAGCAGATAATAATCTTCTGAAGTTTAATGCCCTTTGGAATACCAAGACAAAGTACCTTCACTAAATAATGCAGTAAACCAAGAAGGAGCACAGGTCTTGCATTGTGCTGTAGGCATGTGGAGCCAATACTAATGCATGATCTTACACACTTGCCTGCATGCGTTATGTGAAACAGCTCTGGCTTAGCTGCTGAAGAAGCAGGCTACTGCTTTTAGTGACAGTTATGACATGGCTTCAAGGCAAAGTAGGTTCCCTTAAGGGATGGGGTCATACAGTTGTAGAGCTGAAGATACTCTGGAAAATGCACTCTAAGGACCATGCAGAGAGCAGTACCTTTCTCAACTTGCTTATCAGTTGTGAAACAGACTTGATTGCAGAAGGAACTGATAAATTATCCTGCTCTCTTAACATCACACTTTTTTTAGTGTGTACTAAGGAATGTCTCTGGGAGCCATTGTTTGAGGAGTAACATGAATCGTGAAAACTTATTCAGCTGCAGAGCAGTTATCTAAGCTATCTTTAGAGACATCTAAGGCATTCTGCTATAATGTGTTAGCAGCAGCATATTGAAATGGAAATTCAGCTTGACATTAATCAAATTTAAACCCAGTTTGCTTAAAGTTTGAAGAATTTTGAGAATGCAGTGCTAGGTGCTAGACAGCAGAAGTCGTGTGCACATATCCGTCTGTCTTGCAGACTTGACCCTACCTTGAGAAAAAACAAACTTAAGAACAACACCGAGACTGGTTTGTTGCAGTTTGGCAGGTGGACTGTCATAGTGCTTCAGCTCTGCATTTCCTTCTGTGAAGGAAAGCTTTTGGCTCTGCTTTCATTATTGAATAAGGGGACTACAAAGATTTGGAGCTCACATCTGGTTTCATGCTGATGTTATGCTGGTTAGTAAGGTGGGTGGGGTAGCTTTTTTATCAGCAGTAGGGGAAAGCAAGAAAGTATTGCTAAAAAGTATCCATGCTTAGGTTCCTTTTTTTCATTGAAGGTACGAGAGTAAAATGTGAGGAATCCCAGTTTGCATGTAGTAATGGACGGTGTATTCCTCAACTATGGAAATGTGATGGTGATGAAGACTGTTCAGATGGCAGTGATGAGAGTGCTTGTGGTAAGTAATCAAAATAATACTTCTATAGTAGTATGTGGTAGTTGAAAGTGGGGTGTTACCAGTGAATGGTTGGAGAGATGCTTATCCTGTCGAGCACTTCAGATAGTTGGAATACAAAGAAAACACATTTGTTAGAACAACTGCATGACTATTTTGATGCCTTGTATCCATCCAAGCAGTTGAATTTTCCCTGAGTGCTGTCAAACTTACCTGACATGGGTGACTGAGACAAAGCTTGACCAAAATGCTTTCCTTGTGAGGGTGAGAACAGACAAAAAGCCTGACAAGAACAGAAAAAAAGCCTGTTCTCATTTGTTTCTTGAATACCTAATATAAAATGTTTGCTGTTAGCACTCTGCTGTTGGCTATTCCATGGTTAAATGCCCTGTTTTATGTGTGAAAGTGATTCTTTGGAGTCTCCTATAAACACTAAGTCAAGCTTTGGCTGCCAACCCTTGCTTTTAGCAGACACAGAAGCCAAGATGGATGACTAAATGTATTTGGAGATGAGGCAAAACATACTCAATATCCAGCTAGTGTAGTTGAACTACCAGTCTGCTCAAGCAGACCTAAACTATTACCTTTGAGTTACATAGTACCATCCTTCTGTAATGACAAATCAAATGCCTCAATTATAAACTTGGAGTTCAAAACCTGAATATTAAGATCAATAGGCCTTACTTTACTTAAGACTGTTCAAAGCAGCAGCTAATATACCAGGTTATCCTCCCTTAGCAATAGTGGTCCTTCAGTGCCTGCTTAGTTGAATATAAATGTTTCTCTATACACAGAATAACTCTCTCTAAGAAGTGTTAAACAGCACTGTTATTAGGCTGTCACTAGACATCCAAGAACTAAGGATATTGAATAACTTTCCTAGGCAAAGAAGCTTATCTCTGTCAGCAACAAACAAGCTGAGCTCTGGTCTCTAAACAAGTGGCTGTCTTTCTCCCTTGCAGTGAAGAAGACATGTGCTGAATCTGACTTTGTGTGCCTCAGTGGCCAGTGTGTGCCTAATAGGTGGCAGTGTGATGGGGATCCAGACTGTGAGGATGGGTCTGACGAAAGTCCTGAATTGTGCCGTAAGTTAACCTGGCTTGGTGGTGTAGGCAAGCCTGTGGGGAGTAACATTTTGATGTCTTGCCTGCTTGCTGCCTGGTGCTCCCAAAGGAAGGATATACTTGTCTTGGAGAGCACCTTGCTAAGCGCTAGTTTGGCTTTGGCCACATCAATGTCTTGTTGAGACTTTTTACTGCTTAAAAAGCTGCACTCTGTACCTGTCCTGGTAAGAGAGAGCAAGTACAAGGTTTTACTGACAGTCAGAAGCAGCAAGCAGAACATGGCAGGCCTGACCACTACTGTGACTTGTCCACCAAGTGTTCTCCAAGGCAGCTACTTTGCAAGTGCAGTCCCTATGCTGCCAGAGCTAGTGTAGGGACTGAGTGTCTGACACTATGTTGGGAGTGGGAGTAGAAGTGCAGAGGCTTGACTCTGAGACCTTGTGATTAGCAACCCCAGTCTTAACTGTGGTAACTCATCCAGGAATATAGGTCCAGGAAGCGTCATCTCTGTATCAATAGGATCCACACTGAGGAATACTTCAGCCCCAAGTCCTACTGCACTGTGGCGTTACTCCTGGCTACTACTACTTGTTATAGTTCGGGCTTCTACAGTGTTAACTGGTGTGCAATCACAAGATTGCACAAGATACCACTACAAAGATACTCTTATAATACTAATCTATTAGGAGTTGAAAGCATCTTCTTTTACTGAACACTACAAAACAGTGTAACCTTTTCCATGATGAAGCCATCAACTTTGATGGATGTTGACATCTAAGTAACTGCAACTTTGTCCAGAGGTGAAGTCTTTCAGTCTCAACTTTCAGGACAACTGCTAAAACCCAAGATCAGTAGCTCTTAAATTGAACTTGAACTTTTTTCGATAGATATGAGAACATGCCGGGTAAATGAAATCAGCTGTGGTCCTCAGTCAACCCAATGTATCCCAGTGTCCTGGAAATGTGATGGTGAAAAAGACTGTGACAGTGGAGAAGATGAAGAGAATTGTGGTAAGGGAAGAAATGGTGGCTGCGTAACTCTATTTGAAATTGACTTGTCTGCAGAGGAGCTAGCTGGGCAGTATACCTGGGAAGATAAATTTTTCAGAGTATCAATATCTCTCCTACATTCATCTTCTATTGCAGCCACTTAAAAAGGAAACTTTTTCTAACACTCCTCTATCCTGCTAAGTTAAAAGCTATACTAATACAAGCTATTCAGCATCTGTCTTTCTTCTCTGGCTAATTTTAGCCCTAGCCATAGGCTTAGTCACATGACAGGCCAAACATCAGAACTTGTTCTCTGGAGAGTTTCTGAACAAGTAACTCTAGTTGCTGCTTACATTAACAACTGTCTCCTAAAAGTGTAGTAGTGACTTTTAGCCAAGGGCACAACTGTGCTTTATAGCCCTATCCTGAAGTATTCTGTGAAGCTGGATTTCAGGTGTCCGTGGGGAGGGGGGAACCAACTTCAGGCTGGTACACAAGTAGACCTGCCACTGGCAGCATTGAGTACAGCATTCCTGGCTTATTCCAATGAATCTGCATACATAGGAGTTGTCTGAGGTGTCCTTAGACAGGACCAAACCAAAGTGACAGGACTGGCTTCCAGCAGAACCCATCTTACTTACCTGGATGGCTTAATAAGACGCAGATCTCCAGACTTTTTTGCTATGTGTGGAGTTGCTGCCTTACTCATCAAACAAGTGCCTTAATCTGACAAGTAAATCTACAGACAGTATTTGTAATTAATTTGATAAAACTATCAGCCTAGGCATAACGAGTTGCTAGCTACACCGCTATTAGAACAGCCTAATTTGAACTGGCATAAGTTATGGGGGTGTGCTTAACAACAGAATCAACTGGTACAAGATCTTGATCTGTTATCTCTGCTGGTCCAGGCAAATGAGCCACTGCTGTTCCAGGGACCAGCACAAAACACTTCAATTTCAAACTGCAGTACATGCTGACCATCTGACTACCTTAATCTTAGTCTTTATTACTCTGGATTTATCAATTCTCTCACCTGTCTCTGTTTCACAGGGTTAGAGCCTGTTTTCTGAAAGGCTGAAAATCTGAAGCGCAGGACAGCCTAGCTACTTCAGAAGGTTATTTTCACTCAGTAGTTCAAATCTGATGCCTGTCACTCATAATGTCTAGTAGCAAGGTGGATGGTCTGTGGGACCCAAACGTCCTCTAAATGGTCAGTTAGTCTTTCCTAGAGCCTTATACAGGATGCTGATCTTCTGTCAGCTAACAGCTGCAGCTGATGAAAAACCTGCCAAGCAAAACACCTTCATGAAAAAGTCAGCCTTCTTGTGGTAATCTGCTAATCTCTCTTACTCCTGTTACCCCAGGCAATGTGACTTGTAGTCCGGCAGAGTTCACATGCAGCAGTGGGCAATGTATTTCCAAGAGCTTTGTCTGCAATGGTCAAGATGACTGCAGTGATGGCAGTGATGAACTGGAGTGTGCACCTCCTACCTGTGGAGTTCACGAGTTCCAGTGCAAGAGTTCCACTTGCATCCCCAGCAGCTGGGTGTGTGATGATGATGCTGACTGCCCTGACCACTCAGATGAATCTCTACAGCAATGTGGCCGCCAGCCTGCACCTCCTGTGAAGTGCTCTGCCAGTGAGGTGCAATGTGGCTCAGGTGAATGTATCCACAAAAAGTGGCGCTGTGATGGAGATCCTGACTGCAAGGATGGAAGTGATGAAGTCAACTGCCGTAAGTTAACTTGGTCTTTCTCCAGGAGGTACTGCTTGGCTCCTGTTTTATTTTCTTTCCTTCAGTAAAGCTAAGAAGTAAAGGTCTGTAATGGCTGTGTCCTCAGCTTCTCGGACCTGCAGACCAGACCAGTTTAGATGTGAAGATGGGAACTGCATCCATGGGAGTAGGCAGTGCAATGGTGTGAGAGACTGTCTGGATGGCACTGATGAAGCAAATTGTAACAATGGTAAGTGTGGAACTAAGCAAGAATAAAATCTTTGCAGAATATCTGTTGAAGCTGGTAGTCGCCCTCACAATCTTCATTATCTCAGTTATTCAGTGCTCTGGACCTGGCAAATTCAAGTGCAGAAGTGGAGAATGCATAGATATCAATAAAGTGTGTAACCAGCAGAGAGACTGCAAGGACTGGAGTGATGAGCCCCTAAAGGAGTGTAGTAAGTGAATAAGCTCATTATGCAATGTTGACTACTGAATATACTTTGAGCTGTCAGATGTGAGTCTGGAATGCCCATCTGCACTTCTTGTTGGCAAACATTGTGACCAAGACCAATGTATTTAATATGCTAGTTTTATCCCAGCTAAACTGGGATGATTTCTCTGTGACCAGAAGGCACTTGAACGCATTAGAATGCTCCTAGAAACTTCTAGGAGCCTCAATCTTTGCTGCTGCCTGCTTGTAACACAGATAAAGGTGCTGACAGCAAACATGAATTTGAAGAGAGTGTCTTGCATGTGACTTCAGGTGCCAGAATGGTTAATCAGATGTGGCGGGCATCATTAGAAGAGGGATGGGTACCTGGTAAAGCTCTCCATGACTAAGACTATAAGACTAAATATGCATGCTTTCTCAGAAGGGGCCGATTCCTCTCTTCCAAACATAAATGAATGTCTGGTGAACAATGGAGGATGCTCTCATATCTGCAGAGATCTCGTTATTGGCTATGAATGTGACTGTCCAGCTGGGTTTGAGCTTCTAGACAGAAGAACCTGTGGAGGCAAGTATTTAGTAGTTTAATGTGGACCCTACTAGTGGTATTGGAGGTGAGAATAAATTAAATTGTTGTTGTTTTTACAGATATTGATGAATGCCAGAACCCTGGTATCTGTAGTCAAATCTGTATCAACCTGAAAGGGGGCTACAAATGTGAATGTAGCCGCGGCTATCAGATGGATCTTGCTACTGGGGTGTGCAAGGCAGTGGGTGAGTATTGGCATAAGACTTCTATATCCCCACTTTAAAACGAGCTAGCAAGTGATCCACTGTTTATGCTACTGTGCTTTTGAGACTAGTCATGCTGTTGCCGATGTAACTTGTACTGATCTAAACACTACTCACACTTCGAATGATGCCATGATACAGTGCTTAAAGCTGCCTGACATAAATGGGTTGTGTCTGCTCCCTGGGCAGGAGGACCCTTGTGGAGAGAGGTATCGTACAGGCAAGATCTCTGTCGGCATCTGCTAGAAAGTGTAGAATGGCAAATATTAAATATGATGAGTCTTAAAACTTCTCGTAAAAGAACAGTATGTGACTGCATATCTAAAAGTATAGGTAACACTTACACTCTTTTTACAGGGAAAGAACCATGTCTAATTTTCACCAACCGCCGGGATATCAGGAAGATTGGCCTTGAGAGGAAAGAGTACATTCAGCTGGTAGAGCAGCTAAGAAACTCTGTAGCTCTAGATGCTGATATTGCTGAGCAAAAGCTTTACTGGGCTGACTTCAGCCAAAAAGCAATCTTCAGGTAAATGGACTCAGCTTCTGAACTTAGCGTGCTTCCCTAAACCATCCTTTTACCCAGGATATTTCTCTAGTGTCTGGTAATGAGAACAAGATTCCTGATTTCCTAATGACAAAGTACAGCTGATGCAAGTTCTCACAACTAGCATTGTGCATTCCTGTCGCACTTACTAGTAACAGCTCCTACAATTGTACAGAAGGCCTGCTGTGGGAAGTCCCACATGTATTTCTGCATTGACTGCTTGAGATTTGTGTGCAGGATTTGCTGAGGTGTGCCAAGGAGTGTTGAAAGCAAGTAACTTCTTGTCTTCCAGTGCCTCTATTGATACCCGTGTTAAGGTTGGAACGCGCATCAGAATACTGGACAACATACACAGCCCTGCAGGAATTGCTGTTGACTGGGTTTATAAGAACATCTACTGGTCTGACTCAACTGCAAAGACCATTTCAGTAGCTAGCCTAGATGGCACAAAAAGAAAGGTTTTGTTTCTCTCTGAGCTGAGAGAGCCAGCTTCTATTGCTGTAGATCCTATCTCTGGGTGAGTATTTGTCCTGGTTCTTTTAAAAGAGTGGACCTACCAGCTACTTCATGTCCTGATAACTGACTTAGGTAGCCTTTGTTAGTTATTGGTCATAATAAAGAGTGATACTACACAGTACTATAGTGCATCATACAACATAAATTCTGCTTCACAGCTTTATGTACTGGTCAGACTGGGGTGAGCCAGCAAAAATTGAAAAAGCAGGAATGAATGGATTTGACAGACAGCAGCTTGTGACAACAGAAATCCAATGGCCTAATGGAATTGCTCTAGGTATGTTGAACTTGTCTCTGTGCCAGAGGTATTCTGGAGCTTTAGGAATTTTTTTGCTACGAAAGCCAAGGTCATCCTTCAGAGTACTATTTTCAGCTTCTGAGAAAGGGAAGTTTCTGCTTGCCTGGAGACGCTGCAACAGGCACAGACAGCACTTCTCAGATACTGAAACTTTCCTTACACTGCTCTATATTATAGTTGAGGCACAGGCCGCTTAGGCATCACTGCAGCAGCCCTCTGCATTCTGGAATGGTAAGAAATTAGGACAACACTGCAACTATTCTTAAACTTTTGGGTGTTCCAATTCTCGCAGGAGGCCTTGGAGGTTTTCTCCATGTAGACAGTAAATATGTTTGGTGTTTTCCCCTCCTAGATCTTGTAAAAAGCCGCCTGTACTGGCTTGATTCTAAACTACATATGCTGTCAAGTGTGGACTTGAATGGCCAGGACCGTAGAATTGTGCTGAAGTCACATATGTTCCTTCCTCATCCTCTTGCTCTAACAATATTTGAGGTAAGAATGACTTCCTATGCTCATTGTCAAAGATGGTTTTCTTGCTAGTATGTGGCAGGCAATGATGGGACTGACAGCACCATGGAGGTAATGGGATGCAATGACATTGTCTTCTAGGACCGTGTGTACTGGATTGATGGAGAAAATGAGGCAGTCTATGGTGCCAACAAATTTACTGGATCTGACTTGGTTACCCTAGTGAATAACCTCAATGATGCACAGGACATCATTGTGTATCATGAACTTGTTCAGCCCTCAGGTAACTTCAATACAGTTTGTAGTTATGTCAGTGTATACTTGTAAGAAGCTTCCCCTGTTTGGGTGGTGGCAAATGGTATCCCTTTGTTGTATAGCTGTCCACTTCTACTTGTGCTTGGAACTTCTAACATGGACACCCCCACTGGGACTGAGAAAAGGTCTAGTTGCAATTGCTCTTTCTTAGGCAGAGCAGATATAAATCTATAACCTGCAGAGACAAGTAACTCTATTAGAACAATTACTGAGCAAATAATTATGCTATACACATGGAGCATGAAGGCTCACTCCTGTTAATTGCTGTACCAACAGGCAGGAACTGGTGTGAAGAGAACGTGGTGAATGGAGGCTGTAGCTACCTGTGCCTGCCTGCTCCTCAGATAAATGAACGTTCTCCAAAGTACACCTGTGCATGTCCTGTTGGATACTTCTTGCAAGAGGATGGTCGGAGATGTACAGGTATTGTAACACAGCTGAAATCTTTACCAGGATGGATGGGGAAGGAATAGGGGAGTACTGGACCTGTAACTGGAAAATATGGGAGTGAATCTCATCTAAGTAATCTTGGAGAGAAAGGGTTTCTAACATGATTAATACTGCCCTCAGAAGTCTGCAGGTGCTATTCAAAGTCCATGCTTGGCTTCTGCATCGTCATCATCATTTGCAACAAGACCTTGGACCTCCATGGCTTTCTGCAGACAGCAAGCACCTGCACAAACATACTCAGCCCCTTAACCATGGGGTATAAACTAACATGGATCTGCATATAGATAACACAGCGTTGAAAAGTTGATCAGCAACTGTTGCTATCCAAGGAAGTTTGTACCTCCTTTTGTGGTGCAAATCAACATGCTGCTGCTCTTATGGTCAGCACTGACTATACAGCAGGATGTTTGTTCAGTGGAGTGGAACTAGAAACTCCAAGGTGCCACCCTACTGTATTGCATGTTGATTCTGACTACCACGGTCAGAGTGCTGAATGGGAGGATATTGGCCTCAGCTGGCTGATCTAAAAGCTTGCTGTGGGTATCAAAGGCTGTACCTAATCAATGCACTTGTGGAACTAAAACCTCACTCAGAAAACCTTATGTGAGGGATGGGAGGGCCTTACTATTGTTGTGGCTCTAAATACTCATAATTCACGCCTGATTAACTGTCTGGCCTTGTTCTTGGAACTATTTTTCACCAAAAACCCTCTGCTGAGGGTGTGAAAAGTGAAATAAACTAATGTCAGTGTTCCCAATAAAGCTAACAAAAGCTGCATGATCATTTCTGCCATCTGCTAAACATTCACTACCATGGCTCTCATAGCAAAGCCATTGCAGAACTTCAGGATTAACTGGGTTCTTGATCTATAATTAGTTTCAGGTACTGGAACAACTGTGGCTTACACTGAGGCTAAAGATACCAGCACAACAGAAAAATCTCCAACTGTTGGACTAGTTCCTGGAGGTACTGGTCCCAATAACTCACACTGCTAAACATTAGAGAAATTAAAGCAAACTGAACCATTAGCCTACTTGGAAGTTTTCTCCTTTGCATGCAAGTAGAGAACACAGGCCAGATCATGTGTGTAGTACAACAGCTGGAGCATGTGTTAAACAGAATTAGTTCACCTATGACAGTGTGGAACCTATAGGTTCCATAAATCCCAGGAGTGCTCAGAGAAGGCAAGCAATAAAAAAAACTTCCTGCTAATACAGGATGAAGCCTGTTAGGCTCTTCTAGTGGTGTATTACTGAGAAGCTAATATCAGCTTCTGGGCTTGGGAAGAGCATATGACAGTCTGCCAGCCTGTGAGTAAGCACGTTCACTACTTCAAATTCTCATGCAGGGTTCAACACTAGCAGTACATCTGAAGTAACTGCACCTGGAAGAACATCAGCAGCTTGGATCATTCTTCCTGTTGGTGAGTACAGCATTCACTAGCCTTTTGGACCCCATGTGGTGGGACAAGCCAGTCTTAGTCAAGAGCTTGACCTGACCCTACTCCATGTTTGCAATCTGTCTCCCCAAAGTATTGCTGGTGATGGCTGCAGCAGCTGGCTACTTCATGTGGCGCAACTGGCAGCACAAGAACATGAAAAGCATGAATTTTGATAATCCAGTGTACCTGAAAACTACAGAAGAGGACCTCACAATTGATATTGGAAGACACAGTGGTTCAGTAGGACACACCTACCCTGCAGTAAGTAAACCTATTAATGTGTCTGAGACTCCACATTAATACTTGGAGTAGACAGGTTGCCAAATGATATTTGACTTGAGTTTAGGAGAGGTGTCTGTGTCTCAAAGCTGCTGGCTGCAGTCAGACCACTGGGCTGAGTCAGCTGAGAACTTGTCCCTTTAATCAAGGTTAAAGTTGTAGTAGTTAACTGGTGTCTTACACCTGGGATGGAGTAATCTGTGCTGAATGTGGTGGGAAATGGTATGCCTTTGCTGTATAGCTGCCCACTTCTACTTGTGCTTGGAGCTTCTAACATAGGTACCCCCACTAGGAGAGAGAAAAGGTCTAGTTGCAATTGCTCTTTCTTAGGCAGAGCAGATATAAATCTATAACCTGCAGAGACAAGTATTAGAACAATTACTGGGCATGAAGGCTCACTCCTGTTAATTGCTGTACCATAGCCCGCAGAATTAGTATGATATGTGGAGTTTTCTGTCTTTCGTTAGTACA
This sequence comes from Pipra filicauda, assembly GCF_003945595.2. Taxonomy (NCBI): domain Eukaryota; kingdom Metazoa; phylum Chordata; class Aves; order Passeriformes; family Pipridae; genus Pipra; species Pipra filicauda. Next base: position 2,406,558 of record NW_024104487.1, on the reverse strand, counting down.
GTTCTAGCTAACTTGTACTTACTTTGTTGCAGATATCGGTTGTAAGCACAGATGATGATATGGCCTGAGTGCTGATTAGCAATCACTTCCAGTTTACTTGTGTCTTACACTCCTTGGGGATAGTAACCAGGTTTGTGGCTGAAGGACTTCCTCCATTCTTGGAAGAAAGAAGATACTTTCTGTATTTATGGAACACTTATGTAAATAGCTATTTTATACAGCTTAACAACAACCTCTGTAAATACATGTCCACAACAATTCAGCTGTTACTGGTTACATTTTTATCAGTAACCCTTGGTTGGTTAGTCAGTAACACCACTGACCAAATATAAAGCACTTTCCATAGAAAGCCATATTCCAGCCACAACTTGTAACACCTGTACATATGTGTATAGGCCACTTGTAAATAATTATTGGAAAATCACTATCAAGCACTTTGAAATACTTCAGCTGTAAATTATTGTACACTGTCTTTTTCAATGATTGGGGCAATGGCAATAGGAAAAAACGGGTTACTATGATTGCCAAAAATTTGTAAACATAAGTAATTTTGTATGTATGATTGTTTCAGTCTTGTCTGTTACCTCTTAGAGGATTACAAGAATGAATGATCTCTAAGAAACCACTGTAAAACCTAAGTGCAGAGGAGGGGATAAAAATAAAAAACATTAAGCAGTTAAAGTGTTGTTCTCTGTTACTATGTTAGCAGTGAAAATAGAGTATCTCCTAAGTTGAAACCTTTAGTAGGCTACAGTACTACTGCTAGCCAGATAATGAAGTATTTCTTCAGTTACTCCAGGCAGGTAATACGCTACCGACTTCCCAGAGGTTTGTTCTTGAGCCTAATACTCTGCAGAGTACTGGACAGAGGGGGTCTCCTATCACAGAAGTCCAGCTGGACTCCTAAGTTAGGATTGACACTGGCTAAAAATACTGAACTACTACTGCAAGCTCTTAGGAGGCAACACTGATAGGCATGATGGGTGGAGACAGATCAAAACATTGTCTGCCATGCAAGTGTAAGGTAAGTATAAGGTCCTTCCTTGCAAAGCATATTATGCATAACCTCACAGTGGTGTCAAGCTGTTAGCAGTTACTCCTTATGGCCAGTGGAAGTTGGGGCGTGGTAGTTGCTGCACTTGTGCACAGGAATGTGAGTTGTGACTTGGCAGCTGTTGTGGCAGCCTGCTCCTGGAGGTTCAGTGCTGAAGAGCCCCCATTGCTGCATGTGTAATGACTGAAGTCCCCTGTAATGCACAATAATGAGCCAGTTGTCCCCTTCTCTGTGGGAACTCAGTTCATTGCAATGGCCATAAGATAGCAATCACTTGAAGTGCTGGAGCCTCTTGGGTGACTGTAGGAGTGAAAAATAAATTGTACAACTGTTTTGGGTGTGGGAAGGTAACACTCATCTCTGATAACTATTTAGTACCATACTAGTTGAGTGCTAATTCTAGTAGCACCAGGTATGCTCCTTCTCCATGATACATGTATAGCTCATTCCTGCAATAGAGGAGTATTAAGACTGAATTAACTTGCAGGTTCTGTGGTTTTCAGGCATTTTGCTCTGTGATCAAGTTTGGAATAAAAAAAGATTAAGCTTTTGATCTTTATGGCAAAACTACTTGGTAACCTCTAACTGAGTAAAAGGTAGATTCCCTAGTTGTTAGTTGTTTTCCTTAATGATAAACTACTTTCCTGGGAAAAAAATCATGGTTTTATCCCTAACACTCAGGATCTTGGCCAGGAATTGCCACCCCATAACTGTTGTAGTATGAGGTGCTACTTGACTGTTGCTAATCCCTCCCCCTTCAAGGTAACAAAAAAGTACTTAAGATGGGATGCAGGTTCAAGGCTAACACATAGTTTGGAAGAAGCAAAAATCTCTTTTTTTATTCTTTTGTTAAATGACTCTCAAGCAATCCTGTCTCTACAATGGTAGCAGTGAAAATCATCAACTCAGAACCCCGGATCAGTTCCGGGGCTTGGTTCTAATGCCTTTTCTCATTGCAGCTACAGCTGGGGTCTGTTCTCTTAATGGTCTTCTGTTACTGTGGACTCGTTTATTGACAGATGAGGCCAGCTGCCTACTTGTGCAGATTTAAAGTAAGTTGTTTCTAGCAAGCTCACAACTCCTTGGGGAATTGAAGCTTCTGCCAACTATCCCTAGCAGCTCTTGACTGCAGACATTTTCAGTATCTGGACTGCATGTGGACTGAAATATCTTGCAAAGATTAGAATGTAAGGGGGCCTCTAAAGTTTCTGGACAGCAATACTGTATCTATTTTGCCAAGTACTTTTTGGAATAAAGTGCCTTTCACATCAGCCTTATATGTGAGGATCATTAGTTACGGGGTCGAATTCAACTGTTTCAGTAAGATATCTAACTCAGGATACTAAGAAGTATTTGTGTTCAAATGTGACAAACCAGAAAACATAATTCTTAGTCAGATGGTTGATTATAAGTTCACATGGCAACTAATTACAGGCAAATTCCTCTGCCTTTCTGGTCCTTGTACAGAAGAACAGCTCTACTTTTTTGCTGAACTTCATTGGTGTTACCAGTATCGTACCAAATGGCATAAGGAGTAGACTGGTAAGACGGATGAAGATACTTCTTCCTGAGGTTAACATTCAGTTGAAGTAGCAAGTTAAATCTGTTTTATGAACCTGAGGTGGTTCTTACAGAAACTGTGGGCTCTAGGAATTTGTTGTCTAACTTTAATGAGCTGAATAAAGTTGTCAGAATCATGCCTTGACATACAAAAGTAGTTCCTGTAGTCTAGAGGAAACTTACCGCTTTACCAGATAAAACTTCTATGCCTTCAAATAGCAGGAGGGAGGAGTGGGGAATATCAGACAGTAGCAGATGATATAAGATGGCCTGTACTTACTTGCAGATATAGTTGAGTTCTTCGTCTCGCTAGGGTTTGGTCTTCCCTGCCCGTCTTCATTTTTGTGTTATGAAATAATTGTTTACATCCACAGTAGGCTTGGAGAGTAGTCAGGGATTCCTTCTGTAAAAACAGATCCAACTTACATTGACAAATGCCTTACTCTCTTTGAACAGTTTTTCTCCCCGGCCATCTGCAAGGGCACTTGTTTTATTGCTTGTCATATGACTCTTCTGGCATCTAATGCAGGTGGTGTATCTGTACTGAGCACTCCTGCAGCAGCAGCCTGTGGCTGTGCTGGTGTCCACTGAATGAATTCACAAAGATCATCCCTGTGTCAGCTCCTTGCTGCAATCCTGTGGGCTCACAGAGCAGTGGGACATTAATAACCTGTTTGGTTGAGTTTCACTGTTAAGTTGACTTTATATTCCTCCCGAAGCACTTTCTGCTAATAAATACAAAAATATGGCTTTTTTGGTTATTGAGGTAGTATTCAAAGTAATGGTATAATTTCTGCTTCCCAGATGAATGCATAAGCCCTCTGGTTCTAAATACTGCCTTTTTCTGTTCAGTGTCTGCTAGCCAGTGTGGATTTGAAACTGACTCTTTCTTTCCCTTACAAATATGCAAATTTCTCTTAATACACTCCCTCTGCTCCCACATTCTTTTCTGCCTTCTATTTGATCTGCCTTGGAGCAATAATGTAAAATATTTACAGTGCTGTAAAAACAGAGGGAAATTAACATAAAGGGAATTGATGTTGCTCATGTGATTCACTTCTTCCCCTTCTGCACCTCATTCCCCTACAGATAGCTGCTATGTGCCTTTTCCCCACCCAGCTTGTATTTGCCTACATTTTTAATGAACATAACTTTTTCCAATCAGATCCTTGCTGAAACAGTGAAGATCCATTTATCTATTTTTGTGTAAGTGCTGAATCATGATAGATTATGGAAAAAGTTCAGAACAAAGACTCAGGCTCAAAGAAATAGTGTGGGACTCTTCAGATAAAGAAAAAAGCATACAGCTACAGAAGCATTCTTCACTTCATAGCCTTGGATGTAAGTGGAGGCCTGCCAATACTTTCTGTAGCTATGCCACAGCATGTCTGTTAAGAAACATATTCCTATTCTGTCTCTGAGCTGCCTCACAGCAATGGTTGGTATTGTCACCTACCAGAAGAAGGTGTTTGAAGAGGTCTGTCTGCTCTGTTGAAGTGCAAAAGCCAACTTAATACATTCCCGACTTTCTGGTTTTCACTTTTTGTTTCCTGAAAAAGCTTCAAACTCTTCCCATATCAAATCAAAAAGTCTTCAGAGCAGGGGAGGGACAGAGAGGCTGTGCAATTAAATTAGGCTGCTGAGTATCCAGGCTGTTGAACATCTAAAATAGAGACTGCTTGTGGAAAGAATGACAAATGGCCTTAATTCTTCTGTGCACAGCCCTGGTCAGGACTCTTGCACACCTCTGTCAAGCAGTGGCAAATGCTTCATATCGTGCCTGAAAAAAAATCACAACAACCTGAATAGGCTACTGAAGGCTAACTTAACCACCACACTCTTTGGTCTATAATGAATTGCTTGAACATAGGAAACACACTAAGCACTAAATCAAGACAAATGGCTCAGAAAACCACATTAAGTAGTTGAAATATTTTTTTGCTGTGGAGATGTCCTCTGTACAAAAACTAGACAGATTTTAGGTAATTTTTTTCTTCCTCCCCAAGATGTGCTCTCTTAGAGTCAAACTTCAAAATATATGGAGATGTTTTATTGTACTGTCAGTGCGTAGATTGAAAGTTGGATAGCAACTTGAAAAGATTAACTTAACATTCCTTTAAGTGGAAAGTATTGTTGAAAGGTCTCTTGGAAAGGTTGATCACTGAATACAGTCAACACCATAACAAGCTAGAAGCAGTGCTGCCTACTCTGACATCCCTTTTGAGGATGTGTGCAACTGAGAAGTGGTGGGTTTGTTTGGACAGCTTATTCTTTTTTTTGCCCCTTAAATATATGAGCTCATCTGTGCATTTCAATTAGATTTCCAAGAAAGTTAGATTGTGATTTGTTAATTCCATAGGGTATTGTGACTCCTACTGTCTAGGTGACAAATACTGTGAGTTTCTAATTTTTCAGCTTGTGTCTCTAGTGGTGAAAGAAGTTCACTCCATGAACTTTGTACAAATAATGACACTTAATAAAGCCTTAGTACTAAATTCAAGTTACATGTGAAATATTGATGCAGGAGCAACTTGGTCATTCTGGTTTTACAAGAATAAACACTGGTTATTCTTTAATTAGACAACATTCAACCCACTGCCCCCTCTCCCCCAACTTTTTTTGGTCGATAAATAGGTCAAAGTAATTGAGGGAGGGGGAGGCAAGTAGGATGGTGTCCATAGAATTTAACTTTAAGTTATTGGTTGTGATCCATACACATTATCAAGTTCCTGGTATCAGGTAAAACTTGGCATTTTTGTAATTGTAATACACCTATATCTTTTCTCAGAAACAGAGTTTGAGCAATTGCTTGGATGAAAGTGGGTATCTGACAGATTGTAGCATATAGAAAGTACTAGCTCTTCTTAACCCTTTGTCTTTTTGGCAGCCTCCACATCTGGTTTAATATATGTAAGTGAATGCAGAGAAAGGAAAATTGTAAAACTGCTTATTTACAGAGAACATAATTCAAATTGTGTCATGAGAACTGCATTTTAGTATTTGATAACAGTGCATCCACTTGTGAGAAAAAACATTCAAAAAAAGCCATTTTTCACCATCTTAGGTTTCACATGCATTTAAATGTCACATGCAAGCAACAGACATTCCCAGTTACATGATACCACCTGAAGATCCCTTGGTGATCATCAAGAATCTCCAGTAGAAGACTTTAGTGCTCTCTGTATAAACATGACAGACATGACTTTGACTACGAGCTACTCCAACACTTTCATTTAGTGGTCAGCACTTAAAAAGATCCACTTCAGAGTATGGACTCTGCAAGTGGCTGTGAAGTATATAAGCTTTAATAGTTCAACCTGGCATTTATTTTGTTTTTTTCTAATCTGTCACTTCAGTAGAAGTTAGTTAATTTAACAAACACTAAATGGCACTTTTTTACATGGTACTGTAGGGACAACTGAGAAAATGAATCTGCCTTTAAATTATTTCAGAATGGAAGGAAGTCAAGCAGCCAGTCTTGTCATTAAGAGCTTAACAATCATGTTAAGGAATCAGTGAAGAATTGAAATAATTGTGTAAGTCAGTTAATTCTTTTCAGAGCCTGTTTTGTTGTCTCTGTAGGGAAGAAGTGAAGCTTCACACTCCAGCTGAAGAGAAGGGGTTGAGACAGGGGTCTGCCGTGGGGAACCCCATCATCAATAGAGAATAATCCAGTGCCTCTGGTGCACCCAGACATGTGGCAACTTCCCCTTTGCCTGCACCTCCCCTTTTTTTTTTTTCTTTTTTTTTTTTTTGTAGAAGACTCTAGATACTGTGAAATAAGAACTGTAGGACAGAGGAGTGCAAAGCAGGTAACCAAAGATGGACGAGCAACCCTGAGTTTCCCAATGCTGAAGAGCCTGTTGTGGGCAGTGACCATAGAGTGGTAAATGCACGGTGAGGTGGTGGGCTGACCTATGTCCCTGTTTTGTTTTTGTCATTCCATACCCTTAGGTAAACTTTCAATCTCTTTTGTGTTACCTATAAACCACAGGAAGGAACCTGACCCAAATTCATAGTGATCAGAAGCAATTGCATAGGTAAATCTAAGAACACAAGCAAGACATGCAAACCCCCCACTGTTCATGTTGCAAAATGTAGGGCAACCAGAAAAGCACAGAAAATCTGGGAGGCCTCCATACGGCCTGCAGCAACATCCTGAGGTGCTCTATGAAGGATAAGTTCCTGCCAGAGAGTCTGGGGCTTATGGAAAGGATCCAGCCCTCTTCTGAGGGCAGCAGAAAATGCCTCATCCATCTGTTGAAACAAAGGAACAAGAAGAAGTAAGCAGGCAGAAAGACATTCTGTGTTATTTAAGATTTTCAGAAATAAATATTAAGAAGTAGAGCAATACATTGCAGACTAGAGCATGAAATCAGTTTAAGTCAAAGGTGAAGCTGCCTTATTAACTCCTCTTGCAAGGGATCCTTCTCAGCATAACCTGTTACTTTATGAGCTGCATTAAATACCATTCTCTAGTTTGATTCTAGATGAAAATCCAAAAGACCAGCTAGACACAAGTCAGCTATTAAAATGATGAGGATTAAAAGGGCCACAAAGAGCAGTAGGAGGGAATGTACATTACCAGTGATTTAATTTTGTTTTTTTCTATTTGTTACAAATAGGAAGGAAATCAAATCAATGTGTTTTCAGCTTGACAAATTTATAGTTTGACTTGCTAGGAACTTCTGGTTTGCTTTTAAAAGAAGTACACAGATCAGTGTACCAACAAAGAGCCCAATTTACTTTGTACCCTGTTCTTGAGAGAGGAAACAAATGTGCAGAAGTCACAGAAATCCTCAGCCTGACACAGAAGAAAATCCCTCACTCAGCAATTTATCTTCAGCACGCAGGCTGACACAGTTAGCTACAAAGAGGAATTGCCACAGGATCCCCTGGCACTCCAGCGTTTCTGTGCTCTAGTCCATCATGTTTGATTGTTTAAAGTTCATGGACCTTAAAACTGTGACTAGACAATATGGTCCCATGCTTTGTAAGGAGTCACAGCTGCCTTCAGATTAGGTATGTATGAAAGGCTATTAAGTAGCTCATGTGGTAAGTAAGTGGAAAGTGTATTCCACTCATTCTGCTTTTTGTTTCCTGTTTCATTTAGGGCAAATCTCTTCTGTGCCTCAGTTCTTCCACTTGTAACAAGTCACAGGGCCGTTGTGAACATTAACTAAGGCTTGTAAAGCTCTAAGGGAATCTGTGTGCATGCACATATATATACTTACACACGCAAGCACACATGAATAAGCAGATTTCACTTAAAGATGCCCAATGCCATAATTTAACCAAATTTTAGCAAAGACCTAAAGTGAATTCTGCTAGTGTTCTGCTGTTGCTGTTTATCCAGTAGGCAGTGTAAGTGGTGTGCACCCAGGGACATTTACTTTGCTGTCAGTTGCAAGATTTTGCATTAAATATATTGTGCTTAAGGAGAGAGAACACAAAAATTACATATATACAAAGTTTAATCCAACCACATGAATTTCATATATGTTCATTCCACAAGATGTACTGCACTCAGAAAGCAGCATGTTTGGAAGTAACAGGGAGAGTAAACAAAAAATATTGTGTCGTTAACTGGATTTCAAGTATACAGCCAGAGAAAAATTCTTGAACATCATCTAGTACAGTCTCCTCTCAAAGTGGGGCTCCTTTCAAAGCTAAATCAGGTTGCTCAGGGCCTTGTCTGGGCAAGTTTTGTGCTTGCAACTTAGATCAGACTTTATTACTCAGTTTTGATCAATGTATTATTATGATGCTTGTTTCTTTTAGCAATGAGTCAGTAAAGCTTTCTGGTACAAAGCCATAAAACAAGGCACTGTTCTTTGAAAAGAGTAATGGACCCAAATGCAGATGTCAATCATCAAAGTGAGAAGAAAGTGTTACTCTTTGGCACAACTAGCATAATGCTTTTAATGTAAGTAAATGTACTTCAGGACCTGGCTCAAGTCAGTGAGGCTTCTATGTTGACATGCTTACCTCACAGCCTCAGTCAGTAGTTCAAAGACTCATCTTGTTCATATGTTCAGGTGACACAGGAAGTTCAACAATAATCTGGATTTACTTTATGTTGTTTGGAAGTCTCGTATACATGCCTACTGTATTTGTCATGCATTAACAGACTCAGCATAAATACATTTTCTAATCATCAAGCTAATAGGATGAGCAAAGACTTTAAGGATGTTAGTGTTGCTGACCTTCAGGTGTTTCTATTCAGTTTTTATAAGACTATGCCACCAAGAACATTTTTAAAAATCAAGGTTGCTCTTAACAAAATCATGATACATTGTTTTGATTTTGACCTTTACATTATTATAGTGCTAAACCATCTATGTCCCAAAGGAGTGGAGATTTTATCAGAACCTTGAGTTGACGGAGAAAAAAAAGAAAGCGTCATGGGCTGATTAGCTTATTCATCCCAAAGACAAAAAGTAAAAATCAACATAACCCAATTTGCACCACGATACCTTTTTGTCTTAAAAACACCGACATAGAAGCTGGATGTATTGTACCAGTCTGTCCATCTCTTGCTGCATTAAAAGTCAACAGTTGAATAAAATCTGCTATTAGAAAACTGTCTGGTGGCATTGAAAAGAAAAAAAAACCTCAGTAATTTTTTAGCTCTTTGCTAAACCTGTACTACTGAATATGTGAATGGTTCCCTGACTTGGAAGATAGTAATTTTCACTCTGCCTGTTTTAGTTTCAATCCTGCACTGCCTGGTCCCAGTGAGAGTAGGCATATTTCCACTACAACTTGTCATTTTTAAAACAGTCACAATGAAATATTTAGTTTCTGTGTTAATATTGCCCTCACAATGCTTTCATTTTTAGTTTCTGCAGTGATACTCTGCCTTCTGAACAGATTCCTTAAGTCATTAGCAAACATTAGCAGTCAGGGATAATCAGTAACATAGGAAGGAAGATATCAGAATCTGCAATGTAGGAAGAGACAGCCTTCTGCTGGAGGCTGTGTCACCCCTGTATTGTTGACAGTATCAATACAGTCAAAGACTTTTTTTTTTTGCTTTGCGAACAGTGCTGAGCATTCAAGTCAGTGTGCTGAAGAAATAAAATTCACCAGTAAGCTGGTAGACCACTCCTTACCTGACTTCTATCCCTTCACCCTTCTGCGCTAATGCAAAAATAGTTCTCTGCCTTCAGGAGAACTGAACAAATTTGGAGCATGATGTGGTGAGATCACACTTAATCAGAGCACTGCTGCAGCCTGGCAAGCCCTTTGCTGATTGGTACCTCTGTGGGAGTGATCCTGTTCATGCTGGGGGATTAGACCAGCCCTGAGGAAGCAGAGGAGCACAAAGGTTGTACAGTTGCTCATTTCTTCACCTCACAGCTGGGACCTGTGCCAAGCACAGTCGAGCCCTGAGGATGCGTGCTGTCTCCCTCCCTCCTCCCCACAGCAGCTGTGCACTCCAGAACCCAAATAAATCTTAATCACTCCATGGTGGCTCTTTTGTTCAACTGTTTTTAAACTTGGAGACCCATTTATGCAGTCAAGTTAACACAAGTCTCGGGGCTTGAGTCTGCATTGTTGTCTGCTTTGTGCAGTAATTTAATGGGCATGCCAAGTGGTAGTCAAACAGCACTAAATCCTGACCAACTTTTTCTATCTTTTGTGTACAGACAAGTGATTATACAACAGGCATAATGGCTTCCTTGATGTAAAACAAGCTGAAGATTTTGCCATATTGTCATTTCCATCCTTACTACAATTAATTAAAATTCACTTCATGCAACTGAAAAAGGAGAGGCACATACTGAGATATATGCATGATTGTACCAAGGCATAACAATAAGTACATTTTGTGTAGTATTTTGCACACTTTAGGCGAAGCAATTTTTTTTCTGAATGTTTATGAAAGTTTGCCCTGTTTTCAACAAAATCAAACCAAAATTCTTTTCTTTAGATAAAGAGGAAAAGGAATGGCACAGATTACAAAAAGAAATACTATGTAATAGGAATTTTTTTTTAATTGATCCTACTTCAGAGTTAGATGTCATTTCCATTATATGATGTAACAGCAAAAGAATATAATCTTCTATGGCTGAGACTCTACATGTGAGATATGATTGCCTGCAGCCTGGAGCACAGTCATTCTTCAAACATCCACAAAAACTGGAACCCTGGGACTGGAACCTAGTTTCCTCAAAATAGCAGCTTCACAGCCAAAGTCACAGCCTGAAAGTTCAGCAGGACACATTTCACAGAAGAAAAGCCTCCAGGATCAGAATAACCTAAATGGTAATGGTAATGAAGATATTACTGAGAGGAATCAGTTACATTTTATAGCAAACGTTTTCCATCTCACTTAATTGCCAGGTATCTTGTTGACTGCTCTGTGCAGGATACAACAATCTTTGCATAAGGGGGAAATATCTATGATGCTGTAAAGGTCTGGAGCGTATATTTATTGCATAACAATTTAATCTTCTTGAATCAATGGGGTTTGCCACAAATATATCAGCTTAAGGAACCAATGAAGCTTTAAGGCCACACCCTCAGCTTCAAGGGAAATTTTACTCTGCCTTTAAGGAACGGAAGGAAGTTTTCCTCTGGTTTTTTGGGCTGAGAAATCTATTTTTATCCCATAGTGTCAAATGCCAGAAGGGATCATCTTACTTGAAGTTATGTAAAGAGAACACATATGACATGTTTCAGTAGTGGCATTCTCAAATTCAGACTGCCTTGAGTGAAAGAGGACATCTTCATAGTTTTAAATATTTGGGTAGAATTATCTGTGTTTCTTAAAAAAAAAAAAAAAGTCATCGGAAGCAACATTTTACCTTCTAATGTATTCAGATGCACTTGTTGTCGATCCAGCACAATTGTAAGACATGAACTAATCTGGGGCATATGCGAGCTAAACAAGCAGAAACAACCACGTTAGTTCAGGGCTTCCAAAAAAAAAACCCTATACTTGAATATCAAGACCTATAAAGAACAAGTGATTGGTTTAAGGAAAAAATATTATTTAATTTTTGGTACATAACAGAGTATAAACATTTAATAGAAAAAATTAATAAATAAGCTACCACAAAAACAAGGAAAATTGCACAGAGGAATAGCTGTTTTATAGTTTTTATTTTTTGTGCTGTACATCCGCCAGAGGCTAAAACCATGACATCATGGATACTTTGCTTATGACATGTTGTGTCCACAACAGAGGGCAACATGATAAATTTTCATCAGGCAGTCTGTCACCCAGCTGGCAGACAGTGAAATATAATACTGTGAGAGGGCAAGCCAATAAAGAAGAAAAGACAGACACAGTATTTTTCTGGCCAATGACCACCATTTTACTTCTGTTAATCCAACAACTTAAATGCAAGAAAATCTACTTGAAAGGCTCCAGCTGCCAAAAAATTTAAGAAATTGCAGTTAGATGGTGCTTCCAGAATGTGCCCTCTCCATGTGTGCATGCACACACACATGCAGACACACATAGCGTGGTTATGTCATGCTCAGAAGTAATACTGAGTTTTCCATTTAAGTGGAGCCAAATATAAAAGTGAGTGAATTAGTGTTGTTAGACCAGCTGAAAATAGATTTTTCCCGCTCTGGCCCTTTTTAATTTGTTCTTTTATATGACATTAAGGTCCTACGTCCCTTCTTAAGAAAGAGGGGAAAGAAAATCAGGAGATAATAAGTTCCTAGTTTAGCATTTCCATTGTCTTTCATGTTAATGGCTTTTTCAATACTCAGGGCTGTACCTTATGCTGTGGGGCAGCCTATAATAATTCCTCTGAATAACTATCTCTTACACTTGGGTATTAAGCTATAGGCTTAATTCTGCATCAGAGGATAGGTCCTTATTAGACCATTTTCAACTCCTTTTCTACCACAGACCACGTGTTCAAATATTCTACATATATTGTATATGGATATATTTATATATATACTGTCCATATATCCATATTTTATCCATATAGAAATTAACATGTAGGGTTTCTTTCCTGAAATTAAAATATTTTTTTTTCTACGGTATAGAATTCACTAACAGTTAACTGTAATAAGCAGACAATCATATTTCACTTTCTACTATTTGAAATATAGAATGTTTTAAAGGCATTAAATTATTATTTTATGAAATTAAAATATGACCATTTTTCCTGCTCTTATAGGTTCTTTTCCAAAAGCTTATTCTGTACTAGCATAAGTCTCTTGTGATTATATGTCTTTCTTAGACAAGCTGAAAGGGGATCATGTCACTAAATTGAGATTTTACTTTTTTAACGTAAGGGTTTTGGGTCCTATAACTGCTCATGACTGAGGCCAAGCACCATAACACAAAGCTGAATAAAAAACAGGCTCTCCAGGCAGTTTCCTACTCAAATAATTCAAAGATGGAAAACTGAGGATCTTGAAGCAGAAAGTCTATGGGCTATTTTGCTACTGCAAAGCTGAATCACTCAAGCAGGCGGTGGGTGAACTTTCCCCATCACAGAGTCGGGGGGATGTCCCCTGACAGGTGGAGAAGTGTGTGATGGGTTTCCCCATATAAAACCATGCTGGTTCAGGTAGACTGGTGCAAAACTATTTGTGTTCCCTGGTGTTGCCATTTACTTTGGTTGTGTTTAAGCCTGTCCCAAACTGGGACAGTAGCTTCAGCCAAAACAAGCCTGATTTAAACCTGAAATACATGTTTCCAGACCCATTTATCTACCTAATTACAGACAGAAAGAACCAAATAAACCATCATGAGAGGAAGGTTAGAGAGAACGTATAGATCTTCAGCTCATCACAGTATGACTACACACAGCCTCAGTTTTGGGGTTTCAGTGGCCCTCAGCCCTTCAGCAGCAGCCTGCAAAATGTCTCAACAGGGATTAAAACTGTTATTGACCTCATGAGGCATAAATCTTCCAGCATTATTATTTCTTAATTACAAAGATACCTGGTGAAAAATTCCTGTTCCTGAACAACCAGCCATTAAATACACAAACATGATGGCAGCATTGGTTCTGTTAGCATCGCACTCTGCAACTTGGCACCCAAGAAGGTGTGAAATACAGATTCTCACAGCTGACTCCACACAGCAAGTGTAATTTCAAGTGACTTCATTAGATTCTCCTAAACCAGTGATAGAATATTGAGAAAGTGCAGTGAAGGGTTTGGAGCTTGGCATACCACAAGGCAGAGCCAGGAGTTGCTCCATCTGGGTGACTAAGCTGCCGGAGTACCTGTGGAGCTTAGGGCTCTCCATGCTGTTCCCACCTGCAAGCACAGGATGTGGGAAAGGTGCTTCTGTTTTCCACTTCTGCTTGGGGAACACCAGCAGTCTCCAGAGGTTACCTGCGAAAGCACAGTACAGGTGACAAGATTTAAAACCTCTGTCATGGTTCTTTCAATTAGAGACGAGGAATGTTACACTTAGCAGGAGGACACACCTGCCTTTGTTGTCAGTTTGGTTTTCTGTCTTTCTGTCTGGCAGGTAGCTGACTGGGGAAAATTACTCACTTGTACACCCAGGACAGCTTTTAAGGCTTTGTGTCTTAATTAATTAAACTTCCTCGAGTTACTAAGAATAATGAGCCTCTGATTTTTTTGGCCTATTGTTAAACCATGACACATTCAAGTCCAGGCCTTTCAGAAACCTTCATTACCACTAATTATATCTACTCTCCCCCAGTCTTTCAGCCGTACTTTCCATATTCTCTCATTTCCAGTCTGACTGACACAACAGTTGCTATCAGGGAATGTAGTCTTTAATTAATCAACTTACTAGCAGATGTTTTCTGCAGGCTATAATTTCTTGTCTAAAAAGACATTTTTCTATGAAGAAAATTTAAGGCTGGTAAAAAGAAAAATCAAATTGTAGCTGTAAAAACTAGTCATTTCCTCTGTCGTAAACTTCATCTCATTGCTCCAGTGATGTGATTTGGCAGCCAAATCTTTGGGGTCTCTGCTGTCAGTGCCCATTAGTGTGCTTTCTGTTGAATGCTGTAGCGTTAAAGCACAATCACAAATAGAAGAAATAAGACTGATAACTTATTTTTCACAGTGGTGGCTGAATCATTATAGTAGCAATAATAACAACATTTTTTACTTCACTATTGACCATAGTGAAAACTGGAGCAGAAAAAATGAACAGAGATTCCAAAGCTTATAACAAGTCCTCTAAACTGTTCATCTCCCTGTGCAGATCATAGTTTTACAGCTATTTGCATATAGAATTGAAATGTATTGATATATCCCTAAATCCTAAAGGTTTATAAATGTTAAGAAAAAAAAGTAAGCCCCTTATTCCTTAGCTTAGTTTTGTCTAGCTCCTATCATGGTATAAAAGCTGATTATTAACAACTCTTTTAGTCTTAAAACATAATTTTACGGATGCATCACCTGCAAGAACATCTAAGGCCTCGAAGAATGTTATGGTTGACTCTTAGTCCAAGATCACAGCTTGTGGCTGCCAAAGAAAGCAAAGAAATACTATACAGGATTTGTATAAACATATTTTATTCAGAGGTTTTCTTACCTCATGTTTATATAGCTACTGAAGTCCATATCTATCTCTCTTACCAAAATCTATCAACCTAACTTATCTATGTAGCTATCAGGCTTTCTACAGCTATATAGCTTCTATAGCTACTTAGCCTTTCACTGCTGTGCAAATATAACAATAAATAATACTTGGGAACCTGTGCCACAACTCCAGCACCTGTAGCCCCAGATAGGCAAGGCCCAGTGCCTTCCCACGCTGGTGGCTACCTGCAAGGGCACTAGAGCTGGGGACCAGGAAAGGGGATTGAACTGCTGTGATTCAAACTGCTGGAAACAGCAGCGAGAATCTGAGCACTAGTGGCTGCACGAAATCTTAAGTGCTAATATCATGAGTCAGGATTGTTCTGCTTTAATGATACAACCTAAAACAAAACTTGTGGGCTGAAAAATCTGTCTGTTTGGGGTACTGGCTAGTCACTGAAAAGCTGGTGGCCATTTTCATTCCCACTAGCAGCTAATGGAGAACTGGAAAACACAGGATGTACTTTTTCCTGTCATTCATTTCCCTGTCTTCCCAATCCTTTTATGCTTTAAGTAGACTCAATAACATGTCCAAACAGCCCCTGAATGGCAGTTCTCACAAGAGAAATTCATATTTGAGAAAGGTACGCAGAAGGCAAGCCAGCAGGAAACTCCTGTCCCAGCAACCAGGGTCAGAATTCAACTTTTACTCGCACAGCAATTAGAAGAAATTTCAATCTGAGCAGGGAAAGCACACTGGAATTCCTTTTAATAGAAAAATGAAGTTATATCCCTGAGAACTTTGTAGCAGGACACAGTTGCTTTTCCTATCCAATGCAGCATTAATTATTACAATCCACCTCAATAAAAATGATTGGTATTTAATTGGCTGTGGTCACATCCTATCACTTTAATTTCGCTGCATGCCATGTGGCCTCTGTATGTTTTTGGGGGGAGCACATCTGAAGTCTGTAAACTTGAAGAGGCTCACTCCAAGACAGAAAACAACAATTAGGTGGTTAGGACACCTTCACAACCTATTGCACATTAGCAGAGAGAGTGAATACAAGAGTATCATCTTTATTTTGATGTTATTGATGTTTTGGCATAGCTCAAAGCTGCCATAAAAGTAAGGGTTGCATTGTACTAAGTAATAGACAGAAACAGGAAAAATTATTCTACCCTAAAGAATTTCCAGTCCATTGGGAACAGTGTAATACAATAAATAACATTCAGGCAAAATAATATTCTTGTAGAAAATTCTTTTTTCATCATCATAATAGTCATGTTTTCCATACTCAGGGCTAGATGTATTAACTGGAGTGCATATCACAATCTGTACAGCCACAAAGCGAAGCCTTCAGACATCATTCCAAACACCAGACCTCTGAGCAATACTAAAAGACTTCCTCCCAAAACAGGGGGAGAGGGGGACAGCTGGTTATCTGTGTTAGGATTTGCCCAAGCTGCTTTCCCCCAACAAAAACGTAACGTTGAATGTAGTGCTCTTGAAGTTTTTGCAGACTTCTGGTAATTTTTCAAGAGTCCATAGGCCTAAAATGAGCATACATTTGGTCAAAATTTAACAGGGAAAATGGGAACCAAAGCAACCATGGTGTTGCAGGAAGCATCAGAAACAAAAGTTGGAAAAGCACTTTTCAGCTCCAGGCCAAATAAGTCCAGAGGACAATCATATAATGGATTTTCCATATTTGTATTGATGCAGCTGTATTTTAATGAGCAGAACTGGTAATAAGGTAACAGCTGGGTACTTGTTTAAGAATGTGTCTCACAATCGTCTGCTTGTTCAAGGGAGAAGCTACCTGCAGGTGCAGCAAGATCCTCTCTTCTCTCTTCCCTTTTGTGATGGAACCTCTGGAGCTTAGAATAGATTTGCCCCTTGAGGACAGTGTACCTACTGGAGTTACTTAGACTTAAGAACATAAGATTTGTTGTTAAGCTTCCTGGGATAAGGTCACAGATGCTGTATGCCACCTAGTATTTTCTTAATGGATTATTTTTATTGCATTATTCCTTGTAAGTTTTCTGTCTCCCCGGCTACTATTGTCTGTAGAGTTCAAAACTCTTGAAATATTATACTTTTTTCTTTTTTTTTCTTTTTTAACTGAGGGAAAGAAACACTTCTTTCCCTCTCACAGCCTGAAACTCTTCTTATTCTCCGTATTCTAACTAACTTCCCAATAGTTGGGTCATATGTATTCTATGAAACCAATACCAAGAACATGGCTGAGGAGGCTCAGTTTGTTCATTTTTTGCCCACTTAGGGTGCCTATAGTCCAGGTAATATCTTCCTGTTACCACAGATAAGCAAAGCAGCAGATAGCAGCTGTCCCGGAAGGGTGAGACTGGGTACAGAAGTATTGACAGCTCTATTAGGAACTGATTTGAACTTAGGCAGAGTGGAAGAAAAAGACAAATTGTTGCTTGGCCAATGTGTATATTTGTATTCTTTCACAGATATTTAGATGGTTTAAACAAAGACTTCTGAATTCCATTAAGGCTTTCTTCTTCAGGGTAGTGCTTCTGATCTTCAAAACAGGAGTCCCACTAAAGGGCCAGAAAGTAGAAATATTTACTATCTAAGGTAGAAATACTGTAATTCAGTAGAAATAATTGTTATTTATATCAATTTTGAATTATTCCTTGTTTCTTTCTGAGCATAACTAAATTACAGTCACCAGTATGAAAACTGTGAAAAAGCCAGAGAAGAACAAAAAGCCCAATGAGAAACGCCTGCCTTTTCAGCTGTAGTTTTAGCATTATCCTTCATTTTAGGTTTGCAACTGACAGAATGCAAAAATGCATTTTAAATCTTATATTCTATGCTAAACTTTAGATTACAAAGACTGCATAGATGGATTAACACAGTATCCACATTGTCCTGTAATTATGTTAGATATACCATTGCATTGTATAGAACTTAAGATACTACAGAGATTTTAAACTATTTTGCTGCATCCCCAAGCTCAGCAGCTGAATCACAAGCACCCTAGCCAAAGCCCATATGATGTTCAGAAAATGTACATGCTCCATACAGTCCCACAAGGGCCTCAAGTTCTTATTCATTTCCTTCTTTACTGTGTTTTATTGCAGAGCTGAATAGGTGCTCTCTGCCAGATGGAGACAGCTGTGATTCTGTGATGAATGAAGCAATCCATACATTGTGGGAGCCTAAGTTTACAGCGTGATACCCTTGGTTGGTGCAAATTAGCTTGAGCCCTTTAAACTTAATGGAATAGTGCTGATTTACTGCCTGGGAGAATGGAGATGTTGGTTACTGTGGAGTGTGGCTCTCAGCAGCTCATTAATGAGGTCTAATGGCATCATATTTTTCTACCTCACAGAAACCAGATTTGAATGACTCAGACATTTAGCTGCTGTGAGAGAAAAAGGGCTATAAACTCTGCAGCAATTCGTGTACTAACCTCTTGTCTGTGGAACTTGGAATGTGGAACTTGGATGCTGCAGATAAAGAAAGCCTGGTAAAGTCAAATTCTGCACATCCATCCAGTTTTCATGAGAGTTAAAAAAATGTAGACTTTAAAAGACTTTCCACCATGCTAGTTGACAAGGCGGTAATCAGTCAAAGGTTGGGCTTGACCTTAGAGGTATTTTCCAATCTAGATGATTCTGTGATTCACAGCCAAAAATTTCCTTTCTCAGAGGACAGGATAGTTGAAGAAAAGATATCAGCTCAGCTCCTGTGGTGGATACGTCAACATTTACTGGAATCCCTATTCTCTTCAACCAGTTTATAATTAATCTTTAATGATTTATCTGAAGATTGCTCAGTGCTATACCATTCATAAAGACTCTTCAGGTTATCTTACATCCTACATGGTCCTGATTCCAAATTACATTTTGGCTCAAGCAGACATGAGTTATATTTGTGAAACATTTTACCTAAAGAATTACCACACTTGAAATCATGTACGGAAGAAGTAATTGTAGCAGGCCATTCTGAGTACACTTCTAGGATGAGTATTGTATTGTTCTCTTCTCCAAATCCTTTATGAATGCAAACCCCAAATCTGACATACTTCCACCATCACGGTTTGAGTCCCTGAACAGATTGTTACTCTCAGAAGTGAAATCAAATACAATAAATTGAAAGCACTTCTGACTCCCTCTTCCCTGAGGCACGCAAATGACAAGTGTGCACCTGCCATGAGAGGCACTGATCCCTTTTTTCAGTTTTGCTTTTTGAAATACCTTCTGCTTTTTCTCCCATATCTCATCAGCCAAAAAAAAACGAAGGTTATTTTGCTCATTAATAGAGTTAGGTGGATAAAGATGACTTTATGGTAGGAGTGCAGGCTGATAAACTGGCTGTTTGCACAAGAGCAATTTTCTTTCCTGGACAATGGTCTTTGTTATTTCTAAGGTGTAGAGTGATGAAGGCACATCCTCCTGTGAACTACTTGTTTCATACTACAAGGCACGCTGAAAAAAACTGGTTTTTTTGAAAGTCTGAAATTCAGAGGGGAACATTATGCAAAAGTCCCCAAACTGCCTTTTGTTTCCCCAGCAATTTGTTTCATTGTGTCACTCTAGTAACAGATTCTCAGTGTGATGGTGAATGAGTTGTTACATATTTAGGTTAGGTGCTGCAAGAAGGAGGAAGGGCCATCTGGAATCTCGCAATAGCCAGCTCCTATGAGAGTACTTCATCTTGGCTGTTGAATTGGTGGTACACATAGTAACTGACAAGATGACACACTAGGATAATGCAAGACTGTGCTTCATTTTTCTGGACTATTGCATGGTTTAGGTTTTACATACCTGAAGATGTTTTACCTAATCACATAAGTGTTTTAAAACCATTTAGAAGAACCATGTTCTCAGTGCAACAGGTGAAAAATGCCATAACAAGGTCAAGTTGCTTTATCACAATTACCTTCTGCAGTTATGATTCCAGACATGCCTGTAAAACATCCCCTCTGACCCAGGGAGCAACCCTAGGGTGTAAACCAGCTTTAGCAGGTGAAGGCAAAGGCAAAGGCAAAGGGATTCCCTTACCATTTCTCAACCAGTAGCAGCTGCAGACTACTTGCCTTAGGACAAATTTATGTTGTACAGGCTGTAAAACATCTCCCTGGAAGATGAATATGCTCTGCTTTCTGTTTAAACTAACTCTTTAAAACATTTCACACAACACAGTTCCTGAGCATGGGACCACAGCATACTGTACATTTGAAAGTCATTAGAATAGAAATGAAGCTGGCACCATTGCATGAGCTACAGTAGAATGTGTGCACTGCAACACTTACTTACTTGTCATTTCCCCCAACATTATATTGTGGAGACAATATTTGTATTGTCTCATACCTAGGAATACCATTTACCCAAATCCCCTTGATTTTATAAATAGAGGACAGCAAGGCTTTCTGCCCTCACCGCTTCCTGTCAAAGGGCAGACAATAGTCATACCAGATGGACAAGGTCATCACATGAGGAGAAAATATCAGTTGTGCCAGGAAAACTTCAGCATTCATACCATCCTTAGGTGAGGGCCTTCACAAATGTTCTGGTTTTGACTGGAGTAGAGTTGATTTTCTTCACAGTAGATAGTATGGGTCCATGTTTGGAATTTTTGCTGAAAATAGTGTTGATAACATGGAGATGTTTTCATTATTGCTGAGCAGTGCTTACACAGCATCAAGGCCTTTTCTGCTCCTCACACCTCCCATACCATATGGTGTCATGCTCAGTATATAAAGCTGGGGGAAGGTTGGTCAGGGAAGGCCACTGCCTCAGACCATGGATTTCTCCAGAGAAACTGAAAGGAGGGGATTATTAACAGAGCAATTTGGATTTCTGAGCTCAGTGTTCCAGGGCATCACCAGCCTGGCACCCGGCAACCTGACTCAGCCTTTGTGCAGCTGCCTCGCCCACACACAGACCTGTCCCAAAACTGAGCCATGCCAAGTCATGTCCAGAGTTGTCTGTTTCCTACCTATTCACATCTACAGTTGTGCTCTCACATGCTGCTCACAGCTGGGGAAACTGCAAGGTCTTGCATTTTAACCGTGTTGCTGAATTCAGTAAAGCAGGAGCAAGGCTCTGTCTGGTCTCATCAACGTACTAAATATTACACTTATTGCACAGAGAGCAGCAATAACTCCAGGGTAATTAATTACCTAAGGTACTCCAGCTCTCAGAAACACAGTAAACAATTAATAAAATTTAACTTTGTAGCTAACACAACATATTAAAATAGAGAACCAAAACCTTTTTTTTTTTGTTCATTAGACAGGATGTAAACTCTCCTGTGAACAGGCCCAATAAATGGAATTTCCCTTTAGGGCATTACTGATGAAAAATGACAAGTGTAATATTTCTATCTAGCACTATGCTGAGATTCTGTCAGCAAATCCCCAAACCTTGCAGTTCCAAACTACTCTAAGGGAGATTTTATCCTTAAAAGGCTCTGATTAGGAGATCCTTCCTTCCCCAGCTATGCTGAGGTTCTGACATGGTGTTGTCCCTCAAAATGTTTTAAAACTGTGAGGTATTGTTCCTCCCCAGGAGACCAAGTCTGGTTCATTAGAAATAAAAGTTTGATCTCACAGGTTGTGAGATCCTGGATCTGAATCCCACTGAACTATTGATATGGGTCAGAATCAACTCACTGGGGGGGGGGGGGGGGGGGGGGGGGGGGGGAGGACTGGGCCTGGACCTGCAGGTCCATGGAAAGGCTGCCGTATCACAGAAGGTGTGCTGGGAGCACACGGCCTGCAGCCAGCAGGGCTGGGTCCCCGAGAGCACAGGGCAGAGCCAGAAGGAATGCGGCCAACACGGCTGAGCCCACGCAGAGCACACGCAGAGCTGAATGCCCTGCAGCCGGGCTGTCAGTCCAGGCAGAGCCGCCTGGTAGCCCACCCACACCCCAGCCCTGCAGCCTGTGGCTGGCTACAGCACACCCCACTCTGGCCTGGCAGGCACTGATGGATATCCTGTCTGGGAGGGAAAACTGAACTATACAAATACACAAGACTCTCACAAGGCTCGCTCTCTCTCTCCTCTCCTGCAACCTGAACCATGTGAACCATCAGATCTTGTATGGTAAGCAGTTTTCCTTTCCTCTCTCTCATTCTCTCTTTCTTCTCTCTTTCTTTACCCTTTTAATCTGTTCTTTTACTCTTTTCCTTCTCTTGTGGGTAACTTAAAACCAATGAATTGTGTTTTACTAAAGCTGGTTTATTGACTGTTTGCAATAGGTGTTTTCTGTGAACTGAGTTTTTGTACTGAGTGTTTTAGTAAAATGCTTTTTTTGGTTGCATTTATTCCTGTAAAACCTTTTGCCAAAATATTTTTCTCACTAAATTAAAAGAATTTCTCTTAGAGAAAGGTGTGCGACTCTTTCTTCAGGTGCAAATTCAAGGTTATAACAAACCAAAAGGCTTTATAAAAGTCTTAAATAAAATGTAACCACTCTGGGCAGCTTATGGCTTAAAATCTGGAGTGTAACACAGGTAGATAACTATGCTGTGCAAGCATTATGCTGAAGTGCAGAGAATTTTTCAGCTGAACTGACATTTTATGCCACAAAGAGCCAACATTTCTAACAATCTAAACCATCTGCCTTTTTATATGTCCAATCACCCTGGCATCCAGTCACAAAAACAGGAAAAAAAAAAAAACAACACACAAAACTCCCTCTTCATTTGTCAGTCATTATTATCAGAATGTACGAGCCATCAGATTCTGTTTGCATTGCTCATGCAAGTATCCTCTACAGTTTCCCAGGGTGCTGCATCTGCAGTCTGAATGCATAGTACTCACTTCAAACTAGAAACAACATGCAATGCTGAATCCTTAAATCCTTCTCCACTTGGTATTTTTTTTTCTGTCACTGGCTTTTAGGGTGGAACTCCATTGGAAGCTTGCACAGGCAAAAGGCTAAAAAGAGATTTCTCTGTCAGTGACCTAATAACATCTATGAATACATGCCTTACACTGTCTGAGTATGAAGGCATCAGTTCATCTCAAATAGACTAAAAATTCATCATCCCAGATTCTCCATCAGTATAACTTGTTCGAACTGTGGCTGAAGCTGCATTCCCTTCTAGTATGCACAAAATCATAATGATCTACATTGGTTTATTCAGACAGAGGATCAAGATTGCAGAAGACTTGCTTCTGCTACCACAGCTGAGTCTGTGGGGATGCAGATTTAGCAGACTGTTTTATGCCATCTGTTGTTAAATGTATGATGTGTGTGCATTTCTTTACTTTATAAATCAGGCTGCAGTCAAGTAAGTGGTATTCCTTGTGTGCTGCTTCACTTACCAAATTGGCTATCATGTCTTTTCTGTGCTCATCACAATTTAGTCCCTCTGGACTTATGCCAGCCCAGGATGTATATGCAATTGCTCATATCTGAAGAGAAAAGGCAAGCTAGAAAAAAAAGAATAAAAAGAGAAAGTGTAAGGAAGGAATCCATGAGCTGAAGATGTATTGCTGGATTAATTCAAGGCCAAGATTTAGCTTAAAGCATAATTCATAGCAAAACAAAATAAACTGCATACTCTGAGCACAAAGGAAACAGCAACCCAGGACACTGTAATGTATGTCCAGGTCCCCTCCTATTCTCAGAGTAGCCCAGGGGTAACATATGTCCCCCTCAAAGGGGTACAAGTCACTGTAATGGAGCATCACAGTCTTCAGGAGAGGCTGTGTCTACCAGTGGCAGACAGGAGCAAAAATGTGGGTAGGAGTGAGGCAAAGTAATGGAAACATCTGAACTGTCAGAGCCTCAACCAACAGTGCTAAATAGTGACCTAATTCTAAGAAAAATATTTTATTTACAGTCAAGTATGTAATTCCAATGTGTATGCAGCACGTTTAGTGCTGCTCTGTGATGCTTTATGGCTACCATGCATTGTCTTGCCTCCAGCAGACTCCGGTTCATCTCCATGGGGAGATGTGGAGGAAGAGCCAGGAATGAGAATAATAGCTCTGGCAGCCATCACTGTGCAGATTCAGAAAAACAAGTACTAGGAAAACAGTTCAGAGAGTAACTTTCTCCTGCCTGACTCCTCACTGAATGACTAAAGATTAATACCCCAGTATGTGTTTTTACATCAGGTCTCCTTCTTTCCTTGTTTTCTCTGGTTCTTCTGATTTGCAGCCACTGCTCCCTACCTTTTCACCTTTACACTTAGCTCCCTCTCCAATGGCATCCCACATTTCTCATAGCTAAAATATGTCTGGCATATTATTGAACACCTTGACCCTATAGAGCCAAGTTTTACTGTGGTGAGCCATACACACAAGTAGAAAGTACCCTGATGAGCCAGTGGAGAATTAAGCTGCTAACAAAGTAAAACACTGGATGGAAGACAATTAATAAAGTAAGACATAACATAATACAGTTAGTGAAACAGAATGATGACACAGAATTGTCCTTCGGGACCCACTTGTCCTAGTGTAGGATTTTAGCAAGTTCCTAAGAAAGAAATCGGTTTTGAACACATTAAGGAAATCATTGAGTAACAGGACATGAAAATTACTATTGGATCATATGGTCTCTGAGGCAGGAGAATATCACACAAGCATGTGTGCCTGACCCATCACAAATGACTGACTAGTCATAAACCAAGGAACATGTTGTAAGGGACCTCCTGGCCATTAACTCCGGTCCCTTGGTCCTTTAAGCAGAACAAAAACACTCACAAAAAAAATTTAGTATGCATCATAATTACACTTTTTCTGTGCTTTCCAGCTTCTCAAATAGATTTCAAACAGGGGTGCTGACAACTTAGGCAAACAACTGTTTATTACACTGCCAAGAACCTACATTAGCTATTATCAGTTAGTTATGTCTGGATTGTTTCTCCCAAATCTCCCTCAGTTGTGAATGAACTGTACACTTCCCCAGCTGCATTTCTCATTCCTCTTTTTGCTGCCTCAAGTCATCCAGTGTGGAGGAGATTAAAGAAAAGTGTGATGATAAGGTCAGGAGTTTAAAAAGAGTTGGAGAAAATAGGTGCAAAGTGGGGTGTGGCTCCTTCCTTCTTTCCTTCCTTCTTTCCTTCCCTTGCCTGCCTGCCTCCCTTCCCTTGCCTGCCTGCCTCCCTCACTGTAGTTTAGTGCTAAGCCATCCTCACACAGGTTGAATAAAGATGCCCTTCCATTTTGAGCATCAGCTTCTGCAACCCCAGTCTGAGCTACAATGAAGTCCATCTAATTTGGGCAACCACATCTCGCCACTCATGCACTTATGCACTTGCAGCAGGGAAAAGCTCACCTATGCCTGACTTTTTCTTCTGACTTTCTGAAGTCACTTGTGATTGTATTAGTGTTACAGTGAATCACCTTTCATTACTTTTACTCTTCTAAGGTTACTTACAGAGATAAACTGGAAGTGCTTTTTAAGCTATCTAGATCCTCTATTTCTGCAATGGTTATCCATAATAGCAATGACATCATGTTTCTGCAGAATATTTTCTAAATACTGTCTTCCAAGCAAATCTGAAAAGAGTCTCTTGTGTACAGAGGTCTTAGATGACACTGCAACTTCAGTTTGACATAAAGCATCATGCAATTAACCAGCCATTATAACAAAATTAGCACTCATCTTTGTAAAATAGGCATTTCCGATCTCCTTTTAAAACAGCAAAGTACAGCGTATTTTCTAAAAGAAACAATTTTCAGGATGATTTTCTAAGTAGTATTTGACAAAGGTAATGATTAGCTTAAACAGGCACTTGTTGCTCTGTCACATTCAAAAACCTTCCATAGTTTTGCAGCTCTACCTATTTTTTTCTCTTGCCAGCCTTTGAGAGTAGGGGAGTCAAAGGGAAGAACCTCTTTTTTATCAGAAGTCAAAATCAAATTAATATTTTCAAAGGTATATTCATTATTTCTTCAGAAGCAATATGAGCAAAGATCTTTTCTCTGTCTTGTTCACTCTCAAAAAAGACCAAAAAAAAAAAATTGGGGTATTGCATTGCATTGAGCAGAGAAGTTCAGAGCTGGGAACTGAATTCTTCTCCTCTAGGAAAGGTCAGCTTGTAAATCAATCCAATACTATGCAGTGTGTGGCCAGAGCAGGAAAATAAAAGATAACCTGTTTAAAACACTTAACTCTATATTCATGATATGCCTGAAAAGCTCACCGTATTAAAGTGATTTACAAATAGCACGTGGTTGGGATAAGGATAGCAATCATCTTGCTGACAGATTTTCACACATATGTATCAATATATGTGTGTACAAACATCCATACACAAAAACTGGCTAAAGTCCAGGCTTGCAAAAGCTTTCTTTGCCCCTGAACTGATTTGTTCTTTGGTATGCAACTTTGTAGATAGAGAGCCTTATTATAAACACTGTGTTAGTGTTTGGAAAATATCTCCCAAAATTTAAAATCATAATTAGCTCTGAACTAAGCATCTCATTAATGAGTGAAATCTTTTCTTTCACTACACAAAATTATCTGATTTCTTCTGAAAAGTTCCAGGAATAGTTTCTTTTTAACCAATCTTTCTTGTGTGTAAGGGAACTCTTAATAATTTTACAGCTAAATAATTCAATTTGTATTCTAAAAGCATACACTTCTTATTCTTTGGACTTCACCATGACAGAGCATATGAAACTCTCATAAGGAAAGTAAGAGATGAGCCCTCAAGCATACTGTGGATAGAGAAGTCTTCATGACTCAAAAACAGAAGCTTTTTGAGTTGACTCAAAACAGAAGAGTGCTGGTATCACTGATTTTATAGAAAGAGGTGCTGCTGCAGAGGAGGCAGATAGATGGGACCAAAGTAATACAGCACAGGTACAATACGGGAAGAGAAGGAAGCAATAAATAAATCTCAGAAAAGCAGAGGCCATTCAGCTCCAGTCCCAAACTGACAAGGAGAGTCGTGACATGCACATGCCTGAAGCAAACAAAATTTCACAATAGCACAGCCTTAAAAAATCCACTATGAATTATGGACTTACATAAATCCACTTCAAGGAGCATGGCATCCCTTCTCCCCTCCTCAAAGGTAATGCTGGTGTGAAGCTGGATATGCCTGTGAGTACACGGAGGTGGAGGACCTGGCAGGTGCCAGGCTTTCAGATTTGGGATGTAGCACAGCATTAGACCTGTGCACGAGAGTAATTCAGCTGCAGAGCAGCAAGTAAATGTTCAGGAGACAGGTAAGCTGTACTAATTTGTTAGTACTGGTAGTGCTCGGATAGAAAAGGCTCAAGAGGGGCAGTCACACCCAAGGAAACAAGAAGGAACTACAGAAAAAGTTATTGCAATGGACGTATTTGTTAAGAGATAGAACTTGGAGAAGACTAACAGTAGTTTTAAAAGATATTCCTGGATACATGCCTTGCATTAAGTCCTTTTTGAGTCTGTGTGGTCCTGTTACATGCAATATGCATGAATGAGTTGTTTTTTTTTTCCTGTTGCTAGCTGGTTTCAATAAAGTCTAAGTAAAGAATCAGCAGTTTTCAGCATAGTGTGTGACAGAATGCATAAATCAGAAAAAATTGCTATCCAGGGGCCATGATACATACAGCTGTTAGATTGCCTTGTAACTGAGTCCAACACAAGTCACCATTTTACCATCAAAAGGAATCCAAGGTTGAATGCAGCTCTTTATTTTGTACCTCCCGGGTTTTGGGTGTTTTTTTGGTGGAGGGTGGGCAGAGAGGGGTGTGTTGGTTGGTTATTTGGGTGGTTTTATTTGTTTCTTTGGTTTTTGTTTTTCAAGATCCTGTCATATGGATCATCATAAACTACATCATACTGAGATTTGTGACCCTGGTGGTAGGATGCAAACAGGGAAAAAGGAGGAAGTGTTGACTGGAACAGTACCAGAACGATACAGTTTACAAAATCAGAAGGCTCTTTGCAATTTGTGGGACAGATTGGTCTCCAGCCCACCAACAATCCTGAAATCAGGGAATGAATGCCATGCTGCTTGGTGTGCCAGAAAGGCCTATGTGTGCTGAGGGACTGCTGTTCCTCGGGACAGACTTTAATCTGTGGCTTCCATGTTGTGATTTTATCATTGTCGAGGTTTAGATGGCTTTTGATAGGTGTATTGGCACTATTGTTTTTGCACAGTCCTCTCACATAAAAAAAAAAAAAAGCACTTTATCACTGCATACTGCCAGTCAAAAGTGCCATTATCATACATAAGGAAACAGCAAAACAAATAAAAAAACACACAAGAGTAAATTCTTGGGAGAGAGAGGAATTGCAAACACTGTATAAAACATATCCATACTTGCTCCCTTTCTGCAGTACGAAAACAATTCTCAAAGCAAAACTGGTAGCTGAACTCTGTCATCAAGAAAATTGCTTATTCACATAAAGGTGTAATGCTCAGAAAACATAAAGCCTGTTTATTGTACACTCCTTTAGCAAAGTGTTGCTGCCATGACTTCCTCTCTACTTCCGGCATATTTCCTGTTTCACTGCGTGGAGTTGACATTCATTCCCACTCATTTAGTCAAATTTGTTCTTGCTGCTGTTGTGTGCTTGTACTGTTTGCTTATACTGTTTGTTCACTGCAGGACTGGCACAAGGTGCCTGTGACTGAAGAGCTGCTAATGTTTATGAATGAGCCATTGCATACAGTAAGCAAGGCCCAGTGAAAAGCCCAGCAATATGAAATACAAAAATACTTGGTTCTTCTGCTTGTTTCCAGGTTAAATAACTTCGTTCTTCAGCATCCCACCTGTAAAAAAGCATTATGAACTCACTAAGCTAGAGGAATATGGTACTGTTCTTTTTGTGTGTGTCACATTTTCATATGCACATTGGATGCTGTAATGCATTGACTTGCTGAAGCATGTAAACAGTGTGGTTTATCTGCTTAAGAAAATGTAATTTAAAACAATCAGCAGAAGTTCAGTGGGAGAGGAAAGAGACAGCATAGAGTGCCAGAGGCGGAAACAGATTCCAACAAGGACACACTGATATACAGACAGCAGTGGTAGCACACGTGGTTTGTCCTGGGTCTCTGGGCTCAGGTACACTGCTGCAGTCACCTGGCATGCCCCCTGGACATACATCAGCACTGTTACCCTGGTTGACACAGTCCAGCTGCTCAGGTAGCATGCTGGCAACCCCCGTCTGTCCCTCTGCTTCATCTATGTCTGTAGCTGGCTCTCTCTCTGTGTTCTTTCTTCTTGTAGATGCAGGCAACACTTATGCATGAAGGCAGGGGATTGCACAGGCATGTGAGCTCTTCCATGTAAGTGGGAAGAGATATGAGCAGCTGGTGATGCTGATTATTCCATCCTTCAATCATCCTCTCTTCCCACTCATCTTTTCAAAGCATCCTCTGGGTGGCTGCAGCAGCAGGGTTGGCAAGTTGGGGAAAAAAAACCCAAACAGAAATAGAGTAAGTAATAAGCAGAGAAGCATTTATTCAGCAAAGCATGGCATTCTGAGGGCTGAGATAGTCTGCCAGGGTGGTAGGGTACAAAGATGCCTGAAATTACAGAGCAGAAAGGATCCTCTTGCTCACCTGCTTGCATTTGAGTCTAACTAACTGAACTGAGTGGAGACAGAGTAGAATGAAGATTGCTTCAGCTCTAAGCAGATCTGGTATTTTGGCAAAGCTGTAGCTCAGGATTTTTTTAAATTTTAGTTCATTTTTATTTTTTTGACAATCACTCTTTATAAAGAACTGATATGGGGAGAAGCAGACAGAACAGAATCTTAATTCTTTTACTTGCTGAGTCACTCCCTAGAGTTTTAGCAGACACTGCAGTCAGTCAGTCAGTCTACCTTCAGCCCTATTATGCTTTTTGAGTGCTCTAATATGATAAACAGGACATTAATAATTATTATATTGTTAATAATCACCATTAGTTGTATTTTCCACATTGTCAACATAGCTTGAGAGGTCCCTGAAAGCTAAGGAAGGAGTCTGGCTGGACACACGTAATTTTTCAGCGCAATTTCCTATGGAAAGCTGAGCATATTATTTCAAGTCTCCAAGACACGGAAGTAGTTTGAGACACATTTTTTAGCAGAATGGCAAAATTACTGAGCAAAGTTCTGGGGCCATTGTTCAAGTAGGTCAGAATAGATGATCTTACAGGCCTTTCCTGACCTTAAAAAAGCACTAATCTGTGAAAAATTCCTCTACTGAGGTAGGAACTAATCCACTAAGGCCTTACAGGATCATATAAATTCTTTAAAGTAATTTAATTAAAAAGCTCTCATTTTTTAACCAAGACAAAGCACATATACTCAATTCCGAAGCTGATTTGCTCAGTGAAAGAGCATTGTAGTTTTACAGTCCTCTATCCTGGGAAAAGTCAGCACTCCTAAAAATGGTGGCTTGCAAAACTTATCTTCTCATGACTGTCTTCCATTTTAATTATAGTTTTCTCTTGTGAAAATTCTGTTCTCAGGAAGCTGGTATCCAGGTAATTTATAAAAACATAAAGCACTGGCCCTAAAATTGAGCCCTGGGGAACCCCACTGGTTACTGGCTGCCAGCCTGATGTAACACCATTTACTAAAACCCTTTGAGCAGTCAGTTGCTCACACAACTTATTATGGACTTGTCTAGCTGTGTGCTAGGCAGTTTATCCAGCAGGGTACTGTGAGAGACAGTACCAAAAGCTTTGCTAAAATGAAAAACAATCCACATCTACTGGCTTCCCTTGGTCAACTAGATGAGTGACTTTGTCACAAAAGGCAATTAAGCTGGTCAAACAGGACTTTCCCCTGGGTGAACCTGTGCTGGCTGTGACCAGTGACTGCATTGTCTCTCAAGTGTTTTTCAATAAATCCCAGAATAACCTTCTCTATAATTTTACCAGGCCTGTAATTTCCAGAATCATCTTCTTACCCTTCCTGAATATCAGGACAGCATTTGCCAGGTTCCAGTTGACTGGGACCTCTCCAGACTCCCAAGACAAATGAAAAATAATGGAGAGAGGTCCTGCAACTACATCACCCAGTTCCTTCATGGGATGAATCTTATCTAGGCCCACAGCCTTAGGTGCATCCAACTGAAGCAGCAAGTCTCAAACAACTTCAGGATTGCCTGGATGTTTATCATTCCCCAAGTGACACTTCTTTCAACACTGGGCTCCAGGGATCCCAGGGCCCATCACTAGTGTTGAAGACAAAGGTGAAGGTGGCATTAAACTTCTCTGCTGTATCTACATTCCTATTTGTGAGGTAGCTGATCTCCTCAAGCAATGGACCAATGTTCTCTCTGATCCTCCTTTTGCTGTTAACATATTAAAAAAAAAAAAGGCCCTTTTTGTTGTCCGCCACAGTGTTGGCCAGCTTGAACTCTAACTGAGCTTTGGACACACAAATTTTCTCTCTGCAGAGATGAGCAGAATCTCTGTCATTCCCCCATATCATCTGTACTTGCTTTCGATGTCCATACACTTTCCTTCTCCACCTGAGTTCTAGAAGATCCCTGCTCAGCCAAGCCAACCTTCTGCCGCACTGGCTTGGCTGCCAACACTTTCAAAGTGGCTGCTCCTTTGCTCTTAAAAGACAGTTCTTAAAAACTGAGCAGCCTTTCTGGACCCAAATAACTTAAAAAAAAGAGATTCCCAAGGGGCCTTACTAATGAGCTCTTTCAGCAGCCCATAGTCTGCCCCATACAAGAAGACACTGTCAGTCAGTCATGGTTGGGCTTCGCGAACGAAGATTTGGGAAGGCTCTATCCACATTTGTTACAAGCACACTGGTGGCTTATGAGGCCAATACGAGATAGACATATCTGATTGCAAAAGGCACAGCAGAAAGACTCCTTAGATGGTATATTCTGCAAGATACGGTTCTTTCTGCGTTGCCTTTTCTTCTCGAGAGTGATCCTGCGTGTGTTCTCAAAGGAGACAGCTGCGTTATAGATGGTGTGTCTCCAGGCCTCCCGATTGGAGGCCAGAGTAGACCAGTTATGGTCAATATGGCCAAAGCTGAGATCTTGTTTCAGGGAGTCCTTGTATCTTTTCTTTAGGGCTCCTCTCATGCAACAGCCGGTGGCAAGTTCACCGTAAAGCAAGATTGTGGCAATGGATTTGCCATATGCAGGATGGAAAAAGTCCTGTCAGAGATGGACTAGTGAAGATAAAGAAGAAAACAGCTCAAATGTTATAGAAACAGAAGGTTTCAATGTGGTTTAAACATGTTTCAAAATGGCCTTTTGTATTTTCTGCAGTGTCATTGCTCCCTCTTCCCGACACCCCCTGTGAAGGACGATTGTCTCTCATACAAGGTGTCCTGGGAAGGTGTCGTGAGGTGTTTCTCATTGGTCCTTTGTTAACCCCTTCCTATTGGCTGTTGACCCTTTACCTGATGGTTTTTTCTGTGTGACCCTGAACTTGTGATTGGTCCCCTTTGACCCTCCTAAAAGCCTTATAAACCCCAACTCCACAATAAACTTCCTCTTTCGTCCGTCCCTCCCTGGTGGTCTGTGTGTGCTCCTTGCGGGGTCGCCGGACCGCGTGCTGGGGCGGGGGGAAGGGCATTCACCTCGCAGGTAATGGGGCTAGCAGCATAAGGCCTGGACGTCTCCCCCATTCTCCCCAATCCACCGTAAATGGTGCCCCGTGTGAGGACCGCCATACAAGATCTTAGGGAGGCAGTGGTCCTTCATCCTGGAGACATGCCCTGCCCATCGTAGCTGTGTTCTCATCAACATGGCCTCTATACTTGTGACAGCTGCTTGTTCTAGAACAGATGTATTGGTCACATAATCTGACCAGTGGATGTTTAGGATTGTGCGGAGGCAGCGTTGATGGAAGCGTTCTAGGAGACGCAGGTGGTGGCGGTAGATGACCCAGGATTCAGAACCATACAAGAGAGTAGACAGCACCATGGCTCTGTAAACACTGATCTTGGTGCTTTTCTTCAAGTGTTTATTACGCCGTACTCTTTTGTGGAGTTTTCCAAAAGCACTATATGCCTTTGCTAACCTGTTGTCGGACAACTACAAGAAGATGTTGTGCAATTCTTACAAATGACGTTTATCCATGTGAGGATAAGCAGCACACTGAATAAGGTAGAAAAGGGAAAAAAAGTGGGTCCTTTCTGGTCACTTCATTTTCTTATCTATCTAGGCTGAGAAACTAACTCTCACCCCAAAATAAAGAACATAAATAAAGTAATTTGATTTTACCTACTTTGTCAGTTAGAGGCAAGTTTGAGTAGAGTGTAGCGGGTGCCTGAAAGCTCTGTTCCCAAGAATATCTAGGTCAAAGGGATTAGTCTGAGCAGAAGTGAACTTAGTGATATTCCTTGCTTTGCTTAGTAATGATATCCAAGATCTGAGTCCAGGTGCACGAGGAGCTGATGTCTGACAGTCAGAAAGTTCACCCTGTAGAAGCTCCTGCTACTGCAGTATGGTATGAGAAATGATCTCTCAAGTACTGAGCAAAAAGCCTTACTGGATACTTCTCAGAAGTGAGACCAGGGAGCTTGACAAAAAGCAAAATTAATGTTACAGCAGAGGCTGGCAAGAGGAATTTGTTATAGTCTAGCCTGAATCTTGATTAAGAAATATGGAAGAATATTTGATAGTAAAATGATGGCATTGCAGACTACCCTTTTTTTAATGTCTGAATTACTCTGCTTAGGAGAATGAAACAGCCTCGAAACTGGACATTAATTTGCATTAAGGTTGCTATACAAAGGACTCACCGTGGTATGGTTTAATGTTCAAAGCAAACTGCAAAGCAGATTGGTATCTCTAAAGAGGCACTGACAATCCCTATTAATAGGGGCCCTGTCTTTTTTTTGCATCAAGAAAGAAAACGGACAGTGGAGACAAATTCATGAAGCAAAAGACTTTCAAGAACAGTTAAATACGAATTACAAATAATCCAGGCTTTAAACAATGTGACTCAAAGCAACCTTAAACACAGAAACCTTAGATTACACCCTGAGAACAAAAGTATTGCAAAATGCTTAGCTATGACATCTTCCAGTTTGTCAAGAGCCAGTAAATATAAAAGCTACAACTGAGGGTAAAGAAACAGGAAAAAATAAGGGGGCAATCTCACAGCAACAGCAATTGCTTCACATGGGACACCACCAGAACAGCAATATTGGGGTCTGCAGGTGCAAGACCATGAGACCAATGACAGAAGAGGAACTTAAAGACAACAAATTAAAAACACTGCTGCAGGGACTCTGGAATACACTGTCCCAGCAGCTTGTGTGAAAGGGCAGGGACCTGCAAGGAGAAGGCAGGCTACAGGATTGCAAGTGGAAGGCCTTCCAGACCAGCAAGGGTGTTGCCAAAGCTAGCAATCTTCCAGTGCCTTTTCCTTTCCTGCATCAGCCTGGATACAGATGGAATAATGAGCTGGTGTTTAGAAGTTATAACTCAGGTGCTAAGAGCATGCCAAAGGAACCATCCTTTTGTTGTGTGTATCCTCAGCTTTACAGGAGCCGTAGCTCAGCTGAAGTGCTCCCAGTGACAAGGGGAAGCAAACTGGCTTTCAGGATGCTCATTGTTACAGGAGATGATTGTGCCAGTTCAACCAGAGCTGAGGATGAAACCTCCATCAAAGCAAGAGAAAGAACCTCTCCTATCCTACTAGTTGCCCACTGCAGCGTTATGCTACTCTAAAATGATCTACAAGAGAAACAAGAGTGGCTTTATGCTGTTTCTCAGCAGCCCTAAAGAGTTTGAAGCTGGAAACCCCTTCACATCCCTGCCCTTCATTTTCACTGAGTCCAGTGTAGCATGAGACCTGCACTCCCAGAGCACAGCCAAAGGTACAACTTTCCTCAGCTCTTAATCAAATGGAGATATTCTATCTGGGAATAAAAAGGGATGACTTTTATTTGCTCATCTCTTGAAAACATTTTAAGAGGTACTCTAGTGAGTTCCTACCCTTTATCTGCATATCAATTATTCATTATTTTCATTAAGGAAAACCAAGCCTGCTATCTTCATGAGCATGAAAGAAATCTGTAATGTTCTCTCTCTCTCTCTCTTTCTCTCTCTCTGCCCCTCACACATTTTCATTTTGAGATTATTTTAAATCCATATATACTGAAATAGGAAATGTGTGGGTTTTATTAGGAATAAAACTTTAGGGTTTTTCCCCCCCTACTGATTTTTCATAGATTTATGGATCCATAATCATGCACGTCACAGCCTGAGGGAAATGAGGATGGAACAGGATAATAGCCCCTAAATCCCCTCCTCTAAGCACTCAGATCTTTGCTGTCAGCAAGATTAAAACGGTCAACAGCAGTCTTCATATGTCTATATCCCACACGGAGCTTTCACAACAACTGAAGTGGTGGCTGGCAGGGAGAAAAATGCAGAACCACTGCTGTGCATGATACTGCTGAGATAAAGAGAGAAGAAAACAGGATTGTCAGCCTTTGTAGTGTTGGAAAGGACTGGTGTTAGTTGCTTGATCAGGTGAATGCAAAGAAGGGAGAAGAGTAAGGAATAATAGTATGTTGCAGTTTAACATGCAGCGAGAGTTTCCCTTCCTGAAATGTAAAGGCAGAGAGGGGGAAGCACCAAACATCCTCCCACAGCTCAACAAGGGGAAGGATAACGAAGGCATGCATGTAGACAAGCAGAGTGGTTTTTCTGCTAACGCTCCCTTGAATACCCAGTCCCTATTGCTACTGGGACCTGAGGGGAATTACAACTATTATGTGGATGATGAAGATGAGGAAGACGAAGAGAAAGAACAAGGAAAATGGCTAAGTGAAGATGCATTTAAGGGAGAAAACAAGGCCCCATCATTCATTCCTTGTTCTCCTGCCCCGGCCACAGCGTCTGCTCCATCCATGTTGAACATCAACGTTGGCGGCCAAAGCTACCGTCTCACCTACCAGGCAGTGGCCATCTATCCCAAGACCCGCCTGGGCCGCCTGGCCACCTGCACTGACCGTCGTTGCCAGCTGGGCCTGTGCGATGACTATGCTGCCCAGGTTGATGAGTATTTCTTTGACCGGGACCCAGCTGTCTTCCAGTTGGTGTACAACTTCTATGCCTCGGGGGTGCTGCGTGTGCGAGACGAGCTGTGCCCCTGTAGCTTCCTGGAGGAGCTGAGTTACTGGGGTGTGCGTCTCAAATACACCCCTCGCTGTTGCCGCATCTGCTTCGAGGAGCGCCGTGACGAGCTGAGAGAACAGCTGAAGGTCCAGCGGGAGCTGCGGTCCCAGGCAGAGGCTGAGGAGAACGAGCAGCTCTTCCACCACATGCGCTACTATGGTCCCCAACGTTGGCGCCTCTGGAACCTCATGGAGAAGCCCTTCTCCTCTGTCACCGCCAAGGTGATGGCAGTGGCCTCCAGCTTCTTTGTGCTCATCTCCGTGGTGGCCCTGGCACTCAACACTGTGGAGGAGATGCAGCAGGTAGACTGGAAGAGCGGGGATAGCCGGCCTGTCTTGGAGCACATTGAGACCCTGTGCATTGCATTCTTCACACTGGAGTACCTGCTGCGCTTGGTCTCTACCCCAGACCTACGCCGCTTTGCCAGCAGCGCCCTCAATGCGGTAGACCTCATTGCCATCCTGCCCCTCTATCTGCAGCTGCTGCTCGAATGCTTTACTGATGATGACCAGCCCCGGGGTCGAGGCTCTCAGCATGAGCACGATATCGAGAAGGTGGGACGGGTGGGCAAGGTAGGACAAGTGCTTCGCATCATGCGCCTCATGCGCATCTTCCGCATCCTCAAGCTGGCCCGCCACTCCACAGGGCTGCGTGCCTTCGGCTTTACCTTGCGCCAGTGCTACCAGCAGGTGGGCTGTCTTTTGCTCTTCATTGCTATGGGGATCTTTGCCTTCTCCGCCATGGTCTACACAGTGGAGCATGACGTCTCCAGTACCAACTTCACCAGCATTCCCCATGCTTGGTGGTGGGCTGCTGTAAGTAAACACATCTTACTTTGCTGGGTATCCAGAGGCCCCCCTTCCCTTACCCTCCCCTTCCTTGCTGAAGCTGCTGGCAGCCTTGAAAACAACAGGCTCAGATCAGTGAACATCTGCTCTGAATTCTGAGCTTACAGGACATATGCACTCACTCACACACACAAGCATGCACTCATTCACCTCTGTAGTAAGCTTAAAGGCTTAATCAGGCAGGAAGTGTTGAAATTGCCATCTCTCCAAGTGCAGGAAGTATTTGCACTTTTAAAGAAGAAACAGGCAAAGAGATGGGAAAGAAAAGATTTCCCCATTTAATGCCATTGTCAGTGTTGCCAAAAACAAAAGGAAGGAAAACAAAAATGAATGCATCAGGCTATCTGGTTGCAGGTGGACACAGGATTTTCATTCTTATTCTATTTGCAGATCTTCTGTGATCCATCATACAACTGCAAGATGATAAGACATAGTTTATTAACTATTGTCAGGTCACTCAAACTTTAAAAGCGAAAACTGTCCCAGAGCTCTGGTTGTTAAAGATGCATCAGAACCAACAGTTGTTTTACACAAGAGAGTGTGTTCTGTTGTGCTGCAGATGTGTGTATCTATAGCATTCTGGATGAAAACAGGGGGTAGCTAGGCATTGCAGATGCTGAGGGGAGGCAAAGGGTCTCTATCTTGGCCACCCATAACCCTAAGACACAGACATTTATGTAGGGCCCCAGGACTGAGCCCTGGGCATGGCTATGGGTCTAGCTCTGTCCCAGTCACTTCCCCGGAGAAAGAAGCCCATGCAAATGGACTGGATAGGAGTCAGAACATCTCATGCTGGTTGATCAGCATAGACACTGGGTGCTGGAGCTGCGTATGGGGCCCACAGAACAGTAATCCCAGCCCATCCAAGGTCACTTCTCCTGGCCAGCAGTCCTGGAGCCCACAGTCTGCACTTCTGCTGCAGCAATGACCAATGAGGTGTGGTGGTTTACCACACATATGTTCATAGTGATTCAGCTCATGGCAGAAAAACTGGCCCTACAGACACACATAGACATTTACATATGCACACGCATATATGTACCAGTGCTGAATATCCTTTAAGCCGGGCCATGGGAAGGATGGAAAAATCAGTGAATAAAGGAAAGGGTCCTGTAATGTGACCTTTGCAGATCATCTGTAAGTGATATATACAGGTTATGAAAACATTCATGCTTCATACATTGCTAGAATAAGGACATCAGCCTTATGTTTTGTTTTCTGAACATGCAGGTTATATGCAAAATCTTTTGGGCTCATTTCTGCAAACTGTTGATACTGTAATCATTTAGATATTCCTAAGAAACTTATATGACTGTGAAAAAGGCCTATTTAGCTGAGTAAGTTTCTTCAAAACAGAAGCTGTAGCATGCACATTGCAATTCCAAGGCATGAAACACTTTTTAAAGGCTATCTGTTCTTTAAGACTGCAAATTAAATATCTGGATCACTCAAATTTTATTAAAATCCAACAGTGTTCACAGTCTCCCACATGCAAGAGAAGAAGTATCCCTCCTAAACTGTTACAGGCAATGTATAA
This sequence comes from Pipra filicauda, assembly GCF_003945595.2. Taxonomy (NCBI): domain Eukaryota; kingdom Metazoa; phylum Chordata; class Aves; order Passeriformes; family Pipridae; genus Pipra; species Pipra filicauda. The sequence continues at coordinate 2,368,020 of NW_024104487.1, read as the reverse complement.
GACTATGCCAGTGGAACAGAGCCTCATCAGAGGATAATGATTTTCTCCTGGCTGGTAGAGATAAACATCTTGCCTTCATCTCAGTATTTATTTTTGGAGATATTTATCCTGTATTATCATTCAAATCCAGTGACTTAATTTCCATTAAAGCAAGTGACTAATCCTTTTTATTCCACAGGAAGCACCAGGTGCATCCTACAAATGTGCTCACCCAATGCTGTTTCATGCACCCTAATGCTTTCTTCACTGGAAATAACATTTTATTTAGGATGTTAGAGGATGGCAGGCTGCACACTGTGACCTTCCAAAGACTTATTTATTTATTCATTCTGAAGCCACTTACTGTGGCTAAAGTCACAAGGGCATTACAGTGAAAGTCCTACAGCCTGTGGTTGACTTCTGCCAGAGATTTCGTTACTGTTTCAGGGATACACACAGTGTGTTGAGACACACTGTGAAAAAAAATAAATAAAATTCACTGGCTGAAAAAGTCTCTAGTCTCTTGCACTGACTAGAAAGTGCCAGGTGGCAAAAGCCTGCAAGTTTTACCTGCCAGAGAAAAGTAAGTTATATTTACTAAATGTAAAAATTATAAAAAAATCAAGATGTGTGCAGTGGAAGTATCTAAATTAGGAGTTATTTTATGCTGACTGTTTGGGAGTACATAATTCATATGTAGCATCCCCATAATCAAACACCCATGAATTTTTGAAACGGAATTTTACAGTGAAAGTATCATAGTACTTGGTATAGTATGGGGCTGAGAAGAAAAATGTCTGTGAAACTATGCAGACAATATAATGGCAAAGTGTACAGATTCATAGAAAACAGATACACTAAATACCACCACTCTCAAAGAAAACAAAACAAAACAAAACAAAAAACAACAGCAACCAAACGCAAAACATTTTAAACAACCCCCAGTTACTTCTTCAAAAGGGAATTCAGCAAAAATTTCCCACCTGGGTACCCACTTAGCACTATTAATATATATGTTGCAAGCATATATTGCAAGCAAAAAATTCCAGGCTACAGTTCCTTGTAGGTATGTTATCATTAAAGAGGATTTTATCTAGAAACTTCAGAGTCCTGGATCACTTCTTCCTATAGTGCAAATATTATGAAATTACATTTCACAATTAGCTGAAGATTTTCATGTGTTTTGCATTAGTTCCTACAATATATATGACAAACACAGGTAAAACCCAAAATATAACCCACGAACTGAGTCCCAAATACTGGGGTTTATCAGCACACTGGATTTAGAAACAGGGTATCTGTTCAAAGTGATATAAGGGAGCAAGGTTGCAGCTATCGGTGGATTTGCATGGTCAGGGAGTCCCATCTATTCTCTCACTGCATCCAAGCAAACTCACCTTCTGGACAGGCTGCTGTGGAAATTGTTTGGAAATTTCCTCTGCAGGGCAAAGCTTCTAAAAATCCTCCTAAATGGTATCTAATCATTGTCTTTCTTTACTTCATGGGAGAGAATTTTTTAAAAAGGCATATTTTCCATAAGATGGATGGTACAGAAAAGAAAGGCATTACAGAGTATTTCAGACTTGCGATGCAAAGTAAAAAACCACTAACTTTAAAATTGTCCCTGATCAGTGAACATATCTGTTTGTATATTTCTTCCCAGCTAATAAGCTGAATGTCGATTTGCCTGTAGGTCAGCATCTCTACAGTGGGATATGGTGATATGTGTCCAGAAACTCACCTTGGTCGCCTGTTTGCTTTCCTCTGCATTGCTTTTGGAATAATCCTGAATGGCATGCCCATCTCCATCCTCTACAACAAATTCTCAGACTATTACAGCAAGCTGAAGGCTTACGAGTACACAGCTCTCAAGAAAGAAAGAGGGAAGGTTGACTTCACACGGAGAGCCATGAAGAAAATATCTGAGTGCTGTGGAGAAGGTGCAACCCACCCTTTGTCACACCAATGATACAGCTTGTGCTTTGGGTATTGGGAGGAAATGGAGAAGCTGAAGGAGAAAGAAGAAAAACAGATCAGCCAAGCTAAGCGAAGATAAACTGAAGAGGCCAAAAGTAACAGAAGTAGATGGTGAAACCTGTTTTGAAGGGGGTTGTTTTCAAAACTAAAAAGGTTCAGATTATGACTTTTTTTTTTTTTAAACTTTGCTATATGGTGAGTAGAACTAAAGTGCTCATCAACTCTCTGAAATTACCTTCTTCAGATTAACCATTCAGAAACTCTGAATTCAACCTACACGAAGAATCTAGCCTCCTGCTACTGATTAGACTGGCAATAAAGACCCACCCTAATAGTACCAAAGGAAAACAAACTGCTGTCATTAAGGGTCAGCCACCTCACTGCTGTCAAGGCAGTCTCAAAAATGGATCAAATAGAATACCTGATATACTGATTGCATTGCTTAAATTGGTTTCACATCAGCTTTCAAATCCAGGAAAACAGCCTAGAGCACTTACCTAAATATTAGCAGCAGCTACACTCCTTAAGATTTCAGCTTCTGTTTCCACTGTCAGATAGCTATGCTTCACTCTTCCTATTTTATTTTTCAGATGCAGCCCTGCAAATTATTCCTATTTTCATATCCAAGCAAGCAATACACTGCTTTCAGCATTCCCTCCATCACCACACCCATAACCATATTTCATTGTGACAAGAACTAGTGAAGAATTCTGGAGTTTGAGTTGATAAATCTCATTGATCAATTTTGAAAACGTTTTTAAACACAAATCTTTTTAGGTGTAGTATTAAATAATAATCTAAATTTATTTTACAGTATTTAACGTATCTATTTATTGAATTGTTAGAATAATAGGCCTGTCATGGGACATAAGTGTTAAAGCAGCATTTAAAAAGGAATTAAATCAAATTAAATATGTAATGGATAGTATCTCATAAAGTCTGTTGATCACAAAGGATCTTATCAGAAGTTATCTGTAAACAATTTTAAATATAGTTTAAAGTCAAGATACTTTATCTAGTACATACAGCCATTAGGGACATAATTCTGACACTTAGCTCACCCTCAAGGGTACCTTGTGTCCTAAGATTACTGGGTCTCCTTGCACAGCTGGATGTGATTTTTCATGTGTCTAAACTTCCCCCCAAACCTACAAAACAAATAAAAATTACAATTAAATGGAATCACAGTTTCATATATTAATTCACAGCAAATCAGGAATATTCCTTTTACATAAGAGCAGTCATACCAACTTAGAAATAGTAAGCTGAATAACAGATCTGAAAGAAAAATTACTTTATTGATAATTAGATACAAAGAGCCTTAAGAAAAAAAGTGTCACGAAAAGGAGCAATCACCGATATGACCCATGGCTGTTAGTCAGCAGCACTCCTGTTGCAAAGCATCCTGATGACAGGGATGCATTTTAAAACTCTTGAACTCTCACGTTTTGTCTGTGCTACCCTGCTGAATGCAAATGGCTGCATTCAAGTCTCAGGACCACAAGGGAGACAATGGTGTGAAGCTCACTCTGGGACAGCTGAGGGTGAAAAAGTTCATTAATTTTGCTCTGTCCATGTGAATTGTGTCAAGCATGGGGACATTTCTCCTTTCAATGGTGAGAAGGTAATTAGTAACCAACTTGCTCTTCTCATTCTTTACCTCCAGACAAACGTATCATAAGCCCATCTGTCATTTTGTTCTTTAGGAATGACAGGCAGCACATTGTGTGCTGATCAGCTCTGTTAAAAGCTAAACCATGTCTTTAAGGCACAGCTGAGCCCTGGGAGTTCAATGTGATAGATGTTTGCTGCTCTGGACTGCACACAATGCAGCAGGCACAATCCTGGCACTCACTGAGAAGAATAGGTGCTTTACTTTGGCTCTAGGGACAGTATGAATTTGTATGGCCCTTCTGCACAGCAACAAGAGGACAAGAAGCTTCCAGAAACCACAGGAAACCACTTACTGCAGTTGAGTGAGGTGGGAGGTTACAAGCATGCAAAAACACAATTATGCTTTATTTTCAGCATGCAGCTGGAGTTAGATCCCTTAAAAGGACTTAAACCCCGGTGATTACCCAACTTTCCAAGATACTGGACACTTTAATTTTTTGCTGAAGGAATGACCATGCAGATGGGATGCAGACGCTCAGCTCTGCATGACAGGCTCAGTAGCTTCTTGCCACCTACAGAAATTGAAAGCCTGAACACTTATTCTGCTGAGACTGGACTTCATCACAGGCTCAGACCTGACAGAAATCACTATTTTCCACCCCACTTGTGTCACCTGCAGGACCCATTCAAGTAGATGTTTTTCAAGACATGTCAAGGAATAGGCTTTCCACAAAAAACACGAGCAGAAGAAAAGGAAGTCTTGTCTCTTTTAATGAGGAGTCAGAATTCAATGTCCTTGGCAAGTGCTTTCTTACCTGTCCAACAAGATTTTAATGCACAAGTCCCATAACACTGCTATAACCACTCAAGTACAGCTTGGAGAGAGTCTCCTGCACCCCTCTAGCTGAATCTGTTCCATTTGCACCAGGTAAATAATGGCCCAATGTCACAAGGTGACAGTAAAAGACCATAGAGCTTGGTGTTTCCAGCACTCATCTGGGTGCAAAGCTGTGGGTCACAGACCCTGCTTCAGCAAAAAAGCTATGAAAGTACCCTGACCAAGCAGCAAAATCTTCCCAAACTTACGGTCTCCTCTGGCCCAAACAATTTTTAGTTGACAACTTTAGTCTGGAAGGACTCCAGAGTCAGTCCCCATACACTACAGCCACATGAAGGTAAAATGCTTACTTGGAGAACGCTACAGGCTCATGGCTATGGGCAAAAACACTGACGGACACAGAGGAGAACAATTTCTGTCCCCATAGAAGGAGATACTGTAACCAGTTACCACCAGGTCCCATCTGGGTGCACTGAGCACCAAGGTCATCACACTTTGGGCAGCTCAGCTTACCCAGCACCTGCCCTACCCTCTTTTCTCAATGCACTTTGCATCCTCATCCCTCTGCCATCCAGCCCCACCAGCTTTGGGACCATCTTGATTGCTCTGTGCACTGATTCATCACAAAAATGTGACTGTTTGGGGGTGCATGGGTAGATTCTCACTTGATTCACGACCAAGCTCAATGCCAAAAGCTCTGATTAACACCTAGAGCTGGCACGAGATACATGGTAGCCATTTCTGGCTATGAAACACTAAGCACAAGACTACATGAAGTTCCTGGTTATTGTTTTGTAATTACCTGACTCCCCTGCCCTGCTGCACTGAGGAGGTGAACCAGTCCTTAGTGGAGTAAAGCGCTTTCCAGAAAACCAGAAGTTAGTCCTTGGTAGGTTTTTTTTTTCAGGCAAAACTCATCATTTTGTTCTCTGGATTACCTTATCCAGCTTTCTGCCTTGTGGCTTAACTGATCTTATTTTATGGGTAACAAGCATAAGTGTGTGCATTTCAACAGGAAAGAGTATGCCTAAAGTTGAGGTATGACTACACCAGTCAGACATTGCCTGGATTGCCCAAAGCTGTGTTAGTGCCAGCACTTTCTGTGTGGATGGTCCTCCCATAAAGTCCTCTCCTGCTGTGAGAGTCCGTCTGAGGCTCATACCATACAAAGTGGACCTCCAGCCAGCTCAGAGGAAGGAACGAGTTCATATTCCCACAGAACAAACTTCTGAAAACCTGCAAAAGGCTGTGCAAAACCAGCTGGTTTTCAAAGAGGATGTAGCATTTTTGCCATTTTTTTGTTAACACAATGTTTCCCGCTGAGAAGGATTCAATTTATTCTGCCACATTCACTAAGACCTTCAATGGCATTATCACCATCCCTAGATTACTCAAAGGAAAGAGTCAAGTAGTACACATGACAACACCCAGAAACAATGCAGGAGTCGTGATTGTCTTAGTTACTTGAATGCCATAGGGCTTTGACAGTCAAAAGGTTTTAAAATAACACATCAAGGGAAAATATTAAACACAACAAATATGGGCTATACTATTAAAGTAGATAGGTCTTGTTTTATGAGATGCTGATTTGGCATAAGTAAGGTTTTGGGGAAACAGGGTGGAGGATTCTCTAACCACTGAGAAATTAAAAATCGCTCTGAATATGGTCATGATAAAGTCTTCTGTTTTAACTAACTGCAGACATTAATGAGACCCAGAGGGAGAAGGAAAATATGTTCTATCATTATGTTTCACTACAGACTTAGTAACCATGGTGTGTCTCTGTTAGACAAAGAAACAGTCAGTTTATCTGGACGGCCTGCCTTCATTTCAGGAGAACTAAGTATTATTTCTTCTTCTTAATTTAGGCCAGGGAATTACTGGGGAAAGAAAGAGGGGTGAAAAAGAAAAGAACAGGAAAAAAAAAAAAAAAAAAGAAAAAAGAAAAAAGGAGTAAAAAGAGAGCATTAAAAAAAAAAAGAAAAAAAAATGTGGGGGGTGGTAGAAATCTAGTCTGTCTTTACATGAGACAGTGGAAAGAATTCCAATTAGAATTTGCTTCTGCACAAATCCTTGTCTTAGAAGAACATCATTTTTTCAATTCAGCTCAGCAGCTGTTTGCTTTTCTCATTCAGAAAGATAGCACTTACAGGGATAGCTACAGTAAACCACAGATTAATAGGCATCTGGTACTACTCCCAGGCTTCTAATGCAAATAGCAATATTCAGTCTTTAAATATGTAAAACTTTAAAGATTATCAACTAGGAATACTTCAACATTTTTGATTATCAACTAGGAATAACGCAATGTTTTTGAAGAAAAATAATGGCTGTCAATAAGATTAGGAAAGAAAAATTTCAACGGTTTAGAAGATTCTGGTTTTATGTTACGTAAAAATACGCTTATCGACTATTACAAAACCTTTATTGACTTCTTTATTTGTTAGTATAGAAATTACATGCCATTTGACTGTAATCCAGCTCCTTATCTAGGACTGAAAAAGGGAAAGGTCAGCGCTAGTTTTTATGTACTTAGGCAATTTAATGGAAATATGCTGAGAAAAATTAAAGCTTTCTACAAGTAGGTCCTGAGATAGAGATTACTGAGGTTTTAAATAAAACTTGTCACAGTCTAATTCTACTCTATAAAATTACTCTGTACTGTCATTCTAACTTCTAAAGTGGATTTGCTCCATTTATAAGCAAAAGATTTTGACCCCTGTTAATAACCAGATAAGCAAGTACCATACTATAAAGTCAGTCTTTTGCTACCACTTAATAATTGTTCTTCAGGCCACCAACACTCTTTCCTTCACCAGTTCTGGCAGATGGGGGTGGTTGGGGAGGGTGGGCAGGGACAGGGACGACAATGACACAGGACCACAGACCACACAACAAGCAAGCAAAAAACAAAAACAAAAACAAAACCAACACCAAAACCAGTAAGTTCCAGAAATTTAGGAAAATTCAGGAAATCACAGGCAGGTGGCGACAGCACATTTCTTTGTAATGGGGAGCTGACACGCCCTTTAGGCAGGGCAAGGTAGCTGGGTGGGTATCCTAGTGGGAAATACAGCCCCTCATACAGAAAACTGCTCACTGCTGCCACTCAGAGGTTACAGGCTGCCAGATTCCCCTTTTCCTTAAAAATATCTGGTGCTTGCTACCTGCTGTGCTACCTAGCTGTGCTGCATCTTTCTCAGGTGCAGAGTGTACCAAAAGCCTGGAGTCCTGTTACCAAGGGTAGAGTGTTTACAGTAACGTGAAAGTTCAACCATTTTCAACTATTTTGAAGAGAAATAATTCAGACATATCTCAAACATGTCTTTCTGCTGCCCACTATCAAAAAATACAGAATTTGAAAGAGGCTTTAAATATTTTAACCTCTTCAGACAGAGAAAAAAGGACAGAAAAAATGCTTACATGGAAGAACAGGTGGCATCAATTTGTAAAACAGCCTCTGAAAGCATTTCAACCACAAGAATGACTGCCTTGAAAACTGGTGCCATCACCACTGTGAAGATGACTTAATAGCAAATGTTGTGGCAATCGATCTTCTTCATCTAACCACACTCTGTGAGCAGAAACTTCAATGACTATAACATATTGAACCAATATTACCTTAATACTCTTTTCCATAAAAAATAGTTTTTTGGGGATGCTTTTAATTCAGTACATCTTTGAAATGAAAACCCTAGTTTGTTTTTTTCTTTTGTTCTCCTTTTTTTTTGTTTGGTTTTCTTTTTTTCCCCACAAGTAACTTATTTACCTCTGTTTTGCAAACAAATAAAAACATTCTGATGACTTTTTAGTTCAATGCTTCTAGCACCTATTTGTACATGCCTGTATACCTGGAAGTCTGTCAGCTCCCTCCTCTGTGCTTTCTATTTCTTTTTTATTTATTCTAATAAAAGATGTAATCCACATAGACACACTCCAGTTATATCACAGACTGACAAGTACAGGAATGACAGGCAGAACCAGCTGTGGGGAAGACAGGGAAAATTAGAGAATCTGTAAGATTTTTACATTTTGTAAAGCAGGTAACTGTATTTGTAAGACATGTTCTGATTGAAAGAGATATAAATCCAACAATTAAAACCATCTTCCATAACAGCAGATCAAGATGGTTAACCCACTTCAACTAGTATGGCCCTTGACAAAACTTTAATACTACAAGAGAAAAATCACAAAGACATATAATGTTAAGTTGGGGATATGCAAGGAATTACTGCTATTAACTGAATTTAACGCACATATTTTCCAGTTTTCCAGCCATTAGTAACTTTCCCTTCCCTTAATCCCTCCCCATACTACAACTTGTAAATTCTACTACTGGCTACTTTGGATGCTACAGCCTTTGCACACTTCTAAAAGAAAAAAAATCATGTCAAGAAAAGCTTGAACTGCTGAAATTTGCAGTTATAAGGATGGGAGAAAAGGTTGACGACCCGGTTATGATAGAATAGTATTTTTAAAATAGCAGTGAATGCTCTTCTTTACTAGGTGGTTAATAAAACAGTATCTACCATTTATAGATCTTAAAAAAGGTTCCATATCCTAAAAGACCAGGGTCTCAAAACAAAACACACAAAAAAACCCTTATAAATGGAAAGTTCAACTTACATAATGGAGCATGTAAGGGAAAATGGAAAAGTTTTAAACCCCAATTAGAAAACAGGAAAACTGATGGAATAATTTCGTTAAGAGTACATGAACTTCTGTGTTTTGAGAAAGCAGATGAGGAATGTTGTACACACTAGTGAGGCAAAACGGATGAGTTTTGACAGTGACCTTTAATTTGACAATGCCAACTGTCTAATGGACACTACAGATTTCTAAGAAATCAGAAGGAAATGTGTCTTGATTTACTGCAATGAACACTTGCATGAATCTGTTTTAAAGATGTAAGAAATTAAAAAAGCCCTAATTTTAATGTTTGATTAGTACCATTTAATTTTTTAGACATGACACAATAATAGCAAGAACATTTGGCAGAAACCCTAAGTACCAAAGGGTGTGCATACATGGATATGGCTTTGTGTCCATTCCAACAGGTCTACAGTCCAACTAAACAAGAGATGGACAGGAGTAAGAAAGAAAATCTGCCTGCAATGTGTATAGTGTCCCACAACATTCCCCCTTTATTTCCAGTTAAGTCCATCATTCTGCACTTTCTGCTGACCCCACTTTTTCCTCAGTTCTGCACCCAGACATAAACTCAAGAGTCATTGTGTACATTTTCTGCTTTTGAAGAAAAGGTAAGTTGGTGAAGAGTCAGTGGAAAAGCAAAGTACTGCTTGCTCTTGATAGATCCTGCTGTCAGCAGCAAAGGGGAATGCTGGTTCTTCTGTACCTTAATCCAAGCACTATTAAGGTGCAACGGTACCTGTGCGTATGCCCCTTTTTCCAAGTCAATGGATACTACCAAGGAAAGGGGTCCTCTGTCTTCTAAGAATGAAAAATTAAACAATTATCACCACCTTTTCTGTCCTAGACTGTCCTAGCATTCACAATGATTAAACATTGGTGGTTCACACTCCAGCTTCTGTTATGTAAAGTGAGAGGTGTTGGCTCTGGATGGCCACAGGGGACAGTCACTTCACTTCGAGACAACGGCTTTAAAACAAATGCCCCATAATTGCTGGCACAGCCTTTCTTCTGAGCGAGTAGCCGACACAAACACTTACTTGCTGCATTTGCACTTCCGTTGTCTTCTTGGCAATAACACAATCACTACTAGCTATACTAAGATGTGGGCAATAATTTGATCAGTTTGGAAAACCTGAATTAGGCAAAAATCCTTGTCAAGTACATTTTAAAAAAATAAAAAAGACACTCTTAAAAAAATCAAACCATTTTTGTTTCATAAGCTTTAAAGATTTTACTTCTCAGCCTTCACACAGCCACAGAGTTAGATCAGGACAGAAATGGCACTGCATCCAACCAGCTTCTTCAGTGCAAAAAAATAGACTACTCTCTCATACACCTTAAGCCACTTAAACAACCTTTGTACTCACACAGCCTCTCCTTCTATTAAGGCCATTTCAGAATTTGGTTTCAACTGACATTAAAGACACACCTTAACAGCAAAATTTATGTTCTACCCCTGGTAGGAAAATAGTGTTGTCTATAGCATAACCTAAACTGATGTCTACTTAAGTGAGAGTGGCATTTCTCAGTTTGTGGTAAGGAAAATTAGCAGTCATCACTCCAAATTACTACACATAACTTAAAATAAACCATACATGTAGACTCAAAAATGCAAATTAACTGCCTGGTACACATCCAGTTAGAGCAACCATAATTAAAGAACACAATCAAAGCATCACACCAAATCCAGGTAAGCAGATATTTGCAAGACTTTTTACTTTCAGTTTTTTAACACTTTCTCTAGCTACGACTTAATGTCACTGCTCCCTGTAATCTTTGATTGGAAGTATATCTGCGCCAGATTCTAAGCATTAATTTATTCCCCTCAATAACCCAAAAATTCAGAGGGGCTGTACCAGATTTGTTTTCTGCTGTTTTAGTCTGCCACTAATTAGTCAGTCACAAATCTGTTGCATATTTTTTTCAGGCTGGGTTTTTTGGCAGTAACTGAGACTTCTTTAGAAGCAGCTCACTACAGTTTAAATTCATTATCTGTTGCTAATTAAAACAATGTTTTATTGTCACAAAAGAAAATCCTGTTACAGAAACTAAGGAGCTGCAATCTTCAGTAACTGAGAAGATGTGTTTACAAGCAGGAACACTTAATGCCAGTGCCAATCGGGTCTAATTGGGATTAACCTTTCAGTACTTACAATTACTGGTAAGCTTAGGTGGAATTAGAGGGGAGCACAGTCAGCAAGTAAATCAAGAGATGCAAAAAAACAATGTTAGAAACCCTTTTCCTAACTATAACATTTATCTACTGGTCAAACTACCTAAGTGAACTATGAATTACAATTGGGTTTATGATTATTTCTATAAATTTGCTTATTTGAGTATCTTGTAATTTTTTTGTACTAAGAAATACTGCCCCCAGACAAGACCAGTGAGAAGCAATTGATTACTTACTAAGATGAAACTGCATTTCACTGCTTTAACTATTTATACTAAAGCATACAGATCTAGAAAATGTACTAAATTCCAGCACCTGACTGGCACTGGCATTAAGTATTCCTGCTTGTAAACACATCTTCTCAGTTACTGAAGATTGTAGCTCCTTAGTTTCTGTGACAGGATTTTCTTTTGTGACAATAAAACGGATCGTTTTAGTTAGCAACAGATACTGAATTTAAACCGTGGTGAATTGTTTCTAAAGAAGTCTCAGTTACTGCCAGAAAAACCCAAGCTGAATGAAATATGCAACAGATTTATGATGAATAATTACAGAATCACAGATTGGGTCAGGTTGGAAGGGACCACAGTGGGGTCATCTGGTCCAACCTCCCTGCTCAACCACGGTCATCCTAGAGCACATGGCACAGGATTGCATCCAGATGGTTCTTGAGTATCTCCAGTGAGGGAGACTCCACAACTTCTCTGGACAATCTGTTCCAAGTGCTCAGTCACCTACACAGAAAAGAAGTTCTTCCTCATGTTCAAGTGGAACTTCCTGTGCATCAGTTTCTGCTCTTTGACTCTTCTCCTATGGCTCGGCACCACTGAGAAGAGCCTTGATCCATCCTCTTGACACCCTCCCTTGAGATACTGATAAGACATTGGTGAGATCCCCTCTCAGGTGTTTCTTCTTGAGGCTGAACAGGCCCAGCTCCTTCAGCTCTTCCTCATAACATCAACTTTGTAGCTTTATTAGCAGTAGAACAAAACAGGGAGCAAAAAAAAATTATACAACCCTTTTAAATTTTTGGCTTATTGAGGGGGATAATCTAATCCTTAAAATCTGGCACAGACATACTTCCAATTGAGAGGATTTCAGGGAGCAATGAGAATATCATAGCTAGAGAACGTGTTAAAAAACTGAATAGCAAAAAGCCACATTAAGAATGTCTGCTGACAAGGATCTGATGTGATGCTTTGATTGTGTGCTTTACTGTCAGGGCCATAGAGGTGTGCCCTGGGGAACGAGAGTATTTTACCTCATGCTAAGCATGCAAGTCTGAGTTTCAGACTGGGTAATCTGATTGTGAAGTGTGCTGAGCACTGCACTTCCCAACGGACTGCACAAGTAGGGGTGATCATCATGAACTCTGTTCATAAACACAGTAACTGAGGAGAATGATTTCAAGTATGTAAAATACAGGAACTTAAACCAGTTTACTTAACTACTGGTAACCTTCAGGTAGTTGCATGGTACTTTACCTTGTGGAAGCTGTATCTTGGGAGAAGTAATGGCTAACTATCTGCTATTAAAAATGAAGCCACATTTTATCATGCTAATCAACAGTGAAGAACGCCTCCTGCTGCTGGAGATTTAATTAACTGGTCTCTCTGTGTGGATTAGTCTATCATCATGGCATTGAACACCAGCAGGGTGGGTATTCTATAAAAGCCCTAAGAAGAAAGCTTTGGATTTTTTTCTAAAAGAAAATATTGGTTTGATTTTTCTTGATCAAAATAGGGTACAGGAGAAATCAATAGGATACTTATTTGATATCATGCAGAAGTAAATTCATCCCTCCTCCATTACAACGAAGAAACTTGGGGTTTTTTCAGGGCTTAAAAGTGTGTACTTCTCAGAAGACTTAAGTAAAACAAAACTGAACTGTGGTCCATTGAAACAGTCAGCTGCTCCCTCAGGACCTTCTCTGAAAAAGGTCAGACGCTGTTTTCATTCTATTCTTGTTAGTTCTTGATGATGGAAGGCCTCCATCACAGGGTAAGAATGGAACTTGAATTGTTTTCCTTGTTTGTTTTTTTGAGGAAATCAGGAGGGAAGGGGATTAAGAACAAGCGTATTTGCCTGTACACAATATCTCCAGAACAGATGCTTGTGTTTCTATGGTAACCATGACAACATATGTGCAAATTTTAACAGGACTCAAAACATTTTTGAGCAAGTTATCAGAAAAGATTTAACTTCTTGATTATATGTTCAGAAGTTTCCAGTAGCTCTTATATCTTCTTCAGATTTCAATCTCTGAGAACAATCTACTGTGCACAACAGAATGAGTACAATGACCAGTTGTTTTAGAAATTATTTAATATACAAATGCATACACTGCTTCTTTCAACAACCATGATGTAAAATCTTACCAAATCTCAGTGGATTGCACTGATGTAAATAATAATTTTATCTCCATTTACATTAGGAAGTCAATTTCTCCAGTAGTGCTTCTATTCCTTTTACATTTTTATTCTGCTTCAGCTTTGGGATGAGCTTTTTCAGTCCTTTTTTGACTGTATTTGCCACTTTTTCATCAGTGCTCCGGAGAAGGCTACAAGAAACAGGAAAAATTACAGGATGTCAAAGGTCATAGGAAAAGAAGCTGTCCATGTAAGGAAACAATAACTATTTAGGAAGAATATAGTTCAGGCCAGATTCTGTCACTTCCTCTTATAAAAAGATGTAAAACATTCCAAACAGTATGAAACACCAAGTGAGAACACAACCAACAAATAATTAATCTGTCTGCAGGGAACTGCTGATCCCTGTTCAAAGCATGTTCAAACACTGGGTCAGACCAGGTTGTCCAAGGCTTCACCCACTCTTGGCTTGAAACCTGCCAGGCTGGAGACAGCCCAAACTCCCTGGGCCCCAGCCCCGTTGTTGGACCATCCTCATGGGGAAAAGACTGCTCCTTTATCTTCAGCCTGAGTCTCTTGTGTTTCAGCTTGTGCCACTGCCTCTTGCCCCCTATTGCTGTGAAGGGACCAGCTCTCCTCCATCCCCTCCCGTGGGTGCCAGGGATGCTGCTGGGTGCCCACAAGCTGCCCCTTCTCCCAGACGAAACAGCCTTAGCCCCACAGCCTCTCCTACCGTGCCAAGGGATCCAACCTGTGACTGTGCTGGTCACCCTTCATTAAACTCAGTCCAGTTTTTGATACCTTTCCTGTAACAGGAGTCCTAAAACTGCATACAGTGCCATACATCTAATACATTCAAGTACCTTCACTATGGTACTTCCATGGCACATTTAGTGCAGCACCACAAACCCTTACCAGTTCTGTTCTCCTTTTACATACTACTTTTAGAAAACAAACCAGATTTCGAACATAACTTTCTTCCTCAGAAACAAGGAAATTCATCATAAGATGCAAAATAATATTAGAAAAGAAAAAGTTTCTCCACTATGCAGATCAACATAGGTATTGACCGTCCTTCTCCCCTCCTTTAGTTAACAGTGAAGTGTTCTTGGACTGCAATAGAAAATAAATAGAGGTAATGGCACAGCTAATTTGCTATTTCAAAACGATGAGTGAACACCGCCTAAAAAAAGTGTCTTCTACAGCCAATGTGTGCAAACCACGTGTGCAAATCAGAATTACAAGTTTGACATACAAATAAACTAAGTCTGGAAATAAACTATAACACCCATGTGCTGGTGTCAAGCAGGCTGCATGATACTACAAGTCCTTACAATCCCTAGGACTCTTCCAAGTGGCTCTCAAATTTGCAGCTTCCAAAAAGCTTGTTTCTTGCCTACTTTTTAAAAAAGGATTAGACATGGCAAACTGAACAAAGACATAAAGGAATTAACGTAGCTTAAGATGAGATTTATATTTTGACTCCTTTAGAACTCCAAATCCTGTGCCAGATGGCAACACTACAGGCAGTACTGCATGGGACATTCAACACAGGTGAGGGTGATACTTTCTCATCTTTTCTGTGAGTCATGTACCCCTGACAACAGCAAGAAAGTCAAGAGCACTGACAAAGGATGTGCTGATCACACTGGTAATTAACACAGAGAAGTACACATGGTTCACTCGCCACAAGGGACAGAGAGCACACAAAATAGCAAGACAATTTGGACCTCATTTTATGTATTTCTAAAAACTCATTTCATCTGCTGACAGCTACACATGTACAGCTGCTTTCAAACTTCTAGTAACCACAGGTATTTCAAGACAGGCATTCTTAATACAGAACATCTGCATGTCTGATAAGACCAACATAGTGAACATAGTGGGGGGTTTTAAAACTATTATTCTGGAAGTTTTTATAAGATCTAGAAAGCTGGCACGTATGTATTTTGTGGATATAAAATGTAACTCCTACAGGTTACACAAATAACACATGGAGGTCAATAAGACATTTGGTGAAGCAAGTTCTTGTCCATTTTCTACCCTGGTGTAACACATCACTTACAAATTAAAAAAATACCCAGAAGATTCATATATAGGAAAGTAAACAGACCTGCATCTATAACATTCAAGTACTTGCAAGACTTTATACACTAGGCTGGCCTGCAGAGGGTCCTCTCATTACCCTAGGACTCCTCAAGCTAGTATTATGCCAGAACCAGGCCCCAGATTTTTTTTATAAAAATCAAATTAAAACCAAGTAGGACAAGGAAAGGTGAAGGTCCAGATTACACCAGGTAACTAAGAAGTCAAGCACATGCAATGACTGCTCGTAACTGACAAATAATTACTAGATAGCCAAAAACCTTCAAATGGACTCACTGAGTAATTCTGAGTTTCTGATTTGCATGAATGTGACAGATGGCTTCTGAAAGCCAACAACAAAACAAAAATCAATCACGGCTTCGGGGGGAAATGGCATTGTCTGAAAATCACTTTTTCCTCAGGGATCTGAGCTCCCTTATGAAAAAGAAGTATCTGGGTTTTTTAAATGAGAAGGTTTTTAAGAACCCAACAATTATATCATGTAAAAAAACCCCTGTAGTTACTATCTATACCAGACTAAATTCAATTTATTATTGCTGTATGATTTAGATAATCTCTTGACTTCAGTGCATGTAGTTAAACAAAAATGCAATTAATTACTATATGTTTTTGAGGTAAGCAGGTGTCACATGAAATGGAACAAAAGGAGCTGGTTTTGTGTTCTCAGCTGCCTAAACAAAAGGACTTCATGCCTAAAAAGTCATCAAGAGAAGTTTAATCTACCAAGGATTCAGATTTCAGTGAAATAAAGAAAAAACTTAAGAATAAAATTCCGGCAAACAAAGAAGCAATATACTCTTTTCTCTCTTTACTCTAAGTTTCAATATTGGTGAAAATACTGCCAGACTGTGAGATAAGCTCCCCTGCTTGGTAACAAAGGACACTTGTCGAAGTCCCATCCTATAGTGACATGAGTAATAGCAGACAGGGAGAAAGACTGCCATTCCTCACAGACCTTTCCATAAAATACACCACTACTGTGCTAGTTTTTTCTAATAAGCAATTAACAGTTTCCTGTTTTATCTGTAAGTCTTCAAAGCCTATTCAAAGACTATTGCCACAGTGATAGCCAGCTACTGAAGTGCTAAATACGGAAAAAAAAATCTGTTACTTTACTTTGCAACTTTATTTGGACAATCTAAACAGCTTAGTACATACACCAGCCACACCACATGCTAAATGAACCTCTTCGGCCTTGAGTCAAAGGCAAAAACTCCAAGAATTTATAATAGAGTGTCATAAATAAGCCTTTCTAACGAAACTACACCATACAGACATTAGATGCATTTACTAAATTCTAAAGGCCTGTTATGAGAGGCAAAGAAAGAGCATTATCATTCTGGCAGCTGAACAATCTTAACAGCCAGATCCATGACTATTAGGATGTTGTGCAAACTGGCTTTGTATCTGGATTGCAACTACTCCTCAACTAGCAATTCTTCTCACTAGTGATCTGAATGATAATGCCTAAACAAAGTTAGAATTGAACTCAGATTAACTAACAGAAGTGAAAACAGCTTTTGATTCACCCTGCAAAAGAGCAAGAACATCAAAGTAGCAGAGAAGTAAAGCAAACAGTGAGGAGTCTAAAGTAACTTCAGGAGAAAGAAAAGCAGAGTAGCAAAAAGAAAGCAGAGGATTTATTTTTCAAAATCATGTTGTCTGTTTGAATTGTTTGTTGACTTTGGTTCAGTGAAAGTCTTTACAAGGAGCCAGAAGTGGAAGGCTGACAGAGAAGTTCCAGAACACAGACCACACAGTTTGGGTTAAAGGTAAAACCTTTGGTTTCTACTGACAGGAAGCTACAAAACGAAAGCAGTGATGATGAACACAGCCGTTCACATTCGATAAAACAAAATGTTACTGTTAGTCTGATTCCTGTGGAATACTTTTTATCTCACTAGTTGCATGGTTCGCTGCTTCAAAGTCATGAGCCAGTTAGCTCATCATAAGCCTTTGCATAGTCTGTTCTTAAGCATGGTCTCTTCCAAACATTTATTTATTCCAGTATCAGAAATTTTTAGGCTTTGTAATTAAGAGATCAACACAAAGCATAATTTACCAAAACAAAACAATTTCCAAATTATTGTATGCTGCCACCAGTCCCAGGTATTTCATTAATTACATTAATTATTTTTATGTAGGTATTTGTAGACTGTTCTTTTGAGAATTTTGTGCTTGTAAAACAAGACATGGTAGGCACAACTTTAAAAATAAATTTGATTTCTAATCTTCAGATTTTCCAATACTGAGCTACTTCCTAGAACTACAAAAGACAGAGTTCAAGGAACAACCTATGGAAACTCTGGCTTGAATTCTTCCATCTCCCTGTTCCATTGAAGACTTGCCAGTTGCATGAAATACAGTACATTTTGTTGGTAGAAATTTCAACTGATGTCTTCTTAGCTGTTCAAGAAATTAACACTGTAATCTAACCAGAAGTGGCCATGTGCCTTACATACCAACATAGAATAATGGCACCTCTATTTACTTCTGCCCAGGTCTTCAGATTCTCAATACCAACTCGTTCCACCAGTGTTCTTCCAAAGCAAACTGTAAAATGTGGAAAAGAGATAGGGATTTAATCATATAGTTTTTAGTTACCAACTATTCACAAAGTTCCCTCTAAATAACTGACTGTTCAATGCAGTGTATAATCTTCATAGATGCTAGACTACTTATAAGTACTGCTTGAAATTTAATAGACAACAGCAGCACTAATTACATATTACACTAATGACACATGCAAAACAAAGAACCTAGTCTGACCTCAGGTCCTCAGCCAAATTTGAAGAACTGAACCTCATGAAAACTGCTCTTAGAACTTGTATGCTGAGCAAACTTAGCAGTAAATAATGCCAAAAAACCCCAACAAACTCCAACCTCCAAACAAACACTGAAGCTATTTTTCATATCACTTTAGATCCAAATTCCACCTGAAGACAGGTCAGTTTTTATACAACTTGTTCCCCACGTAATAACAACTGCTTGGTTTTTAATGCCAATTCAATGAACTCAGAGCAAGAATTTTGCAAGGCACTCTTTGGAGGAAACCAAAGGGAACAGCATGCGCTTAAACTGGGAATTGCATGATGTTAGCAGAAATAAATCCAGATTACTATCATCATCTCAGGCGAGCCTCTGAAAGACACTCATAAAACTTTCCCTTTGCACATTTTTAATCATCTACTTGAGATGTAGGAAAACAGCCTCCTTTCAGAAACATTTAATAAAGTACAACTAACATATTTTAAAGGAAATGGTGGCTACCTGAGTGTAGCAAGAAGAAAAGAAAGAGTTTAACAAGGTCTGATAATTTTATAGAAAAAAACCCACTACACACAAAGAAGTTCCCTCAGATTATACTTTGACACTCAGTCCTTTTCATTTTTTGAGGTTTTTGTATGAGAAAAAGAAATCACTATTAGGATAGGGTGACTCACACAACAAGATTTTAGTTATGTAATAAAATAAGTTTAAAAGCTAAACTGAGAACATCTGTGCTCATTATCTGCCTTATGGAACATAAACTAGCAAAGTTGTCCTATTTTTGTGCATGAATTATTGTAATAACAGTTATAAAGCATTAATCCACCAGCATCAATGAACACACCAAAGATTACAGTTTGGCTCATGAGCATTAAAGAAACAGGGGTTCCTGTCAGAAAGACTTTACTGTTTCTATTATTATACCTTAAACTGCTATGCAATTTAGTAAAGCTATCAATGCATTTTAAGAACAGGGATGAACTCTGTCCCAAATACACAGTAAACTCCTGCAAAAAACCCCAGCCACTACTTGCTTTGCAGAAAAAGCAAACATATCCTTGGCATTCTGTTTGTATAGCAGCTCACAGCAGCAAAAAGATAGAAGGACTAATGTTAAATTTTGCAGGTATTAGTATACTCAAAGTAATAAATGCAACAATCTTATTTTAGGTGTGTGTCAGATAAGCAATTAGTCTGAAGTCAATTTGATCAAATAAAGCTGAATTTCCAACATACCTTCTTTTCCACTTTCTCTCACTTTTTCATCTTGTTCTATTAACCATTTCAAAACTAGATGTCCTGCTGGATGTTCTGCAATATGAAGCTTTAAGGGGAATAGACAAACCAAAACCAAACCAAATTATTTAGTGATGATGTTTCAAAATGCAGTTCCATGTCTGGCCATAAATACTTCTGCTTGATTTATTCACTCTGCCTTCAGACGCTACATCACACTGATTCATTTAGTTATCACCTACACAAATATAAAGAGGTTTGATGCAAGTTTCTGAATACTTATTCAAACTGACCAGTTTAATTTTTACCATCTTCCCTGCATCATTTAACTTTCAGTAACATAAACCATATCAACCAACATTTCACCCACTCCTTCAAAGACTTCATTATTACAGAGTAGAATCTCTTGGTCTACCTGCTTCTGAAAGAACTTCCAGACCTTTTGCATTTTCACAGACTTGAAAATTCACTATGCTATGGTTCACAGAAAGTCACAGAAAACATGATTAGTTCATGTAAAATTCTGTAAAATGTGTATCTTAAAGAAGGGGAAAGACAGTGCAAATCCAGCACAACTATGGAAATCTGGAGGACATCTATCTTAAATATAGTGTACATTGCATTTTTTTGTTTTCTAGTCTACGGACACATATCTGACTGAGCTTAACTCAACGAAACAGGGGAGGTGCACAACTTTGAAGAGAAGGTAGTACTGTAAAGACAAACAGCTATTATCTAAGACCTTTCCTTACATGAAGATATGCATATCTGAAAGCTAAGAGACCCTGTCATTCTCAGTGTAAATAGTCAAATGAAATATAAAACTTTGCTAAGTGCTTGATTGCACATTAAAAGAGAAACTGTGTAACATGCTTGTCAGCTACCTTCCCACAAAATGTTTAAAGCAGTTCTAAAGATTCAAGATCATGAAGCAACTCGCTCTACAACATATATGAAGTACTGGCTCAAGCCACCATGACTCCAGCCAGATGTAGTAACAAAAATAATAATAAAACATGTAATCCAAATGTCAGAAAACAGGATCACGTCTAATGTGCGAGTGCTACTAGGGCAGTATGCTGAGGTCTTACATAAAGGAAAAAGAGAGGACTTTATTCTAGTGATACAGAAGATCTGCAAGACCTCAGCACCTTGTCCTCTGTACAATACCTGTCCATCACGGCCACCCGGAATCAGCTCTTCTGCTGCTAAATTAGCAATTGCATCTAGTGCAGGCTGGATGTCACCAAGTGCTGTTCTTAAGATGGCAGCAACCAAGACAAAGGTAGCTTTGTCTATCACTACTTCTTGGGTATGTTCTTGCAAATATTCAAGCAAAGGAGAGGAAATGGCTTCCAGGAGTTCACGGCGACGGAGTTCAGTGTTCTTCTTACTGAGAAAAAGGACAGCACACTATGTAGAAGACTTGCTCTGTATGCACATTAAGCAACAAGAAATTCATAACATACATGCTATTTGAGACAGATATAAATTACTGTAAGACTAAAATATAGGCATTAATGTTCCCTTTGTTTCACACACAATTAAACACGTATTGCTCACACAGTTTAAGAACACATGGAATGAGAAAGTGTTTAAAGCTGACTGCCTTTAAACCTCATAGAGTTTTTTGTTAATCATAATTTACCCTGTTTATTTTCATTTTGTTATCTCAACTACCAAGATGTATCTCTTACACAGCTCACTAGTCATCTAAAATTGCTCCTTCTTCAAAGTTGATAAGCACCAATGTCAATACCAGAGACTGGAATCAAACTAGTAATTTTAACTTTTATTGCTAGATTTTGAGATATACTTTTATCCAACTCGAAGCACAAGTGATGCATATTACGAATTTTCTTCTACACCAAATCTGATATATGAATTTACACACAGAACGTATCACAATATTTGCCCTTTACAAAGGGGGTAAACTACTGATCACCAATACCTTGCTGGTTACTAACCGTAGTATGTGAAATATAAACAAAAACAAAAAAGGAAAAAAAGAAAAATATAAGGACAGAATAATGTATCTAATAATACTTATTAGTATAATTTTTATATATTTACTTTACTTAGATTTATTATGAAGAAAATTGAAATTAAATCATGACAGAAAGCTGTGTGAACTCTTCTGGACTCTAAGGAAAACAACCTTCATATCTGAGTTACCTATAGGCATTTCCATCTCCCTGTTGCAGAAGCGTGATGATTTCTGGAACAAAATGTGCAGGATCTCTAGGACTTAGCAAGTACAACAAGACCTTCTTTCCATATTTGTTGTTTATTATATTGGGCAAAGAAGCATTTATTTCCTGTAAGAGTAAACAAACAACAATGAAACACTAATGAAATAACAGTTCTTGGTCACTTTCAGTATCAAAATTGTGAGAAAGTATACCAGGAAAAACTCTAAATGACACAGACGTGTCTCTTTGCTGTGGTGTCTCTCTTCCTAGCTACCCATTTCTGGAGTCCTCATGAAAGAGAGGGATTTCACGTTAAAATCTGCCGGAATCCTTACACACGTCAAGCTCACAGTGTACAGTTCCAATCACATGTGAAGCTTCAAAGCACCACACATATTCTCTGGTCCTGGATTAAGAGTCTGTGGAGCTGAGAGATGATGAGAAGACCTTCCTGAAAGGATTTAAAGAGCTTAAAACCTTCCCTTACCTGCAAATTCCCAGCTGTGTTGTCAATCCACAAAAATGATGAGTTTTGTAATACCACCAAAAAAGCCCCCCAAAACAGCAAAACAACCCACAAAACAACAACAGAAAAACCCTTTACTTTTTCTCCGCCTCAAATCTTATTAGTTTTGTTACCTTCTTACAGCTAAATTTTATTATGGACAGCATGATAAACAGTATAAGGTATTTTAGAAAAAACTGCTCTTTGAGACAATTTTAAGGCTTGGCTTCTTCCAAAGAGTATGCTTCAATGCTTGATTTTAAGATGTCCCCACCTTACCATCTGTTACTAGTTTTCATTCACTATCAGAAGAGCTGGTTTTCATCTTTTTTTTTTTTTTTTTTTTTTTTTTTTAAATTTTCCCTGCCATCCTTTCCCTATGTCTGACCTCATATAAACCCTGATGGGCCAATTCTGTATGTGTGAAGGCTACTTCTCCTTGTTATCCCTTACTCTTCTGTCAAGATCGATGTGGTAGGATGACCAAATGGTAAACATTCTATTATCTTCAATGATGGATTAATTACTGATCTCAGATGATTCAGTAATTAAATGACATCTTGGAAGCTCAGCTAAAGACAAAGAGAGTATCTGAACTAATAAACTCTCCAGAAAGCAGAGTGCTTGTAACGTCATACAGGAACACCTCAATGATCTCATACCAAGACAGCTCTGGTAAGTCAGGACTTATTTGCTTGGACCTTTTCCAGAAGTTGTTACATTGCAGATTGGGATCTGAAAACAAAACCCAGCTGCAATTACAGCTAAAATACTTGAGAAACAAAAGCCATCTCCACATTAAGATGCTTTCATCTCTCCAGACCCATTAAAAAGGCACAGCCAAATCTCCATGTTAGGGTACAAAATCCCAACTCCCCGCTATACAAAATTGCTTAAGGGAAGAACTGCTCATATTTTTCAAAGCAAGCCTCATCAGAATCCCCTTCTTCTCATATTCCTCCTCCAATGCAGAACATTTGCCTCATCTTTATTTCCCTGCCACTGTCTCTAAAGTTGTCAGTCCCTGAAGCCACAGCACGAGTACTGCTGTAAGCTGCTTAGAACTATGATTAGAGGATGCAAATATTTTTGCATTTTGTAAATTGTATGAGGTAACATCCTTATTCTGAAGTCTTTCACCAATTTAATCTCTTGAAACTTGCAGAGTTCAAACTTCTATGACAAAAGACATGAACTTTAAAGAGACTCCAGTCACCCACTAGCCAGAATGAACATGTATAAAAAGGGCAAATTTCAGCAAGCAGTGAATCTAGCCTAAAAACTAATTCAAATAAATAACTAAAAAACTTAGGAAAATGCTAAGGTGTGCTATGAAAATAAAAAACTAACCATGATACACAAATATAATGAAACAGAAAAGATGGAAAGTATTTAAATAGTTTAAAAAAGCAGGTGGATTCCTACTCTTATCCTCCTATACACTGGCAAACACACTGACACTATTTAATATACTATTTGAGGAAAAATTCAATTACTTACTGATATAATTAACTGCTTCACAAGTTTCGTGTCATCAATGCAATCAAATGCTGCCAGCAAGACCAGATGAGAAAATTCACCCTGCAAAGATGAGACATCAGACATGCAGTCAAGTTTTATGAATATACTGACTTAGAATTGGTACTTCTAAGAGTTTGTCTAAACCATAACACAACATGAACCACAAACAAATTCTGACTACTTTCATCTAAGGAGAGAAGCCCAACATTTAGGTACTCTCTAAAAGCAAGCTTTGTTAACAGAAATATGTTGTTCAAACAAAAGTAGCTCTGCCATTTTTAAGTGGATACACTGTTTTATCACATCCAAGCTATTAATCTAATCCTACTGTATAATCATCATTTGAAATCACAGGATTTTCCTGCAGGAACATTACATGCAGACTTTATAGTGGATTTGCTTAAAACTGAACTGTCACACACTGTATTTTTGGAGATCATGTGTCTGCAATGACATATAGCCTCCACTGCATTGTTGGAGTGCAAGTCCAAGCATACTCTGAAGGGCACAACCCAATTCACTTGTATGTCAGTGAGACTGTACCTCAAAGTGAAGCCACATCTTCAGTGCTCCAGTGTTTTGTTAGCTATTATTCACCCACTCTCTTACACTTTTATATAATATATCATTTATAAAATGTAACAACTCATTTATTGTGGTATTAAGAAATTATGGAGAGAAACATTACCTAGACCAGTGGACCCCAAAGTGGGTTGCACAAGACAATCCATTGTAGTGCCATTAATAAATAAATAAAAAAACCCTCTGGTAATCTTTATGTCATTCTTTTAAATTTTCTATTTCTGTGTACGTTTTATAATGTATACTAGTACAGTAGTACAGGTACATAATTTATACATAAATATACACATATTGGGGATGCACACTCATGATGTGATCAAAAAACTTTGGAGGTCACTGACTGAGACCACATCAACTACTAGCAAACAAAAAAACACAGCAACCACGAAGGGAAAAGTATAAAAAGCTCTTCTTCACAGTTCCAGTTTTGCCCAACTCTATGAAAATCTGGTTGCATCTGTTACTCTCCTGGTGCTGCAGTCTCCAAGCATACATGTTACTCAGAAAAAAATAAAACACATGGACTTCTTCCATTGTATGTCACTCTATCATTAATTCATTTTGAAGCTTCCTGAGTTGAAAAAAATATTGAGCATCTTATAAGAAATATGCATGTTCAAATAGCCTTTCCAATGATGTCTCCAACACATCTTGATTTTTTTTTCTCTTCTTTATACATGTTTGTTTTATTCCCAACCAAGGAGAATTAACCAACAAGCCATAAAAAGATACAATATAAAGTTGGGTTCCATAAAAGAAAAAGCTGAAAGAAAACTTAGGACTAATAATGAACTCAAATACTTTAAAGAAGCATAGTACTACATGTAGTGCCCACAATGGTATGTCTCTAAATATTCCATAAAGTTCAATTATTTCATATTATCTAATACATCATCACTGTTTTAAGACTAGTTTGAGACCTCACAATTGTTTCCAGTACCAAAGAACATTCAAACCAGCCTTTATAAAAGTACTTCTGTTTCAGAGACTATGAAATAAATGGTTAATGAACACTCACCGTTGCTATTTTTTCAATATATGTCTTCATAGTTTTCACAATGACTTTTCTGTCCTATTCAAAAGGAAACAGGAAACTCAAATGAGCCTTGAATACCAGTGATTCTGAGTAACTAAACTGTTATTTATACCTTTCAAAAGGATAACCTTTAATTTGCTTACTAAAGCAAAGGCTATTATTTCCCAAAGACTCACATTTGTACTAATAGTCTTCACCTAGAATCAGTGGGAAAAGTTAAACCTGAATTCCGACTCAATCCAAGAGAGGTGCTGTGGTATGTTTGCAAGTCCAGCCCACCAACAGAAGATGCCAAAAAAACTTGGAAAAAAACCCAACCAACAAACAAACAAAACAAAAAACCCCAAACCACCAGACATGTTCACACATATTTTGTTTCTTACTTAAAGAAGAATAAATTTCATCTCTTCATTTGGAAAGAAATCCATTCAACAGGACCTCTAGCTTGTTGCAAAACCCTACTACTAGCAAGAAATTCTTGTCAGAAAGTTCCCTCAGTGCTTGTTCTTTTGGCTTTTGCAATCACTGCTCAGTCTTTCTTAGATTCATTACCACCCCTAGATCCTAGGAACTTCATAATTTTTTCTGTACTCTTTAACAAGCACTTAATACTGCTTTTTTATTTTTTAATACAGAAAAACATAGGAGGCATTGCAGTATTTCCAAGAGGTGATGCCATACATTACACCTAAAGTATTTCAGGATACTATATCAGCAGATAAAACTAAAACACTGTTTCTATAACATTTTATAAGTCTTAGCATTCCAAAGCCAAACATGTTTTCACATTACAACTTTTTTTACTGTCCTCTTTCTCCTGTCAATTTCACTTGTATTAAGAAACCTGTGAGATAAATGAAAGGATAATAATCTTAAAATGGAAAAGCTTAATGTGACACCTTCAAAATCTCTGCTAAAAATAAAAGGAGATGCTTCCACTATAGAAGTTCTAATGAAAATATTTGATCCGCAAGGAAAAAATTACTGCTTGTGTTTGTCAATAGATAAAGAGGTGTCAGTTTTTAACCTTGCTCTCAAATTCTTAACTGCATGAAAATGTGCACTAGCAGCAGGACCTGTGTGGACAATCACAGAGAACTAAGTAGAGGGAAAACAAACATTACCTTGGGAGTGCCATGCCATAAACAGTGCATTGCTACTCGGGCTCCATCATGAGTGTGTGCCAGGTAGATGACAGCCTCTCTGATAGCTTCTATCATTTCCTGGGCAAGAAATGGTGATAAAGCAAAAAGGTGAAATAAAAGGCATGAGAAATCTCAAGGCAGGTGGGTGAGAGCCTGAAAGAATCTTTTTGTCTGCCCACAACACTACAGAAACACTCTGGCTCTACACAGACACTCTCATTGCCTTCACCTATGAAAAACTACCTCAAAAAGAGTCCAAGAGACTGTAAATGTATACAAGCTTTCTTTTTTTAAAACTATACTGTTTATCATAATCATCTCATCAAATCACAACCGTATTGAAGCTTGTCAGCTATCCAATTACAAAAGGTCAAGTCACGGTGCTCAGAACTGAAACAGAAATTAGAGACGAAGACAACTATTAATTTAGGGAGAAATCTTTGAAGATGGTGTAATTTATTTACATATACAGGGCAATAGCCAGAAAGTAAGAAGAACGAAGAAGTCATTTAAGCACCAGGCTATGTTATAAATCAGGTATGACACGATTCAGCCAAAAGTTAGTCTTCATATCAAAGGAATGAGGTCCTGAAGCTGTCTGACAAATAATACCATCAGCCAAAGGAAAAAACCAAACCAAATCAAACAATTCCCTCCTGGCTTACTAGATACTGCCTCTATTACTATCCAATGACTTCTTCAACATGAAGCTCCCACCTATCCCTATTTCTATCCCTAGCTTCTTCTTGCTCTCCAGCCAAAGGCTCCAAGCATTTGACCAATTACTTATAAACTGCTCAATCACAACACGATTGGTGTCACCAGCTGTATGTACAGGCAGGAACAGATCTGCAGAAGGGGTTTCCAAACCCCAAAGAGGATGTCCATATACTAGCACATCTGCACAGAAGGCCAAGTAAGAAGAAGGAGATATGCCTTATTGCCAATTCACATAAGCCTGTGAATCCAGAAGCATTCTGAGAATGCACAAGAATGTTTAATTAGGCAAGATCCAGATTCAGAATAGGTTATGAATAGGCCACTCCACTACCCTTCACTTTGGGTTTATTAAAAGTAACAAAGCAGAATTCAAGAGACCAGATAGGCAGAAGAAGGTAAGAGACAAAGTTTAGAAGGCTCTGCCTGGCTTGAGGTGAGATGGTTCTGGAGAACCAGGACAAGGCTGGTGAAATCTTGACAGATACCAGCTTAAACAGTGGCACTTCACACAAATGGATTTAGGCCTTGTATTTGCAAGAATGCCTGAGGTAATATTAAAACTGGAATGCAATACAGATATAGCAGATAAGGATTTGGGTGCTGACAGAAGGGCCCAATCTCACTGTATTTTGATCAAGAGATTGTTGGGCAATTACTGTAAGTGGTCAAGAAACTACACACTGGAAAGCTAAACTACTGGAAGCTATGGTCCTGGCTTTAATTATTCCCCAGCTGCTGAGAAGGACCACTCAGCATGAAGAAAGGAAACATCAAGTCATTTCACTAGATCTTCTTCTTTAAATTCAAGTATCACAAGCACTGACGTAGAAGTTCACTGTGACTGTAAATCTCCATACAACACTACTCCCCAGTCATCCATCTAGAACCATCAGATGTGTAAAACTCTATAAATGAAAGATGTGTATTTTTGTCTAGTTGACTTACAATACTTTCACAAAAAGATAAAAACATTTCACTGAAAAGGCAAAAGAAGACCAAAACCAAAATAATCATACTTACAGATCTTTGTTTTGGAAGAGCGTGAACGAAAAAGTCCAAAAATACTTTATGTACCAGTGAGTGCTTTATCACCGCCTCTCTGTATTTGGATAGATGAATATAAACAACAAGTTCCCCACAAATAATCATTTTAACATATGCTAGCAATACCTCATTTGTATTTAAAAAAGTTAGGCAGGATGGTGTGCAAAAACACACAGAGTCAGTTTGGATTAGACATTTACCACTGAGAATATGTGGAAGATTCTACTGAAATTTAAAAGTTATAAAACCTATTATCTCATAAGACCACTGGAGAAGCTTATCTAACAATGCATTATGGAAACACATCAGAGTGTGGGATTTCTACCAATGGTTTGACTGGGCAGGGGACACTTTAGTTTATAGAAGTGGAGTTCAGTATTAAGGTAAGTTATCCATCATTGACACCTGGGACAAAAGCATAGTTACTTACTACACAACATAGCAACATTACAGCTTAAAAGAATCTGTATCACTGTCAAATGAGCTTATAAGAATATTGATGTCACTGTTTGTATGTAAGAAACAAACTGGTTCACGCTATATTGCCACAACTTAAATCAATTTTTGTCCTTACTTTTGTGCCATTGGTGTTAGAATCTGCTTCATTTCATCCAAGATGGCCTCTCTCTTTTCAGGCTGAGCTTCTAACACTTTATCCAGTGTTGGGACAACTGGTGTCTGAAATGAATGCACAACCAGAGGTTTAGCTGCTCCCAGTAAGTATCAGAGTTTATGAAAAATTATAATGTTTAGTCCCTTTTTAATAAAAAATCATGAACAATATCAAAACAAAAATTATTTTCTGCAAAATTAACGATTTTTACAATTTTAAAAATAAAAAGCTACCTTTTCTGAGTATGTCAGAAGCTGTAAACTTAAGTTTCCACAAATCAAATATTCATCATTAGCAAACAAAAACTACTTCCATGGTCTGAGCTGCTTTTTGCCAATCATGTCAGCTCTTCATGAGACTGTCAGACACAAGGTAAAATACACAAAACTGGTATTATGTTAAGGTGCTCCTCAGCTAAACAGAAATCCTGCATGACATGTACACATACATCAGAGGGCAACACAAGTCAGTGTGAACTGAGAAGCTGACAGATTTGCTGTTCAGATCAGGAACAGCAGAGAGGAGGAATATATACCATACACCTTCCATACAGAAATACTTCCTGGTATCTCAACTAAAGAATTATACTGGTAACTCTTGTAAAATAATCTGTTGTTGGAAGAACAGTCTAACTAGATAGAAAATTAAAATATTTTTTTAACTATCTCTGCTGGAGGGGTCTTTTTAAAGTCTACATTGTCATTTTTAATAAACCTACATTGTGCTGAGTTTCAGGTTTGCACCAAAATGTATGGCTACTTGAAGCACCCATGCCAAGAATGCTGGAATGACAAAAGGTATCACTGCACTTGTTTTTATGGGTTGTTTTACTTCCCAGAACAAATTACTGCCCACGATCACAGCACACACACCTTTCTATTACAATGTTGCAAAATGCTTAATTAAAACTTATAATAACCTCTTATTAAGAAAAAAAAACAGGAATACTGTTCAGAAATCAGTTGTTAATTTCTTATACAGTTTTAACAGAAATCTTGGGTAAAAGTATGCTGTGTTGTACAACAGGGTGCAGAAGTCACTCCCCCGTAATTGTGTAAAACAGTTTCGTACTTTGCAGCAAAATCCCTGACTCTAATGAAAACCAACTTTTCAAGTCAGCAAGAAAAAAAAAAAAAACAGAATTCAAAAGAAAGGAGGTTGTACTTTTTGAAAAGTTAAAAATTAAGCTTAAATGGCATACTGTATATGGATACAGGCCCATTCTGCCATTCTGCCATAAGGCAGTTCTGACACAAGAGTCATCTACAGCGCTAATGGGGAATTAAGCCTAAATCTTATCTCAGTAAGGATGACTGCAGACTAGACATGATGATACTATGACAACTGCAACTACATGATAATAGACTGTCATGGATGAGCAGAGCAAGCTCACACATGAACATAAAATATTTTATATAGTTTAAACTGAAAAAACCACAACAATTTCATCTAGACTAGAAACGTGCAAGTAATAATTACACTTAAACACGCTAAACTGCTCTACCTTTGGACAGCTGACAGAAAGAAATTTCATCAAAATAAATAGGAGGTAAGATAGGTAACATATTACTAACAGAACCCCCTTAGGTGCTAAACCATCTTAAACTACAAAGTATTGAAACACGACCTTGTAAACCTGGAAAGTGTTCCCGTATAGTTCTTCTGTCAGCATATTCCTCTGCTCCAGAATGGCTTTGTCATTATATGCATATTCCACCACAGCAGACGCCTCGGCATGACGGAGCATTTTTTTCACATGGCCTTTAAAACTTTTGATTATTTCTGCAACTTGTGTTTTTGTCCTGTTTCACAGAGAAAGATAAATAGCAAGAGTTAAAACTTTTAGAGGTAAGCTTACCTATCAATAGTTTTATTTTTGAAAACACATTTAGGTAATAAGTTTTAGCACAAAACCCATGAAATATATAATCTGGATTAGCCTTGTGGCACTTAGGAAACATGGCAAGAAAGCTGAGAATATGGAGAAAGGATAAGGCATTTTGAGGCAAAGAAAAGAAACCAATGGATAAATTCTACAGAATAGAGGATGCCATTCCAAATTACTATGCAGAGAAAATTTTTAAAAGTCAGGGTCATTTTAAGGCAAAGATCAACTTTGAGCATACATCTGACCTTTTTTTGGCACGTTATCCCTGATGGGTACAGCTTTAGCTTTATGTTTTGCAAAAGGAAAAACACTTAGCAATACCACTCCCCCGTCTCATCCCTATTATAAAGATGTTTTCAGAGACTTATTTTTTATTCATGAAAAATGCACTATAAATTAAGAGTAGCATTCACACTAGAAATGAAACATCCTAACACAGATGAGCAAATTCACCTCATACTCACCCATACATAAGAAACTTCTTCACAATATTTCTGGAATATTTTGACTTGCTCAACTCTACTAGGCTATCTAGAAGAAGGGAGAAGCATTTAGTTGGTTTATTTTTCACTACATTAACTTCACAAAACAAGATGTCATTACTTACATAAGGATGAAGAGCTCACTAGAAATGACGCATTAGTTCAGAAAAAAATTTAAAAATATTAAAGAGAAAACAATATGGCTTGTTCAAATGCTTCCTAACAGCAATACTGAAACATAAAGGTAAAATGTAAATGGGAAGAAAGTACCTTTCAATTCTTCAAATGTCTCTTGTCTTTGCTTCTCATTGCCATACTGAATAAAGCACTGGATCACTCGAGTTGAATCATGTGCAAATGCCAGCTGAAGGACACAGACACTTCATTACCCTGGGCCAGCCATTCAATAGCCATTAGGCACCGTATTTGTTTTAATGTACATGCTCTCTGGTACAGTTTCATGCCATGTGTAGCATGTAATGCCAATTAAAAAAAGCAGTTATATGTTTATAACAAATTAAGATTTCAGGTCTTTTACCCCTTTACAAGTACTCTATCAATTAAAGACATGCATTAAGGTTTTCCACAATGAAATAAAACCATTAAATGGTATCTCATTTTTTTTTCATGTCCTTTGTCTTTTCAGAGTGACGTCCACTTCAGCATGGAATATCGAGAACCACTTTAAGATCCAACATGTATTTCACCACAAATTTATGCATTTCAAGAACAAAGCAGAGACTGTTTAGTATAGTTAAGCGTCAAGACACTATCTCCTCTAGAAAGTTGCAAAGCAATAATTGTAATTAATCAAAACTCTGAGTTCCTGAACCTCAGTTAATCAAATTTCACTACACTAAAGCTGCTTGGCAAAACAGACAGCCTTTTAAATAGCCAGCTGACAGACAGAGTATCCCAGGACTACTGTCCTGAAACAGAGGTGCCAAATGTAGTCTTTCAGCCCTGTTTTTGTTCTTTTTACTCACAGTCTAAAAGAATTCCCTGTAGCTTTTGGAAGAACAGGTACTACATTACTATACTATTAGAAGTTCTTTTATAGTACACAATTCTGTAAAGCAGCTTTGGTGAACTCATGCACTATGCCATTAGTTTTTCCTACATTTTTAATTTTCCCATGAAGAAGCTTCTGTAGTTCATTCATTAGCTTTTCTCTCTTCTCCTTATGGCATTTCTTCCTATAAGCAAAAAAACCCAGCAAAACAATTTTAATTGAGGAAGCAGCTTTTTTTTGTATGATTCAATTATATCTATAAATTAAGAAGCAAGACAGTACAAAATAAAACTAGGTTAGCTTCTACTAATCTGAATTTATATTGTCATTCATTAAGCCTGTAAAAAGATGTGATTAAGCTGCTTCAGTTCCTGGAAACCAAACCAGATATCCACACTTTAACATTATTCTTCTTTCGAGTAACAACATTATTTGAAACATAAACTGAAATTTGCAGTCAGAGTTGTTTACACTCCCAAAGATCCGTAACCATCTTACAGCAAAGCAAGGATACTTAGAGCAAGCAAAATTAACTTGGCTTGCTGATATGAGGCCACAGGTCTAGAATTACATCCCCAGAGTAGATGAACCTTCACAAAAAACTCATGCAGTAATCCCACTGCAGGATCAGGGTGAATCAGTACACGCTCTGTGCATCAGGATTCAAAAAAAAGTAAGACAACTCCTTAAGCCCTTACTCACAAATTTTAGCCTAGAATACAAGTTCAATCCAGACATTTCTAGCACCAAGGGTCACCATACTCTGAACAACATACAAAATTGCATGCAACGTTATTGTTCGCCCATGGAGTTTCGGTGTGAAAATACAGTTTTATATAACTACAAGAGGAGAAAGAGAGTATTCAGGCAACTTCTCACTAAAAGTTAATGGAATGAAAGAAAAAAATCCTTATTACCTTCTCACATTTTCCCATATTTGCTTTGATTTTACAATTATGTCATAATTACTTTTATCATTAATTTGTCTGGTTTGCTTTAACTCCTTCCTTTTCTTTTTGAAGTCGCTCCATTTTGGCTTCTTAGAATCTGATCCTTAAGACAAAAGTATATACATTTTCTATAGTCAATAAAAGAGAAGCAACAGAATTCTTTATCAGTATAAACTGTGGCAGATCCATAACTTGAATTGCTAGCAATTCAGAACCTTTTCCTGCTGTTACCCAGCTAGCTAACATGAAAGCATAAATACTGAGTAAGTATGCTAAGCTAGCAATTGCTCCTTCTAGAATACTGGAAGAAGGTGGCAAACAATGAATTTTCCTCAAAGCTGTCAAAGGATGCATCGCTAATCTCCCACCACCTTGAAAATTGACTTAAGATGTACCTAGCAGCCTACAGCAGCCCCAAGTAGTTCTCCCTTTTTAATTCACTCTATACACATACATATATATACATACCTTTTCGGTCTCTTAAAAGGAGACCCCTAACTCAAAAATACATATCTGGAAACTCAGAAAAAGGAAAAAAATTAAAGCCTTTTTACAAAGGCTTTATTTAGTCAAATTCCTTAAGAGTGGGATTTTACTATACAACAGCTGTACATCTCCACACAAAAAACTCAGGCAAAGTAACATTACATAAGTGCCAAAAATTAATTACGGAAAAACATCAAGAATTTGATTTTAGCTTTATTCATACCTTGACAAAACCCATTATCTCGTAATACATGGCCTCACAGAAGCAAGTCATGCTAACTATTGGCTCTAAAGAAACATTAAAGACACAGCTTTAAATTTTTAGACCTTAAGGCATCACTTATTGGTATTCAGCACCTTGCACTTAAATGTCTTTCCCATCCAAAAAAACATGCTTTCCTTTTACAACGCGTATTATTGATTTTTATATCACTCCCCTATCACTCTCTTTTTCCTTACAAGCAAAACTTGTAAGGCTTTGAGAGCAGTGCCACTATGCAATACACAGCAGCCTTCAGTTACTCTTATAAACAACATTTAGAGGTTTTCTCTGGGTTTCAGGTTTTTTTAAAGCAGATTAATAAGAACATTCTGTTGCTATTAAGATTTCCACATATCCAATGCATATTTCATGCAAAGCCATTCTGCAAATCTGCAATAACAGCAACAGTAAAATACCCAACATCATCTACTGTCCTACAAAAAAGTAACATTTTCCTGCAGAACTTCAGATCCCCTCACATAAAATTCCATTTCTCATTTTACAATGCTGTTTAATTGTCCCAGTAAAGCTTTGCCTTACAGCAGGAAAAGGGACAACATGAAGATCTCATGCAGAAGAAACAAATTTAAATAACAAATTTACTTAAACAGTGATAAAACGAGAAAATTACTTAGTCTTTCTGTATAAACATACAAACAAAAAAAGCTATAAAATGTAAAAGCAGTGGTAGCACCCATAATGTCCTTTTTTTTTTTTAAGGAGGTGACCAGATTGTTTGGACCACAGAAATTAGACATGTAAAGGATAATCAACATTGTGTCATGAATTTCTATTCCAAAACTTAGAGCAAGTATTTTAAGAACAGTCGATTACATTTCCAAAATGGTCTATGAAAAGCTCTCTATTTTCCAAACGTGTCAAAATTGCCAGTTCCAAGCCAACCACTTAGCACTGCCATTAAAATAAACAGAGCTTTAGGATGGTATGCCAGTTATTTAAACTTCCTACTGTATCTTTCATTTTACTTCCAAGAAAATTTGTAACTTGAATCTCATGACTTCAACCTCAAGCTTAGCCAAAGGAAGTAACTTTTCCCACAGTAAAGACCAAACAGGAAGTAAATCTGGAGTTATTCAGCCAATTTGGAAAGGTGATAACAAGGCAGGGAGAAAGAGGAAGGTCTAGATGAACAATGTGTTTTCCAAACCCTGGCTTCCACTGGTATCCAGGCTTAAAAATCTGCTCACCTCCCTCTTCACCATCCTGGAGTTTCCTCTTCTTTGCAAACTTTTCTGATTGCTGTTTATTCTTGAACTGTTTGACAGTAGCTTTTCCAGGTCTTAACTGTCCTTTAACAAATTTCTTGGAAATGGATTTAGGCTTTCCCTCCTCATCTCCTTTGTTAAAGAGCTTCTTTGGTGGACCAGAATCTATTAACCAACAAACCACAAATTAAAATGCTATCATAGAGCTTATGTTGCTTCAAAATTAAAAAAACTACTGTAACAAGAATTAAACTTCTTTGTAATAACAACTCTATAACAGTAATTCTTACATGCTTCTCAAAGCCAGTGTTTTCATTGCAGCCCCCAGTGTGCCAGTTTTCTCTGGGGAAGTTCAGCCCAGGAATTATTTTCCACACAGCAGGCATAAAAAGCATTATTCTACATCAAGAATTTCACTATCCCTGACATCACAGTCATCAATCCCCATATCATCTTTTCACAGTTTATGGTCAGGGCTGTTCTGAGATCATCTGTTCTAAACAGAAGAGAGCAAACATTGCTGAAAGGAGTCTTCCCAATCCTAATCCACAGCAATTCCACACAATCTAGCTTCATCTCTCAAATAAACTTCTTCTTAATGCTGGAAAACAAATTTAGAATCAAAAGGTTACCAACTCCAAATTTTTGATTGAGAGTATCTTAGGTGAATCAACTAAAGACAATGGGCCTTCCATGCAACCTATTTAAAGCATTTCAGTTTTACTTTTCCAAGTTAGTTGCTCATTCAGGCAGTGTAATCTTGAATGCAAGGTAGTCACAGAATGGCTACAGATGAAAGGCACTTCTGAAAGTCACCTGGTCCAATCCTCCTGCTCACACCGGGCCACTCAAAGCTGGTTGCCCAGGACCATGTTCAGGTGGCTTTTGACTGTGTCCAATGTGGGAAACTCCACCATCTCCTTGGGCAACCTGTGCCATGCTCAGTCACCCCCAGAGTAAAGAAGTCTTTCCTGATGTTGAGAGGGACCCCCCTGTGTTCCAGTTTGTGCCCACTGTTCTCTGGTCCTGTTACTGGGCTCTACTGGAAAGAGTCTGGTTCTGCTTTTGAACCCTTCCTTCAGGTATTTGTGTATATTCACAAGGTCCCCCTCAGCCTTGTCTTCCCCAGGCTGAACTGCTCCAGATCTCTCAGCCTTTCCTCCTAGGAGAGATACCCTGGTCCCTTCATCATCTCTGCAGCCCTTCACTGGGCTCTCTCCAGTAAGTCCATGTCTCTATTTCACTGAAGAGCCCAGAGCTGAACACAGCACTCCAGGCAAAGCCTCACCGGGAGAGCTGAGGAGAGGGCAAGGCTCACCTTCCTCACCCTGCTCGCAGCACTCCACCTATCACAGCCCAGCATCCAATGAGCCATGGCTAGCTCATGTTTCATCTGACCACCAGGAGGCCCAGAGCCTTTTCTGCAAAGCTGCTCTATCCCAGCATGAACCAGTGCACAGGGCTGTTCCCATCAAGCTGCAGGAGTCTGCCCTTTGCTCCTTGATGAACTTCACAGGCTTCTGTCAGCCCATTTTCCCACCTGCTGAGGTCCCCCCGGAGAGCAGCACAACCCTCTGGTACATCTGCCACTCCTTCCAGTTCTGTGTCACCAGTGAATCTGAAGATGGTGCACTTTGCGACATCATTCACATCACCCATGAGGCTGTTGAACAGAACCGGAACTCGTGTTGACTGCGGGGGTTCCCTGCTAACCAGTGGCCTCCAACCAGAGTATCCCACTCTCTGGACCCAGCCCTTCAGACAGATTTCAATCTACCTCACCAGCCTGTAATTCACCAGCAACTCCGTGAAGATCTTATAAGAGGGGAGACACTGTCAAAGCCTTACTGAAGTTCAGGCAGACAATACCCGCTTCTCTTCGCTCATTTCCCAAACTACTCGTTTCATGCATAAATTTACCAAGGGAAAAAAAAAACAAAAAGAACCTCCATACATGCCAGTACACTACTACAATCACTGGGCCAGGGCTCCTATGAGCGCGCCTTTGCCTCCTTACCATTATCCTTCTTAAACTTCCTCTTCCCGTGTGGCACTTTTCCACGCGGCGCTTTTCCATTCTTCCCCGCGAACTTCTTTTTACCCTTGTTCTCCATGGCGACAACACTGCAAACAGAGCGGGAGACAGGGTTACTGGACCGCCGGGTCTCCCTTGTGATGAAAAGACAGCCCGCGCCTCCCGGTTAACACGCACGGCGGAGTCAAACCCTCCCCGACGGACGGTGCGGAGCCAGGCGCCGGGCGGCACAGCGGCTCAGCCGGGCACGGTCGCGGTTCCCGCTCCCCAGGGACGCCAGGCCCGGCTCCCCGGCACTCCTGGGAGGCCACAGGAATGGAGGTCTCTGTGCGGGCCCGGCCCCGCCGCTCTCACCACACACGTGCGTCCCCGTCCGCGCCCGGCGGCTCCTGCACCGCCCGCCGCTCCCCATTGGCCGCCGCGCCGCCGCCGCGCGACAGTGCCGCGCATGGTGCCGTACAGCGCGGGCCCGCACGCGTAACACCGACGGCCAAACGAGAAGTAAATACTGTGAACAGTAACACTAGCGGTAGAACTAAAAATAGGTTTCCTCTTCCCCTTCCACCACTGAAGAGGTGCTGCCTAGCGAAGGAGTGTGGATTGAAGATTGCGTGGGATTTCCCCACAAATACTTCACAGATGTTCATTGTAGACTAAATTCAAGGCAGTGGTTTGAAGTGAAAACTGAACGCTGGCTTTTGCTAAGAGGCCATTAAGTGTAAGATTTATTATCACAGGTTCTAGTACTATTGAACAATGCTTTGTGCACAGTAGTTTGAAATCGTTGTCCATTGGATATCTGGCTACAGACTGACCAGTTAGGTGAGGGACATCTAAAACCACCTGTATAAGGCTGAAGTCCCAGCAAAATCAGGCTGAAGTCTCAGTTCAGTGTTGCAAGACGACGTGCTTGAGAAATGGCCAATCTGGCCAGGGGCAGCCACTTCAAGAAGGACATTTTTATAACTGCCCCTCCTTTTTCTTTGGTTTTCTTTGACTTTTGTTTCTTTTTTTTTTTTTTTCTGTAAATATGTGCATCTGAGTATCACTGAAGTCATTGTGGGTCAAATCTGACGAGTTGAACCTCAGAAGTTAATGTCAGGTATTTCATACCTGTTGGGTGCTTCCAGCAAGAAAGTCATTTTTCTGCCTGGAGTCTCCTGTTGAACTGCTGCCCTCCAGCCTGCTGACTCTCCATCTGCATCCTGACATTGCATCTTTCCTCGGTTTTAGCTCTCACCCTGGTCAATGTACACTTGTAACTATATGTGTTTGCTAATCATGGTGAAAAGCTCTATACCACATGCCAGACCTTAAGAGGAATAAAGTCTGGAGACTTGTTTCTCCAACTTCTAAAACCTTTTTTTTCCCCTTTTTTTCTTTTTTCTTCTTTTTTTTTTTTTTTTTTTTTAATCTTGGAAAAAGAAGCAAATCACATAGAATCTTAGTTAAGCACAATAATACCAATTTTATTGTTTCAGATCCAGATTCATTGATTCAGATTCATCTTAGATCCAGATGCATCAATATTGCCTTTGGATATCATAGCTGTCATAAGTATTACAAAGAATTCTGTGGGTCTAGTGCAAAGAATATGCAGTAAATCACTATTTCTCTTAGCAACCACTACACTCATAGTAACCACGTTGATTTCCTGTACTATTTCTAAGGACAGAATATTCTAAAACCAGTTCAGATGGGAGAACTTATATAGATAGACATTCAAAGTGAAAGTAATTGCTAATGAAAATGAAGTTTATAGTGAATTGCTATGTATATATCTCTGCTTAAAAAATTTAAATGCATCTCTCTGGAGTGAAGGTAAAAAAACCCATCTATGTATAACTGTTGTTTATAAACCTTTAAAAGCATTTCTTACTGCTGTAATTTCTTGAAGATGAACCTTCTAAATGACCATGAATCCAACAAAGCATGGAAATTTATAGCTACTTTATATGATATTCAGTGTCTTTTCTGTTGTGTTTTTTGAGTCTATGGGATGCAAGACAGTCTCTCATTTTTCAACAGGATTAACTATATTAACTATTTAACTACATATGAGGAAACACTCTATTTCATAATGTGGTCAAATCTATTCAAGACTCCTACATTGTAAAATTGCACCATCACTGTTGGCTCTAGTGTCCCCACAGTTCTGCTTTAGTTTCCCTTTTTTCTCTAGCACTCATTAATGTCATCTTTATGAAGAAAATGGAAACCAAACACCAGCATTTGTGTTAATAAAAAGTTTTAATTATGTTGTTTCAAAAATACTTTACAAATATATTCTTACATTTATATTCAGTTGCGTAAGGTGAAAACAGTACATTGTAGTCCATGAAGGTAGTCTTCTGTGTACATATATATATATATATGTATGTATGTATGTGTATATAGATCAACAGTGTTTCAAAGGAGGAAAGAAGAAAATGTCACATGACAAGGAAGCTAAGACAGTCACAGGACCTTATTTCATTCTGCAAATGGTACAGTATATGATGTCAATCTTCTCTTCAGGTTTAGCATACAATTGGAGTATAGTGAATTCCTGAAGTAGAGAGAAATACAAATACCAGTCCTGGATCATCCAAATCACTTCAGAGTACTAATCAGTGTGAAATATTCTTTGTACTTTTTAGTGTGTAAGGAAATGATTTTTTCTATACATATTGAAGGTGCAGTTGTTAGATACATACACTTTTTGCTCTGGAATTAAATAAAGAAACACAATCTGACACTGCTTCTGCTGCTGTTGTTTTCCTCCCCTCTATTTGCTTTCTTCCTTAAAAGGGATTGAAATTGTCACATGAAATTGACAAGGAAGGTTTTTCTGTAGAGAAAAGAGAAGTGTACAGATACTTTTAGAAGAAGTTTGAGACTGAAGTGTGAAAGATCCAGACAGACATGCAGGTCAATAGGAGACATAGCAAATCTCCAAATTGAATTCAGATTTCATATACTCCTTTCGTAATTGGTGAGGAAAACCTGCCACAGTCTAGAGAACTGAACTGTAGCTGCCTGGTATTTGGATTTGGACATTCCTGGATTTGTTTCCTTCTCCCATACAGGTGTAAAACCACCAACCCCTGTAAAGACTAAATTTAGGAAGAATAGATAACCAGCCTCCTGACATTGCATCTGAAATCTCATTACACTGCCTGTGCAGGTTAGAATGATAATTGCTGTTATAATTCTGAGGCAGCAACACACATTAAAAAGTATATTTTTAAAATCATATATTTGTGTAACAAAGCAGTCTTTTATTGTGCAAACTTCATTTTTGTGCTAGAATTCTCTTGCTGTAATAAATGCTTCTAGAAATAACAAGGCAATAGTTTTCTGAGAGTAACTTCAATGTTTCATGACCTCACCTGTGAAGTTCCAGCCAAGTTTCTTTTACAAGTTTCATAATTTTAGGGACTACTTTCCACAATGTCATAAACTATCTTTAAATATCTGGAAAGGGATGTTGACTTGGAGGAAAACCTCTGACATTGCAGCTGTTTCTTAGTTATTTTGAGCAGGAATCCTTTGCTGGCCTTTTTATCAAAAGAGGCCTGTAAATTCTCAGAGGAGGGTCTATTTTTCTGGGGCTTTTCATTCAAACCAGCCTTCCATCAGTGTGTGGAAGGCTAAAGGTTGATTATATCATGCTAGAGGTATCACTGCAGTTATATTTTTGGTAGTAAAATGATACCAGTATTTCTGATTTGAATCCAGCTCATTAATTCAGCCTGAGGCGAATACTTTGAATGACAGAAACAAACTCTGTAAAAGTCACTATGTGCTTGTTATGGATGACATTTCATGGAGATAGATCTCATTAAAATCTGTTCTATAACTCTATAGTCTTCTTCATTTGCTAGGTACACAAACCAAAAATAGATCTTTATGCAGCACTATCAATACTCCTCACAAAGCTACAGAAAAGGTGAAGGTCATGCATATCCTATCATACAGTTTTATATCATGCTACATTGGGGATAATTTACAAATGTATTCCGTTAGACTTCTACAGGCATAGAGAAATTTCAGAGCATTTGCAAAGTGTATGCAAGGTGACTTTAGGTTCATATCTCAAAATGAACTAAATTAATGAGAGAAAATTGAAGTATTGAACAGACTGTGGTGGTGAGCTAGATGATTATCTTCACACATGGAAACATCTGGAAATAGGTGCTGAATGTTTGAAGCATGGATGCTACATACTGCTCAAAGATCTTTTCATGTGTTACCTACATAAACATGAGGTAGGTTTTGTTCAATAGCCTAGAAGATTGGTAAGAATATTAAAAAAAGAAAGACCAGTGAACCAATGTGAGT
The DNA here is from genome assembly GCF_003945595.2 of Pipra filicauda. Classification (NCBI taxonomy): domain Eukaryota; kingdom Metazoa; phylum Chordata; class Aves; order Passeriformes; family Pipridae; genus Pipra; species Pipra filicauda. The sequence goes on along the minus strand of NW_024104487.1, from coordinate 2,326,284 downwards.
TTTCTGTAGAACAATAAACACAGACAAATACTTCTTACTCTATACCAAATGGACTTTCTGGAATAAAATTGAGTCTGCTGCAGTTCAAGTCTAAATGTGAGTGCAGGCTAAATTTTAATTAAAAAAAAAAAAGAGATGAAAGGATAATATTCCCTTCTCACGTTACTTGCATACAGTTATGTGCAGTTACAAATTGATTTTACACAACACCAGTAGGTTTATTAGGAACTCTTGTTTTCAGATGCTATATTGCAACATATTCTAGGCATACCTGAAAATGGATGAAAGAATAAAATCCTTCTAATAAAAATATACAGTTCTACAGCTTACAGCACTGGCTGAACTAAGCAAACCTATTAAACTCCAAAATAGCTTTTATTTTACTCTGTAAAATAGTAAATACTATTGACAGCTTTTTGGTATTCAATAAGAAGGTTTATGAAATTGAAAGTGTAAGCACAACACTCAGCCAGTGTATGTCAGAAAAATATCATTGGAGTAAAGCCAGGAAATCAGTCCCCTATGGTATGACTGGATTTATTAAATGCAGCATGATTTCAAATTTGAATTGGAAGTCTTTTCATCTAGATTCGCAGCTGTGCAAGCAAATGTAAAATGCTGCCAAATACATTGTCATTTATTTTCAAAGACAGCGGCTTTCTTTTGCTCTTAGATGTAGCATGTCAGGCCACTGCCCTCACAGATGTGAAAGGCTTCCCAGTCCAGTCTTTTATTTTTACCTTATGCTATAGAATTAGTATGGAGTTGTTTTAGTGATCAAAACTGTCCAAAATTGCCCTTCCCTGCTGTTGATCACTGTGGTACAGATATAAATATTTGCACCCGGGACATTTGAAGTAGTGACATAGAAGAGAGCCAGGCTGTAGATGCTGGCATAATGTCCCACCATGCAAGGGAATTAGCATGTCCTACTTTGAAATCTGGATTATATTTTAATTTTTTAAAACCTTACTTTGGAATTTATCTCATATTTATAAATAAGCAGTCTTTTCTTTTGGGAAGTCTTCTTTGCCTTTGCTTTTTCAACTCATTCAGAGTTCTGCTAAATGCTATGGGAGAGAAAGCGCAGAATGGAGGAGAATCAATTAGAAAAAAAGCTAATTAAGCCTCATGGGAAGCCTATTAAATACACTTAGTGTGGTGCAGCAGGATTTCACAACCAAGAACTCTAAGAACTAATGTATATAAGAACAGCAGTCCACGTTATCAAACTCAATATGGCTAATTGGCTAGCAACCATGTAAACATACAGTGACCTTTTACATTTGATTTTCAAATTAGAATACCACTTCATACAACTTAAGGCACTTGTATATGTAATACACAACTTGAACATTTTCCTGTCGCCGGAACAGAGAGATTTCTCTGAACAATTTTTCCTGCACTCTGTAGGCCATGCTTGTCATGGAAGTGACAAACTGTGTTTTTTATACTTATAGACTGTGTGAAAATATGCGATGTTTACACTTGTTAGCTGTGTGTCTAATTATAAGGTTTGAGAACATAATATGTTTATAGTAAGAAAGCCTTGAGAAACTAGAGATTAAAGTACACCTGCAGATTTAGGAAAGCCCCTAAAAGCAGATTAATTAGAAAAGGCTTTGCATGCCAAGAATGATTTCAGGTCGCATGAACAGAACATCAGGTCCAATGACCTGGAGACATTAGATGAGTGCACAGACTGAGCTATCCAATCACCTTGTTGTGAGCATGTACCCTGAACAAACTAAACTGTATAAAAGTTAACTGATTTAAATAATAAATTGGACATTGCTTTGATCACATTGATCGGTTGCCGTGTCTCTGTACCGCCTCATCGATATTTTCCACCCTGCTTTCTTGCAACTATAGCATTCTGAAAGTGATTTCTACATTTTTATGCAACTTCAAAACTTAATGAAAGCTTCTTTTGCTTTTAAATGAGTACACCTGTATCGTCTTTAAGGTCACTCGTGCAATGGAAACTCGGAATAAGTACAGAGATTTTAGAAGACCAGTAAACTTACTCATAATTATGCTCACAAAAAACTTTTAGATTTGAAACAAGTATTAGTCAAACCTGAAATATAAGCAAGCTAGACACTGTCCATGTCACAGGTCAAATCAAAGGAAATTAATCTTTTCCAGAGCATAATTTTTTTTATAGTTATTGCAAGTCTTGCATGAACAATCTTTATCATAAAGGTATTTTTATAAATTTAGTCAAAAGGGCCCCACTCTAAAGCCAAAACAACTGATATGGTTCACTTTTGATATACAGATGGAAATTAATTAATTTTCATCAGGCTCTGTGAATATGTTGTTTTGTAGCATTACTGTGAAATGGGTTTGAGTCAAAAATAGAAAACAGGAAATGATGAATGAGGGAAGCATTTTCCATGGGCGCTTCTGGAAAAAAATCAATTCCACCAGCTGTATTTGCCTATTTTTATGCCAAATATAGCATGAGAATAGAACACAGCCTGTTTTTCTTAAAAAGCCTATTTTTTTCCTTTTGGAAGAATTGATGGCTCCTTCCTCCTGTTTGTTTTGATCTTTTTATTAAGACCTTTTTTCCAAAATGCGCTGCTGTAGCAACACCTGATGAAGGTCCCTGCTCAGTTGGAAAGTATTGCAGCAGTAGATTTTTTTCCTCTCTTCATGCTTAAAACAGTCATGTCATATAGTAACACCAATGTATGTAGTTAGCAGAGCGCCTCTTGGCATATTGCTGATTCCTGGAGTCACAATGATGCACATCACAACAGGAAACAGCAGAAGAACATTATTTCAAATAAATAAATGCCTACTAATTTGTCACAGCACTAAATCATTACAGAAGCTAAATAAAATTTTTTCCTTTACTCTTTGTCACACAGCATAAATAGATTATTGACTTATATAAGTAAGTCCTGTTTATACAAAATAATGATGTCCTCATACCTGTACAAATAAAATAAACTGTAAGAGGCCAGAAACTTGTTCTTCCACAGTAGACGTGCTTTCTTTTCTGTCATACAACATCTTACCACTCTACAATGGTTTATTTTAGTCAAAAACATTTCTTACCTAAAAAAACGGAGATTTTATCTTCTTTCACAGTGAGAGAACAGAGAATACTAACTTCTCTCTCATCTTACCACTCAGCCAATTTCCACAGGTTACAGGAAATGAAAGTTTGCCCTGCATGTGGCAATGTGACTCTTCAAAATAGCAGTTTCACCCTTAAACAACACTCCCCAAGGAGGTCCTATACCTAGTTTTCACTTCCAAGAGATATTTTGAAAGTATGAAAGGGGCTGGAGGTGCAAAGAAGGGGTTAACACAGGTAATACCTCGAGCCAAGTTCACCAAGATTTCAAAGTGCTAAGGCAAAGATCTTCCAGAGTTGTAGACACATGAAAGAGCTGCTGATTACAATTGCCTCTCCAAAATAGAGGCCTTCTCATCAGATTGTTTGAGTGAGTTCCTATAAGTCTGCCATTTTCGCAACTGTTTTAACTGATGTAGAGTTTCTGGTTCCTTTTGTAATATTAAAAACGTTATTATCAGCTAATGCATGTGTCCATTTTCTTTCAATGGATGTACTATTCTGAAATCTTGACATCCTAATTTCAAAGACATTTATCAGCACAAATAAACAGAAGTGTATTTTAGAATTTATTGAAAAAAATCACCTGCTCTTGCAGAAACATGCCATAAAATCAGCACTTGTGAACAAACGTTAGTTTGTTGACTAAACCCCCGAAGGCGGTCAGCACTAGCCAGCTGAAACTGAAAAGCAATTCTCCAGCAGTTTCTCTTCTCTTAGAGCAATTCCTCCCTCATGAAGGGAGGAAAAAAAAAAAAGATCTGCAATTTTTGTCATTCTGTCTCATCAGTGTATAAAATTGTTTTCTATAACCAAAAAAAAAAAAAAGGAAAAATGCAAAAATCAACCTTCACCCCAGTAAACTTGGGGGTTTAAATGCTTCATGTTTTAGCATCCTTTTTAACACTTCGATTTTGCAATATTATCAGGATTTAATATATTTGATAGCTTACATACCTATGAAAGACTGTTTTATTCAAGTCAGAAACAATAACATTTGCCCAGAAATTAATCATTTTTAAAAAATAATGTTTTTTTGTCTGGTTTATTTGAGGTTGTTTGGTTTGGGTTTTTTTTAGGTTCACAGATTTTTATTGCTCTTCTGCACTGCTCAGCTGGGTAAGTCAAACTAAGGCAGTATGGAAATACTTGAAAATTAAATGATGAAGTATAGAAAGCAAAATTACTGAATACAGGTTGCCCTCCAGAAAAAAGTTAGGAATAGTCAGACAGCAAATGAAAACTTTTCCCTTAATTTTTCATTTTTAATCACATGTACTAATCCTAATCTATCACAGTTTGCAAGCTCTTTATTAAGTAAAGGAAACTTTTAACATAAAGCCTTGTATTAAAACCCCCCAGTTAACCCATCTAATAACTAATATCTATCTACAGACTAAAGGGGAAGCAAGGAGATATGTGATTTTTTAAAAGAAGTAACAATTTAATGTGGCTTTTATTGGGCAATGTATTTCTGATCTTAAATGAAAGAAGAATCTTAGCTGAGAAATCAAAGCCAAACATGCACTTCATGCAGGATGCAAGAGTGTGCAAACATTACTCCATTCTGTAACTGAAAGCCAGAGAGAGAGAATGACCATGCTACAGTCAAAGATATGGCTGAAATTTCTGAAGAAAAATTAGAGTTTTTTCTTATACATTTTAAGTATCGAAAGCAGTTGAATGCAAAAGGTCACATCAGTAGTCTGATGGTCTTGCCAGATTTCCAGACAGGTTGTAGGGTCTCCATGCAACAGCAGCTACACTGATATTGCTAATTAAGCTACTCAGCCTAAAGCTAGCCAATATTTGATTTTTTCCCCTGGAGAGGTGAGAAGGATTTCTCCCACATTCTTTCTAACTAGGTATCACCTAGGCTATTACTAAAAGGAAAGAAGAAAAATGGCAGGTGCTAAATCCAAGTTACCAATAAAATAAGGACATTTACATATTAAAAAAAGGTTATTTCATAATACAGAAACCTGCTTGTTTAGCTGTTTTCTCTTTTCCTTTAATTTGTGGATCAGAGATGGAAAGGGGAAAATCAAGGTCAAGTCACTTGTTTAAGAGACTGGAAAGAGTGAGGGAAGCTAGTTGCATGTTAGGAAGAGAGCTGTTCATGTTTCAAAACATTCTGTTCAAGTATTTTTCCTCAAAAACCTTCCCAAGCAGATGTTTGAGAACAATGTGGTGCTTGCACACAATTATGGTAGCAAGCTTGACAAGAAATTACAGAAGGTGGGTTTAGGATGCTTCGCAGCCACGTGGTGCCTCAACAGAATTTGCATCTCAGACAGGAATCAAACGAGCCTCATGCTGAGTATGGAACTGCCCTGGTTAAACTCTTTGGAATAGTGGCAGCTAGGCCATCAGGAGGTCTATGAAACATAAAATCATCTGCTTTTGAATAACCTCCTGGAGCAGGCTTGTACACTCCAAAAACCCATTAAGACCACTTGGGAAAATGTTACTGACCTTCTTCTTTAAAGTAAACCAGGAGAAAAAGGATTCACCCGAGAAAGGGCACTCAACAAGGTTCCCTGATTCACTTTTGCAAGCTACCTTAACAGTAGTTTCACCTACTAGTAAAAAACCAAAACAACAAAACCCCATCCTACCTTCTATTTCAGCTTACCTAACATCAGCTGGAGTCTATGAAATATTTCTTGCCATGCTGGCTTCTCCTTTTGTGCCAAGTTCCTGATCTTTTACCTTCTCTCTGAGAAGCTAACCAGACTCAGTCTCTTCTCTACACCCCTTTTTACCATCTCTCTGTTGTTCTCATGGCTCTTCTCTTCAACCAAGCATTGGGTTTAAGTAGCAAGGTCTTGTAAAGGGGGGCAGGGCAGAATGGCAGGGGTGGCTTCTGCGAGAAGACACCAGAAGAGAGCCACTGGTCTCTACCCTCCAGGGACCTAGCACTGCTCAGCAAATGCAGTGCATGTGGCTGGCTCCTGCTTTTCTCTCATGACTGCCCTGCAGTCCAGCAGGTGAGCAAGGCTCCACCACAGAGCTGTAGCGGGCAGTCTGATGAGGCTGGTACCGGATGTACCAAAGGCACTGAGATTGGCATGTGGAGCTGAGAGCAGGAGTATCCTTCCCTGTGTACAGCTTCTAATTGCACATCCTTGGCTAAGCATCCCAGATTCCACAACTGCCTTTGTCAGTGTGGGCACAGAACAGCAATAGATCTCATAGAGGGCAAGGACGTGGAACCTGCCAGAGGGTGCTGCAGTGACTGACGTGGCCAGCATGGACGGTGCTGCACCTGTTTCACTGTGCTTTGTGCAGGAAGGTTGACACTGCTTGGCTTATTGGGTATGCTTGCACTTCATTGCTTGCCCAGCATAGCCACAACAAGATTGGCTCCTCAGCACCCAAACACATGCGTACTGCCTGCAGTAGTAATGTTCTTTGGTGTATGTTTTTTGGGAAGGACTTGGTGGCAAAGTGATCCAGAGAGCAGGGTGTCAGTGAACTTCCCAAAGAGGCTATGATGGCACACGGGGTGTTTTCCCACAAGCTGTTACAGCACATGCTGCTGCCTGCCTTGGGGCTGCATACCCGCATCCTGACAGCAGAGCATTCACTGGGAATCTGTCCAATCCTACCTTCTGTCTCCCTTCTGCTTGGAAGTCCCATGGGTGGTGAGGCACTGGCACAGACTGTCCAGAGAAGCTGTGCCCCATCCCTGGAAGTGTTCAAGGCCAGGTTGGATGGTCTTGGATGGCATCCTGCTCTAGTGGAAGATGTTCCTGCCTGTGGCAAGGAGGTTAGAATTAGACAATCTTTACAGGTCCTTCCAACCCAAACCAGTCTATGATTCTATGACTCTATATTGCCCCTCCTCCTACCCAGTCCCTCGAGGCCTCTGTGCCTAGAACACCAAATCAGCCACTCTGTGACATCAGCCCTAGGGCCTGCAGGCACTATGCTGGTGGCTGCACTGGAGGCAATGAGCCCTCGTTCCTTGCAGCTGAGACGTCCCACTGGCAGCAATGAATTTGCTGTGCCTCCTTGTCCTGCTGGCTATGTGCAAGCCCATACTTGGCACATGGGACACCTGCAGGTATGGGGCCTCAGGCTCTGGGGGGAGCTTGGGCAACCCTTACTGGGTTTTTCCTGTCCCCTGTGGCCATATCACAGCTTTCTAACCTCATGTGGGAGCTTCAGTTCCTCAACAGCGCCCAGATTGCTGGCACAACTTGTCTGCAGGACTCAAACAGAAATGGGCAGATAGACACGTGCCCTGCTGGCCATGCAAACAATGCCATGTGGGGAGGAAAGTCAGATGACCTTCAGCCTGAGCAGTAGCAAGGCACTGAGCACAACAGCAATGACTTTCTTCTTACAGAGGGACCTGCGGGCTCTGGCCCATGGCTGCTTCCTACGGCCCCATGACTTATGACTATGGCCCCACGGCTTCTGATGACAGCACATTGAGTGTCGGGGGTGGCACAGGTGTCCAGCCAGGGGCCTGGCCTGGCATTGTCAGCATCCAGGACACCCAGAAACCAGGCACAGGGCATATCTGTGGAGGGTCCCTCATCAGCACACAGTGGGTCCTCACAGCCGCCCACTGCTTCATCAACACCAGGTAAGGAGGACCAGGGAACAGGGATATCCCCACAAAACTAGCAGGTGCCCAGTTGGCAGCACTACATGCTACTCCCATCCCATTTCCTTGCAGTATACCCAGTGCCTGGGCATTGCAGAGCCCAGCTGAGGCACTGCTCAGGGAGAAGGCTGCATTCCTGCTACCGCTTCCTAGCAGCCTCCAGCTCAACACTGCCAGAGCCTATGGCATGCTAGAGCAGTCACACCCTCTGTAGCACAGCTTTGCTCTCCTGTCTTGGGAAGCAGAAGGCAGGGAACTGCTGGGCTGCTGCAGCACATGGCTATGCTCTCTCTCATCCCTTTCTCCATCTGCCTCCCAGGAACATCAGCATGTGGCGTGTGGTCATCGGGGCCACCCGGTTGAGTCAGCTGGGCCCTGAGGTGAAATTGCGCCAGATTAAGCAGTTACAGGTTCATGAACACTATACTCCTGGTGAGGAGAGGAATGATATTGCCTTGCTGGAATTAGACCAGCCAGTCCCATGCAGCCGCTACATACAGCTGGGCTGTGTGCCTGATGCCACACTGAGAGTGTCAGAGCTGAAAACGTGCTACATTGCTGGCTGGGGTTCCACCACTGCAAGAGGTGGGTTCCCAAAAATGACATGTGCCCTGAGGGCAAGCTTGGAACACCAGGGAGATGGGTTGGGGTTCCCAGCTGCAGAGGCCAAAGCCAGAATCAGGCTGCAGGATGTGTGCCTCTGGAGAGATGGTCCAGAGAGATGGCCCACTCCCCCAAGCCAGACAGAAGGGGGACAGCATGACAACATAGTGTCCCCCTTAGGGAACCCTAGGGAAGCCCTAGGGAAGGGCTTCATCCCCAGATAAGGAAGTGAAGGGAACTGGGTGCTGCTGGGTGCTCATTCCTGTCTGTGCTCATAGATCAAAGACCAAGCGATGTCCTGCAGGAGTCCAAGGTCCACCTCATCGATGTCCAGCTCTGTAACAGCAGCTGGTGGTACACGGGGGCCATCCATACCCACAACTTGTGTGCTGGTTACCCACAGGGCACCATGGACACCTGCCAGGTAGGAGCCACTCAGCCCCCAGCAGCATGGACAGCCCCATCACCACTGTTCAGACACAGCCCAGCATCTGCTTTGCCTGGCCAGTCACTGCCCCAGCCCCAGGTCCCCACCACTGATAGGGCTTCCCTCCCCTTCCCCATCTGCAGGCCCTTGCCCAGTGCCCCAAGGCTGGCACTCTGCCCAGAAAGCCCGTCTAGTGCTCTTGGCAGCCCAGACATCCAGATGCTGACCCTGGAACGTCCATCCTCTGTAAATCCAGGATCCCTGTGCAGAGATGAGAGAGAGCCCACAACCTGCTCCCAGCCAAAATTCTATAGGCTCCAGCACCTGAGCAGAGCCTTTCTCTGCCAGGAATACAGCTCTGGCAGGGGCTATGAGAGAGAAGGAGACAGCCCTAGTGCTGCCAGCAGCCACCTGACACCAACTTAACTGTGTTCCACTGCAGGGTGACAGCGGTGGTCCCCTGGTGTGCAAAGATGATGATGCTGCCTACTTCTGGCTCATTGGCTTGGCCAGCTGGGGAAAAGGCTGTGCAAGAGCAAACCAGCCTGGAGTCTACACCTCCACTCAGTATTTCTACGACTGGATCCTGGTCCAGATAGACCTGCAATCAGATAAAAGGGCATGGAGACATTTTGTGACTGCCTCAAACCCCTCTCAGAAGCCAACACCAATACCAACACCAATACCAACACCAACACCAACACCATCGGGCTGGTTTAGCTCCTTCCCACTCCCACTGCAGCAGGTGATGGAATTTTTTACTCAGCTGCACGAGTTCCTAGAGGCCCTAAGGAGAAAACTGGCTAGAGAAGCAGGATGAACAGGATCCAGTGCAGACTGCAGTGGACCATGACCATTTCCTTCTGGGGCAGTGCCTGCTGATCCAAAGGCAGCCTCAGTGCCAAAGGCCTGCTCTGTCCTGCCCATGCTCCTCCTCTGCATGCATGCAAATCCTGAAGTTAACTTATCTGTGGAAATAAAGTTTCCTAGTTTCACAGTTAACCATGTTTTCAGCCCTATTCAGTATCCCATGCAAGGCAAGGGTTTTCACAGAGGGTACTTGCAAAATGAGGCTGTGGCAGACACATCAGGCACAATGGGAAGGAATCACTCCAAAGGATTGAAACTGTGCTTGGTCAGAGGGGAAGGCGAGGGTGCAGTGGAAGAAGGGAACACAGGTCACAGAGCAGTGGGGGGCTTACAGATCTTGGGAACAGCAGTTGGAAGTGTAAAGTGGTTTAGGCTGCCTACCAGTGGGATCCCTCTGTCTGAGTCTGTACAGTGCAGCAGGGAACTTGAAACTGGACTCTCTCATGACCCAGAAGACATAATTCTAGAAAGACCCAAGCTTTGCACCAAGGACTGGGTACGGAGCTTGATATCCAGCCACAAATAGTACAGGGATGTATTTAAATTAATTTCTATACTGTTATTTGAGGAATCTGTAAACAGTGCTTATGAATCTCGGGATTGAAGGTGTGTTTACGTTTCACTAGAAAACATCCAATCTGGATCACCTGGAAAAACAGAAAAGGACTGGACTGTGTTCATGTTCATGTTCATATGGTGGTTATGGATACCTGGGTGCTAGTAAAGGCGTTGCTCTGTTGATGTCAACCTGGTTTGTAGCAACTGTGTAAATCTCTGTGTGTCTCTTGGTGTGTGTTGGCTCCTTGGAATGCACACATGCATCGACACACAGAGATGGCAAAAGAAGCAGTCACATCCATCAGGATGAGTGTGAGTGTCCACCTGATTCAGCTCTACCAGACCCAAATGCAGAAATCTCCTGTATCCAAAGTCTACTGGATCTGGTTGATCTGCAAGAGAATGGGGAAGGCAGTCCAAAGCAACTCAGCAGCAGAGGTCATGGTGCAGACAGGGAGGCAGCACTGGCTAGGCTGTGAAAGCACTGGGGAGGGTAGTTTGATGCCTCCTCCTCCAGCTTCAAATTGCACATTTTTGGACTTATGTGCAGAGCAAACTTGATACAAAATTTCTGGTGCACCTCATGGATTTTGTATCAAGTTTGCTCTGTATATAAGCAAAAACATTGGGGATATTTGGTTTGGTTTGGTTTGATTTGATTTAGGCAGTTCATTTTAAGGTTATTTTCTTTTTTTTTTCCTTTTATCTGGTACATCAATTCTCTCCCTCTTAGAGAAAACCAATGCAAACAACTCCATTGCTTATTCATGTTCTTTCATGTCTTTTCAGTTCTCTCTTTTTTAACTCTTGTCTAATTTAATTGTGCTCAAAGACAGAATAGGAAACCCCTTTCAGCACTGGGGAAACATGGGCTAAAACGAAATAGCTCTCATTCATTCATGATGATGTGCTGGTTTTGGCAGGGGTAGAGTTAATTCTCTCCACAGTGGCTGGTAGGGGGGCTGTGTTTTGGATTTGTGCTGAACACGGACAATATAGAGATGTTTTTGTTATTGCTGATCAGTGCTTACACAGAGCCAAGGCCTTTTCTGCTTTTCATACTGCCATGGTGGTGAGGAGGCTGAGGGTGCATGGGAGGTTGGGAGGAGACACAGTTGGGACAGGTGACCCAAACTGACTAAAGGGATATTCCAGACCCTATGACATCATGCTCAGTGTATAAGGGGAGGGAAAGAAGGAAGAGGATAGTGTGTGCATGCAGAGTGATGGCTATTAGCTACCCGTCTTAGAGCTCTCAGCTGTGAACCTATGGCACTGCAGAGCAAAATGAGAGAGCTGGAAGTCAGGACTTTCCAGGATGGAGAGTTGATGGCACAAGAAATAACTACCACTCAGCAGAGGGGTGCTATGAGCCGTAATGCACTGCAGAATGGCTGGAGGCATGTATTGCTAACAAATGAAGGCATAAATATGGGAAAAGAAAGGCTCCTGCTCTCACTATGAAATCTTCATAGGATCACAAGGAATGGAATGGAAATATCTGGAGTGAGTCCTCAGACTCTGAGTTTGAGACAGATTTAACAGATTTGGAAGTGGTACAAGTGCAACTCCTCATACAGGTGGAGAGGCAGTGGAATGTGTCAGATGGAGGGGTACAGATCACATACACTTATAGCCCAAAAGAGTTAAGGGAATTTTCAGAGCTCTATCGGCAAAGGAGTGGGGAAAGAATGCTGGTATGGATTTTGAGAGCTTGGGATGATGGTGCTGCATCCATCCACTTCTTAATGGGTGAAAAAGATCTATTATGCTCTATAGCCAGTGATGATCAGATACATCAGATGCTCAGTTATGAAATATCAGGGGTTCTGGTGGGCAGGATACTGCTGTGCCTACTGTGTACCAATGGTTGTGTGCAGCAATTTTAACAGCATATGCAGATACTGCCAAACTACTGTCATCCCTCAGAAATTGGTGTACAATGAAAGAAGGTATTAGTTTACTCCGTCAGATGGGAGTGGCTCATGTGTTGATTACAGGATCTAGTCTGGATGGGGCAACAGGAATGACAAGTATAAAAATGCATCTTTTGAGAAGGGCAAGACCTGTTTCACTTAAACACTTGATTGTACCAGAAGTCATGAGTGCTACTGGTAGGCATAGGTGCCCTAGCAAATACCTTGAGAAACATGGGGGATGTAGTTTTGGAACCAGCTGTGCAGGTGATGGATGAAAATAAGCTGGCAAAACCAGAAAAGAGCTACCTTAGGGGTGACAGGGAAACAAACTGGTGTCCCACAATCAGAAATAGAGGGAATTGCAACATTAGAAATATTTCACCATCACCAAGTTAGTACCTATACAAAGAAATTATTCCCCCTCCACCCCACTGCCACCTTACCTCAAGGCACTGCCTGGCAAATGCCAAAACAGGAGAAATGACAGTTTTGCTGCCACTGTAGTCTCTTAATGTAAGGGGAACTGATGCCTCTATGTTGCTTTAACTATAAAGTGGCAATCGGGGGGAACTTTACTGTCTTAGCTCTGGTGGATACAGGGGCTGAAATTACTGTGTTGCATAGTGATATAACTAATAAAGAAGCTACATCATAGATCTGTGGCTTGGGGGGAAATCCCACCCCCACCCTCCAAGCTAAGGTTACTTTAACACAGGAAATACTGCCCCATTTGTCATGACAGTGCTAATTCCCCCATTAAAGAATCTATTTTGAGCATTGATATTCTGGCAGGATGAACTGTTGAAATGCTAAATGGTTGGAGTTTTTTGGGGACTCTGTAAGCAGAATTTTCCATAGGATTTACCATTAGGCCTATAACCCTTCTGCATGGGTTCCTGCAGTGGAATCCTGTTGTGCTGTCTGTGCCTATGAAGGTGGTGACTATAAAACATTCCTAGGAATCACATTCCAGGAGAAGAGAGAAGGAAATTATACAAACTATTCAAGCACTTCAACAACTAAGAATCCATGACTTGTTTTAACAATCCTGTTTGGCCTCTTTGCCCACCCACCTACTCGCCCACACACCTATGTGTGTGTATTTTTCTATATTTTTATATTCATATCTGTTTTTAATCTCTATAAAATGCCCTCTGGTTTTTAATATTGAATATCTCATAAAATTTAGGTCTGATAAATTATTTTGTAGTCTTTTCTCTTTTCTATTTCTTTAGAGAAGTTTCCAAGTCAGAGATCACAATCCCAACAGCATTATGATCCTACTGCATAGAATTTAGTTTTTCTAAGATGTAGGGCAAGAGCTTCAAAAAATAGCTTACCCAAACACAAAGTGAGATCGCCATCAAAAGACAATAGTTACAAACCTCAGATCCATAACAGGACTTATTTAATTCATATTTTTCTTCAACAAAAATCCCAGAAAAAATACTTTTTATTCACATGTTTGTCTCCACAAACTCACAATTTTCTCCTTTAGGAAGTAGGGTTATACCTAACAAACAGTTCAGAGCTATCAGCTACCACAGGCACTACTTACCTCTGATGTTACTTCCAGATATAAACTATCATACCCGAGGTAAAATTTATCCATCTCGAGAAGTCTCACTGTACATAAGCCAAGCTGAGAATTTCTTGTTATTGTTACAAAATGTAGAATGACTAACAAATTATGATACTATGGTAATGATATCATAACTGATGGTTCTTAAGTAAAATATTAAATCTGAGTAATAGAAGTACTATAGGACTGAATAGGGCTGTGTTTTCATTGCTATTTGTGACTTATGCAATGAGAAGGAAAATTCCTCTACAAAAGTGATGACTAGGACTTTTTCAAGAGCTTCCATTTCATAGCAGCTCTTGCCTTCCTTTCCGCCTCGTAAAAACATGCAGTGTGAGCTGTGGAAAAAACCCCATAATGACAACCAGTTAGTTCTCCTAACTGACTGATGCTGTCAGTCCACCATTTTTATTGCTTTGGAAGGTTGGAAAATTTCCAGCAGAAAAAAAATAAATCTAATAATCTATTCAGAGAAGCCATAAACCACCATTATCTGGTAGAATCGCTGAGATGCCTCTATAATGCAAAATCCATAGCAGTAAGAGTGATGCAAGACTGCACTTTCCCTAAGATACTGCATCTTTTGGGGGATATCTCATTATTGCAGGAGATAATGGCCAACGTTTCATACCTTTGTCTTTTTTGAAACGATACTGAACCATAAGTTACAGGCTAAAACTACAAAGAAATCATTCACTTGCCAGAGATGGATTATTCCTTGTAGCTTATCCTATGTTCCCTATATTTTTTTTCATAATGGCATTTCTGTTGGACACGAGGAACAACAGGTAATTACATGCTTTACTGTTTTATTTGAAGCTTCTAGGCATTGTGTCAGTAATGATATTCTCTTTATGCAATGTTCTTTTATAGTTTTTTTCAAAAAGAATCTCTTTCTCCAATTTCCATAGGGAGTCCTCATTAAAAGTACAATCTCTACTAAGTGCTGTTAATTTAAACAACCAGAGCAGAATCATAAGAAATGTTAAAGGGGGAACAAGGCCTGAGTGCAGTAAGATTTATTATTTTTTCTCTCACACAACATTTGTCTGTGCTCTTGGACAAGTCCCTGAACTACCTTTGTAGGGTATTGTTATGTATGTTTAGCAGCAGGACAGTGCTATCAGCAGAAGCTTTGACTTGATCTTTGTAATTTTTAATCTTCAGAGCCCCTGTGGGAGAGGCACGGCTGGGGGGCTTTTCACAGAATTACAGAATCACAGAATGTGCTGAGTTGGAAGGGACATACAATGATCCTTGAGTCCAACTCCTGGCCCTGCACAGGACCATTCCCAAAAGTCACACCCTATGCCTGAGGGTATCATCCAAACTCCTGAACTCTGTCAGGCTTAGTGCTGTGACCACTTCCCTGGGGAGCCTGTTCCCAATCAACCTCTGAGTGAAGAACCTTTTTCTGATATCCAAACTTAACGTCCCCTGACACAATTTCAGACCATTCCCCCAGGTTCTGTCACTGGTCATCAGAGAGAAGAGATCAGTGCCTGCCTCTGCACTTCCCCTCAGGAAGAAGTTGTAGACTGCAATGAAGTCTCCTCTCAGTCTCCTCCAGGTTGAACAGACCAAGTGACCTCAATCACTGCAATAAAGACCACCGTCTTCATTGACCTCCTTTGGACACTCTCTAATAGCTTAATATTTCTTATTTTTCTTATACTGTGGTGCCCAAAACTGCACACAATATTTATTCAAGGTGAGGCCACCCCAGTGCAGAGCAGAGCGGGACAATCCCCTCCCTCGACCAGCTGGCGATGCTTTGCCTGATGCCCCCAGGACAGGGTTGGCCCTCCTGGCTGCCAGGGCACTGCTGACTCAGATTCAACTTGCCATCGACCAGGACCCCCAGGTCCCTTTCCATGGCACTACTTTCCAGCATCTCATTCCCTCATCTGTACAAACATCCAGTGTTGCCCCATACCAGATGGTGGCAGAATCTGGCACTTCTCCTTGTTGGAGTTCATATGGTTGCTGATTGTCCAGTTCTCTAATTTGTCCAGGTCTCTCTGCAGGACCTCCCTGCCTTTGAGGGAGTCAACAGCTCCTCCCAGTTTTGTGTCATCTGCAAACTTAGTATCCCTTCCAGTCCTCTGTCCAAGTCATTTATTAAGATGCTGAAGAGCACAGGGCCTAAGATGGAGCCCTGTGGAACCCCACTAGTGACAGGTCACCAGTCTGATGTTACCCCATTCGCTATTACCCTTTGTGCTTGACTCATGAGACAAGTCCTCATCTACCACACGATATGTGGAAGCTGTCCAGCAGCAGTAAGCTGATGTTAGGGCCCCGCGGCTCCCCCAGGGGCTCCCTCAGCCCCTCAGGAGCTCCCTCAGCTGGAGGGTGTGGGGAGAGACTGCTCCAGGCAGCTCATTGTTCTGGAACTGTTCCCCAACACCCACCTTGTGCAGTGCTCCTGCTGGGAGCAGATGGGGCTGGCAGGGCAAGCTCCCCTTCTCCTCCCTGTAAATGCTGGGCACAGTGCACATTGTAGTACCTGCGTCAGTATAGACGATGTGCCAAAACATACCATTTCTTCAGGATTAAATCATAATGAAGCTGTCTATCCCCTGGAACACAGAGCATGGGCCCAACATATTGGAAGTAAATGGCAAACCACTGATGTTAATGCATGTGCTATGAGGGGACAAGAAGGATTTATTTATGAATGCAACACCATCAAAGCCCAAGACATTTGTCCTGACACTGAAAAAACGGTTTATCATTTTGAAATACGTCCCGATGAAACCCTCTCAAACCATATTTGTATATATTGGAAAAGGATGCACTTGTATGACAACCCCTTGTGATTTTGTATTTATAGATAACATTGCTGTAGATCCAAGAAATCATTCTAATGTTTGGGTCTGTAACTTCATTGACATTATGGGATGTGATTTTAATTACTAAACTCCTTTTACATCTTATCAATTGATACTCTTGTAATGAATCTCACCTTGATAAGAAAGTTGCTGTTGAAGCAAGCTCAAGAAAATGGACAAAGCTTTGATTACTGTCCATCATGATGTGGAAGAAATACATCATGTGCTAGAACGAGTGAAGAAAGACAGAGAACATCAATGGTGGGATCCTTTTGGGATGGTCACCTACTGCTACATATATACATACATACATACACATATATCTATCTCCTTAATATGTTTTGCTTTAATAATGGTACTGTATGTAAAAATTTGGAATATGATGAAATTATTAACTTCCTTGCAATTCCTATTTACACCTGATGTTTCATGCAATATACACACACTTGATGTTCCACACATGCTTGATGTTCCATGCAATAAACACAAGCCTGATGTTCCACTCAATAGACACATGCTTGATACTCCACTCAACATACACCTGATTGATGTTTCAAATTCATATTGAGTTTGTGTTGTTTGAGTGACTGTAGTGGATATTGTGGGGAGAATACTGAAAAACAAAGTTCAGCAAGGAGTTCATGTGTTGGCTGTAACTCACCAGGGACAAACTGTGTGCACCCATTCATAGCACTGAGGGAACACAGGGAGCTTGGTGTAACATCTAAAGGAGACATGCAACAAGGGATAGAGTGATACCAAAATGCTGCAGTCTTGCTTTGTTGAAATCAATGCAGCTAATGGGAACTAAGCCAAAGGAATGATCCAGGTGGTAATCCAAAACTGAACTTTGTTTCATTAACTTGAAAATATGTATTACTTTTCACACCCTACATATGCTAACGCCTAAAGTCACTCAAACTCCACCTAAACATGAAATGATGGTTGGAAGATCTTGTGATGGGTTGCTTCACTTATTTCCCATTAATTTCCTCAGCTCCAAACCAGTCGTGCTCAGCTCTGACTGAGAAGGGAGACACAAATTATGCTGCGATTCCTTCTCCCTTCTCTAGCTCTCTCTTCTTCAAATCACTTCCATGGTTCAGAGTGCCCTAAGTGCTTAAAAACCAGCGTCGGTGTTAGATACAGAAAGAAGAACATTCTTTGCCCCATGTTCCTGTGGAAATACCTCTTACAACTCCCCTTCCTTTCATGCCTGAGTTCCTATCCAACCCACATCCAGGATGAATTCTTCAAAAAGAAAAAAAAGCCAAACCAACAAAATCCCTCACAACCCCCCCAAGGACCACATACCCCCCCAAGCCACCAGTTAAAGCCTGTGTGACATGTTCATAGAATCACAGAATACCCACAAGGATCATCGAAGTCCAGCTACTGGCCTTGCAGAGGACCACCTCAAGAACGACACCATGTTCCTGACATCATTGTCCAAAGTCCTCCGGAACTCTGTCAATCTTGGTGCTGTGACAGCTTCCTTGGGGAGGGATGTTCTCTCTGTCCTTGAGTGCAGATTTAGTGGAAGGCATCAAGGTCTTACCCATTCTGACCACAGACTGCTGAACACAGACTCTACATGACAGCCCATCTGATAATGCCAGCCAGCACCTCTTGGCAGAGGGCTGCAGTATCCATGCCACATGGCTCTGACCATGACACGGCTCCTCTTCCACAGCTGCCTCAGAGCAGGTGCCTTGCGCTCAGACAGTGCTGCTGCTCAAAGACCCAGCTAAAGCCTACAGCAAAGGGATTACCCAAAATGTTTCATTTGGGATTACAAAATGCAACGGGGAGAGTTGTGTAAAGAGTACTCCAAACCAAAGGGTTTCCAGGACTTGGTGCTCTGAAATGGGCTTGGTATGCATTACAATCAGAACTGGCCTATGGAAAGAGCACAGAGCCATAGATCATGAAACAGCTATTGTTTCAACAGCCTTCAGAAGTTCTTAGACCAGCAGTGAGATGCCCCCAAGAATCACTGGGGCAGTCAGTCTCCTTCTGGGTGGTTTCACCGGTTCTTGGTGAAGCAGGTTTTTCAAGCATGTAAGGATTTTTCTGATAAAATAGTATCCTGAAACCCAGTACTTCTCAAGGCATTTGATGACAGCAACTGGGGGTAAAGGAAAAGGAGGAACCAGTCATACTTCTCTCTCCCGGCTCTGTTCTGTAGTCAGTAGGGGTAAGTGCTCTCTATCATATTGCTGCTGCGGCTACAGGAATAGGACTGGATAACCAATCCAAGGGGAACAGACCTTTTTTGTGAGGTTAATTCTCAAACATTGTTTTCTAACCAAGGACACAGTGCAGCAGATGCGTAAGAAAGTTTGAGCTGTCACTAATTGTCTGAAGTTAGGCATCTAATTGGGATCTACTTTTGGACTTGCCTGTCCAGCATGTCATTTTAAATGCTAGATGACATAGTAATTGGAAAGTCACAGAAAATGACGAGGCATCTAAAGGCTGAAGCAAATATGACAGCTCTTCTGCTGTTGGCACCAACGTCCAACCAGAGACAAAACAAGTAACCCAGCTGTGGAGTAAAGGGAAAGCATTAGTCTTGACATGTGCACCAGGTATCCTCTCTCTGGCCATCTGGATGCTGGGAAAGGCTTGGAACCTCATGGATAGAGTCAGCCGAAGAGAATACATAAAACCTTGAAAAGGGGCTACTGGCTGCTGCATGACTTGTAGTGGCTTTTCCAGTCTACCTTCACATGGTGGAGTAGCTTTACAGGTGGCAGAGGTGAGGCAGAACAGGCTGAACAATCAAAACACATCCAAATGATTCTGGACAAGCATTCAGCTGGCCCACTGCATAGACTCATCGTCACTGAAGCTCAGCAAAAGGCATACAGCCTCCAGGAACAATTCTAGAGAGAGAGTTTGAGCCCTGTGCCAGCAAGAAGACTGCAGCGTGGTAGGAACTACCCCGTCATAAGTACATACAAGCAACAGTGCAGACTAAGTAAAGGGAGACAAGAGGAATGAAGACCCTTCAAGCAAGGTGTGCTTCCTCTCAGCATACGCAGATCATCTGCACTCTCAGCTATTCTCAGAACTGAACTATTAAGGCTCTGATACTGCTGAACTTAAACAGATGTAAATATCCTCTGAGTAACCTTACTGAAATTATTAAAATTACTCCTGTCAGTCCCAGCTCACTGGTAATTCTTAACAGAGCCAATGTTTTCAAAGCTTATCATTTGTTATTTATCAGTCTCATCAGTAATCTGTCATTTTGCAGGTGTAACTATTTTGGTCAAGACACAATGTAAGCAGAGCTCTAAAAGTTTTAATCCAGTTTCAATACCACTGAATGTGAACTTGAGGCAGTCAATATCAGGAGTCAGCAAATATCTTCAGTAACTTGCTTTAGCATTTTCAAGCTACCATAATGAATAGGAATAAAAATTCTGCTTTGTTTTGACGGACATTGCTGTAACAATGGGCCGTGCTTTCACTTTCTGCTGAAAAAGAGGATGGATTTGAATTAATCACTTAATAAAATGATTCTGTAGCTTGACCTCATTGTCATAAAGACACTACAGATGCTTAAACTGTTAGAAACAAAATCAGGGATTCACAAACTGACATTTTATTTCTGATACATTTTTTACATTTGTACAATATATTACAGAACTTTTCATTTTCTGCAGAATCTAATATATATTGTATAGTTTTTTTCTATGAGCTTATAATAAAATAAGCATTACAAATGAAATATTTGTTGCTTTAAGGGGAAAAGAAACAGTCACAAGAAAACACAAAAATATACCTGTTACAATCCATGATGAAGAAATACACACTTTAAACTGGCTGAATACAATCTTCATACATGAAAGTTTACTACAGCTTGTTAGCCTTTTTTTTCTTTTTCATCATATATTTTATCAGAATTTTTAAAAACCCTGTTTTACAGAAAAATGGCAAAGTACTGTAGTTTCATTCCTATTAATAGGTTCTTAAAACCCACAGTAATGTATTTAAGCCTAATTCAAACCTGTAAATATTAGTCAGTCTTTCTTTGACTGTTTTTTTTTAATTACGCCTCATATTTGGTTATCAGTACTGATAAAAAAGAGTGTCTCTCAACATCTGCTAAGTGCAAAGTGCAAACTTTCTCTGAAAATGCCTCACCTATTGCTGGAGGCAGTGTTCTAGTGTGGCTGCTTCTAAGAAGAGATTTAAAGCTAATGAACATTTGGAATTTCAAGTGTGGAATTCCAAGTGTGTTCTACAGAAACAGAACTGCTGTTGTGATTTTTACATTTCAGGAAAAAAAACAAAGATGACAGTGCCATTATGCTTTATTTATTCTAGAGTGGGACAATCAGATCTTGGTGAAGTTTACATTCCTTTTGTCAGCAGTAATCCTTCCATCAGCTGGATTTTATGGTACTTTAATGCCATGCAGACATGGCAGTGAAAGCACTAAAGGCAGTCCAACAATTTAAGAAGTTGTATTTTATAAATGGCTTCTAGATGGTTTACAGATTGAAGGTGAGAATTAACCTTTTTGAGGCTTGTAGTATTTTGGCCACTGACTTCAAGTAGAGCCAAAATGTCACTGAGACAATGCTCTCTCTGCTCTAAGTCTGACCGTGATGCATGGACCTGCAGCAGACAGCTGGTCAGGTCAGGGACAGACTATTCCGTAAGTCAGAGTATATAACCAACTTCTTTGCTGGCACTTAAGAATGTTCCTTCATGTTTCTCTCATCCCTGCTGGCATCTTTGTCTAAATTAAGTAGCTTTGCCTGTTACAGACATCCAGGTGTGAGTTTTGCTTCTGCTTCTTCATAGTGTGGTGTGTAGGTATGTCCCAGATTCTTCCTTCGCAAGCCTGACAAGGTTCTCCCAATCTCCCTTGTCTTTCTGTGGTGTTGCTCATCCAACTTCCACTTCTTTTCCAGAGAGAAAATACAACCACACATCATCTTGGCCACTGGAAATTTCCTGCACAGAGATTATCAAAGTGTCAAGTCCTTTATCCACATGCATTTGCTATCTACATTTCCATTCTTGGTCCGGGGAGGTGGAAAACCTGAAACAGTGTAGACTGTACATTAGCTAGTTTGGTGGTTATAAACATCTTAATTCAAATACAGAATACAGATTAAATGAAGACTAGTTTCCAGGGCAACACCATGACTGCTCCATTGATAAGCAAAACCTGAGATTAGCTCAGTTGGTTACAGCATGGTGCTAGTAACGCCAAGATTGTGGGTTTGATCCCTGTATGGGCCATTCACTTAGGAGTTGGACTCAATGATCCTTATGGGTCCCTTCCAACTCAGAATATGCTGTGAAAAAAAATTAACTGAAGGTTTTTTATGTTCTCAGATATTTGGGTCTTCTAAACTTGGAAAAGTTGGCAACAGTTTTCTGGCTATATCAACTGTTCATGGTATGCCTCTGTCTACATACAGACATGCAATTTTCACAGTTGTCGGTGTGCTTGGGTTGTTGTTTTGGTGTGCTTTTTAAAAGCTTGGCTGACACAGAACCCTCCCAATTCCTTCCCTCCCTCTTTGCTTTAGAATATATGTCTGCATTAAGTACAATTAAGGTACGAGTACCTCCCACAGAAGAGAAAAGTGTGTTTGAGGTATTTAAAATGCCTCACCATGTCAGATGCACGTAACTATGGTTCGTGATAATTTCATTCGTTCATCTTCCTCACACAAGGGGTTGCCATGGACACACCAGGCAGAAAGTAGAAAGACGGTGTTGGCTAAAAGTTTTTCATTTATGTCCACTATGAGAATATCCAGAAGGAAAGAAAAAAACAGGTCAGTGACTTACAACTGATGAACTCTGTTGCAACAAGACTTCTAAACAGACCTCTAAAGCTGTATTTAAAGAACCTCATCCATGTAGTTTTTGGCTCTAATTCACGGGAGCTGAGCCCAGAAATCAGCATTATGATCATCTTGTCTAAACCCCATACAGAATCATACAAGCCATAGAATCTTCTCTAACAGTATCTGCCATGAACACATTAATTTTATATAATTCGCCCCAGCTTTTCTTTCTGAGTCTGGCACAACAACTGTGAGATCTGGAGGACCCACGGCACCCTTAGGTAACACCAGGACTCAGTGATTTGCAAACTCATGGAAGGACATCTCATGCCTGTGAATTAAGTGCCTGTTTGGCTATTGTACCTAAGCCTCTAACAAAAGCCTTACAGGTTTGAGGGGCTTACTTAGTTTCATTTGCCCCTCACTATCATGATACGGTCTTAGCAGAGAGAGATGAGGACTTTTTGTAGGAACTGAGGACTTTGGGTAGGAACTGTCTACCTGTGTGGAGCAGAGCGCAGTGAGGCGATGCTGGCTGCAGCCAATCCATACATATTTCAGAGAAACAGCTCCCTTGACGATGTGAATCACACACAGCCTTTTGCACAAGCTTTACAAAAACTCTTTTGGCTCTCTGAGCTCATTCCCATTCCAAGATCAGGAAAATCTTGTAGACTGCCTCATCTCTTTCCCCCTGTTGTGCCAGCGCAGGGCACCAATGTCACATCAGTCTCAGCCCATCCTCAGCCATCCCAGTGCTGGGTCAGGTAACTGTGTTACTATGTGTCACATCCTGGGCTGGGGAACTTTTCGTTGGATGAAAGCTGAAAATAGTCTTTCAGATACTTAAGGTAGGCCACATGTTAGCCTAGTTACTTAACAATTTAAATTTTAGAAAACCAGTATGTGTTGAATAATAGCTCACGCAACACTTTTATTGAGATAACTCATGACTTTTCTTTAAACTTTTTTCCTGAATTTGTTTTGAGTTCGTTGAAAACTAGTGTCTTCCTAAAGTAGATCTCAAAGTCTTCCTTTCTCCTTTCCATTCTTCTCTATGTTGTATACAGTTTCCCACAGCTGAAAATACAAGATGCAAAAAGCAGAACTGTTGCAGAATTTTCTTTTGACTGGCCTCTTTTCTTTTTCAAGGCACAAGGAACTTGTGCTGCTTTGGGTAACTTTTTTTGAAAAAAAAAAAAAAATTAAGATTTTAAACATACCGAAGGATGCATGTTGCACCTTTTATCTAGCGACAATTTGGCATGTATATTAGTTTTAGGTCCCTGCTGGTGCTGTAGTCTATGGGCACACTGAAACACACATGAACCATGTCATTTATTGCAGATAATACAAACAGAACCTGTGAAATATACAGCTATAGCTATTTGGATATTCAGATAGATATGTTGATATTTGTGTATATATATAGGCAGTGCATTTGTAGGAATCTATAATTACATTCCCCTTTGCTTACTGGCAGCAGCTCAACCCCCCGTAAGAGCAACATTTTTCCTACACCATGTGAATTAAGCAGCCAGCAGCAAGGGCAGGCAAGCCCTTTCCCCCAGGGCAGTGCCGATTTCCTAAGCCCATGCCACCCTCTCACCCACCGCGCCCCGGTGACCCGCCCGGTCTCACCGCTCCCGTTGGACTCGCCGAGGGTCGAGGGCGACAGGAACAAGTCCCTTCCCAACAATGTGCTGCAAGTCGTCGAGCAGGCGGCTGGGCACTTTCATGCCAGCGTCCAGCTTCTCCTTATTGGCCTTCGTGAGTCTCTTGATCCTCACCAGGAGGTCGGGGCGGTTGTGGCGAAAGTGGGGGTTCCAGAAGTGGTGCCGGGGCCCATCGGGGCTGTCGGGACTGTCCCCCGCCGCGGCCGGCCCCAGCCTCTGCCCCAGCGCGGGACCAGGCGGCCCCATCGTCAGCTTGTGGAACCCGTACAGGTTAAGCTGGCGGATGATGCTGCCGAAGTTCTTGGTTTTGAAGACCTCCGCCTCCCCGGCAGCGCCGGGCCCCCCGCCCAGCAGCTCCCGCTCGAAGAGCGCCTGGTCGATGAACAGCCCCTCGCCGCGGGCATCCCAGCGCACGGAGCGGACGCGGGGATTATTCACCAGCAGCCACAGCTTGGCGGGAAAGGTGCAGGGCCGGGAGGCAGCGGGAAAGAGGTAAGGCCAGAGGGCTGTGGAGCCGGAGCGGAAGCCAGCGGGCAGCAGCGGCTCCGCCATCGCGCCTGTCGGCAACTGTCGCGACACGCGAGGGCGGGCGCCCAACGCCCCGGCAACGACAACGGCCGCCGCGCGAGGGCGGCTCCGCCACCGCCGCGCCCCGGCACGCGCCGGGTGCACGGTGCGCTGCTCGTGCCGGCGCCGGCCCGGCCCCGCCGGGCCCCTCGGCCTCGCGTCCCGCAGTCCCAGGTGCCCTCAGTGCCCCCGGTCCCCTCAGCCCCACCCATCACCCCAGTGCCCCCCGGTCAGTGCCCTCAGTGTCCCCACCCCACCCCCCAGTGCCCCCAGTGTCACCAAAATGTCGGGAAGAATAAAACTCTCTAACACTAATTTCAGTATTAGAAGGCAGGCGTTACTTTATTTCAGCAAGAATTACTCCTAACACATGCATTCGACGTTTCAAAGCTTCATTTATCTAGGCAAACCATATATACATTCATCTAAATTCCCGGAATTCTCCCCCCTCCCCCGTCTCAGGAATCATTTACATAGATAAAGCTGTACGCCTTAATAATTGGGCATGCTCATACAGTTTGGGGAATGGTCTCAAGAGGGTCTCTGGTGGTCATTTGGGGAATAGCCCCCACCTCACTTTATCCTTTCACGGTCACAAGTCGCCTGAGAACATGACTCCAGAGTTGGTTCATGTCCTGCTGGCTTGGTTGAACAATTTGTCTCCTGGGTCAGGAAACTTTTTTATGGTTTATGAAACTTCAACCAATGGGTCTCAGTTTTTCTTGTTTCAGTTGAGATACTGCAAACAATATGCCTTTTGAGTATTTATGTCATCAGTTCCCTGCAGTCCCCTCAGGGCCTTCAGGCCACACCCCAGTGCCCTCAGCCCCTCCCTGGTCCCCTCAGCCCCTTGCCAGCCATCAGTGTCCCCAGCCCTCACCCCAATCCCTTCAGTCCTCCCTTCTGCCCCTGCCATCCCACAGCCCCCAGCCTCCACCATCCCCCTGAGCTACCTCTCAGCCTCCTCAGCCACCCACCAGCCCCTCAGCCTCACTGACCGCTCAGCAGCTCCCTCGTCCCTTCAGTCCCAGCGTCCCTGAGGAGGACGGTGCCCTGGTGCCACCAGCAGCTCCCACTGCTCGCATGAGGGGATGGGGGGCACCAGCAGGAAGGGGGTCAGACCTAATGGGACCTGCAGAAAAGTTGCTTGGCAGCCCCCGTGTCAGTGAGAGGGCATCCCTGCCCAGCCGTGGGCATGGCAGGCCAGCTGTGCTCACTCTGGTGAGGCGCTGGGCACTGTGTGGGTCAATGGTAGCACAGCTCATTGACCACTCCTCAGGCGCAAAGGTCACCTATGCCAGGTGCATCAGAGCATTACCTCTGTCTTGAAGCAGTGCTGGTCAATGACTGCAGATCCTCATTACAGCAGGAAAAAAAATCAGCAAGGAATCTTCTGTGGCAGAACAAAGGGAATAGGAGTGAGGTGGTCACCCTAACACCGGTTAAGGGACTTTCATAAAGGCCTCAAAGACATTTATGCTCTTGACTCAGAATGCAAAAAGGGAGTGGTGAAACATAAATCAGAAGCCAGTTTCAATGTCCAGGGCAGAGTTATCTTAATAAAATGCAACATAATTGCTGGAATGCTGTATGGATGAGTAATTGCCTCTGTTACCATGGACTTGCTAGGTGCTGCATATTTATCTATCATAAATTACTCTGGAGCCATAATTATGAAATTATAAAGAAAGGCTATTTTAATGCAATTGCTGTGGGTTTGATAATCAGAACCTGCTTTTATGCCTTGATCTTTCAGAAGATCTTCTTAAACGGTTTTGGTTTGTTTTGTGGTTGGTTGGTTAGGTTTTTTTGTGTTTTCTTCGGTTTTTCTTCTTGTTGTTTTGGGTTTTTTGTTGTTGGAGGGTTTTTTGTTGTTTGGTTTTGGTTGGTTGGTTGGGTTTTTATTGTTATTTAGGGCATTCTGTGTTTTTGTTGTTTTGGGGGTTTTTTGTTTGGCTGGGTTTTTTGTTTGCTTGGGGTTTGCTGGGTTTTTGGTGGTGGTGGTTTGTTTGGGTTTTTTTGCATGCATGCTGACTAATTTTGGGATCGAAGGTAAATTTCTTCTATAATACGGGGTATGGAAGAGACTGGCCTTCAGTTAGCAATATGTCAGTGAGACACAGCTGAGCCATTATTAGTCAAAAGAGGAACAGCCCTGTAATATGTGGGCGGTCTCTGGCTGAAATTCAGTAGAACCAAATTAGACCAGATTGACAAGAAGGTACTGAAGAGTGAAGAGTTTAATCCTCTGGTACAGTATTGCATGGACTTTGGGATCACTCTCATTGCAAGTAGTTTGTGTTTCCAGCAGAAGAGGTCTATTTGCAAAATGCACATGCGGTGGGGACAGCACGTCCACTGTCACCTGCAAATATTGTGGCTGTCTGCTCTATTTAACCTTAGCTATGGATACTTGTAGGGGCTGTGGGATTAAAGCTTACAGAAGAATATCTACCAAACAGTCTGCCTGGGCTAGCACTTTTGCTCTTGCCCTGAAAAAAAAGATTATTCCCTGGATTCACAGCAGGAAAATCAGACAAACCTGCATAAACACTGCTGACTGCTGCCCCCTGCCCTGGTTCCAGCCAGAGAGGGTGGAGGTCGGATAAACTCACAGACGGATGCTGGGCCAAGTGTGTGTGATGCTTTTGCCTGCAGATGTGGAGCAGGAGGTACAGTGGCTCTGCAGCTGGTGGGAGTGAAGCAGAGCAGCAGCCAGCACCAGTTCCAGCAGTGAAATTTTACTAAGAACAATTGCTCTGAGTTTACAAACAGGTGGTCTGGCACAGGGCCAGTGCAGAAATGCAGCTTTGCTGTCTTTCCTCTAAGCCACATCACACACTTGCTTGCAATTTAGAGCCCCACTGATGATCTCAGGGAAAAGTTCGTCAGAGAAAAGGGTTCAACTTGCTTTGTAAGAAACAGGCCTAACAAATTGTCAGAGGTCTCAAAACACTATTTTGTCATGCTGGAGTTCTTACACGAGGGGTCTTTTATCTTTTAACAAAATACTCACTTAAACAAAATAAGCAGACCAAGCATGCTCAGCCTGCTCAGGCACACAGTGACATCTTCAAAGGCACTGAGGTGTCCATTACAATCAGCTGGAAGCAATGTCTGAGACTTTTTCTAAGGTCTAATCAAAAATCCCTGATTTGCAAACTATCTTGAGCAATTGCTGCTTACTCAGGCAAATGCTTGAAAACTGCACATTACTATGGTATAGCTACATTCGGATTTATCTGTGTAGGTCATTTATCACCTCAAATAGCTGCAGAATCAGAACAGATGTCTGGAATGCTAAAGTCAGGTTAACTTTACTTATATTGTAGTTTACAGCCTTTCAACAGTTCTTTCTTCTCATGTGCCCTGCTGCCCCTTCTTTGTCATTTCACAAGCAAAATCAGAGTCACTAGTCTAGTGGCAGAAGCTACTAGACTAAAACCTAAAACCAAGCTTTTTGTCATAATTGTCAAATTATGACATAATTTGTCATAATAGCTGTGCCATAGCTGTGCCATCCTTCAGTTTCTTCTATAAAACAGAGATGATTGCATTTTCTTATTTATTAAGGCCGTTAAGATGAATACAGGAAGGGGTGGAAGCACTCAGATGTTATCATGAGGCTTCAGATGACAAATATATTTTCTTGCTGCTGCACCAGTCTACATTTCAGAAGTCTGAAAACATCTGAAAACCCCCCACCACTTCCATGAAGAGCTTCCAATCTGAAAGTCTTTGTGGCTATCCACCTCTGCTCTACATGAGATAAAAACTCATAAAGATATGATATCAACAAACTTTAAGAGGTCATGATAATGCCTACAGGAATGAGATCTAGTTACTGAGATTCATTTTGAAAAACCAAAGCCACAACAAGCATTGTATGTCTAGAACAACTCGGGATTGGTCTCATATTCACCCACCTCACTGACAGTATTTCTAGTTACTTTCTATACATGCATCAATTTCAGTTGTTTTTTTTTTTCACAGTCTTAGATTCCAGCAGTTTGTTTTATTTTAAAATGTCAGCTATTCTAACACCCTGTAAAGACAGAAATCTGAAAGAATGGTTGCTTTTGAGAAAGCCAGTAAAGGTATGCACACAGACATCACCTGGGCAACTTAATAGAGCCTATCTACAAATAGCAGAGCCAGAGAGAATTACTTCAGGGCTAAAAGCACTATCCTTCCGGACCAGTTTGGACTTTGCCAGCAGCACAGTGCATCCCAAGGCACCGCCGTGCTCTGCTGCCCTCCCAGCTCAGCGGTCCAACCGGCAGCCTCAGAGCAAAACAAACGCAGTTCTGTTCATACAGCTACAGGCTGGCTTCCATTACCTCCTTCCCTTTCCGCTTGGTTATTCTGTCTTTCCCGTGTGTCTCCACAGGAAGAAATCAATACCTGGTCTTTCAGGTGAAGGGGAAAGACCTCTTCTGACCACCCCTGGCTGAAGTCTCAAACTCAGGAACGGGGACGAGAAACGACCCTGACACTCCAGTCTTGTACTTTCCCTGATGGAGCAGTTTCCGACAGCGGAGCGGCGCCTTTCCGCCGGGCTCGCCCGTACTCAGGACAGCCCTGCCGGGACAGCGCCTGGCAGCGCCGCGCTCCCCGCCTAACTCTCCTCTGCAGTCCCCTCCTCGCCACCGCTTTAGCGCCGTCACATTCCCAGGGCCCCCCGCGGAGCCCGGCGTGCCCGAGGAAAGCCCCCGCAGAGCCCCCGCTCCAGGGGCCGGACTGACCCCGAGGGGGCCGGGGCTGCCGCTCCGAGCCCGGCGCTGCCCGGGGTGGTGCCGCGCCGCAGGACAGCGCACACCGGGAGAGACGCGGCCCATTCACCCGGCCGCCGGCGGGGGGAAGGCGAGGGAAGGCGGTGGGAGCCTCTGGCACCGCGCCGGGGCTGCGAGTGGCGCTGGCAGCCCGGCGAGACACGGCGCCCCTTCCCCGCAGAGCCGTCAGCGAGGAGAAGTGCCCGGTGCCCTCCGGGACCAGCTGCTTCCCGGCGGGAAAAGCCGAGGAGCTGCGGTGCTTACCCGCGTGTCGCAGTCACGGCCTGCTCTCTCCTCTCCAGCTTCAGGGCGCTCTGGTCGGGGCTGGAGACCTGCAGCCCTGCCGGCAGCCCCTCCCTGGCGAGGAGCATCCTCACCCTTCAACGTTGCGGCGTCCTCTGTCCTCCCTGTCAGTGCCGCTCCGCCCTGGGAAGGCAGCGGGGCTCGTGTGGCGGGGAGGCGGTGACGCCGTGACACCCTCCCTTCGTCCCTCCATCTCTCCCTGCTGAGCGCCCGCGGCCGGTGGGGATGGGCCGTGCGCGGGTTTAAGGGCATCCCTCTGTTGGGACGGGAAGGTGAGGTTGGTGGCAGCGATGTGAGGAGGAGGAGGTTCGCAAACCCCTTGAGTTTGGCTTCTCCCTCCATGGCATTTCCCCTTCCGCTTTATTTTCGAAGAGCGTAAGGGTGTAACTGTGATATCCAGCAGTGGGTGTCGCTATTTTGCTACAGAAGTTTTCCCTGGATTATTTGCTTGTTGTTGGGGTTGGGTCGTGCTCCCCCCCTCACGGTAAAAGTTTAAAAAAAACCCCAAAACCAAACCAAACCAAACCCTGCCGGTTACTTTGGTATGTATGCCTCTGTGTTAAAAAGACACTGAGAAGGTTAATTAATCAGTATTTGAGAAGTGCTCTTGTGCTTAAAGGTACCATGTGACATTTAAACTGGCCTCTGCTCATTCTGTTCCCAGACTTTTTTGTAGGATGTATGCCAGTGCTCTCTGGACCTAAACGGTGACTTGGGCTATACTGTCTAGCTTTCTGGAAAGAAAGCAGATTCACCCACCCTGACTGTGTTCAAAGGACTGAATGGTTGTACAAAGAGAGGATTTCCCAGCTACACTGAGCCAGCTACGTGAATTGGTGATTACAAAAAACCAACTTAGCATGTGAGAAGTGTTGTAACATAGAACTAGGTTTGAATTTCAGAGTCTTACAGTTGGGCTGCTAATACCAATACTGTAAGGCATTTTAAATCAATAAATACTCTTTAATAGGAAAAAGATAGAAAAGCTTAGTTATGGTACATTATTCAGCATAGATATTGTTAGATATTCTGGCAAGTTTGTCAGCAGAACCATCCCAAAACAAGACATTTTCTCGTCTACCTCTAATGCAGCTGATGTAGTAGAAGCACGGATTTGGATTTGCCAGAAAGTGGATGGAGGTAAAGTGTACAGGTAGAATTATGCTTCCCACACAAAATGGATCATCTACCAGAGGTTCACAGAAAGGGAAAGGTATCATTTACGTGGCGATGATTAGGGCTGTTCCATTTTTAACATGCTTCTCTCTTTCACATTTGCTATGTTAATTATTGCACCTTTTGATTTTGGCTGTTTGGCTTTCTTGGGTGAAACCGGAGGAAGGAGGGAGGTCTAAATTTTTCTTCGGCATCAGAAACTGTTGAAGACCAGGGAAATAAATGGATAAAGTGATTGCTACCACTCTGAGCAACAGTCACCTTGTCACTCACATGGGCCAGTAAATTCAATGCCTGTGTTGCAATGACACAGTGTGTGACCCTAACTTCAATGTGTTGTTATAGCAACTTCTTCTGCTGCTTCTGACATCTTTCAATATTGGTGGAAGATGATACAACCTAAAATTGTGGCTTCTGCAAAGGACTGGTTATCAAACCCTTCTTCTGAAGTACCTACTAAAGGGTATTCACAATACTAATACTACTGGTAGCTCTCTTAAATTGTGCTTTAACTCAAATATTGTCAATACAGTTCTGCTAGTAATACTTCATGAAAGAAGATAAAAAAATCTGAGCACTCTTGTGCTTTCAGCAGGCTAACAGGACTTGCTAACCAACAAATGTCTCCAGCAGTGGAGACAGTAATACAGACCACTTTTAGCAGCAGTCTGAGCAAAGGTGGCTATAAACCAGAACTCTGACAAGCCTCCATCTATTAGTGTGACTACATTGTGGATAAAGGTAATATCCAGCTGCAGAGAAGAAGGAGCTTGAGACAGTAATTGTTTTATACCTCTTCTATCTAGATTTCTGAAAGTATGTCTGTGTTATTAACAACTAGTTTACTAAATAAATACTGCTCTCAACTCGGATAATGAAAACAGCAGCAGGCCTTGTGCACAATTTGCCTGTGGAAAATGCCTACACACAGAGTTATTCTTACTAGAACAGTTCTGTTTATAAAATGTTTAGAATAAACTGTCTGCAGTAGCACATTTTGGTCAAGGAGGGGTTTTGTTTTTTGAACAGAAAAGTCCTACATGTTCCCTTAATTCATGTATTGGGGAAGTACACGTACAATGAGATTCAGCAAAATTTTTAAAGAGATCATCAGAACCAAGTAAAAATAAAAACTCTCTAGCATACTGCTAACAGAGCCAAAAATGGATCAAGGTTTCTTCCTTGCTTTGGTTAGACGCCTTTGTGGAAAAATAACTGGCTTATATTTCATGTGGCTTTGAGCATAGACCTTGATATGGAATTAAACAACTGATGCACACTGGATTGCTACAGGCTGTATGCAATTTTACATAATAGAAGTCAATGCTTTAGGTAAGTAAAATTAAATACACAAATAATTCTATGTAGAATTTATCTTACTTATTTGCTATCATTAACATCGTGCAGAAAATTACCTTCAGAAGTAATAAAAGTAAATGTCATTTATTATCCTTCTTACCTCATGTTTTCTTACAGTACCCAGTGTTTTAAAATTTCTCCTACATTTTAGCTGTATTTCATTCTTTGAGGACTGAGTTTAGTACTGTGGGATGCTGACCTGAACTCTCATTGGTTAACTAATTAAACCTGTTCAATTAATATCAACAGCAACAGAGGTTGAATTCTGCAGGGTCTTCCTGCTAACACTGCCAGTAGAAAAGAGCTGAGCAATGTAGGCTGTTGGCTGTATCCAGAGTTGGTTCGTGTGAGATCCCCCACAGATTGTTTTCCTGTGCACGTATGCTAGAGGAAGACCTATTTAGTCTCAGCAAGGCATCCACTAGAAAATGAAGACTCAGTCTCAATTAGCAAACCAATTAGGAGTATTCTGTAAACATAGAATAGGATGGGAGAGCACTATTAGGGAGTGATTTGATTGTATTGGATTTGACGATGATGAAGATGATAAGGTTGGGTGCCTATGGGCAAAAGACCAGAGGGAAGGTCAGCAGGGTGGATGTTGTGTTGGTGGTCTGTTACAAACCACCCAACTATGAACAGATAGGTGAGGCACTCTACAAGCAGCTGGGAGAAGTCTCACATTCACTTCTGAGCAACTTCAACTTGCCAGATGTTTGCTGGAAATACAACACAGCAGAGAGGAAGAAGTTCAGGAGGTTCCAGGAGTGTGTGGAACTCAACTTGCTAAGACAGCTGGTGAAAGAGCCCACCAGAGGAGGTGCCCTGCCAGATCTGCTGTTTGTGAATGAGCTGGTTTTGGCTGCAGTAGAGTTAACTTTCTTCACAGAGGCTGTGTGGACTGTGTTTTGGCTGAACACAGGGTTGATAATATAGACATGTTTTTGTTGTTGCTGAGCAGTGCTTGTGCAGAGCCAAAGCCAAACTCAAAGCCAAAGCCTGTTCTGCTTTCCCTGCTCCCACACTGGTGAGGAAGTTGGGGGTGCAGGGAAAGTTGGGAGGAGACACAGCCAGGACAGATGACCTAAACTGACCAAAGGGATATTCCAGACCATACAGCATCATGTTTACTATATAAAGTGAGGGGAAGAGGGAGGAGTGATGGTGTTTGTGTTCCCAGGTCACCATTATATGTGATGGTGCCCTGCTCTCCTGGAGATGACTAAATACCTGCCTGCCCATGGGAAGCAGTGAATGGATTCCTTGCATTGCTTTGCTTGTGTGTGCAGCTTTTACTTTCCCTATGAAACTGTCTTTATCTCAACCCATGAGTTTTCTGGCTTTTATCCTTCTGACTCTCTTCCTGATCCTTCTGGTGGAAGAGTGAGTGGCTCCGTGGGGGTTGGTGGCTGGCTGGGGTTAAACCACGACAGTGAACAAAGAAGGACTAGTGGGTGATGCGGTGGTCAGTGGCCGTCTTGGGCAGAGTGACCACAAAAGGTTAGTTTTCAATACTGGGTGAAGTAAGGAGAGACACCAGCACCCACTTCCAGTGGGCAGACTTTGGCTGTTTAGGACATTGATTGACAGAGTCCCTTGGGAGTCAGTCGTGAAAGGCAAAGGAGTCTAGGAAGGCTCAATGTTCTTTAAGAAGGAATGGTTAAATTTTCAGGAGCAAGCTGCCCCCACGTGTAGAAAGACAAGTCATCGCGGAAAAAGACTGGCCTGATTAAACAGAGAACTCAGGCTGGAATTTAGGGCAAAAAAGAGAATCTATTGTCTCTGGAAGGAGGGCCAGGTAACTTGGGAGGACTATAAGAATGTTGCAAGATCATGTAGGGAGAAAATTAGGAGGGCCAAAGCCAAACTAGACCTTGATTTGGGTACTGCTACTAAGTTTGTATAAATACACTGGCAGCAAAAGGAGAGTCAAGGAGCGTCTCCATCATCTGTTGAATGCAGAGGGCAGTGTAGTGACAGGGGATGAGGAAAAGGCTGAGGTACTTAATGCTTTCTTTGCCTTGGTCTTCAATATCAATACCACTTGTCCTCAGGGTACTCAGCTTGAGAAATTCCCAGAGCTGGAAATTGGTGATGGGAAGATGAGCAAAGCCCCAATAATCCAGGAGACGGTTAGTGACCTGCTATGCCAATTAGACACTCACAGGTCCATGGGCCCTGGGGGGATCCAGCCCAGACTAATGACGGAGCTGGCAAAAGAACTTGCCAAACCACACTCAATCACCTACCAGCAATCCTGGTTAACCAGAGAAGTTCCAGATGACTGCAATTAGCAAATGTGACGCCCATTTACAAGAAGGGTTGAAAGAATGATCCAGTGAACTAGAGGCCTGTCAGCCTTACCTCAGTTCCAGGCAAGGTTATGGAACAAATCCATAACCCACATTGCACAGCATGCAGGACAACCAGGGGATCAAGCCCATCCAATACGGATTTATGAAAGGAAGGTCCTGCTTGACCAACCTGATCTCCTTCTATAAAAAAGTGACCCACTTAGTAGATGAGTGGAAGGCTGTGGAAATTTCTACCTGGACTGCAGTAAAACCTTTGATACTGTTTCCCACAGCATCCTCCTAGAAAATTTCACTGTTCGCAGCTTGGATGGGTAAAAAACTGGCTGTATGGCTGGGCCTAGAGAAGGGTGGTGAATGGAACTAAATCCAGCTGGTGGCTGGTCACCAGTGGTGTTCTCCAGGGCTCAGTATTGGGCCTGTGTCTTGGGTTCTGTTTGACATCTTTATTGATGATCTGGATGTGGGAATTGAGTGCACTCTCAGTAAATTTGCAGATGACACCAAGTTGGGTGGCAGTGTTGATCTGCTGGAGGGTAGGAAGGCTCTGCAGAGGGATTTGGACAGACTTGATCAATGGGCTGAAGCCAATGGTATGAGGTTCAACAAGGCCAAGTGCCCCATCCTGCACTTGGTCATGGCAACCCCAGGCAGTGCTACAGGCTGAAGGAGGAGTGCCTTGAGAGCTGTTCATCAGAAAGGAACTTGGGAGTGCTGGTCAAAAGCAGCTGAACATGAGCCAGCAGTGCCCAGGTGGCCAAGAAGGCCAATGGCATCCTGGCCTGTATCAGAAATAGTGTGACCATCAGAACTAGGGCAGTGATCATTCCCCTGTATGCAGCATTGGTGAGGCTGCACCTCGAGTATTGCATTCAGTTTTGGGCCCTTCACTTTAAAAAAGGCATTGAGGTGCTGGAGCATGACCTGGGAAGGGCAACAAAGCTTGTGAAAGGTTTAGATAACATGTCTTATGAGAAACAGCTGAGGGAGCTGGGTTTGCTTAGTCTTGAGGAGGCTCAGCGGGGACCTCATTGCTCTCTACAAGTACGTGAAAGGAGGTTGTAGTGAGGTGGGGGCCAGTCACTTCTACCGTGCCTGCAGTGAGAGGACAACAGGAAATGGCCTTAAGCTAACAGGGGAGATTCAGATTAGATATTAGAAACATTTTTTCACCATTAGGGTGGTCAGGCATTGGAACAGGTTGCCTAGGAAGGTGGTGGAATCACCATCCCTGGTGGTGTTTAAGAGGTGTCTGGATCTGGCACTTAGGTGATGGTTTAGTGGTTCAGGGGTTTCAGTGTTAGTGCTGGGTGGATGGTTGGATTGAACAACCTTAAAGGTTTCTTCCAGCCTTGATGATTCTATGATTCTATAGCTGTGACTGGTCACTGCTGAAATTGTAGTCTTCTTTGGTAGGATGCATTGCAGGGACCAGTATTGTACTCTACTAAGCTTTTGGTCTTTATTTGAAATTAAAGAATAGGCAATAACTGAACCATAACTTGCAGCTGAACTTCCTGAGAAAAGTGAGCTTTAGGATGCAATTTTTCTACTTTTACCATACTTTCATGTGAAATACCTGTTTTAAGCTTGGTATCCAATAGTCATTTTGATGTTCTAGCATCTATTACTTAGTGGGTCCTCCCCGATTAAAATTCTGCATTTCTTTATATAAAACAGTACCTGCAACAAGAGCCCCGTAAGATACATGACCCAGTAAGATTAGGCCTTCATCTATATTTTGTGAAACTGTCAAAACATCTAACACATTAACATATTGCAGAATATGTAGTGCAAAAATTGCAGAATATTTAGAGCAAAAATTGCAGAAGTAGGTCCCACTGGTAACAAACTGACACCACTAATTCCCAGAGACCAAAGTCTGCGTGGCCCTCACTGCTAACTAGCTAAATCTGTAATGGGAAATTACTGTTAATATTGAAATTAATAAGAATATTACAGTCTCTATTTACTGGGGATGTGAAAGCTACTTAATTGAACTGACATTTCTTAGGTGACCCTGTCTTGGAAGGAGGGCTGGACTAGATGATCTCCTGAGGTCCCTTCCAATCTCAACAATTCTTGTTTCTTTTGCCACCTGAGACACATTTGTTAGTTAGTTCTGTTGCTGAGAAATAAAAAAATGTGATCTTATTTAGAAGGTGTAAGTTGAAATAATTTTTCTCTCAAAATCAGGAGTACAACAATCCAAAATATCTGGCTATATAAAAACTGAAGCAATTCAGATATGTTTGTAACAAGAAAACAAATTTATTGATTTTAAAAGACAAGACACAATTTTGTTTTGAAAAACACAAGAAAGCTAGCCTGAGTTCAAGTCTGAAATATTCAGAAAAATCCTACTGTCTTTAGTATGTTCCAGTCATTTTTTTAAACAACACACTAAAAGTTAATATATATTTTTATAATTATAAAAGGTCCCCAGTTATTGTACAGTACACAATACAAATTGCCCATAAACTATTATTTAGCTCCTGCCAGTTTTGAGAGGACATTATATACTAAAAGATTTAGCATTTGTCACAAAAATCACATCAGGAAATACGTATTTACAAAATCAAATACATTATACAAAAAAACCATCACGTTATTCTGTAAAGATGTCTTCTTTAAATAATTAAAAAGTATATTCAACTGTAGCCCAAAAACTGGAAAAGAACATTACATTATCTCACACATACAATCTACAAAAAGTTGCTTACCTCATTTACATAATATATTCAGTCAACTGGAAAATAAGAGTTTGAATATGTCCTAGTGTTATGATGTTTCTGTGCTGTGGGATTGGATAATGTAATCTGCCACTTACTAAGTGAAATTTAAATGATGGCACTTAAAAAAAATACAGTATAAAATAAATGCAACAAAGGAAGTTTCCTTGAAGGTAAGAAAGCCCTGAGTGATGATAAAATTACTGATTGGTAGCTCTAGAATTAACCTAATTAAAGTTTACCACCCCAGGCACAATTTTCCAAGTTTTTGAAAGGCACTCAAAGTTTCTTTAACAGCCTCATTGGTTATTAACTGTAAATCCAAATTTTCAGTGGGAATGAGTGGAGATGGGCAACTTGCTTTGGTACAAAGTGGTATTTTCCTAAAATATTTTGAATTGCTTAACTGCATTACTCTAAGATGGATATTTAATGTTTAAATACAAGGCAATCACTTTAATATTGTATGGAAGGAAACTTTAATTGGGGAACCCATTAAGTATTCTTTGTGTAAAAAGATTTCGCTGGTATCAGTAAGTCAAAAAAAAATTGAACTGAGTTCCTGGTAAATACCAATCTACGCAATGTTGTTCCTCTGAACTCTAAATTCCTCTTACAAAGACATTTATTATTTCAGAGTAAAATTAATCCAGAATTAAAACTCCTGTAAGATGTTTGCACTGTAATCAAGAAAGTGCTTAAGAACAGACAAAGAACATTTTCCTGAATTAGTGTTAAGTGAGGCTCATTTGATGCCCATAGGCTTGTTCTGGGCCTTGTTTTCTACAGTGAATTTCAGCCTTAATGAGAAATCTCCAAGAACAATTCTTACCAAATATTTAACTACTCAGGGCTTCCAATTCCAAAATGCCAATTTATTTTTTCAACAGGAAAAGGAAAAAAAAATCAGAATAAAACAAGAGTTAAAATGACCATTTTCAAACTAAGGCATATTTTACTTCAAACAAACACTAGGCAGTCACTTTGTAAGTGGCTTTTACTATTTCTTAGTTAAACTGGTAAATTAAACTCAGGTCTACTGGCACATAAAATCACTAGCAGCAATGATCAAGGCATGCAAACTCAGAAGCATTTACAGTAAATTATGAATTAAAAAAGTTGTTAAATTAAAACCCTTTGAGTATTGCATTTGTTATTTCATTATGCATTAATTTGCATTAACTGACTAAAAATGTTTACAACTCACTTGCGCTATACTACTGACGTAATTCCCTTGAATAATTTAAAATGATACTCTTTCTCTTTGCCCTCAGCTAGACTTAAATAAGTACAGCTGCTTTAGTGTTTGCTGACTGACTGATATTGCAAGAAACCAGTAGAAAATGTACTCTCACTTAGTAAGGTGGCATCAGTATCTCTAAGTTAAAAGAATCTTTACTTGCTGCTACGCTTGTTCCCTTGTTCTTATAAGCAGTAATTGTAAGAACATGGGAGCTTTCTAAAATATTTGCTCGTGCAATTTCTAGGTTGCTCTTAAAATTCTGACATTCAGTAAGGGCCATCCAAACCCCTTGTATGTGAAATTTAATAAAATACCTTAATCTTTTAGCTAGTCATTATTGCAGTGACTGAGTTTTAAAAGGAATATCAATGTAATTGTGCACTTTTTGTTCCTGTTTCTCAAAAACACTGCCAAGAATTTCAATGCAAACACATTTATTCTGCAAAATTTACTATTACTAAGCCTTCTTTTAATCCTAAAGATTCTCTTTTACAGTACCAGAGTATTCCCAATACTAACCTACCTCAGGAGATTTTCAAAATAGCTGAATATATTTTCTAAACCTTTATCTTCTAAAGGCATCTTAAAGTAGACAACTTCTTATTTGTAGAATCATATGTTTGATTTTCTTTATAAATATATGCAACTATGAAAACCAGGGAGCTGAAGTACTGTTTTCTATTAGACAGTACACATCAATGGCAGTGAATATTTTGCCTACATCTATTCAGCCTCCTAGTAATAAAAAACATCCCCATATAGTATGCAAGTATTTACTTACACATAATTAAAAAAAGTTTACAACACTATCAGCTATTTCAAAGTATATGTTCAATGGACTAATAAAATTATCTAAAAATCTTTGTTCCCATCATGTTACTTACAATGCTCAAAGGGTTAATGCAAGGCATTTTATCAAATTAATTTTCTAATACTAGAACTAAGCACTGTGTGTTTCTGCTTCTATTCCAGTTTTTATTGTCTCTGTTAAATCACCAAACCAATTAGCAGAGATACTAGAATTCCATGTATTGATTTGTTTTAAACCATACGCAAAGACCATGTCCTGTTAGTGTGACAAGGGCCCAATTTTCAGAAATTCACACTGCTCTCTCAAATTAATATTTTAAACTCTGAAATTATTGTTGTATACTTCTATTACTAATAAATATTTTTTTTTGTTAGCATGTTTATGGCTCTCAGTGGTTGGTTTTTTTTTGTAAAAACATTCTGATACAAACTGGACTGCAGTGCATCTCTAACATAAAACTTCCTAAACAGTGCAGATATCAATTGGTGGGAATGACAATGATATCAGATCATTTCTCCTATGAAAACAAGGTGAAAAAAATAAGTGTTTCAGATATTTAAAAATACCTTGCTTTAAATTAAATTTGTACATAGACCTATGCCTTTCTGAATGACAGAACATTATCTCTTTTCTTTTTTTTGACCTAAAGGCATTAATGCTGTAAATCGTCATTTTATAGGGCAAATAATTTAACATCTATTTTCCAAATTTTTATGGAACTTTTTTAAAATGAAGGTGCTTAGAG
This sequence comes from Pipra filicauda, assembly GCF_003945595.2. Taxonomy (NCBI): domain Eukaryota; kingdom Metazoa; phylum Chordata; class Aves; order Passeriformes; family Pipridae; genus Pipra; species Pipra filicauda. Next base: position 2,286,264 of record NW_024104487.1, on the reverse strand, counting down.
CACGCTACAGTACAAGAGAAAAAAAAACTGAAAAAAAGAGAAGCTTTAAAACTAGTTTACCATGAGAAAGATGGAAATGTACCAACAAATTTTAATATATGTAAAACTTTTGAAAATTGGGCCCTACTTTTGAAAAGGTAGTTCAACAAGACCTCTTCCCCCACACTGTTCACTGTGCTATTTGTGCTAATGGGGGAAATGCCTCTAAAATAATTATTCTGAATTCCATTTCAAGAGCAGATAAAACACATAAATCATGTCAGCTCTCATAATGTCTACCCTGTGGACACATGCTACACCTCTCCATAGCACTGACAATGGACTCCAGAGCTGGTGTGGCAGTGCAACCACACACTACACATTACAGAAGACAGACTGAGGTATTGGTATCTCTGTAGTTCAGTGAGTACTAAAACCAAACTATTAAATAGCAAGAGTGTGCAAAATGTTTTATCTGTTTGATTAAATTTTCAGTAAAAATAAAACAGGAAACCCCCAAATCTGTAAGTATACAATGCAGTTTACAGTAAGACAGTTGCTCTAAAAAAATCAGGTAAAATCCTTTAGAATTTAAGCATAAGAATACAGACTCCAGTCAGTTTTCCAAACCTGGGATAGTTCCAATTTGTTTTGATAACACATTGTTTTTAGAAGCTATGAAATACATTCCCTTTTTTTTAATTCAGATTTTTGTTCAGTTTTGTTTTTCACTTTGTGACAGTGAACAACTGAATGGAGTGGAGAGCTAAATAATGAAGATACTCAAGTCCCATCATATTTAGCAATCTGTATTTACCTTTTACAATCGTACTCTTTCCTCAGCAACAACAAATTCAACATTAAACCAAGAAAGGTTAATAATAAGAAAACACAAACCAACACAAAAATTTAAACATGTACTATAGTATTAAAATAAAAAGCTGAAAATGAAAAAAAGTGTTGAATTATTTAACTTTATTTTACTTGTAAACATCTTATAATGCACAATGAAGGGGAGTAAATATTTATCACAGCTTAGTTTTAGCATTTTTGGTGAAGGGTACAGATGTGCTGATTTCTAAGGAAAAATCAGGACACACTGAGTGATATATGTGGCAATAAAATCTATAATGAGATTCAGTGCATTTATGAGTTTAGAAATAATGAATATAAACCTCATGTTTACTTTTTACTGAGGCAAAAGCCATCTACTGACATTAGTAGGAATTATGCCTACACAGAATGAGCTGTATGTGTTCACAATTCTGCAAAGGAATTAAAATTTATTTTTGTGCACCAATAATGTTAGGACATTTCCACTTATGTGCAGCTGTATTTGGAGCACATGTAAACTCTAGCAACAAACTTGTTTGCTATAAATACACTGTTCCATTTTACATGCTCTTCTCCTATTTGGTATATATGATTTTAAAGTCATTGTCAGACACAGTAGTTAACCAGAATAAAAGAATCCTAATTTTCTTACACAGTCTTTTCTGTAAAGTTGATCTTTTTGTGTTCTCCTTTACTTTTTGGCTTTTTTTCTTATTTAATTCCACTATTTAGTGTAGCAAATTCATGTGTCTGCTTAATGAAATGTTTATGAAGAAAAACTTGAGTTCTTTAATATCAATTAATATGGTCTCTATAAACTGTTATTGTTTAACCATTAAAATGTAATATCTGGCTGATACCCCACAAAATATAGAAATTGAAAACATGCACTGCATTATGCACCTGCTCATTTATTTCTTTTTAGTTTTTAAAATTAAAAGTAGGCAAGGATTTAGAAAATATATAATCATGCTTGGGACTATGGTCAATCTATTTTGACATTTGAAGTTGGTATTAAAGCTAGTTTTGCTTTCCAAATTCCCAAGCAAATTTTATTTGTATTAAAGAGAAATCCAGCTAGAAACAAGAAAAAATAGGTTTATTGTCATTCTAAGAGGGATATTAAAATCATTTAATAATAATAATAAAAAAATCCTTTTATTCTTTTGAAGGCTATGTAACCTGTCCTTACTTCTTAGGGAATTTGAAAATGACAGGCACACCTTGTTGAATTAATTTAAGAGTTAAGAATAACAGAAAGTACTAAGTCTTAGCTTCAGTTCTGTTTAAGGCACCATGTAATAGCCGAGGTACAATGATCCCTGATGTACATTCTTAAATGGCAATGGTCCATCTAGCCACCTATTCAAATTCTACACAATTGGGAATAAGTACAAGTGAGGTGTGCCAGTTACACTGCCTTGTCTAATTTTTGTAAAAATTTAAATCCACTTTAACAACAAGGAAATGTTTTTGAAAGGAAAATGATGCAGGTTGCTACATTCCTTGCATTCTATAAATCACCTTTTTTAAGAGCAGCAGATTGAACCACTAGTAGGAAAAGACCTGGAATAGAAGAAAGTCATCCAAATGGAATGTTTTCCTGTATGTCCAGTTCAGTATAAGTAGCACATACACTTAAAATTAATAATAATCAAGTCACTTCTTTTTTAGCTTCAGTTTCTAACAACTACAGTGTCACTGAACAGCCAAAAGTATCTGTTCAGTGGCCTCACATATAGAATCAGTAGTCTTCAAAAGAGAGGAACTGGTATGCAAATAATATCTGGAACTGTTGATTTTAAAGGAAGCTTGCATTGTTTACATCATGGTCAGATAATTAGGTACGTTTATGCCATACAGATTACCACATTCTTTACATTTCTGTCATTTAAACACGCTTCTTCCTCACAGAAAGAAACGAGATCTTCTCAACCCTCCAGCATTATTACAAAAAAATCCCCCTGAATACTCACAATTTTATCAAAATAGTGTCTTCTCGTAGTACGATGAAAAGCACCTTTTATAACAAATTTGATACATCTGCTGTCAAATAAGTATGCCTCCAGTGTAAATCAAAGAAAATAGTTCCTTTGATATTTCACAGAAGTGCATCTAATTAAAAACCTATCTATATGAAATCAGCATCATAACTAATAATTAACATTAAAATATTTTTTAAAAACTATGAAAAAATTAAATTATTATAAGAGGACAAAACATTAACATTAAGCTTTGCAAAAATCTTGCATTTGATAACAAGAAAGCCCTCGCTACTGCGTGGCCAATGTAAAATGAATCTGTTTACAAAAAAAATTTTTTTTTTAAACAGATCTGGCAAAATACGTACACCCATTCCATTTAACTCCAACAAAATAATGATCAGAACAGCTAAATTTGACAACAGTCAACCTTCAGACTTATTATCTTTTTTCTTCTTTTTCTTTTTTTTTTTTTTTTTTTTTTTTTTTTTTTTTTTTTTTTTTTTTTTTTTTTTTTTTCATATTAAACCTAAAGGACTAACGCAATGGGGCGTGTGTTGGAGGCGAGGGAGGTTTCACATTAGACTGCAGTATATGTGTTTCCAGTAGCACTGCACTGTCTGATAGTCTGGGTAGTTGCAACAATGTGCTCATTATGAATTGGGTTAAGGAGGTTCTGCTGTACTCCACTCTCGAGCACTGGCTGCATGCAGCCCACCTGGAATGCCTGGTTTAGCTCAGTTTTCTCTCTCTTGGCTTGTGGCTCTCCACTTTCATCCAGCTCTTCATCTATTTCACTTTCAACTTCACTGCCCTCATCTGCACAAACAAACCACTATGTAAATAGCACAAAGGGAAAAATTCTAATACAAGGGTCTTTATTTTGCAAATAATAGTTGAAATACAAAAATACAAGGAAGACTAGCAATCTGTGATATAGCAGAAATCGAAAATTTTAAATTTTAATGGAAAAAGTCAACTATTATCTCAAGTAGGTAAATGGACTCAGCTTTGATCACGTGAGTTACACATTATTGACACAGTATGTGAAAAAAACAACTGCAACCTCAAAGAAAAGCTCTAACAAAGTGTTAAGTTCATATTGCAAAATGTCTCATTTCTAAGACAGGATAAACAAGAGTTGTTACTCTTAGTTACAGACAGGGAAACTGAGGCAAGAAGATTTGTGGTGACTTGATCCCTAATTTTGACATATTCTTATACTCATTCGTTGAGTGTTCTGAGGTTAAGTCACCCCAAATCACTCAAGAATAAGCATAAGAATGTATGTCAAAATATGGCATGAAGAGGTTATAAGGAACTCACTGCTTTTTAAATACTTGGATACAATTCTGCCTTCTTTGCTTAGTAAAACATTCACTACAGTTAAATATACAAAAGTATACTCTTGTCTTTCTTCCCACAGCTGTTACTCTCCTCTGTCCTACCAGATATAAAAAAATTCTGAACAAGAATTGGATTTTTTTTTGTGACAATAATGAACATTTTTAAAATAAGGTTCTTATTTTAAAAGAAACCTACAATATTCTAGTCATCGTTACATGTGACATATTACATAGATAGCTATCATATCCATATAATAACATATCCATATAACATACACATGCACTTTAGAGGATGATACAGCTCTAAATTTGGGTTTACTGTGTTTTTAAAACATAAGGACTTCTTTTGCTCACATTACCTCTACAAATAATTATACACTGGAGATATTAAAATGCTTACCTTTATCCATATTTCCAGGGGATACAGCATTTAAATCACCAAACTGTGAAATAAACAATAAAAAAACTGGACACAGTCTTAAGCAAATGTGAACTTAGAATATCTATGCTCCACTGTGCTCCACTGGTTTCACACTAGCATTCTAACACATGATCTTAGCTGCAACCACATCCATAGCAGAGCAATTCTTTTCCCATTCCATCTCAGTCTGGCGCTTATTAAGACAATTATCACTAAGTAAACCCTCAAAAATTAAAACAGAGAAGTACAAACATTTTAAAAGATTGCTTCATAAGGGCCTTTGTTGCTTGAAGTGAGCTACTTCTGTGCTTTATAAAGCCATAAATTATGATGGATATACATTCTGAACTGCCAATATTTTAACAAAACCTTTTTTTAAAATTTTCCAGAGACAATTTTATTATGCTGGAACAAAAATGAAGGTTTGTCACAGTTGCTAATCTACCTGTAAGGCAGATGAAAGGCACTGCTGAGAAAGGGTTTAACCTGACAACTGATTTACATCAAAATCCAGACCTCTTAAAACAAGTTGCTCATAAGCTAGGAGCCTAGCAAAATGCCACCAATGAATCTCAAGTGAAAGGAGCACACTATTTAGATAAACACATTTCTAAGCAGAAATGATGACACCACTCTTTTTCAGAAGAATTTTGCCAATACTTGTGACCAAAGGTGGGAGAAGAGGAAGGGAGAAATATGTGAGTGCTTTTCTCAGCTGCAACACTGTGCTGTCTTACAGTGTTTGTTGGGACTGTAGTCTTCCTCTTTTATTTCAGCCACACAGCCACTGAATACACAGAAATACACAGTAATGCATTTAATGCATTACTTCTATTTTGCTCCTCACCTCACCTCACCTCTAAAAGTTCTGCAATACTTACTTCTTTATTGTATTTCCATCTTCAGTATCATAAACTTTTTAGAAGACCTTATTCTACATTTATGTCTAACACATACAAGTCTGTTAAGGCAACAAGAATGTAGTAACTGTATACTTGAGTAGTACTTACTGCAAAGTAAAAGTAGGCAAAAAATGTAGGAGCATGTATACTGATGGTGGTCACTAAGCAGAAATGTAATTTAGTTTTTCTGAAACATGACACATGATATAAAATCATTTGACAAATAAAGCTGAGACATTTTCCAATTTCTCTTGAAAGTATATAGTCTATTTTTAGTATTTAATGAAGCTATCAATATATCCTGAGGGAAGAATGATAACTGATGCCAAATCAACGAGCAAAATGACTTGCAATTTATCGGTAACATAGAATAGGATAGTGACTCCCAAGTGTAAAAATGTAACAAATCCATCCTATTAACGACCATATTTTTAAATATATCCATTTTCCAGTACTTTGGATACATAATTCTCTGGTAACAATTCATGCATTCCTCACTAGCCCACTCAAAATAAAAGGTTAGATGGACTACTGGAAAGAAGAGGGATAAAATAAACTTTGCCTTGCAGATGCCATAGATGAGTAAAAAAAATTGTTATGAATTGAGACTCTAGTTCTGTTTTTTAAACTAGTAATCTTTGAAACACATGTATGAAAATCATGTATGTTTGTGCTGGTTTTATTACGTGTATGTGAACAGTACTGTACGAGACAAAATTCTGCACGAAAACCATCCTTCTTAAGTCAATACGTTTTGTGTGGGAATTCAAAACATGTGCAAATGCATTTTAACAGATTCACAGAAGTAACATTTTCCTATTACTCTGCTCTTTTTTATTTCCACATAAAATATTCAGTTCTCAAAAACTGGAAAAAGGTTGTATGTTGATCAACATTTTTCAAACTGTGCACGTGAATCTGTGTGCAGATTTGTAAAAGAGCAAGTTCATTTAGAAAGAATTGTTTTTTACAATTCAATGTGGTTTTAGTACTCTGTCAATGAACACCGGTGAAACAAGTTCGAAACTACTGTATATATTTGTAACCCAATCTATTGTTAAACTGCAGAACATCCTACCACTCCACAAAAATGTTTAAAAATTTGCAAAGACAGTTTCCTAAATTCATCACTAAATCTATCAGTCTAGTCTCTTACATATTATCTTACCTCTCCCATAACTGCAATAGGTGTCTCTCCTGTTGCCTGAGCAACACGATGTTCTACTAAGTAAAACATGTATTCATCGTAAAGCAAGCGGATCAGATGAAAAGAGCCAAAGCTAGCAGCACTGCGCAAGGTTAAATCTCGAATCACCATTGAGCTATTCAAAAATAAAAAATATATATATTTATGTATTATATGTCACAGCCATTTTAACATTTATCCATGTACACATTTCACCTAGAAACCAATATTCTCAAAAGTAACATTATCCACAAATGTCTCATTTATGGTATCTTTGGAAAGAGATGACCAGGAAAGTCAATCATTTGTTTTTCTCTTTCTCTGAAGGTACTGTTGGATATCAAACTACACAAGAAATAACCAGACTGGTTTGTTTTCTATGCATAACTACCAATACTTGAGCAAGTGTAAAACTTAACTTGAAAGAAACTTTGTTGAAAACATAAACAGCTAAAATGGTAAAAAAAATATTTGATTTTAAAACCAAACTATTGCTTAACTAGTGTCTGTTGTGTCCACCTTCCCAGGATAAAGGTTTTAATTGCCACAATTACTTTGAAACTTAAAACTACAAGAAATAGACTTGCATCCTAATATTATATGGACAAATTCAGATATGCTCAGCAAGCAGTTGCTACAGTCATGTTCAAAGAACAAGGTTTACTCTGATAACTGTTTCAATAAGCAGCTAACATGGAATGCTCCTCTTAATGTTCTTTTCATACACTAAAAGCAGGTTTTGTCTTCCTTACTTAAAAAACATAGATGCCACAATGTTTTAATAAACAATACAAAAACCAGTGCCTTAATAATTGCATAGTTATTCAATCAAAAAATTTCATATTATGTTTCTAACTCTGGACAAAATGCCACCTGCACTCTTTTGCAGATGGCCTTTAAAAAAATAAACAAGGGTCACTTAAGTCCCTGCTCATTTGCAGACAGCCTTGAGTTCAAGGTTAACAACAATACTCTAAAAAAAACCCCATGTTTTTCACAATGTACTAAGCCACTGTTTAATATTACATTTGTCAACCTTACTGCACTGCACAATTAGGCAAATAATAAAACAGTCAGAATGTTTTAGAAGTCTATTAAATACTACCTGTAGAAAGACCATTTTAACAGAAATTGCCGTGCGGCTTTAGGAAAGCTGGGTCTTCCTTCATATGGTTTCAACGCTTGCATCATTACATTATCAAGCCAGGCAGCCCACTGCTCCAGAGTGCTCTGCTGTTGAAGAGTCATCTTGAAATCTGTTTCTAGTCTCTGAACCATGTTGTCATCACACTGGCACACCCAGGAAGCCTGCTCCTGTTACAGCACATGGCAAATCTTGAATTGACAATACATAAGCCAAAGCACAGAATGTAATTATATCTCAAAGATTAAGCTATTCAATGGGTGAAAAGGACAAAATCCACTTACTAGACAAACTAAGAAGCAGCTTTTATTTTTATGTCTGTTGTAACTTTGTTGGAAGCAAATGAGTAGGAAAAGCGTAGCATGTAAGAGCAGACATCAAATACAGAAATTAGAAAAAACAATGGAAGCAACACAAGTTTGTCGTAGTTTTCCACATTCATTTGCAAAAAAAGGCTTCTACTTTCCTCATTTTTCTACTGAAATATTCTTGATTTGTCATTCTTTTCTGGTAGGCAGGAAGAAGAGTCAAATGGGGGGGTGGCTAAAGTAATAAAAGAAGTAGCGAGAAATCAAGTGCAAGGTTCCTTTTGTTCCGAAGAAGCTAAGTCTAAAGACAAATTCTGTATTATAAAAGTAACTTCATATGAAAACAAAGCTTGTTCTGTTTGCTGACTTTCAGCAGTAATAGATCACACATTACTTGAAGTACAACATAAACTGCACACAAATGGAGAAACACACTAGCATCCAATAATCAGCAATTCAGCCGGTGTTACCAAGTTTAAATAAAGTTAGCTGATCAATTCGTAAATGAGACAAAAATGAGGGCTCACTAACTGCAAGTCATCTCCATAAGCTCTAGCTATCATGAGCCAAGTTAACACCTCATTCACAGGCTCTGCATCCATGACCATCTGTATTTAATATATTTTGTCTTTGGTCAAGAACTCCTGACTGACTTCTGTTAAGACTATTAACAAGTACCAAAACACTCCTTTACAAAGAAAAGAGAGAAACAGAGCGCTAGCAGGAATATCAAACCTTTCACTTTGCTGGCTAAAAGGATGAAAGTATTTTTTTTCAGAGGAGCAGAAACATGTAGAGAAATCAAGCTTAGTAAAAATATAAACTTCTGTTCTACAGATTGGCATCTGTACTAATCTAATCCATTATTCAGGAAATCTTTTCATTTTAAGCATAGGCACTTAGATAAAATATACTAATGGTATGGGTTTTTAAATAGTGGAGGCAGTCTCTACTGAAAATGTTGTACGTGTAATAGCTTTAAGAGACATTCAGAAGATATGCTACTGAGATCTAATCCTAAAATATAAGTTTTGCTATTATTATGACATCATTCATGGTACCCATTCTAAGAATGTATTTGCTTTACATTTGCATAGAAGTTGGAAGAATATGTGTGTTTGAAGACAGTAAATGAAAACAGAAAATGGTTTTGAGCTCTTACTTCCCTAAACTGTAAGCCATCACACTTGGACTGAATCACTACATATATGAATGAGCAAAATGTTTCCACTTTACTTTCTTGATAGAATGACAGCTAACAATGAAGTCCAAAATCACAGAGGAAATAACACTTTAAAAAAAAGCCTGTTATTTAAAATTACATTTTACCTGAACATTGGCAAAATCAACACGGTTAAGATCATTGAGCATCTGGTTGATTTGAGAAGTATTTTGAAGCACAGCACGAGCTGCTTGAGCCAGGTGATTAAGAGATGTATATCTTCGCAGAGTCTGGGCAAAGGCACTTACAGCGGCAACCTAAGAAGAAATTTATTTGTTTTTAAATACCATACTCTGTATCTGTAGATTAATTCTACAGATTGAATCTTTACTTTCATTTTAATAGTTTTTATTAATTAGTCCTCATATTTGAATTATGTCCATGTAGCAAATCAAATAATGTTATTTCCTCTCCCATTATTTGATGCTTGATGCTAAACACGAAATTTAGCATTTAAGTTAAAATTCTACTGCTTTTAAGTTAAGATGCTACTGCCCACTTGGTTTGCCATTGCAAGAATCATATTGCAACAGTTTTGTCTACCTTGGTTTGTATCATCCTCTGTGGAATATTGTTCATGGCATTTGAAAGCCAACCTTCAAGGCTTTTTGCAAAATTGCGAATGGCTTGGGTCAAGGCACCTGTGCATTAGAGAATAAAAACAGAATGAAAAGAAAGCAGTGCACCTGTCTTGGAATGTTTTGCATCCTCAGAACTCCCGTATTCAACTTTCAGGTCCACTGTTCTTACTTATTAAAAGACAAATCTAGTTCAGGTTCAAAATGCCTCACTGAGATAAAGATTATGCAATAATGATTTTAATTTTGGTTTAATAAACAGTTCTAACTTCTTCACCAACAATCTTTTAAGAAGTTTGTGATCAGCAGTACTGCTTTGGGCACTCCTGTAGAAGAACAACAGTAACTGCAGCAGATGTGACGGAAATTTCCATTAGTAACTTCCAGCTTTCCATTTCATCTAAGCACCTCTTTTAAAAAGCAAAACTCTGGGGAAAAATCCAGATATTGGAATTCTGCAGTTTCCTCAAGAAAGTCCAAAGTAACGTTAAGCCATGTCATAGTGCTGCTTATTTCAGTTTTAAAGAAGAAATTCCAACATGCAATGCTTAATGATATTGTCAATAAGCAAGATATAGGAGAGCGTTTCACTGACAGAAAGTGAGATTATTCAAATGACTATGGAATTTGTATGCATTTTTGTTTCTTTTCTATAGCACCCATAGAAATGCTGCGAGGCTGACAGAGATTTAGAGAGAAATCAAAGAAGCCCCTACAGCAATCTGCACTACTAAAAACAGAAGTTTTAATTTTTTCAGAGGAGAAGAACAGAAAGTATTGTCCCAAGGAGCCGTGCCTGAAAAAAAGAAAATCACATTGTCTTAGTCGTAGAAACCTTGCTTTCCCACACCTAACACCTGCACATTGACAAAATAGCATCCACTCAAACTGTTGCAAAAAACAGGAGACAAAAAGAAAAACCACAGGTTTCTGAAGACTGGTAGAGAATGAATGCAACTACAGAAGTGAAGAGGAAAAAACCAAAGGAAATAATACCTTTTACAATAAAGCCTTTTTTAATAATACCTTTTTAAATAAAGCTTTAACAGAAAAGTAAATTTACTAAAATAAAATCTGTATTCTTTGTCATCTCTTTTTCACAGGTCTTCAAATTTGCAGTGATAAGCAGCAGAATCCATACTGGTAACTTATATAACTCACCACACATTTGGACGCTTAGCTGACCACAATTTGATCTTACAAAGTATCTGTATTAGCTGAGCCCTCTTATGGCATTAGGTGTTTTTCTCCTTTGAGGTTTACACATGAAGAACAAGCTTTTTTCCTCAAGCCTGTCAATCACCTAGCTCACTTGTGCTGCTTTGTAAATTATTTCTGTGCACTTACTAATTGACTGTGTATTCACTCACATTTTCTTACCTACAAGACAAGAAAATGCAAAGTGGAAGTAATAATGTAACTACTGTATAAATTGTGCTTAGTTAAGAAAAATATTTCTGCTTTTTCACTTCTAATGTGCTTATTATTCTTTTTCACCTGAGAATATATATTACAAAATCATTTGCATCACTGATGCTGATGTCCTTTAAAAATAAATATGAAAAAGCAGCTCAGGCCTTAAGAAAGGCCTTTAACTAGGAAGAAAAATGAACAAATGAAAGAATTTCTAAGTTCTGAAGAAATAAAATGGCTCAAATAGATAATCAGCCATCAGTATTGTATAGAACAATCACAAATTTCTAATGAGCTCTGGAGATGTATTAAATACAGAATTTTTCTCATACTCTATCCTTAAGTACACATCTTGCCATTTCCAAAACCCGAACTACCTATGAGTCTTTCTTCTAAGTTCATCTGGCTATCCTAGAAAACCCAGAAAACTCTGTTTCAAAGAATCTTTGCATGAGGAGTTTGGTGCAAAGTAAATTGTTAAATGTAACTAGACACACACTAAATGATGTGGCAATGGCAGTTAACAGAAGTTTGATTTGCATAAGCACCTAAAAAGCTTGACTTGTGAACCAAAAACCCTGACATGTACAAAACTAGGCTTTACAGACTTTCCAGTACTTTAAATTTTTGTCTGTCTGGAATTCTGTAACATGGTGTGGAAGTACATTTTGCATAAATTCTTGACCTATCACAGAAACTAGCTCACAAGCAAATGTGTTACTGTCCATTCTGCCACTTGTGAAGATGCAAAAATGCCATTCTAAAACGTAATACCTCTGGTCTACCTTGCCAAAGACATTAGATAATTATGGTCTTTATTCCTGACTCAAATGGAGAGCATTTCACTTTTCTTAGGAAAAGGAATTTTGCTGTTTTATATACAGCAATTCTTCATTCATTCTGTGGGTGTTAAATATTTCAGCTGACAAATTTAACATAGAGGTTAAAAATAAAACCATTTTATTCCTCAATGGTCTTTCTTTTCTATTGCAGTAATATGTATTACACAGCTGAGTAGCACAGTATCTAAAAGAAAAAACACTGAAAATCCAAATTAAAAAAACCCAAACTTGAAAAAATCATATGCTTTCTTCAAGCCCTTTCCAAATTAATATTTTTCTCTATTTTGAGCAGCTGCTGCTGCTATCTTTCCATCTATTCAGGAAAAAAAAGCCATGTCTTTAACAAAGCATTTACAGTCCCAGCTCCTCTACACAGTCCAAACTTTTCTATCAACTGCTATTTTCCCACAGAGGATGATGAATTTATCTACTTCACCCAGCTCCATTACTGTCAACGTCAACCTTAAGCCATCTTTTCTGTCTCTTGTAATGACTGGAGATGCTTTTACTCTAAGGAAGGAGTTAAAAAAAATAATATTTTAAACATTTAACAGTGAAGAAGAAACTTGGATGGACCATCATGACAGGAAAGAAGACTGGAAAAAGCCATTTAGTTAGCTGGTCCTAAAGACAAAGTAAGAAAATACATTAGCTGTTTTCCAAAAGTAGCTCAGTAGTGGACTTCTGAGCAAAAAACTACTGGACTGTTTACAAAACAGAGGCAGAAATCACTTGGGAAATATTTGTCCTGGGATGTGTTTGCATGAAACAGTCTGATAATCATCCCCAAAACAGGAATGTCAAACCCAGTAGGTATCAATTATTCAAATATGACTGGTAATTCTAGAAAGCAAGAAAATAGCATGGAAAGGACATGATGCCTGTTGTTATTGATATTAAATGACTGTGTCCCATTTTCTTGAAATCCTCTACTGGCAATGCCCATTGCATTTTATGAAACAAAGCAGGAAGACACCAGAAGCCATACAGTTGTCATTTAAACACTTCTGTAGAGACTGCCAGGTTGTGCAGGACAAGCAAGTGAAAAGGAAGATGAAAAGCAGGTTCAGTGAAAAAACGTGTTTGCATCACCTTTTTATTCAGAAATTAATGTGCTTTTGCAAGTCTGAGTTTTAATTCTACCTATTAAATGTTGCAATTAAATTTGTGCAGTTTTTATCATTGCCTAATTGTTTGTAATACAGTATATTATTCAAAAATCCTACCTATTGGCGTTATCATTAGAGAAGTAAATCATTAAATATAAGCCAATGCAAAATAATTTATATAAGTAAAGGTTGTCAATAATTGCATGTATTTGAGAAAACATTTTTCCTTTATTCTGCTATAGAGATGCACAGATAAATTATGTCACTCTCTACCAAGAACTTACCCTTTCTTTAAAAAAAGGTAAAACTAGCTTTGTAAATGGCAAACTTTCAGATTTTATACATTTCAAGTTTAAAAAAAATTTTGCATCATACATAATTTGCTAAAACCTAAATTTCACTGACAAAAAAGGAGTCAATAAAACTTTTTTGCAAGGCAATACCTCTAAATAGTCTTATGGAGTGCTTATACTGCTAGAGTCAATATAGCAGAAGAGGTGTTCACAGCATGACAAAATAGCTTTGTTAGCTGCAGTACTACTTAAGGCTATAATTTTAAAAATAATATTAATCCAACTTTATAAAGTGAATACTGTTTTTTCATAGAAAGGAAACAATATGTAGGGGTTATGAGGTTTATAGTGAGTTGTTAACATGATTTCGTTATAATATTTAGGAAAGCATATGGGAGACAATAAATACTTTAAGGAGTTTAACTTTCTTAACAAAATTTGTTTTCTACCAAAAATAGCCATAAAAATACACTGCTGGAGCAATGATGGATTCTAATAAAATTAAATTTGAAAAGAAAGCTGTACTTCTGGTAATAGTAGAATGACTGGACAACTACTGACTCTTTCATGCAGGATGTGTGAGAGAAAGAACAATAGGTCAGAATAATAAATTGGATTAAAAATTTATGAGCTAATTTTTCATTGCCTTAACAGACATTAGAATTGATTTCAGCAGTCACTGATAAGGACCAGAAGACTAATTGTCCAAACATGGAATCACAAAACCCTAATTTTTTTCCCAGACAAATCAAAGTTTAATATGTGATACTTAAACTGAAAACTACTCAATGTAGCGTACTGACTGACTTAGTGCATATTGTCTCAGGGCCACAGGACTTCTATCAGGTAGCCTAGAGCCAGGGTAAAAGGAACACATTTTTACCTGAAGATATAACACACACAGAAAGGACATTTAATATGAAACTATATCTTGAAAACTAGATCTTCCAACGGCACTAAAATCCTCATGTACGTTTAAAATACAAAATGTCAATTCTCAGCATAACTTCTTACACAACAAAATTAGGGGTAATGACACAAAGTACTTTTGTAACTTTCAAATTTATTCCTTAAGTTGCCCTGTGAGGCATAAGGACACCTCCACCACACACATGCTTGCAGAAGAATCCTTACAAAATGTTTTAGGTGTTCAACTTACTAGGAATAGGTCTAAGGACGTCAGGAATGAGAATCTCCACCAAAGCCTGGTACATCACATGGTCACAGTTACACATCCATTTCAGAATAGACTCATTCTTGCACAGAGTAATCAGCTTTGCTTTTGGAAGTCGACTTTCTATTTCACTCAGATTGCTGGTGTCAAAAAAAATGAATAAATGATAATGCATATATGGCACCTCGGGACATGGTTTAGTGGTTAACATGGCAGTGCTAGGTAAATAGATGAATTAGAAGATCTTACAGGTCCTTTCCAACCTTAAAGTTTCTATGATTCCATGATTTACAGTAGGTAAAAATCTGAAATGGGTGTTAAAATGTATTTTTTCCTAAAGACGTCAGAGATTTCTCAGCTACACCCAGTATAACTTCTTTAGACGTTGTGTCACATGGAAATGGATTTAAGAAATGGTCCATAGTTCTCCTATAGCTCATAAATTGTGCAGACATATGGATGATACTTTTGGCTTAAAAGAAGTAGACTGAATACTGGTAAGAGACACCTTTATTGTAGCTCTCTATGCAAAAAACCCAATGGATGGCACAACTGTTCCAAGACTGACCTTTGGCATACACCCCAGCTATACAAAAATGCCACACAACATAAATTTAACTTGGAAGATTATCATAGGAGAAAAAATTATTACTATTCAAGTAAAACTAATAAGGTTTTTTTCCCCACACTTGTATTATATTATCATGAGACACAATAAACAAAGAGAAACATTGACTGACCTTGGTTCAGTGACAGGAGTGTCATCAGGTGGAGCAGAGGGAGAATAGCGCCAGAAAGTTTGCCACAATTTTTCTATCAGGCTGAATTGAAGATTAACAACCACATCCAGTATAGCCTGAGAAAATAAAACATGAGATCATATTATCTTGTACCCAGCTTCCCCCCCACTCCTAACTCCAACTGGATCTATAGCTTTTTTTTTTCACCATGTAGTGGAGCAAAGACAAACTGTATGTTTCTCAAGTTATAAATGGTATCTGTTTTAATACTTTTGATATCCACAAATTATCCAGCACTATAAACTGCTGCACACAGAAACTTGAATAAGACTAAGTGCACAAGCATGGAAGACTCCAGAAATTAGTATGGCCTACGTAAACATAACAGAAGAATTTTACCACAGAAAATATTTACTGCTACCGCAAAGAAAGAAGGAAACCTCACACTTTTTTCACTTCCATAATTCCATATAGGTTCGAAAACATCTTAAAATAATTTTAAAAGACATACTGTTCAGTATCAAATGTGCTTAAATTTCTCAATGTTTCTTCAAAATGAGAAAAAGTTACTGCTTTTAATGTAAAAAAAATAATTACAATTCGACCTGATTTACATTTCCTATTGACTAAACCAAAGATCTGCATCTACAATCTATAGTTTCTCTAACATTCTGAAAACATACACATAACAATATTTCAAAAGATACCCTCCAGAAAAATCTTTTTGCCATCCTTTTCAATGAAATAAATAAAATATCCTGGGGGAAAGTCACATACCACTATCATGGCTGCAATATTTGGCTTTATTGTCTTGTATTGGCTTTAAGAAAGAAATTGTTTATAGGAAATACCTCACAGTGCTCTCGATAAAGACTCTGCAGTGATTTGATGTCCTCAAAGGTAGTACCATCTGGCAGAGAAGAGATTTCAACTTCCCCAAACTCTGGCAGTACTCGAGATGCATCTGTTGTCATGACAACATAATGAAAGAGGGCTGTTGTGAACAGTGCCAGTTACAGTACAATTAAGAAAAAACCTTAAGGATTATACAAAGAAATAAATTCCAAAAGGTCATACTATACAAAGAGGGAAGTCTTTCATACCTGTTGTATGCTAAAATCATAAATAAATTCATCCAGCACTTTTTAATAAAAAAGAAATACAAAATTATTCTTGAAGACATTAAAAAGATGTAATGTACATACTACACCTATATAGAGAAGCTAACACATACTTTTTCAAACTATTACAGGATGAAGGAAAATATCTAAGCCAGTGCATGAAAAATTAATCACTGAATATTTTTTTTTTTGTTCAACTGAAGAGTTTCTATGTAACCAGGTGTCATGGGGCTTAATAGATTCAATATACATTTTTACTTGACATTTACTAGACTTTCAAGTAGAGCCATTGTGTGCTTTTACTGTTTATCACAAATGTTTCTGAGAGACAAGCTGATAGATAAAAATGCCGGGCTGAAAGGTACCCAGAAAGGAAGACTCAAAACACTTTAATGCTACCCTTATGTTCCCAATGGTTAGGCCAAAGGATTTTGTCCCTGAAACTCCCAGTCAAGTAAGACTACACCTTCTCTAATAACACAGCCAAGGACACTTCTTTACCTAAACAATTAAGTAAATTACAATTTGTTTCCATTACTGAAATACATGCTTAGCTGGATCAATGAATGCATGATTTAGATATTTTTAAACATGACTTTGGGGTTCCAGTTGAAACAATTTGTCTCTTTCCACTTACAACGCTAGAACACACTTCCAAAGCAGCCCACAGGATGGCTAACCTGCAATAGTCATGCAATGCCATCCCTCCACCCCACCTTTCATAAAATAAAATGCACTGTAATACACATGCAGGAAACAACTTTCATAGCAGGAATTTCAAAATGCACATTTAATATAACTTTGCAAAGCAACTGCATTTATGTAATATTAAATATATCTCACAAATACAGAATTTGCATATTTTTCCTGTTATACTTACATGATGCATATTAAATATTACATAAATCTCATGTGTAATTTAAGTGCCTTTTTGTTCAGCTGTAAGGATTTTAAAGAGGGTATGATAACCTTGGAAGCAACTACTGTACTTGTGTGAGTTGATATTCACAGTGATAATGAAGCTCATCTTATTTATATAGCAGTATAAAACCTGCTTTCATACCTAGAAACTGTTGATGATGTTGACTTTGGGCAATTACAGTTTGTTCAACAGATGTGCCTGTCTGTTGACCACTTCCTGTGAAGCCATCTGCAACTCCATCCACTTTCTGCATAGGCTTATACCTACAAAAATATCAAGTACAAAATTATCCTTCCTATTCACTTCTTCATAAATGGATCATAGAGTCTGATTTCTCCACCTCAAAATAAAATTTTGAGGAAAAGCAACAAAAGAATTTAGATATTTTTATGTATTTTGTCAATAACAGAAGAAACAACCACAAAGGGAAGCTATAGTATTAGCAATGCATTACAGAATTCATAAAGATATCACAGTACCACTAGCACTTCCTGATGGAATTTAGCTTACTAACAGCATACAATAAGACCAGTAAATTTACACCAAAAGGAATCAAATCCTTCCCTTTCCAAAAAGCTTGGCTTCCCAGTAATTTTGTAATTCAAAAATAATGTTTCATTACCTTAAGAAGAAATGACATTACTGTCTGAGGATAATGAAAGACTTCAAATCGAATAAGAGGACTTTGGGATATTGAAGTTACCCAAGTAAAAAAGATGTAAGTAAAAAATCAAGAAAAGGAATGAAGAAAAATGATCTGCAGCATACACTCAGTCTACAGCCTTTGCCAAAAAGGATTAGAAGTGTCAATCCAGTGAGATGTGTCTGATAGAGATGGTAGAACTGGTGTAACTACAGAAAAAAATATATTGAGTTCAATTTACCACCAATTTAAAAGACAAAAGAACCACTAGAAATATTAATAAAGCTGACGAAAGAGCAACATAACCATAATCATGCAAATTACAATATCCAGTCCTTTAGTATAAATGGGTGTGTGCTTGTGCATGTATGTGTGTGCATGTGCAAAACATGGGTTCAAAGGAGAAGTATGCACTAACTGCTACACAGTGCCATATGTGTCATTTCATTCAAATATAATCAAGTAACATATTGACATAAAGTTAAGAAAATGCCACCAAACATACTGAGGTAAGGAAAACAAAGGAAGTATGTAAGCAAATAACACAAAAAGAAATATCCACTCCTGACAGTTACATAATGAAATCTCCAAATCACTTTGTCATTGTGAATTAAGAAGAAGACAAGAGATGTGACAATGTTTAGATAATTGGCATCATTTTTCCAGAAACAATTCTAGATAGATCATTGTGGTGCACTGTCTTGGTGCATATCTGTGATTTTGAATGTGAGTGAATGAAATTTCTGAATGAGATTAAGTAGCTAAAATTTGCTTGGTTGGAGATTTTGTAAATATCTATCATTTTTTCTTACTATATTATCCTGTGATGATTTTTGTAACAGAATTTTCCACATGATCATATTGTGAGACATCTCATGCTCCCATATGATCTAAGCAAAAGACAGTTAAGATCATACACCTTACTATGAATTTGCATTTAGTGCTGTAACTACCTCTGGAAATGACAGTAAAATAATTTCAGATCAAAGTGATCTCTGTGTTTGAAGTTAAAGTTTGATGTTGTGTTTTCCATATCTCAGTTGTGTCTAAGGCCACAAAATATGCTCAGTACACTGTACCAAACTGTTGATTCAATTGAATTTTTGGGGGGTAATAGCTCTAAAGGTGTCTTGCTTGATATGCCGCTCTTCTACCTTTGAGTTTCATAAAATTATGCATCTTACATATTTTACTCTAGGGTAATATGGGAGGCTAGTGACATCAGTCAAATAAAAATTAATTTCAAAGAAATTTACCAATTTCCATTTCCCCCCCCCAAAATTCCATGTTCAACATAGTTTCTAATATGCATATTCACACATTCTTTCACCACCAGTACAGCCCTGTGCCACTGCTTTCAAACACTTCTGAGTTTTACAGGTTCCTCAGGAACAACAGATACTAAGGAAAAATACTTAAATCAACTTATAAGCAGACCATTATGGTCACATTAATTCTTCACAGGAAGAGGAAACAAATACCAAGCATTTAATAATTAGCTCTCTGATAAGAAGTGTGTACATAAAATGATGTAACAATGAAAACAAACAGGAATACTTGAAATTCAAGCTCTTACTGCTTTTCTTCAGCTTGTGGGGCAAGAACTCAAGACAGTTGAGTCTGTTAATATTACAGGTCATCTTATTACTATTTTCTTTTTGCAAATTTATGACAATTTCTAGATAAATATTCTTTCACATTGACAGGTACCTAAATTCATTGACATCAACTCGATACCCAGAAAAGTTTTATTTTCACAGCAGAGAAGCTGAACAAAAGTTGCATCAGAAATTCAACTTTTCCATGTAAGGAAAAGTAAGATTTTATGAATTAGAAATATTAGTAAGTAGTTATGTTCATTTCACACTTTACCTCTGTTTCTGCTGCATGGGCTGTTGTCTCATTGCCATATATTGCATGTCCTCTTGTAGGCGATTAAGAGGAGAGTCTGGCTTGACACGAATCCCATAGTAATGGTATTTGGAGTTTCCCCTTTATGAAAGAGCAAGAATTAAAAGAACAGTAACACTAGTTTTATGCATTTACATTACA
Source organism: Pipra filicauda (assembly GCF_003945595.2). NCBI lineage: Eukaryota > Metazoa > Chordata > Aves > Passeriformes > Pipridae > Pipra > Pipra filicauda. Next base: position 2,266,053 of record NW_024104487.1, on the reverse strand, counting down.
TTTACATTACAATTTACACTGACTGGAAAAGAATAAACACAAATCAGGCCTGACTCTCCTGTCATACCTATTTTACATGGGTGTCATTTTTACCACCTTTGGGAAATTAATTCACTTTCTTAAACAAATATTATCAGCATTTTAACTTTTCTTACTCCGTTTGAGTAAGAAAAATAAAATGCAAATAAAAACAACTTATCTGGTTATGGACAGACAGTATTAGTGATTTCCAAATAGCTAGCTATGTTATATTTGTGATGCTAAAAACCTGCAGTGTAGTTACCAAAAAGTAAACACATAAACTGTCAAACCCAGAAGAAATAAAACTATAAAGCATCTCAAAAATGCATAAAACTGTTTAACATTAGAAATAGAACTGACAGAAAAATGCAGGTTTTGTTTATTCTTTTCCCTAGCAGGCAAGTTTCTTACTGATTACATATATTTTCTACTATAATTCCAGATTTCAATAACACAAACCTAGTTCCAAGTCTTCTGGTCCGTAGTCCCATGAAGATTGACCGTATGAGTTTTCCAAAGGAAGCAGCATTGACTGGATCCAATTTGTGTTCCTGACAATGCCGTAAGTAATGGTTGTAAAGGGTACTTCTTGGAAGGCTCACTCCTTCTGCAGTTTCATAGTTGTCTAAAAGCCACTGAAGCTATATCACATACAAAACAGAAAAAAGATTTTTTATTATATACTTTATTAAAAATACCGTAGCCGTGCAACATTAACTTCTGACAGTCCTGGAACCACTCTTCAGGTCTATTAAACAATTACTTCCTTCTTCAGAGAGTCCTTAAAAGGTTAGCTATACCATAGTGCTATGGGATCTTCAGACTACCAGGGAAAGCAGAACTCATTGCACTTGTGACCTCAGGTAAGTTCCCATTTCCTAAAATATTTCTGATTCAGTACCACACATCAATACTTGCTAAAAGTATCTATGCTTCGGAGACAAACTGTTAGTACCACAAAAAAATAAAGTAACCATGAACGTAATTCACATAAATTGCAGAAAACAAACTCCTTGGACTAATAATAGGTAATTAATGTATTTGTAAACCTGGAATATCGTACTGTTTCTCTTTGCCTGTTATTAAAAAAACATAAGAAAAAAGCTACGTCATTTAAGTCAAAGAGCAACCTAGGTAACGTTGAAAATAACTGGTACATCTATAAATTATTAAGGGTACCAACCCTTTCAGATATAGTCTGCTTGCCTTTGACTGCCAAGAGGAACAGAATGAGTTTCTTGGAAAAACAGTAATCTTTTCATGTAATTGTGGTAGGTAATTAGATACATGCAAGAAGAGACTTTATATAATATCACTGGGTGTTCTAAGTAGAGCACATTCATAAAACACCTCTAGCTGTTGCTATATACAAAAAAAAGTGAAAAGGACAATTTAATACTCCTAGATTTAATATTACAGGAAAATGACAAAATAGATCAAAACCAATAAAGTTTGAGAATGCATTTAAATTCCACTGCTTTAGTTTTCTGATCAGATAACATTTTCCTTTTTTTTCCCAGTACTTGTCATGGTTTTAGATCCCTGAAATTTTCTAAGCTCTAGAAAAATACAGAAGTAAGATGCAAATGCTTCCAACACGTAAAATTTTTAGCTCAGTTTGCAGGTAATTTTGCATTTCAAATAAACAAAATTAAAAAGTAGTTAATCATCAGTTATCATACCATTATTTTATGTTTGAACATTCAAAAGTGCTTCCAAACTGAGCATCTGTCCTTTTGAAATAAAGCTGAAGAAAAAGTATAATTGACTTTTGTCTAGATGTATTAAACTTATCTCACTAATGATCTGACGTAATCCTGTCTAGACTTAGAAACAAAGGTAATTATATCTTTCAATGGTTGCAATCTATCTATATTTAAAATCTGTTATTTCATCTATATTTCTATTAATACATTTATGTAACATTTGTCATATATTATTACATCTAGAATTTAATCAGAACAGACATGGAATGTGAAGTATTTCTGTTTTCCCTAAAGGGAAAAACTCTGTCAATCCCAAAAGACTGACTAACAAAAAATAACTATTTTGCAATTAAGTTCTGTATGTAGCATTGAAGATATTTTCACCAGATGGTTTCTAACCTAGTATTAATCACTTCAAGTGCACTTCATTAATTATATGAATTTCTAACAGATGTTGTTTCAAACATAACTTGCATTATTCAACACACAAAAAAACTAAATCAAAAGTTAAGTGCAATATAAGAACTTTTGCTTGAGAGGCATTACTTAGTAGCAAGGGTTTGAAATTATTACTAGATGGATTAAAGCCTGGAAAAAATGCAGTTAATTCATGATTTTAAAAGAAAATTTTCTTCAAACATTATTGTAAACAATTTTTTAAAGAACCCAAACATTTTTCTACCAAATTCAAATATAATTCTAAAATTGTTCAGGTTTGAATCATGGCTTTTAAATTTACTAAATAAACTGACTATGCTGTATAGGTAGGATGGGGAAAGGTATGAAATATTTACAGAGCCAGAACCGTTAAACTGAGTGCAACTTCAACTAGGCTGCAATGTTCATAAAACACTGAACTATCAATTAATTAAATAAGTCGATCTCATGCAGAAATAAATCAAGAAAGAAAAGAAAAGAGAGGAGAAATGACAAATTCCTTAAAATGAACACTCATGTATTTAGGAAAAAAAATCCTATAAAACCTCATTGAGGTATCATAGGAGGAGGATTGAAATTTCAATCCCGAAAATAAAATTTCCCCACAAATTAATTTATCATTAGCAAAGTGCAAGTTAATTAAACACAAAATGTAGAATTCTACTTTTAAAATCTATTATGCCAATTATTTTAATAAATGCCAAACCAAGCCATTAGAAGTCAAAATCAAGAAAAGGTTAAAGAGACAAAGACTAAAACTACACTTAAATTTCCTCCATGTTGTCCCTGAGTTTAAAGACAATAAGCATTGTTTTTAAAACAGCCAAAACATCAATACACTTGATCTAGATCTAAAACTTCTTTCAAAGTGACCAAAACCTAGGAAATACTTATTGCCATAAAAATATGCACAAGGGTTTGTTTTTTGTTTTTTTTTTTCCCCATAGAGTCAAAGACACATCCCTATCAAAATAACTTTGAAAAAGCTTCACATTCAAGAAAGAAATATCATGATAAGTCTTAATGGTTGGATGCAAATCTCATTATTAGAAACACATTGTGAATAGTGCCTAGAACTAAAAATGAGTGAAACACAGTTTACTGAGGCACTGCAGCTTATCTTGTAATTTTTCATGGTTTTATACCAAGACTATGGTCTTCATAACAGGATTACACACAAACTTATCAATACTCCTCGTGTTCCAAGTCTTAATGCAGATTTCTAAAACTATGCCTAAAAAAGGTATGGTATTTTAAAAATGACATTTAAACAATGATTTTGATATTGTCTGTCTATTGTTGTTATTATTTAAATAATCATTTTTACACTGTCTTATCTTCAAAACAATTATTCTGTAAACACACAAGGTGGAATCTAAAAGTATATACTCTGTATATAGTGTTCCAATTTTAGATTTTCTAAAGAAATAAAAAATTTGCCTATATTTTCCACAAAACGTTTCTAGTTTTGACTTTGACATAACCAGACCCCTAGAGAAACAAAAAACCCCCAACCCTGCTAAAACATACGTTATTCATTTGATTTCTGAGGGACAGTCTCTACCATCATATTCTACATTAAGACTGCAAACTAAATTTAAATTTCTTCTGTAAAACAATAAAGGAATTTGAATTTACATAGTAAGTAAAGCTGAGAAGGAAAAAAGTAGTAAGATGAATAGAAAGCAATCAACATGGCAAAAAATACAAAATGCAAACCCATAAATATCAACAGAAAAAAAAACATTTTAGGAAAGACTAACAACTTAAAAATTAATTTTATTATTTATATAATAAGTTTTAAATTAACTTTGGGCCTTTTGCCTTTATTTTAACATCACACATCACTATAAAGATACTTATCACTATATCTGGAGGTCATGTTTTTTCCCAAATATCTTTTAGCTTTGTTTACGGAAATTCTTAACTGTAAGACTTGCAGAGTAAGAATAAAATAAAAGGCAGATGAACAAGCCATTTCTTTGTACTACAAATTAAGGCAGTGTTTTCAATTTTTACCAGGTCATCGTAAAGATCTTCAGGATTCTTATGTAAATAAATTCATAATAAACTCTCTAGTCAGAACAAATGAAAAAACATCCAGAAATAACTTAAATATATTATTTAGGTGTGCTGTTTGTTCCTTCTCTTCCCTCTTCACGTGCCCCAAAATTAGTATAGGATACACAGATCTTACTTTGCAGACAACTTTATTTAAAATGGCAAAAGCCAGCTACTTTAGAATTAATTGAACCTTAGCTTGACATTTACACTACAACCTGCAGAACAGTCAAATGTGTTAACTTGTCTTAACATAGGTGTAGAGCATAGGAAACAGGTAACACTCTGCTATATATCATAAAGACATTTAATCTGACAAAATAAAGCCATGGGAGGTGTAGTAGAAGATTACAAGCAACTAAGATGGGAAGATTAAGAGCAAAAAGTAGTAATAAAATAAAACAAACATTTAGAGGCAGGCTAAGCATGCAGAACAAGCCAAGAGAGAGTGTATGTGAAGAAGAGACAACTTACATGGCTGTTGAGAAGAGAGCTTCTGTGAGTGGACAGACCATCAGACTTTTGCAGTGTCTCAATCGCCATTTCAATCTGATAATAGATGTCATTAAAAAAAGGACTCAAGACGGGATAGTAAAAAAGCCTGATCAGAGAAGTTTTGACAGACTGCTAACAGATCAATAGAAATGCCTACTTTATTCCTGGCTAGGGCATATATTCTACTAAAAGGCCTCATTCCAGAGTCCCAGTGAAGACAAACCTCTTCAAGGAGGTCAGAAAGTCATTTTGCTCACATATATACTGCATGATCATAGCCTCCATGTCCATTTTACCTTCCAAGCTACTCAGAATGAGCTCAAAGGAGTAGAATTATTGGTGAGCTGCACTGAAACAAAAATAACCCTGACTGAACAAAAATATCATTAATAAAGTAAAAATAAAAATTAAAAAAAAATCCCTGAACAATTTTAAGAAAGGCCTCCATATGTGTTCCCTTCAATTAAATCAGGAAAAGACATGCAGACTTTGCAATAGGAATTGAATTAGAAACAGAACTTTAACTCTCTGAAATCACAGAATCAAATCCCAAACCAAAGTAATTCAATAGGTTTTACACCATTAACTTCACTGGGACAGGACATCAACCCTTACTGCTGCCAGCACCCTCTGAATATTCCCAGCTGTCAAAGTAAATGGAAAGTCAGGAGTTACACAGACTGCAGGATCCAGCTTTTGGAAAAGCAGATTTGTTCACAATAATTTTGCTTTTTAAAAGGAAAAGAAAATACAGTACAACTAAAATACAAAATAGAATTTCTTCAAATGCAAATGTACAAATATTCTCACACCCATTCCCTTTCTCTTCTTTTTTAGTAACAACAGATATTTTGATTTTTATCAGTTTGGTAACAACAACATTAAAGAAAAAATAAGAACCTAAGTGCAATTTAACTGGGGGCTAGAAGAGCAAAAACAACAATGAAAATGACAGCGACAATGTGATGCACAGTAAGAAGAGGCATACAGTTAATTAGCTACATTAAATGGCCAAAGTGAAAGCAATGGAAACCACCATTATACTTTTTAAAAACAATTATAATTCTCTGTGTAGACATTTTTAATGAACCCTCTCTATCCTCCTACAAATATCCAAAATTTTAGTGAAATAATTTATCCATATTGCCTGAACTCTCTGTATAGCAGGAAATTACCTGAAAAATACTATAGTTGGTATTTGAATTTACCATACATATAAAATTAGCTTCTTTTTTTACAGGGCAACTGAGAAGTATTTTATCGTAATAATGTGAGGAGTCTTTTCTTTTAACTGTTTAATATTAGCTTTGCAAGTTTGGGTTTTGTAAAGTACATTATTAAAAATACGCAGTTATTATGAAGAAAACTTACTTGGAAATAATGCTTTTTCTTTAAATAATCTGACTTCTTCACTGACTTGCTTCAACAGAAACTACTATGAGGTCAAAGTATTCAATCACACAGGAAAGATCAAATTCTAAAAGCATGCCACATGATAAAAACTACAAGCTGAAAAGATCATTATAGTAAGGTCAACTTGCTATGTGCTGTAGCCACAGAATTTCCCTTCCTAACACAATGCTAAAATCCAACAATGAAGACCATACAGACATTCAAATCCTAAATCTGAATGTTAGGTTACTTTTTCCACAACTCTCAATTCACAGCAGTACTGTACACCGAGGTTACACTGCCTGGTGCTCATTCCCACTACTGCACAACTCTCATTTTGTTGCTGCAACTTCTGGTCTTGTTTGTTCAGAGAACCAGTCTGTTAAAAAGAAGTAACTGCACTTAAAAAGTAAAGTGGCATTACAGACAACACTCTTTCCTCACTGCCATATTGATTCCACGGGTTTTGGTGCTAACCTTCCATCTTTTTGATGGGGTTTTTTGTTATTTGAGAAATTTTTGTTGCTGGAATTTCTTTTAGTAGATTTCACCAGTATGGCCATTGAAGACAACGAATCTCTGTTTACTTTTACTGCATAATGTAAGCCAAGCAGTACTGGTTACCACTAAAACATGTTAATTACTTTAATATATGTGATCTATGTTTAAAATGAGTCTTCATCATATTCTAGTAGGACAAGCTTAAAGAGAAATTATTCTCACCACCAGTTATTTTTTTTATCATTTCTAGTCTAAATTTTGATAAAATGAACTTTATCTGACAGATACATATCTCTTTACTGAAAGAAACTCTCTTCCTAGGTAGGTTATGCAATCACTTCTTAACTATTTTTGAGCATATAATATGATTGATTTGAAGACAGATTTTCTAGACACTAAATCATTCACTTGTCCTTTCTGAAAACCTGCAGCTACCTCTTAGTTTACTTTATTGGTGCCCCACAGGGCTCAATTCTAGGGCCAGTTCTGTTCATACTTTTATCAATGATCTGAATACAGGAGTTGAACGCACCATTAGTAAGTTTGCTGACAAGACCAAACTGCAAGGTGCTGTTGACTCTCTTGCTGGCAGAGGGGTCTGGACAGAGTGGAGCACTGGGCAATCACCAATGACATGAACGTGACAAGTCGAAATGCACCTGGGATTGAGAAGGGCCAGACACAAATCTAAACTGGGACAAGTGTATCTGGAGAGCAACCTTCAAGAGAGGGCTTCGGGGTCCTGATCAGAAGCAGGCCCTGTAGCAGCAGCAGTGTGTCCTAGAAGCAGGAGATAGTCTGCAGGTACCTAAGGCATGCATACTGACTATTTAATATAGCATTTTCTCTAGAGATTAAAAAAGAATATATTGAGTCAATCTAGAGAGAAATACACACCTAAGAGCCACAGACTGGAGGAACAAAAAATGCTTGGAGTTAAGTCAGATTACCTTCTCCTTCTCAAATTTTCAAATGAAACACTGATGCCCAGGTCCCAAGGGACCAGGTCTAAGGGACCTTGACATGGCTGAGGTTGGCTGACACAAACCTCATGAAGTTCAACAAAGCAAAGGTCCTACACCTGGATTATGGCAGTCCCAGGCAACACTTACAGGTTGGGCAGAGAAGTGACTGAGAGCAGCCCTGCAGAGAAAGACTTGGAAGAGTGATAGTTGACAATAAAACTCAACATGAATCGTCCATTGCACTCACAGCCCAGAAAGCCAACGAAATCCTGTGCTGCATCAAAAGGAGTGTGGCCAACAGGTCAAAGGAGGTGATTCTGCCCCTCTACTCTGCTCTTGTGAGACCCCACCTGGAGTGCTGTGTCCAGGTCTGTGGCCCCCACAATAAAAAGGGCATAGCATTGTTGAAGGAGGGCCATGAAGTTGTAAGAGGACTAGAATGCCTCCCCTACAAAGACAGGCTTAGAAAGTTGGGGCTGTTCAGCCTGGAGAAGAGAAGGTTGCATGGAGACCTCATAGTAACCTTCCAGTGTCTGAAGGCAGTCTACAGGGAAGCTGGAGAGGGACTGCTCATCAGGAACTGCAGTGATAGGACAAGGAGTAATGGGTAAAAATTTAAAGAGGGGAAATTTAGGCTAGATATTAGCAAAAAATTCATTACTGTGAGGGTGGTGAGACAGTGGAACAGGTTGCCCAGGGACGTTGTGGTTGTCCCAATCCTGGCAGTGTTCAAGGCCAGGTTAGATAAGGCTTTGAGCAACCTGATCTAGTGCAAGGTGTCCCTGCACATGGCAGGGAGAGTTGGGACTAGATGACCAGTAAGGTCCTTTTCAACCCTTAAAATTCTATGATTCTGTGTTTACTTTCTTTGCTTTAAGTTCTCAAACATAGGGTCAAACTGACCAATTTACTATTTCTCTCCAGGATCATCCAGTTATTTGTATATTCCATATCCATGATACATATCTTTAAACATATTCTAAACTTTTTTACTTTGTGGTCATTTCCCCCATGTTTGGAAAATAAAAAGATCGCTTTTCAAGTTTATCGTAACAACTTTTAGAATATATACATTCCACCTAACACTGAAAAACAGTTATAACACATCAGAGTTATGCCAGAAAATCAAAATGGAGAAACTAAAAAGAAAGTTCAATTCAGATTCCTATTAAAAACAAATTTGAAAACGTTTATGGCATGACAGCCTTAGACAAAGGTAGAATGGCCATATTAGCAAAAGTGTGTATTTAATAAGAAACACAAAAAATCCCTAGTCTTTTAGAAACATGATGCATCTATGCCACTGATAATCAGATTGTTATAAGAAGATCATGGTAAGTCTTCTGGCATCCAGCTGGTAACATATTTTTAAATAAAAAGAATTAGCAGAAATTCTTCTCATGGATTCAAAGATACCTATTTTTAATATCTTATTAACATCTTATTAAAAATTATGTTTCTTAAAATCTTTTTAATTTGGTAATTCGAACGCTACATTGGAATAAACTGAGTTTCCAACAACTTGGTTTTTAGATACAAAAGTACTAGAATAAATATTAAACTGCCAGAACTGGAAACAACCTATAGTTGTTAGAGGGGTTTCACACAGAAAACACACTAAAAGCCAATGAAGCCAGCCTGCATCATAAAAGAAACAGGGAGCATAGGCAGATAAAGCCAGAATGCAGTGAGGGTAGGTGAGGCTGACCTTAGCAGGGTCATTCCCCCTTTCCTCCACATTCCTTGTCTTGGGAAAAGGGCAGAGTCTCAATGCAAGACTTTACAGTGGAGCAGCAAGGCACTCAAAGGGAGAAAGACATAAGTTATTTTGGTGACATTGCTACACTGAAACCTCTGCAAGAGAGAGGGAGAAGCAATGATGAAGATCCACAGCTCTGAAGGAGAAACCATAAGAGGAGTAAAAGCCTTAAATATGGAGGTGTATAAAGGCTATCTTTTTTTTTTCCCCACAAAAAAATGTCACTGTGCTCAGTTGAAGAAATCATAAGTAAATATCTCGCTCAAATAACATGTCAGATCAAATGATCTAATAATCCCTTTTGTATAAAAATCTGTGCATCTTTGATTTGATCAGAAATGTTTTGTTTTATGCTGAGATGGATCCAGCTAAATGAAAATTACCAGAAAAGTTCTTTCTACCAAGAAAGAGATTAGTAAATAAAATCTCATCTCAAACTGTTTTCCAAATGATAACCCCTCTGCCTTTAATGAAACATTTAAACATTTGTTAGTTTTTCTGAAAATAACTATAATACTTCCACTAAAATGGTATTATCAGGATATGATATTTCCACTTGGCCTTCTTACTTCTTCTTGTTGTTCTCTCTCCAATAGGTACAACACATTTTTGGCAGGTACTGTTCTTCTTTTAAAGCTAACAGCAACTTTGGCACACTGTGTTTACTACCAGAACTAATAATTTTTGGTGATACATTACATCAATATTAATTTTGTTTTTATTTTCATGCACATTTAGATTTGCACTGAAATATGATGAATTTCTGTAACAGCATGACTGGAGACCTCCTATAGTTGGTGATGACTGACAAATGACAACTGTAAATTGAAGAACAGTTGTAAAGCTCACTTGAAAACAAGACTAATAGATGGGAGCCTCTTACTGACTGACAAGCATAACAACACATTTATTACTAGAAATTGTATGAATTTTTTAACCTTGTGATATTATGAAATATGTTGATTAGATCACCCTGTTTCATCACAAGAACACTCTTCAGATGTTTACATATGGGGAAAAAATTGGAAGGTGATTTACATTTCATTATTAACATGGCAATCCAATTTTCTGGAGAGTCTCTTAAATGTAGCTGCTCCTTCTTTAATGAGAGCTGCCAGTAAACCAGATGACTCTTTCGTCCAGCTTTCAACATGCAAATTCATTTCAAACAGACATCCAGCTAGGGTAAATCAGTTCTTGTTCAATGCAATCACAGTCTAGTCATGACCAATCCACATATACTCATATGAAAATGATCACTTTGGAAAGCTGTTTATCTACTCAGCATCTTATACAGAAGGTCTTGTAATCTAAATGCCTTTCTGTTTTAGTGAAAAAGTCCTTTCTGGCAGGTAGTTCAGAAGTAGTTTATTAGGCCAGCAAAGAATATAACAGGAAGAAGCAATGAAATCAATGGAAATGAAAGAAAAAAAAAGCTAGCAAATATTCTTCACATATGCTAAGATAAACCACTACTGCATATATGTTGGAATAGTTTTAATAGTGCACAAGTCCTGATATTTTAGCTATAAAACCAGTGCTACTGCCTGTCCTAGCTTAAGCAGGACAGTTTTTTTAAATATTAAATGACAAAAATTAAAATTAATTAAATACTACAAAATAATATATGCTCTTTATTAAACCTGAAGCAGAACTCAGAATTACATTAAACTATAATGAAAATAAAGTGAAAATAAACTTAAGGTAAAAAGTCTCTGAGTATCTTTTACTGAATTCTGCATAAACCAAACAGCATACCTGGTGAAAAGTAAATTAGAGTTTTAATTTAATTTATCTAAAAGAGAGTTAATAAAATTGACTTGTTTTATACATTTGACTTAACCTGAAACTGTTTTGTTTCTTTCTTTTAACTTATCAGAAAGAGATAATATCAATTATACGATTAATTTGCTTGTTATAGAATGTAATGGTTTGATCAGTGAGGGTGATAAACAACAAAAGAAATGAAGTTACCAGTTGAAAAGAGTAAACAGAACTAGTACCTCTATAGCAAAATAAAGAGAACTTGTGATGACCACATGTATTAATAAATAAATTCTCATTAATTTCTATATCATTTTTTTTCCATATGAAAATTTTTCAAACTAATTCAAAATTTGGAAAATTTTTCTGCATATTATGCTAGCAAATCAGTCTGGATAGAGGTTATTTTGATGATTTCAATAAATTCTCTATACGAGAATGAAAAAAGTTATGATGGTAAAGGCCAAATGAGGATCACAAGTGAAACAAGCTCTACCTATCTGAAGTGCAATCAAATTAAAATATTACATAGCTCTCTTTTACATAGTTTAATTATGCCCCCTAGTAAAATTACGACAGACTTGGTGCTTTAAAGTAAGTTTCAACTGAAGCTTTAGTGTTTCAATTAACTCTTGGATATTTCAGCTGAAACATACACACCGAACCTAAAATAGTAAAATCTAAAATCACTTTATGTCCCACTTCCTTAGCAAGAAATGTACTTCTAATATACTCTAATGTATCATACCTTCAGAATACTATACAGAATAAATACCACCCTAAAAACCAGAAGAAACTATTTTAGTGTCAAAATGCAATTTAATAATTGTCATTTAATTAGAAGTATTTTTTCTATTCTTAAAAATGAGTTGATAGAGCAGTACAGAACTTATCTTAAGAAACTAAACCAGGCTGTTTTATTGACCCATTAGGCAAGAAACAGATGTTGCTGAAGTCATGAACCTTAGATTTTGTTCAGTGTTGGCAAATTTTTAATTTTGGCAAAAAAATCAAAACGGTTTTTAATTTGCAAAATTAGAGCATTGAGTTTTGATATTCAACTCATTCTAGAATTTCCAATTTCAAAGTAAATCTACTACCCTTCACTTGTGTTTACTGAATACATTGAAGCCTCACTTGTTTTCACATTCAGCTAAGCATCTGAAATCTGAAAGAGGAATTATGCTTCTTTCAGAAACTCTGTTCCTCTATTAAAGTGATGTCAAATAAAGGCAAATGTTAATATAGATTATTTTTTGTAATTCAAATATAAAATTCTTTGTTGCTAGCTGAAAGCTCCCACTATGTTTTAGTGGGATATTATACTATTCATGAATCCATTATTACAATTCTTGTTCTCAGAAAATAATACTGCATAGGGTTTTGGATGAAATAATAATTTCTTCCATAGTACAAGAACTTTGTATTTGTCCATATCAATCACCTTAAGAATCAAAATAGAGAGAATTTATCAGATCATCTAAATTATCCAGTGCTATTAGACTGGTTACTAAAAATTAGGTCCTGTAATTTCATTGTCTTTTTGAATACTGGTGAATCTATATTATTAATGATGTTTTATCTCCTTTCTATACTTTTCAACTCTTGCTACCCTATGTTTCACAATTCTCTTCCCCATTACTTCCAAATCTCTAAATCCAGACCAGAATACCCAGAAGGATGAGGTAAAAGTACTCATTAGGGCTATGCAGCAAAGTTAGACACAGTATAAACATGTTTTCCTAACTGAAATATGGGCCGATTGAGTAAGCTCTTAAGGGAAGGATCTGTGCTTATGTTTATGTATCTGCAATATTATCTACCACAGTTATAACAGAGTGCATCTTCCCATAGCACTGTCAGACATTGTCACAATGAGCTTCTAATCTGGAATAGACTTTGGAGACATACCATAGATAAGTAAATGAAGTATTAAAATGTAGTATCTCAGAATTCTGAACATCTGGAAATATTTTGAAATAAGCTACCAAAACTATACTAATATCAGGCAAACAAACTGAAAAAACACAGGGAAGTTACAGATACTGATCTGTAGCTTACATTATTTAACACGTACATCTAACATAGTTATCCTCAGCGACACTGTATTTTTCTTATGTTTTCAGAAAAATTAAAAATGTTAAAATTTAAGGTTTGAAATGTAAATATTTGCAAGCTGTCAAGGGAAAGGTATGTCTTTAAGTTTTCATAGTATTCTTACTCCTGTATCTTAAACATATATAGTACTTTTTTTACAAAAAGTACTATATAGTACTTATTCTGACAACATAATACTGCTATACATTTTGTCACAAAAACTGTGTCAGTCTGCAAGAACATCTGAGTGACTAAGAAACTAGTCTCAAAGATTTTTGCATCAGTCTGAAATACTTACTGTCGCTGGGGAGGCCCGCGTTGTGTGAGTCACTGTGTGACCAGAATTTTCCATTGAATTCCCAATCAGATAGGTCCCTCCTGAGCTGCTGATGAGTTGTCCTCCCGTTACGCCCATCTGAATCCCTCCAGTGCCCACCATGCTGTGAGACGAGACCACTGTTGTCACCTGTGCAGAACTTCCTTGAGTATCAAAATAATTTCCCCCAGTGTTTTGAGTGTACATCTGGGTTTCTGTGTAAGGGTAAGTTGTTGATCGGCTTCAAGAAAAGAAAACAAAAGGAAAATACGTTATTTGTATTTCATTTAGATGAGGGAAATGTTATAATTCTAGAAATACATTTACAATAGCTAAAACCAAATCAAATAAGATTGGCAAACAAGCCCTGCCTCCTCAGAGAATAACATTTAATCAAGTCAAAGCATTAAATAACCAATTCAGTGTCAATGTTAAAGTATCCACTAAGTATCCACTAAGCATTACGGAAAAACTGTCAGTCCTATGTGAAGAGGAAGTGAGAAGGGAAGTACAATAAAAATTGGAGATGGGTAGACAGAGCTCATCCAATTTATAAGCAATTTATAAAGCTCCATCTTGTATCAACTTTTTTAAAATCTGACAAAACTTTGATTTTAGTCACATGTTATATATTTTGCATAAGGTGCAGGTTGGAAAATTACAGACAATTCATACAAATGTCAGCTAACAGAGTCCAATGTTCAAGAATCCTATGTTATCTATTGTTTTTAAATAGATTGAAGCTCTTGAATGAAGCTTGAAACTCTGAGTTCACTGGTGTTTTGGGAAATCCATTTATCTTTAAAGGGCAGATCAAAACTGGACATGAATTCACGTTGTGATAAAAAACTGTATTTAAGAAATAAAACCTAAACAGAACTATAACTTGTAAAAAGGTCAAAAACATGAAAGAAGTTAAAAGATATACAACAGTAACATTTTTAAAATCACTTACAAGCGTGAAACATTTATGTCTAATTAACCAGTTTACCCTAACAAACTATTCAGCTACTGAAAGCTTCTATCATGTTTCATGTTCTTATTTACTTATCCTCTTCATTTTATAATCTATTTATAATTTTTGAATGTGGATTTGTTCCCATGTATTAAATCTGATCTTTAAATCACTCTATTTCATAATTTTTAAGTAAATATTGTTCATTATTTCAAAGACTGAGCTTTGTATCTTGGCGAGCATGACAACAGGTAAAAATCAGTCTGTTTACCCAATCACTAATTTTCTTATTTAAGCATAAAAATCTGTAACACTTCTTGCAATCGACAGGCAATACCATTTTGAAATTCAAAGTTCTCCATTAACACTGAGCTGCATATGCTGAGGTGCACTTAGTCCAAGTAAATGAATTTCAAAAGTGTTAAGATTCGGAGAAAACAATCTCTGCCTAAGTCTCCAATTTGGCTAGTACAATCAAACAAACACAAAGTCCTGCAATGTCACGTAACTAAACAAGTTAAAAAAAAACAAAAAAACAAAAAACAAACAAACAAAAAACCCCCCAACAACCAAACACCAAAACCCCAGATACTTTTGTCCAGAAACGCAAGAGGTGGAAGCAGCACCCATGTTTTATGCAGTAAGCTGGTGATTAATACACTTATCCAGGAACCTGAAGTCAGGCTTTTCTTCCCCTTTATCTGTACAATGTTTAGTTTTTTATCAATATATAGAAATGGTCAAGGCAATTTGCTGGTTTTGGTTTGGTTTTTAATTATGAAAGCTTACATAAGATGAATTAATTGATAAACAACAGAACCAGAGATGATGATTTCTTCTTCACCTTCAGAAAACCATTACTTTTAAATAACTGAAGAACGTATAGCACCTTATCAACAACCAGTCATAACTTCTGCTGTATTAATTATGGGCACAACAGTTTCTCCTTTCCTCTTCAGAGACTTTCAAAAACTCCAAAACTTTAGTTTTAGAATCCAAAATGTTTCATAACCCTTATACTACATTTTTCACTCTCATCCCTCTTTAAGCTTAAGTATTTCAAAAGCCTCAAGATCTTTCAAAAGCTGCAAGAAACTTAAGTTAATCTAAAAGAAATTCCTTGCAGTCTGCTGAAAGCAAAGCAAAATAGTTATTTTAGGGACTAATGCTTAAACAGACATTTGATCTATCACCCTTTCTTCTGGAGATTAAAATCAGTTGACCTTTGCATTGCAATAATCTATGCATGCATATAGGTGCTGTGGAGATCCTGATTTATCTGTTCTCTCACGCCAAGGTATCACAGTGATACCTTGTGATAACACAGTGATGTTGTTTATCTGAAAACCAGAGATTAGAATCACTGAATTGTTAAGGTTGGAAAAAACCATCAAGTCCAACCATTAACCGAGCACTGCCATGTTCACCCCTAAGTCACGTCCACACGTGCATCTAGATGTTTTGTGAACATTTCCAGGGATGGTCTCTGCCACTTCCCCAGTCTGCCTGTGCTTGATCACTCCTTGCAGTGAAGAAGTTTTTCCTGTTATCCAACGTATCTCCCCAGGTCCACCCTGAGGTCATTTATCTTGTGATATGCACAATAACCACTACCAGACTGGATGTTGCATCTGTTTTTACACAATGAGAAGAGTGCCATGCAGCAGAGGACAAATTTAGGGAAATGTTGTGATGCAGGCTCAGGGGAACTAGTTCATGGAAATGATCACTAAATGACTGAACACTGTAATTTCTTCCAAAATAGGAAACAAAAACTTCATATCAGGTGTCAATAAGGAAAGGAATGAAAGTTTAAAACCATTGTTGACAGCAAAAATAGACATGGCTAGAGGAAATACACTGTACAAAAGATGTCAGGAGAACAAATCTCATTTACAAAAGTGGAATTGAATCTTTGAAGCAATGAAAACCCTAGAGAGGGTTCCGAATTTCAAAGAAAATTAAGTCATGGACTTGGTATGGAATAGGGAGAGTAAATGAAATGTTTGTTTGCTTTTGCCTTGTTTAGGCATACCTGCATATAATACATAAGGCATACCTGTATATCACACATATAATCTACAAAGCTGTGTATCATGCACAGTCTCTAAATAAGGATTCATTGTAACACAGCACTTATTTCTGCTTATAGCAGTACTCTGTATCAATGGATCAGTGGATCAGTGGGATACATCAATGGGCCACACTCCAAAATAAACACACTCTTCCCTTTGTTCCAACAACCAGCAGGTTCTTCTAGAAGAGCAAGTTCTAGATTTGGTGATGATTTAGTAAACCTTTCACAGTTGAAATTAACTGGATCTTTAAAAGTGAGATAAAACCATTATTATTACATGCAATAATAATTGCAACTTAGCGAAGAACCATTTAAATTACCCAAAACATAAACCACTTTATCTGGGATTTAAAAACGCAGCTTGATGAGATGACACTTTGAAAGCAGTTTAGAGAAATTACGTTTTTAGAAAGCAGACTTGAAAGTTTTAAGGTCCTTGCCCATGGTAACATGACCCTTTAAAATAAAATTGTAGCAAAGAGGAAAATATGGTGTTATATCCTTTAGACAGACTTGAGGGATAACTCCAAATAAGGAAGTGATCTACTTCTCCACAGCACTTGTAGCACAAATACCTTCTCAAATAGCTTGACACATATCATAGTCAGTTCTTTCACATTCCAAAGACAGTAAAAGCATTCTCTCCTTCAACAGCAGCATATAAAGATCATACAGGGACTAGCCCCAGTGTAACTAAAGTCATCTTGTTCTTTATGAGAAAAATGAATGATATACTCTTGCTTGAGATACAAGGTAAGCAACAGAACCTAATAGTTCTTCCTACTGAAACTGTGAAATCCCATGTTTACTAGAATGTGGCATTGGAAAATTCATCAGTTACAAATAAACCTAAAGTCTAAGTAGTTAGTCTGCAGAATCCTGGTTTCCAGAAGGCTGTGCAAGCTATATGTTTACCCTGAGAACAAGTGACACAAAGTCAGACACTGCATGAATTTAGAACAAGTATCTGATGTAAAGATCCCACATTGGAAATTAATGACACTGGCAAGAGTTGGACTAGGATTGCAAAGTACAAGAATTCCAGGCATTATCTATTATGCCTTATTGCTTACTTACGTGCATTTCATAATGACTTACAAAATATAATGCTATAAAGTAAAACAGATGGAGTTGTGGTATAAAGTTACGAAAACTATTTTTTTTGCACATGAAAACAGAAAATAATTTCTACATTCAGTAAGCCCCAGGATTACCACATAAATTAAGTGCAATGTCTTGCACTACATTATGGACATCAATGTTACTGAGCCTAACTTTTATAAACACTTTTGTCCCTTGAAAGACACTGACATTCTGAAGAAAGGAGACAAATAAAAGCAATGATACAGAAAGAGTAAACTTGTTGTTGTCCTCCCTTAGTTTTCAGTGTGCACATGCACACATGGGAAATCACTTATTCCCAGCTGAATCTATGATTTGAGTCTATGTAAATATCCAGAACCTGATCTACTGACTACTATGAATCAGTGTTCAAGCCATCCCATCACGTCTCAGTGATTTACATTGGCTGATCATGGTCCCAAATTTTCTTCAAAATTATATTCCAGTGACTTTCATGTCTTGCAAAATAATTAATTACAAAATTCTTATCACAAGCTGCAGACACCAGCTTGGAAAATTCAAGTGTGCTAAAATGCACACCCAATTTTTTACTTGAAGACTGTACTGGGTCTGGCTGAGATGAATACCTTTCCCCACAGCAGCCCTTACAGTGCTGTGCACTGCACTGGTAGCTAGAAAGGTGTTGATAACACACCAGTGTTTGGGCTACTGCTGAGCAGTGCTGGCACAGCACCAGCGCTGTCTCTCAACATTCATCCCCCTGTCCAGGTCAAGGGCATGATGCTGGAAGAGGAAAACAACCAGGCCACCTGACCCGAACTTACCAAAGGGATATTCCATACCATATGACATCAGCTCAGATACAAAAGCTAAGCAACGGAGGAGGAGGTTGCGGGGCATTCATTGTTTCCAATGGCTGCCTGCTAAGAAACCATTATGTGTGCTGAAGTCCTGCTTCCTGGGATGTGGCTGGACATTGCTGCTGATGGGAAGTAGAGAATAAATTTTGTCATTTTCATCTTCATTTTTGTGTGTGCAAACTTTCCCTTTTGCTTTAGTAAACTGCCATATCTCAACCTACGAGTTGTTTTCCATCTCATTCTCTCTCCCCTGTCTGGCTGGGAAGGAGAGAGAGAGAGAGAGCAGCTTGGTGAGCACCCAGTGTCCAGCCAAAGTCAATCCACGACGAAGACACAGACCTTTTATACTGCAACTTGAAATAGCAGTATCGCTTCACAGTATCTGTACAAGAACAGAATTCTAATTCAAACAAGAAAACCACTCTTTACTTTGTTTTTCTGTAATTCTAATTCAAACAAACAAGTAACTTAATAATTATTATCTTACTCAGGAACTAACAGCCTCAGAATTACTCCTGTGGGTTTTGGTATGGCTTACTTACACAGCTTAGCAGGTAGGCATGCAAATATTTTTTTTCACTGTCATCTCTGTGAGTCTTTTATGGTACTTAATTAACTGAAGTATTATTTCCTGGGATAGAAATATGATAAACGCTGGATGAAAATAAATACTTCAAGATACAGTTATTTATATGCAGATTAGCTAATGCTCATGATAATGCTATGGTATTGCAACATGTTAGAAAACCTCCATGCACAAAAGCAAGAAATTCTTTCACGGTAGAACAATATCCTTAAACTCCTTTAAGTTTTTAGGATAATCCTGTGCTCCTTAAATAACAGCGAGCTTCGTAGAAACTAAAGAGAACAGAATCCTTTGTCTAATACTGAGGGAAAGGCATTATCACAGCCAATGCATTGGTGCAGACTCTGGAGGTGATGTATCCTAAGCAATGGGAAGAAAAGGAAGTGCCACATATCCTGACACTATCACAACAGCACCCAATACAGCAGTCAAATGATAATGGAGAGGGCTAAATTATCTATCCCACCCTGTCTCATACAACCTCCTTCCCACAAAGAAACTTACTCCTGTAACCAGAATATTGATTTACTGCTTTTTAACAACAAATCAAATCTCAATGAAGCAATAAGCTTCTTCCTAAAAGTGTCTCCAATTGATCTAAACTGTTAAGACAGGAAGTAATTATTTTCTTTCATCCTTCCCCTTTACCAAGTAAAACTGCTAAACACAAATATAAAAACTTATGCCATGAAAGGACAATTAGTGCATCTATAACCAGAGAATGAAAACTCAAAATAAATGATTTCCTCTGTAATAGTGCATGGCTGACCTGCTTTATTCATATACATTTTCTCTTGTATGGGCAATTTAAAATTTATCAGTCAGAAAAAGCTTTATAAAATTTAGCTAAAATAGAGTTGCAATATTGCATATAAAAAAAAAGTAAATATGTCACTGACAGGCATTTATTAGCCATAAAAAAGAACTGAGATCTTCAACACTCAGTCCAAGATAATTTTCCACATGAAAACAAACCAGTGAAAGCACACACAATGCACAACTACAGAAAACTCCGTAAACCAGGGACCACAGTAAACGAAAACAGAGGAGCAATTCTATATTATTTTCTCAGCACCTGTAATTTAGACAGATAAGGAAACCTTAATTTTCAGATTTCTAAAAATTTTCATTAATTACTGCAGACTTATAGTTGAAGAAATATGGCATTGTTAGGAACATGTCACAGGGCTTGCACTAAATTTGCAAGACCTTAAGAGTTGGGTTTGTCAGGCTTCCTTTGTTTAGACTTTTCTGTGCTAGCCCTAAAGCTCTGTTCTAGCAGTAACTGTCAAACAATCAGATAACTGTCACTTAATCTGTTTCCAATTTAGCTTAGCCTTCTAAGATTGTGTGCTGTAAAACGTATAATTAAAATGCTCATGCATTGTTCTATCTAACAGACAGTAACAGCAAATAGCTGTTCTGTACAGAATAAACAATCCATGACCCCAGATTAAAAATGCAGCAAAGAGGATCATGGCATAACAATCTTCAAGAAGTATCCAGCAAATGTAAAACATATAAAGCACATTCAGATGTAATATGGACATGTAAACCAGTGAAGAACCAATAAGGTGTAGACTATGCTAGAACACATTAAAAATAGCTGCAAGTAGACACAGAGTGAATAGAGACCCCCACCACCCATCATACTTGTCCAGACATAACACCTGTGACAGTGCTAAATTGCTGCAACTCTCTGTAACTCATTCTCAGACAGAAGCCATTCACCTTAGTATGCAGAACGGTAGTAAAAGGGTACAGAAGGGTAGTAAAAGGGTACTATTAAGTACTAGGAAAATAACAACTTTAACTATATTAGTAATAATAATCTTTTTGACAGTTCAGATTTCAATTAAGAGTACTGTGGTGGGTTGATCCTGGCTGGATGCCAGGTACCCAGTGAAGCCTCTCTCTCACTCCCCTCCACAACTGGACAGAGGAGAGAGAAAAAAAAAAACAACTAAGGATTCCTGAGTCGAGATAAGAGCTGGGAGAGCTCAGTTACTGATCCCCATCAGGGGCAAAACATACTCAAAGTGGGGATATTAACTGAATTTATTACTAACAGGGTCAGAGCAAAAGAGTGAGAAGTAAAATAATCTTAAAAACGAGTTCCCCCATCCCTCCTTCCTTCCAAGTTCTACCTCCTCCTCCCCAGTGGTGCAGGGGGACGGGGAATGGGGGTTATGGTCAGTTGTTTCTGTCGCTGCTCAGAGTGAGGAGTTCTTCCCCTGCTCCCATGGGTCCACGGGCAACAATTGTTCACAAAACTGCTGCAACACAGGTCACTCTTCCACGGGGTGCAGCCCTTCTGGAATAAGCTGCTCCAGCATGGGTCCCCCACACAGCCAGAAGTCCTACCAGGGAAAAAACTACTTCAGCGTGGACTCGTCTCTCCATGGGCTCTCCTGGCAGGTCCCTCTGTTCCATCTTGGGCCTCCCACAGGGTCACAGCCTCCTTCGAGCATCCATCTGCTCTGGTGTGGGTCTCCTCCATGGGCTGCAGGTGGGTCTCTGCACCCCGATGTTCCTCCATGGGCTGCAGGGGCACAGCTGCTCCACCCCGATCTGCACCACAGGCTGCAGGGCCTCAGCTCCAGCTCCTGGAGCACCTCCTGCCCCTCCTTCTGCACTGACCTTGGTGTCTGCATTGTTGTTGACATGTTCTCACTCTGCTCTTCCCTGGCTGCAATTTTCACCTGTGTAATAACTTTCTTTCCATTCCTAAATATGTTATCACAGAGGTCTTACTATCACTCCTGATTGGCTTGTCCTTGGCCAGCGGCAGGAAGCCATCCTGGAGCTGGCTGGCATTGGCTCCACCAGACACAGGGTAAGCTGCTAGCAGCTTCTAACAGAAGCTAGCCCTGTAGCCTCCCCCGCTACCAAAACCCAGACACAGAAACCCAATACAAGTAATAATAAATTCTTGGGTGTGCATACACAGCGTGTCTGGCCAATATAAACCACACAAACTGTTGTAGAACAAATTTGTAAAGAATGAGGTTTCAATGCAATTGCAATTCTTGGACAATCCCAGCAATTAAAGCCCCCTTTGTCACATCAGAATTAGCAGTTACATGGCTATAGTTGATTAATACATCACAATCTGTGTAGGAAGAAAGTTTATGTCTGATATGTGGAACCAACTGGCTTCTTACTATAGGTGCAGCCATAATAGTCTTAATATATTTTAAACAGCCAGGTAAGCCTGAACCTGTCACGGTAACAACAATGCATTTTTGTTTCAGGATAGAGTGACATGCTTGGCAAGCAAAACTGGTGTTAACTAGAGGCAAATGCAGATAATATAGTTCAAATATTCTCATATCATACAATGTATGTGACAAGTTGGGAGTTACATCCCTTGTATTATCATATTGCCTTCAACTATAATAAAATCAAATAACTTTTAAGTAGAGACAAATCATGATACAAAATGCGTGGGAAGAACTGTGTCACAAGAATACAACAGTTACACATGACAAAGATCGTGAAACCTGACAAAATTCTTACTTCTATAATGAAAAGAATCAGGTAACTTTCTCCTCATAGATATTCTAACTGTATTCTTTGTTGCTATTGCATATGGATTTAAATCAATGCTGTTTTGCAAGTGACTTATTTTAAAATGAAGGATAATTCTTTCATAAAATCATAGAATGGTTTGGGTTGGAAGGGACCTTAAAGATCATCTAGTCCAGCCCCCATGCCACAGGCAGGGACACCTTCCACTAGACCAGGTTGCTCAGAGCCCCAACCAACCCGGTCTCGAACACTTCTGGGAATGGGGTATCACAGCTTCTCTGGACAACCTGTTCCTGTGCCTCACCACCCACTGAGCAAAGATTTTCTTCCTAATACCTGATCAAATCTAATCTAGATCTCTCCTCTTTTAGTTTAAAACTGTTCCCCCTTGTCCTATCACTATCTGTCCACATAGGAAGTCCCTCTCCCTCCTACTTGTAAGCTCCCTTAAAGGGATTGGAAGGTCACAATAAAGTCTCTCAGCCTGGGTTCATAGGAGAGATGCTCCAGCCCGCTGGTCATCTTTGTGGCCTCCTCTGAACCTGCTGTAACAGCTCCAGGTCTTTCTTATCCCGAGGACTCCAGAACTGGACATAGCACTCCATGTGGGCAGAGTAGTACAGACATGCTGTAACATTTATTTCAGAGATGTCTGTACACTGAATTAATGTCTTCACCTTAACTATGGGTTGCGGACTTCTTATTCCATTGTTAAAGCAGTACTGTTACTTGATATATTATGGAAGTGTCCTATATCTGATTTTGAGTTAGAATTAAGATTTTGATTTAGCACAGTCATAAAATATATCAAACATATAATCATAGGAAGACAACACAAAATCTGGAGTATAAAAGCATATGGGAAATGTGCTTCGCAATACATATAATATAATACATATTCTCCACCAATAAAAATACAATCTTTAGAATATTCCTAAAAGTATTGAACAACAAATTGACTGTCCACAGTTGCTGCTCACGACAACATGAGTAAAATCTTCTATAGGAGGTAAAGACAATCTAGATTAGGCTCACATGCTGAGGAGAGCTTTCTTCTCTTATATCCCACTGACTGATTTTGCAGGGATTCAGACCTAGAAACACCATAAAATAATAGAAACCTGAAGATTCATAAAAAGGAGTTAGTCACATCTGCTTCTGTTTTTCCCTAGGACTGTAATCAGTAATGTAGTACGCTTCCTATAAACTGCCAAAAGTGCCATAGCGCACAGAAGAATTTTAAAGTAATAAATGAAAAGAGAAGCTTGAAAAAGAGGTTATTTAACAATGCCCTCGTTTGGAGGCTAACAGCAGACTGTCATGGTCGCAACGAAGTTATGATGGCACTGAGTGCTGCTGTATGGGTCTGCTGGTTTTGGCTGGGGAACAATACTTTCTTCATAGTAGATAGTATCAATGATGTTTGTAGCACAAGTCCAAAACACAAGCCTGTACTATCTACCATGAAAAAAATTAATCTATCCCAGACAAAACCAGTACAACAGGGAAATCTTATACATATTTAAAATACATTGTTTAGAATTTGCAAGTGAGAAGAAAATGGACAAGACAATACATAAAAAACTAATTCACTGAAATGAGCTAGTAGAAATGACCAAAGAATGCTGTCAGTGTTAACATCATAAGTCTCTGATCCAAATAATACTGCTCTTTCGGACCACTTTTGGATTACCATCAACAAATAAGTACACCTTCAGACACTAAAAAAACTTTCCAAACTGTACTTCTTTTAAAGCCAGTTACACAGCAAACATGAAAAATGAAAACTGAGGTAGAGAAGCTCCTTCCTAAGCAACACAATCCTATTTTGAAGTTTGAGCCAACTTGAAAACTGGTGCTGCTCCAAGTCAGAGATTAGACTAGGTAACATCCAGAGGTCCCATCAAATCTAGGTTATTTTTTTCTATCTTTCTAAGCTTGTGTATTAAAGAAGCTTGATGATAGAAAAGCATGTTCACGGCAGTAGGAAATGCACAACTGTGCAGAAAAGAGGTTGAAGAAGCACCTTCCTCTGCTTCTCCTCATTCCTTTGGGAAAAAATGCTCATCTCATTTTATGAAACACAGGAATGAAATTACATTACTACTTTCTTTAGATAATAACTACCGCTATTGCACCTTTATATCATTTGCCACCAGGATTGCAGCCAGGAAGACACAAGGCCCTGCCTTCTGTCCTGAGGACAGAAGTTACACAATACATCTTTTGGACAGAACTTACCCATGAACTAGACACTTTCACAAACAACACTATGCTGTACAGGTAATTTCAGATAAGTGCAACTAAAACAATCACAAGAATTCTATTTATACAAACCTTCTGCCTTAATAAAGACAGTGTGAATTCAGTTTTTCATCCAAAAAACTACTCTGACATTAGGAGAACTTTGATTGAATAATTTTTCTTTCCAACTCAATATACAGTAGTTGATAGAATCTGACTGGAAATATGTATTTAACTTCACATTTTAATAAACATTCAAATTCTGAACACTGCCAACTTACATAGCTCCATTAGTGTAGACTGTGTCACTTCCCTCCACATACTGAACCTGGGCTGGGTAGACATGCTGTACCTGTTGCACAGTCTGCACTTGCTGTACCTGAAAACAAGAAAACCAGAAGTTTGGGATATCATAAAGAAGGACCAATGTTTCAGTGCACCTAACGGCTTCTAATCAATATGGGATATCTCTGCACTCGTAATTACTAAAGGTATATCAAAGCACTAGCAAAGAAAGTTACTGTTTCTACATAATATTTGTGCTGTAAGTTTGGTAAATGGAGCCCTAACATTGAAGATGCACATTCATGGAGCATACATATCTTCGGTGCCAAAGACATAACTAATCGGAGAACATAAGGATGAAATGAAGTGTAACTATGTTTGGCACCAAGCTGAAAAATCACATTTACTACAGAAGAAAGTATAATTTGGTCATATTTATGTTTTTTCTTATTCCATTTCAGTCCTAAGTAACACAAGCCTTAAAATCCCAGCTCAAATGTGTTGCAGTAAGTTTAGTAATAAAAGTTCACATTAAGATGCTTTAGCTCTTGTTTAATGAGTTAAATTACAGTGATGCAAGTTTTTTTCCCAATAGTGCTTTGACCCACTGTACAATTATGGACCAAAACCCCTAGTCTGAGTAACCCCTTTCCTGGAATATAATCAGCTATAACAAACTCCAACAAAACCTGGTTTTACATCAATGAGCTAAATGACAAGAGGCAGTAAGGCATGGATTATCTTCACATATATTGCTGGGGACAGTCACACATCAATTCCTTTGATTCATATATTATGTAGAAAAGCTTCAGGTTATGCAAATTTCCTCTCAGTTTTAATTTTTTGTCTTCTGCCACAGTAAAGATGAAGAATTCCATATTTTACAGCTGCCATCATTCAGAGAAGCCATATTTTGGTCCAAGAGCACTCCAGAATCTAAAATATGCAAAAGGACTTAAGAGATTTCACAGATTGACACAATTTTACCCATGGAATCAAATAGGGAAAATGACAATGCACTTATTTAGTAAACTGATGTAATGTTAAGTGACTGTAATTTTTCTTGGATTTATTGTTATAAGGCAACTTCAGCCTAATCCACAGTGTGTTCTAAGGACTGCAAACACCATAACCTCAGATCAGTCTTGGTTTCATGCATTTGATAAAACCTCCAAGAGCTCTTTGAGAATATCCTAGTCTAATACATTCCCCTCTGGTGTTTTTTAAAAAGTTCTGTAAATAAGCATATGTTTCATATCTTTTTATAATATTGATGCTGACTGAAAGGAAATACTAGATTTTTACAGAAACCTTCCCTTAGGTTGACATTAAGACCCAAATTCTGAAACAAGAAAAAACAGTCGAAGTTTTGAATGCATATTAGCATGATGGAAAATCAGATGTTTCTGTCCATTAACAGCAATGAGACAGAACCTGCATACTGATAAAATTCTACATAATGTACAAACACAGCACTAAAACACAGAGGTCACATTCCCCTTCTGTACAAGGTATTATATTTTCCCATTATTCTTGCACGCAAGCTGCTACCATTTCAAAGATGTCAGATTGAGCACAGTGCAAGACCTTTACCACAGAACTGAAATGATATTGTAGGGATAAAGTGTATAGAGTGCATCAAAGCTCAGTGCCCATTGGACAGGAAACTGAAAAATTCCAAAATGTGTTTATCTTCTGATTTGGAATAACAACAATAAAAATATAATTTACCATAAAACAAAATATCAAAACTTGTTAAAATTACAATTTTCATTGCTTCATTTCAAATTTTTGACCAATTTTTATATAAATCAAAATAAATTATATTCTTAATTATACTACCTCACAGGGATAAATTAAATTATATTTTATCTATAAAAAAAGTTATATTTTATCTATGAAAGTCTGTCATACTGAAATGCAGAAATTACACTGAAGTATAAAACAAAATATAAGAGCAAACTTTGACTTCCAAGAAAAAGTGCTTATGTACTAAGCAAAGAGTAGAACAACAGGGCAAAATATATATATATGGATTTTTGAATTACATTTTAAAAAGTACATAAAATTATCTACTGTGTCTACACAAACAGCTTGGTTGTTCAACATTTTCTGTCCTTGGAGATAAAAATAGTTTTCGTCCTTCATTATTATGAATTACTTTTGGCAAGTAACATACAAATACAACATTCTGTAGCACTCTAAGCACATTCATATTTATATCAGGCTAATGTCAGTTCATGATTATGCTTTTCATATGCTAAACATGATTTTGCATTAAGAGCAATTTTGATTAGCAGAAGTCTGCATCTTAGTGATACAATGCTTTGAGAATGCTATAGCCACTGTGTATGTGACAAGGAAGAAACGCTTTGCCCAACTTCTAATGCATGGATACTTTTATAAAATAGCTTATATGACTATTTTTAGTTTTATTTCTCCTGTCCTTCCACACTGCATGGCATAAAATACAAAGTGAGTTTAATTTTGAATCCTTAAAAGCTTACTGCACTATGCTGAAGAGTGCCTGTTGCAAAAGCAATGATGCATTAATGAAAAATCCCTGTATTTGAGGAAACAAGACGAAGAAAATTCCTCAGGCTATTTAAACAGAATTTAATTACACTCCCACATTTTTGGTCTTACGGTTGTTGCTTTTTGCTTACCACTCCTCTCTATCTCATCTCAGGAGTGACTGCTGCTGTGTTGTATGAAACCAGCTGCCACTAATGTCACTTTTGAAAGAGGAAGAATCTAGGTTTTCATTAATGGTACCTCCTTTGTTCCTATTTTTGGAGCATCACAGCAGACTTCTACAAGCTCTGTATTCATACCAGCTATATGGAAATTAGGGATTTGTTTTAGCTGAAAATATTACAAGTTACTCTTGTGCTGTTTCCTCAAAAGACAGGATGCTTCAATATAAACACAGCTGAAGAGTAAAGGCTCTTAGTCCACCCTTCCACTTTTTCAGCTTGCACTTCCTCAGGGCAAAAATCTTTCATTTTGAAAAAGATACGTATTTTGTGTGCATAAAAGAAACACTGATGCCATGAAAACAACCCCAAATTAATGCATTTAGGAGATGTCATTTAAACACAGTCTATATACAGGAATAGAAACATGGGAAAAAAAGACCTCCCTAGGAAAAACGAAATGTTATACACTGCTTTAATATCAACTAAAAGCAAATTCATCTAAAATTGCATTATTCACTAGAAAGTACTAGTAAATTACTGCAAATGATAATACAGGTTTCAGCTTACACCAAATGTTGCATATACACACTCATGTTACAGTATCCTTTAACAAAACCCTAGAAGTGTCTTACTGCTTTTAGCAATTTATATTCAGAACATAATATAATCCAAATGTGAATATTCCCACATAATTTGGATACAGTTCATATTATTAAGCATGTCCCTTATAAACCGTAGAAAAAACAAAACCACATCTTACAGACTGTGCATCTAAAACCTTCTCTCCAGCTTTCAACATTAAACGTGCAGAAATAAAAAGCCCTTCCTGTGCCATCAAAAGAATGGCTTTATTAAAATAGCACTCTTTCTCCACATTTTCTTTCGACAAACTGGCCCATTCCTACCAAATGTACATGGAGACAGTATTAACTTTAGGCAAATGCAACCTATACACAGATAATTCCTCAAGACAAATCACACCTGCAACCCTACAATTGAAATTATCTATCACATCTACATTCTTTATCACATTTCCTGCTGGCATACCATATTCACATTTTCACTCTTTTTTTTCTCCTTACTACTCATTTTCTTCCATAATCAGGATTAGATCTCTCTATACAAATCTCCCAAACATATGTTTTAATCATTGCAATACTGTCTGCACTGGATTTCCAAACATTCTTGTTGTATCTTCAAACCCTGACTCTTTAGCTTTCCTTTCTCAAACATTATGCTAATGACACAGTCAGCATTAAAAGTCAACCAGATAAATATAATTCAATATCCCCACAGGAAAAAATATTCCAATATAATGATGGTGTATTCAATGCAAGGGAACACCCAGAAGTAGCAGTACTAAAGGAGATATATGTAAAGTTTATCAAGGGACAGCCTTACATATTCAGGTAGTACAACAAAAAATTCTGTTTGCTGTTCTTATTAAGATATAATCAAAGAAGGAAAAATCCAATCTGCTCCTGGGCTTCTATGCTTTGACATGAGCGTTACATTATTAAGGGACAACTGGAATAACTTCAGGAAAAATGTAGACAATTGGTGACAAAGATTAACGCATTATTTATGCGGGAAAATATGTTAAGGAAAGTTCCCAGGCTGACCATTCACAAGACTCTCTGGCAGTCACACTCCCAATGCCAAAGACTTTAACTCTTGGGCCTGAGGCCCCCTCACAATGGGCATCTCCAGTCAGCAAATAAGGATCCCATTCCATCATAAAAGTTTTCAAAAAAGTAGAAACTTTGCACAAGCAAATTTAACAAACCAAAGTCCTGCTCATTTTTCATTTTGCTGTGACAAAAATGCATAGAACTTGTCCTTAGAGTTCAATCAAGACAATTATTAACTGCAACACTATAAAGTATCCTATATGCCACAAACTTGTTACCTGTCTTCCATCTCTCACATTGATCAGTACTTCACAAGTTCAGTATGTAATATTAGACCATTGCACGTAAATCTTATATGCTGAAAACAAGCAACCAGGTAGCACTACCAAATTGCCCTCTTGTATCTGAAAGGTTGAATAAGAACAAGTCATATAAATTACATCTATTAAACATCTGTTATCATATAGATATCATATGATAACAACTGTTATCATTTAGAAAATAAAAAACAAACAAATCATCTAGATTGTATTTCACAAAGAAAAAAAGTCTTGCACTACACAAACCCTACAAAAGGGTTACAGATAAAATCTTCTACAAAGGCTAGCTAAGTTCATACTATAGTAATGGAACTAGGAGGCATTAGAAACTGAGTCTGTGCATCAGGAAAAAATATTAGTGAAATGTTTGAGACTCTGGAACACATACCTGAAAATGCACTGGAAACTGAGAACTCAGAAAATGTTGAAGAATTTGATTTAGAGAAAAGCATTCCACTGGCACAGAAACAAATGCCAGTATTTAATAATTTATGTCTAGTTCTTATTTTGTTGATTTTGAAACTGTAAAGTTAGTTTTTCATGAAAAACAACAGATGTCACCTACAGTACTCATCACATGGACAGCTAATTTCTGTGTATTCTGGAAAAGTCTTGGACAGCCATAATGGCTATCACACTTAGTCCCCATTTTGTACCTCCATACTTTTCCTTTTTAGCTCCCCATTTTCTTCTGCCACCACTTCTTCCAAAGCTCATGGGTGCTCCATAGGAGTGACTATTTCATGTAATAGAAGAGTGCACTGTGCTGGCTGCTACAAAAGCATTCTTCCTTCCCTGGCAAATGCACATTATGAATTACTGTTTGTCCTACCACCAATACTTTCATGACATTGTGCATAGATCTGTGGGGAGTCAAGCCTAGAGATGCAAAGGACAATGCTTTCCATTTTTACATTTGTATTGCACTTTCTTGGAAATCCAAATGGATGGAGAAATGAAACAGTCAATAATATCAGACACATATCTATTATTTAATGAAAAAAATGTAAATATTCAGTAACATACAGTACATTTCTATGAGCTACTGCATGAAGTCCATAACGAACTACAGTTAGAATTACATATGTATACTACTAGAGCTTGTCAGGGGCTCTAGTTAAGGAACAGATCCTGAAAACAGCTTGCCTTTCTCCAGCTATTTTAATTCCAGCAAAACAAAATCGATAAAAGCAGAACAAGAGTTCATTTAGCAGTCTTGTACAAAACCAAGTTCTTCACTACATTGTAAAGAACTATCATTCTGAATTTTTGTTTTTTAATTTTCCCAAAACTAACAGCCACGTACCTGTTGCTGAACTGGTACTTGCTGTACTACCTGTGTGGGCACTGCTGCCTGGCCAGCCACAGATGTCTGTAAAGTCACAGTCGAACTTGTATCCGCCCCAGTCTCTGATGTCTGCATTGTGATCTCTGAATAAAATTAAGATAAAAAATTAAAACGTTAGTACACTGATGTTTTTATTTTGTCACTTATACTAGTACACTAATTTGTCCCTTATCTCTACTTAGATTTTAAAATTATCTAACACCAATCTTGGTATCAGTCAAAATTTTTTCAACCTACTAGCATATGAGTTAGTATAAATGGGTTTTTATATTATTTTTACCTTACATTCAAAATACCTTTTGTTTAAATATGAAGAAACATATATAACTTATCTGAGTTTTGTCACTTTAGGAATAACTCAGAAAAATCAGCAGCAAATCTTCTCTCAGCTTGAAAATAATTGGTCATCATTCAAAACCATTTTTAATCTGGTTTACTGAATTACACTAAAATCTCTATAGATTCACATTCAAAGCCAAACTTCCAGGAGGCCACAGAATGAAGGGGTCTAATTCAGAAAGCCAACTCTGAAAAGCATTTAATAAGTCATAGAGAAAAAGGAACTTAAATAACCTTCAGTGGAAAGCATTAAAGCAACCACTGTATTTAAAATATGAGAAGAAACTTTTTGACACTAATATCATAGAGAAATACATACACAGTGGACAAGGGCCTATGATCATGGCCCTGACATTTAAAGGGAACAATGGAAATTTGGGTAGAACACAGAAATGGTTCAAGAATCAAGGAAAATGCCTGATAAAGAAAACTTATCAGAAAGACAACCAAGGATGACATGCTCTCATAGGAAATACAGACTGGGAGCTGCAGATTCCTGAATTTTGCACAGCACGAATGACAATACAATTGACTGGTGACAAGCCAAAATGAATTTGAAATTGTGAATCAGCCTTTCCCCCCCCCCTTTTTTTATATTTCTCTTAAGTAGTGGATGATTAACTAGTGAAAATAATAACCAGATGAGGCAGGTTCTTATTCACCTGGTACCTTCAAAACAGAAGACTGTACACGTCTGTGAAGAATCACAGTGAGCAAACACAACTACTAATCTGTAAGCCAAATGTTCTGTGATATAAAATTTTACTGCCCTTAATCTCTATTAATCTATATTAGTTACAAAAATGACTAGCATTATCATGCATAATAAAAGAGATTTATATGCAAAAAAAAAATCTAGAAATATTTAGAATGACCTATGCGAGTGTTTTTTTTTTTTTGTTAGTTTAACACATGAAACCCATATGGCTGACAGGGAAGAGATCAGACTTCAATCCCTATCACCACCACCAAATAACAACCTCCCCCCAAAAATCCTACAATATTTTTTTGAGACAAAATCATGATAAAAAATTCAGGGACATACCATTATATAGTAGGAGAAATTAATTACTGTGCCAAAAAATTTTCTATCTTCTCCTTGCTTGACAACAAAACTGGCTGTCAATAGCAGACTCTCTTTTCAGAGCTAGGTTCCACAGCAGTTTACACTGATTTAAGGCTGGGTTTCTGCACTTCCTTCCTCCAACTACCTCTAATTCACTTCAGATTGAAACGTATCCAGTGTAAAGAAGGAAAGAGGTATATAACTATGGGATGGGGTCAGGGGGATAGGGTCAGGACCTAGCCAACTGGGACCATTCTTGGTTTAAAC
Source organism: Pipra filicauda (assembly GCF_003945595.2). Classification (NCBI taxonomy): domain Eukaryota; kingdom Metazoa; phylum Chordata; class Aves; order Passeriformes; family Pipridae; genus Pipra; species Pipra filicauda. The sequence goes on along the minus strand of NW_024104487.1, from coordinate 2,233,247 downwards.
TCCAGGTTTGGTCTGTGGCACCTGACAGATTTAACTGCTTCTTCTGAAGTATTCAGAAAGACTGATAAACTCTTGATCAAACCTTTTTCAGATTAATCAACAGATCGCCAGAGTTTCATGTCAACTAAACCCTACATTTTTAAGCAGTGGCTGCACTTCAGGACCCACCACACCTGTCAAAAATAAGGATACAAAAGTAAAAGAAAAGAACTTCACAGATAACATTTACATGTTAAAGATTATAACAATTAAAATGGATGCCCACAGGATAAATATGTCCACAGGAGAAGTTGGAAGCCTCCATGCTACTGGAAGGCTACAACCTAGTTGCCATTACTGAAAGTTGGTGAGATGACTCGAGTGCAGCCATCAATGGCTACAGGTTGTTCAGAAAGGACAGGTCAGAGAGGAGGGGTGGGTGTATTGGGTTTGTGTGGCAAGGTTTAGGGTGCAGGTGATTGGGACTATACAGGTGGCTCCTCTGAGAAGCTGTCAGAAGCTTTCCCTATGTCTGATCCAGTTGGATCCAAGACAGAATCACTGCTGACCAAGGCTAAGCCCATCAGTGACAGTGGTAGTGCCTCTAGGGTAACATATTTAAGAAGGGAAAAAACAAGTTATTGGGCAGAAGCAAATTGCAGTCACAGAAGAAAGGAGGGAGAATATGTGAGAAAAACAGCCCTGCAGACAAATCAGTGGAGAAGGAGGTACAGAAGCTGCCCCAGGTGCCCAAGCAGAGATTCCCTGGAAGCCCATGGTGAAGACCACAGTGAGGCAGGATGTCCCCCTGCAGCCCATGGAGGTCTGCAGAGGCACATTTATCCACCTGCAGCCTGTGGAGGACCTCACAGTAGAGCAGGTGGATGCCTAAGGGAGGCTGTGACCCCATGGGAAGCTCTGGAGCAGGGTTCTGGTAGGACCTGTCAGACCCACGGAGACAGGAACCCATGCAAAAAGCAGATTTGCTGACAGGACTTGTGATCCTGAGGGGTCACATGCTGGAGCATTCTGAAGTTTCTGAAGGACTGCACATCACTGAAGGGACCCACACTGGAGCAGTTTGTGGAAGAACTGTAGCCTATGGGAAGGACTCATGGACAAATTAATGAAGACTGTCTCTTGCAGGAGGGAGGGACTCCACAATGGAGTAGGGGAAGAGTGTGAGGAGTTGTCCCCCTGAGAAGGAACAGCAGCAGGAACAATGTGTAATGAACTGATGTTAATCCCCATTCCTAATCCCCCTGCATCGCTGGAGAGGAGGAAGTAGAGAATCAGGAATAAAGTACGGGGTGAGGGGAAGGTATTTTTAAGATTCTGGTTTACTTCTCAATACCCTACCCTGATTTGATTGGCAATAAATCAAATAATTTTCCTTAAGTTTAGTCCATTTTGCCTCTGATGGTAACTGGTGAGCCATCTTTCCCTGTTCTTCTCAATGAGCTTTTGGTTATATATTCTCTCCTTTGTCCAACTGAGGAGGGGAGTGATAGAGCCATTTTGGTGGGCACCTGGCATCCAACCAAGGACTGCTTCCATTATTCTGGTCTAAGTCTCTATCCTAAATGCAAAACTTTATTATAGCTCAGTACACAGTACACAATATGTTGACAGTCAACCTTAAATATCTTCCTACTCACTGCAAGTCTTTCTAGCACCATGTTAAGAGACGCAGTCACCATAATTCTTTTACATCACAGCAATACTGAGAAGCTGCAAGAACACATTTTTATAATTGTGCTGGTTTTGGCTGGGGTAGAATTAATTTTCTTCACAGTGGCTGGTATGGCGTGTTTGGGATTTCTGCTTAACAGAGGGTTGATAATACAAAGATATTTTTGTTATTGCTGAGCAGTGCTTGCACAGAGCCAAGGCCTTTTCTGCTTTCCATGCTGCCACACTGGCAAGGAAGCTGGGGGTGCATGGGAGGGTGGGAGGAGACACAGCCTGGACAGGTGACCCCAACTGACCAAAGGGATATTCCATAACGTATGGAATTGTGCTCAGTATATAAAGAGAGGGGAAGAGGGAGGAAGGGGGCATATTTGGAGCGATGGCGTTTTTCCTCCCAAGTCACCATTACACAAGATGGAGCCCTGCCCTTCTGGAGATGGCTCAACACCTTCCTGCCCATGGGAAGCAGTGAATTAATTCCTTGTTTTGCTTTGCTTGTGTGTGCTGCTTTTGCTGTCCCTATTAAACTGTCTTTATCTCAACACATGAGTTTTCTGGCTTTTATCCTTCCGATTCTCTCCCCAGTCCTACCAGTGGAGGTGAAGCCATGACAATAAATGCAGTGTCTCCATTTTTTCACTGACACTACACATAAGTAAAAGAACTGCACATTGCAAGCAGAAAAGACGTCATCCTTGCCTAATTGGGCCGTCAGGTGTATCACAAGAAACAGATGAATGTTTGACAAGGTCCTTTTTATTCTGTCTAATTAAGCAGTTGGACACACCCGTCTGTTAATGGTATTGCTTTGTACAGCCGGTGCTTATTGCATGATGTGAATGTAAGCTAAACAGGCACCTTCTGAAAGACGACTAATTAACCCCTCCAAGTGGGAAAAAGATACTGTCGGGACCCAGCTGCTGAATGCAACAAGAACAGTATTTCGTCACTCTAATGGGCAGAATTTAGGCAAAGCTACTATGCTGAAAATTACTTCCTTTCTGTATATTCTGTGCAGTTTCATGTTGTCTGTTAAATTCCCTAAAGATTCTTTAAGATACCAAAATTCTCAGTTTGAATACTTCTGCTTTCTAGACTTGAAATATCAAGGCAGAATGGTTTAAGAGTCTAACCTGCTCTATTACTTATCAAATGAGATTTTATAATAAAATATGTCAGATAACTGTTCATTTTATTCCTGGACTACTTCACATTGAACTAATTTACTTTTTCAAGCTACCAGAGTTTGCAAAGTTTTGTTCAGCCACATATGCTTTATTGTCTAGATCAAATAATGTAGCAGGCTTTAATTCAATGCAGAAAATGAAAGCCTGTAATTTACTTTCAAGTGCAGCAGGAAATTTCTTTTTTCTCCTCTGGAAGGCTAAACAAAACATCACAGAAGGTAAACTGAACTAGATCTCATAATCACATGCAGTAATGGCAGGCTTTTAATAGCTGGAATAAAAGGCTAATCTCAAGATCTTATCTATTAATAATGATGAATAGCCAATATACTAATTAAGAATTTGCGGCAACATAATATGTTTCACAATAAAGGAAAACTTCTCAGAACATTAAGTTTCAAAAAGTAATACAAAATTATTGGTTCCTGAACAATAGTATAAATGGAAATAATTTTCAGTAATACACTAGCTTTACATAAGCATTCCTATTTTTGTACAAACAAAAATGTTACGAATAATTGCCTTCAAACAAGCTACGTTATGAATTTGAAGGAACCATTTCTGTGAGTTAACCACAGAGTGGAAGAGGGGTTATACACGCTATTCATGGGGGAAAAACAGAACATTACAAATAGTTTCTAGATACTAATGTATTTTCATGGTAGAACACCAGCTTCTTACTAAGCATTATTTGATTGATTGTTGTCTCCCAAGGGAATGCCAAAGTAGGCAGGCGGACTCTGCCTGATACTAGAATCATTTGCTAAATATTTCTGTTAGCAACATGAATTTCATTAGTCTTTTTCCAGATTTTCATAGATCTATGGGAGGAATAATAGTTAACTGAATGGCACAGAAAGAAGTTTAGAAGCTAATTCTCTGGATTCACATATACTGCCCATAGTAAAACCCTAAAACAGCAGAATAACATAACACACAGAAGGGTGAAGTACAGAGAGATACACACTGGAATTGACCTGTGCAATCAGAAACTTCTGGTAACTGCTTCCAAGAAAGTTCGTAAAATCAAAAAGAAATGTCTTGACAGTTTATTAAGTATGTAAGAACACTACTGGACCATTTCATTATATGGCCATAATGAAATTCCATATTTCCAGCATATCACAGACAGCACATGGATGCTTAGGCTGAATGACTACTTCACAACTCTCTCACTTTGGTCTACCTACTAATTTTCCCTGCAAAAACCTAAAAATTGTATTTATTCTTGGTGGACAATATATCAGTATTACACAGCAGCCCTACACAGCAATACATATCAGCAAAAAGATTACATTCAGAAACAGACCAAAACTTCTCAGGAGTTTTTGTTGTAACAAAACTAGCATGTACAACTGTTAAAAGAAACAAAATTAGTAAACCATCAATTACATTTATGCTGTTCTAAAGCATTACTATGTCCACTGGAGATTCTGTGAATGGAAGAGTCCAGGTGATATTTTCCTTCCCCCTGGAGGGCACTGATACCGCATGTCAGCAGTGGTTGTGGAACTGGCACTGGCAACAGGGCTTTGGTTTCTATGACTTTAAGACTTTCTTTGAGGGTAACAACTGATTAGGAGACATGGGATCTGTGAGACACTGGATTACTATATTAATTATTGGCTCGGACCAACTCAAGTGTGTGTGGAGGGGAAAGGGACAGGTTGAATTTCACGAATGTGAGGTGACGCCCTCTTTCCTACACTCCAGCCCCTGCAAGCTTCCTTAGGCAGCCCCGGAGCAGCTGTCAGTCAAAAGCAGGATGGGAGCATTCCCCCAACAACAACCACTTGTCTCCCGAAACAAGCCTCAGAATGGATAGAGCCTCAAAATGGATAACACAATGGGAGCACTGCCCCTTACTCTGACCCAGAGCTCCAGAGTGGCCCCTGGGCTGGAAGTCCTGCCTGGGCTGGGGGCGGAGATGTGGCCACAGGGGGGCCAAAGCAAATAAAAGCAGCAACATGTGCTGGCCATGCTGTTTGAACCCTCTATCTTCTGAACTGCTGTAGCTGGATCTATGCTGGATCTAGGGGTGGTAGCTATAATTCTCTTTTTCTCTCTCTTTCTTTACTTCTTCTTCTCCTAATCTCCTTTCTTGATATTTTGGGTAACTTAGTACCAGACGGGTTGGATTTTGCTAAGTTGTATGGGTTGTTCTCTTATTTTCAAAAGTTTACCAGTAAAAGTTCCTCCTGAGAATACATGTCCTGCTTTTCTCCTTTGCACACTCTCTTAAGGTTTTAAAAGAACTGAAGGCTCCTCTAACAAATTTGGTGGGTGAATTTTTGGCACCTTGTATATTTTTAAAGTAAGACCCCTTTGGTGGGCTTGTAGCTTGGGTATTGGGGTCTTACATTTTCTGGCGTAGTTAGCAGGTATTTTTGCCAGGAGGATGGCTGACCAGATAAAAAGGGACTTGAACAAGGAATGATATGGGAAGGGAGTTACCAGCAGCCCTGTGAAGGAGTGGTGAGAAGTTTTAATAAGCAATGCGTCTGGGGTGATATGAATGAAAGGCAACACATAATCAAAAAATGAGGCTTAAGCAGGGTCACCTCAAGCCTTTGCATGTGAGCAAGGGAGTGAGTGGCTACAAGGCATCTTTATGAAGAAACCACACAGACCTTCTTTTGGAAATTAGTATGCTGAAGTGCCTCTCTGAAGAACTTCTACACCAAAGGGTGTACAACAGCCCCTCTGAGTAGGGGTGGGGAAGTTAAAAAAAAAAACAACAACAAACCAACAAAAAACCTGAGAGAATGGTACAAGTAGCGGGAGACACATAGGTTTCACCTACTAACAACTTCACCACACTGTGTTCATGTTACCATCAATACCATTTGCCAAACTAGAATTTATAACCACTGTATAGTAAGGAGGGCTCATAAAGATAAAAACTGATGAAAGCTCTTGGAAGGGCTTTAAGTATAGCTATTTAGAGCTTTCAGGAAACTGAAAGCAATCCAATATTAAAATATCTTTAAATTTAGGAACATCTACAGAATGAAAGTAAAATACATCATTTTCCTGTCTTGCTACATGATATTAAAGAACAACAGATCTAATGTGAAATTATGCATCTAAGGGAAAAAGAGACCTTTTCCTTTGTTCTGAACTATATTAAAGTTTGCTTCAAAGTCCATACATTGCAAAATTATCAGATTCCAAATGGTTAAAGTTTGTCATGTTAGGGATACATAAATCTCAAAACTTAACTTCTTGAGAAGTTGAAGCAGTTCAAAACATTGGAAATGGTGTTAAAGGCTCACACATACTTTCCATGATTTTCATGTAGACAGCATTGATATCGATATATAATCCTAATCCAAACAACATTTAACTGAAGTATCTAGTGTATGTACTGCAGTAACTGGATAACTACGTGATGACATCCTGAGTACACAATATCTCTTAAGTAGGTGAAATACTATATTCCATTTTTGCTGGAAGAAGTGCATTACAGTGCAATGAAAATTTTACATTCTTAAAAAAAAATGTTTTGGTAGTAGCACCCAACAAAACTAAGTTTATGCTAGAAAATTTTACTAATATGTTTATGTCAAATAAAACTGTTTAAAGAAAAAAAGTATTACATCTTCTGAAGGTATTACACCAGTTTTTGGATACTTACTCCCTACAACTCCTACACGATGCTCTTCTCCTGCCTAAGATACAGAATACTGATCTTTGAGAATCTTAGTGAAAAATATTGTTGACACACTGTAAGTTATTTGGAGAAGTGTGTTCTAAACATATCAGGTTTCAGTTCTGAAAAACAGAAACTATGTTCAATTATCACAGAATCATAGATTCATTAATGTTGGAGAAGACAACCAAGATCACTTTCAGCCTTTGACTGAAGACCACCATGCCCACTTAACCATAACTCAAAGTGCCACATCTGCTTGGTTTTTGAACATTTCCAGAGACGGTGACTCCAACACTTCCCTAGCCACCCTGTCCTAATGCTTAACCATTCTTTCAGTCAAGTAATTTTTCCTAATATCCAGCTTGAACACCTCTTGGTACAACTTGAGGCAATTTCCCCTTGTCCTGTTGTTTTAGTTGCCTGGGAGAAGAGGCCGATCCCCATCTCACCACAACCTCCTTTCAGGTAGTTGCAGAGAGCAATAAGGTCACCCTTCAGCTTCCTTTTCTCCAGGCTAAACAACCTCAGCTCCCTCAGCTGCTCCACATAAGATCTGTGCTTAAGACCCTTCACCAGCTCCATTGCCTTTGGACAGGACGTGCTCTAGCACCGCCATGTCTTTCTTGGAGTGAGGGGCCCAACACTGAACACAGGATTCACTCACCAGTGCTGAGTATAGAGGGACAATCACTTTCTAATCCTGTTAGCCACACTACTGCTGATACAGGCCAGGATGCCACTGGCCTTCTTGGCTAAATATGAAATCCATTCAGTTACTGAATACAGAAGTTCCAGCTGTTTTCATCTATGTTAGTAACGAGGAAGGAGATTTCAACAAGAATAACTCTGACACTAGTAAAGAAATATACTGGCTTCAAACAAGTAAGCTAAGACAAATCCTTTCTCTGTTGACTTGGGAAACATGCAAATAGGCTTACAGCTGGGGTATCTGCAGGCTTACCACAGGAATAACTATATTTAATCTACTTAAACAATGAAGGGAGCGGATATAATCTCACCAGTTTCTCCCATTCCTGTCTTGCTCAACCTGCAATGTTATTTTGTAGGAGAAGGATGTGTATCATGCACATCAGGGGATGAGTTAGTGACTATTCTACTCTGCTAGTGATGGGGGCACTGGCTATGTCTTTCCTCGGAGCTTTTCTTCCATGTGAAGGTCTGTTTGTGACACATAACATTTTATTCTTGCTCTGAGACATAAAACTGCTTGCCTTAAAACAGAAAAATGAAATAAATTCTTGTTCACCTTATACCCAGACACCTAGAAAGAATGAATTAGAATTTGAAGCACAATATTTTATCATACTGGCTTGCGTGGCACAGTTTGCAACTATTTGAAGGAAACAGATGCCTGTAAAGATGTCTGCAAATAGGTATCATCCCTCTAAAAAAAACCAGAAAACCAACACCTATGAGATTGCCTTTGGTCAAGACTGGTCTTCGCCCACAGAGAAGTGTTTAAATGCCAGTGACACCAAGAGGACCCTGAGAAAAGATGGAAAATGCCATTTCATTACAGTTTTCTGCATCAAAAAGCCCACAAGCCTGGTCATCTTGATCTCAGAGACCAAGAACCATCAAAGACTATGGCCACTGGAGCCAACAATAGTCATCAGACTTAGGGTACTGGAAGCCTATGGCTTAAATTATTGTAGTTGATTAATTTTTTCTTCTTAGCTTGTAACAGACCAATCGACTAGTAGTAGAGGATAAATAAGTGCTTGCCTGAAATTTGGAGATTTGACCAGTGTCTCTCAGAATATTCCCATTACAGCAGTCCCCAATTATCCAGTCATAATAGCTGCAACAATTCACACCATAGCTGCACCTGGGAATCTGCTTGGTATAGTGTCAACTCACTTGAAATGGAGAGGAAAGCACTAGGAGTGCAAAGCAATTCTGAAATACAATGCAACTAAAACAGAATTAAGATGTCAACAGGCGTGGAACATAGAAGAGGATAAGGACACAGGGTATCCAGACACAACTTCATCATACTCATTTACATCTGTCATTCTGCCCTCGGCAGCTGTGTAGCCAAACAAGCCTCGCTTATCCTTATACCTTCCTCATAAATTACGCTTCTGTCCTAAGTTACCCTTACCCTTGCTTATGTTTTCTGCTGAAACAGCATTAAAAAAATGGGAAAAAAAATAAATCTATAGTCATCATGCAATTTTGGCTGGAATAATTTTCTTGACAGTGGCTGGTTTGGGGTTGTGTTTTGGATTTTTGCTGAACATGAGGTTGATAATATAGAGATGCTTTTGTTATTGCTGAGCAGTGCTTGCACAGAATTAAGGTCCTGTCTGCTTTTCATACTGCCACTCAGGCAAGGAGGCTGGGGGTGTATAGGAAGCTGGGAGGAGACACAGCCGACACAGCCAGAACATCATGCTCAGCATATAAAGTGGTGGGAAGAAGGGGGAAAGGGGGGGATGCTTGGAGTGATGATGTTTGTCTTCCCAAGTCACAGTTAACACATGATGGGTCCCTGCTCTCCTGGACATGGCTGAACACCTGCCTGCCCATAGAAAGCAGTGAATGAATTCCTTGTTTTGCTTTGCTTGTGTGTGCAGCTTTTGCTTTCCCTATTAAACTGTCTTTACCTCAGCCCACAAGTTTTCTCACTTTTACTCTTCCGATTTTCTTCCCTATCCCACTGGCAGGGGAGTGAGTGAACAGCTGCATGGGGCTTAGTTGCCATCTGGAGTTAAACCATGACAGTCCTTTTTGGTACCCAGTGTGAAGCATGAAGGGTTCGAGATAATGACAGATTTGACTGGAATGTAACAAACTGAATTTACAGCTGTTTAGCTGGTAATGAGAAGGCTTCTGTGCTTGCCATGGGGCTCACTTGCCTGACTCTATAGTAGAGTCCTGTGCTTGTCAGTGGCTGCCTTTTGCTTTTGCTGCTCACTGCAGTGCTGTGCTGCTGTGATGTGACACTGATGGCAGCCACAGCAATGTGCCTGGGCTGGCACATGCTCAGGGTGTTGCTGCTGTTTTTGTGCGGCTGTACTGGACAGGCTGGAATGCCAGTGTGAACTTGAGTAGAAGGATGAGTCCATGCAGAAGCAGGTATCCACTTGCAGTCCATGGAGAACCCCACAGTGCAGTAGCTGGATGCCTGAAGGCAGATGTGACCCTGTTAGAAGCCTGCGTGAGGCAGGCTCCTGGCAGGACCTGTGGGCCCCATGGAGAGAAGAGCCCACACTGAAGCAGGTTTGGTGGCAGGACTTAAAATCCTGTGAGTGACCCATGCTGGAACAGTCTGTTCCTGAAGGACATGCCATGGAAGGGACTCAGGCTGGAGCAGTTCATGAAGAACTGCAGCCTGTAAGAGGGACCCACACATATAAACACTGGAAAACTGCCATGGAGAACTGTCTCCTGTGGGTGGGACCCTATGATGGAGGAGGGGAAGCAGAGGTTCCCTCTGCAGCCTGTAGTGAAGACCATGGTGAGGAAGACTGTCTCTCTGCAGCCCGTGGAGATAAATGGCGGACCAGAGCAGGAACTCCTGGTTGCTAGGCAGGGTGGGAACAAGTGGAAGAGTTCATTGCAATGTTAAACCCTATAACCTGCCCCAAAAGGACCAGGGATAGAGATTGTAATGGATATACCTTTAAATTGTGGTAAGCCATGATCTGAATTGCATGTTATAGGAATTACCATGACAGTAACCACCCAAACCAGTGGAGGACAAGCCGTACAAGCAGCAGTTGCAGAGCAGCAGTGACCCGATCTGAGCTGGCTTTGGTGCCCAGTAACGCCATGCAACACATCGCCTCTCCTGCCCTGAGTGATCCCCAGAACAGATGGAGCCCAAAGTCATAGACTAAATTAACTCAATGGACATTTTCCATAGACTAAGGGAATAACATCTGTGTATTATATCAAAGGATGTGAAGGGGGTGGTGATTAGCGAGGTCATACTGAATAGTATGGAACCTCAGCATCATGTAGATAGTAGGACATAAGGGATAGAATGTGCTGGTTTTGCCTGAGGTAATTTTCTTCACGAGACCTAGTATGGGGCTGTATTTTGAATTTGTACTGAAAACAGGGTTGATAAGATAGAGATGTTTTTGTTATTGCTGAGCAATGCTAATACAGAGCCAAGACCTTTTCTGCTTCTTGTACCACTCTACCAGTGAGGAGGCTGAGGCTGTGCAAGAAGCTGGGAGGGGACACAGCCAGGACTGACAGCAGGGATATCCTTTCTGAATCTCTCCCCCATCCCGCTGGCAAGAAGAGTGAGTGAATATTGGGTTTAGGTGCCAGATGGGTTTAAGCTACATTTAAAATTAAAAATATACCAAAGGATGTAAGTGCATTCTGCTCAGAAGCACTGACTAAAAAGAATAAAAAAATGAAGCATGAGCCAAAGTTTTGTGAACTGAAATCACTTCAGTGCAAAGCTTCTTTACTGATCAAATTTAGACATGAATTCTGTGGAATGCTCTGGGCAGCCCTGAACACTAGCATAGCTTGCTCATCACAACATCATGTAGATGTATGCTCTGAATTACCAAAACTGAAAATAATTTTTAAAATTATTTCAAGGAAATTAAAGTTTCAGGTGTAAAGAGCTAACCAAATAATTCAGATGAAGGTGTGGAATCTGAAAGTACAGAAATTTTTTTTTAAAGTAGTATTTTGAATAACTTCATGTGCTAGACAAATCAAAAATCAGTGGCTTAGTATTTCTGACGTATCAGAAGGCTTGTATGTTCTTAAGTCATAATCTGATATATCTTATACATGAATGGACAATGTTCCTCTCTCTTCTTAAGACTATTTAAGACTGTCCTTGTCTTGCAAGAATTTGCTAGAGTAGAACATTTGTCTTTCAAGATAGTTTGACAGCTTTATTTAATATTGCAAAGACAATCTGCAAGGACTGAACTGTTTAAAGGACTGACAGTGGAATATATATCAATTTATTTCTGTGATTTTTAAAAGCTACAAATTCCAGCATATTATGTGCTGTGTATTCTAATTATAATAATTAGAAAAATATTCTCATATGCTTTATTTGTGCTGATAGTTTTAATTAATGCACGATATTGACTTGCTTCACATAAGTCTTTCTGATCTCCCTGAAAAACAATACATTCTAAGAGGTATTACGTGTTGACATGTTAAAAATTACTAAGTATTTTGACACAACTTGTGTGGAGAAAATGGGAACTGTAGATAGATATATCCTTGCAGGAAAGACAACCAACAGCAGCTTTGACTGTAATAGGAAGGGTGTAGCCAGCAAGTGCCTCAGTTCCACACTTGAGACCCCATCTGGAATGCTCTATTCAGGTTTGGAAGCCCCAGTAGGAAAAAAAAAAAAAAAAGGCAATTAAATCCAGCTGAGGGTCATCAACATGATCAGAGGCCAAATATACTTCAGCCTTAATAAAAGAAGTTTACATATAAACAAATTCCTGAAGAAAGATGCAAAGGTAAATTGCTTGCCTTCTGAATTTTATGACATACTTTTATAACTTCAGAAATATCCAAGTACTTGTAGTGGTAAATAAGATTATTTCATTACCAGAGTTTCTCTGAGATAGCCTCCCCACATACTCAGAAGGGGCCAAATTTCTAGATGACGCTTATACTGTAGTACAGTGACTATTATTCTCAAATAAATCAGTAATCCAGTGGTTTTGCTAAGACAACCTAGGCCTTGATTAAAACAGGCAGAGACACTTAAGCAGAGTGCCTAGATTTCTTAATCCAACCTAAAAAAATTCTAACAACCTTCTTTTCATAACTCATTTATCTCTTCTTAACTTATCTAACATCTTGGGGAAAAAACAAGTAAATCAGTAGCTACTGAATAATTAACCTATATTCAGGTTAACTAGCTACTCTTGCTTAGCCATTGGCATTTTCCACATGTCAAAAGAGCAGAGATTTTGTTGGAAAAGCTAGAATATTTTAGTTCTTGCATGTAGGTTCACTTACATTTATGAAGTCTGTACACAGAAAAGTGAAAAAAGCATACTGACTGGCTGCAGCAACAGACAAATTGGTTACAGAGAGAATGGACTCTAAATCAAACTAAGAGAGGTTACTGACAGTATGGTTCCAGATTCTACTGGGTTTTAAGAGTGAAAACAGTTTGCATCTGATCCACTGTGGTTAGATTGCGGGACCCAAAAATGATAGAAGCAGACTGGAATATTAAGTCTGAAACACCATACATAAGAGAAAGACGTGAGTTTTTGAGGTAAGAAAATTTCCTTTAAAGAATGAGCTTGGATCTGTACATAATCTTCATGAATTCGAGACAAAAAGAAAGCTCTTAGATAGAAACAGAAATATGTCAAATTTCTCTACCATCCGACAGGTGGAAATAATAAGACTTAGTTCAAAAACAGTTGGTTAGGTGTAAGAAATAACTTAGCATACTTCCCAGTTCATGTAACTTTGCCTTATTAAGAATGAACTTCACCATCCACTACATTATCGTTTGCCTTGCTTGGATTACAGCATGTTACTTTCCTGTCTCCAGCTAAGAGACATGAGAATTATTTGTTCTTTCACTGATCAGATTCTTGCAGCACTACAGCAGCAGGCCTGTTATCCTTACTGAAAACAACAGTTTGATCCCTACTGCAACTTTCTCACAGCTTTTGTTCCATAAGAAAGCTTCATCCTGTATTTTGAGTCTTCCTTAGTTTCCAAAAATGACAGTGATGCTACTTATGCTGGTTTCCTTTCACATGGAAAAAGAGCAAACATCCTGATGCCAACATTTGGAACGTGCACTGAATAAACAAATGTTTATGGACTTTCAGTACAAAAAAAATTAGTTTTATTGGTATAGAGCTAATATTCCAAGCCTCCGGTTTCACAGCAAGTAGTTCTTACTTTACCCACAACACAAATCAGAATGGATATTTTTGTTGTAAATTCAGGAGGACAACTGTAGCATGAAGAGCTGAAAGCCTGAGCTACTCTCAACTCTTCATTTAGCATATAGAGAAACAAACATGACAGGCAGTTCAATGAAGCATGCAAAAACTATCAATCATTACAAGGCGAGTTTCTTGACTGCAAAAGAAAACTTGCCTGTCAGACCCCGCATAATTAGCTACGTGTTTTAAACAAGTTTGCCGAAGTGTTACTGCTCACAGCATATACGCCAAAGCAGTTATTATATTTACATTTAATATATGAGATCAATTGACAGGTATCCACACTGACTACATCATGCTCAAATAAGTGCTGATTTTTTACTTCTTGTAAGGAGCAACTTTCCTTTAATTCTGTGGATTGTGATTCAAATTTCTACTATAAAGTAGAATAATGTGCCAAGCTACTGCAAGATTTATTTTCAGCTTAAGTTAGTCAACATTGATTTAGAGATTTGACATTTGCATAAGTGAAACCTGGGGTGATGAGATCTGTGACTGGAGTGCCCTGCTGGATGGTACAGGCTCCTCAGGAGGGACAGGCATGGCAGAAGAGGCAGAGGGGTGGCACTGCAAGTAATACAAGGGTTAGAATGTATGGAGCTCACAGCTGGCAATGGCACAGTTGAGAGCCTCTGGGTAAGAATCAAGGGGCAAACAATCATCGTGGGAATCTGCTATAGACCTCCTAGCCAGGACAATGACACCAATTAATTATTCTTTGAGGAACTAAGGCACACTTCCAAATCAACTGCCCTTGTCCTTATGGAGGACTTGAACTTGCTAGAAGTAACTGGGAGCATCACACATCTGGTAAAACCTGGGCAAGAAGATTTCCTGAAAAATCTGGACGACAACTTTATGGAACAGCAACGGTGGTAGTGCCTGTCTCTACATACTCGAGAGAGGGTAAAAAAAGACATGCAACAGCAGCTGAGAAAGAGAAGCAACCCAGCAGATACCAAGGTCAGTGAAGAAGGAAGGGGAGAAAGTGGTCCAGGTGCTGGAGCTGAGATTCCTGCAGCCCACAGTGGAAAACCATGGTGATATAAGTTGACCCCCTGCAACCCACAGAGGTCCATGGTGCAGCAGATATCCATTCTGCAGCCTGTGAGTGAAATACAGGAGGTTCTCGCTGAACATCAGAAAAAACTTTTACTGTGAGCTTGAAAAAAACCACTGGAGCAGCTTGTGGCATCTCTATCCTGGATATCTGCAAAAGCCACCTGAATATGGTTGTGGGAAACTGACTCTAAGTGGCCCTGTTTGAGCAGGGTTTTGGAAGAGATGGCCTCCAGAGTTTACATCCCACTGCTGCAGCTTTCTTACCACAAGCAAGGAGTGAGTCCTTCTCCCCTGACAGCTCTTGGAAGAGCCAAGTCAGGGTGTTCCAATGGCACCAAGAAAGTAACTGGAGTTCTCTGACCGCATTGCTGCACTGCTTGTTGCTGAGTCCTTGTGCCCAGGGGCAATAGTTTCTCATCACGGGATCTGATGAGACCAAGGTTAATCTCAGCCCACAGAGTCACTAAAACATGGCAAACATCCTGTGAACAAAAGGCTTTCCCCCTTTGGGTGTGTTTGCTGTCCTCCCTTAGTGATGGCTGTGGTGCAGGCACAGAGCCTTCTGTGGTATCACTTGGGGGCAAAAAGTTCCAAACTCACTGCACTTCTTCAGCAGCCAGTGCATTTGGTCGTGGCTCCTGTGAGTGCACAGAGATACTCAGCACTGAGGGCTCATACTCAGTTCCTCCTTCCCTGACCGCCTCCTGCAGGTACCCTGTGCCAGCCTGAATCCAGCTGGGCAGTGTGGAGTGGGGAGTTTGTCCTGGAAGGGGGGCAGCGTGCCTGGGGCAGCGGAGGGGGCAGGCACATGTGGAAGGCAGCTGTGGGGCTGGTGGTCACTTTTGGGCCTGCAAGGAGACCCTGTGGGAGGCCTTTGTCTCCTCGTGGCAGCACTTCAGCCGCATCCTGCACATGGTGAGAGCGGACGACGACTACCAGGAGTGCGTGGTTGCCTCGTCCTCCCGCCAGCAGAGTCCCGCAGCCAGACAGAGGGTGCGCAGCAGATCCCCACAGTGGCGCTACCACCTGCGCCCACGGCCCAACAACAGTCCCACTGCTGGGAGAAGGGGGCCGGCAGAGAGGGACTAAGGGAGGGCTCCAAGGAACTCCGACACCTCTGCCCCACAGACTGCAGGGGGATGCTAAGCCAGCCCTGCCGATGGACCTGTCATCCACTTGGACTTGCTGAGAGCGCAGCTTACGGCCTTCATGCAACGTGAATGAACATCCACAATCTTTCCAGAGCGTGCATCTTTCAAAACCACTTGGTACACTGCACATGAATCCACTAATTGGGGAGGGTGTAATTTTATCTCTGTCTCGCTTTTTCATTGCTTGTAGTAGTAGTAAATTATATTTTGATTAAATTACTAGTGTTCTCACCTCAATTCATGACGTTTATGTTTTCTTTCCAATTCTCCCCTGCACTGGGTGAGTGGGGGTAGGTGGGCATGGGGGAGGCAGTGAGCAAGAGGCTTTATAGTGCTTACTTGCCAGCTGGGATCAAACCACTACACTCTGCGCCTTTTAAAATGAATCATGGTGGCTCCAAGGGGCAAAAAGGAGTGGGATAAAACAGTATGATAGTTTCTAGAGGCCATATTAATATTTGGCAAGAATTTCAGCCTGTCTTCGGAAAAGAACTTCCTATGGACTGCAGATAGTGAAATGAATTGCACTTAAAGTACAGTAATTTTTTTTTTAACACAAATGTTCTTTGCCTTGTATTAGATTACTGCATGCAGATAATTTGCACAGGTTAACAAGCAGATGGATTTTGTTGTTTTCTGTTTTTATTAAGTTTCCAACAAATGCCAACAAGTTTCTAGGTATATCTAAGAAAGAAAAAAGAGAAAAAAAACCCAAGACAAAAAAGCCCAAGAGATATCACTGAGGAAATGAGTGATTTTAACAGAAAGCTTTTACACAAGTAGTGTAAAAAGTGCAAAAGTAAAATGTGACCTCAATCAAATAAGGATATACTTCCTTTAGCAAGCTATCAAAAATTAAATTGTTACTGTTACCATACTCTGCAATAAATGTCAGATAAAAATACATTTAGGAGCTAATATATTACAAAGTCACAATATATTAGCATTTTTATCATTTCAGTCTTAAGAGTTATTGTCTAACTTTTGCAAGAAGATTGATGTATATTCATGATAATCAAATTATTAAAAACTTCTGTTGTGTATTTAGGATAAGCAGTACATTATTTGAAGCATTACTGCATTAGAGTCAGAAGGCAGACTGAGGGAATGGAAGGACAAGGTGATAACTAACAACAGAGACTCTGAAACTTGCAAGTAGCAACTGTATCCTCTGCAGCGTGTCTCATAGACTAGAGAATCAGAAGTGATCTTTACTCAGACTCTTCCAGACTGTACAGGAAGAACAAAAGCACAATGAAATATATTAGCTTAAGAGCTGATTCTGTCATCAAGTTTATAGGACGTTTGGTCATTACCAGCCATTCACTGGGACACAGTTCTTTTCAAAGCTTAGATCCCATCTAAATTTGAAATTTATTCCAACATAATGTAGTGAGAGCTTTAAAAAAAGAAATAAGGAAGGTTGAGAAAGATTTATGTAATTTCACTCATGATTTTAAGTAAATGAGAAAATTAGCTAGTAATTAACACAATAAAAGCAGAGGGGAAAATACTACTACTGATGAAAGCATAAGCAAGGAAAGTGAAAATTTATGAAAGGATTGTGTCTAATCTGATTACAAAATGGGTTTGGATAACTACAGTCTTCTGTGTCAAAAAAAATCAAAATTTAGTACCCTCCCCTCACTTCCTGCTCAAAAAGGAAACTGAGTTACTTTGGAGAAACAACTGAAACTTGGTACTATTATGTCATCAGCATATGTCACCATCATTACAGCAAAGGAAAAAAATAGTGCTAAAATATGAGATTTGCAAAAAGACAGCAATCAAGATTATAACATTATGTCAGCAATTGTATTGCATAGATAAAAGGCACTTGGATAAAAAGCATGATGTTAAGAACTGTTATGAATAAATAAATCTGTGTCATTTAGCAGACATAAATGTTACTGGAAACGTTTATGATAAGAGGAGACTAATTTTTGACTTGTAGCTCAGAAACTTCTGTTACAAATTACAGGTAAGTTTCAGATATTCATGCCTATCATAACTCCCAAATTTCCTTACTAAGCACTCCTAAATCTGCTTGAAGCATCTCACGCTACAGTCCCTAATGGCTGCACACTATCCTGTTTCATGCCACTGAGGGTGAAAGTAGTTCATTAGCAGATTCAGCCTAACACATGTTGTAAGAATTTGACAGAGATGCCTGTCATGCAACCCTTATGAACCAGTCAGTGAACCAGGGCACACACAGCTTCAAGTATCCCCTGTGAGTGACAGGCATTTTGCATACACGTGCCTGTACAACATAAAGGCCCAAGAGAGAACCTTGTGACTTTGTAGGACTAGAAAGCACACATAGTCAAGTCTGAAAAGTTCTGAAATATGCTTTTGGTGATACCGATATTTCAAAAGAAGAACTGTGAATGGAATTTAACAAAGAGTTGTCATCTCATCAGTGGCACAAAGTTCAACAGGCGACCAGTCATCAGGTGAGTACCTGCAAGGATTGATGCTGGGTACAGTACTGTAATGTCTTCGTTAGTGACTTAGATGGTGGAACACAGCATGTCAGAAAGCTTGTGGATGATACAAAACTGCGAGGACTGGTTTATAGACAGAGGTTGGTAGTGACTAAAAGCCATCATGCAATCAATCTTCTTTTGATTGACTTTAGCAATTTACATTCTTGCATTGACAAACAATGATAAGAATGAATAAATGGATATGACTTAAAAAAACCCCAATACTTGAGTTCCAAACCATTTTTTTAGAGACTGATATGTGCTAAACAATTTTAGCTCTCAATTTAGCCTCGTTTCTTCTCTGTTGATTAGGATATTGTCAATTTTGTACCAATATACTATTTTCCTCAGATGGAAGCTCTTCAGTCTGATTGAAAAATACTCCATGCAAGAAGGATGGTAAGCCAAGACTCACATCCCTTAAATCCTAGCCATTTTCTTCTAAATTCCACAACAAAATCAAGATGCTAAACCACAGTATGTAAAGTGTACTGACACACTCAGAAAACCCAAATTTTTGAGAAAAAAAAGAAAAAAAACCCACAACCGAAAAAACTCTAATACTTAAAAACTCTGATTAAGGATCAGCTAAGAGGAATTAAGATTTCTAAATGGCTTTAGGTATGTAGGCCTAAACAATTTGTCCTGGACAACACATACAGAATAAGCAACACAAACTGTAAGTTTCTAGACTAACAGTCTTATTTCAGAATCTTTTTTCATCTTCAGTAGACATAACAGTTACTAGAGCTAAGCCTACAATTTATGAAAATACATCAATGTAAATCATAACCATCTCTCACAAAATAAAACTGCAAGTCCTAAATTATTTTGTTTCAAAACAATAGTTCTTAATATATCAATTAATTTTCTTGTTTCTTCTGCTGTACTTATTTGGATTAGTTTTGGCATTGTTATTTGGTCTACTTCAAATGGGGTAAAAATATTATTTCAGATTATAAAATACATGCTCTTTTCTCTGTAATTTCCATTACTGATACTGTTGACAAATTTAAAAAAAAAAAATCCCAAACCTAATTTTCATAGTAATATTTCAACAATTATTGTTTCCATACTAAAAGCAACCAAAGTAATAATCAATTTTTGAAGTTAACTTCTGAAACTTGAAATGTTAAGGTTTAGAACACATTGCCACACAGCGGGTTTTTTTGTAGGGAGGAATGCAGCCGTCAATCATGCTTTCTCTTGCAACACAAATGTTTTGCAGCTTTTACTTGTCACTCCCATTACATGTAATATAGGCAGCTTAGCACTAAAAACAATTTAAGAACCTGCGTAAGTTAAATACATAAATTATTATTAGGGTGACAGAAAAGGTAATGAGTGCCTTGCGACTCCATTTGCTTTGTTTGTTAAGGAAGAGAAAGCTAATAATCTGCAGATGTCAACCACGAAGACCCTAGACCTGTTACGTCAACATAAGCTTTGGACAAGCTAAAATATTTTTCACATTTAAAATCCATTCCCCTCTGCCCCATCGTTTTTCTGCAAAGCAGGATGTTTTTATAAAACAGTAAGTCCCTAAAAGAGAGTGAACAAAAAACACATCAGGCATAAAAGCTAGAATAATTTCCTTTTTTTAAGCCATATGAAATAAAAATATTCATTTTTTCATTATCTCGAATTTTAATAGTTGTAAAGAATCTCTATGTATAAAAAAAAATTTAGAAATCATGGCAAGAGTTGTTGCAAATTTAAACTTTATGTAGCACTGTTCAATTTTTAGACTAGAAAGATCAAGTATTTCACAAAAAAAATGGAAAATAGTGCAATTTTTATTTAATTTCAGACTTCAAAGAGAAACTTAAAGTCTTGTTAAAGTATGAAATTACGCAGAACACTTCCTTTACAAAATTTTAAGGATGTTCACCCAATGTGTGAGCTTTTAAATTGTCTTCTCTTACTGTCTTCTTCTATCACTTTTTTGTCTGGAAAACCATAAGAAAAGGAAAAAAGCTGAAAGGGGCAGAAAGGAAAGGAAGAGGAAGGAGGAGGGGGCGGTGGATGGACAGAGAGAAAAGGATGGAGAGTGTAGTTTCTGTCCTCACTTTTCTAACTGGTTAAAGGAGAGAAGTCACTGCATTTACAGCTTTCAGGAAATCTTACTTATTTTTTACTACATTAGTCAAAAACTAAAAATTACTATCCTTTGTAGAAATTCATTTATGCTACAGCAGTTATCAAACTTTTCCTTCCCTACTCTTATACAGAATGTCTTTCACACCTACATCTTAGTATGTACTTATCACAACATCCTTTCTCAATCCTCCATGCTGTATTCAAAGTCCGACCAATTGGCCTCGCCTTCCTTCACATCTACTTCCACAAACTCATTGATTCCTCTGCCCAAAACTTGATTTTTTGCCAAGATTTTCCTTTACAAACTGCTGTAAATAGTCAACTATCCATACATAAAGTTGTCCAAGTGGAGGATAACAAATGAACAGGCCACATTGCCAATTTGAAAAGTTAAACTCTTGGCCACTTTTAAACCTTTGTTCTTAAACTGACAGCACGTGCTACTAAGTTAGCTGATGAAAAAACATGTTGCCAGAATACTTACAAATTCCAGACATTGATACTTTCATATTATTTCAGATGTTGGTATGGCACAAACAAAAAATACAGCACACTTCCTCAATTCCATCTTGAAAATAACCCATTCTGGCACATTCTTACCACAGTCAAGGAATGTTCACTAAAGGTCTGATATCTTTGTGCTAAAATAGTCACCATTTATTTCTATACTTTTTTCCAGCCAGTTTATCAGCAACACAGTCCTGAAACCTCACTGTTCGAGATCACAACGAACTGTCCTTGCAACGGCATAGAGATTCAAAGTTATTTTAAACAACTACCACGTGAAGAATTTTTAAACAGGAAAATGTTAATTAAAATCTTGATGTCTCCAGATGAAAAAAATTATGAGGGATAAAAATTAACAACTAGATGATTATTAAGTGCATTGTAGATTAGTTTATGTCAGCAGATAGAGAGCAGGTTAACTTTCACCACATGCAAACGCAAGAGAGTTGAGACCTACTGGAACATATACAGAAATAAAATTTCAATGCTTTTGCAGGACAGTAACATGATTCCAGAACAGATGGCTCAAAATAAACCCCCGTGTTTTTTCACCTTCTAAAATGACACACATACTTAAATTACATACATACATACATAAACTGACAGGATTAATTCCTGTTAGAACCCGTGGTCTTCACAGGCATCAAGAGGAACACAACTAAAATGTATAATTCTACAGGGGATGAAAGGGAAGCAAATAGTATAAGCAAACCAAGTTGTTCTTTCATCCAAGAATTTTATGACTACAGAGTATTTACAGTCAGAAGTCAAAATTCATTCCTCTATTATGTCTGCATATTCTTCTGCTAAGACTTGCATACCTCCTTGATTTGCTTTTCATGAAGTTAAAGTAACATTATTTTTATAAATTAACTGAACCACATAATTCTGCTATCCTTAAGTGTATATAATAAGAACAGTAATTACAAATTATGTCTTTCCCTTGTTGATCTGCTTACAAAAATTCAGGGAAAAAAAAAGGATAAAGATAAGGTCATAGAAATTGAAATTATCAGCTTCTCAGGACACTTTATGCCAAATTTAAAACACTAGGAGGTGTTTTATTCAACTTCAGCTCTAAAACCAAAAATTACTAGAAAACAACCGCAAAAAAATCCGTGTAAGAAAAAATATAACTGTTCTTCTCAAGGAAACAGAGGAAGAATTCATCTAGAAAAAAAAAACATAAATTGGCCCACAGGGTGGCAGAAAAGACACACACACACACAAATCCAAGAAAAATTCCTAAATCACATTTGAAGAAAAATATCTAGCTTCAGTAGCACTTCAACTAATAGCCTCACACACCAAAAAAAAAAAAAAAAAAAAAAGGTTATGGATAATGGATTGAGGTAAGGTAAGGCACCAGTTTATTCATCTGGCTTCCTCACACATTCATTAATAATGTGGAAAACCAGGTAAGCAGTATATTATAATGTCGTAACCACAGAATTTCAGAGTATTTCCTATACTGTTTCTAGAAGAGCTAGTATCTAGAGATGTTATTTAGTAAGCACAGCTCTTTCCATAAGTCTGTTCTGTCTTAGCCTTAAAGTAAAAACATGTGTTTATGTACTCCAGGGTTTCTGATAAATCTTCATTACAGTGAATGCTGTCTAGTTTTAGTTCTAGTTCAGCATTGGTATAGCGCTATTTCAGTTCAGCCTAAAAAAATAAATAGGACTAAGGTCTAAATGTTTTCAAGCAAAGGCAAAGAAAAAAAACCCAAACAAACATATAATTTAACACTTCCTAACTAAAATGGCCATCACCACTATTGCCATGGTATCTAAATTATATAACTACAGAAGCAGCAAAAAGAAAGCCAGACAGTTATTCACACAACCATCCCGAAACAGTTAATGGCATTAAAGTTCAAAAGAAGTCTTTAAGCTCCCTGAAACCATAAACATGAAGTGCACAAAAATACAATAAGCTAGTGGAAAGATGTTTGAAAACAGGCCAATACACCAATCTTTATTTTTATGATAAGCACCTACTAGAAATACTACACACACCTAGTAGTTTTTAACTTCAAATGCATGCCTGTATGAAATCTATCAAACATCTGATTTTTTTTCCCACCTTCTCACGATTACCAACTGTGACAGACTGATACCCATACATGAAAAATATTTTTTTTACTTTGACTATTTTTGATTTTTCTTGTGGTAGTATGTAGAAATTTCTTTAAAACAAGAAACATCTGAAATTAATGAAACATGATGAAAGATTAATTTAAAATATAATCACTTATTTTCTTTCTTACCCATATGCCATTTTAAATGCTTTGAGTAGTTATCTTTCTCCAACTAGACCACATTGATAAAGCAGTTATCTGATCATCAAGTAAAACTAGACCACATTGATAAATCAGTTACCTGATCATCAAGTAAAACTACATTAAACGTTCCCCTACAGTGACTGAGCGTATGAAACTTCCTTCTTAAAATTCCGTTAATGAAGATGTTAACTCCAATAGTATCACTGAAGACAAACTGATAAACCGATGTAGCTCTATTATGTTATAATCATGGCTAAACAAACTTCAAAAATTTCCTTAATTACAATAGCTTCTGAAATTTAATTATGAACATGTGAATTACACAGACCTAAATACACTAAGAATGTTGCTAAGCTGCAGCTAATCCTGGAAGTTCTAGTCCATGGAAACTCTGGCTGCTTACTAACTTCATTTTAGGACAAACTGTGTGGCCTATTATGCCATTTCGGTAGATTTGCTGATTTAGACAACTGCAAGATCATTACAGAAGGGGTGCACTGTGCAACATGATAAAAATATATATCTCACATGATGTTAACCAATTTGTTTATAATGAAACTCTTACTAATCCCTTTGCCTTTCTCCCTGCTTTTTATAATGTTTAGAATTCAACCCTCAAATGGTTGATACATGAGATTATATTCATCTGAATTCAGATCTAGCAGCAGAATTGAGTCCCTTCAGCTCTAGACTCTAATAATATACACACCGATGAACATCTATCTCCATATATCCATTTAGAGGTTTGCATGTTATATGTATTTCACCAACTTAAGGGTAGAAAAAGAATTCTCAGTATATGCCCTGGACATTTCATTCTCTGTGTAACTTCTAGACTTCTCAGGAGTCCTAGCTCATGCAGTAAAGATCCTTGACTAAGAGTTGGGAATGTAAATAAATTCAGTATCCTGCTTTCCCATATTCTTTTTCATGATCTTTGATATGTCTCTTTGCCTGAGTTTCAACCTTCCCATCTTCAAAATTCAGACAACTGTATTTTTCTGTCTCACACACATCTGAGAAGAGGACTGACATATCCTATCCACTAAGATCCATGGCAGTATACAGCACGAAGTAGATTATTCTCAGATTTGTAAGATTGAAACTGTTAACAATTGAGTCCTGACAGATATTTCCTATTGAAATATGATCTGGTTAATGTTTATGGCCAATAAATCAATTCCCAAGTACCTCATAATTTAAATTCAAATATTCCCACACGAAAAAAAGACAGTAATAGCAACTGTATAACCTGCAAAATACAGATTTCCCATTTAAAAGCAGATCAGTATGAGGAATAAGCTCACTGCTAAACAGTAGATCATACGTTAAGTTATGCAATAACAAAGCCACAAGTATGTTGACAAGTGATCTTTTCCATCAAGACAGCATAAATGAAAACCAAGGAATTGTTTTATGCAACTTACTTTAGTATCTAGACTACCACTATGCTCTGGCATTCAGTTCAGAATTAATTCAATAGGTTTTTAAGTTGATTAAGCTATTTAACTGGCTAAATTAATGAAATCCAACCCACCGTGGACAATTATATTGCTTTATTTACTTCCTTAAATTAGTCTGTTACTAGCAGAGTCTAAACTGTCACAAAGCATCTTTAATAAACCAGAACCAAACAGCAAAACATCGTTGAAAGCATTTTAACTAAATCATATAATGTTGCATTCAGAATGAATTTTCTGAAACTGGTAACTGAATAGCTCAACAACCTAATGCTAGTACCTCTCTTTAGTCAGTATGGTACCAAAAAAGGAAATATGATCCTAAACAAAAGTGAACACTAGATAGATATCTATCAATTAGAAATGAAAAGGTTTAATAAAATGAAGTTAAGATATGTGGAAAAAGATATCATTATTTTGAATGAGAAAACAATTATTTTTCTGTGGTAATTGACTACAAACAGAAGCACGGATCAAAAATGCAGCTAAAACATATATTCCCAGCCCCACATTGCATGTTTTGTGAATTCATCAACCTGAAGCTGCTGACAAAATGGTACGTTTGCATTTTACACCAACTGCAGTTGTTTGACATTATATCAAGTATCAATCCCTGTGGCACACTATTGGTAACCGTCTTCAAAGCTGGCCTTTGCGACACTGACCACGACCCTGTGAGCGTAGCAGTTCAGCCAGTTTTCAGTCCTCCTCAGTGTCCACTTATCTAACTCATACTTCAGCAGTTTGTCTATGAGGATGTTGTGTGACAGTGTCAAAAGCCTTGCTAAAATGTAAACAAAGAAGGTTCCCTGCTCTCTCCTAACCCACCAAGTCAGTAATCTCATGTAGGAGGCTATCAGATATGGTTATTGCTCAGCTATGGTTACTTCCTAGTGACCTTCTTTTCCTTTATACAGTTTGGAAATTGTTTCCAGGATTACTTACTCTATCAGCTTCTCTGTGATTAAGGTGAGGATGCTCTGTCTTTGGTTTCCTTGATCTTCCATTGAAGACAGGAGACCTGTGTTCTCATGCAGTCCTCGGGAACCTCCCTGACCACCATGACCTTTTAAACATAAGCAAGAGTGACCTCCCAGTGACATCAGCTAGCTCCATCAGCATTCTTCTTTTACCAGAACCAATGGATTTTTGTATGTCCTGTTTGTTTAAATAGTCATAACTATGACCTCCACAGAGGGCAAGCCTTCCATTATCCAAGCTTTTCCACTGGTATCTGCAACTCCTGAAGGCAGATCTTGCCAATAAAGAGCAAGGGAATGCATTGGGTACCTTGGCCTTCAACATGTCCTTTTCCATCAGATCTGCCCCAGATTGCACCTAGAGAACTCATCTTCCATTAATGTCATGACATTTCGTTCTCTGTCCTCCTTTCCACATATTTCTGTATTTAAATATTCCCTGAAGAAAGTGTTAAAAGCAATTTTTTTATAATGATCTGCTGCCCTTCTGATCAAACTCACTGCAACGTATGCAAGACTGTGACATCACAATTGTTTTAGTCATACAGCTTCAGTTTGAATGATATTTTGCTTATTCAACTCAAAATTAAACCACTTGTTTTACCCATTTCACATCTGTCTCACATACTGAAGAAGAAATACAGAATGAAAGTGAAAAATGCAGGAAAGAACTGTATTGTGCAGCCAGAAGTGACTAATGGCATAATTTGGGAGCCAAACACTAAACATTTAAGGCATCATTACCCGGTAAAAGATATTTTTTCAATACCACAATGGTTTCATTTCAGACATTAAAAACAGCAGTATCAAAGAAAGCTGAAATAGTACTGGGACTTATTTTTTTTGGGGGGGGGAGGGGGGGAACTGTGCCAACTCAAACACATGGCCCAATTGACACGTTAATAAATTTTGATAAAATAATCTCATCAAACATATTAAGGAAGTCAAATTGTTTAATGGGACATAGGACAGACATAGGACTACCTATGTCTGAACCTACAACATTATTTTTTTATACTGAGCACTACTGCAGTTATAAATTATTTTGAAATAATAGCACTAGATACATCCTATGTTCATCACTTTATTTTATAGGAGCACTGGCATGTCAATTAATTATTCCAAGGAACTACACTAATTTTTATGTCACATTTGTCATGTCAAAACAACCTTCAAGTTCAAGAGAGACTGTCTTCTATAGAAAAGGAAAAAACAGGCCTAGCTGCTGACATTTCAATTAACTGCAATATTATTTATCTAATGATTAGAGACAATCTTTTTTATTTCAATGATGTAAATAACTGTAAGGTGGTATCACTTCTCATATCCACATAAGAACTGAATGGCAGATTATCTTAAGGCATCAATAACTTTGTATTACTAACTGATTTTGGCTTGGTTAAAGAGAAAATTAAAGTAAGGTTTGCTTTATAGGTCAGCACCTTCAATGACTGTAATAGAAAATACTGCAGTTCTAGAAAGACCTAGAAATTACACAAGTTCCAAACATAGGACTTTTTGTTCTAGTATGCTTCAAAAATCAAATCATGAGAGACAGCAATTCATGTACTGTATCTGGAAAACTCTTAAAAGAGAACTCCTTAATGACAGCTTTCTCGTCAATAAACTAATAGAAAATAGGTAGCCCCAAGAGTTACATTTAACATTGTATGATCATGGTCTCCTTTTTCAGAATAGTCAAAAATTCTATTACAAACATGAAAAAAAATGAAACACAAAGAATTAGTACATGAAAGTATGAATGTAAGGATATATGAAATATTTAGCAATACTATTTAGATACTCTTATAGTTATTACAGTATAAAATGCATTTGGAAGCAAAATGGCAAAAGAATATTTTTAATCTCTGAATCCTACAGAAATCTTAGCTTCCCAATTGCCAGAAATATAGGAAAATACTAAAGCAAATATGTAAAGCTTAGGCAATTCAGAATTTTCCAATACTGAAACCCTTGCAATAAGATGAACATTCTGAAGAATTACTTTCCAAAAATATAAATCTGGACATAAATCTCACAACCTGAAAATTCTATCTACCTCTTCAAAAGTTCACCATCAAAGATGGTCCTCTCTAAATAAAAGCAGGGCTGATTCACAACAATTGTGGATTCCCACACCTACCTTTCCCATACAAGTCACTTTAAAATCTTCAAGGGCGTATCAAGAATAGAGATACTGAATACACAAATATAGCTCCAACGCACGAACAGCAATTTATACTTGTGTCTGATTAAATCCTATGTTTATATGATGTAGATCTAATAGGTTGGGTCTTCAGTTTTTAATTAAGCAGAAAAACCTCTCATTGACATTCTTCACTCTTCTTGGCAGATAAATGTGCCGTAAATAACAGTGTATGATCAAACAGTGAATACTGTACATTGGTAAACTCATTCAAGAAGAATATCATGATCCAGTAGCATATAAATAGCAATTAGGTCCCCAAAACTTAATTAGATCTTGAAGTCATTCACACAACAATTACATTTAATGCTAATATAGTATTCATTATTTAAACCTCTTTCTTTACTCATTAAAAAATCTTTGTATTTTTAAACATCTTGTAATTTTATACAGCATTTCATTAACACTACATAAACTAACATTACTGTTTGTATTTGTTATTTTAGTCATGGCTGGCGTATTGAAAAAAGGAAGACATCGCTGCAAAAAAACCCCAGAGGCAGATGAAATGTTTGTTTCAGAATTGATATCTGGTCAATTATTTCAAACTATGCTTTTCAATTTACGGACATTAAATAAAAAAATAATTGTTTCAACTTCTTACACAAAATTGTACTGTAATTGTTCTTACAACTAAATCAGTACAAGAATAGAATGTGTTTACATGAAATGGAAAATGCTGGAAACAAATTTATGTATCAACAGCAATAATCAAAAAAAAATATGAGCAAACACTTAATGTGATGCCACAACACATTATGCTGCTTGGCCATTCAGTAGGACAGACAGAGATACAGGCAAATAGACTATACAGAATTTTTGTCAAACTTCTTGTTTTCTATTGTCCTTTAATTTTTAATGACCTACTTCGTTCCTAGCCTTTTTCTTACATTTCCAAACATTTCAATGAATTTCCTAAACTTACATATTCTTATAGTTAAAAATAAGTAAATAAAATCAGGAATAAGTCTATTTATTTTCACTTTTGCTCACCTTCCTGTCTTGTTCCTCATTCCTGAAGATTTTCCAATGTTACACGCTATAACAATCCACAATCGTTTTTCTGACCTCTCAGTTTTCAGTTACTATCCTAGACGATTTTTTTCTCTTACAAAAATGGTAAAGTTCTAAAAAATGCAAAGTATCCTTTCAGATGCAAGTTTCACTTGAACTCCATTAAAAACACAGGAAGCAAAGAAACACTCATTACCATTGGCACAGTCCAAATATCTAATCTCTGCTTTTCTGGTTTGAATGAGAATGGGGATTTTTTTGTTTTTTAAATCATTAAACATGCAGTCCAATAGGTTAGGTCTGGATGAAACAGAAGCATTAAGCTGCAAAGCCAGGTATTCGAATTTGCCCAGTAAGAACAACATTAGAAAGTAACTATTCTAAGCAATATCTCTGGTTTAGAAATAAAAAGAAGCACCAATGCAACATACAGAAATCCAGCTATGTGGGAGAAGAGGCAGAGGGAGCTGAACAAAGTTAATGACTGCAGTTCTGGAAAGTAAATTACATCCTTATAGGAATTCTGAATGTAATCTACGTGATTTAGGAATATGTGTTTGCCTTAATAAACACTGGATACTATTTCTTAGGCAAGGTTAAAACATTTTCAACAACTCTGAAAATATCACAACTGTACCATATAAAACACCTCTCAGTAAAAACACCTTTAAAAGTTATCATCTATTAATTGAACACTGTAAAAGGTATGTTGCTGTATTTTTAAATTTCTTCTTTCTATACATTACCTATTATTTCTCTATCAGATCTTAGACTTTTTCTAAGTTATAAAATTCTAATTTTCCTAAATTTTTCAAACTCTCCTAGCTCTCCAGCTGTGGCAGAAGTAGCTACCTTACTGAATAAATACCTCTGTAGTGCACAAAATTAGTTAGCAATCCACAAATGCTAGTCAAACATTTTTCAGTAGATATTATACTCAAACTAGATCACACTTCAAAATAATTTTTTAAGTTTTAAATTACAAGTTAAGTTTTAATTAGAAACATGATAAGAATTCAGAATGTTGCTCAGACCAGCACTTAAATTCAAATTACAAAACTCAATTTTCAAAATCAATCCCTTAAAACTACCTTGTTCTATTGAATATTTCCAAAATAGCTCTCTGTCACCATAGTAATATGCTTTTCAGTAAGAATTCTGGTGTTAACTGAGGAAAGACTTAGGAAGAAACTCTTTAGGGTGAGGGTGTTGGGACACTGGGAACAGGTTGCCCAGAGAGGTTGTGGCTGCCCTGTCCCTGGAAGTGTTCAAGTCCAGGCTGGATAAGGCCCTGAGCAATCTGGTCTAATGGGAGGCGTCCCTTCACATAGCAGGGGGGTTGGACTAGATGACCTTTAAGGTGCCTTCCAAGCTCTTAAAATTCTGTGATTCTATGAAAACAGTTAAGCTGGAAAATACTGCCTACACAAGTAGACCAAAGAGTGAGGTCCATTTAAAAGAAAAGCTTTTTTTCAGAAATAAGTTTTTTAAATTCCTGTGACAAAACATTACTGATTATTATCTGAACATACTGAAATGTCAAAATCCAGTGAAACTTCTCAAGTCTGTAACATCTAACTCTTTACATTTTTTTTCTTCTATACTGTGTAGCCCTTAAGGGTTGTCCCTTTTATCAGTATATAAAGACACACCTTTTATAGCCTTAGAACAGCTTTCCTCTATTCAGAAAAAAAAATAGTGTCACCTTAATGGAATATCACAAGTCACAAATAACTAACTTGGGCTTTACTATAGTGACAATTCAACAACATTCCAAAAGCAGACACAGGAACTGAAGAGGAGTGTTTATCTAGTGTCAATCTACATCTTTATTCAACAACCAGTGTTTTCAGTGTTTTAATTTTCAGCTGTTAGCCAGGTCAAAAACTGAAATGTAACCATCCAAAATTACAACTCTTACTATTTTGTAAGATAATTTCTGTCTCTCATCCCAAGTCACCTGCTTACCAAACATATAACAGGTCTTGAAAATACAAAATACTAATAGATTACTGACATAAAATAAACTTGTCTGGCAGTTACTCAGTTTTATTCATTACTCTTTTTACAATATCTTCACAAGATATTTCCAAACTTTTCTAAACAACACATATACCTGCATAGCTCAGGACTTCTGTGAAGGTCCAGTACAGACCAATTTATAAAAGAAGTTGAGATTTAAAAGCAATTTAGAGTGGTTACTAATACCCCTTTTCCTTGACAACTCATTCAGTGTTTCTTTGTTTTCTCCGATGTTTGAAACTACTAGACTTCAAAGTCATTCATTCTAAACAGCTTTGTCAGGGTTTCAGTACCACAATTTTCAAAATTACCTTCATTTTGCAAAGAGGTTTGCCACTTTGAGAAACAGAATCTCCCTAAATTCAACACTAGTTTACTATGAAAAGAAAATCATGACAACTGTTTGTACTCTTGCTTTATTATTACATCCGGCCCAGTCACTATTGGAAATTCAATCTATTATTGTTGCTAGGAGCCTGTTGCTATGCAACCTAAAAGGGTTATGCAGTGCTTTCAGGCTGAGAAGCCTTGAAAACACCACAGGTCTCCTATGGCTCTAACCAGTTTATTTAAATAGATTAACACTCTCCTCAATCAACCCCCAATTCCAGGCATACGCTTAAAAAAAGTCACAATAACAGATTTGAACACTGTAAACAAACAAAACCAGAAAAAATTACACAGAAGCTTATACGACATCCTACAGTAAAGTAAACAACATTTCCCCTAATCTCTCATTTATTAGGAAAGTTAGAGTCTGTAAACTCCAAACCCCTCAAAGTTTAACTTTTATATACTAACAAGCTAGTATAACGGATTTGCTCACGTGCTCTGCAAAGTTATTTTATAATAAACTTTTGACAGATCAATACACTAAGTTTCATATTCTAGATCACTGAGTGAGACTTTGGGGGAAAAAGAAAGGCCTAAAATTAACTTTAAAATGGCAGAATAATACTTGATATTTATACTCTGTATCAAAAGATGTCCAACAAGCCTGTAAGCTGGTTCCAAGATTTGCAGTCAAACTGAGTTCTCCCTTTTTGTGTCTTTGTCACTGTTACACATTATGCAATTGATGTTAGACACCTATGTAGATCTCTGCAGATTCATTTCTTTCAGCAACACTTTTGCAAATCTGCTGGAGAATGGCTAAGAAATAACCCACAAAAGAGCTGATTACTATGGCTTTTCATTCTAATAATCTGAGGCTGTTCCAGCCTGCACCAAAGAACAAGTTGTTCTACAGCACCAGAATTAAGAAAGCCGCATTTCTTCCAGCTTGGTCCTTTAAATGGATCCATACTACAACAAGCTAGCACGGACTGTGAGCGCTGACTGACTCTCCAGGATGCTGGGAGTGCAAAATGAGTTGCAACTGCCTCTTCTTCAGTGGTAGTACCCATTTTTGCTTACATTTTCAAACATTATTTTGTTGGTATCTGTTTTTCTGAAACTTCTAACCCTCTTTTGAATAAGATGGACAGATATACCAGAAAAGACCCAAACCAAACCTGTTTCCCTAAGAGTATAAATTTAAGAAAGAAACACACTGTCCCAAAAGTTATTGGAAATGTTAAGAATGATTGTCTATACAACAGACTTAACAGTCAGCACCACAAAATGGACTACAATACTCAGGTAAGGAAATGCTAGGATTTATCCTTCCCAAAATGCTTTGTACTACTTAGCAGCTGATACTTTCTAGAGAAAACATGAAAACAATGAAAAATATGAACACTGTTCTGAAGACAAAAATCTCAGAGCGTTGTGGGTAAAATAGCAAGTATCGGCAGAACGTGTGCATGAATTCAAAGTCTTCTAACTCGAACTTTGCTGCTTCTCCAGAATTTAAAGGTTGCAGAACCTTCTTCTAAAGCAAAACTAAACTTTCTACCTGTGTTAGAGTAACAATCAAACCACAAAGGACTTGTCTTATCCCCTGTAGCTGAGGGATTTAGCCTAGAACAGTTAACAGCTGCTAATCTAGCAGGGTCTACAACCAAGTACCAGAATCAAACACCTTTCATTGACTTCTACAGCCAAACCCATAAAAAAAGAATTGTTGTGTATAATCACCATTGCTAGTTTGCTTTTTATAATTCTATAAAGAAAAGATCACTGCAATATTAAGTTATCCTAGTGGTTGTGAGCTCAAAGATGACAGGCTGCTTGGACAACAGCTAGATATAGCTGGAGGTACAGCTAGAACAATACAGCATGTTATGCTATAAACTACCTACAGGTTTATAATTAAAAACTAGGTATTGATTATCTGAGCTGTTTTACAGTCAAAATTTCATTAGAGCTTGTTAAGTACTTTGGTATTGTCCAAGAACTTATTAGAGACAAGAAAGATTTTAACAGAGACAGTAGATCCAAAGCTATGTTCATCTACCATTTTTCCTTAAATTATCTTCTGTAAGTGTGACATTTGCTTTAATGTCATTGAGGCAAATGAAACTTGCAGACATAAGTGTTTCCTTTACACAAAACAGAATAAGGCTTTGATTTTTTTCAATCTGGTGAGACACTCTGGTTGTCTTCACTGACAGTTTAATAAAAGAAATATGACCAGAATCTGGCTATAATGAGCTTAAGGACACGCTTAGGATTCCTCCATCCTTTACCATAGAAGATAACTCAGAACTGGCCATTCAAGGAAGCTAAAAAAAGCTGAATGTTCCCTTGGTTTTAGGAGACTGTTTCACATTACTTAGATGATTTAAGAAGGTAACATTTTTCCCATAATTCTAGAATCCTGTTCTTAGGATTCTTCTTAGGATTCACTACCTCCACAATTACACCAGACCAAATGCATGTACGACTGTTCCCCAGTGGCTGCTGGCAAAGAAAGATCAGGCAGTCCCTGAAAGCAGACCTCAGTACCTTAGGCTATCCCTACAACCAGCTGGGTATATATCAGCAGTGTGTGATGTTTAGCAGCCTTGTCACACCTCACTGTCTCAGGTAAACTGTTAAATATTAAACCGCATGTAAGCCAGGTATCCAACATGGAACAGGAAAGAAAACCCAAAAACCAGTAGATACTGAGCTGCAGAGCTTAATAACTAAAAACAAGTGCAAAAAAGTATTATATAATCAAATATATAGTAAAATATAATTGTAATCACAAAATATATGCAAGCAGATATCACTGTCATCAATGATAATATAATAAGGCAGCAAAAAAGGACAATCATAAACTGCAAAGGAAGAAAAAACTGCTGACATAAATGAAGACTTAAAGAGTGGCATATACTTTAATTTGAAAGAAAAAAAAGAAATATTTAGAAATTTAGAAACATTCAGAAATTTGGAAACACACTTATAAAATCTACCTTATTTTAAAATAGTGCCTTATGTCCTGAAGACATCCTTCACTCTGCCCCATCATCTGAATTTTAAGTATCTTTGAAATCTGCTTCTTTGCTTTGTATCCATAATTTTGAAGTACAGTAACTACAGATTTAAAGTACAGTAACTGTAATGAGGCGACTAATATTTCACTATATTTATTGCTTTTCTTTTTATGTAAGAAATTTATTCTCAAGAGCAAATTCAGCAACAGCAATCCTACAGGAAATAGATGAAAAATTATGTTGAAAGAAATGACAAAGAAACACCCCCACTCTACAAAAATTATTTTACCAAACATGCTTGAAATTTACTATTACACCAGAAAACATTATTTAGATATTGATTTTAACCTCCTTTGGTTTTCTGTGTGACTTTTTCCAATACACTGCCTTTCACAAGCACATATTTATTCAAGAAAATACCACGAATGTTGATTTTGATGTCTCATGGAATGATTAAATGCATTTTTATATTCAAAATATATACAAATCCATACACACAAAATTAAACCAAAAAATTCTGAAAGCCAAACATACAGAGAAACTACCACCTGGCTTTTTGTTCACCTTGCAGTAGAAGACAGTTCCAAACACGGCATTCTGTTCTGCTTTTCCAACCTAACAGTACTGACCACTTTAAAAGATAGTGATACAAGCCACAGCTTATATTTCTTGGATAGATATCAATATTTTTATTTTTGTTCCATGTGTGATTTAGAACAAACCACTTCAACTTATATTTTTAGCTTACAGGCATATATTTATAAACAATATTCTAAAATTATTAAATCCTCCTTACTTATCAGTACACTTCTCTTAAAGAAACTGCTCTCTAAGCTCTTAGCTAAGATTGACTTTAGAAAGCATGTGAAAACATGAAATCGCAAAATGAATATATGCATAATGTTTCTTATTAGCTAGGTTTATCTAGCATGGGGTCTTTTGCCCTCAAAGAAAAACCACTGAGATAGAAAAAATATAACGTACAATGTAAAACCCAAATGCAGTGAGGAATAATGAAAAACATCAGCAGATAGAAATGGGAATAAAAAAAAGGGGGGAACTCTATTAATTCTAAAAAAAATAATTTCATTAATCAGACTGGTACTGTACAATAGGAAATACTTAGCAAATCTCAATGTTTACTGTTAATTGTACTTACAATACAAATGAAATATTAAGAATGGCACAATTGGATCCAGGGCATGTTTGTTTCTTTGTTGCCTTCTAAGGTTACAAAACATTCCCAACAAATTTTCATATTACCTGACGAAAAGCTTCATGCTCAGGAAGTTTAAGTAATATTACTTTCAAAAATGGCTTAATGAAAGGTAATGGTAACTCATTTTTATAATTACTTGGTAAGATTTGTTTTATTAGGTTCCAACCTACTGCCCTGATAGAGAATAAAAAACCAATTCAAATATAAAGAACATTCAGTGACAATATTTATTCAAGATTTATTTCATGAACAGCAGAAACTGAATTTGATTTCTGAGTCTTAAAATAAAGCCATATGACTATGTAACATATCATTGCATTGTCTTCCATAATTGCTAAGTAACAGGAAAATACTATCAAATAGATACCATTGGCTATCTCACTTACAGTATAGGAACGTAAAAATCTAAACTGTGAGATATACAACACCAACACAGAGTACTATTTATATAATTTTTGAGATATGCTGACATTTATTCCATTTGTTTTCCTTATGGCAGCTCTTTGTTTTGCTCAGCAAGATTTATAGCACTTTAATTTCTTGACATTCATTTTAATCATTGATTTGTAAAAGTCAGATGAGACTTGACAGGAACATTCTAAAAGACACGGACAGTAAAACAGAGGTACTTGGAAAAGGTACTAACTTTGTTATAGTGTTAGATCTTTTAGGACACTTAAAGTTTCACTGTGCATTCACTTATTAATTCTACCAGAAAAAGGACTTTTCCTTGGAAAAGACTCCTGAAAACATTATGGAAATCCTGCATCCCTCATCCACTTAAAATCACAAATTTGACAGAGGTAAGTTTAGCAAATTATGAATAAAATAAAAACCCAGGTCTCAGCAATCTATTTGCTTATCCATGCCTTAATCATTCAATTCAACTCAGTTTATTAACGAATATGAAACATTTGTATTTATATAAAGGGATTACTTTCTAATACTGCCTTGAATATCAAAACTATATTTATCATAATTAGTAATGTATACGCATGTTTTTGCTTATCCCTCAAGCAGTGCTAAACAAGAGTAAGAGATACAATAATTTTGCTATGGACTTTGATATCTGAATGACACACCATGATCAAACCTCAGCCAAAGCAAACAAAACACCCCCAAACAGAACCACTTCGATCAATAGAAACATTGATTATGAAACTATTTTTCTGACTTTACCAATAGCAGTTACTGCGATATGCACTTCCTTAGACCCTTGCTCTTGATCTCCATTTTTCATTTTATATTTGCAGCTATATGATAAAGCAAACATTTTTTTTTAAACAAACATCTCTTTATAGAGGCTCAAAACCAATCATCCTTGCTTCCCAAATTCTTTTTTGGAGCCAATTCAATTCTTATCAAAATGAGCAGGGATATAGGTGTGTTATAGGAAAATATTTTAGACATAACAAAAAAAACTCTCTTCAGATTCCTGGCTTTTATATATCTTGAACACCACTTACAAATCACCAGGCAGTTAGCCAAATATAGAATGTTTCACCAAAACCCCTGTATTTGTTTCACCAAAGACAGGAAATTATCCAATTTATTTCAAAAGTCTAAATAATTTCCAATAAAAATGGTGTTTGCAGTTTTTCCTCTTTTCATTTATTTTTCTCTTTTGCTGCAACAAAAAGCCTGCAAATGCAGTCAGTTGCAACAGAACTGGCCAACAAGAAGACAAACTAGATCCAACCTAGGAACTTCTGCTGTAGAGCAAGAATCACAAGTAAAACCATAGCATAGCTTGGGCTGATATGGATTTCAAGAGCTCCCAAGTCCAACTTACTTTTCAAAGCAGACTCAGACTTGGCATCAGACCAGCTCCTCAGGGCTTTATCCTATCAGAGCTTGAAAATCTCCAAAGGCAGAGATGGGAAAACTTCAACGCATTGCTGGGTTGTCCTCATGGGGAAAAATATTTTCCTTAACTCCAGTCTAGTGTTTCAACTAAGAAACATTGTCTCTCATCCTTACAGGATGCACTCCTGTGAAAAGCCTCGCTCCATCTTCTTGATGACCTCCTTATATTTGGGAACTAGGTATTAGGGAAGGCTGCTCTTAGGATCCCTGAAATTTTTCTTCTCCAGACTGAACAAGCCCAGGTCCTTCAGTGCCTCCTTGGAGACCTGTGTGCTCTAGTTCCTGACTGTCTTAGTGGGCCTCTGCTGAACTTACTCCAGTTTACCAACATCGTTCCCACTGCCACAGGAGAGTGAGGGTGAACGCGAAATTAGAAATGGACGTAAATGTTGCCTAATAAATGCAGAGAGAGATGGGATAAGCATTTCCCTCTATTTCCTGCCTATACTCGTGTTCATACAGCCCGAGACACTTTGAATCTTCCCTACAGCCAAGGCACACTGCTGCATATGTTCAGGGTCTCATCCAGACTGTAGTCTCAGCCACCATCCCCAGCCAGTAGTCTGCAGACTAACAGCTATGGGTCTACGAAGCCCTAGAGAGCTGCACAGGACTGGTACTCCTCTCCATTTTGGCCAGTACATTACTGTAGAAGTAGGTTAAAAAGAGTCTTTTTTTCAGTGACTGCTTTTGCTCTAGATTTCACTAAGTAGCACAAAATTACTGTGTTCATAACAGATAGTCTGTATGTTTGCTGTAAGAAAAGATGTGCTTTCTAACACCCTGTGAAGGACAGTTAACAGACTATTCCAGAAAATATACTCAATACAGAAATGACATACCAGTCAGGGATGTGAAAACCACCAGTTTTACCCACTGCCCTAAAACATGTAACTCCATTTGACAAGGCTGAACCACCTAGGTTATCATACAATGTCCTGCTAGATGATTGTTATTCCTGGGAAATTATCTGCCACATTTCTTTCACTCTCCAAGGGAATAAAAGCCCAATGAGCCAAATACAAATAAACCACAAACTGCCCACCATACTGCACTGAGTACCCTAAGCATCTTCTGTTTCTTTACTAAACAAAACCATTTCCATACCAGCAGGTTAAATGCTGTAATGAGAGTACATAAAAAGCTTTTGAATTAGTATGTGAAAGGCAGAAGCACTTCATGTGAAATGAACATATTTTTAAAAACAAAATATAAATATTAGCCAATGAGAGCAGATCACTGGGAGTTCAGAAGCACAGCTATAAAATAAAGTTACATTTGTGACCAGGCAGCTTGTTTTATGGAGATGACACAGCTAATTTTATTAGTGGACTTAACATATTATGAATCAACATCTCAATTCCCACTATTAACACCCAATTACATCTTGGCCATTTTTAATGGCCAAACCCTGTTATGCTGCCTGCCATTCCTACGCTACAGACTCTGGGACAAGTACTATAGCACTTCTGATCAAAACTTTCCACACACACACCTCCCTTCCTCTATCACAGATTACCAAAACAGAACTTCCATTTTCCTATCTGCCACATAGATCTGTCTTCCTCCCTTGGACACTATATCTTTTCCCATATAATAAAATGTGGGAAGAAAATGTTATACTTTTAAAAAATATTAGTATTTCAACTTGAAATCAAGCAGTGGGAACTCTTAAAAGGCAATCTTCCACATGCAAAGTAATCCTAAAACTCCTCATCTTGATTGCCTGAAATATGCTTGTGATTAACTTGTAACTTGTGATTTGAGGGCACATGAAGAATCTGTCCGCATTAGGTCAAGAAAATTGGTCACTGCATTGAAGTCATGACCCTGCATCTACCTTTTCCCTAAAGTCAAGAAATGTCAGTTTCTTCAGGATTCAATAAGAAATAAATACTAAAGTAAGGACAAGCAGTGAAGATACTGAACACCTTCGAACCTGTTAACCTTCCTGTTAAAGACAGGAAACTTGACTTAGTGGCTCATATCAGGATCATGGTAGGTAAATTTAATATCTGAAATTTAAATCTTAGTAGGATCTGACTCCACGAACAACTTTAGATATAATACACCACTGAAATCTGGATATCCCAGACCACACAAGTTCCTAAGGTTATACTGTTTAACTACTAACTACTGAAACGACAGCATTAAAAAACCCACCACACCAAACAGATGCAACTGAACCAGCATAAACTCACAACTTTTGAAACACTAGGAGGTCTGTTCCATAAGACAGAGTCACTATTTGCATGATAAATTATGCTATTGCTTTGTAGGACGAACTCTAATTCTTGGTCTACTAAAAATAAACCTTTTTTTTTTCTTCAGTTTGACAAAAGTGTGCTAACAAAGGGTGCTTCACTCACAAAACCTAAATTTTGTAAACCAGCCCAAGGTTTGCAAAATCCTAAGCCTTTTTCATCTCCACATTACCACAGACTCAGTGCACCAAATCTCTACACGTTTACCTGCCCACTATTGTCCCTTGAAACACCCTGTCAGGACTGTGCTCCTTACAGTACAAAAGAGTCTCAGAACTGGAGAAAACCTGAGCAACTCAGGACAACCATCAGTCAGAAAGGACCTGGAAAGAGACAACACCATGAAGAGCTGTGCTTTTATCTTAAGTCTTTCACTCTTGCCTCACTTCAAAACCCAGAATCTGAGCACAAAAGTATTTCCACAAAATAAGGGAATGGAATCTACATTTCTGTGCTACTTACCTCCATTTACGATTAAATAATAATTACATTATGTTAAATTTATG
This sequence comes from Pipra filicauda, assembly GCF_003945595.2. Taxonomy (NCBI): domain Eukaryota; kingdom Metazoa; phylum Chordata; class Aves; order Passeriformes; family Pipridae; genus Pipra; species Pipra filicauda. The sequence goes on along the minus strand of NW_024104487.1, from coordinate 2,193,295 downwards.
GTTTAATACTAAGCATGTTTTGCTCCTTAAAACAACAGAAGAGCTTCCACAACTTTCAGAAACTCCAACGAATAATCTTCCTAGAAGTCACAGGGAATTGCTATTATTATTACACAGAATCAACCCTGAGGAACTAAAAACAAACTAAATTCTACATTTGTCTGTTTACTAAATTTGACAGGAAAACAATACAATGAATGTAGAAGAGTTACTTATCAACTCCTTTGCAAACTGCAACTCAGATGAAGTGGTTTAACACAGAGTGGATAAAATAAAATAGGTTTTAAAACGGTGATTATAGAATAACTATTTTTCTAAAAAATACTTTCAAAAGCAGATATGGGTTTTCAATTAAAGCAAGTAGTTCTAAGGCAAAGTTCTTTCTTTACTGTATCTTCCAAATTTGCTGAGATACAAAGTAATTAACATTGAATCACAATAATAAACACAGTATATAAAACCTTAACTAGAAAGGCAAATTAACAATCCTTTGTGTATAGCCACATAATGGAAGAACTACAGTATGCATATCATCAGCAAATATGGGAAGGAGGAAACATTCTTCCTGCATTAAATCTCTAACTCTATTGTCTCTCTTCTCAAGCCACAGAACAATAAAGAGGTAAGAATACAGCACACATCTTATTGGAATAAAAAGTTAGGGTTTTAGATGGACAATCATGAATACTTTTTGCAGCAGTTAAATAAAAAATGAATCTTCATATTTATGAGACATTTAACATATGAAAGAAATCCTATCCTTCATCACTGCTTCCAATGGCAAGAGAACTATAGTTATTTTGTTATTTTTCCTTTCACCTACCACTAGTGAGTAGAACTTAGTCCTCCTTAGTAAATACTAGTTACTTTTTGCAGTTCAACTCTCTTAGACTTGCCTGTCAATTTCACGCTCAGCTGTTTGCAATGCAGAATGCTATCATGAGATAAGGAAGAAAAAGCTCAGGTGATAGAAACTAGTTTTGTTTAGATGAAGCTACACAGTCCAACAGCAACATATTAAAATGCTTTATGGATTATCTGCAACAGATCACACCAAAAGACAAAAGTTCAAATTGACAACCCCCGAGCAAGTTAAACCCTTCAGAAATCCTGTAAACACCCAATATCACTGTCAGATTAAGGGTGATACATAAGCAAGACTGCTCTCCCTTCTCCCTGCCCCAGGTTCAGGCACATTTGGGGAGGGGAGTGGGGAGAGAAAACCAGACTAAAGTTATTAGAGAAACAATATACAATGCATCACCTGAAAATTCAGCAAACATGAACTAGGTCATTGGAGCCAAAAATGTATTTTTGAATTTCGGCTCCACAGAAGCATAATAAATAGCCTCTATAGCCTTAATAACTGTCTTGTAAGCAGTTCTGGCTCAGAATCCTATTACACTTTTCCAATTCTTTGCAAGGGAAGTATGGTTAACAGCACAGAAAAAAAAGTTACCACACACACCTCCACACACAAAAAACAAACAACAAACAAACCCAACCAAAACAAAACACAACCAAAAAAACCCCAAAACCACAAATCCAGAACACCTTAACTGAGGTAGAATAATCTGACTCGATGGCAGCTGCAAAGTGACATACTACACATTTTAACATATTTGCTTGTTTCTGTTTCTACTTTGCAATGTTGCATGATTTAACTACACTGAGTTTAAGCATTCAGAAAACATCCCGGAGGTGGTATGTAAGAGAAAGCACTGTTAGATTAATTATAATGAGGTAGTAAAACAGAAGAGAGAATCCATTTACTTGGTAGACAAACAGTAAACACAGCTTTGAGTCATTAGTTGTAGAGGCAGCATCCAAAGCCTGAACAAAATCTAAATCCATGGCTCTTGCCTTATTAGAAATCAGACTTCAATAAGAAGAAAATGAAAGAACTAAATACATTGTTTACTCAGAGATGGTCTAAGAAGCTGAGATACAGTCAGTGTACTGGGTCCATGGGTGAATGAAATGACCTGTAAAAAGAGTGTTAAATATCCTTTTTCCTCTCTTTAACGAATGAATAAAAGTCATAAATATTAAAAGTATACTAAAATTCAGTTACTGATACACAACATTTGACATTCTCAGAGCATTGCTATGGATGTCATCCAAGAATTTAAACAAGACCGATTAGAAATAAGATAGGTATTTACACAGGAAGTCTGAATTGCTAGAAATTAAACTTCCCAGTCTCATTAAAATTTATACTGTAAACCAGGAAATTTCTTTATCAAACAGAACTTACATATAGTCTAACCACCACTTCTGGATTTTAGGCCACTAAAACTGAAGTCAGGGGACCAAAACCAAACAACTTGCCATAGCGGAACATGAAAAACAACTAAAGGTAGTGTGCAAAAATCAAGCAATTTAAGGTGTACTACCCAAACTCCAGCCTGTACATTTTCACATGTTTCCAAAGGGAAATTACACTGAACTAGACACACTAGCCATGACACATAAAAAAAACAATATTACCTTATTAATCTTACAGTGTGTGATAAAAAAATAGGTATTACTAAACTACAGAAGTTACTACAACTAAATTCTAATCTCTGAGGTCCTTATATCCACAGAGAAATTTCTGAAATAAAACGCAGTGGTATTTGTAAATTTCTAGAGCCTGGGGTTGTTTGGGGTTTGGTTTGGGTTTTGTTTGGTTGGTTTTTTGTTTTGTTTTGAGTGGTAGGGGGTTGGTGGTTTTCTTTCCCAGAACTAATGATTGATGGAGAAAAATATCCCGCCTCTTTTGCAATTCAGGAGTATGCGGGTATGGCTCAACCTCAGTTTCTTCCATGAAGAGTTGCAGTGAGAAAGAAAGAAAGAAAGAAAATCTATATGCAGCAATGCATTTTTTAAAAAGGATTCAGGTATAAATGAACAAGTTACATGAACTGTGAATATGAACTTATAAATGAAAAATATAACATACAAATTAAAGTCACTCCAAAATACATACGTCTCTCGGGCAAGTTCATGCAGTACTTCAATAAGTATACACTGTTTGAGCTATATGTGATAAAGACATAATTTACATACAAATCTTTGTTCTCTTTCAGTGAACAGAAATTGTATTTTAAGTGTGTGTGTATATCTACACACACAGACATAATCAGATATGGAGCAGCCAATATCATCTATGATTTTTAGCATAATATTGTCAACACATTAAGTTTGCTATATTGCACTGCACAGAGGAAAGTGGGAAAATTTCAGTAAGGTTTATTCAAATCCCATATGCATTATCAATGTATTTCAATGAAAGAATTTTTAGAATTTGCTTTCAGTTTTGTATTTCAAATAGCATAGCACCCTCTGGTGCATCTACTTGAAAGAAAACAACTAACAATAAACACCAGTCATTGTTACAAAAAAGAGAACATTAAAAAAAGAAAAAGGAAACCCTTAGAAACAAAAACACAAAAGAATTATCAGAAAACAAACTTCTTTTTCATGCTTTCTTATTAAAATCTTTTGTAACTGAGGAAATTTTAAGTGCTGAATAAAAAAAATTTAAAAGAAAGAAAACTGCAGGTGTGCTAATACAGAAGGGTACCAGAAAAAAAATTCTAAAAAAGACAGAAGTTTGAAGCTAATTCTGTGCTCTTAATAATAGGTCATTTTTATTAAAAAATATTCTAAAGTGGAATATTCTTTAAGTAAAAAAAGGTAAATAAGTTAATGAAACAAAATGTTACACGAAGCAACGTATCTGCTCTTGGACTTGCAAGAATGACAATTATTAGGACTACACCTATCCACACACTCAAAACCTGCTAAATTTCACACCCAAATAATCTCTTTTCAAAGTCCAATGAGAAAAGAATTAAAAAAATGACGCTTATACTGCATGGAACAGTTCATACTCTGATATGACATTTTAACAAAACACAAACTCTGATATGACACATCAAACTATTAAATACACCTAGTCACTAGGAAAATAATCTCTTACAAAAGTACATTTTGCTAATCACAGAAGTGGAGATCACCATCTGCTTTAGGCAGCTCTTTTGTAAACCTCTGGAAGACTCAACACAAGGCAAAAGAAATGAAAGTGACACCTGTTTAAATCAGCCATCTGTCTCTAACAAACTAGATTTAGCCAAATCAGTGTATGTACTGATCCTTAAATTTCCAAAATATGGGTACAATAGCATCTGTGAGAAAAGAGAAGTATTGTTATGATTGACAACAAACTGTAGGCAAAATACATAAATAATAAATTTGTGGCTAAAGAAAAAAATTTCTTAACCGTTAGCCTATTCATTTTAAAAGCCTCACTAATTTTTTCAGCCCTAATTCTTAATAAAAAAATAAGCATTTTCATTGATAATTTCAAAACATTCTGCTCTTTTGTTCTAACACATTCATTTGACAAGGAGTTTGATTTTGAAATGGAACTCCCACTACATGCATATTACATTGCCACTGAAAGCTTATTTTTTATTCTGTTTGTATTTGTAGGGCATTCACAACATGTCTTTTCAACTGAAAATTATTTTTAAAAAGTATTTTAATAGTCATGTATTTTTTAAAGCCTATTCATTTTTTAAGCATTCCTCATGACACTTACCTGCAGATGGTAAGCTTTTGGAGACTGCAGGTAAAAATACAACTAATAGAGAATTTTTTAAGAGCAAAGAGAGCCTCTCAAAATAAAGCATGAAAATCAGAAACACTAGCTAGAACACTAAAAAGAACTGCAATGATAAAGCCTTCCTTCTCAATATAAAGTTTAGTAAATGGAAAGAAACTGCAATATTTATTTCTGTAGGCAGTTTTGTGATTAACAAACTACCCTATCAGGCAGGAACAAGAAATGGGATAGGGCTAACAAAGCTGAACCTAATTATCAAATAAAGCACCGTGACTTTGAACTCTTTAATGGCATTGTACCTTTGATTCCCATTTCATTTACCTACACTACATTACTGAAAGGGTTTCTCCACAGTAGCACAATGTAGGTTTAGCTCACTAGTAACACAACAGAGCGTAAAATCCTGACTGGCTCATTTGGATACACTGAAAAACCATTAGGTAGTTACACCACATAAGTCATGAAAACCTACGTGTTAAAAAAAAAAAAAAAATCACAAGCCAACTGATTTTCAAACACTGGTTAGCATCACAAACACCAACTATTTTGTTAGCTGTGGGCATTAGGGAATCAGAATGCATAATGAGGATCTCATCTGTGGTCATTACAGTATCTCAGTGATAATAAGGAGTCAGTACTTTTCTCAGATACCTAAAGTATTATTTTCCAAATTGCAGTCACTGGCTAAAGAAAATGGAGCTAAATAGTACTACAAAGGTTGCTGGTTTTAGACAAAATCATGTGCTTTTAACACAATTTTTAAGACCTGTACGCCTCCTCACAGAGTTAAAACAAAGTTTGTCTCACAGACACGCACGCACTTTCCTTTGCTACCCAGCAGCCTGGATACATGTTCTGCAAAGAGATTTCAACACCCAGGGAACGACCCAATCCTGAGTAGTATTCTGTCCCACTCCAAGAGGACTGCTCAAGAAAGATATGGTGCAGAGCTGACATCTTTTCAACAACAGTAGATGCCAGAAATTATTTAAAAACCAATGAACCAAGAAAATAATAACAAATGCATCAAGATCTAAGCGTGCCATATAACTGATACTACCCTAAAACTCGCACTAAAAATTATTAATGTCTTTAACATATTTGACGGTAGGACCTAGAAAATCAGCATGGAGTGGTTTAATCCTTGAGCAAAATAATAAAATAATGATGACGTAAAGACTTTTGATCATTAGTCAAAATAATTTATTTCCTAAGTCATTGTAGGCCCATGAAATATACATTAAAAAGAAAAGACAGATCTAATGTGCCTTACCTCAAGAAATATTAGTATCAACAATGCACTAACTACTTAGCAGATTTTGTAGTCAATACTCGCTTTAAAAAATTGCCACATTCGTTGGTAGTTCCAATGTGAGACAAAATAAGCATCTTGTAGCTGAAACTGTAATGAGAAATCCTGCATTTTACACAGGGTTCTAAAGATAAAAAAATGGAAAACATGTATATACAATTAAAATGTAGGGTTTAGATTAAAAATGAGAATATAATTTTCTTCTAATTATTATACTAAATAAACAAGTTACCACTTCAAAAGTAAAAAAGCTTGCCAAAACAATACATGATTTGACAAGTCAAAGGAGAGAGTGCAACTAGATATGGAGATGTTAAGAAAATTTCACTGCCATAAAAGATGCCTAAAATTCAGTTCATCCAAAGAATTCAAAAAGTATAATGCAGTATGATTTGACATTACTGACAACACAACTCTTTAGATCCTAATAAGCAGTTACAAAAAGGATGAAGAAAACAAGCATTTGGGATTGAAAATACAAAGCAAACCATACTCATTAATAATACGATTTCTATTACATCTCGAGAGGTAAAAAGCTGCCTCTTCCCTCTTTTCCAAACACACTCTTGGAACACAACAGCAATAGCAAAATCACAGAGACTTTGTTTTAATACTATTTCTTGTTTTCTCCTTTCTTTGATCCTCAGCACTGAAACTTGCAGTCAGCATCTTGAATTGCCATCATTGTGGAGAGTTTAAGGAAACTGAAATGGATTCTCTCCACATGAACGTAACTCGTGCAATACACTAGACCTACACATGCACAGTCCCATACTACACTGGCAGCATGAAAGCACTATTTAAAAAACAATTCCCTGCAAAAGGAGTGCGATAAGAAAAAAACCAACCTGCTACTCCGTGTGTGTATGGGTGGGGGTATGAATAAACAAAAACGCACTTCACAATACAAAGAAAATGCAGACTGCACTAAAATAAACAGCAACACTAATTATGAATAAAAGAAAAAAATTCATACAGAAAGCACCAAAAAAAAAAGAGTAGCTGATATGATCGACGGTAGGAGGCTATCATTAAAAGATACAGCAAGTTCACAAAATCCTGCAACATTTAGTAGTCACATTAAATCAGAACAAGGCCCCTGTACGCTAAAGGGGAAAAACAACCCCTGCTCTTGCTGTGCTACAGGATCCGTCTCCGGCTGCATCTTTCCTCCCAACCTCAACCGGCTTTTTTTCGGCTTTAAAGCCAACAGCCTTCGCCTGCGGCCGATTTCTCCATCTCTCGACCCGTACGATCGAGAGACCCGAGCCGGACGCACACCCACCGCATCCTAGCGATTGTCCCAGAGGTCCCGCAGCATCGCCCAGCCTGTGCTGCCGCTCACCCGCGCGGGGCCGGCCCCGCTCCCCGCTGCCCGCCCCGGCACCCTCGGCCGTGCCCGCACCCCGCTCCCGCCCCCCGCCTCGCTCCCGGGGCCGGGGGAGACCGGGGGGGAGGCCGGGGGTGCCCCGCGCGCCCCGCGAGCACGGGAGAGCCGCGAGGGCGCATCCCGGGCCTGGATGCCGCGCGGAGGAGGACGAGGAGGAACAGAAGGGAGGGCCGGGGAGCGCCCGCCGAGCGCATTCACCTGTGCCGGGGCGGGCTGCGGCGGCGCTCCCGCTGTCGCTGCTGGTGCTGGCGGCGGCTGCGGTTGTTGTTGTTGTTGTGGTGGTGGTGGGTGACGGTGAGGCGGGGGGTGCGGAGCAGCGGCAGGAGGAGGAGGAGCAGGAGCGGGCGCGGAGCGGCTGTTGTTGATGGGTAACAGTCGCCAGGACTACGGTGACTATGGCGCTCGACTCACAAGGCAACGGTTGCTATAACTCACAAAAGGGAGAGCGGGCGCGGAGGGAGGGACCGGCAGGCGGACGGAGGGAGGCGGGGGCGGCGGCGCGGCCGCGCGCCCCGGAAGGGGCGGAGCCTGCGGTAACGGCCGGCGCGCGCGGGCGTGGGCGATAACCCCCCCCCTCCCGCCCGCTCCCGCCCGGCCCGGGGCGCGCGCCCACCCGGCTCTGTGCCCGCGCGGGGGTGCGCGCGCGGGAGTGCGGAGGGAGGGCAGAGGGGAGCGCAGCGGCGGCGCGAGGCCCGCGCGGGGGGCGGGGCCGCGCGGGGGCCACTGACGCCACTTCCGGTGGAGGCCCGGCGGGAGGAGCCCGGCGGCGCAGTCCCGCCCGCCCCAAGATGGCGGAGGTATCTACGCTCCCTCTCCGCCTGCGGGCCCGTGCTGCCATCTTCCCGGGGCGAGAGGAGGAGGAGGAGGGCGAAGGGGAGGGGGGCCGGGAACGGGTCGCCAGCGATAGGCGGCGGTGGTGGAAGGGGGAATGCGGCCGCCGCTGGGCCTGTCCCGCCGGTCGCCGGGCTTCTGCGGGGGGCCCAGCTAAGGCCCCGGCGTGCCCAGTGGCCGCTCTCGGCCCACGTGGCCTTTGCGACCTGAGTGCGGGCGATGGGGCCGCGGGTGCCCTGCTGGCACAGAGTCACAGGATCAACTGGGTTGGGAAAGACGTCTGAGATCACCGAGTCCGACCTGTTACCGAACACCACCGTGTTAATTAGACCATGGCGCTGAGTGCCACATCCAGTCTTTATTTAAACACCGCCAGGGAGGTTACCGCTTAGGTGTGGTAGCCGACTGCGTTCCTGACAGGCTGTGTCTGCTTGTTCTAGGTGTATACAGAATTTTCAGGGTTGAGAGGGACCTCTGGAGATCACCTAGTCCAACCCCTCTGCCAAGGAAGTGTCACCTAGAGCAGGTGACACAGGAACACGTCTGGGTGGGTTTTGAATGTCACTAGAGAGGGAGACTGTACAACCTCCCTGGGCAGCCTGTTCCAGAACTCTGCCACCCTCAATGTATACATTAAGAAATTCTTGCCTATGTTGAGGTGAAGTATTCTTGGGGGATAGGAGACCTTGAGGCTGTTTGTGTACACAGTGCCCACACATCTAGTGGCCACAGCTTTATATCTCTAGTCCCAGTGCATCCCTGTCTGCAACCCTTTACTACGCAGCAAAGTATCTCTGAAGCTCTATACACAGCTGCTGCAGTCAGTGCAGCTAGTAATGCTTGCCTGTAATCCATGTAAACCATGGCATTCCCTCGTGACCGTTCCTTGTGTACTGGTCTGTATCCTCAAATATTCCACCAACACGTTTTACCAGTCTTGACATCTTTGACATACAAGAACCTGACATTTGTGTGGCGTGCCCTGCAACCACCCCACTTCACCTGTCCCTACAGGAACAAACTGAAATTGCTTTTATATACCACAGAAGCATTTTCAAAACGTTGATCGATTTACTCTGATTTCCAGGACCCTGTGTAACCATTATAGCTGTAAAAACTATTTACTAGAAAATATTGAGAAAATATTAAAGTATATAGGAACAACGGCTTAACTGACAGAGATTTAAGTTTATAACACAACAATCTTGAATTAATAAAACTTGCATCACTAGCCTTTTCAATCAGAAGCATTAAAATGGGACACAGGTATGAACAATCTAATAACAATACATAGCAATGCATTTAATTGATTTGATAGTAAAAGATACTTTTATAAGCATCTTTCATTCTATCTATCCAGCAAATATGGGTACGTTTATTTAGCTGGTATTCTAGTACATGGAAATGTTTGAGGATTTGTGTTTTCATTGAATTTTAAATTTCATATGAACAAGGTAAAAGACCTAAAAGGGTAGTTTTACCAGAAAAATTACCAGAGTGATGTGACCCAGTTCCCTGGTTAAAGCTTTAGCAACATTCATGTCATCCATGTTGGTAAAGAAAGCATTGACTTAAAGTGTTTTACTTCTGGATGTCTTTTCTGTTGTGTCAGTTGTCACTTGCATGGTTACATTCTTGGCAACATGAGCAGGGTGAGCTGTGGTGAATGCCATAAAGTTGGAGGATAAAACCACTGGGCGGTTAATTTTTTTACTCAAATCATGAAACTTATGTGTCTGTATGTGTGGAAAGAGCAAATCAAGGTCTTGGCAGAAAAAAGAATTGGCATCATATGCAGGAATTTCTACTGCAGTTTCTGATGTTGAGAATGGTAGTGGAAGAAAGACTACTCCAATGGATAACTTTTTTTCTGATACTGGATTTATAATGCTTTAAGTTTTTGTTTTTCAACAGTTATATGGATATTTCTTAAAAAGTCATAATTAGCTGTCTAGTAATTTCATACATTTTCCTTTTTTAAATTTATTTTGTTAGGTCCACTTCATAGGTTGCTTGCATTTCCCAGTGGTTTTTAGATACACTCTGTCATTTGTAGCATATCTGAAATATAACATAATGCATTCCTGTCAGCCATGTTGTACAGAACACAGTAGCTATATATCTTATGAAACAGTACGAAAGACAACACAAAATACTGAAGTAAAGTGTGTGAAAACAATCAAACTGATTGGGTACATCAAATCCAGTATTTTTACTGGTCCAGATGGTATAAGTTAATGCCTAGAGAAGTACAAGAGCAAGCATATATGTGCATTTTACTTGTTTAACTTTGCCACCCTATGACCATTTTCAGCTTACTGATTTTCTGAACCGTGCATGATTAGTCTTTTTTTGTAAACATCAGAGAATCTTTTCCAAGAATTTGTCCAAGCACACCGTAAACATATGTATAAATATCATTTTTTGCAGCATCTTTCACAAAATCTTTTGTCAAGAAGACCCAAGTGTCTGGCAGATTTTATACAAAGAAACAAGCCCTTTTGCATTCTTGGAAGTATAGTCCCATTAATTTCTGTGATTTTCATTCCTATGAGTGCTCATAATGAGAGGGAAAAAGGCAAAGGAGATATGTACAGATGTTGATGTTAAGGGATAGGCAACTTAGTGCAGATCAGACGCTGTCTGATTGCTTGCCGTGGTTCTTTTGGATACTGTAGTAAATGCACAAATGACCAAACAGTTCTACTTAGGTCAGTTGTTTATTACTTATCTAATGGGTAAATACTAGTACACAAAACAGTCTTACACTTAGGCTATCTTATAGCCGTAACAAGTCATTCACTGGTGTCTTGAGTATTTTTTACTTATCCCCTTTATGGTGTGGATGTCCCCTCTTAACTGATGATCTGCATATCTGTAGTCCAGCTATATGTGGTACCTGTTCTCCAAATGCCTACTGATATTTGGGTGTTGTTTACGGTTAGGTGAAGTTGGCTTGGTCCGTTGACTAGGGTCAGTCCCTTGCTGTTTGCATGAATAGTATCTGCTTACTATGTTGGCTTTTCTTCTTCAGTTACCATCCCAGAGTATCATTGAATCATGGAGTCATAAAATAGTTTGAGTTGGAAAGGGCCTTCAAATGTCACCCAGTCCAGCCCCCTTACAGAGAGCAGGGACATTTCCAACCAGATCAAGTTACCCAGATCCCTGTCCCACCTGACCTTGAATAGTTCCAGGGATGAGGCATCCATTACTACTCTGGGAAACTTGTGCCAGTGTTTTACCACTCTCATTGTAAAAAATTTCTTCCTTATATCTAGTCTGGATCTACCCTTTATAAGCTTATCCTATCACTACAGGCCCTACTAAAAAGTGTGTGTTAATCTTTCTTGTAAGCCCCCTTTAAGTACTAAAAGGCTGCATTAAGATCTACAAAGAGCCTTTTCTTGTCCAGGCTGTTCAACTCCAACTCTCTCGGCCTTTCCTCATAGCAGAGGGGCTCCAGCCCTAATCCTTGTGGCCCTCCTCTGGACCTGCTCCAACAAGTCCATGTCTTTCCCGTACTGAGGATTCCGGAGCTAGATGTGGTGCTCCAGGTAGAGTGTCACCAGAGCAGGGCAGAGAGGTACAGTCACTCATTCAGGAATACACACTCTATCTATCTGTACGAGACAGTTGAGGAACTGAGATGCCTTTTCTTCTGCTAACTCAACTACCTGTGCAGTCTGCATGTTTGGCCTTGGGGATGGGAACAGATGGCTGCACTGCTTTGCTGGGCAGGAGGTGCAGTAGTGCATGCATTTCGTGGTTGCCTAGGCCTTCTGTTATGTGAACAGTAGTGCTATGCTGCTTTGGAAGGCCTGGGTTCCGCTGAAGATAAGTTTATATCTTTTCCGCATAGAAAATACTTTATTTTCTTAATTTATATTCTTAAAAATATTATTTATTGTGTTTATACTTTACCCTAGATGCTGGTTGTCTCATCAGTTGTTGATGAGACAGATTGGGTATTGTCTATTGTCAGGGGGTTTCCATGTGAACTGTTCGCCTCTCTCTTGTACTATCATTAGTATTGTCGCTCTTAACTGTTTGCTTTCTTATCTCATTGCTATTTCCAGTAAATTGTACTCATCTCAACCTGTGATCTTTACCTTTTGTGGCTCCAGTTCTCCTCTCCAACCACCTGCAGGAGGAGGAGAAGGGGGAGCGAGTGAGGAGCAGCCTGGTTTGGAGAGTCTCATTGGGAGCACTAAACTGGGGACTACCATTCCTAAACGACAACAGCTGTACGTAATGAGAGCTGTTATGTCTACCTCTGTGCTTGTTATGCACTGGAGGATTTAAGGGGCTGCAGCCTGATCACTGGGTTGAGTATCTTGCATCCACATTAGCAACTGAAACATATTATGTGCACTCATGGAATCCATCTTCCAGTTTGGTTACATTAGAAAGTGCGTTGCAAAGATGGCGTTGTGAAGAGAGTCGAAGCATGATAAGTGAGGGCAGTAGATTTGCCTTGATAATACACTGTTGATATGCACCAAAATGCTGTCCAAAGACAACTCTGAAGCTTGACCCGTTAATCACTATTTTCAGTATAACAGGAACTCAGAGCAAAAAAAGAGGGTTTATCATCTCTGGAAGAAGGAACAGGCAACTCAGGAAGAGTGCAAGGATCTCATTAGGTCATGTTGAGAGAAAATTAGAAAGGAAAAGCTCAACTGGAACTCAATCTGGCTGCCACTGTGAAAGACAATGAAAAGTGGTTTTATAAATGCATCAACAATGAAAGGAGGGCCAAGGAAAATCTCCATCCGTTATTGAACACAGAGGGGAACACTGTCACTGTGAAGATGAAGAAAAGGCTGAGGTACTTAATGTCTTCTTTGTCTCAGTTTTTAACAGTAAGACTGGTTATGCTCAGGAAAACCAGTCTCGTGAGCTGTTAGACAGGCACAGGGAGCAGAATAGATTCCCTGCAATGCAGGAGCAAGTAATTAATGGCTTGCTGAGCCATTTAGACATTCAGAAGTCTATGAGACTGGATGGGGTTCACCCAAGGGTACTGAGGGAGTTGGAAAAAGAGCTCACCAAGATGCTTTCCATAATTTATCACCAGTCCTAGCTAACTGGGGAGGTCCCAAAGGACTGGAGGTTGACCAATGTGGTGCTCATCTGTGAGAAGGATCTGAAGGAGGATCCAGAAGACTACAGGCCTGCCAGCCTGACCTTGGTGCCAGGGAAGGTTATGGAACAGAGTATCTTGAGCGTGACCACACAGCATACGCAGGAAACTGGGGCATCAGACCCAGCCAGCAGGGGTTTATGAAAGGCAGATCCTGCTTCACCAACCTGATCTCCTTCTGCGACAAGGTGACCTGCCTAATGCATGCAGGAATGGCTGTGGATGTTGTCTACCTGGACTTCAGCAAAGCCTTTGATACTGTCTCCCGTGGCATTCTGGAAAAGCTGGCAGCCCATAGCTTGGACAGGTGCACTCTGTGCTGGTTTAAGGACTGACTGGATGGTTAGGCCCAGAGAGGGGTATTGAATGGTGTCATATCCAGCTGGTGACCTGCCACCAGTGGTGTTCCCCAGGGCTTGGTTTTGGGGCCAGTTGTGTTTAGTATCTTTATTGATCTGAATGAGAGGATTGAGTGTACGGTTGCCAAGTTTGTGGACGACACCAAGTTGTGGGGTAGTGTTGATCTGCTGGAGGGTAGGAAGGCTCTGCAGAGGGATCTGGACAGGCTGGATCAATGGGCTGAAGCCAATGGTGTGAGGTTCAGTAAGGCAAAGTGCTGAGTCCTGGCCTTGGATCACAACCCCAGGCAGTGCTACAGGCTGGAGGAAGAGTGGCTGGAAAGCTGCCCAGTGGAAAAGGACCTGGGTATGCTGTTTGACAGTGGCTAAACATGAGCCAACCATTTGCCCAGGTGGCCAAGAAGGCCAGTGGCATCCTGGCTTGTATTAGGCAGCAAGACAAGGGCAGTCATTGTCCCTCTGTACTCGACACTGGTGAGGCCACACCTCAAGTCCAGTTCTGGGCCCCTCAATTCAGGAAGGACATTGAGATGCTGGAGCAAGTCGAGAGAAGGACAGTGGAGCTGTGGAAGGGTCTAGAGGGTAAGTCATATGAGGAACGACTGAGGGAGCTGGGGCTGTTTATCTGAGGGGAGACCTCATCACTCTCTACAACTACCTGAAAGGAGGTCATAGCAAGGTGGTTGCCTCTTTTCCCAGGCAAATAATGACAGGGCAAGAGGACATCATAGCCTCAAGCTGCACCAGGGGACGTTCAGGCTTGACATCAGTAGGAATTTCTTCACGGAAAGGGTTGCTGACTATTGGACTGGGCTGCCCATGGAGGTGGTGGAATCACCATTCCTGGAGGTGTGTTCAAGAAACAACTAGACATGGCACTAAGTGCCACAGTCTAATTGATAAGGTGGTGATTGGTCAAAGGTTGGACTCGATGATCTTAGAGGTCTTTTCCAACCTAAACAATTCTGTGCTTCTGTGATTTAATGTTTCTTAGAGTTTGGCTACACTGCATGTGTAATAAACAAGTATCATATACAGAAATATCAGTAATTATTTTTAAAATTATATTAAGATATGTTCCTAGAGCAGCTTTCCTATATCATCATGGCTAGGCTTCGTGAACGAAGATTTGGGAAGGCTCTATCCACATTTGTTACAGGCACGCTGGTGGCTTATGAGGCCAATACGAGACAGACATGTCCGATTGCAAAAGGCACAGCAGAAAGACTCCTTAGATGGTGTATTCCGCAAGACACGGTTCTTTCTGCGTTGCCTTTTCTCCTCGAGAGTGATCCTGCGTGCGTTCTCAAAGGAGACAGCTGCGTTATAGATGGTGTGTCTCCAGGCCTCGAGCAGCTTTCCTATATAATGGTTATATAATAATCCAGTATAAAAGAAATCTGTTGTTCTTCAGTACTTGAAACAACAAATGTAAAATACACTTTGTAGACATATATTATGCCACATCGTATGTTAAATAAACAAATACAGATTTGTTTGGGTACCATACAAAATCTGAGATTATAGAAGCCACTGAGAATCCACATTTCTTTTTGGAAAATTGCTAAAATTTTCAGCCCTAATCCTGAAAGAAATTCCTTTAATTACTGAATTCAGGGTTTGTAGTTGTTTAACCAGAGTTAGGAGAATTATTTAAACAATTTCTGCATAAATAATTTTGCTCCAACTTTCCAGTGTCAGGGAATGGTGCCTAAATGATGACCTTCCTAAGTGTGTCAATGTCAGAAGTTCCTGAGTCTAAGCATGGGCTTTTGTACAGACACCAGAGAAGGTGTTCAGCTGTCTGGCTGACCACACATGAGGCTTTAAAATTTCTCCCTTATGCTCAAAGATGATGGCAGAAAAGTCTTTGGTTTGGATGGAATTATCTTCTTGATCTGTTCCGATTAAATCAATCCTCTCCAGACAGCGACAAAGGATAATGTAATTAATTGTTACTTTCTGCATTCTTGCGTCTGGCAGAGTTAGTGCAAGTCCTTGCCTTTATCAAAGTGTGGCTGGGCTTTGTAACTGCTGTGAAGACCAAGTGAGCATTGTCCTTTCCAGAAAAGAGAAGTTCAGACACTTGAAGTAGTAAATGAATGTAACTGTACTGGTTGTGAGAACGGTACTGCCTACTCCATGAGCGGGTAATATTTCAGATGAACTTTAAAAATCTAATAGAGACTTTCTCTAATACAAATATCAACCCTGAAGAACATATGCCTAGTAGATCTAATTTAAATTCAGCATATAATTATAAACCAAATCATCCACTTATTTACATAGATTTGGCTTCTTTGTTGAAGTCAAATGGGGATACTTCATCACTAGGCTGGGGTAGAGTAGACCAGTTTAGGGTCTTCTAGTAGACTTGGCTTTGTAAACAACAGCCTTTGTTTGTGATATAATGCTTTGTATATTGAGTCAGTGAGCCAAACACATACAAATTTGCAGTGGGAGTTGTGGTATACAGTCAAGGGCATTGTGGCCTGCCTTTGGTATAAATATGTCCAGTTTTGCGCTACACTTTTTCACCCATTGCAGTGAGCCTAGAGAAAACATTTATTCAAGCCTCTTATGTATATTTTCATTTCTTTCCTAATTTGTACAATCAAATCTGTCAGATTCAAAACCTGTTACATACTAAAGCTTAAAATCTGTTACTATTTTGGGAATTATTTTTTTTCTTCTTGGTAGCATCTAAGATTAAAAGCATGTAAAAAGACTCCAAAAGTGCACGTCCCCCTCTGCACAGGCACACAGGCAGAGTTCCATTTACTTGACTGAGGGTCTCTGGAGTTCTCCATTTTCAGAGTCCTGTGATACCTCTCCTGGAGGCTGATCCTACAATCAAACAATGCTGGCTGTGCACATTGGTCATGGTTGCAGGGCTCTGAAATGGAGACATGTCTGTCCTGGCAACAGTGGTCAAGCAGGGTGGGCTGCAAGTGCTGGAAAGGCCTGCCCCAACAGGCTGACTGGGGAACTTGGGCTGCTGGACTGCTTGTTTAAAGCAGCAGGAGGCAGGAAGAGGAGCAGTACTATTTCCAAAAGCTTGATATTCAGGGCAAGTGAGAGTGCTGCCAGAAGTCTACTTCCATAACTTTGGCTCATCAACTGAGGGGTGAAACAAGCTCCAGTTCTTTGAAAGACATGGGTGTGAACTCCTTCCTTGCTAAGAGCATAGCATGAGCTTCCTCAGCAAGGGACCCTGGCTGTACAGTACCAACCATGTGGGTAACAGTGGGCCAGGATAAGGTTCCAGCTACAGAATGGTAGAAGCATCAAAGCTGCCCGGCACCTCTGGAGAGCACATAGTCCCACCCCTGCCCAGAACAAGTCAGCTACAGCAGATTGCTCAGGGCTGTGTGTCCAATCAAGCTGGAGTATTTCCAGGAATGGAGACTTCACAACTTCTCTGAGCAACCTGTTCACAGCCACCCTCACAGAAAAAAAAAATTCTTCTTACGTTTAAATGGAATCTTGGATATTTTGACTTTTGTCCATTGCTGTTTCTGCTGTCACTGCGACCACTGAGAGGAGTCTCGCTCTGTCTTTACTTTGGTCATCAGATATTTATATACATTGATAAGATCTTCCTGAGCTTTCTCTTCTCTAGGCTAGACTCACAGCTCTCTCAGCCTTTCCTTCTATGAGAGGTGCTTTAGTCTCTTAATCATTGTTATCCTTTGCTGGACTTACTCCGGTATGTTCATGTCTCGCTTGTGCTGGAGAGCCCAGGACTGCACTCAGCACTCCAGATGTCTCTCCCCGGAGTCAGCAGAGAGAAAGGATGACATCTCCCTGCCTGCTGGCAAACTCTTCTTCTTGAAGAAAAGGAGGCTGTCAGCCTTTGCTGCAAGTGCATGTTGTTAGCTCGTGGTCTACTCATCCTTCAGGGCCTCCAGGTGTTTTTTTGTCAAAGCTGCTTTCCAGCTGCTCAGTCGTCAACCTGTGGAGGGTTATTTCATTCCAGTTGCAGAATTTGGCATTTTCTTGTAACAATTCTGTTGGCTCGTTTCTCCAGCCTGTTCAGATCTGTCTGTATAGCAACACTCATCTCAGTTTTGTATTATCTGCAATTTTGCTAAGGTGGCAGTCTTGTCCCACCACTTCTAGGTGCTTAATGAAATTGTTAAACTGGACTCAGTCTCAATCCCTGAAGCATACCAGTAGTGACCACCCCACACCAGTTGGTGTTTGTGTGAGTGACCAAAACCCTTTGAGCCTGGCAGTTCAGCCAGTTTTCAATCCACCTTCATTTTTGTAGTCCATGTTTTATCAGTTTGTTGGAGGGTGTTACAGATGACAATGTCAAAACCCTTGCTGAAGTTGAGATAAACAACAGCCACTATTTTCCACTAATCCACTGAGCCAGTCATTTCCTGTTTGGTTATCAGGTTGGTCACACATAATCTAGGATTCATAAATCTATGCTGACTACTCCCAATCACCTTCATTTCCTTAAAATGTCTGGAAACGGTGTTCTGGATTACTTGCTCCAGTTACCTACTGGGATTGATGTGAGAATGATTAATCTGTAATTTTCTGGATCCTCCTTTGTGCCTTTCTTGAAGCTGTGGATGGCATTTGCTTTTTGCCAGTCTTCAGGAACCTCTTCAAGTTGCAGTGACATTTCAAAATTACTTGAGAGTGGCCTCACAAGGGCCAACTCTCTCAGCACTCTTGTGCAACCTATCAGATCTTGTGAATGTGTGAATGCCCAGTCTTGCTTGAAAGTTCTCTAATCTGATCCTCCTCCACGAAGGATAAATATTCTTTCCCCTGGTCTTTCCCGCTGGTCTTAGTGACCTGAGACTGCTTTATCTATCTCTAAAGACTGAGATGAAGAAAGTATAGACTACTTGGGCCTTCCCCATCTCCCTTACTTCTTGCTCCCTGACCATTCAGCAGTAGGCCCAGATTTTCCCTCGCCTTCCTTTTTCCAAAGATGTATCTGTAGAAAGCTTTCTTTTTGTCCCCATATCCCTCACCAGAGTCAACTTTCCTAACCCTTCATAAATGCCTCTTCAAACATTAGGGTTTGCCCACTTATTCTTAGCCATCAGCACCCAGCCACCTCATCATCCATCCCAAGGCAGAGAGCCATCCCAATGCAGGCATTGGGACCCAGGCATCCCTATTGCTCTCTCACATAAGAGATATCACCTCCTCACCTTCCCAACCTGAATTCCACAGACCCCTGCATCTGCCCATTGCAGCACTCCAGTTGTGTGACCTATCCTGACATTCTCTCTGATCACCAAATCTCGTTTCAGGCCTTCATGTTATTCCATATTGGTGCTTTTAAGCATTAAGTAAATGTTGCTCTTATGATGACTGACATATTTTCTCAGTCTTTGTGAATCATAGAAATCTTATTGCACTTCAGTACTTGGACCATATTTCACAAGAATCTAAATAAAATATATGTGGTAAGAATGCAGTCTTACTTTACATTGCTTTTAAGAAAAATCAGGGGTATAATTTCTGAATTTAGATATCCCTGCTACAGAATTTCATGTAAGGTTTTAGATAAATGCATTTTTAAATGACCATGATTAAGTGGATGTATCACAAATTAGAAGTTATTTCAAGTAACTGTAGCATGTTTTATTTTTTATTTTTGGCAAGATGTAGGGGGAACAGTAAGATCTAGATTGTGTAAGTTGCGCAGTGCCAACTTCAGTGTCTATTCAAATACAATATTATCATCCAAAGGAGTACAAACACAGTTTTTGAAGACAGGAGAACAGAAACATGAAGAAGTGTGAAGATTTTTTCGGGATCACACACTGAACCAATGGAAGATAAAAAAATTTGGATCTTTGTACTCTGCACCTTGGTACAAATATTTTACTTCACTGTAACTACAATTATTACACAAGTTCGTAAGTCGCAACTTAAAAGCAGGAATTTCATGGCACTGTTATTGTCTCTATGCCCATTCACAGAGTACAATCTGCAAGTTTTATTCAGTGGCTGCAGAAAGACAAGAAGCAATTTTAGCATGCAGTGCAAAAAGTATACTCTCATAGTCTCACTGTGGGCAGAAGGGAAAGAATTTGGCTAAGATTGTGTGTAGGTCTTGTCCAGGCAATGGAAAGGGAGTTCTGGTGGAAGGACAGTTGTTTTCAGGTCAATACCCCTAGGAACATGATTGTTGCAAAAGTGACTATACAGTATCTACCAAAAGTAGAAGATGGGTCCTGGCATGCTTATCTTAAGCTGCCCATGAAGCTCACAGGAGGGATTTGCTGTCCCTGATGAAGGCCAAAACCCATGCAGGTGTCAGCCTACCCACAGTTCATAGTGTCGTGCTCCAGCCTTTCATCCTGGTAAAGCAACAACATAGAAACAACATGGAATCACGCAGTCATTTAATTTGGAAAAGACCTCTAAGATCATCAAGTGTGACCATTAAATTACACTGTCAAGTCTACCACTAAACTTGTCCCTAAGTACCACATCTACACACCTTCTAAATCCCTCCAGAGATGGTGACTCAACAACTTCCCTGGACAACCTGTTCCAATGCTTTGTAACCCTTTTGGTGAAGAATTTTTTCCAGTCTTTTATGGCAGTAGTTAGATTAAGTTCTAGTTGGTCTTTGGCCCTTTTAATTTTCTCCCCGCATAACCTCACAACATCCTTGTAGTCTTCCTGATTTGCCTGCCCCTTCTTCCATAGGTCATAAACTCTCCTGTTTTTTCCTGAGTTCCAGACAAAGCTCTCTGTTCAGCCAGGCCAGTCTTCTTCCCCAGTGGCTCATCTTTTGGCCCACAGGGACAGCCTGCTTCTTTAGGATTTCCTTCTTGAAGAATGTACAGCCTTCCTGGACACCTTTGCCTTTCAGGACTCCCTCACAAGGGAGTCTGTCAATCAGTGTCCTGAATATGCCAAAGTCTGCCCTCTGGAATTCCAAAGTCACAATTCTGCTGAGGCCCATTCTTATTTCTGTGAGAATCAAAAACTGTCATTTCATGATTGCTATGCCCTAGGCAGCCTCCAACCATCACATCACCCACCAATCTTTCTTGGTTTACAAACAACAGTGCCAGCAAATGCCTTCCCTAGTTTGCTCACTCGCTGTTGTGTCAAGACATTCCCTGCCACACACTCCAGGAACCTCGTAGGCTGTTGTATTTTCATCAGACATCTGGTAAGTTTAAGTCCCTGGTAAGAACAGCTTGTGAGACTTCTCCCAGCTGTTTACAGAATATTTTATCTGCCTCTTCACCTTGGTTGTGTGGTCTGTAATAGACTCCCACCAGGATATCTGCTCTGTCATCTTCCCTGAGTCTTACCTATAAACACTCAACTCTATCATCACGATTATTAAGCACTAGATGATCAAAACACTCCCTAACACACAGGGTTACATCATCTCCTCTTCTTCCTTGCCTATGCCATCTGATGAGTTTATAGCCATCCACTGCATCAGTGCAGTTGTGCAAGTCATGCCACCGTGATTTTGTAATGTGTGCTATATAATAGTATTCCTGCTGCACAATGGCTTCCATTTCCTCCTGTTTCTTGCCCATCCTGTGTGCATTGGCATGCATGCACTTCAGCTGGGATATTGATTTCTGGTGGGAGAAGCCCTAATCCTTATGTCACCATTCTCAGGCACGTCTGTGGTTCCTCAGGCACATCTGCAGTTCAGTAGTCCTCACATCTTTGCTACTGCATGATTTCCATCCCCATCTCTACAGAGACAGCAGAGTGAGGGACCTTGCTAGAATACCATCCCTCAGACAGTGGCATGCTGCCACCAGTCTTATCTCCGGCAGGCCTGGTTTTATCCCTTTTCCCTTCAAATCTAGTCTAAAGATCTCTTAATGAGTCCTATTAACTCCTGTGCAAACTCCTTTTCCTCCTTTAAGGCAGGTGCACCCTGTCTGTTGCCAGCAAGCCTGATTTGCTGTAAACTAACCCATGATCAAAGAGCCCAAAATTTTACCGGTGACACCAAGCTCAGAACCAGGTATTGTTCTGCTGATCTTCCTGTTTCTTTTCTCATCATTCCCTCACTACTGGCAGGACAGAAGAGAATACCAGCTATGTTCCTGATCCCTTAATCAGTCATCCTGGTCTCTTGTTTCGCTTGGACAGAGACCAGCAGAGCTGTGAGGCACTTGACTGATTCCCCTTGCTCGCCATTACTAATTGGGTATTAGAGAGCAAAATCCTGAGAGGGGAAGAAAAAGCAACATGAAGGTACCAGTTTCTGTAAATCAGAACGAAGAGGACTGTAAAAGGAGGGAGATAATATGTCCTAAAAGAAGGCCAAAAGGCAGACAGAAAGAAATAATCTCAGCAGCAGCAGCTGAGGATTTTGGCAGACAAAATACCTGCTTTTTTTAGCAGGTTCAAGGATAGTAAAAGAAGAAATAAAATACCAACATTGTTAAATGTCACATGTTTTTTTTTTTTGTCTATCGTAGCTTGTTATCCTTTGCCTCTTTTGATACGTCATGCTATTTTGCTGTGTTATGCAAACAGCAAAAACACTTAATGATTGTAAGTGATGGGATGTGGAGGTGTCCCTCTATCCCTGCCCTCACCTTTTGTATGTAAAGAATTTGGTATAATAGATGAACTACTGACACAACTGTAAGTTTAAAATTTAAGTTTGATTCTGGCATTTCTGGGATTCTAAGCATAACTTCACAAATTTAATATTCTTTCAACCTGTTTTTTTTTTAGGGAATGTCAGAAAAATCAGCATTAGAGATAATTCTATTGTTATGTATATTCTAATACACATCTAATGCAGACCATTAGACTTTCTTTAACTTTTATACTATGTACTTCTCTGTCTGCAAACCCAAAGAGCAAGGAGGTTGCTTTCAGAAAAATTTTGCTTACTTTTTTATTCTTTTTCAGTAGTTGGAGGAGTGGGTTTCTAGAACAAAACTACTGTAAAATTATATCTTAATTCTAATATGTACTTTCTTATAAATGTAAGGTATCATATTTTTAATACTAGAGCATTTTATTTTTACAAGTTCTCAGTCAATAATGCTTCCTGTATAATTACTTGGCTTTTTTTCCCCCTTCTCACTCATTTTTTTTGGGGGGAGGGTGAATTCCTTGGAGATCTTGGGATTATTTCAGCCCTATTTTTTATTTCACATTTTGTATTTTTTTAATATAATATATGATGCAAAATCAATGGTATTCTATTGGATTTTTCCCTCAATATATATTGCACTTTTCTTGTCTGGGTTCAAATAGATTTAATCAAAACATGAAAAGTAATTTTACTGGTGTTGGCCCTTTTGATTGTCTCTAGGCTCTATGGTTATGAAATCCATGAAGTTATTAGTTTACTTAGCAAGATAGTTAATTTCAAAGTTTGATCTTTCCACTTTACACAAAATAAAGTTCCCATTTATGCTAATAATTGAAGTATAACCCTATCAGAAAGCAACTACCTAATATGGCATCTCTTTTATTAGACAAGGACTCTGTATATACAGACAAGACACAGAATTGATGTGAACCCTGAAGATCTCATAAGCAGTATGAGAGACAGAGGAAGAGAAATGAGAGAGAAGGAAAAGCCAACCTTCAGAGATGCCTATAAGCACTGTAGGAGTTCCTGTCCTACTGAGAGAAGAGCCCAGTGATTGTTGCTCCAAAAGAAAAAAAGGATTAAAGGAAGAGCCTGAGGTTTTGCAGTGTTTGCTTGTTTTTATGCCTCAAGAAGAAGCAAATGTCTTAGGGGCCAGCTTGGGATGCATTTAACCTTTGCAGAAGGTAGCGTGCCAGGCATTGACTTTCTCCTCTACCCTTTGGCTTTCTGTTCATTCTGGCATGTATTTATGCCTTCTTAGGAAAGATTTTGACAGTAGCGACTAAAACATGAGTGACTGCAATGGTAGGAGGCAGAGGCTGAGTAGCATTTAAGAACTACCAGAAATAATTAAAAGCAGAAGAGGAAAGTACCTGTGTGGTGCTGGGGGGCTAAGCCGATACACTGTGGATGCTGTTATTATTGACGTCTGCTAGTTTAGTGTTGTTTTCTTAGCCCTGTCCTTTACTGCCCAAATAAGTCTGCCTGGCAGTGCCTGGAAGTAAAAAAGTTGCACTGAGATTTTGAATGCTGGAAGTAGCCTGAATAGTCTTTTTTTTTCTTTTTTTTTCTGTGGGATGGGTTTGTGACAGTCATTCTCTACAATGACTGCAACCTGGCTCACAAGTTCTTTTCTAACTTTTGGTCATTTTAGAAACACTAAAGAAAGAACAGGGAAGCCAGCTTGGCACTTTTAGCTTCAAAGCCTCCCCAGGGGACTCTAATATTGTCTCAAAAGTCATTCTGAGATTTGAAAGTGAATTTTCAAATATGAGAAAATTGGAGTTCTTAGATCAATCCCAAGCAAACTAAGCATAAAACTGTCAAGCTTTCTGTACCAAACTTCCGTTGCATATGAAGATTTAATTCTGGAAAACTGCCCTTAAGGATGCCGGTGGTTTCTGCCAGTCCTGCCTCTGCTGTTTCTAAAACATTGAAAAGCTCACCCCTTCCCACCTCAACTCGGACTGTAACGTCTCTGTGCAGGTTAGGAAGGAAATAATTGATCTAATTTTCTGTTATTTTAAAATATTTATGTGTATGCAACCAGCAAGTGTCAGTACTATATAGACACTAAGGAAATGATAGAGCTGAACACCAGTTAGTGCCATGCAGGGAGAGTGTAAGGAAGCATTTTGAGTTATTCTAGTTGCAATTTTGCCAAGTTGTCAGTTTCCCGAAAAAGCTGGGCAAAGAAATACTCAAATGACAGAGCAGGGAAAAAGTCAAAACAAGTAGGTTACTAATGGCTTTTTTAGTCTCCAAAAATGGATGTACAGATTCTGCTGTGCCCCCTGCTGGGAGAAATTATAGTCAGTCCTGACTCTTCCCATTTCCCAGGACCAGAAGCTATGAAGCACCAGTTGCCTGGCAGGTTGGTGATTATACAGCCCTACAGCCCCGTGTTTGTCCCTAATAGCTGCATTTATAGGACCTAGAGTAAAAAAATTATATGCCAGTCTTATGAGGTAAAAATAACTAGTGGTAGAATGTTTAAGAGACTTCCAGCAAAACTATGTAGGAAACTAAACTTCAGTAGTCCTGATGCTGCTAGAACAATTTTATCTATTTTTACCTTTGGAAAGCTAATGTAGGAAGAAATATTTAGCAGCATGACAATGTATCATCATGTTTTCCTTAATAGGTCTACCAGTCAGAAGGTGTCTACTGGAGAAGAACATTAATTTAGTAGTAGTATTTCCACTTTCAGAGGAGTAAAAGCATGTCACAAACTGCAGAGAAAAAGTTAAATGAAAGAAACAAATGTTAAGAAAATGCTTTTTCAGTCTTATCCCTATAATGGCATTTGTGGGTGTTGATTTAAAAAAATAATACTGCCAAACTAGCCAAGTGAAAATAACTAGTCAGTACTCCCAGAAAAGACTGGGTTGGAAATTTATAAGATTTTTAAAGAGATTGCACAGTCTCTATTTACCTGGGCAAATATTCTTCCTAAGTCACATGTTCTGTAAAATAGAATGTTCCAAAGTTCAAAATCCAGCCTTAAATAAATGTGAGATATATCCTATAGTTGCTGAAGGAAAATCTTTTAATCCCCAGCCTTTTCAAGACAAAGAACCTGACTTTTCATCCTCCTAAATATGATTAATGTCTTGCAACATTTTACTTGGTGTTGCCTCTAATTTCTTTGCAGTCTATTCTTCTTTGTACCTCTATATCTCATTTACTTACCTTTTCTTCTCACTTCATGCTCCCAGTGTACATTTTTCCAATGTTTCTTTTGGTTCTCACACCTTCTATCTCTTAGCACCATTTCACAGTGCTCTGTTCAGATCCTCTGTCTTCCCCATACACAGGTAACTCTGGTCTTCATTTTGAAAAGAAAGAAAAAGAAAGAAAAGAAAAGAAAAGAAAAGAAAAGAAAAGAAAAGAAAAGAAAAGAAAAGAAAAGAAAAGAAAAGAAAAGAAAAGAAAAGAAAAGAAAAGAAAAGACCTCAGATACAATTTTTAATAATGCCTGTTTACTGAAAATTCAACTCTGCACTAATTTAACACACATAAATGTTTATGGAAATTCTGACTCGGTAAGAAATGCTTTGCTTTTAAGCTAGCAGAGGAATATCAGGATATCAAAGCTCAAAGGCTGCTGATGTAATGTATCAACTAAACTTGCGATAGTTTAATTAATTAATATATGTAACCTGGATGGGGTTTTTTTTGCAGTCTGAATTTTCAGTTGAACTGTACTAGCTTACAAGTACTAATTTTAAAGAAAAAGTGTTTATCCAGTTGACTTCATCCCTGCAGAAAGTAATGGAAATGCATGGATATTTGGGTAGGGAAAAGGAGACTGCTGAGCATCACCAGTTACGTGCCGAAATGTACACACCAAGGTTCATCATTAGTGTTAAAATAAACAAATTAGCAAATGGAGCTAAAGAATTTCAATGTCCTGTAAAAAGCTGGAGCCTGTCCAGATGCAAACCATGTGCATTATAATAATAGGGATAATGAAGATTAAAAAAAATATGATGATGATAATAATAATAATAATAGTAACAGTAATAAAAATAATTTTAAATTCAAGTCAAGATGGAACTCAGAAGCATTTAACCATTTGTCTTTAAAGAGAATTACATAAACTGATAGAGGGATGAGACAAATGACAGCATTTTTGTTGAAGTACACCACTAAAATAGTTAAAATAGTTCAGAACAGAAAAAATTACAAAGCATTTTCTACATACTAAAAGACTATATAAATTTACAGTGGCAGAAGCCCTGCTAGGACTCACTAAAGTTTTAATGGTTACCTTAGCACTCGATTTATGTCATCCATTACCAACTGAGCCTGAGCTGGGGATCAACAGGCTGCTTTGGAGCCTGCTGTTCACTCATAGCTAGTTTAAATGCCATTAGCTCCCAAGAAAGGAATATTTTGAGTCACTGCAACAAAACCTGCTGGTATGATTAGTACTGTTACTGCAGTAATACTCAACCACAGTTCTTTTATAGCACTTAAAAGAACTTTGATACAAAGATCTAAAAAAAGCCAAATCATGACCAAAAGGTAAGAGGTAGACAATGCAAAATCAGCTAGCAGTGGGACTACTGTAATTTTATTATTCTTCCAATACACAAATTTAGTTAGACATTTTTTCCCTTAAATTTTAAATTAAGCATGTTTATTTTTCCATTCCTGGGGCAATAGAGGAGATAGTGATATGAAATGACTGAAGGGTGAAGATGGGTGAAGACAGAGGAGATTTTAGATAACCAGCAAAACTTTGCATGTCAGAGTTAAGTAAACAATGAGGTTTCTCACAGGTATTTCCGTTTTTATACAGCAGGGGCTCTGGTGGAGGCCTGAGAGAACTGGGCGGAGAGGGAGCAGATGAAGCTATAATTTACAGCCTTCATGATATATCTACATTGTCCTTGAATACCAAAGGAGCTGAGAAACTTTCACTGGGCAGCCAAAATCCCTCCTTCAAGCAACTCCCTCTGTTTCCCACTGGTGCTTGGAAACAGGAGGACTTGAGCCCTGGTGCTCTTTGCTAGTCACCGCACCCTGTGTCTGATCTTTTCCAATTACTTCTGTGTTACAGTTAGTATTGAATTTATTGTGCTAGGAAACTGTCTGGCTACAGATATGAAATTAATAATGAAATAATTAGGAGAGACATTATTTTATTTCCTTCAAAGTATTCAAAGTATTAAAATGAATGTTAGTTTAGTATTTGAGAAGAAAGGCCACGATTTTATATTAAATAGAGAGTGGCAATTAAAGAACTAGCTGCCACCACTAGCACTACCTGACCTCTACAGTCTTACATGGAGACTGTGAGCTAGCTGGCATCACACCTAGTGAGCTCACATGGCAGAAGAGCTTTGTGACAAAACTGTCATTAGACCTGCACAAACTCAGGCATGCATATTTTCAAGAATGAGAGTGGTCCAACAACCCCAACTGTCTCAACATGTCTTCACAGGGGAGATGCTCAAGCTCACTAATCATCTTCATGTCCCTCTGCACTCTTTTCAGTATGTCCACGTCCTTCTTATGATCGGAGTCCCAGAGCGGGATGCAGCACTGCAGGTGGGATCTCATGAGATCAGAGTTATGGAGCAGAATCCCCTCCCTCGACCTGCTGGCCACATTGCTTTTGATGCAGCCCAGGACATGGTTGACTCTCTGGGATGCCAGTGCACATTGCTGGGTCATGTTGAGCTTTTCATCTACCGACACCCTCAAGTCCATCTCTACAGGGGGCTGCTCTCAGTCCACTTATTGTCCAGACTGTATCTATGTTTGGAATTGCCCCAACTCAGGTGCAGGACCTTGCACTTGGCCTTATTGAACTTAGTAAGATTCACACAGGCCCACTTCTCAAGCTTGTCAAGGTCCCTCTGGGTGGCATCCATTCTTTCTAGAGTATCCAACAGCTTGGTGTTGTCAGCAAACTTGATGAGGGTACACTCAATCCGACTGTCCATGTTGCTGACAAAGTTGTTAAATAATACTCATTGCAGTATGGATCTCTGAGGGTCCCAAGTCATCACTGTTTTCCACCTGGGCATCAGGCTGTTGGCTGCAACTCTCTGAGTGCAGCCACTTCTTTATCCACTGAGCATTCCACCCGTTAAATCCATGTCTCTCCAGTGTAGGAGACAGTGGTAGTGTGGGACAGTATCGAATGCTTTGCACAAGGCGAGAGATTATGTCAGTCATTCTTCCCCCATCCATAAATGCTGTAACCCCATCAGAGAAGGCCACCAAACTGGGCAGGCATGATTTGAACTTCACAAAGCCATGTTGGTTGTCACCAATCACCTCCCTGTCCTCCATATGCCTCAGCATAGTTTCCAGGAGGATCTGCTTCATGATCTTGCCAGGCACCGAGGTGAGAATGACTGGCCTATAGTTCCCCAAGTCTTCATTTTTTATCTTTTTTAAAAATGGGGGTTATAAATGCCTTTTCCAGTCATTGGGAACTTTACCAGTTCAAGTGAAGGAGTATCTCATTTAACCATTACTAATCTCCTTGTTTGGCCTGATAACACCATCACTTTCTCTTGGGACTGCCAGTTTATTTTGTAACTGAGCAAGATCCATCTGTCTTGTGTAAAGAAAGCTAAAGTAGATTGTGGTTTTTTCTCACTCATTAAGTAAACCTAGTAAAGCTCCTTTCATTGCTGGATACCTAGTATTCTAGAATTGTCCTTGAAGTATTTATAGTGATCTTCAATTCTACTCAAAATTTACAGTATCATAATTATCCAAAGTGCTCACAGCACAACACACCATTAGAGCTGTTATTGCTACTTCATGCAACCATTCCCAAACAATACAAAATATAGGAGAGAATTACCTGTAACAGTAACCCACACTAGATACAGGCATGTCTGAAAAAGTGAGTTTTATAAAGTGCAAAAATACTTAACAGGTATCTAGACAATTGATATTTAAGGCCCAAATAATCCACATGGATTAAGTTTCACATATAAGACGTGATAACACTTCTAAGCTTTGTTACAAGGGACCTAAAGGTAAAGTGATAGTTTTCTTGTGCGTTTAATATACTGAGACAGGCATAATTTTTAAAGTATAATCTATAGAATAAGGAACAGTTAAATTTGACACTACTTGCAATCTGTTTGTTTAGCTAAAATCTGTTCTGTCATATCTGTTTATCATGATTTATTGTTACCTCTTCAAAGAGCAGTGATGAAGATACTGAAACTTTCCACTATTCTAATGGTTAAGTCACCAAAGATACAGTATAGTAAATGAAGAAGTGATCTTCAAACATACTCATAGATAATAGGACTTTTAGGAATTTCCATAGCATTTTGGAGGATGTACATATAAAAACTACAATCTAAAACTCCTTTGAGAAATTAACTGGTAGTTTTTTCATTAGTGCAAATTATTCCTAACTACACAATGATTGTAATCTGCTAGATGAAACTTGCTTGGGCCTTCTTTAAAAGTACTGCATCGCACATACCAACTGAAATAATTCAAACCTTTCACAGACCATGCTTGCAGTAAGTGGAAAAAATGTATATTCTTATCTGTCTTTTGCACGGGGCATGAAGATTTAGGTAAAACACATAAGGACAAATTAAATTCCTGACAAAAGTTAATGAATTAATTGCAGGGGAGAGTGAGAAGTATGGCTAAGGTTGTAATACACTATGCTTTCTAGTACATGTAACTTCAAGCTAAAGGAATTTTCATTAAGAATAAATGTTATTTTTCCTCTCTGCTATATTTCCTCTTCTTCCTTCCCCCCACAGTTTATGTTATGATCTCCACTCATGATGATGTTAAAGAAGAGGTAAGAAACTTCTGTGGATAGGAAACTCTATCCCTTTACCTGAAGTGGTTGTAGTAGCAGTAGTAGTAGTAGTCGTAGTAGTAGTAGTAAAAGTAGTAAAACGTTAGTTATAGTGGGATATAAGGAGAAAAAAATTAAGTAAGACATTAGGCTTTATAATAATGCAGTTAACCTAGGCAACTAAAATGGAAATCTCATGGGACTGTTGCCTTCTGCCCATCCTTGCTGCTACCCTGTGATATCAGCATAAAATTTCTCTGAAGTTTTTCAGCTTGATGGTCTTGATCTTACATTACTGCATGATTTTGATCTTATATTCCTATCATATAAAAAATTCTCACAGAAGGAAGGTAAATCAATCTGATATTAAGGAATATCACCCTTGGTTCAGATATTTCTCGTTATGAAATCAAGGCATTTCATTTACACATTTAAAATTGATTTTTGGCAAGGCATCAGTTCTACAGAGGAGTCTTGGCTATTGAACAATAGTGAATAAAGGATTCCACACATTTTCCCATCTGCTTTTCTAATTGTTAAAATAAAAATAACAACTCTGAATGGGAATGAAGTGTTATTTCATACAACATTGGTCCTCGCAACAAACATTTTTGGTGTTGTTAATTTAAAATTTCTCGATCTGAAATCTCCCTCAGTGCTAATGACATCTTGCAAACTTTATTTTCTTGAGATTGGTCTTCAATAATAGAGGTGCTAACTGACAGAAGCTTAAACATGTCCTGTGCCTTTGTATTATCACAGTGTAACAGAGGTGATTGGACCATGTTCCCAGAAGATCCTGTTATTAGCTGATGAGCAGTGGTACCAGGTCCCTCTTCCTCCTGGCAGAAGAACAAACAGAGATGCAGAATACCCTCTGTGTTCTTCTAAATTGCTGCCAGTGTTTGGATTAATAGCTGCAAGGCCATTACTTCAGGATTCTTAGTTCACAGCAATTACACACTTAACAAATAGCCAAGCAACATCTGGAAATGAAAATAAGTATTATTTACAGGCTATCCACGTAAATTAAAAATCAACTAAATAGACTGAAGATGGTATGCCAATAGCCTCAAAGTGTTGTCTTGACCAGTAACCTTGGCCTCTTGATACTTTTCTAGTAACTAGTAGATGTATCAAGATTAAATGGGTAAGAGAAGTTACTTCTCAAAATTGTGTATGCACCAAAATAAAAGCTTTTATCTCCTGGGCTGGAAGGAATGTCAGAGTAGATGTATCAAGATTAAATGGGTAAGAGAAGTTACTTCTCAAAATTGTGTATGCACCAAAATAAAAGCTTTTATCTCCTGGGCTGGAAGGAATGTCAGCTATATAACTAGTCATCTTCTTGATGTTCAGTGAAATCAATGCTGGCTGAAAGAGGCAGGTGCCCTGGCTCTGAGGCATTCATAAGAGAAGTTAAAACACAGGATGATTTAAAAAGATAGTTAAAATAATCTAAAAACAGTGCTCAGTAGCTGTGAGAATGAACATGGAACTGTAGTTCATGAGCATCAATTTTCCTTTCACTGAGGCTAACTATAGGAAAAAGTAAACAAAGCTGTATAGTTTTCATTGTTGTCCTCACCTTCTATTCTTAACAAGGCCAGACAGAGATTGGGGATGGGGTGTGTAATACCTCAAGGTCTTAGAGTCAGGTGAACGGCTAAATGCCACTTTGAGGATAAATATATCAACCATGCACCTCCACGATCCATTAAATACTTGGCTTATTCTCAGAGCTGCTTTCAAGCATCACATATTGTCACCTATTGCTGGGTCCTTATTATAAGTGTCTTTCTTGGTTATTTTAGAAATTACAGAATGAGAAAGGTATCAGGAGACTTGAGCCCAAAGGCACTGCACATGTAACCAGCATAGTGAAATCAAATACCATTCTGTGCATATTTTTGCTCACCACAGCCACAAAAAAACCATTTCCTTGCATTTTGCCCTTTCCATGGAAAAAGAAAGAAGGCTTCAAAGATTTTGACTGGCTAACTTTGTACAGGATATTACATGGAAATATATGTGCTAATCAGCCTTTTTAGGCATATTGGAGAAAAGATTAGAAATTAGGATTGCTGAAGAAGCCCATATGGATATAAAATCAGAAGATGATGTATGTTCTGTGTTCTTTGTAAACATTCAGAAAAGCTGATTTTACTGTGATATCCATGACTCCCAGGGCAGCACTAACTTTTTACTCACAGCCAAAACTACTCATTTTAATGTTAGTGTTTGGTTTGTGGCCTGCCATGTGAAAAAAATGAACCATAGTTACTCAGCAGAGTCAAACTTGAGGATGACAGTTAGAGAAGCCTCCTTGCTATACTTACTCAAGACCTCAGAAATAAAGCAAATAGCAAATTCTTCATATGAAATAAATCACCATTCAGACGTGTCATAAATTTGTGCCATGATTATTCTTCATCTTATATGACTGATTTTTCAGAATTTTTTATACCACATTCATTCTTTCAGTTAATCAGATTCATTGATCTCCCTTTTAAAATAAAGACAATGGATTGATCACAGCCATCATATATGCTGTACAACTTCATGTTGAGAGATGAAGTGGAAGTGCTCTCTAGTAATAAATAGATGATCTGCATATTTATTTCATCAGAGCAATAATGAAAGAAAAAGCTGTCAGCCTGATTGTCATCTGCAAAGATGTACTTCATGTACCTCAGCACTGAAAATTATGAAAATAGACATATTTACATTAGCACTACCTTCAGTCCAAGCATGAATTATAGAGTATTTTACTGTTGTGAACAAGATGCTCTGAAGCAAAGCATAGCATATTTAAATGGTATCATTTAAAATGATACCATTCATCACGACTGGGGGGGGAGGGGGGAAAGAAAGAAACAGCTTGTGCTGACAAACACTGTCAGTTCTGTGTTCTGTCTTCTCCTGCCTTGTGCACTTTGGTAACATGATGTAAAAGCCACATTCTTGCATGTTCATATTTTGTTCAAGTACCATCTGCCAGGGACTGGGAAGAGCTGACTGGGTGCCTGCAAATGCAACTTCTTCTGCAGAGAAGCTTCTCTATTGACTGCAGGAAAGGCAGCTCCACCTACTGACACTTCTGTCTGTCTGCTTTTTAAAGAGTGGAGGGATTACTCAGTAGCAGCATCTAGTCTCATTTCCCAGTGGAAATGCAGTTCCCAAAAAACACTGAGAAGGTATTTCTAAGCTTTAAAACTAGTAGTCCACATTAGGGTATATTTTCTCTCTTAAGATGTCTGAGTCATTCTGTAAATTTAGTTTCTTAAAACATGACTTTCTGATAGTACAAGATCTTACAAAAGCAGTACATTAGGACATTTAAAATGAGATACCGATTTGACTTTAACTGTGATCTGTCCTGACACAGCATAAGGCTATCTGTTCGCTTTTGATCCAGGCATATTTTTCTGTGTTGCAGGTGCTCAAATATTTATCATTGTAACCTCAATCGTATTGTGTCTTTCAAAGCATTTTTTGAGAAACGGCAAACTTTTGTCACCTTTGTTTCTGATGCAACATTACTGCACTTGGTACATCAGGGGTTTTTCTTCGAGACAATACCTAATGCACACTCAACTCCATTGAAAGAAAATACAGTCAACTTGGACAGAATCAGTATCACAACTTGTGAGCAAAACTTGGTCTTGACCTCACAAAGACTGTTTCTGCCTGCTTCAGTACAAGTCAGAGAAACTGAAAGCACACCTTTCAAGTAGCCACATGTGGAAAGGATGAAAATATCTGTTGTGTCATGAAGAGCCTAGGCTGACTGCTGTAATGAGATGTTTGGGTGGAACTGAGAGTGAATGGAGCTTGATCTGAATGCTAATGTAGCTGTAAGGAGGCCTGACCTGATTTCTACTGATTGAGTGGATGGGAAATAAACTTACACAATCTTTATTCTGCTTTTTCTGGGGATGGTAGGGCAGAGGGATACCGGTATTGATATCAAATACACATCCATCCCCAATTCTTAAAAAAAAAAAAAAAAAAAAGAAATTTTATACAACACACTTGTGCCCCCAGATTTCATAGAATTTTGAATAGTTTGGCTTAAGTCACTGACTTAAAAAAGGTAAACTTCTAAGTCAAAACAAGCTTGCCTTGCTGATTTTTGTTGCCTGTGTACTCCCTTTAACTAATTCAGTCTTTCTTTTCAGAGTTTGATTCAAAGGTGAAAATTGGCTTATCAAGCATTAGTGATAAACCCTATACTGGTCAGTCCTGTAACATATCCAGTAGATGGCTAATCAACCAAAAGCAATTCGTAGTCACATATTGATCACAACTTGAAAGAAAACCTTTCTTGCTACAGTGAAGATCTGCAATGGCAGAAACAAGAGAGTATCTCAGTGCCAGATATTGTGATGTAAGTATTAGAGTGCTTGACTGTAAAAAGTAGTATGGAGCGTTTTCCAATAGGATAGTGCCCAGTTCCATGTAGAAAAAAAGTTTTCAGACTGAATCTATATATAGATATCAAAATTGCAAACTGCTCTATAGCTTGAGCACAGGTGCCTGAGAGCTTCACTAGCAGCAGGAAATGTTACTAAATGAGCATTTTCAGTCAATATCTGAAAAATGACAGAGATGACACAGAAACTGACATTTCTCAGATATGAGAAAATGCTGATTTGCCTACATGTAGTGTTTCAGTTGAAGAAGTCATAATTTTAACAGTCAAGAGGTAAATGTGCCAGCACTTCTACCAGAGAGGTATCACAACCATTGTCAGGTTAGCCTGCAAATGGTCCAACTAGGCTGCTGTTGAAAGCAAGGTTTGGAAGAGAACTCCTGTTTCTGAACCTCAGAGGCATAGGTTGTTGCCTCTCCAGAGGCACTCAGCTTGAGCTGAAATAAACCAACTCTGTCTCAGAACCTAGGGTCCTAACTACTCTTTAACACAAGACTCCACTCACCATGGCTCATATTTCTTTGCTGAATAGCTTTATGTGCCTTAGTTCATTATTATGTTGGAATACAACTTAGTAAGTGCTCAGCAAAAGAGGAACTCATTATGGCCCAAGGTCAGAAGTGTTTCAACAATATGAAATTAACACCTAGTATTTCTCTTGTTACCATTTGTTATGCAGATGTAGTTCCATCTCTTTTCAAAGAAAAATTACACATGTTGTAAGTGTAAACCTTTGACAGCTCCCAGAGGCAAAACAATTTGGTCCATTGTTTGTCAGGTGATTAAACACAATCACGTTGAAATTCCTCTGTAATGAAGTTGTATCACCGTGCAATAAATGCATTCAATTGATTAACTGAGTTAAAGCCTTCATTTTCAGAGGAATAAGACAACACTGGCTTTTTTCAATTTTTTAAAGCAGTTTCACAGATGCAAGGCTGATGTTCGGAATAATTCCAGAAGGGATTCAAATCAAGAAACAAGGGAATAAATGAGGGTGCTAGAAAGGAAGATTAGACAGGTAGATTATGCAAAATGATGTAAAAACATGGAGTTAGAGGTGAAAAAAAATTCACTCCTTCACAGAGAAGTCATCTGTGTAAAGTCTGCAAACACTACTGCTCACAACAAAATAAGATTTTTGTGTGTTTTATTAATATTTTTCACCAAGACTTACCAAATTGTGTCACTAGTTTTTGATCAAAACAGACAACTCTCCTGCAGCTCTCTAAAAATTTCCTATTATGTGAATAAAGCATAGGAATAGTAGCACATGCTTTCTGAGACACACTAATCCGTGAAAAATGAATGCCTTCATATTTCTTTCTCATTCAGTTTCTGCCTCATATCTCTTCCAGTTCTTAGACCCTGTCCTCTTTTGTGCAATCTCACTGTTCTATTTCCTCTTCTGTCTTGTGAACGTGAATTTTGCTGTTGACTTATGTTCTGTTTTTATTAAATCACAGTATGATATAGCTTTAGTTACTGTAGGTCCACTAAACCCCAGAAGATACTTGCCCAAAAGAAAATGTGGACTCATTGCTAGGGACTGTAATCAAAATGAGGGCAGTAGTCTATTGTCCACAGCAGTTTGATTTAACAACTTCAAAAAGGCTCAGGAAAGTACACCACTGCATTATTAATTGTTGAAAAATTTTTGAAATTGTTGGGAATTTTGCATGGGAAAATAATGAAGACTAAAAAACTC
Organism: Pipra filicauda; assembly: GCF_003945595.2. NCBI lineage: Eukaryota > Metazoa > Chordata > Aves > Passeriformes > Pipridae > Pipra > Pipra filicauda. The sequence goes on along the minus strand of NW_024104487.1, from coordinate 2,157,114 downwards.
TTAAGTAAGTTTACCTTCTGTGAGTTATTTTATGACATGTCAAGAAAAAGAGAGTGTAAAAATTATTTCTGCATAGGTTTGTAAAAATCCATTTTCTTCTGCTCTCTCTTTCTCTCTCCCTCCCAGAAGACATAGGATTTTATGGTTTTAATGTTTACACCTACTTTTCCAGGCCTCAGTTTCTTGAGGATCTTTAAACTAAAAACAACATGAAAATAGTTTGTTTAGTCTGAAGTCATATTTGAAATATGTGATAAAGGATCATATTTTAAAGTATGTAGGCACTCTAAAGTGTGTAGTTTATCACTCTTTAAATTTTTAATTGATTTTGTGTTTTGTTTCCCCGTTTTATTTTTCTTCCATTTTGTCATGAACGATTGCTGGTTGTTGCCATGGTAATTCTAATTTTTTTTTTTACTGTTATTGCAGCTTTTCAGAAGAGAAGTCCTTCTTTATACACATTTCAATTCCTGTAGAAAAAATGACTGCTATTCAGGTATATAATGTGGCACCATCTTCAACACAGGGGGGCCCCTGGTGGTCTAGTGGTTAGGTTGCAGCACTCTCACCACTGCAACCCGGGTTCAATTCCCACCCAGGGAAAAACTCGCCCGGGCAGATGGAGCTCGTCAGCCCTGTAAGGCCATCCATCTAACAGAAGGTCACTCTAAACAAACCTACGTCCTGAGGACCTCACTACCACTGTCCAAGCTTGCTCGGCCCCGGCAGATGAACCTCAGGATTAAAGGGTGGGCTCAGTTCAGCGCACACTGTGTCTCACCTAAAAAATCCACTGCGCAGGCTCGAGGGGTAACGACCTTTCCCAAATCTTCGTTCGCGAAGGCTGGCCATACACATCTTCAACACAGTGTTACGCCTAGATCCCCAAATTCTTGCTATGACTGACCCTTGTATATACTTTCTGAATGAAATCTGAGATAAGACCTTTCTAATCTATCCACACAAGTAAGAAATATCTTTCAGGGCTTGGCACCATCCTAATGTTCAATTCTAATTATGTCAACACTCTTTTATCTCTGGGCAAAGCAAAATGTTTCCACTTACATCTCCTCAGCATGCAAACATACTTTTACTAAATTGTACCCTGCCACACTCTGAAAATTTCTCTTCCACCAACCATAAAATATTATTTTCATTTTTATGCTCCTTCCAGTCTTACCTCCCATGTTTTAATTCTTTACCCTCAGGAGTTCAGCTCCTTCCTCTAATCTGCCCCTAATAGTAGTTTTAATTATACATCCAAATAAACATTTTCACATACTTCCTTATGCTCAGAAAGAACTTCCAGTAAGTATCTAAGGCTAAATAATCTCCATTGCAAATGTAATGATAAAACTAAGAAGATCTTCGAAAACCTCTGTAGAATTGTTCTTTGTCATTCATGGTTTTAAAAATGAAACTAAATGTGATTATTTATATTTTGGTGTCACTTCAGGCATCAAGTAGCCAAAGGGAAACAACATCTCATGTTGTGCTGGTGTCCACATTTTGCAATCTATTGTGTTTAGTCAAGCACAAGTATTATAGCTTTGTATGATATATACACAAACAAACATACATATGTAGATATTTCTACTAATAATGGGGGGTATAAGTATATATCTAAAATATATGCACTCTCTATATATTTAATTTTTTAAGTTCTAACTTAGGTACATATTGAATCTTTTTTATGCAAGGAGAGGAAAAATATAGGAGAAAAGTAATAATTTTTAAAAAACTTTTCTATAAAAACACAAAGAATAGAGCCGGATTCCCAAAAAGAAGAGTCCAGAAATTTCCTGAAAAGATGTGATAATTGCAGCAGTATATTGCACCAGAGGTTATGCAGATATCTTTGGCAATAGGCAACATTTTTTTCTTCATTCATTGTCTCAGGTGGAACAAAACCAGGCGATTCTCAAGACAGCTCCATAGACAGAAGACCAAAGCAACACAGAAACCAGTTCTCTGTTTCTTCGTTGAACCACACATTTGCTTGCCTGTAAACCCGTCAACACAGATTTATGTTCGCTTTTCTCCTTATCCTTATCAGACTGGTACAGCTTCATGTCAGAGAACTGCCTACCTGGCTTTCATACTCTCAGCTCTTGCCTGGTATTAACATTACCTCTCTAGCACCACAGAAACAAAATGGTGGCTCGTGAGCAGCCCGTGAGGGTGCGTGTGGTTAACTTCCCTGTGTGCGTTAGCTCAGTGAGAAAATTCAAGAGTCACTTGTCACTTCCCACTCTGAGAGCACAGAGCATGACAAATCTCTTTTTGTGGCATCTTGAGGTTTTGTTGCACTGTAACTACTCTAGCTTTGTTATCTTCTATTTGTGCTGCAGAAACACTCTGTGGCCAGTTATTGTATGGACTGGTTTAGAATAGGAAATGATGAAGCTTTAACACCATTAGTCCCCTTATTGTTGAATATGTTACAATCATTCTTTTTAAATTCACAAAAGTTAACAAAGGGCTTTTCTAAATAGAGCTTGAATGTCTTAAAAATAAATCTGAGGCTTTAATGCTCTGTAATTATCTTGTCTATTATCTCATCTACCACTTAATCTTTCATGCTTTTTTCTGATCTTTTAACTATATGGAGGGGTTGCCATTTTTAAAAAACATACATCTTAAAAACAATTCTGGGTATTTTTGATTTTTATTTTTTTTTTGCTTCTGAAGCTTCATAAAATTCACTTGAAGGAAATTATTTTGAGTCTTCACACAGAGATCACTGGCTATTTTAAACTTGAAAATAGTACCTAATTTTGTTATTGCATTAGAGTTCCTGAATTTAAGGCAAAAATATTGTTCAACTTGCCACAAGCACAAAATGATAATTCTGTTACTTTCCTGTATTAAGTTGTATACATGGGTTTTCTGCCAAGACATAGCAGCATTAAAGCGACTTTTGAAGACAGTTTTGGGTGAATTTCTAGATTCTTCTGAGGACTAAAGACATGAACTAGGGCTGAGTCCCACACAGGATGAGATACATTGGTTCAACAATATTGACTTTGAGCCAACACTATCGAAGAGTTGTAATTTGTTCATTCTCTGTTTTAGTGCATTTTTCACCCATATTTTAAAGTAGGTAATCTGTAATCAGTGATAACTTCATCACAGCTATTGTTAGAAATGTAAGGGACCCAGTAGTTGGTTCTTGCCTTATTTCGACAGGTTAACTCTGCACAACCTCATACCTAGTGAGGTAGTAGAGGGAAGAAGGTTACCTTCTGCTTCTATTTTCTTCAGGATACTGAAGGCTAGAGATGGCGATTAGATGTATAGACATCTTATTCAACAATTTCCCAGTCTAAGACCATCATCAAAGTAAAAAGTTTTGTCTCATTTTTAAATGGAATTTTGTGCATTTTACTAGGCTGGGGACAGGGAGGGATCCCTCCCTGGCCTGCTTGGCGGCATTCCCCTTTCAGAGCACCCCAGGAGGCTGTTGGCTTTTTGGCTACCAGGGCACACTGACAGTGCTGTTTGCATGTTGGTGTCCCCAGGACCTCCAGGCCCTTTCCTGCAGATCTGAGATGGATCCCACAGGAACACGACACAGGGACCTCTCTGGCTGTGGGGGTCTCTGCCAGCAGGACTGGGGGGACCCTTGAGGGATGTTGGGCAAGAATCTATGGAGCTGCTCAGACTCTATGAGAGGGGGTTGTTGCAGAGCTTGTGCAAAGGTTCAAGGCTGGTTCTGGTGTGTCTGGGGAAAGGATTAAAAAGCAAGGGACTGGGAAGGGCTCAGCAAGAATGGGGGGGGACGGGACAGAGGCATGGCAAAAATATGCTTTGTTTGCATTGCAGTCTGCTCCTTGACTGGCTCCTGAAGGCCCAGGATGCTCAGAGTTTAGAGCTTTGCTGCCTGACAGAGACCAAGCCAAGGTGTGCAGATCATTCCCTGGCAGTGTCTTCTGTGAAGCCTGTTCCCAGAACACCAGGATAGCTTATCTTGCATTCCTGCCATGGCCATGGGATTTGGGGCTGGAGGAGCCAGGGTGCTGCTGTAGAGAAGTGGCAGAGGAAGGCTCAGAGGGCTGTGACAGGTGGATGACTGGAGCCATTTGGGTGTAGAGGTACCAGCAGGGAGAGGGCTGTCAGCATGGCCTGTGTCCATGGACCTGGCTTTGCTTCAGGTCAGGTGGCCTGGCTCATGGCCACAGGGCTTGGACAACCATCTCTGCTGCTTAGAGTGGCAAGGCTGGGAGAGTGTGAGCCAAAGGGGCTCTGTTGCAGCATTTATATTAAAATAGTTCGCGGTACACTCCAGACATTTTCCCCTTTTGTTTACCTATGCTGTTGAAACACTGCTAAAAAGCACTGCCTGCAGTGGTTTTCTTTGGTTTTGAGAGAAATATGCTCCAGAAAGCTTCTGATTATGTTCAGTGTCCACAAAGTCTATAATCTTCCAGCACCAGCACAACAAATTGGAGAACCTCAGCCAGCAATTAAGTTCCATACAGCTGCTTGCCACCCCCACCCCCTTAGGGAGGAGAATTGGAGAGAAAAGGATAAACCTTGTGGGTTAAGAGAAGAACACTTTAATAATTTTAACAATAACAATAACAATGCTACTATGACTAATAGTAAGAATAGCAATTAGTGGATTCATGTGCAGTGTACCAAGTGGTTTTGAAAGATGCACGCTCTGGAAAGATTGTGGATGTTCATTCACGTTGCATGAAGGCCATAAGCTGCGCTCTCAGCAAGTCCAAGTGGATGACAGGTCCATCGGCAGGGCTGGCTTAGCATCCCCCTGCAGTCTGTGGGGCAGAGGTGTCGGAGTTCCTTGGAGCCCTCCCTTAGTCCCTCTCTGCCGGCCCCCTTCTCCCAGCAGTGGGATTGTTGTTGGGCCGTGGGCGCAGGTGGTAGCGCCACTGTGGGGATCTGCTGCGCACCCTCTGTCTGGCTGCGGGACTCTGCTGGCGGGAGGACGAGGCAACCACGCACTCCTGGTAGTCGTCGTCCGCTCTCACCATGTGCAGGATGCGGCTGAAGTGCTGCCGGCAGAGCGGGCACACGGCGTGCACGGCAGCCCACTGCTGGATGCAGCCGAAGCAGAAGGTGTGCAGGCAGGGGATGATGTGGGCTGTGTCGTCCATGTTGTCCAGGCAGATGGGGCACAGGCCTTCTGCCACTGCCTCCCACTGCCTCTGGCTCGTACCGGCCGTCGTGGCCGAGCCGCTCTCCTGCAGAGCCTCTTCGGCTCCGGGTGCCATGTTCTGCCAAGACACGTGCACAGTGCCTGAGCTTCTCTGGCGCCAGGAACGGAACAGCAGAGAAGGCCCAGAGAGTGGGGAGAGAGGGGAGACAAAGGCCTCCCACAGGGTCTCCTTGCAGGCCCAGAAGTGACCGCCAGCCCCACAGCTGCCTTCCACGTGTGCCTGCCCCCTCCGCTGCCCCAGGCACGCTGCCCCCCTTCCAGGACAAACCTCCCACTTGGCACTGCCCCCGGGACAGCCAGCTGGACTCAGGCTGGCACAGGGTACCTGCAGGAGGCGGTCAGGGAAGGAGGAGCTGTCTGGGAGCCCTCAGTGGTGCCCTCCTCAAGCTGAGGTGCTGGGACAGCCCCTGCAGGACCCGCAGCCCCCGCACAGGCCACGTCTCTGCACAGCGGCAGCACTGCCAGCGCAGGGCCACGGTCCTGCTGGAGGTCACACACTGCGTGTGGCACTTGCAGGAGGCCAGGGCCAAATGTACCGACTGCAGGAGCCTGTGGCACCCCGGCTGTTGCCTAGTGAGGACAGCGAACACCCCAGAGGGGGAAAGCCCCTGTTTCATGGCATGTCAGCCACTTTGGTGGCCTTAAACCCCCCAGTTTAACCTTAGGCTTGTCAAGCCCTGTGGTGAGAGTCTGGTGCCCCTGCACCTTCTCCAGGCTGAACTATCTCAGCTCTCGCAGCTTTTCCTCATGAGAGAGAGATTCCAGTTCCTTCACCGTGTTTGTGGCCCTTCCCTGGGCTCTCTCCAGTAGCTCCTCATCTCCCTTGGACTGGAGAGCCCAGAGCAGGCACAGCACTCCAGGTGAGGCCTGGTGAGGCCGAGGGCAGGGACACACAGCTGGCCCATGTCCCACCCGGTGTCTCCCAGCCGCCTCGGGGCCTTCTCTGCCAGGCCGCTGCCTGCCCAGCTGCCCCACGTGTTGGTGCACAAGGTTATTCCTCCCCAGATGCAGCATTCAGCATTTTCTTTTGCTGAGCTGTATGAGGTTCCTTTTTGGCATATTTCTGCAGCCATTTAAATAAAATTATTAAAAGAAAATAGTTGTTTTGGAAAATGCTAGTAATTAGGCAATAGTAAGAATGTCTAGAGTAAAAGGTACAATAAGGTGGGGAAATACTATTTTTTCCTTTAAGGGAGACCAGAGGAAAGAAGAAAAAGAATGGAGAATTATATTTTCATTCTTCTCAAGGGCAAAATGGTGGTGGGGGATTGAGATCTAGTTGTATTCTCTGCAGGGTGAAACAAAGCAATTGTACTGGTATGTCACTGCTCTCTTTTACACTACTCCTGACTTTGAGAGGCTTTTACCACCTTACCTTTGGCCTTCAGAAGGTACAGACATCTCTAAATTGGACACTGGACCTCCTGCACAAGTATCTTTCTTGGACTGGTTCTTCTTCTGCTGACCTGAAACAGGAGAACAGTTAATTACAGCCAAGATGCCTTTGGCTCTTTTGTTATGGGATTGACAGAAACTTACTGAGCTCTGCAGTCTTTTAGAAAAAAGAGGCAGGGACGGGATCTTAGTCAGTCACAACATGTATGTTGTACCAGCTGCCTGTTCTAAATATAACATAAATATAACCTAAATATAATATTGATGCTTCAGAGCTTTTTGGATTTTTTAACTTCTGTAGTTTTTAGAAGTAGTTGTGTAGTGAATGTAGATTTTAATGTAGCTGTTTTATATCCCTTACCCTGTAGCATAATGTTTACACATATCCAACCCTATTATCCCATTCCATATCAAGCCCTCTAAATTCTGTTAGCGTGTTTAGTCTTCTTTTCAAGGTAGAATTGTAGAAAAGCCTGGATAAGAAGATATCACACAGACACAGTGACCTTCAAGCCCAGAACTCTGGAGAAGCTCCAAGGACTGTATGTGCCGCAAAGAAGATGAAGATGAGGAAGAAGGGGTCCCAAAGACCCCAAACCCAAAGGGGTGTGTTGGGGGGCTGAATTGAGCAGAACCGAGGGTGGACAAATCTGGGATTTGATGGACCTTATCATAAAACCACAGTCTGGGGAGCGTGTGTCATGTGTATTCCTCTGGCCTCAGGACTAACTAAAGGAGTTGCTCTCTTTATCTTATATACTAAATTGGCCTGGAGTTTTTTTCTCCATGATCTCTTAAGGCAACAATATAAATATAACCTGCAGTTTGGATGACATTTGTTTTAAATCCAGTAGTAACTAGCTTTTCAGTAAACAAAACCCAGTTTTGCCCTGGGTTCTGTATGTAAGAGCTAGCACTCCAGACAGACAACTGAGAAGGTATTCTGCAGTGAGGATCACCCTGCTCTACCTGGGACTGAAAGATGCACATAGGAAGGGCCATGCGTAGGAAACCTGTTAAGAAAGATGATAAAAATATTTCCACTTTCAGACTACATTCAGTCAACCCTCATAACAGTAAGTTATCAACTAATATATTTAATATAGATAAATATAGACAAGTATATAGATATCTATAGATAGATACATCGATAAATATATAGATATACTGGTAGCGCAATCTTTGATGAGTGAGACTGTCTTCACTAAGACAATTGTGCATTTTTTGTTAAGAAGCAGCACCAGAATTTGACCATCTAAATGTAAATCCTATTTGAGGCAAGGCATTTTTAACCTACTACCTAAATGGTGATAAAAACAGCCTGTGTCCTGTGTCCTGCAGGACTTTACACTGAGACAGCAAATTTGTATTAGGTCATTTAAAATTAAAGCACATCTTTTGCAATAAATATTTGATGTTAAGGATGGTAGAACTGCAGGTAGCACACAGCACAACTGTAGCTTGTTGACAATTAATAATAAAAAAGGGAAGGGTTTGGGGTTTTTTCCTCAGAGACATTTACATTTTTCATCAAAGTCTGCAATCTGGAATTTGGGGGTTGGTGGATTGTGGGTTCTTTTCTTTTGTTGTTGGTGGTGGTGGTGGTTGGTTGGCTTGTGGGGGTTTTGTCTGTTTGCTTGTTTTAGTTTTTTTTGTTGGATTGAGTTGGGCTGGGTTTTTACCTAAAAGCTAAGACATGATACTTTTTCACTGATAAAGATTTTTAACGGCAGGTTCAAATAAGATGTTTAGCCCCACCCATCAGATGTACCTTCAATCTTTAGATCCTTCAATTCTTTTATGATTCTTTTGCTTGATACTTTTGCAGCTGCAATTTATACAAATTAATATTGATAAATGCAATGTACATCACTGACAGATTATACCTATAGCATCAGAGTAATTCTGCAGTCTATATCCTGTAGTGGATTCTCAAACTAATCTAACAATCTACCATATATTTTTAGGTTTAAAATTCACGAAAAAAGACCCCTGACTGACAGCAACTGACCTTTTTAAAGCATTGTTATACATACTGGCTTAAGGTTGAACTCAGATCTTTTTCTAAATAATAGAATCATAGAATCATAGAATGTTAAGGGTTGGAAGGGACCTTAAAGATCATCTAGTCCCAACTACCCCTTGCCCTGGGCAGGCACAGCTCCCACTACACCAGGTTGCTCAAGGCCTTTATAACCTACAAAATAAATATCTATCTGGAATAGTGTTCTGCGTCTCTGGAATGTTTCTGCTTCAGAAAAAAATCTCTTCAAATTTCAATGTTCATTTCTGAAAAGCATTGAGATAATGTGTAGAAGTCACTGACAATATTTGGCATGCATTACATAACAACACATATGCGATGATCTCTCACTGAAGGATATAATAACAATGTCCTAGAGAACTACAAGACCTACTATTATCTGTATTCTAAGAATGCATGTGAGTATTCAGGTGCCTTCTGCATGAGCAATGACCTCATAATAGGAAACTGTATTGCTCTGCACATGCAAATGTACTGATCAGTTTGGAATGACTTGCAGCTGACTTTTCATTTTGTCCTGGAGCTGCAAGCAGAATGTTGCAGTTGACAATAAGGCAATCACCTTATCACAGTATCTCAAAATTCATTAAGTTGCACTGATTGTCTGGTGAAAAACTTGTCATTTAGGCAGTATGTAAAAAAATTCCAAATACTTTAAGAAGGGCATGAAAGAGAGCTGGCTTTAAAAAGAGGGATAGAAACGGAAAACCCATGAAGTACTTTTGAGTACTACAAGCAGCAACTGAAACACACCACTAATTCTTGCAGTTTTGCAATAGTAATTTCTTATCTTTTTAAAGTAGTCTGTACAAGTTTCAATCAAGAGGGGAAAGTGCAGTCAATAATGAGGGGGAAAAGAGTCATAAATCAGAATGAAGTATATCACAGTAGTGACAAGGAATCTTTCTCACTTTGTCAGTTTAAAGGATATTCAATGATGCAAGGGGATTAATCATAAATTGTACTTACTGTTTTAAGATGTTTGAAAAACAGTTTGTAATAGTAGAATGCATTGAAAGTAAACATATTTCTGCTGGGGATTTCAGCTCAAATGCCACAATATTGTATTACTGCATGTGAGACAGCATGTTAAAATAAATGCACACAAAAATGAATCTGCCTGGTCTGCTTTTATTTTTCAAATTGAACAAAAAAGAAAAAGAGCCATCAAAAGTGATCCAAATAAAAGGTATTTTTTAATAGAAATTTTTACAAAAGATTTTTAAGAACATGGGGTTTAGTCTGAAAGTGTTCCTTTCAGTTTGTGAGATCAGGCAATGAAACTTCTTACACCTATACATCCTTACAAGTATCAGCCCAAATCACACTGCCCTGAATTGTGGCAATTGGTAAGATAATTAGATTTACATTTGCAAAAATAATGTTTTTTCCAATTTTGATTCTCCAGAAGTTTCAGAGAAAGGAGTCTTTTATATGATTGAAATATTACATTTTACTTTTTTTCACCAAGAAGAGCACACTATAAAAGAAATTGAGACAACACTATTGTTCTTTTCACAGTGGGCTACTGAAAAAAAATGAAACTGATCTATACAAGTCATATGAAGTGATACAAATAGTTTGTATCTTAGACACATTTAATTCAATAAACCTACTGTCAAGTTGCAACAGAAAAACTATAGCTGTAAGAGAGGCCTAGCATCTATTAATGGTAATTGCTGCCTTATTGAGCAATCAGATTATATTAATTCCTGTTGCTAGAAGCATGAAATTGTTTCTTAGAGAAGTTGAAAACAGTATTTAGTGTTTATAAATAAAGAAGAGTGTGTATAAAAGTCAAATCACAGTGCATTTGGTGCATGAAAAAAATGTATATGTGGACAGATACAAATATAAAAAATATGTGCTTATTGTTAAAGATTGCCCAGTCTTCAGGGCCTTACTTACTTACTTACTTACTTCAGGGCTGCAGTGCTTATCTAACTTAAATGTGGAGAAATATTTTGTGAGGACAGTAATGATGTCTGGTTGGATTCCTCTGTTTTTTTCCTATGTATGTATCTGTAAGTATTTTATGTTTTTCCTATTCGTAGAGAAAACCCGCAGAGATCTGTATCTTCACGGATTTTGTTGTCATCCTCAGGTGACTCAATACCTATCCATGTAAATTAATTATGCAGACAACATATTCTCAGTGTGCATCTCTATCCTAAACCACCTACCAGATGATAATACAGTTCTAGTGTTTAGATTGAAGAGGTACTTTCCTGAGGCCCTTATTTTCCCCTTTCATTATGTCAGCACCACTGCTAGCTATTAGGTCAGTGCTTTTGGTTGCGTAATGTACTGATTCAGAATGAAAAAAACAACCATTAAATACCACAAGAGGTTTCCTCACCCACCCCTATTATGTTATTGATTTGCTTGGGAGAACACTGGTAGAGTTTCCTTGCAACACTTTTACACATAGGGTTGGATCACATGAAACTATAACCTAAAATGTCAAGTGACAGCCCAAGACATGTATATAGCATCAGAGGTTATCTTTGAATTGTCCCTCACAGCTGAAGGACACAGCTGAAGGTTAATCAAAGTTGGCAGATTAGACTGATGGAGAAAAGCTGATTTTGTGTTTGTGGCTGGCTTTACTGTTAATTTTTGGTGTCAATGTTTTCTGAATCTGAAACCATTTTTGTCTAGGATAGAGACAAAAATGCTGTGTTTTAATAAGTTTTGGCAGAAATATGATATTCTTTTGTTCCTGGGAGCTGCCGTCCTTTAACTGGTGAACATCTAGAAGAAAGGTGCAAGGCAAGCCTAGCTTCCTCAAGAAATGTGGGAAACTCATGCTTTGACACTCCTTTCTACAGTTCAGCAGTTAGAAGGGAATATGCTTTTGCACATCCCTTTCAGGGATGCTCTCTTTCCCAGTTCTGCCTGCATTCCTTCTCCTGAAAAGAGCTGCTGGGTGGGAGATAACAACACCTTCCATGCTTTTTGCAGCATCTGCTGGACCTGCAAGTGATCCTTCACCTTTCCCAGGTCCTGCTTTCCTAAACAAATTGATTAATTCCATGATTTTCCAATAAAGACTTAGTTTTCTCTAATATTTCTGAAATTTCTGGTGAGAAATAAATTTGTCTGGCTTTGTTAGACTGGAATCTAATACAACGGAGAAGAGAGACAGGGAATTTAAACCATGTGTGAAACTCAGAATTGCCTGCAAAGATGCCATTGACACATCATGAAATTGTTCAGTCCCTTTAACAGTATGAATCTTATTGATAAAATATACAACTGGTAAATGAAAATGTTATGTTTAAACTCTGGTGATTGAGTGCTTCCCTTTTTATTCTCTTGCAAAAATAGTCCTTCACTTCAGCTTTAAGTTTGCAGTTATCTTGTGTCTTCTACATATGTGCTAGATTTCATTGCAAAAAAAACATGAATGGTTGAGAAATGTCTACGTCTGGACTGTACTGTACATAAAATACTTGAGTTTGGGACTCACTGGAAATGAAATATATTGCTTACCTATAATAAGTTATTTATTTTAGCTGTAAGATAGACATACTTTTTACTTAGGTTAGACACTTTCAACTTTATATGCATTTCCTTGATGAAATAACAGTTACATACAATTAATTCTCAGATTTCAGCTTCTTTCTTTAAAATAAACCAAACCAAAAAGTATCATTTCAGTCATAGTTTAAAAAATTCCAAATGGGTACACCTTTCTTTACTACAGCCTATGCAGAACAGTTTGCAAGGCAACAGCCTACATCATGCTGTCCTTTTAAAGAGGAGTTTATATTCCATATTTAGTCATTGTAGAAATTGGTATATTTAAGGAAAAAGAGACAAATAATTCTATAACTCTACATCTCCTTTAACTATTGTGCAAGGAATGCACAGAATGAGTCTGTTTGATGAAGGACTTGTCATCATTAATATATGACTCCAAAAGGAAGAATGTAACACAGGCTTAACACAGAAAGAGCTGGGGTGGACAGGGACAGCAGGAATGTGCTCAGTGCCCTAACCAATATCTCACAGTGCAGGAAGTGTCTGGATTCACAAAGCTCCTTGTGATTGCTGTACTATTTAAAAATTCCTCTTCTCTGAGTCATAATAGAAATAGGGTATTTGTACAGTAAAATAATTTTCATCTGATAGCTTGACCCTTTTTTTTAGATTTTTTTTTTTTAACAGGGATGCAGGAAGTTCATTAGCTTAAACCTGTTTAAGATAGCATAATATCTTGTATATATCTCAGGTTTGGTGCTAGTCCAGCTGCAGAAGAGCTGTTTTCTTTGGCATGTCATAAAAGGACGTGTCCTTTTCTTACTGCTTTTCTTTGTTTTTTCATGATAGTAATAATCGAACTGTTCTTCCAAGTATGTCTTGACTTATGATTTAAATGCAGTGCTTAGTTTATTCACCAGGGGTCATCAAAGGTCTGGATTTTCTTTGTCTGGTGAGGTGAACTGAAAGATGCCATTTCACAGCTTCCTTCAGGATTTGACATTTGGAAAAGTTCATGTACCCTCTTACAGCCCTGTTGCTCAGTCTATGATAACTACAGAAGGCATTCTGAAGACTTACTCCAACTATTTAAGACCGCGGTGGTTGCTTTGGCAGACAACTTGGTCCAAGAGAAATTTTTTATCACTATTATTTCTTGGTTAGCGAATAGTTTAAATGAAACTATTAGCAAATGCAAGAGCCATAACAGCTATTTGTCCCTTGCAGATATTTGTAAAAAAAAAACATGGGATAAAGTAGCAAAACTTGCATTAGGTACAAATCTGGTCTTGCTCTAGGTTCTGAACTGTTTTTACAGCAGAAAAAATCACTTTTCAGATCTGTCTGCATTATAACCTCTCACAAAGACAGTAGCAATGAAGAAAGCAGATCTGCATTTTCCTAATTAAACACTTCTAGTAACTACTTTTTCAGCATCAGGTGAAATCCATACTGCTGGGGATAAAAGATGCAGTGTAATGTCAGTGTGATTCATGTTATTGGTAGGCTTGGGTCACTAAAGCACTGTATGAAGTACATATTCTCCTGGACAAAACTCGTTGATTCTGAATTATCAGATATGCTCTCCATCAACTTCAGAGACTCGGACATAAACTGAAAAGAGTTTAACTCGCGTTGCCAGGCACTTTGGGATCTACTTCCTAATCCAAGCTAGGCAAGAGAGTCAGTGAGAGCTAAGTGTTGTGTGGCAGCAGCAAAACCAGAAGATTCAGTCTGAGTGCTTTTCTGGCCCTATTTCTGCTAGTAAATGATGGCAGCTCCCTACCCCAGGAGTCTATGGTACAGAAAATTATTTCTAAAAGGCTGAGATATCAGGTAGTATAATTAAAGGATGATATAGTTTGTCAGGAAGATAAATGATCCTGACAGATCACTGTTCAGACAATAAAAAAATGTCCTGGCATTACTCTGTCATGGCTAAAAGTTGGAGGTAACTTACTAGCTGCTCCAAATTTTGTCATTGCTTCCTATTGTATCTCCTCACTTCCATTAGACTAAATACCAAACCTGTGTTACATGGATTATTCTCTTTCCACAGGACCTCTAAATTCTCTGTAAGGCATACCTTTCTCCTGAGACATCAGCTACCTTCAAAATTTCCCCACACTTAAAGCATCCACGAACAGTAAATCATTATTTCCTATGGTTTCTGTTTCATGCTTGCATTATTTTGTATCTTGAAACAGATGCACTCATATTAAAATTCGTCCTATAAGGAGAATTTTTCTCTATAGATTTTCAGTTTCTAAAGACAAATTGGGTTCATCCTGTCAGTGAATCACTAGAGTACTGATTCATTTTCTCTTCTTTGCCCTATTTTAAGTGCATCTGCAAGAGTTATAATTATTGGTACCTATGTCACATTTGTTTAAAACTGGCCAATGGCATTCAAAAATGTTCAAGTGAGACCTGACTGACAGAAAAATTTAAAAATAGCTAAGTTACAAAAGTAAACCATAGTGTTGCCTTTACTCCCAGAAACATTCCTCAGGAAGGAGACATCTAACACAGGTACACCATTGCCTGTGAGACAATTTTTACACTCATCTTTTTTGCACTTTTGTGCTCTTATTTGTAACACATTCATAACAATTACTGCCAGCACTTTAGGTTTCTTAGGTCCTTATCTAGCTCTTTATATATATTTTTGTCTACATGTATCACTAAAATCTTCAACTGCTTTTATGATAAGGAGCTTGACAGGAGAAATTATTAAAATAGTAAAGTAAGAGAGCCATGTGCAAAAGCATACTTAAAATATAGAAAAAACCAACAAAAACATTCCCTTTTAACACAGTTTCCATATGTCCCGTATGTTCCATAAGTTCCCTTATGGACTTTTTTAAAGTCTCAAAATGATGACATACTCCTATCTCTGATTTACCAAGATGGTCACAATGGGCTCAAGGTAATCAGACAGAAAACCTACATACTTTGGCTAAGATTAATGCAGCAGTATTGATTTAACCAGCTGATTAACCATTCCTATTTCAATAAAGGATCTGTAGGTTTGTTTAATTAATAATATTAAGTGCTTGCTTTTAAAAAGCATCAATTTAATGGGTGAGGCCAAGAGTAAGAGAACTGAAGTAGGATACAGCAGTGAGTGAAATGCAACACAATACTTGGTACATTTGGTTTTTTTGAGACCAGTTTCAATACGTTTTGCAACGGATTTTACTTGGTTGGAAAATCAATGAAAGATAATTTAAATTAAAAATTAGAGGTTGTCTGATTATAATTTCATTTGTAATCTTACGAAATAAGTGTGTCATGAAGATATAAGCAGGAAAGCGTTCAGCAAATGAGTGGCTGTCATGAAATACACTCAATGTGTAAAAGAACATGCTAATAATTTCCAGTTTTTCCCATCTGCTCTGATCTTTACCTATGCAGAATTTCCCTCTTATGCTTTATAAATATATATGTTTATGGCAACTATATATGTGGTAGCAATACAGCCTCTTGCTCCCAAACAGGAAAACACTAATTAAGGTACTTCTAATGCCTTTAATCACCTTCTTTGATGCTGTTGATAGACAATGGCATCTTTGTAAGCTTAAGTGTTTTCCACAGTAACCCTGAGATAAAACTAGTGGAATACTACAAAACCACACCCAGGAAAAAATGTTTTGCCAGCAGCCTCTTGCCTGGTTTTATCTCACAGATCTCAGAATAGTTACTTGGCAACACTGAGGAAATAGCTCAAGTGGTGTCAATACTCCTTATACACCTGTCAAGCCATTCTGCCTCTTGAGGAATAATGGCAGCAAACAGATACCTGAAGACTCTGCCAGTTTAACTTTTTATAAGTAGGCCTTGCTCAGCTCAGCTCTGAAAAGTCATTGATTAAGAATATAGGGGGTTTTTCAACTTCCAGTTGTGAAAGCTGGGGATAAGCAGAAGGCTACAAGCTATTGGTGCATCTGCACTCAGCTCAGATCTCACTCTGCGTCATTTTATACAATAAGAACTTCTACAGAGAAGGAGCAGATATACAGGCATGCCAGGCTGCAGCATCAGGCTCACCAAGTGTCAGTCTCCAGCAAAACCAAAGCTGTATTGCATCGTTTAACAGATATGTCTGTCAAACTTGGGTTATGCTGTCTGACTCCTTCTGTTGGACCTAAGAAAGCTTAAATTAAATTCTTTTGCATACACACTGTGAAAAAACATTTATAAGAATAAGAAATATAGCGAATGACAAAAACCCCCTCTTTCTCTGAGCCTAGCTACACCATGTTCTTGACAGTAATTTTCAATGAAATATTTCCTTCTCACCTCCTTTTATATTCAGTTCAGTAATGAATGGCAACTAATAGAAAGAAATTTCTTTTGGCAAAGGGAGAATTTCAATTGCTCTTTGGAACCATCTCTGAGACAACTAACTTGGAAAAACAAATTCGATCTCTGTCCTAGGACAGACTCAAGGCAACATATAATTATGTATGTATAGACATTTACAAAATATTCCCATTTACAAACACACAGGTAATCTAGGTTTTGGCTGTGGTGGTGGTATGTGTGTGTGTTTGCTATTTTGTTGTGAGGCTTTTTGCTTCCTGACAGGCAAGCAGTTTGTCTTTACTTGTCTTTCATTTGTGAAACTGTAAAAGAGTCAAAAGTAGCACACTGGTGCACTATCATGTTATCTGTGAAATTGTAACAATGGAATATGTTGCAGACTCCATTATATCTGGAGTGTAATAATACTTAAGTTGACATTTTGAACTATGAGAAGACTTCTTACAAGCTGAGTAAGGCTTACGTCCTTTCATGAATGTGTGCACTAGTATGTAATTCTCTGTGCACTCCCCAGAGTAAAAAACAGTTCTGTGCTGGAGAAGGAAAGAACAGTGGAAAGAAAATTATGAGAGTAGCAGTGAATAATACTTGCTATGATTCTATGACTCCTTCTGATTAAGTAAGTGTTACATCGTATCTTGCCATGCCTTACAGAAGAGCAATATTACAACTGAAACTGCTCTGCGGAAAGAACAATGCTATTGTTTAGATGCTTTTGTTTATTTGTTCTGTTTAATAAAGATTTCTTAGTTGAAGCTCCATTTAGAAAGCAAACAGTATATTGATTTTAAGACTGTTTTTGTCCTTGATTGTCTTTACAGAACTGGCTTGAAGTTATTTAACTTCACTTTTCATACATGTGTGGGTTTCATTTTTGGTTTTGTGGTGGTTTCTTTTTTTGTTTGTTGGGTTTTTGGTTTCTGTTTGGGGTTTTGTATGTTTTTGTTTGGGGTTTTTGTTCATTTTTCTTGATTTTGGTTTTCTTTTCTTTAACTGTGGGAAAAAAACATTACCATAATTTGAAGTAAACAGCATAAAACCAGTCTTTAAATTAATTGCTGCAATTCTGTGCAAATGCATAGAAAAAGATTTGGGGGGGTTTCTTTGGACAAGTGTGGAAGTCACATTAAACAAAAGAGTAAGTTTACTTTTTAGAAGTAATTAACTCAGTAGACTATTACCCTGAAAATGGTTGGATTATATGAGGAAAAGATAAATATACCAAAGCCAAAGTTTTTGAAATAGTAGGAGGGCAAAACAGATAAAATTAATTCTCAGAAGCAAGCAATAGCCCTAGAAAGTACAATAGCACAAAAGAGTGAGTAGTCATACTACTTCCCATGCACATTCTTTGCTGACTCTTAAAGAAAAAACCTCTAGGTTTTGTATTGTTTCAGCTTTTTTTCCCTGTGTTATTTGTAGAAAAACTACAACATTCTCTGAAGTACTTGTGCAAATCTGTAACTTTGGCTTGAGAGTTTCTTCTCAAGTTTTAAAGAAAGAGGCGAGTTTTAAAGAAAGAGGAAGGATGAGAAGATTTTTAGTGTTCTAAATATGGATTCTGCCATCTATTTTTGCATGTCCTTTACTTGAAGTGCATTATAGTTTGCTTCATTAAATGTTACGCAGTACTGGAATTTCTTCAGCTGACTGCTAATAACTGGCTAACATGCAGCAGCATATTTTCACATGTATCGTATATCCTTGACATCCCTTCCAAATAGCTTTTAAAATAAGCTGTTGAACTCTGACAAATCAAAAGGTTTCAAAATGTTTTTAAAAGTAATTTTCTGAGGCATTTGCTTTCAAAAGCATTTAGACACCTATCTACTTCTTGAGTTAGCTTCCAAGCAGAAATGCATTTAGAATTGAAGATCAGTAGTTTATTAATTAAGTTGTAATTTAAGATAGTTATTGCAGTTGCTATATTTCCAATTTGTGCTGTTTGCTTTGACTGACAGTTTACTGTTAAGGTATGGCAACTGTATTTCTTTGCTATTTGGTAGCACTTCAATTAGAATCTTCTGGAGCTTTCATTAGATTTGCTTTGGGTTTTTTTTATAAACAATTATCAGTTCTGCTGTTTGCAGCATTTTAGAGTCCTTTGTTATTTGCCTAATAGCTGTTGGAGTCTCTGTTTTAAAAAACTATTAATCAGGATGTCAAAATGTCTTTCCTAATTTGCCATTATTATGCCAAACTCTGTCTCAACAAGTTTTTCATTACAAATCCAATGTCAAAAGTGAGAAGTGAGAGACTGGAAGTTTGATCCCAAAACTACACTAAAGATCATTGTGCTTCCTTTAAAAGTACTTGCTGCACCTGTATGTAAAGCCCTGACATTGTTAATTCGTTTTGACATCATGTAATAACATTTCAAGTTGTTCCAGGGATACGATGCTCCGAAATTTGCCAAAGGCTGTCAAATGCTTTCTTCAAACCCAAATGTCTACGGTGAGAGATTTTTGCTGTTCAGTGCTCTCTGTTATAGATACTGCTAGGCTTAAAGTGTTCTGGATAAAAGACTAGCCAGCCACTTCACCTTAGACACTTCCATTACTCTGCTTTAAAAGGTTTACCTGGTGCTATACTTAAGAGAAATGAGTGATTTTCCTGTTCTTCTTGTCAAAAGCTCTCAATGCTTCCCTAATCTCAGTCTTGATCTTCAGCTTCAGCTTCCCCAGATTTTAACTTTCTCTTTTCTCTTCTTTGTAACTGGAAGCATTGCACTGGTTTGTTCTGGATGTTTAAATTCTTTTACAAAAGGACCATAGGTTGCTAGGGTGTTTGTTGGTTGGTGGTTTTTTTTTGTTTTGGTTTGGTTTGTTGGTTTTTTTGTTTGTTTGTTTTTTACATTGAGCTTTTGCAATTACTTGAAGAATCTGTTTGTTGCTTTCTTGCTTAAGGTTTTTCCAGACTTCCCTGTTGTGGTAAATAGCACAAGCTTGCCCACTAAGAACTTGCTAAGCAGAATTTTACAACTTCATAGGCAAAACTTTCAGTAATCTCTTCAAAACCCTGTGAATATGATGCACTGATCTATGATGTGCTTTCTGGAGACGTTCCATTCAGCAAACAAAGAGGAGAGAAAAGTTAGTAAAAAATTAAAATTGATGTAATTGATACAATGGAAGAAAAATATGATAAACTTGAGCCTTTAAAAAATGAGATAAAAGAGGAACACTTTTTAGCTGAAGTCACCAATTCAAAGCCAGGATTCAAGCTTGTAAAGTTGTTCAGTGGAAGGAAGCTGCCCACTTGTCTGGAAATGGTCATACATTTTTATTTTATGGAAGAGGAAGGAGCATCACAGCATGCTGATCTGTAATTCACATAAAAAACTGCAACAGGTCCTGTCACCTTTATCAGCGTGTGCTAGCCATATTCTTTGCTTCTCCATCCAGAAGAAATTGTACCTGTGTTTTCTGTCACCACTGCCTGCTTTCAGCTCACCCAACCAGAAAAGTCCCGACTTTGACATCTGTTTCTGATTGCACATCATCTTTCCTGCTGTCTTTTGGGTGTCCTGCAGCCAGGAGCACTTCTCAAATCCACCAAAGGTTTTATTCTATATTTTAATAACACTATATTTCTAGGAAACAGAATTGCAATTAATAATTCTGAATACTTATGCATCTTGAATATGGTCTGACTTGGGGGTCCTGACAAAATTTATCTGCCATGGGTTGTGCATTGCAGGGATTGGGCCAGGGAAGACCTTGAGATGTGGTATCTGCCTGCCACTGGTCACTTGATACCCTGGGGTTGACCCAGGGCCAAGCACAGTTTCAGTGACAGCAAGTAGGTCCACCCTGGACTCTTCTCTGATGGAGTTGTCCAGGGCCCTATCTGAGGTGCCCTGCAGCAGCTGGAAGAACACATTACCAAGAATCATGATGTTTGAAAGGCTGTTGGGGCCTGTTGGAGTTCTGATGATATCAGAGCAAATCTGCACCAAGTGAGCTGGTGGTTCCTTTTTTAAAGGAAAAACTAGACATTTCCCATGTTCAACAAAATGGTAGAAACACCTCCAGCCACACAGCTTTCAGGCAGCTTGTATTCCTCCTGAAGTGCTTCACACACTAAACTGTGATCTACACCACCGTGTTTTGGCATCTAAACCATAGATCAAACCAAGGCATAAAATCGTACCAGAAAAACACTTCCAACAAACCATAAATAAGTCCTGCATGAATTGATGAAGATTTATTGCTTTCTCATGTTTTTCTTCTTTGTGTAAAGTCAACTACCACAAAAAATGCCAGTATGGGGATTAGTAAACAGCTTCTTGATTAACCACTGATGTAGTGTAACCTTCTGGCATCAGGTAAAATAATCTACATATCAAAGACTGAAGAAAATTTTAATTTAATACTCAGATGCATTCCAGTACTAAGTTGTGTAGGGATTTTAAATCTTAGCATTACTGGTTTCTCATTTTGGGTTTTTTTGTGATGTCCCCCACAAAGTGGGGGACTTTGCTGCTTTATAAATGACCTTCTTTTTCTTCCTGAATAAAAATATTGTCCTCTTCCAAAAAGGAAATTGAGCAGTCTGGTATAGTAAGGACAAGTCACAAAGAGCATGTGTTAAAAGGTTTAAGAGAAGAGTGAAAGAACATAGTATAAAAGTTTTTGATCCAAAGATCCATTATTGCACAAATTCTCTGTGATTTCAACAGTCTTGTTCTTCTATTGGAAACTGTAAATACGGAAAGGAATTAAGATTTGGCTTTTGCACAAAAACCAAATCAGGAAAAATCAGTTAAGAAAAATAGTGAAATGATATAATTAAATTCAAGTGCTTTAAATTACTAAACATTAAAATATCGTAGATAGTGTCAGAAATAAGAGTAGAAAGAAACCATTATTAGTGAAAGGCCATTGCAGTTAAACTAGACCAAGTTTAGGGTAGGATTTAGTCTTGGAGATTAGTCAGCATGAGTTATGCTTACAGATCAATGGTAGTAAAGTACCTCAGAAGTTTCTGTGAGGCTTTTGCAATTTTAATGATATCCTTCATGGTTGAGAAGAATATATTAAGTGTTCTTAGTCAACACTTGCAAAAATGTGCTCATAAATAGTTAAAGCTGTTCAAACTACAAAGAAGAAAAAGAATAGGCTTTATTGTTTTGAGATAATAGGATAAATTAAAAATCCATCATTTCTTGCAAGTTTTTGAGTGGGGTCAGAATGCTTAATGAAAAACTGAAATCTGGACCCAGTTTTACTACAGTTGATTGTGACTCAAAACAGCCAGAAATTCCAAGAAAGAAAACGTAATTTACCCATCACTTGTCATACTGGAGATTTTTATCTTTGCAGTCTCTTTCACTTGCAGCCACCCTACAAATATATACAGCCAGTTTGCACCGCTTGCAGTATAAACTGTACAAGAATATGGCTGGAACTATATCTAAACAACACTTAGAAAAAGCAATGTGTTAAATACTACTTCAAGATGCATATTCATCAGCATCTATGGCTCTTTCTAAAGAGATTTCGGCACAATGAGAACTCATCAGATTTGACATCTGCATTTTGAAATACTTTAGTTTACAGTTAATGGATAGTAGACAAAGATGAAAGACACACAGTGCAAATAGGTTCCCTCAGTATTTCCAAGAGAATTACTTAGACATAATGGCATTACTATCATAAAGTGATCACAAACATGGGATTAACAGTTAACCATGAAGGATATGAGTCATAAAGCTTTCCTCTCGTGCTTATTTCAGAGGCTGTTTTCTATTGGTATAACATTTGAGAAGAAATGTAAGGTAAGGGATTTCTATCTAAGGATCTATTAAAAACAAACAAACACGACAATAAAACAACAAAAAAAGTACCAGCAAGAAAGGTCTTTGTCTCTGAGAAGGAATTGTTAACAGTTTTGCTATGTGCTCTCAGCTGAATTTAGGAACACTTCAGTACAGATTTCACCGGAGTTTCACTGTAGAAATAAGATCATTTTATCCACTATCCATCTCACTTTTAAGACTGCTAAGCAACAAATTTCTCACTTCATTCACTTTTAGGTCACCTTATGCTGCCACATGTCCCTATTTGTCCAGCTTTGCTTTTGGAAAGTAAAGATTGTGACATTGATGACAAATTTCTATGCATCTGTTTGCAAATAGTTTGAAGTTTCTTCATTCCCTATCTTGCTACCCAGAACATCATAGAGAAGATTCTCAGAGTAAAATATAACTACTGCCAGCTGTCTTAAAGACCAAAATTCATTTAAATGTTTTTACAGTAGAGTGTTCTTTTGAATCCTTAGAGCCAGGGCTCCAAGCGAGTGGATCTGCACACACTTCCCAGCAAAGTCACTTTCTGAGCCTTAATGCTCGATTCTGACACTGCTAACAGTGGTTTCTGTCAAGCTAGTTCCAGGGACTGCAGAGAAACTGCCGTGTAATTATAACTGCCTTCATTACACAAGTACGTACATGACCAGTACCTCAGCTTCACAAAGAAAGGAAAAAAATCCTGTGAGCTCATTTTAAGATATCTCCTGAAATTTGAAGGTACTTTCCCTTGTATTGAAAACTGATCTTTCGATCTATCAGTACAAATAGGCACCATATTAATTTGCCAAATCTTTTAATAGTGCAATCTTTCAAACATCAATAAAGCACACAACACATTTCTGCTAAACGCAAGCATTCCACATCTTCCCAATGAAAGCATAAAATTAATTCCATGGAAAGAAAGTGACACCACTTCAAAATTAGAGTAACTTAGCTCAAAACCAGAACTATCAAACACAGAGAAATGAAGTCAAACCATTGTCAAGCAGTAGGACTGAGGACTGAGAAGGTCAGCATATTTAGAAAGATCACATACCAGCTGGATGAGGCACACCAGCAGTCATAGGAGCGGTGGCACAATTTCTTGGAATCCTATGACTCAGCAAGGTTATTTGCATTGGCATAAGATTGTATTTTTTAACAATTTGTATATTTTTACTTGTGCTACTGTCGCATGTGTTATCAGGGCTGTTGTGAAACAAAGAGAGGCCTTATCCTCTGTTTTGTTGATGTGCACACAATTTTTCTTGGGTTTATGTAAATTAATAAAATCTATGTTGAATAGTAGAACAAACAGATGCTTGCAGCTGCTCTGCTGCTGGAAACATGCCTCTTGCTAATTTCACTTTTTGCTTTCAGAATGGTATTAAAGTAACTCAGTGGCCAGCATCAGCTTACAGGGGACTTTTGTTCTTTGTTATGGATGCTTTAAAGTTGTTTTATAGAACAAAGAGACCCTGGAGTTCAAAAACACCTGAAGAGACTCTTCCTGACATTCTTGAGAGTATTCTAGAAGCCCATGACCCCAAGGGAACAGGCAGGTATGGGGCCTGGATCCTTCAGCAAATGCAGAGCCTAAGCAGAACCCACTGTTATTTTTATCAGTGCTCTCCTCTTGCTGCAGGCAGAAGCATGGGATAAAGCCTCGTGGTTGTTTCACTCAACTATTGCATTTTAGATAGGTCTTACTGTTTCAACATGTTATTCCATAACAAAATTTACTTACTTTTGCTGAAGAGGAGTTATGCTCATCAACATCCCTGAGTTTTCCTCGGCTTCTAACCTTGTAGTACCACAGGTAAATCACAGAAGATGGCTTTGTTACTTCTAGAGTTGCTTGATGGTGACAACCTTATAGAAAGACAGTGAGTCCAGAAGGTAATCTGGGCAATGTGTCCTTCCAATGTATCCTCACTTAGAAAATGCAGACCCACAAAGGGGGTCATCTTTGCTCTGAATCAAGTCTGAGGCATAACTTGATCCTGCTTTTCAATTTTTTTTTCAAGATATGGCATGCATATATCACAATTATACTATGCAGGTAATTCATTAAGAATGCGACCTCTCAGAGAAATGTAGTATCCTTTTTCACTCTTTTGTTGTTTCTGGAGTGTCTTTGCACCCCATTAGATTTTGTTACTGCAAAAGGTGCATGTTTGGAATTCCCAGGTACAATTTTCAGGATTAATTACTGGAGGCTGGAAGAAGACTCAGCGAAGCAAAGAACCTCTTGATTCTTGCATATAAAATACAACCTTATATCAACAAGACTTTACACACTTAGGCAGGCTAAATGATATACAAACAGGTGACATACTTATTAGCTGCCTTTTTTCATCAAGTTCTCCATCACCTTTGTTGAGAAGTAAAAGCCTATTTCTGGAGTTCATGAAATGTTGTACAGAAAACATATGTTATCCCAGATGTCTGGGTGAACTATTAACGTGCCATCATGTCAGGTGCTCTTTGTCCCCTTTTTCTCTCACCCACTTCTGATAATTAGTTGAAACTCAGCATTCAAGAATACTTCCTTTGTTAAATGCCTGTGGAATGAGGTAAGGCTACAGGATTAATTCCAACATTTTAGAGACCCACACATAGTTTAGAAGTAGCAGCTCTGAGAAGTAAAAGAAGCAGATTTTTTTACTTTTTCTCTCCTTTCCACCAAAACCCAAGTATATGAAATTTAGATGAGCTCTTAGTGTGGCTCTTACTAGGCTTGATTTGGTATTCATGTTCATTACATATTTTCTCACTACAGATTTTAGGAGAATCACTCCTTGTTCACTTCAGTGCTAACAGGGCCTGAATTAATGTTGACATTTCTATGTCACTCTTTTATAGACTTTTCTACTATCCCCCACTCCAACAAAAAACTGGAAGAGAGGACAATGGAGGTTCTTGATTTGGGGTGAGATTTTCTCTACTTTCCATATAGAGTGGCCTTGACAAATGACTCTCAGGGTATTCAGTAACTGCCACAGAAATACCAAGGAAGACTACATACCTGGTATAAAAAAATTGCAAGAGGAATAAAAGAATAGGAACTAGTGAATGCAAAATTCTCCTTTGTGGTATAGTTTGTGCAGTTGGCTACGTCAGAGAAGAGCGGATGTACAACTCTGCTATGCCAAAATGGTAGTAGATGGCAACTTGCTATTAACAGGTACATATAGTAAAGTGCCATTGAGAACCTGCTCAAGGGTTTACACGGAATTGGAATAAGGCTCTCAAGCAAAGCAAGCATAAAGGTAAGACAAAGTTAGAAGGTAAAACCCCGCCACTGGGAGGTTTTCCAGGTTATAAGCAACCTAAGTCTTCCAGTAAGTAGTGGTTTCTATTTCTGATGATGTTTGCGATGGCTTGACCTAGACTGAAAATATGTAACTGATAGTCCTACAAGTATTACTGGCAACTACAACTCCAAATTAAGGGTAATGGTGCAGTCTCATCTTGTTTAGGAAACAGCCTTGAGATCTTTGAAAGAAAAAAGCTTTTATCAGCTCCTCTGTGTCCCTGCCATGTCTCTGTACATATATACCTCATACAGTTTAGAGGTATATTGTATTATGTTGTACCATGACTGTTCTTATTCTTCCCTTTTCAAGTCATGTTTCCTTCAGTGATCTGTTTCCTGAACATATTTCTGACTTCTTTTTTTGCTTTTGAACCCAAAATTCAATTCAAATTTAGACTTGAGTATGATTCTCAAGCAAGACATACAACTTTGGGCAACATTCAGTTACCCTACTTACCTTTTTCTGCAAGCAAATAGGGGTGAGTTTACCCTCATTTACATTTGACCAGCCCTAAAATGAGTAAAATGTTTAGTGTTCTTTGTCAGGAAGATCTTCTGAACAACAGAAAAGATAGTAAAGAAAAGAGAACAGCAGAAGAGAAAAAGTACTTTTCCCCTCTCCTTTCTTAGTATTGATTCTATAAAAGAATATCCTAAAGCCATGTTAGACTACCCAATGGGAATTAATTTGATGCAATCTATTGCATTCATTGGGAAAAAAATCCAAATACTAGGTTTCTGCTCCAGTTTTTCTCTAGTACAGGTGGACAGAATTACATCCAGCACCTTTGGTGTTGTGCAATAACCAAGCCCAGTGTGAAATGCAGCTGGCCAGCTGCTTGAGGATCCTTCCTGGGGTGGGACTCTCAGGCAGCAAAGAGCCACCAAAATCACTGATCTTTGCAGAAAGAATGTTTGGGAGATACACAGGCTGTGGTCAGCCCTCGGCCACGGTGGTCTCCAGTTGCTTCAGTAAACCTTTTGCCATCAGAGTGCTCCAGTTTGCATGACCAGCAGACCCAAGAGTGGTGATCCCTTGGTCCAAAGGAGCATGAAGATCACTTTTAGTTACCATTTCCCTTAAGGTTCTTGTTCCTCTGCTGACACTGTTCATTGTATTCGATGACTCGACCAGTAGTCTTGCAAAAGGCCATAATTCATACAGTGAAAGTAACAACTCCATGAGTAAGGCATGAAAAACTCATCAGACCAAACGATTTGGCTTCAGCTGTTCCTGTATCATAAATGTCCTGTTGGAGGTCACATAGTGATGTAAAAAAAGAAGGACAGCGGGATTGGCATGATCAATTCTTTTAGTCCTTTGAGCCATTGAGCGTAGCCTCATTGATTGTCATGTTGGGGTTAGGGATCAAAGAAGAAAGTTTAAAGTAATGAAGCTACTGTTACATGAGTTCCTTTTAGCTAAATACAACTGCCTCCACCTTTATTCGAAGTAGGTTTGCTCAGCAAAACCTACTGTGTACAGCAAGAAGTTTCAATGAAGGCCCACCAACATGAAAAGCCCAACAGCCAGCAAAAAATTCTGCACCTAACAGTCTCTACAGTGAAACAGGCTCTTGAATAATTGAGACACACAACTGCAAGAAGTAAAAAAAAGTATAGCAACAAGTAAGAGTACCACAGTGGATTTGAGTGCCATTCTTTCCTTTCCTATTCAACTTCTAAGCAACATTTCCATTAATTGGGTAAACTTACCCTATTATACACATTGGTTCAGCTTCGGCTTGAGTAATTCTGATTGAGTAAATCTGCACAATTCTGTTTTGTGCAGATTGTATTTTAGCAGGTTCCCTAAAATTAAAAATTTGAATACAGTTTCTATTCTGTACATATCTAGATGACAAAACTGCTCCCCTATTCAATGCTTTTGTGGACTGTCCTAACAAAGTCACAAAAGAGAAAATTGGCATTGGAACTCTACAACATTCTCTGGCTTCTACAGAAGGGTTGGCAAAAAATGTGGCCTCCAAAGATTTTAAACTTCCAGAGTAAAAATTTTTTTGAGAAATATTCTGATTCCTCATTGGTTCGAAAGTCAAATTGATCATGAATAAAGGTTTAGTGCAATAATGGTGCCATCTAACACTATTGCCACTTCTTTGATGTATAAGCTGGTCCGGTTAAACTGCTGTAATTTTCTCACTCAGTACTACTAATTTAACTTCCATTAAAGCAAAGTAACCTTCCTCTTCCTCCAGCCCAAGATAGGTACAGCTTAATTACAACTGTGTGCTATGCTAAGTGATGGGTTAACAGGTGAAATCACAATGCTGCCAGTCTAGTTGTGATTGTAAATATATCAGCCACAGTTGCAGCAGCAACTTTGGGGTTTGTTTTTCCAACAGATTTAAGCTGGAATTTTCAGGAAATGAGGCCAGGTCACCCTGCTTTTCATGAGCTTAATCAACCTCACTGTGTCCATTCCTGGAATAGCTGAAGCTGTCTGATTTACATGCAGCCAAGCTTGGAATGTGCCCACTGACTGGCAGGTTCAAGTACATTTTTGGTCAAAAGGGAAAGATCTATTATATGGAGGAAATGGTTATATTTTCTTCTGTCTACCTAGATTTACTTGTAATGCTTTATTCTGTGTACCTAGTTGCAGCCATGCATAAGGTTTGCATTTTCTAGTTATAATTATAACAAAGGCATGTTGTAACTTTTAACTAGACACATAGAAAGGCATTCTTTGTTACAGTTCACTGAATTAACCCATCTCATTCGTGAATCATTAATGATACTGACTGCTAGGTAAATTTACTTTGGTTGTAAATCTATAAATGGCATGGGAAGATGTGCTAGAATGATTTTTCATACTTAGCTTTTAAATGAGAATATTATAGTTTCAAGGAAGGTAGAGAAAAGATACACAGCAACCTTAAAAAGTTAACAGTTTTCATTCCGTAAGATTAATTCTACCATTCTGTTTCTTGTGGTTGTATATTGCAGCGAGTGAGTATATACAGACATACAGAAGTCGTCCACTCTAAGACTGTCCATTATGGGAGAGACTTTTTAAAACTGCTTCTTGAGGCAGCTTATTTACAGTGGACAACAGACACAGTTTAAAAATCAGGTAATTCAAAACACATGTGATGTTATTTGGAGTTATAAAGTGATCCAAGGTAGGAAACAGCAAGTCTGAATATGAAGAAGCATTTTCCTGAGAATCACAGCTGAGGAAAATGGACAGTTGTGTTTTCATTTAGACATCCTCACTCTTAACTTCAAATACAAGGTGTCATGTAATTAGTATAATTAGGATATATGAATAGATTAATATTCAGAATGGAATAATTATGTTTATTATTTTCTTCTCTTATTGAAGGACATAGATATATATCAAGATTTATTGAAATATTTTCCATTAGGACAGAGCTGGTATAAATTCAGGAATACATTGTGGCTTTAGCACAGCTGCATGGGAGAATTCCTCTAACTAAATACATGCAAAAATTTTCATCTTGTGAGACTTTCTTATGTTTCAAAATTTTTTTTCCCCTAAAATAGGAAACCCCAAACACAAACACTTTATCAAGGAAAAATTCAGACAACCTTCATGCAGAAATTATGTTCTTCAGGGGAATACACCTGTCACATAACTTTTTTACTACATTTCACTGTTTTGCTATAGGATAGTTTGCTGGACATCATGAAAAAGTGCTGTACCTCAGGCACACAAAAAAAGCACATCGCTTTGAAGTATTTTGAACCATGTTACTCTCCATTGCATAGGGAACTTGTAGACTTCTCATTTGAAGGGCTCTCTCTCTCCATCAAAAAAGAAAAACTGAATTCTGAAACACTTCAATTCAGCAACTCTCAGTTCTTTATGGTTGCTTGCAGGATTCACTAACAATATTTGCTAAACCATGGGGCAAGTTTCCTACAGCAACTAAGATGCAGTGCAAATAAGATCACACCGGGCAAAGTTTATTTTTAGTAAAGCTCTACAAAGCTCACATGTACACCTGTCAGTGATTGTGGCCTTAACAGTTTTTATCTGCTCATGGTTGACCCAGAGCCAGCCATGCTAATTTCACGGTAAAATCAGCTAGGACCATTATTTTCAAAGGTCTGTTTGCAATGCTAACACAGCATTCCTCTGAGCTTAGTTAATTTATTAATTTGGTTTTTTTCCTTAGATTCCTAGTCCAATTTATGCATATGGTAGAAGGTAACATCTTATTTCCTAAGCATGTTGGATTCTTAGGATGTGTTTTGGACAATATGGACATAAACATGTATCAACTTCTGTCTCTATCTTTTGTTTGTATTTTGTCTAATGCAGAGTTTAAAAAAATGTTCTTTTTCATACATTAAATACTCTGAAATAGTGTAATTGTTTGAGTATGTTAGAAACAATAATCAGACAAAAAAGCAAAATGACTTTATATTTTTTACTGTTGAACCACACGAACAAAGAAACCAATTAAAAATCAAAAATGATCACAACACAAAAATGTAATTAAATTTTCTTCTTTT
The DNA here is from genome assembly GCF_003945595.2 of Pipra filicauda. Taxonomy (NCBI): domain Eukaryota; kingdom Metazoa; phylum Chordata; class Aves; order Passeriformes; family Pipridae; genus Pipra; species Pipra filicauda. Next base: position 2,127,065 of record NW_024104487.1, on the reverse strand, counting down.
ATTTGTGTCTCCACCCAGGGTGTAAACACCCACTGAGGCATTCATTTATCTGTATCTCTATCTCTAGCCTCACTATAACAATAATTAAATCCAGACTTAAAAATCTAACCCAAGAGTTTTTTAGAAGAAATCTCTGAGGGTTTTTTTCCCCCATTTCTGTTTCTAATTATACGAACTATGCAAACACTAGTAGTTTTATGGTGAAGGACAATGGCTGGAGCAGTCTTCTTTAAAGGTATCTCTCAACAAGATATTCTACAGGTAATATAACGGAGTTACAGTTTTCAGGTTTTATTTTGTACCATCCACATACACATTTCACTTTACTTTTTACATAAAACAGAACTTTATCAAACAGGACAAAAATAACTTATGATTGTATGAAAAGTAACTGTAAAAAAATCATAAAATTATACATACTAGTAGAGCAAAAAGTGTAACTAATTCTTTTGATTTTTTTTTCATGACATGCAACAGGTATTCTTTAGAGCAACTATCAGCCAGATATACAGTATGGCAAATTAAGATCATATGTGTATATGTAAGTGTGTATAAATATGTAGATTACTCTGTAAGGTTTAGGAAAAACATAATCCCACTTTCTCTCCTTACCAAAGTGCTTTGTGTAAAAAATATTACACAAGATGCTGCTTTCTGTACAGAATAAAAGGAATTTTTTTCTTAAATATAAGCCCCCTCAGCTAATTTTAAATGGTAATTTTCATTTGCTTTACCTGCTTCTAGAAAATATATATTAGAAAAACCCAAACCAACAAAACAAACTAACAACAAAATTCCATACAAAGAACAAAAAAGTGCTGTTTAAAAAAGTCTGCTATAAAATTACACAAGGAAAACAGGGAATAAACAGTTAAAATATAATTTTTATACTCATTCACACCTCTTCAAAGAAAGCTGAAAACAAAATACAATGTGACAGATTGACAGATGGTTTTAGCACTGCAATACTTCAGCACCTGGTATTATTAAACCATAATGCTTATATGCTTGTGTGTATATATACACAGAAAGGGAGATCCAAATAAACACATACACTCATACACTCCCACATGTACATATGCACTTTCAAACTGTATTTTAAACTCCAGTGTAGATCCATTTCTAATGCAGATATAAATAGATCATTGAGTCTGAAAACAAGTGAATTGTATAAAAGAATGATTGTAAATAATTTCATGCTAATATTGTTTCATGTCCATAGTCTAAAATAACTTCATCTTCTAGATACGAATCCCTTTAGAAAGTTAACAATCCAGCAAGTAGAATAACAACATAAAAATCACTAAGGCACAAGTATTTGAAGATAACTCAGTAACTGGCATTACTTTATGTATTTTCCCAAGCACCTTTTTCATTGTAACATGTGACAAACACAATTCCCTAATTAAATATCTAAAATACTTGAGATAAAATCAGTGATTAAGTTGATACCCTGAAGTCAGTCTGGTTTCAAAGAGAATAATGAAACAATTGTGACGAATCCTCTCTGTCTCTGAAAGAGAAGTAAACATAGGCATACCTTTTTACAGACTGGTAGCCCACTCTCGTGTGCTTGATGTAACTATAGTCTAATTCCTTCTTTTTAGGATTAAGGCTCATGGAAAGCTGTGAATATATATATATTATATATGTGTGAAATAATGAATTAACAACTTGCAGAAGTTTCCTTTTTTAAATGTAACTGATGAAGCCCCAAATTATGAATGCCCTTTTTGAATTCTGTACCCCTGCTTTTCCTTTGGTCAGGAAGTTTCAAAATGTAAAATCCCCCACTCTACTGAACAGCTTGTACATTCAGATACTAGAAAAATATTTCAAAAGGTTTAAAAGTCAGGGTATTACAGATCTGACGACAGCAACAATATTTCAGTTTTGTGCACAGCAATGGACAAATTCTGAACAACCACGTGGTTAAAAGAACCTTGAAGGATTTGTATGTACAAAGCATGTATGTACACATGTATGTACACACATACGTCCACACTGAGCCTGATTCTGCTCTTGCTGCCTTTGGTGGAACAAAACACAGTCCCACACATTTGAAATTGAAGTGTTCATTGTGACTAATTATTCCTGCTGAATCAACTTATGCTTGTGCAGTGAATGCACAATGGGCTTTAAGATAGCACAAAATTAAAGCTTAATTAAAAAGTGAAACTTGTGGTCAATGCACTGGGCCAGATCATACGCTAATGCAAAAGGACTGTGTATGTATAGCTGTAAGGGATGCCTGATGTCATTTAACCGAATGCAAACCACATATTATAACATGTGGACCTATTACTGCGAGCTGGAGCAGGGGGACACCTTCACCTGTGATGTGAGAAGCAGAATAAAAGGGGGAAGAACTTAGCACAGAGTTATCTGTATTTTAGTCACACTACTTCTTATTGTACTTCATTTATGTGCACGGTTTATCCATATATTCTACACATTAATTGGACGAAAATCTCTCCATTAAACATTTAAGCACATACGCCTGCACATAAGAATATATTTAATGAATAAAAACCTCAAAAGATTGCCAGCGTTTATAAACGTCTGGACATAAATTCACCTATTCAACATAATAGCAAATTATGAATCTGAGCCAAATGCACTGAAAAACTCAAAAAATTTTTGCAGAAAAAAAAGAGTTTGTATAAACATTTTTTTAATGTTCATCTTTCCAGAAGAGTGATTTCAGAAGCATAGTTGCGGTCTAGCCTGTAAGAACAAACTGAATTTCTGTCCTTACTACATCAGGTCATGAGAACGTTAAGATGCACACTACACAGTTAAGAAGTCTACAGAATAGATGAACAGGAATTAATCACCTAAAAACTCAGTTCTGCATAATGTAAGAGTTGTTTCCAAGGTATACAGGATCACAGTGATGGCATGTCTTCACTGCAAAATACTGGATTTAACTCATAATCTTGGTACCTTTCATGAAGGGCGACCACATTTGCTTTCATCCTGGACTAAATTCAAGGACTAGAGCCTGACACTGAGTAGAAAAATCAAAACCACCAAACCAGTTCAGCTTTACCTCTAAGTAAGCACAGGGAACACAGCACACTTAAGAGTAGCTCTTTCTGAAAATGTGTTATAGAAAATATTAGGGCAATAAAAATTTAATTGAATCAATACAAATTGTTTTTTAAAAAAAACTGCAGAATTTAAGGAAGAATCTTTCCTACGCAGTATTTTAAACCTCCCTACAGAATACTATAGCACGTACAGCAATAAAGCTCTACAATATAATTAAAAAGCAACAGAAAGTTAAAATGTACTTATTCTTATCTGGCATCTGTGCTAAATAGAGACAAAGTCTATGTAAATTCTCATGTGTTTAACCCTTCTTATTCATGCTTAAAGCATTGGGTTGGAATGAATATTGGAAAAACAGCAATAGCCATATTGTATGGCTTAAAATACAGAGGGAAGGAAGAGACACATAACTCGAGGTCCGTAAGAAATCCAGTACCAATGATCTTTGACTCCAAAAAGAAGCCACATCACCACGTCCAATGGGGAGTGCAAACTTATATGTCTAATTTCTCTCCCTTCTGGATACTGGTGTGTGTTTAACTTCGGAAGCATCACATGCAAACAGGTTGTGCAAAAAGCTGAATGCCTTTGAAATGGTTTGTAGTATGCTCTAGTTTTACTTCTTTTCCTCTTTTGAAAAACGTATTTTCTAAAGCTTTGTTCTTCAGTGAGTGCACCCATTCAGCTTGAAAGGATTGCAGCTAACAAGCAGTTTTCTTATTTGGTCTCTGAATTCCCTTTGAGAAATTGCAAGGAAGAAATAATAAAGAAATAGAGTTGCTGTGCCATAGATGAGAAGAAAAGAAACAATTGCTAAGGTTTTGGCAAAGCTTGCTTTCTCCAAACATTCCCCTTCTCAGTTGGAGCTTGATTAAATGAAGAATGCTCAGTGATTGCTTTTTTCCTCTCCATTATGTATGTATATCCAGTCATATCCCCATACATACGTGGCAGTTTCATGGAGAGAAACATTTTGTGGAGAAATACAAGAAGGGCAAGTTGAAGTGGAATGAAGTTCTTGTAACTAGATTTATGTTACTTTAGCCTTCAGTGTACACGGAAGAAAGCTGGCTAGAATGACGATCCACTGCATTTACTTGTAGGAAACTGCTGTCCTCTGGCATGCTGCAAGCTGAATCACCAAAGATACCTATGGACCCTGCTGGAAAGTCATACACTAGGGAAAAAACCCAAAAACCAGTTAATTAACTAGGATAGCTATATCATGGAATATGTCCTAATAGTTATACATAGATCTGGAAATGGTTTTAAATCAAATACACAAACAAAACAAGCAAGCCAACATAGGTTTGAAATTAATTACATAGCTTACTGCTTACCAAGGGAGGAATTTTCAGTTCTGTCAGAATCGAGTCTGATGTACAGCAGATTTCATGACAACTAACACTTCTCCATATAATGGGTGTTAAAATTGTGATAATTTTAAAAATAAACTTCATGCTTACTTAACAAATTTCATCATACTGAACTCATGATAAAAGACAATAAAATATTGTAGAACAAACTGCTGTAAAGCAGACCCTGGCACAGAAATTACTACCTTCTACAAGCAATGGTAGTAAACATGAGAGTAACAGTTTGCATAAAAACTGCCATCTTTTGGATAACAGGTTTACATACTGTGAGATGCCTCTTTGAAATTACAGGTGCATTGGCTTTCTAATGCACTACTGAAGGACCGAGGATGTAAAAGGGATTTCAAAGAACAATAAATGTTAAGTGAATTCATCCTGTGTGGAAGAACAGTAAAAGACTTGGTGCTTAGTTGTGCTTAGGCCCTAAGATCAGGCTCACTGTCTTGTACTGATCCTTGCACAGAGGGAACTTTCTCCTTTTGCAGAGCAGCATACAAGCCCCTGAGGTGTTTTTCATCTGGGCAGAGACTAAGTTAAGTGCACACAGAAAGCACACACCCAGGCAGTTCTTGTCATGGAAATGTGAAAAAATTAAATTCAAGACTGATAAAACCCAAACATACACAAAACAAAATCAGTGGTTTGAATCATCTCAGGTCCCTGCCACAATACATGCAGTGAAGTGGAGTGGCTGCACAAATATCACACAGGGCTCAATGGACTGCATTTCAAAGCAAATACACAAGCTAGAGAGTGTTTGACCCCCACAGGTTAGAACCTTGAGAAGCCCTCAACAGAGTACAGTTTACACACAAGCCAATTGTTGCTGTCACCTATGGTGACTGCCTGCCTCCCCATGCCAACCACTCCACAAAGGTCTGAAAACCATCTCCTCTTTTTGAGTCAAAGAGTCAAGTCTGTCATGAGACATCCCAGGCACATACACTCACATAGCTCAAGCAGCTCAACGTTCACAAACTGTACACAGTCATCCACAAAGTCACCAGCTGTCATTTACCTGTGATACCAGAATGACCTGAAAAAGTTCGATGGAAAAGGCCAAGCTCTGCCTGGCCCGCTGATGTGGGAGCTAAGCAGTCTTCAAAAGGAGGAACCATATTGCAAGAAACACCATGTTGTACATTCTTCTGAGCATCAGCATGATGTGGAGGGCAGAAAGTCTGAAGCTGCCCATAAAAACCTAGAACAAGGAGAAAAAGGCCATCAGTAAAAGACCTGGACAGAGATCCAAAGGATAGTATTTGGAACTGCGGCTGAGAGAATGATAAAAACCTCAACTGCCATAACACCAGGTCTTCAATAATTTTACACAAATAAAGTAGTGTTGATATGAAGCTCCCTAAAACTTCCTCCATTTGCTACCAATTTCAAACACAATCTGCTTCATCTTCTGATATCCTGATTCCAAGCATGACTTGTGAGAGGCACTGACTGTCTAGAAGTTGAAATTTTTCAGGAAATTTCTCCCTGTACTCTGCAATCCTGCTGTCTGAACTGGTTCTCTCCAGAGATCACAGTGGGCATCTGCCTGAAAAATCTAAGAAAATGCTTAATTCAAAATAAAGGAAGATTACCCAAGAAAAGTCTGAGTAACACTTGAGAGTCTGCCACTGATGCCAAGACAACCGGCTGACAGCGGGGACATACGCAGAGACTCTGAAGGGCTGCTAGATGATGATGGGGCCTGCTTTTTGCATGTACAGGGTGAGAGCCTAATGCACTCATCGGCAGCAATAAGTCCCCAGGGAAGAGAACCAAGACCACTGTGTCACATGGCAGAAAAATCCCCACTAGGGTTTTTTTTCTAAAAGGTTTTTGTTCCTGAAGTGATATTTCAGAGAGGCATATAAGCACTGAGCAAATTCACACTGAAGTCCATGCCAAAGTATGTATTTATATAACAAAAATCACTCTTCTTTGTAGGAGAGGGACACATATGCAGTCTAAGGAGGCACAGACAGATACGCTGCAGTAGATTGGTCAAAAGATTTTCTCATGGAAGCAAGGTCTTTTCTCCTGCCTAAAGAACTGCTGTCTAAGCTTTGGAGATCTTGTTCAGTCTGAAAGAAGGCTTTTATATGTAGAAGATCATTGGGATGCATTTATTTCTGTTTTCTATACTATGGTCTTAAGAGTAAATGTCAGAAGTAAAACTACAAATCAGTACTAGAATATCTGTATTCTTTTCTTTTAAGAAAAACTGTGAATCAAGCTCCTCTCTCCCAGTGCTGTGTCTCCTTGTTTTCACCACTCTCTTTCTCTGCATAAAGGAAAAACACAGATGGTAACACCATCAAGGTGTTACATAGAAGTTGTAGGCCTTGACAGTCCAAAAATAGGCCCAGGAACAACAGACTCTCTGAAGATTTTTATTAGCAAACAACTTACTGCCTAAAGGCTGGTGTGCTATTCTCTTGATAAAGAATATGTTGAGGTAAGTCATACCTAAAAGCCACTATCAGAAAAACAACCCCCTAACTCTGAAAGCATTTTAAGGAATTTCCTACGACATTACTGTCATCAGAAAAAGCTCTTGTGTACAGCTGTATCCTCTAGCCAGTCTATTTAATCAATATCCATATTACCAAGTCATTCCAGATGAATTTCCTTCTGCCATAGAAAGATCAATAAGATGAAATAGCAATAAAACATTCCCTAAACCCATCAACATCAGGGGAAAAAGAAGGAAAAGGGGGGAAAAGAAAACACTTTTTAATGCATTTTTTATATAAAAGAAAAAAGAGAAGAGAGGAGAAAGGAGAGAGGAGAGAGGAGAGAGAGGAGAGAAGCTCAAAGAAAAATAAAAACTAGAAGCATGATTCCTCTTCCACAGCAGGCAAAATATGAAGACTCTTTGTGTGAGACTCTGTGCTCACTCCCAGAGAGGCTGAACACTCACGGATTTCATTGTCTTTTGCAAGAGTTGCCCTAGCAGTGAGATGATGGTTTCAATCCTTTTTTTTTTTTCTTTTAAAGTTTAACTACAGCAAAACTGAGTCAGACTGTTGGGAATTTACAAGCCATCAATCCTTAAATATTCAGTCTTGATATTTAAGAATCAACTGTAGTAAAATAACAGAAAATTAAAGAAAAAACAATAGCCATCCAAAACTTAATTTTGAAGCTACATTAGCTACATGAAGCTATTGACAGGTTTTGCCTTCTTTAAATGTTTTCAAAATAAACTTTTTTTCTCAACCAGCAATGACACAACATGCAAGTTTATTGTTGAGTCAGACTAGTTACCAGAAACAACCATTTCAATTTATACGTGAGTGGTCTGAACTAGCTGGCAAGATCCTTCAAGACACATGCTGAAGTGTCCTTTCACATTACTCTGTGCTCATTCTCTATTTATGCCTCTCACAGCATCCTGTTATCAGTGTAGAACAATCTGCCAGTAACTTTGACTACTGAAAGGTCAAATCTGGCAGAAAAAATACTGACCTTGGCGTTGGACTATTGTTGAGTCACATTCTCTCTATTTGGTCATTTCCTGCTTAAGTAAAAAATATTGTCCAGCAAAGATTTGACCCAGCAGTACATTGAACTCTAAACAGCGGAAAGCACCAGGAAGTGCACAAAGCACTTATATTGGCTAGAAAATTCCCCCAAAAATTTTTATTATGGAAAGAGAGCACAGAAAAGTAATGCAACTTTCCTAGATACATGTTCTTTTCATAATTCAGTGTCAATTACCCATCTTATAAGACAGAGAGCTATAAACAAGAATAAAAGCATATGTAGTTCTCTCCCCTCAGTTATTTAGCACTATTCTAAATGTTTTTGTCTGCATCTACAGTGCATCAAGTGGAAGGGTAGAGGTCTTAGAACTGGAGCCCAACATGAAAGCAAAATCTCCTAACTTGGTGTCAGGAGCTCTTTCCTTTATTCACACAGTGCCATACCCAAGATAATCTCCAATACAGCTCAATGTAGGATAACATGAAACCACATGCAATTCAGGCCCTAGACCCTGATCATATCTAGCCCATCATTCAAAATTATCTGCTAGAGAACTACCTGTAGTATCAGTTTTCTGTGTTTTCATGCAGCACTGGAAAAATAAAAAAAAAGGCAAACAGTTTGGCTAATAAAGTTCCAGCAGCTGAACATTTCTTCTCAGGACTGCAACTCTGGATTGTATAAGTTGGTCTCTTATTAAGCTGTTTAAAACACACACATGCCCAGGGTTATATCAATTGCGTTTCTTTGAATCAGCTACACTACAGCCAAGATCCATGATGTCAAGATACAGAGCAAAGAGTTTTTCTTCTGACATGATGGCATTATTTCCTTAGGAAAGTGAAGTATTTTTAAATATGATAAAATAGCTGTATGCTGCAAGAATTGCGTCTAAAAGCAAGAAGCTCTTGTTCTTTATCATACAAAGAGCTTTGGCCTGACAGGTGTTGAATATCTGAAAAGTCCAGGTGGAGAGCCCATCTCAAATTCACACCTGAAACTGTGGTCCATATAAGTTTGGGATAGAGTCCTTCTCCCATTGAACTAATGTGGACAAAGATTTCCTTGCAGATACGTAATGAATGACTGCCACAGTTATAATTTCCATAAGGTAGGAAGTTTCTAATGGATATCCATTCCCTCCTCAGTCATCTCTCTGTCTGGCACAACAAAGAAAGAGTATTTTCTCAAGAAAATAATTACAACTGCCATTAAGAAATATACATCATGAGTGAGTAGCCATTACTGCTACGGTATGTAAAAATGACACCTGTCTTTGGCCTGAAATACTTCAAAATAGTGTTCCTCTGCAGTATATTTTCACATGTTCACCAGGCGAACTACACAATACCAAGTAATCATCTGGTACCATCCGGCTGCTAGGAACAAAAGGAAAAGAGAGTAAGAGAGAGATATGAGTCACATATTGTACTAACAGACTGATTTCCAAATGTGAAAAGCTGTTTCCGTTCATTGAAATCTGATTTTTTGTAATTCAAAGATAACTATTACTAGTGAGCTATCTGTATAGATACACTAGTGTCACTAACTCGTATCAGCTAACAATTTTTTTAAATAAATGGCAACTTTTTTTTTAATGAATACTTTGTATGATTTTTTAATTTTTTTCCATTATTCAGCCAGCTCTGAAAATCAGTCTGAAGAGAAAGCTGTAACCCTTTACTAAGATGAATAACAATTACCCAAGGTAAGAATTTTAAGGAACTCTGAAGGCAGAGTCCTGAAGGTTACTTCCCAGAGTCTTTCAAAAGCAAAGGTGCCTTAAAAATATCAGTGCCAGTCTCTGAAGCACCTAATTTGAAGCCCTGCAACAGTGACAAACAACTAACGTCAGTGATGAAGATTCTTCCTTCTTACCCTGGATGTGGAGGGTATTTGGTTGAAAAAAAGGGCTTTCTGCTGGCTGGTATGTCTTTAGAGGCAATCCTGCAGGCTGTTGAAGCTGGGGAGGTTGTGGAGTTTGTCTCTGCAACATGGGATGTGGAACAGACATTCTCTGGTGGCTGATGTGATGAGGAGAAGGAGCTGGAGCAACAAACCTATGAGTTCAAAACCACAAAACTGTAAAATCTCCAATACATAAGAGCTAAAGATTGTTTCTACTTTATTTAGTTCACTATCATTTAGCTACTTGCATAGATACAGACTTGATTTAAGAGTGTGCAGCCCAAATAAGAGATGATATATTTTTATATCATGACATATCATTAGATTTGACAACTGTGAAATTAACATGCTAAATTGACCCTTATTATGGGAAACTCCTTTTAATCCACTCCTTCTGTGTCTAAGTCTTAATGGGAGGAGATGCCTCATGGGGGACCTAATTTCTTAGGTATTGCCAGCTGTTCATTTTAAGGCTTTATATCAATCAATTTTATCTATCTATAAGTAGCTGTCCTTCCTGAAGGACAATCTGAAGGCAATATAATGTAAATAGAGACAAGTGTTAAATTGCTTCCAGAGTCTAACCAGATCAAAATGTTGATCTGGATTCAAAGTATAAACTTGAAAGCCTCACAGACCAGAAGAACTCTTGAAAATAAACCTGGTGGTGGAGCTGCCACATAGATTCAGTGGTATGTTTTGCACAGCTCTGTCACTACTGGCACTACAAGGATACACACTACTTTTGAAGGTTTTAAACAAGAGTTTTACAGACTTTACTTTTTTCATGGGCTTTTCTTCTACATTTCCTTAAAACTGCATACCTCAAAGTACACTACAGATAGGTGCTATGATCATTTTTGTGGACAGAAAACCACCCACTAGACCAATGGGATCTGATTAGTTAATGAAAGCTCAACCTGGCCTCAGGAATGGCTCTGGGCCACTTTCTCATCCATGAGAGGAGAGATGGAAAGGCCAACAAAAAAGAGCCAGGATATTTCTGCAAGAGGGTGAGTAGAAACTGATGCAGTATTCCTGTCACAGATCAGCCTCTCCATTGCTAAAAGCAAGCTGCAAGTCTGCTGAGAGAGTATCCATCTATCCTTTCCTGTGAGCTCAGTAGCTGCTGCTAGAAGGGATTAGAGCTTGCAGTTAACACAGTCTACCAGTATCCTAAAATGTGGATCTGGTCCTTGCTGTCCTGAGACTAAACCTCAACACACAATATGACTTTAAGCTAGCAAAAAAAGTATGATTTTCCTGAAGAAATGTAAAGAAGCTTTTATTACATCCTGAATACAAGAGAAGGTGCAACTGCAGTAGTGGCACTACAAACCACCTCTGGACAGGATCATTGTATAGGTTATAACTGCATTTAAATCCAAGTCACCTGAGATCTTTTACGCTGCAGCTCAGAATCTGCATCTGCCACACACATTATCTGCTTCATTTCAACTTCATTTGAAAGCTATTTACTTGTAGTCCATAATCTGTATCTGGAGTGTACCAAGCATCAAGATGAACTGTGGATGATTTTCTACCTACTCAGTTTTCTTTGGGAATCACATTTTTATGCATATTAGATGGCGTTTGAATGGTCTTGGTGCTGAGGTGATATTAACTTCATAAACACATCTTCAGATATGCTATACAGATGGAGGAGATAAAGATGTCACTACTGAATTCGAGTCTTTGATGTGTCAAGTATTCAATTGTTCCAGATAACTGATGCAGAGTAGACTTAAAGACATACTAAGGAGGAAGGGAACAAAGCATGCATGTGTTTCATCACCATACTAGAGAATAACTTTTTAAAAAAGAGAAATCAGTAGTGATATTGTGATAATAAGATCAGAGACTTAAAAAGCGCTGCAACTACCTGGTAATGACTGTAGTTAGTCTCTTGTATAGCACTCACAGAGAAAGACTGTTAGCTGCTGCTAGAAATGAAAAGCAATGCACAGACAGTCTTTAATACTACTAATTATTTTAAAAATCATGGTATATAATCCTCTGTGTTTTCAAAATTAATTTGTGAAAATTAATATCTGAAAAATGGTTTTAACCAGCACCCACCAACAGGGAAAAAATCCTTTTCAAAACTCAAAGGGAAAAGCACAGTTTAAGAGATTTCACACTTGATTTAACATTCAAAAAATCCCTCCCAATAATAATGAACTATATTGTATAGTCAGACAGGGCTCCATTTTAATAGACATTAGTGGTCTCTATAATGATCTATATATCATTTCATGAATCCCAGGCTTACTCATATGCATGTCCATAGTTATCTACCTTTTCTTTCCTTCTGCTTAACAAAAGAAAAACTTGTATTTGTCTCAGTTCAGTATGTTACTGGGGGAACTGCAAATTTAATTCTGTTCCTGAGACAATCAGGACCAGCTTGTAACCACTTGGAAATTACTACCAAGAACTGTGGCCAAGCCTAGGAGTCGATGCACTCAGGAACCAGCCATATTTGCAGAAAGTTGCCCTTCCCCGTGCTTGATGGGTACGAAATCAGAGCAGGAATATTTCTGGAGCCATTAAGAAGCCTCTTCCTTTCCAATAGTAGCTGGGAAAAGGTGTCCTCCTGAGGAATGACTAGATTTAGTAGTAAGCAAGACAGATGACAAAGTTACCAAAGCTTACCTCTTTTGATGAGATTAGTTAAAACAACACATACAAAAGTGATTTTTTAATGACCAGTACTCATTGTGGGTACCCGAAAAAAAAAAAGATTTTACTACATCATTTTTTTTTACTGGATCTGGCCCAATGATATCTCTACTCTTTAGCATTAGTCACTTATATGTGCCATTTGCTCACTAACAAAAAAAATTTGCTTGTCTTAGCAGACAATCCTCTGAGGTGTCCCATGCCTGGAAAGAAGCTACTGTACCTATTTCAAAACCATATTGTTAAGGTCCTTACCCAAACACTTTCTTTGAAGCAGCCCCTTGTATGCCACATACAAAGGACTTTTTAATATCTGAAGGTTGGATGCCTCAGCTCCTTGGTTAGAACTACTCAGAGGCTTTTGCTTCTGGAAGTCTGGCTTGGAGCTAGTTGCAGAACTTATTATAGCATTACAGTGCTGCTAAACTGAACAGTTCAGCCCTAAGATCTCCTTTTCAGCCTTACACAGTCTCTAGAAATTCCTGTGAAGCCAGGATGCATCACACTTTAGGGACACACTGCTAGCCCTGGTAAAAATAATATGGAACACCAAGTCCCTGAAAAATTTTGTTCTGGTCTCACATCAGTAAACAGGTTACTTCTTGCTCAAAAGAAAGATGCGTATATTGGACAATTCAATAAATAATAGAAAAATAATGTAAAAATAATAATTTCAAGCATTTAGCACCATCAACTTTGGGTCACTGAGATGCACATGTTAACTATGCCATATAAACCCATAATTTTTTATTTGAGTTTTAATGAGATTTCAGCTTTCTTGTATGCTTATGTCTTCTTATATTACAAAAATGAATGAAAAGGAAGTCAAGTACATGTTCTCTTCTTCTTAATTTGATAAATGAAGTTACTTCTTGGATCCAAACTCTTTGACTTGCATTCTGTGTACACAGAGTTTCGTACACAGAATGAATGCAGTGTAAGATGTGTCCCATATTTCATTCACTTTCTCACATTAATAAGGCTTAATCAAGTCCACACTCCCACCTAGGAGAGAAAGACACAAATGAAACCCTCCAATTATTTCTCTATCCCATGGTACCCAGGGAGGTAGGGAAAGTGTGTATCTCCTTCCGCTTCTGTCCAAAAAGTGGCACATGACTGACCCCCAGGGTCATCAAAGCACCAGGCCAGTTTGGGTTGGCTTCAGTCCAACAAATACAGCCTTCTGCCAGGGCAAGTGCTGGTCAGCCAGTCCTAGCTCTGGAATGACCCCAGGCATGCCACAGTGTCAGGAACCACACAGTGGAATAGTTTGAAGCTGGAAGCACAGAAGAATAGTTTGGGTTGGAAGGGACCTTCAAAGGTCATCTAGTCCAACTCCAAGTAGCATGCGGGGGAACAAATCCCTTACTTGCCCCCCTAAATCCTGCAGTCCTCTCAACAAAGAAATGGGGATAAACAGACTGATTTACACCTTTCAAAGACACTATCTCCGGCACTTTCTATATGGAAGGTTTGTTCAGTTCACATTTTCACAGCTGTTGTTACACTCATGAAGCAGTGTAAATGACAACCTACTCGCAGGGCCCCTAGGAGAGTCTACTGTATTAGATTCCAGATGCAGCTTCTGAATTTGTATTTCTTTTAAGCACTGCCCTTAATTTGTACTATATATTCTAAAACCAAACTAACACTGCTGTAATACTTTTTTCTTTTATCAATTTAAATTGCCAATTGTCACACTACCTCAATGAAGACATTGGCACCTTTTTTCTTAATCCAAAGTAACTTCACATATGGGAGTTAGCATTTTTAGAGAAACTGTATACAGTTAGCACATGAGACAGGAGTGTATCGTGCTAGCTTTTAATTGTTCTGTAGAGTACTGCATTATCTTGAGGTCTGTAATGCATTCAATGAATTGAATCAATGAAGTCACATTCTAAATGTGTCTGCTACGGTTCTACACCAGTAGAACCTCGGAAATGGGCTAATGACGAGATCACTGTCTTTCATAATGACATTTATACCTGTAATAGTAAAACACTGATCTGTCCCTGCCTGTCACCTTGTGCTCTAGCAGTTTTTGGGTACAGATGTTGGACAGGTCATGCACTGGAGAGGAAACTATACTGGGAAAGCAAAGCCTCTGTGTCAGGAAACAGAGCATGGGCAGCCTCAGAGGGTCTGCACAGAGGTTAAGAGCCAGGGCAAGGGAATAAGACCAGGACCATGTGGCCAGGAGTGGAGAAGAAGGACTGAACTAGTAGCTGAACTCCAGTGATCACGAGGCAGCAAGTTTTATGTCTGACTGATGTAGAAAAAGCTCAACAACTTCCAGCCACTCTCAAACTGGCTGAATTCATGTGAAGTCTGAAAGAGAAAAGTACTTTCACCTGCTGTCAATTCCCTGAGCCATCATGTTCTTCTACCTTCCTGACACAGGGCAGAGTGAGTACTGCTTTCATCCAAAAAACTTATGCTCATTTACTGGTAACTGAAATCTAGTGAATGTTCTTTTCAGGTTTATAATTAGAGACTGTACTCTTCAAATTACTGGCATTTCTGTCACTCAAGGAAATTAAAGACTTTGAAATACAGTAATGAAATACAGCAATTTATCATTTAGAGAACTGAAAAATAAGGATATTTACAAAATAATGTTTAAGTATCCATAAACATATAGTAAGAACTCAGTATTAATGTGTGATGGTGTTATTTTCCTGACTTTTCCACTGAAAACTTATTTGCTTAGGCCTCTTCAATCTTGTGATCTGCTAGACTTGTGGTTCAATGAACTACAGATTTCCACATCCGTAATGCCATACACTACCTAGATAATTGGCAAGATTGCTGAAAATAATTTAGGGGATGTCTAAACATGAAATCAAAACACTTCCAAGCAATCTGCTTTTATACCACTGCAATATCTAAAATCATGGAAACAGCAATACCTGAGCAGCATATAATAAAATATACATAACTAGAATAAAATAAATCCTGGCTATAAATCAAACTCTTAGAGTAGTGAAATAAAAATTTGTTCATTAGCTATTTGTCTTAATAAAATACCAATTAAAAAAAAAAAGCCAAATTCCTGAAGGAATACTTATATTGAGAGAATATTGACAAAATATGACTTTCCTCCCACAGGTAAACAGAAACATGAGGTCTCCATTCTGTAAGGTATGGTTGGGGTCCTCTGAGATTCAGTGTCCCAGTCAGTATCACTTTCCTTGCTTGGGCCACCTGTGGCGATCCAGAGGGGACTGGAGGAAGTCTCCGAAATGGAGATGGATGGAAAGCCTCCCTGCCCAGGCTAGAATAACATTGTCCCTTTTACCTCTCCTTCCTTGATAAACCCACACCCACAGCAATTGTTAGGTGGGGGCTGCCACCAGTTTCCACCCCTCCTGGAAGCTCTGAAGGCAGTCCTGCCTCAGGTTCAGTATTAGAAAAACTGGGACTGGTCTTACCTCTCTGAGACCGCAGCTGAGAGAAGAGGTATCTGGGGGGGAGGATGGAGAGGACTACCCTGTGCATTATGTCCTGGGGAGTGGTGGCTGCTGGGGTGGGACAAGGACACTGCCCCAGTTGCAGTAGCACTTTGACTGGTCTGTGTGCTGGAGATCAGGGCTGCTGAAAGTAAAAGGAGAGAAATAACCCTCATCATGCAGGCAATAATACTGATAACTGAGCAAACACCAACAGGTAAGAGCTCCTCTAAAGCTGCAGTGACAATTCTTAGCAACTAACTGTTTTTTCTCAAGTGCTGTTTTCTGTTCAAAGGGAAGAAGAAAAACCCACATGAAAATAATATTCTTTGCTGCTTCCAAATGACACTTTCATACACCCAGGCATGACATAATTGTGTTCCCAGTCTTGGAATTTTTGTCTAACTAAGGCTGCAAGTCTTCTATACATTCCTGTTGCAGAAGAGGTGTCAAATACTTCCTAAAATATGTATTTTTAGAGCTGGTAAGCAGAAAGCACAGTTTCTGAAAATGTGAAATACTTTCTACATTCTCCTCTCCGCTGTAAAACTCCTAAATTTCTTGAAGAGTAATATCCCTATTATCGCCCCAGACTCCTCAGTATTACATACAAAAATTTTAAACCATCATTAACAGTTTAATAATTTTCTATAAGGTTTTCTTGTACGCTTTATAATAAAGAAAGTTTCTAGATGACTAAACAAAAAGCAATACAGGACTTTGTTCAAATGTCCTAGGTAGCTGATCCCTCATTCTTTAACCTTGTTTTCAGAAGTCGTTTAAATCAGAAAAATTTAAATCTCTGTATATCTGAAAACCCAGTTACCCAACTATTTTTACTGACATCTGTGTCAGGTAGCTTATGCTGAATGGCAGCCAAATACATGATCTTGAATATTTTATGAACCCAGAGAATGAATTAGATATGCTGTCTACAAGATAAAAATGATCTCTCACTGTTTGGCTGTCGTATCTTCCAGTCTCTTGCAAAAAAAGTATTGTTTAGGCTTCGTTTACAGAATAAAATTCTACTATAAAAATTACATTATGTTAGTGAATATATTGGAGCTAATGATTCAAATTTTTTGACAAAATCCTAGAATTTAAACCAGTTCCCCAGAGGGTGCTGTCACTGGTAAAACATCTTTCTAGGCTAAAATATCTGCATACATGCTGCAATCCTAGCAGAAGAAACACTACTTTAGGAGTAGCCCCACCACACACCAGTCTTCAAGAAAATTATTTTGTAGGTCACAATTTTGAATTTTGCTACATAAGATCGAAAGGGCAAAAAGTTCACCTCATCGTCCAAGTCCTCAGCCTATTTCTGGAAAGACTCTATTAGTCCTTACAAGCCTGCCTTTGTGACACACTGGTTATTCGCCAGGCTAAGGCAGAGTTAAGGAAAGGCTCAGGAGCCTATGCTGTAGCCTTACTAATGAGCAGTCCCAGACACATTTCAGCTGGTAGAAATGACAGATGGTGTAAGATGACACACAGGAAACCACTTTGTGAGTAAAAACATCTGCAGAGGTAATGCCAAAGTTTAGGTCATGAGAAGTTTTCATGAGCCACATTTGCATGCAAAACTGGTGGACTGGAGGCTGACCTTGGCACTAGCCTCTACTGTTTGCTACCTTGTATACGGACCAGACCGTCCTAATCACAACTTAAGTGACAACAGACATCTGACAGTAGAACCTTAACTGAGGTACAGAGGATGCAGATACCACAGGAGATGAGACACGACCTCAGACAACAGAGTAACTCACAAAGATCGAGCTGAGGAAGAACCTCCCCACTAAGACAGGAGAATGTGTTTTTGCCACTTTTGCTCATGCACCCCCCCAAAAGCCACTTTCTTCATGCCCGTCTCTCACAGGAATATCAAGACAAATGCAGGGGAAAAAACAGAGGAATGAACTTTCAAATTTCTTATTTTATGTTTACATGCAGCACAGAAGAAAATACTGAAAAACCAAATATGCATTCTGACAGAGTAAGCAGAGAGAATATTTAACGTATCAGTACACCACAAAGGAAGATCCTTGACTGTCAAAATAAAAACAGAGACTACTTAAATTATTCCTTGCAAAAATAGGGTAACTTGCGTTTTACCATGAGAAAAACTTATTAAACTCTGTAAGAATATACAATGACTTAGTTTCACAGTACTGTAATTATATCTTTAGATCACATTCCGGCCTTTTAGGCATTTTCTTCTCTTTCAGTGGATTGCAGTTTCTAAAGTTTTGCCTCATCATGATGAAAGGAACTATAAATGGTGCAAAAGGCTGTGTTGCTTACACATTAATCCATCAGTAAATGTTCTCTTCTTTACAATGTGAATCCAAACATTGCATGGATTTTTGGAGAACCTCTAAGATGTCTCAAAATGGAAATTATAAACTCAGAAGTAAAACTAGTGAATAGAACAACAAGTCTGAGGGGAAATAAGCTATCCTCCTTAAACTCAGATAGATAATAATATTAACACTATTCAACTCCTTGTAATGGGTGTATGGTCCTATCTGGGACTACAGCACATTCACCAGGAGTTCTAGATACTTATACAATACTTAAATTCACCCCAAAGGGTGACAGCAGAGATCCTCTTTGTTGTTGGTAACCCTACATCACTGCCTCTTTTGCATCCATTCCCTATGCATCAAACACAATTTCGTTTTTCATGGCTAGGACCATTCACGTGTCTGTTCTTCCTTTTAATTCCTTTTGATTTTTCTTACGGTAATGAGCTGTAGCTACTTTCCAAGGCTGTCAGCCTCACCAAACAGACTGCCTTTTTTCTCAGACATCTCTTAGGGAGCTCATCCACTGGGACAATTGTTTTAATAAAATTCTTTTATTTTTCCTGTACATGTCCTCTATCCTTTACCTGCCTGTTGTACCTACCTACTTTCCTAACATTATCTTAGATACATACTCCATAGGGATCAGATGTTTTCTTATTATGTGCACAGAGCACCTAGCTTAGTACTATTACAGTGGGGGAAAAAAAAACACAAAGAAAAGTATTATTTAAGCAAAGCACAACTTACATCATAGGCCTAAAAGTAGTTAGGTCAAAGTTTCACAATACAGCATAAGACATTATTTAAAAAACAGAATTCAAGTAAGTTCTGTAACTTTACAGATGCAGCTTTTAAATTCCAACTTGCAAAGAAAGTCATGCACTTGCCAAGCTTAAATAATATCATTTGCTTGCTCTTGAGCAGAGCGGAGTATGACATTCAGTAACTATTCATATATGAATTAGACATTCTGGTTTATGCTTAAACATGAAATGGTCAAGTTTTAAACAAACAGC
The DNA here is from genome assembly GCF_003945595.2 of Pipra filicauda. NCBI lineage: Eukaryota > Metazoa > Chordata > Aves > Passeriformes > Pipridae > Pipra > Pipra filicauda. The sequence goes on along the minus strand of NW_024104487.1, from coordinate 2,107,776 downwards.
ACAGTAAAAATATTTTTTCTATTGCATTACTTATGATTCTTTTAGCTTTACGGATTTTAGATTGCTCTATAAACAGTAAGTTCATATGATTACACAGTAGAAAAAGCTATCATCCATATGTTCTTATTATGAATTAATTGCTCACATCTTCATTCTGTGAACTGAATAAGCCCAGAAGCCTATGTAAAAACCCAGATGCTATCACTTTATTTAGCCTTACAAGAATCTATATGCTTGCTTTAGATCTTTAAATACAATCTTGTGTTAGTTTTAAGCAAAGGATCTGTCATGCTATATCACTGTATTAGTAAGATTATACCTTAGTAAGTTCAGATTTCTTTTATTAAGACTACAAGATAAGAAAAAATATTTATGGAGAGTTAACTCTAAGTAATAGATACATAATAAAAAATATTATTGTTGTATTTCATTTAAATGTAGCTGTGTTTGTAGATTCTGTACTTCAAGAGTACTGAAACTGTACAGTTGTCACTGCAGGCATTGTACTATGTAATTACATTGTACTAACTAATTACATATTACTATGTAATAGTTTGCTTTCAAACATTTATTCTGTAGACTTCTTCAGAAAGGAAAAGAAACCTCATACCTTTGCCTTAAATGTGCATCAATGATAAGCAAAGTCACCTTCAAGTCAGAAAAGTTTGATTTGACATCACTGGAAGAATGGAAATCTGTTCCTGTTTCCACTTGAAAAGTAGCACAGACACATTTCAGATAATATGCTGTCTCAAACACTATCCAGTAAAATTTACATATCTTATTTTTCAGAAGTCTGAAAGTTTTTTGTTATATTTTGTTATATACCAAAAAAAATTGTTTTCAGAGAATTTTGAAGGATAGCTTCTGTAAGTGGGGAAACTTAAGCTTTTCTGTATTTTACTTTCCTCTCTTTGGGTCATGAATAATTTTCATGTTGTCATTTCAATTAAATAATTCCCTGCCTGGTGGAATTATCTCATTTATTCACAGAGTATATTATTATGTAGCAACCCTGATGAGTAGCTAATGAAACAACTCATTTCAACTGGATTGGGTGGTTTTCAAAATGGAGTGACATGTATTCACCTATACCTGACATTATACCTACCCTCAGTTAACTGATGTGAAACAACGCAAGTGAATAAAACTACAAGAAATTTCCAAGTTATAGATAGCTGTGAACACAAGTAAGGGAAAGCAGATTATTACTTACACAGAAATTCATGTTGATAAGAATACGTTGATTAATACTATAAAAATTGCCACACAATAGGAAGCAGTGCCAAGTAAGAAACGAGCAAAATAAATTATTATATCAAACAATGTCCATAGTTAGTAGTGCTGTAAACACCAAGTACATAAGACAAGGCAGGAATGAGACTACAAAATGTAATGCCACAGTCTCAGAAGCTGTCTGTGGGACATCACGACTGCAGACAACTGCCAGCTAAGGGCTGGCTGGAGGCAGCAGCTTAATTCAGCTTGTAACGAGCAGCATTTTGTTCAAGCCACTGTCAGCCTAGATTTGGATTGACCAAGCTGCTGGAGTTTGACATTTAATCAGAGTCTGGAAGCTAGACTGGTAAAAGAAATGAGTGCTCAACAGGTTGCTGTGGAAATCTGTGAGAATGCCCTCAGTTTCCAAAAATCTGGTCTCGGCTCATATGACACAATGTCCCATCCCACCTTCTATTCTGTCTAGGGACTTGAAAGGAAAAGCTGAGTCTTTATCATCTCTCAGTTTTGCACATTACCCTGGGCAATGCCATTAAACAATTTTCTTAAATCTCAACATTCCTTACTACCCAACTCCCTCTCAACATACAACATGAAATAAGCAACTATAACCAACAACATGTTCCCAGAAATTTCCTGACCAAAATCGCATCTCTAAAATCTGAAATTTCTTTACACTTTCAAGTAACAGATGCCACACTCACCTCCTACTCAGAATAAGGCATTTAAAAGTTAACAATGTACAAGTAATACAGTCACAGCTTTAAATTTCCTAATTTTTGTCATATAAACCTGCATCATCACCAGCCAGTGTGTAACTCACAACAGCCTTGACAAAAACATATAATAGAATTGATAGCTTTACAAGGCTCTCAATAAAATAAAACTACTTATTGAAGTGGCCACTTCATATCATGGAATTTTCATCACTGCACATAACATTAATGCAGCCAATTCATTCACTTCCTACATCTGGTTCTCACTTTCAAGTTGGACTGATATAAGATGTAATGCATTCTGTCTGAAAGTTAAAAACAGATGCCTTCACGACTACTAAAATACTCCATTAAAAATGTTAACACCCTGTCCATGCTGTCTTGAGCTTTGAGATGTATTATTACTCATAGCTTACCAACTGTTTCAAATTTAGTTGAAATGTGAACAACAACTGTACATTCAGGTAGGTGTGACAAAGTTAGTTATTTTAATATGAAAATCTCAGATATTTAACTGAAACAATAAAATAGGATTACATTTATAGTATAAATGTGTTTATTGGCATATTTATAGCTCATAACACAGCATTTAAGTTCATTAATGTAGATCAACTGGAAAACTGATATGTGATCCATGAATAAGGAAGAGGGAAAATATTGTAATTTTAAATGAAGCTTAACATGTTCTTGATGTCTACAAGAATGAGAGCAGTAAATTGGTAGCAGAAGTCAAATATTGCTCTGCATTGCAGTAGGTCTTTTCATGGATATGATTTGGCCTGCCTCCCTCCAAAAATCATATAAAAATATGTTCAAAATCTACATTTTTATATTACTTTGCAGATTCTATTCTTCTTATGAGATAGATATGGATTTCAGAGCACATCTACTCAGCAAAATCATCCTTAATCTTAAGTGAGCAATTATATAGTAGCTTTTCATATGTCTTTTTCTATACCTGGGTAAATATTATGAACAGGCCCTGTGGAGTATCCCATGGAATTATCTGCAGTGTCATGTGGTGATAGGGCTGGCTGGAGGGTCTGGATTGCAAGGCAGTCATTCAGGATGTCCTGGCCAAGCTCTGAGCTTGATTGCAACTGAAACATAAGAGATAAAAAAAATAGAAATTATAACATGGGCAAAAACCAGGAAATAATCATAAAAATCCTCAAGACAGTGAAAAATTATAATGAAGAAATGTTGAGAGATTAGAGAAAGAACCACAATCAGAAATCTTCTCTTTTAAATCCTGATTAACATCATCCTTTATTATAGCAGGCATTTTTTGAATCTGAGAAAGAAAATACTTCCAGATGCTTAACAAAACTGTACTCGGGACAAGGGCTATTTGTACAGTTAGGAACTGGGACAAATGGACTTCAGAGCATTCTCTCGTCATGCACTGCAAAAGAGAAGAGTGTCCTGGTTAATCAGTAAAGGAGATTTATCACGTGTCTGACATTGCTCGTATCAGCGGAGGGTATTACAATAAATAAAAATATTTACATGCTCATTTAATGCCCTGGCTCACTGCAGGACCAGAAAAGCAAAGGTGCTCATGGCACTGGAAACAAGGGACTGGGAAATGAGCAGCCAGGAGAGCTAACATTCAAGACAGTCAGGATGGAAGTGGGACCACTTTATATGGACCAAAGTTTTCTGAGACACCATTGTTAAACTGACTAGGACTATATTTGTTTTACATTACAGCTGAACTGATCTGACCATGAGTGCTGTGTCACTGCCACTAATCCCAGCTGCATGCATGGCCACTTGCCTGGTACCTGTTCCATCAACAGCAAGTCTGTTTATCTGGCTGATCCAGCAGAAAATTCACTCTGAAAACAATTAATAAACAAGTTCATAAGAAGAATTTTCCTTTGCATGAAACTGGATGAACAGTCTCACTCCAAGGCTGCAATAAAATACAGTAAAAAAAAATAATTCACCAAACTAAAATAAGAAAAGGGAGGAAGCCTGCTGCAGCACCCTAACTCAAGGTTGTCTTAGCTGTAATGCCAAACTGTATGTTGAGGTTTATGGCAGATGGATGCTGCTCCAGGCTGCTGGCACTGATGCAGGTCCCAGCTTCATTCCTGATGTTACTGTTTTATATAACAAAAATTTGCCTGTTCATTACAGCCATCATGGTTCATAGACTGGTGTATTCACTTAAAAGCATCAATAAAGGAGGGCATGAGCTTATATGCATGTTGGACACTGCAGTGGCTGAGATGCCCATAAATATCCTGTCCTGTCCCCCATGCTGGTGCAGAGAAAGTTCATGCAGCATGACAGACAGAAACCTGACATGGTGCAGTAAGATTTGCTGCACTTGTGTATCAGAGTCCCAAGAACCAAATGTCACAGATGCAATTGAGGTTTCTCCTCTCTTATTTGTTGCCATGAGAGATGAGCAGGTAACAGTAACTAGAACATAACCTAGAACCTCTAAAAAACTCGTAGGGGGAGCAAGAGGAACAAGAAGAGAAATTTCTGTCCATCCTATACTCAGAAATTAATCACAGAATGGTTTGAGTTGGAGGGCACCTTAAAGATCATCTCATTCCACCCTCTCTGCCACAGGTAGGGACACCTTCCACTAGACCAGGTTGCTTGGAGTCCCATCCAACCTGGCCTTGAACACTTCCAGGGATGGGACAAATTAAGACATGGGATTATTCTGAATCCAACTGTAAAAAGACCCATTACTGTGCCACAAGATGCTGATAAACATTGAAATTACTTTTGATAATATGCACTAGTATAAAACTGTTGCAACAGAGCAGAGAGTTGGTCTTACCCATCATAAGCACCTGACACAAGGTAACTGTAGGTAAGAGATATTACACGGCCTGTGATACCTATGCACAGACTATGCATGTTGTAGATTATTCCTTCTCCTAAAAATTTAGTGAGTCATTATTAAGTCCCAAGGTACAGTACCTTTGTGAGGTATATCTGTATTCTAGAATTGTATTGAGCAGAGCAGGGCAGGGAAGAGGGAGAAAAGGAGAAATACCCTGAAAAAAGCTTTTTCTTTATTATCCATATTTACAAACTGCTATAAGTACAAATGGTTCTTCCGGTGCAGCACGTATCATTGTCTGGTATCACACACTAATTATGCTGGGTTTGCTGCTATCACTAGTTACATGGCTTTTTCATAAAATTAAGTGGTTATGAAATTAAATGTCAAATACCTCCTCATTCAAATTCTTATCAGTTACATTATTAATAAACATTATGTGACTTCAAATGTCTACAGAATTTAATATGAAAATAATGATGAAAAAATTTGACTTCTATAGAAATCACATAGAATACAAATTCACAGAAGTTGCCTGCATAGTTGTTTATTTGTGCACATTTTTGGCAGGAAACAGATCGATTTTCTGTATCAGACAGCACTCATATGGATAAAACAGTGCGTAAAACAGGGAGAGCTAACTATTTACATATTAGTTACAAGAATTAAGTAATTCTTGTAAAATAAAATAGGCAAACACCTATTTTACAAATTTTTCTATTTTGCACTGTTCGGGAGTCTTGTTTTGCATTCACAAATCCTTTGATATTTAGAACAAATCTATCACGAGAATCTGACAGATTTTCTGGCTTGACAAATTTTCTGGCTTGACCAATAGTGAATGCTTATAAAGACAAAGAAATGCCAGGATTATCAACAGAAAAACAAAAACAAAGAAAGAAACACTATGAGACAGCTGTGACCTGATTTCTGAAGACAGTTCTTATTTCATGTATTGGCTATTGTTGATTGATATTTACAACCATAAGGGCTAGAAATACGTATTTTATAATCTTACATACACACACAGAATATAAGTGTATGTATTACAATATCTAAGGTTATGCTATTTTCTATGGCACCATGCCTGCCAGTCAGATGGGCTTCATCTGTCTTGCAAGGGCAGAAGGACTCTAGCCTGTAAGCTGTCGGGGCTGACCAGGAGGGCTCTAAACTAGGTTTGAAGGGGGAAGGAGTTGAAACTAGTCTCTCCAGAGATGAGCCTGAGGGTGGAAAGCCAGAGTTAGAAGTGAAATGAGCAGCACAGCTGAAGTGCATGTACACCAATGCACGCAGCATGGGTAACAAACAAGAGGAGCTGGAAGCCATCGTGCAGCAGGAAAGCTACGATGTAGTTCCCCATCATGGAAACGTGGTGGGATGACTCGCATGACTGGAGTGCTGCCATGGGTGGCTACAAGCTCTTCAGAAGGGACAGGCAAGGTGCAAGAGGTGGAGGGGTGGCTCTATGTGTTAGAGCTGCTGGAAGGCAGGAGGGCTCTTCAGAGGGACCTGGACAAGCTGGAGAGATGATCTGATTCCAACGGGATGAGGTTCAACAAGGCCAAGTGCCGGGTCCTGCCCTTTGGCCACAACAACCCCCTGCAGCGCTACAGGCTGGGGACAGAGTGGCTGGAGAGCAGCCAGGCAGAAAGGGACCTGGGAGTTTGGATTGACAGGAAGCTGAACATGAGCCAGCAGTGTGCCCAGGTGGCCAAGAAGGCCAATGGCATCCTGGCCTGGATCAGGAACAGTGTGGCCAACAGGATCAGGGAATTGATTCTTGCCCTGGACTCAGTGCTGGTGAGGCCACACCTGAAGTACTGTGTCCAGTTCTGGGCCCCTCAGTTCAGCAAGGAAATTGAGGTGCTGGAGCAGGTCCAGAGAAGAGCAACAAGGCTGGTGAAGGGACTGGAGCACAAGTCCTATGAGGAGAGGCTGAGGGAGCTGGGGTTGTTCAGCCTGGAGAAGAGGAGGCTCAGGGGAGACCTCATCACTCTTTACAACTCCCTGAAAGGAGGCTGTAGCCAGGTGGGGGTTGGTCTCTTCTCTCAGGCAACCAGCAGTAGGACAAGAGGGCATGGTCTTAAGCTCTGCCAGGGGAAGTTTAGGTTGGATTTTAGGAAGAAATGTTTTACAGAGATAGTAATCAGACATTGGAATGGGCTGCCCCAGGGAGGTGGTGGATTCACTGTCCCTGGAGGGTTTTAAGACGAGACAGGGGTCTGTGTTGGGTCCAGTCCTGTTTAATATCTTTATTGATGATTTAGATGAGGGGATTGAATCCATCATCAGCAAATTTGCTGATGACACCAAACTGGGAGGGAGTGTCGACCTGCTGGAAGGCAGGAGGGCTCTGCAGAGGGATCTGGATAGACTTGAGAGATGGGCTGATTCCAATGGGATGAAGTTCAATAAAGCCAAGTGCCGGGTCCTGCACTTTGGCCACAACAACCCCAGGCAGAGCTACAGGCTGGGCACAGAGTGGCTGGAAAGCAGCCAGGCAGAAAGGGACCTGGGGGTACTAATTGACAGGAAGCTCAACATGAGCCAACAGTGTGCCCAGGTGGCCAAGAAGGCCAATGGGATCTTGTCCTGTATCAAAAATAGCGTGGCCAGCAGGAGCAGGGAAGTGATCCTTCCCCGTACTCTGCGTTGGTGAGGCCACACCTTGAGTATTGTGTTCAGTTCTGGGCCCCTCAGTTCAGAAAGGATATTGAGGTGCTGGAGCGGGTCCAGAGAAGAGCAACAAGGCTGGTGAAGGGACTGGAGCATAAGTCCTATGGGGAGAGGCTGAGGGAGCTGGGGTTGTTTAGCCTGGAGAAGAGGAGGCTCAGAGGTGACCTCATCACCGTCTAAAACTACCTGAAGGGAAGTTCTAGCCAGGTGGGGGTTGGTCTCTTCTCTCAGGCACTCAGCAATAGGACAAGGGGGCACGGGCTTAAGCTCCGCCAGGGGAAATTTAAGTTGGATATCAGGAGAAAATTCTTTACAGAGAGAGTAATCAGGCATTGGAATGGGCTGCCCAGAGAGGTGGTGGATTCACCATCCCTGGAGATTTTTAAACGCAGATTGGACGTGGCACTGAGTGCCATGATCTAGTAAATGGACTGGATTTGGACCAAGGGTTGGACTCGATGATCTCGGAGGTCTTTTCCAACCCAATCGATTCTATGATTCTATGATTCTATGGATGTGGATGTTACACTAGTAACCACGGAGGTTGGATCAAGGGTTGGACTTGATGATCTCGCAGGTCTTTTCCAACTCGGTTCATTCTATGATTCAATGATTCTATATGTATATAACATGTAACTTTAGAATGACAAGATATGTCTTTAACTTACATATGATGAAATCTCCTGAGCAACAGGTGGGTATTACATTGACTTGTGCAACTGCAGATGCCAATTCAAATTGCCACTAAAAATACTACCATGGACCTTCTATAAGCCCTATCCAGGTAAGAGATGCTGGGAATAACTTTACTGTCCCCTACTGCAGGGTATGCATATGAGTAGCTCTAAGAGTAATTACTGTCATACCACTGGAAAAAGCAGAAAGCAAGAGAAGAGCCATTCTCTACTGCTTAGCAGGGCAGGACCAGAAACGGGTAAGCTTCCTTTAGCAGAACCAGCCACTAAATTACAGCTGCTTCCCAAACTAGGCACAACTTCTGGAAAACTCCATTTCCCACCACTACTGTTTTGTCTTGATAGAGACAGTAACCATGCTTTGGTTGCTGCGTCCTGTTTCCTCTGCCATTTAAAGCTCATCCTCTGCCCAATGGTCTTCCAGATTTTTCCTCTGTACTCTTAACAGGGGTGACATAAGCTGTGGCCTTTTTGGAACAAAACAGATGGCAAAACACAGACTCTGGTTCAAATGGATCTGATCAAGGCATTTATTTTTCCTGTAAAGACATTCAGGGTAAAAAAACGCTCTATCTCAGTCAAATATCTTTTCATATTTCACAAAAGAGTTTTAACTGAAGCCAATGTTTTGCATTTTGACAAATGCAGGGAAATCATTGCCATGTGAAGAAACACTGAATAGACAATGAAGAGATAGATGATTTTACAAATAAGCAAAACCCACCAACCATTCACTGCAATCACAGAATTTTATGTTCCATTAAAAAAGTTATGAAGGAGAAACAATAATTGACTCTAACTGATGCAGTCTGTTTCTTGCTTTAACACCAATGCATTTCTTTTCCAAACTAGACTGCAGACTTATCATCCAGCTGCAAAAGACAGATGATGCTCTGACTTCTGCATACATCACATCCCAGCACAAATCTCCTAGCATCGTGGCTGCAATATCTCACAGCTCCATGATCACCTTGCTTCCCTCACAATCACTGAGCCAGGCACCAGCTACAAGCATGCTGGGACTGAAAACCTGGCAATCCGTTTTTAAGAACTGTGAGGTTAGAGAGTTACCTTGCTGAATGGTGAAATCAATAAGTGACAATTTTGCCATGCTGAGTGCAGACATTTTCTGTGTGCTGTAATGTAGCCTAAATTTATGGCTGACCAAAGTGCAAATTAACAATCAGCTGCTCAGCTAACTTAAAACTTCCCTGTATGAAATATTGGTTCTAAATAACAGATTTTCAATTTTAATAGCTCAGTTTTATGGTAAACTTGTGAAGATTTGTATTTGTATGCTGGAAATAAAAAGAGACATTTCCACTATCACAATGGGGCAGTTTTTTCTAATACACAAAACAAATCACTGTCAGCCATGGTTTACAACTGTTTTATTTCTTTGACAACCAACTAATGTTTATCACCTTTCAGAACAATGGATGGAAATTCTACTCCTGTAAGTTTTACATATGAATAAATAATTACCCAAGATTAAACAAAATAAGCAGAAGTAATTAGAAGGAAGTAAGATTATACAGTCTTCGGTTTTCAATTTCGTTATATTTGAGTTAAAATGCAGAGATGTGCTGTTGATGTGATGCATTACATAAATCCCGAGAAAATGTCTCTTTAAAATAAAAGATCATTTGTTTTATATATCTCTAACCAGTGAATGTTTTATCTGAGATCTGCATGTTTTTGTACAACCCGGCTAATTTCCTCACCATTACTCCTGTACAATAGAAATCAGACACCATCAAGGAAAACATACAAAATGTGTGTTTATGAATACACTTAATCAGAAAAGAAGTAGTTTAGGATTTCTCTATTAGTTTGAGAAATCCTAAACCACGTAAAATACAATTTCAGTAACTTCAAAATCTGTCTATGTGTATTCAGATTGACTCAAATAATTCTTCAGCAAAGTCTAGACTCATTCAGTCATTCAAACATGCCAGTTTTGTCATCAAATCACAGCATTTTAAATCTTGCTTACATAAAAGCATGCTTAATGGACTACATATATGCTGTGCACCTAGCAGAGTATTTCCATAGATAAGGGGGACATTAGTTATAGTCTGTTTATTTTCATGCAGGTTAGATCTGTGCCTGCCATGTCTAAAACGAGCAAAAAATCCCTCTAAATATTGCTACGTTTCATTTCAAGGAATTGTTCTGCACAAGCTGCAACAGCTCTATAGACGTGGTTTTGTTTTCATTATAAAACTAAGGAGACATTTCTGTTATTCATATAGTCTGTCTATTAATTTACTAAGCACTACCTGTCAAGCACAGAACAAGTTAATAATTTTTATTCAATCTTATTGTCCGTAATTTAAGTTGGCATTGGGAGGGGGGAGCACGACCTATCTAGAGCCACATATTGTACTTTTCTGAAGAAGTAGTCAGAATATAATATTTGCTTGCATAGTTAAGAGTAAAATTATGTCCTGGTTGAATAATGACATTGGCAGTATACAGATGTCACCATGAGAAAATTACAAGTTCACTAGGAAACCATGCTACGTGACAGTATTTACTCATATTAGTTTTGCTTGCTAGATCCAGATCATCCCTTTACTAATACACATCAGCCTCAAGGTCCAGTGCTTTCTTGCACAGTACCAAACCTTTTTGACAGCAGACAATTAAACCGAGTCAGTAAAGAGTGCCCCAATTCTTGCTTCTGGAAACTACAGACATTTTGGGGCAAAGAACCAATGCAGACAGAAGAGACTCCTTGATAACTATTGTTTTCAGGGAGTTATCTGTGCAGGATTTCTAGATAGAAATGTTCTGTTAAGTGTCTACCACAGCTTTCAGACGTGTGTGTGCTATTTTTCTCTGCTTTTACATTCTGTTTCAATTAAATGTTTGGCCAGGAAAACACAATAAAAATCAAATTAGACTACCCTACATGAACAGTAGTGCTGTTAGGTTCTATGCAAGAACAACATTTGAGTTCAATACAAAAATGGCTTCTATCTTCATGTCTCAGCACGGATCAGGAAAACACACCAAAAGTGTTTTTCAGCATCTTGCATTAAAAATCAAAAGGATCTGGAAGCTAGACAATCAGCTAACTTTGGCAAATTTCAAGTCAAGAAGAAATTTTGATTTTGAAGCAATACTACAAAAAGAAAACACTGTTACATTAAGATTGATAACACTAAAATTAATTCTACTTTTATTATATGTAGAACAGGCAGTTTTCTTTTGATTGGTATTATTCTAATTTGAGTACTTTTTTGGGTTATATCATCACTAAAATGATACAGGAAACCAAGAACATCACTTTAACAGGAAAAATTCCAGGTGGGACAGATCTTAAAGGAAACCTTGAACAAAAAAATCAAACTGAGAATCTTACTTTAAAGAAGGAAAGTACAGTTTGAGTGAGATGTATTGTAAGTTGCCCTTTTCTGAGATAAAAAAAGTTAGTTTGGCCATAGTTTTGTTGAAAATTGATTATCATTTTGCTCTACAGAACTAGAAAGCACCCATACAGATGTTTGCATGCACACACACACACGCGCGCGCACCACCCCACACACTACCTCTCTTCCTGTCCCATATCAGATTGTATCAAATCTGAAAACACTCAACTATCTTAACAGAAATATTATCTACATTACACCTAGGATCCTTTCTATTTCATAATGATTTTTTTTTCGCAGTTCCGAAGAGGCCTGTAGCTGGTTTTGGTGTGAACAGCAACCTAATAGCTGAGTTGTGCCATTCAAAAAGCAGGAAAAAAAATCACTCTTTTGTGCCAGACTGATTTGGGGATATAGCTAGTATATGATACTGCTAAACATCAGTTTTCCCAGGTAAATGCAGCCTGACAAAGAAACGACTTGTACTGAATTACTTGCTTTCACTTTCTGAAAATATATTTTTGGCAAATTTTCACTTCTTGAGCACAAAAATGTGTAAAATAAACATGTACTTATCCACCTAGAGCTTCATTTAGCACAAATGTATTTTTCTCCCTGTCACAGATTACAAAAAAATTGCCAAGTAAACCTGTGGATAATATCAGCAATTGTTAGTTTACAGAAACAAAGATTTGCAGATTTCACATTCTTTTTTTTTTTTTAAACTCTGCAGCATCCTTTATATAATACTGGCCTTGACTTTAAATATTTGATTTTGTGTGTATCACACTGAAATTTTATTTCATGCATGTACCAGCTCATATGTGAAAATACTCCTCCATTCAAAATATCTTGATTAGAGCCTAAGATTGAAAGTGGAAAAACACTACAGCTCCCCTAATAAGATTAGATTATTAGCCTTCAGGCATAGGATTTTTACCCTTGCAAAGATTCCTCACGTCATCTCTGTACGTTTTCATTCACTGTCTTTGAGTTCTGTGCTTAGTGTGCTTCAATGGCAGGATGATGATGTGAAGTGCTGGCTAGGCTGGCACTACTAACTTTCAGTTTCTACTGCCTTCTATTTATTGTGGGGCATTTGTGTGTCAGATTGGATTTTTTTTTGTTATTGTTAAAGCCATAATTCAGCTTACAGAGCAGTCTCATAAACAGTTGTGCCAGTAGATGGGGCAGAGCTCTGCAGCACAGGGAGGAAACAAATGGGCAGATGAAGGCCCTCATCATATGGGCCAGTACATCATTGCTTCAGGAGTGAGACTGAGGACTCCACAATCAGTGTCTACCAATGCAGCTGCCAACACCCATCTCCAGCAGTGTGAAATCTGCATAGCAACAACAGATGGAGAGAAGATCTCAGCTTGGTACAGGAATACTCAATGAGGACAGTATTAAAGACTTGGGAAGGGTATTTGTGCTGCTATTAGGGTGGTTAACTGCAACCTCTTAGGCATCCTGTACACAGCCGCAATCTTGCTTGCTCACATGATGCTTGAGTAGCATAATGGACATTTAAAGCCCAGACTGAAGTGTGACATGGTAATGAGAATTACAGAGTTACAGAATCATAGAATCATTTAGATTGGAAAACACCAGTAAGATCATCAAGTCCAAGTGTAAACCCAGTACTGCCAAGTCCAACACTAAACCATGTCCCTAAGCACATTCGCAGGTCTTTTAAATCCCTCCAAGGATGGTTACTCAACCACTTCCCTGGGTAGCCTGTTTCAATGCCTGACCACCCTTTCAGCAAAGAGATTTTTCCTAATATCCAACCTCAACTTGCCATGGTGAAACTTGAGGCCATTTCCTGTCATCCTGTCACTTTTCACTTAAAAGAACAGACTAACCTCCACCTAGCTATAACTGCCTTTCAGGCAGGAGGCCTCCTTTTCATCCTCCTTTTCTCCAGGCTATACAATCCCAGCTAATTCAGATGTTCCTCACAGGACTTACTTTCTAGACCCTTCACCAGGTCCATTGCCCTTCTCTGGACACTCTCCTGGAGCGAGTGGCCCAGAACTGGACATAGGATTTGAGGTACAACCTCAGCAGTGCCGAGAACAGAGTCACAATTACTGCCCTGGTCCTGTTGGCCACACTATTGCTGATCCAGGCCAGGATGTCACTGGCCTTCTTGGCCACTTGAGCACACTGTTGGATTATGTTCAGCTGCTGTGAACCAGTGCCCCCAGGTCCTTTTCCATCAGGCAGCTTTCCAGCCACTCAGCACTTGACCTTGTTGAACCTCACACCACTGGCCTTGGCCCATCAATCCAGCCTGTACAGATCCCTCTGCAGAGCATTCTTACCCTTTAGCCAATCAACACTCCCACTAACTTGGTGTCATCTGTAAACTGAGGATGCATGCAAGCCCCTTGTCCAGACGACTGATAAAGATACTAAGTAGAGCTGGCCATACTGAGCCCTGGGGAACACCACTGGGTGTTCCATTCACTGCCACTCTCTGGGCCTGGCCATACAGCCAGTTTTTTACCCAGTGAACAATGTGCCCATCTGAGCCATGAGTAGCCAATTTCTCCAGGAGAATGCTGTGGGAAACAGTGTCAAGGGTTTTACTAAAGTCCAGGCAGACATCATCCACAGCTTTTCCTTCATCCAGTAAGCAGGTCACCCTGTCATAGAAGGAGATCAAGTTGGTCAAGCAGGCCTTTCACAAAACCCTAGTGGCTGGGCCTGATTCCCTGTTTGTCCTGTACATGCTATGTGATAACATTTAGGATGACCTGCTCCCTGATCTTCCCCAGCACCCAAGCTCAGGCTGATAGGCCTATAGTTCCCTGGATCCTCCTTCCAGCCTTTCTTACACATGGGAGTCACATTTGCTAATCTCTATTCAACTGGGACCTCCCTGGTTAGCCAGGACTGCCAGTAAATGATGTAAAGTTGTTTGCTGGACTCTTTTGTCAGCTCCCTCAGTACTCCTGGGGGGATCCCATCTGTTCCTATAGACTTGTGAGTCTCTAAGTGGTGCAGCATGTCAGTGATCATTTCCCCCTGGATTGTGGAGGCTTCATTCTGCTCCCCATCCCTGTCTTCCTGCTCAGGGTGCTGGGCTCTCACAGAACAACTGGTCTGACAGTGAAAGACTGAGGCAAAAGCAGCATTAAGCACCTCAGCCTTTTCCTTACCTTTTGTCACTGTGTTTCTCCCTGGCATTCAATAAAGATTGGAGAGTCTCCTTAGCCCTCCATTTGTTGCTAATGTCTTTATGGAAACATCTTTCATTATCTTTTATGGCAGTGGTCAGATTAAGTTCTAGTTGGGCTTTGGCCCTTCTAATTTTCACCCTGCATAACCTCACAACATCCTTGTAGTCTTCCTGAGTTGTCTGTCCCTATTTCCAAAGGCCAGAAACTCCCATTTATTTCCCAAGTTCCAGACAAAGCTCTTTGTTCAGCCAGGATGGTCTTCTTCTCCACTGTCTCCTCCATTCATCACATGGGGATGGTGTGCTCCTGTGTCTTTAGGATTTCCTTCCTGAAGAATGTCCAGCCTTCCTGGAGCCCTTTTCACTTCAGGACCACCTCCCAAATGACTTTCTCAATCAGGCTTCTAAAGAAAGAAAGATTCTTGCTCTCTCAACCCATGTTCATGGCAGGGAAGTGACACAGAAACAGAGAAAAGGATATTGTTTGATATCAGAAAAGGACCTGAAGAATATGAAATGCTATGATCATGCTCTGACAGCTGTCTACAGAATTTTGAGACAATTCGGATTTATTTTTTTTTTTGCCATGTGTGTACATGGTAGCAGGGTGACAGCATGTATGCCTTGTGGTGCACGTTTCAACACATCACCCTGCCAAAGCTCACAGGAGTATGAGCCCAGGACAGAAAGCAAGTGCAGAGAGGAATCGGGGTATGAAACAGCAAATGTTAGCCAGTAAGTAAAATGCACTAACAATCTCCTTGCTGTAACAACTGCCACAGCTGTCAGAGCACCATGAAAACCATTGCAGGTTTTTGATGTTTCCTTCTCCCTGGCGAAGAGTTCTAAATGTGGTGATGGCAAAGCATATCCCCCACGATGGAGCTTGAGGGGCCTGCCTTGTGCATCCCATCACAGTGCACGTCACTGCCATTGCAGCAGCTGCCAGGGGACAGGGGGTGTCAGCCACATCCAGTCCTCCATTGTTTTCATGGTCTGTTTTCCTGTTTCTCACAGGCCACACTCAAAAGAACTGGTCATTCCTAGTCTCAAAAGTTTTCCAACAAATTGTATGATTAAATTCCTTAAACACTACTGCCCATTCCTAATCCCTTTTTGCCAAAATCCCTTTCAGGAAAAATTGATGAACGTCATGGTGGCTGATTTATATTTCACTCTGAAAACAGGAAAGGATTAAAGCTGGGGATTAAAACACTTACCCTTTACTGCATTTTTTTCTGCAGAATATTTTCTTAGTTGCCATAGGCACTGCTCACTGACCCTTAGCCCCTGAATCCACTTCTTTTTGTATTAATGACATCTTTCAAGTGGACTCCATAGAGAACGAATGAAGGAAAATATCCTTATTTTCAACTGCTCTCAAAGCAAGAAAATAGATTTGCTTCTCTTTCAACCCATTCTCTCCCTTTTGCAGTTTAAATAGTGAACTATGAGTTTGAGTAAGAGCAAGGAAAAACTGGAAGAGGCAGAAGCAACTGAGTTCGTACTGTAGGATATTTGCTCCCCATGAGGCAGATGCTCTCAAACAGAGTAGTTTCTCCAGATTAATACAGTCATATAATAGACAATGTTACTGGTAACTAGCTTAATGCCTGAATAACCTGCTGAAACACCAATGATGTAATACGCTAAACCCTCCTTGGCTCCCTCTTTCCTCATCAATTAAATATTGAGTTAGAAAAAAAAAATTTCTTTCCTGTAAGAAACACAATAAGCATCGTGTCACAAAAAAAGTCTAGTTCAAATACTACGAAAGAAAGTAAATGAAAAGAAAAACTGGAAATACATTGTGAAATTACATAAACCAATGATACTACCTAAAAAAAAATTCCCAGACGTTGTTTTCTATTCATGTTGTTCACTAAATCTAAAGGTTGGTGTAAAATTTTGTTTGTTCCAAGCTCTTTAAACTGATAGCTTCATTAACTGTGTGGTAAAATCAACATGTAGTCACAATAAAAAGTCTCTTCCTATTGTAGAACTGTAAAGCAACGTAAACAATGAACAATCAAGATGTGTGCAGCAGATGTATGTAAGAAGCAAAATCTCTGTATTATTTTGCCGAGGGAATAATATATTTGCTGACATAGTCCACAAAATAGAAAGGCAGACAATCTCTCAAAACTTTATAGAAAATTCCATGGTAACCTGTAATGAAAACACTTGTATGTCTGAGTTCCAGAGAATACTGTTCAACAGGGCAATATCATGTCTTTAAGGACTTATGGTTTTTCCAGTTTCTTGTTTTCATTGTAAGATGGACAGGTTTATGTATCACACCTACAGGCTAGGCAGAGAAGTGATTGAGAGCAGCCCCGAGAAGGAGTTGGTGATGGTTGATGAAAAACTCAGCAGGAGTCAGCAATGTGTGCTCACAGCCCAGAAAGCCAGAAACCCTGGACTGCATCAAAAGGAGCATGGCCTTTTGCTCCTTCAAAAGGAGGGGATTCTCCCTCTCTGCTCTTGTGAGACCCTGCCTGGAGTACTGCATACAGTTCTGGTGCCCCCAGCAGTAGAAGGACATGGAACTGTCGGATCAAGTCCAGAGGAAGATCACGAAGTTCACCTCCACTATCAAGACAGGCAGAGACAGTTGGAGTTGTTCACCCTGGAAAAGAGAAGGTTGCATGGAAGCCTCATAGCAGCCTTCAGGGAAGCCAGAGAGGGACTCTTCATCAGGAACTGTAGTGATAGGACAAGGGGGACTCATTTCAAACTGAAAGAGTATAGGTTTAAATTAGCTGTTAGGAATAAATTCTTTACTGTGAGGGTGGTAGAAGAACTAAAACAGATTGCCCAGAGAAGCTGTGGATGCTCCAACCCTGGTAGTGTTCAAGGCCAGGCTGGTAGGGGCTTTGAGGAGCCTAGATGTTCTAGATGAGGTCTAGATGTTCTTTAAGGTCTCTTCCAACCCAAAACACTCTGTGATTCCATGATTCCATATAAAGTTGTCGTAGTTTGATTTGTCCAGTGCCCCCCTGGGGCTGGAAATGGTTAATCCCAAGTGAGTTTCTGATGCAGAGCCAAAGCTGCAATACACCTCTGCGAAATTAGCATACTACACAAATCGGAAAAGAAGACTGGATTACTTAGCTGGAAGGAGAGGCAGTCATGCCCTGAAAGGCCACATGCTAGAGAGTGGGGTCAGGGCCTTTGCCCCCCTGGCCAGGGGCCAGGAGCAGCACAGCAGCTGAGTGGAGCCCCCCCTGAGGCTGGTGATCGAGGGGAACTCTGAAAGAATCGGGGAGACCCCTGCATTACATCTTTTTCCCCCTTGCAGTGAGGGAGGGGGGGAAAAGAGCTCAGCAGAGATGGGTTTGGGGTAATACTGAATTAAATCCCCAGAACCCTCTGACCTCCTTGGGAAGGAGTCATGGACTTCCAAACATCAAGGGAGTCCCAAAATGCAGCAGCAGCTAGAGAGAGAGAGACGAGACGAGAGCTCGGAGGCGTCCTGCGAGCTGGACCAGGACAGACAGACCGAGGAATGCGGGGGAAGTGCCCCCCCACCCCCACCCCGCTGCCACGTTTACAGTCGAGACAGAGCAGAAGAGATCTGCTAGAACGTTTTCGGGGTAAGAACTGAACCGAAAGCCCCTAAAGCGTTCTGACCCGGGGAACTTGATCCCCCCGGGGAGAGGGACTTTCATGGAATGCCTGCACTCTGTGATACAACCGGGGTGAGGCGAGCTTGTCCCTGCACGCAGTCCGTGGGTGAGACCTTCGGTTGGAACCGAAGGGCAAAGCAGGGGTGAGAGAGAGACCCTTGCATTCTAATGAAGAGAGAGAATATTTTCCAGCTATGATGAATTGGAACTGCTGCCTTGAAGAGGAGAGAATGTGCTGCCCTGAAAGTGAAAAAGACTTCTCCTTCTTTCCTTCTGGACTTCTACTGGGGGGAAAGGAGGGATGATCTATGTAAATACATTGTTTTACCATAGGAGAGATAGTTAGGATTGTTGTATATATATGTATTATTTATTGTGTTAGTAATAAATTTTGATAAAAGTCCCCCATGCTGGTAGTTGTGCATGTCTGAAAACTTCTCTCACTCTTGAGAAAAATTATGGGGGGTTTGAAAATTGGGGGTTTTTCGGAGTCAAACTACAACAACATTATACATAACAGGGCTTTATGAGAGAATAAGTGAACTGTTAGAAAAGAAATATAAAATGACTAGGCTTCAGAAGAAATCAGTTATTGAAATCTGCCTCTAAAGGTGGAGATTTTTTATCTCCTTTTTGATAATATAGGGATTGCACAGTGGGAGAAGAGCAATGCCTGTAGGATCTTTACTAGCAAGGTGGCTTCTGTAAAGCCTTCTCAGTTCAGGTGGGAACCCTTGTCAAAATCAGCACAGGTCACTCTGCAAGGCAATGCCAGGAATGGCTTTGGCCAGATGGTCTATATCCTTATCCCACTATTTTCAACATGCTTCACACCTAGTGTGGACTGCTCTGCTCTACAACTAGCATCTCCTACAGTCTGAAGTGGGAGTGGATATGGCTGAGGTGTCATACTGCCTGCTTCATTTCAGCAGTGCAGTCTATCAGTGTTTTTCTCATTGCAATCAGGAAAAGTATTCTGAAATCCTCCTGCCATTGCTAACTGATTGGTTTTTGAAAGAGCAATAAATGCAATGTGGAAGAAATCATGCACAAATACCACTAGGATTAGAGAAATCCTAGGTTCCTTCTGTCCTTTATTCCCCAACAGCAACACCTGAAAAAACCTCTTTCCAGTCAGATATCACAGGAACAAAAATCGGAAGCATTTCTTCAAATATTGGAATCTGTCTTCATTGGGATAAGGTTATGACAACTCCCCAGAAGTGACTTGTTCAGCCATCATTTTACAATTGACCAATCTGTATCAAAAAGGAAGATTATTAGGCAGAAATAAATCTCTCTTGAAGTCTGTGCATATATCCCTTATCTCCTGAGGTATCACAATCCCCTTCATTCCTTAGTGAGTTGGTAGATGTACCACATAAATTACAATTAAAAAAACCTCCATCAAATCTAGACAACTTTCAGAAACATTCTATGGACTGACTTTTCCGAAGTTATGCATCCATGATATTTGCTTTCTGGCAGAGACAGTACAAAGATTTTATCCCAGAAAAATAGACACAATTGCTGTGTTAGAGTAAGACTAAGTACTAACCTAGGAGTATCACTAATGATGTTATGCATCTGCTGAGGCATTAAGCCATTTGGACAGATGAATCCCTGCATGGTTTCCTAAAGACCCATTTGAATGAGCTAAGATAATGCAGGTTTCCAGGACAGAGAGCTTTCAGATGGAATCGTCAGGTAATCATTCAACATCTCAAAACTTGTCTCAAATCTTGTTGTTCAAATTAGTTATGGATAAGACATATTACACGGTTATCCATAACTAATTTAAACAATAAGATCAAAGATATGGTCTGGTCACTATTAAAACTGCTAAAGAATCAAAGGCTGATCAGCTGAAGGAGGAAATTATTTGGTATAAACTAACCTTCAATACAAGGTCCAGACTAAGACTTTTGCAATCCCTTTAGCTGGTATTGTTCACCTGAAGTGCTGAAATTATCTTTTCCTTTTTCTTTTTTTATAAAGATGCACTTAACTGGTTGTATCCTTATCGATTACACTTTAATTAAATGGAAACAATCTTTAAGTCTTTGTGGGGTTTTTTTTTGCAGGATGCTCTGTCTTAAAGAACTATTAGACATGACAACAGTTGTTCACTATTATAATTATGGATAAAATTAAAACTCTATCTAAAAGTATAGCCATTGCATTGTTCAGATGATAGGTCAATATTACTGAACTGATCTTGTCCTCGCCAAACAGCTGTACTAAAACTGAGCAATCTTTTGTCCTTTCTGTATTATCTCTTACCTGTTTGAAAATGCACTTTTTTAAAAGAGAAAACCTTTAAAAAACACATTAGACATTTCATATATTCATGATAAGATCTACACAAAGCCAGCGGAGAACCCATTCCATTCTATTCACTGTGGGACTTGCACTGCAATACTTGAAAGTGAACTAAATATTTTCTTTAGATTTACAAATACAGACTTCTTCAGCATGAATGCTAGAGAAATAGCAAATTATTTTCATGGTATACCTGTACAGAAAAGAGAATGTTCTTATACTTGTAGAAGGCTGAGTGCTAGCTCACACAAAAATGGATCTTCAAGAAGAACATAAGGGTAGTATTCACTTTCTGTACTGATTTCAAGTCACTGGATCTCTCTTACAAAGAAGGCTGAGAGAGCTCGGTCTGTTCAGCCTTGAGAAGAGGCAACTGAGAGGGGACATCAACAATGCCTATAAATATCTCAAGGGAGGGTGTCAAGAGGATGCAGTCAGGCTGTTCTTAGTAGTGCCAGGCAATAGGACAAAAGGCAGTGAGCAGAAAGTGGTGCACAGGAAGTTCCACCTGAACGTGAGGAAGAGCTTATTTACTGTGTGGGTGGCTGAGCACTACAACAGATTGCCCAGAGAGGTTGTGGACTCTTCCTCACTCAAAATATTCCAGAACCATCTGGACAGAATCCTGCGCAATGTGGTCTAGGATGACCCTGCTTAAGCAGGGAGGTTGGACCAGATTATCCACTTTGGTCCCTTTCAATCTGACCCATCCTGTGATTCCGTGATATCTAAAAGTGCAGGCTCCAGATTTTGTTGATATATTTTATAATTTCATTTTCACTGACTTCAGTAAAAAGGCTTACAAACTAAAAGAGCTACGGAATCTTATTTTTGAGCACAGTATTATCAGTTCACAGATGAAAGACATTTGCTGTTTACTGAAAACAAAGAGTGTAACCAACTGAAAATAAGCTTACTTGTTTAGTCAACTTACAAAAAAATCTTGTAAGTTTGTTGTCCTTTCAAAGTTGAAATGAGGACAAGATTAAGAAGAGAACAGGTTTCAAAAGTAATTGTAGTCCAGGGACATGTTGTACATTAGCATTCTTCTCAGCATCACTTGAAGCTCTCATTTTGGGTACTATCCAGTTTTCTGTCAGTGACTTCCCTGCTTAGAAGGAGGTCCATCCATCTTCCTCATGGGAAGATGAAATCCTGGCAAAGCCAGCAATTTTCCCTTTTTAAATTAAGATAATAAGCACTGCTTTTTATCCCACCAAAATATTTTAAAAGTACAGACTGAATATTATGATGCATAGAGATTATACCTAAAATGTATATAAAAACATTTTCAGCATCTGTTCCCAGGTATTTGCGTGATATTTGTGTACATGTTTGCCCTCATCTTTATGAAGAATTCTGCAAATTGGACAAAGACAATTAAAGCAGGCATGGCTGTCTTTACTCACTCATGGCTCTGTTTTCCTCTGAAGAGTAAATGAAAGTTTATTGTACTATCGACTAAAATGCTTTCATTAAGTATATTTGTGCTGTGATCTTCTTGTTCAACAGAATTTCATGCCAATACCTGGAGAGATGCATGGTTAAATGTATTTAATGTATGGTTGGAGGCTGGGAGTTGGGAGGAGAAGGGAAACAGTGGCTGCATTACAGGATTTGCAGAAAAGGCATTTTGCCTTATTTGGTAAGTCATAGACACCTATCAACAAACGTTGCTTGAAATAATTCAGAGGTGGAAATTTACCTATATTCCATGGCATAATCTGGCTCCATTTTAGAGAGCCAAGGAAAAGGTCAAAGGACAGATCTAAAAAATCTGGGACAAAGACTCAATTAAAACATTAGCACAGCAAGTAGCTGATTCCACTGTTATGAATATACTTCATCCTCCTCTTTAAGACTATGCAACATCAAAGACACATTTGCAGGTACAGTCTTGGAGAGCCAGTAACTTAAGACGCCACAATAATGTCACTTGGTATGTAGGGGGAGGTTAAAAGGAGGATTAAAAGCAGTCAGGCACAATATATTAAAGGAACCCATGACTAATGGGGTGTGACAGCAAAGGGTTTCATTCTTTTTAACTGAATAGATCCCTAGGGCTGGAAGTATTAGTCTACTGTGCCTTTAACACCTTGGAATTTTTATGGTTATTTTTGATGAATTCACATTTTTGTAAATACCTTTTTGACATTAAACCAATTTTCACATTTAATTAAATCCATACATAACCTTAATTCTGCACTGAGAGGTTTGTTGTTCTTATTTTTTATTATTATTACCACCAGGAAATATTTCAAATACCAAAGCATAATGTTAGTTAGTAATTATAACCTCTCAAAGGTCCAGAAACTAGCTAGGTTGTACCTTGTTAACATTATGCAAACTTTATCTGTGCTTTAAGTATCCTCCTTGACAGATGCCACAATTTTTCTTTTCTTTTTGTGGAGGTTTGGCTTATTTCCCCTTCCATATTAGCTCAGGTCATCAAGAAGCATAAACAAATCCTTATCAAAGAGGGATGAAAAAATGGGGGATAAGTCTAGAATGTGCTCACAGAGAGTCAAGTGAGGAGTAAAAAGGGTCAAGTTTAAACTGTCTGGCACAAAGAGGGAATGAAAACTGAGCAAAATCAAATAGTGAATGAAATGCAGGAAGGAAAATCTGACACAGGAGTGAAATATAGCAAAATGAGAGAGGGGATAACACATTATTTTGCCTTCAATGACAGTAACGATACAGTGGACTTAAATACCTGAATTCAGGTCCATTATGCCAGTTTTAGTTGAGGCATCACACAAATTTCTCAGAATGAATTGAACTGATTAGCATTTAATTTACAAGCTTGTAAAAGATGGTGTCTGGGTGGCTGAGTTGCCCTCTGGGACAGGCAGAACAAGGCTTGCAAATCTCCTTTGGCAGACCAGCCTCTGGGCAGCGTGCACAGGAACAAGGGAGCCAAAGAACTACTCATTAAGGTGAAAATGAACGCTTATTTACTTCATCTCTGATACAGGTGTGGGCATTCATAAGTTTAAAGGAAATTTCTCATGAATACTACAGGTCAGCTCCTCAGAGACTGACATGTTGCTTCAACAAACCATTGAATCAAAACTTACTCTTCCTATTTGCATACTGCAGCTTTAAATACTGCCACTCAGTGCTTCCAGTGCTGCATGAAGCACTTTTGTGGCTACTTGCTATGAATGGCTGTACAATTAATTCTAAAACTTCTAAATTATAACTTGTTCAACATAGTGTTGACATTTCAAAGGTGTATCTATCCCTAAATCAGTTCATGCATGTTGCCCTTTTATCAGGACCAGGTTCCTTTAAACTAAAAGCTTAGACTTTTATGTTTAATGATCTAAACAATCCAATGAAATAGTGCCAGTGATTAATTGGAGCTATAATGAAAAATGCTCAAAAAAAGACAATCATTCCCTTAGGTCACAACTTAGCTTTTCAGAGATATACTTAAACATATAAACAGTTCTTGATTCATGGACTTGATATCCACAGGGAACTGATATTGTGAAATGGCTTGGTATTGCAAGTGTCTGGGATATGAAAATAAAATTTAGAGTTTAATCTCACGTACTGCCTCAAAATCCTTCCTTCCATCTGAGACTGGTCAGTATTTTTTAATACTGTGTATTTACCAAGTGACAGAATTTAAACCCGAAAATTTCTGTTTGCAAAAATTACTTTTATTTGCCTCGTGATGCATGGCTAGTGATTAACCATCACATCAGAAAACATAAAGCATTAGAACAGGCAGACTCATTAAGTCAAAGATGAAATCAGCTATATACAAACTGAATCTACTACTTCCTATTAACATTTTTCCTAATGAACAGTCTGAAATCAGCACAAGTACTTGAAGACGCATTGAAACATCTAATATTATAACAATGACTTCTCCACGTAAGCTTTACCGCAGTCAAGACAGTAGGAAATTTACCTTTTTCCTGACTTGTTGATCTTTAGAGGAATGGGCTTTCACATGCTTTCTCAGGGAACTTGGATCTGTGTATCGCTTAGTACATCCTGGAATCTGACACGCATAAGGTTTCTAAGTCAAAAAGAAAAAGGACAAAGCCGCTGTTAAATCACAGATTATTTTAGCACAAGAGAATCCCTTTTGCGCCTTGGGATGCTGCAAACTGCATTACTACAGAACACAAACGTACATTATTACAAGCAGAATGCTTAGTAATTTGTTAGAAAGGGAAAGCATGAAATTAAGGCTTTTAAGGCAGACAAA
Source organism: Pipra filicauda (assembly GCF_003945595.2). Classification (NCBI taxonomy): domain Eukaryota; kingdom Metazoa; phylum Chordata; class Aves; order Passeriformes; family Pipridae; genus Pipra; species Pipra filicauda. The sequence goes on along the minus strand of NW_024104487.1, from coordinate 2,082,889 downwards.
CCAAAGGAAAGCTTTCATTATGGTACCTTTCATTGTTACCTTTTTTTTTTTTTTGTAATCAGTACAATGAATATTGCTAGATATACTCACAATTCTTCCACCCTCAGAGCAATCTTTGACTTAATCAGAAATTACAGTCTTTAGTGAACCAGGAAAAGAAACTGAAGTAAATGCCCAGAAAGACTTTTTAGGATTACAGAAGGATCTGCTTTAGAAAAAGAGAACAAGAAAAAGTGTTAGTTTACTATATTAGAAAGAAAGCAAGCAAAAACCAAACCAAGCATTGAATACAGTACACATTCTAATGGGAAGTACAAGACCAACTCCTTCAGCTCACATTTTCTAATATGTCACCTTAGAAAATCAGGTCCAACTGTTTCCTGAAATTAGCTATTTTGCAATTTAGTAATTTATGTTTCACAAAGCATTTCCAAAAACACTTTGTACAAATGATTAACTTGCCAGCCACAGTATTGACTATTCAAAATGGATAATTTATTTTTTAACAGGCATTTAAGGGCATTCAAATGGCATTGTTGTAATTTTATTTCTGGACTCCTGCCCCCTGGGAAAAGGCTCTTCTCTGACAAAACATGATCTTTTGTTATGAAACAAAAGTTTTTAAACAAATCTCAGCTGTGACTCAAATTTACAAGCAACAATTTGTTGGCATAAAAATTTTTAGATTTGCAAAATTACTCTTCCTCTCTTGACTTTCTGGTACATGCACCAGCCTTAGCTTTTTGTCAAAGAAGAGCAGTTATTATCGCAGATTGTTTCAATTTCCCTAAAGATCAGCTAAGTGGGAGAAACTTACTGCCTCTACCTGCAGCAAAGACCACAGACCTGTAGCTTTTTTATCAACTAGCTTGACCCATCTTCTTCCACACTTACATTACTGGATCACTTCTGAAACAGCTTCAACAGCCTCATTAGACACTCCACCCTCCTGTCTCTAAGGTTATGGGCTACCTGCTCTCACCAAGCTCTAGGAAAGGACCACATGGTCTAATGTACAGGGGACTGCAAGGGGAATGCTGTATCCTTACAGTCTCCAAGTGTGTCCTTTGGTGCTTGGCGCGGTCACTGGAGTTGCTGAACGCTTTCTGGCAGCCAGGGTGTTGGCAAAGGTACGGCTTTTCACCTGTATGGCTCCTTAAGTGAATCTTGAGATTTTCTAGTCTGGAAAAGGCTTTCTTGCAACCCTTAAACTAGAAAAGAGAAAGAAATTATTTCAATGGAAGGCACACACAGCAAACACCAAACAGGAGCATGAAAGGACATGCAGAGACCTCCAGCCTGCTACAGCTGGGTACCTCTCCAGAGCTGAGGAAAGCCTGGCTTCTCAGAGTGGCTGTTGTTGCAGTGTTCAAACCACTTTGATTGTAAGAATGTATGTATCCTCCCTGCACATGGCTGAATTAGGGAAGCATGTCCTACATTTTACAGATGGGATATTGAGACCCAAAGAGACCAGTCAGCTGAGAGCACAGCTCCTATCTGGGAAACACAGAGCCAGCTGATTCTCCTTCTCATAGCTCACAGAAAGCAAAGGAGCCATCATGAAGTTCCCAAGTCCTCTACTAACTACCCTTATCTTAGCTCTGGGCTTCTTTAGATACTAGCAACTAAGCCAAAAGAGGCATCTCTCAGTACCAACCCCACCTTTGCAACAGCAAAGACACACTACACACAGAGATTTCACAGATTATTCTGAGTTGGTAGGGCCCAACACAGATTATCAAGTCCAACTCTTAAGTGAATGGTCCATAGGGGGCCAAAACCCACCAGAGTATTAGCACCATACTCTGACCACCTGAGCTAATCTCAGGGTCAGATGCAGAAAAATGTCAGTCTGCTCTGCCTTGCTAATGATGATGTAAAAAGTAAAATGATTTCTGAAATATGTCTTTACCTTTCTGCCATGAGTAAATGTATGAAGTACTAAAAATAATGTAAGCCTGTCAAAATAGGATGTAAACCTTATGGGTAACCAATAACCACATGGCACAGTACTTCTATACCTAATCAAGTACTGCATCTGTGGAGAAATCTAAGTTTATATGAACAGAAAACCAGTTCTTCAACTATCATGTTCCCATAGTATATTTTATCCTAAGGGAAACTGAAAAACATCATTCTATTTAACACCAGCATTTTTATATACACTTGATTTCAATTATACTTAAATATTTATGAATATCAGAGGTATAGGCTTCCTAAAATTCTATCAGTCAGGATCAGTTAATCTTACGAGTTTCAGCTGCTGCATATTCTACTGTGAAACATCTAGAGCATCTGCTGCATGACATGCTAGATTGAGGGTCTTGTATACTTGCAAAAACAATAATGCAGTACCGAGATGTCAAAATTTCTAAAGCTAAGAAATTGTCAGTTTCCATCATTTCACTACACATTAACTTCATTCACTGAAAAGAAACAGACTGTTTTGATGTCAGAATAACACAAACAAATTTATATTATAAATTTATAATATTTTATTCAGTGTGTAAGTTTACAAAAGCAGAGGTAGGAAAACACTGACATAATTCTGATCATAAGTAGCATGGCTTTCTTAAAAATCTGTAACATACTTTAAAAAAGGGAAAAAGGATATAAAGTTTTTATCCTTTAATTTTAAGCACATCTGTATTTTGATCAATGCAAGACAGAGTTACAAGTTTAAAGAATAAAGTATAAATCACATTACCTATAAAATAGCAATATTAAAATTGAGCTTAAGTAATTAAAGCTTGAGAAACAGGATCAACCACCCAGGATCAACCACCCCTGCTCTACCATAATTGCAAATTATCTTTCCCACACATCCATTTCAGAAAATGCATCAACCTATGAAACTTTTTATTTATATTCCATCCCTATATCCAAAGCAAACCTACCATGCTTTTCAGGTTATCCAATTTTGATGACTGAACATTAATTTATGCTTGTACAAACGGTGTTGCCCTTATGTTTATGAAGCCTTAGCATGCATACATAAAATTATTGCAAGTGTAAAAATATTTTTAATTTTAGTGATATATTATTAGAAAATGTTACAGGATAAATAAAATAAAAAAGATAGATATCTCTTACAATTGCCTGGATAAAAATACCAGATTTCTCCAGGAAAAAGTAAAGAGTTGATGGAGAAAGCATAAAAGCATGAGAGCTAAAAATTGATATAACAAATGAATCATAAGATCATGGAATCATAGAATGGTTTGGGTCAGAAGGGACCTTAAATACAATCTATTTTCAACTCCCCTGCCATGGGCAGGGATACCTTCTACTAGTCTAGGTTACTCAGAGCCTCATCTAGCATCTCCTTGAACGCTTCCAGACACAGTTGTGGGGAAGCCACAACTCCTCTGGGCAACCTGCTCCAATGCCTCACCACTCTCACAATAAAGAATTTCTTCCTAATTTCTAATCTAAATGTACTCTTTCAGTTTTAAACCTTAAAAAAGCAAAATAATTCAAGACCACTTATGCTAAAATACGAAAGAAACCTACTGATTAGCCTATCTTATGGAGACAAGTTATTATTTTGTAATAACTTCATAAAAGAACAACCTTCCATTCTAATGACTGTAACTATGCTGTATATAAGTATGAGAAAAATTGTAGGATCTCAAGCAACCATGAATTTCAATTTCAGACCAATGAAAATGATTTGTTTATTTCACAGGTTATTAAACTCCAAATCTTCAAGTACACAAACTTAAACAGGTGTAAATGATTGTTTATGTTTAGTATTGTTTTTAAAAGGGCAAAAACGTTTAACTAAGCAGAACTGGGGAATGTTACAAATTTAAGAATTGTTATTTCTAAACACTCCTACATTGCTGGGCACAACCTGGAAGGAGAAAAGATACTCTGAAGTTCTCTCTTCTCTCCACAGCCCTTAACGAATGTGTAGCATATTCACAAGGCTATATATAGTTGTGTACTGTTGAAAAAGTCATTGTAGCTAAACACAGACACTGCAAGCCTGTAATTTTTAGAAAGACCATCTTTACTCAACAGTTAACAAATGTTTACTCTATAAACTAAATTTCTTGAGGCCTTGGGAATCTCCAATGCTTAAGATAAAAGGAATGAAAAGATACTCTTTTCAACAACACAGAATATACATTCTATCCCAATAAACAGATTTCAGTGAAAGTATTCCAGACAATACACAACTACTTAAGGGGGAAAAAGGTCAGGTAGTTGGTAGCTGTATTTTGAAATGAAATTCATCACAGTTTTCTAAGTTATTAACTGCTGTTGAAGAGGAGGATGTAACACCTTTATTACAGCTAGTCACTTAAGTATATGGCATACATTTAGCATTCTGAATCTGTTTAACACTCCTAAATATATCCCAGATTAAAACAGATTTTTTGCAAGTATTATGTGTAATGTTTTCCTAAACTGCGATACAGAAATCAAGTCACTGAGCTATTACTTTTACTGTTGCATGCAAATTGAAACCATTAAGTAGCTCATATAGAAAATTTCCTCTCTGTACTTCCTAAACTTGGGATCTCTTTTTATAAGGATAATTGTCAAAAGCAAGAAATAATATATTTACAGTGACAGGTAAAGTATGTCAACAGAAAGCAAAAGCAGTGCTGTGCCTTTAAAACACTAATTTTCTCATGAATGTACTGTTCATCTTTGTATACACAGAGATGGTGTTCATCATACCAGGCAATCCATCCTGTAAAATGACAATTACATAGGTTTATAGAAAATAACCTGTGCAACATGCAAAGTCCTGCTGGATGCACCATGGACTTCTGAGCCCTGCCTGGAATTAGACAGCAACCTTCTCTGTGAAATACATTTAGACCCTTACACTGCAAGAACAGCTTGGTAATACCTGTGTGAATACTTTAATATTAGTAGCAGATATTTAGTGGCCAAGTGATTAAGAAATTAGCTAGTTTTCACTGTAAAAGGTTGATTACCAGTGTAATAAGGACTGAAGACCTTGTTCTGGGAAACAACATCTGTCTGAGCTCTTATCCATTCACTGAAAAGTATCTAGTCTTGATTCTAAAAGTCGACAGGCAGCTTAGCTTGTTCTTAATCTAACTATAGCTTAATAGTATATGATATTAAAAATCTTCACAATTCCTACCTATACGCTATATGTTTTCATTCCTGCTTGTGTTGCTTCGCATTTGGCTGACTTACAGTCCACCTTTTTATAATGCGATAATCCAGCAAAGTCAAACAGATCATCTGTATCAGTGGGATATTCTCAGTATTTGTAGCCCTACTAGTCCCCGTTAAATGTACAAAGTTTACCTACTTAGGACCACTATTTTGAGAAAAAGTGAAGCACTCTTGAGCCTTAAAATAATAGAACTATGGAATTGTTTAGGTTGGAAAAGATCCTTCATATCAAGTCCAATCGTTAATGCAGCAATGCCAAGTCCACCATTAAACCAAGTCACCAAGCATCACATTTTCCAGGTCCAAGGATGGTGACTCTGACACTTCCCTGAGCAGCCTGTTCCAAGCTTGGCAGTGAAGAAATTTTTCCTAATATCCAATCTAATCTTTTCCTGGCACAACTTGAAGCTGTTTTCTTTTGTCCTATCACTTTTTACTTGGAAGAAGCGATGGACTCTTACCCCAGATCATCATCATCATGGCCAGCCTTCGCGAACAAAGATCTGGGAAAGGTCTCCACCCACATTTGTTATAAGCGCGCTGGAGATACAGGGCTTTGCAAATGTGGATAAGGCCTTCGAGCCTGCGCAGTGGATTTTTTAGGTGAGACACAGTGTGCGCTGAACTGAGCCCACCCTTTAATCCTGAGGTTCATCTGCCGGGGCCGAGAGAGCTTGGACGGTGGCAGTGAGGTCCTCAGGACGTAGGTTTGTTTAGAGTGACCTTCTCTTAGATGGATGGCCTTACAGGGCTGACGAGCTCCATCTGCCCAGAGAAGTTCCCTGACCGGGAAACGAACCTGGGCCGCGGCGGTGAGAGCGCCGCATCCTAACCACTAGACCACCAGGGAACCCCTTACCCCAGATAGTGTCAGGACATTGACCCAACCCCATTTATAACAGCAAATTACTGTCTGAGATTGGCTTGACAAGCTGCTTGACTTGCTTACTTTTGTAATATTCATAAACTGACCATAAGCAGGGCAAATAAAAGTTTTAAATCCTAGAATTTGAAGGAAGTTATCTCAATAAAAATATCAGCCATTTCTAGATTTTAGGGAATGCTGTCATACATGAATGCATATATGCAAATGGAAGGAACGGTATCCTTAAAAATGAATAGGGAAAAATAAATCTGGGGTAACATATGCATAAAGTCCCAAACAAATCTTTGAATTGTTCAGTAGTCATGTAGCATTTTCTAAGATTTATTAGCAGATCAAGGGCAAATTAATTATTTAACAATGTTTCATGTCTATCTGTCAGTAAGTTTTGAATGCTTTGACATGCTGACTAGGTATGTTCTCCTGTGTCAGCACCAAGGCAAGTGGTATGACAAGGACAAAGTGTCTTTCCCCAGCTTTGTATTTAACACACTAACAGATATAAAAGCTGTTCCTGATATGGCTTTCAAACAAGAGCAATGCATTTCAAGCATTAATTAATAGGTTTTAAAGTATTTTCCTTTCTCAACAATATTACCAAGGTGCTGCTCTGCAAGAGATATAAGTGCTTTCAAAAAATTGAGAGTAAGACCTCCTATGAAAATCTTTCAAATAGATTTTTATTCCCTCAGGCTTTCCTGCCTGGTAATCTTGTGAATGACACATAATTAGTGTCAGACATCATTCAAACTGCTGACATCAGGTGCTCCCCAACAAGGAGGCTGCATGCCACAGCTGATATTTAAAAGCCCAGGTTCATTTATGGTAAGGTAAGTGCAATGCTTTTAACCCTTTAAGTGTTTAAATGGGAGAAAATGTAGCATTCAGAGCAGCACTTCATTATAGCATCGATCTGAACAGAACACATTTTCTAATGTGGTGGCTGAATGCTTTGGTGAATGCACTGAGCTTACATAAGGCTACATATTTTCCTCAAAACTATGCTAAGGCTGGCATCTATTTTTGCTTTTATAGTTAATCTTATGAAATGATACAAAGTCTTGGAATTCGTTGTTCTAGTAAACAATGACATGCTATGTTTATATGTGTTGCACAGATTACAGTAGATGCCTGTTTGTCCAGTCTTTCAACAGCAATTTGGTCCAGAGCTTGCTGAAGTCAACAAGTAATTAGTCAGGTTGTTTTTCCTCTTAAAAAGAAGGCTCCCTCCACTGCAACATCCTCACTTCATGTTTTTCTGGTAGATTCCTTAAAATTTTATGATCCAGCAAGCATAAGTACAAATGCAAACAAAAGATAATCACAGACCATGACAAAATCTAAAGGAGATTGTTATTTATCTTCTTTGTATTCCCTACTTTAAAAGGCTTATTATACTCAATAGATGTAAAAGAAAGTTCATATTATTAGTCAGATTAAGACTTATGGGACTAGTCAGTGTTAACAGCTGTAAGGCTCATATTTTAAGAGCTTTTGACTAAGCAGCACATAATGCTTTTTTGTATGTGTCTGTAGGGATAGAACAAGATTAATAAACTATACCCTAGTCTGACTTCAGTTTTCCAATACATCCATTTCTTTGGGTATTTTTTTAAGTAAGGAGAGCTACATGCTGCTACTATAATTCTAAAGGCAATGAAATAAATGGAAAAAGAGGGTATATTAATGCAGAGCAAAGACCTACACATTGGTTCATATGGGAAACTGAATCAGGCTACTTTTTCAGACAGATGCACATGAGAGCCTAGGTTTTTGCATTCTCTATGAACAAAATCTCACTTTACTGGTCACACTGTACACACTTGGCTGAGTAATTACGTATGCAGGCAGATTATTTGAGTGTATAAATAAAATTCAATTTTAATCTCCTTTCCAAGGGGATCCAAATTCACAGAGAACATTCTGGTGTCAGTTTTGATAGGACAGTGGATTAAGGATGCCACCAAATCGCAGTAAAAGTAGAAGAGGAAAGTGGATAAGCAACTTTCTCCACCCATAACACTCTTCTGTTTTGAGAACTCTTTTTACAGACAGTTCTTTTATTTCTGTGTTTTTGATAAATGTAGCATGCTTTTTTCTCCTTTTCATCTAAGATCCCCAGAGATCTTCATACTTCTCACATTCTAGAGATCTGCAGCACACAGTAACATCTTATTTTCTAGGTAACATCATGCCTAAGGACACAAATACCTCACTTGAAATTAAGCACAGTGCATTGAACGTTATTTATCCCCTGAAATAATGGTGTCAAGAGATTCATTCACCATGGAAATGTCTCTTGTTTTTGTCAGTCCTAGTAAGCATGGCCATTTCAGCCTCAGAAGCTATTTCTGTTGCTGTAGAGAAGGTAAATATTATGACAAGTCCTTTCAAAAGGAACTATTACTGAAAACATCAGCTGCTAGTGATTCAAAAAGCATATGGTACAGAAACCATTAGAGAAAAAATTAACATTTTGGGAATTCTTTCATTGCTTCCTTTTGGAAGACTGTGATGATGTTTTGGGGTTTTTTTCCCTGGTTTTACTCCTTTCTTTCTCTTCCTCTTTGGCTTTTCTAAAAGGTTGTCTTTGACCCTCTTGAAACTGAGGTCATTATCTGCATTCATTCAGCTTTCTCTATTAAAAGTTGTTCACTGTTAAAGCAGATACTGTTACTGTTAAGCCCCAGAGAAGTCATACAGATTTGAATACTTCTTCCTTCTTGTAGATGTGCAAGAATGAAACAACCTTCTGTCAAGTAAAGACAGTTATTTCCTTGCAGATATTTTAAAAAATATATGCAGGAACACTATCTTCCCCTCCAATACAAATTCAAACGTGCATTTCTGTATTGCAGTTCTCTACAGGATTTCATGCCAGAGGTACACGATAAATTGAGACCACAGGCTTTCAAAGTTGTGTACTGTAAATCACATTAGCACTGGGAAGATTCTGTTGGTTTAGGGTATTTTGCTCTTTGTACATTTCACAAAGGACTAAAATTTGATTCTGTCCTGTCCTATCTTATCCTATCTATAAACATACACACTGGGACTGAAAAATACAAACAAACTTGCATGATCTTCTACAAAAGTATTTTTTTCTTACATTTATTTGAAAATATTAACACTTGATTGCCATTTTTCACAGATATAAGGATATTACAGCCAGGAAAGCACTAAGATGATCCTCTAGAGTATTAGTAAACTCTCACTTAATGGTACATCACTCAGAGCTCATACTGTAAAACTTTTAGCAGAGTGTTTTAGAGACCTGGATATGAGGGGTTTTTTACTTTCAGCAAATGTACACAAGGCCAGCTGCTATCTGGCATAGGTTCTCTGGGTAAACTCCATTTATTGTTTACACAGTAAAAACTCACTTTTCTTACAGTTTGGTGGGGTTTTTTTTTTTGTTTTTTTTTTTTTTTTTAATTAAAAAAGCCATACAGATCACTGTCAAGAGCAAAATGGGCAGTGAGAGATGCATTTGATAGTTCCTGAGTGCAGCATTTGCCTAGGGAAAACATGCCAGGATACAGTACAAATGCTAACTTTGTGTCCAAAAAAATTATGTACTTAAGTTATTCTGGGAAAAAAAGTTTGAAAGGCTCCAATTTTAACAAACTGATGCTGCAGTTACTTAAAGGGCCTGGTTAAAGAGGTTTTAATAAATCAAAAGCATAAGGTATAATTTAATGGATTGCGTATGTAGAGCCTGTTCATCTTAAAGTGCCTGAGGACACTTTAAGCACAATGCATACAGCAAGAGGCATCATTAGGAGAAAGAAATACGCTTGGCCAAACCTTGACTGGAACTTAGAAGTTTGAGTTTCACTTGAAAAATGCACCAAATAATATACTAAAAAGGCAAATATCTCAATTTTAATACAATATTTGCATACCTGTTGCACTATTTTTTCTGCCAAATTGGATCAATCATATGTAACCTCTAGCATAAACACTACTTGAATTTACACATATAAGCACAGTATCTCATCATGAAAATAACTGTTCCAGTGTATAATGCTTTTAGGATTGTGTTTTTCAAAGTATGCTTTTTCAGAGGGATACACAGAGGCATACTGTTTGATTTCAAGGGCCAAAATGTCTTATATTCTCCATTATGTAACAACAACCTCATCGGGAACAGAATTTTTTGCAAATTTCAAATGACAGAATTTATTTGACATGTCTCCATCAGGGAGGTAATGTTTCTTGAATGACTATTGTGGAATTAGTAAGTTCCAGCTATTCAATCCATGGTGTATTCAGGGTCCACTCAGTTCATAATGTAGAAAGGACTGTTTTTGTTACACTCTGCCAGAATCTCTGCCATATTTATAAAAAATTTGCAGTGGTGACCAAAAAATTATAGGTATTGTCGTCCCAAGATAAATTCACTTTAAATAAATTATTTCAAAGTTTTTTTTCTTGCACTGCTTTTTAGCAGGTTTTGGTTTGGTTTGGGTTTTTTGAGGAGTTTTGGGGTTGGGATTTTTTTTTTTCAATAAAATGTGTGCATCTTTATAGCTAGTATAGTCATCTAGTACACTTGGATACATGGCTATAAGAATTACTTGTTTATTCCCTAACTACATTACTAACTTCAAATTTTCAACCATTTGGGAAACAGACATGACACATACTGATTTTTTCTACCTCTGTTTCACAAAGACTTACTCTCTATAGTGATAATGACATCTCAGTGATATTCATGAGAAATTTTAATCCTGATAATTGTACATAAAAGGCAAACAAGGGTATATTACCTTGTGATACTTCTAACTATTTGGATGCATGTAAAGCATACAGAAGGTACAGTCAGGGCCACAGACATCAGTAAATATTCAGCATTTTCTGACACTTCAAGTAATTAATTTGGGGTTACAGTTTTATCACATTCCCTTGAATGGTCTGAAGGGTCCAAAACACAGTCTGTGGTATTTAAATTTCAACCCACATACCCTAAAATGTAACTATAAAGTATAAAAAGATCATATTTTAATGTTCATTTTATGAGTTTCGGAACTTTTAAAAAGTACTAAATTAAAAACACACCATTTCTAAATCAGATTAATAGATGCTTTATTGAAAAGTATTCAGATTAGTATCTATGGCTACTGAAAAAAAACCTGGAAGAGAAAGCTCCCGATAAGCTACTACTCAGCAAAAAGGTAAGCAAATTAAATTGAGGCAAATGTGAATTCTTAAATAATCTTAGCATGGCTGTATTACTGCAAGCCCATACTATAACAGTTCTGTCATAAAAACCAGGTCCCAGTTCTGCATTACCTGAATATACACCACTCTCACTGAAGTCAGTGAGAATTCTGGATATGCAAGGAATGTAGAATTAGTTTATTAAGCCTTAGGTACCAAGCCAAGATAATTATAATACCTCAGCTCATAATGTTGCTGGCTGAACAGTTCTGCAGCACCTTTTAGGGTATTAACAGTGGGATTCTGCTGTATTAGTCTAAAAATAATACCAGAAACTTGCCTCTGTACTCTTATTTGCAATAGGTAATTTAAACTAAGTATCCGAAAGATGAGAGTGAAATGCATTTTGAGCTGTTTAGCAACGTAGCCTTACACCTTCTTCCCCTTTGTCCCCTGCTAAAGGGGAAATCAGTAATACAACCCCATTTTAAACCCTCACTTTCCCTTGCTCTGAGCAGAGCTACTTACACAGCTCTCTTTTCATGGCACAGCACAGAACACTCATCTCACAACTGCAGAGAGAGATTGCAGAAAAGAACAGTTGTGGAAAACAAGGCAAAAGTGCTTGCATTGTAATCAGTGGGAGTCCATCAGAATAGCAAAGAGCGAGAGGAGGTTTCTTTCTTACCCCACAAGTAAACCACATGAAAACCTTCAGCAACATTCAAAACGCACTTCCCAGCTCAGTAACTGTTTTCTATTCTCGACTGTTGAGCACTCTCAGCTTTTTTTTTTTTTTTTTTTTTTTCAATTAGATCCTGTTTGTTTAGCTTAAAAAAAAAAGAAGAAGAAAAAAAAAATCTTTACAGAAAGGATTAAGCCCTGTATTTTATGGACAAAGAACAGAAATCAGAAATTCTTTTCAAATCTGGAGTATGTATTCTTTAATCTTTTGCCCTGTTGGGGAAGTGTAACAAGAATAAAGGCAGAAGGAAGCTTTTTTTGCTTCATTTAATTTGTTCAGCTGAAGATACATTTTTTACTATCTGCGACTAAATCTCAAAATTTATGACAACTCAGACAATATTCCCACATGTTATAAGCCTTAAAAAGAGAGCTAGAAAAGCTTACAGAAACCCACCTGGTGAGCAAGCTCTCCAGATTCGAAAGGGCAAGACCGAAGGCCATGTGGATGTGAGGCAAGCAAGGCATAACTGTGAGAAGATGTGCTGGCAATGCAGTTCTTCAGTGTGGCGTGGCCTCAGAAGGAAAAAGATTTTCAAAACAACCAACAGATCTGACTGATGGGTATGAGTTACCCGGGGATAAGAAAATCAATAGAAGAGGCCAAAAGTTGGAAAAGGTAAAGTATTGGTTACTGTTTACTATTTCTTTGCAGTAGCGTATATTGAAATATAATCATGTTTTGAATTTAAAATGAAAATTAAGATAATTTGATGAAAAAGACACAAGTCAAAAGTAATGCTAAAAGCAGAAATAGGCATCATCCTCCTTGGGGGATAGTAAATCCCCTTGCCTGTATGTGCCTTGTCAAATTGTGAAAAATTTTTGCTGTGATTTCATGACAGTAAAAACAACAGCAAGAGAAACTTTTAGAAGTTATTTTCCTCCTTTTGGTGCAGTGTGCCCAAGCGCAAAAGACCAATATGTACAAACGCATACAACAAGAAAGAAAACAAGGCTGCTGTTCCTCCCCTTCCTCTCTCAACATCAGAAAAAAACATAGTAAGGAAGCAGTGTGAACTTCAGGTTAGGGTTTACAGCTCTCTGACATCCTATTTAATGCCAGAAAAGCTCATCCCTCCATTCCAACAAACTGAGTACATACTGCATCACCTGCAAATCAATTTACAGGCACCAGAATATCTTGCCTCTTGCAGACATGTCTCACAGCAGATAGCAGAAAACATTTGGTGTCAGCAGAAATCACATGGTGAAGGTGGTCAGGGCTGTATTTCAGGTAATTTATTCGTGGTCAGAGTAGGACCAGGAGCCCAGGTTGGGCCATGGCTGCAGTCAGGACATACAGCAGTCACCTCACTCAGGCTGCCCCTAGTGAGTTAAAGCTGATGCCTGAGATAACAATGTGATGCCAAATCTGAGAGCACAAATATTTAGGCTAGACCTTGGTTTGGAAGGAGGTAAGGCCTCATCTAAATCAACAGACATGGCTGGGTACCAGGGACAGGGTATGAGGTTCAAGCACAAGGCTGAGCACAGAGTACACCACCTGAAGCACCAGGCGAGGATTGGAGCTGGACTGTACCCTGTAGAGCTGCTGGCACACACTGGTTGTAAAACTGTGTGTGGGGCACATACATTTCTTTTTAAATAGCTCAGCAGTCAACAGCTTCCGGCTCAGGGCAATGCCAATGACGGTGTTTTCTGACTCACTGTAGGGTCGTTATTCCTTCTGCGACATAGACTGTACCAAAAGGTTCCAGTTTCCAAACCCAGAAGATAAGGTAATGCAAAACCTATGTGGATGGATCCCTGCACTCATTTAAGTCACACATACAGGGACTTTTTGTCCCATCTACTGAGATGCTGCCTTATGTAAACAAAATCCTTGTGACAAAAGGCCTGTGGTGAAGGGACTGTGAGGGATTAATGTAAAACAGTTCCCTTGGGTGAGTCAAAAAAGCTGCTCCACTCTGAAAAATTTGATACAGGAAAAGTTGAGAAATTTGCTAACAAAGACACTGTGGTGTTGATTATTTTTTATTTTCCATTTTTCTAATAAAGTTAAATCATTCTTACAACATTTACATCCCACAACCAACCTTTAAAATAATGAAGACCCCTACAGGGCTTAATAATGCAAGCATGTACTGATTTCATATCAGGCACAGCTTACATTTGTGCTGAACCCTTTTCTTTCCCTGGGATTCCTAAGAAAAGTGGCATGGCAGTGACTCAGAAAGAAAATTCCTATGTAATTTAGGATTAGACCAGTTTCTTTGCTCTATAGCACAGATCTTCCAAAGCATCTAGGAATGCATTTCTTCCCCTCAGTGTGTAAGTAGATGAGTGTTTTACACATCCTACACAGAAGTGGTTCTCACCATGCAACTGGGGCTTAATCTATGACAAATCTTAAGTGATCATTACAAAGCCAAAGGCAAGAAAGAATAAATAAAGGAATTTAGTAATAAATGTAGAGTGTTAATGGAATAATCCCAAGCCTTGATTAATCTTATTATTTTGTTCTTACCGTGCAACAGATGTCATTTCTGAGGAAAGTCTTGAAGGGTTTACAGACTTTACAGAAGCAGAACACTTTGGGAATAAATCCAAAGCATGCAGGGCCAGGCAGAAGAATGAGATGCATAAAATAGGGACAGGAAGAAAAATAAGATCAGTAAGCATGGCATATTACTAAAGATATGCCCATTCCTCAAGTGAAGTGTTCACTGAGTGTGTTACAAGACTTTATTTAAGCGGCATGTCTGGCACCCCAACTGATTGTGGAATACCCAGAGAACGTTCTAGATAATAGCAGATCAAAATAAGCTGTACTAATTTTTATTGCTCATGGGGACAGCCAAAGAGAACAAAACCCCTAGATGCCTGAAGGTTCACAGGGACAAATAGAGGATGAGTTGTGCAATTTTCTGAGGGCAAGGACAAAAATCTTTGAATTTCACCAAAGGAAAATAAAAGGATGACTCAGCAAATCACTACCCTTAGAACATACCACCAGTGTGTGAAGTTAAGAATTGTATTGTCTCCTCTCTTTGGCGGACATTGCATTCTTCTTAGTATGTATTTCCCCTTGGCAACTTAACATTTACCTCATTCCCCATGAATCATTACAGCATTCAAAAGACTCTGAATTTAATCTTTTCCCACTGTGAAAGGATGTCTTAGAGCTAAGTTACAACAGATATTAAAGCTGTTTTTGCACTGTTGGACAAAACCATTGTGCTTGGTTTTTTTAACTGATAATACAAGCTTTATTTGCTATTTTAATGGTTTGTACCATTAACACAAAGCCAGATGATAAAAATACAGATAAGTGCACAACACAAAGACTAACCGAGAATGAACAGCAGATGCATTAGCTAATGGAAACAGAAGAGTAACTGAGATTGGATTATGCCCACTTCCTAATCAAGAGAAATGCTAAAAGTGCATGTTGATGTGCACCACAAAACAGATGAAAATGGAGCAGAATAGTGCTTTTTTGCACTTGACCTATTTGGAGTTTCTGTTTCAAAATAACTATGTTTACAATCTATTGAAAAGGTCATCATATTTCTAGACAGATGTCCAAATGTAGGCTGAGAAAATTTGATACCTATATTTTAAATATAATATATTAAGCAGATTTATTCATCTGTTAAGCATTTGTAATTAATAGCTTCATAGGTGGAGAGGCCTGGTTATTTTCAGGTAACAAACACAAAAGTATAGTGTTGGAGAAGAAAGGAATGATGAGTGAGGAGAAAACCAGCATGGATTCAAAGATCAAGAAGAATCAAGAAACTGAACTGAATGGGCAATCTCAGGATGGATCATGCTGGACTAGGCACCTACTGACTCCAGTCATACCAGCAGCACTGTGAAAAACATATATGATATCTGTATTCTATTCTTCCCTTTCCATCCAATGTACCAATAGAGCATTCAAACCAGAATGGTTTATCTTTGAAGATCACTCAAGTTTCAGATGTCAGACATAACTCAAGGAAGGCTCAGTGGAAATTCTGGGTGTACTTCACCAGCAATTTTCATTTCCTGTAGAAAACTGACCATTTGAGGAAAAAGTGAGGGTTTAATTTATTTATTTTGATCATTACTCAGAGTGGGAATCAGAGTCCAGCAATGAAGAAGAATGATGGTAATTATAACACTGCTGGTAAGAAGACAGTGACACAGATATTTTTTTTTCCTCCATTACTGTTTTCTTATAAGTAGGTCCCACATTTAACTGCCTTTGATAGCTCTGCTAGCAGTGACCTTTTGATGCTTATTTACAGCATATACTGTATTTCCAAAACCAACATACATTATGGGATGCTGATGCTAAGGCTACATCCCAATAGTGGATGTATTCTCTTTACAAAAGCTATGTTTAGATCAAACATTAAACACTCTCCACTAAGTGCATGCCAGCTGTTAGTCCACTACTTACATCACTTTATTACTTGACTTTGGTTGCTTTGTCCTATAATCTGAAAACCAGGGAAAAACCTGAATAAGTCTTTCATTTAGCTAGTTCAACATACATACATATATATATACACACACATACTTATCTAAATCATTGTGAGACATCATTGTCTATAGAGGTCTAAAGGGCTCTTACGAAGATTTCTCTTTGATTTCTACTTCAATTTATTGTATGAACACCATTTGAAAGGCTCAGTTGTTTCCTTCGGCCTCCTGCTATCCCACCAAACAAAACTGAATTGATTGAAATACAGCCCATTGATGCTTTTGTATCACTTTAGAAGCTAATGGCAACCTTCCACCTTTTCTGCTGAATGGTGTAATTGGCCTGCCAGAGAGTATCGGGGATTTTACCATGTTTCTTGTTTGGCTGAGTTAACCAATTATTCTGCCGTTGCTAACAAGGCTGCAGACTTTTCTTCACTAGGGTCATTAAGCTTGTCAAAACTAATTTGTCACCACAACTACTGACCCTCACTGCCTCTGACAGCAGTACAAGTGTCAAACTAAACAGGCCTTTGCACTGCAAGAAAGTAAATGACTGATCAGAGCCCACCAAGCATCCTGTGCGTATGCCACAGCCTGCCCTTCTGACAGCAGCAGAGCTGGAAATAGTACCAACTAAATTACATGGGGTCACCAAATGACACCACTAATCCCTCTGTAGAACAAGTAAAGAAAACCTCAAACAGCTAAAGGGAAGGAACACTTGAAGGTAGTACGTGACCTGCAAGGATGATAGTAAAGTATTGGGTTGTTTTCTTTTTAGTTAAAGAGATGATGCAAGTCACTTACTCTGAAACAAATCTCTATGAAATAAGTTACCAGATGACTTAGACTACATTTTTGGAAAGTTGGTTAGACACAGCAGCTGGCAGTGGAGCACTCTGAGCCCAATCCAGCAGATCATTACTGGATAATCCTCTGTATATTCTTGGCCACACAAGTGACATCTGAATCAGGCCAGTGGCAGGCTTTTTATCTGATGTAATACTAGCCACAAAGTACTTAGTATCAGTCCATATTTACTACAGTGGGGTAAAATTTGTCCCAAAAACTTCTGCATATACCTACAATTTGCTTTACCCCAAGTTCAAGATGTAAGAGTTTTATAATGGAGTTAATCCCTTCTAATTATCCTTATCACTTAAATTATTTTGGTGGCAAACAATTCATAACCTGATTTTAATCTTTCCTTCGCTTTTGCAATTCTATTCAATTTAATGGGGTAACTATCCTCAGTTCCTATAGGGTATTTGACAGGAAAATAAACTTGCAAAAATAAGGGAAAAGTTTCAGAGGAATATTTTCTCTCAACACATTCCTAACTATTCAAGGCATCAATTCCAGAAGGGCCTTTATTCCCAATACTCTGAAAAGTCCTACTTGGTTGAATTGAGATGACTTATACTGCCACAAGCTCATCACATAAATAAATCTTTGCAGTGTCAGGACTGTAACTTTTATGCTACCCTGCAGTACAAGAAAAGTTCTGCAAATACAGTGACAGTAAGATGTCTTTGGTTTCCCCCCTAGAAGCCTTCAAATTCCATCACCTTTCCTCTGTGCTTTTCATAAAGCAGTTATTTTTCTAAGCTCTTGGAAAGATACCTTTTTAAAAGAAAACAGGCACGTTCCGTGTACCTCAGCAAAACAGGATCCAGTCTTTAGATACGAGTGTTGGTGGATTTTATGTCTGTGTGAAATACATTTATTTAAACAACGCTGAGTGACTTAATGGCTCATCAGCAATGTAATGACTTTGAACACCCTGCTCCCATTTAAGAAAGGAAAACTAAAGAAGAGGAAAAGGGACAAAGAAATTGAGAGAAGTGCTGCACAGGATCTCAGGATTTTGTTGAGTCCTAATGATGTAATTCAGTATTTAATCTCTGGCGACAAGAAGGCTTTTTTCCCCTCCTTTCAGCAAGAAAGCAAATTCAACATTAACAAAGCCCTGTATTTGAAGCCCAAGATTGAATGTGAATCTTAAGTTGTTCCTAGCCTTCTCTATCCCTTCCCCTTGGACATGAAGAGTAGCCACAACTAAAAAATTAAGCTTAAAAAAGCCATGTAATTATTTTGAGTTTATTTTTAATTTATATTTGGGATATGGTTGTACAAAAAGACTATTACATTCATTGGCAAAAAAATAAATTATGGCAATGGTCATTGTGGTATGAATAGTTGAGGAAATGACAAATACTGCAACTTGCCAAGTATCACAGACAAAAGTTTTTAAAAATATGCACGTTCTTTGGCTAGCATGTTTTGTTGTTAAAATCAGGCATGAATGAATCAGTCTGAACAGGGAGAAGGGAAAGTAAGACTAGAGAAAGAAATGGGTATGACAATCTTCATATTTCCTAACTGCTGATCACTTCCAGAGTGAGATACTTCTCATTGAAAACAAATTGCATTATTTCTTGATGCTTTTATTTCATGGAACAGCATTCATGAAAAAGAGGAAAAGGATTTTTTTCCCCTTCTTTTTTAACTTAGTGGTTAGCATACACAGGCAGCTGGATGAACTCTTGCTCTCATATGCTGTACATAAAAATTTTAGAGAGTCAATGTGTTTGAATGGGCCCACTAAATATCCAAAACCAGTATTCTTAATTTACATCAGGGAAGCTTAATTCCGAATTTTCTATGATTGTCCATTAGCAACCTAAAGCAAAGTTCAAGGCAAAAATAATGTCTAAGGGCATATGAACTTTTCCACAAAGGTTCCAAGCTGGGAAAGCAGCTCCTTAAGTTGCAAAGTTTCCCTTTTTTTCTTTTCTTTTTTTTTTTTTTTTTTTTTTTTTTTGTTTGTTTGGGTTTTTTGGGGTTTTTTTGGTTTTTTTTAAGGATTGCCATAGGAAGGAATAGAAAAATAAAACAATTACTAAATTTTTTTACTCTCTGAAAAATAAAGAACTATGCCTATCAAATGCAGATTCTTACCATAGTAAGTGTAGTGTACCTTATGTCACCAACAGGTGTCAGGGAATGACAACACGTGCCAGAAAGAAAAGGAATAGATGCACCATGTAAAAGGTGAGCAATAAACCACCCACATGGCAATAATCCTCCATCATCTTGTTATAACTCCCCTAATGCGCCTGGAACTGCTCCAGAATCCAACAGCAAGAAATCAGAGTTGTTCAGACTACTGTCATAATTTCAACCAGAAATCTGTGATCCGTAACTCCTGAAGGCGTAGTGAGAGAAGGAAAGCAGCAATGAAAAAACTGCATCTTGATAGCAGTTTTTCAGACCAGTCACTCATCACAGAACCAGACTTATCAAGTTAAAATTCAAGGTCAGGTTGCTGTACCTAATTAACTTTCTGCAATGTAGAAACACTCTTGTTTTCTATTCATGAGGATAAAGAACATTTTTCACTGCTAGAGATTCCTACAAAATCATCCCTTTAAATGGTATATGGATCTGGCTACTATCAGAAATCATGCCTTATAAATACCAGAATGGACAGAAGCTGACTAAAACTGCAGAATTGTGAAAGACAGCACAGTACAGCTACATGTAAAGACTGGCAGTTAGATTTCAAAGGATTATTTCTAGTCAAGTTTAAAAAACATGTCTATTCAGTCTGAACATTCTGCAAATCAACATATTTTAGCACAAAAATTTATAAAAACGTGATTTCAAATTACATGCATGACTATCCAACAAACTTTTAGTATATTCCTGAATAATCATTCTGTTTATACAAGAACATGAATAATTTTAAGTAATAACACAGCTTGTGTATCATCAGAATATAAAAAATATTTAGATAAAAGGGCTCAAAAAAGCAAGCTTAGGATCAGTGTGCAGACATAACTTAAGAGTTGTGAGTCACTGCTGCTCTCTTTTATGCAGAGAATTTCACAAGTGAGAAATTAATATGAATAAGCTAAAAAAGTATCTACAAAAGAAGTAGTATTTTGCATTTGTTTTAATTGCATATAAATATCTACAGAAGTGCAGGAACACCAATAATCAAACCTGAAGAAATATTACCCAATATCCATTATTACAAAATATATCTGAGACTGCAATGTGCTATAGCAATGTACTGTTCTGTGAATAGGAAAAAAATAGATGCATTTACAAGCTATTCTATACTTAGTCCTTGCTATATAAAAAAAACTGTATCTAGAGCTTCATATTTTAGATTATCAAATTATTTAGTAGTGACCTGTAGTGGAAAATGGTTAAAGGTCTTGGTGAAAAATTTGTCATTAAAGGGATACTGTTTACAGCTCCAGGTCACGTAGTGATAGGACAAAGGGGAATAGTTTTAAACTGAGAGGGGATAGGTTTAGATTAGATATGAGGAAGAAGCCCTTTACTGTGAGGGTGCATTGTTCTCACTTGATTGACATACATGGATCAATTCAGTAAGATAAGGCAGCTGATGCATATTGGTACCAGCAAAAGATGACTCCAACTTAGTTATAACTGCTCAGTGCTGCCAACTGCCATTTGCTAATTGCTCCACCAACGCTGCTGATGGATGTGATTATTGTGTGATTGCAGTGTTCCCTCATCCACAAAGTCAGGTAGGTTAGCTTATATTATCATTTAAGGAAGAGGCCTTAAACATGCACATGGGTAGGGGAAACGTACGCTATTACACGACTTCTGAAGCCAGCAAAACAGAGGGAGAGTAAATGCCAGCAAAAAGCAGCTAGTGGGAAAAGCTTTGTATTGTGCCATGCCATCATTCCACTGTCCGCAAAACATAGTATTTATGATTGTGCCTCAGCAATCTGGACTTTTTACAGTGGTATCAATTTTTTCAACTTGTTAGTACCTGTATTACAAAAGAGTACAAATTCCTTCCACAGTATTTTGTAGTTACGTTTTTCAATAATCTGTCAGCTTATAACAATCTCAGTGGAGCTTTCTGAAGCAAATGACAAAGTCAGAAGAGCCCTTCATCAACTTTTTGGTGGCTGTGAATTTACAGCTTCATCCACAGACATCTTGGAATTTCAGGTATCTTTCCACAGATGATGACAAAGGAGCAAAAATGAGGGAGGATGAGACATCTGCAGATTGCCCTTCCAGGGAAATTGTAAGATTCATCCTCAGATTTCAGTGTAAGTTATTAAGCTTTCACTCTTCCAAATATAAAATAGAATTTCTCAAAAAACAAACAAACAAAAAACCCAAACCAGACAAAACCAAAAAAAAAAAAAAAAAGACAGCAGAGAAATTTCAACTCACTCAAAACTGGACCCTGGCATCAGAAGTGAAGTGAAATGTCTGCAAGGATCCTCTTCTCTAAACCTCCTACCTAGCCACAGACAGTGATGGTTCTAGGTTTTCATGTTGTTCCTACTGTGCAAACATCTGCATGGAAGTTTTTGTGACTTAACAATGTTTTCTGTCAAAGCTCAGTTAAACTCTTGGCTAACTGTTGGCTTGTTTGTGGCCTGTGCTTTGCCATCACAAAACCATTCTGCACTGAGTTATACAAATAGCCTACGCAAACAAATTAGTTGGTGACTACCAGCTGTACATTTTGAGGTCTTGACAAGAGACACAAGCATCACCGAGTTTTGAAAAGCAGTTCTTCAGTACTTAAGGCTGAGCAAAAACAAGAGTGATGAAGTCCAATTTAGGAGTTCTTTGACTATTTCTGCTTACCAGACATCCTAGTTTCATAATGTAATTTCTCCACACAGCAGTGGAAGAAGTGACAAGTCTGATGTCCAGGCCACAGTGGAGAAGCACTGCCTGTTACTCCTGCAGAGTTAGGATTCAACCCCAGTCTTCTCACTCAGTGTCCTAGTTAGAACAGCTGGGAATAATTCATCACTGGATGGGTGTAGCCCAGGACTGTGTATTCTATGGCCTTCCATGCCATTTCCCAGAAACTGTTGTCAGTAGAGGCCTGCGAGGTAGGAAGATGTTCCTGTCCTCATACCCTTTTATGGAATTCCCCGCTCTGAGGGAAGGACTGAGCATCCTCCTACCCTTTTATGGAATTCCCCGCTCTGAGGGAAGGACTGAGCATTCCTGCCTGAACGGGAGAATATATAAACTTGGAGTTTCGGAACCTTTTTACCACTCGTGGGATCCAGAGGAAGACTGCAGCTCACCGCTCTCAACCGGACTGCAATCACCACTTTTGATCAGACTGCAACAGCTCTCCCACCAGCAGGTTTTTTCCCCTCTCCCTTTACTTTGGACTCAGGGGGGGGCCCAAGAAACACCACTTTGTTCATGCCCCAGGGTGCTGGGTTATACATTTGGGTTTTGTGGGTTAAAACCAAATTGCTTGTCTGTATAATCGTACTTATTGTATTATTTTATTAAATTGTTATTCTGATTTATAATCTCTCTTTTGAGTTGAGTTTTTTTCCCCTGCTGGTTAACTTTTAAACCAGCACACTCAGTCCAACAGCTGCAGTACCCACTGATCTCCACTGTTCCAGTAACCCTTCCTTCCTAAACATAACGTGCATGAGGTAGCCTAATGCATTTCTAACCCATATAAACAGAAATTAATGTACTAATATTAATTTTTACTAGCTTTCCAATCATGTCTTACAGTATCCACATCTTATTCTTTTCCACCTTAATTGCATATATTACCACTTTAATCTTAAATTTTTTTTGTTAGGGATCAACATTATCAAGATTTATCAGACTGCCATTACGTGTTGAAATTCTATGCTTTCACCACAGTTTTTTTGTGTTTGTTTATTAGCCTTTCCTTCTCTTACTTGCTTTAGCAGCCAGCAAGTCTTAATTTTTATTTTCTTCTACTTTAAACATAAGGAGAATGCTGTTAAGGTAACTTAAAAACATTCATAATTTTTCCTTCCACTAAGAGATTAAACACAACTGTTGCTCTGGCACTAAAGAGCAGAAATAAACGGGTAAACCAAAGGAAGTTTCTTGAAAGAAGTGGAGAAAGAGAAACAAATCAACTTGAATCACAGTTTGGGCTACCTGGAATATATTTTATCCACCTGTGATAGAAGATGAAGTTTAAAACAATTCAGAGAATTTATGACAAGACTGTTAAAAGGCTTCAAAGAACCAGATTTTTTTTTTTCATATATGAAAGCTAGGGTGCAGACTGCAGGTGAATGAGTTCTTGGAATCTCAGCTTATGGGACTTTAATATATCTGATGTAATAAAACCCAAGAACATAAATAACAAAAGAATCTAATTTACTAAAAGAATTTAATTAATTTACCTTGCCCAAGGTAAATTAATTGCAGTTTCTTTACTTGCAAAATGACATGTATATTTTTCCAGTCTTTTCAATGTCAAAAGACAGCTGGAAAATCATTACTGAAACAATCAACATGAACTTCTCAAAAATAGGGTTATAATAACTTACCTTGTTTTCCTTAGTTTACACTTTGTCATAAATGACAGAACAAAAATTCGGAAGAATTTTCTGATTATGGCTATCTAGACCACAGATTTGGATTGCAAATCGCTGTTTTCTCCCTCCAATGATAAAGCAATGTAGTATTTCCTTGTAGCAAGGCTCCCACTAACAGGACCACCCTTGATCAGGTGTATTTCAGCTCTTAAAGGCACTACCTTAAAGATGACTCTACACGGAAAAAACCACAGCACTTTGCAGACAAAACTGGGCTATAACTCAAAAAGCTAGTGGTGATGATGGAAGACACGTAGTCTTATCTCTCCAAATAATGCTCTCAGTTTTCCTTGTCCACGCCTACCTTTATGATCCCCTATAGATACTATTTAAGAGCTTGTTTCTGAAAATAGCTTCTTCCAAGGTCTATGGCTGTGCATACTTACATTAAGGTCATTTACAGATGGATGAGTTTTGTAAAATCTGCCTCACTTTTCAGCCTGATCTAGCTGGACAATCTCTAGAAAAGCAGAATATCTTTAAAAAACTAAAAAATCTCTCATTACGTTTTGCAGCGCTGCTGAAAAAAACAAGTGGCATTCCTGTTAGTTGCTGCAAAATATTCCATGTGAAGAAGGTTATTTAAAAATAGAAAATGGGAGCAATAATTTATAGTCAATACTTATTAGCAACAGGTATAGCCAGCCAGAGAATGTCCTGCTATCCTTTCAGACTCAATGTAGCAGTAAGAAGTGCAACACTTAGAACAACAGAAAAAGGTCTCCTCTCCAGTTTCCTCTAAGCAGTCTGGTGAAACATGGACAGTGACAGGTATGAATACAGCTTACATCAACGCAGAATGTACTCCTCTTTCTAAACTGCTTTGGAGGCAAAATTTTCTTTCTTTTTTCCCATGCTGGCATAGCCTATAGTAGGATTTCACCTGGTTTATTTAAATAAACTTGATTGCCTTTTTTGTTCAAGCATTGATCGATTTCTACCAAAATTCTCTAATGTGAAGAGTGTTGGCGTATTTTTGGGAAAGGTAATACAAAGACTAAAGAAACTTCTCCTGCAATTAAAGCCATGGAAATAAGTGCCACGTCCAATAGTTTCTTGAACACTTCCAAGGACGGCAACTCCACCACCTCTCTGGGCAGCCCATTCCAATGCTTAACAACCCTTTCCATGAAGAAATCCCTCCTGTTGTCCAGCCTGAACCTCTCCTGGTACAGCTTGAGGCTATATCCTCTAGTCTTTTTGCTTGTTATCTGGGAGAAGAGATTGACCTCCACTTCGCTAAAATCTCCCTTCAGGAATTCGTAGAGAGCAATAAGATCCCCCCAGGCATCCTTTTCTCCAGGTTAAAAGGCCCCTTCCCTCAGCTGCTCCTCACAAGATTTGTGCTCCAGACACTTCATCAGCTCTGTTGCCCTTCTCTGAACACACTCCAGCACCTCAGTGCCTTTCTTGGAGTGAGGCACTTAAAACTGAACACAAGATTTGAGGTGCAGCCTCACCAGTGTCAAGTACAGGAGGACAATCACTGCCTTGTACTGCTGGATACACTATTAATGATACAGGCCAGGATGCCACTGGCATTCTTGGCCACCTGGGCACTCTGCTGGATCATGTTCAGCCACTGTTGAGCAGCCACCCTCAGGTCTTTTTCTGCCAGGCAGCTTTCCAGCTACTCTGCCCCCAGCCCATAGCGCTGCCTGGGGTTGCTGTGACCCAAGGACAGGACCTGGCACTTGGCCTTGTTGAACCCCATACCATTGATCTCAGCCTATTGATCCAGCCTGTCCAGATTCCTCTTCACAGCCTTCCTACCCTCCACAAGATCTAAAATGCTGCTCAACTTAGTGTCATCCACAAATTTACCGAGGATATGCTCGACCCCCCCATCCAGATCATCAATAAACATATTAAACAGAACTGGCTCCAAAACTGAGCCCTGGGGAACCAGCCACCAACCGGATATGGCACCATTCACCATCACTCTTCAGGCCCAGTCATCCAGCCAGTTTTTAACCCCAGAGTGCCCCCAGCTGTCCAAGCTGGGGGCTGCTAGTTTTTCCAGGAGAATGCCATGGAAAACATGGCTTTGCTGAAGTCCAGGTAGACTACATCCACGGTCTTTCCCTCATCCACTAAACGGGTCTTCTAGGATCTTAAGGATCTTGTAGGAGCTTCACAGATACAAGAGTCTGTGGGATGGAGCTAAACTGAAATCAGTCTAGCCTATTCAACAACATCATGATGCAAAATTTTTCCAAGTTATCAGTTATATAAGAGAACATAATCTTGCAAGCTAAATGCTTAAATTTTATAACAGAATGCTTCCAACGCAAGAAGTTTTTGACTTCTAGCATATATTACGCACGTAAGCCTAGGGAGATGAATAGGGATATCTTAGTCAACAGCAGTTTAACTCTCACCTTAGCCATCAGTGAAAAATGAGGGTCAACTGTTTTAACAGTACAGAATAACAGTGTTATTTAGACCCATGATCATAACATGATTTCTACTTGATATCAGAAAATAGAAAGGTTCTGTAAAAGACTGTGGGGTGTGTGTGCATCAGTTCAAGAAGAAATATTTCTTAATTCATATTCTGTAATCAAGTCTATTGAAAATAGGCTCATGGAAAAAGTACTACTGACCCTATCTTCGGTCTGAATCGGTACAGACTGTCTGGCTCTTTTGTTCTCCTGTTTCTTGCTTGCTTTCTTTCAGAATTTTATTCTCACTTCCCTGACACTGGTTTCCAGCAACTCAGCTAATTAAATACCACAGTGGTGACAGTGAATTTCAATGAGTACTATGTGATTACCGTGTGGACTCTTGCCAGCTTCCCAGTCAACAGCTGAAGCAAGTTCATCATATTTCTCCATATACTGCCCGTTGACCCAGCAAAAGATGGGTTGACATTATACTACATCCTGTACAAGCAGAGTAGCTAATTCTCCTTGCAATTACTTGCAATAAAAAAAATTAAAAAAATAAAGGAAAGCCTATGACACATGGAATGAAAAATACCACCATTGCAAAGACATCAATGTAATGATTTTCATTTAATGAAAAAACTTCAGTAAAGGAATAAGATAAAGACAAAGAAAAGTGAAGAATGTAAAGGAGCAAAAATGTAGGTAAAGCACAGAAGACTGGAGGAAACTTGATTTATGTAGGGCAGAGAAACCCCAGGGAAAATTCTCTGTGAAAAGATTCTTTCTTTTAGATGTTCCAGTAGATGCTTCTAAGAGGTTGAGTATCTGAATGCAACTTCTTCCTCAAATAGATTTGTTTATTTTCTAAACTGAATTTGGAGAAAAGCTGTTACCCAACTTTGTGTCCCCTCCATCTACTGAAGGAGGTAGGTTTTGATGACAAAACTGAGGCAAAGACAAACTTGTCTGAGCCATGGTTTATTCCCAATGATTCACACTGAGGTGGAAAACCTAGGGAAGACTTACCTGGAAACCCTGCAGCCCTCCAATATCAGATTTCTAAGTTTCAAACCCTGGGAAGTCTTCACATCTGAGGCCTTTAGTACTTCACAGATATACTCAATGAGACATGCTGCCCACAGTTTTGAGTGTGACCTGGTGTTCAACAGTACTATTTGGGACTACATCCACAAATCCTTAAAACATCAGAAAAACAGGAATTTAAGGAAATAGAATAAACAAGACAACAAAAACATCCCACTCCCAATTTCTTGGTCAAATTTCTTAGGCATATTTATGCAGCTTAAAACCACAAAAAACCAAACAAAACCTACTACAATTAAGGATAAATTATGCTCAAGTTTCTCATAAATTTATATATGCCCTTATGCCATTAGGAGGATTATATGTATGTGTAGGGAATAACCACAACTTTAAAATTCACAAACTAGAATCCTGTCAGGAAAGTACACATGCCATTCCAGTGTTCATATTATAGCACTTTTTACTAAGATCTAGATAGAAGTAATTTTGGAGCCCACCAAATGAGATCTTAATCCCTAAAATTCTTTCTTCTTCTTTTCAATACAACTAAACAATGCCCCTCTGATTTCCTCTTGAACAGCTTCCCTAAATAAATACCTGAGGAGTTATAGGATGAATTCGTCTACATGCTCTGCTTGTGAGCATTTTGTAATAGAGATTCTGTGTAATCCTTTAAATTACTGTTCAAAAAAAGCTCCCATGCTCCTGAACAGTCAGGATTAGTGCTCTTAATTCCTGCCATGAAACACTCACTCGTGTGACTGTCACAGTTTTAAAAGCACCTTGCTAAGTTGCAGCTTTTCTTTCTAACATTCTGCACATGAAAGCAACAGGTTTATTAACACTGTGCTGTCCAAAGTACACAACGGATAGCAAAAGCAGTTTATCATGCAGGCCTTATCAAATCATAGTAATGTTCTCACTGTAAATTCTCCAAAATAATTTCTTAGGATGTTTTGGATAAACTTGATATAAAGATACATGGCTATTGTTTTATATCAGTATTTTTTGTCAGCATGAGTTCTTTGGGAAAAAGAGGTTTTTTTACCCTTTGGTCAGGAAATATAGACTCCTTGAGGGGATAAATACAACTAGGTTCTGCAGTCATGCTCAGTTAAAAAAAAGCTTCACAGGCTTCCAGTGTATTTCCTGTGTTGTTAGTATGATAGGAAAAGGAGTTCATACATCATGGACGGTTTTTCATTTTAACAGAATTCTGAGTATAACTGAGACAGAGTGTAAGAGAAACACTGTGGTTTTATTTTTGGCATATTTATGAAGCACTCGTGGAAAAAGAGGGTCAATATAAACCAAACTTAGGGTGCAAACAGTCCACATGAATGGAGTACTGTCTTCATGGATGGAAAAAGTCAGTGATACAGGTCTAACTTTGGTACAAACATGCTACACTTGGACATTGTGATTAGCAGAATCAGCCCTGAAATAATTACAAGAACAGACTCCACATTTAGTCATTCTCAAAATACCACGTGTGAGAACAGCTTTCCATTTGGTATCCATGAAGGATCAGCATTTAAACATTTCAGGAGTTTGTTCCAGTACCCTGCTGTTCTAAATCAGTGATACTAGACTCATGTAAAAATCTGAATCTTTATTTCAACTGTAATATAACTGGGTTTTCTCATGTTGTGCTCTTTTTTTTAAGTTACTCTGAATTTTCCTCTGCGCCTTCATTACTACTTTATAGAACAGCACACTTTAATTCCTTTTTTTTTGCAGAACTATTGTATTTACTTACAGAAAAGAATACCACATTCCAAAACGCACTTTTTCCCATGATTTATTCTGCCTCTAGCAGCATGTGATAAGACTACTCTGAATTTTAATACAACTGCATAAATAACAAAATAAGAATGTTTACTGCAGTATCTGGATGAACTAAAAAAAAGGAAGAAAAGGCTAGCATACGAATTACAGACCACTTCCAGAAGCATCTCACTTTTCCATTTGTTCTTGCTGTGAAATTTTTAAACCTTTGCAAGCTGACATGTTCTTTCACACTAATAGATTTATTGAATTCTTCCTTTTCAGTGTCCCTCTACAGAATAAAGATAATCTTTCCTTTTGTCTCTGTGGGCCTCTCCTTCTACTTATAATACAAAACTCACTATGGAAAAAAAAAGTGCTCAACAGAAAGGTCCAAGCAACTGAGGAATTTCTTTTCTCAACAGACTTTGCTGATGGCACATTATATGTGTACGTTTGAAGTACTGTAAGCATCAGGTTTGGACTCACAATACCATTAGCATCCCAAGAATCTCTCCAGTAGCTACCTAAAACACAGCTAAGAATACTTCAGTCCAAACACTAATCTGCTTCAGTGCCAACAGCTCAAATGCATGGCATTTCCTTCCAACTCTTACGCTGAGGGTGCTCTCGTGTTTCATATTTTTAATGTCCATAAAATTTAAAAATACAACTGCATTCTTCAGCTTAATGCCTTATAACTTATAGGAGCCTTAATGATTTGGGCTCCTAATGTATCCAGTCACCAATTTTCACACAAGCTACAAGAACTTCAGGTGTGATTCAGGACAGACCCTACCCTCTCTGGTTCTTCTCTTTATGGACAGAAACTGCAATAGTGAAGCTTTTTTCCTACTGAAGAGGGGAGAGAAAGAAAAAAAAAAAAGAAATATTGAGACAGAGAGAGGATCAAATGTTCAGTTTACTCTCAGATTCCTAGAACTTCATACATGTATCAGAAATTTCACTTTGTATTTGTATTGGATCTCTGTTCTCCTATACTTAGGCTGTATACATCTTAAAACCATTTGTGCTATCTGCAGTTCTATAGATCTCTATCCTCTGTATCAAAACCACTATAAACTGAAACAGGCATAACTTTAATGGAGCTATCCAATTGTGGTTTAAAATCTCTTTATTTCTTGGAAGCTACAATGTTCATTGGTAAAGTATTTTGTCCCATCTTCATCCTCATACTCACATTAATGACTACATTAATGACTACATCATTTAGGGTTAGCTTCCATAGGTTCAGCTTACCTAAATGAAGTTTTCACTTTGTCAGCTAAATTTTGCTTGCTGAATAATGCCAAATATTTATTCATAGAGGTAACTGCAGGATGTGATCTTGCAACATTTTAATGCTCTCTCCAGATGTGGTCTTTCAATCTCCCTTCTCTCTGTGAAAGTCACATTCTCTGCCTCATTCTCTCCACTGCAAGGAACATTTTCAGAAATGTGTACAGTATTTCACAAGCATTTTCTTTCATGCCATGTTCAAGTCCTACATCATTATAATGAGTGGCATATTACATTTCTTCAGCCAGGGTTGGCCTGAAAAAGCTACTCTGTATTCATGAGGGACTGAACAAGAACACTCCTTCAGTACTCCATTCCTTAGTTAACACAATCTTTGCATATAGTCAGGGTTGTTTTCTAAATCTCTGATCACTTGCCTTCCTGGACTCCAGGGGTGAGGCTTTTCAACTGGTTCATGTGTACTTGAACTGCAGTGTTAAACTGGAGAGATCATCACTGGACCAAGAATAAGTCATGGATGGTATCCCATGTTTTACAGACAGTACTTCAACCTACAAGTCCCTGTGTCCTAAAAGTTTCATTTGCAGCAGAACAAAATGATACATAGCTAATGATATGCAAAAATCTGTTATTTGGCCAAATGTTACCAGGCTCCTTCATGGTTCATTATTACTGCCTAAGTACAATCCCTTACTCTTACTGATTCCAACTGAAAAAAAAAATCAACATAGTTTTGTATTCTGATCTTGATTACTCAAGTACTGACTACATTTCTCCAAAGCTTATGTGTCACATGTGCAATCACTGAAAGCTTTCATAAAGAACAGTCTCAAGATCTATGCACTCATAAGTGTCCTCTCATAAGGGATACTGGGCTTAGGAAAAAAAGACAAAACCAGCAAAACAAGCAACTGCTCTATAGAATGAAGCCATGCCTTTAATAATAGAGCAGATATTTGAGAACAAGGATGATGTCATGGACATGTCTTTGCTCAGTTAAAGAATCCAAATTATTTCTTCAGTTGTCTGGCTGCAGTCCTTATTTACACACACTGACTCACAGATAAAGGAATTTGTGGAAGGAGGAATCACTTGAATCATGCAGCCGGACCAGGCATCATCCACAGAGCTGCTCACTGTATTTTCCTAAGTCTCAGCTCAATTGTATTTACATGTCTCTGGTGATAACCTCTACTGCCCCCTTGTCTGTCTAGTCTGCTACCACATTATTCATGCTGTCAGGATTTTTTCCTACCTCAACATCTAATGACTGACTAAATACGGAGTGACGAAGTATATGAGTCGAGTTCTCTATTTTCATTTGGTGTTGAAGCATACCTATACAGTGTCAAATTACTAGTCTGGTTTTGGAGTCCACACATTTTCAGTGAATTTTTCTTTTGTTTTTAAGAAAGAATTTTTAAAACTAAAAACTCAACTGCTCAACAACCACTGGAAATACCAAACGCAATATACCTGAGACTCTTACAGAATCATAGAATGGTTTGGGTTGGAAGGGACATTAAAGATCACCTAGTTTCAATCCCGCTGCCACAGGCAGGGATACCTTCCACTAGACCAGGCTGCTGAGAGCCCCTTCCAACCTGGCCTTGAACACCTTCAGGGATGGGGCATCCACAACTTCTCTAGGCAATCTGGTCCCAGTGCCTCAGAACCCTCACATTAAAAAATTTCTTCCTAATATCCAATCTAAAGCTACTCTCTTTCAGTTTGAAATCATTCCCCCTTGTCCTGTCACTAAATGCTCTGGTAAAAAGTCTCTCTCCATCTTTCTTGTAGGCTCCCTTCAGGAACTGGAAGGCCACAATTAGGTCACCCCAAAGTCACCTCTTTTCCAGGCTGAACAATCCCAATTTTCTCAACCTTTCCTCATAGAAGAGGTGCTCCATCCTTCTGATGAACTCAGAGTCCTCCTCTGAACTCGCTCCAACAGGTTGGTGTCGTTCCTGTGCCGGGGACCCCAGAACTGGATGCTGTGCTCCAGGTGGGGTCTGACCAGGGCAGAGTAGAGGGGCAGAATCCTCTCCCTAAACCTGCTGGCCACGCTGCTTTTGATGCAGCCCAGGATACAACTGGTTTTCTGGGCTGCAAGCACATCTTGATGGATAATGTCCAGCCTCTCACCCACCAGCACCCTCAAGTCCTTCTCCTCAAGTCTGCTCTCAGTCCTTTCGTCCCCCAACCCATGTGCAATTCCTTGCACTTGGTCTTATTAAACCTCATGAAATTCCCATGGGCCCACTTCTCAAGCTTGTCCAGGTCCCTCTGAATGGCACCTTCAGGTGTGTCAACCGCACCCCTTGGCTTGGTGTCATCTGCAAACTTGCTGAGGATGCACTTGATTCCTTCGCCTATGTCATTAATGAAGATATTAAATTAACATTGGGCCCAATACAGACCCCTGAGGGACACAACTTGTCACTGATTTCCATCAGTGACCATCCATCTGAGCTGTTGACCCCTACCCTCTGAATGCTACTGTCCAATCACATTCATATCCATCTAACAGTCCACCCATGAAATCCATCTCTTTCCAATTTAAAGAGAAGGATTTTGTGGGTGACCATTCCAAAGGCTTTACAGAAGTCAGAAAAATGATGTAGCCCATCCCTCGTCTAGTGATGAAGCCACCCCATCACAAAAGACGACTAGGTTGGTTAAGGCAGGACCCGCCCTTGGTGAAGCCGTGCTGACTGTTCCAAATCACCTCTCCATTTGCCATTTGCCTCAGCAGAGCCTCTAGGAGGATCTGTTCCATGATCTTCCCAGGCACAGAAGGAAGGCTGACAGGTGAGTAGTTTCCTCAATCAAAGAAAACCTTCTGTAGACAGAAAACGTCAACTAAGATTTCTGTGGTAGATATGTCCACATCTATTGCCTCTGACAGGACCTTACAATTGTGTGCGAGACTGGAGTGGATGTCCCTTGTGTTTCAGCATAACAGAATGTGATGACGCATAGTTTTAAACCTGAAATCATTTATGTCAAGTGGTTTTTTTTTTGTTTCAGCTGGTGTTTGTGGGTTGGTGGGGGGTTTTGAGGGGTTTTCTTGGGGGGGAGGGTGTTGGGTTTTTTTAAATTTTAACTAAGCACAAAGACTGAAAGTGTAAAAGCTTAATTTTTTTCATCTTCCTCCTTGTTGCTCCTTGGTCAAACACAGGTGTCACCCACAAGCCCTGCCCCAAGAGTGTCTCCAGCTGAAGTCCAGCACTGACACTGACACTGTTGAGACTTGACTGCAAGGTTTAAAGTCCCATATTCTACACTGTAGTTCCCATACAAAGTAATATCTTGTTCCTGACTACTTTATGAGTGTGGCTAAAACTGTGCTACTAGAGGCTTGATTCAGGCACTTTTCACATATTATATTACCTTGTGAATCACACCATGAGAAGTAAAAAGATGCTGAACCTGAAGCTGACTGTTGCTAAGTAGCATCTATCATTTATGGCAAACAGCTTACAGCTGAAATCAGTATATCATGGTTCAGCAAAGTAAGAGTCCATATATATATTCAACAGCCCTAAACACAATCCTCTGCAAACCATGGACACACTCAGCTCAGGAGACAACTTATCTCGTGTATAAGAGGAGAACCTCCACTTGTGAGGTTCAACTAACCTAAAATTTTTATGTACTCAAATATCAAGAGGCCCACATATTAAACATTAGAACCTCAAATATATTACAATGGTAATTCAAAGCTAAGAAGCTGTAAATTTCTAGAGAATTAAATAATTATTTGCTCCAGTGTAAACTGAACAGGAGTCCAGGCTCAGTACAGCATTTCTCAAAGGTTAAAGAAAAATGTCAGTGGAAATCAGAATCATAGCAGACCATGGATTAAAGAAAGAACTGTAGATCTTCAAGATAGTCTTATCAGACTAGTCCAGACATAAAGGTATACACGGAAAAGAGCTTATAGCAAACGCTAATAAAGTTAGTTTAGAAAACTGACAGAACTAGAACGAAGCTTATTTAAAAAAAAAAAAAAAGTCCAAGAATGACTGAAGCAGTCATTCAGCCATAATACTGTAATTCTTCACCAGGGAAAGAGACATGGAACACAATTAGCATGAACATCCAAAAGGAAAAAAAATAACCAAGGTGTGAGGATGTGGTGACAGGGCTCCAGGAGGGCACCCAGCCTCTTGTGATCCCTGGGGCGCTGCCTCAGCCTATGACTACGAGGTTGATACCCCCCCTTCAGCAGCCCTGCCAGCAAAGCAGAGGAGCACTGGTTTCCCTGAAGTGAATCAGATTTTCAAAATATCTAAGTTCTATTTTCCACTGTTTGGAAATCTGAAGTGAATCAGATTTTCAAAATATCTAAGTTCTATTTTCCACTGTTTGGATGTTTTTGTCTTTTTAAAAAATCAAATCTCAAATGCGACTGTGAAGGACAAAGACATACCTGAGTCCTCTAAAATGATGAGAAGCCATGGGGCACTCCAGGAGCAGCTCAGATTGCCCCGGCTGCAATGGGGAGGCTGCATGACACTGCCTCTCTCAGCTTCCTCTCTGAATCATGCTTCCCTGCAGGAACCTGAATATAGCCTTCAAGTCCAGGCATGGGCTAACTACAGTCATTTGGTTACTATTACATTTTGGTTTAAAAAAACCGCTGATGGGAGAATAGAAAAGGCTATTTCAGAAAGGATTTCAGCCATGTATGCTGAACGTATTTTGAACATTGGCCCTGTATCTCACACTTCAACCAGGCTGCTCAGAAACATTACAGAAAAAAACAGTCAGGCAAGGCCAGCTAGCCCAAACAAATTTTTCACAAGAATAAGCAGGTCTGACTACATGCTTATGTGGAAACCCCTTTTTTCTCTCAGTGTATATACACTGTTTCCAGTATTTTTCCACTTTTAGTTTGAAACTATTATCTACAAAGTTATTATACCTATGAGAATATAAAAAAAATGTTTAACACTTTAAAAACATTTAAATTTACTGAATTTTAGGTGTTTCATCTAAGCTCGAGGTGCAGCTGTTCAGTAAAACTGTATAATCCACACTGATCTGATATAGACCATAAGGGGGTTTGTACTGAATTGTTTCTGTAAAGAATATGTACTCTTGGCTTCTAAGTTACATTTCTGGGTCTAGTTACACTGGCTACACTGCACAAGCTCTGTCATCTCAGCCACAAATTGTGAGTAGGCTAATCATAGCAACTGTGCTGCTGTAGGTTATGTCTGGCAGCGAACATGACTAAGAAGACAGTTCTGGCCTGGAAACCTCGAAAGTCAACAGGAGGGATCAAACAGCAGACAGACAGCCTCCATCCCTGACTTAAGTACAGGCCCTTACCCCGATATAGGTGTGAACCAAAACACTACTTTAACCACTGATTATATCTGGCAAAGATGTAGATGTAAGAACCACTCTCCGATTCAGATTTCCCTGCCTAAATCTAGTTTCCAGGAGGAGTGATCTGGAGAGGTTGCATGGCTCTGCTGTGCCCAGACTCACAGCATTTTTTTCCACCTGTGCAAGCTTCGCTAAGGAAAAGCAAATTTCAGGATCCCAGAGCTTAGCAGCACTGCAATGACTTACTGGATTGCAAAATAGGTTAAATAGTAGGTCCTATAGAAATTGCAATCAAGCACTGAAAAAGTAAGTATTCACTAAGTTTTGCATGATGCTGGTTTATCCTACATGAAAAGAACACCAACAAAAACCTCTAAGAGAAACCTTAAGAAGATGCTGTCTTGATGAGGAAACAAATTCCACATAAAAAAAAGAATGCACTGCTGCATGTCGCTGTTACACCACCACAGTTCTCTCCAATTCTGGCATTAAGTCTGAACCTGAATATTTCATTACTCTGTTTACTTGTGGGACAGAGATGTACTTATGAGGCTCATGATCCATGAAGACTTTTTAGATTCCTGATAGACATAAGGAAATACTCAACCTCTAGAACCCACAGTTCTAAAACAAACTTAAGAGTAATTTTCCAGAATCCTAGACAGGGCGCGAGGGATAAAATTAATGCCCTATGCTCACAATTTATAAATGTGCTGGAGAAACCAAGTTTTAGGTTAGTTTGCAATTTCAAGAGCATCCAATAAGGCACACTTTGTGACTAGTCTTCACCAATTTATCTTGATTTTAACGAACATCCCTGTTATTAAATATCTAATGCTCAACTCCTTGCATGTAGGTAGCAAATTACTGATCTGTACTTTTTGCTAAGATGAACAGTTCAGCACATATTAGATAATAAATTAAGTCAAACAAGATGTGTTTGTAGAGCTAACTAGAAAACAAAAATCACCCCCCACCCCATAAATACCTGAATACAGGCCTCAGCTCAAGTTATGTTCCATCCAGGTATTGCTTTCAACCACCCCTTCCTGTCTTATGGGAAAACCCCAGGTGCACTTGGGAGAAATATTCTGGGATCAGTGTTCTAGGATCATATTCAATTTTTCACTGGGAACAAGGATAATTTCCCATTTAACTACTACCTAAAATGGAAGAAAAGAACTTTCTGGACATTATTAATATAGATAAAGTAGATAGTAGTCTTTAATTAAAGTGCTTTAAGGCACACTACAAAATGTGTGCAATAGTGCACAATACAGTATTGGGTTTTCACAATTTTATAGCTCCAATTAATTATCCTATCTAATGGATGTGTCCAATCCAAAAGTTATCCACCCCCTAGAACCTCCCGAAGGTCCACCCCTCGGCATGCCCTCCTGGAATTTAGTCGGAGGTCTCAGGACCCCTTTCTTCCTCATCTTCACCATCCTCACGTCATGCATGTCTCATCCCTTCTTTGGAGCTTCTCCAAGGTCTAGGGGCCTTTTAGGTTGCTTTGTCTACAATGATGTCTTTCTAGGCACATGTCCCAAACAACATACTCACTAAGGTCTTTTCCTTGGAGGAAACGTGAAACCAAACTGGAATAATTTCAGGAATTCGATATGGAGCATGAGAAAGGAGTTTCAATTAACTGCCTTTCCCAAGTGTTAGAAACTATACAGATAGACTAACAATCTATATGCTACAAACTTTAAGAATTCTAATGCATCATTACCTAAAGGGCACAGCTGTGCAGCCATCAAACTGCAGTTTTGCTCAGCCAAGGTGCACCAGCAACTGTGCTCACTACTGTGTTTACCTGCACTGATCTCAGCCCATCCTATGGCATCCCTGTCCACAGTAGGAGACTCCCAGAGATGATTGCTCTAGCATCTTCTTCCTCGTGTCTTGCTAGGAAGGATTCCCTTCCTCCTTCTCCTCCCATTATCACCTGGCCCACTGATACCTATTGCTTGGCCTCTCTCCTCTCACAATGGCCAGAATATAATTAAGTCAGAAGCATGCATTTGTGCTTCTGTGATGCTGTTCACAGGTTAAATCCCCAGGAACAGATACTCTGTTAGCAGATCTGTGAGTAACTGTTAACCCTGAGACTCAGGAAAACAATTTTCTAATTAGCATGTCATTTTACACTTCCATACAAAATATATAAGGTAAAGGTCTCTTGTTGTGTCTTGTTTTTTCAGTGCTCAAGGGATTAAACACAGGGGAGCTGGATGATCAAAATAAGCCTTCCTAAATAAATCAGTGCTTATGTATTCTGTAAAGAGACAGCAAAATGCAGGGAGAAGATTACAATGTGGGCTTGCACATTATACTGCAGCCCCCAATTTAAGCACAGACCATCCTTTCTGAGGCATGTGGTTCTCTCCATACTTTAAAACTCCCGCAAAAGGCTGTGCTAAATCACTCTCTCCTTACTAAGTGAAACACTGGAGAATACTGCCACTCATTATTTGTCATGTTCCTTGAGGTTTTTGATGACTACATCATTGTTCAAAGCCATTACAATCCCATCACCAGATGGCAGATGGTCACATAACACAACCACCACTCAGAAACACTTGAACACTGGAACGAGTGATTTCTTTCTCTGTGGTGAACAATGAAGCTCAGGACATTTTCTGATGTATCATCTGCAGCTACATTTCTCAACAAGCAACATTTCTATTGTTGAAGAAATAGCACACTGGGCTTGCTCTTACGGTCATGTTATCTAGTCTTGAGTGCTGAGAGGGATACAGATGAGAGCTTTTCCTCACTCTTCAGGAAATACACTGCCATTCAAACAGTGTTTCTCTGAGCGTTTCAAAGTCACATAATCTCTTAGTAGGATTATGTGTGTCTGAGAGAAATATATTAGCCTAGGCAATAAAGAATCATGCTATCTTTGAATAGCTGTTTTTCATGCATTTTACTTGCAACAATTTGACCATCTGTCATAAAGACTGTAAATCAGACAGACTAGTGCATTTATTCAATTAAAAATAATCAGATCTCAGATCTTCTGTAGCATTTTTTTTCCTTAGCAGAAATAGTCCTTAGCTGAATCCGAACAGTTTGTCAGAGACAACATGATTAGATATTGAGATCACAGGTCAAAAGTCAAAATCTCATCAACTCTAGCCTCACAAATAAAACATTACTGGAGACCGAGGAAGTAATTTAGTAATAAATTCAATCAGGGACATAAATATCTTAACAATTACATTGCTAAATTTTGTTGGAGACTGAGGAAGTCACTTAGTACTAAATTCAATCAGGGACATAAATACCTTAACAATTACATTGCTAAATTCTGGACTTCTTGTGTTGCACGCACTGTACAGGGAAATGAAGTAAGCCAAAGCAGCCTCTACCATCATGTTTTCCATCAGACTCTTACACAGATATGATTGGTATTCCCAAAAATGCCAGCTTGGTTGAGCCCTCAAGGAAAAGACAGAAGGACAACTATTTTACGGACCTGACTGGAATTCAAGAATGCAAACTGGGCTGAGTCACACAGCTCTGTCAACACCAAATATCTGCACATCCGCAAGCAGAAATACAGGTGTCTATGGGACTTCAAGGTCAAGAAACTGTATGCTTATGGATCTGCCCAAAGCCAGGCAGTAGTTTATCAAGGATTTTGAGGACCCTGATGCCAATAGGGTTTCTTCTTCCAGTTCTGGACCATTTGTGTCTGACTCTCTGTCTGTAATAGATAAAGACCTGCCTTCTAACAATGGTCTGTGACTCTGAGTAAATACCTCGTAGCTGCACCGAAAGGTGACACAGCATTTCCAATCCATAAAAGAGAAGCACCTTCCCTCCTATCGTTTCCTCCACTGCATTACTTAAAGTTGACATTTCAGGAGTCAGGCTTAGGAGTTAACTCTCTGGTTATTTAATTACACAGTAACAGACAGAAAATAAACCCAGTCCTGTGAATGAGGTACTAATTATCACTGCAATAAAATTGAAGAAGCTATGTATAAATTAAACTGCAAATATTTACCACACAAAGCAAGACAGGTCTAGAGATGCATAAAAACCAGAAAACTTTTGTATGTTGACTAGTTTGCATGGACCAATAGTCAAAGATTAAAATATGTTTAGACGAAGTGATACTAAGAATAGCATAACTGTGCTGTTTCCCCACTTACAAGCAACAGAACTCTCAGGTATTTCTACCTGAAGTAAAAATTCCCAGTTCTACAAAAAATTATCTTCCACACGTGTCCCTCCATGCCAGTATATACCTTCACCTGAGCTAAAAATGCAGGTGAACACCAAAAAGTACACAAAGATATGAGACTACAGAAGTTGTTTAAGCTAATAATCATCTCCCTCAACTCAGAAGGAATTGTAATTGCACAAAATACCTTACACAGACTTTTTAACAGAGATTTTGATGTCTTCATGTAGAGAAAACTTTTTACATCTGAACCGAGTATAGTGATTAAAAACTCTGTTACAGTTAACTTACCAGAAATGACCCTGGAAAAATCCTAAACTAAACCCAACTAAACCTAAACCTAAACTAAACTAAACCTAAACTAAGCCCCCAAACACACCCACCCACACACCCACCCACCCACACACCACACACTTGCAAAAAGTATATACATTAAACAATGAAATTATATGTGAAAAATGGCAATTTATAACCAACTTATCAGAAAATTTTCAAGAGGGGAAAATTACCTTTAAAATACTGATTGGACAATTGGAAACTATTAAATTATTTTTTTCTGAATTACTTAATGTTCTAAAAAAACCTATCTGGTTTCAGCATTTATTTAACTACAGAAAATCTTTCTTGGATATAAAAATCTTAATTTTCTCTATTTCAAGATTTTGATCTCAAACTTTTAACTTTCAGCTTTAACTTTTAGCTTTTAACTTTTTAGCACTAACGTAAGTTAATCTTCCTTTTCATCTCGATTCCTATTTCACATTTTAACTTAATTTTTCTTCTTCCACATTTCTAAGACAGGAAATACAATTCAAGTCAGAAACCTTCTTATAAAACAAGCCAAAGTAAGTATTTTGTGACTCTCGGCAGTTATTGATCCCTTTTCTGCACTATAAAGGATATGGGACTGTCAAGCCCTTAGTTCGAGGAGCTGGATGTTTACCCAGTCCTGCAGGAGTTCATGCCTTTTAATGAGGCAAGTCCCCATTCAGTTACCACTAAGAAGTATAAAACCAACTGGTCAGTACGGGCTGTACGTCTCCTTTGTGACCCCCTCTACAGAGAAAGTCCAAACCACAGAATAAGTCTTGGGATGAGCTGTAAAGACTCACATTATGTTGCAGCTTTCCCCGGATCAGCCCTTGTTGCAAGTGACAGCAGACATCACAAAAGCATAAATGCTGGTCTGAGCTTTCCAGCACTCTAAATCTGATGTTCTAATTAGTATGAAACAAGTTTTACCAGCTGGCAGCAGCCGCAAAGTAGTAATGGCTGCATCACACCATCCATTAACAAGGACCAAGAAAAGATGGGAGAGAAAATCCATGCGTGAGTGTTTTTATCTCAGCTTGGATGGGAACTCTGTTAGATGAGCAAGGGTCTAGAACAGAAAAAGCACATGTTAAGGACTCTCTTCCCCTTAGCTGTTCTGTTCCTGTGCTAGAAGACTGATCCATTAGTAGCAAGATTAAGAGGTTACAAGAGTCTGTGGGCAGAGTAAGAGCAGTGTCCTGTGAATAATTATTTTTGTATCATGATCACGCAAAACTATAGCAACAGGTGACCTTAAAAAGCTAACAGTTAATGGCAGTCAGCATCTCCTCTACCCACCTTTTGATGGAAAAAGTTAGCAGAGACACTGCAGAAAGCTCAAGATGTCCCAGCCAGTGACTGGTTTCGGATCAGATGAATCGCCCCTTCAGAAATGTTTGTGTCTGCCTGTGTGTCTCCCTCCACTGAATTTGGAAAGCCTAAACAACTTGCTGAAGAGAGACAAACTCCACCCATACAGTGCAGAAATTCAACAGGGCAAGAACAAATGCAAAGACCTGTATGACAGAGCCCACATCCTCATGGCAGGTTTCATCAGCACCTGTGTAATATAAGAGCTCTGGTTTCTAACAACTGCAGATTTGAAGTTACATAGGAAAATAAATATGATAAACAGGTTTGAAAGCATACCAACCTACTGAGCCTGTTTCTAGGAAAGATTCATCTACTAACAGTGATCCAAAAGGACCTTCAAAAATCAGTCACTGTACTTTTTTACTTGCTTTGGAGAAAGGCCAAAGTGTACATCTTTATTTAGCTTCGGAATACTATCACTATTGTTTTTATTTACACATGATGTTGCTGTTCAGAACATATTTTTAGAGGTATATTTTAAGTTTATTTGAAATTTGCCTGATACATTATAAATATATTTAAATTTGAGACAGTGTTTGAAACTTAAATAAACCAATAAGAAAAGTCTAATATGGTAGAAG
This sequence comes from Pipra filicauda, assembly GCF_003945595.2. Classification (NCBI taxonomy): domain Eukaryota; kingdom Metazoa; phylum Chordata; class Aves; order Passeriformes; family Pipridae; genus Pipra; species Pipra filicauda. The sequence continues at coordinate 2,040,803 of NW_024104487.1, read as the reverse complement.
GATCTGTGGATTACTTTCAAATCACACTGAGAAACAAATGCATAGTCCTCTCATGTTTACAGCCTTCTGACCCCTCCTTTCACTCTTTAAAATGTAATATAATTTTGGTAATACAGAATTCAGTGAAAATTAGAAAAAGAGATTCTTCAAATATAATTCAGGCACCAGCAAAGGCATATAGACAAATTTTGCTTATATAACAACTGAGCGGCCCTGCTGACACACAGACTTCTGTGCAGATATCCCTCACTTACTCCTGAGAAAATGAAAGAGAAATCAGGCATTGGAGATTTTACATCCCAAGCCATACATAGAGTGACTTGATTTTTATAAACTTTAGTATAGTTTCTGTTATTGCTGACAGGCTGGTACATTGCTGTGTGCACTTGAAAACAGAACAAATTCTGCTTCACTTTAAATGGAAATATGGAATATTAACTTACCAGGAGCCTGGGCATTCACTTATTCAGACTCGCAGCACTCACCCAGACTGATCACCACACAATTCAGCCCAAAAGCTAACTGGTTCCTTCCTAAATCCAGTCTGCTTTCCAGCTACACTAACCATGTTTTATGGAGTCTGGGGACGTGGAAGCCTATAACTGCTGGTGCTAAGATCCCTGGCTAAAAACAAGAGCAACTGGAGCATTATTAGTAACTACAGGACTGTGGGGCTAGACAAAAGCCTTGAAAACTATTCTTGGCTATCCAAATCTGAAAGTGAGATTTAATAAATCATGTAGATGAAGAGATGTCTCATAATGTAGTTATGAGCAAGATTATTTTCTGTTGAGGTGATTAATATGGTCATCTTCCATTTTGACATTCCACAAATATTATTCCTTCAGTGATTGTTTCTTCTGAAGTTCAAAAGAGCTTGTTACCAAGTAATAAAGATTACTTTTGTCAACACTCATGGAAACCTCTAATTACATGAGTCAGTAAAGGTTTACAACTAAACAAACAGTTAGGAAAACTGGAAAAAGTTGTTACGGAAGAGATAATGTCTGATGAAGTGAGATGCCTAGCCATTTACTCATGTCTTACATGAAGCATCTATTTACAAAGGAAATAATGATGAAAAGTAAAAGTGATTAGATCCTATTAGAATAATTTTTTGGGGTACATTCATCAAGGTAATAGCATTGTATTGAACAGACTTTTTAAAAGGTTTTTTTAAAAAAGGCATCCCTTGAATTTTTTACAAAAAAAAAAAAGGCATATTCTGATCAGAAAGCCCCATTTTTTACACACAAATCTGTATTTGGCTACTCCATGAGCTGGAGTAGCTGTAGTTTGCTACTCCATGAGTTGGTTTTACTGTTATGCTTTTACTGCTCTTGTGAGACCTCACCTGGAGTACTGTATTCACCTCTGGGGCCACCAACACAAGAAAGACGTTGACCTGTTGGAGTGAATCCAGAGGAGGGCCACTAAGTTGAGCAGGGGTCTGGAGCACCTCTGCTATAAGGACAAGCTGAGACACTTGGGACTGTTCAGCCCAGAGAAGAAAAGGCTCCAGGGAGACCTTATAGCACCTTCCAGTACCTGAAGGGAGCCTACAGGAAAGCTGGAGACAAACTTTTTACAAGGGCATGTAGGGACAGGGTAAGAAAGAATGGCCTTAAACTGAAGGAGGGAATGTTTAGATTAGATACTAGGAAGAAATTCTTTGTTGTGAGAATGGTTGGGCACTGGAACAGGCTACCCAGAGAGGCTGTGGACTTCCCATCCCTAGAAGTGTTCATGACCAGGCTGGATGGGGCTCTGAATACTATGGTATAGTGGAAACTTCCCTGCCCATGGAAGAGGATTTGAAATTAGATGATCCTTAAGGTCTCTTCCAAACCAGTCTACAATTCTATGCTAAAAAAGTAATTTTTTTATATGTTTAGTTGGGACCTTGAGAACCAGATATGGCATTTAGCTTCTAAAACAAAGTTTACTTTAATGGCAGAAATAACTCAAGAAATATTTCCTGACAACTCTCTGATGTTACTTTTTGAAGAACCAGACCCTTTTCCTCATTTGGGGAACAGAATAACCATTTATTTTATTAAAAAAAAAAAATCCATACAGAAAGCAGAAATCCCATTGTGGAAAATAAGAAACAGACACTGTAAAATACTGTATTTCCCACAATACTAGGTATATTCCAATCACCGATGAATTTTATCATATTTATTTTACTGTCTCCTCATGCTTGAACTAGTTTCCTTTAGGAGGAAAGAGAGTCATTCCTTCTCTGGCATATTCATTATTCATTTCTTTCAGACATGACTGTAAAACTGTTTCATCTGATCAATCCAAAGACTACACTGGTTTCCTAGAGGGCTTTGAGTCAGGAAAGTTCAGTTACCTTCAGAAAACCTTATCTTTTCATTGATTAAATCATATTCTCTCACCCTTTTCGACTCCTTTGGCTTCTACTTTTCTCTTTCCAGTAGGGAAAAAGACTCCATTTCTTCTAGATACAGTAGAGAGTTATAAATTCTCATCAACAGCTGCACTTCTGTAGTACCAAACCCTAACGGCACATCTGCAAGTATGTACATAAATGAACAACTGAAGTTGAAAGTTTTCTGTATGTTTTTTTAATGAAAATGTTCCCTGAAAAATACACTGTAGGTGTATCAGTATAAGGTGATAACTGATGTCTACAGTATATCAATCATTTTTGCAACACCAACAATTTTGCCAAGCAGTGGGTCCTACTACAGAAGTAAAAGTATGTCTGTAATTAGTGCCTTATGTGTTATCAAGGCAGACTGGAAATTAACCAGCTCAGAAGAAGTTTTTATCTATGGCTGTGCACAGTTAAAGATGCAATTTGTACAATGTGTAGCAAACCATTCCCCCACATAATACTGGAAAACTACGTTATGACTTCTTTAAATGAAAAGCAAATTTTATGCACGAGCCACAATCACTTCCATGTGCTAGCAGAGACCGATATTCTGAAAATAATTACAGGATATATTCTCAAATATCCATAAATAGTTCAGAAACTACACAAATGAAGTCAAAATGTTCTCAAACCTAAAAAAAACCCCCACCTGATTCCCATTTGAATCCTCTTCTACAGTATCTGTTTTTGCTCACCTGTATCAGCCAGAAGAAGTTGGGAAGCATTATGGACACCAGAATCAGCTGCAGATAGGAAAAAGAGACAGATGTGGCCTGCAAAAATTTGAGTACATCTCTCAGAGTATCCTGTTACCTCACCACATTTTTAGGAAGAAATAGAATACAACTGATGCCCCATACTTTTAAATGTTCTTTCTGCATTCACTAGGCCTGTGTCATTCTGGGATTACAGGTGTGTTGGTCTTTTAGACAGGGTTTGCATAAAACAGCAGGGTATTCATGCTCTTCCCCTACAAAAGCACACACCACACAGGGGTCAGGGACAAACTGGTTGGGAAACTTGTTAGCCTTTTCTGGAATGACAGTATAAATAATGTGAAATTTTATTTTTTTTTTTTTTTTTTGGAATTGGTCAACTATGTGCAATATCAGCAGGTCTATGACATATATTGATTGCTTGTATTAACATTACTTCCCCATTCAATGAGATAATACTGTTAGAAGCAAGGTACTTTCACACAAACAAAATAGTAATTTCATTAGAGGACAGTCTGAAAAATTCTCTAGATGGGAAAAAGCTAAAACATCTCCCAGTTTACTTCTAACAGCAGCAGTAATGAATTCAAATTTGATGCACAAATCTAACAAAGAAAAAAAAATTGCTATCTGATGTTTAAGAAATTAACACGTCCACTACACAGACCTGATCAGACATCCTACAAAAGAAGTACACCTGAACAACAGTAATGTGTCTTCAGCTTCCTGGGAGGCAGCCAGGAGCCACTTTGAAAACTAAGAACTGGGGGGTGGAAGCATGTGCATACACACGAGCACAAAACCACACATACACCTGATACAGTGGAGCACAAAAAGAGATAGGGAAAGAAACCTAGCTGCTTCGTTAACCTCTTCTGAACAGTCACTGACAGCTGATTGTATTTGTTTTACAAAAGAAATGTATATTTATTAAGAAGTTAAAAAATCTTATACTTTGTCCAGCAAGTAGAAATAGCTACTTACCAGTATCACACAATTTAACTCAAGTGAACAGGAGAAGATCATCGTAAATATGGTCTTTGCTGGCTGGGAAGAGAATGCAAGATTGGAGTATGCTTAAAAAATGCGGCTCTTTGGGAGTCTATTTCCCAGTCTCTGTATTTTGGAAGTGTGTATGGGAGTTCAGGTAGCTGTGGATGTGACACAGTGCTACACACAACTAAGAAAATGTTTGGCTTTCTCTGGGAATCTGCATCTATCTTCTGAGGACCAGAAGTAATCTGCAGCAGTAAGAAGTTTGCAGCCACAAGGAGCACACCATTCTGCAGTGGTCCAACGTGGACAGCATGGCTGGTGCGCAGACCATCACAGAGCCCAAGGACAGAAATGCAGTTCACCATCAACACTGGCACAGTGTTGCAAGTGCAAAGCATCACAGCCCCTCGAATTTGAGAACCAGGGTTTATTAGAGTGATCTTTTTCCTGAACCAGTGTGGCAAAACTGGTGGGGTGTGTGTCAGTTTACTGTTCTTCACTGCACACATTAGAAATACCAAGCAATGGTCCAAGCTGAAGTCTCAGCTCTGTGGAGTCAATGGCTAAACACCTGATCTGAGAACTTAAGCGGCTCTACAAAAGTGCCTGTTCATTCATTCACAATTACACTTCTCAGTTTGTGGACATGTATGGCAGTGGTCTTCGTATTTATTGTTACAGAATATTTTGATATGCAGTAGTGTTAAACCTCTCCTTTCCTTGTGTTGCCAGTACTTTCCAACATGTATAAGGAAACAAACTAAAGATGCACAATTATAAAACACTTTGGTGTTCAATGTAGACATTTTAGAGTATCCAAAACATGGCTGAGGTTTATATCTGCTAAAAATACACATGGGGATAAACTTTCAAATATTAGACCTTGAATGTTAATTTTCTGACCCTGACAACTTCTCTCATGTATGTGAGAACAGAATAAGGAAACGCTAATGTTTAAAAAGTTCACAGCACCACCTGAACACCAGTTGAGTAAGTCACGGTTTATAAAGCATAATGGGCCCATCACCTGCATTTAGACTGGCATCCTGAAAAACACAATACACTATTAGTGATTTCTTGAGTATAGGGAACTATTAATGCTAATTTTCTAAGTAAATTATATGTAGTCCATTAACTTATAATTTAAGTAAAAAATACAGCTGCAAAATACATTCAATGTCAGTGTTGTTGTTAGAAATCAAAGGGGAAATGAATCTAAATAATCCTATAAATAAATATTTTTTCCCTTTGATTTCCAAGTTCACTTTAGAAGTGAAAGCATACATTATACTTTAAAAAAAAGTATAATTCCTCATGGCATATTTTTTGTTCTATTTGCTACCTAATATTGACTCCCAACAGTGAATAAGTGCCACAGCAAAGATGTGAAAGGGTCAAGGCTCACTTTCCCAGAGAAGGGTTTGTTGATGTTACTTTTGCCATCTTTGCACTAAGCACTGAAAAATGCCCCTGCCCTGGCCCTTTAGGTACCCTGGTACCCAAAGAACGTGGCTGTAAGTTCTGCTCTCACAATCCAAGAGGATATAAAAAGGAACAGAATGATACACCTACTTTCTGCTTCATGATATCAGTTATACAGGAGTTTAAAATGAGTGAATAGCAGTCACATCACTGGGCCAAACACATTCACAGTGCTTATGGATGCAAGTGCCACGGCAGCTGCAGATAAATTAGTTGGCAAGTGAAAAGGTAGCGAAGGAGAATACAAGTAGAGTACTACAATTTAGTGCTCAATGGATACAGTATACATCTTTAGAAACATACTGGGACTGATACAAGGAAAGTCATCAAGAAACCCTGAAGGTAACTAGGGCCTGTGCTGATGTAGGCAACTCCCAGGCATTCTGCCCCGGCAAGACCTGTACAGAAACTAATCTAACACCACTAACAGGATGCTAAAGGAAAGCAGACAAGGACCCTGTCCTTCTGATAAATCCCATCTCCTGTCATGGTACAGCACCAACCTTCTACAAGAAGTCAATGAGTTCAACAGGAGCATTTAGAGTTTGGTTCTATGCTGTCAAAAAGGTAAACAGCCTGAAGGAAAACAGCCCCCAATAGCTGTCAGTAACACAGCCCGTGGTATCTTTGATACATTTAGCAAGTACATCTCAGGATCATTTAGCTTTTTCTTGAACATTCAAAATTTATTTTATTGTTTCAGAGGCCAAAGCATTTTAACGTTATCAGATTTTAACTTTATCTTTTAGGTAATGATAAAAAATTGTTAAACCATGCTTAAAAGATGATATTTAGACAGGTGTTATATTTTCAGAAGAATACTATTGTAAGTAAAGAGAATCAGACATTAATGTCTGTGGTGACTGATTACAGAAAACTGAAACACTCCTTTTAATAACAGACTGTATCCCACATATTTAATTGAAGCTTTTTAACTGTTTGATATTTTAATTTCTTCAGGGAAAATTATTTTATATCTCCATTTGAGCAAGCATGAAAAGTATTCTTCTACAGCTACATCATACAGGACTAGTAACACAATGCTTACTGTTTGGTCTTATATTCTTAGAACTGTTTACTTGCTATTTAAAAGACACCTGATTTAGTACTTAATTTGATTGATCTAGTAAAAAACCATTAACCTACTACCCAAAAGCTGAAACTATACAAATAAAAATTAGAAAAAGGACACATCTTTTAAGATGTAAGTTTAATTAACCATGCAAATGAGTTACCAGCATAACTACTGATTCCTCCTTCCTGAGGTTTTCAAGATTAAATATCTTTCTGTAAGGGATATTTCAATTATTCATAAATTATTGGTTCAAAGTTTAACTACATAAAATATAAAAGTCCCCATTATATGGCTGATTATGTAACAGACTGTTTTTACTTCACCCTGTCTTAAAGTTAAATCCCTCTCACCAAAAAAAGAGATATGTCTCTTTTGTCTGTGATCCTTAAAATATTTTGTTTACTCATTCAAGAGTCTGCTGCATTGCTTCACACCTGTAAATCATGCCTGTATCACAGAGAGTGCTTCCTCAGAACTCAACACATCAGCTGCATGTCAGCTGAACTCTTGATCTCACTAAAAATCCTTGTTAACCATTTTCACTTTTCTCTGAATGTTAACAGTAACAGGTCTGTTCACAACATGGTAAAAACTTATGCACTTAAGGAGAGCAAAAATTTTAAATCCTGGAGATGTATAAAGACAAGGCTTAACTTCCACAGCCTTCTATGCTTTAAGATTGTCATGCTCTTATGCCTTCAGATGTTTAAGTGCGGTTTTTTAGACCATTAGAGCATACTACACACTCAGCATTCTGGAAATGTAACTCAGTTTGTTCCCTTAAAAAAAAAAAAAAGACAGGTTAGTCATTAAGGAATGCAATTCAACAGTCTTCTTTTTGCTGCTTTCAGGCATTTCTGGCTTCTCTCTACTTTACAGTACAATTGCAGACATTAATCTTGATGCTGCTGCCAACTTAACTAAGACCTTCTGAAGCCAGTAGGTACACTTGCTGGCCACATTAACAAAAAAAAATGTGCTAAAAGCACACAGGTTCTCAGTTTATCTGTTTTTAATTTCATGTTGTGGCTTCATTCACATTGCAAATTTTCCAGTTTATTATCTTAGGAGCATGTGATTACATATGCATCTCTACTGATGTATCCCACCAGAGTAAAGTGTTTGTTCCATAACTTCCTCCTCATATACCTAATACATCACTTAACCAGGTATCAACAGAAGTAAAGGATAGAATACTTAAGCAAAAAAAGCAGCTTTTGTTTTGTGTTGTTTTGGTTAGCTGCAGGTTTTTTTAATAGCAGTTGTCAGTTGATACTGTTCAAGATCCCTCCTACAGTGGAGAATCCCATGGTCCTCTTATCATGTCTAAAAAACTGCCTTCAAGCTGAGAAAATCGACTCAAAAGCACTTCATGAGACTAAATAGAGAAAGAGGTTTGAGGATCTAGTCCATGTTATTTTATTAACATGACAGAAAACGCCCTCCTATACAAAAGTAAAAAAAAAATAAATCATGTTAAAATATAGCATAGTCTCAAAAATAGCATAGGGTTATATGAAATGTCACCAGATGGCACTATTAACATTGTCTTCAAGCTCTTTCAAGCATGTGAGCAAGTTTTTACCTTGAAGACAACATACCTTGGTTGCTGTTGTTTTGGTAGTGAGGTACACAAAAAAAGTCTTTGCAGACAGCAGACTCGTTACAGTCTGTAGGACAAAACCACTCCCAGAGACTTAAGTAGTACCAAAGAGACAGATTATGACTTCTGGGTGCAAATTTTATACTGTTTACAGCTCATTCAAGGGAGCTGCACTTGCAAGACTTCCCTGAGCTTACCAAGGACGACAGACCTCTTTTCTGAGTCTTTCTTTCCACAGAGAAGACTGCTGCCTTCAGAGTTTAAGGAGCAGCTGTGACAGCAGGACTGAACTATTTTGTATGTAGTGGAGCTGTAGAGTCATTGCTTTTGCCCACATGAATAAAACTTCAAAGTTTTATTCAAAAGACTTTCTTTCCCCATGTCTCCTAGGAGAGATTGTACTCTATATTCACTTGGAATATAAAATTCTAACAGTGATGGAGAAGTTGGTGTATGCTAAAAACTCATCTAATTTTACCCAGCTTTTGCAGTGATATGAGGCAAATCTTCCCTTGAAGTGACATAATCTGGTGCTGCTTGGTGTTTGGCCAATTCCTGTACTTAAAAAATTTGGAAGAGATTCTGAAAAATTATATATCCTGTTCTTTGCATCACTTGCATATTGAGCCCTAAATTATTTCGTTTATGCAGATGGCAAATTATGGAGGTAAACATGTCCAACTGAATGGTGTACTGACATCTCTGTATTTCAGAGATGTCAGATTTATGTCTTAAGCAATGTTCGTCCCTGTCTTAATATTTCATAACACTGAGTCAGGAACACTGAGGAGGAAAACAGTAACGAATACTGGCTACTTCTCCTTGCCTCTTAAATACCTTTGCACAATGGACTCCACAGAAAGATACTCCTCAGATATCAAGGTTTGAACACATTTTTTTTTTAAAGCTAGACTACTACATACAGTAATGAAGATACCCCATATCTCTATGGAACATTAGCCTGAAATCTGAACTAGTTGGAAAAAAAAAACATCATGAAGGAATAACAGGCTACCACCTGTGACTGGTGGTTATTCTACGTGCTTCAGGTTTATTAAAGAAATTCCAAATCTTCTGACAAATCTCTCAAAGAATGTGCTGAGGAGTATAATGAATAACTCTTTGCATTAGAAAGATTCACAGAACTTTGATCACTGTCCCAGGAAGCATCAGGTCACAATGAATTGTACAAGCCGATTAGGGTCAACCATCATCATTCTACATGCAAGCACTGCTGTTGTCAATTGCCCAGTCAACCACAGCAAAATACACTCGGTAATAACCATTCATATCTGATGCGCTAACTAGAAGTTTAGCTACTTAATTTGTACTGAAGTAACTGTGAGACTTTTCATCTATCAATCTAATTCCACAGAAAATTAAATCAAGCCATAGTATCTTCATAAAAGAGACTGTAATGACTCGCATGCTAGTGGTTCATTTTATTGATGATTTCGTAGGAAAAGCTCAGAACTCACAGCTCAAACTAACTGGAAAAATTTTTGTATTTTAAAAATCTGATCAACAGCCACGTGCATTTTAAATTTAAGGACACGGTACTTCTACTTTGGAATCTTTCTTTTCCATTCCATAGTCAGCCTAGGAGTTTAACTACTGAGAATGAATTAAACAGATGAAATGTTAAAGAATCCTGGACCTACCCATCTTATCCTTCTCCCTCCATTAAAATGGTCCAGTATTTTTATTATGTTCAGTATTATACTTACAGCATGTTACTGTATACATCATACAGAATGCACAAATGTGTACATACCGTTCCAAGAAACAGGTCAGGCAAATGACCTGTAGAGTTCCTTCACTCTCCCCAAACTAGGCACTTAAGAGATGGTAAACCACTGCAGCAAAGCCCAATTCTCAGACATCCTGAGAAACTGAGGCCAAGGTGACAGCTTTGCCAGAAAACTTAAGAGCCTCTCAGGAAGTTATTTTCTCCATCAGCACTTTATCTGTCCCAGTCAGACAACCAATTACACAATGCCACGTGTCAGTGTTTCTTTTTTGATCAAGAAGAATTCAACTTAAATAAAACAATCAAGATACACCTGGCAACTTCTGTGCTTCCATAAATCAGTATTCCAGGATATTAAGGGTAAGCCTGTAAAGCTGGCAGAGTAGCCTGGAACAACCAGGATAGTTCCCCTAAGATACAGCTGAGATCATCTTTCACTGTTCAGTCCTAATGCCTGTTTGCCCTACACCAGTCTTTATCCTGTATTGGGTAGGAATCTCTGGTCCTTAGTGCTCTGTTCTAGCCATTGCTTTTTAACCATTTATTCATGGACTACTTAGGTTTCCAGCCTAGCCCTAATCAAATCTGCAGCCTAGGTTCCTCAGACTGCTGGTTTGAACCAAGAGATGCCAGATGCTCTTGACAAGGTTTTTGAAAGAGTGCATTTCTTGGTCTCTTTGATTTGGACCACACCTGATCATGGCAACTAACTCTACCCTTCATCATTACCTAGGTCTGGCCATTAGAACTGACTATGTTTATTCCCAACAGATACTTCTCAGACACTTCAGTTATTTTAACTTTAGGGACAACATGAAAGGTACACTTCCATTTTTTTAACTGGAAAAATGTCTTTTCGTCTTGTCATGCCTGTATTTAAAAACATCTGAGTTAATTCTGATCAAATCTGAATAAACTGACTATAAGCATAAACGATAAATGTTCTTGACGTATCTACTTGGGATGCATGAAAAAAGATTCTGTTTCCTGCTGTATTCTGCTTTCCTCTGTATTCTGACATTTTTTATTAGATGCACCTGATGTCTGTGCAGATAAGCACCGCTGCAAAAGACCTCTGAAGTGCAAAATAAAGCCAATTATGTTACAGAAGCAAATGGCAGTCTGATTTATAAGATATGTGGATATCAGTTCGGTAAAACATAGAGTACAAAAAGAAAGGGAGATCAATAAAAATGGGAGCTGCCTCTCATTGCAAACAGAATTCTTATGTGGGTCGCATCATCCAGCTGCAGAAAGATCTAAGATTTTGAAGCAAAAACACATACCCTGACAAAATTATAAGATGGTTTTCAACACATGGAAACTTCTGGGGTAAAAGAGTGCAGGCTGTTTATGCCTTTCCTTAAGAACTGGACTTCTAACCTGACAGATGGACCTCAATTTTTTTGCCTCCTGTGGAGTGCTTAGAACTATTTAATAGTTCACTGTTTGCAATGGACAAGTCACTCTGTTGTTAACAGACACCTTTCCTTTAGGGTACCAGATGTCTCACACCTACCACTAGTGTTATACAGCTTTTCAACTGGGATAACACAGGGATAACAAACTCCATTTTTAATCTGTTTAAAATAAGACAGCTAAAAAACGTAACTTATGGCCAACCCTTGGGGTGCTCAGTTCTGTTTCAAGTCAAGGGCTTTTTGAATTTAGCTGCTGTTTACTGGAGCAAAGGAATACAGTCTTCACTCAGCATCTTACTGCAAGGACCTAAGCATTGCATGGCACGCAGTTTGAGATTTCAGATTGTTCATTTACCTAACTGAGAATTCCTATTTGTGAGTCAGAACTGTTCAGCTTGAAAGCCACTGTAATTAAGCTGACATGCCATTCAGTGACCTTGGCACAATCCTAACGAGATCTAAGTCACAGACAACAATTACTGAAAAAATAGAGGTACAGTTCAAACAAAGGAGAAAGTACTAACATTTTCCATGAGCAAGATCGATGTACTTTACAGTAGAGAAACATAATAAATTCCTTTATGAGTTAAGTCTCTTTATCCACTACAAAAAGTGGTTTGTACCTGGATAGCGCATCTGGCAACAGAATCAGGCAAACAAATTACTCTAGGAGATTAATTGACTGCAAACTAAGGCCTTTATACCATTTCTTTCAACAGACAAAACACAATGCATGCATGCCTTTTAAAAAAGTCATCAATCAATACTACTCCAAAGTCAGTCAAGTTTTGTAGTTACCATTCTACACTGGCAGGAGAGGAGAAGCCACTTCTCCATTCTGCTGTCATTCCCATCGATGGTCTCCTGTTCAAAGTGAGAAATCAGTTTTGTTCTCTCTTTGAATGGTTATCAGCCCTTGAAACACAGAGGTATTTCATTCTACTTATGACTAACTGAAAAATGCATTCTAAAAGCAGGTTAGCATTTGATGGGCTTGTACAGCAATGCTGGAAAAGCATCCATGTTTAAGAGCACTACTGTATCACTGATGACAGGCTTTAGATTAAGGAAAAGGAAAATATATGTTTAATATCCTAATAAAATGAAGAGTGTTCAGCAGATACTCTGAAATTAGTATAAAAAATAAATTATGTTAAGCAGTAACAGCAATTTTTATCAGAAAAAGTGAAAATACAAGATAGCATATGCTTCTCTGTTATTTTGCTTTATTTAAAATGTATGTATCCCGTTGCCAGTTGGAATTTCAATGCAAGCTTAGCCAGTTTAACTGTTGTTTACAGCTGTAGCAGAGTCGGCTTTAGCTATTCTTACACAGTATGGTGATGCTTGTGTTTTGATTTCTGTTCAAATATTTCTGAATCATCCAAGTCTCCTGAAAGAAATCTGTTACTTCTGTGAAAGAATTAGTCTTGCAACTTAGCTGTTTGTAGTGGCCCAAACCTGAATTATTTTGCAATACACCTCTAGCAATCTAACTCATGGTCTGCCATCCATATGTCAGACAGTACAATTACTCAAAAGATGAGAGAAAAACTTGTGATCCTTCCTGACCTGTGAATATTCTGAAACATCACACTAAGGCTATCATATTTTTATTACCACAAACCATGTAAACCATAAACTTGTTAAGTAGCCAAGACTGAGATACTTAGCTGTTCTAACAGGCAGCAAAATAGACCCAGTATATTTTGCACTAGAGGTAATTTATGAAGAGCTATTTATAACAAACAAAAATTGAGCTATCAGAAAATGCAGTTCTCAAAAATCAAACGTGTGTTTATATATGTTGTTTCATACATGATATGACACAAAACTAATCAAAACAGGTCTCAAACAGCTTCTTTACATAAGCATGTGATTTGCAACTAGCTCTGGACTCGTCTACACATGCACTTGTAGGACTAACTCCACATTTCCTAGGATGGATCCCCTGGGAGACAGACGTGTGGGTCACGTACTATATCCATGCATGTTTGTCAAGATGCATCTCACTAACTTTCCTAGAATAATGAAACAATGGCATGCTAAAATCCACCTGACCTCCTGAATATATCACCTGGAAGTTGTTCCAGATGCTAATGACATTTTTCCAAGGAGGCTATCTTCAAAGACAGTAGGACAGGTATTTCCCTGTGAAGGGCTCAATGCCCCACAGAAAATACAGCAAAAACACCCTGGGTATCTTTGATGCAAGGACAGTGATCAAGCTCTTTGCTGCTTTCCTACCCTTGCATCTCATTTCTCAGCTTGGTTGCAAAGCTCTTACACATAATCAAACAGTTGATTTATAGCAAGATTAAGTTTCTGGACCATAGGAACCAATGTATAAATTTAATGGAATTCAGGTCACAACTAACTATTTAAAAATATGCCCAGTTTTTGACAATTGCTTTTTTCTATCAATTATAACATACTCCAGAATTTTCCTGACCAAAGCATAGGGCTAATCACATATATGAAACAAAAATGGTGCATGCCTTCTTTGCATCAGCCTTCACTGACAAGACCAGCTCTCAGGAAACTCTGACCCAGGAGACTAAGGTAAGGAAAGTTGGAAGGAGTTTCCCTTGGTCAAGGAGGATTGGGTTAGAGAACACCCAGGCAAACTTGACATCCACAAGTCCATGGGCCCTGAGGATGTATCCACAACTATGAGAGAGCTGTTGGACACCTGAGGATGTATCCACAACTATGAGAGAGCTGTTGGACACCATAGCAAGGCCACTCACGATCATCTTTGAAAGGTCATGGCAGTCAGGAGAGGTGCCTGAGGACTGGAAGAAAGCAAATGTTACCCCAGTCTTCCAAGCAAAGTTAAATGCTTCACCAACCTGACTGCCTTCTACAATCAAACAACTACCTGGATAGATGAAGGGAGAATAGTAGACATTGTCTACCTCAACTTCAGCAAGGATTTGACACTGTCTCTCGCAACATCCTCATGGACAAACTCAGGAAATATGGACTAGATGAGTGGACAGTGAGGTGGATTGAGAACTGGCTGAATGGCAGATCCCAGAGGATTGCAATCAGTGGCACAGGGTCTGGTTGGAGGCCTGTCATAAGTGGGGTCCCCCAGGGTTCAATACTGGTCCAGTATTGTTTATCTTACTCATTAATGACTTGGATGAAGGGACAGAAGCTCCTCAGTAATTTTGCTGAAAACACAAAGGTGGGAGGAGTGGCTGATACCCCAGAGGGCTGTGCAGACCTTCAGAAAGACCTTGGCAGGTTGGAGAGATGGGCAGAGAAGGACTGTCTGAAATTCAGTAAAGGTAAATTCAAGGTCCTGCACCTGGGTAAGAATAACCAAAGGCACCAGTACAGGCTGGGGGCTGATCTGCTGGAAAGCAGTTCTGCAGAGAAGGACCTGGGGGTCCTGGTGGACAACAAGCTGTTCATGAGCCAGTAGTGTGCCATTGTGGCCAAGAAGGCCAATGGTATCCTGGAGTGCATTAGGAAGAGCACTGACAATAGGTCAAAGGGAGGTGATCCTGTTCCTCTGCTCAGCGAGGCCGCATCTGGAGTGCTGGGTCCAGTTCTGGGCTCCTCAGAAAAACAGAGACATGGAGCTTCTGGAGGGAGTCCAGCAGAGGGTGACAAAGATGATTAAGGAACTGGAGCATCTCTTAAGAGGAAAGCTGAGGGAGCAGGGCCTGTTCAACCTCCAGAAGAGACAACTGAGAGGAGATCTCATTAATGTGTAGAAGTGTCTGAAGGCGGGGTGCCAAGAGGACAGAGCCAGGCTCTTCTCAGTGGTACCAAGCAATAGGTCAAGAGGGAAAAGGCAGAAATTGATGCACAGGAAGTTCCGCTTGAACATGATGAAGAACTTCTTTACTGTGTGGGTGACTGAGCACTGAAACAGATTGCCCAGAGAAGTTGTGGAGTCTCCCTCATTGGAGATATTCAAGAACTGTCCGGACACAATCCTGTGCCATGTGCTCTGGGATGACCCTGCCTGGGCAGGGAGGTTGGACCAGATGACCAACCATGGTCCCTTTCAACCTGACCCATCCTGTGATTCTGTGATCCACAAAAATCACCAAATATATTAAAGATCAGGCCTATTCAAATCCACACAGGATGTTCTACAGTTCTGACAGTTTCTTCTTATACACAGTCAATAGGTACACTTGAAAGCCATCAAGGTACCAACACTTCACAAGTTACTATTTATTAGTTGAGTTGTTGTGTACTATATGTACATAACCAGTCTACTCCAAATACAAAATAAAATGCATGTCTGAACTGAGGAGCTCTAGCAGACTAAGTGTTTAGAAATTATGATTTACTGTGGTTTTGTGGGAGAGGCCAGTAACATGCAAATCTCCAGTAATACAATAATTTGAAATTTAATGTTGTGGATTAGCTCATCTTCTCACACTACAAAATCTTGTACATTAAGAAAACTGCAATATTTTTTCTAACGTAAGAATCTGTTCTTCCGGTATTCATATCAATAACTCAGATGACCAAAAGTTGCTAGTAGATCTGGTATGACTAGAGTCAGAAGACAGAACCTCAGAACAGAGCATTTTATCTTATCCTGCAGGCTAATATAAATGAGAACACTAAAAAAAGAAAAAAAGGAGAAAAGAAAAAGTGCCTGCTCTTTTCTACACAGGTTGAATACTTCACAACTTCCTGTGTAACTTGAAATAACATACTTAAATTATTTTCTCCCTCTGCACTGGTTTTGGAAGTGGTGGCTGGGGAGGAGAATGTGACAGCAAGCACACAATGTTATATCATATCATGACATTGAAAACATGAAATTACTGTGAATTTATAGAATGGACAACTATTTTTCTGGGACTCAAGTAAAAGCATTTTTTAAAAGAAAAGCCTATCTGTTAGTAAAATAGGTCCCCATTTCATTATTAGAAATTGCATTTTGTCTACACTTTTAATTTCAGAAGTAAAAACATGCGTTTTCTAGAAAGTCTACTGGCCAAGCAAGTCAAAATACTCTATGAGTTAATGCAAAGAACCCTAAGTACCATTCAAAAATTGAAATAGTTCAAGCTATTTAACTCAGCCTACTCTTCCTACACAAAGGGATTTTTAAAAATAGTTTGGTTTTTTTTAAAGAAAAGGCTTTCAGTAAAAATGAAAACTCATGGAATACTGCCCCCATCACACAGTATTTCACAAAAACTGAAGAAAAATATTCATCACTCAGAAAAAAGTGATTGAATCCTGCCTACAAAGATTAAAAATTGAGAAAAAAAATGCAACTTCTAAGTGTGCATAAAATAAGAATGCCCAAAAACCTGTGTAATGTCTTCATCACACATGATATAAAGCCTGGTAGCCTAATTTTGTTCCTTTCCATGTGACAACATATCAAAGTTATACTACTCAACGATGTCCTTCCATCCATCCTCTAGTGAAACAAGTAGCAGCAGCAAGAAATAAAACATTCAGGCAGCAGCTTGTCTAAGACATACCACAGTATTTGTTTCCAGTCTCTGTCACCAGCACAGTCTGTTACAGAATGTTCAATATCCCTACACTGCTAGACATGCTCTCTGTATCCACATCTGAGACATGATTCCCCCATTACCTCCACAAGGAACATGCAGCTGCCTCACTCTGCTGCAACCTTGCCTTGTGTGCTCTGAGCCACAAAAGGCCTTATGCTTCTCAGTTATATTACATACTATTGAAGGAAAAACCATTATCTCAAGGCCTGAGAGATGGATAACCTACTCTTTTTTCTCATTTACTGGGACTACAAACAGAGCACCATTTGTCTCACCCTCCTTCCTTTATAAAGACTATTTTCACTGCAACAATTTATCGCAGTTATTCATCCTTACCAAAGCAGTTCACTTCCATCTTTTCTTCTTCTTCAACTGCTCCTAATATCTTTGACATAAAATTGCATCAGAACTTCACTGCCATGTTCATCCAGGGGCTGGATGAACACAGTCCTCCTTCCATGTGAGCAATCCTGAGATTAGCTCAGTTGGTTAGAGCCTAGTTCTAATAACAGCGAGATTGTGCATTCAATCCTTCTATGAGCCATTCACTTAAAAGTTGTGGATCCATTCCAACTCAGAACATTCTGTGATTCTGTGAATCTAGAATTCTCCATATTCAGCTACTTGCAGTCTTCTCTGTCTCCCTCAGGTTCAAAGACTGGCCAGGATAGGGATGGGATAGGATCAAGGGACAGGATGGGATAGGATAGGATAGGATCAAGGATGATGGGAGATGAGTATCCAAAGAAGTCACCACCATTTTTCAAGATGTGTGACGATTCAGACTGAGTATTCAAGGTTAGTGTTGCATTCAGTGGCACTTCAGCTACTATCGACAACCAGAACTAGAAGCAGCAGACCTCTGCCTTCAGAGGGAATGTCAGCTCTCACAAATCCGCATGACAGATTTTTGAGAACATTCTCACAATTAAAACAGATGAGCAATCTTGCAGATGGTTTGCTTTTAATTTGGAACTAAACTCTCCGTTGATTCACTGAAACGTCATGTTGCCAACCCAGGCTTTACACAGATTCATTTAACTGACTTTAACACTCTGAGTTTAAAAGGGGAGATGTTGCATATTTCCAGTCGCTAAGCCTGCAGAGTTATCAATTATAATGATTTCTACAGTATTTGCTCAATCTGTATGTCTTCTTGACAAGTTATGTGATACTGGACCTGCTTCACTGGTGCAGACATAAAATGAGTGTCACAACTTAGCAGCTCACATTGGTTAATTTTTACAATGGATTCAGACCACATTTATCCAGGCATTCAAAACCCTAGAGTCCTTGTGCCCCAGTCAGAACTGAGCAACCTTGTTTCTCAACAGTAGCTCACTTCTAAAAATGGGCGCTCAATAATTTCAGCAGTCTCAACATAAACATTCGTTAATTCGGTTTACCCATACCCCATTCCTTTAGACAAACAAAACAGACCTCCCGCTCATGCCATGTACCAACTTCTGCAACAGATTACCATCAAATAACTTAAACAAAGTTGGACACATATGTCTGAGTCATTTGGAAACTGTAAGATCACAGGAATGAAGCTTTGTCATATCAATTATGTAAAGTCACTGGAAAGAAATCCATGCATTTTTGCAAGCAGGCAAAGTAGGCTTTTCATGGAACAAAAGGTGCATTGTCTTTTTCTATTATGTGACAACTCCTAATTAGAATCAATGATTTTTTATAGTTGGCCCAGATAAGCTTGTTTGCATAGCTGCAATTTCTTAAAACAGAAATCTGAACATTACTAGGAAAAGACACCTACTGGCAGTACGACAGACCTTGAAGAAAAGGGGCATTGCTTGATGTTAACACCTGATTAACCTTGGAGGTAATTCTGCAAATGTTAAACAGTAAAAAATATAATAAAGAGCCAAAGAAATTTAACTTTGTTTGAAAGTATTTACAGAAATGGGCCAAAAAGGCATGCTGTCATCTCTTCCTTGAGCTTGTGCCACTTGATGACCAATAGGAAGTAATCAAAGAGGGGGAAAAGAGACAGTGGGAAATTATTTATAACCACTCTTTGAATCAAGAACACTGCTTCATGGAACATTACATTTCAAGATTCATGCAGAAACAGCTCTCGAAAAAATTTCCTACCACAGTGACATCTTTCTAAAACAATTCACTTATGATCTTGAACTTCGTAATTACGGCTGTTAATTCTCAAGAGCTGAGTACTCATAAAGTCGCCATATAGCCTGAAAAACAATGTTAAGAAAATATCAAACCCAAATTGAAACAGCCTTTAATTGACAGAAAAAATAAGCACTCCGAGTGGATAAAAGTGATACCAGAAAACAATCACCATGTGGCTATACCAACATTTAGCAAAACATGATGCATTGACCAGAATTGAGTGCCACGGCAGTTCTAGACAAAACAGTCACAGCATCCTCACTAGCTCCTCTTTCTGCATTTCCTTTCTTTAGTTCAGCACAGACACAGACACAGACCTTCACAGTGACTATCTCCAAAAATGACCACCCTGTTTCCATCCAGATTGTTCAGAAAGGTTTGTTCATCAGTTATTCAAACACTGTTAACACATGAACAGCAACTGCATTTCTGGAAGAGAGGACTCCACTGCACTGGCTATATTTGGTAATGTCCTTGTACAAGATGTCTATTTCAACCACTTACAAGGAGAGCCTGCTATAACCATGTTCTGAACAGTGCTTAATCTTTATACTGTTCAAGTTCTTTGGAAACCTACCCTGCAAGTATCTATGTATAAAAGTACGCAAGCTTTTCGCATCTGCTAAATGCCTCCACACCTAATTGGGACTATAATGACAATAAAACAGAATTGCTCAGGGATCAGAGTAAATCAAGATGATTCTTGCATTCTCAGTGTTTGGACTAACGTGCTTGAGGTTCAGGGGAGACCTTATTGCTCTCTACAACTACCCAAAAGGTTGTAGTGAAGTGGGAGTCAGTTTCTTCTCCCAAGCCCTGGGTTAACATTTGGACTCTGTGATGTTAAAGGTCTTTTCCAACACAAATGATTCTATGACTATGTAAACCTGTGTTCAAGACATGTCATAGAAATCAATGGAATCACTGAATTGTGCATCATAGACTTCAAGACTCTGCCTGGAGGAATCTCTCTAACGTCTACGAGACTATTGCTTTGCAACTTACCCTTTAAAAGTTCACAGGACCAGTCCGTTCTCTTGAGTCCTTTAAACATTAGGTCAGTAAAAATATCTGAAATAAGATCTGAATGCTGAAGAAATGTCAAAGAACACCTTAGTATGTCCAAATGCTTCAGAATATATTTGCATTCATTTTGCAACATATTTAACTAGTGTAGAAAGGTATGTGGCATTTTTCCACTTCCTAATCACTCAGTACAAATAATCCAATGATTGTTCTATGCAGCTTAATTCTCAACACTTGTTTTTAACGCCTATGTTCACAGATAAACCATAAGACTCAGATGTCTGGGAAGTTTTCCAGAACACCAGAAGCATTAATTAAATCTCTAATCCTTAGGAAATCAGTGTCAATCACCTGAATAAAGCCGACAGTATGTTTACTTTTACTTAAAACTGTATTTCCTCTCTGAAGAAGTAACATTGCAATGCACAGCACAATCAATTAACTAGTTCCCTCTACTTCTCTCTTCCTCCCTTTGAAACAGAATAATGTTTTCTGGGAAAGGTCCCTGTTTGTTTCTGTTGTACCTGTATCATAACTTGCATTTTCTGTTTTCCCACCAGATATCGTCAGACTTTTCTACCACTGAATGCTTCAAAGTTTACTCTCTCTGTTCCTGATACACATTGAGTCATCAACCAAGCAAGAATGCTGAAAATGTAAAGTAAAATTGACAAAAAGAACAGAAGTTATTTAAAAAGATTTTATGGCTTGGAGAGTAATCCAATTTCCAAATACTTAACACAAACGTGCTCCAAAACCACAACATTAGCATTTAGTCTCCTAGCCCCCGTCACCCCCCCAGCTTTGAATTCAAATAATTTTCTAGTTTTAAATCCAAGTTTAAAAAACAAACAAACAAAACACAAAATCAAAACCAACAAATCGAACAAAAACCAAACTCCAGAATACCCTCTAAACTTCTTGCAGGTGAAATTTTGGCAGATGCAAAGTTTGGTTTAGGATTCCATACTTCAAGTAGATGAAACTTAAGAGTGCTTCATTTTTTAAGTTTATCATTTATTTGTAGTTTGGTACAGCAATGAAAAATATCTAAAATATATTCTATTAAAATCATGCTACAGGGAAATAAAAGTAAGTAAAATATAATCTTTGTGCTTATCCACAAGCACAGAGAGGTAATAAATAAGAAACCTTTCCATACAAACAGAAGTATTTGTGCAATTAGGAATGTTCATTGCTATTTTTGGTTGCTTCACAGTCATGTTCTGGATTACAGTGAAAGTAAAAACATGCCTGCTTGCAAAATTTCATTAAAGTTCTGTTTTAACTTTTCAATTATCTAAGCCAAAAGGCAAGAAAAGCTGGTTGACATACTTAATATCAAAATTAAATTATTCATTAGAAGAACGAGAATAAAATTAGATGTTCCGTAAGTTTTTTATTCTGTAACATGAAATACAGCTCTTTGACTATCATTTTTCACTAGCATGAGTTCTACATCTGCATGTAGAAAGGAGCTTGCTTTGCATTTTTGAATGCATAAAGAGATGTTTTGATATTTAGGGTCAGTACTTTGGGTTCCATAAACCTTCATGTGCCCGCTGAACTCCAGTGGAAGCTGTGCATCTTCAGCAACCAAAGAAAAAGCACCTATCATTACGTTTTGAATTATGGACACATTATGTATTTCATACTGAAAGAATAATATTAAAAGAGCATTATTACCATTGCTGAGATGTAAGTTTTATTAGCTTGGGCTACATGCCATCTGATGTGATCACATGAGTTTGAACATGTTTGTGAAGGCACACCCAGAATTCATAATTTGTTTTTTCTTTAAACAGCTCAGACATCATAACCAAAAACAGTAGGTTACTAAGATTGCACAAACTTGTGAGAGTTAGGAAGTCTTAGCTTTATGATTGCAAATTAAAACTCAACTTTGCTCTATCTATACACCATGATATTGTTTAATCAGTCATATATCTCTGCCTTTTCCATGTTATTTCTGTTTCAGTTTGTTTACTGAGTTAGTGAAAAAAATTGGCAACAGGCAACTACAAACTTGGCATTTTCTAATTTTCAGCAACCTGACAATTAAATTACTGTTCCTTTGACATTGTTTATGACAAAGTGTTCAAATGCTACTTTAGCATAGTGAAAAGTTCTTTTGCAAGCATGTAAGCAAAAACAAATTCGAAAATTTTATATTGTTTCTATTTTGTCAAGATTTCAGTACAATCTAGGATGCGATACGGTCTTCTCTTATCAAAAAACAGCGGCATGTACTGTACATAAAATATTTGCACATGCCAGATACAACACACCATATGAAGACACACTGCTAAAGCCTGGAGATGGAAAAAAAATTCCCAATCATTTTTACAGGATGCATTTCTGGTTTTAAACAAAACTTCATCTTGAACACCATTTTCCAATCCTATGTTCTTCAAATAGCACACACACAAATCCATTTAAATATTCATGCTTACCCAAAGAAGTTTTCTTGTGTCTCAAAAAAAAACCATTATACAACTCTTTTATGTTTCACATTCTTTTTTTTTTTTACCATAGCTTCTGTTTTAGGTGTTTCATAAACTGATGTATTGTGGGATAATTTCAGATATTTAGCAGATATTAAATGGATGTTGCTTCAAATTTGACAGGAATAGTAGCAATTTGATTGGCTTAAATCGCATCAAGCAGCGATGCTAAAAAAATGTTATCATGTAACACCTTCCATAATACTACTGGAATTGTGCTGAAACACAACTCAGAACTTACAGAAAACAAAAAAGACTGAATTCAGTTTCAAAAGGGGAAGTATTCTTAGTGTATCTGAATGAAACTGTAAAAAGATAACTTGGAATTTATCTCAACTACATGCTGTTGCTACTTTCATTAGAATAAATATATTAAGCTTAATGTTTGCACAGCATGACAATAAGGTTAATTAAATACCTCTTGTTGCAGCTGAACTTAAAAAAGTAAAAATGCTCACTTTAAAAGAAGGGAATTTGAGCAGAAAATGAGCTCACAGGTAGAGACAAAGAGAGTAAAAGGTCAGCATATGCCAATTGCCACTGTGAAGTTTCCACAGCTACTGGGAATTCTACTTTTTTCTAATCCAAAGGAAATCTGCAGAAGCCTCAAATGCCATTGTGTTGTAACTGCTGGCAAATGTTACAGATTATATATATCTCAGCCACTGGTGTACTTACTGCTTGCATTTCAACATTATTTTTTCATTCACATTTTTCTTCTTTAACTTATTCCTACAAAGTTCAAGGTAATGTATAGATTAATGGATAAACACATTTGAACGTGCCATACCTACCTCATATACAGAAGTTTAGGAATAGGCACTAAATATGTATTATCATGTCATATATAATTTTTTAGGCATTAAAGCAGGTCACTGAAAAGAAGAATGTTTTCCAGGTAAAATAAGTTGGAATAGAACCTGAAAGATGTTTTAATGAACAGTAAGGGAGCTCAATATATTTTAGCAGTTATTTAATGGATTCCTATTCCAAATGAATCAATTTCTTGCATGCATCTACTCTTCAACTCCACAGATTTCCACCTAATAAAGCAAGGCCAAGTACAGTCACCTACATTGGTAAAAGAAAATGCAGGACTCCATAAAATTAATGTTTTTTTTAAAATCAAAGGGGTTTTTTGTTATTGTTCAGAACAAGAACGAGTCTTCTGAAAATGGACAGGAATGAAAAATACACTATTATTTTTCCTTACACAGAGATATGATACTGAAACAAATTGATGAGACCTAATCTGCAGCTTCAGCAGCAAATTCAGTTAAAGATGGAAAAAAAGAGCCCAACTCACATAAAAACAACAGGTCGAAACAAATCTATCAGGATTGGTATGCAATTATTTTCCACTTCATGCTAGTTACCTTTGCACTGAAGGAACAAATATGTTCGGGGATTGACCTTAAAAGTGCTTATCTTTAACTTTGGATCTGATTATCCTGATCATCACATGTTTTGGTGTGCTGCTATCCAATTACTACTCACCCTTCAACAGTTTTATCTTTCAGAATCAAAGATGACTGCTCACCCAGAACAAGCAGGAACTAATGACTAGAGTATCGCTTGTAGCTATAGTTTATGACTCCAAATATTTCTTACATAGATAAATAGATACCAGTTCAGATGTGGTAAAACAGATGCGGAGGTCACAGGGATATCCTACTTGGCTCTGATTTTAACTATAAGCATATCAAATACTGCAGTCCTAGCTGTTTCTCAAGTCTCTTAACTGTATGATTTCATCATCATAGAACGATAATACAGAAGAATAAAATGAATTTATGAAGTTCATCTTATGAAGTTCACTTGTGTATCTGATTTCACATTATCTCTACTAGCGCTACAACAACACAACTTGGAAGTAACCCTGAACTTTTACCACAGAAACCTTGTAAAGCTTGCTGATATAAAGCTCACTATCACAGTAATGCACTGGGTATGCAGCACAGTGTATAATAACATTCTTTCAATACATAGCTGTGCAGAGAGAAATAATACTGACAGATAAACATAATGACATGATAAATATACTGACTGGTACCCATTGCAATATATGTTTAATGAGAAGATTGTCTCTTGCAAAATGCTAGGAACCATCAACACATGCAATGCTTACATAATGATTAGTGTGTGATGGCACTAGGGTGACTGCTGTAACAGCCTGCCTTTGATTACGGGATGCCTTGATATACATTAAGATAGTTCCTCCTAATGTCTGATTACTTTTACTATATTTGCTGTAGTAAATCTGGTTCATTCACATAATAGTTATGTATTTGACGTTTTTTCTTCCCTTTTCCTGCTAGGTCTACTAGACTGCCTGTTATTAGTCTGCGAACTGCAGTGGACATAGACTATTACTTCATAATAATTTCAGAGAAAGAGGCATCCTACATGTAGAACCAGAAAATAAATTATAGAAAACCCCTGGCTAGACAAATAAAGATTACAAATGGATTGCTTTCATTTTACATTTAAAAGCATAAATTCATACAGGTTTGGTGAAAAGTTTCAGATTTCTTTTGCATAATTTTTCGTGAATTACAGAAATCATACTTCATTATCATCTTGCTCAAAATGTTCTCCCAATATCTCACTTGGAATCTCTGTTTAAAAGCTTAAATTGTATTGATATATTGCAAATTTTACTGCTTGATGAAAAGGTATGATGTTTGGCTGAAGTACAGTTTCCTAAATACATCAAAAGACCATGGCCCCTGAGCAACAGAAAGCCAAATACATTTTTCCAAATTCACACCATTTGTGAAATGGTAAAGAAAGAAAGGAGCAAGCTGTTTCACTGAAACACTGATAAAGAATGCCATTTCTGCATGCCCACATTATGAGGGTTATAATACCACCCTGAATATTTCTACATTTCATCATAATTCTAGACATGAAAGCAAGTTAAATATTTGGCTGCTCCTTCTGATGTGCAAACTTCTTGGTGCTATCCAACAGTACTTGCTTAAGTTCAGTAAAATTAATCTCAACTTTTAATGTTTAAAAAGCAATCACTCTTTGGGAAGCTAATACAGATAATACCTCTCATTTCTGGTGACACAGCATGACTTGGCATGAACTTTAGTTTCAGTTTAGTAATTTCAAAAACTTTATCATATGAAGTACTTTATCCATTATTAATCATCAGTGATTGATAATTCCTTCAAAGCTAAGGAATCCTCAAGGAGGAATTATAATCATGAGAAGGTCAGCAAGTACCCTTTCTAAACAGATAGGGCAAGAAGTATAGACTGCTACCAAAACAATGCTTTCCTCAGTCTTACAGGATCCCTTATCATAATTCTCCGACTAGAAAGACCCTAGGTACTTGGATTTCAGTGCTCTTTCACCATTCCTGCCCTCTTTCTTCACACTGTTGTCTGTCTTCACTCATCTGTGAGTTTTCATGATGCCTGTTTTCGTATCTTTAATTCCATGTGATGTTCCCTTGAAAAATTACTTTCTTGACTCACAATAATTCTTTTTTTTTCCTCATTCTCTCTCTCCCTGCAAAGTTGACGAGAAATCCTTGAGGAGGAACTAAAATTAACGGTCTGATCCAATATATCTGGAGAGCATAAAAAGAATATTACAGAATTTAAAAAAATATTCAGAGACCAGGGAGCCTGAGTTAAAGCTCTGGTGTGACAAAAGGGAAGGATAAAGAGCCTTCCTAGTGTCAGGACACAATCTCTACCAGGTCCTTTAAATTCATGAGAGAAATCTGGGAAGATATCCACTCTTCCTGAAGGTGATTGACTGAAGAAACAAAAGTGAAAGAAATAAACTTTCTCTATGTACTGTACAAGCAAACATCTACATCATGGTTAAAAATTATTCAACAAGGCACACACTGAAATAGACTCCAAGCACCAATTTATATTTCACCAAACGAAAACATATATGTTTTTTTCAAGTGAGTAATAATCAGCACTTATGCCTAGAAATGATATCTTTATCATTTTGTTAGTTTATGCTGAGGACTCAAAACAGCACTGGTGAGGTTGCTTTCTGCTGATACGAAATAAACACACAGTAAGTGTAAGCTTACTCTCATTCAAAATACAGACCATATGTAAGGTGAATCAAGAATCTGAATTACATAGATTATAGATGGTGCACTGGAGAATATGTATAAACTGATTCTTAACAGATAGATTATTACCCCATGTGACTATCTATGTGTGAGACTGACTTGCAGTGACCCTAAGAAAAACAGCAAGAAAAATATGACTTTAGGAGTTGAATGCTCACTGCTAGTATCTGAGAACAGAAAAATTATTATGTGCAGCACCTTTCCTGCATGTATCCTTCATGCAAGTACTTAGTTTTTGCTTTATGAAGGTCCACCATGTCACTGTTTGCAGTCTACAGTAAAAGTTTATAAATTTAGAAAATAAATAATGGCCAGTCTTCGCGAGCGAAGATTTTTGGGAAAGGTCATTAACCCTTCCAGCCTGCGCAGTGGATTTTTTAGGTGAGACACAGCGTGCGCTGAACTGAGCCCACCCTTTAGTCCTCAGGTTCATCTGCCGGGGCCGAGCAAAGCTTGGACAGTGGCAGTGAGGTCCCCAGGATGTAGGTTTGTTTAGAGTGACCTTCTCTTAGGTGGATTGCCTACCAAGGCTGATGAGCTCCACCTGCCCAGGGGGCCGGGAATCGAACCCGGGTCGCAGAGGTGAGAGTCAGGCACTCTAACCACTAGACCACCAGAGACCCCATTTAGAAAATAACATTTTGTCTAATCCTATCTGTAGGTATGCATCAAATTAAAGAATACTTTTCCCTTCTACCTAGGTGGAAAGACAGAAAATTCATTCTCACAGACTAATTTGGAAAGTACACTATTAAATAGGGGGAAAAAAAGGCAGAATTACAACTTCTCCATATTTTCATAAGTAATGGAGAGACTTCAATTGGTAAGAAAGAAAGAACTCAGACTTACTGTGCATTTGTTTGGCTTCTCTCCTGAATGGACTCTCATGTGAATCAGCAGTTTATAACGGGCATTAAATGGCTTGTACCTTCGAGGGCACCCTGCCCAGAAGCAAGTGAAGTCCTCTCCCTTCCTCTGGTCTATGTGAATCTTCTCTATGTGCCGCACGAGTTCCTCTTGTTGGTCATACAGCTTACCACAGTCAACCCAGAGACAGCCATGTTTGCTGCTGAGATCATCTAGCTCACCCTCTTCATCCAGCAGGGAGCCTGGGGCAGGAGGAGGCACATGCAGTGGGTGAACATGGCTGGGCAGGCTGTGTGAATGCTGGTGCTGATGCGCGTGGTATGGTGGGGGCGGCCCTTGCGGAGGAGGTGGCGGCGGCTGCAGGGGTGGAGGAGGCATGTCCACCATAGGGCCTGAGAAGTCATCCAGTCGTTCATTTTTCAGGATTCCCACTGCCTGGCTCTCCGTGGGCAGCATGCCCTGCTGGATCACCATGTTACCTGTGGCAGTCATCTGCAAGCTGGCTTGCTCCAGCTGCTGCATCTGCTGGTACTCACCGGCCCCATTCTCAGAATACCCTGGGAAGGTGACATTGCCATTCGCCATGAGGAGGCCTTTCTGTACAGTTGGAATAGAGCAATTTTGGGGTATGCAGCTTCCTCGCACTCCCAAAAAATGTCCATAAACCTCAGGCTGCGGGGAGATGTTTGCTGGTGACGTTCTGGAGCTGTTGATGTAGGCCACCAGAGAGGTTGGGGATGTACGGATGATTGTATTGAAATTGACCCCAATGCCGTCAGACAGAGGAGACACAGACAGTGCTCTCTTTTTGGAGCGGACTGGCTGAGATGGGGCTGAGGAATGGTGAGGACTAGAGTAAAAGGAATGCTTATTTTCCATGCCATATAAGTAGGACAGTAATGAGTTAGAGATGCAGTTATTGGACATATATGTTTCAGGTGAAAAATTTACTAGATCCCCCAGCTCAGTGCCATTTTGTAAACCATGGTCAAGAGGGACAGAAGGAAGTGTCCTGTACCCATGTGACCACTCTTGTTTAACGCCCAAAGAGGACTGACGTTCTGAGAAGCTTAATGTTGTAGATGTCAGAGACTCATGTGACAAGTGAGACCTGAAATAAAGGCATGATAAAGTAAGTAAGCAGTTAGACAATTCAGCAGTGGTTCTTTCACTTCACACACACATTAAAATTAAGAATACATGTGAGAAAAGTTGTCCCTAATTTTAGGTACTCAACTTTAGCACACTCAGTTAAGGTACCACTAGAGGCAAAAAGGTCATATGCACACATATGCAAAAAAGTCACTCAGAAACCCATTTTAAAACTTCAAGATTTTGAAGAAAAATTGCTGTAAAGATTCTTGATACACCATTGCAGAAATCAACGTAACTCTTTTCACCAGTTGTGGTGCAAATAGGTTTGGACTTCTGAAGCTAAAGCATTATGTTCTTGTCTTATATGAAACTCATACTGATGGGAGTTGTCTATTATTTTTGCTTGAAAATAATGGGAAGAAAACTGATTAATAGAGAATAAATATTTAACCTGAGTGACTTTGCCAACTGTAATGCAAATACTTCCCTAGAGAAGTTTTATATATCAAGTTTATAAATATAGATAATATCTAACTTTACAAAACAAACAAAATAAATTAGTAAGGTAGAAGAACTGGTTGAAGGGGTTTATTTAGTTTTGATTTGACGATGTATCTGCTTCCAAGTCAGCAATCAAAATTTTTCACAAAAGTGTAATGTTGCTGTTACCAGTGTTTTTTCATAGGGATATTATGGAACTTCTTTATGCTGCAAATATTCTACAGGTAGCTTAAAAAACCAAACTCATAAGCTCTTAAAAACATTGTTTTCTACAGAAAGGTATAAAAAGGAAATACAAGGACATCAGAGTCCCTGATTTATGGCTGCAAATGCTGAGTAGAGATCAAGTGGATGTATGTCTTTATTTTTCCAGTTTATACTCTGGCAGACTTGGATTTCCTACCAGCCAGTAGTGGCTGGCAGGAAATTTTTAAGGGGCTCTAACAATAGGAAGAATCAGGTATGTATCTAGATAAACGAAGCAATCTCACAGACACAGATGCCTCTACATCTTTTGAGGCTTAATTCTTCATTTTATTATTTTTACAATACAGTTTTGAAGAAGCACAGAATTTTAGTGATGGATCAAGGTTACAGGAGGGGAAGCTTGGCACATGGTGAAGGACAGAGGAAGCAATCTGCAGGTGCTGTGTCTGTACACTGAGATAGCTCACAGAGAAAATGAAGCTTTAAAGAACACCAAGCTTTGCTGTTGTGACCAGTGGGGGTAATGGGTAAATGCTCCTTTGTGCAAGATACCTGCTTTGTAATGGATGGTTAATTTGCTGTATAAGAATAAGAAACATCCTGCTCAGAGTGAATAACAGTGCAGCATATTGTTATGGAGCTTATGTTACTCCATCACAGTTTAAATGGCACTTCCAAAACAGACTACTGATAAAAAGCACTATGAACATGCTGAGTACAATTTGCATTGAGAGAAATGAGAAAAATGAGATTGCTCTATCAGGTCAATCTTGCGTACCATTTAGATCTAAGAGGATAATTATTTGGGAAAAAGTTGATTTAGGCTGTTGGGTCTGTTATCAATGGGCACAGCTCATGATAGGGCAGTTAAATCATATTAGTATACTGTGACCCCAAATGCAGATCCACAGTTTTCAACAGAGCAAGAAAGTAAGGTTTGATTTCCTCACGCTAGGCTATATGTGTTTATACCTAGAGAATATAAGGGGAGAGTGGGGGTGTTTTGTCACTTTGTTTATTTAAATGTTTATTTTCTATGAGTAGAGGAAAAGAAGTCATGCATCAATAATCTAGTACAAGTCTACTTTTGTACTGACAAGAATTTTAATCAGATGCATAGTAGGACCAGTGTCATTCAAAAAGCTACTAATGCCTAACACAAACGGACTTAGCCGTCAGTGAATTTGAAGAAAAAATATGTTTAAAAGTCTCAGAACAGGACAAAAATAAAAAGTTGGTCCAGAATTTCAAGTATACAGTAAGTAAGATAATCTGAAGAAGCTTGGTTCCCTCTTCAGCATCTAAATTCAAAAGTAATAAAGAGTCCAGCTCCAAAAAAACCCCAAAGATTTATTTAAAACTCAGCTCACACTGTGACTAAGTAGTTTTCTGCCAGGAAATAAATGTACCTAATATGAAAATGAAGGGCCAGCTCTACCAGAGTGCCAGTTTCTCAGACAGTATTAACTGGCCTATCTGCTTATTGTCATTTAAACAGGCTTGAGTTTGGACCAGATCTTTCATTAACATTTATAAGACATTACTTGTAATTACTTTCTATTCTCCCTGTGTGTACAGAGGCCACAGTGTCAAAATACAACCCAGAATCTTAAACATAAACATCAAAGAGCGAAAACTATGTTTTCCTCTCTTTTCATGGCCTTCTATTTTACTAGCCAAGAACCCTTTGGTCTTTCCTAGGTCCTTTTCTCACTTGCATCAAAGCAAATGGCAGTATTACATCTGGTTTCAAGCAGCACAACTGAACACTCTGAAAAAGTGTTGCAGAAATTCAAAGACACAGGGAAGGCTTTATCCCTCCTGGTCTATACACCAGAACCTGATGCTATCTGTAGCAGAACTCCAATTTTGCCAACTTTTTTCTTTCTTCCATCCACAAAAATCAATACTATTCACTTTGCTTTTGGTCAATTCAGTAAATAATCTGGTTTGGATTAAGTTTCTGGAACACAGTTCATGGTATGTGAAACATAAAGTCCAGAAAAGGCACTCTGCCCTGGAAGGATCATGGAGTCAACTTAGTTTAGCCAAAAGCAGTGTACAGTTGAAGGAATTTAACCAAAAAACAAAACAAAAAACTCAAAAACCCCCCAAACCAAACCAAAACACAACACCAAAAACAAACAAAAAACAAGAACACCAAATCAACCAACCAACCAAACAAACAAACAAACAAAAACAAAAAAAAGCAACGAAAACAACACACTACAAACAAACAAAAAGCCCCAAATTGTTTCAACAATCTGTGAATTAAAATCTGACTTTAAATTTGTTTTGCCCTACAAAATAGTCAATTTGAGGTCAAAACTGCTGAAATTTACTTTTTTTGTGTGACAAACCTTCTTTATAACACCTTCACTGATAAATCATTAAAAGATACTCTAGGGACACTAGAGCCTTGATTCTGCCAGAGTTTCAACTTTACTTTGCCCTTAGTAAATGTTTCTTTGCAATAAAACCAAAAATGTGTAACTCAGTACTCACATAGTACATCCAACCACACATTCAGTGTTTGGAACCATGCAGGCACACTGAAACTTATTAAGCAAGTAACAATTACTTAATTATATTTTTCTAGCATCGGTTTTGTTCCATCTCAAAGGCATGTCTTTGGATTTGTCATTTGGCATCATCTTAGCACTGGATGGCTTTTACTGACATGTTTACCTAAGAAGCATAATTAATTCTGTAAATTTTCCCAGGGGATTCAATCTTCACAACTGAAGTGACAGAAATGTTAAAAATTATCTTAGAGTAAAGCAAGGTTTACTTTCAATTACATAATACCAATTTTAATTATTTCAAGAATGTTCCTTAGTTTGTAATAAAGCAATACAGTAAAATGTAAACTGCTTTGATAATAAAGACTCTTGTGGCCTTCTGTAAATACAAAACTACGTTTCAACTCGGTAGGCAATGGCAAATGCAGCTTCCGAAATAATATATTCAGAATGTTTTCTCACTCTGTGTTTAACTAACATCCACAGGACATGCCTAATGTATTTGTATGAAGGTTGTCAAATAACTGTTTTCCTTTCATTCTTGTTTGTTGACAATACTCATAGTCGTTATTTCAAAATTTAAGCATTTAAAATTAATGAATAAATATTTATCTGGGGGGTTGTGACATAAAAAGGCAACATTTACAGGGAGAGGCCATAGTTTTCACTAAACTACTCACCAGAACTAGGAAAATTAACAAGTTTTCAGGGCTAATTGACATGATTAACTTAATTACATAAACAAATCATTTGAAAGGAAAGGTATTTGATGAGGAGAGAGGAACATAAGCAGACCATTTACCCAATTTTTTGTCGGACCTTAGTGCTACTTGACAGACACCAACATAGCACAAAAATCTAGTTACATGACTATAAAAAGGTCTTTATCTAACAAAAAAGTCCTATCAACCATAGACTTCGCGTGGCCAAATTTAACCCATTATTTGAATTATCCAAACAGTATGATTATAGCTGAATAACTACAATATCGCTGTGAATTAAAGTGCATGGAATTCAACTTCCTACAGCACAAAAGAGCATGATTTTCTGATTTTAACAATCAGAAAGTTTGCATTTTAATTACAGAATAATTAACCCCCCCTCTTTTTAAAGTACTGAATACAAAGAAGCAACTCAGGACCTTGTATCTGACAGAGCACTCAGGCTGGAAGCATCCATAGACCTCTGTAAGCTAGGGTTGATCTGGCTGCATGCTGTTGAAACCTGATGAGCAGAAGGTGGAAGAGGTCCCAATTGTTGAACTGTCATGGGAATGCTGGTGACTACTGCATTGTTGTAGCTGCCTTTTCCAATGGACTTGCGCTCATGTCCGTAACCAATACCTCCTAAAAATAAACACAGTAGGTTTTAGGACTCATCTCTCATGAACCCATGATGAGGCCACAGAACTCACATCACTTTGCAAAGTCGGGAAAGTGATGAGAATCCTCAGATGAGGACAAACTGGGAACCAAACAAGAATTTTGCAATCTTCTCCAAATACTAAAAGCAATATTTTACAAGGGAATTAATAAATTTTGCATGTGTAAAATGTGCCAAAATACATAAACTAAAGACCAGGCATCACCGGATAGTAGAGCAGCCCTCACCTAGGGGGCCAGGCCTGGTCTTAAGCACAGCTCTCTCTGAAGAAGGCAGGAACAGAGAACCCAAGGACACTGATGGAAAACCACCATGCCCTGAAAACCCCACAGCTTTAGGCAGCCCTTCCATTATTCCTACACCAGCCATCCAAAAAGCAAAAGGACCATCGATATGCACACAAACTACAATGTTGACTGCGTAGTTTTACTGGCAGGAGAGGGTTACAGCCGGAACCCAGCTTCCCTCAGAGATTTAGGGAAAGGAATCTGAGCTGAATCAAAGAGAGACGCATGCTGGACTTTCTTTGAAGGCCACAGATTACGCATACTGGATTTTCTTTGAAGGTCACAATCTGTTCTTAATCACTGCTGCCATGACTCAAACCGATCCAGGGACATACCTACAAAATGTTCTGTGTACTTTATGCTGTGATGTAGGTCACAGATGGTCGTTTACAAGATTCTCTTCCTTAAAATGCACTGAGATGAGAAAGTTAAAATGTAGGTCATAATATGGAAGTTGTTGGATATCTACCAAATTCTCATCACAGCTAGAAATTAATAATTAGGCAATTCACATTTCTAGCTGCTTCCCTGTGTTCAGAATACTGCACAAAGCAGGATAGCAAAATCAGGACTAATAGTGGAAAGTACTTCAATGCAAACCATTCTTATAAATTAAATCTACTTTTGACATGGTTGCACAACTCATGCAAGTTTTTCTCCAGGTTGCTCAAATGAGTTGTGAACTACAGAAAGAAGTTCATTAAGGCATTTATGACACTCACAGCACCTCAGGGATGAAGAGAGCAGGTAAGAGAATTTGTTATGTTAGGGTAAGGATGATGGTCAAAGATAGTCTGGTCACTAGTCACTGAAAGGAAAAAATGAGAAATGGAGTACTTTGGAGAGACTGTATTACTGGAATGATAGACAAAAGCAATGCAAGGCTCTAGTCCTTATAAACACTTGCCTAGGCATTTCTCTAAGGCTGAAATGGAAGGAAAAGGTTTTTTTTTCTTTTTACCACTGACAAACATTTGCTGTTATCAGGAAAAATACCAATTCTTCCACTTAAAAGTGCGTGGGGGAGATTATCATGAATGAATAAATAAATCATCAGCTCCCACCAGAGACTGCAAAGACTGATGCTTTGCAAAACACAGCCATAACATTTTATCTACTGCTTCATGAAAGCATAAATGTGTCAGAAGACCATCATTAATACCTCATCTGTGCCCTGCAGGTCACTAAATAGTATTAGTTTGATCTGAATCAGGCAGGAGCATACAATCCCACATATGCTGAGCTAAGTCTGAGCACAAGATGGGAAGCTTACACTGACTTAATGCCAGCTACAAAAGTACAGACCACATCTGATCTTGCATAAAGTCAAAGGGGTGCAACATGGACATCTGACCTGACACCAGCCTGCTGCTAAAAGGCAAGCTGTCAGAAAGTGTGTTCAAAAGTGCTGGATCAATCTGAACTGTCAGAAAGACTATATCCTACATCAGCATTTGGAATCATATACCCACAGCGCCAGAGGAGCCCTCACAACAGGTCTCCTGTATCATTGACCCAAAAATTTCAGGACAGTGAAAGGACAACCATGAATTTCTTAATGCCCTGAATCCACATCAGCTGATAAATGGGAAACTCTTGGGAGGACATCAGTGGGTTTTAAATGATGCTGTAGATTCTAAGAAAAATATGTGAAACTAATATTTTAAATGAGCAAGAGAAGTAATTTTTTTCTTTTATACTAAGATATAAATCAGGAGGCAGTCCAACAAAGGCAACAATAACTGAGGAGATGGAATCAGTCCTGAGGTGGCTCACAGGAAGAGTTACAGCTGATTAGCAAGTCCTTTATTCCAAATAAATATATTACACATAAATCAAAGCTGCTCTTTATCAATAAATAACAGTAATAGCCAATAAGTATAAACAGGAAAAATATTTAATGGAAATATTTTAATCCACTCACTTCCTCATTCATTAGCTTGCCTTTTTTCCCTCTTTATTCTCTGTAGTTGGTTAATAGCTAAGCTTCATTCAACTTTGAAATGAAAAAATATTTCACTGCAATCTTCTGAAGACATTTGAAGAATTCACAAAAATACAACTACTTTAATTTAGAAACACAGAATTTTAGATGAGATTCTCTTAATTTATATAATTCTTATACTTTTTGGAGGAAGAGTCCATTACGAAATTAGTTCAATTTAAACACATTTTCTTTTATCAGATATTAATTGAAAACCAACCAATTCCTTTGTCTACTTCTCCATGTCAGGAGTAGTAACTTGTTAATTCTGACCAGTAGATCCAGTTAAAAAATGAAACTGCTTCACCAAAGCTTTGAAATTATAATCTATGCTTCCCATTTATAAATCATAGTCAACAAAAACCAGTTTTAATTATTTGGTATTCTGAAACACACTACATACATACCAAATGCACTCAAACATCTCTTAGATTAATAAATTTTGCAGTTACTGAACTAATCAGTATGAAAGTTATTGAAAATATCTTAAAACTTGTCTTTTGTTATTGTTAGAGTAACAGCTAGGAATAAAAGAATTGCAATAAAGGAGCAAAAGTTAATTTCCCTAGAGGATTGTCTGTGTTGATGTACCCAGCAAATGTACACATTATAAGCTTTGGAAATGCTTGGTTTTAATGTTTCCTTTATTATTGTTTTCCAGTCTTGTTTGTGTGGACTCTATTCACCAAAATGTGGAGAAAAGGGCACACTAAAAAAGCATATTGTATGACAATAAATAATATACAAAGAGGACAGAGACCAAGCAGTAAGCAAGACTGTGTCAATGTATTCTTCACACAGATTAGCCGTAAATCAGCAAGGCCTTTTCAAACCAAATTTGATCTTTTTTCACAACACAGTTAATCTTCTGGATGTTGCAATCGCCAGCTACCACACACATCTTTTCTGTGTGTCACTGTATCTGCAGGGTTATTGTCACCCTAGTTGGAGGGGTTTCGCAGTAGCTGCTGACTGAACAAACTCAAATAATTGCACAGAAGACTTGTTTCCTGATAGCAATATCCCAATCCCTCTCGCCTTGAGCCTGCCAAACTTTTCAGGCTTCCCCTGCAGCAATTTTAGTTGTATTACTAATGACTGCCAGAGAGCTAGACTTGTCTCTTTGTCCTCCCACTAAACGGCCACCTTTCTATTGTTTCTACAG
Source organism: Pipra filicauda (assembly GCF_003945595.2). Taxonomy (NCBI): domain Eukaryota; kingdom Metazoa; phylum Chordata; class Aves; order Passeriformes; family Pipridae; genus Pipra; species Pipra filicauda. Next base: position 2,004,037 of record NW_024104487.1, on the reverse strand, counting down.
TCATCTAAGAGGCAGATTGCACTACACCTATGTAGACAGAGACACTAGCCACAGGGCAGTGGATATCAGACCCCTTGAAACCCTCTTTAAGTGTGTTAAACTGGAGCTTCTAAGTAGAACAAATTAAAAAACAAAGACAGAATAGGGGGAATATTGTCATTTGCCTCTATGAGCACATGATCAGACAAAATCTTTGCCTGTTTGGAAATCTGCGCTTTTTCAAATTGGTATCACACCCTGAGCCCAAATCCTTTTGGGAGACCTTGATATTTCTAGGTGAATTACACAAAAATTCAATCACAATTACACTAGGTATGAGCAGCTTTTTATGACATGCAATCTGGAATTTTTCAGGGTACAAGTAAATTATTAAACTATGATTCAAAAAGTTGTTAAATTATCATTTTTATTGCAAGTCTTACAAGATATTGTAGTTTCTTAACTCTGCTACACCACACAGACAGTACATGTTAATGAAACAGTGATTCTCAGCATTTATTTTCTTTCAAAAATAAAACAAAATAAAAAGTCAAGGATTTGTAGCTCGAGAGAAAATTCTGTAATAAGGATCCTAATGGTTATGATAGTAGCTTACGGTTTTCTTAACACTTACAATTAGCAATGCCTTGCTAGTAACAAGTCCTCTAAATCCTCTGGCAATATCCACTCTGAACACCAAGTTAGACAGACCATTAATCTGACTAGCATTGGCAATTCCCGTGTTCTTAACTATTTGCAGAGACTTAATTTTTACAATCAGTAAAAATAATCTCAAGAAAATACACTAAACAGAACATTCTATGATAACATGTTATTATGAGAAAATACTATGTATGCACTTGAAGGTTCTCCATGCTTTGAATCTTGGAAAGGCAGTTTCTTCACTATCAGAGTGTACTTGATAAATTAGGTTGCACTAATTTCCAATGCTATGTGCCATTCATTGTATGAAGTAATCAAGCACGTACTTTCAGCAACTCTACCGTGAGACAAAAGAAACTGACAAAGCACAATGAAAAACAATGTCTGCCTTCAACTGGAACCAAGGTAAAAAATTATCCAGAACTGACCAGTGAAAACAATACCTCACAGGTGATTAACTTTGCTGGTTTAGAGCAGACAGCAATGAGATCACCTACTTCAATGGCACACTTTAACCACTAAATTTAAACAAATGAAAACAGTGGTCTTGTAATAACTAAACTAAGAATATATTATGAAACAGTCAGGTTCAGGAAACTTCCAGGAGAAAACACATACACAGTAAAACAAAAATTTTCAATTAGATCTACAGACATCCATAATACCTCATACTAATTTTTAATCAGATTTATATCAGGAAGACCTCTCACTTAATAAAACACTATTTTGAAAGCTACTTTGTTTTCTTATTTTGCATAAGAGTAAGAAGTTATCAGTTAACTAGTGCACAGACAAGTTAATGTTTAACTGAACTAAAATATAAATGTTTTAGCTGCAATGGGTAACTCCCTATTTGTTATCAGTGACATTAGATGACTTCTGCTTTTGTCCTTGTTAGGATAATATGGTATGTGCTCTTCTATTGCAGGAAACATACAGCTTTATACCTTTGGTTTATGCTACCACTTCTCTATAGTATTAGTTACTCAGACCAGTTTCTATTTACAAAACTCAGCTTGACCATTTAGTTTGTATTTCTGAAATATTAATACACCGTGCAAGCCTCATACTCAAATAACTGGTATTAATCAAGAGAAACTCCACTAGTAATGTAATATATTAATCTACTGCTATATGAATCTAATGGTGAATAATATCAGGTGAAAAAAAACAACAAATTTCATGTTTTAAGTGTCAGTACTGGCCACCTTCTTAAAGTACCATTACTGTACAAACTGAGAGAAAATTATTATTATTACTATCAAAATGGAAATATACACATATTTGAAAGAACAGAAGAAAATTGTACTGGAATTACAGATAATACATTCCAGTTCCAGTGCCACTGGGCAATTACTGCCTGAATCTGACCTAAATTAAAGCAGAGCATGTATCTGTATGTGTGTGAGAGCACAGACTGCAATTTCACTTACAAGTTGCATTGTTTGAGAAACAAACCAAAAAATAATATTGCTAAAACTTCCTCATATATTATGAACTAAGACTCAAATGAAATCAATAGGGAAACATTTTGCCCATTAAACACTGTTGCAGTCACCTGCAAAATAAGTGGATCGATTCCAGCAGTTTTGTTGGAATACTTCTTTGCTGATATGATCTGATTGCAATGCAGCCAACTATGGAGAAGCAATAGTAAAACACTTTAGAAAAAACAACTCTCTGGACTCTGTAACACTTGATCTCCTACAACTTCTAGCACTGTTCAACCTTCACTGCACATTTGTGCTTTTCTTCATGTTCGAAATACATTCTTGGCATATTTTCCATTAATTCCTGAAATTTTTGTTCCTCAATTTTAATTAAAAGAGGCTCAGATAATTTCTGTTATCTGAATGTTCTTAGTGGTTTTGAAAATACCATGCAGGAACTTCGCTATCTGTAACTATGGGCACACGCAGAACCATTACTTCCAAGACATTATTGTTCCACGTCTGAAAGCAAGTCAGCACAGAAATGTATCCCCTGTTCGCACAGCAATTTCTGATTTCTTGATGTGTTTACTGGACTGCTATCTAACACGGGGACAGCCTTCTCTGTGCACACCTTCCCTGTGTTTCTCTTGCCAGCCTGATTGCACGGGTAGTGAGTAATGGGAAGAAAGAAGCAGACCCCTTTCTTCCTTCAGGCCTCAAGCAAGGGGAAGATCTTCTGTCTCCTTTACCCACTTAGACACAGGGATGCAACAGAGCACCAAGAGTAAGGGGACTGACTCTCAGCAGGTTAAGGTGGCCATAAACTCCAACACTGTATGACAACATCCCCCTAGTAAAACCTGCCACCTACTGCGCAGGAGTCCTGAGCAGAGGAGAAAGGAGCAAGGAGGTTTCACGGGCCAGGTCTCAGTCTTTGCCCCATAACACATCACTGCCAGACCATGCTGCATGCCATGATCCAGCAACAGATACTGGTTCAGCAAAAAGAGCATGCAATAAAGCCTTTGTTTAATGTTAAACTGTAATCCCATGTGAGACTCTCTTTCTAAATCCTTAGAGATAACTCAAGGTATTTGACCACTAATTCTCAGAAAAGCATCTTTCCTCCTTTAAGAGACCAAAATGTACAAGCAGGAGAGAAAAAAAAAAAATGCAAACTTGTTGAATAGTGATACCAATTTAGAACAGGTGACAAATGTTAACATGCAAAGAGCTGCAGAAACTGGCTCTAGTAGTATGGAAGCAGGAGTCTAAGTAACTTGCAATCACATTCAGTACATTTACATTTCCCAGATAAAGGCAATTGTTCAAGGACACCACAAGGTAATTTTTGAAACAGCATTGTCCCTGACTTTCTGAGCAGTACAAACGTGTTTTTCTTCTTCCTAGCAGTAAAAACAAGATGCTATTCGTTGTTTCTCCTGAAGGCGAGAATGTTATCCTAGTTGTCAGTTTAACCAGGCAGAAATAACAACCATACAACCCACATAACATATGTATTCTAAGAGGCTTTATATTCAGTTAATTAGTTTAACTATTGCTTTCATGGTTCATTTAAAAGTCTCATGCTTCATTAAATATCAATATCCTTTACCATCTCAAAACCTTCTCAGTAAAAATACAATTGCCTTTTCAAATGACAATCTTGTTAACTAATATATACATTTCAAGCACGTCTATGAGACACTAGCCAAGTCTGAATTGCTACAGTAGCAGTATATCAGACCATTATGCAAATTTCATTCCACATAAAATGGAAAGATTTTTTTTCCTTAAACAAAAGTACTTTGTCAAGAAAACAGTTTTGACACATGTTATTTTCATAATTAAAAATGTTCCCACACTATTGCCTCGTGGTTCCACCTTCACAGCAATCAGCTCAAACATACCCTGGATTCAGTAGTTGTAACTGTTCTGTCATAAATTCAGAATGTCGTGTCCTTAAGGAAGCATAAAGATCAATGAAACTAATAGTTAAAAATATACAGAGGCCAAAAGCCAAGTGCAACTCATAAAAGAAACTCCTGTGGTTAAGAGAACATTTTTCCTACGAGAAAGGTTTACTTACTTATGCGGAATATGCATTTTCTCAATTCAGGATATAAGAATACCTCAGAGCTGTTTAGATTAACATTTTCTAGACTGAGAAATTACTCCTTAAATTCACCTGCACATATACCACAGCTTCTCTGGAAATTTCTATGAAATGCATGGTCAGCAAGGTACATTACAATAAAAAAATGACAGTAGTTCTTACTGTTTAAACTGACTTTTGGAGGAGGCCGCTATCAGTATCCCTCATGTCGTTACCTACTTAAATTCCTTAAAAGCTGAAACATTATTACATCATGGTCCAAATAAAACCTTCTACTTGTCTTTCCAACTTAGCTTTTCATGTCAATGAGAGGCAAACCTTGAGAAAATTACACAAACAGCCACAAGTATTAAAAATCTTTATTGGCAATACATGCTTCCACTCTTCTCAAAGCCGTAGACATTTTTCTTTCAATTTTATTTTTTATTCTTTATTCCTTTCATCAGCTCAAGGCATAGTAATTAGTCAGAATTTCCTAAGTCTTTTGTGGTTGTGACCAAAAAGAAAAGACCAAAAAGAAAGCTCATTTCATCTTGTTAAAGTGAATCCATCTACCTTCCACAAAGCCAAGCTAATAAGAGGGAAGATTAAGGCTAATTGAATGGCTTAGGCCCCAAAGACAAGTCCAGCTCCTGCCCTTAGCTGTCATACTTGCCAAAATTGGTTTACGGAGAATGACGTCTTAACCACAGCTATTACTTTGCGAAGAGGAGGCTGCTGTGTTGGCAGGGTTTGGCAGCCAAAGTTGGCTACTGACTAAGGTCTGAGGTAAAGACACAGGAAACCACACTGGCATCCCAAAGCAATAGTGTCTGCAAGGGCGCGGTGAACAGCGGAAAGAAGTGTTCACAGACAAAGGCATAAAAAAGGCAAATGTTTGCATGCTCTGCTTAGCTGAAGTACCTTTGTAAAAGGGTGGAAACCCACACAAATGTCCTGATGGATACTGAAATCTTTTTAAGAAGCTGGTCATCCCAGCTGTGTATCTCTCCTCCATACCCTTAAAAAAAAAATCAAGTGGCACCCATCTTTACATTAGTTTGACAGAGAGAATGTGCAAATAGGTAAGAGTAAAATGTTCAAAACAGACCATGTAATTTTTGAGGCTATCATCCTATTGAGTTTCAGTGAAGTTAAATCCCAAGTACACTAGCAATTTTTCACAAAAAGAACCCAGCCTTATGAGCTGCTTAGGTAATTTACCAAACTTCTGTCATATGCAAGTGTTTATGTATTCTTCATACAATTTAATGGGTTTTTTTTTAGTATTCTGGTGTGATTCTCAATAAAGCGCAGGGATATGATTCCTTTCAACTCAGGGACTGCTTTCCCTGAAGTTAATGTGAACGGAATATAAATCAGCACCTGTTACAATCAGCTGTCATTGTATTTCAATATCACTGAAACTCACACTCTATTCTACACTTTGTGAAAGTTCACATTAAAAAACATATTTGCTTTTGAAACACTTATTAAGCATACTGCATGCTAAAAATGCAAAGCTCATTCCACCTCCAAAAGGCTCCAGAAGACTAAACAGGCCAACAGAGAAGACTTAAAGTGCTTACAATTGAAGAAAAGACAATAACCAGAATAATGGTTATAGTATTTTTCCTTCTTAATGACTAGCTTCTCTTCCTCATGCAACATTCAAGAATCAAGTGTCCATGGGCAGGCTGAGTGAAGAAAGAGTATGTATTGGCAGTCTGGGTTTGGGAGAGTTTTCATTGCCCAGATCTTGTCGGTTGACCTTAGCTGGCCCCGAGATGGCCATCCAGCTGCCCCCACAACAGCACAGATAGCATAGGGGAAGAAAATAAGACGGAAAAGCTCCTGGGTCAAAAGAAGGATAGTTTTATAAAAAAAAGCAAAACCCCTGTGCAGAGGCAAAGCAAAATACAATATGTACTCACTACATCAGCAGGCAGGTGTCTAGCCACTTCCTGGGCAGCAGGTTCTCAGTAGGTGTAGCAGTCACTCAGAAAGATAAATGCCACCACCACAAATGGCCCTACATCTTCCTCCTTTCCCTCAGCTTTCATTGCTGAGCACATCATACAGTATGGACTATCCTTTTGGTCGTTGGGGTCAGCTGTTTGTGCTGTGTCCCCTCCCAATCTCTTGCTCATCACCCTTCTAGTGGCTTTTTTTTTTTGTGGGGTGATGAAGAGAGAGCCTTGACACTGTGCAAGCACTGCTTACTGAGAGCCAAAACACTGGTGTGTTATCACTGCTTTGTTATCAACACTGTCTAGAGTCAGAAATGCAAAGCACAGTGTAGCACATATATGCTGCTATGAAGGAAGTTAACTGACTCCAGATAGATCCAGTATACTACATAGGGAAAATACCCAAAGGAAATGTCAGAAAACTGCTCTGGGAAAGACGATGAAGGGAACTAGCTCAGTGGGGTAGGGAGGACAAGCACTTCCCAGTGAATGTCCAGACTTCAGGTATCACTCCAGAATTCAAATTTACATCTAAAACCATCATCAGAGTCCATTTTGAAAAGAGGGATGTTTTCCCATTGTGATTTTGGTTTAAAATATGTAAGAAAAAGGAAAATTAAATATTGAACAGATATTAAACACTCAGTTTTCTATTAAAACAATGTAGCTGTAGGATTTCACAAGGCTTGCATTTTCAGGAAATAAAGTCACTGTTTTTAAAACCACGGATGTCTTATCCTTTTCAGGCAACAGCAACTTTGAATAAGAGTACTTTCACTCTATTCACTCTGAATAATTGAAAGCCAATTTCTGCTTTCATTACACAAAGGTTGTTGCTCTTTTAATCAGCAGATGTCCTTTCTAAAGGATGTTTCTGCCTGAGAAACCCAAGCAATGAGGAATCCTGAAGGCTCAGCCAAAACTGCAAACTGAGTCAAGAGTTGCTGGCACTCCAGAGGTGATCCTGTTTCCTCATGCACACCCTTTCCAGAAATTATATTGACTAAAGCACTACAATTCCTTCCACTGCTCTTTTCAGGCCAATATGACTTGGCTGTACAGGAGGAGTTAAGGAGTTATTTAGCCAAGATGCCCCGACACAGATGGGCAGAGGGACAGTAGTTCCTCTTTGCAGAATCAGGGCAGTGGGCCAATGCAGCAGTGGGATAAAAGATTGCTCGCCCCTCAGGGTTAAGAGGAGGACTCCAACCACAGCCTGTCCTCTCACTTGCTCCAGGAGGACTTGAGCTCTGCACCATGGATACAGCCACAGGCTTTAAGCTGACAATTTCTCTCATATAATTTACTAAGAGTGGTAAAAGCTAGGATGTGAGGCACTCCCAGAGTAACAACTATCTCATAACAATATGAATGTTCACAGGGAAATGTAAGCCAGTAAGTATATTTTACATAAAACTTTCAACAACTGCTCAAAGATCCTCTCTTTAGATCTGCCTTTACTTCTATATAAATGCATGAAAGCACTAGACGCCTGCACCAGCTAGGTATCCTCCCTCTTGGTAGCTCTTTCTGACTGTCCTCAGGATCAGAAAAGAAACTTAACAACTGAGACTGACCTGTTCTTTCTAACATGCAAGGCAACCGGTACTTAGTTTCCTAGGTGTAAAGGCCAAAGGTATATATCCTGAGACAGTTTCAATGGACCTAATATCTGTAGGAGACATTCCAAATATGTCAGCTAAGACAAGGTTGTAAACCTATCTACAATTCTTGTTAAGTCAGGTGTTGAAAAGTAGATATTGGCAGCATTTTCTGCAATGCCAAATAGATATATCTTAAACCTTACCCACATACATTACAGGGTGAATTTTTGCTCCTAAGTCTAACCGATTACCTTCTCAACGGTCCATTTGATTTCTAGTCCAAAATAAGTCTAGTCAGTTTCATCTTTAATTTTTGCCTAAAAGTTGTAATCAAATGATCTTTGAAAGCATGTTCTTGGGTCATTTTTCTTAAATCTCACAGCAGATGACAAGCAGAAATGCAATACAATCATAGCCTTGCATAACAAATACCTGCTATAGCAATGATGTCATTGTTTCTCTTTAGGTACTATAGCTGGGTAGTACTAAGAATCCACAAGAAACAAAATCATATTTTATTTAATCATAGATAAGCATGTTTCCCCACATAACACATATATATATAGGGCAAAAGTACAGCTACCCACGTCTTTGACTGTTCTTAAATTAACAATTCATCAACAGGCATCTATAAAGTCTGAAGTTTTCATCACTACATTTTTATCTCCTCCATGTCTTCTACTCTCTTCTGATAACAAGGAATAACATTGGCAGGAATACACACATCCATCAGGTCAATGGGTGGCTCCAAGTTTGGTGTAAGCAGAAAAATTTTGGGTTTTTTGACCATGGGGTGATCTACTGACACCTGACAGGGTTCACCTATTTCAGAGGGGAAAAAAGAGTTCTAGCACAGGAGCCTGTGGCCCTGTTTAGTCTAGAGAAGACTGAGAGGAGATCTCATCAATACATGTCTCAAAGGCAGGTGCCAAGGGGATGGTGCCAGACTCTTCAGTGGAGCCCAGTGACAGGATGAGAATGGCCATAAACCAAAACACAAGAAGTTCCACTTCCACATGAAGAACAACTTCGTTATATTGAGGGTGGCAGAGCACTGGAACTGGCTGCCCAGGGAGGTCGCAGCGTCTCCCCTCTGGAGACAGTTAAAACCCACCTGGACGTGTTCCTACGTATCTTCCTTTAGGTGACCCTGCCTTGGCAGAGGGAGTTGAACTGGATGATCTCCAGAAGTCCCTTACAACCCTAATGATTCCATGATCTTTGTGATATTAGTCTGAAAAAGTACAATGTGATTAACCAAATGAATGACCAACCAACAACCTGACCACGTACAGCAACGTAAATCCTTGGGAATAGGCTATCTCACTTCAGTACAGGTGTGTAAATTCCTAAATATTTACGGGACTGGATCAGAGCTATGATCAGAATAAACCCATAGATTTTATTAACGTAATCAACTAAATCCTATAAATCTCAACAGCCACACTCAGGTTTTCTGTTTCGAAAAAATAATAAAGGATGCTTTACTGGGAGCATGTTTGTTAGAACCATAATAACCCCTAGTTTCTTGTTTGCAACTCTTTAAAAATTATTTTTTTCTCCATACATTTTTTAAATAGCTTAGTTAATCTATAACATGCTGCGTAGTCGCAAAGGAAAACATGAGATTATTATAATTATGTTCAAAGTTCAAACCCCTTGCAAAAGATTCCAGTATCTAATTTAAAAGACTCATTTTAGAGGTCTGTGGGTAAAGAACTATTCAAATCATTCAGTTTGAGCCTTAATGAACTTATATGTTAGTATCCGGTGAAGGAATTCACAAGAGCAATTATGTGGAAAGAAACTGCTCATGCCTGCTATTTGTTCTGTTTTGCAGAACTTTTTTCTTTCAGTCCAATCAATGTGAAATGGTGTTTTCTGATTTAACATACTGCAGAGTTTTTCCAGTGTCCTCAGAGACTGAGGAATTGACAATCTTTCTTGAACCAGAATTCCTAAAACTGAATATACAAAGAAATGTACAATGAAAGACTAACAATGATTTTTTTGTTGTTATTTGCACAGAATTCATGTTCTAATGTTCACTGTATGACTGTAGAAAAGTACGCTAATTGCTGGAGCACTTGAAAGAGCATTTTTATTAGTCAAGAATAGGAATACATTTTCCTTGTATTCTTCAACACTCCCAATTCTATTTATACATCAACACCTCCCTAAAAAAGACAAATTTATTTTTATAAAAATTAACTGTGAGGAAAAAAGTTAAAGATCACACTAAACATATTTTTTACCACAATAAAATGTGAATAATAAACATCTTTCTCCTAAAAATAGATACAGTCTATTTTTTCTTGATGATTCTGCTGAGTTACTCATTACACATAAAAGGAGTGTTAGAAGGCACTGAATGCCTCAAATGGTATCAGTGATTTGACATTCATCAACGTTTTTCAACCACAGAGCTATCTGTAAATGTATTCATGCATTTTCTTGTCACAGTCAAGCAAGAGGGACTGGCAAGGGTATTGAGAAGACCCTGCTTGTCCTCCACCCTCAACACCGAGCACGTTGAGCTCATGTTTGTCAGCTGGCAATGTAAGAATACCAAGATCGAGGGATTTCAGCTACCCTTTGCAGTGCAAGAACTCAACTAAATGTGACCACTGGAGACACACAATGTCTACAACAGCAGGGAACTTGCTCAGTCCAGTGCTACAACCACTCTCAGTAGCACTTCTGTATAAACTTGTCTTACACCTGCACAGCACTCAGTACCAGCCTCTACTTCGATAAACATGAAGTGGGATTTTCAAAAAGTGCCAGTAAACTTTTCAATTCACCTCCACTATATTAAGATCTCAAGATCAGACAAAGTGAAACCATTTCTGAAGGTTTTAAAAACAAGCAGTACCAGATTAACACAGTTGTGCTCCTCTCAGTGGCCAGCAACAGGACAACACACACTCCAAGACTTACACTACAGTGTTGGTCTTGAAAAAGGCAGACAATAGTGAAGTAAAAGAAGTAAAAAAAAAGAAAGTAAATCAAAACTGTATCTGCCTAGTGAAACCTGTGAACTCTGAGGCACAATGCTTCCCAGGTCTCTCCTTCAGGAAGAACAGCTTTGCAAAACTTCTCAAGTAACCTGAATGCCATTCACACAGATTTGGTCCTTGGTGTTCCACTTGGCTTGTAGCAGGGCAATTAGCAGCATATTCCCTTTGTCCAGCTGGCAGAATTATACTGTGGTTAAGTAAACATGGGGCACGTACACTTTCTTTGCCCTCTTCCTCCCACAGATATCTGTTCACACACTTTCAGCTCTAACACACAAGCAATTTCAATCAGTATTGGTCTTACCAGAAGTCAAAGTACTAAAAGAAATCTGCAAGAACAAAACCTATTACCTTCTTGTGCAAGAACACTTCAGTCATTCACATTGTAGATACTTCACAGTGCAGCTCTCTGTGTCTTTCAGTAGCTGTATATAAAGTGCGTATTTTTAACACTAGAACATTGTTGCTTATCATGAGTGTTGTCACAGTAGCTCTTCATCACTCTAAAGAAATTGGAGATTGAGAAGGGATTTCAACCATGCTTTGAAAAGTCTAAAAATAAAAGGTAGCAATGATGGGGAAATAACTAGAGTACAACGAGGATGATAGAAAGATGGACTGGAAACAAAACCGCAATCACTGAGAGGTGAAAAGCAAGAGTTACACTTATCACTGACTCCACTTTATTTGACTTCATTCTATCTCTTAAAGGACCACTTCCTCAAAGGTGCTTCTGACAGGTACTACCTGTTTGGGGAAATGACAAGTACTAACCTGTGTCTTTACGGAGTTATCGTGCTGGTCACAAGCGCTAATTTAGAGGTGCTACTACTCATCCTTGTCAGGAATTCACCCTCCACATAACAGTTACAGCTTAAGGCAAAGAATCAAGTTGTAAAATTTTGAATAAGACTCAGCAGTGTGTTATATTCATAGACCTTGGTCTATATTCATAGACCAAGTCCATTTCAGATAAAAAGACACATATGTAAGGCATATGAAAGGTAATTGAGAGGTATGACCACAGGCACTGTGCAGAAATTAAGACATCTGTAATTTGCAGTTGTACATTTTTTGTACAGCAACAGCCACAGATTTTGGCAGAGAGAGTATTAGCAACGACTCAGAGCACCTTGAACAGTAATTGCTGGTGAGAAAGCAGAAAAACTGGAGATCGGGGAAAAAACCAGTAGTTTTCCACGAGAGCTAACAGACGTGATTACAATACAGATATGTAATTTCATGTGAGGTAAGCTGGGGTTTTTCCAATATAAGAGGGGAAATATGGCATCATGTCCTACTGCAATACGAAAAAGCAGCTCATGCAATTTTTTGCTTTGGTGATGAGAGTATTATCACAAGCACACAGCAGTAATAAGTGGCCACTACTTTCTGATCACGAGTTAGACAGCCACACTATCTGACTCACTTGTTCATAGGAATAAAGCAGGTTTACATCCTGTATTTTGAATTCGTGCTGAATTAATCACAAGCATGTAAATTTAGGATATGTGTATATATTACTATGTAAATAGATAATAAGCAGAAATACTGAAAACAATTAAGACTATTCACCAGGAAAATGGATGAGAATAGAGTCTAAGAATCAAACCCTAAATCTTATACTGCATTAGGAGCAGCAATTCACTAATTTGAATGAAGTCACCTGAACTTCAGACTGCACCCTTCAGAACCAAGTGTTAGGTATGAATGACTGAAAATACCGATGATAAGTTTGTTCTTTCAATAATTCAAAACATTTTAAAAAATGTTTGCAGTTGGAAAATCAGATGCTTTGCTAGTCTTAAACTTTATTATTTCTTTAATGGCTTGTTTTTCCTGTTCCAAAACAATCCAGGGCTTTTAAAAAGTTTACAAAAGACAACTAGGCCAAAAAAATCTTATCTTTCAAAGATAAATACCCATGGCAGAAGTTTCCCACTTCTCTTATGAACACACATGATGTATTTAAAAATAAATGGCTTTTCACATGGAAATAAGATGTGTAACTGTATTTCATACCAATGAAGGGAAGTAGCTGAGAAAGTATATTCAAGATGGGAAAGATACTGACACAGCAAGAAGTCAATATAGAAAGCGCTTCAGGTGGTACAGCAAAGTTAGCAGGAATCTGAGTACAGTTTAAGTGGGCAAAACCCATCAGCCTTGCACCTCTCTGGACAAAGAAAGGTCTGGGCAGCAGCATTAACTATCCCACTGCCCATGGGTTGGACAGAAAGGGGACAGAGGATACAAAAAGAAATCTTCCATCTTGCGGTCCCAAAATGAACAGCATTTCTCTTACATTACAGAAGATTTTTTTAAACATTTCCTCCTATTTGAAAGCCAACTAATTTTCTAGTTACATGCTTGTGCAAATAAATAACCAAGCAGTCCTCTCTTAGTGCCAAAAGCATCAAAATATTCACAAGAAACAGTCTGGATTGTGTTAGAAGATACATTTCACTAATTAATTGACATCAGTGCTGGGTCAGTAGTTTTTTTAAGAAGAACATTTATTTGTGAATACTGATTGACAGACCAATTATGGTTTGGTTAGCTGGAACCTGAAAGCCAACTGCAGGTTTATTAAGAGATGTTCAAACAGTGGTATACAACAAATGTAAGTTCAGTCTAGGTCAAATATGCTACAACTGAACTCAGCTCTGAAAAAAAACATTGAAAATGTCTCAGGATAGAACAAGGATGTTAAAGTGTATGTTACACAATTAAAAGCTATATTTAGCTGCCAAAGTGATATGTCAGCAATGATGAAAACTGCCTGTCATACTATACTGGTATTTGAATAAAGCCTGAATTATAAATTTATTTTGGGTTTTCTCAAGTGCCTTTTAGTAAAACTATCTATTTTCTTTTTAACTAAGTGAAAATTACTAAACTGTATATAGAGATTTTTTTTCTTCAAACTTTGCGCTCAATACACGTATTTAGGATGTTTTCAAAACATTCACGGTAAAACTCTTGGTAACCCCAAAGGCTTACCAGTGGCCAAATCTCACTCAAGTCTCAGAAACAGACAGATTGAGACAAACTGTACCGCTTCACTGTCAAGTAAGGTTAAATTTTTCAACACTAGTTAAAAACACTCAGACTGCTCACTCAAGTAACATTAAAGAAGCAAAAGAAAGAAAAGAGACGTTCAGGTGAAATACAGGGAAATATTTTTCATCAAAACCCCAGATTTGAAGATACTGAAAAGCAAATACCTTTTAATTGCTGTATCTCCATCTTCAGTCTAATCAGTAGTAAATACCACCCACACAGAATAACCTGTACAATTTCATTGCAGCTCATATGAAATCATCACTCTTGGTGTTCAAAATCAACAAAACCTGAATACATTATAATGTTAATAAAACATAATCTAGCCTAAAAATTCCCCTCTGAAGAGGAATTCAAAACCCTTCATGAATTAACCCATTCATGAAGGGTTTGAATGGAACATCTTTTTGGAAATGACACGGTAGCATTTCTTCTTCCTCGGAGCTCCTAAAGTGGTTTGAAGGCCTTCTAACCCACAGCTCCTGAAAATGCAAAGAAGCTGAGACAGCTTGACTTGGGCAGTTTGCTCCTGGTTGCATGCACTAGCTGTTAGAAGGGGTACACCATTCTCCATAACTCCTGGAGAACAGAGGAGCTGCTGGGCAGCTAGTGGCAGGAGGGAGGGCTGGAGAGACTGCAGGGTACAGTGCCAGGATGGAGAAGAAGGATGGTGGTGGGTAGGCAGAAAGTCACATCTCAGAGGGGACAGACAAAAAGATTTTGCAAAGGACTGGAGAGGACCAGGCTGGTCCTTTCACTACACCTAAAATCAAACTGGTTGCCAGCAAGGACTATATAGAGTAGGGGACCCTACTCTATTATAGATTGTAGGGCATCTGTGAATAAAGATTTTGATTTCTCAGTGCTTTCACTTTTTAGCCAGCTCTACTTGGTATTCTATTTTTATAACAGGATAATTTAGAAAACTTACTTAAGGCTTGGCATGTCTATTGTAGAAAGGTCAACCAGCATTCTCTGTCAGCATTAACAGCTATTACCCTCATGAACAACTGGAGAACTGAATCAGAAATTGCATGGAGATGGTGTTCCCAAAACCTTCTTAGTACTATTAAGCAGAACTAAATCACGTCTGGACCACAGATTCAAAAAGCACATCTGTCAAATTTAATTACATTTTTAGTGTTATCTTTGACCAACAGGAAAAGCAAAGAACATTTTGGGGGAAAAGTGATTTTAAAGCTTGCCATTTCCAATTTTGCCATTTCCAATGTGCAAGTTCTTACTACTTGTCAGTGTTTTTTTAGCCACATTGCAGATTTTAATCGACTGGTGTTTTTTAATCTATTAGTTTTAAACTACTACTTAATATTTTAGTAATTAATTCTTCAAATCTCAATTCTGTAAAGGATTTTTACTAAAGGAAAGGTAGGAATCAGCCTAAAAAAATTTGTAAAAGTGGAAAAGTCTGGATTCTTCTGCAGATGAAACAATACCAGTTCCATGAGACTGCAGGGAAAGAGCATTATCCCACTGCTCTGTTGGAGACCCAAATATGGCTTCTTTACTAGGAGAGAGATTTCAGTCTGATGGAGCTTATTTACCTGAGGATGAGATACAGACCAGATAGCAACGGTCAAGCATTTCCAATACCTTCTCTCTTTTTTATTTTCACAGAATCACAGAATACGCCAAGTTGGAAGGGACACACAAGGATCGTTGAGTTCAACTCTTACCCCTGCACAGGACCATCCTCAAGAGTCACACCAGGTGCCTGAGAACATCATCCCAACGTTTCTTAAAATCTGTCAGGCTTGGTGCTGTGACCACTTCTCTGTCCCCACATTCTGGGGGACCAGGGAGCTGACTTCCAATTTCTGAAAAAAATTCAAGAGTTACCCAGTTTCAGCAGCACATGTACCCCATGACACCTAAATCTCAGTGACACTTAAATCTTTCTAGAACCCCTGGCTACAAAACAGCTGAAGGCCATGCTCATCACACGCAGAATTTCATAAACATTGGTATAACATGGCAATACTGGACTTACCCCCATAAATATGACGGTTACATGGAGACAACAAACTTCTGTAGGTGTTCACCCAGTCTCAAAAAATGTTCCCCCTTTAAGAATAACCTAGATTTTTATTTTAAGATGATGTTTATTGGTGTTGCAAGATCAAATTTCTAAGATAAAATTAAGAGATCAAAGTTCCATTTAGAGCTACCAAAACTGAAGATATTTCTTTGTTGAAATACAGAAGTAATACCATTTTATCATCAAGCAAGTTTCACTGGTAAAGCCACAGCATTTAATATGACTATTTTGCTTTTTACACAATGAGTTTATCAGGGGAGGAGTAAGATAAAAAAACACACTTGGCTTTTGCAGGTCATATTAATACAGTTTAAAAGCCTACAAGTTAAGCATTTCATTGCAGTATATTTATTTTGGCACCTTACAATTAATGCCACAGTTAAATTTGTTTCTTTGTTTGAGAGAGAATAATCTCCCCATTTACTTATTCCCTCTAGACATATCACATCCATTGTTATGTATTATATTTTCATCATCACTGCGACTTGCGTTGCAGTAGCAGTTGTGCCTGTCGCTGGGCAAACATAAATACCTCTTCCCTCTGAATCCAAGCAAAGAGAGACAAATGGCAAGAGAGGACGACAGGAGGACCTACAGTTAAAATGGGACAAGAAGCTCCAGCAGCAAATACCACCGCAGAGACCTGAATAAAATGCAGCCATGCTGATGCAAATACAACAAACATCAATTGAGCCATTTTCATCTCTGTATTCCCTGCCTAGTGCCCCATCTGCTGCACTCAATAGATATTGAGCTGGTATATCAAGTCTGCTGAAAAAATGATGTGCACTCTTACAACCAGCAGTGAAAGACACGCTCCACTAACTGAAGTATACGGTAATATGCCTGCAAACACCTCACTGGCCTGAGATGAAATTTAGCCTGGAAGAGATAAGAGGAACAGAAATATAGACAAAGGGACATGTGCAGGCTACTTATAACCCACTTAGGGATCAGTTCGGTACATGTTAAGACGTTTATTGTCCAAGCCAAACCGAAGTTCAAACAAGCAAAAACGGTCCTTTAAAAAGGTTGCATTATTTCCCCCAACTTCCTTGAAATCTGAGAGAGAACTAATTACAAAATTTAGCATTGGAAAGACCATGTTTAAGTAAAATAGAAAAGAAAAAGATATCATTGGTGCAGACAATTCTTCATTTATTCAGACAGTTCCCACTTTTATTCTGTAATTCAGAGGAATTACAGAATCATAGAATCACAGCATATCTCAAATTGGAAGGGATTTATAAGGATCGCTGACATCAACTCCCTGTTCCTTGCAGGAGCATCCCACACATTTACAGCTGTGCAAGAACCCTGAAAGTAAACAGAAGATCATTTTGCACTTTATGTACAAAATACACGTCAGAAGAGCAGCTTCTCATTGTTTTCCTAGGGTGAGTGGTAAGAGAGAGCAGCTGAAGCAAAGCAAGCAGCTGGTTTGCTTCCTGTTCACCATCATCTAACAGGTCTGCAGCAGTGGGGACCAAAGAAAGAAACACATTACCATGGTGAAGATCATGTTATAGCACTGCTAGGAAAGGCTATATACTTCTGGAAGAACACAATGGCAACAGGCCAAAACACCACATCCAACTGCAAAATTCAGTACTTGGAAACATCTATGCTTAATTGTGCACTGGGCAGCTTTTTGTTTTGCCTGCTCCTCTATGCAAATGCATAGACAGCCTGCTTTCTCTCTGGGGCTGCACATGCAGGTCTGAATTTTGTATTTCACATCAATAAACTGCACTTCAGGTTGACATCTCAAACCATTTAATTTTTACATTTATAGCTTTTCAAAAAGTTGCCAATGAAAAGAATAGAGGAACAGCAAATTTATGTGACCTACCCATATTCATACCAAAATATCAAAACCTTAATTCACCCAGAGGGACTGGTGGCTTTAATGCAGTTTTCAAGAATTCTCAAGTACAAAACTTGCAGAACTTTCCTATTTCAACTAGATTTTTATTCCAAATTTCCCCTATTAAAAGGTGGCTGAAACATACATCTCTCTGTATGAGAACAGATTTTGTTAGTGCCACCTCCTGGTGATCAAATAAAACTGAAAAATCATACAAAAAATTCTCAAAAAAGGGAAAAGATAATAATTTGGCCTGTTTTGGTTTTCTTGTTTTTAATGAATTGACCTGAGGCATAGAATTTTCCTCTCTGCAGACCTGGAAGAGATAAAATTCATCAACTATTTTTAGGATGCTAAAAATAAGCATCCTTTAATCAGTGACAACAGAGGAAGAAAAGGAAATGCTGCATTGCTGGAAGAGTCACCATCTCAGGAAGGTACATCTGCCCTGATTTTATCTTTTCAGAATTTTACTGAAGTGGACATTCAAAGCCACACTGAGATTTCCACCAGAGGCTGCCCACGGGTTTCGTAAGTTTGGTGCAGCCTCCCCATCCAGCTTACCTATCCTTTCTTCACAGCCTTCCAGCTAGAGAGACTCTTTGGATGCTAATGACAACAACAAGCTGTCATCATAGGGAAAACAGGTGTCATAAAGTTATTGATAAATACAACCCATCGCCTCCAATGGGTTTGCCCCAGTCTAATAGAATAATACTTGGTCTATGGAAATTTTTAAAAATACGAGCTTTACTTAAATCTATCCCTTCTCTATACTGTATTTTGAATGGCTGCAAGTAATTTTAAAGTTCACTGTCCAGGCACACAAAGCAAAGAATAAAGGGTATAAAGTTAGGTATGAGAGAAGTTAAAATGTACTCTTAACACAGCATGGGTAAGTGTTGGCAATACACCTAATACCCTTGAGGGGTTTTACAGTTGTTGTGTAAAGTAGATCCTTTTCGGCATTAAGCCTAACACTCTTCAGGGAATTTTTGTAAGTTGCCTGGGGCCTTTATAACACATAGTCCAACAAGCATTTTGGCATCACCAGCTTTTTTAATTTTCTTAAACATTTTGTTCTTAAACATAATTCTGAATGTTTAAGAGAAAGACAGTAAAAGTACATAGTCAATGTAAATCATTGTCTTCCATCATTTCTTTTTAAGGTTGCCTGAACATCATTTATGTTCAGGAGTTGAACCATGCCTGAAACATGACAGATAGCAGGAAAAAGAAATTAACTTGAAATAAGCACACCAAAGGAGTGTCTTGCAACAGGAATCTATACACTACCTTTCACATAAAAACAAAGTAAATCTCTCACACATTCTAGGAAAGGCATACCAAGAACAACAGTGACCCTTCTCAAGCCTCACCAGGACTGCTGATCATCCAGTCCCTAAAACTAATTGCAGGTTTAAACTCAGGGAATCTCATGTTCCCACCTGTGCCCTTTCAGGAAGTTCTAGACCAAAGAAAAGAATCCACCAAGACCAATCCTCACCATCCTCAGAATGGATTTCCCCAAACAACTGCCAGAGCTGCAAGGAATTACTTCCTTGCCTTGATGGATCCTGTGTTATTTTTTTCAAGCATATCAAGGTCACTGAAAGATATGTAAAGCTGAAAAATGTGTCACGATGGATAAAACTAAGATCATTATCACTTACTTTGCTATACTTCAACATCATCAATAACTAGTCTTTAAAACTGCTGTCAATTGATTATAGAGATCAACTGAAAAAGAAAGTAAGTCTTGAGTCAGGCTTTCTGCATAAGGAACTGCACAGAATACTGATGAACATCTTTTTTTCAGACTGCGCCAACTGACACATAAAAAACAACAGTACTAGAGAGCAAACTAAGTATGTTAAAGACATTTCAAGTGTGATTCAAGCTGCTTACTGATTAACACTTCAGCATGTAACACTCCTCATAGACCTGTGTGGTTATTGTTCGAAAGGGAAACAAGCCTCTTTTAGCAACAGGAGACAAATTATCCTCCCTGACCAGTTCTCACACAGCTTAGCAGCACTGGAACCGCTTCTTCTTCCAGAGTCTCTGGTGTGAAAATAAAATGAAATCCCAAGATTTGATGCCTGTCAACTATTTCCAGGATATGTAAGAGCCTTACAGAAAACATACTCATCTTACACATGAACATTAGCTAACTGACTCATTTTATCAGAAAAATTACAGTCACATTTGCAAGAAAATGGAAAATAAAATACATAATGCTCTTTCATGTCAAGGAACAAACTTAACACTGCAGGAACCTCAGAAACGGAAGATGATAGCTGTATTTTCAATGGCCTTGGAAAAGGAGAACGAAAGGAGTCCATGACTATCTGCACAAGTTTCTGCATTTCTTACTGGACTGCCCTATCTGGGGGGCAAATGTCCAGATTTGCTTCTTCAAGTCAAGCCTTCACAACTATAACACAGTCTTCATTACATACTCACGTGCTGACTACACTGGTTTTAGTTAGAAGAGTCAAGGCAGAATAAAAGGCCAGACTGGTTTTAAGGCTTGAACTCCCCATGCATGTAGCGTCACCTGCTGCCAGGGAGAACTGGAGACATATGGAGATGGCTACAGCCCTCATGACTGAGAGGTGCTCTCTATGTTGAAAATCCTGCCAGATATACCAGTTCAAGTCACAATCACAGTAAGACCAAAAACCAGGCTGACAGGCTGCCTCTCCCTGCCCCATGTCCATGTTGGACCTCTCCATCAGGTGATGGAGGTACACAGTGGCTGGAGGTGCAGGAGCTGCATCAATGACACTAACAGCACCTCAGCACAGCCTTTGGTCACAGTAGAAATTCTCCATCGGTTAAATCCAGGCTGCTTTAAGACTACAATATATTGTATTACCACTCATAAACTTTGAATGAATGGTCCATAAGCATGTAAAGTATGATCTCAGTGATTCAGATCAAAGATCCAACTCCCCCAGCAGGATCCTCCCTCCTGTAGTGTTCACCAATAATGCTGAAGGCAAAATAGAAGGTGACCTCCCTAACAAGAGGGTACGATCTTAAGGTCTGCCAGGGGAAGTTCAGGTTGGACAGTAGGAAGAAATTTTTCCAGAGAGAGTAATCAGACATTGGAATGGGCTGCCCAGGGAGGTGGTGGAGCCACCATCCCTGGAGGTTTTCAAGATGAGACTGGATGTGGCACTTAGTGCCATGGTCTAGCGACCACAGCGGTGTTGGATCAAGGATTAGACTTTATGATCTCAGAGGTCTTTTCCAACCCAGTTGATTCTATGATTGTATTCCATGATTCTGTGATTCAATGAACTATTCCCACAGCCACCTTCTGCAACTACCTACAACAGCAGAGATATGTTTATCTTTAATACCTCTTGATGAACTTCGAAAACATGTTTTCATCAACTGAGTATGAGAAAACAGTAGGAGTGTTAAAGATATTGGTCCTTTCAGAAAATGTGTTGTTTTCAAAAAGACTTGGGATTTTTATTACTACGTGAGACATGAGAACACTCAGGATATGCTTGAACATGGTCCAGCTCACACTTGCAAGTCCATTGTCTGGACATAGGAATGAATGAGAAAAGCAGTAAGAATAGCTACTAGGTTTTCTACAAAACAAAAATACTATTCAGATGAGCATAAAGTGCAGATATGCTGGTACTAAATCCTTGAGTATGTAACTTTTGGACATCAGTACACTTAGATCACAGTTCTAATTTAAGCTCATTGAAATTTACAAACCTTAAAAAAAGTTACCTTTTCATAGACCATTCAGTAAAAAGCTGGCTTTTAAAAATTATATTATTTTTCATTAGGATAGTTCTGTTAAAAGATTTGCATTGATGAGTTCTGTGTTGAAGACCAGTGCGGGTCAGGTCATGGTCTTGCGTCTCCCTTTACCGTTCTCATCCTTTCCCTCATTTTGCTCATTCCTGTTTGATGTCTCTCTAGCTCACCTTCAACTCAGCAGATGTTGTCAGTAAAGATATCTTTCTAGGCCTGAATAAATCTAAAAAGTGTGAAACCAATTATTCATAAAAAGTGGCCACATGCCAACATCAAACAAAATGAAAGACCACAGATTTCCAATGACAAATACGTGTAGTATTATGCCTGCATTTTGCATCTAATTTCTATGTGAAAATATCTAATACCGGTACACAAAAGTCCACACACCTAGAAAAAAAAAAAAATTAAAAAATCACTGTCCTACAATATTTTTCTGTACTGGAAAAAAAATCCATCATTATACTATTTACTTTTTCACTGTATTATAAAGCATATTATACCATCACTACCACACAGGAGATAAAGTAACTGAAGTCAGAGATGTACACCATCACATGTTCACACTCGCTTTTTTTTCTCCATACACAGAAACATAACAGTTTATCTAACTGTGACATAAGTGGCATCCTCTCTTAAAAAACCATCTCCTTTCAAAGCTTCGTAACATTATAAAAGATAAAGAAAGTCTTCAAGCAAAGTAAAGACTCTGGGCCTGTTGTGGTTACTGTAGATTACTGTTCTCTTGTGCACTCAGCATCACCTCTGTAAAAAACAAAGCACACAGCTGGATTGCCCCAAAATATTCTGTTCTTTCCTCTATCCCAAACTGAAGCACCTGTTCGTTTCGTTGTGTTTTTTTTTTTTTTTAACTGTTTTATCCATTATAGAAAGAATGCAGAGAAACTATTCCAAACCACCAATTTACCAATTTTGGGGTGTATCTTGGTGCTTTTACTATGCCCTGTGTTTTAAAGTAAAAACAAACAAAAAAGCAACCAACCCCCCCAAAAAAAAAACCCAAAAAAATCAAAACAACAAAAACCAACTTTGAATACTGCAAACCTCTGTAACTGATACTGAGATAACTGTAAAACTGTTGTCTTCTTGGGATGAAGGTTTAACAATAAGTACTTATAAAAAAGAATTTCCCTCCGTTTGCCAACCACTAGAAAAGGAGAAAACACGAAAAATGTGCACAAGCATAAACTACATGAGTAGTTTTAGAAGGTTTACAGTCTTATTTACATGTATGCTATAATTTATACAGCATAGCAAGGTTCAAAGTCTTAGAAAATTAACTGGACATGGCCAAGTAAGACTTAGTTCTTCCATAGGGGATATGTTCCCAGCCTGCATAATCTTCAACTTTGTAAGCGGTCCTGCTACTAATAATCTTGAAGCATGAGGAATTAATAACCTAAATACATAGAAACACAGAATCAGACGTCCATCATTTCTGAAGTCCGCAGTATCTTACCTAATCAGCGCTGTTTATACATAGCTTACCAGCCAGCCCTTTTTGCCAGCCCTTCAGCTACCTCACAAAACAGCAGACTACTTTACATATGTGCGGGCTACTCAGGCCAAGAAGGAAAGACAGAAATGACAGCATCTACGAACAGATCAATCAGGCAAAGCAGATCAAAATCCCAGATCAAAATCCCCAAACCAGAATCACAGAATATGCCTAGTTGGAAGGGACCCATAAGGATCCTTAAGTTCAACACCTGGCCCCGCACAGGACAATCCCCAAGTCACCTTGTCATAGATCACTGAACTAGCTGATGCTCTCTTCACCTTCTCATGCTGCTCTGCAACACATACTGTATGTGGATTAGCTGTTATATAAGGCTACTTTAGAGATCTCAGCATGGATTTTCAGTTTTTAGGCATGTAATTTTCAAGACAGCAGGAATCAGGCTCTACCTGTAGTGAAAGAGAGAGAGAAAAGTTCCTCCAAAACTATCATGTGAAGATCTACCTCTTTTCATGTATATGCTGAGAATTACATGCCATTGCCCCCACTTTGAGCAACACATCAGTGATCTCAGAGGTCATTTGATGAATATGCATTACCACTGGTCTGACTCAGCAGAGTACTCAACCATGAAGTTAACTTTCAACTTGTTCTGAAATGGTACTGGTTTCATGCCTGCAAGCCTTGCTGAAGTGGGATGGACTTCCTAAGTTGTCAAAGGCAAGTAGTGAAGAAAAACAGAAAATGGAGAGAAGCAATACATTTGGAGTAAAATGGGAAATATCTGTCTCCTTTTCTCCACTTTCACTTGGATATCAACACAAGTGTTTGGGGGTTTTTAGTATTTTAAACCGTTTCATTCTTTTCTATACATTACATTCTCATGTCTACATAGGTTCAGTTTTGAAATGATGATACCAAAACTCCTCCAAAGGAATATCCCCATCTCCAGAATAACCAGAGTCAAGAGGTATTGTAAACTTAAATGTTCCATTTTGACTTCTAAGACCCAAGAGCAGACAGTCAGTACCTTCTCATCTGATGCACAAGCACTCACTCACAGAGAACCACAGAACCTCCAAATTTTGTGAGGGTTATGCATCACTGATTTCTACAGCATGAACAGTGGTTCCAAAAAATGAATTGCAAATCGTCAAGACATACTCAAAAGTGTTCTACAGCTCGTCCAGCCTAGACACACTAAAAACCCATGACTATTGCTGCTTTTATCAGTAAGAAGCTGTTAGGCACCAGTGGAAAGCTGTGTTCATGCATCCAAGGAGTATTCCTGATAGGACTCACAAAATTCTCGTGCTGCAAAACATAAAATTACTCCCTGGATTTGTTGAATCAAAAGGTTAGGTTACCAAAGCAAAGACAAACTACACTGTTTATAAGGAACCTTAGGGCAACTCAGCAATTCTGAGCAACTGCTTTGTAATAAAAAGTCCCTGGGCATAATCAAATGATGAATTACTTTTGTGGAAAATAACAAAACATCTTGTTGGAGTGTCTCTTCTTTTGTAGGAAAGAGTGGTAAAGAAGAGGATTCCATCTACTTAAACTAACCCCACCTGGGGATGTGCTACTGTGCTATTACTGATGGTAACAGAAAAATGAGTTTTACCTTCACCTCTGCATGGGGAAAAAGTATCTCCAAATTCTTGCTGTTTTGGCTTCAAAAACATTGGGGCTGAAGTCCTGGGGGCTGTGGGACTTTTAATAAGGGCTTCTCATTTGCAACCACTTGTTTCTAGGGACTTAGGGCAGGAAAGTAAACAGTATTGTCGATGTTGCTCTCAGGAGCAACCTTGGAGGTGCCCTCCTCCCAGGGGCACCTTTAAGTGCAGGCTGGCAGACAAGTTTCCAATAGCTGGGCTTTCAGTGCTGCTATTTGAAGACAAGCAGGGTGTTCCTGCATGAATTCCGACAGGTGAGTTCTGCTGTCCACATGGATCATCCTAGGTCCATGAGGAATACCTGTTGTCCAATGGCTCACACTATATGACCTCCCATTCCTTTTTAAGAAGTTAATGTAATCAAAGTGTGTTTTTACAGACCCTCAGCTATGATTAATATCAATCCAAATTCAGTAAGAGATCCACTGTGTATTACACTTGCTTAAAAAATACATAAATAAAAATAAATTATATTGCAGTAATAGATGAAAGAGGACTGCACGGGACTGTTAACTTCGTGACTTTACGGGTTACAAGAAACAAAGTACAAGCTCTATATGGTCTGCTGGGGAGAAAGAACAAAGCCAAGCAATGACAGAGCTCTAACACAGATAAAACCTGCCTCATCAAAAGCTGAAGTTTGCAATAAGGTCAACTGCCTCCGCATTAGCTAAATCAGCCATGAAATTAGGTGCATGCTGACCAAGTACAAGGAGGCAGCTGGGACTGGAAGGACTCTCTGACAGGGAGTTGTCATTAGGATGAGCACAGCTGCCTCTTTTTTTGCCCTCTCCCCAGTCCATGCTGAAAAGCACACGCAGTAGTAGGGAAGCACCATGCAGATACTGACAAAACAGGAAAAACAGCAGTTCACATTCTAAAGGATATGTATACAACAATATGAAGAGGAAAAAGCAAAAGCACTGAAGAAGCACAAAACAAAAGACTTGTGGTCCCTCAAAACTCCGGGGCACTTCACAAGTATTGCAAGAAAGCATAGCACAGAAGCATTCATAAACACAACTGCAATCATTTCAAAAGTGGACTATTAATATAAGCCTATAGATATACCATATCTATATGGTACAGGTGAAATGTAATCATCTAGTGGCAGATTTTCAAGGACATCTTTTAAAATATACCAAAAATTTTCAAACCCTGACTTTTCGTCACTTATGTTTTCCTACTATTTAAATCTTAGAAGACAAGACCGTAAGGGGTTCAAGAAATCATCTCAATCACAACCTACCCCAAGGCAGAATCAACTAGATCTAAACATTTCCTGACATAAAAAAAGATTTGTAGGCAAAAGCTGCACTTGTCATCGTAAATCACTGGGCTAAGATATCATGCAGTTGGGGTAACTTCAGCCCTAATTCAGCTGAACAGCTCGTGCCCAATTTTCATCACCAGTTGCATCTGTTTTACATTAAGCACATGTTTAAGTAATTTGTTCAATCATACACTCAGTGCCTAATTAACTTGTTCAGACAAACAAGCTGACAGAAACAAAACCGAAGTATGGCATCAGTTATGTTTTTCATTCATCTATATATTAAAGTTTTAATTATTATGATCTTGCTGCAGTAAAATGCTGAACCATAACTTTTACACTCAGCACATGAGATTCTCAACACTGAAGCCAGTAAAATTCCAACCAGTATATTCATGATTGAATTTAATGTAAACCCTCATATTAACTCTTTGCTTACTATCACTCTGAAGCGTCTCAATTTTTTTCCACCTGTGCACTGTCAAAAACCTCAAACAAAACATCCCTGTTTATTTCACAAACCTGTATTCATAGCACACTTCCAGATTAAAAGCCATCTAAGTGTCTCTAGAGACATCTATGCATAGATATTCACACACACTTTCCAGTTAAGAACTCACTAAAAATGGAAGGCCTAAGCATGTTATCTTCAAAGGCAAAAGCAAACTCCCTACTGATATAAATAAGAGAGATATGCCTTAACCACACTTAAATGGTCATAAAAGATTTAGTCTACATACTATTTTTATTGTTATATTTTTATATTGTGGGAATAAAAATTGTAAAGCACATCAATAAAAAGTAATATTATTTTTCTTCATGCCTGGCTGAAGTATAAATCACTCTCTCCAATTCAAGCAAGGAAAAGGAGAGCTGAATTCTCAGAGTTTATTTTAAAAGCAGAATGTACCATGCCTTAACACAGGTGACTAGATCCTTAGAAAAGGATATATTAAAAAAGGCAATTGTTCTGCTGGTAAGGGTATACACCATGTCACTATAAATTGTCCACAAATAAAAATCATTCTCGCCTGTAATTCTTGTCTGCAATTTTAACTACATTAGCAAAGTAAGAATATAATCAAGAAAAGAATAAAACATGACAAATGCATTAGCTTTACTCAACAAAAGCTCCTTTAGTTTAAACAACGGAAGAATTTTTTCTACATAGGTTACACAGACCCACCAGCCCTAAAAAATCCAGGTCAGTATACAACTTGGGTTGTTAGTGTTGGTTGTTAGTGTTGTTAGTCTCCTTCGCTATTCTTCTCCAGTAATATTATATCTTACAAGCAGTGGTAGTGTTCTATGCTGTCATTGTCTCAGTTTTATAATTAGCTCGTGCTGTGTTTTTTACACTTGAAGAACGGCCTCTGAGCCCATAATTTCTTTCCTCATCCTAGTAAACTGTATTTTGAACCAATTGACCTGCAAGTACAAACAAACCAAACTTTTTAATGAAAGTAGAAACATGTTAAATAACTCCTCTACATTTTCTTCCTCCAGTCTCCTTCCTGATTCTACTGTGAAAATGTATAACATTACATTATGATGCAAATGAGTGCTTTCTTTCTTTATAACACTAAAGCACCTTGGAGAACAGAAGTTTCTGCATTTTAAAAATTATTATTTTGTGGCATTTTCAATATTATTTACTATTATTAAGTGGCTTTTCATTAGTTAAATTTCCTTAGCATCAGTTTTCAACATCATGCCAAGACCTTCTCACATCAGTGGCCAAGGTGATTCAAACCAAAACATCAGATTACTGAGTGGTGCATTAAAGCACATACAACTAATTAATTCCCAATTGGACATGAATTATATTCTAAAAGTATAACTTTTCCATCAGATCCATAAATAGTTATCAATTACAGCTAACTATAATAATGATACATTTCTAGTCCAAGTGATCTTGGACATGGTGGGAATACAGCACCAAATACAGCTTACTTAGAAATAAGCTTAGCAATCCTGAATAGGATTGCAGCTTGATGTACTAAGTTCAAACGCACACAAAACCCCCAACTAAACAAACAAAAAACCCAAGAAAGAATACTATCCTGAGACTGAATGGCCGTACAGACAAATTCTTTTGTTCTACCAAAGAAAGAAAAGTACTTGCCACCTTTTAATGAAATATTTCTGTCCATCAGTAGATACTGTAGTGGCCTTTTCGTGCTCCCACAGATATTAAAAGACCACTTAAGAACGCTTATGTCCGCTGCTCCTAAAGTCATTTTTTTTTCAAGCTGATATTACTCAAAGGTCTATGACTCTGCATCAATAACAGGATGACAACGTAAGTACTCAAAATCCATGGCAATGATTCATAAATTCACTTTCAGAGAGCCATGTCATAACATTTAAATTCAAGATGAATTGAAGCCTTAAAAATCTGAACACTAATTCTTCAGAAAGCAAAACAAAAGAATAATTCACAAATCTGTGCCTGTAGCACAGTATGCCATATAGTCTACTATATATGCAGTTTTGAAAAGTAATCAGAGTTGGCTTACTACTTCACCCGCTGAAATAAGAGGCGAAACACTTTTCAATTTCAATAAAAGCTGAATTACTCTGCTGCAGAGATCAGTTTAAAGAATTGTAATAAATCCAGCTCAGGAGATGCTTTCACAAAAGTAGTTATCAGACACTGGCACTATGCACATAGGGTAGCAAGCACTATCCCAAACCAAAGGGGAAGACTGAAAGACAATGCACCAAAGAGTCCTTCCTTCTTATTCTTTCACTGGAGACGCCTCACCTCTTCAACAGCTGCCAGGCAACACAGAAAGCAAAACATGAACCATAACCCGCTTCTTTGGGACTGTGCACTCCAGGACTGTGCCTTCCCTTATCCCTATCATGATGAGGGACAGCCAAGCCTTTCAACGTGTTCTCCACCACAGTTTCCTTGGCACAATTCCAGGAAAAAATTTACTTACTATCAAGTCTGAGTAATCACAAGGCCACCCAAAGGCTACCTACATTTAAGCTTTGTTCTTCCCTGCCAGCCTTTCCCTCTTTGCATGGCCATGGTATTTGGAGCATCACCTGCCAGTGGCACCATGATGAAACACTCAGAAGCCACTCCCTACCCTGACATCCCACTTCTGATGAGTCAGTCTGGGTGGAAAGGACTGTGATGGAGAGGGGAAGGGACAGGCACAAAAAGCTAGAGGGATGCTTCACCTCAGCCTCACTGACTCCTGAGGTTTTTGTGTATGACAGCTGTTTGTGAGAAGGACACACTCTAACACAGTAGTAAGCCATCAACATAACAACTCATTTTCTAAATAGAGCACAAATGCATAGGAAGTGCTGGTGTTACAGTTTTTGTAGTTATCTGGATTTAGTTCACAGACCAAAGTGGTCTGTGGGGATTTATGGTAATAAATTCTCCTTGGAAAAGAAAACCACACAGAGATTTAATCAGGAAATAATAACCAAGAACTTGAAATTAGTCTTGGAAAAACAGGTACATTAAGAATCCCAGTTGCAATAAAGGAAGACAATGTGCTTTCAAAACTGAAAATAAAAAATAAACTTTTCGCTCAATTTATAGAGAATCTCTTCCCCTCCATGTCTGCCAGCATCTCAGAACTCATGCACTATTGAGAATAATAACTATCTCACATTTGCATCCACTGTTTTGGTAATTTGTATCTATTTCTTGACAATTATATTCTTGGACGCAGGGCTTTACTCCAAACTGCAATACTCTGATAATATCACATTCTTCCAGGGCCCAGGTGGTCAACCAAGGAAAAACAGAAAAGGGTCACACAATCTCAAAGTTTCTAGTTCTCAAGGATTGTTATGCCCTCTTGATACAGCACAAACAAGCAAGGCAAAGGAGGATAGCTAAAGGATAGCTAAAGGAGGTCCTCCACAGCACTTGAGACAACCAGCCCCCAAACATGATTGAGTTTCTCAGAGTTAGTACAATGAAATCTACTAATTACTTATTACTTGCATCACTATAATTCCTAGGAAGATTAGTCACAGAAAGGAATGCCTTTGTGTGAGGGACTGTATAAACACAGAGGAGAGCACAATCACTGATACTGCTGCAACTGCCATCAAAAGGACAGCCGTTATCAGTGGACAGGATGATGTATATTCTAGTGTAGCTAGGACCGAACATTTTTACCATACTGCCAGAGAAACCTTCTCAAGTTTATTATGTTAATTAAGATCTCCTCAGATTCTTCTCTATTAGGACCTTAAGCATCAGAGCTGTGCTACTGCAAGTGGTTGCTGTAACAGAACAGCAGCTTTCCAGGAGGAACGTCATTCTCATTAGGGCTAGCTACAAACTTCAGACAAGCTGCTTGAAAAAACCCAATACAAATCTGGCAGCACTGACTACCAGAGTCTGAGGCACACTTTCTTACATGCTGTCAATCGCGACAGCATCCCTGCCCAGTAGCAAAAG
The DNA here is from genome assembly GCF_003945595.2 of Pipra filicauda. Lineage (NCBI taxonomy): Eukaryota > Metazoa > Chordata > Aves > Passeriformes > Pipridae > Pipra > Pipra filicauda. Next base: position 1,973,625 of record NW_024104487.1, on the reverse strand, counting down.
GCTCCTGCAAACCCTGATCCATGGCACCTTTTACTCACAATGCTACCCTGCTTATAATAACTTACACTTCACAATGCTTATAACTTCGGACTTTACAGGAGTGCAGCCACAGTTGCTAACACTGCAGTGTCGGCAATGATGAGACCTTCAGTGCATGCAGGACATGAGAAAACACCAAGGGTCTCCATGCGAGCTGGCGGCAATGCGAAGGCAGAGGCACGGAGGCACGGACACCTGCCCTGCTCCGGTGCCCTCGCTGTGACCGCCACTCGCGGGGCAGTGCGGGCGGGCGGCCACCACACGCTGCCCGGCCAACGGCCCGGGGGCACCTACCGCCACCCTTATCGCAACCACGGCTCACCCCACACACCTCGCAGCTAAAGCGTGAGCAGCTTCAACTGGGGCCAAAAGCGAACCAGAGAAGGAGAACACAGCTGAAAGCCATGACTTTCAAGTCTATTAAGTTTAAGAGGCCGGAGTTGCTAGCAACATACAGGCCAGCAGATGAACATAGCTGTCACCTCACCAAGCACTACACGTCTGGTTTCGTGCCAACGGGGCCACTGCCTGAATGACGGGAAGACCCGGGCGGGACACTCCTCGGCATCGGAGCCACGGACCTCGGTGGGGCAGCCCCGCATCACTCTGGCCGGCGCTCCCGGCCGACCTCGGCTTCCCGCCCGCACCGCTCCCGCCCCCCTTCACCGCTCCACTCCGCTCCCGCCGCCAGAGGGGCGGCCAGCGGGCAGGCTCTCCGCTCCATAACCTCCCTCCGTGGGTACCTATCTCCGGTTATTCACGAGCGGGATGACAAATCTCCGGGACGGGTGTCTGTCCCGTCCTCCCAGACAGCGCTGCGTCCTCATCTCGACGGCGGACCGGCCGGCGTGGTGAGTAACCGCGAAATGACTGCACCACAAGAGGGTTTGTTTTGCTTTCCCTTCTTCTCCGCCCTCCGCGCTCTGGCACGGAGGCCGTGAGCCGCCGACTCACCCTGTCCCCGCCCGGGCGGGCGGTGCGGGGCTCGGGGCAGCTCCGGCCAGCGGGGCAGCGGAGAGGCCGCGCCGCCCCGCACGCCCCCACCCGCGGGCAGCGGAGCCGCCGCTCGCCCCGGGCCACTCACCTCCCGGCGGCAGCGCAGCTCCCGCGCAGCCCGGGCGGCCGTGCCCGCGGCTGTCATGTGCCCGCCGGCCCCGCTTAACCCTTGGCGCGGCGCTGCCTCCGCCGCGCGGGGGGGCGGCGAGTCCCGCCACCAGCGCCCCCCTCCGTACCGCCTTGCACCGCGGGGACGAGGTGGTTTGCGGACGGGGCACGGCTTTCCAGAGGCGCGGGGGGCCTGGGGGTCGCGCAGGGGGGGCTTGACGAGTTGGCTCTGTAGGGGCTGGAAGATGCCTAGGGGGAAGCTGGGTGGGGCTGCAAAGGCGCTGGGGGGAATGGGGGTCCGAAGGGCGCCCAGAGGCCGGAGGTGTTTGGAGGACGCCGTAAGGGCGCTGAGGGGAATGTGTCTGTCTGTGTGCGTATGTGGGTCTCTGCGTGCGTGTCTGTGACGGGACTGGGGGAGCAGCGGGGCCGCACGGAGGATGGAGGGGGATGTTTAGGAGCTCTTTAGGGGCTGCAGCCTAGCTGGAAGGTGATCTGGGGGCTCCACACGGGCTTTAAAGCGACAGCGTGGGGGATTGCAGGGAAACTATGAGGGGACCTGAATGGGACCTCTGTAGAGCGTACGATAAAATGTAGGGCAGAGTAGCAGTACAGGGGAACAAGGGGAACAGGACCTCGGAAGTGGAAAGGGGATGAAGGGGCTCTATGCCTAGTGGCACTTCCCTGAGCACATCTTAGAAAACTGTGGTGTAAATGCAGATTTTCTCGATTATAGGGAGATTTGTATATACCAGAGGACTATCAAATGTGATAAAGCTGGAAAGAATATATTTGGGCAGATCTGCTGCTGCCATCCACTCACCCAGAAAGACACAGGAACATATTGGCCTCAGGCTGATGATGAGCCTCTTGCAGAAACAATTGTGGTCAAGAGGTACATACCACAAAGAGCACCCATTTCGCTGGAGAAGACTCCTACACACTCAGGGCATGGCCCAGCAGTTGAAACATACTGGTTGTTTCAGTTTGGGTCAGTTTTATTCCACTCCACTGTAACCGGGGAATTGAGAGTGTAAATGAGGTGACGATGAAGGTGAATAAAGCAGGTGAAAAGCCAGGCTAAGAGCAGCAAATTGCCCTATTCCTCTACCGGCATGACCATGCAGACTTCATGGCAGGGCACCCTGTCAGCAGGGAAGTCTCCAACCAAGGGAGCCTACTAGTATGCATGGGCACTCAAAGACTGCAAGAGTGTGGCAGGTTCAGGCCTTTCATGGCAAGCATGATCAGCCCAGCATTTAAAAAAGTTGTTAATCCCAGTTGTCCAAGAACGACAATGGCACTGTGGCTGTTCTCCAAGCTTCTTGCAAGGTGAAGGGGAGCCTGTATCCTTGCTGTGCTGCAACACCTGTTAGGAGGAGGGTTGAGGACTGGGCAGAGCGTCTTGGTATGCCCAGATCACTGTGCTCCTCAAGGCTAGCCTCGATCCTTAGCCGAATAAACTCTTCTGAGCTATAGCTCCTTTGCCATTCACTCGTATTACATCAAATAAATGTGATTGTGAAGTTCATAAGAAGCCGATATTGTATGTTCTTTACATACCCAGAAAACAGCAGAGATGTTGAGGCTTCAGGCTTTTTTGTAAGGTTACATTGCTTTCCAGTCTTTTTCTTTGTAAGTACGCTTAGGCAGTGAGTCACTTGTAAATAAATTTACTATGTATAGCACATTTAAAACAGAAGTAAGCACATTTAAAACAGAAGTCTTTGTAAGCTGTATCTCACTTAAAAATCATATTAAGAGAACTGACAACTGAAGTGATCTTTACCACAAGCACAGAATTTACTTGAGAGCCCAATGAAGTTTTTGTTTACAGTCTCTTTATTGGTATCATATGCCAGAATTTTCTATGCAATTATAATTTAATCAGAACTCATCACTAAAAAGTTCAAGGACTCTGCCTGGACTGACATGATAGACATAGTAATTGAAAATGAGTAATACAGTTTCAGGCAACAAAAAAGTGCATATATTGTCAAAGTGCTCTTTGTAATTCAAATCTACCAAATAAATTGTGAGTTTACTTTAAAGAAATTGCTTTCAATAAATACCAATGTTATCAGAAACCAAATCTTACAGCCATTAAAAAAATCTGTTTGCTTTATTTTGTCATTTTTACGTATGGGAAGTAAATTGCCTTTTCTAGTTTTTCAACTGAAAAAAGTGATGGATCCTAGCAATGTACCACCTTGGGAAACACATGATTTAAAACACACGGTAAAGGCAACCTTTACACACAGGGTAAGTTTTTGCTGTCATGGGTGCCTGCTGAGCAGTCTTGAGCAGGAAGCAAAGAGGACAATCATATTAACAAAGTTAACATTAGACACTGCAACTCATATCTAAAGATAATTCTTAATTTTTGATGTGCTGAAGAAGCAATTGAAGTTTATGCAAAATATGCCAGGATATGTATTAATATCAAAATATTAAAAGTATTGAAAATAAGTACATTCAAAGTTTTCTTGGTAGGTAACACCACTGCATGTCCGTATCTGTCATACACCGTTGCATGTTCATGCCCATACTCATGTCTCACACAAAACATCCTGATTCAAAAAAGGCTATGCCTTAGTCCTTTCAAAAAGCATGTATCTAATGGAAGTAGTGGACTAGGGAAACTTCAGTAAAGTTCACTGTGTCAGAATCCATGGCAACATCTGTGCACTTCTTCTGTCATATGTCCAAGCCCTGAGTGTAAAAATTTATTTTTGTAACCTCAGTCCCAGTTCAATTTTCTTAGTTCAGTAAAAACTTTTAGTTACCTCTCAAGGAAATGTATAGTTAAACCCTATATGAGGCTACAGGTAAGTTAAATTAAGCCTTCAGTTTACAAACTGTCAAACTCAGAAGCATTTTCCCACCTTTTTTTTTTTTTTTTAGAAAAAGATGTGCTCTTTTTCTTCTTTTTCTCTGTCCCAAAGTCTGTTGCAATAACACTATGTCCATCAGTTCTTGTGAAGTGTCTTCCTAGCCTAATTCTGGTTGTATTATGCCATTAGGTTTGTTGTCCTAAGGAGTGTTATTCCCAGGCATGCAGGAAAAGACACTTGCTCATATAAATATTCATCTCCTTTGTCCTAGAGAAAGACCATTTTTATGAGGGAGCCCTGACAGGAGATGGTCAGTGGCTAAAGCCGCCTGAAAAGGGCTCATTCAATGGGGAGAAAGAAATTACCTGAAGAGGAGACTATTTATTTTGTTTGCTGGTATTTTTGGAGGCTTTTTTGAGTAAGGGAATGTCATGGTTTAACCCCAGCCAGCAACCAAGCCCCAAACAGCCGCTCACTCGCTCCCCCACCAGCAGGATCGGGGGGTGGGGGTGGGGGGAGAATTGGAAGGGTAAAAGCTAGAGAACTTGTGGGTGAAGACACATACAGTTTAATAGAGAAAGCAAAAGCTGCCCATACAAGCAGAGCAAAACATGGAATTAATTCACAGCTTCCCATGGGCACACAAGTGTTCAGCCATCTCCAAATCTCCCCCTTCCTCCTTCTTCCCCCCAGCTTTTTATGCTGACCATGATGTCATTGGTCTGGAATATCCCTTCAGTCAGTTTGGGTCATCTGTCCCAGCTTTGTCTCCTCCCAACCTCCCATGCACCCGCAAATCCCTCACCAGTGTGGCAGTAGGGAAAGGCCTTGGCTCTGTGCAATCACTCCTCAGCAATAACAAAAACATCTCTGAATTATCATTTGTGTTCAACACAAATCCAAAACATAGCCTCATACTAGCCACTGTAAAGAAAATTAACAAGGAATGTGACAATCTGAGGATATAGCTGGTTTAACTTTCCTTCATCTCTTTCTTCTGTATACCAGTAACAGCAGAACTGAGTTTTTAGGAGACAAAACTAGGTAGAAAGACTGTAAGACAAATTATTTTTGTTGCATTTCTGTAGCAAAACTGAAAATATATTTTGACCCCAACACCTTGGAAACAGTGGCAGTCAATTTAACTGGAGGACATAGAATCTCAAGAGTACCTGGAATACACTGATACTTGGTTAGAGAACACTAAAAGAACTGGAAGGGATTGTCTCTAGATGCCTCAGACATACTGACTAGAATGGAACCCAAGTCTGAACATTCACTTCTCAGATGCAAACAGATATGCAGAAGCTTTTTCAAAATGTTTTTTTGTGGCAACTGATTAAAAAAAAAAAATTCTTGTTAACTGAGCATTTTGGTCTAATTCTTTAATTTTTCCTCAGATCTTCCATTTCATATCTGTTCTATTTTCCTAGTTACTGTGTAACTGAGAATAATATTTTTGGTAGTTAAGGTGATAAGACAAAAATGAAAGTAATCACTGGAATTCCATCTTGAATAACATAATGTATAACAGGTATCTTTTACTGACACCAATATATTTGAATATCATAGAATTGGATTTTCCTGGTTTAGCAGCAAAAGCAAGTCTTGCACCTCTCCCATCTCAGCTTAGACTGACTCCTTGGCAAGAAGGAGCTCTGCAAGGGTGTGATCCCATCATCCATGGCCCAGCATCTCAGGGCTGATACCTCTTTCTGTTTAGTAGAACAAATTGGGTATTATGGCATGAATTCTGGGGCCAGATCCTTTTTTTTTTCATCTTTCCAATGACAGGTCACAGGTTGCATTTACCTGCTCATCATATGAGATCGAGGAGGGCTGTCTGATATTATCATGTCACATCAGGGCCACAGAGCTTTGTTTTCTGTCTAATTCAATTTCCCATTTATATATCCAGATTTCAAGAACAATACTTTTGTAGTGCATTTTACTTGCTACACGGGAGATAAGACAATATATTTCTTGTCTTCGTTGCAATAAACTAACACTATGAAAACCATATTGCTAAGATCTCCAAAACTCCTAGTAGCATCTAGACATCCTTAAACAAATAGTTTCCTCTCCTTATAGCTCCAGCGATTCACCCTGCACTCTGAAGTGATGTATAAAGGCTGTTCCATTCACACTCTTTAACGTAACCTCTCAGGTGGAGAGAAAGCTGTCGGTGGAATAAATATGAAGAAAATATAGGCATTCTACTTACCTCCTCAAATAAATTGAGTTTTATTCTTCAGTATTCTTATACAAACAAAACAAGATTTATTCAATTAAAATGTAGACCAGTTTTATATGGTATGAACACAAATGCAGAACTGTTACAAAAAAAATGCAGTCACTTTCTATAACAGTACAATACCGTGTATCTGTAAGGTCAGAAACTAAAATTATTAGATGAAAATTATTGCAGGGAAGTTCTGTGTTCCTACAATACACCTGAAGAAACTGAAACTGAGACCGATGAGTAGAATAAGTTTTCCAACTCTCATAAAAATGTAATCAGTGAGAAGACAATATCAGCAATCCAGTTTAGCTAACGCAGTCAGATATTGATAGTTAATACGTAACTGACACTTTTTGCTAGTTACTTCATATCTAGCCTAGGGTTCATGCCACAACGTGTGAACATCACATATATCAACAAACAGGTGAAGAAAACAGGGGGACCATAGTTGCTCGGGAACCTCTGTCTTCATGCTTGAACAGAATTTGAAGTCAAATTGAGTTTGATATGAACCAAAGTATACTGAACCAAACATGTCTAATTTCCACGCAGAGACTATAAGAGATTTCAGGCTACCTTAATGTCCATTCCATTCCCAAGTGTCTACTGATGACTGACACTACTAGAAATAGCATTATAGCAAGGATGCTAACTGAGGGTGAAGCAAGAAGAAAAGAAGGAAATTTCCCACAGTCCACTTAGAAACCTTAGAAGAAAATGCTGTGATAAAGTGGAACTACTGTTTGTCCTACAGTAAGATCTTCTGATATTAATAATTATTTCTTTGTAGGCCCCAGCAATTTAAGATTGAACAACAGATAAGTGCAATGTTGAAACTCACTTTTCTTGTTTGGGAGAGTAAGCATTTTATTAATCACTTCTGTGGTATGCACATACCACTGCTATTTTTCTCCTACTCTTGTTTCTGTACTTACTCCCTTTAACACTTACTTTTAATGTCAAATTTTACTTCATACCCCGTAATAAATACCTACGTGTATGTAGTTAGCTTTCTTCACTATAGTACCTTAGGATTTCTACCCAAGAAACAAATTTAGTTCAGAAAATACTGGTGGAAAACACACTAAAAAGTAGGTCCTTGATAAGTCAGATATTGAACATTTCACCCTAAAACATAGCTATCTGCTATTGCTGTGGGAAGCCCATTACCTGGAAAGAGGCAATAATTCTCTCCATAAAGCCCAAGTAAAAGGTATGTTGACGTTGTACTTTGTAGTATGTACCCAGACTCCCTTCTTTTCATTGTTTTAGCATATTGCCACTATGGGAAGATGTGCAATTTAAAAATAACATGTAAGTAATGTGATGCTTCTCTTCTTTTGTTCAATTTTACATGCAATTCCTTCTCATGGAAGTCTTAACTTTTTCCCAGGTTCATGTATTTCACTGTCAGAATTTGTTTCTCATGTTTTCTGCTTCTGCACCATTGAATATGCTTCCTGAAACAGTATTTCTCTACTTGCAGTTAGACAAGACTCCTATAGCCTCTACTTAAGTTAAATCAAGTGTCATACGTGCTAAAGCTGTTCTTTTTTTTCCTGACAACTCTGACAACACAAAATATTGGATAGCCTGGAGATACATGAATTGTGGAAAAAGACCACCGAGAAACAGGAAAATTAAATACAATCTTTAAAAAACATTGTGCCATAATTTTCTTTCCTATTGGCATCCAAGAGCTTTGTCACCAGCTATTTCTTTCAAGAAGAGATACTGTATTTCTAGAGAGAATATTTGTACACACGTATGCACTCAAGAATCCAATCAAAAGTAATCATTAGACATATCAATGTCTAATGCAAGCCTATACCCATTAATGCAAGTCTACACCCATTAAAATAAAACAATATGGCCAGAATACTGCCAAAAATATGCCAGAAGCAACTGTCAGTACTTCTGAACATTTTTGTTGCATTGCTCATGTATTTTTTTTTCTGGAATTTTCACAGCATTGCATGTTACTACGACAGGGAAACATTTCCAGGACTTGAGAAAGTAATTGAATTGATTTGATTTCAATAGAAAAATTTAAAAATATTTAAAATTAAGCAAGTTTTAAATGTTTAGCAGAGTGCAGCCATGGGTTTTGGTACCTCACAAGGTAGAGATGCTAGAAAAGAAGGAAAATACAAAAGGAAATGCTGTCTGGCGATTTTTCAGAGCATATACCTTTGTGAACTGCTACAAAGCAAAACCTGACCTCTAAAGTAGATGTTTATTAACTTTCATTGCTGTGCCATGAATACATTCATAGGTGCTTCTTGGTTTGCTGTTACAGTGTCTGGGAGAGGGAGAACTACCGACTGCCTCTTCAGCCAGCCTCTCTGCTTTGCCAGTTGTTTTTGTACTGTTTTGAATTACTGCCTCCATAGAATATATTTGCCCAACCAGGACTGTCCTACAGGATCTGATAGTATTGTGAAAGAAAGATGATAAAAAAAGGCCACCCAACCATGGGAATGAGGCACTGGGTCTTATTTACTGAGAGCTTGGCATCACAGTTTTTTAATGAGGTTGTACTGGCGCTCCTCAAAACCTGTACCTTGAAAGACCACAACCACCTCAGGGCTTAACAGAATGAAATTTTATTCTCCTTTCTGCTCTGGATGAGGTTTTTGGATGTTGTCCAACTATTAAAGTTCAATAGTGAATCTTTTTTTAAATTGCAGGCTAAACAAATAAATCAGTAATATAAACTCCATGGAAAAAAAACCCAGCCACCTGTGTCTTTAATTGCCATGTTATAATCACAGTTCATAAGACCATTTCTGTTACAGGGCATAGTAAGATCATTAAGTGATTTCTTAGGTTCCTATGATTATTCAGCTCAAGACAGAGCGGGTATTATAGCTTCTCTCTGAGATTAGTCTGCTTCTTACTACATACCCTTTACTGTTTTGCCAAAAGAGGATGCTTATAGCTCAAATAACAGTCATAAAATCCATGGACTTATTTTTGCCTGATATTTAAGCATGGCTGACTCCCAAATCATCTTTCTTTACTATAAAGATCATAACAAGATTTTTGTCAAGAGTCTGCATTTCACTATACATTCAGGGCTTTTTACATACTTCAAAGCAAATAAAAAAAACCAACTGGTGTTTATAACCTACAAAAATAGAATCAGAGATGATTTTGGTTGGAGGGGACCTTTAAAGATCATGTCCTCCAAGGTCCTTGCCATGGGCAGGGACATCTTTCACTGGATCAGGATGTGAAACCTTACCTCAGACACTACCAATGATCGGGTATCCACAATTTCTCTGAGCAATCTGTTCCAGCGTCTCACCACCCACGTTGTAAAAGGTTTTATCCTTATACCCAAGCTAAGTCTGCCCTATTTCAGTTTAAAACCATGCCCTTTTGTCCTATCACTATAGGCCCTGGTAAAATGTCTCTCTCAATTTTTCTAAGAAGGCTCCTTTACGTATTGAAAAGCCCCAATGAGGTCTCCCTGGAGCCTTCTCTTCTCCAGGCTGAACATGCCCAACTCTCTCAGTCTGTCTAGACTGTAAATGCACAATGACATGTCATGTCCAATTTTTCACCCACCTCTATGCCCCAGCCTTTTCGGCATGGCTGCTCTCAATCCACTCACCCCCAGCCTGTATCCATGTCTGAGATTGCCCTGTCTCAGGTGCAGAATCTTGCACTTGGCCTTGTTGAGCTTCATGATGGTCACACAGGCCCATCTCTCAAGCCTGTTCAGGTCCCTCTGGATGGCATCCCTGCCCTCAAGTAGATAATTAAACAACTCAGTTCCTTAACACATTTTACTTTACGTTACAGAAAGCCTGGATTTCATCCCAGACTGAGGTCTGTGGCATCTTCAGAGGGCCAGAATAAAAAAGAAATCACATCCAGAAGGAAGCAGAAACAACCAAGGGGACAACTTCACATTTTTTGACTATTCTTGAGCAGACCTCTGAAACTTCGTGCCTCACATCCCCGCAAGGAAATCACAGTGCCATGGTTCAACTTGTCTATCTAGACTCTAGGCTCTTTGAGGCAGGACTATGTTTTACCACATCTAGACTTTGAGCAAGGTCACCCTGAGAGGTGGTGAAGTTCTAATCCCAGGACTGGGGACTATAAAATCTAAGCCCATGGGAAAACACTGTGCACACAGTCTCTCCAAGCACTGGCTGCAGAACTCCACTGCAGCCAAAGCTGGGACTTCATCAGTTCATGATTCAAGGTCTAAATCAAACACTGGGAGGTCCTAATTCAGCTGTGAGTCTGCTTGTGCTCCTTTAGTGTAAATTTAAAAAGGACTAATGTGGGATGTAGACAGAAGCATGAACTGAACTTTTTCCTAAAGCTTATTTCATTGGTTTGGAAACCCTGTTCCTAAAACTGTGTCAGGAGAAAAGAATCACCATCTCTTCTTTCACCCCTTGCACTCCAACACTGCAGATAAACACTTAAACAGTACTCCAAAAAATAAACCTGTTATTAAATATAATCACATTGCCATTAAGTGAAGCATCTGACAGAACTTTTCACTAAAATGCAATCTGAAGTTCAATCCAAATGTTGAAACTGGTTTTTCAAAGGTACTATTAGCATTTTTTCTAATTTAAAACACATTATTTCACCACTCTTTAGTATATACAAACAATAAAAAACTTTCACTAAAAATCACAGAAACAATGTCACAGACATCTGTGAAATTGCAGACCCGCTTAAGGTAGGAGAAAATCAGATATTCAACACTGCAAGTGTTATTCTAACTTGGAGTTCAGAGTCCATCTTTGAAAAACAGAATGAGCTGGAGTCCTAATTATTACTTTTTCCTGGCTCAGAGAAGTTAAGTCAGAACACAATGTTTGCTAATGTCTTGCTCTTAGTTATATTGAATCTGTCTGTGAAGGAGACGTGACGTTTTTATTTGTCACTGTGCAAACACGTACAACGTATAAATAAGCACTGTTTATAGACAGAGAGACTTAAGCCTGCATTCAGTGTTAGTGTGATGATATCACAAAACAGCATTGCAGTTGTCTCAGAAGTGGGTTTGCAGTGACCTCTGTAGGACAGATCTGAGACAGGGTCCATTCATGCTCCAGATTCATTTTGTGGGAAGTCATAATCATACTGGACACTGCTGCAGCTTCTCTAGCATTCTCCGTACTAAAATAAGAAACCACTGGCCTTCAGTCCATGGTATCTGGAGTGCCTGAAAGTTCTGCTATGGCAGTGTGGTAGAGACCTCCCCACTGGTCCCTGTAGCCTTTAAACATGTCAGTACCGTTTGTAAATATGATTAGGTTTCTGAAAGGTAATTTCTGTGAAACCACCTGCTTTACTAGTTTTCAAGGTTTACAGCATGCAGAGATCCCCTAGTAACCAGAATCTGGCTCATCTATTACAGAGAGATACAACTACAAACCACAGAACGTTTATTTCATTGTGGCTATTGGGATTATTTCTGTAATAACTGTGCTGCAAGACAGAGATTGTTTGTGCAGGATAAAAAATAGTTTGATCTCTGGCCTCTTGAACATTTTTAATGGAGCAACATTGTCTACCTGTTCCTTCAAGTAAAAGCAAAAGGTGAAAAACCAAAAGGTGAAAAAGTAAAAGGTGAAAACATCAAGTTATGGCTTCACAGACTTTCAATCCCAGTCCCAGTTTCTGAATCAAACAGACAAAATTATTTCCAACTGTGTTCTTAAGTAAAATCTCTGACTAGTTCAAGATTTGTTCTCCTCACTGATCCAGAAAAACTGCAGTAAATTATTACTTTTCATGACTACCCCTGACTGACTACAGCAGTACAGCCTTAGGACCAATCAGCAGCATGTGCAGGACAATTAAGGGATCAGGCCCAGCCAGCAGGGGTTTTTGAGAGGCAGGTCCTGCTTCACCAGTCTGATCATCTTCTATGACCAGATGACAACCTTAGTAGATGAGGGAAAGGCCATGGATGTTTCTACCTGGAAAGGCTTTAACACCATTTTCCACAGCATTCTCCTGGAGAAACTGGCTGCTCATGGCTTGGATGGCTGCACTGTTCACTGGGTAAAAAACTGGCTGTATAACCAGGCCCAGAGAGTGGTGGTGAATAGAAATACATTCCACTGCCCAGGTGGTGGGCAGACAGTCACCAGGGGTGTTCCCCAGGTCTCAGTAGTGGGGCCAGTTCTGTTTAATATTTCTATTCATGATCTGGACAAGGGGATTGAGGACACCCTCAGTCAGTTTATAGATAACACTAAGTTGTGCAGAAGTGTTCATCTTCTGGGGGTAGGAAGGCTCTGCAGAGGGATCTAGATGGGCTGGATCAATGGGTCAAGGCCAATGGTGTGAGGTTCAACAAGGCCAAGTGCCAGGTCCTGCCTGTAGGTTACAACAACCCCAGGCAGCGCTACAGGCTGGGGGCAGAGTGGCTGGAAAGCTGCCCAGCAGAAAAGGACCTGGCAGTGCTGGTTCACAGCAGTTGAACATAAGCCAGCAGTGTGTCCAGGTGGCCAAGAAGGCCAGTGGCATCCTGGCTTGTACCAGCAATAGTGTGGCCAGCAGGACTAGGGAAGAAGGGATCATCCCCCTGTATTTGGCGCTGGTGGGGACATACCTTGAATCCTGTGTTCAGTTTTGGGCTGCTCACTCCAAGAAGGCTCACTCTAAGAGCTGAAGGATCTGGAGTACAGGTCCTGTGAGGAGCAGGTGAGGGAGCTGTAGTTGTTTAGCCTGGAGGAAAGGAGGCTCAGTGGGGACCTTACCACTCTCTACACCTACCTGAGGCAGGTTGTGGCAAACTGTGGGTCAGCCTCTTCCCCCAGGAAGGGGAAGTGCCCTCAAGTTGTGCCAAGGGAGGTTCAGATTGGATATTAGGAAAACTTCACTGACAGAGTGGTTAAGCATTGGAACAGGCTGCCCAGGGAAGTGGTAGAGTCACCATCCCTGGAAGTGTTCAGAAACTGAGCAGACATGGCACTCCACACTATGGTTTAATAGGCATGGTGGTATTTAGTCAAAGCTTGGACTTGATGATCTTGGAGACCTTTTCCAACCTTAATGATTCTATGATCAGTATTGCAGTATTGCAGCAAAGAAGCCTGGCCGCACGCTTGGCTGCAGTGGCAAGGACAGAGACAGCAGATCCAGGGAGGTTATCCTTTCCATGTTATTCATTCCAAAAATGCCCTAGCCATGCCTTGATCATATTTATATAGTGTATCTGTAGTTGTTTCAAAACAGTGTTTTCACAGAAGGTGGTTCTCTGCTACTTCAAGCTACCTGTGAGACAGCAGTAAAGCCTTCTCTAAATGCTGATGACTTTTCTTCAGCATCATTCTGGACTTTCTCCAAAAGGTCTTGGTCTTAGGTCTTAGGTGTTAGGGACACCAGATAAGGATGTAGCACTCCAGGTGGGGCCTCGTGAGAGTGGAGTAGAGGGGCAGAATCATCTCCCTTGACCTGCTGGCCACCCTGTTTTTGATGCAGCCCAGTTGGCTTTCTAGACTGTGAGTGCATGCTCCAATTTTCCACCCACTTCTTTGCCAGAGACAGTCTTACACCTAATGGTCATTTTCCCAGCAGATCTGTATGGAAATCTTCGTAACTTGTCAAACATTTAATATAAAAAAAGTTTCTATAACTTACTTTTTGTTTTCAGCTGCTCTGACACTGGAAACATCTTGGGGTAAATCCAGAAGTTCTTCCCACATGGCACAGGTGATTGAGTTACTGGCATTTCTTTCCTTTGGTATGGCTCAGAGTGAGTCACTGCTATGGTATCTATTGGTGTAAGAGAAATCCTTAGATCTGAACATGGACACATGAACACATACTATTTATTTTTCTCAGTGTTATATTTTTTTAGAGATTCAGATGTCATGGGCAGCCAGCTCCAGATGACCCTGCTGGAGCAGGGGGTTAGACTAGATAACCTGATGAAGTCCCTTCTGTGATTCTGTGTTCCATAAGGCCTATCAGTCATACGTCTCACTAACAGAAATTACAAATAACTTCCTTTTTTTTTCAAATTTAGCTCTTATATAGTTACAAATTGCCTAATGCTCATGCTGAAAGTGTCTCTAGAGTAGTGAAGTACTAGTAGTAACCAGCGTAAAGCTTTTTAGCCAATTTGAAGTGCTATATGAGAGAGCAGAATTAGACCAGTTAGCGATCCTTATCAGAGTTTTTGCCATTGCTTTCAACAGGGTTAGTATTTTAGATAAGCATCTCTGAGACCTTATTTTGTAATTTACTTCTGCTATCAGACCTAGACCAGATCGTACAAAACATGAGTAGTTCAGACAGTTAGTTTCTACATATAGACTCTAATATATGAAATCCATGATTTTTCTTTTTTTTTTCCTTGTGATCATGTAAAAGCTTTTGTGCAAATGTGTATCAGTCTTTCTGGTATTCCCAGAGTCGGTGACGTGCTTGCTCATCATATTTTTTCCATATATCATAGTCCTCTTACTAAAAAGGCTATAGTATTTCAGCCTTGAATGCACCAATGCTTTCTTCAATGTTATAATGCTACTGGTACCAGGGAATACTGCTAATTCCCAGCAGTACTGATCACTTGCATTGGTTCCGCAGTGGGTGCTTTGGCTGTGACTTGCAAGGGGAATCTCCCATGTCCTCATTAAAATTCCAGCACCTAACCGAAATCCAAGACTACGTTTATGTTGCAGGCATTACAGTTCATGTATTGCTAAGCGTAATGCATATGTGGGACTCTTACAAACTCTTCTCAAAACCACATTGTTTGTCTTTGTATTAAGCAATTCACAGGGTCAGATTTCCTTGTCTGTTTCTGGGAGGGGTACCTTACTACCTGTTTTCATTCCTAGCCCTGCAGCATAGCTCTCTCATTCAACAAACCACAAAGAATGCCAGGGAAAATTGTCTAGAACAACATAAAAAGCTTAATCACATTTTCTGCAAGGGCTGGATAAAGCTGTCCATGTCACTGTGACCATGCTAGGCAGCTGCAAAGTTATTTCACTTGACAATCTGGCCTACTCACTCGCTTACTTACAGTGACACTTTCTTCCTTGTTGGTGATTTTGGTTTTAAAAGGCACAGATTTTTACAGGATTCACCAGCTGATTTGTTTGTACTGCACTAATGCTAATAGTTCTTGTTTAATAGTGGACTTTCACTGTAACTTTGGGGATGACAAAATATCCAAGTCATATTATTGTAGTCAGAACACAGACAAGAGAGGAGGGTTAGGAGTGTGACATTTGCAGTCCCCTTGATCCAAGAGTTACATATATACTTCTCCATCTATCCCACATCTTCATTAACCAGCCAATTTCAGCAAGAAGAATTTAGCTTTCCAGATGTGAATCATGAACCTTCTGGTAGAAACTAGTTAAAATTATAATTGGTTTGCCTTTTTTTTATTCCCTTCTGTGTCTAGAGCGAGATTTCTTTCGACACTTAACTTACTGGAGTTCAATTTTATTAAAATATGTAGTATCTTGTTAGTGTGAAGTTACACACTACACTTTTTATCAATAGCAGAATTCCATCACACAGCAATAAGCTCGTCTGTGAGATCAAGGACAGCAAAAGCAACAGATGCTATTTACTGTGACATAACTTACCACAAGATGTCACCAATGTCAAATATAAGAAAGCACAAAAGAGACTTCAGAGGCTTATTATTCAGGAAGTGTTTGCAAAGCTGATTTACAAAATTGTCGTTGTAAAATTTGTCCAGCTAATGCGAGAATTTTTATAATGCATACAAGTGATTGGTAACAAGTGATTGGTGGTACAACCATTTTTTTTCTTGGTTTAAACAAGGTTTTAGTTTGCAGTTATTGTTTGCATCTAAACCAGTTTCTTGGTTTTGTTTTTAATCTTTTAATACTTTTTTAAATATGGCTCCAAGATGAAATATCGAATATTGACGTAGCACTTCTTAGAGTAGCCAGTATTCTTTCTGAATGTTGTGTGCTTTTCCAGTGAATTCATTTCCTAGCATTGGCTATGTAGAAGATTCTAAGATCAATTAGGAGGATTTCCAAAGTAATTTCATAGTTGGAAAGACTTCCTTTTTTCTGTAATTTCTTCAGGGGTTTGGGGGGGGTGTTTTTTGATTGGTTTTTGGAGGTTTTTTAAGTGATCTATGCTGTGTTTGGAGACACTGCTTGACATCTTGCATTTTAAGTAGCTTTCGTCAGCAGAGTTTAATACATAATCCCTCTAATGTGCCAGTGTTTTACATCTACGTTGTGTTTGTAAAATGAAGAAGAAATAATGAAGACATAAGGTTGTGGTAACTTAAGATGTTAGCTCAAAATTGTACCCATTTGTTTCAACTATAGGGTTGTTAGTTATGAAGTGTCATCATCACAGTCATTTTAGTAACAGATTTATCTTTGTTCTCATACAGAAGTAGGGAAAATAGGGTAACTTGATCGTAGATGGATAGAAACTGGACCCTATCTGCAGAACTGATTCATCAAATGATTTGAAAGGGGGGGTTCCTATTCTACCAGCACCTTCAGTAGGCAAAACCAACAAAGTTGCCAGGAATGCAACCTCTACATTGACTCCAAACTCTTTTTTTTTCGTTCATACTTTAACTATATCCAGTCACATTCATCTCAATAAGCCTCAGTCTTTCCAAACCCCTCCCTCTGGAGTGTTTTAATTCTTATTGTTCTCCTTGGAAAGCACTTTGGAAAGCAACTTCTGAAAACTGTTCTCTAAAGGCCCTTGAACGCTGGAACTCAAATAGAGGTTCAGCCATACAGATTTTTGACACCACAAAGGGTGTCCCAGCCCTCTTAATTTGCATGGCATGCTGTTATAATCAGTTGTCTTCGTATGATTGTGTTGATCCTCAAATGTAATGGTTAAGACTTGAGATATTTGTCTGAATTTTAGACCCATGTGAAGCACTTAGAGAAGGTGATCAAAGGGCCAAAAGCCAGAGAAGCTTCACTGAAATTAAACATCTGAAAAAATCAGGAGCCTGCAGTACCAGCAATCTTCATATCTACCTGAAGATCCTGCAGTACACGACTGGCAAGAAGAGGTAATACAGATTATGGATGTGTGGAGTGTGAGCTTCAGCATGAGGGAGAGGCACTGGAGTGCCCATGAGGCCCTTCCAACTGTCCACTTTTGAAGCTCAGGGAGTTCTTGAGATGCTCACTGCACACAGATCCCACCTGGCTCCAGAGCTGGCACACTTCTGCTCTCCTTTCACCTTGCTTTCCTAATCTTCCTTTGAATGCAACAGTCAAGTTAATAATCAAGTTCAGGTGCACAGTTAATTGTCATCAGGCTATTTCACATTTTAGGCAAGGAAGTTGGTGGGCTATTGCCCCACAGCTCCACTGTCCTCTGTTGGCTGGGAAGTGGGACCACGTTGGTGCAAACATCATGCCCTATGTAAGTCTCTGTCTGAAATGGTTAGAAGAAAAGCATCTGCTCACCTGTCTGCAAGAGGACAGCTGTAAGCTAAGAATTATAGAGTGAGGGCTCAGTCATCCTCACAGTAAAAAAGTGTTTCCTCATGTTCAGAGGGAACCTCTTGTAATTCAGTGTGTGAAAGAAGCACAAGCAGGGAGGCAGGTTAGTGGTGCCAACTGCTCTTTGCAGCAATGCCAATGGACATCCAACAGCCATGTTGCTGTGGCTCCTTCTTTGCTTTCTGGGAAAAAGATATGTGACAGAGGGAGAAACAAGGTATTCACAGCTGTCCTGCAACTTGCAGCAACTCTAGAACCAGGAAACAGTCTCATACATTGGGTTGGCTGGTTGCTGCAGGCTTCACAAACAAAATGGGGTTGGTTGTGACACCAGGGCTACAACGAAGCAAAAATGCAGTGAATGAAAAGTACTTTCTGAGTGTGACACACTTTCTTCCTTCAATCTCTATCATGACACCGTGGCAGCACAAATATAAAAGTCTCTTCCTCTCTCCCTTTCCCAGTCAATTTCCCAAGCAGGGAGGAATCAGGGGGTTTGAGTCTGGTTGACTTCTGCTATTTTAATTGATAATGTACGTGTCTTTAAATGGGAGGGTAAAAGTCACCTGCAGCAATCCTGTCTACCTCATATCAGCATCCCATTTTGCTTCAAAGATGTGCTCTATAATAACTACTTGTGACAGGGAGTACAAATTCTCTAACTGATAGCACACTCTCTTCCAAAGGTGCCTCTTATGTGTAATTCTTGAAAAAACCCACAATATTTCTTCACCAGTTGCATGCTAAGTAAAGGAATTAAGGCACTTGTCTAATCATACTGCTTGCAGATGTCTGGCAATAGCATTTTAAAACTAGTCATTTGCAGATGTGAGTCCCTGCCTCAAATGGCTAAACCAGATTGTACCTCACCCAGAGACCTGCAGCAAATTGCAGAGGTTCAGTGTAAATATTTCCTGTCTTCCCAGATGTAATATTAGATTTCTTAGCAATAAAGGATGTGAAAAGTGTGATATGAAAGGGCCAAGAATCTCTTTTATACATGTACATTACAAACATTGTTTGTTTCAAGTGCTCCTGTTGTGATTCAGAGTATGTCAGGTTATACAGGGGAAACAGGAAGAGAGACCTATATTGTCAAAAGCAGATGAAAGGAAAACAAACAAACAAAATGACTGAGTAACATTGTCACCTTCCCTGTTGTCATGGTTTGAGATAGCCCCAAAATCCAATTCCCTAGCTCCATTCCCCCTCCCACATCTCAACCTAATGTGAGATGGGTTTTTCCAGACAAAACACACACACCAGACTCAAAGTGGGGAAAAGGGAATATATTACAATGACTGTACAAATAAATACCATATCACATTATATACACGATCACAACTATCTCTACCATGACATACAGTATTTACAATGGATCAGATCTCCTCTCCCCTCCAAATAAAAGTCCAGGAGGGAAAGAAGGACAGATCCCTTCCAGTCCTTAAGCAGCAGCATCTTCTGAGGCAGCAGTCTGTCTGTCTTCTCCACATGCAGCAGCTGATAGCTGGCTTTCTGCCAGCACTCACGAGGGAGGTATTCTAGCTCCCTGGGCCCCCTTGACGCAGGCAAAGGGGTCTTCCGTGGGCTTCGTAACCCCAGACAAGGTCGTATCACCACGTCATATCACGAAGACTCAGGGGGTCTTCGTGACGGTCTGGTATCTCCAGGAGACTCAGCTCCTCCTTGCAGGGCCTCTGTGCCCTGTCTCTCAGGCTGCCACCGTGGCAGCAGTGCGGGGGGGGAGCCAAGGTCACCCCCCCCTGCATTCCATCTGGCCGTCCCGGTCCAGCTCCGGGACGCTCTGAGCTTCTCAGCTCCTCTCTCTCTCTGGTGCTGCATGTCCAAAACTACTCTCCAAAATAGGAGTCCATGTCCCTCTTCTCCAAGAGGGGTCTCAAGGGAGTTTTGGGGGAGTGTGGTACAGTCTTACCCCCAGAACTCTGTCTCTTGGCTCTCCTTTCCTCGGCTCTCCTTCCAGGAGTCTCCTCTGCGGTGCTGCATGTTGCTTCTGCTGCTCCTCCAGTTCAGGTCTTATCTCTGGCTCTCTGCCACTGTTTCTCTGGTCAGCGTCGGCTGCTGCTCTGTGCCCATGGAGAAAACATCTCCTGGCATAACTACAGGCACCTAGCCCAGCTTTATGCTGTTCCAGGTCCCTGCAGCCCCCCAGCCAGGGGCTGGGAGCGGGCCAGAGGCCCCAAGGGGCTCAGAGCCCCTACCTCGTGGCTCTACAACATGGCCACCTCTCCTACAACAACCAAAACTACAACTCATCTCTTCCGGTCTGGTTGTGGTATGTTTACATTTCTGCAGGAGCGCCCATTGGGCAGAACTTCAAAACTTCCAGGGGTTTCCACCCCTTGGGGTCTACCACTTCTCTTAGCCTCTGGGGAAAAACAAAGTCCAAACCACTACACCTGTTCAGCAATGCAGTACTGTGTATACCTACCTGAACAGAAATGTAGGCTGGACTACCTAGTAGTAGTTCCTTCTGGGGACATTTCCTGAGACCACTGGACTGGTGATCCAGTACCAAGACTGGATTCATCTCTTCATGCACTTATTCTGGGTTAAGAGTACAAGAAGTGCTTGAAAAATATCTCAGTTATTCCTGCAGCAAACATTTTTTAGTCAGTGACCAGCTTTTCTTAATGAGGCTGTTTACACTTTCCATCTTCAGCTGTGTATTGTGGCAGGCAACTGTTGCACTACCTTGTGGGCAACACCCAGTCAGCCCCTGCAATTTACTATGTGCATAGTAATACAGTTTTCAAAACCTGCTGTCTCAGGAGAGCTTAAAATGTTGATTTCTTTATGAAGATCATTCTTCAGTTCTTTTTCTTTTGTGCACCATGAAAGGTGGTCATGTTCATAAAGGTCACCATCAACCTCACTGCAGTGAGTAAGAAATGCTGTGTTGCCTTCAGAGACAGCACAACACAGGGTTGGTGCTGCACCTTTGCAACAAACTCTGGGACTAGGCAAGTGGCTTTGAAGTCACACTTGCGGAACAAAATAATAGGAGTGAGCTCTAGGCAAGGTGCAAATAATCTCCACAAACTCTGAGGGTCCCAAGTGATAGTAGTACCTCTCAGTGTCTTATACCAAAGCTATTGCTCTGTCTTTCCATCAGCTGGGCAGGAAAGGCAGAGGAATGCTGCTGGGAGACAATAAGCTCTACAGTGCAGGCAGACCAGAATTAGGCATCTTATGTACCACCTACAGTCCACAAGTGAATTCCTAGGCCATGCCTGATCTTTCATCCCACTCCTTTCATTTCAGAAATTACACCTCACTTATTTCAGGTTCAATGAAGACTCTATTATATAGGGATTCCTTGAGGCAATGAAATTAAGATAGTGTACTAGTCTTTGAGATTGTATACCATTGAATGACAGTACAGCATTTTGTTATAATAATTTGAGAAAGCACATTTTTCTTATGGGCATCAAACTTTTATGAAATTTTACTTAAGAGACCAGTTGTACAACAAAACTTTTCAAAGAAACAAATGTCTGAACAAGAGCTGGCTTTTTTTCCCAGCCTTCAGGCACCATTTTGAAGTGGCATGACATTACACACACAGCTATAAAAAACAAAGTATGGTAGGTCATTGAGTCAAGCCTTCAAAAGTCAGGAAATAACTAAGTTCAGGCTGGTAGCACTGTCAGGCATTTCTGGAAAACAGAAAAGTTGAGACCAGGTGCTTTGTGGATGCCAGGCTGCTTGAATACAGCTTCTCACAGTAATGAGGAACTTTGCACTGAGCTGAACAGACTTGTCACCTGCTCTGACTGTCTTTCCTATCATACACTGCTCACATGTACAGTTAAATGTTAATGATTTTTTTTTATAATACATGAGAAAATATGGCAGTATTGTAATTTGGAGGGTTATATTTTGCAACATGGATTATGAATATTGTGAATTAAAAGTCCTGAGGTACAGAATACATGACAAAGGGCTTTGCTATTGCTCTGCTTTTGTGCTAATCAGCACAAAGATAAAGAATTTAGTTAACTGTCATGTTCCAGACAGTTTTGTACTACAATTAGTGATAAAGGCAGAACTTCAAATGTATTGACAGCGAATAGTTGAAAGCAGTGTTAGAGTGACACAGTGCAGCGTGTTGCTATTCTGTACGGTGTTAAGGGTTGGACTCCATGATCTTTGTCCCTTCCAATGCAGCATATTCTGTGATTCTGTTTTGTCTCTAAAGATGGTTTCCACATGTCTTTTTGTAGAGACATGCTGGACCAGTTCAGCAACAGAATGCTATAATATAGGAAACACAACAAAACCCTACATCAAAAGAGTTTTGAGGTATTAATCTTAAGCCTTCAGAAGTCAAGAAATGCCCTGATTTTAGTTACCTATATGGCCTGGTTCCCTTTGCTGTGGATGTCCACACTAACAAAAAGCACTCTATCTACACTGCGACTGAAAGCACAAAAATACCCAGCCTCTTTTCACCTGGCTCCAGCCTCCTTTCAAATCCCACACGCTCTTCCAAGAGTGTGGGTGTGGAAGTGGCCCAACGTGCCAAATATGTTATGCATTTTTCTGTTCACTGCGTGCAATGATCCACAATGAGCCACTTCAAGAAATAAGCAAACTTTGACAGTGTCACCTTTCTCTTATTTTTCCATTAGCTTTGTAGATATTCTGATAGTTGTCACTGTAATATATTAACAGTTACTCAGTGTTTAAAATCACAGTACACCATTGGCTTTGGGGCTCCATGTGAAAATAAATTTTAGTTTTTGCTGAATTTTGTGGACTATTTAATTGCATTCATTCACACTGAACAGCACACAAAACATCCTAGTGTTAAAAAGTCTCCAAACCCATGCATAGCTTTAGTTCAAAACATTGAAAAAATAATTAACCCACTAACCCTCATACTGTTTTCTGTTCCCAGAATTGACAGTCATACACGGGAAAGTCTTTCCAGTTCTCTTCAGCAATCATATCTCTTCCTATATTTGTATCTGGTTTGGAATTCAGTGCAGGAGGGGCAAAGTAGCCAAAGCTAACACTATATTGCAAATGTCATCTTCATACAAACCCTCATTCACAGCCATCTCAAGAGAACTGCAATACTATCTAATTTGGACTTTACAGTGCCAAACTGTAATGGAAGGCTACTTTGCAATGAAGATTGTGTCAGCAGGAAGTCTCACCAAAACTATATACAAGTGGAGTTTGCTTTCAAATAATAATACTGCTTGATTGTTGTCTGCTGCAGAAGAAATCAGGAAGAGCTAGGCAGGATTCCTCACATCCCTGTGCCTTCCAACTGCAGTGCATCTAGTATGGTGGTGGGATGGACCACAGGGCTGACAGGGAGCTCAGATGGTCATACAGTTCCTCTCTTCCTGTCCAAAGACAGGCTCAGGAATGCCTAAACCACAGATGCCTATCTTGAAATTCTTCATAATAGATTCAAAAATGAAGTGTTAGAAAGGAGTGATGGGCCAGCTGCCAGACCCTCACTGGTACTAATTTGGAAGCTTGCATGTTTCCTCACAACATGCAGCTAAAACTCACAGGGTATGGACTAAATGTTGACTGAGAGCCTACCCTCTGACAAGAACGGAGAGACCAGGGTGCACAACACTGCAAGGAGAGTGACACTGCACTTGGAATTAGTTCACAGCCCTACTGTGACTGAATGTATAGCTTTATCCAGTCTCATTCAGCATGTTACCATAACTTAAACAGCCAGCTGAGAAGAGCCAAGCACTTACTGAACCTTGCACAGTGTAGCACACTTTCTTATATGCTGTTCTGGCTTTTGGGCTTTTCATGGAATTTGTATCACAAATTCAGTGCTTACTCATCTTAGTGGATTCTAAATATAGAAAAAGGCTGCTAACTTGATTCCCAGTATCTGGTACTACTTTCTTTCCTGTTATATTCTCACAGTATTCATCTCGTACACGGCGCTTCATTTGTTTTGTTCCCTTATACAGTCCTATCACCATGCATTATTACTTAATCACCCACAGCCCTACAGCCCAGCTGTTTGTCAGCACAAACTCTCACTTAACAGCAAACCATTCCTCTGCTGTCATTGCATTGGGATGTTATGCTGTCATCTCTCTACTTAAGAATAAAACAGGTTTTCCTTCCTTCTCTTCACAGTTCTCCTGATGTTGCATCAAAAGTTATATTCTGCTCATGTCACACCAAGTTATCCAGTCTGTACTTACAAAAATCCCCACCTAAACAGCTTTGCATGAAACTAGTAATATTGTCTCCTGCCTCTCTGGCCTGCATTTCCCCCTTTGCAGAAGGGTGCAGTGCAGCAATCTTCCTGAAATAGGACTTAGAGGGTTAATGTCATGGACAAGCCTGGTGTGCCAGCTCTGCCTGGACAAAAGGGACAAAACCCAAAAAAGTTGATTCTGGTTCTGATTTTGCTACTGAGAAACCAGGTAATTATCAGAATGTGCTGTTATGGCCAAAACTAAATTAGGATTAAAAAACAAACAAACAAAAAAAACCCCAAAAACCCACCAAACACAAACAAACAAAAAAACCCCAAACTGAAACAACAACAACAAAAACTCACAGAAAGAAAGCAAGGAACCAACCAAACCAAAAGCAATACCAAAACCAAAAAAGATGACAAGTTAAAAAGAAGAGAAAAGAAGCGAGAGACTGGAAGGTAAAGCAACTACATGCTTCAGGGCAGGAGAGAACTCACAGCAATGGGAGGCAAACACTTGTTCATTTTGATGATACTTCTGGTACTGACCATTACTAGAGAGAGGATACAAGCCTAAATGGACCTCAGCTCTGACCCAGAATGGTAGTTCCTGTGTCTTAACACAACCACTGACAGATGAATGCAGGGAAGTATTCATTTTTACCTAAGGAATTAAAGTACACACAGCAAGATTACTCACTAAACCGTTACCAGGAGGTGATCACTATAATGGAGAATTTACAAGAACAAGAAGGCAAACAACATCAGCCCTAAAGAATATGTATGGCCTGCCACACTACCTGGTAACAAAATCTTGACGAGAGGACAGCTGCTGAGTAAAGAAGTAACCAATGTGTGCAAGCATCAAGCTTTTATACAGGGCAAGAGAGAAAAATAATTTGTACCTTTTGAGACACAAAAGCCATAGCTAAATAGTACATTAAAAGCTCATCAGGAAATCTGTGGAATCATTATACACATTAGATGTGTGTTCTTGCTTCAGGCACATCAATGGGAATTTTGCTACAAGATGAAACTTTTTAATGTTCTGCCATTTAATGGCTGAAAGAAAAATGTTCATTTAATTTACTCGTTCTCTATATGAAAAAAATCCTAAGCACAGCAGCCCGTATTCTCAGCTACATCAGAAAAAAAAACTCACATGGTACAGGTCCTAAGAGTAAAAGTAATTTCTGTGTTCAGCTAATAATAGACCACTCTGAACCAAGCCAGAGGTGGATGCAAATTTTGACAGAGGCCATCAAGCACAAAATTTCAGCAGAAAGCAGTAACTGGCCCTCCCATACTCTCCAAAAATCAGAATGGAGATTGGCATGTGATCTGCTAAATCTCTCTCTCCACAGATGATCTCTGTACATTAAGAGATCCTGCTTTAGTTGAGTTCAAGATCAGAATGTGCTTTGAAGGCAGAATAATTGGCCACAACAGACTTCTCTTCTGATGATGTTATAAATTCCGTTAAATAAACTGATAGTTAAATATCATATTTATAGTATTTGCATATGACTGCACTTGGCATTACTGGAGATTTTTTACCAACAAATTAGGCAGACATGCCAATAGTGATGACAGCTGTAACTAGAAAAGGGAAATGGACTAAATGATTTCTTAAGGTCTCTTCTATCACTAATATATCCTGTTCTGTGAACTTCTTGAAACCACTCCATTCTGTTCCCACTGGAGTTGTATTTTTCATGTCTTAGTGCTTGGATAATAACAAATACATTCTAGTATTAACTTAATTAGCTAAATTTGTTCCAAGTTACTCCAAGCACCCTGTGGTAAATGAACACACTTCTAGGCTTTGAGTGTGCAAGAAATTTGCCACATAAACAACTTGACCAATTTGCTACATCAGTATTTACTATTATTCAGTGAGCAGGAGCCAGAGGTTGTGGTTTCAGATGTATGCTTACAACCCTCAGGGCAATGGGATTACAGCAAAGAAAAGAACTTGATGCAGGGAATTATGTGCTTTTGAACTTTTACTGAATTTCTGTACACAGTAACAGGGATGATACCGTAAAACAAACCATTGTTCTGAACATTATGTTAAAAGATTTTGTTATAACAGGTTGGAGAGATGGGCAGACAAGAACTGTCTGAAATTCAACAAAGGCAAATTCAAGGTCCTGCATCTGGGGAAGAATAACCCCAGGCACCAGTACAGGCTGGGGGCTGACCTGCTGGAAAGCAGCTCTGCAGAGAAGGACCTGGGGTCCTGATGGACAGCAAGCTGTCCATGAGCCAGCAGTGTGTCCTTGTGGCCAAGAAGGCTGATGGTATTCTGGGATACATTAGGAAGAGCATTGACAGCAGGTTGAGGGAGGTGATCCTGTCTCTCTACTCAGCTCTGGTGAGGCCTCACCTGCAGTGCTGTGTCCAGTTCTGGGCTCCTCAGAGCAAGAGACATGGAGCTTCTGGAGCAGGTCCAGTGGAGGGCGACAAAGATGATTAAGAGACTGGAACATCTCTCTTACAAGGAAAGGCTGAGGGAGCTGGGCCTGCTCAGCTTCAAGAAGAAAAAACTGAGAGGAGATGTCATCAATGCCTGTAAGTATCTGAAGGAGGGCTGCCAAGGAGTCAGGCTTTTCTCAGTGGTACGAATCAATAAGGCAAGAGGCAGTGGGCAGAAAGTGATGCGCAGGAAGTTCTGTCTGAATATGAGGACACAATCCTGTACCATGTGCTCTAGGATGACCCTGCTTGAGGAGGGAGGTTGGACCAGATGACTCACTGTGGTCCCTTCCAGCCTCACCCATTTTGTTATTCTGTGATATATTATGGCACCCAAAACTGCACACAGGAGTTGAGGCAAGGCTGCACCAGTGCAGAGCAGGACAGTCACTTCCCTCAACCAGCTGGCGATGCTTTGCCTGATGCCCCCCAGGACATGGTCGGCTGTCCTGGCTGGCAGGGCGTTGCTGACTCATATTCAGCTTGGCAACCAGGACCCCCAGGCCCCTTTCTGTGGCACTCCTTTCCAGCATCTCATTCCCCAGTCTGTATGAACATATGGGGTTGCCCCATCCCAAGTGCAGAATCCAGCACTTGCCCTTGTTATACTTGATACAGTTGGTGACTGCCCAGCCCTGTAATTTGTCAAGATTTCTGCCTTCAAGGCAATCAACAGGTCCTCCCAATTTAATGTCATCAACAAACTTGTTTAGAATACCTTCCAGTCTTACATCCGAGTAATTTATGAAGATGCTGAAGAGCACAGGGCCTAAGATGGAGCCCTGTGGAACTCTGCTAGTGGCAGGTTGCCAGTCTGATGTTACTCCATTTACTGTAAGCCTTTGTGCCTGGCCCCTGAGCCAGTTGCTTACCCATTGCATGACAGGTTTATCCAGTTGTGTGTTGGACATTTTGTCCAGAAGGATACTGTAAAAGACAATATCAAAAGCTTTACTGAAATCTAAACAGGTTACATCAGCCGTCTTCCCTTTTTCTAATAGGTGGGTAACAACATTGTAAAAGGAAATTAATTTTTTAAGCAGGACTTTCCCCTCATGAGCCTGTGCTGACTGTGACCAATGTTTTTCAATAACTCCCAGAATAATCTTATCCCAGATTTTACCAAAACAAACATCCTTCCTCCTTGCTTCCTCTTCTCTATTTCAGGCAGCACTAAAGTACCTTGAACACTGAATCACTTGGTCTGCTACGTCGACAGCAAAGATTTTCTATCCTCAGACTGAGTATAATTGCAGAGGTTTTAAGTCTGGCCCCACAGCAAACAAGCACGCTGATGTTCGCTACATGATCTAAGCACAGGATGTATTTGCTCCTGCTGAGCATACCCATCTCAGGAGTTTAAACTTATTAAGGAGACATTTTTGCACACTCTTCTGCATTGGGGAAGGGTAAGTTTATTGTTATGTTGAAATTGTTTGATTATTTTGATCTGGAATTTAAAACCTCTGAAATAATTCACATTTAAATGAAGGTCTAAATATTCGCAATATAGTTTCTTCCCATATAGATGACCAACTTAACGTAATGAATTAGATATTAAAGATCTCTTGCTGGTCTTATATTCTCCAGGGGGAATTTTATTTAATGGAAACATCAAAAGAATCTTCATGGGATATCTGAACTGGTTTTCCTGGAAAGTTGACTAAAAAATACCTTATTTGTGATACACTAAAGAAGCAGTAAAGATGATGATGCATATATTGGCAGAAGAGAGGAGCAACCAGTGGAAAACTTTCTTTCCAAGACTTGTGGTTTCCATGCTGAAAATACTGGCACTCTGTCTATGCATTCAATTTCTTCTCAGAACACGTGAACCAGCAACAGGCAGGAGAATATATTTGTCACTCCTCAGTTGAGCGCAGATACTCTTTGCTTCTTTTTTTCCTTCTCCTGAAGCACAGAGACATTTAAAGTCCAGAGATTAGTAGTCCTCATTCAGCTGATTTGGTTACAGAAAGCCCAAGATGAAATACAGGAGGTGGCAGACAAAGAATAAGTACTCAGGTCTGGTTTACCACAGTAAAGGTAAGATTACTTAATTGTGCATTATGTACCCTTCCTGCTGTTTCCTCTTTGACATCCTCCCAAAGCAATCATATTTACAAATAAAAGATTGAGACCCCTTCCCACTTCGATGTTATCGTTTACCTGGATTGAGGGGATGAGAAAATCCAGCTAGGGCACCTCCCTCATCACATAATTAAATGACAGCCTTCAGACAAAGCAGCATACTGCAAAGTGATACATTCTCCTAAATGCTCCAGTGCAGAATAAGCCTGCCCACCCCTGCTGAGCCATTATAGATGGCAGGTAACAGCTAACACAGTTCTGCATTGACTTTTGGGGATCCACACAAAAGCAGCTGAGGGACACAGAAAGGACGCTTTAGACACTGTTGCTTCCACACAACACACCTACCTGTGGCTTAGAAACAAATAGACTGAAGTTTACCAAATACTGACCTTTTCTCCTGCTTTCCCATCCATGGAATTTTGGTCAGTGTCTGTAAATATAAGAAAAGTTTGCCTCAAATAAATGCCTCTATAGTTGAAAAGCAATAATAATTTATGTCATCCTGAGCCAAAGTCAGCCATGCACACCAGTATTTTCTTACGAGATTAAGAGTACTTGGCATAGAGAACTGAGCAGACTACTGCAATGCCAGGGAAAAAGGTGGATGTACGTCCTCTAACCTTAGAAAATACCTTAGTGAAGACCAGTACATCTGGCTCGAGCTTTATTTAAGCAGCTTTGTATTATTTGTATTATTTTCTGTCAAATCATCAGCTCCTCTAAATGGCTCTGACCTGCTACTCCTTGTGCTTAAAGCATTTTACAACTAAACTAGTAAGTTCATTCTTGCTACAAGCTTGTTCCATAAAATACATTTTTTTAAATGCCATAAAGACATTAAGATAAATAACAGTGGTCAAATTTAGCAAGTGCTAAATTGGCATGCATTTTTCCGTTCCAATGACATGTCTTTCAGCTTTCTAGTTTTATTTAATCACCCAAGCTGAAGCTGTACATACCAGCTGCCTATTAAGGACTGATAATTTCACCTAATCTTAGTGACAAAATTTTGTTGGAAGTGTTCTGTTATTTCTGAGAACACGACTAGAGAATACATTTCTTTGCTGAAGTTAAAAAATGCTAGCAACTCATCCATGAGGAACTTTAAAGACCCCCTTAAAGTGGGTAGAAAATTAGCATGTTGTGGGGAGAAGGGCATCAGAAGAGAGGGCAAATCACAAAAAAACAACTGTGACTGACTGTGTCAGTCTGTTTTCCAGTCCTGATAACTCACAGTAATGAGGCAAGAATTTCTCACATCCTCACATCTGCTGCTGAAGAGCTTAAGGAAGCTGTAGGCACAGCTATTAGACTGATACTCCAGCAGGGAAAGTAACCTTCCCCACTTCAGTCAGTCTCAATAGGTTCTTCTTCCACTCTGGGAGACAGGTAATGCTCTCTTCACACAGAAGGTGGACAACAAAAAGTACAGGAAATAAATACATCTGATAAAATTAAAGCTTTTCTTGATACACACCAGTTCTTCCATGATACTTTTTCTACTTTTTATGAATCCTAACTGCAAATTCAGAAAAAGCAAAAGGTGGCTGTTGGTTTGGAACAGCCCAGTGCTTGTAATGCATATATGAATGTTTAACTGAAAGTGCAGAGATAGTATCACATAATTCCCTGTGTCTCTTCAGGTCTGTTTATTTCTGCAAAATCAATGCTCTGATCCTGTGTAAGAAAATATCACATGTCATTGTAATTAAAAACTATGTAGAAATATAGATGTAAAAAAGAAAATAATCAAAGTCCAGTGGAAACTAATCCTGGAAGCTATTGGCATTTGAAGTTCAATTAAGCAACTCTAATTACTTGTTGAGTTTCATTAAATAGTCATAATTGTAAATTTCGGAAGTACAGTATTTGTTACATTTGAAGATACATATACAAACTGCTCTATTGTGGTAACTGAATCTGTAAAAACTGATTTTTCTTGATAGTGATAAGCATACACATTTCCTTCATTAGTCACCTTAAACACTTCAACAGCAATACAAACAGATCGTTCATCCCAGGTCCACCCTTGAAATCCACACACTTTGCAACACAGTGGTCTTTCAATTAATTGTCATTTCCTTGCCTTATGTACTCAGAGTCTGAATTAATCCCTGCATAAGACTATTGCACTACATCCTGTTTGTGAGGTATCCACACCATGAAACACAGCTGTTTAATGGTGTCCTACAAGATTTGGATTTGTGGATTTCTGTCTGCATCCTAACTACTTGCTAAACACTGCTTACAAATACAGTTTTGTTTCCATAGCACAGAAATTCCTTACTAGATCACATCACCCAGATAAATGATTAATTGTAAGTTACAGTTAATTGAGAGTTTATATGTTTTGATTCCTTCAGTTGCATCTGATTAGAAATATGTTTTGGTGCTATTTAACAACCAATTTATTATGTACAGAGCTGGTGAAGGGTCTAAAGCAAAAATCCTATGAGAAGCAGCTGGGGGAGCTGGGGTTGTTTGGCCTGAAGAAAGGAGGCTCATGAAGACCTTATTGCTGTCTACAGCTACCTGAAAGGAGGTTGGGTCCAGGTGGTGGTGTCAGCCTCTTCTCCCAGATAAAAGCGACAAGAGGAAATGGCCTCAAGTTGTGCCAGAGGAGACTTAGATTAGATATTAAAAAAATTTCTTCACCAAAAGTGCTGCCAGTCATTGGAACGGGCTGCCCAGGGAACTATTTGAGTCACCATACTTGGAGGTTTTTAAAATACCTGTAAATGTGGCACTTGGTGACACGGTTTAGTGGTGGACTAGGTTAATGGTTAGACTCAATGTTCTAAATGATTCTATGAATCATAAAATAGGAATAATTATTACTTGTTTTCAGTGTAAGGAAAGCAGTTAAGAGCACTACTAATTAAATTGCCAATAAACAGTTCCCTTTCCCCACAACAACCATTTGATGAGGTCAGAAAATGACACAGATTACAGTTCAATTATATTAATAGGAAGCATGAAGAAAACTGTCAAAAGCTCCATTACTAAGTGATTGTTCCGTTCTCTTTCCTTTCCCATCATCTTTACTCAATAACATAGTCCAGTTGCTTTAAAATCTGTCAGTTGTTATTTATTCTATGCCCAAAACAAAACAGAATACACACTGAATAAAAACAACTCTGTTTATCATAATCTACCTTTCATTATAGTCCTTTCACACTTGTTTTGAGAGTATGTGTTGAATTCTCTAGTAACAAATATCAAGTCTTAGATTTTTTCTTTCAAACATGTAAAACCAGTTAGTGAAAATGTACTCAGGAGCTTGTAATAACTTTTTTTCTTGTCTACTTGGATTTCAGCAAAGAGTCACTGATACAAAAATGTAGATGTTCAGTGTTTTGTCTAAGCCATGGGAGGGAATTTGTGAGTAGGCTGATAAAAGCAACAAAAACAAAATTCTTTTTACTTCTTTTTCAAGGCTGTGCAAGGCTGTGTTGGATGGACACACATAAAAAATAGCCTTCTTTTCAGGGAAACTGCCTAGAATTCCATCGAAGTTTGAAGAGCAGTGACTGCCTACCTGCTCACAACCCACACCTTACTCTTCACACACACATCATGTTATCTGGGCACACCTTCAGGATCACTCTCTCTGAACAGAGTTTCGGGGGAAAATATGATTCAGGGCAGCATAGGATAACTTGCACTTACTTGGAAAATAGCTGGCTTGGGCTGAACCTGATGTTTTCTCACTGTGTGGAGGAATCTAAGAAGGAAAACCTGAATGAAACAAAAAGCATTTTTTTTCTTTTCTTAGGTGCAGACCATGTTTTTCTACAAGGAATCTATTTCGGAAATCTGGGAAGATTCCCATACACTGAATATACTGATGCATGTTTCTTATGGATGGTATATAGGAGATTGTGCAATGAGCTCCGTTGAAATACATACAGACTACAGATACAGAAATGACTTTGCAGTTAATGTCAGCCTGATCGCCAGGGTCTTGTAATAAGCTTGACAGTTCATATATCTGACAACAGCAGCACAACTGACTCATCAGTCACAACAGTACTCCTTCTTATTTATTGTCCTCTCTCAAGTCTGGAGCACGTGCAAAGGACACCAGATATTCTACCAAAATCAGATGCATTTTCAAGTACTTCGTAACTGAACCCACAGATAATGCACAGTCAGATTCTCTCATTCTACAACATGGATCAAAAATAAATAAAAAGAGGGAAGAAAACATCATTCTGTGAAAATAAAGTTCTTTGTAATTCAGTTTCTCTGTAACGTTCCTATCAAATGTAAGGTACCCAATATCACGTTAAATAAATTTAAAATTGTTTATAATACAGAGGAATAGCAGAGATCCTTCTTGAGTCTCCCTGAATAAAGAATTGTACACTATAGGCACTGAAGACTTTCTAGACTTTTGAAACATTACGTCTTTTGCTGAGGCACAAAAAAAGATGAGAGTAATAGTAACAGCACAGCATAATCCAGCTTGCTGAAGTCAGAGACTTCAGAGAGTCCATAGCAAAATTAAAAGTAGGGCTGCCTTGTTTCAAAGACATTTGGAGGAAAATATCTCTTTTTAAAGATGAATGCCTCAGCAATTATTTCTTAGAACAGCATTAGTATTATGATTGCTTGTGTAAGCTCTCTTGCAGTGCAGCGAAGTGAAACGAGTGCCTGTTGGTACAAGGACACTTCTACTGAGCACAAAGAGAGAGTGTGACAGACAAATCCATCATGCTTAGCCTGCAGATCAAAGTGCACAAAGCAAAGCATGCTGGAAAACTACCACACATGCATATAAAACAACAAATTAAAGCACAAAGGACATGCGTGAGTGGATGAAATGAGGAAAACACAGCATTAAAGATGATCTTTACTGCTTTCAGGAAAGAATCAAGACACAGCGATCAGACTACCATTTTCAAAGTGCGAAGTGATGTGGGGCATCCAGCTGGAGATACTGAAGCTGAGTTTTCAAAGTGCTGAAGATGGACAAATCAAAGGCAGACACAGAATGACAAAAACCAAACTAATCTATCTATTTGTGCTGAGAGCACAAAACCTAAGCAATTTTGAACTATTTCCAGTCGAGTCCCTATTTGCCAACAACTGAATTTTTGAAGTCCCATGCAGCATTAAGGAGTATATTAAATTATATGGAGTAAGGTAAGCAATCAGAAGCAGTCACCTTATTTTAATATGACAGCTCCTAAAAAAAGGATGATACAAATCTTATTCTTGCATAAAAGCACTGGAATTATTTTACTAGTTATGATGATGATGTTTATTCAGCAAAATAAATTATACAAATGAAAGTATGCTAGGGAAATAACAAGCACTGAATTAGTGTAGAAAAACCCTAACTATTTAAGAGCTTTTCTTATTGCTACTGTAGTCCTCTGTTGTCTAGACTTAAATTTGAACAATAACAAAAAGGTGGCCTAATATGAATACAAATTATATTTTATTTCATATAATATCATAGAAGTTTCTCTAGCGTAATTCCAATAATCCCACTGACCACAATGAGATCAGTTCTGTGATAAAACAGAAAATGAGGTGAATAGGACTGGTCCCTAAGCACACATAAACAAAATCTAAGAAAAGAGAACAAGAGAAAATAGAACAAAGTGCGTATTAATATATATTAGTACGCCGCTTATAATAATAAATTATAACAATGCCAAATAATTGATATTACTGACTGGGCACAAATTCAGTAAGTCTGTCCTCTTATCAAGAAAACAACGAAGGACAAAGTAATTCCAGTTTCCCTGCAGTGAGGGAGTCAAGGGAAAATATTTTTCTGTCTTCTAGTCTTGTTTAAGCTTTGTATTAGTTTTCTCTTCTTTGGCAAATTTCCTATCAGCTTTTACTGATAAATTGTTAGGGATCACATAGCTTTACTGTAGTCTATTAGATGCATGAAAAGGGCAAATGTGAAAAAGACATTGAGATCTTGATATATGCAGGCCGGCTGAATCCACAGACTAGCAAAACAGAAGGGCTGACAACTTACAGGCACTATACCGATAGCTATACACAGCCACAACTCTGAAACTGATTTGTCAGTCTGCAGCAGACCTGTAATGTTCATAAAACATTTACAGATAAGGGTGCATGCAGATAGTCCACCTAAGAACTTCCTGCTAGCACTATTGCTATTACCCAGAGGGCATCTTCAAACAAAAAATTTGTATTCAATTACACACAACAGTTTCACAAGAAAAATAGTGACCTGGCATTTTCAGATTTTAGATCTGCTACACCGGCCCATCCAAAGCATTTCCTCATTAGCAGAAAATACTAAACTTCAAAGAAGAGAAAAGTCATGCTTTACATGTAAATGCCATGATGACCTGGCAAAGTTGAAGAAGGCTTTGCTTTTTCTAATTAGTTTATAAGGGAAATGGGCTACCCAGGAAGGTGGTGGAGTCACCATCCCTGGAGGTGTTTAGGGAAAGACTGTACATGGTGCTTAGTGCCATGGTCTAGTTAACATGATGATGTTCAGTCAAAGGTTGAACTCGATGATCTCAGAGGTCTTTTTCAACCTAATTGATTCTGTGATTTTATATTTCTCAGCACAAACACTCAGAACTCCCATGTTCTGAGATTTTGTGCCTTGTTCTATCTAGCTTGAATTCTTTGCTGTTTCCTGCAGCTTGGGAACACCTGTGCATTGGATCTGAAAAGCTAAGTGACCAACCCACCACTGCAAGTCATTTTACCAGACAAATATCTCCCCATATGTATGTCCTTACCTTCTTGTAAAGGTGACTCAACAAGCCAGTACAAAGGATTATCAGCCCCAAATTATCTACATACTCTTTCACCACAAAGTAAGAAAATTTTAGATGGCTATTTTCAACATACAGCCTCTACCAAAAAAACTTACATTATTCATTGTCTTGTCCTTGGGATTGTGTAACAGTACAGTCAACTACTATTGACCTTCACATTCACAAAATTTGAGACTAGGCAAATCAGTGCTACAACAGACTATCCCTGATACTAAATTTTCGTTTTCAATGCAGAATGTACTTTTATTTTCAAGAAAACATGTGGTTGCAATCCAAAATAACAGCATTTAGGATTAATCAGGATCTCTTTAGACTGCAAATGATGCAACTGGAATACCGCACAGGCACATTAGATGGAAAGGAGTTCCCCAATATCAGCAGACCTTGTGAGGATGATACAGCAGGATTCCTGTGATGCGACTCTTGCTTTGACAAAGAACATTTGACTCCTTCCTGTTGTTGATTGCATGGGAATATGAGACACTACTGTCATGTTCATATCTTTATGGGGTCTCCAGATCTAGAGAACCTGGAGAACTGGCAACACCTCTGTGAAAATTCTGAAGTGAACCTACAATTGAATCTATTAGCTTGAAATACAGTACTCTGCTACACACTTGGTCCCAGATCCTCTATGTTCTTCAGCAGGTGAAAAGAGGACAAAAGTAGGGGGATGTGCACATGCATACACACCCACACTGATCCATCTGAATTTATGTATAAATAAAGGAAAAAATGCAAAGAGCTTCTTCAATACTTTCAGCTGCTGCCTTCTGCAGGCTTTTGAGCTTGCTGAGCTGACACTGAGCAGCAGTGTAAGGGTCACTTTCACGCAGTACTTTTGCCAGCATGGGACAAAATAAGCTGCTCACTTGTTAGAATACTTTTGTATTTCAGTCAGTTGAAAACCTTACCATGCAAATTTTCTGTACTGCAGTTAAGTCCTGATGCATGGAGGGACTTTATGTCCTCTTGGATGACAAAGAGTTTCCACTGCTGTTTCTCAGAAGCGTTTTACCTCTCTAAAGGCTATTTTCAGAAAGATTTGTTTGTTCTCACAGGACATTTCTGTCAGAGCAGTTAAAATATGCTTAAATTACCATGCATAAACTTCATTATAAAGCTTGCTAAAAGCACAGTTTGAAGTCCTGCTTGCTGCTGGTGACTACAAATTTCTATCTGGCTGGAAAAGTCAGCTACTTCAAGTCCAGCAACATTTCCATGACAACATTGTACTAAAAAACCTCATTTTAACACGTCAAAAAAATTAAAAGGCGTTTCTTGTGTTTTTCATTCTATTTCTTACTATGCAGTTTACTGATCTCTACATAAAGGATTTCTAAGAAGCTAATTACCAGGTTGAGTAAAGCCCTGAGGCAAAGCCTGAAGTCTTCTCCTTTGGCTACTGTAACTAATAAACTACAAATCCTTATCTCCTCTACAGCACTGTTCCCTAACTAGTGTTAGATTCACCCTTGCTGAGAAGCAAGCATGATCATCCTCATTTCACAGACCTAAAA
This sequence comes from Pipra filicauda, assembly GCF_003945595.2. Classification (NCBI taxonomy): domain Eukaryota; kingdom Metazoa; phylum Chordata; class Aves; order Passeriformes; family Pipridae; genus Pipra; species Pipra filicauda. Next base: position 1,936,841 of record NW_024104487.1, on the reverse strand, counting down.
AACTGAAGCACTGAAAGGCATAAACATGACTAAAATAGTTAAAAGGTAGAAGACACTTAGAGTGTCAGTAATTGCCATGTGTCCTGTGAACTAGTATCAACAACATCCCTCATATGACGTAGTAAAACAATGACCATAGAACTGTACAAACTGCTTGCATAATCTGTAGTAAAATATAGTCTCTTGTAAATTAACAGCTGTATAAAAGATTTACTTATCACACTGAGCATTCACCTGGCTCCTCTGCACTGCATTGTTTTCATTTTCCCTCCTTTTTTCTAGCAGGCTATTTCTGCAACTAATGCACTGAGACAGGTGCTTGGCTGTCTAAGGGTTTCCTACAATCATGCAAATTTGGCCTATGACTTCCAGTGCAGCTTGAACCAAAGCCCAATGGCTAAACTTCAAGTCTCAAAATAATATTGCCTTCAAACCATATGCATTTTTCAAATATCATATATTTCCTTGCAGCTACAGCTACTGGCATTCATTTAATTGCAGTTCAGAGAGGGCTGTGATTTGTCAGCCATAGAGACATGGTAACACATGGTGGTCACCCTCTTCTTCCTGGGGTATAGAAGCCATCCTTTGATGGCTTTACTATCCCAGCCCTTGCAGAAATTCTTTCTCAGAAGTTTCAAAGCATGGAGAAAGGATGGGCAGAATGAAAGCTCTAAGGTTCAGGTTTATCTTGAGGTAAATCTGATGAGATACACCCATGTGTCCTGAGGGAACTGGCAGAGAAAGTGGCTAAGTCACTATTTGAGAAGTCCAGTGAAGATCTTACTGACAGGAAAAGGGGAACTATAACCCCCATTTTTAAAAAGTGAAATAAGGAAGATCTGGGGAACTACTGGCAAATCAGTCTCATCTTGGTGCCTAGCAAGGTCATGGAGCAGATCCTCCTGGAAACTATGCTGAGGCACATCAAGGACAGGAAGGTGATTGGTGACAGACAACATGGCTTCACTACGGGCAAATTGTGCCTGACAAATCCGGTGGCCTTCTATGAGAGTTGGTGGATGAGGGAAAAAAAACTGATGTCATTTGCACTTGGACTTGTGCAAAGCTTTTTGACAGTGTCCTGCCTGACAACCTTGTCTATAAACTGGAGAGACATGGATTTGGTGGAACACGCAGTGGGTAGGGAATTGGTTGGATGGTTGTACTCAAAAAGTTGTGATCAGCAGCTCAGTGTCCAAGTGGAGAACAGTGATGAGTGGCATTCCTCTGGGATTGGTATTGGAACTGGCGCTGTTTAACATCTCTGCCAGCAACGTGGACAGGGGGAGCAACCTCAGCAAGTTTGCTGATGCCACCAAGCCGTGTGGTGCAGTCAACACACTGAAGGGCATGAATACCATCCAGAGGGACCTGGACAGGCTGGAGAGGGAGACCTGTGTGAACCTCATGAAGTTCAACAAGGCCAGATACAAGGGCCTACATCTGGGTCAGGTCAATCCCAAACATGGATACAGGCTGAGTAATGAGTGGATGGAGAGCAGCCCTGAGGAGAAGGACTTCAGGATGCTGGTTGATAAGAAGCTTGATATGACCCAGCAATGTGCTCTTGCAGCCCAGAAAGCCTACCATGTCCTGGGCTGTAGCAGAAGGATGACCAGCAGGTCAAGGGAGGTGATTCTGCCCCTGTACTCTGCTCTGTGAGACCTCATCTTGAGTACTGCTTCCAGCTTTGGGATCCCCAACATAAGAAGGACATGGACGTCCCCTTTGTGGGGAGGGCCATAAAGATGATCAGAGAGCTGGAGAACCTCTCCTCCAATGAAGACAGGTTGAGAGTGCTGGGATTGTTCATCCTGGAAATGAAAAGGCTCCAGGGAGACCTTCTAGCAGCCTTCCAGTGCATAATGGGGATCTACAAGAAAGCCAGACGGGCTTACAAGGGCATGTTGTGATAGGACAAGGAGGAATGGTTGAAAGAAAGTAGATTTAGAATCATAGAATCAGAGAAGGATTTGGGTTGGAACAGACCTTAAAGTTCCAAACCTCCTGCCATGCACAGGGGTGCCTTCCACTAGACGAGGTTGCTCAGAGCTCCATGCAGCCTTGAACACTTCCAGGGATGGGGCATCCACAACTTCCCTGAGCAACCTGTTCAAATGCCTCACTGCTCTCACACTAAAGAATCCTAATATCTAACCTAAATCTACTCTCTTTTAGTTTGTATCCATTCCCCTTTTTCCTGTCACTGAATGCTCTTGGAAATACTCCCTCTCTTTCTTGTAGGCTTCCTTCAAGCACTGGAAGAAAGGTTAGTTATTGGATAGCATGAGATTTTTAAAAATTTTAAAAGATGAATTCTTTCGTTCAGACCATTTATAGTGCATTACCATTATATTTTTCTACTTTCTCTTCACATTCTTTTGGAGTAGAGTCTTAGTTTACAATTGTATGTTATTATTCTAATATGTTCAGGCAGCTAAAAAATATGAGGTTTAGACACAGAGCGCTAATGTACCAAATCTTGTGATAAAGCTCCTGGGGATGAATTGGGAATACGCTGATTGTTTAGCTCAGCCTAGAAAGGATGTCAAGGACACAGAACATTTCCAAGTTTTTGAAAATGCCAGAAGGTCAGAACATGTGCCTGTAACTCATTTTTGAGAGTTGTATAGCCAATAATTCTGAATGCCTTTCTCAACTTCACCCTTCAGACCTTTGGCTATCTAAGTTAACCTATTTCCTCAAACTTGCTGAATGTTCTTTAAAACAGTGTTCACCCACTCATCTATTTCAATGTGCTACCAAGAGATTTGAGTTCTAAAATAATTTTGTCATTTGCTATCATTATCTTCTTTCAAGAAAGTGTTCTGCTTCGTTATGCCTTCATTAAAATAAATCTCCGAGTGGCGTGTGGGTGAACAGAGCCCTTCAATTTCATATATATCATTTCTGAAGAGTGGTAAAGAACAACTATCTGCAAGAATCAATAATTTTATAATTACATACATATTAGCATGGCTACTTGTCACATAACGGGGCATTCTGCCTGGTTGCTGGAGCAGCAGAAGAATATTATCCTATAATTTTCCCTTTCTTCACCATCACCATATAGTAATACATATGCATTTTGTGCAACATAAAACAATGTTACTCCAACATGGCAAGACAATATCATCATCTTCATTTTGGGAACAAATTAACATTACACTAATAAAATGGTGTATTACATATACCTCTTAGTATATAAAATATAACCTTTTATTAACCTTTAGTATATTAAATATAACCTTTTATCTCTTATAATCTTTTTCAAGATTATAAGTGGTGATTGCCATTACAGTGAGGACGCAGCCTTTTCACATGGTACTGGAGGTCAGATGCCACTGCTACTGTGAAGTAAGCTTGCTCTGAAGTGGAATTACCTTGTAGATATTGGTGTGTCAAAGAGCAATAATAAATACCTTTCTTCTTTTGCAACAGCCAATATGAAGTCACATCAGCAAACAATAATGCCTGATCCAGAGCACAAAAACCTTGCAAATATGTTGTCAGGTCCAGTTCAAATTCCTCTCAGTCATTTGCCTTAAGCGGTGTCCATTTCTGAGTCAGCAGGTGGCAAGCTATTACAGAAATCAAAAGGTGAGCCACCACTCCAGATTGTAGATGTATTTATCTTCTCTATGAACATTTAAAAATTGGTTACTGAATACAAGTTTGCCCATGAAGAGATCATCCTTCAACACAAACCTCATCCTTGCTATGCTGATATTCTCTGACATTTTTAAATGCTTTGCAGAAACTCAGACTTTTTTAATCATCATGAAATATTAATTTATTTTTTATTACTACCAAAACTCCTTCTCACATGAGGCTAAAGAAGGGTGCTGTAGGAAATATATGCTGTTCATACTCATCCTTGACATTTTGTGTAATGTTGGTCTAGCTCTTTTCATGGACTCCCAATTAGTTGAATAATTAGGAAAAGGAAGAACTGTTTTTAAAATCATAACCACGGTATGCACCTGGATTTACACAACTGCTGGCTCATGATCACTTCACAGATATGCTGCCATACTTTCTTGGCAAATGAGAACTGCTGGACTTTGTAAAACTTTATCTGCCCATGATGACTTTCAGAGTTTGCCTTTCCTTCAGTCTTCAGTGAATAGCCCATAGCTATCAATTAAATTTGTGAAACACATTTTATGCCACCTTCTCACTCTGCTTACTTACCTTCTTGTAACATTAAATGTCTGCAACCAGAAAAAACATAGAAGTATTGTATGAAATGTGATCTAGAATGTTGTGTTCCAGATCCAAGGTTTTAAAAGTATAACAAGTGAGCCATTATCACAGAATTCTGTTTTTGTCATTACTCTTTTATGTTAGTTCAATACAGATGAGTTCTGATCTCAACAATGAAAAATGGCTAATAAAAACATTTAGTTGACATGGAACAAAACTGGGTTTTGGTAGAAAAAAAGCATATTCAGCATTAGGGGGCCATAAACTAGCAAATGCAAACACATCTTATGATCCCATTGACTCCAACAAGGTTAAAAATCCCATTGATCTGGCACAGGATTTCATTAATAAAAAAGCCAACCAACCAACCAGAACCACAAAACCCTCTCCTTGTTGATTTTAGGCCAAATCCAGACCATTTTACCTACAAGTAATATATTTTAACCCATAATTCAACTATTCTGAAAAAGCTCAGTTGAGGAGAACATGGAGAAGAATGACCAATTTGATAGGGTTTAGAGTGTCTTAGTAAAGACAGTAGAAAAAACATGCAAATAGATGATAAAGCACCTACTGGCAATCTTACTGAAGTTCTAAGTAGATGAGAAGGATCTCTCTAGAGCTACTAGAATAGAAATAAATATGCCTTTAAAAATATAAAAGTGGGATGGATTAATTAAATATACCAGTAAGGGTTCTGTTTCTAGAGCTAACCTACACTGGATTAAACAGCATCTCCAAGTAAAAAGACATTACTGCCATGAAGCAAGTATCCTGCCCCCAAAAATAAAAACCAGTACCCCATTAGATCTGCCCCTGAGGACATTGAGAGCATCTGTCAAAGAAGTCATGTTTTTTTATTTTACAAGTCAGTTCATCAAAGGAATTTTATTTTTTTTTTCTTATCTGGCTATATTGTACAGCATATATTAGATTTTGAGGTCAGATGTCAGGAAGCAGAGGTTCCATGTTATAGGAAAAATTCTGCCATTTTGGGTACTTAGTAACATTAATTTACACACATAAGACACAGCCGTGTGCATTTCCTTGTGCCTCCTTTGGCTCTTCACTGAACTTAGAAATACTACATTTTCTATTGGATTCTTTTCTCATTAAGATGAGAGACCTTAGACAGGAATTGATTACTTTGTGTTTTGAAATTTTGTATTTACTCCCTGGCTTTATGGTATTGAAAAATAGATGCAGAGTTCCCATCTCGTGGACTGGCCTCAAATAAAAAAAAAAAAAAAAGCACATTCAATTACTCTACCTGTATTTTAGGTAGATTATTAGCATCTGTTTTTTGAAATCTTTGCTAAATATTGTTATTTTATCAAAGCATTTTAAAAAATGCAATACCCACAATTTTGTCGGTTCCCTGTGATGCAATTTCTTATCTATGGTCACCATAAACTATGAGGAAAAGGCACTTCATTAGTTTTCTATGGATCAAATCCACTGTTCACCAAAGCTTACACAAATGATAATAATAGGGTGACCTAGGCAGAAAAAATCGAAAGTCTAGATAAGTTAAACTGAATTGCTTTTTTCTCTGAACTACAATCTCTGATGATCCTTTTTAAGGATTCTGAAGAGGCAAGCTTCCAACTGCTACCCTCTGCGCTACATGGTACTGTACGTGTTCTGGTAGGACTGCTCTGCCTCTCCCAGCACTGAAACACTGAAATGCCTCAAAATTGAGACATTGAAAATATTCCTAGCCTGTGAAGTTACTTGCTATGTTCTTAAGTAATTGACCTAAAATATTGTTAGAAGGGTTCTACAGATTGGAAATGAATGTTCAGGAAAAGGGATACATAAGTATTAGGTCACTACGTGGCAATAACTTGTCAAAAGAATAGTTACTTATGTATTTATGTATGATCCTAGGTCTACAACAAAGTAATCTGGATTATTTTAGCCTTCAGGGAAAAAAATACATGTCAATGCATGTCACTGTTTCCCAGGCAAGTGTTCAGATTTTCAGGGCTGATTCCTCTGTATGTTAACATTAACATTAAAAAAAATTAAACCCAAAAATCAAACCCATTTTGTCACGCATACAATCTTGACCATGATCTCCTCTGAGAACTCCGTAACAGTGATCAATATAGCTAAAGAATGTACTCTTATCATCTTTACAGATAAAGTGTATTGACATTTTTTCACACGTGCATTCTGTTAATTCCATAGTGACTCCAGGATCTCTCAAAATCAGAAAAAGATAAAAATGGTTTAAACAGAATTTAGATTTTTGTTTGCTCAGCAGCTGTGCTTGGTAGCTGTACAGGCAGCTAGTCTTCCAAAGTATTATGTCTTTTGATCTTTTTCCATAGCTGAGTTAATTTTTAAAATAACTTCAACATTTCAGGAATGATCCATGGGCTTGGACTACCTTTCTTTTCCATTTTATTTGGATAGTTTTATTACAGGGCTGGGGGTTTTTATATAGCTCTGCATACAGAAAGTGCCAGCTTGACTCCATATACAGGATCAAAGCCAATTTCTGTCATTCTATAACAGGAAGATGAAATTAAAAACAGCTTGCTCATCAGGATGCTTGAAACATCTTTATTTCACCTGTCTAATTTTTTTTAAACACTTCTTTAACTTTCCATGGATCCTGTGCTATCAACTTTTTTTTTCCCAAGGTCATGTCCATAGAATTACATTTGATGAAGTGAAAAAAAAAGGAAGAAAAACTATTAAGATAAAAAAGCCTAGAATTTTGGCATGCTTTTTTTCCTTAATATTTTTAGGGACTAAACACTAGCAGAAAAGAACAGGAACATTGTACTTTAATAGGAAACAAAAGGTATGTAGAGGTCTTCAATACTATTCAATATATATTGTCTTGCTGTTGGAGAATATGAAAATAAGATATGTCTCTAATCTTCACAAGTTGTACAGCATAATTATATTATGTTTTTTCTAAGGTTGCACAACTCCTTTAAGATATTGCAAGCTCCAGGAAGGCTTATATCAGCTACAATCACATTGCTTTATACCTGTAGGAGAGCATTTTTCTGTGCTGAGTGTGCTGCAGAGAATTCTAGCTCTCCCATGAAATCCTTAATGTGAAAAAAAGGATACTTAAAGTATTAAGAGAAACACCAAAATCATAGAAACTCCATAGAGTTTAATTTTAGCTTAATTTTATCTGGTCTTTAGGAACGACTGAATTGCAATTATATCCCCTACCTCACCAAAAGAGCTACCAAAAAAAAAAAATGGCAGGGGTACATGAGAAAGTGAATAGAAAGAAAATTAAATGAAGGCCTAAATTCTGAAGCTGTCATGCAACTGATTTTTTCCTACTGTCTAGAAAGGCACCACCTTGGTGCCTGCTGGGACAAATCAGACCTTTTGCTTACTGAAAGCAACATCTAAGACTCACAGTATATGTGGGAGAAAATAAAAAAAGATTAAAAATTACATCCAGTGGCAATGAGAACCAAAGTCAGAGCTCTTCTGCACAGAATACACCTGATCCTGCCCACCCTATAAGCCTTTTTCTTCTTATAGCTCTTCAGTGCCACTCATACTTTGCCACATTTCCATACCCAACTCTGAATGCAGTCATGGTCTTTCTTACCATTTCTTTGCATTAGTTACTTTTGTTTTGCTTTGCTCTGGCTTGTAACATGGTAGTATGCCAGCTTTCCTTTTAAGTGGTCTAGAACCTTTTATAATTTAATTACACTAATATAATACTTACTCATCTGCTTCCTTTCTACAACTAGGCTTCCTTGCATTTTTTCAATTCAATTTTCCTGATGGTGACAGATGTAGCCAAATTATTGCAGTTGTTCTACACATTTCAAAATGATGGACACTTTTTATGTGTCTTTATATAAATTTATGCAGCTGGATCCAGGTTTTAACACTTGGGATAGACGATGGCACTTGCTTCTCATCCAGGTGGATTTCAGCACTCTTTCCTGACTCAGCAAGATACATACTTGTCTCTTTACCCAAGCTGTCGCCCAGAACAACCAGATCCATGTGAAGAGCAGATGTGACAAGGTTTCAGTTACTCCAGATCTACTCCAGACCTTAGTTACCCAGCCACCATAGAAAGAAATCGGGCAAACCTCACTAGTGTATGTTTCGAAATGGATGGTGTCAACTGTAATTAAATAAGATAAATTAAACTTTCATTCTTCACAGTCCTTCATGTCATTCAGCAAGACAACCGCAGTTGTCCTTTTTACATTTATCGATTGATCTCTAGTCTTGAAAATCATAATCAAGGAGTTTATAAACATACTGAAAACCCTACCGTAAGCCCACAGGCAATCGAGTCCCAATATTAAGCACGCTTATGGGTGGCGAGGGAGAAGGAAACCACTTCAAGGAGTTGCACAGAGAAATAAACCGTTCGTCGCTCTTTTGGTAAATCTAGCAGGATAAAGCCCCGCGGGGAGATCCTACGGATATTGGCGTGGGCCGAGCCCCCCATTTTCGCAACGGGCGCCAGGGTGGGCTGGGCGGCAGGTGGGCAGGCCGGGCGAGGGGCGGGCGGGGCCGGGCTCTCCCTCCCGTTGCCAGGTGAAGCGCAACGTCTCCGCCTCCTCGCGGTAGGCGCGCAGCCCCGCGGAGCGCACGCAGGCGGCTCGGCTTGGTCGGCTAAGCTCGGTTCGGCTCGGCTCGGCCTGGCCCGGCTCCACACGGCTTCGCGGGGCGGCCAGCTCCCCAGTCCCACTGCCCCCCGCCATGGCGCAGAGTATCAAGAAGGGAATCTTCTGTCCGAGCTTCGTGAGGAGGAACTGGCTGCTGCTGAGCACGGTGGCCGCCGTGCTGGCGGGTGAGCGCGGGGGCCGGCAGGGAGCGCGGCGCCGCCGCCCCCCGCCCGGCCTTGCCGGCACGACACGGCCTCGGCCGGCCGCAGAGCGGAGCCTGCGGCGGGGCGAGGGGCGCTCGGCGGCCGCGGGGCCGGGCGGCGCGGGGCGATGCTAACGACGCACCCGAACGGCGGGCGAGGCGGGCCGGCCGCCCTTCCCCGGCACCGCCGCGGGGAGCGGCTCCGCAGCGTTGCGGTGTCGCCGCGGCCGCGCGGGAGCGGCGCTGGGCGCGGGGGACGCGGCGCCCGTACCCGAGAGCGGCCGGGTCGGCAGCGGGGCCCGGGGCCCTCCTGGCCGGGCGGCTCCTGTCCCGCCGGCCCGTGTGGCAAAGGTCGGTGATCGGCGGCGTGAACCCGCGCCGTGGAGGACGAGCGCGGGGGCTGTGAGCCCTCGGTGCTGCGGGTCTCCAGGGCGGGCTATTCCCCGGGCGGCGTCCGCAGCCCCCGAGGGGACCGCGGCGCCTTCCTTCCGTGAGTCTGCGGGGGCAGCCCCGCCGAGCGAGGCTGCACGGCCGGAGAGCATTGGTGGTGGCTTTGGAGAGCTTCTGATGGCCCAAGCGAGCTTTGCAAGTGGAAGAGCTTGCTGTGCCACCCATCTTTCAGGGGAGTTTTGGGGGACTGAGGAGTTCGGCAGTGCCACCCATTTTTCAGAGGAGCTTTCAGGGTAAAAAGTTTCTCAATGCCAGCTTTCAGAGGGATTTTCAGGGGCTCCATTGTAAAGATAGGAAGATTTCTCCCCTGCATGTCAACAAGTTTCTGAAGGGGAAATTAGTTGAACGCCATCTTACTAAGGATAGGTGGGCAGAGAGGGCAAAGAAAATGCATCAAAGGACTTGGACAAAGAGTCTTTTCCATAGGACATAATTTTGGCCCTAGTCACACACATTTTATTCATTTTTTTGCTGGTGATTATTTGGAGAGCTTCCTTCACATTATTGCTGCTGTAGAGAAGTGCTGCTTTAAATACTTCATTAACTTACTGTCTGATGGTTCTCTTTCAGATGACTGTTCTGCAAATTTGCATTTTGGCTGGAACATACCTATTTCAGTGCAAAGTTGTTCAGAAGAGAATTATTATTTTGGAATTCTACCCAGCTATTTATAAGCTGTGATCAAAGCTATGCTTACGTATACACGTGCAATTTTTTTGATATATTCAGTATTTGAAAGATATCCATTCTTTTTCACCTCTTTCATGAGTGGAAAGGTTCTTGTGAGTTCTGTATACCAAGTGCTAAGGGCTTGCTTTGAAAATGTGACCATACAACTGGAGGAGTATCTATATGCTCCTGTGTTTGTGTGTGTACAATTGCGTTTTCGCATACTTCTGTCGGGTGCCCTTCTATGAGCTGACATACTTCCTTCCCAGTTACAGAAGTGGTTAAGAAAAATTCCCCTTGCATTATCTTCAGTGATTGTAGTTTGAACTGAAGTGTGTGATATGATTCTCTAGGTGGATCATTCTGAAATTAAATTTCTCTGGGAGCCACAAAGTCTGGCAGTACGGGAACTGTGGGGACAATAATGACCCCAATCCTCCTAATACACAGTGGGAATTCATAGTGAGAGAGTGGCAAGCACACAGATGCCTCCTGTGTCCTTGGGCTTCTGGTACACTGTAATTAACAGTCCAGAACTCAGGGGAGCTCTCGAATATCAGCAAAGAGAGTCTTCTTAAGAATTCCATGAGCTTTGAACCAAATTACATTTTGCATGTAGCTAGCTATCTGCTGCATTTTCAGTATTTCTTTGAGGTGAAGTAAGGTACGCAAGAACAGTGAAACCCTTGTAAAGATGGAGTTGAATCATATGTTCTGGTTTTACTACAACTTGAGGAAAGTTTGTAGTATACCTAGAGTCCACAAACCCTTCATAATTAAATTTGCATATTCATTTTTATATACTCTGGGAAATTGTACTGAGGGTTATTAATCTAGTTAGTTTGGAGGAACAATCTACCATTTATGAGCAGAAGAGTAGCACATGATTTTGAAAGAAGTACATACCTTTAGGTTTTTCAGAAAAGTATGATGAATGAAGAATGGAAATAACAAATGCAGCAAGCTGTGAAAATATGCTATGTAAGCTGTCCAGCTGTGCTAGAAAAGTATCTGATATTCCTACACTGTCATAAGGAATCATGATTTTTGCTCATCATTATCAAGCCACGTTCAACATCCAATTGAAATATGCATATCTTTGCTAGTACTCTTACTAAGCTTAAAAGTTTTCCCAATTACTTCTTGTGTGCATCTCTGACAAGAGACAGAAACAGGAGAAAAACCCTCCTTCAAGAGTAATGATTCTGTGTTATCTTTTAAGCTTTCAACTCTTTGCCTGTGGTTTACGTTCTCAAAAACATTGGAATTTCTTTTATAGCTGTGGGGGGGGAGGGGATAATTTAAAATTTATACACAAGGCATCTTGAGTGTCACATTTTTTTGTGAAAACACCTGAATGCATTTTTCAAAGAAAACAAAACTCAAGGCTGAAGAGGTTATTTTCCTTACCTTAGCATTCTGTTTCAGACTACCAAACTGATGTGGAGAGATCTGTGACTATGAGCGTAGCAGCCTCATGCAGATACCTGCAAAAGGAGACATATCTTGCATCTTTTTACTCTACTGGCCTTACTAAGCCCAAAGCAGCTGAGCTGACTAAAGCAGTTTAAAAGTCAACCTACCTCAAGTGCTTCTTCAGCCTTTCATATGGAAAGTTACATTGCTTCCAATTTCTACAATCAAGTCAAAATAAACGAGAAATATCCCTGAAATTTACTCACTCTGAAACCCATGTCCAAAGGGCAATTGGATACGGAGAGTTTAAGTCACACTTCACTGGATTCTCATGGAGCATCTATTTTTTGTCATTGCCTTGTCTCCAAGAGGTCACTGCTGCAATACAGCCAAACCAGTCATGAAAGTAAAAGGCTGATTATATATGAATACTTGCTCATTCATTAGTCTGTGTGTCATCGCCTAATAGCTTGTAGTGCTGGGCAATTCTTCAGCAGAACAGCTTTTTTCTTACAGTGGAAACTAAAGGGTAGGTGATTTGCCTACGTATGATCTGAGGCATTGAGTTGCAGTAGCACACTGTCCTAGAGCAGAGATCTTTTGATGTTCTGAGAAATACACAAAAAGGTTGCAGTTCCTTTTTAATACCTATTTTGAAAATTATTAGACCATTATCTTTTTTTGTAGCAGTTCTGTGGTGGGGGAACACGATTCTGAGGTATTCAGTTTGCCTAAATTTACAAGTCACCTCCCCCCTCCTTCCTCTCCCCCAGTAGACTGTCTGAAGTGGGCTTTCTTCAACAGTACACGTGCACTGAAATTCTTCAGGTAGTCACGAGGAAGATGCGAGAAATGCAATATTTAGGTAGATACAGCCACCAGTCACAGGAGACTGTGAATTGCAGGCGTCCTTCCTTCAGCCTGGCATAGATCGTGTTCGTCGGAGGTATTTCAGTGCGAGGCAGTGATGACCACTTGTCATTAGCTTCCTCCTCCATTCTGTTCTTCACTTATGGGCGTGTTGCTCATGCTGTTCACCTCAGAAAGGGACCCTGGGTGCCATGGCCATGCAGGCGGGAGCCGCGCGGGGCGGCGCAGGGGCGGCGGGAGCTGTCCGAGGTGGCTCAGGGGCGGCCCGCGGACCGGGCAAACGGAGAACTGGCCAAACGCGGGGCTGCAGCCAGCGGGGCTGTGAGGCAGGAGTGAAGTGACTGAGAAAGGGTGGAGGTCAGGTGTTCAGGCTGGAGCATGCCTGAATACTAGACTTTTCCACTTCTGAAATGAAGTTTATTCAGTTTCTGCAGCATCGGACCCTTTGCTTATGTAGTTCCCATGTTGAAAGATTGAGGCTGGCATCAGACCTCCTTTTCTCCCCGCATTTGAGAGTAGGATTAAAATATGCATTGTTCCTGTTGTAACACCAGCATTGAAGAAACTTTGAGTATTGTGACTATAGTCACATTGTGACTATAGTATTTTGCCAGGATTTGATGAGTGCAGCAGCCATTGGATCTTCTGGTTTGTGCTTTATGATACCATTATAGCAGTTCATATGCCAAAAAATTATTCTCTTTAATGTTAATGAAAGTTATTATTTTATATTGTAATATTGAGTAGTAATATCTCCCTATAGGAATTTTTTTTTTGTTCCCATGTAAGTCAGGTGTATTCACACCTGCTAAATGAAATGCTCCCTCTGTAATCAGACACAAGGAGATCTGACAGCTGCTTTTAAAAGCAGTAGTTCCCGCATTACCTGGAAGCCCATCAGTGCATTCTTACAAGAATGAATGTCTCACAGGGTGAAGACAACAACAGAACAATTAGTAACTTATTACTGTGTTGATGGCCTTTCACCATACAAAAAGCCACTCTGAATCCAGGGAGCTCACCGTTCTCCTGTGTTTCTTTTGTAAATGTAGCCTGCAGCCCCTAAACCCCACAAACCTATAAAGTCTTTCTGTTTCTCATGGTGAGTTGCTTCTGTCTCTGGCAAATGTAATTTAAAAATCAAAAGCCCATTCTGGATATGAAGTAAGGTTTCACTGTTTTTCATTTCCACCTCCTTCTACCTTTACCAAGAAGTGGCCTGTTAGCTTAGTTTAGGCTGTCTTCAGTACCATTTCTCGTTTCTTGCACAGTACAGTGGGAAGGTTACGAACAATGAAACAGATCGATCATCTCTTACTCTAGAAAATACACTAGCAAAAACATCAGGAAATAAATTCAGGGGGATATAATAAAGCAAGAGAATTATTACTTCACGAGTTTATCACAAGTATAGTTGTAAAGCAAGCATCTGATTCCTTTCTTAAATTCTGAAGCATAACATTGTACTGATTTAGAATTTATAACAAATGAAGTCCAGACATCTTGAATCAATTGTGGTAGCATGGAAATTTGACAGAGGATTCTGGTTTCTTCTTGGTGTGCCTTAGAACAGAATAGATGACACATGACTTTCTATGCCTCTCTAGACAGTTGTGGTGCCTACCTCTCTGCACTTCTCTGCTGCACTTGCACACAGTTTGATATAGAATGGGATGTGTTCAGAAATGTGTGAAACCCAGCAATTCTGAGAAAATGTCTGAATTTAATTTCAAAGACAGAAAGTATAAGTGCAGAAGGGCTAACAGTGTCATCTGAGAGCTTCACATACTACTGAGGATCAAAAACGCTCTGAGCCAGAAAGTCATGCAGTGAAAGAATCCAAAGGAAGTTAAGCATGATGCCTCATTTGCTCTTGAGCTGTTTTGAAGCAAAGAAACCCCATCTTTTATTTGTTCTTCTGTCATGCAAAGTGTTTTCCTGTTTTATTATTTGTTTTAACATAAACCTTCAATTTCACTTTATGAGAGTGAAGTGACACTATCACTAGAGCTGAACTTTTAAATGAAAGAAACTTTGGAAAGGGTGAGCCTAAGGCCAACTTACACTCTAGAAGGCCCTAAAACTACCAAAGTCAATGCATTATTTTTTTCCATTTGAAACAATAACACCAATACTAATACCAGAAAAATATTATTGTGTCCAATTTACCAATATTATTTAAGGGAAAATATGACAATCACAAAAATATTTTTTTTCTTTTCTGTTTACGTCTTAGAAACAAAGCATAAAGACACTTTCATCATATATACCCCAGCAAATAGAAAATGTTCAGGTTGAGACTACTCACAAACAATGCTTGTGTTGTTTGCAAATTTTTGATTATTTTTTGTTTCCACAAAAGCCTCATAGGATTGGAGCAAGGCATTTGTACTTACAGTCCCACAACATTATCTCGTTCTGTGAGATCACATCTGTATCATGTATTATGCTGAAGATAAGGGCTGTACTGGAGGGAGTGCTCCAAATTTTGTGGTCCTTTCATGCTTTTGGAATGGGAAACAACCTGGCCTTGCTTAATCTGAGCTAATTTTCTAGGTCGTGTATCTGATTTCTCAAAGCTTTGATGTCTTTATTAGTCTCAGAATAATGATGTTTCTGCATGTTACTATCTGTCTATCTTTAGTGTCCACTAAATTGCCTTTCCAGCTGCTTATCTGAGTCCCAATCATTCCATTGCCCTTCC
The DNA here is from genome assembly GCF_003945595.2 of Pipra filicauda. Taxonomy (NCBI): domain Eukaryota; kingdom Metazoa; phylum Chordata; class Aves; order Passeriformes; family Pipridae; genus Pipra; species Pipra filicauda. The sequence continues at coordinate 1,921,699 of NW_024104487.1, read as the reverse complement.
AGCAGTGGGATAGCTAGAACAGTATGTCCTGTTTACTGTCCTTTTCTCTCATCAAAGAAGCTGTTACAAGGGTCAGAATCTGACAGATATTTAATTATTAGCGTTTTGCCTTTTTTATATCATTGACAGCCCATTAGTTTCTTTTGTGTTCCGGGGGTCTTAAATGAAGATGTGTTTTTCCTGATCTGCTCTATTGAACTAATATCTCTTGGGCTATCCAGGATGTACAAAGGTGCTCATATAGCTTTGGGATAGCAATCAAATGATGTGGAAAGAGAACAGAAAGTCAGTGGGCTCTTACAGGAAAGGGTGAGAAGTTCTTAATTTTTTTGGAGTGGCATTGTAATGGTGCCAATCGTGTTGTAGTGTGTTAGACTATATAAGCAAAATGTTAGATGCTAGGACTGGAGACATGACAGTATCTGAAATGAGTGAGAAAAGGGGTCCAGACAAAAGCACTATTTTGTAAAATAAGTGAATTTGGAGACATGAAGGAGGCAGTAAGACTTGTACATGTCTGGATGACTGCAGAGGAGAGAGGTCATAGTTAAAGAAGGGTCACATTATAGGTGGGTTGGGAGAATGGTAATGGTTTTGGAAATGTCAACTGAAAGGGGTTGTAGGGAAGGTCTGCAAAAGAAGGACAATTACTGTTTTCAAGTTACATTTCAATCTTACTGTAAAACACAGGAATATGAGATAGAAAGATACCTCCTGACTTATCATATCTAGTCTACTGCTGCTTCAGGTTACAACATTTTAGGTAAAATTCTGTAAGATATCATGCTCCATCTTAAAGCTAGATAGGCTTATTGGTGTTGCACCTCCTCCTAGGATCAGTCTGATTTTTGAAAGCCTTAAAATTTCCAGTCTAAAGGTATTAAGTTTCACTATGCATCCATTAGTTAAAATATTGCTTGTTCTCTGCTATTCAACCATTTTCTGTATTCCTACCTCACTCATCCCTGTTGGACAAACCAAGCTCTTTAATCTCCTTTCAAAAGGTGGGCTCCTTGTTCTTTTTATCACTCTACAGGTCCTTCTTTGCATGTGCTTCAGTTTGAGTTCACTCTTCCTGAAACCTTAATGAGTTTCATACAGTATTCCCCAAAAGAACAGGTGCTTTCATCAGAACACATCCAAATTCATGCAGAAATGTAGTTTGTATAGCTGCAGGGAAAGAACTGTCATTTCCCTCAGATTACTTAATTTATGACATAATCTTGGTCATCATCATGGCTAGGCTTCGCGAACGAAGATTTGGGAAGGCTCTATCCACATTTATTACAGGCACGCTGGTGGCTTATGAGGCCAATACGTGACAGACAAATCCGATTGCAAAAGGCACAGCAGAAAGACTCCTTAGATGGTGTATTCTGCAAGACACGGTTCTTTCTGCGTTGCCTTTTCTCCTTGAGAGTGATCCTGTGTGTGTTCTCAAAGGAGACAGCGGCGTTATAGATGGTGTGTCTCCAGGCCTCCCGGTTGGAGGCCAGAGTAGACCAGTTATGGTGATCAATATGGCCAAGGCTGAGATGTTGTTTCAGGGAGTCCTTGTATCTTTTCTTCGGGGCCCCTCTCATGTGGCAGCCAGCGGCAAGTTCACCATAGAGCAGGATCTTAGGGAGGCGGTGGTCCTTCATCCTGGAGACGTGCCCTGCCCATCGCAGCTGTGTTCCAGCAACATGGCCTCAATACTTGTGACAGCTGCTTGCTCTAGAACAGATGTATTGGTCACAAAATCTGACCAGTGGGTGTTTAGGATTGTACGGAGGCAGCGTTGATGGAAGCGTTCTAGGAGACGCAGGTGGTGGCGGTAGATGACCCATGATTCGGAACCATACAAGAGAGTAGACAACACTGGCTTTGTAAACACTGATCTTGGTGCTTTTCTTCAAGTGTTTATTACGCCATACTCTTTTGTGGAGTTTTCCAAAAGCACTGTATGCCTTTGCTAACCTGTTGTCTATCTCTCCGTCGATCTTACCATCTGAGGAGATGAGGCTACCAAGGTAATTAAACTGTTGGACTGATTTGATCTCCGATTGGCCAATGGTGATGTGGGGATGATGGGGGACTTCCTGAGGTGCAGGTTGATGGAGGACCTCTGTCTTCTTTAAGCTGACTTCCAGCCCAAAGAGCTCAGCAGCCTCTGCAAAGCAGGATGTTAAACGCTGCAGAGCTGCTTCTGTGTGGGCAACAAGGGCGGCGTCATCAGCATAAAGCAGCTCCCGGACAAGATGGTTTAAGGTCTTGGTGTGGGCCTTCAGTTGCCTTAGATTGAATAGGCTTCCATCAGTACGGTATCGAATGTAGATACCGTCCTGATCATCGAGGTCTGCAGTGGCCCTTTGGAGCATCCTGCTGGAAAAGACAGTGAATAGGGTAGGAGCGAGAACGCAGCCTTGTTTCACACCATTCTTAATTAAAAAGGGCTCAGAAAGTGTGTTGCCATATCTGACTTGGCCGTGCTGATCCTCATGGAGTGAGATGATCATTTTAAGGAACTTGGGGGGACAACCTAAACGTTCCAAAATCTGCCACAGACCTTTTCTGCTCACAGTATCAAAAGCCTTGGTGAGGTCGACAAAGGTTACATAAAGACCTTTGTTCTGTTCCCTACACTTCTCTTGCAGTTGTCTGAGGACAAATACCATGTCTGTGGTGCTCCTGTTGGCTCTGAAACCACACTGAAGGATTCCTTCTGCTATAGTGCGTATTAGTCTGTTCAAGAGTATTCTTGCCAGAATTTTGCCAGCAATGGAGAGCAGAGTAATGCCATGGTAATTTGAGCAATCTGATTTAATACCTTTCTTCTTATACAAGGTGATGATGACTGCATCACGAAGGTGTGATGGTAGTTCACCGAGCTCCCAACAGCGCACCACAAACTCGTGAAATTTGGTGTGGAGTGCAAGGCCCCCATGTTTCCAGACTTCAGGTGGAATTCCATCAATCCCAGCTGCCTTGCCAATTTTCACCTGCTGTATGGCCTTGAGGGTTTCTCCTAAAGTGGGAGCAGTATCCAATTCATACTTTACTGGTTGTTGTGTGATGGACTGAATTGCTGAGTCTTGGACTACACGGTTGGTACTGAAAAGAGTCTGAAAGTGTTCAGACCATCGATTCAGAATGGAGGTTTTATCTGTTAGAAGGGTTTGACCATCAGCGCTGAGTAGAGGGCTTTGTACCTGGTATGTAGGCCCGTATGCTGTTTTCAAGGCCTCATAGAAACCTCTGTGATCACCTGTATCTGCGCATAATTGAGTTTTTTCAGCTAGATCGATCCACCACTTGTTCTGGATGTCACGGAGTTTCTGTTGGAGCTTGCTGCATGCGAGACGAAAGGCTGTTTTTCTTGCGTGACAGGATGGCAGGTTTTTTTTATGACATAATCTTGGTAATGTGCTGTTTATTATGTTAAGGTTATAAGTACAGTACTTCACAAATCTAGTAAATCAACAGGTTTGTTGAAAAACTGTGAAAGAAACACATTATATCTCTGATACAACTTAGTTTATTTTAATAGAGTTATGGACTAACGAAGGAATCAGTTCTTCACACTACCTCTCTGTTTTTCGTTTTTCGTGGTATGGGCTTTATGTTCCTGTAGGTAGGTTCTCTACAGCAGTTCTAGATAGATGAAGCACAATCATAACATTTTTTCCCACAGCTGTATATTTTTATCTTGGCTTTCTCAGGTAGAAATTACATCTGCATATGGAAAAATTTGAAAGATATGTACATGTAAAATTCATCTACAGCATGTTTAGATAAGTGAGAGGAAAATGAGAATCCAGTAGGAGACATTGTTAAATAATCAGACTGGTTAGCCATCTGCACATGGATGTTCTGGGCCAGCACTGGTTCAGTGTTCAGGGGAAGTGTGGTCACACATAGTCACAGGAGAATGGCCACAGTTTCTCTTTTCCTGACTGAGTGAACTGCCCCTGATTTGACTAAGGGTGAGGTAGGTCCTGTGCAGGGCTGCATAGCACAGCACAGCACTGTGTTATCATTGACTGCTACAGGCTCTTGAGGCACACAAAGTAGCAGGAGTTAGGTGGGTTTGCTGGTTGCAGTAGCCTTCACACCTGCTCTGAGTAAAGGGAGTATGCCTACACTGGAGAAGCTGGTTTTTCTTCCCTCTGGCCAGCACTCCACCTTGCCTTCATTCCTGAAGGTCCATCACAGGGAGTCACTGTCTACCTGAACTTTCCTCACACTGCAGTCAGATGACAGTGTTATTTATGTGAAGGAATTTACAACCACTGCACCCCTCAGCAGGTTAATCAGAGAGAGGATCAGGGGTCTCACCATGGCAGAGGAATGGCACATCTTCCTCTAGTACATTTGTGCTAAATATTCTTCAGTAGACCAAGATCTGACTTGGGAACTTTCTTCTAGAATATTTCTGAGAGAACTTTTCTTCACAGGTCTTTGTAAGCAAGCTGGTAGTCTGGGCAAACAGTATCCAGCATCCAGAGATCAGTTGCCATGCAGTTATACCCCTGAGACTCTAAATCCTACCTCAGTAGTTGTCTGCAGTTTTCTAAGATTTTTTTTTTCAGTCAACATTAGTATATTTATTGGGAGGTACATTGTCAAATAGAGTGTAAAACAGTAAAATGCATAACAGTATTAAAAATAATGCAAAGAGAGCTGAATTAATAAGCTGAAAGACTAAGTTTATAAGTATTACTATAAGTAATATATTCTTCTACATCCACTCTTTTAGTGTTCTGTAGTTGACACTGTGTATCTCTTTGTAGCTAAGAGACAGCCAGCGATAACAGAAACTCTTGTGGAGAGAACAGAGACAAAATGGATTTATAGAATATTACTAAAGGACTCAGAATGTATCAGGGGCTCAAAAAATCTTGCCTGCCTGTGCTGCAATTTGATATGTTTATATTCAATGTTTTGTATTGTGTTTCAAATCAAGCCAGTGAACTGTGTTTGCCTTTTCAGTTCCATGAATTATCTGCTGTAAAGTTAATCCAATTGAGATCCACCAATATGATAAGAGTAATTGTGTTTTAGCATGTGTACAACAAATCATGTGAAATTATGAAGAGCTTAATCACTTAGTTAATAGCACAGTCCACGTTGCTACAGTACAGTTAAATAATACCAGGTTTGAACCATGTGACATTTCTTCTTTCCATGCTGCATCAAAGCAAAATCCCTGTATTTCCCCCAATGTCTATCAGTATCAGCCAGAGTCACTAACTTCTCCAGTGAAAGGAAGTTTTTGCATTCTGGAATCATGAGAAAACAGGAAAAATAAATAGCACAATTCTTTTTTTCAAAGATCTACATGGTGTACTTCAAAAAAGATAACTTTGCAAAACACATTATTTGTTCTGCAGAAATATATGATGGATTTCTTTTCTCACTGTCTTTATGGTTCCTTCATAAGGATTTTTCCCATAATGAAATCAGTGGGAGTTGAAGGTGATTTGCTGTTTTTTCGATGTTGTGCACACTGATGGAGTGAGAACTCCCTACCAGTTAACACTATGCATCCCAGACCGCTGTGCTCATCCATGAGTGCAAATAATATGTTAGGGAGTCCTATCTGTTAGATACCAATTTTATCTGGTTTATATTCACTTTCAGGGAGAAGTAGGAGCAGGCATGTCTATACATGGACTTCATTTATTAGTTTGTAAATTGTGAGTTATTTTACCTGTGAGTGAAGGTAAAGAATGTAAAGGAGCATACTATCATGTTGTCTTATTACCAAAGATGTAATCGAGTTTTGAAGAGCAATTAATCCACAATGGCAATGACGGTAAGCAAGTAAGTACAGTCATGACATATTGCATGTCCTTAACTGATTCAGGTACTCAGGCATTCTGAGTTTTCAAATTCAAGATCTGAATTGTGTTATTATAATATATATATAATTATATAAAAAAGACTTCAGGATTTAGCCATCACTTCCTGAAAAATTGTAAATGGTCTCTACGTTTGTTTGCTCAGGTGGCTGCTGAGCAGCTAGCACATTCTTCCAAGCTTACGATAGCTGTAGGACAGATAGCTGTAGGACAGTCTATGACACTCCCCATTGTGTGTTGCTGAGCCCAGAGATTGTGCAATTTGTTTGAACAGAATGTGTGGCTTTTTTCTCACTCATTTCCAAATCTGTGTCATGAACTGCAACACAGTATTGGAAGAAAAATGTAACAGCCCTATAGTTGTTCCCAAACAAATAATTTACCTTTTTACTTAGACAGCATTTTGGGAAGAACAGCAATATGCAAAAAGACACTCTAGATGAAGGGCAGATTGTCATAAATGACTGTTCACCAGATCCCCAATTGTCACAAAAGTAACTTTGCAAATATGCAGAACCCTCATCATAACGGTCTTCCAAATCACATTTTAACTAATTTCTATGGTACATACACAGGCCAGACTGATTCTAACACCTGATTACACATAGCCATCATCTCCTAGGTCCTGGAAAGCCTCGGGCTTGGCAGATGTGATGGATTGAGTGTTACACGCAGTGCAGCCAGTTGCAGGTGGTAGCTAACTCCTTGCAGCACTTTCTTCTCCCCTTTGCCTGGGTAACACACCAAATTCATCCCATACAGAAGAAGCATGTATTTCCCCTAGCTTTTTAAGCTGAGACTCCTGGTTCTCCCTGAAAGATGAGTGCCAACGGATTTCTCTTGGTGTGCTCATTTTCAGTGATTTTTTTCCACTCTGTTTTTTTCTCTTGTTCTTCTCATACTCACCCCTCACTTCTCTTAGTCCTCATTTACAGCCTTTCTTTGAAGGATTTTATGTCTGTTACCACGCTTGTAAAAAGACTACCTGGGAGAGTAGTGACAAGGAATCAAGGCATGTTTGTTTCATGTGGGTTCAGACAAGAGAATCGTAGCCTTTTCATATGTTCCAATCCCAGGGACCCAGACTGCACCTTTTGCTTTCTGTGTTGGTGGCTGGTGGGAGAGAAAATGTACGCACCATGCTATACAGCATGTGCTGTACTATGCACAGTTGCAAGGATATATTTGCCTTAGAAAATTAAATTAAAAACATGGGATTGTGCAGCTTATTCCACCATCATTCTTCACAGAGAAATCTGGACCTTAAAAGCAGTATGTGTAATTTAGCTCTAAGTAGAGGATTGCTCTTGTGGTAAAAATCATAACCCAACTTAGCCATGTACATGAAGAAGGAAAAGCAAGGAGGGGGGTAGAAAATAAATAAAAACAATTTATCGTGGACAAGAGGAAAGGTGGAGTGGTTGAAACTGAGGAAAGATGAAGAGGGCAAGCAGGAAAGTGATGTTTTGCTCTTCAAAAAATTAGTAGTAAATTATTCCATAAACAAAAAAAAAAGATAAATTAAAAGAAAGGAAGAATCCTAATATAGAGAAAAAAATTTACCTACTGTAATGTGTTTTGTGGTTGTTGGAAGCAAGCACATTTTCATTTCAGAAATGGTGGTGTATCAGTAGCATTCATGTAGAGAAATTGTGATTTTGTAAGACTTTCGTCCATACTTACTAGGGGCTACTATAATCAATGTGATGCTAAAAGCAGTGGTGACCACATGAAATATGTTTACGCTGGGCTGCACTTTCTGTGTGTTATAATTCCCAGGAAGAAATTTCCAGTTGAACTTGGCTATTGAGATGAGGATCAAAAAGTTTTATCCCATTTCAAGTACATAACCAATTTTATTCTGCTAAGTTTCTAGCCTTCTCTTGTTACTGTTACAAAGTAAAATTTCTTATATTCTCATGATAAATTCAAGCAGCATATGCTAGATGCTAGCATATAAGTGCTCTGTCTGGTAAAGAAATTGCATGAACAAGAAATTGAGAGCAATAAAGTAATTTCAGGAGATTTTTGGAGTGAGGAACTCTGTTCTCAGCTATTGCCACTACATAAATAATAACCAAAAAAACAAACAAACAAAAAAAAAAAGATACAAAGCAGATAAAAATATGTGTGTGGAAAAGCTTAAGGAAGCCCTGCTAAAATTTGGAGAGCATGTAGGAAGTTTTTGTAGTGAAATCTAACAAATTGGAAAAGAGCATGCAATGCATGAATGAAAATGAGGGTGAATCTTTGTACCTGCTAGCAATCCTGCCAAATATAGAATGATCCAACTTCCAGCTGGTCAAATATGAGTCATCACCTAGAATGAAAGGCACATGGGTTAGAACATGTCCTAGTCACACCTGCTCAGAATAAAGTGGCATTATACAAGTTTCCATAAACATGCAGTCTAGTCTTGCTGTAATTTAAGCAAATACCTACACTAAATTGTGTGAATTTTCTGAAGACATGGAGATAAACTGTATGGTTAGATTTAGCTATTTATCTGGTACTTCCAGGATCAAAGTAACTTGAATATATGTAACCATTTTACAGATGGAATTTTATCTCGCTTGGGCTTATCTTAAAGTGCAGAGTAATTGTTTTCAACACAACTAATTCAGTCACTAGATTAGAAATAGAGATCATTCTGTCTTATCATTCACTGATATCATTTGCATAATATTGCAAATATCTTCAAGGTTATTAAGATCCGAGATTGTTACAAGGAATTTAAACCGTGCGTGTTCACAGGCACAAATTACACCTAAATCAGAAATCTTAATAGTTGCTTAAAGCAGCTCATTTACTTGGAAGCTTAACTTGTTCATTTTCCGTCTGTTTATTAACAGGAAAGACTTGGTAGGAGTTTATAATCTGCCCAAATTTTCTTTTTAGCTTGATCTTGCAGGTGCAGATAGAGCACAGAAAAGATGGTTCGTTATCTTTTTGTCATCTTAGAGGCAAGGTCTTGAAGGTAACTAGTAGTTGCATCAACTAACAACCAAATAGGGTGTGAACTACCACAAACCACAGCCATGATGAATCTTTAGGGAGGTTTTTTGCAAAATTCCTTGCTTCCTAGAAGAGAATGTCAGTGAGTGTCATATTTAGTGGAGAATTGAGATCCCTGTTTGTTTCCTTCAATATCAACACTACAGACCAGTTTTCCATGGATTTGCCTAAATTTGTTTTTGAACCTACTGGTATTGTCTGTCTCCACAACATCAATCAGTTAAAATAACAAATGGTATTTATAAGCCTGTGTAATCAACCCACACACCAACTTCTTCGGCAGTGTCTAACTTAAATGCCTTGTACACCATCAGAAATTTAGCTGGGGAAGAGGTGCATTTGGCTTGGGCATTAGCAGCTTTCCTGAGCCGCTGTAAGTTTACATGAGCCACTGAGGCTGGTAAAGGTAGACTGGTAGCACCTTCTTCTGTTGTAACAATTCTGCTGCAAAATATCCACCCAAGATAACGAGGGGTGTAAATAATTCCATTAGCCTCATTAGTACAAATAAGACCTTTCAGCACTCAGTGGATAATGAAGGGTTCTGACTTTTCTGACTTGCTGTTTCACTGGATCCAGTTAGAAATTGAATTTCTTGATACTCAGTTTATTCAAGACTAAAGCATTACAAAGTTCCTATGTGAAGCAACAGTTCTTAGTCCTTTCTAAATGCTGATGAACACATTTCCTATACCAGTGATTTTAATCTGAAAATCATGTTGAAATGGAAAATAAAGGTATTGCCTGTCAAACTAAAGAATTATGTCTTTTGGCCTTTATTTTCTTTTGGTAGAACTCTTTTATTTGTCACAGTAGCTAGAACTATCTGATAATTCATTTAATCCAAAGATAAAGTGCCTTGTGCCATGACTCAATCATTGATTGAACTTACAGTCTGGTATTGTAGGTTGGCTGTGTAGTGGAATGAGTGTGAAATATATGGAGTGTATTTTTGTTGATGAATTTCCTGGAAGTTATTAAATTAATTTAATGATTACAGTCACACTCTTTTCTAATTACATAGAGCAACAATTACAGAAACTGTAGCTGCTGGGTAGCCTTATTTTCACCAATACAAATCATCTAAAGTATTTTTATCACTGTCTTTCTTTAATGTTTGGTAGCATTTATATATTCTGTTTATTTTTTTTAATATTAGTCAGGAATCTTCTAGAACTAGAGAAGGCAGGTAAAAAATCACTACTGGACTGGACTGGTAATCAGAGGACATAATCAGATTTTTCCAAAGACATACCTGGAGACATCCTTCAAATTCACAATTATATGTGTTATTACTTTGCTTATCATCAATACATAGAACCAAAAAGGAAACATCTCTTGTCTAGTTTGCCTTAGAAGTTCCACCATAGCTGTAAAAATATGTCTACTGCTTGCTCTTTTTGTTTTACTCTTCTACTATTTTTCCTCCTTGTTCCCCATGTCTCTACTGTAAATTACATCTAATTTGCCTCACATTTTTTATGTCCCTTTTAGGTATTGGAGTTGGTGTGCTGGTACGGGAATATGGCAAATTGTCTAACTTGGATAAAGTCTACTTTTCCTTTCCTGGGGAACTGCTGATGAGAATGCTCAAACTCATCATTCTGCCATTAATCATATCAAGTATGATCACAGGTATGTCTGGAAATATACTGTTAGCTGATGAGGTTATTGTTGTGGATTAGCTTTCTTTCTAAAGGAAATAACCTCTGAAAACAATTTGATGGAACTCTACAATGAGAAATTCAGATTTCACAGATTTACATTAAATTTTTCCCTATGTAATGAGGATGGGTTTGGAAGGATTAGTACTGTTATCTGGTAAGTACATTATAAAGAGCTGTGACATAATAACTTTACATGTTTTTAGATTCTTGTATCTCTCTCTACATGTTTTCAGGAGTGCGTTAAACAGTTGCAAATTGCAAGCCCAAAGCTGCAACTGCATGTTCTGAGGTAGAGAGTTAACTGTTTTAAGTAGTCTCCTGTTGCCATTTCACAAGAAAGGCAGGGCTGATCTCATAGCTTACTGTCATAAAGAGAATATTCCTGACCTACACTTCTCATGAGGTACCTTGCATGAGTTCTGGCATTTGCTGAATCCTTCTATGAGTCCATTAAATTCACTGACCTGACAGAAATAAATTACAGGGGAAAAAAACACTTGGTTCAAAGGAGTTTTGAGTTTTGGGGAACTGCAAGTGTGGAGAGAGACTGTATGACCAGGAAGGGGTTACGGGAAGAAAAGAAAAGCTTCCATCTCTTGGGAAAAGCTAGCAAGCCATTGGCTAGAACCTTGCCATGGCATGCTAGAATTTGCTAACAGATCACCCAGTAGAAAAGATTTGGAAAGATTTGGTGGAGTCTGCTTAAAGCAAAGAGACTGAACTGAATGTCAAATAGCCTTTCTTTGAAAATAGTAAATAAATTTAAAAAGGGAAAGAAAGCCAAGCAAACTTATATTTATTTTGTAAACCTTTGATGAAGGTACAAGGACTGTGACTTTTCTTTTAGCTTACTACTGTGAATCAAGGCATATTGGTCACTATATTGTCCCTTTTCATCTCCACAAAGCCTCTGTTTTGGGAATGTACTTGTGCCCAGGTGTTTGCTGATTGATTGGATATTAATGAAAATGGATCAGACATCAGACTACAGAAAAGGAGAGCATGTTGTGATCAGAAAATGAAAGGGGTCAATTTCAGTCATGCTATAAAAGTGCTTTTGAGAATTGGATATTGAATACAAACTTTCAAGCTCCTCAAAATTCATGGTCAAAAATATCACTGATTTCACAGGAGCATACCCCAAAGTGGGCCTATGACAGAAGCACCCTGAGGGAAGCTGCCAAGGCCTTTCAAGCATATCTGTAATGCAGAGTGACAGGAACCCAGTGTTAGAATTGAAGTGGAGAATGTCAAGAGCTGCAAGATCCAGAAGGGAAAGCTGCCAAAGGCATAGTGAGAAATGATGGTACAAACAGTCAAGAGCTGTGTCCAAAGGAACGGAGATGAAACAGTTGTTAGTATGTAAAGGAGAGGAGATCTTTATTCTGTGACAGGAGATCCAGGAAAAGTTGCCAAGATAAGATTAATACATTTCTTTTCTTGAACAAGCTTTTATTTTTGAGTTAAGCTGGGCCCGTGTCTTCAGAAATAATTTATATCATTAGGATAACCATGAAATGAATTATTTATTAAATGTATTCCTGTCCAGCACTTGCAAGGGGAAATGACAATCATTATGTTAAAAATATTAGGCTCTTGCTTATGTTTAATGTTCCAGTATGAGTAAACTGCATTTGTAGTTACTAACACATGCTTGGATTTTAAAGATTACAGATTACAGGAGTTGAATTCATATAAAGAGATGAGAATCAGATGCTCTGATTCTGACCTTGGCATGTCCCATTTCCATAAAATTAAGGGCATGTTTTTTCTACACTTCTATGTTAGGTTTTTAGGAAAGAAAAAGGAAACAAGGCTGATAGAGAACAGAAGCTACTTCAATAGAACATGTAGGGCTTTGCTGCTATTGAAAACAAAAGCACTAGCTGTCTGTATGCAGGTAACGCTGAAATGCGTGGCAAGCAAATGAACCACTTGTTTTTGTGCATGATGGTTTTCACTGTTCACCTGCATCCATCCTCAGGATGTTGATGAAATATTTTGCCTCTTTTGAAAGAGATATGTTAACCTTACAAGCATCAGAAATGCAAATTTGAATTGAATAAGTAGACCTGTGTATAATCATGAAGCACATTAGTAATTTTTCCTCTTTCATACAGAATGGAAGGGACCTCTTGAAACCCCCTAATCCAATCTTTCTACTCAAACAAGGTCAGCTAGAGCAGGTTACCCTAGACCATGTCCAGGCAGGTTTTGGAAGCCTTCAAGCACGGGGACTCCACAGTTTCTCAAGGCAATATGTTTGACCAGCCTCACAGAAAACAGTGTTTTCCTGTTCAGACGAAATGTCATGGGTTTTTTTCGTTTTTGCCTATTGTCTGGTGTCTTGTCTTTGAGCACCACTGTGAAGAGCCTGGCTCTGTACTCATTCACACCCCTCAGCAATTTTTGCACATGAAAAAGATCCCTCTGAGCCTTCTCTTCTCCAGAATAAACAGTCCTTGCTCTATCAGCCTGTCATCATGTGAGAGATGCTCCAATCCCTTCATCATGTTTGTGGCCCTTTACTGGAGTCACTGCAGTAAGTCCATCTCTTTCTTGTACTGGGGAACCCAGAACGAGACACAGTACTCTGGGTTTGGTCTCACAGGTGTTGTGTTTGGAGAGATCACCTCCCTCCACATGCTGGCAGTGCTTGTCAGAGTGCTGCCCAGGAGGCTGCTGGCCACCTTTGCTGTGAGATGTTGCTGTCTTATAGTCAGCTCGTTGCCCGTCAGGACCTTCAGGTCCTTCTCTGCAGAGCTGTTCTGCAGCCACTCAGCCACCAGCATGTACTGGTGCCTTGCATTATTCCTCCCCAGATGCAGAGCTTTGCATTTCTTCTTGCTGAACTTAAGATACTTCTCTCAGACAAATCCAGCAGTCCATCCAGGTATCTCTGAGTGATGTATAACCATCTCATGTATCAGCCACTCTTCCCAGTTTTTAGTCATAGAATGGTTTGGGTTGGAAGCGACCTTAAAGATCATCTAGTTCCAAACCCCCTGTCATGGACAGGAACACCTACTAGACCAGGTGGTTCCAAGCCCATTCGACCTGGCACTGGACACTTCAGGGATGGGGCAAACACAACTTCCTGGGGCAACCTGTTCCAGTGTCTCACCACCTTCGAAGTAAAGAATTTCTTTCCAATATCTAATCTAAACTTACTAATTTGCAGTTTAAAGCCATTCCCACTTTTCCTAGAATTAGATGCCTTTGTAAAAAGTCCCTCTTTAGCTCTTTTGTCGGCCCTTTCAGGGACTGAGACGAGATCTCTCAGTAACCTTCTATTCTCCAGACAGAAAAATCCTATGAACTTGCTGAGGGACCACTCTGCTTCAACATCGGCTCCATCACTGGGTCATTGATAAATTGTTAAACAGTACTGGTCCTCGTATTGACCTCTGGGGTACATCATTACTTGCCTTCAACCAGACTTGTGCTGGTGATTGCAACCTTCTGGGCCTGCCCATTCAGCCAGGTTTCAATTCACCTCACTGTGCAACTGTCTAACCTGTATTTTGTCAGTTGTTCCATGGGGTTGTTATGGATGACAGTGTCAAAAACCTTACTAAAGTCAAGTTAGACCACATGATCTTTTTGCAATTTTGAATTTTAGCACAAAAGCAAAATTCACACTTTAAAAAAAATTACTGTAAAGAATAGAACAAGGATGGGAATAAAAAATTTAAGGAAGATCCAGGATGTGTCTTTAGCTAAGGCATCTCACTGTTAGGGGCAAGGCCACTGTTTTTTTGCATTTGGCTGCACCTTTTCTGGGGTGAGAAAAAAAGTATTTTCCTCCAAAGTAACCTCATCATTATTGACTAAATATACAACATGCAAGAAAAGCACCACAGCCTGCATGCTGGGTGGCTCTTTGATGAGACCAGATGTATTCTGAGGATGTCTACCTCCTTGGGATTTGCATATTATGCAGAACTCAGTAAGGCCTATGTCTGATGGTCACAGCTGTCAAACCTATGTACATGTTCACATGCTCAATGGCAGATATTTATGGTCCCAATACATACAAAGTTACTGCAGTAAAACTAATGACAACACATCAGCTGGTCCTGAATGGCTATCTTTTTAGTAAGCAGGTTAAGGGGGTGCTACTTAGCTCACTGTGAGAAAGTTAATTATTGTCATGTTATTGTGCCTTTGCAGCAGGCTAAGTGTGAGCACCAGAGACAATTGCAATGGCTCATTTGTTGTGTGATTGTAAGCAGACCGTGGTGCTGGGTCCAAAGGCACCTAAGAAGTTTTGATGCCTTTTGTAAATGTATGTCATGTCGAAATACTGGATTTTGGTTACTAGCAATATTTTTGCACAAGAATCACCAGGACATTTTTGAAAATACAGTCCATAATCTTCTTTTTTTATGTTTAGAATGTCTTAAAAGGTAATGTCATATCCTGAAAAGAAGCAGCTTATGTTTTAGAGACAGTGAGCTGTGCACAAATGCCTGTCTCATGACCAGAGCCCAGTCCATTTGAACTGAATGATGCAAGTCAAGCCCACAGCAAAGAGAGTAGAGGTGGGAATCGCTCTTTTGAGATTCCAGGATTTTCTGCAAAATTTAAAGTATTGGTAACTTTAGCTTGTTGGAGGAAATTCCATCTTAGTGGAAAAACTCTCCCTGATTTCTTCGTTTAGAGGAGGAACACACTTCCTGCTTCTATTTAGAGTTCTAATTAGAGCAAGAACACTTTCCCCCCTGTCTATTTTCAGATTCAAAAGGCAAAATCCTCCCTCTCGTTAAATGGAGGGCTTTGTAGAACCTGGTTTTTGTTCACAAACCCTGTTCCTTGGAGTGTAAAAGAGAAAAGGCATTGTTTACTTACTTATATAGTGTACAGGTTTCAATCTGTGGAATTTTTGCACTAACCTGCCTGGAAGTTGAACTGTAGAGCAGTAAAAAATGGACGTAAGTACTAAGCATTTTTTTTTTTTTAAATTGTAAAATGTGATTAATAGGTCCTTCCTTTGAGGATGGAATAGTCTGAGCAGTGTGATGCTCTTTTAAGTTATTCTTAGTCTGCCCCAGAGCCAAATTTTAATTGTTCTCCTCATAATCATTTTAATGCATGCAAATGTAAATTTATTTACTCTGACCTAAAAGCCCACCACTGATAATTCAGTTCAAAATATGAGACCTGTCTGCATCTCCAAGAGATTTCTGTCCCTTAGATTAGCTAAAAGTACACTAATGAATCATTCATTTGAAGGAATTATTTGTATTTTCTTGCTCCTGCTGTAGTGACATGGGAAAATTGAAAATAAAAATCAAAAGCCTAGAGTGTTGCTCAAGATCATTGCTATGACATCAGAACTACAGCTCTACTGAATATAATACTCCACACACCAAATCCACTTCTTTTGAAGTAATGCTGCAATAGTAGAAATTATTAGACAAATAAAAAAAATGCTATTTTTAGATGCTATTTTAGATGTAGGGAGAAAGAATTGAGAGAATCTCTTGTGTGCTTCATGAGAGTTTTGGGACTTATATCTAATGATTTTAGGAGTACTTAAAATAAAATGTCTTCGAAAGTCCTGGAAATTCACAGCTCTGATTTCACTCAGAGAATCAAAATTCTCTGGAATTGTGCGGTATATTTCATCACAGGTGCATACGCAGCAGACTCCCTTTAGTCACTTTTAGCCTTATTTCTCATGGAGTGAGTTTCACACGGTATGCAATGGCAGTAAATGCTTGCAAATCTGTTTTCTGTTAGGATCACAGCAGAACTTAAGCTGGAGACAACTGTCAAGTTTCCTGAACAGGAATCTGACTTGTTCTCCTGTACTTGGGCACAAGCTGGAGAAACTTCCATGCCCAGCCTGAAGCTAGTTAATTCACACAAGGTGTCTGGACTTATTTCCTGCACCTGAGTTCTTTGTTAGTAACTAGCGTCAGATCTGGATCTTAACTTAACATCCTGATATTACAGGAATGCCATGGCTCTGCTCCCCGTCTCTCTTCAGTAAGTCCTTCTCACATGGGGTTATTTCACGCTGGCTGTCTCACTGATTTTCAAACTACAAGCCATGGATCTCGGTGTGAGGTCTTTCTTCAGGGCTAGAATGTGTTCTGTCAAAAACTTCACCAAAAAGCTGGTATAACATATCTAATAAATGACCTTCCTTTTAAAATTTCCAGAAATTTTAGCTTTGGATTAAAAGATCTTACACATATCACAGCAGGTACATGTCTCAGATCTCAATATTGATAACATGATTTTATCAGCTGTTCAAAGTCTGTTTTAAGTTCTACAATAATTTCTCTGGTTTCTTACATTTTCTCCCTGACAAAATAAGCTTTTCTTACGTTTCTGACCTTCCTTGTAATTCCAGCCTTCAGAGGCAGCTTCAAAGACACTAGAACAGATGTGTGGGAGTTTCCTGGATTGTGAGTTTGTGCAGAATCAGCTATGGGGGACACCAGAATTCCTTAAAGCAATTGTGGAGGTGTTTGCAGCTACACACAGCATGCCTCAGGAAGAGTGGAAAAAAAAGTAGCAATTACCTTTCTGAGGGCAGCTGTATGTGAGCTATAAATACAATGTCTGCCATGCTGTGGGTCTGGCAAAACTGCTAGGTTTCCATGACTGTAGAAGTAAACTCTTGCTTTACTGCAGGGCCTGCTTTGATTACTCTTCTGGTGCTGTCTGAAGCATCATGCCAGTTCTACCTTTCCCAATACCAACGATACACTCTTTTACTTGCACTTCTTACTCATAATATGAAGGTAATGATTCCACCACAAATCTGACTTATTCTGACAACTGCTTGAGAGAGAAAAATATTCCAGTGAAGTACCTGGACCAGTGACTTTTCCCATTTGCAGAGACCATTGTTTGCCCTGTGTAAAGAGTATGTTGTCTTATGCGTGCTGGATGGGTATGTTGAATAGGTTATTCGTCCTTTTCAGTTGTCAAAATTAAAGTGTGACACTTCGCACCTTGTATCTATGTTTGGCAAGGTACTAGTTTGGCAAGGTACTAGTTTCAGTGCAACAGAATTTAGTGAACGAAGACAAAAAGCACAAAATGGGAGACAAAAGAGCCACAATCCAATGAGAAAAAAATGGAAATAGAGTATTAACCAGATTGTTCTAATTTCTCATGTTTATCTTTGAAAATCAGAACATATTTGAACAACTATTTACTTATTTATTTACTTTGCCCACTGTATATGTAATTTAAGTTGGAACACAATGAGAGTGTGCCTGTGCCCAGAAATAGACCTGCTAGTTCCATTGTATGTCAAACATATACAGTTTTACAGTACTGTAAAGGAGCACAGATAAGGAAATGGTGGGAGAGCAAGTCTGTTTTGTTTCCTATAATCCAAGGCTTCCAAATCAGTGTTCCTTTGGTATCATTGTTCCTGGGCTCGCAGCTGGCTCAGCATTTTCCATTTCTACAAGTCCAAGAAGCGCAACTATTCAGAGATGCTCTATTACTGAGACATCCTTAACAGGCCCTGTGCATCGCCAGTGCAGTCCTTGCACTAGACCTCTGGTCTAGCTTAACATACTCAAGGACTGTCTTTCAAATACTTGCATGTTCTTTGCATGCTTTGCTGTATTTCTTAAGCCAAAAGACACCCTCCAAGAAAATCAGGTTCATTATGTAATAGTAGTAAACTAGTTATCTGGGCTCAGGCAGGAAACTCACCTTGTCCCTCTGTACCATGTACATTGTTTGAAGGATAGGAAATGTTACATTACTGTTAATGAGTTTTGGCTTCAGTTGTACTGAGGGATGGTGGAGGTCCTGTCTCTGCTGTCCATGTGCAGTCATTCAAGCAGGCAAGACTGCAGAGTCATGGGCTATTAATGGACAAGTCTTTGTGCCCATCCTCTTCAGATTACTTCCATCATAGTCTACTACTCCTTTCCCATCAATATCAATTGACCTTATTCAACTGAGACAGCCCCAACATTACTTAAGGTTTTAAATTACAGTAATAAAACTTTGAAGTGCAATTCTGGTTCATGGAGCATGATTACCACCAGCTCTCAAGGGCAAAGAGCCCCTACACAACAGCCATCAGCTGCTACTGCCTCCTGTCTCAGGCGTATCACTGGGGGGACTGCTGGTGGCACTACTGTGGATGGGTATGAAGTCAGTTGCTGTCTTCTACTCTTCTGTTGGGGAGCTCAGGACATGAAAAACAGTTCCACTATATAAACCAGACTACATACACTTTTTAAGGTATTTCCCTGTGTGTGGATATTACAATCAATTGAAAATGTAGTGTCATGTTAAAGTTTTCTTTTTAAAAGCTTGGAAGCTAAACCTTGTCCACCTATACATTTTACCACCAATAATTTTGAGGGAATTCAAGTATTTTCAGTACTATAGGTTTTCTGTATTCAGTCCATACATGTTTCACTGGCCACAGTGCAGAGGGTATATATTTCTTCTACATCCATGAACCAAATCTGATTTCTGTTATGAATCTTTTTAGCCTGTCCACTTTAGTGGATGGATATATCATCTTATAAGAATAAGTTTTTACTATATTCCAACCAAGGAGCATCATCTCTCCTGAAAAGGCATTAACTACAGATTATATAACCTCTAGAGTTTTCTGGAGGAAAAATTAAAATTGTCCTACAAGTTTGCAAAAAAGATACATGGAAGGCAGTACTAATGCCTTCTTTCTCTTCATTACTCCAATAAGCTCTCTAGGAAAAGATTATAATACAATGCTGCAATGCTGATTGTGCCAACTGCCTTGAAGGCAGCACGACAGTCTCTTAGCAAACTGATATCCAGGATCAGATTTTTTTTTTTTTTACATCTTAGCTGAAATTCCTTCCATTTTATAATGATTTCATCCCTTTCATTGCCATAAACTATTCATCTTCTATTTATTCCCCTCTTTCTACCTGGCATTTAGAAAGGTTCATTACAATTACTTTTTCAACCCCATCCTAAATGATCCAGGATATCTTTCAGTATTTGGACTGTTCTTTGTAACTATTATTGCATTCCATACTTTTGTCTGTTGTTTGGGGTTTTTTTAATTTATTTTTTTTCAGTGCCTCTTCAGAGTTAGAAGACTAATATTTGACGTGCTAATCCAATGTTAGTCTCACTAGATCATGTAAGTAGGAATTGCGGATTTCCTGATTTAAATTTCTTCAGTGGTATTTAAAGAGCACGAACAGATGCTTATGCATTACCTGCATGCATCTATCTCTCTTTCCTATCTCTCCCTCCCACTATCCCCCCGCCATGTGCTATTTTTTTTCATTTCATTTGTAAAACATTATTCTGTTGCATTGACACAAGCATACTGGTGGAATAACAATCGTTTGTTCCAATATCAAGTCTACTGAAAACATAATTGCCACAAGCTGCCATAGAAATCCTTTTCCTTAACAGTAATTAACAATGAAATTTGAGTAGATAGGAGAACTGCTGTTATAGAAGGACTGATAGAATAGAAACAGATGTTCATACAGATTGGGGAATGAGAGGCTGAAAAGCTGTGCTGTGGAAAGGGTCCTGGGGGTCCTGGTCAATGGCAAGTTGAATCTGAGTCAGCAGTGCCCTGGCAGCCAGGAGGGCCAACCGTGTCCTGGGGGGCATCAGGCAAAGCATCACCAGCTGGTCGAGGGAGGGGATTGTCCCGCTCTGCTCTGCACTGGGGCGGCCTCACCTTGAATATTGTGTGCAGTTTTGGGGGACGGCAATATAAAAAAGCCATTAGAGAGTGTCCAAAGGAGGACAACAAAGATGATGAAGGGCCTTGTGGGGAAGCTGTATGACAAGTGGCTGAGGTCACTTGGTGTGTTCAGCTTGGAGAAGAGGAGACTGAGGGGACACCTCGTTGCAGTCTACGACTACCTCATGAGAGAAAGAGAAGGGGCAGGCACTGATCTCTTCTCTGTGGTGACCAGTGACAGGAACCAAAGGAAGAGCCTGAAGTTGCACCAGGGCAGGTTTAGGTTGGATATTAGGCAAATATTCTTCCCCCAGAGGGTGGTTGGGACACTGGAAGAGTCTCCCCAGGGCAGTGGTCACAGCACCAAGCGTGACAGAGTTCAAGAAGCATTTGGACAATGTTCTCAGGCACCTGGTGTGACTCTTGAGGATGGTCCTGTGCAGGGCTAAGGGTTGGACTCAATGATCCTTGTGTGTCCCTTCCAACTCGGCATATTTTGTGATTCTGTGACTTCTAGTAACAAACACTAAAGACAGTGAGTCACCAAAAATCTCATTTGAGAGACTGCATACTACAGTGTGTTTGGGGCTTCCATTTGCTGTAGCTTTTTCATTACTTGATCTTCTCAGCCAACATCTGACTCCTGATGAGACTTAGCTATAGAGGTAATTCAGTTAGCTAGTGGAAGACTAGACACAAAAGATCATTCAGAGCCTCATGACACAGCAAACAGGAGGAATTATAAAATTATGAGATGCATATCAAGTGGAAGATGTTTGAGAATGATCTAAAAGTAATAACAGCAGCATCAGAATCTGTTGTCTCAGATAAATAGTGAAGTTGTGCATAACATCATGCTGGCTGTAGTCCTGAATAGGGGTGGTATTTCAGAGAGCAGTTGTGAATAACTTCTTTGGTCCTGACACTCTTGTTCATACACAAGGAGTGTGGTATTGCATTTCCAGGAGAGTTCCACAGAATAGCAGAAAAAGAGCAAAAGATTCACCATTCAGCTCTTGGAAGGAAGCAACAGTAATTCCTGTTGAACCTGATTTGGAAACTTAAATTTCAGGGAGAATATGAAGAAAGTGAGCTTTCAGGAGATTAATCACAGTCAGGGTAGACTTTTACTACAAGATCGTGCAAGTAAAAGAAGCATAGGCTCTGAATTCACCAGTGTTATGGTGATTCCCCTCCCACCCTTAATGTCTGAACTGTATGCAAAAGGGTTTTCTCTTCGAAAAATGAACATAGGCAAAGATCAAAAGGATAGAGGAAAGCTGGCTTTGATATCCTTCCTTTTCGGAAGCCCTGAGAGACACATTCTTCTGAATTCATGTTTGAATTGTCCCAAGTTCATAGACAGCAGATAGGACCTTTCCCTGCAGTGAAGAGGAAACTTTCCTGTTTGTATCTGTCACCCAACTATCAAACAATGACAAAATTTACATGGAAAAATGATGAAATCTAGTCTTATATGTGTGAGATAACATTCCTGTCTTGGCAGTAGCTGATTAGAGTTGGTATACCTCATGGAACAAGAATGCAAATTTGGATTCTCTTAGATACACAGAGTAATAAGAAAATAAGCAATAAACTTGCTACACACTGGAGTTAGAATTTGGTTTCGCTCCTCAAGTAAAAATCATGTCTCTATTCTGAAGATACAGGCCAAATACTGTTTTAGTATTGGTAGTGTTTCCGATTGCAAGTAGAAGAAAAGCATGACAATAAATTCAAAATTTTCACCTTCCTCTAAGAAAGATCTCTTTTATGACTTGACCAACAGCTCTTTGATGATCAGCGGATTAAATGAGAATACTCAGTAAGAGGTAAATGACATTCCAAAAACACATTGGAACAGGGAGATCATGCCACAGTTAGATGCAGCTGAAATTTTGATATTGCTCATGTCTTAAATTAGAAACACTCCCAGCTCCATTTTTTAAAGCCAAGGAACTTCATGCATTTCAGGCAGCTCTCCATTTATCAAGGGTACTGTGTCAGCACTGCCTTGTTCTTTTTTTTTTCCCCTAGCATTTTTAAAGAGTAAATCTTACCTTTTTGCAACAACACATGGTGCCATGTACCCTGGCAATAACACTATTTTTACATAAAACAATGTGGTCCCCTTAGAAGGATTACCCACTAAAATTCTCTATATGCTTTTTAAAATTCTCGTATGCTTTTCTATTTTCATATGTCTGATGCAAAATTCAGTAAAAAATTTTTACTTTGTCTATGACCTAATGACTGCATATTGCAGCTAGAAGAGCCAAAATGAATGCTAAGAATTAAAATGTCTACACCTGGGAGAAGTAGAGAATTATTTCATAATTCCTCTAGCGTCCCCAGAAATTCCTCAGTTAAAGCACTAAGGCTGATGGCAGTTGGAGCAGTTTCAGAACTGCATTTTGCCCTTGAATCAACATCATAGTCATAGATTAGAAGGTATAAAAGCCATACTGTTCTACTCTTCAGGAACTTTTGTTGTTGTATTTTTGTTACAATAGGGAATTAGGTAAGGAATTAGATATCAGAACCCTGAGAGAGTTGTGTACAATTTATGTGTACCATACTTGAGTAATTTCTCCTTAGAAATGCAGTTAGCTCCTAAAACTAAATCGAGAAAGCCACCATGGCTGGCAATCATGTGAACTTGGAAGGCCCTTGAGCCAGACTGTTCCCTCTGGCTCTGAGTCACACTTAAGAACAACCTGCTATCAGTGCTAGGAGCTGGCTAAGTGGCATCGATTTTTGTACAGGCAAAAAATTCACATCTTGATCATCAAGTGTAGCGGTGTTGGCAAAAGGAGTTTTACTGATTATACATAATGATCTGTATGTCATGCAGATGAAGTGATGAGATGGTGGAAGAAACAGATCCTGTCAGCTTCCACCAATCTTCAGAAACTTTGAGAACAGCTAAGCAGTACTGCAGGAGATGCACTTGATGTTGACACTGAAATTTGTAGAGCAGCAGAAAAAAGTGCCAAGGTGTTTAGGTATGATTGTTGCTGCTGAACAGAGTCAACCACAGCACCAAATTGTAGATGTAGTCTCTTATAACATGTTGAAAAAGAGCACCTGTAAGCAAAAATCTGTGTGCACAGTTGCACATATTCCACTCTGTAGAATGGTATAACAAATGCTAAGGATGTAGGTGTTATGCCATAGAGGACTAATAAAATGATAAGCACTGGAATTCAGAAGGTCCCTGTGATTGTTTCCAGTCTGTAATGGAACCGTTTTCACTCCTACATCTCACAGGACTATAGGATTGGTCTCACAAGAGCATAGTGAAGAACTGTAGAATTACAGTGTGTTACACCTTGAGCCAAAGTCATTTGGCCGTTGGTACGTGTGCATTTTTACAGGCCTTTAAAGTGAACACACTTCATGTTTAGTGGCTACTGGTAAAAAATTCCCAAACACCACGTTTCATACTTAGGTTTTCATACTTACTTTTGTTTAAACCAGACTATTCCCTTAGGTAAAGTATCTTTATACAGTAGTAGTTCAGGGAAGTAGTTTTAAAAATATAGAGCAAAAAATATAAGGAAGGAAATTTTAGAGCGATTTCAAAAGTTGCAGATGACTAATGTTGCTATATTTCAGTCTTAACAGGACTCTTGGTTTTGATGCACTTAACCAGGTAGACAGGGGTTCCAAAGTGAAAGCTGGAGAAGTTGTGTGTCTTCAACTTTGGTAATACAACATATTCCACATGCTAAAATCAGTAGTTGAACAGAACATGGGATTAAATCAGTCCATTGTAATCATTCAATTTTTCCACTTCTGATTTTTTGCAAGTTTCACAGTACTGTCCTCCATTGTGGTTATTTTTTAAAGAAGAAAGTCCTAGGAATACTCTGGTAATTGATCAAAAATAGCAGCTGTAGAAATAGAAGGAAATTAAATGTGTAGGCTTTATGGTTATACCAACAAGAAGTTTCAAGTAAAAAAAAAAATACAGAATAAAAAAATGTATTACAAGGTTAGGAACAGCTGGATGGTGTTTCATTTTTTCCCCCCAGCATTTAACATGGGATGTCTATGTGTCTTACCTGAAAGTATGTCTTCTCTTGAAGTCCCTGTACCATCTTCATTTTGATGCCTTTTAATATTCTGTCAAACAAAATTATTAACTCTAGTTTATCATCCTCCTGTCCTTTCTTCAAAAAAAAATTTTTCAAAAAGAGAAGAGGATACTAAGAACTTCAATTTGGATCATAACATAAAAAGTATGGAAGGTGAATTGCAGAGGACTAGCTAATTGATTCCAAAATTTGACTTCAGTTATTGAAACGTTAACTCTGTTCTGCTAAAATGATATGGGCAGAGAGGTAGATAGATTAACAGATTTTAACACCAGTTGGTGTCTCTTGTGATCGTTCCACTTTTTGTATCACAGCCACAAAATTGCATTCCATGTTTCAGGGGCTGGGCTGTAGCTGAATTAGAATATCTCTTATAAGGAAATTTAAGAAACTAATCTGAAATACTGCAGTTTTAAAATACCCAGGGATAGAGGAGAATCCATCATACCTGTTTAAACTCCATACAGTAGACTATATTAACAGTTTATCTGCTCAAACCTGTGTAAATTTCAAACTTGAGGATAGGCCGAGGGAAGGAAAGAACAAATTAATTAGTTATAAAAGTTTAGTGGTAATCCACAGTAGATAGTTCAAACTTAATTAGACTGCTTTTTTGATCTAATCTGCAATTACAACACTGTAGGCTTTCCTTTTTGAGTAGCGTGTTTGTTATCCAAGTTTGAGAAATAAGTTTTCTTATGAACTGAAATCATTGTTAGTTGGGTGCTTTGTTTAATACATCTTCCATTAACTCTTTCAGTTATGTCAAAAAAAATTGCAAAGCCATGATGTTATTTCAAAGGGAATCTTAATTTTCATTTGGCTTGAGAAGAAAGGCAGTAGCTATCCATTACACTATCAGTTGCTCAGTAATGACAGTAAGATATATCTGAAGGGAAATGTATTTTTATATATCACATTTCCTGTGTGTAACAAGCTAACATGAAAAAAGGAGCTTAGCAGCATAAAACACCCAGTGCAAACCTGTGTCTGTGGCACTTGTAGCAAATGCTACTTCAGTCTCTAAATGGAAGCATCATTCTGAATGTCGTTTTGTTTCAGAGTACAGCAGCCTACAGAAAAGCCCGAAACCCCAGATCTGTCGCACACAGATCATAGTTGTACTTAAATTAGTCATGCCTGCCTGACTGATTTCTGTGTTTGTATGGTTACTAGCAGAGCAGCAGCAACATGACAGTAGAAGCGCAAGCTGGATCCTAGCACAGCTTGCTCACCAAGAGGGTCATTACCCAGTTTAAAAAGACAGGGGCAAAGTTTTCCCTTAATTATACCTCTGTAACTCCAATGAGCATAACAGTCTGCAAATGGTTTTCATTGGGAGCCAGAAGAACTGTCTGTTGTGGGAACTTCCTGTTATATTAACTGTAGAATCTTTATAGCTGAGTACTCCAGGGAAATAACCTTGCATGCTTATTAGGCTCTTGACTGAATCAGCAAGACAGTCAGGCAAAAAAAAAATCTTAAGGCACAAGTTCTAGAATAAAATTCCATGATTTCTAGTTTTTATGAACGTTTCTTTAAAAGATATGGAACTGGGGCAGTACCAGTTTGCTCTCTTTTAAAAACATAATGTGAAGTCTTCCAAGTTAATATATCAGCTGTGGAACTTTCAATATTGACAGCCTTTGAAACCAGGTCTGCTGCTGTCTACAGAAAACATTGTTTATTACTCTCCATTCTCAAGAGTTCTCACTGCCATGATTTCTACAGCCGAGCCCACAGCAATGCAAAAGCTCTCCTTTCTACCTGTTTTTTCACAGTTCCCAAGGTGAGAAATATAAATGATGGTCCACAACCCCAAAATAATCAAATAGATGATGAAATAAAATAACCTTCATTCTCACCTCCCAGTACTGTTTGAATTTCAAATAACAATTAACAGAACTAGTAAAGCATTATATGAATATTCTAGGCACAAGTCGTCACTGCTGTTAATATACTTTGTTAAAGGGACATCAGTACATAGTTAAAGTATGCTTGCCAAGATCCTTTTTGAGCTCAAAGATCAGTAAGTTATATTTGTAACTTGATTTTTCTTCCTTTTCAAACTATTTTTCCCTGCAAAATCATACTATTCTGAGGTTAAATATCCTCCTGGTATTTTTGCTTTCCTATACAAGGCAATCTGGCCAGTCTTTGATAAACTGACTCAATAAATATAAAAATATAAATGGATCACAAATGTATAATAAAGAGATAGCAGTGAATTATTAACTAATGTTGTTATAAACAGCCAAGTTTTGCAGTCACAATACTCATTTTTCCCTGGTTATCCTATTTGTACAGATATAACTGTAAATCTTTTAAAAAATTAAAAATACTTCACTAGAAGTTTGATATAATATTGTTGCCAAAAGCTAAGTTGACCTCAGTATAATACCTGCCTCAGCACTTTCCCTACCTTCATTGACAAAACTGCCCTCTGCTCTTGGCAATGACATATACAGGCGGAGAAGTGTGAACAACCCAGACTTCATAAAAGCTTTAGTCAAAAAGAAAAAAAAGTAAACCCACTAATGAAGGCAAAAACACCAGGAATCATCCTTACTTGCCTGATGTGCCTTTGGGCAACCCAGGGTAACAGTCCTGAGCAACTCCCCATGGCTTTTAGTTTTAAAGCCAAAAGTTACAAATCTGAAAAAAGTGAAACTGTTATTTAAGTGGAAATGGAAATAAGTTGTAACACACTCTGATAAGCCAAAGAAGTCCATTCACAAACATCGAGGAATCAGGAAAGCTCAACTATCTTTTCTCTAGAAATATCCAGGGAAACCAGCTTTTTGCAAAGAAGCAGAAGCAAATATGTTATTCTGCTACAGGTGTTTTTCAAAAGTACAACTGGCAATTAGGTATTTAGAAATATCTTGAATAAGGAAGAATTTCCTACATAGAAATAAGAGACAATAATTATTTGTCTCTACAAAAATAACAACTTTCTTATAAGACTTTTTTATTGTACTGTTTTTGTGGCTATTTTTTGCAGGTGTTGCTGCTTTGGATTCCAGCATTTCTGGGAAGATTGGTTTGCGAGCAGTCGTATATTATCTCTGCACTACTGTCATTGCTGTAATATTAGGTACTCTGTGATTCTGTAACTTTTAAAATCATCAGCATTGCCTAATTACAAATGTACATCACTGTGACATTACTAATATACCAAGACAGGATGGGGAGAGGAGACAGAGAATCATACCAGGCACCTTAACATTACTTGTGACCAGATACAGAGAGAAGTTAGTCCTGCTGTTCATGATTGGGCTGTGTTCATACCCAATATGAAGCCACAGGCAATTTCACCATATATTTCAACTCAGGGAAGATTAGGAGCTGTCTGCTGAGATAAACAGTGACCAGCAGTGGGAAAGCTGAGTGAACATCAAAGGCCAACCTCAACGACAAAGTGAATTTCCTCAATAGAAAAGTGCTAGATTGTTCCTGATTCTCACATGCAAGAATATATAATGTGTCACACCTGAATTACATAAAATACTGCTTCCTTTGTCATCTCGTCTCCTTCCTTAAAGGATTTTGCCCACTCTGTCACTATCAGGCTACACTCTTAATTCTCTGAATTCCCCATCTCTTCTTGCAGGAAGTTCATTCCCTACAAACAACCTTGAAATGTTCCATATTTGCTTAAAGAAGCATCTTCAGTCAGCCTTCTTAGATAAGAAACAAAATAAAACTGTCTATCTTGTATGCCTGGGAAATTTCTGTGAATACAGAATAGGGAGGAAAATTAATAAAGACTAACATTATCATATATCTAACTTTGAAGTTGTCCCAAATCTTAGTGGTGTGTTAAACCAGACACTCTCCAAAGGTTCCTGCTATTCTAAGCTGTTCCATGCTGTTATGGCATTACTTATTTCATAGTGCAGAGCTACACAAATGCAGTCCTGCTTTTATTCACAGCTGTCATTAGAAAGACCTGTTCCTGGCTGGTTAAAGGGTCATCCAAATTCCTCTTTGTCCCTTCACTGAGATTTAGTAGTTTTATTTGCTTTAGGTTTATATGGCTTTTATGGGGGGGGGGGTGGGGGGGAAGAGAAAAAATGTTATACCTTTGGAAAAGCCTAGTATTTCATATTATAAAAAAATGCCTAAAATGAAGCCACTAAAGTAAATGAAAAATTTGTTATTGATTTCAGTATTTACAAGGTCAAATCTAGTATTTCTTAACCCACAATTTTTTTTTCTTTTTCTGAAGCCCTTCTCTTACATAACTTTATTGATAACTAACTTTACCAAAACATCCTGTGACTTTGGGGTCACAGGACAATGCACTTGTGTTCATATCTGAAAGCTAGTAACAAGAAGAGCTACATAAGGGGCAAGCAATTAAAAATATTCACTATGCAAAAGTTGAAGAGTAGTACTCTTCAACTGAAGAGTACTTAACTTCAACTCTTCGTCTCAAGCCCAGCTAAAGTAATTTGCCCTCTTGGTGAATAGTAGTGATTTAGTACCATACATACAAAACCAAAGCTGAAGTGCCCAAGTCCAGTGGCAAGCCTGCAAGTAGCTCCAGTATTGGGGGAACTCACACATTTACTGACACCACCTTACCTGCATGAGCACCCAGGGAAAGCATTTGTTAAGTTGAGCTCACGAAGAATTTGGCTACACAGGATACACTGAAGAAGAATGCACCAATGCCTCTGCTTGCACTCTTGCTTCTCCTTTGCAGGAATTGTCTTAGTTGTGACCATTAAACCTGGAGTGACTCAGAGAGCAAGTGAAATCGACAGGGTGGGCAGTACCCCAGAAGTCAGTACTGTTGATGCCATGCTCGATCTGATCAGGTGAGGCTTTAATTTTTAGTTCCCATATTCCTTTTTCAGAAGTCCAAGCAAGCACAAATAAAGTTGGGATATGTAATACAATAAGATGCTTTCTAATGTTGTTTGGATGAATAAGAGGAGAATAACTTGTATTGCAACAAGTTAGATATTTAAAAATACATTGAAAGCAGCTTGTTTAACACCACAGATTTTAGTTAATAAGCCAATGGTGAAAAATCCCTCCTTCACAGCAATTGATATGCAAGATTTATCTACTGTGAAGAAAAGATCCATAAAGGATTGAATGGTGGATTGCTAACTGGCAGCTTCTGTGTCATCCAGCATAGACAACCACCTGAAATTGTAGTGCTGTATTCCCCTCCTCAAGGCAGGATGCAGAGTAACAGATGCAGTATGTAAAGGGTTCTAAGGGTTCCACCGTCAACAAGTTTGCTGCATCACCAGTATCTAAGGCAACCTTATAAGGAGTCTTTCCCTATCAGCATCCTGGAAAATTATGGATACTTTGAAGTGGTTAGAAGGAGGAAACCCTTAGAAAAGTCTGCAGAAGATGTGTGCAGATTTTCAGAGCTAATGTGTTTAAGGAATTAGAAGAAAAATTCACAAAAAGGGCTGCATTTCCAGCAGTGGCTAGGTAGTTCCCTCAATAATGTTTCTGTTTTTTCTTTCTCCAGCTGCAATGAGTCTCTGTTCTGTGTCACTATTCCTGCCCACCATTTTCTTTTTGTAGAATTTTTACTTAATCTGTCATGTAAGAATCAACTAGCACATATCTAAAATTGGATTTCTTAGCATTTTTTTATTTTAGGAAATATGAATGGCATTTGCAGATGCAAGTCCAGATAGCCACTATCCTATATAATATCAAATGTCTGATGTCATTTGGGGCAACTCTGCCCCAACCTAGGTTAAGATAAACTTCTTTGAAAATAATTCAATTTCTCTGAGGTTTGTATATGGGATAGTTGGCAGTTGTCAATCCCAAAGCCCCATGTCCAGTAATTCACAGCTCTTCCCAGCCTCTGTCCCCTCCTGCCTACGAATGACCACAATGACAGCTTCTTGGATAGCTCATCTCATTCCTCATGGTCACTCGCCCAAGAATCAATGAGAGGAACTGTGTAATCATCTTTATTATAAAACCTAATGCAGCCAGTCTGTTACCAGTAACTTCCACATGAACATTTCCACACATATTCATAGGGCTGATGTAGTTCTATGCACAAAAAGTCTTCCTATAGCAAAAAGTGGTGCGAATTGTAATTAGTAGTAGTTTGGGGGTTTACTATAGTTTACAACTCAACTTCCTGCAAACAAATTTAAGACTGTAATTAGGAGTTAGAGATCTGAAATTCTGTTTTAAAGGAATTAATTTTCTTACATATTTACATTCATCAGATTTAAGATTCAAATCCAGACAGTCTTGTAAAGATAAAGGAAAACCCCAGGTTTGTACAAACTGCTCTTGCTTTTGAATAGATTTTGCTTTAAGAATTTGAGAACTAAAAGTGGAAGTTTGTGAACATTCTGTGAGGTAGATGAAAACTTATGCTTCAGTGTATAAAATGGCTTTTTCTGCACTGGACTGGATATTCACTAAATATGTAATTAATGCTTCTTTTTTTTTGCAATCATTTGAATCTGAAATTGGCTGTTGGAAAGGAGGCACACAAATGGGTTGCACTAAATTTCCTAATTTTTCAGTGTGTGAAAATGGTTCTGGACCCTGAAATAACACAATGGAATCTTCCATTAGCCAAGATTAATTTCTGAATTCAAAACTACAATAGAACACACCAAATATCTGATTCTTCCAGCACAGCCTTTATAAGAAGTTTTTTTTCTTTTCTGCCTGTATCTGACAAATCCTATAGAAATGGTGTGTCCTGTACTCCTCATGCAAGTGATGGAGATGATGTAACAGAAAAAAAATATATTGGGTTTAGTATACCAATAGAAATACCAAATACTGAAAAATAAGCCCAAAAATTCAACAGTAGGAAAATGGTCAACTGATCATTGGGACTCTTAAACCCTTTATTTCTTTGGACTCTATATCTGATGATGCCAACTATACTGCTTTCTGATTAAAGGAAATGTGATCTGCTTTTTAAGCAACAACTTTTGTCATTTTGTTTATACAAACAACTTTTTCTTAGTATGCTATAATGTTGAAATGCTTCTATGCTTTCTAACAGGAATATGTTCCCAGAGAACCTTGTTCAGGCCTGTTTTCAACAGGTAAGTTTGAACATTCCTCTTTAATTTTCATTGTTAACTACAAATTATTCTTTTACGTCCCAAAAAAAAAATCTATGTAAGGCAAGACTATTTCTGCAAAGTCCAGGAGTACCTTAATCTCCTGTAGAAAGGTGAGGTTTTAAGGCATCTTGGTTTCATTTCCATTATGATAAACACTCAGTTACCAGCTATTAAGTCCTTAATATTGTGTTGCAAAAAGACACTGTTCAGGAGCTGGATGCAGAAAGTGTATAAGACAGGATTTTTCCTTTGGGGACAAGATTTAGATAAAAGCTCTTATGAGGATCTGTTTCCTTGTTCTCAAGGTCCCTCAGTGTCTGATGAAGTCTGCATAATTTAGCCCTCACCCTGATGTGTCTCACATCTAATGTCCATTGCTAGACTAAATAATCCACATAAAGGAAAAGGCAAAGTCTGTTTGAGACATCTTTCAGGAAAAGTGAGAGTTGCAAGATGAAAGAGGAAACTCTTGTCCATATATTAGGTTTCTTTCAGTCACCTTTATCTGTAAATATATCAACTCCTTTTTCTGTGATGCTCTTGACTTTCCTTTTGTTTTTCCCAGCAGCTGCCTACCAGTTTATCTAAAGCTTGTATGTAAGGTAGTTAACCTTTCCCAGGAAGTGATGTCTGATGTGCTGCTGTGCATGACTCAGTGTATTTCCCCTTTATAAAACTTCTCCATGTAGTATTTCTCATGTATTAATTACTATCACCCAACAGTAAGGGGACAGACAGGTTCTTTTAGGGATCCTTGGCAGAATGATGGTGGCACTAAATCATAGTTACTGTTAAAGTTTTATTTTCATAACAGGATATTAGTATAGCACAGAATTTATAATCAGAATAGCACAGAATTTCTATGAGCAGAATCGGTGTAGTCCGATTTTATTATAGTACCACTTAGCTTATGTTTTCTAATCACTGGACCCTCTGCAGGTTTGGCCAGATCTTAATACTTGGTTTGCTGTATCAACATAACAACCATAATGGAGACTTGAAAAACTTATAAAATAATATGGATTGGTCACTCAGTCCCCAGGGGAATCAGACAATGGTGGAAGCATCCCTGACCACCAGGTCTCACTGTCCAGCAGCAGCTCTGGTCCAAGTTATCCCTTAGGACTTGTACCTGCTTAGTTTTATGAACAGTGCTCTTGGTGCTGTTACTTCTCCATGTTCTGTGACTTGGGTCTTCACCACCACTTGTCTGGCTGTGTGCCTGGAACCTTTAAGGCCAATAAGGAGAGGAGTGGTCAGCATAGTGCCCAGGAATCTGGAGGCCAGTGGGGAGAGGAAGAATAAGTCTATCTGTTTTATCTACTTGGTGCTTGAACTTTGAGGACCTGATAATGAGGGGAAAGAGAACAATTATGTGACCCATTCTGCCACAAAGGATAGCTGTTTGCCTTGCATAATGGCATTAGTTATGCTGACCACAGTATATATGGGGGGTGGGGGGGGGCTCGGCTCGTTGTATCAGGTGGGTCTGCTCCACAGGTGGGGTGGCTGTCAGCAATTCTCTCCAGACTGTCTCAGCAAAAAGTCTCCTTGCCATTGTCAGGAGCTCAATCTCATGCCCCACAAGACTGCAGCAGCTCCATGCAGAATTCATAACATATCTGTGAATCACTTGTTGAATCTATAGCTTCTGAGTTACAGAACCCTAATAGCTCAAGTGAATTGGGAAATAACATCTTTGAATATGTTTGCTACCTTCCAGTCAGATTGTTTCATTTTTCTCTTATTTTTACTGGGCAGAGGCTATGCCTTTGTCTATTCTTCAGTTTTCTCATGTTTCTAAATAAGTTCTTCTGTTTTTTTTAAAAAACTTTTCCAGTATAAAACCAAACGTGAAAAAGTTAAAGCTACAGTTGCTGTGGATAAAAACAGCTCCACATTTCCTGGCGAACCTGTTACAACTGCTACAACAGCAGAGGCTTCAGAGGTGCGACCTTTATCATTTTATTCCTTCACATTATATGAAGTGGGGAGAAGGAACACAGACTACATTTGATTTAGTTCATGCCGTTAGTGATGAAGAAAAGGCAGGAAATGGCACATAGAGGATTTTACAAGAGCACAAAAGTTAATAAGTAAGTGCTAGAGATCATTGTAAGGATCTTCCAGCAAGTTTAAGAGCATCAGAGGAGTCCACGGGTAATTAAGCAATCCAAAGATAATAGATGAAGATTGATTAAAGTTATATGCTTATGAATTTTCATTTTGCTGAGAAATTAAAACAGTCACTGTAGGAAGACTAGGTGTATATCAGCACAGCATGATCGAGCAGCAGTGACATAGTTGTAAGCACAAAAGAAGAAAAGGAGTCAAAACCCATAAATTTTTTAATGGAAAGCAAGACAATATAAGGCATTTGTTAATTAAGTTTGTTACTCAGAAAAAAGAATGCGGACAGACAAAAGTGAAGAAGTTTATCAAGCCTCTCATTAGAGGTGTGGAAGGCTTGTGGGTATTGACAGTTTATAAAGCCTAGACTTACATTGGAGGAGAGGGAGAAAGGAATTCAATAGAATGTGAACACAGAACTACAAACATTACCAAATCAATATACATTTTATTATACTCCTTCCAAATTTCATCTTGTTCCAAAATTCATGAAGAGACATGAATTAAATCCTGAAGCAGGATGTAGTGAAGAATTGCACCCTTTCCTTCGTATGTTGATACTGCACAAGCTCAGAGGAATACATGAATACTTACCTATTCATCCCATTCTGCTCTAAATTATGGAATTTCACTGGTGTCCTAGTTGTTACTCAATGGTCAACTTATCTTAAATCCAGACACAAACCCTTGAGGTGCTCAGAAATAACCACAAGGATTCTACATCTGTGGTTTTTTCTTCACAGTGAGGAGTAAATCGAGTGTAGGGGAGTAAATCTTGATGCATGACTGTGCATACCTTGCTATCATTCATGTCAGAAGTCTATAGAAAGGACCCCATCCCAACTTCTGTGTATTCTGTAACACCAAGTTATACAGTTACTTATTAGACTATGCATAGAGTTACATTTATTCTGATTTTCTAATCTTTTTTTTCATCACCTCTGTTGTAGTCTTGCTGCAAGTGAATAAAGTCAGTTGTATAACAGAATATAAAAAAAAAAAAAATCTGCAGTTGTGTAATATAAATTAAAGGGTGCTTTACTCCCTGCTAGGATTTGATCAGATCCTTGCATGGCTCTAAAATACAAAGTGTTCAAGTTCAGTTTAGTTCTAACTTCATTCCTGAACTTGCCCACTTGGCACTTTCAAAAAGGGAATAGAGTGACTGGGAAGAGCTCCATGTCTTTAGAAAAATCTAAATGTGTTTTCATTTTAGAAAATCTTTAAAGTAAATTCACTGTTTTCAGATGGTACTTTTTTTCTCTTTATTCTAATCTGTAGAACAAAACCCAAGAATACAAAATCGTGGGCATGTATTCCAATGGCATCAATGCACTGGGGTTGATTGTCTTTTGTCTTGTTTTTGGAATGGTTATTGGGAAAATGGGAGAGAAAGGACAAGTGCTGTTGGATTTCTTCAATGCACTGAATGAAGCTACAATGAGAATAGTTCAGATAATTATGTGGTAAGTCCAAGGTTATACTGGTTATATTTTCTAACAACTTCTTTAAGTGGATTTTGTCACTGAAAAGGTGGGACCAGACTCGGACTTCATGTCTGCTTTTGTATAGTGCTTTGCAGCAAGCAACTTTCAAAGAATGGTTGGTAAAAAGTTTCCTTTCTACAGAATTTATTCTTTTGAAGAAACTGGAGACAGAGCTCTCACTTACTATATACTAAAGAAACAGTCCCATTGATGTACAAGAAACCTGAGGTTTTCAGACACTCGTGCTAGAGGTTTATATAAAACCAGTTCAACTGCAGTTGAGGACTTTGAGGACTGCTTTGAGGACTGTAGAATCATAATCACCCATATGCCCTTGTCAGTCTTGAATATTTTTCCCTGACAGTGATTAGGTTCACAGGATCCCTTTAGAAATACAAATTAATATACAAGCTACATCACAGGGCAAAATCCAGAATGGTATGCAAAATACAACTTAGCATCATTTACCTCCTGCTAATAGGTTTTGTGAGACAACATTCTAATAATATTCTCAGACAGGAAAAACAATTTAAAAATGTAGCAACTCACCTGATAATGTTTGGTTGGACTTCACAGCTATTCACAGAGCTCTTGTCCATGCAGATCA
Organism: Pipra filicauda; assembly: GCF_003945595.2. Classification (NCBI taxonomy): domain Eukaryota; kingdom Metazoa; phylum Chordata; class Aves; order Passeriformes; family Pipridae; genus Pipra; species Pipra filicauda. The sequence continues at coordinate 1,886,071 of NW_024104487.1, read as the reverse complement.
CAATTACAGTATCAGTACTATAAGCATACACAATCCTTTCAAGAGTTTGACCTTGTATGTGGAATGCCTTGTCCCGTTTACTACAATACTCTGCTCATTTTTGTGAAACTCCACGTTTCACACGAACAGTAGCTTATCAGATCTGCCCCTTCCATGGATTGTCCTTACAGCTCAGCACACTCTGATGCCTGTAAAACAGTAAACCTGTACCAGTGTTTATCTTGCTGCCTTAAAGAAAGGTAGATTAATTTCTGCAGTTGGTCCTGTGCTATGCAGCTGGTTCAGTCCCCAGATGAGTTAAAACTCCATGAAGTAGGCTGTCTCACTCGGCAGAAAATTACCAATAGGGAGACCTGAGAGTTAGCACATGTCCTCTAGGATCTTACTCATAAACTGACTATCCATTTCCTTGCTTGTGCATAAAACTGTGGCTACAGGCTCCCCATGTTTCTACAGATTTGGGAGCTCTTGTTTGAAATAAGGTAGAGTTTGATGCTGGAAGTGTGAGGAATTAGTTCTGCTTTCATCACATTCAAGGCTTAGAGGAACTAAGTGTCCCTGCTTTCTACAGGGATAAGGTATGATTTTGTTTGTGAGATGGCACGCATACATTTTATAAATTTATAACTGATATTTTAAAATGGATACACTTTATATATTTACAAATTTATAAATTAATTTATATTACTCAAAGCTCTGAAGTAGTAACTTGTCTCTGTGACAGCCTGGTCTCTGGGACCAGAAGGAACACAGTGGAGCTGCTGCTAACATAATTCCTGATTTTTGACTTGAATTTTCTGTAGGCAGTAGCCTATGCAGCTTTTCATGTCTGTAAGGCGTGGCCTTGTGTAAGTTTACTGGCAGATGGGGACCCCTCCATCAGGCAACACACTGATGAACATACTATCTCATCAAGCTAACATCACTCTATTTGGTGCAGGTGACACAGATACAGCCCCCCGTGCTGGAGGACAGCTCCTTTAAGTACAGGAGACCTTTCCCATCTGTGTGATTGCAGAATACACAGATATAAGTCTCAGCCCTGCATACTTCCACCTCCAAGGAAGTTTATGTCTATACATAAACATATGCTGCCATGGGGTATATGCCCATGCCCCATCCCAACTTCTGTGTATTCTGTAACACCAGGTTATACAGTTAATTATTAGACTATGCATAGAGTTACATTTATTCTGATTTTCTAATCTTTTTTCATCACCTCTGTTGTAGTCTTGCAGCAAGTGAATAAAGTCAGTTGTATAACAGAATATAAAGAAAAAAAAAATCTGCAGTTGTGTAATAGAATATCAAAACATATTTTCCATCTGTTTTAAGAAGGTATAGTGGGAGAGAAATTATTTCATGGTGAGCATGCAGTATTTCCGAGAATGCATTTTTGATTGCCTTATTTTTGCTTTCTAGGTATATGCCAATTGGTATCGTGTTTTTAATTGCTGGGAAAATAGTAGAAGTTGAGGACTGGGAAATCTTTCGTAAATTGGGTCTTTATATGGCTACAGTAATAAGTGGGTATGTAATTTCTTAAAGATGAAATTGTATGTGTTCAGTTTTTAACACTCAGTTGATTACCACTTAGTTATCCATAACACCTACTCTTCTAGGTCAGAGACAAAAATTCTTATCTGTGAAAATTATGTGAGGATGTATGAGGATGAATTGAATGCATGTTTAGCTGAATGTATGTTTTGTTTTAAAGAGTCACTGCCTTGCATTCTAAAGAAAAAAACCAAAACCCAAACACAAATACTTTTCTTGTATTCATTGTTTCATCTTCTTAGCTTGGTGCTGAAACAAATAATATTGTATTTTGGAGAGTAGTAAGGCTTCTGTTAGATACTAGAAGAAGCTGGAAAAGAGTGAGGTTATGAATTGTGGCTTATCAGGGGTTGCCAGCCTATCAAACATACACAAATATCTGGATTATGTTGCAACCTCCATGGGACTTTTGGGCCCTAGGTGTACCATCATAGGTCCAGCTCTCCCTGCCAAATCGAAATGCATAGTAAATACAGTGCACAGTAAATGATGCCAAAGAGGAGACTGGTCCCTTCCCTTCCCAGTGCAGAGCAGGCTGCTGACGTCAAAAGAAGTCCTGGGAATTACACTGTTTGCTAATTACTCCTTCAAGGCAAAGTTAGATGGTGAAGCTGCAAAAGGACAAGTTGCAATCTGAGTAACATATTCCTTTTCTAAACCCTTGGCTATGTAGAATAGTCTGAGTGGAGGAGATTACACCTGCACAACATGGAGCCTTGAAGGAGTAGAGCCTTAGAACAACTTAACTGCTCCAAATGATACTGGTTATAATATAGGTCATTTTATGTCTCTGACAACTTTCCTACAAAGGAGCCTTGTGGTAGATAAATGGATATTACAGGCCCAGTAAGTTAAATGCATTTAAATTTCTATTTCCAATTCAGTGAACCATACCTTCTAGGCTGTCTTGGTTCATTGCTTTAGCATCCACTCCTATAATTCCTTCAGTATGCTAAGGATTTATATGTGTTTTGTCTAGATGCTAGATCCAAAGTTGTTCAAGAGCTTCTTTCTCCACGTTATGCATATGCATGTTATTCTTCAAAAGTCATTCACATGCTTTACGACAACCAAGAAGAGAAAAGGTGCGGTGGTTTGAAAAACCTTTTCTCTAAGGTAGTAATGGTTTGCCCCACTGATAATACTGAACCAATCAAAGTCCACGTGCACCCTACGGAAATTACATACCCACAGAAAAGGAAGATAAGGCAGTGAAGATAGTTTAGAAGGTAGGTAGCCATGATCTGAGCCACGAGGAGGCAGGGGGCCAGTGAGCCCCTCTGGGGGCCAAGGGCCCCCAGCCCCCAGCTGAGGCTACGGGAGACCCAGTGTAGTGTCAAAGCTGGACTGGGTCCCATAATTAAGAGCTGGAAGAATTTCCTTACTGTCAGCAGCAGCAGAAGACATTGAAAAGCGGTAGCAGAGCAGTCCTGAACAGAGTAGAGACAACAGTGTCTAAAAGCCAAAAGATAGCCAGTAGCAACGAGATAACGTGAAGCCAGCTGAGAGACGCAGAGATGTTCCTGCAGGAGGGAGAGCTGGCAACAAAACAGAGGAAAACTCAACAGAGCTGGTTTGGGGTAAGACTGTATTACTTTCCCAAAACCCAGAGACTTTCTGAAGTGGAGGGGTGGACTTCCAAACCTTTAGGGAGTCCCGAAATGCAGCAGCAGCTAGACAGAGAGAGAAAAGGAGCTGAAAAACCAGAGCTGTCCTGAGAGCTGAGCCAGGACGGAATGCGGAGGAGGTGGCCGTGCCCTCTGCTGATGCTGTTGCTGTTTTTATCGTGCTGGCGAACTGAGACAGAGCAAAGAGCTTTGGTAAGACTGAACTGAAAGATGCCTTCAGTGTTCTAACCCAAGAGGAGTGAAGATCTACAAGGAAATCCCCCGAAGGCTCGGGCTCGGAATTTCCACAAAGTAAGAACAAAGATCCTGACTGCTATACTTAATCTGCTGCCTTGGAAAAAATGGAGGACACTAACCAGTGCCACAAGAACACTGAAATGAGGGAGCTGTGGCCTGAGGAGTGACAGAAGGACTTTTCTCTTTTCTTCTTGGACTTTTATTGAAGAAAAGGAGAAATTTAATTTAATGTAAATATATATGTGGGTGTAAATAAACCTTTGTAAATATTTTCCCCTTCCCCCAATAACGAATGGTTGTGTTTTGTCTGAAAACTCTCCACATGAGGTGAAAAAGATATCAAGTCCATACCATCATTAAACCTTCTCACAGGGGCAAACTGGGGGGGGGGGGCTTGAACTTAGCTTCTTGGGAGTTTCAAACCAACACAGCAGGGTAATATTTTAGTCTTAAATGCAAACTTCTTGATACATAGTCAAGAAGGCGCTCTTTTTTTTTTTTTTTTTCATAAATCTGTGCTAGATAAACACATTTATTTCAAAGCTGTTGTTTTGTTTTATGCGTAAGTCAGTATGTTTGGACTAGCTGTTTGAAAATCAGAGATAAAATGACTTCCTAAATTAAAATTACAGCTCCAGAAATAGCACTGAATCATGACTTTTTGAAAATGTTACAGAGATGAGTGCAAGTTATGTTCATCTAGTGCATTATGCAGTTTTTTACAAGTTTTCGATTACACTTGGAAAATGAGTCAGATTTTTAAAGGTTACAAAACTTGATGTTTACCATGAGACTCTACATCAAGAGTCTAGTATTTTCTATACAATTTATAAATGAGATCCTGACAACAAGTTGGATAGAAGTCATTGACAGAATAACAGTGTATCACTTCTGCAGGTTTTCTACGTTATTAAATCCAGTTGACTCAGAGAAGGAATATGTTGGATGGATTATTAAAGCCTTTTGACTTCAATGTTACATCAGATAGCAAGTTTTACAATTTTAGATGTGATAGCAAGTTTTGTGACTGTTTACCTATTTATGGTTACTATTTGTACTGTGACAAGGCATGTCTTCCTTAGGAAATGTGTGAAGACACAGTGCCTTCTCCAAAGTACTTCAAAGTAAACTACTACCACATAGTCTCCTGTTTAGCTGGGGGCCATGGGCTTGGTTTGACATGCACAACAATTTTAAGTAGGTTCCCAGGTGCCATCAAAAAAATTGTATGTAGTGAGGGTGCCCACTTTTACACCATTTTCCCTCAAGGGTGCTCAGGGAGATCTCTCCAGCATTTCTGTCTCCTGAAGAATGGTGTCCCATGGGTGCTGTTTAAGGTGTTTTGGAGAGCAGCACATTCTCTGCAAAACTGACCATCAGGGAGAGCATGTTGTAATCAGATCGCAGGAGCAGATATGACAACATACACACAAGGCTATAGGCTGCAGGGGAAAGGTGCTTTTTCTATGTTTTCCAGCTTGCAAGAATACCCTTCTTCTCACCTCTCAGCAAACAGGAGAAATGTTGCTTGTCGTTTTGGTTTCTTAGATGGTGCCGTTCCCACTATCTTTTTGGTTTACATTCTTATTTGTTTGACCTTGCCCATTTGCAGTGTGTTCTGTTCATCAGCATCTTCTGTAACTGTTAATTGTTGTCCCTTTAAACTTGATCCTAAGAATTGCAGGTTGTCTTAAATATTTCTTATATTCCCTATCAAGAAAGTTGTGCAAGAGCATGAAGACTGATGTTTCTTATCCTCCTCTTCCTTTCCTTTAGCCTTCATATCCAGCTCATCTTTAATCTCACCTTCTTCTCAACTTTATTATTCATGACCTTTCACATTTTCAACCCTACCAGCTCTCATCCACCACTATTTGTAGCACATCTCAGTCTTATGTCTCACTCAGGTCACCGTGAGGGAACAGACTTTTCCCGGTGCCTTTGGTCCAGTTTGCCAGTAAATATCTTAAGCCTCTTAAGTTTAATGGTTGCAGTGTCAAGATGAGGGTATGTTAGCAGGTACAGCAGAGGAAAGTCAAAGTAGGAAGCATAATATAAGTGCCAGAGGAAACTCAGCCTGAAGTGGAAAAAAAACAAAAGGAAGCTGCAGCAAGCAGACTTTCTTTGCCCATGCCTTTGTCTCTTCTGAAAGCAGCAAGGCAGCTGCATCCTTGGATGCTGTAGGGAATGGCAGCTTGGGATTCTGAGTGACAAAGTTCTTTCTATCTTAAAACTGAAAACTGTTAGAATTTCTATTTTCAGTTACTGATTATGATTTTTGGTCTAAAAATTTCTGCTACTTGCTGTGAATTGCATTTTATGCATGAAAATAAATGTTACTTCAAATTTGTTTTATGAAAATCAGTGGTGGCAAAGCAGATATGCACAAATACTTTATTTTGAAAATGCCATGTTCATGTTACCACTAAAAATATGAGGATCTAAATTTTTCAAAATAACTAAGTCACTATGCTTTTAGACAAAGACATACTTGAAATGTTTACCCTCATCAACACCAAATGGCACCCATACCACTTTATATTTTTTCTACATATTCTGCAGAATTCAGTTTGTTCTCAGGCACCATTGTATAAATTGTTAGGTTTCTTTCTAGAGTTACTTGCAATACATGTTTCATGCTGTTATTTACATTCTACTAAATAAATCATATCTTCACATAAGAACGAAAACTTTAATGCCTGTTGCTTTTAAAAAGGTGATTTTCCCAAAGAAAAAAATACATAGATTTTGTGGGTGATTTTTGGTGCTGTTGTGGATTTCTGTACTGTGACTACTTCTCTCTTAATTGTCTGGTTTTGGCAGAACAAATAGTACCATGATTTATCGCTATCTTTGTCAGCTGCTCTGATATCATAAAACATTATTACAACACAGTAATGTGCACATGAACATATTGTGAGGACAGAATAAAAATCCCAAGGTCATACATGACAACAGTTCTGCAGTTTATGTTTCCATGCTATAATTTCTTTTCTCAAGAAGCTGATGTTGCTATAATTACTTTCAGCCTTCAAACATAGGGAAAATTTCACAAACTCTTCACATGTATTTCATTTCAAATGTACTTTCATAAGTCTGTTTGCCTCTAATCTTAATGCCCACAACCTCTGTATGCATATGCCTATGGAATTACTGCACAGTGTTCAAAATTAATGCTCAATTTAAAGGATGAATTTGTCCCTGAAAGCTACACAAATATCCAAGCAAATGCTCCTGAGCAGCTAAAGTCAAGAGAGGAAGTGAGTCAACACACTTAATTTTAAAAATTTATAGTTTCAAAGGATAATATTCCAGTATCTTTCAATATTTCAATATATGAGACTACATATATGTCATTCGTAATATCACTACATTTTAATTATAGACCTTACACTGTTTTCCTCAGAGTAGGTGTGGATTTTTCTATAGGTTTGTGATTGAAGTTTCTGCAGAAGGATGTAGATTTCAGCTGTCCCTGACTGGAAAGCATATTTACATTTAATTCCAAAACATGTTCTCTAATAAGAGCAGATAAACTTAGAACAATAATTTGGTTTGGTGTTTTGATTTGTCTCTGGTCTGCACTGTAAGGATTTGGCAGAAGAGTGGAGTGTTTTGGTGTTATTTTAAATCACCCTCTGCACTTCAGTTTAAGTATAACATTAATAGTTTAGGCTTCTCATTTTCATCAGTTTAAAATTATTTCTAATAAATCAGTTAATTCTTGTTCTGCTTAGGAAAGAGAGACAAATCATATATGAACTCTCTCTCCCTTCCAAAAGGAAGTGTAGAACAACATTAGTTTACTTTTTATTAACAATTATTTATTAACAATATTATTTATTTTTTCTAAATTTTGCATATAGATGTCACTGAAGTCACTTTAGTGTTTCATAAGTGTTCTTGAGGACAGAACTAGATACCTATTATCACCATCTTAGTAAAGCGAGACAGAGATGGATCCATTTGTTTAACTAGTCCATTTTATTTTGCAGACTTGCAATCCATTCTGGTATAATTCTGCCACTGATCTACTTAATAATAGTAAGGAAAAATCCTTTTCGTTTTGCGATGGGGATGGCTCAGGCACTTCTGACAGCCCTCATGATTTCTTCCAGGTAAACAAAAGAAACATCTTTTCTGTAATGTTCCTAATAGTAATTGCATTGTTTGTGCTCTGACTTTATTGCTAATTTGTTAAAAGTCCTGGTATCAGCTCAACAGTTCACAGCGCCCTGGAGGTTGAAATATTGTTTTTATCATCATTTCTGTGGTACCCAAAGGGACACTATAGATTGTGCTGGCCTTATACCAAATGAGGGTCTGCCTCTCCCAGAAGGAGGCCATTCAGCTCATTAGTCACAAACTTGATAGAGTTGAAGCCATTGCACAGTCTCTGTGACTACATATGCCAGGGCAGTTGTACCCTGTGATTTTAAGAATAACCAAGACTTTGTTATTTCTTCCAATAACTAGAAGATATAGCAAACGTTGCCTTGCTTTTCCAAGGTGCAGCCTTTCTTCCTGCCTTAGATGTCCATATGAGTCTTACAGCAGGTCATGCTCTGAGAAAAAGGAAGGACAAGGGAAATGGTGTGGGTTTGCCTGCGCTTACTTTATGTATTTCATTATGTGCCAGTTCAGCAACTTTGCCTGTCACCTTCCGCTGTGCAGAAGAAAAAAACTCGATTGATAAAAGAATCACCAGATTTGTTCTTCCAGTTGGAGCTACCATCAACATGGATGGCACAGCTCTTTATGAAGCAGTAGCAGCCGTATTTATCGCACAACTGAATGACTTAGCACTGGATATTGGCAAAATAGTTACCATTAGGTAAGACTAAAGCCATTACATGCTTTTTGTGGGCAGTGAGGATTTTTGTGAATTACAGTAACTTTGGATACTCCACAAGAAAGTTTAGACTATCACTGACAGCACAGGAAATAATGAGCATTCTCACTTCTTGTTCTGAGGCCTTGCCAGTGTAACCTGATGAGGAGATGGGTTGGCCAGGGCATGCAGCTGGTATACAACAATTGTATTGCTGGCAATTTGTTCCGGAAATTGCCATTTTTCTTCCTTGCAAACACTTGCAAACCCAGCTCAGCCTCTACCTCTGATCTGTCCAGTTTCCTTGTTAGATGTGTGTTGCCTGTTACTTTGCAGTGTAACCGTAACAGTATCTGTACATGACTTGTCCCATAAGCTTGACACTAGACTTTGAGTAGATAGAATTCAAGAGGAAACTGGAACATTTGGGCCTTCTTTCTTGCAGTGAAGTAAGCTCATTTGTGTCAGGAAATAAGAGTTTCTGTGAGCAATATGTATTCTAAATGCCTTTTCTGGGCCTTTTTGGGATTTAGTGTCACAGCTACAGCAGCCAGCATCGGGGCTGCAGGTGTCCCCCAAGCTGGACTTGTCACCATGGTGATTGTACTGAGCGCCGTTGGCCTGCCCGCCGAGGATGTTACTCTGATCATTGCAGTTGACTGGCTTCTGTAAGTTTATGGCACTTGATATTTAATTAGTTTTTCTTTTTCTTTTTTTTTTTTTTAATGTTTACATGAGTTGCCTGGGAATATGTGAGTCTGAGAAAGAAAGCAACAAAATCATTTAGGACTGTTGCAGGAAATGGACAAAGATTATTCTTATGGTCAAGCTTGTTCAGAGTTGAGTGCAGTAGTGGCTTTAATTGTGAGAGAAGCCCTACTGCATGGGATGGCAGTGAATAACCTCACATTCAGAGGTGCTATCAACCTTAAAGTAACAGCCACATAAATCATGAGCATAATGCAAACTTGACAGTACCAAAGAGTGCCTCTGAAGTGTCAGCAGCCACCACATTATGCTAAATACAGACACCATTAATAAAAATCAAATGTAGCCACAAGTATAACATCTTAGTTGATTTCAACAAAGCACATAAAATCCATACACTGGTGAAGAGGTAGTGGAGGACAACATGAACTAAGCAAAGCTGGCCCTGGACTCCACATAGCGGGCATGTGCATGGTGGGCTATACGTGGGGCTGTGCTGCTGCCACTACTTAGGTAGGGCTGTTGTTCACTAAGAGCACTGGCCCAGCACCTTGATCAACAGACACATATAAACTCAGAAGGCTTTCCTTATGCCTGATCCCAGCTGTCTCAGAGGACTTCAAAACCCCTCAGTCCCATTTGGCTGCTCTTTCTGGAGAGAAGCCTTTTCACTAGAAATCTTTTCTGTTCGAGTTACGCTGAGGTTTTTCTCTGCTAGTTTTGCAAAAGCCCAAAGAATCACAGAATGTATTCAGGAGTTCAGAAGGACATTGACACTCAGTTTTGTGCCATGATTCACAGCATGACAGGATTCACAAGTTAAGGAGTATAATTTTACTATGTAATACAGCTTTTTTGCCTCCTAAACTGTGTGAGCTTTAGTGCTCAGACCAAGGTCTTGTTCATCTGCAGTAACTCAGCATGGATGATATTTCATTGGTATCAATCCAGAGATCTTAATTGTTTCATAATCTTTGCATGTCTTCTTTGGCTCATATTTACACTCATATTTACACTCCTTGTTCCTCCCCCACCCTTTCCAATAATTTTCTTGAAGGATTTCTGGCAGCAACCTATGTATTTCACAGATCTATTTCATTTATTTGATTATATAACCCAATTTTGCAAGTAGAGAGAAATGCCAGTCTCCAGAAAATCAGGGCTGTTGGATGGATCCAAGAATCAATTCAATTTATGCATAAGCATAATTGCTCCAAAACAAGCAACTCCAGCCACAAGTACATTCTCCCAGTCATCTGTCTACAACGGGCTCTAATAGCTTTGTTTGCTGTATTCCTGGTAGACATTTAACTTTGTTAAGGATAGTGCAGATTAGTTCAAACCACTGGCTTAGAGCAGTTATCTAAAGAGTCTAAGAACAGAACAAATGTATATTGGTTCTTTTCCCAAAGTACTTTTCCAGCCTTCTGCAGATTGCAGCTCACAGAGTTCCTGAGTTAAGAGGTGTTTTTTGTCATCTTCTTCCCTGAATGCCTCATTGTTTTGGGACCCTTGTTTCCATAATTCCTGTGGAATTCCAAGTCCTAATAAAGTGTTGTGCAGAGACATATTCTACATCCTAATAATTTTATTTGAAGCCCTCTATTTCTTTTGTGGGAGTGAGAGAGAGAAAGAGAACAGTAATTCCCATTTTCTCATAGCAATCATAACTTTATGATCTTGCCTCCACTTTCAAAGTCCACAGTTCATGTGATTCTTAGGCTCAGTATGAATCATGGAAGCTACCTGTTCCACCATGAAGCATACAAATAATTCAAGATGTTTCTGGTTGGAACTGAGGCATTTTTCAGACTAAGGTTTCTTGCTGCGTAAAGCAAATTAAAGATTAATTTTTTGTACCAGGGATCATTGCTAGTGCATTTTGCACCTCAGGGGATGGAATGCACATCGTGATGCCACGTAGATTATTAACACTTTCGCCTTTTGTACTTACTGCCTAAAATGTATTATTTTGCAAACTATTGATAGTAGTGGCTCATTAACAATCCAGCAGTTAATTATGAACTTACCTAAGTTTTATTGCATAGGCTTGAGGAGTTCTTCCACATGTTAAATGAAGAATAGAAAAATTAATTGATTACAAGTATTATAATAGATGAGCTTCCAGTTCTGTTGATTTGTCTCACTTGTCAGACTGATTCTACCAGAATTTTTCTTTACCTCTCTCCCTTTCCCCACCACATATTTTTATTCCACATGGAAAAAAATGTGGGAATTTTTTTAGCTCTGGAGTTCAGCAGTTCTAGAAGAAGAATATATATGAGACGTGCCAATTCACTTCACTGTTGTTTTGGCAATGTTTTCCAAAATATTATGAATATGTCAACCTCAACATCTCTGCATAGACAGAGAAACCTGTTCTGCCACAGAGCCTTTGCACTGTTGTGTAGCTGAAAAGAAAAACAGGGAAGAATGGCCTTCCACTGTCCATACTTCCACACCGATTTTCAAACTTTGTTATATTGCAAGGGGTTTGTTGCTCCTCTGCCAAGTAGTGGCAGATTTTTAAGGCCTGCAAGTGACATTTCTGTTTGGAGAAAAATCAACAGTGCAGAATTATCATATTCCTTTAAGTGACTTGTTTAACACTTTCGCCTTTTGTACTCATTGCTTAACTTTTGCAAACTATTTGCTAGTAGTGGCAAACTTCAGCCCTTTAACAATGATAAGCTAGCAGAAGATAGCCTTTCCTCTTTCCAGGGTTTGGGTCAGAATACTGAAGATGCTGGGCTAGGTGCTCCTGTGGCTGAAGACAGGGCTGTTAGAATCACAAAAGGCACAATGTAGACTCTTCCTTCTGCTGCACCCCACAGTCTCTCATCACAAAGGAAAACAAAGGCCCTGTGTAGCATACTTCAGGGCCTGAGAGGTGATCCTTGCAACATTTTGTAAGGGTGTGCCACAGCAATGGAATTCTGCTCTAGACAGACAAGTGATATGACTTGCATTTTTGCATGACCTATACGCAATAACTTATCATGAAAGTGACTCCAGGCTTCTTCAAATACATGTGGGCAAAATTCTGTTTCTTGTTCTACAAGACTTTTTTCTTTTAATTGAAGAATTACCCCAAATCTGCACTGGGAGGGAAACAGTGCTGCATTTGCTAGAGTAGGCTTACTTTTACTAAAAGGATTTTCTAAGTAACATACTGAATGGTTTGTCTGACAACATTTTTATTCCATAGGGATCGATTCAGAACAATGGTGAATGTCTTGGGAGATGCCTTTGGTACAGGGGTAGTGGAGAAGCTCTCTAAAAAGGAGCTGGAGCAGATGGATGTCACCTCTGAAGTCAACATAGTCAATCCTTTTGCCTTGGAAACAACAATACTTGATAATGATGGAAGAGAGACCAAGAAATCTTACATCAATGGAGGCTTTGCTATAGATAAGTCTGACACCATATCCTTCACACAGACATCTCAGTTCTAAAGTCAGTAGCTTTCAGGTAAAACAGGAGCACTAAAGTACGTGGCCATATGCAATATCTCAAAAAGGTTAAAGGATAATTGAGAATGAATTACATCTCACTAGCATTTGATTTACTACACAGAGTCTGATTAACCTTCCAGTTCTGCCCCCTTCTCATCATCTCTCTCAACAGTTTGAACTCACCACTCTTAGTACGTGCTGATAGGTTGAAGAAAAAGACAGTTGTACAATACTTTTTTTTTTTTTTAAGAATATACATTTTTGCTGAGGCTATGAAATGCCTCTTTGGAATCAGCATGCTCATAAGTGGGTATCTTAGCTGGGACAGCCAAATGTGTTTTACTCAGGAGTAGCACAACATTTCACACCTTACCACATCACAAAGCACCTATATGAAATACCTTTTAACATCCTTGCCTTCTAAACAGGTCGCACTGTACTTGACACCTCCTGTAACTTGATCATTTGCCAAATTGTTAATTTCTGCAGCTGAGGGGATACTACTTGCGTGATTCAGGAAAAAACAGACCAGAAGGGCCTTGAAATAAGTACATTTTACTGTGAACAGAGTTTAGTTTTCTTTGATTATGAAATAATTAGGCATGGAAGAATTTCTAGTATTTATGTAGCTAAGTTTCCCCATGCCTTTCACGTGAGTGCCAACTGCTGGGATTGGCCTTCAGATGTGAAATAAGTTGCTACAAGTTTGCTCTTCTGGCATTTGAAGAGCTTTTGTAAAGTGATATTTCACCTATTTAGGTCCACTTGGATGACCTCTTAGTACATTTCCATCAGAAAGAGAAAAAAGAACATTTTCTGTTGTTCACCTTTGATTCTAACCAAATAATAGCTCAAAAGAAGCATAGGTCATGAAGATGAAAATGCACAGTGCAAATTCTAAACCTTTCCTTCTTGGAATAAAACCAGATATATTATGAAGATATATAGAAATCGGACTGTTTTTTCTAGAAAGCAGCCCCTCTGACTAAACCTTTTACCCAGACCGGTTGGTTTTTTTGGCTCCTTGGTTTAGTTTGCGAGTTGAACATGCAAGTTTATAGCTGCAACACTACTACAGTGCCAATATGATATATCTTATGAACTGTATCTTATGAACCATTTCTGGACCCAGAAATTCATGTCCTCGGGTGGCTTGCTATAGAATAAGAAGCACCGAGAACCTCCTCATAAGAAATCTCCATTTTCTAAAACATTTTATACAAGATTTCCATGGTGCAAAAGCCACTCTCTCAAGGGAGGAGTCGCTGTAACAATTTTTTCTTTTTTGCCTTGCACATTGAAGTAGTTAGCCATTTTATATATAAAGTAAACTGAAATTCATATGCAGTTCTTTGTTTGTAAATAAGCTTGTGGTAAACATAATATCTCACTCATATGCTAACAAAAAAACCCCTCCAAGTTCCTGCAGTGTTATATACTCAATTCAGTCCTACACTTTTGTATTGAAACAAACCAGAAGCGTGCCAAAGAGAACTGATTATTTAAAATAAAAATAATTTACTGTAGATTTTGATAAATTGCACCTTAAATTAATGAGACATAATACTGTATTTAAATTAAACATCGTAAATTGTATGGAAATGTTAATCTAAGTATTGGTATGTTTATACAAAATAAAGAAAATGTACCGATTAAGTAAATCAATCTTTCACCTTTGCAGAAACAGTATGAGACAGTCTTTATTTGTGCAGCTTTGCATATGGGAGGAAGAAGCCTACCAGTTTCCATGACTAGCCTATAGTCTATGCTTTGTCTTTAACTAGCTTTTTAAGTCACCCTTTTATGATCACCTCATTATGTAGTCACCCTGTTAATGACGTACTGTGAACAGTGTTCCTAATGTGTTAAAAATAAATAATTTCTCTCTTAACTCGTTTTAGCCTACTATCCTCTCCTTACTGTAGAGTATTGAGTTCCTTTAGCTATAGAAAGAAAACCAAACCCTATTGAATTCAGGATTTATGTTATCTTCACTAGTGACTCAGCTGTAACTTTGGCAAGAATTACACTCTTCTACCATTAAAATAACTCCTTAAGAGCAGAGTGCTGAGATTGCAAGAAAGCCCTCTTAACTACATATAATCTGGACTGGGAGTATGCTATTAAATACACACGAAGCAGGGGATTGTTTAGCTATTAATTTTTTATGTGGATCAATTCAGCTAAGCAGGGGTTGACAGTGCTGTTTTGCCATCCACTCACCACCAAGAGACCAAACCATATACTGAAGATACTGTTAAGACCAAGGATGTTCTTTTTTACACAGTATTCCAAGTATGTACCTTCTGTATATGTGGAAACACCGTGCGTGGGCACTGTGTCCTCTTCTCCATAGTCTCCTGATCTGGAAGCTTTGGAGAGTGGTGGACAGTCTCCCATCAGACAGGCACCAGCAGGTGCACCTCCTAGTTGTGGGGGGACACGCAGACATCTGGGCCCCCTCCTGGTTCTGGGAGGCCATCTGAACATCTGGGTCCCCTCAGGGTTGTGAAGGGCACCCCAAAATCTGGATCCCTTTGGGGAGCTGCCCAGACAGTTGTGTCCCCTCCTGGTTGTGGTTGGCACCCCATACATCTGGTTCCTTTGGGGTTTTGGAGTGCCACCTGCCCCCCATCTCTAGGAGCCCAAAGAAGGAAGAGCAGCCAGCGGACACCCCCGCATCCAGCTGCCTTGGTCTCCTCAGCACTGTGGGACTGTCCAGAGGTCCCCAGCTCAGGCCGTGTGTCCGTGTGGGTGTGTCCCCGTGCCTGATACTGAAGCCCCTCGAGTTCCAGGAGCATGCTCTCTGCTCAGCCCCCAATTCCTGACCCATTGGTGACTCACAGCACTCTGTGCAGCTGCATCACTGCCCTCAACTGCGCTGTACAGGGGCACCCCAAGGTGGGGCAACACTTGAAGGGATGGAGGAGGTTAGAGTACACCTAACACTGTCCCCTCCAGCCCAAGGTGGAATGTGGATGAACAGCAAGGGGAGCAAGGGAATTTTTGGGTCCCTAACCTCATGTTCTCCCCCCGAAGGTGGGGTGACTGAAGAACCAGGGGGTGATCAGGGAAGACCCCTACAGCCAGGAGGTCCTGACCCACCATGGCTGGAAGCACAGGACTCGATGATCTCTAAAAAGTCCCCTCCGATCCGATGTGTTCCATGATTCCATAGCTCTGTTACAACCGGCTGCCAGGGCCAGGTGTTACCTGGCAACAAGAAACAGCACAAACACAGGCACAGGCGTGTGGCTGGGGCTCAGAAAGGCAGAGGAGGAGGAGGAGGAGGAGGAGGAGGAAGGGGGCTGCTGGCTGCCCATACTCCTAACTTGCTGGGTTCCCTCTGAGCACAAACGCTCCCATTCACCCAGGACAGGTGCTGTGTTTTGGGGCAGGGCACAAGCCATGGCCTCAGTCAGTCTGTTGCAGCTGCTGGATGATGCCATCGGGACGCCTGAGGTAAACGTCAACTTAGAGGCCCTCCGCAAACTGCTGAAGCTCATGCTGGATCACCTGAGGCTGCTGGGCATGCAAGACGTGCTCCCCTCGGCTGTGGAGGAGACCCAGCCTGCCGGATTACACCCTGGCCTGCAGAAGGAGGGCAGGACTGAGGCCGGAGCCCAGGACATGGGGCAGCAGCCCCAGGAGCCAGGGGAGCAACTGTCCAGGAAGGACCTGCTGCAGGGGACCAAGAGTGGCCCTCCAGTCACCTCCATGGCCACCGACATGGAGAAGACTGAAGCCAAAGAGAGTGGCATCTCTGATGTAGAGGCTCCTCCCAGCCCCCAGAGTGCTCCCCTTAAGATACCCCCATCCTTCTCTGAGGTCTGTGCACTTATACCAAAGTTTTATTGAAGCCCAAGCTCACAGCGGCACTTGGGGTTTCACTGTGGGAACGGGGGTTCTTGGGAGGAAGAGCTGGGGATGAAACACTTCTCTGGGTGCTTTGGATCCTCTTCATGCAGAGTCTGTCTCTGCTGACGCAGGCTGTGCCATTAGCTCCCCAGGGCAGGGGCAGGAGCTCTCGGGGAGCTTTCGCCTGGGGCTCACCGCTGCCACCCATCTCTCCTAGGCCACAGCTCTATCTCAGGATCCCTATGAGGATATGGCTGGGATGAAGGCCACACAGTCCCGCATGGGAGAGGAAATCCAGAGGATCAAGGAGGCACTTGGCCAGGTAAGCTACCACCATCAGCAAGGTGTGGGTCCGAGGCGGCAGCCAGTGCCCTTGCCTCTACGTGCTAGAGGTTCAGCACCCCTGGATCTGGCCCTGCCAGATGAGTGCTTCTCACAGTGCCTGGCTACCAGGCTTGGCCAGACCCTGCGCTGCCCCCCACATGGAGAACATGGCAGGAATGAAGGTCCTGCAGGTACCCAGGGACCCTCTCCTGGGGCTCAACCTCACCACCTCCCTCTCCTAGGCCACAGATCTCTGTGAGGATCTCCGCAAAGAGGTCGATGAAATGAAGGCCACACAGTCCCACATGGAAGAAGACATCCAGATGATCCAGAAAGCTCTTGGCCAGGTGAACTGCTGCCAGTGCAGGAGGGAGAGAGCTGGGTCCCCACACCCTCCCTACCCCTCACCATCTTGCCCTGCCATCCCTGGCCTGTGGCCCTGGGTATTGCCCAGCATGAAGGGCACCAGGAGGGAAGAGAGGAAAGGATCCACCAGGAGCCCCCCAACTCTGCCTGCGGGTCAGGACAGTGGTAGAGGTCACTGCCTGCCTTAGCCAAAAGGATCTTGAGGCTCTTTGAACTAAACAGCCCTGAAAAAGGGGAACATGGGTGCTGGGAATGAGAGAAGGTGAGGATGTACCAGTGCAGGGCAGCCAGAGCTGCCAAGGGTCCCTCTGGCTTGTGCACAAGATCAATTGTGGATGCTCCTGGGTCCTGACTGCTGCCTATCTTCTCGTCCCACTCCAGCAGAACCTCCAGGATCCTGTTGGCCATCCACTGTCCCTCCATGACCAGCCTGCCTCTACCAAGCCCCACATTTCAGACATGGAAACCCTGGGGTCAGGCCCTGATACCCAGACCACCACCCCAGGGATAGAGACAGGGACCCCCAGTGCCCAAAGTGGCACCACCGGGACACAGCCTGGATCCCAAGCAGGTCACCCAGCAGTGGAGAGAATCACCAGAGACCTGTGTGAGCTCCAAGGCCAGGTCACCTCCCTGCAGGGCCTGGCCAGTGACCTGCAGGGCCTGGCCAGTGACCTGCAGGGCGAGAAGGAGAAGGTGAGCCTGTGGCAGTCCCTGAGAGGGCTGCAGGGATGCCAGGGGGAGTTGGCAGGGAGGAGGCAGACAAAGGACCCTCATGCTGGGAGAACATAAGGTCTGCGCTCTGACTCTGCCAACACCACCCTTCCCAGATCAGGCAGCTGGAGGATGCCCTCGGAAAGCAACATGTGGCTCATGGCAGAGACGAGATCTCCCAGCTGGAGTAAGAGGATGGGAGAGGGCTTTGTATCCTGTGGGGCTGCAAGGGAGCCTGGAAGGTGGCCAGGAGTATCCGGTTTGGGCGGTGAGGGACACCCTCCAAGTGGCCGTGGGGAAACTCAGCCTACTTGTGCACTCATCTCACTGGCCAGGCCTGCACTGCAGGAGGTTAAACAGGAGCAGAACGAGCTGAGAGAGGAGCAGAAGGAGCTGAGAGAGGAGCAGAAGATTACCAAGGCCACACTGAAGCAGCTGGTCACAGCCAACCAACTTAAGGAGAAGGTGAGGTCCAGCGGGAGCACTCCCACTGTTGTCCCAAGCAACAGGGTGCTCCTTGTGGGGTTCCTGGCCACATCCCCTGCCTGGCTGGGGCTATTGAGCCACCATGGCATGCAGGTCTGCTGGCTGCATCCATCCTACCTCCCCTTCCTGCAGCTGGATGAGCTGAGGGCAATGGTGGGGAGTGTGGAGCAGAAGCAGGCAAAGGCAGCAAGCCCTGACCAGAGCTCAGACACCAAGGTGCTGAAGAAGCTCCTACACGACTATGAGATACTCCGTGAGCGGGTGGACTCCTTGGTGCCACAGCAGGTGCAGAGGTCACTGCCACAGAAGAGCCAGGTGGGCAAATAGCAGCATGGGGGGCTTGGGAGGGTGTGTCAGGACCCTCGTATCAGGTTGTGTTCACTGTAATGTGGGGCAGCCCCTTGCTGTCCCCCAAATTGATTTGGACAAGTCAGCAGCATGGAAGTCAGCAGGAAACTAAAGCCTTGATACAAATGTTGTGCTGGCACTGAGGGCTTGTGGCACTGGCTGAGTACCCTAAATCTGTCTCTGTGGGGCAGCCAGACACCACTGGCATGGCATCATCTTGTCGTCTTCCTCCCTGCAGCAGGATGAGGAGCTGCTGAAGAGCATCCAGGCCACAGTTGTGCGGGTGGAAGGGGACTGTGAGCAGCTTGGCTATGTCACAGGAAGCCTCCAGGATGACCATCGCCAGCAGCAGAAAGATATTGAGGTGGGTGGCTGAACCCCCTGCAGGGTTGGAGTATCCCCCAGGCACACCCTAGCCTGGGAACCACCAGAGATCTGATCCCCTGCCCACCTGGTCGCAGCACTCTGTGGATTCAAAGGGCCTTTCCCAGAGGTTTTTGGGTAGCAGAGAGCATGGGATGCTTGGCTGGCCAAGAGGCAGCTCTGACCCTGCTGCAGTGTCATGGAATGCTTTCTGTATTGGAAGGCTCTGTTCCGGTCCCTGGAGAGTCTGGAGAAGAAAGCAGACAAGGAGGACCTGCTGCTGCTGGTACAGTCTTGAGGGGCCTGTCACCAACCAAGGAGTCTCAGGCAGGATGACAAATGTCCCTTGTCCTTTGGGCGCTCAGTGGCAAAACTGGCTTTGGTGTGGGGGGAGGGTGTATTTCCAGACTGGCTGCAGATCCCTTTCCAGGTCCCTCTATCTCCTCTCTCTCCCTGGGTCCCTTCAGCTGGTGGGATCGACCCCACGGGGGTGATGGGGTGAGCAGGCCATGCATCCCTGAAAGGGGCACAGTGTCCCTGCAGGAGCAGTTTTACCTCTGTCCCCAGCGGACACTGGCCCTGCCTGTTGAACCCCTGCCCTGTCCCCACCACTGTCCTGCCTTTCCTCCCTGGTAGAAAGAGGATAAAGCCTCCCTGGGCAGCAAAGTCAATTGCACCCAGTTTGAGGTGAGCATGGAGAGTCTGGAGGAGAGGATGCGGGAGATGCTGAAACGAGTGTTGAGCCAGGAGCAGCGCTGGCAGGAGGTCCACCAGCAGCTCCGTGATGCGCTGGACTCCAAGGTACAGGGTGCCTTGTCCCCACTGCACAAAACTGGCTCCTTGGGGATTTTGAAGCCCAAAGCAGCATCCCTCTCAGGATCCCGATCTTGGCTTTTGCCTGACCACCACGTTCCATCCTGGGTCAGCTGTCTGAGGATGTGCATCTGTCCACAGCTGGATCGCCTAGAGCTGGGACCTTTCCAGAAGCAGCTGGAGGAGACCTGGGGAAGGATGATCAAGGAGCTCAAGGACGAGATGTCAGTCACTGCAGATGATGCTGCAGGAATTAAACAGTGAGTGCGATGGGCATGGTGTTCGCTTTGAGGACAGCACTGGCCTCGTTTCCTCCAGCTATCCCAGACAGTGCCCATGTGGTACCCTGGCATCGGACAAGAATAGCCAGCAAACCACAGGGATGGTGACAAAGCATGATGACTCTGCATTCTCCATCCACCAGTAGCATGTTCACCACATCAAAGGAGGTACCAGGAGGGGCATCTGCAAAATGGAGCGCTCCAAACCAAAACTGGGATGTGGGTGCAGAGGTGCAAGGATAGGGGACAGCAGGTCGTTCCTGCAGGCAGGAGCACAGCATATGGCGCCACAGGGCTGGGTCATAACCTGCCCTCCTGGCCAGGCACAGGGCGGGTCATGAGTCCTGACAAGACAGTGACACTGGGGTTCAGATGGCAGCATGGGTACCTGTGTCCTGCCTCTCACATCCCTCCCTACTTGCCCTGGGTAGCTACAAAGTTCAGAGGTGCCAGCATTGGTTGTCTCTTTTTTCTTCTGGGGGGGAATTAGGCTCAACACCCTGCAGTTCCCCATGCAAACACTGTGAATCCTTGCAGCGACATGCCTGGCACCTGCTGCTGCCTGTGAGCTCACCTGTGCCCAGCACCTGCTGCTGCCAGTGTGCAAGCAGCACTGCAGCTTTGCCAGGAGCTCACCAAACTCCTTCCCCCCTTAGGCAGCTGCTGGTCCCTTACAAGTGCCTGTCCTGCGACCGGGGCCTCAACATGCAGGTGCCTGGCCCGTGAGTAGCACCCAGCACTGGTGTATTGGGGGGCTGCAGGGGTGGGACGGGGGGGGCGGGTGCCGACAGTGCCCAGTGTCAGGCATGGGGGTTAGGGTGTCTGCCTTGGGATTTGACTCTGCTGAGCCCCCTTCACAGCCCTGTCGTGTTAGCCAGGGAATGGGAACCCCTCCGGAAACCTCTCCCTGAGAGCAGCAGGCAGGGGGATGCTGTGCGCTACAAGCCTATGGGTTTTGGGGTGCTGTCCCAAGCTGGGATGGCTCATTTGTCCCCATCACCCACCCATGGCTCTTGTCTTCCCCAGGCACATTGACACACTCCCGTTCTATCCGCCAATGCCCATCAGCCATGCTGCACACCCCACTACCATCATCACAGAGGAGCAAGCACAACAGCATGGTTACAGGTAGGGCACATGGGGACCCATCCCTGAGCCCTGGGGTGCAGGATAGTCATACCCTGGTGGAGGTAGAGGGAGTCAGGGGGCCTGGGTGGAGCAGGGAAGCAAACGGGGCCACAGAGGGCCAGCTGTCCTTGCCCCAGGTCTCGAGGGTTTTAGAGCTCCTGCTGCACTGCCTCATCCAGTCCTGGTCTCAGTGGCACTAGTGCCACATGTCATCAGTTGTATCTGATCTCAGCCTGACCTCAGGCTTGGTGGGGGGTTGATTCAGCACAGTGGGACAGGCATGGGTCTCCTGCAGCAGTTGTAGGGGAGTCGGAAGGGACATGCCCCACTGGGGCACTGTGGGATGAAGCTCAGGGTACCACAGAGCTGGGCACTGATGATTCCTGTACCCTGGCCCCCAGGAAGCTGCCCAATGGCAGGTCCCACCTCAAGATGCAGAGTGACAGAGGCCAGTACACATCCAATGCACAGCTCAAGGATGCCCTGTGGCTCTCCAAAAAGGTAGGGATGGCAAAGGGAAGGACACGTCAGGGAGCAGTGAGGCTGGGAAGGAGATGCTGAGCATCTGTGGGGATTCGTGCCTCAGTTTCCTCAGGGAAAGCTGCATGGGGAAGGTTACTTGGGGATGCTGAATTGGGCTCAACATTGCAGCCAGCCACTCTCTCCTTCCCAGCCTGGTGTGACCAAGCTGCTGGGCACAGATGGCTGCATCAATCACAGACAGGAGCAGAGGCCTAAAGTGACAGTGAGGGCACAGGACAAGCTGGGTATGGCCCTGTAGGGCACTGGGGAAGGGGGGAGTGAGTTCCAGCTGTTTGCCAGCAGTGGGTGAGCAGGGCTCTGTGTGCATGGCTGAGTAGGTGGAACTGTGGTCTGAGGGGGGCTGAGGAGGGGCGAACACAGGATAGATGGGGAGGACTGGTGGATGCGGGTGTTTGAGCTGGAGACCAGTGTGGGGATGGCCCTGGCCAGTGTGGGACAACAGCCTGTCTTCTGGAGAGCAGGGGCCAGCACTCTGTCCCGCAGGGTCTCTGGCCAGGCAGGTGCCCCTGCTGCCTGTCCTGTCCTGGGCTGGCAGAGCTGCCCCCAGCCAGGGCTGCCCCTGGGCTGCAGGGGGGCTCATCCCTGTCCCTACCACCCTACTAGAGCACCGGCCAGCCTCTGACCCCCGCCACTGACCCCGGGCACCATGGCATTTGCTGCAAATCCAGGTCCCCCAGATGAAGCACCTGGACAGCCAGCAACAGGGCTGGGACAGCTGCCCAAAGAAAAGGGTTTTCTTTCAAAGTTAATAAAAAATTTAACCAATTGTTTTTTTGAATTTTCTAAGCAAGACTGATTTCAAAACTACCCTCTCACCTCCTGCCTCAGAACCACCACCGCAAAGCTGGCCAGGTACCTCAGGGAATGGCAAAGGTTCAGTAGTGACAGGACCAGGGGAGCATGGGGGGCACCCCCCAGGCTGGGTGGTGTGAGAGAACTGGGAGTGTACCCCTAGAATGAAGGCAGGGGAAGGAGTGGGGCCAGGGGATGTCCCCGAGGCAGGTGGAGGGTCTGGGCCTGCCCCCCAACCCATGGGATGTGGGGGACAAGAGGTGGAGTCCTTGGGGTGCTGGTTGCCCCACAAGTGGGTGCTGGTGCAGCAGGCTCAGGGTGCCCCTGCAGCGGAACTGCTCTTTGGCAGGGCTGGGGGTGGGTGGCAGCCCGAGCAGCGCTGCTCCCTCTCCCACCCCGGACCCAGGGGGGCTTTGACATTATCCTCAAGCCCTGGGAACATAGTGAACAGGTGGGACCCCAGCAGGGGGTGCTCAGAGCCCCGGGATTCCTGTGGAAGGTGCACCACTGTCCTCACCGTCCCTGCCATTTGCTCTGTCCCTCGTGTCCCCTCTGTCCCCCCAGGTAACCGTGACTGTGCAGCAGGTACAGCAGTTCCTACACCACTCATCCCTCACAGGTCCTCAAGGTGCCCAGTGACATCATTCTCATCTGTGTCATATTCCCTGGCTCTGTGGGGACCCCTCAACCCCACCTTGGAGTGCTTCCCCCAGGTGGGGACCTTCAGGAGGATGGGGACCATCAGGGTGGGGACATCCAGGGTGATTGATCTGTGGGGACAGGGATGTCAGGGGTGTTGGGGTCCTTGGGTGTTGGAATATTGGGGACAACCATGGGAGTTTGGGGACAGCTATGTGGTCAAAGACCTCTAGTGCTGGTTTGGGAGTTTGGGAAACACTAGGTCATTAGGGGACATGCACGGTTGCGGGTTTGGGACTCTGTCTGTCCCACCAAGTCACAGTGCTCAGCACCCAGCAGGCTCAGCTACAGGCACCCAAGGGGGACAGAGGCAATGCCTCTCTCCTCACAACCCTACATACTGGTGACCACCCACTGCCTGGTGAGAATGGGTGGGGTGGATGGGTGGGGAGTCCCCTGGAACCATAGGGTGTCCTTGCAAGGGAGGACATGGTGCTGGGCAGGGGTCCCTGGGCCATATCCAGGCAGTCATCATTGCTGCCACTGTCCACCCCAACACCATCAGGACAGCGTGCTGGGAAGTCAGGCTGAGGAGGGGCGGGACTAGGGGTGCTGGGAGGTTGAAGGTGCTGGAGGAGGATGGGGACATCTTACCCCATGCAGGGGATCCCTGCAGGGGATCAGGATGCTGTGGGATGAGGATACCTTGGAATTTGAAATGACTGAGAGCCCAGGGCTGTATGCCTGCTGCCACATGCTGGAGGATAAGTCCAAGACTGGCTGGCAGGTTCAGATCTGCTTCTGGAAGACAGTGGATACTTACTCCAGAAACTTTACCTCATCACTGCTGGGACATTTGTGGCAGCAGCATTTCCAGCACCATTCTGGTTCTTTCTCTGGTTTCTCCTATATTGGATGCAGTTGGTGATGCCTTAAAGTTTTTTGATTTTTTGATTTTTTAATTTTTATAGATTTTTAGAAGTAGTTATGTAGTGGATGTAGATTTTAATGTATCGGTATTTCTAGTAGAAGTAACTACAGCAGCATATAACTCAGGTATCGTTTTCACACTGAGGTCTCTACCAGCATAATTAACATGCATTCTTTTACTGTCTCACGGTATTACATCTCTTACCAATATTTTCCAGTAAAAGTAACGGCAGTAACTTAACGGTTGCACATACCAAACCCCATCCCATATCAATCCCTCAAAATTCTGTTAGCTATTTAGTCTCATTATCAAGGTAGAATTGTAGAAAAACACCTTAAGGCCTGCACCAGGAGATGTAAACATAGGCATAACGACCTTCAAGCCCGGAACTTTGGAGGGCCTCCAAGGACTCAGCTTGCGGAGAGGAGGATGAAGATTATGACAGAAGGGTCCCAAACTCCCCCAGACTCAATTCCCGAGGGGGTGTGCCGAGTGGGGGGGGGAGTGGGGTGGAACTGGGGGGTGGGTGAGCAGGGATTGGTTGGACATCATTATAAAATTATAGAACCTGTATCCAAGCGCGCGCGTGGTGGTTTATATTCCTGGGGCCTGGGGGCTCATTAAAGCTTCTGCTCTTCTTATCTTATCTCCAACCCAAATTGGCCTGGAGTCTTTTTTCCTCCTCGGTCTTTTACGCAATTGTCCTAGTTAGAACAGCTGGGACCAATTCATCACTGGATGGGTGTAGCCCAGGACTGTGTATTCTATGGCCTTCCATGCCATTTCCCAGAAACTGTTGTCAGTAGAGGCCTGCGAGGTAGGAAGATGTTCCTGTCCTCATACCCTTTTATGGAATTCCCCGCTCTGAGGGAAGGACTGAGCATTCCTACCTGAACGGGAGAATATATAAACTTGGAGTTTCGGAACCTTTTTACCACTCGTGGGATCCAGAGGAAGACTGCAGCTCACCGCTCTCAACCAGACTGCAGCTCACCGCTCTCAACTGGACTGCAATCACCACTTTTGATCAGACTGCAACAGCTCTCCCACCAGCAGGTTTTTTCCCCTCTCCCTTTACTTTGGACTCAGGGGGGGGACAAGAAACACCACTTTGTTCATGCCCCAGGGTGCTGGGTTATACATTTGGGTTTTGTGGGCTAAAACCAAATTGCTTGTCTGTATAATCGTACTTATTGTATTATTTTATTAAATTGTTATTCTGATTTATAATCTCTCTTTTGAGTTGAGTTCATTTCCCATGCTGGTTAACTTTTAAACCAGCACAGCAATATTGGCTTTGCAGCAGTGTTATTTTTCCCCAATTTCATTTGAACCTATTGCCTCCAGAACTTCTCTGAAAACTTCATATCTTTTTCTGAATTTGCATCAGCCAAAATCTTAGTCATCAAAACCTCCTCTCTACACTTAACAGAAGTCCTTCTTTCCATGGTTAAGCCCTGAGAAGCCAGAGCTCAACCGTGCTCTGCACGAGGTGACCTCTCCATGTAGTTCTGGCTGCAGGGCACCTCCAGGAGGGAGGACAGACTTGCCAGCATCCATCCCCTGGCTCCATCCTGTAGGAAGACTACTGCAGCTTCTGTAAGCAAAAGGACATGGGGCCAGGCTCCCCAGCCTTCTCAGGGCCCCTGACAGGATCATCCTGGCTTCTCCAGGTTCCCAGGAGGGTCGCATTGGAGGATGGGAGGCCAGCTGGAAATCTGTGGGCAGAGAGCTACTGGGGTGAGGAGCCACAGCAGCAGTTGGAGAGGAGATGTGAGAGCAGGATAAGGCACGGTGCTGTGGCCCCATGGGGTCCATGATTTCCACTCTCGAACCAGCAGGAGTGAGCTGGAGCATCTCCGAGTGGTCTGAGAACCAAAGTGCTCCTTCCTGACCTCTTCTCTTGGGACATTGCATTTACAGTGGGAATGCAGTGTGAATCTGGTCTCTACAGTGGGCTTGAACATCCTTTAATCTGTTAATGTCTTCCTGCTTCTTGGCACCATGATTTTATGGCAACATCAACCACTGCCTGTCAAGCATAGGTGTCAGGATAAAGAAGTTCATTCTTTTCCTGGACTGACTGTTGAGGACAGAGATACGACCATCGTGAGCCTAGCCCTGATGCAGAAAACATGTACAGTGGGAGCAGAGGGTTATGGAGCTGGGGATGGGGCCACTGCAACATAGGCAGGTCATCCATCCCTGACCTGCAATCCTGCATGTCATCTGAGTTCCTTGGGGGTCCCTGATGTTCCTGGGTCCCCAGCCAGACCCTAGAGGTCCTTGTGCCTATGTATGTCCCCATCCACCCTGTCCTGTAATTGTCCTTAACCCACCCATAGTTGTCTCAATCCCCCCCAGATGTCTTTATCCTCACAGATCAACCCCCCTGGGTATCCCCACTCCAGATAGTTCCCATACCCTTGGCAGTCCCTACCCCTCTGAAGGTCCCCACCTGGGGGCAGCACCACAGGGTGTGGCTGAGGGACCGCAGGGGACCAGGGAATATGACACACATGAGAATGACGTCACTGGGCACCTTGAGGACCTGTGAGGAATGAGTGGTGTAGGAACTGCTGTACCTGCTGCACAGTCACGGTTACCTGGGGGGACAGAGGGGAGGGACATAGGGATAGAGCAGATGGCAGGGACGGTGAGGACAGCAGTGTCACCACTGCACCTTCCATGGGAATCCCGGGGGCTCTGAGTACCCTCTACTGGGGTCCCACCTGTTCACTATGTTCCCAGGGCTTGAGGATAATGTCAAAGCCCCCCTGGGTTCGGGGTGGGAGAGGGAGCAGCGCTGCTTGGGCTGCCACCCACCCCCAGCCCTGCCAAAGAGCAGTTCCGCTGCAGGGGCACCCTGAGCCTGCTGCACCAGCACCCACTTGTGGGGCAACCAGCACCCCAAGGACTCCACCTCTTGTCCCCCACATCCCATGGGTTGGGGGGCAGGCCCAGACCCTCCACCTGCCTCGGGGACATCCCCTGGCCCCACTCCTTCCCCTGCCTTCATTCTAGGGGTACACTCCCAGTTCTCTCACACCACCCAGCCTGGGGGGTGCCCCCCATGCTCCCCTGGTCCTGCCACCACTGAACCTTCGCCCTTCCCCATGGCACCCTTCCATGCTGCTAACTTGTCCAAGTCAATTTGGGGGACAGCAATGGTTTATGGCCCATTCTAATGACATGACTGCTGTTTGGCCCTGCTTCTCATGACCGTGTAGTGGTGCCAGTTGTGCTTCATTGGAAAGGAGGAAATTGGCATGATAAAAAACATTACCACACTTCCACAGATGTGCTTCTTATCAGCCTTCTACCTCACCTGGCTTGAAAACACTTTAAGACATCAATCCCAGGTTATGAGGGACACAATAAATCGCCAAGCTTAACAAGATTCTTTATTCAGTCTATCACAATTTCTCCTTTTTTCAGTTTTCTGGGGTTTGGTGTGTTTTCATGTGGAAGATTTGGTGTGCTCCTTCACCACATCTCATGCTGCCATGGGGGAAATTCGGGTCTAAAGCGTGTCTGAGAAATTATTTTACAGAATGAAAGGCAAAAACCCCTAAAACCCCACAATTCAAATTTCTTTTGCTCAGCCCAGCTACCAGCTTCATTCATGCTGCCTAAGCCCTATAATGCACTATATCCACTCATCCCCTATATCCAGCTGTTAAAAAAGGCTCTTTTTAGCTTAAATAAACTATCAGATGCGGCTTTTTGGAGGGGATTTTGGACAATGAGGGAACCTGGGGGGGAGAAACATTCTGCTAGGCTTCATTTTGGGGAGAAAAACCTCTTTTCTGAGCAGACGAAGTTATGAAATGGAAAAAATGAAACAAAACAATGACATTTTATTACAATAAATGAAATAAGAGGGGGAAAGGCCAGTGGAGGGGGAAACTGGGCAAACTGGTGATGCTTGGACAGATTTATGCCCCTCCCCCCAAGCAGGGTCTGGGTTAATTCTGGGAGGGTTTAGGGATACTTTTGGAGCTGTTTCCTGCCCATCTCCACTTCTTATTTTCACTTAGGAAGTGACAGTTTTCTCAAAAACAAAGGGGATTTGTTTAACAGCACTTTCTCCTGGAGGCAGCAGTGCCCAGCTTTTCTTAACCAGTTCATCCCTAAGTTGGGAATTTCTTCCCTGTGAGCACCGCTTCAAGGTGGAAAATCACCATTTCTCAGTATGCTGGCTGCTCCTTTGGGAAAAAGGCCCAAAATGGAGCAAACCTCCCCAAAAGCAGAGGATAAAAACCCTGACACCTCCCTGTGTCCTCTGGAGGTGGTGTCCTCTGGGTATTATGAGCTGCTGATTTTAGCGCCTTTTGAGTCCTGTTTTTATAAGCACCTGCCAAAACCTGCCAATTACTAACCTGAATAGTTGTAAACCCATACCCATAATTCTGCCTTTTTTCAGTTAAAATGGACCCCAGTGAGGAGCAGGGGAGGTTTCATGTCCCCACCCTCATGGAGGACCTGCGGTCTCACTCAGGTTTGCTCCTCAGTGCCTGCCACACTTCCCTCAGGTGCACCGTTCCAACTCCAGTCTGAATCCTGAGGGCGTTAGTGGGAGAGGGGCAGCATAGGGAGAAGCAGAAGGCAATGGATAAAAAAACCCCAAGAATGCTTGTTCTCAACCCCAAACTGTGGCAATGGATTTGCCATATGTAGGATGGAAGAAGTCCTGTCAGAGATGGACTAGTGAAGAAAAAGAAGAAAACAGTTCAAATGCCATAGAAACAGAAGTTTTTAATGTGGTTTAAACAGGTTTTAAAATGGCTTTTGCTTTTTCTGCAAAGTCATTGCTCCGTGTTCCCGACATCCCCTGTGAGGGACTTGTCTCCCATACAGGAGTGTCCTGGGAAGATGTCCTGAGGTGTTTCTCATTGGTCCTTGTTAACCCCTTCCTACTGGCTGTTAACCTTTTACCTGATTGGTTTTTTCTGTGCCCCGAACTTGTAATTGGTTCCCCTTTGACCCTCCTAAAAGCCTTATAAACCCCTACCCCACAATAAACTTCCTCTTTCGTCCATCCCTCCCTGGTGGTCTCTGTGGCTCCTTATGGAGTTCCCGGGCCACGTGGCGGGGGGCAGGGGGGAAGAGCAGTCACCTCCAGGTGATGGGCTGGCACCCAGGGCCTGAAGGTCTCCCCCTCCCACTAATCCGTCGTACCAAACCTCCTGAAATACATCCACCTCCCAGCCTGGCCTCCAGCTTTGTGGAAAAAAAAAACCTTCAGCTACTCCCCAAAGTCTCTTTCTGTGGGCTGCTACGAGGTGTCTCTGTCACTGGGGAGGGCTTCAGGGGCTGCAGTGGCGGTGCTGTGGGAGGGCTGTGAGGTGCATCTGCTGGCTCTGCTCGAGGAGGGGGTGCTGTGCACCCTCCCTGCCCAAGGATCTGCCATTGGAACTGCTGTTGGGATGCTGGTGAGCTGCCTTTGGGTGAAAAGAGACTGATTCTGACCACCCTCTCCCCCCCTCCCACGCTGGAGAGCCATCTCTGGACCTGCTGAGCTATGCAGAAGGGCAGATTTTTTTGTTGTTTATGTTTTGTTATTTTTTACGTACTTTTAAATTAAACATCCATTAAGCTATTCACATGAAAATTGGATAAAATGGAGTGTTGGAAACTCATCTTTTGGAGCAGGATGCTGCAAAGAAGCACTTTGATTTACACATTGCTGGGCCTTGTCTTTTAAGGAAGACAGCACCCAGGACCAACCTCACCATCAACCAAATAGGGAAACAACTAATTATACAACTGACCAGGACTGTAATTTGGGTTTAGCGGTGACCTGTGGGTTTGTCAAGGCAGTTATTTAAAATTAGGGCCCCGAAGATAAAAGCAGCTGCCTTCCCTGCTGCCTTTCCTTGTGGTTTCTCCTCTTCCTCAGTCTGATGTCAAGAATGTCTGTGGATGGGGAGGCAAGTCTGGCAGCGAAGGTGGAGCGACTGAGGCTGTAAGAGGCAGAGACCTGCCCAGTCCTGCCTGTGCTTGCTGATAACAGGTCTCTATCACATGGTTTAACCCTAGTAACAACTTTCTGCTGCCTCAAGATACAAGTTTGTTTATTTTTTCCCCTTCTATTCAACTTGTTGGCAGTGCAATGGGAGATAAAATCCTGTTTGTGGCCTCTCTCCCTGCTCACATTGTGGCAGTGGCAAAACCATGAACCGTAGTGATCCCAGGAGGCACAAGAGATGGTTTTAGCACATTTCCCTTAAATTCTTTGCAAATCCTAAGCAGAAATGTTTCCACTTGCAAATTCTTATTACGAGGCATCCAGACGCAAAGCCTCAAAGTGAGCTTTCGAAAAATTTTTAGGCATGTTCTCCTTGTTTTTCTGTGCTGTGGGAAATAAAAATATCTCTGTTCTCCCACTGAGGAGCAAGAGAGTGAAATGTGATTAATGTTGTTAAATTAGGTGTTATAAGGAAAATGAAATGGGTCGGGGGGGAGTTGGGGCTGTTTATTGAGTGCAGGGTTTGCTGGGGTGGTGGAAGTTCATGGTCGGTTTTTGGGGGATTCAGGAGCAGAAGGTGAGCAGAGCTGGCCCCTCACCCAGCCAGAGCAGTGGCCGGAGTCGCTCACCGGCAAAAGTGGCTGGGGGAAAGGCAAAGATTTCGGTCTGGCTGTCAGCATCGCGGAAAGCCACCCGCCCGCCGGCGTAATCCAGAGCCACCTCGATGCGTCGGAGCGTGTAGCTGTGGGGCAGACATGTGGGGCTGGGCCAGGTGAGAGCCTGCAGCTGCCCCAACCACTGCCCCACAGCCCAAACTCCGCGTTCAGGGCTGAGACCAAAGCAGCCCTTACGAGACACGAATTCCCGAGCCACCCCCAGTGCCCAGTCGGGACCAGGACGAACCTCCACGGCCCAGCAGTGCCGGCCCCCCACGAAGCCCTGCCGACCCAAAACACAGCGGAGAGACTCAAAACGCTCCTTTCCTGAGGGAAGAGGAGCTGGGGGTGATTCCCGGCGGCCTGCAGTCCGGCCATCTGCTGACACCAGGATTTGGGGGTGAGCTGTGGCTGGATCCAGGGTCACAGTTGCTGGACGGGAGAGAGGTGTTAGTGGGGCTATATGCATCAGGGTTATCAGCTTCAAAAATCACACCAGAGCATCAGCTCCAGGTTCTGCAGCTGAGCCCCAGTTCTGAATGCTGAATCTGAGCATCAGCCTTGAAGCTGACTCACCTCTCTGGTATCCCCCTGAGTCTTCCTCCAGTGAACAGCCCAAGATGCCTGGAAATAGAAGATGATCCCAGAGATTTTTACCTCTGGATCTGGCTCTGGGGCTGCCCCACATCCACCCATTCCCTGCAGCAAGGAGAAGGCAAGACCACCAGAGCTGGGAGATATAACCCCCTTCATCTGGGGCATCACCTGCCTCCACACATAATTAATGTCCTAATTTAGGTGCCAATTAACCACCAACAGCCCTCTGTATCTCCCACCGGCAGTTTCCTGTGCCTTAAGGCTGCTATAAAAGAATAAATCTCTGATTTTCTTTTAATTAAAGGAGGATTTAAAGTGATGCTTTCACTGTCCAGCCGAATTTGGCAACCCTGGGGTTCTCTTTCCTCCCAGTCCCACCGTAGGTTCCCATTTCTACTTCATAAATCCCCTTTTTAGTCAATTTTTCCTCTATAAGCACCTTTAAACTGTGTCACTGCCTCTGCCAGCACGTTGGTTTTCCGGGTAACATCCTCAAGCTCTGCTTCCAGCTCTGGCATCGACGGCAGCAACGGCTGCACCTTCCTCTCTGTGCACCTCAAGGGGGGAAAATTGGGGTGTTTAATGCCAAGAAATCCCAAAATTTCCTTTCCCCACCACTGGAAAACCACAGGGACATCTTTATTTCCCTGGGCAAGGGTCCAGCTCCTGCAAGATGTGATGGCAGATTTCCCTCATCTTCACCAAGTTCTGGATTAACCACCAACCCCCTCCAGCTCAAAAGCAAAAATGTCAGAGGAAAAGAATGCAGGGTGAGGAGGAGATCCCAAAAGTGGAGGATTTTGGCCCAAAACTGGTGTTCCTGGTGATGCTTTTTGGCCCCGGTACCTGCTCAGGGTGGTTTGGGCATCCTGGAGAGGAAGGGAGAGAGATGCTTAGGGCTGTTTTCCTGGGAATAAAAGCCAAGGGGTGGGGGCGAGCAGAGGGATTTGTGGGGACAGTTTTGGCTCACCCGTAGCAGATCAACATCCGGTTGCTGGCACTTGGCCTGGAGCTCAGCACGGTGTTGCCGGATCCAGGTTATCTTGGCAGCTTCACCATGTTGCTGTTCCTCCAGCCTCCAGCACAGGCGACGGAACCGGGCAAGGAAACGTGATTCCTGTTCACTCAAAACCCGCCGGAGCTCTTCCAGCATCGCCAGCAGCTTCTGCTTCTCAGCACTGACTCGAGTCTAGGGGATGAAGGAGAAGAAGGATGCTGCTGGAGTGGGGAATTAAGCACTTTGGCCCCCACAGTGCACCTTAACTGCAGCAGCACTCACCAGCATCTCCTGTCTTGTCTCCTTTGCTGCCTCGCTGAGACTGGCACATCGCTCGTACTCCTCTTGCAGGCTTTTTAGGGAACCTTCAAACTGCTTCTGCAACCGGGAAAAAGGGGTTTGGGCTCCTGGAAGAGGGGGATAAGGCGGGGCTGGGACCCCGAAAGCACCTGCAATATGGCCAAAGCAGGTGGCCCATTCCTCATCCTCCTCTCCAGCTGCACTGAAGCAGATATGTTCATGCATATCCATGTTATAACTAATTTTATAGGTATGCTCTACATATAGTCTCACCTCATCTGTAAAGGTATGTAAATATATACTGATAAATGGGCATTATAGTCCTTCCAGCCAGGCTGGGAAATCCTACCTTTCCAAGTTCTCCTGTAAAAAAGTTGCCAACACCCTTCAGTTCCCATTCCCCCTTTCCCTCCTCCTTGCACACCCAACCAAGTCCAAACCCCCCTTGGGGACCCCCATTTCTCCTCCACACCCGGAAGCAGAACAGGAATCCTCCATAGCAAAGGCACTGGCTGACAGCAGCAGCTTGAATTCACCAATATTTAGTTTTGGTCCCAAAACTGCCACACTCCTGCCCTGTTTCATACTTAACCCTCAGCAAATTGCAGCATTGCAGCTCAATTTTGACTTTTGGATGCTCATAGTATTTTTCTCCCGGAAAGATGGGGAAAAGCTTTGCCCCATCTCAAAATACATATTCTGGGGGAAGAGTTTTAAGGGAAACTGGGGTTTTAGCGTCTCTCAGGCAGGGAGAGAGTGTCTGAGACGGAGGTTCGCTCACCCTGTACCAGCGAGCGGCCTCTTCGAGGGGCACAGCGGGCTCAGCGCGACGCTCAGCGCAGGCAGCGCAGACGAGGATTCCATCCCGGTGACTAAAAAGAGTGAGGGGCTGTTGGTGCCTCCGGCAAAGCTCCTGCGCCGCCGGCATGTCCAGCTCCTGGATGGCAGCCACCACGTTGGCCAGCTGCCGGTTGGGACGGAAGCCGCCGTGCGGGAAAGGGACCCGGCACTGCGGACAGGAACCACCGCCGGCGGCATCCACCGAGCAACAATCGAGACAACGGCGGCAAAAATTGTGGCCGCAGCTGAGGATCATGACAGGGTCGTGGAAGAAGTCCAGGCAGACAGCGCAGGTGGTTTCCTCCTGGAGGTATCTTATGGCACTTCCCGCAGCCATGGTTGTTTTTAAAGGGCACTCGGAGAAGTGCGCACAAAAAGGGGCCTGGCCAGGGTTTTCCTGGAAGTGGCGACGGGGCGGGACCCTGGTGTTGGCATCCGGGACCTGCCAGGCGAAAGCGACGTAGGGCTGACCCGATTTTCCCACTGCCCCAGTGATGAAACCGCCTCCACGGACGAGGCCAGCAAGGATTTAAGAGGACAGAAGCGAACACAGGAGGCGACAGCGGGGGCGGAGTGGGAGGGCATTAGGAGGGATGAGTTATTTACAAGGCGAATTTTTGCCACTCCGGCTGCAACGGGGGAAGCAAAGTGCGGCCAGAGGGTGGCTGTAGGAAACAGGGATTGAAACAGGAATGTGGCAAGTGAGCAGAGGTCCATGGAGCTCATGTGGATATCAGCTCGGGAACGAGGGGCGGGGGCGGTGTTAGGGTGAAATAAAAACCCAACCTTGTCCGTCAGCACCCAAATTGGATGGCAAAAATAAGAAACAAAGGGGGGGAAAGAAAAGAACTAGTATATTCAGGATCTGTGGGGGGAGGTGGTGTTAGAGCAGAAATTCCAGGAGGGAGTAATGTTAATGAAGTTTTGCAATAAAATTAATCGGAAACTGAACCAAAGGACGGTCTTGGAGCTGAAAGTTTCCTTTCTATAGAACAATAAAAGTATGTTAAATATATATAATCTAGCATATGATATATAAATATAATTTTTATATATTTTAACTATCATAAAATGTTAACTGTTTCCATATATTTTATATAATATATAAAAATATAATTACATATATGTTTAACTGTAATTGCAAATTTTAGTATAGAATTATAAAAATAACAAAACCCACGTAAAAATAATTTCAAAAATACTAATCAGGAATTATAATAGTTATGAATAAGGCTGATAAAACACACTTTGAGGTGCAATGGGGCAGAGCACGACACAACCGGACAGGACAAAACGTGAGGAACTGAGACCAAATAAATCCAAAGTTTGATATCTCGGGGCAGAAAGGAAGGGAAAGATCCCCTAAAATCCTTTTTTTTTTTTTTAAAGTATTTTTTTTCTAGGAAACGCCTGAAAAATTAGTTAACGGCAGACCAACTTCATGCTTAATTAATTCTTAATTATTTCAGGCACTTACTGTCCTTTTATTAAGAGGAATCTCAGCCTACACAAGGCTTCTACAGCAGGAGGAGAAGCCAGGGCTGTGCTAGATATAAATATTTTCCTCAGAAATTGTTATTTTTGTACATTTTTGCTATCTCTATGCATGCACATAAAAGCAAACCGCTGTTTCTACCTTACTTAAGGTTTCTTGGGGGGTGCGGGGAAGGGGCTAATAAAAGAGCTCTTGGAGCCGCAGCGCCTCGGTGCCCACTTGCACTCCAACCACTTCACTTCCTGGGGCAATTTGTAGCGTTGTAGCTGGGTTTGTTTTTTTCTTGGTGGATGGAAGCCCAGCCCACCGATGCCGCAGGAAAGCCACCCTGGAGCAGGCTCGCAGCCGGTGGTGGGGGGGCTGCACTGAGGTGTGGCTGCTCCCGCGAGTCTCTGAAAGCCGCACCGGGGAGTGACTTGTCGCCTCGTGTCACTGAAAGACCTGCATCGCGGGACGGCCGCTGTCAGGTGTCGCCGGAAGGGCTGCACAGAGAGGAGGGCGAAGTGTGAATAGAATGTATAGAACAGAATAAAATAAACATAATTAAAGAGCCGCAGCAGGGGGTGGCCATTGCCCCGCATCTAAAAGCCGCACCGTGGGGCGGGCGAGGCGCGGCCGGGATCGGTCCTCCCCGTCCCACAACACCCCCTGCGCGACAAGCGGTGACTCCCCGCGGCACCGCGCCGGAGCTGAGCGGCGACAGCCAAAGCCGGGAAAGCGGCTGCCAGCGACGGGAGGAGCAGGGCATGGTGTTCTCAGTCAAGTCCCCCGAGCACTTAAACACCGAGATAGGTCCGCCACTCGGCACCCAAGGACTCGGACCTATGTATCCCGCTGCCTCTCACTAGCCTGCTGCTCTCTCCCTAGCCTGCAGAAGCAATATCGTGGCTAGGCTTCGCGAACGAAGATTTGGGAAGGCTCTATCCACATTTGCTATAGGCACGCTGGTGGCTTATGAGGCCAATACGTGACAGACAAATCCGATTGCAAAAGGCACAGCAGAAAGACTCCTTAGATGGTGTATTCTGCAATACACGGTTCTTTCTGCGTTGCCTTTTTTCCTCGAGGGTGATCCTGCGTGTGTTCTCAAAGGAGACAGCTGCGTTATAGATGGCGTGTCTCCAGGCCTCCCGATTGGAGGCCAGAGTAGACCAGTTATGGTGATCAATATAGCCAAGGCAGAAGCAATAAATGCCGTAATATCTATCCTATGCACACGCAAAAAAATTCTGGAGGTTTTTTTCCTATTTTTTTACTTCATGACGTTCATGTTGAGCAGCAGCGCAAGACCGCGCACTAGTTAAATCAGCAGAGTAACTGCTGGCAGTAAATTTGGGGCAGAACAGATCTTGTCCTGTGACAAGATCTGAGCTGGGAGGGAAGCTCGACAGAAAGCCATTTGTGTCCTGGGGAACACGGGCAGCACCCCGGGCTCTGGGCTGTGGCAGCATCTTGCAGAGTCCAGCTACTGTGTCTGTGTCCTGCATCTCCCGGTGGAGACCCCCTGTCAGCTGCCAGCTGGCTCCTGGCCTCACTGGGCCTCTCCAGCCTCATCCTGCTTCTCCTCTTCATCCCACCACATGCTTTTTCTGTCTGCCAAGAGCTGTGGGAGAGGAGCCATGCCAGGCTCGAGGGTTGCCTTCACTGCAGGGAGACTCATGCAGGCACCCATGCCTGGGAGGAGGGAAGGAGGAAGCGGTGAGTGGGTGCTGAGCCTGCTGCTGCCTTCCCTTGGGCAACCTCCTCTTCCTTCTGGCTTCCCCCCAGATAACTGAATTATCCCAAACTACCACTAAATTCCTTCCAAAATAATTCTGAGTTCCCCCCCAGTATCTCTGAGTTACGACAAAAATAACTGAATTATCCCAAATACCTCTGCGTTCCTCCCAAAATGCCTCCAAATTCTCCTAAAATACCAGAACTCTCCCCAAATACCTCTGAACTCCTCCAGGTCCTCTTGCAGTGCATTCCGCTGGCAGCAGCAGGAGCTCAGGCTCTTCTCAAGCTCCACGGGGAGCCCAGAGGGGAAGTGAAGCCTTATTTCACTACAGCTGGGAAGATAAATGACAGAGATGGATGTTGCACGAGGAATATTTGAATGCCTCTCCACAGGTGGGGTGACAAGGGGGGGAAGTGACCAGTTTCCACATACCTGCTTACTATGCTCCCAACATCCTAAAAATAAAAAGGGAGAAAAAAGGGGGAGGATGGTTCAAGTTCTCATAGGCAGCACTTTGGAAGGGCTTTTGGGTAAGGAGGGCTCTCACCTGGGACAAGCGCTTGGCTTCCAGCTGCCCCGTGGAAGCTGTGTGATCCCCTCAGCCACCTGCGATGGTTTTTTGGCCTACGCAGCTGTGAAGGAGTCGTTCAGCTCCACCAGCCGCCCCAGGACCACATGCTTCTGTTCCAGTGGCACAGCCACTCGAACTTGGCCTCGATGTGGAGCCACTCAGCCTTGCTCGTCTCCTGGACGAGACAGAAAACCCCTGTGTAACCCCAGACTTGAACTTTCCCTTTCAAGCTAAAGAACAAAAGCACTCTGGCTGGAACCAGGGGGGCTGTGACACTGGGGCAGAGCTGAGGATGTGGCTAATTAGCGACTGCAGCATAATTAAGCACTTCACCCCATGCTTTTCCTTCTTTCCCCTCCCCTGTTGCCATTCCTGTTTATATTCTGTCCAACACCACGTCAGGCCCTGGAAAGCATGGGGGAGGGTTAATTCTATATTAACAAATGTCCCTTTAGGAAGCAGTCTGGGATGAAAATGAGCAATGCCATGAAAATGCAGTGATTAAGTGTTGATAATAAGCATCTGCACATGGAGGTGGTCAAACCTGCCCAGGAGCTGCACCAACCACTCCAACCGGGTTTGAGGCTTTGCAGGGCACAAGGATACCTCATGGATGATCCTGCATGTTTCTTCCAGAGGGTTTTGGGGAAAAATAAATACCCATTTGGACTGTCAAAACAAAAGGGGCCCCCTGTACCAGGTAGTCCCGATGATGCCTCTCTTCGCTCACTCTCCAGTCTAGAAACTGCCTTCACTCTCTAGTCTAGAAACTCTGCCAACACCTTCCTTAGGGATAGCAGGTGAGACTGGATTTTCTCCTGAATATACAAAAAAATAAAAATAAAAAATTATTTAAAAAAAATGTAAGTGATCGGCCCAGATAATTTGTATAATTCTGCCTTTAAAATCTTAATTTATTTGGGGGAGGAAAGCAAATAATCTTCAAAAAATGGCCCCTTGCTGCCTTCTCTGGAAAGCAGGGATCAACTCACTTTATGTTTCTCCTACAACCACAACCAGGCACTGGAGCTTTGCTTTCCCACCAAGAAATTAAACTATTTTCATTTTGCACCATTTTTTGGGGGGAAGGGAGGGTGGGAAGGGAGGGAGCAAAGTCTGATGGGTCTTAGGAAGCTGATCTCACCTCACAGGTGTCTGCAGGTCCCCCAAAAATCTTCATGACCACAGTCTGTGGCGGTTCACCCATTGCCTCCAGCACCCATGCAACCCCGAGGGGTTTTTGCCTCTTCAACACTGAGAGAGGAAGTTGTGGTTGGTCTCAGCATGCTGGTTTTGTGCCACTGCTGTGGCCATGCTGCCCTCCCGTGAGGAGAAAGCAATGCTGGTGGTTGGCAGTGGCACAGGGTGAAGCTGCCTGCCATCGAACCGCCCTTGGGTGTTCCTGCACTCAGCTTCCAGCACAACCTGCCCCAGTGGGAAAAGCAAATTTCCTCACCCACAGTTCTCTTTAAACATGTTTTATCTCTCCCACGTTGTCTCATTTCTAGGCATTGCTGTCTCATCCCTCACCTGGAATCTGCTCTCAACCTTGTCCCTGCTTTGCCTTGTTCAGCTCCATTGTGCAGAAGGGGCCACAGCCAGATTTGGGCCGCTAGAGGGCAAAATTTAACCAATTTCTTCCTAGTGGTGACGTGCAATAATGCATATTTTTTGCGCTGTCTTAATTTTCCTCCCTTCCCTCTCCAATGCCTGAAAGTAAATGGCCCTGAAATGGGGGGGGAAAAGTGCAATCAGAGGGTGCAGGAAATGTCAAAGCACGTCATGGCCCCATATGCAGGTGAGAGATTAGAGGGCTCCTCCCTTCTTGGCCGATAAAAACTGGCAGAGGCAGAGATAGGACCGAGCTTTGGCTGAGCCTGTGCCAGAGAGGGGAGAAAAAAATCCCAAGTGGAAACAAATCCAGTGGAGAAGCAGCCAGTGGAGGAAAAGCAACCCGAAAACAGCACCGGTGACACCAAGGAAAACACCAAAAAGGTTTGAGAGAGGGGGGAACTCACAGTGCTGAGAGGTGGTTACATCAACTTGCTGTCTTTTTTGGGGGAAAAGGGGATTTTGAGCTTTCTCTCCATCACATCAACACAAGAAGGAAAGTGGATTTGCCCTTGGCGAATGTCACCCCAATCCACAGAAAAGGCTGCAGGCAGGACCCTGGCAACTACAGGCCTGTCAGCCTGACCTCGGTGCCTGGCAGGGTTATGGAGCAGATCATCCTGAGTGCAATCACACAGCACCTTCAGGATGGACAAGGGATTAGACCCAGCCAGCATGGGTTTAGGAGGGGCAGGTCCTGTCTGACCAACCTGATCTCTTTTTACGATCAGGTGACCCACCTGGTGGATGAGGGGAAGGCTGTGGATGTGGTCTATCTAGACTTCAGCAAGGCCTTTGACACTGTCTCCCATAATATACTCCTGGAAAAACTGGTAACCCATGGCTTGGACAAGTGTACCCTCTCCTGGATTAGGAGCTGGCTGGAGGGTCGGGCCCAGAGAGTGCTGGTGAATGGAGCTGCATCCAGCTGGCAGCCGGTCACCAGTGGTGGTCCCCAGGGGTCTGTGTTGGGTCCAGTCCTGTTTAATATCTTTATTGATGATTTAGATGAGGGGATTGAGTCCATCATCAGCAAATTTGCTGATGACACCAAATTGGGAGGGAGTGTCGACCTGCTGGAAGGCAGGAGGGCTCTGCAGAGGGATCTGGATAGACTTGAGAGATGGGCTGATTCCAATGGGATGAAGTTCAATAAAGCCAAGTGCCGGGTCCTGCACTTTGGCCACAACAACCCCATGCAGAGCTACAGGCTGGGCACAGAGTGGCTGGAAAGCAGCCAGGCAGAAAGGGACCTGGGGGTACTAATTGACAGGAAGCTCAACATGAGCCAACAGTGTGCCCAGGTGGCCAAGAAGGCCAATGGGATCTTGTCCTGTATCAAAAATAGCGTGGCCAGCAGGAGCAGGGAAGTGATCCTTCCCCTGTACTCTGCGTTGGTGAGGCCACACCTTGAGTATTGTGTTCAGTTCTGGGCCCCTCAGTTCAGAAAGGATATTGAGGTGCTGGAGCGGGTCCAGAGAAGAGCAACAAGGCTGGTGAAGGGACTGGAGCATAAGTCCTATGGGGAGAGGCTGAGGGAGCTGGGGTTGTTTAGCCTGGAGAAGAGGAGGCTCAGAGGTGACCTCATCGCCGTCTATAACTACCTGAAGGGAAGTTCTAGCCAGGTAGGGGTTGGTCTCTTCTCTCAGGCACTCAGCAATAGGACAAGGGGGCACGGGCTTAAGCTCCGCCAGGGGAAATTTAAGTTGGATATCAGGAGAAAATTCTTTACAGAGAGAGTAATCAGGCATTGGAATGGGCTGCCCAGAGAGGTGGTGGATTCACCATCCCTGGAGATTTTTAAACGCAGATTGGACGTGGCACTGAGTGCCATGATCTAGTAAATGGACTGGATTTGGACCAAGGGTTGGACTCGATGATCTCGGAGGTCTTTTCCAACCCAATCGATTCTATGATTCTATGATTCTTGCTTTGACCTCAGGGTCTCTGTTTCAGATTTCATGGTGTTTTGCAGTGGAGGGTCATGGTGATATTTGCTCATAACAATCCATCTGGGGAAATCTGGGTGAGAAAGAGGATGTCTCCTGCTTTTATCTTCATTTAAGGGTGATTTTCTTACCTTTTCCTCACTTTTACTCAGCCCCCTGCTGCTTTAATCCCCCTTTCTGCAGATTTGCTGAGGAAATGAACACAAGAAAATGAAGCAACCTGTTCATTTTCAACCATTACAACATGGTTTATTCAACCGTTTTTGGCTTTATTACTCATTTCCAGGGCCCTTTAGTGCAGGCAAGCCCTTTTTTGCATGCAAAGCCCCAGGTTCTGGAGGATGGATTTTAGGCCCTTCAGCTCCAGCTCTTATCTCCCCTGCACACATTTTCTCCAGGACCAGCAGCAAATTTCTCCCCCCCTCAAAGGATTTCTCTGGACATGAGAGGTAGCCTTGGCTTATCTCAATTTTAAGGACTTTCCTCACTCAAATAACCCTTGTCAGATTTGGTTGATGAATGGTGGAGGCAGAAATGTATTTAAGACGGATTCAGCTCTGAACCAGCACAAGGAATGGGGGTTTGGGTTATAATAATATCTACAAGGTAGATGGGTCCATCCAAATGTACTCCTCATGTTCCCTTCATAGTCACTGGGAAATTAATTGATTTAACTGCTCTCCACGGGTCTTTCCATAAATGAACCAAGCTCTGTTACAACTGTTGGAGAAAAAAATTGGCATTTTCTTGAAGTATTTTGATTAGATGTGGTGGTTGAGCCCATTTCCTGACATAAAAATGGGCAGAAAGCTGATAAGGGCCTGTTTGGAGGACAATAATTTGATTTTATTCTTTCTTTCTTTCTTTCTTTCTTTCTTTCTTTCTTTCTTTCTTTCTTTCTTTCCTTCTTTCCTTCTTTCCTTCTTTCTTTCCTTCTTTCCTTCTTTCCTTTTTTCTTTCTTTCCTTCTTTCTTTCTTTCCTTCTTTCTTTCTTTCCTTCTTTCTTTCTTTCCCTTTCTTTCCCTTTCTCTTGCCTCCAGCCAGGAGGGGAGGACACTGCAGGCACAATGGCTTTCTTCCTCAAACCACGGCCATGCACGTGGGACCTTGCCCTGGACTACCACACTGCCAAACAGTTTGAAGGTAATCAAAGCAGGAGCAAAGTACTAATTCCTAGTGTTTTCTGGGCTGCATCAAATGAGATGTCTAATGAGTTGGAGATTCTCCAGCTCCACCTTCTGTATCCCTGGGTCCTTCATCTCCAGCCTCCGTGTCTTGACTCGTCCATCTCCAACCTGGCCCAGAGATCCTCCATCTCCAGCATCCATATTTTATCTCTTCCTTCTACAGTCTCAACTAGAGAGTCTCTTTTTTTTGACTTCTCTGTCTACAACCTGAGCTGGATATCCTCCATTTCCAACCTCCACCTCTTCACTCTTCCATCTCCAACCTCACCCCTCCTCTCCCTTTCTCCTTGAAAAGTCGGCAGTGACTTTTGAATCAGGTTTTTGGGTGCCTCCTCTACACTTAAATGTAGCTTCTGATCCCTTCTCTGTCTTGCTTTTCAGTGGATGTGACCCTGGATCCAGCCACAGTGGGTCCTGAGGTGATCCTCTCCGAGGACCTCAAAGAGGCCACTTGGGGCAGACCTCAGCGCCGGTGGCCTGAGGGTCCCAGCCGGTTTGACACAGATCCGTGCATGCTGGGCAGTGAGGGCTTCACCTCAGGCCGTCACTACTGGGAGGTGGAGGCCAATGGGCGCTTCTGGGCTGTGGGAGTGGCCCGTGAGTCGGTTCAGAGGAAAGGCCGAGTCCTCTTCAAGCCCAGTGCTGAGATTTGGGGCTTGCAGAAGTATGATGAGCTCTGTGTTGCCCTCACGGCTCCATCCAACACCTCCATCCCACTTCTCAATGGGGAGATTGGGGTCTACCTGGACTACGAGGTGGGACAGGTCTCCTTCTATGCTGTTGGCAGCCGCCAGTGCATCTTCACCTTCCCTGTGGCTTCCTTCAGTGGAGAGAAGGTCTTCCCCTACTTCTGTGTGCTCCTCTCAACCATCAAACTGTCCCCCAAGGGCTGATGTGCTGACAGGATCCTTCCACAGCTGGTTGCACCATGGTGTTTGGAATGCTCCTTGATGCTCCTCCAGTCTTCTCTTCCAGGTCTTGGAGTCCTTTCCAGCTCAACTCATGGTCCTACCTTCATCATAGATGTCTTTATTTTGGGTTATGTCCAGGGGATTTTGAGTCTGAGCTCAGCACAGCTCGTCTCATCTCAAAGCCACTGTCATTAAATTCATTCAAAGCTTGTTAACAGAAGCAGGGCTTTGCTGAACTGGTTTTGACCTGAAAACTTGACTTTTCCTCCCAGATAGCCTTCTCTGATAATTCCTTTGCTGACCCCAATGCCCATCACTGGCCAGGCTTCCAACCCACATTAAAAATCTTAATTTTTGCAGGCTTTGCATTAATGCCAGCTGCTGATTTTGTCATCACAAGGATGTGCTCACACTCACTTCACCCACTCTTTCCCTCTCTATGCTCAGGATGTATTTCCAAGTAATTAACATGCAATTTATATAAATGTGCTCAGAATATAATAAATTTTCTTTTCTAAGAAGCAGGAGGTGTCTGCATTTGACCTCTCACCAAGTTGCCCTAGACCTAAAAAGACCCCCCCAAGGCTGCCCTAGCCCCCAGGATCCCCTAGGACTGCCCTACGTGGGTCTCCAAAGGTTGCCCTTTCCCATCAACACCTTGTTGGTCCCCTGGTACCCTCAAGAACCCCTCATGCAGGGGATTCAAAGCCTTTTTGAGGTTTGGTGCAGCAGGTATCTGAGTGTGAGAAGCCCTCCCTTCAGCACCCAAGGAGCTGACACAGAGGTTTTTAGCCCGTCTCATCCCATTGCCCTTGCCTGAGCTCTGCAGCTCAGGTTTATTACAAATCCAGCTCCTCTCAGTGCTGCAGTAGGAGGAGCTGAGCCCGTTGTCATCCAGGTAAGCGCAGAGCCCACCACCACGGATTTGAAACCTGGAAGGACAGAGGAGAAAATCCCCCTCAGACAGGCTCAGCAGGAAAAAGGAGAAAAATCACAAATAGGCTTCCCCCCATTTCAGTTCTCTGGCATCCTTTTGGGCATCAACATGTCAAAATATCAATATATATTTCTTATATAGGAGTAGAAATTATTCAGCATCAATATGCCAACACTGATGCTGATTTATTTCTATTTCTAATAAGAAATCCAAAGCTTTGCAAGAAAAAAAAGAACTTACAATAA
The DNA here is from genome assembly GCF_003945595.2 of Pipra filicauda. Taxonomy (NCBI): domain Eukaryota; kingdom Metazoa; phylum Chordata; class Aves; order Passeriformes; family Pipridae; genus Pipra; species Pipra filicauda. The sequence goes on along the minus strand of NW_024104487.1, from coordinate 1,842,082 downwards.
AACATCTAATTTCAGTATTTTCTCACCAAACACACCACTCCCATATCTTAGGTCAAGGAGAGAAACAAGATGCAGTGTTGCCCTTCCCAAACATCACTGTCCCATTACTGCCTCTGGATGCACCTCAAGTGCCAGAAGAAATGCATATTTTGTGGCTGGGGAAACACCAACTAACAACGTAACGATGACAAACACAGACTCACAAGCGTGATAAAAGTGAGTGGTTCACCCATTGCCATGGCTGTTCCTCATCTTTCCGCAAAAGGCCAATCCAATGCTCTGAAATGCCTTTATATCTCATCACAAAGCTCTAAAAAAGAGGAAAAAATGTTTTTACCTCCTTCTAACAAAAAATCTCCATTTTACCAGTTACTTGTGCTCCTTTAGGACTTCTTTGGGGCTTGAACCTTTCCACCTGCTAACAAGATGTGTCACCTAGCTACAGTTCTTGCAGCAGTTGGCTTTGGTGAGGAATTTCAAGAGACCCATGATGACCAAGCCTCAAGAAAACCCTCTTCCCCAAGTTCCTGCCCCAGATCTCCAAGGAAGACCAATCAAAGAAACCACGAGGTGTCAAATATGTTGGTTTAGGTTTTTTTTCCTGATCCTAAGCGTGTCCTCTTGTCTCCTTACCAAGTCTTCCATGCTGTCCAGGATGGCCAAGGAAGCACCAAGTGCTGAGCAGTTGTCCTGGCTGGATGTCCAGTTCCCTGCAGCCTCCGAAAAATAGTAGCATTTTCCTCTATATCTGATCCAGTCGAAGGGGCATTGAAAGTAGGGCTGGGGATGAGGCTGAAAAGCCTGCACTGTCATTAAAAATAGAACACTGTTAAGGAGCAGCACCTTTCCCTTGCGTCTCTCGAGTGGGGAGGTCATCCTCTACCCAATGGTCTCTGAAGGTCTTGCATCTGCCTCAACTGTGAGTAAAAAGAAAAATTAAGATACCAAGAGAAATCATGGGAGAAAATAAGCTCAAATCATGGCCCAGCTTGTGGTGTTGACCAAGAAACATGATTGCCACACCTTCAAAGAAAGAAACAGGGTGATAGCCTTCAGAAAACTGCAGTTTTAAAAGGAATTTCAAAATAATCCTATCCCTAATATGCTCTTGGGTGTTTCTCTCTATCATTAATGCAAAAGTAGTGAAAATGATAGAAAATAAATTCTCCTGTTCCTGGAGACTTCTTAGCTTGTTGGGACTCAAGCCAACGTCTCTAGGCCCATTCTTCTCTGAAAACAATACTTTTGGGTGGCTGTATGTATGAAATGGCTCTTCCTGTTGGTTTTCTAAGGATTTCTGGATGACATCAGCTCCTGCACCAAGGGGATGAGTTTGGTCTTCTGTAGAAGGGCTGCTCTGAAATGTCCCTCTCCTGAATAGGACAGCAGGTTGGGTAGGCTCTGTCTTCCACAGGAGAAGTGGAGGTAGATCTGTGCAACATGTGCAACAACCCAAAATATCTCAGAGACATTCCTCATGAGACCTAAAACCAACCTGCAAAAGTGATGGCTGTGACAAGCAGAGCCGTGAAGAGTGCTGCCAGCATCACCTGGCAGGCGACACGTGCCTCCGGCTTCATGTCCAGGCTGTGACCTGCAGGAGAACAGACCTTCAGTGCCTCTGTGAGAGTTTCCAGGGGAGCAACATGCTCCAGGTCATGCCCAGATGATGACAGGTTGGTCTCTTCCTCATGCCAGGGGACTTGGTGTCATTTTGTGTGAGAAATATAAAAAAATTCTTCTCCAGAATTATATACTTTTTTTAATTTATGGAAACTCTATGGAGAATCTCCTCCACAGCTCCAGCTTGAAACTCCTGAGATGCACCATAATTAAAATCATGCCTTAATTTCTGGGTTCTACCTCATTATTAAAGTTCAGTGGAGGTTTTTTCTCCACCTAAACTGAGACACTTTGGGTCTTGAAAATTATCCAAGTCATGGTGCCTCCGTCTCTGGGTCCTGTGATCAAGAATATGCTCTTTCCCTTCACTATGAGCAAAGAAAATTCTGTTTCCTAGCAGTTTTACCTAAAAATATTAGTGGTTTCACCTCATGGGACTACCCCCACTTTTTATTTAAGCTTTTCCCTTTTTGTCCCCATCTATCACATGAACCACACCTCATGGGACAAACCCTCCTTTCCCCTCTTCCTCTTGGAAAAATGTTATTAGAAAGTAAGTCAGAAACCAAATATGCCAGCTAATTAAAAAAAACCCCATATATATATAAAAAATATCAATAATTAAAAAAATATAGCAAATAGGAAAAATCAACAAATTTCTAAATCAAAAAAAAATTCCCCAAAAATCTTAGTCCCTGGTTGAATAGACTGAGATGATGCAAAAGACTCCCAAAGCTGCTTTTTTACCTTATTGTGGACCAAGAGGATGATAGAGATGGGAGCAAAATAAGGAGACCTGAAACAGGGCAGTGTTGAAGGGAAAGAAGTAGTTATTAAATATTTTGCTGATGTGTCCAAGTTGCATTTAAAGACCAAACTTCTTTTTGGGGCTTTTAACAGTTCAACTCTTCAAAAATTTCTTTATTCTCATCCAAAATAAATCATAAAATTGGAATATTTGTGGAAAAAATATACCCAAAAGAATCAGTTACTTGACTGCCTCAGGAAGGGTTAACCCTAAATGAAAATAACCCACAGTGTCTGAAATGGGGCTGTTTAGAGCAAAAGTTCCATCTGCTGAGTGACAAAAATTTTCCCTCAAGGGAAGTGCTAGAAAAAGCTTTCCCCTCACCCCCTTACAACCTTACTTCAGCTGGGTTTTGTTCTCAAATTACAGAAGTATTAAAAAGAAAAACAAACCCAGCGATTCTTCAGTTCATTGCCCTACAGTTACCTGCCCTCTTGCTCCTCTCCATGCCCAAAAATCTGGAATAGTCTCTCATTTCCTCCATTTTTGGGGTTCCACGTATACAGCTGCTCCTGCCTCACCTGCCAAGCAAAGTTCCATGTGTCAGAGGTACCACAAAGGCTGTCAGCGCTCTAAGTTTTCTCCCCATATTTAAAATTTTCTCCCTGGAATGAAACTTTTCTCCCGAGTTGAAGTTTTCTCCCACAATTAAAATCTACTCCCTCCAATGAAAATTTTCTCCCCCAGTCAAACTTCCCTCCATTAAAGTTTTCTTCCCCAAATTGTTTTCTCCCCTCAATTAGTTTTCTCCCCCTACTTATATGTTTCTCCCTTCAATTAAATTTTTCTCCCTGCAATTAAAGTTTCCTCCCACAATCAAACTTTCACCCCCAATTAAAGTTTTCTCCCTCAGTTAAAGTCTTCTTCCCCTATTAAAGTATCTTCAATTAAAATTTTCTGCCCATAATTAAAATTTCCTCCCTGCAAACCTTTCTCCTCAATAGTTTTCTCTCCCAGATAATATCTTCTCCACTCAGTTAATATCTTCTGTCCAAAATTAAAGTTTTCTCCCTCAAATTAAAGTTTTTTCCTCCCAATTAAAACAATCTCCCCCTATTAAAATCCCCTCCATTGAAAATTTCTGCCCACAGTTAAAATTTCTCCCCATAATTAAAGTTTTGTTCTCCCAATTAAAATTTTCTCCCCCAATTAAAATTTTCTCCAGCAATTAAAACTTCTCCCAGCAATTGAAATTCTCTTCCACACTTAAAACTTAAGACCACCTCCCCTTAGTCCCCCAGCCCATCCCAAGCCCCCTCACCCAGTGGGAACAAGCCAGATGCTGAGGCATAACCTCCTCTGTGAAGAGAAACAGAAACACAGTATGAAAAAAAAAGTTATTTTGGTTTATTTTATAGTTTTTTTTCCCAGGGATTTTCCTGCACCTCCTACAGGGTTATGGGTCTGCCTGCCAGAGGGCCACCTGCCTGTCCACCCACCGAACCAGGGGTTTCACTTCAGCTCCACCCTGCACCCCCTTCAGCACCTTTTCCTGCATTTACAGCTTTTTTTCTCAGCTGGGGAAGACAGATTATCCAAAAATGCTTTTTTTGGTGTGCAGGAGGGGGAAATGCTGATGGGGATCGCTCTGCCCTGGGATGTTGAGGCACCCCAAAAGGGACTTCAGGGATGAAGTGCAGTTCCCTTCAGCCAATTTTACCATTTTTTAAATATAGAAATGTAAAAAATAAGTGCTCTTGCAATTAAGCTACCCAATTGCAGGATTTTACCCTAAACCCTACTTTATTTTACATTTCTGAGGGGTTTTTTGTAATCAGTGGTCACACACCACTGGAGTGGCTGCTTTTGCAGAGGGCAGGAAAGCTGACTGACAGCAGCTGACCACAAAAACTTTCTGTGAGGGTAACAGACGCTGCGGGTGGAAAATAAAATAAAAATAAACATGAGATAATAAAAATATAAAATTTTCTTTTTAAAATAAGAACAATAAACCCAAAATAAAATTAAAAACTTTTAAAAAATTATTAAAAAATAAAATAATGCAATGCTTTTCCTTCTGGGACCTTTGGACCTTTGGGTTTATCCTCTTTTTACCCCATTTCTTGCTGCTGGCAGGTATTGAGGCAAATTTCTACTTTTTTTCTTGTTGTTTTCTGGGTGTCTGAGGCAAAAAACATTGGTTTTTAACTCTACAAAAAGGTGTTGCTTGGGGGTGTTACAGCAGTGGCCAAAACCTGAGTTAACACCAAAAAAAAATGAAGAAAGGGAGGGAAAAAGGTCAGCATAGGCTGGGAATTGGTGGTCATTCCAATCAGTGGCCAAGGTGTCCCAAATGTGGGAGGAAGCATGGGTCTGGGTAGTGTAAGAGGACACATCAGGAGTGGAAGGGATGGGCTTGCAGGAGAAAACTCTAAATCAAAATAAAATAAAGCAATAAAATAAAATAATAAAATTCAGTAGCAGCCTGCAGGAAATCCAGACTCTCACCTCCTCCTAGTGAGAACAGGAGCTAGGCCACTCCTGACCACACTGGATCTCCCTGACATAGGATCAAACATAGGCCAAATATTGTGTCAAAAACAGCAGAAAAAGTCACACAGAGCAAAAGGCATCTCAAGTCACTCCCAGCCCATATTTTGAAGAAGAAACACCAAATGCCACCTGCCTCCTCATCTAGTTACCTGCCTGCGGCCACACTGATACAGCCCCTGACACACTTCAGCCTTATCCTGAAAAACCTTATTTAAAGGCTTTCCTAAATTATTTTTTATTAATTTCTGCATGCTTTCACAGATGTTTTACACAACCATCAAACCCATAGGTGTTTCTACACCTCCAGGCATGCCACCTACTCCAGATGTGCCATCTCCTTCTGGCTGGAGGACACCCATTCCCTCACCGTCTTTCATTTACAAGGGAAGGCTATAGAATATATATATTAAAAAGGAAAAAAAAAACAGATAAAAGCCCTGGTCAATACCATTTCCTGGAGCCGGATGAAGGCATGACTAGATAGCTCACAAGGCAAAAGGTTGTCCAAGGACACTGTCACTTTTGGGCTGGTCCTGTAACCTTCTGAGTGGCCATGGCTGGGGAAATTGTTTATGCTGATTTAAGGCATCTTGGAGATGGTTCTTCTCCTGATGAGAAACGTTATGGTAAGTCCTGTTTTGGGGAAACATGGTTATTTCAAGCTTTGGGAAGACTTTTGTGTTTGTTTGCTCTTGGGTTTGCTTGCTTCTCCATTCCTGTGTTGAGGTTTCCAAGATTGCAGAGAACATTGGATGGGCTAAATGTCTTCTAAGGTGGGATTCTGGCTTGAAAAGAGGAGGAAAAAGGGCAAGAAGGGGATGAAGGAGGCTGACAAACATCTGGAAGTAGAACAGTTTTGTTTCTGAGACTTTACTTTATAGGCGAATGGGTCCAAGAAGCCCAACATGAGCCAACACACCTGAATGGGAAGGAAAGCTGCTGAGATCTTGTCGGGAATCCTGGTGGAGATGAGAGCTTGGGAGACCTATGTCTCACTGACTCCCAGCTCTGCTGGGAGCTCTAAAATTAATCCCATTTCAGAAGGTTTCAGGTCCCCCGAGGTCCATCACTGGGTGCCCAAAGCTGCTCCTGAGGCTCCTGCAGCCCCTCCACCACCTGAGAAACCACCCGTGGGTGATGCCCTCACACTAGACCTCATCAGTGGTGATTTACTTTTTAGAGGAAGCAAAGAAGCTGTAAACTTCTGCTCCAACTCACCAGCTTGACAGAGGGGCTTTTTCTTTTTCCTCTAAAAGCCCAGCTTTTTCATGTTTCATTTTTTTAAGCAAATATGGTCTCTTTCAGCTCCTCATTCCTGTCCATGGTGGCACGGGCTCCTCCTCAAAGCTGGGGGGCTGGGGCAATTCATCCTGCTGGTCCTGGTGGTGGTACTGAGTGTGCAGGGTAAGTAATCAGCTCTTACCTACATCTCACACCTCAGAGAGCAGCCTGAGAGGGGATATCAGGGTTTATTTCAAGCATTTCAGCCTCTGGAGGGGACGAGGTTGTCCCATAGAGATGCAACATCACCCACCAAGAGTAAGTTCTCTCTAAGTTAAAAACATTATTGTTAAAAAAAGGTGGAGTATACAAGCTGTGTTTTTCAGGCTGGCTTAATTAACTGCGTGAGAAAATGAAACCTGGTTTTATGGGGTTTTTGGCTTTTATCCCCAGATGTCTGGAGCTTCTCCCTCCCAATCATTTCTCCAAGTTTTTCAGGGCTCTCCACAGCCAGTGGTGATGAGAGTTCCCCAGCCAGGTGATGAGATCCAGGGAAGGAACCAGAAGGAGCAATACATGTTTTCATCCCTGGTGCGGTATTTCTGCAAGCCCCAAGTGGAGAGCCCCACAGGTAATCCTCCATTCCTCCTGGCTCTGCTGGGAATGCTCAGATGAGAGCTTTTTGGAGGGCTTCTCCTGCAAGGACGCCCTTGGGGCTGCGAGGCCACCAAGCGTTACTTTGCAAAGAAGAGTGTTGCAAGGAAGAATTATCTTTTCCATGCAATTTTTGCTGATCCCTCCTCCACAGAGAAGCAGGGTCATCCCAAGGGAGGAGATTCCTCACCATCCTGGCCTCTGTCTCACCAGGTATTTTTGTCCTTGTGGTCACCCAGCTGCAGTCATCATCCTTCTGTCTGGTGGCTGAGCAGGAAAAACCACAATGATGTGAAAAAACTCAAGGGTGGGAAAAGAGCCAGGGTGTGAGATGGGGAAGCCCTTAGAGCCTTCAGCTGGTGGCTGGGGAAGACCTTGACCACCCTGTGGGGTGTCTCATGGCTTTTTCTTCTCTTGCAGCCTATGCTGGCTGCAAGCTGTGTCCCCAGGACTGGCAGCTACATGGGGAAGGATGCTACTGGCTTTCTGAGGAATTGGGAAACTGGACTCAAGGCACAAAAAGCTGCAAAAATCAAGACTCTCAGCTGGTGGTACTCCAGGAAAAGAAAGAGAGGGTAAATAGGGAGAAGGCTTGAAAAGGACCCAAAAGTCCTGATTTTTGAGTGGGCAGGGAAGCAAAAAGTGCCTAGTAGCAGGAGGGCTTGGAAAAGCATTCAAAGCATTGGGGACATTCATGTCTCATGAGTTTGGAAGTCAGATTTACTCCATGGCTTTGCACCCCACGAAGCCCTCCACAGAGAGATTTTGGAATCAACTGGTCACTTCCATTTTCCAGGAGCACATCAAGGTTATTACAGGCAAAAGCCCACCACCAGTGTGGATTGGAGTAAGGTCACATCAAAAGGAGTGGAGATGGGTGGATGACACACTCTTCAACCCCAAAATGTGAGTGTATCCACAGCCCGTTGGTGTAAAAAGAAGCTTTGCTCCATTTCAGACCCAGTTCATGCCCTGACCCATCTCTCCAAGATGTTGGGGTCTGTGCAATGGTCTCATATTCCCCCTGCTAAAGCTCTGCAGACCAAAAGCTGGCAGAGCGCGGTAACCCCACAGCTCCCATCAGACCCATGCAGCAACACATCTTTTCACGCTCCACATATGCTCCTCACAGATCTTACTGTGCGCACACCAGTTCCTCTCAAATTTGAGCACCCACCAGTGAAATGGTGCAGTATGATGAGAAAGTGCAGGAAAAGAGCAGGAGAACCCCCCCCACCTCTTCTTTTCTGCAAAACTGGGAAAGTTTCCTCCTCTTAAGCAATGTAATTTTTATTCTGCAGGTTTGGCACCTCCCTGGAGGAGATGGGTGAAGGGTGCGGGACACTAAAAGCCAAGGGCTTTGAGGTTCATAGATGCGATGCCAAACACAAGTGGGTTTGCAAAAAAAAACCCTTCCAGCTCTACCCGATAACAGCAGGAGGCGAGGAGAAACACAATGCCTCCATCTGACACATGCCCACCCCAAAATGCCCATCCCATGAGATGCTGGGGTGGAATCAGCCCCATTCTCATCATTATGTCTTTGCAGGAGATTTCAGGCTTTGCAAATCCACTTCCCACAAGGATCAAGACCAGCTTGGGAGGCACAGATGAGCCCCTGAATGGGAAATCAGAAAAGCCTGTGCCTCATGCCCAGTGATGAGAGGCTAGAGCTACAACATCAATAAAAGCTTATCAAAGTGGTTTGCCTCAATTTACTGAGATAACTCAGGTGAGAGCACAGGTGGCACATCATGGTTCACATATAAACAAGGGAAATTTCAACTCAAAAAAACTTTCCTGAGTGACAGAACTTACATGTGTGCGTCTCTCCAAGCACTGCTGAGAGCGTCAGCACATAGACTGATGCAGACAGCCGGGTTTTGCTCAAGTTTTGGGGATTTGGAGGGTTTGGTTTGTCTTTTGCACTTTTTTTGTTGTTTTTTTGTTTTGGATTATTTGTTGCTATTGTTTTGGAGTAGTTTTTTTGGTTTGGCTTTTGTTTGTGTGCTTGCTTTTTGATTTTTTTGGGGGAGGCAAACTTTTTTGGGTTTTTATTTGGTTGGTTGGTTTTGTTGTTATTACTAAATTCCCTCCCCGCCATTTTTTGACCTTGTCAAGCAAAGAAACCTATTCATTGAAATTAATTCAACCCAAATGCATAGCTTATGCATTTGAGTGACTTTTAGACAAAGTCTGCTTTCCAAATAACATAGAAATTATCAATAGGATTTGCTGCTGCAGTGCTCCAGCAGCAATGACCATCCAGCTTGTCTGGGCAGAAAGTCTCATGAAAATACAAATTCTTATGTGTTGGTGATAGGTTCCCATGTAGGGATTTATCAAAGGAAGCTGTGCTCAGTTCTCCCCTGTATCCTGATCAGTCCTGTTTACAGGGTCTCTTTTCCCTTCCAGAGGACATAGTTGTCAGGTCTGCTGCAGACCCAGTTGTTATTGGTGGGGCTCAAGGATGAGCTGATCCTCCCTTGGTTCAATTATGCACATGGCCCACTACCCTGCACCTCAAACCTGCAATGCCAACATGCTCAGGAGAGCAAGAAGAGGAAAAGAAGAAAACTACCTGCAAAGCATTAAGAAAAGCTGAAATTTCCTCTCTAGGAGAGAAAGGGTAGTGTTTGGCTGAGGGTATCCAGTAGGGGATTGCTGTGCAGTCCCTGGTCCATCCCAAAACTCCTATCGAAAGCCAGGAGCAGCCTGGATATGGTGTCAGGAGAAGGTCCCCATCCCAGGATGGATCATTCCCATGTCCACTAAGAAATCCCTTGAAGGCGGGAGCAGCAATGCAACAGCCCTCCAGGGCCCTGTCCTACCATACTAAGAGAGAGACCTGCCCCAGGGGCTGACCCCAAGTGCCCAACATGGAGAGAGGGACCAACCTGCTGTTGAAGGCTGTGCTATCTGTCCACCACTACTTGCTGTTCCTCTTTTGCAAGCTGTGGTTTGCTTTGCCCTTATAGCATATAATGAAAATCTGTAAAGCAAAGAAACATCATAGTTTAGCCAGTCTTGTCTTCCCCACCTCTTCTTTTCCATCTCTGTCCATTACCCCACACAGAGGTGATGCTTTTCCCAAAGTATCTGCTCCTGGCTACACCACTGGGTGCAGTTTGGGGCTGGAATCTTACTTTATTGGTTTTGCTTTCATGTTTCCTGTCCGGGTGCTGGCACAGAGATTCAAGCACAGATCTTATCAGTTCATCCATGGTGCTTATGATGGCCAGTGAAGCTCCCAGGGCCTTGCAGGTTTCATAACTGATGATCCAATTGCCCTCAGCCTCAGAAAAATAATAGCATTTACTTTGGAAACCAAGGCAGGTGTCTGGGCACACATGGAAGAAATCCGGGTGAGGGAAATGGAATTCCATAAGATAACTGAAAAAGAGAAAGCCAAGTGAGATATGTGGGCAGTTCGAAAAAGCAGAAGAATGGGATTTATTATTTTTATTCCTAGAAGCTGGGAGAACTGGGGATGATGATCTTGGGAATGGTGTGATCAAGGGAGGAGCCAGGTGCGTGGATCACAGCTTAGAGAAAAAAAGAGAAGCAAGCTTTGCTTGGTAAACATCTCTTGATGCTGGGAAAATTTTTGGAGATGGAGAGAACTGTGAAGCTTGAAGGCACACTACATAGTTATGTTGTAGAGAATGTCCAAAGCTGTGACAGATTGTCATGCAAGTATAATGCATATTTTACAAAATATGTATAATGTATGTGTTTATACACAGCATGCTAAATCTTGGTTGAGCTGATTTTTTACTGTTTTCAGTATGACCAGGAGTCACCTCACTGGGAAAAGAACTAAATATTCTAATCAGCCTCCTGCAGAAATAAAAAATATTTATATGAAATTACAGTATTCTAATGTTTGTTCAGCAAATGTGTCATCATTAAATAGTGTTGAAAGACAGTCACCATAACTTTTGAAATGTATTTGCTCCAGAGAGCCAGCATGTAGTAAACAAACATTGTGTAATTTGGCCAACCAACCATACAGCATGAGAGCAGTGTCCTACTAACTGAGAGTGTAAGTATCTAAATATTACAAGCAAAAAGGAGATGCCAATCCCTCAGGGACAAGGTACAACACTCAGCAATTTAAAGCGTTGGCTTTAATGAAAGCACGGCGTTGCTGTGGTGGGAGCCTCAGTACACCAACACTAAATGGGGGGACCTGATAGAGTAGAACCCTGCTTGGAAGTATAGCTCAAAGGATAGCACTGCAGGGGTGGATAATAAAACTTGCATTGATTAACTGATTTGCCTTACATATCTATGTAAAGTCCTGTTTTGGTCACTAGTGAACTCTGATGTAATGCAGGTACTGTGGTCTGAATTCCGAGTTCTGCAGCTGGTCATTACATTAGTGCCTGTGCAAAGGTGGGTGCAGATGAGAGGGGAAGTATGGGTTTCCCTCTCCCCATCCACGACGTGGGGGAGCCCAGCTCTAGTTCCTTCTCCGTCTGAAGAACCATTTCCGACGTCTTGTGGGACGGGGAAGGGGAACTCCAGAAACATGGTTTTTCAGGCCCCGAGCCTGGAGGGGAGAGGTGCCCTCCCCTCCCCCCAGCACCCACGTGGCTCCATGGCAGGCACAGAGACAGCACACCGGGCGTGGAGAGGAGGCAAGAGAGTGTTTATTGTTGGGAAGGGGTTTATAAGGCTTTTAGGAGGGTCAAAGGGGAACCAATCACGAGTTCAGGGTCACACAAAAGAAACCATCAGGTTAAGGGTCAACAGCCAATAGGAAGGGGTTAAACAAAGGACCAATGGGACACCTCAGGACACCTTTCCCAGGACACTCCTGCATGGGAGATAACAGTTGCTGTGGGGGGTATTGGGAAGAAGAAACACGTGTTTGCAAAGGGACCACAAAGAGCCATTTTAAAACATGTTTAAACAAGTTTCTCATCAGGTATAGTGCCACAGGGAAGCAAGCTATCCAGGGCTACCCTCACAAAATAAAATGTGCTTGGGACTCTGCATATGTGGATGGGAAGGAATGAAGTACTCCAGATTACCATGACAACAAGATTCATACTTGGATGAGGGAGATGAATTATCCTGGGTTACCATAGCAAAGTCTTCTTGAGCCCTACACCACACTTGTCTCTAGTTCTCTTTCTTCAGAAGCCCATTAACTGTGTTCTGACCGAAGGAGGTCAGCTCTGCTCCATATAGGTGACACAGCCAGACAGAAGATACTTTCTTAAACTCCCAGCACAGGAGGTAAGCTATACAGTACACTGTCAAATATCTGGCTTAGAAACTACAGCAAGTGTTTTGCCTTCCTGAAATGAGACAATAAACTTATCACAATGGATATTCTGTTATAAAAGTTGCTACTACCTTCACTTGGATGAGTTCTGTGTCTTTACAGAGGCAAGGATGTGTTCACTTCTAATTAGACTGAAAACAAACCCCGCAATTTGGCGGTTTCCAAACAAAACAATGGTACAAGGTTGGCAATTTTCAGAAAAAGCTAATAATGAGACTAACATGTTTAATCCCATTCCAGGTTTCATTTCCCTAGTCACATTTCTTGTCTGCCTTTCTAATGGATCCCAGCTTTACAATAACCAGGTACTCTTCTGTGAACTTTTGGCACATGGAAAGCAGCCAACAGTCAGTTTTGCCACATGAGATCCAGCTTCTGATGTAGCAAGGACATAGGCAGGCACTGGTTCGTCTCCTGAGGAATACACTTTTTTTTCCTGAATATTTTTTTAATTTAGAAAGTAGAAAGAAGATAACATACCCTACTGTACAAAAAAAGTAAGCAAAATCTCTAAGCTGGATACTTTTGCAGACAACAACAAAGCAAGCACCTGTATTTTGAGTCATGAAAGATACGTAGGTACTGTACAGAATAAAGAACAGGTGTTCTATAGGGCCAGAATATGACGATGAAACTATTATATCCTTTGGCACTATTTAAAAGAGTCTCATCCCTTTTAGAGTTATTACTTCTCTGTCCTGACACATGCAGAAAAAATCTGCTACACCCAGGGGACAACAAGCATTACACACTACACCTAGATACCTGACAGTGTGATACACACAAAGCTTCCATGAAAGCAGTCATATGAGAAGATGAGCACTCTCTTTACTAACTCAGATACCCCTCCTTTTTTGTTTTGCCTTGGCTTTTATGTAGAGATAATAATAGATTCTATCAATTTAGTCTTTTGCATCCTCCTTTTCCAGTGTCACTGATGTTTTTGAACCAGGAATGACATCACAAATTACCCTTTATTATGACAGTAACGCTTAAAAGCAAAAAGCAAGGAAGAAAGGGATCTGAACAAAAGCATTTTGAAAAACAAATGCAAAATGTACAAGCAATATTTATTACAAAGGGAACATAAAGTACATTTTTATTTTGCCATAACAGAACAATAACCAATTTTAACAAATTGCCTGCATTTTTAGAATATATACAGATGCTCCGTAATCAGTGACCTCAACAACAGTGCTCATCTGCCACCCAGTGTCTATTTGCTTTTTTCCCATCTTACAAAAACACACAACCTGAAGACTATTTGCCAAGATGAACTCTACGTTATTATTTATGTTTTAGTTAAATGTTACCAGCAAACTAGACTGCTATCAGAAAATATGAAAATTAGGCTGAAGAAACTAAAGAAACATGACTGATCATAACAAATTATTCAATGAGTCTAATCAGAAAAGTGATTTTTTTTTTCATCAAGTGTGTACCTAACAAAATGATGGAGTACAAGGAAATACCATTGAGGAGGTCCTTAAATTTGTAAGGGAGAGAAAGCTGGGGGACATGGCATAAAACTAACGCCTACTAATATCCTTTACAGTCTCAAATTAATTAGCATGCAGAGAAATATTTACTTGCCTAATTCCTGAAGACACAAGCTGAGTTAATTTAAACTTTATTACGTTCCCTGGGAGATGAAAAATAAATTATAGCAGTGTGGCTGAATAACTGAATTACTGGGACAGTAACCAAAAACTAACCTTACAGAAAGAGATGGAGGATGGAGAGCAAAGGAATCAGAAGAGCAGACGACTGATAGAAGAGAAAGAAGACATTTCCTACTTTGCATCCTCGAGTATTTATTCTAATACTATTAATATTAGAATAGAAACATACATGAAAGAAATATCAGTAGAAGCTACCCTCTGTGGTTGACAACTGATGGATTTATAGGACAAGGGGACAGTCAGTGGCTTCTGCTTGACCTTCTCTTGATTTTTCAGGACTGGCTTTCTCCAGAAGGACAGAAACCTGAAACCCAGCAAGGACAAAGGAATTGCAGCTGAATTAAAGCTAAGGGATGAAAATATTTTAAATTAACAAAACACCTGCTCTTGTAGTCTGGCCAAAGGTTACTAGCAATAACAAAACAGAATGAAGACAGGCCATTATTATAAATAATTTTTTTCTCTTCCCCCATCCCCCTACAAAAAATAGATAAGATTTTGGCTTTTAAAAGACTGCTTAATCATTAAATAAATGACTTGTCACAGACTTCAAAAGTGATGATGGAAAAATAGAAAGCAGACTGTCAAGTTAACCTGGTGTTACACTAGGTGTCAGAACATAGAGTGTCCAAAGAATGGAAAAATTATGTAATTGACTTGAGGGGAGCTAGTAGAGCCTGACATTCAAAGAGCTCAATTTAGAGCAGCATATAAGGGGACCAATGTATACCAGGTCATGTACTTTAGAAAGACAAAATCAGACACAAACACACTATATGTGAATACGTATGTGAATACACATATTATGTGAATACATATTCATTACAGCACCAACTAATTAAACAACCTAGCATTCCTAGGAACACTTTTTATCAATTCAAAATATTTCCCCTATTCTCTATCAAGCTGCCACTAAGCAAAATCAAACTTAGCTAATATTAGATATATCTATGATTGTGTACTTTAAAGTTATGCAATATTTTGAAAAAAAGATGAAATTTCATATCATCCATATCTGCATCAACTTCAGAACAGTCTGTACTTCGTATGAAAAAAAATCATGTTTATACCACTGTAAATTAAATTCTACAAACTGTAAAACAGCAGAACCACAAGGACAATTAGGAAATTTATATCTGGAAAATACCTGAAATCTTGGCCAATCCTAAAGGACACAACTCAAAAGAAAGAACGAAAAGCCCTAAATGCAAACACCTTAAAGGGCAGGTAATTTTCCACCAAGATTATGGACAAAGGAGAAAATATGAGAAAGTTTTCTTTTATGTAAAACTTGCCTGAATATCTTATAAAAATAAAATCAGTTATGATATCACCTTGTTATGATCAGGTTCTTTAAAATCATTAGAGAGATGCCTCTGACAAAATTAAGCTGCAAACAAGGCCATATGCCGAAGGCAATAGTAGAGATTTTTATTTAACAGTAAATGTGAGGTAGAGAGAGATATAAAGGAATAGGGAAGAGAGAGTGAGGGTGGAGTGGGGAGAGAGAGTAACAGAGAGACAGATTAAGTAGAAAAAATATCACCACTCTGTGGGTTCCAATGGCGTCCCGTTGATCCTCTTCTTGGGGTCTTCCTGGTGGTTAGAGTCCCAGTCTTGTCAAAGTGATGGTTGCAGTCCGGACCGGTCAAGGAAAGCCCGGGGTAGTGAGGGAATGTATCAATCTCAGCGTATCAGTGAAGTGTAGTGAAGGAAGAATACTGTATCAGTGAACGAAGTCCCACGTGGTGAAGGAAGAGGTCTGTGGCGGTAAGGAAAGAAATCCGTTCAGGAGCGAATAATAACCACAGGGGGAAAGGGAAAGCAGTCATGCCACCCAAAGAAAGGCCTCTTGTGAGCCAGATGTAAAGAATTTTAGAGAAGCACACAGGTAGTGAGAGTATTTTGAAAAAGAATGGAGAAGACACAGAAGCAAATAGTTAATAAACAGACTGTTCCTCTCAACTTCCTAAGTTCCTGTTTTGCAATGGCTTCAGCATGGGCTTGCTATTGAAACAGGAGCCAGGCCTAAAAGAGTTAACTGAGACATCTTGGCCTGCTAAGAAACCTCAATACCTGTTTTGCTAGAAGAACATTTTAGGAGCACTGGTTAATATCATGTTCTGTTCTGCTCACTGGACCAAAGGCCTTATTATAGAAAGAATAGGAGTAATACACACACGGTAATAAATTAGGTAAACTAGACGTCTGAATAAGATCTAGAAGGCTCAGAGCCAGGATTTTGCAAGCTTGAAGGATTCAGGTCACCTAATTGAAGAGGTCAAATTGAGGAAGATGTCCATGGCGACCACCAGAGGGATGAAGGCTTGAGCAGAAGACCCCCAAAGTACAAGACTGTGCATGCCTGGAAAGACTCCGCCCAGAGACTAGCCTACTTATTAATATGTATAATAAATGATGTAACCATGTATCTAAAGTGTATAAAATGGCTTAGTTTTGCACTTACAAGTCGAGCAAGTTTGTCAGCGCGAGCTGGCTTGCTCCCAACGTTGAATAAACAAATACCTTGCTGCTTAAAGATAAAAAGTCTCTGAGCAGTTTCTTGGACCAATTTTTCGGATTCACTATCTCAGTAGACATAGCCATTCTGTCTT
Source organism: Pipra filicauda (assembly GCF_003945595.2). Taxonomy (NCBI): domain Eukaryota; kingdom Metazoa; phylum Chordata; class Aves; order Passeriformes; family Pipridae; genus Pipra; species Pipra filicauda. The sequence goes on along the minus strand of NW_024104487.1, from coordinate 1,825,690 downwards.
ACACCACTTTTTAAAAAACAATCTTCAAACACAAATAACATACAATAATATACAGTAAAGTGCAGGAAAAACACTGAAGAGTCCTTTTCTCACCAGTTCTAGGTATTACAGTGATGTGTAAAATGGCAGCAGAACCACTCATCTACCATTTATTTGGATCTTCATTTGCATCACATATCTGCCGTAGAGAAAAAAATCTTGAATAGATGATAGCCATATTAGAATTGAGGTATCACAGAACAATCATGTGTGAATCAAAATAAATTCAATTACTATCATATACAATGTTGTCATGTGAACTATCCATCTGAGAGATGATCTTTCATCACCACTTCTATCAAAGCTCCAGACCGTAAAATCTTAAAGAAATGTTAAATTCAGTTCCAGGAATGGGCCAAATACTGCATCTTATTATGTCAAGATACATGTGAAACAAGAATAACCTATCAGTTGTAAAGAAAAATAAGATTATGGAATTAATTACAGCTTGTACAAGGCTTGAGACATCAGTTTCTAGCCCAAGGCACCCAACAAATGAAAATCACCTTTTCAAAGCAAATCTCATGAGTCAAGAGAAGGAAAACAGGAGGAGGGCATTAATTCTGTCTCTTTGTGTTGATCCAAAATGCAAAAACTGAGAAAAACGTTGTGTTTCTTAGCCTGAAACACACCAAGAAATGTAGACTTAGGAAAGAAAAAGAGCATTCACATGGTATTCCTTAGTCCAGTCTTACACATATGCATCAGTCCAAGTCTGCAGGACCCTATCTCAGAAGGGACTCATTGGACTTTGGCTTTATTACTGATAATCTCAAAAGGGTGCTAGATTTATATCTATTCTTGGAAGTTCTCTCATTTTATATTTTTTACTTTTATCATCCCATGTAACAGGGACTGATTTCATAGACCTTAGCATTATACACAGAAAAACATTTGATTCCTACAAAGAAATGATTGAGTGAAACCCACTATTTTTGTTCTTATATCCCATAAGGAGACTTGTTATGACCAACATGTAAGTATTATCCATTTACACCACAGCAGTAATCCCTTTGTTAAATAATCGTCCCGCGGCAAGAAGCTTCCCCCCTCCCCTCCATTTAACCTAACCTTTTCCTTGCACAAACTTGCTAGCAGACTTTATACCTACGGCTCCAAAGAACCGCTCGGTGCCTCCTGTTTGGAGGAAGAGCTAAATAACCAACTTACGGGCGAGAAATTAGGGCTACAACTAGAGCACATTTTAATTTCACGGGTGTATTACCACTGCAAAGGTATGGCCTCACTTTCAGCTAACTTCCATTCCCAGACGAGATCCAAGTTCTTGACAACCACACAGCACCCCAGGAGCTCTTAGCACTGATCATCCGCATATATATACAAATACACACACATACACGAGTAGTTTGCCAGTGCCGTGCCTGCAAGGAGGTGACCGGCCCTCCACCGGCACGGAAGAGGCAGGGGCAGGGGAGGGGACGGGACAGGGGCAGTGGCAGAGACAGGTACAGAGGCAACGGCAGGAAAAGGGCAGGGGCGGCGCTGGAGCAGCGACAGGGACAGAGGCAGAGGCAGGAACGGGAACAGTGGAGGGGGCAGGGACAGGAGCAGCATTAGGGGTAGGGATGGGCAGCGGCACGGATGGCAGAGGCAGGGACAGGGGCAAGGACAAGGAGAGGGCCAGGAGTAGACACACGTGCAGGACAACGGGCAGGGGCCGCTGTGGGGGCAGGGGCCGCTGTGGGGGCAGGGGCAGGGGCAGGGGGGGGAGCAGCGGCAGGCACAGCCCCAGTGCCGTCCCGCCCCGCCCCCGGGCCCGCCCGGCGCTCCGGCCCCGCCCCGCTCGGCGGAAGTGTCGCTGCCCCAGTTCCGGCGAGGCGGTGGCGCCGCCGGGACGGCACCGGGCATGGCGCTGTGGCTGCCGCGCTCCCGGGACGGCAGCGCCCCGGAGGAGGAGGGCGAGGAGCGGGCGCAGGCTCCCGCCTGCCGCCAGCGTCTGCCGGAGGTGCAGGTACAGCCGTGCTCCCCCGCGCGGGGCTGGCGGGGCCGCGGGCGCCTCGGCCCTGCGGGGGAGCGGCGGGGGGACGCGGGCACCGCGCGGGCGGGGCGGGCGCTGCGGGAGGGCCCGCCCGGCGCCCGGCGGGGACGGGGGGGGAGAGTCTGGCGTCTGCCGCCGGCCCTGGGTAGCGGTTCCACCCTGGGCAAGCGATGTGCAAGGAGCTGGGCTGGAGTCATCCCAGCATCCCTGTGCCTGAAGAGAAGATACATAGGCAGTGTGTTTCGCTGTTGGCCAGGGCAAGTCGGCGATTTATAAACACGTTGTTGGGAATTCTGTGTGTTCTCGCAAGAAGCTGTCATTACGTTAGTTTTCCAAAGAGTGGGATTTTCTTCTTGTTATTGCAGAAGTAAGGATGCTGTAATTCCGAAACAAAACTGGGACAAAAACTTTGATGTACCTGCATTAAAGTTTCTTTCAGATAATCTTTTTTCAGCTTGTCCTTCGTGTGCCCCTGCCAGAGGTTATCAGCAGTGCAGATTTCATAACATGGCACTGGAACGCTGAGGACCTAATGCATATGGATGCTTTCTTCTTCACTTTTGGTGGAAAAGGCATGGCATATGCTATAGAGGATAATTTCTTAAATTACTGAGCGTGAATTCCCAGCACACTCCTGGAAGTAATATAAGCAGAGTTGCTTAAGACGACATTTTTCTCTCCCAGCTATGAGTGATAACCTCCTCAACAAATTTGACCAAAAGGAGCATATGTTTGTGCTGGGCCTCAGCCACTCTGTAACTTAAATTCCACTTTCAGTGTCGGTTCAAGGGAAGAAGATATTGGCCATCTGTTTAGTACTAATCCATACTGGAATGCAGGCAGCAGCAGTTACTTTACTGTTGTGATCTGACATCACCAGAATGATACTTTCTTCTCAGAAGTGTATATTCAGAGTATTGTCACACTTGGCTGCTGCTAATGTTGCAGCCTAAAGATAGCCAGAGGGGTTCAGCTGTGTCAGAAGTATTTTTACAGTCTGGAGACTTTAACTGATAGCAGTACATGATCCAGGATTTTGCAAATACACTTAACAAAGTTAAGGTGGCTTGCATTGGAAATATTTTTGTACAAAACGCAGCTGTGCAATGCCATGCTTCATTACTCTTGCTGATATAATGCTGCATATCTAAGGTGCCTTCCAGGTGCATAATTATTAACTTTGGGATTTAGGCCAGTCTGCTTCTATACAAACTGTAAACAGACAATTTTCCCTCCATAAATAGCATGTCTGATTTTCCTCACAGACATACAGCCAGGGGATTGAATTAGCCTGCCAAAAAGAAAGAGAGTTTGTCAAGCACTCTGTAGAATGCACGTGGAACCTAGCAGAAGCCCAGCAAAAATTTGGTAGCTTAGCATTGCATAATTCAGAATCCTGCGATCAAGAGTCTGCTCAAGCGAGGACAGAAGCGGCGGAGTTGAGATGGAGAGAGGAAGAGTGGAGAAGGAAAGAAGAAGCACTGAACCAGAGGGAAAGACAGAATCTATGGAACGCAGATCCTGTTAGTAAGGAAGTATTTAATAAGGTATGACCCATATTGGTGTGCATGGAAAAAAAGTCTTAGGCTCTTTTGTTCATTCTGGTTGTTACTAGTCTCTGAATGTATTCTGTGTCTAGTACAGCACAAAAATGGAGTACGTCCCTCATCTTTTTGCCTGCGAATATCATGAAACAGATCCTCCTAGAATCTATGCTAAGGTACATGGAGCACAGGGAGATGATTTGGGACATGGATTCACAAAGGGCAAGTCCTGCCTTAACCAACTGAGTGGCCTTCTATGATGGAGTGACTACAGCAGTGGCCAAGGGAAAGATTACAGATGTCGTTTATCTGCCTCTCTGCTCTGCCTCTGTGAGATCCCCCAAAGTGCTACGTCCAGCTCTGGGTTCCCCAGTACAAGAAAGACATGGATCTGTTAGAGCAGGTCCAGAGGAGGGCTACAAAGATAATCAGAGCGCTGAAGCACCTCTCCTATGAGGACAGGCTGAAAGAGTTGGGGTTGTTCAGCCTGAAGAAGAGAAGACTGCTGGAGAGCCCTTATTTACCTTATTGTGGTCTTTCAATACTTCAGGGAGCCTTAGATGGAGAGAGACTTTTTCATCACACCCTGTTGTGATAGGACAAGGGGCAATGGCTTTAAACTGAAAGTAGATTTATATTGGATATAAGGAAGAAATTTTTTTATTATTAGTGTGGTGAGACATGGGAAGAGGTTGCCCAGGGAAGCTGTGGATGCCCCATCCCTGGAAGCAACAGAGTTCAGATTGGATGGGTCTTTGAGCAGCCTGATCCAGTGGAAGACAGATGTCCCTGTCTGTGGCAGGGAGGAGTGAAACTCTGATCTTTAATTGTCCCAGCCAACCCAAAATGTGAAACTTAGTTTGCTTCTAATACTGAATACTATAATACAGATTATTTAGCACAAAGTTTTTTTATAGTAGAATCTCAGCTTTGATTTAACAATTTAATTTAAACGGCTAGCACATCTCCTAATTTCACTGATTTAGCTGCATCCAGGATGCAGTGTACATGGTTCTTATCACTGACACATCAGTAAGTTTCCATCTGAGGACAGAAGTTTCTCAGAGACTATAATGAGACCTTAAAACTCTGTTATGAGGTAATGCATATTCTAAAAGAAAACCTTCTGAAATATGATGTGACTCTCAAATTAGAACATAGCCCTTTAAATAGTAGCATATTAAAATATAATATTCCTTTATATCACTAAACAGTATGTTTGGAGTTTCTGTGATAGTACAATTTTTCTCTTCCTCAGAGTTTTATTAATCAAAAAAGAAAAGAAATAGAAGATGAAGCTGTGTCTGAACCACTTATGCAAAAACATGAACAAAAGATTAGACACTTTGGTGAGTCTGCTTTTCCAACATTTTGCAGTCCCTACAGTATTTATGTTGGTTTGCTCCTTTTTGTATAGAATGAATGCTAACAAATGAAAGACCCGGATAAAGACTGTTCAGCTCTATTTTATCAAGACAGATAATAATTTAAAAGAGAAACAGGGTGTTAATTGAAGAAACTCGTTAATTCCTGTGACCAACAAGAACTCCAATTGAAAAAATAATTAAAAATTAATACTCAACTGAGCTTAAGCTGTCCTGGTTTCAGTTGGAACAGAATTAAACTCTTTTCAGTAGCTGATACAGTGCTGTGTGTTTTGGATTCATTATGAGAATAATGCTGATAGCATAACGATGATTTGGTTGTTGCTCAGTAGCTCTTACTGTAAATCAAGGAGTTTTCACTGTCTCATGCACTGACATCAGGTGCACATTAGGTACATGAGAAACTGGGAGGGAGCATGGCTGGGACACCTGACCTGTACTGGCTAAAGGAATGTTCCACACCACAGAACACCATGCCCAGGATATAAATGAGGGAGTTGACTGGGAGGATCCGATCATTGCTCAGGAATGAGATGGGCATCAGTCAGGGGGTGGTGAGAAGCTATATTGAGTGTCGAGTGTTCCTTTTGAGTTTTTTCGTTCCCTCTCCCTCTCCCCCCACGCCCTTTTCCTCCCCCCACCCCTCTTCTCTGTCCCTCTCCTCTGCTCTCCCCCTCACCCTCCTGCTGTCTTCCCTCTTTTTCATTACAATTATTATTAATACCAGATGAAACCAGGACAAGCCATGAAAACTACAATTCTAGCAACTTTCTCTGCTGTTCAGTGGGAAAAGGCAGGGACATTCATGGAAATACAAGTCGTGTGTAAAAGTGCATGGGATTGTCCATAGCTCTCTCCTTTTAATAAATGTTTTTCTGGCATCTGTTAAGCTACAAGGGTAATGACTGATTAATGGACATGTTTGTAAACACCTACTGAAAGTATGTGTGCACAGGATTGTGCGTTTAAAACTATACTCAATTATCCACTAGGTGTCACTTTAGCTCTGTCATAATTATTGAACGCAATTAAGCACAAAGCTGATCTTTCAGTAATCTGTAATTTTGATGGTTCTCTAAAGTGCTTTCCATTCTTAGTTACAGGCTGGTTTCAGACTATAGTATAGTGTAGCTATATTTGGAATTCCAGAACAATCAAGAACAGGATGGAGTTGGCAAAATTGAATTCTTTCAACAAACTTGTTTTTACTAAGCTATTTGGCTTCTAAGGCTCTTAAAGCTGTTTTTAAGAAAAGGCTTCTAGCCCTGTTAGCCTTAGCAAGCCTTGCAAGTACCAGGTTGAGGCACAGCAATGCAAACAGCAGTAATAGGTGAAGGTTCTCTCAAGGACCTTAACTGCTCAGTGTAATGATAGTGGAATCAGAAGACATCTGCCCTGCCATGCACTTCAACAAGAAAAAAAAGAGGCTTCCTTGCAGGCTTCCTAGCTGAGAGTTGTGTAAAAGTACTCTTTATCTATCAGATTAAACTGTGACAGAAGCAACCTTATTAAAGAGGATGATACATTTTTCGTACCTCCTAAATTCAAAGCCATGTTGTTATTTTAATTTGAAATACATAAGTCCATTGTAAAAGCAACAGTACGTTAACACTTTTTGAAGTCTCTTGTTCCATGCTAAGTGGTGCCAAGGGGCAGTCTGGACTTCACTAGTGCATGAGTCCTGTTTCTGAATCCTGCTCTGGCTTCCAAGCAATAAAGAACTTACACAGAATAACTTGAAAACAGGAAGAAATATTAGCTGTTGCTTTCTGTTTAGGGATTTGTTTGCTAGAATTAAGATGAGCTTAGGTCATTACCACTGAATGATCTTTAGCCCAGTTATGATGATATGATGATGGGTAAAGCTGTACATCTGGTACCTGTTGCCAGTAATGATTGTCAGTGATACTTGAAGGACAATTTTAAGTGGTCTAAGTCTTTAGTTCTGGTTTTTAAACTCAGCTTGTTACATGAAGGTAGCATCATGATATCGCAATTCTAATTAACTATCCAATACTGATGTGGCTTTTGTTTTTTGAGATCAAGCTGTTTGTGTAATTAATTTCAGTTTTTCTAAAAACCTAGCAAATCATGACTTCCATTTTTGATGTATTACCAGTTCTGTTCTTTGCATTCTTATTTGTGAACATTTAAAGAATTTGTGTTTGTCAGAATCACTGAACGTAAATCTCTATCCATAAACTTTTTAAGCTATTTGAAGATGTAACAGATACCCACACCACTTTAGTGTGTATGAGAACTGATTAACAATAACTTATCAGTGATGCTAGAGATGCGTGACTGTTATAATCTACTTTTAGTATTTCAAAGTCTAATTATACCTCCTGGTAATGCTCTTTTCAGCATTTATGCATTTTCAGCATTTATGTATAAATCCCCCAAATTTAGCTGCATGCTGTCATTCTGAGGTTAGTGAACTGCGAAGTTGTTACATATACTGGGGTATCAATGCAAGTAACTCCCTTCCTGCATTAAATCTTTTATCCATTTCAAATGTCTTATCTATATTTCTCTTATTAGGCATGCTGAGCAGATGGGATGATAGTCAAAGGTTTTTGTCTGATCACCCATACCTTGTATGCGAAGAAACATCTAGATATCTCATGTTGTGGTGTTTTCATCTGGAAGCTGAACAGGTATGAAGATGTTTAAATTCTTTGAAAGCATATGGTTTCCCACTCGCACTGTAAAAAAGGTGACCAACTTGATCAGCTGTTTAACTGTTCTTTCCTTCACTACTTTGTTGATAGTGCATTGTCACATATTAGTTACAGCTAATTATAAGTCCCCTTGCTTCTGTAAGCATCAATTCACATCTGTTTAGGAACTGGAACAAAAGGAAATTATGCTCAATTTTAGAAATATAATCACAGGAATCTTCTTTAAGTCATAAATTCAACTTTTTTCTTTTTTTTCCAGAAAAGAGCTCTGATGGAGCAAGTAGCACACCAAGCAGTTGTAATGCAGTTTATTATAGAAATTGCCAAAAGCTGCAATGTGGATCCAAGAGGATGTTTTCGTCTCTTTTTCCAAAAAGCCAAAGTAAGTCAACTTGGGTAATGATTTGAGAAACTCTTGATGTTGGACAAGGGATCAGTGTTTTAGAGGTTTCTTCTTAACCATATGAGGCTGTATAATTTGTTGACTGACTTAGCCTTATGGGAAGGTGTTTTGTTAGCAATTATTTTCTATACAAAATAATTTATTGTAATTCCAATTCTGAAAATGAAAGCTTAGTGGATTTTGCTTGTTCCAGGTGGAAAGCAAGATGCAGCAGGGGGACAATAGGGGTATTATAAACAAGTAATAACTAAGTAACAGCAAACACAGACCTATTTAAGGACTGGTTTTTGACTAATTACACTGTGTTTTCAAAGTGTACTTACGTATTGTCACAACTTTCCATTTTATATGTAGTTTACAGTGGGGCCCAAAATAGTGTCCCTTTCTCATTACTGAAATAGAGCAATCCAGAGCTGTGCAGCAGAAATATGGGAAAACTGAAACTGTGGTTTGCTGTACACTGCACTATGTTCAGTTATTCGAGACTGATGGATCTAGTATTGCCTAAAGGGCCGCAGTTGAAATGTGAGTCAGCTTGTGCTTTACTTTTGATCAGAGGGTTTCAACAAGCAGCTGTTATTCCAAGGGTACCTTCTGAATTGGAATAAATGAAAGGCTAAAATTAGATTTAATTTTACATGTCCTTAGATAAAATCAATTACTTCTACATATAAATGCTAGAGATTGTCTTAAAAAGAAATACCTGAAATGTGGTTTTGAATTGACTAACATTATTCTTGAGTTGTTCACAGCTGTTATTCCCCAAAAGGTAGTATAACTGCATTGGTTTTTTTCAGCACTGTGCATGCTTACAACCCAAAAGTAAATCTGACTAAAGTGCACGTATTTAATTATTCTCTTTGCAGACAGGTGAAGGCTATTTTGAGGCCTTTAAAAATGAACTTGAGGCATTCAAGACGAGAGTGAGAATCTGGTCACAATCACATGGCTTTCAAACTATGTTACTACATGATCTCAATGTCAATCCTGGTTGTGTAGGAGAGAGGACATCTTTTTTACAGGTAGGTTTATTATTTCTAGAAATTAATTTAACTAAAGTAAGATTAGGTCTTGTCTTGAGAAGCTGTACCTTTCCAACATATAAAGAGGATTATTCCTGGAACTGCTAGTGCTTGGGATATAGCATGCAGTATTATTAATACACAGGGCATATACAGGCTTTCTTTTTACTTGGTAGAATTCAGAAAGCATCAGCATAAGGTCAAAAGCGTATGTTTGTTCAGTGCCTTTACATTTTGTATTCACAGTCTTTACCACAAGCAATATAAAATAACTAGTCCTATTCATGGGATCATTCTGGTAAGTCACAGAATCATGGAGTGGCTTGAGTTGGAAGGGACCTGAAAGTTCATCTTGTTCCAACTCCCCTGCCATGGGGGCAGGGACACCTTCCACTAGACCACTTTGCTCAAAGTCCCATCTAACTCGGCCTTGAACACTTCCAGGGACCCCACAACTTCTCTGGGCAAGAGACGTCAAGCTTAAGGAAAGTTATTTTTGTGATAAAAGCAAACTGAGCATATACTTAGGTCTTTCTTAAAGTTCTAGTTATGGCCACATTCTGGAATGAAGATGCAACTTCAAGGATTGTCAAAAATTAGGTATTAGGGAAGGTGTCACAATTGAAAGTACTTATTCCAAATAATTTGATTAAATTATCTCTCACATAAGATGAAACAGCTGAATTTTAAGAACTAAATGTGCAGTTAGGTGCTAGAAATATTAAGACCAAACACAAGCTATTCCAGCAAATTTTAAAAATTCTTGACACACTGATGGTTGATGGTTTTTTCAGAGCTTATTTTCTTACTATTGCAAATTTGTCCCATCATAAAATGGACAACACAAACTGTTTACTTAAACTAAAATCTGTTTCTCACTCACTCTCTTTCTTTCTCCGTATATACAATTGTGGAGAATTAAGCTGTCAATTTTTCATCTGTTGCAGAACACAGGAGATCTACAAGGTTCCATAAACACAGATGTCTGCAGTCTGAACTCTGTGATACAAAGAGATGAAGAAGAATCAAAAATGATGGACACATTATAGTTCTTTTAAGACTGAGGCCAAGTACTCCTTTATTTCCCCTTTTTTTTTTTCCCCAAAGAAACAAACATGGCTATTTTCTTGACACTTATTTTTCTGGGTACTGCACTTTATTTTTGGTGTCAGATTTTTTTGTTGTTTTTTGTTTGGTTTTAGGGAGAAAGGGATTTTGAAGGGTGGGTAATTGAGAAAAACTTGTAATATTGTTTGAAAATGTGCTGCTAGGTTTTTGGTTGTCCTTGAAGAGCAGGGTTCTTATATTGCTGAATGTGAAACTGGATGTGTTTTCTGCTACTAACCTTGCCTTTCATGACTTTAGAAATTAAAGTTAAAAAAAATCTGCACAAATACAATGTTTACAAGAAGCAGCAGATTCTTGGTAGAATCTGCTATTGTCTTATTACAGATGTGGACATGATTTACTCTGAACATTGGAGATTGCAACTGTATTCATGCTACCTTGCTGACAGTATAAGCTCTCAAATTTGGTTATCACTAATAGCAATAAATCAGTATCTGGTATGAGTATTTCTGATCTGAATGGATTAGATTAAAACACTGGCTTTCTACCTCCATTAAGGGGATATAAATGTAATATTGTACCTTCATTAAACGTAACTTGGTTTTGTCCTAACATGTAAGCAACACTTGTGTACAAATGAGTGCTGGGTTGTATGATTTCTGAGAGTCTGACTCTTCTTGTTCATAAGGCTAACTTTAGATTCTTTTTTTAAACCGAGTGTCATTATGGGTAGAAGTATTGGATGGGGTGAACTTGAGGTACAAGGGTCAGGCTAAGACTTCAGTTTAAACAAAAAGTTTTGTCACAGGTCATACAGGGTAAGGTGTCATGTGGCGTTTGAAAGGTCCCTCATATGCTACCAAACCAAAGTGGGTTTCTGACATTTGTCAACTCAAACAATTAAAGTGGAAAATCATTGAAAGCTTCCTGGTTGAGTAGCTGGAAATCCAAATACTATTTCTAGACAAGGCCTTCCACAGAACTTCTGCAATCCAGAACTCTACTGTGCTTTTCTAACTTGCTGCTGTTACAGCAGGTCTGTCTATAAAAACACGTACTTCATTTGGAAGACTCCAGTGAAGACAGCTCATCCCTCAAATAACGGTATCAGTACACACACTCCGTCCTTTACTGTATTGTTCGGATTGTACACAAGGTCTGGGAGGCATCTTGGTTTCAATAGTTCAATGAATACAGTCTACCTGCAGTTTTTAGTTCAGGCAAAACAACAACCTAGGCAATGCTACAGGCTGGGGGAGGAGTGGCTGGAAAGCTGGAAATGACCTGGGGTTCCTGGTTTACAGCAGCTGAACATGAGCCATCAGTGTGCCCAGGTGACACAGAAGGCCAATGACATCCTGCTCTGTATCAGAAATAGTGTGGCCAGCAGGACCAGGGAAGTGCCTGACCTCCTGTACTAGGCACTGGTTACAGGAATCCTGTGTTCAGTTTTGGGCCTCTCACTCCATGAAGGATGTTGAGGTGCTGGAGCGCGTCTGGTGAAGCAATGGAGCTGGTGAAGGGTCTGGAGCACAAGTCATACTAGGAGCAACTGAAGAAGCTGGGGTTGTTTAGCCTGACGAAAAGCAGGCTCAGGGAAGACCTTACTGGTCTTTACAACTACCTGAAAGGAGGTTGTAGCCAGGTGGGGGTTGGCCTCTTCTTCCAGGCAATTAGCAATAGGATGAGAGGAAACGGCCTCAGGAGGTGCCAGGGAAGGTTCAGGTTGGACATCTGGGAGAATTTCTTCATTGAAACGGTGGTCAGGCATTAGAATGGACTGCCCAGGGAGGTGGTGGACTCCATCCCTGGAAGTGTTCAGGAAATGACTGGACATAGTACTCAGTGCTATTTTCTAATTGACATGGTGGTGATTGGTCAGAGGAAGTCTTTTCCAACCGTAATGATTCTATGAAAAGCCATGCTGGAATCCAGTAATCTTCAGGTTTGGTTACAATAGAAATAGGGAAAAGTCTAAGTCTGCAGTCTGTACCAGAGTATAGACTATTAGTACAATAGTCTGTATTGTACTAATTGGTACAAATGCAGCAGCAGATCCACAGACAGAAGTAGCTTTTCATGTGCTCTGTAGCATTCTTTGGCAGACAGACTGCAGATAAAGCAGCACGCAGCAGCTCTGTCCCACATGCAAATTGAAGATAACCAGCTTCAGTAAGATTTGTATTTTTCAAGCTTGACAGATACTCCAGAAAGGATAAGTAAACACTGACACTGCTTCCTCCTTATTAATTAGTTAATTATTAAGGGAAACTAAGGGAAAACTAGGAACTTCAGGTTGTTTTTTAACTGAATGTTATGTGAGGATAGTAAGGGCAGTGTAGCACAGTGACTTGCAATTGCTACCATTAGGAGTAAAGCCATTGATCTAGCAACCTGTGGTACACTAAGAGTTATTTTTTAAGTTTCTGAGGGGATAAATTGGATGGTGTGGGAATAAGTGTCAGATAATAAGGACATTCCTTCTCCCTTCTGACTCACTGAAACTTATGTAGGCTGGCAAAAATCCCCAATCATCACTGCGTTTTACTGAAATCAAAATGCAAAAATCAGGGTAAGCAGCAAATCAGGATTTCGCACTGTAATATGGTACCTACTGTTTTCTAACCATGACTTTAAGGAAGTTTAAACTCAGTCTGCAGTCTCCATATAGACATTTCTGAAGAGGACAGTACAAGTGGGCTACCTTTTTGGCAAGCTTTCTTTAAAACGTAAGGAAAACTGATTGTAGTGATAGCTGCTTACTGTATTGCTCATTTATAGTAACGGTAAAGCTTTACAAATTCTGCAATGACCATTTTTTTTTTAGATTCAAACATGTCTCAAAATTGATAGTGCTAAAACTTGATGTGCAAATGCAGTCCAAGGTATGTCAACATCACAGCTCTGCAGCTGCCTACAGTCACTGCAAAAGGAGATTGGGACCTGCATTACTAGAACAGAGCTACCTTCAGACATTGCCTAGACACAGTTGCTTGTTTCTCAGGTTTTGCTGACTCTTCTTTAAACTCTTGATCCCAGCATAAAAAAAGGGCTGGGAGAGTTCACTGAAAAACAGCAGTGTCTGCATTTCCTGGGCTGTCAAAAAGTGTGGATTGTGAAGGTTTGTAATTCCAGTTATCTAGTGAATAAATAAACACAAGAGCAGGTCAGAGACAAGAATCTCATGAAAACCAGTCCAATTGCTACAATAAAACTTGCTACAGTAATATGCCAAAGTTAATAATTTGACCACTGAAAATCGTGGCACTGGCATCAATGGGCAGTTGTTTTCAGAGATGCTAGAAAAGAGACATTCACTAGTCAAGATCATCTAGCTGTAGCTTTACCAGATTACACTTAATCTGTTCAGTATCTGCTGTCTTTTTATTGATAAGGTCTTAGAGAGAGGCTTTACCAAATGTGTTACACATCATTGAAACTCTATTTCCTATGCCTGCAAGGTAGTTGCTCTGAGGGTAAACTTAGTAATAAGACAAATTCATCCAAGCAAGCGTTAAGTGTAATTTAAGCCAAGCAAAACCAACTAACATCTGTGCAAGCAAACTTACAAGAAGATGACTCTTCTGTGGGATCAACCCATCTGTAATGCCAGTTCTGGTCTGAAATGGCTTTTTGCAGAATAGTGGTCATAGTTCTCCACAGCTTCTGGCTAGCCCCAACTTATGATGCATTCAAGAAATGTGCTTTTATATCCTCATTGTTGCTTCATTTAATGAGTAAATCAACCCACGTGCTTTCTAATTAAGCTGTATTCTGAAATGTGTTTCCTACACCAGTCAATGTTTGCAAACATATTTTCCAAATAAGAGACACAACAGTAGCTGCTTTTGTTAAAGTTAGTTACTATATTTTAAAAATTAGGTATATTTAATATAAAAAATTATAGCACTAAAGTGAGAACCACAGGCATCACAATTCTATCATAATATAAGTTAAAGACAGCATTGGACTTTAATTATTGATCAGTCTGGTAGCTACGTGGAAAAATCCTTGATGGCTGAGTCTCATGTAATCAAGAGTGAGCTATGACAGATGAGCAGAAGTCTGACCTATTTTCACCTGGGAGTGGCAGCATTTTTCTGGCTCACATCTGGCAACTTGGTTTGAAGGAAAGCATAGATATGCGGCCAGATCTTATTGGTTTCTGTTCCAGAAAAGGATTTCAATAACCCTTTTTCCCTAAGGAAGAAAAAGAAGAAACTGTTACAGAAATCAAATTATTTAATTGTCCCAAGACCTCCACCTCACTCCAAGATTACCCTGGCAGGAGTGAGCATTTGATTTAACACCAAGAACAGCCATAACATTGGAAATGCAGGCTGGACAGTCATTACTCTGTTCCTCAAACAGCGAACTATTTGCCACATCAGTTCACAAAACTGACTGCTGTCTGCAGGGCACTTAACAAGCAAGATAAAGATAAGCAGCAATATAGTCATATAGCACATGCTGAACAGCAGTCATCCAAACAACTGTTACTAACACGGGTATTGTAAAGTTGCACCTCATGGATGTGCATCAGAACAAGCAAGATAACCGGCACAATTGAGTTATTCTGAATTAGTAGCTGTTTTATCTGTATAGTATGTTATTATCAATAATAACAATAGCTTAGGCCTATGTCTTACTGCAGTCTTTCAGGTATTTTCACTTCAGAAATCTAACAAAATCAGGAATACCACTGTCAACCTAGAAAAACTTCTTTAAAACTTAACCACCAAAGATGGAGCCTTTAATCCTGGTAGCACATAATGAAGGATGGTGGATATGGAGATAGAGGGAGGACATGATCCTACATGATGTTGTCAGACTATGATTTCTTTGTCTAGGCAAGTTAAGAGTAAAGGTCTACATGGTGACCTGCTATTATCTGTAAATTAGCACTGTGATACCTGCTGCTTTACATCAGTAGAAACTGTGTATCATTTTAGCTCTTAAAAGAACTAGTAATTTGTTATCACTCCACAATGCAAATTACATGATTCTTAAATAGCTTCTTATTCCCAAAGAGTCGTGCTAGCTGGGCCCATCACAGTCCTGTTCTTGGAACAGACACTTTTAAATACTCATTACACAGTTTCTCTATTTGTGTGTTGCTTCTTGACCCCTTGCACTTGGTTAGGAGGGTTTCTACTTATACATTCAGAAGACAAAATACTGTTAAGATCTTCCAGAAAAAAGGAACTGTCTCTTACCTTACTCACCAGAGCTATGTTGCTCAGAACAGTACTATGATGTATTGAATAATGCATAGTGCTCTTTATAAAGCTGAATATGGCTGTGATGACAGGCTATTTTAGTATGCAGGTTCCTGAAAAGGTCCCATACAACAGTGGAAAACATACTCATTCTACTGGGTTGATTCCATTTTGAAGCCAAGAAAGCTGCATGGCTAATCACACCGCATTCACTGTTGCGGAATAAGATATTCTGTAACTGGAAAGATCTGTTCATTGCTATGCTAGTGTGAAATGAGCTTTAGGATGTGGAAGAATAGATTTTACTACTTACCGATAATATTCTAAAACAGGTTTTGTTTGTGCATCATAAGCCTGCAGCCTCCTACTAACCGTCTCCGGCTTGTCATCATCACGCTGAACAAGTGGCTCACCAGTAATATCATCGATGCCCTAATCAGGGTTAAAAGCAAACACTGGAGTATATTTCTTATTTCTGTTTAAGTATATTTTGTGTAATTTTCTATTTAAATTATGATCAGCTGCCAGTTAGGGTGTAGATTTCTGCTTATAAAGAGAAAGGCAGCTGCTCGTATCTTATCTGCAATACAAGTTGTTGACTTTCCAGTAAAACAGTCCGTTGGTGAGAAATATTTTCTCAGTATTGCCAATGAATATTATCACAGTAACTTGACTAATTTGTCCTCTGAAACACTTGTAGAATATGGGGAACACATAGACAAAACCTTCATGTACAAGGGAAAACAATATTGTTGGTAATACATTCCTGCATAACAGCAAGTAAGAGACCAACTGGACCTTTGTTTGACAATACTAAAGGCAAAGGTTTTAATGGGCCTTTGATTTTAGATTGCAAAATGGAAGAGTTATCATTTGGCAACAGCTGTATAAAAATGGCGTAAAAGCCCATTGAAGCTTTCCCTACAGAAGTAGAGACCTAATGTCTGAACTATAATCTCTTGTTCCTATGAAGTAAGTAAACGTTTTGCAGGTCTGTTAGATAAAACTGTATTTCACTTGGTTCAGCTCTATTCCATGGTTTCAACTTATATATTGTAATCTACTATGTTGTGATGTGCCTTCTAACTAGCAAAAGGTAAAGCAGTGTTCCTAGTAGCACAGCTCTGGCAGCTGAAGCCTGCTCTTTGGTCTGATAATTCTCTGTTGCAGCCTGCCTGTGCTCTTCTGCAATTAAAAATAACCATGATTTTAAACACCTCATTTAAAGCAAAACAAAGGCAATGTTTTCAGTTGCTCAGTTCCAGTGCTCACCTGCTATTTCAAGCTGGCCTCTTTCCCTGCAACACTGAAATCCAAAAAACTACTGAGCCTGCTGTGCTTCTGATGTAAGTTATTACAACAGCTTCCAGGTGAAATGTGATGCCAGAACAGCTAAGTTATTTAGAATTGCAGATGAAATACAGCTTAAGCTTCTTCAAAAACCTTAAGGTAACAATGTACAATCCTTATCTTCAAATTCTGCTTTAGGATATTTCACCTCTTGGATGTATTGAGAAGCTTCCCTGACTTGCAAGTTTCTACATCCAATTTTGCAGTACAGCAGCTCTTCCCTTGAAAATACCCATCCTATTTAAATATAAACACGGGGAAAGCATTAAGTGTATTCCTCTAACTGATGATTCTGTGTGCTTCCCAGATACAAACAATGACTCCTCTGGAGGACCACAAAGGAAACTACATTTTGGCTTGTACAGGTTGCAAACAGGCTAAGAATATGCCCAGATCCTATGCTAGTCTGCGAGGCAGACAAGTGTTCCAGCTTGAGTTTCTACCAGGTCACTAACATTCCCTCAAAGGCAGGGTGTTACCAGAAAGATTCTGTGCTCCTAAGAGATGAAATGAACCCTCTTCTTCTGAGCCACTGTGTTTTGAAACAACATATGCAAACAACATTTTACTGCAACTACCAAATGCAGCATTTATTTAGTGCCACACCAACATATATTGCTTACCTGCACTTTGGGAGGACTGAATTCAAGATTGTAGACTCTGCCACTGGCAGGGTGGATCCAACGTGCTGTGAGCCGACACTTTATGGTCTCAAATGGCACATCTAGGTCAATCACAGTGTCTACATGACATTCTTTATCCAGGGCTTCTGCCTGAGCAACTGTTCTGGGGAAACCTTTTTAAAGGAAACAACTCCATAAGATTCCAAAAGCAGAATTACCTGGATTCAGTCATTAGAGAAAATAATTGTCAAACAGGGGAAAAAAAAGCATTATCATGCTCTAAAGGTTAAAGAGACATCAGATTTCCCATGTATTTTTCAGTGTATCGTGGCATTTTAACTTGTTAAACGCCTCCCAGCTTTCATTTCCTCATTGCAGTTAATCATCTTCCCAAAAGTGTAACAAATAAATGCAAAAAGACCCCATACTCATATGTACCACATACCACTACATTGCATAAAAGCACTGTGTATGCACTTGGAACAATAAAAGCTCCAGTGAAAAGCTTCACTCAGGTGTCTGGAATAACTTTAGAAACATTTGTGGCATCTCTTATTTCCACAGTTGTGCAAGTCTGGCTTAAGGCGGTTACCAGTACAAACCTGTTTTATTCAGTTGCAGTAAGCCAAATATATTTACCAGAGGCAGCCCAGGATTAATTTTATATAAAGTGTAGCTTCAGAAGGGGTTCTAGAAGTTCTAGGTATCAAACTGTCCTGGGGTATGATGACTGTGAGAACACTCGGGCTGAACAGGAACCTGTCTTTTCACTTAAAAGATACTGCATTTTGCCCCATGACCTCTATAGCTCCCTATTCTGTGCTTTTCAACTATTAGAGAAACTTAAGAAGGGGTGCAGTAGGAAACAAGGAATAAGCAAATCAAGGTCTCCACAAAGAACTGAAAATGAAAAATTGAGCACAAGAACTTTGGTGGTCAAAGTTGCTGCAGAATGTGCTATTGCATCATAGATTCACTGAAACAATGCCCCTACTGACAAAGCTCTAGCATAGTCTCATGTAATTTTCATCATACTACACAAGCAAACTTCTCCATAAAGGCAAATACCAAGAAGCACAAACTTCAGAAACTCTTCTTGAATAACATTTATTGATCAGTCCACTGCCTGAGTAAGGAACAAGCAAAGAACTAGCCTTACAACAGGAAAAAAAAAGTCTAAAGGCTACTGTGTCTGGTCTAAAACATGATAAAAGGAAAGAGCTAATTAACTCAGACAAAGCTCTTGCTTATGCATTAAGTCTTGTGCAGCTGGTTTGCATCACAGTCATCAGCTGCCCTCATCCTGTTTTTCACACACTCATATTATCTCATGGAAATGCTTCTAAATGTTAAGAGCAGAAGGAGAGCTTCAGGACTACTGTTCTTACTGTTGCCAAGCTAGTCGGCCACCACACATCTCAGTTATGCAGCTGGAAAAGGAGTTTGCTGTGGGACTGAGTAATGAGAAACTCCCTCAACAAATTAAAATGCCTTTACAAAAGCACTTCATTGAAAATAAACCAGTGTTTGCTGCACACAGTGTTTTCTTGATACAGAAAAAAATCTACAAAATTGAATTATGAAGATTCCAGGAACACAGAGAGAAGCGCCCTAAATTATACCACACATAAATCTAAACAGATTATAACCACAGACACATACGACTTAGACTGCTACATCTGCTATGATTGCCACCAACCTATCATAAGGGAGTAAATGGTTATTTGGCTAAGTGAGAATACAAGCAGTTCAGCAACTGTTTGAGACAGCTGACCTCAGCTGTTTGTTCTGCATTACAATTATCAAACTAAAGATTTCAGATTAACATTTTTCAACAGAACAGTGTTGTTCCTACAAAGCCTACTATGCCAGATCTACCCCGGGTGTAATTCACTGAGTCTCATTCCAAATACCAATGCAGACAAAATTTTTTGCTCCAAAAGTTTAAAGGCAGCGGCACGTTAACACGCAACAGAAACTGACCTATTCTCTTATGGTTTTCACACCGTCTTCCTGGTAAGAGCTGCCAGTCTGTGCAGCTATGCTGCTACAAATCCAGATCCACAAGGCTGGAACTCTGCATACACAAGCCCTGGAACTAAAGAAAATAACCCAAATATCTGCAGCTCTTTGCTTTATTGATTAGGTTTCATTGTGCTGTTCACTGTGGAATGAAGCCTAGAGAATAGAACCCAACAGCAAGAGACCTTTTAGACCACTTAAGCGGTGGTTTTGTTAGTGATTTATTACACACCACACCACTGCAGTACTTTTCCATACTTACCTTGTTACTGCATCACATGCCTACCTTTCTATTTAAATAATTACTCAGCCCCATCCTTCAAAAGTTTTCCATTCCCCAAGGACTTTAACAAGAAAAGTCTTTAAAAAAAGAAACTTCTCAATGAATCAATATCATAAAAACTAACAGAACTGCCAGTTTTGAAATTTTACTGGAATATTGAACTACCCTTTTCAACATGAGTTAAATATCCCTGTAATGTTCTGAAGGCAGGATGCACCTAAAGCATCTTTCAGCCAAAAAAAACTGGGGCAGACTAGCTGCTGAAGGTTTCACAAGCTGGCAACAAGCGACCAAAGCACTCCAAGCTTTCCAGACCAGATTTTCTCTCCATATACAGTGATATCCAATATGCTAACTTACCATCCAACAGCCAGTTGTACTGATCTAGACCTTTTAGCTCAGTCAGCATTAGTTGTGTCATGATGTCATCTGGAATAAGCCGCCCTTGATCAATGTAGGACTTGGCAAGGATTCCAACTTCTGCGAAAGTAAGAGAAGTTGCATTACACTATCTCTGACCTCCAGCAAGTAAAGACCTCCCACAAGCCTGCAAAAAATTTGTTTTGATCAGGATGGCAGAGAAAAATTGTAAACAACAGAGACAGTAGGCTTGCTCAAATTAAAAAAACAGATGATCAGGTAGGATCTGACTGTGCAAATGTTTATACAATTCATTTGATCAGTTTGACAGATGGCAACAGTGCAGAACACACCTCTATCCCTGCACCCTCTCAATAAGTTTACTAGTAAGTATTTGAAATATTAAGTTCATAAGACTAAAACTGGGAGAGGCCATTAGGCAAAAGAGTCTTCAAAGTAAGAAATATAAAGGATACAAGTTTATTAATATATCAGCCCTCAGATTTCCTGTAAAAAAAGTTATTTTCTCAGTTAGTAACTAACTTAGACTTCACTACGAAGAGAAACATCTTTGGCATTTAAGAGAGTAGTATGCAGTGGGACACGCTTGCCAGATACGTATTTTTATGATTACTAGAGTTACAAGAGGATGTTTATAGATGCTGTAAACTATTTATGGGAGCACACAGACACTAGTATTTTCCCATGGAACTGACTAACCTTTAATACCAGTCATTTAGTCCACTGGCTCACTAAAATTACATCCACGCATCATGGTTCTGGGTATCACACCATGCTCCTACCTGACAGGCTGTAGTTCACCCAAATAATGGGTACAGACAGGAAGAAATTCAGTTGGGTCACAGGCACAAAGTCTCCATACCTTTCATTTACAAAACAATTACCCAATTATGTTAAGTCACCCAGAGCAGCAGCTAGACAGGTTTTATTGTGGATCTGCAGAAGCCTTTACTTGCAGCCAATTCAGATCTAGTTACAGAAAACTAAGCAGAAGAGAAAATGGGATGGACTGACATACCAACACAAGATATAACCACTTTCAGCAGAAAGCAGTGAAAAATGCCAGTCCTGTCATTCAATGCATGGAATGTGCAGTAGTACAGAGGCTCTTCTTCAGATAAGGCAACTGAAAAGTAGTGGATGCAAACAGTAGCTTTGCTAATTACAAAAAAAAAACAACCAAACCAACCAAACAAAACAAAACAAACAAACAAACAACAAAAAAACCCACACACAAAAAAAAAACAATGAAGAGACAATTTCCCCTTATTGGGTATTCACATCTGTAGTCAGGCTTGAAAAGCCTGAAGACCATGAAATAGCCACTGAGTCTGCCTGGGTCTTTTCCCTTCCTTCCTTCTTCAAGGTCAGCAAGTCATACCTCTTATTAGTCTAGTGTGCTTTAAACCACGTCCCCTGAAAAAGTAGACTGGGAGGTGGAATAAATCTTCTCTAGATAGTTTAATGTGTACTTGATGCTTAGATCTACTACTGATTTAGGTTACAGCATTGCTCTAGCCACAATGATCTAAAAATATGTGCAAGGCAAGGTTCACAGAGAACAGTTTTAACATACTTTGGAAAGATGATGTGGTTTTGGGCCCAGAGAGGTTCAGAATACAGCAAGCTGCAAGGTCCTATTATTAGACCAACAGAGTTGGAAACATACTGCCTCTTACCTCTCTCTACAGAACTCGGGTAATTTAGAAAGTTACTATTACAGAAGGAAAAAAATAGGCAAAACTACCCTCAGAGTTACATATTAGGACAAGAGGTTTGTACACTAGGTCGTGGCTTTTTGTTGTTGTTTCCCTGCTGTTGGGAGGGAGATTTTGTGAGGTTTTGTTGGTTTTATTTAGTTCTGGTTTTTGTCAGCTTGGGTCTGAAACCACTACAGGCATGGCAATTTTTGGAATTAAAGGCAACACAGGTTTCTTTTCTTTCTAGGTGATAACAGGTATCCACGTTTCATGTTTTTACAAAAGACTGGCATGTTCAAACCACATTACAGCAAACAAGCTCTAGCCGTAATCAGACAATAGTTTCCCCAACACTAGAGGTGGTCACAGACTCTCCACTCTCCAAAGCAGCAGAATGTGGTAATAACTGCAAACTGCTACAGCCACATCTTCAACAGGACTTTTCAACAGTGTCCATTTTCACAAGACAGCAAGTGCCAAAATTTGCACCATATAACTACTGTTAATTATACCTAATTTTTCAAGTGTTTTAACTGCCCATCTTAGACATTTCCCAAAGAACAGAGAAATGCTTTTATTATGATTAAAACTCAAATGCTTTGCCTTGACTGAACTTGTCAAAGCTCTCTGAGTTGTCTATCTGTCATTCTCCTATCTTCAGTGTACTACTTATTCCTGCTACCTCATACTTCATCTCAATCCTTTGGAGACCATTTCTGCAACTAGTGACTGACATTCAATGAAATCACAATAGAACTTTATCTGGGTTAATTAGTGAATGAAAAACTCTGTAACAAATTCTGTTAAGTTCTATGCCAGCCAAGTCAGAGAAAATATCACCACTTACACCCTCAACTGGCATGTCTCCTCACATTCAGGGTTTTAACATGTCTGCTACATTTTCATTTCACACCTTTGCTCTGCTTCACATTCTGTCATCTGTCCAACCCACCTAGAATTCTTTGCCTATTCACTTCTTTCCACCACTTCATGGCTCCCTCCTCGAATCAAGCAACGCAGTATTTCCTCTTGCAATTTTCTCTTCTCACACATCCTTCAGCTTGATTCTGGTGCTCTATGATCTTGCTTCCAAGATATATTGAAAGAGCACAAAACTTAAAATATTTAGTAAACTCCAAAGCACTTGGTAAAAATAACACATTTCCTTCATTTTCCAAAATGGCCCCACTAGGTCTTACACTGAAATGTCATAACAGAACAGTTTTGTGACCCTTGGTAAATAAAAACTTTTGACTGTGCAACCAAACAGACAGAAATAGCATTAATATGACCAGATATGCCTGCACAGGTGGTGTTCATAGCAAATGCTTAACTTGTGGATATCAATTGTAGTAAAGCTGGTCACTGTGCCAAAGTCATTGTTCTTACTGGGCAAACAGAATTTGTGTAAAGAGATGGGGAAATCACATCACAACTGATTTTGCAATGCAGATAATTTTTCAACTTCAAACATGCTTATGAGTTTCCAAAAATAAACAGACTGCCAGTTACCCAAGGGTAATACTACTGTCATACTCACAGGTGAATGTAATACTCTACAGCTTTAAAGTGTTGGAAATAACAATACTCTTACTTCATCATATGCAACCTGAAATGGTTCTTACAAGGTTTCTCACCCCACCATGAAGAAAAGCAGGCATGGAAGTCATGAGGGGACCTTTCATCATTGCAAAAATTCACCACAGATAGGAGCTGTGGCATTTCAACAGAGGCCAGAGGTCAAGCTAGGACTACAGAGCAAGAATAACACACAATTACCTCATACAAGCAGTACTATATGCAAACACAGACCACGCTGCAACCTAAGCACAATATGAACTTGTAAGACAATAATGATAATAATAATAAAAGCATAAGATAAGCAGTTTGAAAATTTTGCCCGTTTGGTTTTGGAAAGCACCACTACCATTATGCCTGGCTGTCTGGGACAAGGCTTTCTAACTTTGGAATAGCTAACTTTGGAATAGCTGTTAATAATTCTAGGTGCCTCTACTTCTAGCCATCAAATGGAGATCTGAAAAAGTCTAATTGCCCAGAACTCCTCCTCTTGCCCTGCCTGTTAAAAACTGCATTTTTCCCTTTTAAGATGCTTCCAGCTAGAAAAACTATCAGAGACTTAACAGAGCTGTAAGAAACATCTACAAAAATTACTGTGTGCTTACAAAAAGCACCAAGACGAGGAATCAATGAGGTGTAACAAAGCAAGGAAAACGAAATAACCCCAGATAACTGCGTACACCTTCACAAAGAGGATGCCAAATGACAGCTCGTAGAGGACCCGCGGCTGAAGATACGAGGCCTACTTCGGTGGCCCCCGGCCTCCAAAGGCGCTGTGTGAAGACACCCAGCCCCTGCCTGGGTGAGGGGGGAGCACAGAGCTGGGACTGGGGAACAGCAAACCCCCTTCCCGGAGGGAGAAGGGAGGGAAGGAGGCTGGGAAGGACCGCGTGCCGCGGGCGCGGGGCTGTGTCACGCGGGGCCCCCGCCGGGCTGCGCGGGGACGGTTCCCGCGGAGCGGGGGGGAAGAGGGATCGCACACCCCCCATCCCCGCCCCGTCCCCATTCCCACCTGTCTTCTTTTGCATGTTGTCCCTCAGCAGGTCACCGCTGGAGAGGTGCTTCACGCCGAAGTGTTTGATAATCCGAGCGGAGACGGTGCCTTTCCCGGAGCCCGGCGGCCCCATGATGACGGCGCGCAGCAGCGGCGACACCACCATGCTGCTCCTGCTCTCCTGCCGCTCCGGCCGCCGCTGGGGACGGGCAGGGGCGCGGCAGGAGCGACGCCTTCCCCAGGAGCGCCGCCTCGGACCGGCGGGGAGCCAAGGCCGGTCCTCCCAGGGAAAAACATCGGCGGCTTCTCCGGCTGTCAATCAGGGGCAGGAAGGAAAGATCCTTTACGTAAATGCACGGCGGGAGGGAGGGATAAATGAATAATAATAAAAGATAACTGAAGCAAATTGCATTTTAGAAAGTCGCATCAGATCGCATTAAGGCATCACTGTCCGAACTGGACCTGACCAACATTCCTGGGCCCCTTTGCCCAGGAGACCCATTTTAGCTGCTTCTGGAGGCCGCTGCCACTGCCCCTGCCTGTTTCCACTCTCAGTCACAGAATTACGAAATCATTTACGTTGGAAAACACCTCGAAGGTCACCGAGTCCAACAGCAATCCAACTCTGCCAAGTCCACACGAAACCACGTCCCAGTAATTGACAAATAACGCCTTTTAATATCCCCAGGGATAGTGACACCCCGATTTCCCCGAACTGTCACAAGGATTTCCTAGACCTGGGACACGACTCCTTACCTGGCTGTCACCCGATGACTGCTCGGCGGCTGACTCGTCCCGTGGATGACCTGACCCGACCCTGCCCTGCCCAAGTGCCCTGAGGCTGCGGCTGACTGCTGTGCTCAGCTCTCTGCTCGCCCACCCACCCCCACGCCAGCAGCTCTGCTTTTGCTGGTCTCTAACGAATAAGCTCCAAATGCCTGGCAGCGGGAAGCTGCATTTTTAACGAGCTGCGCCTGAGCTTTATTTAACATACATGACTGTGAACAGCTGCAGGTTGTCCGTCTTTTGACCGGTATTCTTCCAAAGGACACATAGAACTCCTTTCCCACAGATGTGATTCAGTGATTCTCAGCTACGGCAGAACACAATGTTTTCGCCAAAACAGAAGATTGTTCTGTCTCCTGAGTGTTCATTGTCATGTCCACAGCCGGAGAAGTGAGCCTTCTTGCTAAAGGTTCTGGAGATGTTGATGGATCTCGACCACTGTGAATCAGAAGAGCTGCAGTGAAAAAGTGATCCCACAGAAAGGAGACCCAACACCAAAACATTAATGAAATTCAGCTTTCTGTTTTAAAACCTCGTTTCATTTCAGTGGTCTTACATTGAAACAAGTAAAGCAACAAGAATACATGCAAAAGTATGTTTGATACTTAAGGACAATATGGAAATGGGAATATAGCCCCAAAACTGCCCAGTCAACAAAATATATTGCCTTAACAATAAAGTAGGAAGGCACTGGCTTAGCACGGAAATCTTACTATGAGCATAAATCTTATTATATTGAGCAATGTGAACCTCTGTAATTGAACCTAGTAATACCTCTATTCCAGAATGGAGTAGGGCAGCAACAGTGAAACATTCAGGGCTTTAGCAATGTTTCCAGGGCAACATTTTAGTCCACCAAAGCACCACAGTCTTAAACAAAATTTGGCAACACAAAGCTATTCAAATGTTAGAAGTCGTGCTGTTCGTTTGAAGCTCCACACTTCATAGACTTCTGAATGGTGGAAGTCCACTAAATGTGTAGACAACAATCAAGTGTCCCTAAAGCAAGTATGTGGGAAAATGGAGGTATTATATGAAATAAATCTCCAGCAAATAACTAGACTTGTCAGAGAGATTGTTAACTCTTATCTCCAATGCCATCATATATAAAAACCAGCAATAATTTATCTGCCTGTGTAAGACGGGAACCTGAGATTCAGCCTCTCTACAGGCACTGTTGAGCAGCTCAGAAAAACTCCAGAGAGGAATGCTAAAATAATCCCACTGTTAAAGACTATTTAGCAACCTCACTGAACATCATAACAGATTCACAAAGAAGGGGTGGAAATGAATAGAAAGGTGTGTATTTCTCATACACACACACACACAGAGGTTCTTACTAACGTAAGATCTTCGCAGAACAATAGTGGGTACTTATGTTACAAAAATTATTACTAAAAGAAATTATTGTTCCCCATTTCTTGGCTATCTTTGCCAGAGTTCAAATCTTGTCCTAGTAGTTTTGTGCAATAGTTGTGACATTACACATTAGAATGTGCAATGTGACATTGTGACATTAGAAGTAGAAAAGGAAATAATGGGATAAATAGGTCAATGGTTCACTGGTTTGTATACAATGTTTTACACAACTATTCTGTATTTAAAGACATACAAATGATTTTTTTTTCCCAGCCCTAATTTTGGTGCTTGGAACATGACATTTGGTTATCTTAATTCAGACTTAATTATTCATTAGCCAATGTTTAATTAATACAACTTGCATTGTGTTCTGGATTAATCTTTTTCACATATGTATCCTACAGTTGTAAGTTAAAATCCTAACTCTTGCTCAGTGACCTTATTGAAGTAGCCCTTGTGGTGACTGAACGGAAATCAAAATCTTCTGTCAAACAAATCCAGATGTTCTTTTCAATAGAGAATCTTTCAGATTTCTCAGCATTTTTTTTCAAACATAAGAAATTCTTTAAATAGGATTTTTAAAGTTTAATTGTCAAAGGAGTTTCTGTCATGTCTGCTCCTTGGAAGTCTAAATCCTTTCTTTTGAGTTTGATACACAGTTCCTTTAGTACTGTTGGGTAACTACTTCCCAAGTGTTCTATTTTATACCAAAATGAAATGGTTACTTACATGAGGAAGAAGTTATAGTACACCGATGGGTGAAAAACTGGCTGGAATCAAGGTCAAAGTGTAGTGGTTAGCATTTTGTACCCTACTAAGAAGCTGTTAATGAGTGTGGATTGCCAGGGTCTGCCCTGGGACCTTGTCCTGTCTAGTGTCTGTAAATAGCCCTGGGAGGAGAGTGCACCCTCATCAACTTTGCAAGTAATTCCAAACCATGCAACTATAGTGGGCAGGCCCAGGGGCAGGAGGTGGAGTTCAGCAGGGACAGGTGGGGAAAGGGACCAAGCAGAACTGTGACAATTCAACAAAGGCGGGTGCAAAATCCTGCACCCAGGACACACAGATTGCTTCCAACAGCACAGACTGGGGATTGACCAGCAGAGTAGCAGCCCTGCTGAAGAAGTCTGGGAAATACTGGTGCACAGCCAGCTAAGCACCACCCAGCACGTGGCCACTAACATCCGGGGCCATACTAACAGGAGGGTAGACACCACATCAGGGGAAACAGTTAGCTCCCTGGATTAGGCACTCCTTAGGTCACACCTCTGTACTGTTGCTAGTTTTGGGCCCTTCAGTACAAGACAGGTATTGATCAGCTGGGCCAGGTTTAGCAGGAAGTGACCGAGATGAGCAGGGTTTGTAGAAGAAGCCCTGCCACAGGCAGATAGAACCATGCTTGCTGAGACTGGAAAGAAGAAGGGTTCAGGGTACCTAATGCCAGCCTTCTAACACCCACGAGCAGGTTACTTGGGAAGGCAGAGCCAGTCTCCTTACTAATGAGCCCTGTGTGGGCTCATTAAGTCAGGCAGTGGAGTCAAAGTATTAGTAGTCTCAGTCATCTGAGGTCTTTAAGACCCAGCTGGATAAAGCCTGGAGCAACCCAGTCTGACCACACTTTGGGCCACTGATTGGACTAAAGATCTGGATTCCAACCTGGATGATATATTTGTAAAACAAGATACTCCATTAATTAAGTTTAAAAAAAAAAGGCATGAAGTACTTATCCAATGAAGGCTAACATATATAAACAACATAGCTGCAAATTCTTCCATGAACAATGTATACCATTAAGAACATTTTTTCTTTTTGAATTAAATACAGGTTGAAATATGTAGGGTGAAATGTTCTTAGCTTTAACTGTTTGCCTGTTTGCCTTAAAGTAGCAAATGTGTGACTCTTTACAAACCAAACATGTAGAGCTATGATTCTTTATTTAGATTTAAATAGTGTTTTACTGCAAAGAGGGATATAATGATATCACTTTTGTGGTGTCATTCCTACCTTTATTGAACACCTAATGGATTATTCCTCAGAGGTGCTGAGTACACTTATCCAAAACATGGGTTGTCCCATAACTATAAGTTTTCTAGGCAATTAATGTTCTTCAGATAGAAATTTCCTATCTGTACACCCAGCTTGCTATACTCAAAACTTTATTTATGACAAATAGGAAACACACCTTATTTATAAAGTGAAAAATTTATTGTTAGCATAATTGAAATCCTAACAGCCTCATTCAAGAATTATTATTAATTCAGATGTAATTATTACAGAAAGTATATGTTTATGCTAAATTATTATTATTAAATTATATTATTTATTATATAAATAATGACTTGTTCCACAGATACTTCTTAGTTTCTACCATTCTCCTGGTGTTGTGGGCACCTCTCTCCCCTCCTTACCTAGACCCCAAAGTCAGCAGTCTCACTCAGGTGAAGGGAGTTGGGCTTACAGTGAGTCATCAACATCTGGAGTCCCTCACCAGGAAGAATATCATGATTATGTTGACAGCTTTTTCTTCATCCCCCTAGGGTTCACTTGGAAGCAAAGCATAAGCAGATTGAAAAATGTTCAAACAGTGCAAGTCTGACAAGCTTCTGTTCTGAGGTCTTGGAAACTCAGTACAAGGCTTATGTCTTGTTACAACAGTCACAAGTTGATAATGATCTACGGCAGAATTTCAGTTGTTTAAAAAACATTTCTGTTGTCCCAGTGGTTCTTTTGAAGTACATGTAGAACCCATAATTTTAATCATATAAAAAGCAGTCACCACAGATTGTTTAAACATCCCTCAAAATACATGTAAATAGAAAAAGACAGTAAGTTCAAGTAAACACAGGTTACATAGCTGTTTTTCTGAAACTGTGTGAAAACACTTGGGAGATACGTGAATCAAAGAAATACAGAAAACAACATTATCTGTTTGGACACTTGGAGGCCTCATACCTTAGTGGAAGGCAGAGTTCTCTTGGAAGCTTCTGTAATGACCTTTTCTGCATTATTTATCTCAAGTGATTAAAATACCAGGTTCTCCAACCATTGCTTTAATGAAAATTAACATTTTCCTTAAGTATTAAAAGTAAACCAGTAATAGCTTTACATTTTGAGATTAAATTGTAACAACTGTCCACATCACAAAATGTGACCAGCCACTTAGCCTCTCTAGGCAATTAATAAAAATCTTTTTCCTGACTCCAGAAATCCTCGAACTTCTAGGATAACAAATTACTAGCACTAACCAGGGGAAGAAAAACGCCCTTCCATGTCATTGGGTATTTTTATGACAGACAGAGCTCTCATTACAGGTATACTTACATTATACCAGCAGATGAGTGTTTTTCAGTCTATCTGGCAGTGATTGATTACAGAATTATCTTATTTCAGTTACATAAGAGAATTCTGGCTGCCAGTGGAGTCAGTTTTAGGGAAGACTGTTTTCCCATGCCTTGGCATGGAACAGATACTTGCAAATTGTTAACAGATGATAACAAGTCATTGGAAGTTACAGGGGAAGGATGAGATGGACAGAACTAAAAATACATGCGTGGGAGAGCAGAGGAATACACAAAGGAGGAGAAATAAACCACAAAAGAGAGTTCATTTGAACTAGACATATTTGACTAGACATTTTCTGTGCAAATCAGAGAGTTCACAGATAGAAAGTTCAGACAATGCAGTGGAAAACTTAGGTAGCTCCAGTAGCAGCACCTGGAAGCCTTTTACAAGCTGTCTTGACAGAAGACACTGTTAATTTCAGTGGGAGTGTCCATCCTCTATCACAGCCCATATCCATAACCTCACAGCAAATTGTTATTTAACTAGTATCCTGTAATTATGTCTAACAGGCCTTTGATTGAAGGAAAATAAAAGAGACGATATTGTTTCCTGAAAATAGGAAACAGTAAGTGTCAGACTTCTTTTCCATTAAATATTATCATAAAGTTTAGCACTGTTTGCTCTGGAATTCCAAAATACCCTCCAAACTCTGAAACCCAAAGGAATTATGCAGATTTGGCTGAATTTAATCATTTGCAAGCAAGAAAACAGAGCACTGATTTATCAGGAAAGTTTTAAGAATTTCTGTGCAGTTGGGGCATAGATTTATTAGGTCTGAGGGTGTTCTTCATCTTCCTCCCACTCACAGTTTTCTCTCAGTTCTGCTCAGTGCATTACAGAAAAGAATATCAGCTGCACAAGACCCATTCTCTATTCCGTCATATCCTAGATCAGAGCTGCAACTGGCAACGAATTTCTAACACACAGAAAGCTACATTTCTTTGATTCCACACAAACATGACAAACTCCTCTTTTTCTAAAAAAGACACATATGTTCATCTGCACATGAATAGCTCTAGACCCTCTTACCCATATCTCAGAAATCTGGGGCATTATATTACCATTGTCATTCTCTGATCCTCATTTTTCACAAATTTCTCAGCCTGCTTCCTTTAAGAAAATTTTCTTAGGCTTTGTTTCAGCACAGATGTGGCCTTTTGGTTCACCTATATAATTTTTCTGGTTTTGATTTTTTGCCTTAGCACCTGGGTCTGGGAAATCCACAACATCTCTACATACTTGGTGGTGAATGAATTGAGCGGAAAAGAAATCTGAGTATATGAAAAATTGGACATGAACCAGCAACTCACATTTGCAGCCCAGAAAGCCAACCTTATTTCTGGGCTGCATAAAGAGCAGCCAGCTGGTCAAGGGGTGTGACTGTCCCCCTCCACTCCCCACTTGTGAGACCCCATCTGGATTCCTGCATGCAGCTCTGGTGCCCTCAGTACAGGAAAGACATGGACCTGATACAGCCAGTCCAGAGGAGGGGCACAAAAATCATCAGGGGGCTGGAATAACTTCTCCTTGAGGAAAGGCTGAGAGTGCTGGGGTTGTTCAGCGTGGAAAAGAGAAGGCCTTGGTGAGAGCTCATTGCAGCCTTCCAGTATTTAAAGGGGCTTATCAGAGAGACTTTTTACCAAAAAGTAGTGACAGGACAAGGGGCAAGAGTTTTAAACGGAAAGAGAGTAGATTTAAAATGGACATAATGAAGAACTTTTCTGCAGTGAGGGTGGTGAGGCACTGGAACAGGTTGCCCAGAGAAGCTGTGGGCATTGCATCCCTGGAAGTGTTTAAGGCCAGGATGGATGGGGTTTTGAGCAACCTGGTCTAGTGGGAGATGTCCCTGCCCATAGCAGGGGTGTTGGAACTAGGTGATTTTTAAAGGTTCCTTCCAACACAAGTTATTCTGTTTTTCTAGGATACATAGATGGAGACTGGTTTCTTAACACAACAAATGATCCTTACGCATGCTGATCAGAAAAACTGAGTCAGCAAGCAGCCATCAAAAGGAGGTCAAGTTTTTGCAGCTTCTGTAAAGCATCTCTATCATGGGTTTAAAAAAAAAAAGAGGTTTTAGTGTCTGGGAAACACTTTATTGAGAAAGAAAATTGTTATTACTTGTAAAGAAAACAGTCTGACCTTTGCTGTACTAAACTGGGAGGTGCAGTTGACTTTCTCACTGGACAAGAGTTCTTGCAGAGGGGTCTGGGTAGAGTGGAGCACTGGGCAATCACCAATGACATGAAAGTGACAAGTTGAAATGGATTCTGCACCTGAGATACAGAAAGGCCAGACACAAGTCTAAACTGGGAGAGGGATGGCTGGAGAGCACCCTTGTAGAGGGAGCTTTGGGGTGCTGGTTGGCAGCAGGCTCTGTAGCAGCCACCAATGTACTCTGGCAGCCAGGAGGACAACGAGGACACTGTTGTGTCCCCCCCCCCATCCTAGGTGCATCAAACACAGCATCATCAGCCATCAAAAGAGGTGACTGTCCCGCTGTATTCAGCGTTAAGGCAGGGCCTCATCTTGAGTGCTGTGTGCAGGTCTGGGCCCCACCATTTAAGAGCAATGTGAAGGTCCTCAAATGTGTCTGGAGTAGGGCAAGAAACCTGGCGGAAGGACTGGATACCATATCCTGTGAGGAGCTGCTACAGACTTTAGGCTTGTCTGGTCTGGTGAAAGTGAGGCTGAAGGGTGACCTCCTTGTCTCTACAACTGCCTGAGGAGGGGAAGTGGACAAGGAGGTACTGATCTCTTCTCCCTGGGATATGACATGTGGGAATGGTTGAAAGCTGTATGAGGGGACATTCAGATTTGTCATTAGGAATCATTTTACAGAGAGGGTGGTCAAACCTTGGAACAGGTTTTTAGAGGTTGGCTGAAGCTCTAAGCCTGTCAGTGGGTAAGGATCATTTGGACAATGCCCTTAACAACATGCTTTAACTTTTGGTCAGCCCTGGAGTGCTCAGGCAGTTGGGCGAGATGACTGCTGTTGGTTCCTTCCAACTGGAACTACTCCACTCTAACTCTCTAAGTTCTGTTTCAATACACATAAATGTAGCCTAGCAATTGACACTGTCACACCACCACTGCAATCGTCGTTTCTCTTAAAGCTGAGGCTGAACGCTTCTCTTGGTCTCCTCATTAAGGACAGATGGGCTCTGGCACTGTCACTTAGTATAACAGGCTGGCCTGAGGACTGCAAGTCACACGCATTCCTCCGCTCGGTTTTCCTTAAGGCAGGGATAAATTATTGAAAAGGAGTGTCTGAGGGAACGCCTTCCCAGGAACCGACTCATTTTCGGTGTTGGGACAATACCCTGGTAGAGGCACCATGTTCTGCTCCGGGCCGTCCTCGCTCTCCCGCCCGCGAGGAGAACCCGCGCCACCCGGAGGAGCGGCCGGGCGGGCACCCGGCTTCGGCCAGACACATCTACCGACACTTTTAAACTCTGAGTTTCAATTCAAAACACACAGGCAGGGAGCGCACACGTAGAGGCAGCAGCTGCCAGCCCTGTCGAGACAACCTCGGCCCAACCACGCTTTCGATCACCCGTTCGGCGAACCCGGCGGATGCGGAGCTCGGAGCCGGGAGCGACCCCTCCCAGCGCCCGCCCGCCCCCTGCCCTTTGCCCCCGCCGCTGTCCCAGCGCTTCCTGTTCCCAACCACGTGGGCAGCGGGATGGCGGGCGAGGTGCAGTGCCTCAGCTACGCGGGATGCAACTTCCTGCGGCAGCGCCTGGTGCTGGCCACGCTTAGCGGGCGCCCGCTGAAGATCCGCAAGATCCGCGCCAAGGAGGAGGATCCCGGGCTCCGCGGTAAGCGGCGGCTGCGGGGGAGGAGGTCGGGTCGGGGGGCGGCGGAGCTCCGGCGCCGACAGTGCGTGGGACCTGCTGCCGGCAGGGTCAGCCCTGCAGCGGCGGCTGGGGCAGCAGAGCCCCCTCCGGCCGGCGAGAATGGGACCCAGCTGCGGGTCGGTGTCTTCCCGTGGATGGTCTCTCTTTCCCCTGGGCGCTGTGCACACCTGGTGCGGGCGGCGAGCTGCCGGCGCCGTCTCGGTCGGAGCTGTCACACGTGGGCTTTGGGAGGAGGAGGAGGAGACGTGGGAGCGGCACAGGGCGGTGTTGGAGGCCGGAGCAGGGAGGCTGTCGCCCACCCGCCGCTCTGTGCCATCCCCATCCCGCCGGCTCGGCTCGGCAGCCCCTGCCTTTCCACGAGGTCACGCGTTTCCTCCAGCGCGGGCCCTCGAGGGCCGGTCCGGCCGGCCGGGGTTCCTGCTGCCCCGCCCGAGCCGCCCCGGTGGGACGGGGAGGGCACCGCACCGTCCCCCGCCGTCCCGTCCCGCAGGGGAGCGCCGGCGCGGGAGCAGCCAGGCGTGGTTCTGACCTGTTCGCTGGGTTGTGCGTGAGCCTCGTTGGCAGACCCGGAGTTGGTTCGTGTCCCCGTGACGGCGGCTCCGCAGTCGGGAGTGGCAGAATAATTCCTCGGCCCTCGGACTGCCGTTTCTGCCGCGTGCCCAAGTATCTTGTGCTCCATCTGTTTGTGGGAGCCCGCGTTCCCGCAGTGTTAATGGGTCTTGTGTTGTGCTTTGATTTTTATTAGGGTTTGTCCAAACAATAAAGGTGAAAGAGGTGGAATCCATTTACTTTTCATTTCTGAAAGCTTCCAAGACTGCAGACTCCTTTGAGGGAAACCTTTCTTAGGGAATTCCTTCTTCAGTCCTGTACAAGACCTTTGGCATCCCAGGGTGAATTCCATTGTAAACCAAAGTAAGAAGACAATAGGATAGAGATTGAGGAAAAAACATTATTGTAGTGTTATTTTTTGGGGCAAGGACCCCTGCTATGAAGTTCAGAACAGGGATAGATGTTACTCTGCCTCCTGAGCAGGCTTCAGATTATAGGTAGAAATTCTCCTCAGAAACTGTCAAAGCATTCTTGTGTACTTGACTTAACATTTACCATGACCCAAAATATTTTTTATCACCATATAGTGATGAAGTTTGTAGGTTTGCTGTATTTTTTTAAAAGGTGTTTGAATTGCCTTTTTCAAGTATGAGTTAAAGTGTAAACTATGACTGTAACAGAAAAATAATAACAACAAACTGTGATTTGTGCTGGTGATTCAACATGCAGTTCTTTTTGCTTTTCATGACTGGAACATTTGTAAAGAGAACTCTTCTACACATGTTCTGCAAGACTGAAATGAACTCACAAGGATGCACTCTTGCACTGGAAGAAGCCCCAGTGCTGTCATAAACTTTATAAACATATAAACTGTCATAAAGTTTAGAAAATGTCAAAACAGAGAGCAGAACCAGTATTGTGTGACTGGGACATCAATAATGTTATGGAAATATTGACAATGTAATTTCTGCTATTGTATGTTAGAAGCATACATAGAAAAAAAGTCTGATTACTGTTTAAGAAGTAACACAGGGTTATTGCTAAGGAAGTTCTGCAGTCTACCTGCAACTATACAGGTGCTGTATAACTGCGTGTGTTTTGAATGCTGTATATGTTCATGTGTCTTCCTTGATATTGAATCTGTACCATGTTGGGATACCTAAGTACTAGAATACTAGGCTATTCATCCTGGGGTGGTTTCTTTTGGTTGCTTGTTGTTGTTGTTGTGTTGTTTTGGTTTTGTTTTGTTTCATTTTTGGTTTTAGTTGGTTGGAGGGGGAGGTGTTTTTGTTTTGGGTTAAATTCAGTTGTCCTTTCCCATGTCTCTTGAGCTGGAGCCCACACAAGCAAGAGAACAGCTGTGCAGCAGCAGCACTTCACATGCGAATGACCCCTGCTGTTAACACTTTAACACAGAATGATGTGAAGCTGTTACTAACTTGTCATGCTTCAATGTGCAGGATCCTGTTTATTATGAGTTGTATGTTTTGCTTTGCACTGAGCAAAATGTAAATTGTCAAAAGTTTTATCCTGGACTGACCTCTCAGGCCACTGTGGTCAGAAGTTACCAGTTGTATCATGTGCTGCGTGCCAGGGAGAGGAGTGTGACTAGTCCCAATTGCCACATCTGAGGCCATCTCAACTGATTTGAGATGCCTATGAGCATGGAGGCTCAAATTAACATCTCTGTTTTTACAATTAATTGCCTTTTCTCATGTGCTAGAATTATACCACAACTTGAAGAGTGAGGGTATCCTTACAGCTGTGAAAGGCAGGAAAGGGTAAAAAGTATGGTGTTGAACTTCAGGAAACTTTAAAACTCTCTCTCTGTTTTACTCCTTAGATTTTGAAGCAAGTTTTATTCGCTTGATTGACAAAGTGACCAATGGTTCTCGGATTGAAATAAACCAAACAGGTAAGCCCTGTTTTCTCTGCTTCCTCTGTTTTGGTCTTCCAGGCTTTATCAGTTTCTGCAGCGGAATCAGAGTTTTGTCTTGACAGAGGTAGGTGTTCAGATATGATTGACTGAGCAGATCAGAAATAACCAAGCCGAGAAGTTTTGTAGTAATTGGTTGCATGCAAGAAGATCAGCGTTCCACCATATAGTGGAGAACTAAAGAAACTGTATTGCCCAAGAACTAAAATCGGTATGTTGTTGGATATGTAGTATTTCCTAGTGGGGGAAGGTTCCTCTGAACCAGAATTGATTTTTTGTTGGAGACAAGGTTTACCCTCTACAAAGACAAACTTCTGAGCAGGAGTGCTTGCTTATTCATGCTTGGAAAAGGGTTTGATTAGAGTGAGAAGCTCCCTATATAACAATTTCATCTGGTTTGGAGTTTTCTTATTTTTAAAGGATTTTAAGAGTTGTGGTTGATCAGTAAGGCAGACGAATTACCACCAGATATACCAAGGCATCAATGACCTGATGAACTGATGAAGATTTAGCTTCTGTGGAGAATAATTATGGCTTGTATCAGCATTTTGTAAATTACTAAGAGATCCTTAGTTTTGTGGGGGAGGGGAAAAGGAGGAGAAATTACGTGCAGGGCAGACAGACACTGGTGTGCATTGACCCATTTACTAACTGCATAAATTCTTTTTCCTCCAATTTGCCTGTATACATTGTTGCAAAGTATGTTTGTATTGTAGTAATGGCCAATGCTCTTACAGTGCCCTCATTTGGCTTGCTCCCCTGGCATCTTCCCCAGGTACTACTTTGTATTATCAGCCTGGTCTTCTGTACGGAGGCTCGTTGGAACATGACTGCAGCCCCAGTCGTGGCATTGGTTACTATTTGGAAAGTCTGCTGTGCTTGGCACCCTTCATGAAGCATCCATTGAAGATTGTCTTGAGGGGAGTAACAAATGATCAAGTAGACCCTTCGGTAAGTAATAAAGTTTAAGTACCAGAGGAGGATAATTTTCTCCCCGCTAAAAAAAAAATATTAGGGAGGAGTGTCTAAAACATCCAGAAGTATCCAGTGTTGCTGCATTTACCAGCAAACTCTCTGAATCAAACAAACATCTGCTAAACTGTTGCCTCTCCACATCACACTCGAAACTGCAGTTTATAATCCACCTTTTGACTTTCAATTCTGTAGTGCTTCTGTCTTCTCCCCTGCAAACTCCTTTTAAATGCACTGTGAGACCCTGCCAGAGGTTTGGTTCTCCTCTTCTCTTAGAATTTAGGGGGATTATTTCTCCTACCCAACACATGTGTTTACTGTATAAAGAGGGAATTGTCTTTAAAATTTGAATGTGAAAAGGAAGGAATCTTTCTCTTCTGTTGGATTCTGGACATAGTTATACAAGTCTACTGTGAAGCCTTCTTTCTGTTAGGAACAGAAGTCACATGGCAATTACAAAATTAAAGTAGCAAAAATATGTAATAACTGATTCTTCAGAAAGATGCTGGCAGGTTTGGTAGATAAATAACTATGAAATGCTTCCTTTGATTTCTATTACTGCTGATTTGCAGTTCTTTGTTTTGTAACAGTGTTGTTACAAAAATGAACTATGGGTGACATGGGATTAAAACATTGAAGTAATGATTAGTGGTTATGGTTTGTTTTTTTTTTTCCAAAAAATCCCATACATAAGCCTTTGCTTTTGGGGAACAGCACTTCTGTTTACTTTTTGAATGGTGACTGGGGACTATTTTCCTCCTAGTAGATTAAGGAAACGTTGTAATCTGAAAATTTAGCCAGTTTAAATAAATACAAATACTGTGAAGTATAACTGCAGATATTAGATGAGCCTCTAAGTCGCGCTAGTATTTATGACTTTTCAGCTGTGCTTTTCTTGTCATTTAAGAATCTTGCTTTCTCATCTGTGGCTATGAGAGACATCCACAGAAGTCAAAGG
This sequence comes from Pipra filicauda, assembly GCF_003945595.2. NCBI lineage: Eukaryota > Metazoa > Chordata > Aves > Passeriformes > Pipridae > Pipra > Pipra filicauda. The sequence goes on along the minus strand of NW_024104487.1, from coordinate 1,787,637 downwards.
ATGATCAAAGTGGGTTGTACACAGCACTATGAAAAAAAAGGGGAAGCATGTTTTGCTAAGTTTTCAGTCATTCTGTTTAAAAGTCCTTAATATAACTGGTAAGTAATAAGAATCAAAGTCTTTTTTTGTTGACTGTGTCTATTTAATCACAACGGAGAAATTCTTGCATAATCTGGAGATGAAGAACAGTCCACTGTTGATATTGCTTTTAAGTAAGTTTGGACAGTCATCTAAGCAACCAAGTCTTGATTCTGGAAATTATCTCCTTTTAAGCATCAGTCACATGGGCCTGAGATTAAACAATTTTAGTTGAAAAGAGTGCAAGAATTTAAGCCAGTTAAGTTTGTGCTTGAAGGGGGCTTACCCTTGCCAGAGCTCAGGCTCATCCCTGTTGGCATACATCAGCTGACCTTTCTGATACTAAATGTAAATAAAATTTATGCTAAAGAGTTACATCTTAAATTCCATGTGTCATAGTAGCAACTGCACAGTGGTTGTTAGTGACAGCTAACACAGTCACAACCTCGGTTACTGTGACTCGGCTCACACTTAGTAACTTTTTCAGTGGTAATAACTGAATACCAATTCCTGAAATTGGTTTAAACATGGTTTATGTCTGTTTAACTTGCCTAAGTAAACACTAAACCTGATGCCAATAAACTACTTAAAGGAGCTTTACAAGTTGTTTTGTATAGCATGTGGATCTGCAGGCTGCTGAGACTAAAAGCACAAATTTAAGTGCTACCCTAATTTATTTATGTGCTTATGTAAATGGAAGCTTGGTTTTAAATTGATTTGGGCTTTTATTTTTCGGTAGACAGAGGATGTTTATAAACTGAGTGAACAATTACTACCTATGCTTATCCAAAAAGGGATGCTTAAATTTGTCTATCCATCTGTACGCTTTCTGACTTTCCATGGAGAAGGTGGAAAGGCAAACCAATGTGAATATAATGTGAGAGTTTAAAATGGGCAGGTATTTTCCCTGCTGCTCTTGATGTAAGAACCTCTCAATCTCAGATTAGTAAGTTTGCATGGCCAGGTTTTGGTAGTGGGGTGCTAAAGGGGTGGTTCTTGTAAGAAGCTGCCAGAAGCCCGTGCCAGCTGGCTCCAAGACAGACCCACTGCTGGCCAAGGCTGAGCCCATCAGCCTTGGTGGTAGCGCTGCTGGGATAAACATGTTTAAGGGGGAAGCGGAGGGTGGAGGGAACTGTGGAGTAACCTGCAGCTGGAAAGAGGAGTGGAAGTACGTGAGAGGAACAGACCTGCACACACCAAGGTCTGTGAAGAAGGAGAGCAGGTACCTCATGCGCTGGAGCAGAGATTCCCCTGCAGCACATGTTGAAGGCCATGGTGAAGCAGCTGTCCCCCTGCAGTCCCTGGAGGTCAGCAGGAGTTCAGATATCCACCTGCAGCCTGTGCAGGACCCCACGCTGGAGCAGGTGGATGCATGAATGAGGCTGTTACCCCATGGGAAGCCTGTGCTGGAGCAGCATCCTGGCAGGATCTGTGGCCCTATGGAGGGAGGAGCCCACACTGGAGCAGGTTTGCTGGCAGGGTGTGTGACCCCCTGAGAGACCCACACTGGAGTGGTTCATGAAGAACCGTAGCCAGTGGGAAGGACCCATGTTGGAAAAGTTCATGGTGGACTGTCTCCCATGGGAAGGATCCCACACTAGTGCAGGGAAAGAGTGTGAGGAGCCCTCCCACAGCAGAGGTAACAGCAGCAGAGATAATGTGTGATGGATTGACTGCAATCCTTATTCCCTTAGTGCTGCTGAAGGGGAGGAGGTAAAGAATCAGGAATAAAGTTAAGTTAAGAAAGAAGAGGATTGGGATTAAGGTGTTTTTAAAATTTGGTTTTATTTTTCATTACCCTACTCTGACTTGATTGGCAATAAATTCAGTTCATTTCCTTGAGTCAAGTCAGTTTTGTTGGGTTTTTTTTCAGCTTTGCACTAGCTAAGGGATCCTAAAAGTTACTTTTCCTCCTCTTTTTTTTTTTTTTTTTTAAACTCCCTGTCCTTAACTCATGAGCCTTTCATTATATTTTGTTGCCCCTGTCCGGCTGAGGAGGGGAAGTGATAGAGCAGCTTTGGTGGCCACCTGGCATTCAGCCAGGGTCTGCCCACCACATAGGTACAATAAACAAGGTGTGCACTCAAGGCGTGCTTTGGAGGATTTTTGTTTATTTGTAAAAGGGATATAATGTTTTGTAAAGGTGTCTTTATTTTGGAGCTAGGTGAATTCTGCAGAGTGTATCCTTATGTGAGTGTATTGAATATCTGTCATTTGCAGATAAATCTACAAATTCATGTATGCTTGCGGAAAATACGTATGTACATACACACACATATGCACACCCATGATCCTATAGCACCCCATTTGTGCTTGAACAGAGAAGGTGGCAAACAGGAGCCCATGCTCCCTCTATGTCTCCTGCTCCTAAGAGCCATACAGTCCTGTGTATTCTTAATACCCTGGACACTTCTCACAACCTTCCCTAAGCCAGTTCAACTAACTGGCAAAATGACAGAGAGCTGTACCCCCTGCATTTTCTCATGGAGGCATTCTCATGGATAAGTAAGTAGCAGGAATGTGCGTGCAGCCAGAGGAGTGGGACCTTTCCCTCATGGGAGCAGCGAGCAGGTAGGCTGACCTGCAGGGCTTTCTGAAATCCATTCTCAGCACTGAGCTCGCAGCTTTTCACACAGCCTCAGAAGTATTTGTGGGATGTGATTGCTGTGTGGTTTGAGGTTCCTCTTTGCCAGAGACCTCCATGTCAGAAGGACAAAAGGGAATATGGCAGATCTCCTGCTGTGGGTAGAGTAGAAATGGTCTAGGTGAGAGGAAGGATGTTTCCAAGGACAGCTTGTGGAAGAAAAAACTTTAGCTAAGTTCAGTGAGGCACAGGTCAGGCTGAGTTCTTGGAGTTTAGAGTGTGTGTTTACATTAGTATTTGCTTATATACATTAAATAGCCCTCCAACAGGGTGCAATGGAAAGCTCTTTGACATCTGGTACCAGTCCAAAAGAGTACTGTAGTAACTGAAATACAGGGTAGCGTGCACTTGTTCGAAGTGGGACTGTGGTGCTATTGTTACTAATAATATTGCATATGTTATTGTGTGTATTATCACATATTGTGATAATATTGCACAGTATTATTATTGTCTGAGTGATACGTCCTAAATGGGTGAGAGGAATGCTACTTTGTTCACATTTGACGGGAAGAGGCATGCGTTTGGGATACCAGCCTGAACTGTTCACTAGCAACCTACGCTTGCACTATGTTTTAATGTGCTGTCACTGGTGAGACCTGACCATGGATAGCTTGTGGGACCAGCCATGTGGGACTGGGTTGAGGTGGTTTCGAGTTTCTCTGTATAGTGATTATGTATGCAGGGGGTGGCTTTGTATATGGCCTTTTTCAAGGGAATGGAGGTGGCACACAAATGACAGCTCCTATTTTCCATTCCTTCTCTACCTCTTGATATTCTGACAAATACATAGTGCTGCAGTAACCTGTTTTAGTATAATCATTCTTAATGTTTGTGTTTGCAAGTGTTGAAGGCTCTTTACAGCTATGCCATGGGACTTTGAGTTGAAATTACTGTCGTGCTGATGTGAAGCTTGTGAAGTTTTGGCTTAGGAGCAGTAATCTTCAATCTTAATCAAAACTCATCAGTTGTTTGTGGAAAACAAGTTCTTCCTATGGAATTTTCTCCCCCGTCCCTGGCTTTTCTTGTTTCCTTGCTAAACTGTTTTTTCTCTTCCCCTTCTCCCAGTCTGGGTGCTTTTTAACAAAATATAACACTGTATGTATGGCAGGGCTAAATGATATTCTGTGAAGTGCTAATGGCTATGCAGCTCAACTGATGCTTGCCCTTCTCCAAGGTAGCCATATACTGTAGGGTCTGTGTGTGGTTTATTGGGGTTTTTTTTCAGCTGTGCACTAGCTAAGGGATGCTAAAAGTTACTTTTCCTTCTCTTTTTCTTTTTTTTTAAACTCTTGTAGATTTCTTTAAAGGAAAAAGATTTGCATTACACTAGTTTGTGAATAAGCAATGTCTGTGGAATTTAGCATGTTAGTGTCATTTGTGCTGAGGTATACCCTCAGTTGTATGATGCATTTGCTTTGGTACAACTTGGCGTTTTGTTGTCTGTTCTGGAAATGAAATAACTGCCCTTCAAGAGGAGCTGAATCTTTGGTTTATGGCTGAGAATTGACAAAAGGCTAGAAAAATGGGTTTGGGTCTTAGTTTAGCTACTGTCTTGTGATTTTCAGTGAAATCCTTCACATCCTGCCTGACTTCCCACTCATCTGCTAAGCAGAACAGCCTTTTCCCCTTCTTCAAATACTGCTGATTACCGTGTCTATTTAGGCCGCAAATTTGGAACAGTTAGTTTCTTATTATATGTCTGTCTGGTACCTGATAAGTATCATGGAATTTGTCTGAGGACTGAAAACTATGACAAGTTTTGAAGTTTTTGGAAACAAACACGAGACTCAAAGTTGATCCGGGTTTCTAACGCTGGCATAACATGCTTTCTCTGGAGAAAGAATTGCAAAAGTGGAAATGTAGGAAGCAAACAGTTCCTAACCTACATAGTGAAGCTTTTCTTTTTTCACTGGTATGTTTTGTTTCATAAGAAAGAGGGAGAAATGTGTAATTTTAATGTGAACCAGATCAGCTTGTTGAAACTTCTGCCACTGGTATTCACATTTGTCTTTATGTGTGCACATGCATATTAGTAAAGGCTTTTGCTCTAAAAGTCAAAAATTGTGTTTAATGAATAATCCTGAAGAGCCAAATTAAGGTAGCCTGGCTGAAAAAACATCAACTACATAAATATAAAAAAGGAACCATTGACTTAAAGGTTTTTTTTTTCTAATGAAGACATTCAAATATTGATAATACCATTAAAAAGAACACCAAAATGCTCCTCCGCAAGAAAGGAAGTATGTTGTCCAGCAGGATTTAAAGAGTGAACTGCAACATACGCTCATAGCTCCTTGGGTAGCTTTAACAAGATGTTCACAAATTTGTAGGTGGAGGTATGCGCTACTGCTTTGTCAGTGGCTTGTGCTCTCTGCAAAGCAGAGACAAGGACACTTAAGAATTGTGGATTCTGGCTGAAGGCGTGGGAAAGAGGGTGCTTTTTATCAGCTGCTGTCTACCTATGCCTGTTTCCTCCACCTGCATTTAGTTACTCTTTGGTCATGCTGTCCTGGTCCTATCTCTCCTGAACTGATTGTCTTGGGTAACTCCCTGTGCTGTTGCTCTGATAAATAATTTGTTTTCACTTCTGGCAATGCTACTGAAGTTTCAGAAGAGGGAAGAGGACAGTCACTGTAATCTTAAGTCAGCAATTAGGAAGAGCAATGTTCAGACCTGAATCTGCTGAGCACCTGGCTCAAAGGGAGTACATTGGTGATGTATCACCCACACCAGATTCTTTGAAGTGCTTCAAGAGAAGTAATATAGAAGCTTCTGTTTCTCAGAAACAGGTGAAAAGAAGTTCTTGACGGAAGACTGATGTTCTTCCTGCCAAACCAAGGGCCTTCTCTTGCAGCAATGCTTGCAAAAATGCAAAGGTTCTTGCAATAATTTATTTTTTTGTAGGAATTTTTAAGTAATGACAGAAGAATGCAATTTTTTCAATAACTGTGTTCAATGAAACAAGTAAGCTGTTTTAGCTGAACCATAATGGAAGTAAAAATCAGGCCAAAAAGAAGCCAGAATAGCAAATTCCATCTTCCAGTAATTTGTTCTAGCAAATTTTGTTAGTAATGAGATACTGTGGCAGTCTAAGAGTAGCTGAAGCTCTCTATGCTGTATTCCCATGTCTTCCCATAGACTAACTTGTATGGAAAAAACTTGTCTTTGTTAGTCACCTCATAATGCAGAGATTTTTAAATTATGGACTAATATAACTTCCAATAAAGAGTCTGCTTTTTAAATTCGGTGTTGCGTAGGTTGATGTCCTTAAAGCAACAGCTCTACCTCTACTGAAGAAGTTTGGAATTGATGGTGAAAATCTGGAAATCAAGGTAAGACAGTTTGTTCCTTTCTTTTCTAGCACGTGTTGAAATTATACTTTTGCACTGCTTCAGGGGGCCACATGTTTGCTCTTGGTTTCTGTCTCTAACAGATATCTTGTTGTGGATACACACGTCTTAAACTGCCCCTTGTTCTTGACATGTTTTAAATGGCATACCAGACACACAGTAATTGTAGTAGGAGAGATGCAAAGGCTATGGATATGGGGGTAAGGAGAAAGTAGTGACTTCTCTTAGTCGCCAAAGAAGACTAAGAAACCTTTTTACTTTCCTGTTGCTTTTCAGTTAATTTAATATCTTTTTATTTCTACTCACTCTTCATGCCCCATGCTTGGGGCTAGGCAGTAATAATGGCATCTTTTGCCTTCTTTGCTTTCGGTTTGGAAAATACAGGAAAGAAGCTTTTCTTAAAGACTCTTCACAGGCCCAATAAATCTGGATGTAAATCATCATGTCACTGTCCTGGGACTGTCAGCCTCTACTCTGTGGCCCTGCAGCTGGTTTCCAGCTTGCCATAGCCCTGCCCTTACACCTGAGTCAGACCCACTCATAGGCTTGTGTCCCAACTTCATCTTTGTGGATGTTGACGTGGGATGGTGGGTCAGGATCAGGCTAGACAGGTCTGGTCCCCCTTATACAGAATCACAGAATATTCTGAGTTGAAAGGGACCCACAAGGATCATCAAGTCCAAGTCTTAACTGAAGGACCCCTATGGGGATCAAACCTATGACCTTGGTGTTATTGGCACCGTGCTCTAACCAACTGAACTCAAGCACTTCTAGTCTTTCTTCAGCAGCAAGGTGCAGATTTGCTACTCTTAAGCCAAGGTTGTTTTGGTAAAGATGTTTTTTTGGTTGGTTGGTTTTGCTTTGTTTTCTATTGAGAAGCCACGCCTTACTGTATTTGAGAGAAGAGGAAAAAAGAAATCAATGTTTGCTTTTAGTTTTGGTGCAAAATCCATTTCTGCCTTTAGGATGTCTTTTTCTTGCTGTGTTCACATAATGGCCCTACTTATAACATTTTATTCTATGTGAAGTAAAAGCTGTAAATTTTGGGGTGTGTAGGTACATTCTTTGTACTCTTTACTAACCTGCTTTTTTCCTCCATTATTGTTTCTAGATCAACCGGAGAGGAATGCCTCCCAAAGGAGGTGGAGAGATACTGTTTGCTTGCCCAGTGAGAAAGATCTTGCAGCCTGTTCAGTTTACAGACCCTGGCAAAATCAAGCGTATCAGAGGAACTGCGTATCCTTTTTGTTTGACTGTTTTTCTACTTTTAAATAATTTTGCTCAAAAAAAAGAAGTCTCCTAACTTGAAGTCAGAGGAATGCACCGTGTTGTTGAACATGTATCCAGGTAACACAGGATACCATTACACAGAGGAGTCACCCAACTAGATTTCAGGACAGTGTCTCAAAACTGCTGTGTTCAGAACATTGCTGTTCAAAAAGCACCTGTAGATAAGTGAATAAATTTCAAACTGAACAGCAGTATTTAAAATCTTTTCAATAGCAAGGAAAAGTTAAAATACCTTCCATCATATAAGCAGCACTAAAAGAAATCTTACCTTGTGTGTAAATCCAGTAGTAACAAATAGTAGTTTTGTTATGCATCGAATAGGTGACAATAGGTTGTTAATTAGTCTATTGGAAGTTAGATGGGAGTTTAAATCTTAGTTCAATTTACACCTTACTGTGCACACTAAGCTTTTTGTTGTGTTTTGGAAAGAAGGTCATTGGCTCTTCACCTTTGGTAGTGCTATTGCAGATGGAAGTGGAGGAGATTTTACTTCCACAAAAAGATAAGGGCACAAAGTATTGTTGTGAACTCCTCACTTCTTCAAACAGATCTGCACATCTAGTTAATGTTCTAGATTGTTTGTTTCTTTTTGATTTTATTTTTCTCTTGTGGTTTTTGTGTGGTATCTGTCATGAATCTGCTGTCATTGTAGGAAGAAGGCAGAAATTCCTTAGAGGAAACTGTCTTGAGCAAGGGCCAGCTTGTAGTTTAATTTGTGATTGAGACTCCCAAGCATAATCTGGCTTTGATTACTCAAAAGGAAAGCAGAAATGAGATCGAGTTTCCTGCCAGAGGTGTAGACTTGCAGCCTGTTCCTTCTTTTACTTTGTGCCATACCATCATAATTATGTGTGAGAGGAGGACATCTTTCCAATTGCTGCATTTAGATGAGTGCCATATTGCCAAGCAAGAGCAGTTTTACTGGATGCATATGCTGTAGTTCAAAAAGTAGGTGGCTCATTGTGCTTTTGGTGCTGGTTGCCATGGTCTTCTGATGAAGAAAGTACTTTCCTTATGCCTCCATTCCTCTCTCTAGTGAGTAGTTCTATATATTTGTGTGTGAAGGAGGAAGCAATGATCATGACTTTACTGGCATTGTTCTAAATTGGTGTTAGTGCGCAGCACCATTTTGGGCCACTTTGGTTTGATTGATATATGTGAACTACAGATTTTTGAACTTCCTCTAAGTTTTCCTGAGCTTTTTTCTCAGGAATATGGGTTTGCCTTTAGTAAGCCCAGTGAGATACAGTCTTATTTTAGTTTAGCCATTAAGTAGTCCTTCAAGACAGTAGAAAACAAAATATCTGGGAGGATAAGTCCTTAAGTCTCTTCAGTGTGTGTTTTTGTCCCTTCAGGATTCATCTGAGTAAATCTGCTTCCTCACAGCTGGGGCGATTGTGTTGCAGCAACCTTTTACAGTCATCCAAAATACTGAGTGTACCAACTGTGCAGAGCTATCAGTTTTCTGATTATTATTTAATGATTTTGCCCTTAAAATCTAAAAGTTTTTGGTTTACCTAGTCCACAAGAGATGCTATAGAAATTTGTAGAAAAGGAAGTTCCTCCCTGCTAGCTGGGAGTTCTGAAAGTGTGTTTCTCTGTATGTGTGAATGTATGTGCAGATGGGTGGTTAAATGTGCACGGTGTGAGTCTGCGCTATGCTTGGGATGGAATTTGGAGCACAATGTGCTTTGTACATTTGGAGATCTGTTAGGAGTTTCTCTGAAGCAGCACCCGAGTACAGGGGCAGAAAAGCAGTTCATCTCTTGTGTACTGTGAGAAGGTGGGTTGGGGTGAGCAGGAAGGTGGTAATTTCTTCCTTCCTGGAACCTTCAGACGCTTAGTGACTAGAGAGTCGGTGAACTTGATAGACTTAGAGCACTGCAAAATGGTTGGAGAGAGCAAAGATATTTTTCTTACAGCCTTTTACAATTGATTTTTTTTTTGTTAAAACATTTGTCTTTAATTTCTTATTCATCTTCCCAATTTCTCCCCGGTAGAAAAAGAAAGGCAGGATTTCTTGCTGCTAATTCACAGAAACTTCACCCAGGCCCATGTTTTAATAGTATATGAATAGCAGAGGTCACGGGGGTTCCTCCATCATAAGAAAACACAGGATGACAGAACAGCAATTTAAATTTGTTGAAGGGCATTTTCAAGATACATGTTTACTCAGTCATAATAGGTTGTTCTTCAGCACATTCTGTGTAATTCACTTCAAGGTGTATCGATGAAAAGACTGTGGAAAGCACGTACGTGCATACGCTTCTCTAAGTACAGGAACATGGACCAGTGCTTATGAATAGATGTACAGGACAAAACCATGTTTTCTGAAATAATGCATTGGAACCTCTTGACCACTTTTGTCAATCTCCACTTTCAATTTCTTTTGTGACCACAAATAATTTCTTAGCTCAGAAATGTAGATTCTCTGTCCGAGTGTCACCACAGATGGCAAACAGAATGGTGGAATCTGCAAGGGGCATCCTAAATAAATTCCTCCCAGACATCTATATCTGCACAGATCATATGAAGGGGGTCAGCTCTGGAAAGTGAGTATCCAGTATTCACAGGGAACAGACGTAATTCTGCATTTGTTCACGTGGTAGGGTGTTCTGATCTGTAATTCTATTGAGTTTTAGATCACAGTTTTCTGTTTGCTGACTTGAAATAAATATTCCTCACAAGGAAAAAATTAAATTATTCACTAGATGCATGTCTTTTACTCATGTAACAGGAATAGAAGTGTGTTTTTTTTAAACAAGGAATGCAGTGCATCATTACTGCCACCTAAAGGCAACTTGAGCTCTCTTCATTTTTAAATCCTTGGCTTTGAAGTGAGATGAAGATCAGAGGTGCCATGGTACTTTGAGGAAACCAACATTCAAACTTAATTGTACACCTTCTGATGGAAATGGTAGCATTGAGGATGGGACTGAACTGTTTTAAGGAAGTATTCTGCTGAATAGCTGCAAGAATGTCTTTTCAGCAGTGAGGACGGGAAAATTAATTTACTGTACTTCTACAAATTTTGTTTGCCATCAGAACACAGAAGTGATGGATGTGATCTAGAAAATTTTACTGGTATCTGTCAGCTCTGTTATCCTCTTGTCACTCTTCACTGAAGTTGAAAGAGTTCTGGATAACTCATTTGTTTGTCTTTTGTCTGTATGCTCAAATGCAGGCATGCATATTTTCTTTCACTGTTTCTGCTTTTTGAAATATTACCTTAAAACTTGTTAGGTTCAGAAGTTTAGAAACCTAGAAATTGTTGACTCATTTTGAAGTATTTTTCCTCTTTTCTAGTCCTTTATCTTATTTAATATCCCAGATTTGTAACTCTTGTGTCTCCAGGCTGTCAACAGTTACCAGAATTGCAGAAACTTTTCTGGGAGCTGTGTGTTTTTGGGGTCCCTTTTTTTTTTTATCTGTCTATAAAATTAAAAAGTCAAATTAATTGAGACAGCAGCATTTTGTTTACTATATGTAGCCCCATGCAGAGGGATAAATAATAGCATGGGAAGAGGAACGAATCCCTTTCCACCTGGCTGGTACATGTGGGTTTCTGATGCTGCTGTGCTGTCACATAGGTATGATTTCAGTACGACTGCAGTACCCCTGATACTGGGTAATTGGTCTAATCTTGCTAAGTATTGAAGCTTTCAGGGAAAGAGCTCAAGCCCCAAAGAAAGGTAATTTTGGTTTTGAATGTCACAGTGAAGAAACAGCAGATATCTTTGAAATGTTCAGCAAACATGAGTTAAATTAATGTGAAAGATAACCTCCTCTTTTTAAAAAAAATGCATTTCTGATGTTTGGATGGCTTTTTCTTTTCTTTTTCTTTTTTCCTTTTGAAAGAGTTTGTCCCAGGAGTAGCCAGCATAGAGATTTTGCGGCAAGTGGTACTTGATTCAACTTTTAAATACTGCTGTTAATTTTTTTTTCCCCAGAGTGAATCTAATGTATCAACCGGGAAATTTGCCATCAAGTCCAGATTCCCAGTATTGCCCTAGGAGAGGAGCTGGTTGTGACTTAAAGAGGAGGTTGGCTGGGAGTAGTTCTTGGCCCATTACTTGATTTTTGTCCTTAAATCAAATGCACTTTTTCCCTTTCTTTCAGATCACCAGGTTTTGGCATGTGTCTTACTGCAGAAACCATCAATGGTACTATTCTCAGTGCTGAGCTGGCCTCGAACCCTCAGGGCCAGGGAGCAGCTGTGCTTCCCGAGGAACTGGGCCAGAATTGTGCTAAGCTGTTGCTTGAGGAAATCTACAGGGTAAGTGGCCAGTGTTTTGTGTCTACAGCTGTAGGGGAAGGAGGTGATGAAATTGGTAAAGGAAGAGGTGTCTTGGAGGCACCCTCAGACAGGCTCAGATCCAAACAAAGAAATGATCTGATGCTGCCAATGTCTTCTTCATCCAGGTAAAGAGTGGTTTTGAATGGTTCCTTTAACAGGGTGCTTTTTAAAGGCCATGTTATTTCCAATGTCCAAGAGATGTTACTATGAATCATAGTAATGGCAGATTTTTCTTTTTTTGCTTTCTACCTACAACAGAATTCAGTCAGCTTCATGTGGGCTTTTAGAGGTTTTTTAAGAAGTTGGATGGGGAATAGTCAATGCTTCTAAACTAGTAGTTGGAATGGAGCATTATGAGTGGGAGAACACACAAGGGAGAAGAAGAGAAAAAAAAACTAGCAGGCCTCTGTGTTGACCACTTTGTGATGATGATGACAAAGTCAAATGTGCTGAGATCTGTTGGTTGTATGGCTTGTTGGAAAGCAGCTAGGACAGTGTTTGCTTAGGAATCTTAAGTGCATCACAGTTTTTCACAGCATTCTCATTTTTTTAATTACTAAAATGATTTTCATTTGTGGCAAGACTTCTAGTGGAAGAGCAGTTTTCAGTCTTTCAAATGATTTGGCAAACAGCACACTAGTGAGTTTCTGATTTAATAAAGAACCTACCTGCTGCTTTTGTTTCATATCTTCACAAATGTTAAAATAACTAGTTTTTAGTATTGACATAACACATTTGGCCTTTAGGAGGCAGTCATCTACAAATAATATTCACTGTTAAAAAAAAAAAGTAGTTGCTCTGGACTGTAATAAGCTGAGAGGACTTTGCAAAGGGTTAAAAATGCCATTATTGAGATTCTGTATTAGGGCATGTAGTCAATGATAAAAATTCCCCTCAACCTTATAAATCACATCCATACCTGTAGTAGTTTGTTTATCCATGACCATATTATCTTTTCTTTTTCCCTTATGCAAATCCTTCATCTGTTTGAATTACCAACTTGCTCCTTGTTTCAGTCTTCCATTAATATTTTGTCTTTGTTTATTCAGTATATGCACCGTGTTGCTAGAGGACTTTCTCTTTGTAGCCTAGAGTTCTTATCTCATAGAAATACCACCAATAAATATTCTCCCTGTGTTCCTGGGTACTGTCTAGGCCCCTTGTACTTCAACGTGCATGTATGGAGAATAGTCACAACTAGTGACTGAAGCATCTGTCTGTTTCTGCATGTAGTGTCAGGTAGCTATTTTTATTTGAGGGGGGAATTGTAAAATCTTTCATTTTCCTCCCCCCCCCCCGAAAAAGAAAAAAAACAAACAAAAACCCCAAAACTGAAAAAAAACCCACTCAACCTAAACTAAAATCTGATATATTTGTTGCTTTGTATAAATGTTTTGGAAAACATCCTCAGGCAGTCAGATGTTTGGAGACATCAAAAATCCAATTTTCAGATACTTTTATCAGCAGCAAGAAGTATCTTTTCCTTTAAAAACCATCCAGCACTTGACAGATTGAAACTAGTGAGGAAATTTGTCCAGATATTATGCTTTGTTCAGAGTCAGATGTCAGAGAACTTCTGAAGTGAAAGTTTCAAGATGGAAAGGCTTGAACTAGGTAACTTTCTGCTTCAGTGTGCTGCAGCCATTTGAATGTGCTGAGTCAAATTTTGCAAAGGATAGCGAGTATCTCAAGACAAGAAAAAATGTTTGAGGAGGAAACAGGATCAGGCAAGTATTTGAATGAAAAAGTAATAGGCTGTGAGGATTCAATGTCTTTGAGGATCAGATTCTCTGCAAGTGAGGGTGTTGGCTGTGGCCTGCTATGGTACTGCTGGTGCTCCTGGAAGAGTCTTTTATGTGTGGGCCACTTGATTCCAAAAGTAGCTGACAAAGAGTTGAGCAGCGTACAGACTGCTGTCCTCCACTACAGCAGCTCACTGTGGAAAAGTTCTTGTTAGCATTCTTTTAGCTAAGTGTGCGGCTTATCCACTGGATAAGCTCAGTCCTTATTTAGTGAATTCTTCACTCCCTCTGTCATAGGCAATATGGTGGGTTTTGTTATGTAGTTTTCAGAATAATATAATGGCCAGTCTTCGCGAGCGAAGATTTGGGAAAGGTCATTAACCCTTCCAGCCTGCGCAGTGGATTTTTAGGTGAGACACAGCGTGCGCTGAACTGAGCCCACCCTTTAGTCCTGAGGTTCATCTGCCGGGGCCGAGCAAAGCTTGGACAGTGGCAGTGAGTTTTCAGAATACGCACTTGAATTTATATATGATACACATGTTCGTATAGCGCTAACCTGATATTTGGGAAGATGTAGTTTCCTTCTCATTTTCTCTCTCATGTACTTTTTGGGTTGGTTGGTTGGTTTGGTTTTTGTTTTGGGGTGGGCTTTTTTTTGGTGTTTGGTTTTTGAAGGTTTGGTTTGTTTTTTGGAGGTTTTTTTGGTTAGGTCAGTTGAATCTAGTGTTGACCCCAGAGAGGATATAAAAACTTCTTGCAACGTGTGCAGTATTTGTTTAGTTTGAATATATCTTCTTTGTTTCCCTATGTTTCTTTACCTAGGTAGAATGTTTAATGAAACTAAAAATTTGGGAAAGCAAGAACGGATTGCTCTGAACAGGCAGTCTTTAAGTCCCACTCTCTTTACATGACCTACTCGCTGAATACAGGGCTCAAGGGAGAATTTCTTTTCCTGTGTTTAGATCTCCTTGTTATGGGATTGTTTCTCCATCTGTGTTTTTGCCTGTAGGTACTGTGCTGCAGGAGCTAGGGAGGGTTGACCAGAGAAGGGCATCCTAAGAGCACTGTGAAAGGGCTTTGACTTCTCTGTAAAAGGGCTTTGGCTATTCAGGTCACCCACAAATCTGCTGGAGTTCATTACTGTTTAAAGGAGCCCAGGGACATTTCATGAAGTGCTTGCTTTACCTAGGAAATCTAAGAATTTGAGCCTTGATACAGTAAGTGCTAAATGGTCCTTTTACTAAGACTTAAAAAAGAAATGAAAGAGTTTGTATGATTCTTGGAATTGTGGAGCTTTTTTTATGTTCATGAAAGATGTCAGAGCTAATTGACTATTAATAAACAGAACAGTTCTAATTGCAGTGACTCTGTGAGAGAGGGCATGGAGTGACTGACTAGCCTTGTCATTACAAATCCATGTGCAATTCTCTCTGAACCTTAATTGTAGAAGGCCAATGAGGATTTTAACTCTTGTCTTTGAAAGGCATTGTTTATGGGAGCTTTATATAGCAAGCAATTGGAAATTGCAAATGGAACGGCCTGGAAGAACTGGAAAAGGATTTAATTCTTATATTCCTTGCAATCATGAAAAATAGGAGAGGCTGCAATACTTGTTTCAGGCTGAACTCTTTAATGAAGAAAGGATGAGTTGTTAGGGGACCTTGGAGAGGCAGGAGGGCTAAGGATGTTGGTTTTATTGAACTAGAGCTAAAATGAGTGAAGGATTTCACTGAAGGCTTAATTTTCCAGATGACCTTACTTCAGTTTGGCAAGAGTCTACTCCATTTTTCCAGAGAGAAAAAAAACCCAAAAACCAAGACACAAACCTGCTGCAATAATTTTTACCCTTTATGTAAGAAATTCTTGAGGTATGCAAATATGTACCACACAGGTAAGGGAGGAAATTGTATGTATGCCAAAATATAACTGACACTAAATCAAAGGTCAGAAGAATAATCCTTTTTGAAACACTGTTGTCCAATAACCAGAGCTGTGATATATATATGTACATATCAGTTGTGGATTTATATAACAACATTTCAAAATGGATGGGATTTTAATGATTTGTGTCTAATTGTCACATCTAGCCAGATTTGGCTCTGTTGTCAATAGAAACAATAATGGAGAAACTGCCATAGACTGAATTAATAGAGCCTAGAAGCTGCATCCTAGGTTGGTAACGAGTGCCAGATGTTTTGGAACAAATGTACTTTGGCTCCGACTTTGCCCATCCCATTTCTCTTGGGAGGGTTGTTTTTGATTTTGGATGCTTGAGTAAGTGGCAGCTGGATCGAGGAAAAAAAAAACTTGGCCTTCTTGGGAGTGTGAAGTCCTTCATTTGGCAAAAGTTACTGTTCTGTCATTAGATTACAAACAATTGCTTAATTTCGGTGTCTGGCAACAGATTATGTGGGAATGGTGTTGCAAATGAATGGTTTAGGTCACTTAAATCACCAGGAAAGGTGATTTATAAAGCAGCTTTATATCAATTTGTTGAAGTGCAACAAAGTTTGATGGCAAGGTTCACTCTGTTGCGTACTACAAAGATGAAGTGCACAAAGGAAAATGGGATTAGAATCAATCTACAATGATTTACGTGGAGAGCAGGGATGCAAAAGGTAAGGACGAAAAAGGATAAGAGAGATCCTCCCTTTGGGTCATGATAGTAGACCCCTTGCCAAACTAGCCTCAGATTCGATCAATGGTTTATGTCTAAAGGATACAGCGGCATTTATTCATTGACTACTGGGATGTTGACAGAATCAAATGCCTCTATAAAGTGCCTGTACAGCAGTGCACACAGTATGGGGAACAAACAGGAGGAACTAGAGAGCTGCATGCCCTCACAGGGCTTTGATCTCATTGCAGTTACAGAGACATGGTGGGATAGCTTCCACCATGGAATGTTGTCACGAAGGGCTATACACTGCTTAGGAGAGACAGACCAGGAAGGCCCTCTGTGTAAGCTCTGTCTTGGGGTGGGTGATGAGCAAGTAATGAGCTTATGAGTTAGGATAAAAGTTGACATTTTTGTGAGCGTTTGCTACAGGCTCCCTGATCAGAGGGAGAAAATGGATGAGGCCTTCTACAGGCAGCTTGAAGTCCCCCATAAGAACATGGGGGTAAGTCCCCATAAGTGCCTGTGACTTGAGACTGCTTCAAGCTCAGTGAAATACATCAGGTGCCTTTGCACCTCTCAGTGAGTGAAGGGTTCAGTCTTGAGGAGAAAGAGTATCAGCCCAGGTCTCGTCAGCAGCTTTTGGTGATTGTCTTCCGAGTATCACAAACTTGAGGATTGGCAAGCTTCGAGAGGCATACCATTGAGAGGGAGGTGCTGGTGCAGACTGCTGTGGCCCAGGAGAGCTCAAAGAGCCTCACTTAGGACTGCTGCTTATAGGGTTGTGAGATGCTTGGCTTTCGTCTTCTGTCACTCTCCATCCTTGCCAACATCTGGGTTGATTGTTACTGAAATTTTCCTCAAAAGGTGCAGTAACAATAATATCATTCCACCTGGGCTGTAATTTACACAAAAATAATATTCCAGGGCTGTCCATTAGATGACAGCAGTTCAGTAGGCAACAGAAGATCCTAGGAACAGACAGGTTTTCTGATGAACTCAAGAGGAGCTTAACTGCCTAGGAGCCATTAATCAAGGTCAAGGTCTAATGAGAAATCCTGGGGACATTGTAGAGTGGCCCAAAGGTGCAGGGGGGATGTACCACCACGAATGGGCATAACAGCACCTTCCTTTTGCACAAAAAAACTGGTGATGACTGACTCATTGCAGCAACAGAGCTTATATAAGCAGCTAGGATGTGATGGATGCACTGTGTTTTGATATATTGTTTAGGACACGATTGTCTCCATGCTGATGGAAGCTTTTGCATAGATTTGGTCACAAAAGTAGATGTTTTATAACGTTTACAGATTTAGAAAAACAAAAAACAAGCTCAGAAAATTTAGTTTTCATCCGAGTGATAAGGAGCATTTTGAATTATTAACCGAGCTACAAATACAGAAAGTCCAGTGTCAGGAATACTCCCTACGAAACTCTCATCTGCTTCTTGTTTCAGATTGGCAAATACATAAAGTGCTGCAATTCATGGTATCTTCAGAGGCATATGAACTATAATTAATACCTCTTTTAAATTTACTGCAAGGAAATTCTTCAGTGTTTACCTTCTGTGATGTTAAAAGAGATTAGGAGGGATGGGAGGAATGTTTAATGTGACCTTGTTCTGGGTTTGTTTTAATTCTGTTCTTTTCCCAGCCTGCCATGTGAAATTAGTTTGTCATTGTTACAAAATCTAGATTTCTATCTTCTTGGCCCTTGAAAATTGGGACTGATATTTCAGCCTTTTAAGTGTATCTTTTTCCTTTATTACTCTCCTCCCATCCCAGTTTCTGGTTTGTACAGAAATTAATTATTAAAACATTTTGGTTTGCAGGGAGGCTGTGTAGATTCAACAAATCAGAGCCTTGCTCTGCTTCTTATGACCCTTGGACAACGGGATGTTTCCAAAGTCCTGTTAGGACCTCTCTCTCCATACACGTAAGTTGTTTTGTTCAGTTTAATTAAGCAGTCTTTTTTTAATTCACTAGTTTTATTGCACAGCTATTTTTATATATAAAAGACTTTGCCTGTGGTTATGAATAGAACAACTTGTACCTGACTTCAAATGAGACAAGTGGCGTAAGTTACCTAGAGTTTATTTCTACATGTTAGATGATTATTCCCTTACTGTTCTATATTATTCCTGTTTCTGAGAATTGCAGAGACAGAGTTTATTGATGGTTCTTGACCTGGATTATATGTGTACATCAGTTTGCTTTTGTTGCCTAGTGTACACTAGTGTGTTTTCCTAGTGATCTCTCTGTAGCTGTGTCATTAAATGTCGTATTTCAAATAGCTAACCAAATTCTAAAGCTGTGATTGTCCGTAAGAAATAGCTGAAGACTTTAATGCATGGAGCTATGTGCTACTTCAAAGTTTTACCCCTCTTGGGCAGCAGACTTCTATCTAGTCATTCAGTCTCAGTTTTTATTAAAGCTTTGTCTGCTGCTGGTAGTTGTTCAGAGGAGAGAAAAAGACTAAATTTCTTACATAGCTAGTTGTAAACACAGGTTACAGAATCACAGAATCATCAAGGTTGGAAAAGACCTCCAAGATCAAGTCCAACCTTTGAGTGAACACCACCTTACCAACTAGACCATGGTGCCACATCCAGTCATTTCTTGAACATTTCCAGGGAAGGTGACTCCACCACCTCCCTGGGCAGTCTGTTCCAGTGCTTAATGACCCTTTCAGTGAAGAAATTCTTTCAGATATCCAACCTGAGGCCATTTCCTCTCATCCTGTCACTAGTTGCCTGGGAGAAGAGACTGGGCCCCACCTGACTATAACCTCCTTTCAGGTAGTTGTAAAGAGCAATAAGGTCTCACCTGAGCCTCCTTTTCTCCAGGCTAAACAACATCAGCTCCTTCAACCATTCTTCATATAATTTACTCTCTAAATGCTTCACCAGCTTTGTTGCCCTTCTCTGGAAATGCTCCAGCACCTGCATGTCTTTCTTGTAGTGAGAGGCCCAGAACTGAACACAGGATTTGAGGTGCAGCCTCACCAATGCTGAGGACAGGGGGATGATCACTGCCCTAGTCCTGCTGGCCACACTATTGCTGACACAGGCCAGGATGACATTGGCCACCTAGGCACACTGCTGGATCATATACAGCTGCTATCAACCAGCACCCCCAGGTCCTTTTCCACTAGGCAGCTTTCCTGTGTCCCCAGCCTGTAGCGCTGCCTGGGGTTGTTGTGACCCAAGGGCAGGACGAGGCACTTGGCCTTGTTGAACCTCATACCACTGGCCTTGGCCCATTGATCCAGCCCATTCAGAACCCTCTGCTGAGCCTTCCAGTGCTCCCACTCAACTTGGTGTTGTCTGCACACTGACCAAGGGTGTACTCAATCCCCTCATCCACGTCATTGATGAAGATATTAAATAGAAGTGCCCCCAGTACGAGCCCTGGGAAACACCACTGGTGACTGCCCACCAGCTGGATGTGGCACCATTCACCACTACTCTCTGGGCCTGGACATCCAGACAGTTTTTTACCCAGCGAAGAGTGCACCTGTCCAGGCCATGGGCTGTTACTGTAGTTCCCCTAATCTTCCTTCTGACTCTTCTCATAGATGGGCATCACACTGGCTGACCTCCAGTCCTCTGGGACCTACCCGGTTAGCCAGGACTGACGATAAGTGATAGTGAGTCTCATCCCATTTGACTCCGTAGACGTATGAGTGTCCAAGTGGAAGAGTAGGTCACTAAAGGCTTCCTCCTGGATTACAGGGAGGCTATTCTGCTCCTAGTCTGCTCTCCTCTGGTTGCTCTGAGGATAACTGATCTTCCCATTAAAGACTGAGGCAAAGAAGGCATTAAGTACTTCAGCGTTTTCCTCATTAGAGATCACAATGTTCCACTCTGCATCCAATAAAGGATGGAGAATTCCTTTGGCCCTCCTTTTCTCATTAATGTATTTATAAAAACACATTTTATTATCTTTCACAGAAGTGGCCAGATTGAGTTCTAGCAGAAACTGTTTTGGGAAAGAGCATCCAGTATCAAAAATTTAATTTGCTTTATCAGACTTGCAAGTGATTGACTAGATCACAATTATTCCTAGAGACTGAGCAGTTTTTCTTAGTCAAATGAAGGGTGGTTTGTTTATCTGACAATGGCATCAAATAATAAGACTATGAACTGTCCTTTTTCGGTTATCATGGTACCGGTGCTGTATACGTGAAAGGTACAGTACTGTGATAACTGAAGAATGGTGGTGCCATCACATGAGAGCTAGAAATTGCCTAACTGCTCTTCTCAACCTCTGATACCTTGGAAGCAACATTCATTAGATTTTGAGGGGAAGACAGGGAAATGTCCCATTGCACAAAGGTGAAGTAATCTCCTGTAAAGTAAGTATTCATGTGAAAGGCTTACAAAGAGTAGGTATTAGTGTTTTAAGTGCACAGTTAGGCATGTGAAACAATTCAATCACTTGTCATTGTCCAGTCTTTTTTATTTTTTAAAACTTTTTTTTTGTTGTGCTATGAAAATCAAGCAAACCCGGTAGTTTATTTTGTAAGTGGGCTGATTTCAAATTGGTGGGTCGTCACTTCTTCCAAGCTAGGTATGTGTGGCAGGGATAAATGTCAGGAACACTCATGCTGGAGCAGCAAGTCATAAAATCTGTGATTCTGTGAGAATGTGACTCATCAGTCCTTTGAGGATCTACGCAGAGAGAACACAGCTTTCTATGCAGCACCCCCATGCCATCACTAAGGCTGGTAAATAAAGGCTTATAAAGGGCTGGTAAATTTGGCTCCCGAGCAACTCATCAGATGCACAAGCTTATGAAGTACATTGTAGTACTGTCACGTTCCCTAATGTTGTCTCTTCTTTCCTCCCTTGGTGCTATGACGTCTCTGCATTTAACTCTCCCACAGTGCAGAATCTGAAGCTATTTAAAAGCTGTGTTATGCTAGATTGGCTTCCCTATCTACCATACTGTAGCATGTACCTCTCAGCTACAGTTGAGAGCACCCCGTGGGTACACGGTGCTTTGAAATATGGCATCAGAATGAGGAAATTTCTCCCAGATTTGTGTGTTTTCATAGAAGCATCCTTTGCCCCAGCTAATGGTGGGGAGCGGAAGGGCAGGCAACACCTTGAATAGGCTGTCCTGAGTGGCACTGGGGATACCTGTCCCAGAAAGACCACTTGGCCGGTGGCCATCTGCTTTATCCTTTTCTTATCATTCAGATTTCACAGAAGTAAGTGCCTCTGTCAAGCTGAGCTTAAAATCAAATGCAGTGTGCTGGCTCTGCCACTGACTCAGTCTGGCAGGACAGACCTGTCTGCATGCAGGTGGATTGGCATTAGGCAGGTGTTTGTGAAGGACAGCAACAGGAAAGCCTGAGGAGTGCCCCTGAGTGCCCCAACCCTTGGCTTTGCAAGGGCTTAGGGGCTTCAAGGGGAGGGGTCAGGGTGCCTTTGCCCAGCCAGGCTGACTGGCTTTCAGTTGTCCCCCTGCCTGGCAATGCCCTCCTCCAGCTCCTTGGGCTGTCTTCTCCCAGGAAGATATCTGTCAGTACTCCGGGGAGCAGTGCTGGGGCTGCTGGTGCTGCCAGGCAGAGCACTGTGCAAGTCCTGGGGCAGCTGAACCAGGGAGGCATTGCTGGTGCACAGGTCTTCTTTCGCACTGGTCTGGGAGTTGGTTGCTTTGCCCTGACACATGAAGTGGTTGTGTATCTTTTGGTGTTCCTTAGCAGGCTTTGGGGAAAAGACAGCACTTAGATAAACAGACTTTTTACTCTTTTTTTCTTACTTTGGTTTGGTTTGGTTTGGTTTGGTTGTTGTTATTGGCCATAAGGAAAACCTCCAGTGTGGCTCATGTAGCTGTCCCTGGGCCTAAGGTGCAGTGTTCAGCTCTGCCTTGTTCTTGCCTGAACACACAGTCTAAATTTTCAGCAAAGTAAACCTTCTGTGTATCTTCCACCCCCTCTCTCAGTCTTCTAGTCTGTGCCTGTGTTTGGTGCAGCCTGCACTGTTATTTGAGGTGCCCACACGTGATCCAGATCAACATCAAAGCTTTTACAAACCTGCTTTCTGCTGCGCTTCTGTCATGTACCTCTACCTTCCCCCCTCTTTCTCTCCTATTTCTAGGGCTCTTACCACTTGTGCTTCTACTGCTACAAGACAAAGCTGGCTTTGTGCTGCTTCCAAATTCTCTGGTGTCCCCAGGTAGCCTCCCCTTCAATTCCACTCCACTGAGCCTTTCCCATGTACATGGGGGCTGATATGTGTTTTCTCACTCTGCCTTCATTGAAAAGGGAGAAGAAGCAGAGATACATGATAGCCCACCTATGTGCAAAGAGAAGTATGGACTCAGCTGATCCCACCAACACGTTGCAAAGTTTATTCATCAGCTTTTAGGATTTTTCTCTGAGCCTCTGGCTCCACACTGCATTTCATTTGTACAGTTTATTCTGTGCTCTCCTTGCAGTTCAGCATGTCACTTCTGCTGTTTTACACTTGGCTGCTTTCTTGTCATACTGCCAGAGGACCCAGCTAAGGACAACACTGGTACAGAGCTTGTTGCCTGTCAGCTTTACTGAAGCATTTGTGCCAGTATATACCCATTTGCTTATTATAGCTGCAACCAGAAACCTAGCGGTTGAGGAGGCATGGAAGAAAAGGTGTTTCTCGTTTCTTTCTTTCAACTGTTAAATCTATTTGAGAGATGAGAGAGCTGGTATCTGTGCTGAGGCAAGTTACCAGCCTGGGAAGGTGCAGTAGAAATGTGTACATAGCTTTGGGAGCCATGTGCCCACATTCACCCTGTGGAGGCATTCAGGAGACTGCCCCAGAGATAACTCTTAAGTCAGATCATCCCAAGCACAGACCAGTATAGGTAAAGCAGCCTCTTATTGTCTGGCTCCTGCCATTTCCCTCCTCTCCCCATGCGTCTGAGCACAGGAACATCAGCATGCCCAGCTGAAGTGGATAAGGCAATTTTTGCTCCTGTGACTTTCACTGTGCTTATTCACAGTTTCTCTGAACAGGAGCTGCCAGGAGGCTTTCAGAGGCCTCATGATGTCACTGTGGGGACTGTCCTATCCTCGTGGTCTCCTTTTGTGGGTACTTTCTCTTGATTTGTTGTAATGATGTATGTGTGATTAGTTTGCAATTATGCTTTCAGCATGCAGAGCAGAGGCTTTTTTCAGACTGCCAGACAAGCAGATGTGTGAACTGGATCTCATTTCTTTAAAGGTTAAACTTAAACTAGAAAAGCACATACCAATTGCTGGAGGAGATTAAGCCTTAGTTCAAGACTGCAGACCTACTTGTGGCCATGACTGAGACAGAGACCAAACCTTTGTTAGGAACAATTACAAATTTTGTATTTGTAGTCTTTTGGTGTAATTGTTTATTCCTTGTTTTGGAGAAGCCAGTAGAAATGTTTTCTTGCCATTTTTGTTCTTTTTTCTAATAGTTTTTCCTGTCACTTGTTCTGCAGTCAGTGGTGTTTAGGAGCACTGTGTCTGTTTAATTTCTTCATGCCTTTCTTTCTAAAATGATGAAAGGAAAATTAGTTCTGTTTTTTTGTTGGGTTTTTGTTGTGGATTTTTTTTTTAATGACTCTAAATGTGATTTTAATGGAACATTTAACTAAGAAGAAGTGGACAAGTTAGTAGTACAAATCAAACACATGCTTTAGGATCTCTCTTCTTAAAGTATGCTCCCAACCTTCTGGCTGTCCCTGTTTTGCTTTTATTTCTGCTTTAAACATTGGGAGGGGGAATGGAGTACCACTGGTTGGTATGGGATTCATATAGCCCTGATGGAGAGTCAGCATCACGAGTAAATGACCTTGCCTGGCTACATTTCTCTCTTTTTTTCTTCCCTCACTGTTTTGTCTTGCTGTGTTACCAGGCATTCCTCTCTCTGCTTATAACAAAGAGTGCAGTGGTTTCAGTAGGGGTCACTAGCCACTTCCACAGCACAAGTGAGAAGTGTCTGGAGCCTGTAGGCTTCTTTCTCTTTACTGAGCAAAGCTTTTGTGTTTCATTCACCATGTTCATTGCTGGGATCAGTACATACTGCTAATGGGCTTTCTGTTTAATTTCTTAAACTGTGTTGCTTTCTCTCTCTCAGAATTGAGTTTCTGCGACACCTGAGAAGCTTCTTCCAGATCATGTTTAAAATTGAAACAAAGACCCCTGAGGAAGAGCACATGGGCGGCGAGAAAGTCTTAATGACCTGTGTCGGCATTGGATTTTCCAACCTTAGTAAAACTATAAGATAAAAAACATCTGCAGACTTCGTAAAAGACAGAAAATGGTGCAAAGATCTAAAAAACCCTACCTGTCTCTATACTTATTCTGGCATAGGAAAACTTGTGATGATTCCAGTGCAGAGGTACCCAAGCTTGCTGCATGTAAACAATAAAGCTGACTTTAGGCTATTTAGACCTGTGCTATTTATAAATGCAATGCCAGGATTCTGTCCTGCATGGAGTGGCTGTCTGGAGTGTCAGCTGGCTTAGGACTCTTTGCACTGTAATCCACTGAATGGGACACAAGTGCCTCATGTCACTGTGCCCTCAAACCGTAATGAGGTGGGTGCTCTGGTTTTGTGAACCTACTGATTTCACTCTTAGCTTTTTCTGAAAGCTTTAGGTAGAAAGGGAAAATAAAATTAACCAAAACAGGCTTTGTGGTGCAAAACAAATGATCACAACAGAAATATTAAATTCTTGAGGTAATTGCAGAAATAATATTGGCATGGAAATAAAAGTAAACATGTGACAATAATTCTTTGTTCATACATTGCACATGCATAGAATTTGTCAGATGCTTCACTCCTGCTTATGTTGACTAAGTTGCAGTTTCACAGGAAGAATAAAATACCTGTCTTTTATTTTTCCTTAATGTTAGAATACTGCAGAAGAGATCACAGCCTATACTGACTTGTTTTAGCCTCCTTTGCAAAGATGGGCGTGGGAGGACGAAACCACCGTGACAGATTTACGCTTATCACATATATTCTTTTTAGGTTTGTTTGCCATACACCACAGCTCACAGTTAGCTGTGAGAGGTAGTAAAAATAGCTGTAGGTTTTGAGGGACAAAAATACATTCAGTTACACCATCATGTTTTGTGCATCTGCCCCCTTTTGAAAGTGGGGATAATTGTGTATGGCACAGATGCAAAAAAGTTTTCACTGGCATATAAATATTTACCCAAGAAAGGCTTTTGGTAGATTCCAGGCAAACATGCTGAAGTTAATTCTGAATGGACACAAGGAGAGAAATTTGTATTTGACTGCAGACTACACTTAGTGTGTCTGGAGTAAAATAATACTGTGTCAAAAGCTGGTATAGAGAGAGAGTAAGTACTAGTGACTGTGTTATAATGGTCTTACAAACTTTGGTGCCATTGTAAAGTGGGCATTACCTCTGTAATATGAAAAATGTATATTGGACCCAAAAGAATTTTAATCAAATGCCTAACTTTTTTTCAGTGTTTTGCTAACTATTGCAGGCTGTGGGAGTAATCTTTGTACTGTACTTTGTTCTTGTTGCAATCTGTCAAACATGTTTCGGAAAAATAAAGTATTTTTTTTCCTAAATAAGGTTTTATTTCCCTTTAAAACAAAACAAACAGCAACAAAGACTGAAAGCTTTTCCCCAGTCCTGTAAGATGGCACTTCATAAGATAAATGGCTATTTTGAACTGATACATGAAAAAAGCAGCTTTGGGAGTTACCAGAGTGGAAAGAAGGGAAAGGGTGAAGCCTTTCTTACAATTCAGTAGCTTTCCAAAATTTGATTTGCAGCTAAGGAAATCCTAAATAAAACAGTAGAATGTGAAATAAAATAACTTGACTATATTTTTTAAATTTCAGGTTACCTTAGAAAAAATATGTAGGCAAGAAAGAATTTACCTTGCTCCCTTCTGTCACCTGTGCAGTGAAAAAGGTAGAAACTTTAAGAATTAAAATTACCCTGAATACAGGGAGCCACTGATCGAAAAGATAAAATGTACAAGCTAAGAATAATAGCCACTAGAATAAAAATATAAAGCTTACACTGATTAAAGCTAAATGTTTATGGCACAGCTCAGATTTCCAAAATTGCCATAAGTAAAAACTTCAAAAATCAAAAACTTAACTTTGAAGGTACAAGAGTTTTTCTAAATGTTCCACTTGCACCAAACACAGAAAAGGCAATGTATTGCCGAGGTAGCAGATTCTTCAGCAATAATTATGCCATAAATTTATCTGTACTTAACCTCCTTGTTAAAGTCGGACTGCAACCCTTTGCCCTGCTGCAAATTGCATAGGTCTACAGCACAATGTGTGCTGTGACCCAGAATTTGCTTATTACTTTACAGAGAAAAAGATAGGTATGTGAAACTAAGTTACTTTTCCAGAACAGCCACTCTGGAGAAACAGGAACAATTCCAGAGGAGGTTTTAGGTAAGAGCTTTCTTAAAATTGTTTAGCTGCCATAATCTGGGAGAAGTATTGAGAGGAAATCCTGCAGATAAAAGCTGTTTGTTTATCAGGAGAACAGCAATTAACATCTGTTTTGGTGCACACAAGCAGCAAGATAGTTCAGTTTTAGAGGTGGACAGAGGAAATTAATTTTTGTTGAAAACAATTCACAGTCTTGGTAGCCACAGACTTGGTAAGGATGATTGTTACTAGGAGACACATCTTTCGTCTCAGTCCATCCATAGCAGAGTAATATTCGGATGACTTGAATTTGAAGTGATTAGCTGTACATTAATAATCCTGTACTCTTTGAACTATCCATCAGCGATTTAAACCCTTTGTGTGAACAGCTCTGATCACAGAATCATAGAATGGTTTGGGTTGGAAGGGACCTTAAAGATTATCTAGTTCCACCCTCTCTGACCAGGTTGCTCAAAGCCCCGTCCAGTCTGGTCTTGAACACTTCCAGGCGTGGGGCATTCACAACTACTCCAGGCAACCTGTTAGAGCACCTCACCAGCTTCACAGTAAAGAATTTCTTCCTAATACCTAATCTAAACATACACAAGCTTAAAGCCATCCCCCCTTGTCCTGTCACTACATGCCCTTGTAAAAAAATCCTCGCCAGGATCCTTTCCTGTAGGCTCTGTTAGGTACTAGAAGGTGCTGTAAGGTCTTCCCTTCTCTTCTCCAGGGTGTACAACCCTAACTCTCAGCCTGTCCTCGCCAGCCAGGAGGAGAGGTGCTCCAGCCCTCTAAGCATCACCGTGGCCCTCCTCTGAACTTGCTCCAACAGGTCCAGGTCCCCCCACTGGGGGCTCCAGAGCTGGATGCAGCACTCCAGGTGAGGTCTCAGGAGAGTGAAATAGAGGGGTGGAATCACCTCCCTCAACCTGCTGGTCACACTTCTTGTGATGAAGCACAGGATAATGGTTGACTTTCTTAGCTGTGAGTGCACGTTGCTGAGACGTATCAATAATATCCTAATACCCTGATTTGCGATTACAAACCTTTCTACTTACAGAAAGCTTTAAGGTTGAATCATACAAAGGACAAGATATGAGAAGGGACTAATTAAAGAAGTGTTTTGTAATGTGCATTTTAATTGCAAAAATTGTAACATATGGGGAGAGTGTGAAGAACACACAGAAAATTGATTTGGGGGAGAACTAAGCAGAATACCTCATTAAATTGAGAATATCTTCCTTTAAACTTGCTGTATTGGTTTTGAGTGGCCAAGTTTTGGTAGCAGGAAGCTACCAAAAGCAGGGTAGCAGGGCTGGCTTCTGTGAGAAGCTGGCAGAAGCTTCCCCCATGCCAGATGGCTCCGGACCCAATGCCAGCTGGCTCCAGGCTCCAGGGCAGACCCACCACTGGCCAAGGCTGAACCCACCAGTGACACTGGTAGCGCCTCTGGGATAACATTTAAGAAGGAAAAAGAAGAGTTTCTGCAGTTGTAATTGCACTCAAAGAAGAGGAAAGTGAGAATATGTGAGAGGAACAACTATGCAAACACCAAGGTCAGTGGAGACAGAGGAGGAGGAGGTGCTTCAGGCACTGGAGCTGAGATTCACCTGCAGCCCATGATGAATCCCAGAATCCTTCGGGTTAGAAGGGACCTCTGGAGATCATCCAGTCCAACTCACCTTCCAAGGCAGGGTCACCTAGAGCAGGTGACATGGGAACACGTCCAGGTGGGTTTTTAATGTCTCCAGAGAGGGACAGTCCATGACTTTCCTGGGCAGCCAGTTCCAGGGGTCTGCCACCCTCTATGCAAAGAAGTTCTTCCTCGTGTTGAGGTGAAACATGTTGTGTTTTAGTTTAAGGCCATTGCTCCTTGTCCTGTCGCTGGACACCACTGAAAAGAGTCTGGCACCATCCTCTTGGCACCTGCCTTTGAGACATTTATGTGCACTAATGAGATCCTCTCTCAATCATCTCTTCTCTAGTCTAAACAGGCCCAGCTCCCTCAGTCTCTCCTCATAAAAGAGATGCTGCAGACCCCTAATCATCTTTGTGGCTCTCCGCTGGACCCTCTCCAGTAGCTCCTTGTCTGTCTTGTACTGAGGAGTCCAGAACGGGACACAGTAAAGACTGTGGTGAAGCAGGCTGTCCCCCTGCAGCCCATGGAGGTCAGTGGGAGTGCAGAGATCTACCTGCAGCCCACGGAGAAGACCCACCCTGGAGCAGATGGATGCTTGAAAAAAGGCTGTGAGCCCATAAGAAGCTTGTGTGGAGCAGGCTCCTGGCAGGGACTTGCCTGGAAAGAGGAGCCCAGGTTAGAGCAGGTCTCCTGAAAGGACTTGTGACCCTGTTAAGGACCCACATGGGAGCTGGCTGTTCTTGAGGTTCTGTACCCCATGGAAGGGGACCCACATTGGAGCAGTTCATGAAGAACTGCAGCCCATGGGAAGGACTCTTGATGGAGAAGTTCGTGGAGAACTGTCTCCCATGGGACAGGCCTCACTGGAGCAGGGGAAGGAATTGTTTCCCTGAGCAGCAGCAGAAACAACCTGGGATGAATTGACCATAACCCCCATTCCCTGTCTCCCTGCGCTGATGGGGGGCGGGGGGTGGTGTGTGAGTATAGAGCCCAGGAAGGAGGAAGAGTTGGGGGGAAGGTGATTTTAAGATTTGGTTTACTTCTCATTAACCTGCTCTGAGTTTGATTGGTAATAAATTCAATTAATTTCCACAATCGAGCCTGTTTTGCCTGTGATGGTAACTGGTTTGTGCTCTTTCCCAGTTCTTAACTCATGAACTTTTCATTATATTTTCCCTCCCTGGTCCAGTTGTGGAGGGGAGTGATAGAGTGGCTCTGATGGGCACCTGGCATCCAGCCAGTGTCAACCCACCACACTTGCCTAACAGGAAAGGCTCCCACAGTGGTGACATGAAAAGTGGTTGTAAAATATGCCTTTACCTTACAGCCACTTCCATTTTTGTAATATCTGTTTTTAAACTTTCTTTTATGATGCTATGATGGTAGTTTGACTGCATCTTCTGTGGTTATGTCAGAAAATTCATGTTAACTTGCTGTAGGACAGGATCTGGAGTAAAAGAGATTATGCTGAAAATAAAATTGTTTCAGTACAAGCCATTGCACTTTACCAAAGGCATATGACTAGAAGCCAGTGCAATAACTTTCTGGGGAAGCACGCAGTAGGTAAGTTAGATAGGCCAAAACAGTAAGCACATGGCTGTCTTGGGTAATGTTTTCAAAATGATATTTATGTTACTGCCACAGCATAGATACTCACTCTCTTCTTCTCCTTCCCCATGGGTGATATTATAAGTCAAATGGATTTTGTTTCAAGACACTGAGGCACAATTCTGCTTTTGCAAGCAGCGACATTCACTTCCCCACTTTTCAATCATACTCTTGAGACAGCAACAGAATGAAAAGAGAAAGAAGAAGTACTAGTTTTCAGGAAGCATAATTTTGCCTATGAGTTTTTTTCTCTTTTTTCCTTTTTTTTTATATTGTGTGGCCATTTCCAGGCTGTGGTTTATATGTCTGATGTATGTCCATTTCTATTTAGTCTGGCTTCTAAAATCTCACACAATTGTGTCAGGGCAACTCTAAACAAAAGTGTGGAAGGAGCATCTTTTGCAGTTACTGTTTATGTCTTGGTAAGCTATGCCTTAAAAGATCATTCTTGGTGGGATATGTATGGCTTTTCTTGTGCCTGGTCTAGGAGCAACACTGACGAGCTCTGAAAAACACCTATAACCTGTTTTCAGTGGGAGAGGTAAAAACAGAAAGTCCTGCAGGGAAGAGATTGTGTGGGCTGAACTCTGGGGTAACAGCATTGTATAAGTAATGGAAGTAAGCCATGTACTGTGTCAGAGCATCACAATGTCCAAATAGAACTTGGGCAAGATACAAATTGAGTTGTGACATTGTTACAAGACAGATCTATTAGGTTGATTAGTAATAAATCTGTAGAAATAGATGTTAGGTGTGAGTGCTAATCTCTTTCCTGGAACAGTAAAGAAGAGTGCCCAGAGCTGTATTCCCTGTGTACTACTGAATATAGAAATAACTGTGTATGTAGGGGACAATAAGGAGACCCACAGAGAAAACCTTGTTTAAACTGGTATCGATCAAGGATATAACCACAAGAAAACAAAGGTCAAAATATGTTCTTTACATCAGGGTGAATGGTGACTGGGTGCCCGTGGGAGTGAAGTAGCAACCACTCTGCACAACTGTGCACACAGAGGTAGACTGTGTCATTGTCATTTTTCCTCATGTTGTATGTCTGTTTGTCACACATTCTTCCCTGTATTGGTTTGGCCACACTTTCCTGGCAGCCTACACTGTGCTGTTCACACAACAAACATCAGTACTCCTTCAACAGTGAGTGCATGGTGAAAACCTGTAGGGTCCCTGTGGAGACCGATCTATGTGAGGTACCTGGTGCTTAACCATGGATGAGGTAGTAGGATAAAGGGCTTGATTCCAGTGATGATCACTATGATATGTCAGTGACATATCCCATTATACAAAATGTAACAGGGTCAGTAGGGCACCCATGTTTGCAGGATGCCTCAAAAGTCACACCATTTGAGAATAAATGTCTTACTCCTCATCACACTTCTAACCTGCCACCACCCTGCTCCTTGAAAGTTACATCTTTATCAATCCTAAATTGTCTCTATGGATAAGAAAAAAATTTGCTTTAGCAACTACTTGTATAAATGTAGATATATTCTGTAAGTTAAGACTGTGATCTTAACTTTGGGACCGACAATCTTCTTCACGTGTCTGGAAATGTACTGATTAACTATAAAAGACTAAGCATCTGCAAGCTGGGTCTAGAAAAAAAAAAAAAAAAGGAAAAAAAAAGAGGAAAGCCCCAACCTTATTGACTTGTTTGTGTGTCAGCATTCAGAAGGTGCCTGATGCAGTAGGACTTCCTGAGAGATTTGTTTAAGTATGTGCAATTAGAAACACATCTAAACATCCAGGATGTGCCCATGGGCATGGGTTTTGACTGTAGAATGTTTCTGAGCACAGAATGTGTAAAAATCTACTTCATAATTCAAGCCACAAGTGTATTATCCACTATTTTTGCCTTTGTGACTTAAGTAATCTATGTAATATTCATATCCTCAATAAATCAGGGCTAAATAAGATAGACTAGGAAATTATGTTCCTGTTTATTTTGGAAATGTGTTTGTCAAGCTGTTAATAAAAATATTGTTTCTTCATCCTTCACTATTAATGTCAATAGCAACTTTTGCCTTGAAATAGTGTCAAGATCTTGTTCTAGTCTAAGTATGATGTATGAATTCAAAGTGAAGAGCTGTTCTGAAGGATCAGGCTTTTTACATGGTATGTAGAGCATCTTAAAAGAACAGGCTAGTAGACAACACACAGCCTTCTTAACAGCTTCTTACTCAACAAGAGGGCGAGGGGGGGCTAATCTAAAGCTACGTAACCTGGGGCTAGATGTGGCAGCTGCCTACAAAGGTTTTCTTAATTTCAGTTTCAAAGTACAAATGAAGAATGAACGTCTGTTTCAGCTTGCAGAGTTAAATAAGATTGATAGCAGATTTTTTTAAGACTTGAAATTTACATAAGAAGTAAAAAGAGAGTGTAACTAATATCCAAGGAGAAGGATATATCCTAATACCCTTCTCTTCTTTCTTCAGTCTCACAGGTTTATACAGAAAAGAGCAATTTGGTCAGAAATTGTTGAATAGCTGTTGAGCCATTGTAAGGAAAACACAAGAAATTGCCAAAATCCTCACTTGCTTGACTGAAACACAGAGTAAAAACTTAACCATGCTTACGTTCATGGTATTTTCTTCACTGACCCAGCTTTCAAAGAAAGAGCTGCTATGAGAGAACTTGACTGAAACTTCTCTTTTCACATCTTTTCAGATTTCAGTAGTCTCTCATTGATTTCCTCTGCCTTATGTCTTCTCCAGATAATAACAATGTTATTAATTAATAAACTGAGTTGTTATTGCCAAGTCATAGGCATATAAATATAAAAGGTACATCACATTCACGTAATGAAATTCTTGGCTTTATGGATTTTTATCCTCTGCTCCAAAGTCTGTGTTTTGGAGAACTGCTTTTGTGTCTGTGGTATAGAAGAATGAAATGACTCAGTGTCTACCACTGCTACTGCAAAGACTATTTTGAACACAAAGACAAGGTTGGCTTAGGAGAAAGAGTTCTGAGGACTAGATATTACTTTTTAGCTTCTTGCTTTTCAGTGAAGTAGGGTAGGGAATAAAAGTCACAGAGATATAAAAGCACACAATGGAAGAAACTAATATAACTATGCTAATGTTTCAATTATCTCCTTGTGTTTAAAATATTTAAAACTATTTTAAAATATTGTTCTTTAGCTCACTCTAGCATTTTATAGGGAATAAAAAAAATCACAACCTTTGCCAGCATGTTTTTGCAGCACTAGCTCATATAACAAACCAAGAAACCAAGATGCTAAGGATTTCAGTAGCTGTATCTCACCCACCATTCTGATGACAATCCACTCTTGCTGGTGTTACTGCAGCTGCTAGTTGAATAGTAACAAGTTATGTGTGTGGCATGTTAGTTTCACTTTTGGGGAGGAAACAGAAAAGTAGCAGTTCTAAGTAAAAGCAGCTCCCTTCGCAATCTTTTCAGCTTGCTTCCTCTGCCATTTACTGAATGGTACCCTCTCCACTGATCTGTAAAGTATTTATTTCTGTTGCCTGCTTCAGCACAAACTGGCTCCCATTTTCACAATTTCCACTAAGCCAAAATGTCCCTGGCTGAGTTTGCTGGTAGGTCTAGCTTTCCACTTATGGCTGACTCAGTTGTGTAGAAGCAGAGGACATAGAACAGCAGACACTCTAAACCAGGAGGGTTGGACTCCTGTGACTCGTCTCAGAGGGCTGTGTTTGCTCCCCGGGTGTGGCTGTGTTGATGCACAGTGCCCGGGCTGCAGGGTACTCCTGAGGCTTCTCTAGCCCCAGGAATGCCAGACTCAACAGTGGTCTGCACTGGATAGGGCATCGAGAGAAAACCATGACAAACAGCTTTCCTTCATTTCTGTGGGTGAAAACTAGTTGTATTCTTTCAAGCAATTAGATAAACACATCTAATTGCTCTGGTCCTTCACATGGAATGTATCTTGGGAATGACACTTTTGAAAGCTCTTGAAACCCTGGGAGGGTCAAACTGAGTTAACTACTGTTTCTGCCTCATATACAACTACCTCAGAAATATCTTTTATAACCCTATAGAAGCTTGATTGCTTGTGATATATATTCTTTGCCCAAGGAAGAGCTTTTGTGCTTTATTCTGCGCATGTGCCTCAGTGACAGGGAATACTTGCAGGAACTGCTTATCAAAAGTCTTCCTCCTCCACAAAAAGGAGTTTGTGGAAGCTATTTCCAGATCCTGAAATGCTCTTCCTGAGAGCTTTAACATATGGTTTATTTCCACTACACCAGAAACAGTGGAATGAGAATCAATGTTTTTAAATGTAATAGTTGCTGGGTGAAAAAGTTGTGGTTTTTAATATAGGAAATGAAAACAGCTGAATTTGATCTACTGTTTTAGTTACAAATAAAAGATTTGAACGGATCTGACTGAAGCTCAAAAACAAAAGAGAGAAAGAGACTGATTAACATGGGTTTGATGTTGTTTGTACCAATGTAATTACAAAGCAATAGTGAAAATGACTAGTTAATTAAAATTATGTAGAGTCTGACCCCACAATTAATTAATGAAAGTAGTGTTACTCAAATGGTAGCCTGTGGGACAGGTCTCCCCCTTTGAAGTGCCTCATAGCTGGTTTGCACAGGTCCACAGCACGGCATCTTTTTGATCCAGACACACTTCTTTGTGAAACCCCTGTGCTCTTGCTAGTTTTAACTGAAATTGCCCAAAATATTCATCAAAAGCAAAACAGCTATGCCAAAGATACTTAATTATTTTTAATATAAAACTTTTTGATGTTCTAGTTTTGTCAGTGTGCACACTTGATGCCAAGACTGAAATCTAGCTGCTTCCTGGGGTAACTTACTTTTTCAGAAATATTGATAAAGGGAAGCATCTCACACCTACTTTGAGAAATAATTACTTAGCACATTTGAAAAATCAGCAAAACACATATTTTTATAATTGTATTTCAAACTGAAAAAGGTTTCTGATTTTAAATTGAACTCTACTCATCCTTTTCCATGACTGTGATTCAAAACACAACTTGATTTTACTCTGTACTATCAACCAGAAGTAAAACTAAGTAGAAAAAAAGTGAAACTCAGTGTCTTTGCTTCACTGTCAAATACTAAGATGAGGATACCAAATGGAAAAATTAACAACAAATAAATGAAATTTTTCACTTTGAATTTACTGTTTGAGTTTTAGAAACAGTTCATAAATTTTTCTGGTTCATATATTTGTGTGTGTGTGTATTAACAGTTTTTGCTCTTACAGAATCATAGAATGTTTCAGGTTGGAAGAGACTTTAAAGATCATCTTGTTCCAATGCCTCTGTCATAGGCAGAGACACCTTTCAGTAGACCAGTTTGCTCAGGGCCCCATCCAACCTGACCATGAAGACCTCCAGGGATGGAGTGCCCACAATTTCTTTGGACAACCTGTTCCAGCACCTCACTACTCTCACAGTAAAGAACTTCTTCTTAATATCTAGTTTAAAACCACTTCTTCCAGTTTAAAGCCATTATCTCCTGTCACTACATGCCCATGTAAAAAGTGCCTCTCCAGTTTTCCTGCAAGCCCCCTTTACAGGAAGGCTGCTAAAACTGAAAGGCTGCTATGAAGTCTCCCTGAAGCCTTCTCTTCTCCCTGAAGCCTTCTCTTCTCCAGGCTGAACTCAAGAGCCTTCTTCAAGCTCTCTGGTGATTGATGTGAGTACAGGTACAGTAGGCAGTTAGGAAAATGTACAAGATACATTTGGTTCAATTTTATGACATTGACTTCCATATTGCATCCAAGTATCCTAGTATTTATATCCTAATCACACATCAAAATGAAAAAAGATTAAAAAATATCATTAATGTTGAGTGTTCAATTGACAAAATTCCAAAACTTCAGTTGACCTTAATGGGATTTTTGTTACCCCATTCTGGTCCTTTTAGTTCAGCTGTATCACACTCCTATCCTGAAACACTAAGGGAGATTAAATTACACAAACAGATTAGATAATAAAAAAACCCCAAAAAGCAACAGGATGAAAAATTACTGAGGGAAATGAATTTATATAAACATTAACTTTTGAAGCTTCCTGACTTTCGCAGATAGATAAGTGCTGCCAAACAAGTTCAGGAAGGTTAACTTTCCATAATAACACAAAATAAAGGAAGTTGGACAGAGCTGCAGTTCATTGCATTTAAAATCAGGTATCACTAATCACTACATATTTAACTTCTAGAAACTTTAATTTGAGAAATCCATAACAGATGTTATCATCTAAATGTCCATATACATCTTGAAACATGAGAAAAAAAATAATATATGTAGACATATGAAAATACCTATTCAAAGACTTTCCACAAACTGATGCCATTATGTAGTCCTGAACATTGTACAGGATGAAGTCCTGGAGAAGGTATTTACATAAACCTGGGCTGGAAACTTTTGAAGTAGAGTACTTCTGGTCAATTTCTAAGTCCCTTTCAATGTCTGGAAACTCCAAGACTGAATGCAGAAATACTAGTTTGTGTACACAAGCGAAGTGGGCTGTTTCCCATATTTGACTAATGTAAGAAAGGCTGAATGGATTTTGCTTAGGTTTTTCAACAGAAAAAAACAAAGCCTGGTCCATCCAAAATCTGTTACAAGAGGTTTTCAAGCTAATAGACTTCCCTACTCCCATGGGATTTTCAAAGACAATTTTTTTGTCATAAGCTATTTTCCCAGTGATAGGTAGATCTGGGAAAGCACTTCAGTTTGTCTTTATTATGAATATAAATACAATTTGTATAACAGTATAACAAAAAACCTTTTGAGTTCTGTGGTGGGTTGACCCTGGCGGGATGCCAGCTATCCACCAAGCTACTCTATCACTTCCCTCCAAAACTGGACAGGGTAGACAAAATATAATGAAAGGTTCATGAGTTAAGGACAGGGAGAGATCATTCATTGAATACTGTCATGGAAAAAAGAGACTCAGCTCCTGGAAATTAATTTAATTTATTACCAAGAAAATTGGAGCAAGATAATGAGAAGTAAAATAAATCTTAAAATCACATTCTCCCTACCTCTCCCTCCTTCCTGGGCTCTGCCTCCTCCCCCACATCAGCACAGGGGGACAAGGAATGGGCTGCTGCTCAGCGAGAGGAGTCCTTCCCCTGCTCCAGCATGGCGTCCCTCTCACAGGAGACAGTCTTCCATGAACTTTTCTAATGTGAATCCATCCCACGGGCAACAGTCTGCACAAACTGCTCCAATGTGAGTCACTTTTCCGAGGGGTGCAGCCTTTCAGGCACAGCCTGCTCTAATGTGGGACCCCGCAGGGTCACAGGTCCTACCAGGAGACATTTTCCAGCATGGGCTTCTCTCTCCATAGGTCTTCAGGTCCCTGCCAGGAGCCTGCTCCAGCATGAGCTTCCCATGGGCTCACAGCCCTCTCTCAGGCATTCACCTGCTGTGGGTGGGTCTCCTTCACAGCCTGCAGGTGGATATCTGCTCTCCCACTGACTTCTGTGGGCTGCAGGGGCACAGCTGCCTCACCACGGTCTTCACCACGGGCTGCAGGGAAATCTCTGCTCCGGCACCTGGAGCACCTCCTGCCCCTCCTTTTCCACTGACCTCAGTGTCTGCATAGTTGTTCCTCTCATATTCTCACTCCACTCTTCTCTGGCTGCAATTCCATCTGCCCAATAACTTTTTTTCCTTCTTAAATATGCTATCACAGAGGCATTACCACAATTTCTGATTGGCCTAGCCTTGGCTAGTGGCACGTCCATCTTGGAGCCAGCTGGCATTGGCTCTGCCAGATATGGGGGAAACTTCTGGTAGCTTCTCACAGAAGGCTACTCATGTAGCCCTGCCACTACCAAAACCGGGCCACACAAACTCAATATAAATTCACATATCACTGTGTTTATGTATCAGTTAAGCACAGAAGATATCGTGCTCTAAAGATGAAATAGTCTTAAGGGAAAACAAAACAAAAGCAAACCTATGCAAGCAAAAGTTGATTAGGAAATAAAGCATAACTCAACAGAGACCTAGCATACTGATGGACTCCAGAAGCATTCCTATTGCAATCACTAGGAGTTTTGGCTCCAGAGCCACTGACAAACACTGTAAGCTGAGGTCTGCAGTGTCTGTGCTTCAAGGTTCTCCTTCAACCTCAAATTCCAGTTTTAATAATTTTGTTTTGTTTCATTCTGTTTGCAGTTTTTGAGAACCTCACTTACTGACTTTTTTCCTTAGCACATAGTACTGGTATTCTTAACTGTTTACTCAAACACTAAGCAAAAAGTCATGAAGTAAGAGTAAATTTGTGATACCCTGTACTGCCATTTATACCAAGCCATTTCCCATCAGAGGACTGCATTTCAAAGATTTTTTCCTTAAGTTCTACAGTTAACCAACTGCTTGCACTTAGTTGCCTGCCTGCTTTTTCCAGCTACATAACTGTTGGCTGCATGCTAGGTTTTATCCTCTAATAGGAGAAAGGCACGTGTTCCTTAAAAGGAAATCCCACGCTGCTGCTCAGTTGTGACTCAACTAACTTGGCAAGATCAGATCCACACCAACCTTGCTGAGCCACATGGACGAGAGTGTTCAAAGTGCTGGAACATTTAACAGAGCCACAAGCAGTGTGGAGATCAGTGCAAGCCTTGCTGTTCACATAAGGCAATCAGCTTTATTAAAGAGTAAATTAAAAAATCACTTAATCTTTAATTGCAGGAAACCTATCAGAAACTACTGAAACCCACAAAACCAGAACATTTCAATTTGAAAGGTACAGATGAAAATGTTATACGGTACATGGGGTTGACCTGTGCATATGCTACCAACACAGAAAGTAGCGCTGTAAGAAATATGGCACACATCCCTTGTACAAACCAAGAATCTGTCAGGCTGAGCACTATTACTGATCACTGTAGGCTACAAAGCAGGCTTCTTCTGTGTCTTCTTGTATCGCTTGGAGAGAATTCCAGAGAGCTGTTGGAAAATGGCAGCTTACCCAGCCCTTGGAAAATGCTATGGAAAGGAAATAGGGTAGTTATGGACACAGAGGAGGTGAGAACCTTACCTGATTCCATTCCTCTCCAGTTTATAGAAGTCGTTGTCCTGCTTTAGTCACTGTACTCTCTCATTGCTTTTCAGTTGCTCAGCAATTGAACTGATGCCTGTTCTTGCAGGTTTTTTAACATGTTTATTTGGGGATTTTTTCTATATTTTTTTCCCTGTGGGATTCTTGTATGATGCAGCATTTTGTATCTGATCAAGAACACAGCTATTAGAGAAAAAAACAGGAAAAGAAGTGTGTCTTCCACCAGAAGCAGCAATCAGAGTAGAATTTAGTGTCTGGAGAAGTACTTTTTGTGTTCTTAGGTAAACGCTCCAAAAGCAGTTTTAGCAGAAATGCATTACAGCAGGTATTTTTAGGTACTTTCTACTGTCTCTCAAAGGAACAGTAATTAAGTGGGTGTCTAGAAGGGGACAAACTTTTGCTTACTGTTGGGGCCCTCAAAGCCAAGGGATGGTACTTTTTTCTAGTTTGTTTTCCTGAAGTGGATGAAATAGAAGTGTGTCCTTTCTGGAAATGAATCATGTGCAAACCTGTATTTACAGGTGCTTGTTCTTCTGTTCTCCTCCAGGAAAGAGGTAATCACTCACATGATTTCAGGAAACAGGTTTCAGAGAATGACTAAAAAATTAAAAAGTTTCCTTCAGGAGTGTTCTTTCTGCCATATATTTAAAGGAGAAGTATGGTTGTTAAAACAAAATATGTTTTTCTCCAAGGCTAAGCCTATACAAAAAAAGGGAGAAAAAACATTACAACATATGTACTTATCATTAAACAATAAGAATTTTACATCTTACTCCAAAAGTAGAAGGAAGAGTGAAATACATGCAGCCTGATGTCATAGATCTGATTTAAATAAGTAATTACTTAGTGTTGTAATTCATGAAGGCTTTGCAAACAATCCCCCCTCCTGAACAGAGAATAGGCTTTGATTTTAGTTTCAGCTGAAAATAATAAATCTAAATCCAACTATGAGAATTTTTGAAGGAGCTACCACAGAACTATTTCTGTAATTTTTAGCTTTTTGAATACAAAAATGAAACAAAACCTATTTCCTGGCATGCATGCTTATCTCAGAATTTGGAACACAGAAGTAATCAAGAAAGTAAAACTAAGCCTTTTGCACAGATGGCCAGTTTTGTAACTTTCTTTGAAAAGCAAACAAAATCTTCTTTAGTTGTTACAAGACCTGTGGAAATCATGTATATAATTGGTGATATTTTTGTCTGTTACTTGGGGATATGTTTAATAAGTTTCGTGTTTAACATTCTTTAATTTTTGATTCTGTAGTTATGCCTGTGTTATTATACCCTACACATGGGTATATTCACAGTGTGTGAATATGCAAAATGAAATATGTGAACAGTATGCAGATAAATGATGCTTCAACCCCCCTGTTGCAAGCTGACACTTCTACCCAAGCATAGTAACATGCAAATGTATGAACACCATATATAATCATTTAGCAAACTAAAAGGAAAGGGGGATGCTTAAATGGTAGTAAGATGCAAATCTGAGATGCTTAGTTTGGGTGCAGATACCTTTTAAACGACTTGTTAAAAATCAACGTAATAGCAAGGAACACTGTTGAAAGTAATGAACAACCCTGAACAGACTAGGGGAAAAGGATATTTCATATGACAATAGTGTTTCTTACAATGCTATACTAAAATATGTTTAATTATAATAGAAGATTAACAAAAGCAAAAACACTAGGTATCATTAGATAATCTGTAATGTTTGGAGTCCTAACACATATTGGACTTCCACAATCCCATCAAGTGATGGCATGCTTTATCACTCCAGAGGCTGGGAAGTTTTGCAGATCCAACTACACCTGACCCTGACAAACTGCTGAAACTTAACAATATATAACATCTGTTTCAGTAAAATTTTTTGCATTTACAGGGTTCTGTCCACAGCTATCTTGATGAGCAGAGTCTTAAGATATGCAGTGAGCACACCCAATGTAGCACACTCCTCTCCTAGTCTTTTTGGTCTGGATACCAATGGCATATTAGGTAATTTTATATGGGAGGCATGAGAGTATTTTTATTTTGCAGTTTGTTTACTTTCCCTGCTTGGAAGAGGTGTCAGGGTCACTGCAGCATGTTTGTGCGAGTCTTCCACATTGCAATCTGGAAAGATACATTAAAAATGAAAAGCAAAGTAGTAGAGGATGTAATACCAGGATGTAATACCACAGAAACTTTCTGTGAGATGAAGGGTTAGATATTACAGAAGAAAACATGCTGTAATTGACTTTATTTCAAAATCACCAGGTATCCTTTGAACTCCATATTCGAGAAAAACAAATATGTAAAGCAATGTACCTACTGAGCTAATTTCTAGTTCTGAAATGGCCTATATTTTGTTTCCTGTGAGATAATGCTATAGGACATGGGCATACTCTTTTCTTCTGCACAGAGTAAAAAACCACACATGACATTAGAGAAATGAAAGTGACAAGATTGTCCTTAAATAATTATATTTTAACAGTACCAAATTGCTAGCTGACAGGTAACAGCTGGCTTTGAAATCACTGCGTGTCATGAGCATGAGCCTGTTGGTAGTTTGTGACTCGCCATCTACTGAAATTTTACATGGCTTTTTAGTTCTTGCCTGTCCCAATTTGTGTTCTTTTAACAGACAACCCGGTTCCTGAGCTTTCAGGTGAGGTGTGTTTACTTGGAATGGACAAGAAAATAAGAAAACAACACACAAGAAGTTACAGAAAAGCACACATTTCCAAAGTCAGAACTGTGCAATAAATCTCGGCAGGTGGGACAGAATTAGCACACACACGCATTGCTTAAAGAACCACCCGTGCATTTTTCCTTTGGCTCAACTAACACACGCACTACTGTGCTGCCAGACCGCACTGCTTCTGTTTGCCACGGCCGGACAAGGCTAGGTCTGTGAAACCGCTGGTCTGATGCCCTTTGCCTCACTTTAATCCAGCTTTCACCTCACCGCAGCTCCTACAGTTGGAGACTTGTCAGACACAAGAATCCCTTGTCGCCCACACCAACTTTCGGGTGAGAGCGGAGGCAGGAAGCAGCATCCGCCCGCACGGCAGCGGTTCCGCTTCCCGACTGGGAAGAGGTTTGTCAACCCCCTGGTGCCCTCCGCCTCTCTAGTGCCGGCGGAGCCGGACAGAGTTCGAAATGCGTTTGGACAACGCTGTCCGGCACATGGCGTGATTCTTGGGGATATGCTGTGCAGGGCCAGGAGTTGGACTCGATGATCCTTGTGGGTCCCTCCCAACTCAGAATATTCTGTGGTTCCGTGACGAGGGTGCTGCCGCCCCATGGGAGAGCTGTGCCGCGCTGTGCCTGCCCTCTGGCCGCTGGCACGGCGTCCCTGCACTGAGCGCCATCCCGCTGTGCGCGGCGCCGCCTCCCCGCCCGGGGGCTGAGGGCCCGGCCCGGCCGCGGCGCGGTGACGCGGGCGCGGGAGCACCGCCCAGCCGAGGGCGGGCGGAGGCTGCGGGCAGAGCGCGGGTCGGCGCGGAGCTGCCGCCGCGTCCCCCGCCGGCTCCGCCGTGCATGGGGAGGGAGCGGGCGGACGCTGCCTGCGCGCCGGGCTGCACCGCCAGCGCCGCTGGGTGAGTGGGGCCGGCGCCGCCCGGGGCGGGTGGGGGTGGCGGCTGCACCCGCCGTGTCCCATGTCCTGTCCCGCGGGCAGGGGCTCCCCCACGGCGGGCGGGCACTCGAGGGGCGCGGGCAGCCCTGCAGCCGGGAGGGGTGTGCGGGGCACCGCCGCTGCTCCCTCCCCCTCCGTAAACAGCACTCCCGGGCTCCGGGCCGGGCCGGCGGAGCAGCTGGAAGTCCGGCTGCCGCGCCTCGTCGGTGGAGGTGGTGCGTGTTTGTGTGTTGCGGGAGAACTTCCTCGAGATTTCTTACTTGTGCCATAAAAAAAAAACACAACAAAACCAACCACCTCGTTGCAAGGGGGAGGGCAAGCAGGCACAGAAACACATCTGTGGTTTTTCTCTGTATGTCTCCATTGAATTTGCTTCTGCGTGGGGAAATGTTCCACTAGGTGTGGGTTACGAGTTAAATTCGTTTTCATAAGATTATGTGTTTTAAGAAAAGAATTGCAGATAAAGCGTCTTCAGAATATTTTTTTTTTTTTTTTTTTGGCGACTGAAGTCTAATTAGAACCTGATTGTGGCCTTGTCACCTCTGCAGTCAGTGACAGGTGAGAAAATAACACCTTTCTAAATTGTTTTGTGCTCAGAGACGTCGACTGTGTTCCTTTTGGTTGTTGGGCAGAAGGAAATATAGTTGGGAAGATTGTGATGGCTGTTTACAGTTTCAAATGTGATTCTGTGCTTGAGATTTGTTGCTTAAT
The DNA here is from genome assembly GCF_003945595.2 of Pipra filicauda. Classification (NCBI taxonomy): domain Eukaryota; kingdom Metazoa; phylum Chordata; class Aves; order Passeriformes; family Pipridae; genus Pipra; species Pipra filicauda. Next base: position 1,744,580 of record NW_024104487.1, on the reverse strand, counting down.
GGTGAATGTTTCTGACATCTTAGCCCTGTAAAGCCTTCCAATTTATCTACTTCTTAATTTGTTCTATTGTTAATAAAATTTAATGTATATGTAGTTTAGGTGAGAGAGGAGTATTTATTAAGTTGGTATTTTAAGGAAAATCAAAATTAACAGGAGATTGTAGATAGATTCTCTGCACAGTTAAAGTAAAGGTAGTTTGGAACAGTTTGATTAACTTTTTTTTTCCTCCTCCGCTTCTCAGTCTTCCTAGTATGTGATGTGGGAGTAATATTGTAGTGATGTTCCTTAGGCCTGCCCATTTATCTTCCCTTTTTGGGGTCAGTGGCAGTAATTTGAGGATTCAGTAGGAATACAGTAGCCATCACTGTCTTCTGCTTGATGAGAGTGCCTCCCGAGTGATTTCAGGGGTGTAAATAGAGAATTTTGTATTAAACAACTACAGTATTGTTGTGTGAAATGATAGAGATTTTAAGCAGTGGTGCACTTTCCAGAGGAGCCTTAAATTTGAGCTCTTTACAGAGTTTTTAATTTTTGTAAATGCTAGCAACAGCAACATGAGGAAGTAGTATTTGCTGCTGAGAGGGGAAGTTGTGATGAACAAGAAGTTCACAGAATGCAGAAAATGGTTCAACATCCTTATTGATCAAATCAGACTGACTGGAACTGGAAATGGAAAATGAAAGGAGGCTGTTACTGCTTTTCACTTGTAGCTGTTCAGAGTGATGATTAGGCTAATAAAAAGGTTGAAATCTCTGTGGAATAACCATTTCTAATGTGGAGGTAATGTTATGCATGATGACAGAATACTACTACAGTGAATGTCACTACCATCTTGTACTAGCAGTGGCATCTTCTTGCTGAATTTGTAAGTAAAGCAGTTGCAGAACAGGGTTGTTGCTTTGCCATTGGTCTCTTTTCTCAGCTCTGGAGCATTTTTACAGTATGACCTTATGTAAACAAAAAGCTAAGTGACGAAGTTAGCAGTTACAAGAAACAACCTAGCATCTCATCTGAAAGAACTTTAAAAGGGAAATAAGATTCAGAAATGTAGTAATGTTAAACAGAGACATTAATTAAATGGTGTTGGTTATGAATAAAAGAGAACTACCATCAAATGTTACAAAACTTTCATTAAAAAACAATTGATATAGTTGACCATGCAATAATAAAACAAATACTTGTTTTAATGGTGTTCTAAAAAAACCCAACTGATTTGGAAGACGGCAACCAAAATCTTATGTCTTTTTTAATAAAAATAACTGGAGCTTAAAGGAGGAGGTTGAACTAGATGACCCCCTGAGGTACCTTTCAACCCAGATTATCCTATACCAGTGCTCTTGTTCTATTACAGGTTAGCATTTTTGTTATAACACTGCCCCCCAACTTTTTACCTAAGCTTGCTTGCAAATATTATCACTTTTAATAGGCAGTACACAGTTATATTTTTTTCATTTAACTTAATAGGGCTGCTGTTTCAAAACCTCTGACCCTAGCTGTGCACTGATTTTGGTGGGTTACTTATGCATTCATATGTCCACCCACAGGGTTCTCAGCATGAGCCCAGTTAGATGACTAATATGAGTAATACTAATAATATCTGAGTCAACATTTGAGCTCATGCTTACGTTTGTATTTCTCTAACTTGTTTCAGATGCAATTTTTTTATCCGAAGGTAAGTGAGGAGCTTTCTGGAATTTCTGGATATGAGACTTTGCAGATTATTGCATAAGGTAGATCTGTCTTTATGGAGACCTCTAAAACAGTAAAAAAATATGTATATACGATGAGGCTTCTTTATAGTAGTTCTGTTGGAGAAACTGTAGTCAGTTTTCTTTGCCATGTACAGATAGGTCCTGCATGCTGTGTTCGTCTAGAAAGTACATTGTATCTGTCACTTAAGTAGGTTGTATGCTCCCAATACAGTGAAGTGCTACAAGGTACCAGTACAAGGTATGTTGTCACTGTCAGTTGCAGCCTGTGAGATGCTGGAAGAAAAAGGGTGATACCTCACTCAAATATTAAGCTCTGTGAGTTATGCAGTACTGCAGAGACTTCTGGTTTGCATGGACAATGATAATCCCTATGTGTTATGTAGAATGAGTTGCCTGGAAGGCAGTTGTCTATCTAATTTTGATTATGCAGTCGTATCACACAGTCAAACATGAATCTTTAAATTTGATTTGTAGAAAAAAAGTCCAATCTAATGCAGATTTAAAATCAATAGAAGCATTGTCCTTTTATGAGGTGACTTGTCTCTACATCTGTCTTTGACAATGACTTCCACAGTAGTATTACAGAGTTCCTATTTTTGTTAGTAGATTGCTTTTTAATAACGGTTGCACATTTCCTTTTATTAGGAAAAGAGGCATTAGCTCAAAGTGTTTTGATTTTCTATCTTCTTGGCTCTCTTCTGGTTTTGTGTGGTATTTTTTTGCGGCAGAGGGAGGAGGGGGTATATGTGTGTGTGTGTATGTATTTTCTTTTTTCCTAGAATCTTTAGCATTTGTTCATATCTCATGTAAGTCTATGAATCTAGTTTTCTGTGTTTTTTCTGATGTCACAAAAAACAGTATTCCAGGTGAATTGAGAATGTTTTCAATCTCTTTCCTATTTTCATTGGAACACTTTGTTTCTTGTCTTGTGTACCTCTGTTAAGCAGAGATTCTGTTGAGCTGCACATCCTGTGCATGATTGTTTTGTTTATCTGCTTACACTTGGCTCAAAATTCAATGCCATGTGGGAATAAGTGCAAGTTATTCTTTCAGGAGTTTGTTATTTTGTGTTTGTTGGCATCTAATGTCTTTTGGGTTTTTTTGCTTGGCTAGCTCTCAGTTTTGATCCTGCTCAAGTCTCATGTAAGCCAGTTATCACCAAAGTTGTTTCTAGGCTAGGACTTTGAAAGTGCTTATATGCTTGCAAAAATATATGTGGTGTGGTATTTCTTGCTCTGTGTGTGTTCCCATGTAGGACCTTTTCTGATATTTACTCCTATTCTTGATCTATGTGTTGTTCGTGACTTAAAGTTTTTTCTTGACAGTCCAGTGGAGCTATCTTAACTGGTATTCCCTTTATTGTTCTGCTTATGTGCTTGAGCCCTTGCAGTAGATTTCAGGCCTTAAGAAAATCTTTTACAGGTGTTTTAAATAAATGAATTTATTATACATGTTCAAGGTGTTGTGATTAAAGTAATTTGCATGTATAATTAAAAATCAAAAAATGCTTCTTTATGTGACTTTATTGGTCTCAAGGATTTCTTTTTTTGTAGCAATTAATGAGAGTAACTATCAAATTAATTTAAATCAGTTTGTGAGATTTTTTTTTTTGCACAGTCTAAGTCATACTGTTTACCAGAAACAGTGTATGGGGATGAGGACTTTTTGGAGGTTTTTGGGAGGGAGAGCGTTAATAGTTTAGAAGAGTGTTAACATTTCCTAGTCTAGCATTGACACTTTGCATAAATAACAGATCTTAAAGGACATGTCTAGTGTGGTTTAAATGAATATTTTCTCTCTTTGCTATCTATTAGTCTTGCTTGACTGCTAGGATTTCATAGTTATGACCAAAATGTTTATCAGTCTTCAATGTGTCACAAGACAGGCTACAGCTTGAGCTTCTAGTGCTGTCAGATATTTTTAAAGTAAGAAAAATTTTGCCTTCTAAATATCCAATCTTGATACATAAATATACAGTTAATTTGGTACCTGTATTTATAAAAAAAATTATAGGCCTCGGTTATTCAAGTGCATTTAGATTGGGAGCCCTTTTAAGTCCAACATAAAATGATGGGATTGCTTACATGAATTCAGTTATGGAGATAGGGCCATGGATGCTGTCTGAGTTATACTGAATGTATTAGATAGAAATTGACTGAGATTAATGCAAGGGCATTTGAGGAGAAAGACTATTGGAAAACAAACATTAATTCCCAATAAAAGATGTTTTTTTTGTGAGTTGAAAAGGTACTTTGGAAACCTATTGAGATAATCAAGTAGTATAGGAGGCTCTGAGTTTATAAAGACAAAAGCCTCTTAAAAATACAGCTTTCAAGTGAAGGGTCACATTGGAGGATCATGTTCAGGAAAAAAACAAAGTCTGTTATGTGTGATGTAGTTAGTATACTGCATGCTATAAGCCGGCAGAAATTCTCCCTTTTGCTGCATTTCCCAGTTGCAGGGAATTCTGACATTCTTTAATGTTTTCTGCTGATTCTGCAAAATGTAGCAATGCTGTATTATGTTTGTTCATAAGTTAACTTTAATACAGTTACAAGGGACAGCAATCCCCAGCTAGCTCTATACTTCTTTCTGAATCAAAGGAGCAATGCAGAGGGGAAATAAAGCCACTTAATGTGTTTGCTGCATCCCACCTAAATGAAGGAGTACTCCTGTGGGCTTGGAAATCAGGAGTTGGGGCCAAATAGCAACTGTTCATATGAGGAGGCATCCTCTTAGAGATAAACAGAATCAAAAACATTCTTTTTCCAATCATATAGTCTACAAAGGTAAAGAAGGCAAAGTGTAATCTTCAGAAAATGGAGGGAGTAAAAGGAGTCGAATTAAGTGAAACCTTTAAAACTACTTCCTTATGGCTGAAGGAATCAAAACTGGACCCAAAGCCAAACCATTCCCATTTTATAGGTTGTACCAAGAGGATTGGTGAACTTGAAAGCTTGCATGGTTTTCAACTTCATCATCAAACTACTAAAGACATTTCCCCTCACTGTGAAATGTACCTCATAGAGATAACTGCTTCTTGTTCAAATTAATTTTGGAAATTATAACTGGCATTTCAAATCTTATTCCTCACACTATTTTGCCATAATTTTCAGCACTGGCACTGCAGATTCTCTCTTATGATTAGTTTTTTGAATGCCTGGGAGTTTTATTTTAATATGGGATGTGTTATAATAATATGTACATAGAAATGTCTTCAATTTTTCTTGTCTTGTAAAATCCTCTTTAGAGTTTCAGATTAGTTGTATGAAATTTGAATGCCCACTTCAGCATATTAAGATCAGTATTAATATGCAGTTTTTAAGCAATGAGTTTTTTTATTATTTTGACAGATTGCTGTGCATAGTTTTCAGATTTCTACACTGAGTAAAACAGTGACATTCTTTTGGGTTTTCTTCATATTTCGTTACCTTGAGGTTTTGCTCTTTGGAGCAGTTGAAAGCATACTTAGCAATTGATGGCCAAAGGACTGTGGAATTCCTTATGCTGGGGAAAATGGGTAGGAATCCAAGCAGACAAAGAATTTTGGACTTTCTGTCAGAAATGGAAAACCGTGAAGTCACAGAGATGTAAGAGTAAGTTAGAGGTTGTAGTTTCATGATATGCATTAACTGTTTCTTAAACTGTCTCTAGTTCTCAAAACTTTTCTTTTCTCACCCTCTCAAAAACACTGTAATATGCTGCTCCATCAGTTGTGTAAACGCAACTGCTCTTTGTAGAGCTGTGCTGTAAACTGTATCACAAGTGACCTAAGTTAAAATTAATTTCTTTTTTCTCTTTTGGAACAAGTGGCATGAGGGGAGGAGAACGGACAGGAAAACTTCTTAAGCTGGTTTACAATGTCAGAGAAAATATTGTGTAATTGCAACGTGGATAACCCCAAAGATGGACTCAGCTACAAAAGAAATTTTGGGTTCCCAGTGGAATCTGAGGGCATTGGATTGCACAAGACCTAGATCCTTGGCTGTGGGCAGTAAAGCATGTGTCAGTCCAACAGCTGGCTCCCAAAAGATTGAGACTTTGGAACTACTCTACCAACTGTGTAAATAGGTGCATGGTTATCTTTTAAATGCTGTATACCTGGGTCTTCATAAACTTTTGTAACTATGCTGTCTGGGGGCTTGTGAAAAAGTACTTCTGGTTGTTTTTCTCTTAACCTGGCTTCTTTGGTTAGGGTGATTTCAAGTTAGCTGGCTAACTTGAAGGCATTCTATTCCAATGTGTCTTTTGGTCCCTAAAACTGAAGCTTAACACACTAAAATGGTGTTTCGGGTGTTGAAAGGATGATATACTAGCACTGAATTCCAATGAGCATTTCAGAAGCATGCTTGCAGAAGCCAGAGAGGAGCACATTAGACTTAAGTTTGTGACAATAAGAATGCAAAACTGTTAGTAAAATGTACAGACCCTTTGCTAGGTGGATGTAAAAATGAGCTGAAATCTTCACTTTTCATTGTTTTGCATTGGCAGACCTAAAAGCAGTGTGATGAAATAGACTTGGGTCAAAGTGGAGAATAAATAAGCCAGGAGGTTTATTTGGTTGAGGTTAATGAGATTACACCAGTAACTGTCAGAACCAAATAAATTTGAAGCTATGTCTGCAATATAGTTGCATGTGTGATCTTAACACACATCGGTGTACCTGAACAAGGTCCTATTTCAGCAGCTGGAAACCAGAGCAGTGCAAATACACAGAATACTGAAAGTTTCACACTGCCATTGCTACCCAGGCTGGTTCAGGTGTATTAACAGTGTTTAGAAGGATATCTTTAGACTGCAGCAGGCTTAAGCTGTGCCGTAAGTTTCTTGGGCTTGTATTTTTTCAGGTCTGTTTTCTCAGAGCTCTGCCACTTGCTCAGACTGATAGGTTATCAATATTTTTGCCTGTGAACTCACAAAACTGAGTTTTAAACTCACTTTGGAATGTTAAAATGTTTACTCCGTTTTCTAAAAAGATTGTAGGATTTGGCAATTTTATGATGGTTTGGTGAGTTTTGATACATAGCTTTTTTGAACTCTGGAACCTGAGGTAAAAATTTTGGGGTAAGTTGTTACTACATAACATCTCTTTTTGTAGTTTAAGTTGTTGTGTTGTGGTTGTGCGGTTGTTATGACTGTGTAAGGTGATGAAATAGTATTTCTTACAGTCAGGCTTTTTAGAAGAATATCTGAAGTTTGTCATTACCTGATATTACAGCAAGTTAACCACATGCCATAATGTGCTAGAAGGCATTGTCTGTCTAGTTTCTTATCCCTTCAGTAGCCTTGTGGACTCTTCTCCCAACTTGTGTGAAAGGTCTTTGGACAGCTTTACATTTAGATTACTTGAAAACATTTCTGGAAATAATGGAAAAGCTTTGCTTTTAAACAGCATGCAGGGCACTTAGTGCTTTGTGGTAATGTGTCAAACTGCTTTTCTCCATCTTCCACATCTGTCGTATGTCTTGACTAAGAAACTAACTATTAATTTGACTTGTCACAATGTAGCAGAAGTGTTTTTGACTGAGAACTAAGGGGAAGTGACCTGGAGTGCTCTTTTAACAGTTAATAGGTTAAATATGTGTGAAGCCAGGAAAAGTGATTACCCCTTTCATGCTAAGGAGACACACTGAATGAAAACTAGAGCATATCATTCCTGATCTTCAGTGGACAGACAGGTAATAGAGATGGAGAAGATTTCTTTAAATTATTCTTTGTTTTAAAGAAAACCATTTGGAGGTTATTATTATAGTTCTGCTAAAGCCTAGATTTAGTCAAACAATGTAACTTTTGGAGATATGGTACTTATAGAATCACAGAATAATTTGATGAGAGGGGACCTCAGTTGGTTTCTGCTCCAAAGTTCTGCATAAAACAGGGTCAGTAGTGATATCATAATGGGTACAAAAGCTGTATCCAGTCAGGTCACAAAACCCTTTAAGAATGGAGACAACACATTGACTGCTGGACTTTCTCCAGATGTCAGACTTTCTCCTTACATCCTCTCTGAACATCTTGTGTTTCAACTTGTGCCAGTTGTCTCTTGTCCTGTGAAGAGCTTGGCTCTGTCTTCTGAATAACCTCCTTGTTGGTGGCCAGGGCTGCTGTTCTGTTCCCCCTGTCTTCTCCAGGTGGAATAGGCCCTGTTCCCTTGTCTGTACTTACAGGATCTGTGCTACAGTCTCCACCTATGTTAGTGTCCTCTGTTGTGAACTTGTTCTTGTTTGTCAGTGTTTTTTCTGTGCTGGGGCAATGAGATAGGGCCTGGACACAGAATTTGGAATTCAAGTAAGATCTGAATATTGGCAGACTTCTAAATAAAAGCCAGGACAGTAGGTGGTCCTGAGAGACTTTTCAACAATCAAACTGGGAACAATTTCTTCTTCCAGTTTATGTGTAAAAATAACCATGAGATGATGAGCTGTGCTTGGTTTAAATCCTTGAAGGACATTGTGACCAGAAACAGGCTGTTCAGTTCATGTAATGACCGTACTTCCCCTCTAATTAACTGTGCAGTTTGAAAAAACAAATGTGTTTTAATAAATTTAGTTGGTCATGTAGCATTTCTTTATAAGTATTGTATTTAATAATGTCAACTGTAATTTTTTCATAAGTTCTATGTTGTTACATTTCAAATTTTGAAATCCAGTATGCTAGAAAAAAGTTAAAAATTACTATATTGAAAACTACAGTTGATGTACTTTTTAGCGTAATGTAATGAATTAAAACTCCAAGTTTAGATGGAACTCATTAAGTTCCATCTCTTCTTACATAAAAATGCATCATAATGTGCCATGTTTAATTAAAAACAAATGCAAAGAACTATTTGACTGCTTCAGTAATTAAACATGTGAAACAGTTTAAAAAGTAAACATGCAACACGAGTGGTTTATATTAAATGTTCTCTTCAATTTCAAACATAACTTAAAGAAGCTATTTTAAATAAATTTGGATAAATCAAATTGTCGCCATTAGATTGCTGAGTACTTAATTATACGTTATAATATTACATGCATGTAATACACTTATTTGTATTTGGGGGGTTGTGGGTTTTTGTCTTTTGTTTTTTTTGATTCACTTTGTTTCTCTGAGATTCATGGACTGTAAAACCAATTGGAACTTTTGGAGTGTTATGGCCTTTTGTTTTTGTCAAGTCATTAAACTTCAACCACTTGAGACCAGTGGATTCTGTTTTGCTGGAATGAATGTCTCCTAGAGCTAGTTACAAAGGTATGAAAGTGCGATTCGGTTCTTTCATCAAACTGGATTCTTGAGTACGAGTTCACAAGTTGAGTTAGTTTTAATATTTGACTTTCTTAATAGTTGCTCTGTAACGTCATTGCTTACTAATAAAATTAATTGTGGAACATAAGTTTCTTCCCTTGAGGAGCATAAATGTGTGATGAATCAGTATGCCAAATTTGTTTAGTAAGAGCTTGGACTAGGGATATTATTTATGTCTAAAATTCTTCTATTTCTTACTAAGATTTGCTCTTGTGCTTGAGGAGCTACTTATATAGGTAATGTTAGAACACTTCCCTTCTTTTTTGTTTATATTGCTTTGTAAATTTCATATTGCTGCCTTTTCTCAAATTAAGATGAACTAAATGATTATGATTTCTTGGTTATTCTTGATTAGTTCAAAAGGTGAAATAAGACATTTTAAGAAATCACAGATTCTTAAGCAAAAGCAAAATTGCTTTCCCCTGTTAGAGAGAAGTATCTGTTCGGAGGTGGTAAGCATACATGAATTACTGCTATTGTGTTATTAGTCGAAACAATCTTTGCTTATTTCTGATTTCAAACAAAATATAATTTCTAATCTAATAGTTAATTTGTTATAATACATTACAGTGATTCTAGAATACTTATCTATTGTTTGGTCCAGTACCTTTCTCATCTAGACATAATTTCCAGTTACTCACTGAGCTGTTAGAAGAAGAAATTAAGGAAACAAAACTGCTGGACATCCCCTTGCTATCAGGCAAATAAGGTGGGAAATCATCCTCGCCAATGACACATAAAGAAGAAGAAAGAGAGTCTAAGGGAACAAAAAAACCCAAAACCACATAAAGGCCTCCCTGGCAAAAACATACAAGATGCAGCAACAGGGTTAAATGGTCTTCTAGCCACATTTGGTAAGCTTACACAGCAGGTGGTAGAAAAAAAAGTTAAATTGTAAAAATGGACTTTCTAATATGAATAATATTAGAAATTACACAAGGTAACTATTTTTAACCTACAAATAAAAAGAAGACAGTCTCAGTCAAAGACACTTTTGGGAGAGCAGAATATGTCCTTACTGTTTCTAAATGTTTATGTGTCCAGTGTTGTAAGAAAAGGAATTTTCTTCTTTTACCACAACAGTAAAAATACTGCTGCTTTCCTTTCTTGCAGTAGTGAAGCATGAGATGAGTTTACAGGAACTCAATAGGATTCTGGAAATAAAATGGCTTAAAATGAGGAGAGAGCAAGAATGTAAATGGCTTTGTGGCTTCATCCCTGCAGATGCCTCTCTGTTCATTACTTTCTTACTGTCTCTTTACTCTTCTTTTTCAGAACTTTTCCGTCATGTTCAGCCACATCTCTCCTGTTATGGCTTTGTTGCTTTCTTACATTCCTTCCTTTTGTCCTGTTAATAAAAGAGCCATTAGTTGTTCTGTTCTCAGAGTCAAGTATGTTTTAAGATTGCTTTCTGATCTTGACGGTAGTCAACGTCTGACCTACTTGGAACCAAACTTCAGGGCCCAAATCCAGCCAAGTATTGTGTCTTTCATTTTACATTGCTGAAACACCCTTTTGTCTTTCTGGATCCATTGTTCTCAGATTTGCTTGAGCAAAGTTTTGAGTGAAGTTTTGAGTGCCTCTGGATGGTAAAATGGAAAGAAAATAAATAACCAAAAACACATTACATAAATATTAAGATCAGAAACTATATGGCAAATATGTTTGTATTTTCAGGCTGGGCTAAGCTATATTAAAATTATATGGGAGGTTGGAAAATTGATTTTCAGTTGGACTGAAATGGTTTTGAAGAGGAAATTAGTTTTGATTTGTTAGTGGAAGAAACAAATTGCTTCTGAAAAACAGGTTGTGCAAAGACTCAGTTCTGTTAGTGGGCAAGAGTGTGGTATTGTGATGAGAATTTCTTTTGAAGTGTGAGGAATGAGAAGTATTGATATTTATCTGGAAGGAAAAGAGAGATTGGCAGGTTGCTTGGCAGTAGACTGGATGAGAACTGATGTTTAGTCTGAATACAAGAATAATGGAAGAAAGTCCAAATATTTTATGAATGAGGGGAAGAAAATACAGATGTCAGATAAGTAAAAAGGTGCAAGAAACCCTGAAATTGGCTCAGTTGGTTAGAGCGTGGTGTTAATATAACACCAAGGTTGTGGTTCGATCCCCATGTAGGCCGTTCACCTAAGAGCTGGACTTGATGATCTTTGTGGGTCCCTTCCAACTCAGAGTATTTTGTGATTCTTGAGGTTATAAGTGCCCTCACTTCTTTCACTGTGAAGTGTCACAAAAGTTGACAGTATTCTGTGAAGGTGTGGATGGATGAGTGGTTCTGTACTGGAAATGCAGACAGGTGCAAGGCCTTGTATGTACCTTTTTAACCTTAACTGTTACTGTATATGTTTCATTAGTTTAGCAGTTGTAGCTGTTGGAAAGTACTGTGTAATTTCAAATTTCAGTGAGGCTGATGTATCGAGAATGGAGAGCCAGACACTGGCTGTATGTGAGCATTAAAGATTTCATAATTTAAACTAAAATTGTCTCTACAATAAACTAGAATTTGTTTATCCAGCAAATGCTGTATCTAACACATGCATGCACACATTCCTTACTTATTTTTCACCAATACCTTTTTAGTTTCTTAATGGAGGAAGGAGTGGAAATACATATTTCAGATTGTAGTCCTTTCATTATTTAGGCTGTGTGGTGGAATAAAGTAGCAGCCTAATAAACCTTTTTGTTTTATGATATCTCTGTTCACACAGATCATGGACAGGATTAGTTTTGCAACTATAATTTCCAATCTCTCCTTTCTTGTTTGTTCCTACATACTTTTTTATAATTTTATCAGTGTAATGGGCAAAGTCCTTTTGAAGGCATAATGAAAATAATGGATCACAGTGCTAATTCACTGGGTAATGAATTGCTACATAATATTATAACTTTGTTACTGAAACAATTGTATACTCATAAGCACGCAGTTGTACATGCAGTGTTTACTATAAAATGTTATACAATTCTGTTGTTTTTATGACAGGGAATCTCTATTAGTATATGATTGCATATGTAAATATACATTAATAATTCTGTATTTTAAATTGCGTTTTATGGAACATTGGATTTAATCTAGGTAATTATTTGAATTTCATATGCTTTCACAATATGACTAGAACATTTCAAATGTGTTATTACTAATGCTACTGTTTCTGCTAGTTTCAAAAAATTTGAAAAGTAATCTCTGTTCAGCAAGTAGATCATCAAAATGCTACTGTTGGACGAGTTGACACAAAGTCTGGCTTTAGCAAATCTCATTATATGATTACAACCGTACTTAAAGTGTTAAATTGTGTGTACAAGTAATGAAAGAAATGGCAGGTCAGCTGTGGATTACACAGCCTGTATGTGGGAGTCTCAGTTTGTTTGTCTGTCTTTTCATTTTTGCCCTTGTAACCTAAAAATCATAGTTGACTTAAGAGTATCACACATATTTGCTGTCAAGACTACTATAATAATTAGACCATTTATTTGGAACAGATGCATGATATCTAGACTCAGTGACATATCATTTGAAATCTGCAATGGTGTGTTTCTTCCACAGAAAGTAGAGGATGAAAAAAAAACCTTATATGATTTTTAGCTCACTAATTGTGCTGGAACTAATGAAAGTAACACTGTAATGTAAACTTTATCACAGGTAGAAGTGAAGTACTTTGCAGTGCAGAAGCAAGAAAAAATTGGCATTTTTTTCTTTTTGGCAACACTACCCTTAGTGATAACATAAAAATGAGTTTTCTAGAACCTTTTTATAGATATATTTTCTTGTATATTTTAGGATTTATATAAATTTTTAAGTTAGCTTGTTTCCCCATTAGAATTGAGTCTCTGAATGTAGCCTGTTTGCAGATAATCCTGTCTTGTAAAGTTTGGTGATCATGTCAATAGCTTGATCAATAATTTATACTTTCAATGGATTATTTAAAATTACTGACTTGACAGCCGTTACACAAGAAGACACTGAAGATTATCAACTCCAAAAGCAACTTGCATGCTCATGAGTGATAAAGAAATTAAATACTAGGGAGAGCTGGCTTTTTTGTCTTCTACCAGGAGGAAAAAAACCCTAGACCTCTCAAAGGGCTGGAATGAGTTCCTTTGAGGAGTCCAGTGCTAGGAAAGGAAGGAGGAACTGGGAAATGGAGAATACATAGAATAAACAAAGGAATAGGAATTTCAAGTGGGGAACTTTTACAACATACAGTATAGAGCAGGGATATAGAGTAAAGTGAAAAGAAGAAAAGTGGGTTTCTTTTTCTCCCTTCTTTTTCCCCTCATTTTTTAACTTTTGTCTTTTTGAGGGCAGGGAGAGGGTTATGGTGTACCGAAGAGAAGGGAAGACCAAAACCGAAGGGAAGACCAAAACCAAAGGAAAGAGTGGAAGGGGATTTAGCTGCCACCATAATTATAGTACTGCTGGACTGAAGGCTCAGCTTGAGAAGTATTTTGGGGCTTTGCAGGACAAATAGGCAATATATTTATTTTTGTGTGGTAACGAGAGAAATATTTAACCACTTGTCCAAAGCTGCTGCATTGGAAAAGCTCATGAAATAAAGGACCAGTAAAGGGGTTCCTCAGTAGCTGAACAAAGGCAGTACAAAATGGACTGATTAGAGAGCAATTGCAGCTCTATGAAGACAGTTAAACTACATGTAAGACTGCTTTGGATTTGTAAAAGGAATAAGATGTAATGACACTTCATCTGTTTTGACCATAGCGGAAAATACACTTGTTTCACTGAACATGTTGTCCAGTAACCAGGATCTGGGCTCTGGTGTGTGAAGCCTTTGACTGTCTAGCTGTACCTCCTGTATTAGTGAAGTGAGACAAGTTTCCCATCCAGTATGTCAGTCATAAACACATGAAAGCAGAGTAAAAAGGAGAATAATCATACAAGTGTTCACTGGTTTTGTTGCTGATAGAGTAGAATTGCTAATAAGATGAGGTAGATGGCATTAATATGAAGGGATTTGGCAAGGCTGGGATGAGAAGGTATGTGGAAGCTTACTGTCACTCTTATAAACACCTCCTACAAACAAGCTTGATAAACAAGAGGAATGAAGTCCTCTAGCAGAAAACACTGAGAAGAGAGAGGGATAAGAAAAAAAAGAAAGGTTAAAAGTTTCGGTATTGACACTTCCTTCTGTGTCAGTAGGGGCCTAGCAGGCACATTCCCAAAGGGCTCCCCAAGATTGGGGTTTTCAGTGCTACGGTGATACTCTGTTGGATCAGGGACAACTGAATTAATTGGGGTTGAGTAACATAGGTGAAGAAAGTTAGTAGGCTTTTATTTGTCATTGTTTCATTTCCAGTACTGCTGCAGTGACAAGGGGTGGGCATTAAGCTGACAAAATTAATTGCACCTAGTTACACAGTATTGTTATAGTAGTTTAAGGAATTCAAAGAAATACTGTTTCAGAGACACAACATATAGGTGGCTTTCATCAAAGCATCAGGTTTATTATTTGATTGTATTCAGTATAAAATGAGGTCCCTAAAGTGTTAAGAACAAAAGAACAATCATAATTGCATATATTATTACAGCTCTTGAAGCAGACAAATTCCAAGTGCTTTTAAAGAGGCCCTGCGGCTGGATCATGTGGTTTTTTTTTTTTGTTCCATATATTTAAAAACAACCAATCACCTGTATGCGAAAGATTCAGTATTATCACTAGAAACCTGGCTTCTGATATATACCTAAAGGACCTCCTCCTTTGGGATTCATATTGAAATATGCATTAGATTAATATGCAAAAAGCAAGTCAACAATCAAACATGCTGGACTCCCTAATCTGACTGAGCTGCAGCTTGTTTAGTTTGATTTCCAATTTTTTTTCTTCTATCAGGATTCAAATACTGTTTTACTGCTTGGGCTCTCAGCCAAAACCTTATGAAGTCAACAAAATTAATTTGAATTCATTTGAAATAAACTATTTTCATCTTGAGCTATATAGACATAATAAATATTTGAGTAATATGTGACTCAGCTAGAAGCTTAATAAATCTAAGCAGGTTTTTTGTAGAGAGAGTTCATTTCTTTAATTAGGTTGATTTCTGAGTCATTGCTGAGGTAATTAAAAAGTGGTGGTTTTAGATAAAAGATAAGATACAGCATTTTGGAGGTAACCATCAGTACGTTTAGCACCCACTGGATTTATTACTTTGACAACATTTCTGTGTAGTGGTCCTGTATACTATTAAAGTGTTGAAGTTCTTGGTCTAAGTTTAACAAACTTCCCTGTCCCAGATCTTTCTTGCAATGTAATTAAAGTGTTGAGAAGATGTATGGGAAAACTCCCATATCAATTTCCAGTTGAAACTTCTACATGTAACAGAGATCTAACGACAGGACAGAGAGGGGACAGCAAGAAGCAGGTTGTAGTCCTTGCTTGTATTTATTGGCAAACTGGGTTGCAGAGAGAGAGAAATACTTTATTGGAGTTGCATAGGGAAGAAAAACCTTTAATCTCCAAACATTTTGCAATTAGGAACATCTCTTCCTCACTAAAATGGTGGTTCTCTGAAATTATTTAATTTTTTTGTCAAATTGACAGTACTTAACTTGCTGGCTGATGTAATCACCCTGCAATGTGTCCTGGTGAAAAATTCTGTCTTTATGTAGAATCCAAAAACGTACTGTTTATTTTCAGGAATTAGTCTGTGTCTGTGTGTTAACCTTTTTTCCCCATTTACAGATTGAGCTTGTGATCACTGATGTTACTGTGAATAAAATACGAGTTTCTTTCCTGTAGTCTAGCAAAGAGTATTGTGCAGTAATATGAAATATTCTTCAAGTTGGAGGCAAGGTGTTCTCTCACTTTAAAATTTAGTCTGCACTCTTGAGAAAAAAAATTAAACTATGTTAGCCCAAAGAAAGTTTAAAACTGAACCAGGCACTTTGTGTTTGTTTTTGTTGCATAGCAAAGTTACTACACAGGAGTAGAATTTTGGGTTACTGTTGCTTCTTTCATATGCAGGTCTTAGAATTGTTTCACAGACTTTTGCAAGTCAGAAGCTGCTCCAGCAAGTTTAGTGATTGTGACAAATATGTACAACTTCAACAGACGTAGCAAATGCTTATAAATGATAGTTTTGTTCTTTGATGTAGTTCAGAAATTTTGTAGTCGTTAAGCATTTTTATATTTGTAATTTATTGTCTAGATAGTCTTCAAAGTAGAATAATCTTAAATAAATGCCAATACTATAGAACTATACTCCTTTTTTTTGGATTTCAGCCAGGTCATACATAAGGTCTCCACCCATGATGACTAAATCCTTTACATATTTAAAGAATATAAGTAAAATTGAATGTGCATAATGCTGTATGTGTGTATGTATAAAGACAACATAATCTGATCCATATATATGGATGGTGCTTGTAAGATATATTTACTGCTCAATTATACTAAAAATTTGTATTTAATTCAGCTCTCACCATACCTGTAGTTATTGTAACTCGTAATTTTCAGGGCACACTGAATTATTTCCCAAGTGTAGCCTGCGTTTTTCTTGCATATCTAACTTTGCATTTGTATTGTTAAAATATATTTCTTTTGAAAGAAAGCTTTGTTTGAAGGGGCAGTCATTTCGTCTGATTGATTTATTCCAATTCAGGGATTTTTAATACTAGATCAACTTTGGCATGCTGGAATAAGTTCAGTGAAGGACCGCCAAAGATGAATAGGGGTTAAATACATGATGTAGCATAGGCTGAGGGAATTGTGTGTTTTCATTTGAAGAAATCTGAGTAGACATCTGTTTGCATCTTCAGCTACCTGATGGGAAACTATAGAGGCTTTGGAGTGGAACTTTTTTTTGAAGGCATGTGGTGTTTGGATGAGAGATGATAGACACAAGGGACATGAGAAATTTTTGTTAGATATTAAGGAAAATTTTTTCAGCAGGAAGACTGTCAAACACTGGAACAAGCTGTTCAGAGTGGTTGTGAAATACCTATCTGTGAACATGGTAAAAAATCAGCTAAACAGGCTTTGAGCTTGGTATAATTTGACCCTGCTTTGACCAGGGATAGTGGACCAAATGACCACCATAACTGCCTTCCAGTTATATTAATCTAGGATTTCTTATTACTAGTTGTGTTTTATATAAACCTTTGTCACTTTCACATGTAATAGTTTTAACTTTAGGTTTTGTTGCTATATGAAAACAGTGTATTGTCTTACATCAAAGAAAATATTTGCCTGAATTGCACCTGTGTATGAATAATCATAACTCTAGAGAAAATAACCTTGTTTAGTTTTGATTCCCTTTTCATTTTTACTTTGAGATTCTAATAGTGTATATAACAACCTCCCTAAAGTATGTTTTTCTCTTGTTTCTTGAAGCTGAACGCAGCGGATATTAAGTCTTAATCCCTGCAAAAGTCTGCTGAACCTGTACAGATATTTGTGGTTAATTAAAATGTCTTACTGTGTAGAAAGTACGGTCATAACCTGTTTTCTATATGAAATCTTTTATTTTCAGATTTTCCTTGAGTCTCATTCTAAGAGAATATGTTTCCAGCCATGAACCAGCTTTTTCTTAACTCCGCTATTTTTTCTGCAGATTTAGAGAAACTTTGATTTTCAGTCATACATGCATTGAGGATACAGTTCCAAGGCCTTTTAAGACTAGTAATAAAAATCTCAGCTCTACTGAGTTTCCAAATGTAATTGTTTTCCTGGTTATAAAGCATGAAGACTAGGAAAAATAAGAGCTAGCATACTCCTGTTGGGAAAGTTCTTATTTGTAAAGTAGATTCAACTTTTTAGCCCATTTTTCTGATACAGAAGAATTAGAGCATTTGGCAAGCCAAACTTACAATTCAAATAAAAGTAAACAAATATACAAAACATGAAGTACATGGAATGGGATTGAAGTGATGTTGATATCTGCCTTTATAACCATGATGACATAAATGGTAGCGTATTTTAAAGGAGGAAACAAAGTCAAATAAGTTAATGAGTTTTCACATTGTCAGAAATGTGACATTTCACATGATGGAGAAATTAGTATGTACTGCTTGATCATACCATGACTACAGTGAATATCTAAATGTTCCCAATTCCAAAGTTTTTGAGAAATTATTGATACAATCACTTCTGTTAATACGAGCAAAATTAACATTCTCTTGGGCCCATACTAGCTACTCTGAAGAAAATTAACTGTGCCTCAGTCAAAACTAGCACACAATTACAGGACTTACCTTGTTACACATTACTGGTCTTGATCAGTGTCCAAAATGCTTGCTGTGTGCTTTTGGCAGCGACATGGGAGTGATGCTGCTAGGAGAAGGACTAAAGATACAAATAATGTGGTGTTAGTGTAAAATATATGGGAAAGGAATCCTATGTGAAACCCTCGAATAAAACACCTTTGATGTAGAAAGTCTGACTGTTCTAAAATTGGGAAAGAAGGAAATTAATAGAATGTGTGAACGCAATGCCTTTGAAGGATTAAAGAGCGTTCCAACTAAATCACACGTAAGAGGTTTTCTGAAGATACAGGAATAGAAGGTAGTCTTGAATGTGATCTTAACAAGGACTACAATAGTTGTAGTGTAAAGATCAACAAACAAGCACTTTTTGTACCACTTTTCATAGAATCATTAAGGTTGGAAAAGACCTCTAAAATCATCGAGTCCAACCATTAACACAATATCTCTGTGTTCACCACTAAACCACATACCCATATGCTATATTGACACGCCTTTTAAACACTTCCAGGGAAGGTGATTCCACCACTTCCCTGGGCAACCTATTCCAATGCCTGACTACCTATCTAAACCTCCTCTAGCACAACTTGTGGTTATTTCCTCTTGTTCTGTCACTTGTTACCTGGGAGAAGAGACACACCCCCTTCTCCCTACAACCTCCTTTCAGGTAATTGTAGAGAGGAAAGGTGTTATTTGTAAAGAACACAAAGATGACCTTTTATTCATCTTGGCTTAAAATGTTTGTGAGTCTTGGATCACTATGAAACTACACTGGGAAAGTGCTGTTGTGGGCTTGTCCTCCTAAGATCTTTTCTGGGCACTTATTCTTGGCAACTGTTAGAAGAGCTAGTGCTTTCAGTCTCATCCTGCGTGCCTGTTCTGAAGCAAGTGAACTAACAAATGGCTTGGGAAAAACACGCTGAAAGAGATTTAACTCCAAAAATCATGTCACCCTGTCATAGTTCAGGTGCAGAATAAATACAAGTAACAAAATTGTTCCATAGGCAGTTAAAAAAGAAAACTACTCTGAAATCACCCAACGTGCTAAACATTGACACTAGCTGAGAAACACAGAATTACAGAATGGGTCAGGTTGGAAGAGACCACAGTGGGGTCACCTGGTCCAACCTCCTTGCTCAAACAGGGTCATCCTAGAGCACATGGCACAGGATTCTGTCCAGACAGTTCTTGAATTTCATCTGCAGTGAGAGAGACTCCACAACCTCCCTGGACAATCTGTTCTAGTGCTCAGTCACCTGCTCATAATAAGTTCATCCTTGTATTTAAGTGGAACTTCCCATGCATCAGTTTCTGCCCACTGGCTCTTTTCCTATTGCTTGGCACCACTGAGAAGAGCCTGGCTTCATTCTCTTGGCACCCTCCCTTCAGATACTTATATACATGTATGAGGTCCCTTCTCAGTCATCTCTTCTTGAGGCTGAACAGGCCCAGCTTCCTCAGCCTTCCCTTGTAAGAGAGATGTTCCAGTCCCTTAATCACACCACTAGTGACTGGCCTCCAACAATCCCTGTGCCACTGATTATAGTCCTCTGGGATCTGCTGTTCAGACAGTTCTCAATCCATCTCACTGTCTACTCATCCAGTCCACATTTCCTGAGTTTGCCCATGAGGAAATTGTGAGGGACAGTGGTGAAAGCCCTGCTGAAGTTGAGGTAGACATCATCCACTGCTCTCCCCTCATCCATCCAGGTTGGTGTTTCATTGAAGAAGGCAAGACCTCTGCCTTTGTGACTCTGAAACATACTTTTTCTGCCAGTAAGCAAAAAACAGGTTTAGAGTGGAATGCTTAGGAAAGGAAAAGATGAGTAAGTATATGGAGTAAACTTTGTGTTTATTAAGTCAAAGCTACTTCAAAATGTCTATAAATGTATGTTCATAAATAAGTAAAAGAACCTTAATTGCAATTGCTAAGTTACCTAGAGATATTTCAAAACTGGGGTTGGATTTACAGATGTCACAATTTTTTAGATAGCAGTTTAAAGAAAAGCAGGAATGAATGCTTTATATAACTGAAAGAAATGGAAGTGGTATGCTAACAAAGAAATGTTTCATAACTAGTAAGTGTGAAGAATGAAGCTTTTCTTTCGTTTTTCAGTAGTTACTGTGGAGTGTAGGTGTTCCAGAAATAGTTACTGATACTCCTTCATTGTAGAAGTAAAAGCAGCACCTCTGACTATTAGGACTAAGAGACATTAAAGACCAGAGAATGGGGCTTATTTGGAAGAAAGCCAGTATTTAGGAGTTCAGCATTTGAATCAGGAAAGATATCTGTTCTGAGCCTTCAACAAAAAAGAATGAAAGGAACACAGGTATGGCTGTAGTGTAAAATGCATGCAAGACATCTTTTTGTCCAAAAAGTATGGCCCATGTTTGTTATCTTTATTGCTAAGTTTACATACTTGAAAATTATATGACCATAAACACTAATTAATTTCTGTCATACTGTCTATGCTAGTAGAGAATATCAATCTGTAGAGGTTTTGTTGAAAGCTGTTGTAATGTCTACAGTGGGCACTGGGCTTCAAGCAACCACTGTAAGCAAAATCCAAAGGAGTATTAAGTAGTAATAAGTAGGAACTTAAGTGGTAATCACTCTGATGGTTTCTTTTCCAGTACAGTAGACAGTTGAACCTGGGCAGCAGTTGACAAGAAATTCGTGTCACATACTGGTGATGAAAGGGAAGTTAAATTTTTCAAGCTTATCACATTGGTAGTCTAGGGAAATTGTTAATAATCACAAAATCAGTTGTGATAAAGTGTTTCTTGCTGTGATACTTGCTGATCATAAAGCTAGTACTTCACTGACTGTAGAACTGTATACTATTAATTAAAAAGGCCCTTGCAATTTAGGTGAGTACTTGAAGTAAAAAGAACAGTTATTTTTAATTTGAATTCTTTTGAAAGACTGAAAAAAGAAACTGCTTGAAAGGCAGATACTATCTCTAATTTCCCATAAATTCATCGTATATGTTAAGATAATTGTATGTAAAGCGACTGAGGGAAGGAGATGTCCTGCAAGTGCGTTTCATTAACTTTGAGAGCTGCTTCAGTGAATATAGATAAACCATGCACTAACCATTGTGGGAAGGTTTGCTTTGTGTGTGTGTGTTTGATGTAATACAACTCTTTTCACACCTAGATGGACAGAATGGCTGAGAAATCAGGCAGTAGAGAGACCAATATTAATTTAAGATTGACAAGTGAGAGTCAGCTAATTGTGTTGCCCTTGCTTTTAGTGCTTCTGAACACCTAGGTTTGTTTCTCTGCAGTCTGTGCTTTGACTTCTTCAACTTCTGTATGGCTGCACAGCCTTCACTCATATTACAAAAGCAAAGTATGTTGGGGTGGAAGCTCTGTGACAAGACAGGAGGCGATGACAAGCTGCTTCAAAAGCTGTCAGGGGCTGATTGTCCTTCAAGGCCACCAGTGCTTCTTTATGGCTCTGACTCATAGTAGTGATTGTGTGTCTGTTTGGCTAGAGAAGAAATTGGTTGGCATTGGTGTATTTTATACATCTCAAAGATTTCTGTTATCAGCGACTGGAATAGTTGACACGACTTGCTGAAGCCTGTTCACCATGCTGTTAGGCTGGGTTTTTTAAAACTCTATGGAAAACTAGGTAGTTTCTTGTGTGCAGGAGGAAGCAAAATGATTTGTCTGAGCTGATGTTTGCATAGACTGCCCAAGAAAAATTTGAGCAGCTGTGAAATCCACACCTGTGAGCTGATGAACTGCGCAGAACTATTTCTTCAGTTCTATTTTGTATGTACTTGGGATATAAGCCAGATGCTTATAATTATTTGTAGTTTGGCTTATTGTATGTTTCAGGTGCTAAGGAAATAGCAGAGCTACTTTGCTATCTCTCCATTCTACATGAGTGTGGCAGATCACAAGGTACCTGGCTGGAACCACAGGGATTAGAGCAGCTTTGTTCTTCTGGAGGACTGTGTTGCTAGAAGTATTAACTGTTCTGGTTTCTTTCAGTGAGGCTAGTTGGCTCTGCAACAGGTAACATTTGTCGGTAGTTGAGACTCTAAACAATCTTTATACTGTCATTGGGAATATCCATAGCATGTTATAGAATCATAAAGGTTGTAAAAAAACCTTGAAGATCCTCAAGTCCAACCTTCAACTGAACACTACCGTGCCCACGAAAACCGTAGCAAGAAGTCCTACGTGTGCCTGTTTTTTGAACACTTCCAGGAACGGTGACTCCACCACTTCTTTTGGCTGCCTGTTCCAGTGCTTAACCATTCTTTCAGTGAAGAAATTTTTTCATAATATCCAGCCGAACTCCCCTTGGCATAGCCTGAGGCCATTTCCTCTTGTCCTGTCACTCGTTACTTGAGAGAAGGGACCTACCATCACCTCGCCACAACCTCCTCTCAGGTAGTTGTAGAAAGCAATAGGGTGCCCCCTCAGCCTTTTTTCCTCCATCCTAAACAACCCCAGTTCCCTCACCAGTTTTGTTGTCCTTCTCTGGACATGCTCCAGTACCTCAGCGTCCTTTCTGTAGTGAAGGGTCCAAAACTGGACACAGGATTCAAGGTGCAGCCTCATCAGTACTGAGGACAAGGAGACTATCGTTGCCCTAGTCCTGATACAAGCCAGGATACCATTGGTCTCTTATGTCACGGTAGCTAAAATTTATTCAGGAATAGCAGTCAGGTTTACTGATATTTATTCTCACTGCACAAACAGTGGGAAGATTCAAGAGGTGATTTAACTTGGTCTTGCTCAAGTGCTCTACTGAAAGACTCCTTGAAAAACAAAAATCATTTTTTTTCCTCCCCTAAATCAATGTCTAAAAGGGTCTTTGGTTTTTTCCCCGTAAGGGTATTTTCTCGTACTTCCTCTCATTTTCTGTCACTTTTAGGTATGTTTTTTGCAGGTTTCATTTATTCTACCTTCGTAAGAAAAAAGGTCTGAAAATGTCAGCAGCTGGACTGTGGCCCTTGTAATTTTAATGCTCAAAAACATTAGTGGCACTTGTAATGCTCAAAGGCATGGGCTGCCTTTGAAATGTCTCCCAATTACTCCCCATGTTTAAAGAGGAAGTAATGACCTAAATCCTTGATTTAAGAGTCCTAGTCACTGACCCCTGAGGCTCAGTAATGTGATCAAATCCTCTTCCATCAGCTTTTTCCAGCCCACTAAGGGCATAAGTAAATGTTGCTTGGAGGGTGAGTGAAGTACCAAGGAAATATTTGATAAGGATTAAAATAATAATTTCTCCTTGCCTCCAGAAGAGGAAAGGGGTGAACGAGGGATAGGGGAATGGGACCCACCCAACTGCCTCTGGTATATTTTTAATAGCTGCTATTCCTGCTTCTTATTTCTGCTTACATGTAGCTATGATTTGGACACCATGCGAATGAGTTTGTTACCTTGTAGTATGGGATGTGATCTTTTCTGTGTGCTCTGCAGTGTCTGATTTTTAGCCTGGGAATGCTGGGCAGACTCGCAGAACCCAAGGGAATTGGGAAAGGAGGGTCTTTGATGGGGAGTGACATAGAATTGGTTTACTTGGGTGAGTTTGGGACCTCATTAGGAGAGACCATATTTGACGGAGATAGGAGGGGAATGGAAGAGTCCTGTATACTTTTTTGTACAAGACAATTTAGAGGTACAGGAGATAAAGCAGGACAAATATCTACCCTTTTCCTAGTTTTCTTGATTTCTTTCCCTGGTATAACTCAGTGTGCTGTCTCCATCTTCTACTTGTACCGAGGCTCCTGCTTTTATTTCAGTTCTTTTCCTGCCATGGAGTATCCCATCCGTCTGGTGTCTCTCACAGCCTCCTTGCAAATAATCCATGAGAAGGCATTTTCTTCTCAGGAGTAGTTAAAACTTCTTCCCAAGTTTTCATTTATATTCAGTTATGTTTCCAAAGGTTAATACAGAATGCTTTGGCAGAACTTGATTGTGGCAGGATGCCTTCATTTCCTTCTCTTTTTAGATTTTTCTAGGAATCAAATGGCATCCACAGTTTTGCTCATGTTCACTAGTTACTACCTGTTTTCCCGTGCCTACCAAGATCAAGCATGTTCCAACCTGCTAGTTTCTTTCATTTGCATATGCAGAATCATTGGTTTCGCCCTGTGTGTATTAAGGTTATGCCTGTGTATAAATCCACTACTTTTTAATTAGTTTTAAACAACTTAAATTAGTTTTTAATTAAGTTTAAACAAGGTAGACTAAGTGCCAAGTTACTGAGGTCGTTTCAGCCAAAATTCAAACCTGGTTCTATACCCAGTTGTGGATGAGAGAGGAGTGGAGAATTTCTTTTTATTAGAAAAGCTTAGTTGGGAGAAGGAATGGGGATGAGGAAAGAGGAAAAGCAGCTGTCGTTTGAGATGTTTGGGCTCAGACTTGGCGTATTACTCTGTGCTTTTGACCTAGTAATACATTCCAAACTTGAGGACTATTCTAGCAACATCCAGGTTTTAGAGTAGCGGATTCTCACATTTTTATAGAAGATCTCACATTCTGCTGTAACTGTCAGTTTCTGATACATGTAATTCTGTTTTCTTTTCTTGATTCTCTCTATTTTTTTTTCCTCAGTGATTTGCTTATTTCACTTGTTGCCCACTCTTTTTCTTCTTTCTGGTGGAGACTGTGTACAACGTATAAAGTGGTCTCAGATCTTCAGTGTGACTCAACTGCATACATTGCTTAACAGGACATAGCCTGAGAGGGGAGTAGTTTGGTTTTAGGAAGTTTTCACATCAGGTGGAATGGTATCCTTCATCAGAGGATGCATCCTTCCATTACGCTGTCTCGCTGTCAACAAAAGCCTGTGTCTGGTAAAAAGAAGCTCAAGGGAAGACTCTGTGATGCTTTACCATTTCTTAGGTTATTTTGATTTTAGAGAGTCTCTGACATGCTTTGTCAATTATGATAGTCATCTAACTACCTTAACTTCTTTTCTCAAAAAGAATCTGCTGTATTCCTTCTTGCAATTTTGACTGTCTGTCTGAAGTGACTGGCAGAATCTGTCCCAGCCTACACACTATCCTTAGATGTGGTCATGATGACGTGTGCTGCTTATGCCAGTAGGTTAATGAGGTCAAGTGTTAAATGGTGATATTGTCTATGAAGAGTTTTCAGGGGGATGGGAAACATCTGCCAAATGAGATAAACTTCACTTCTTTTAGAACCTATCAGCCCTGAATGGGGATGGAAGAGTAACAAGAGACTGTTTCTGTGAGTTTATTTACTGCTCGGAATAGTGCAGAGGGCATTAAGTCCTACATAGTAATGGCATTTAGTCTGTTGTAGTACCACAGAGTCGCTAAGAGTCTGGTTTCTGTTGCTGGCATGAGGGATATCCTGGTCACCTATTAGGTACTGAACAGTACACCCACAGCCTTTCGTAGAGATGTTCACAGGAGTCTCACATTTATTACCTAATTATCGCTTTACCGAATGCTCAAGAGTAGTTGAGAATGGACGTCCTAAACACTTTGCAGAATCACTGTGTTGTGTTACTTCAAGAGGTGTTAAATATGTTGTTGTATGACATCTATGTCTTTCCCTCAATGCTTTTTTTCCCGTGGTATGATTTGATTTCTTTCTTATTCACACTTTTGTGTTGAACTCTGTGTGTTCAGGAGAGTTTCTTTCTCTTTCCCCTCCCTGAGGTTTTCTCTATATACTACAACTGAAACATGAAACTGAGACACTGGGGAGTGTTATAGTAAGGGTTGAATTTTAAAATTGGGGGGTTTTTTGCCTGTTTAAGCACTTTGGAGAGTTAAACACCATTTCCTTCATCGTTTTACTTAGTTTTTCAAATATTTACCTTCCTTGAAAGGAATTGTGAGATAGATCTTTCTTTACTAGATATTTCGCGAAACAAAGAATTGTGTTGATATCTAGGCTACCCGTGTTTCACAGCATGAATTTAGGGAAATGGTTTAGACTCTTGTACTTAGGAAAGGTGACAGTGTTTTATGTAAAGCCCCCTAGTACTGAAGTGCAACAGGAACTGAAAATATTAAGATTACTATGCATCATTGCAGAGTTGTGCAAATAGGTAAAAATTGTCTAGAATAGTGGAAATGATCCAATGGCAATGAGGCCAAGTTTGTCACTGACAGAAGCATACTCTGTCTTTTGCAGCAAAGCTGCATTGTGGGGTTTTGTTTGTAAACAAATTTAATACTAAAGAATGCTATCAGTAATCTAAAAAATTAAGGCTGTGGTCTGACTTTTTTTGTTATTTGGTGATGGTTTTTCACATTTTCTTTTTGTCTGTATGCCAGTCAGAGGGATGTAATTGCTCTATGACCTTATTTGCTTTAAGAAAAGGAAACTTAATTCAGTTATTATTTGATGAATTGGCAGACAGGAATCATGATGTTTAGTTTGGGTAAAAGTGTGGGTGGACTGTTTCTTGCATGTACTAGTGGTCAAACTCTTTACTAAGTACCAACTAAGAAAAAAAATTTAGTTAGAAGATTGCTTACTGGTAGGTGAGTAGATGTGGCAAATCCTTATGGGAAGGAGAGGGATCTCCATTTATAGATACTGGAATGCCTGGTCAGAAGTGGTCCGTTCAGACATTGAAAATCCCAAGCAGAAATTAGTAATTGTATTTTGTTAGCTAATTGTAATATATATTTAACAAATCCAAGAACTACTAGGATTTACAGTAATTTGTGGTTTGTTTAGGAGCTTAAAGCTTGCATAAAGAGAGGAGAGACTATGATCAGTTTTAAACTTCAAGTTCATTTCAGTGGGTCTCAGCAATTTGCTAGTACCTAAAAATGTATGCACAAAAACCTATTTCTTAGAGCACCTAGTTCAGATGGTGACGTCTTACTCAGTATACTTTGCAAGTTACAGAAAAACTTGCCTGTAATACACTGTATTGCACTTGTATTCTAGACTTAGCTCCAGCTTCTCTAATTGATTGCATTCAATGAAATAAAAAATGTTAAAGAGTCTGTAGTATCTTTAACAGGCATTTTTTGGAGGAGGCTAGCTCAGTTTTTCATTGCATCATGATCATAGCTTGCTTTTGTCATCTTTTCATTAGCCACATTCTGATTTGCCTTGGGAAGTGGTTCATGAGGTCCATGATTCTTTGCAACAGCTTGTTCCAAACAGATCTGAAATTCTTATTTTGTCAGAGCTGAAGTGAAGCTGCAAATAAGTATGCATAATATGCTGAAAAATTCTGTAGAAAACTGAAGTGGCTGGTAAGTCTGAGATTGATCTAGAAAAAGCCCTTCTTGTTCTGTTATTTAGAGAATAGTATCCTACATTTCGAACAGATCACCTTAGGTAGATTCAAATTCCTATACCACTTTTAGGCAAGATTGAAACATCGTGACTGCGGAGTTGGTGTGGGGTCTTGAAGGGAGAACTGATGTGTCTTGGTTCACATTACTGAGTGGATACATCTGCAGAACTTTTGAGTGAGTTCCCACTACAAGAAAGACATTGAAAAGTGGGTGAAAGCCCTAGTCTTCAGGGCTCAGAGGCAAAACTTGTGTTGGAATTTGATTTATGTACTGAGAAACTCGAGTGTTTTAAGGTTTTCTTCTAGTTTTCTGTCATCAGAGAGACTTTTAAGAAGAGTGAAATAATTGTCTAGTGGAAATTTTGTAATGTAACTTTTTTATAAACAACTTATCAGTTGTTAAATACTGTTACGTTATAAATGTTTAATCTTTATTTTATATTGCCTTTTCATAAAGGAACTGATAATAGCACAGTCTGTAGCAGTACATTTTGAAATCCAGAAAAGAACACTGTATCTTCTTATCTGATCTTCTATATATCATAGACCAGTTAGTTACATTTTGGTTTTCTTCCTCCACCAAGTTCAGTAACACAGGTTTATCTAAAGCGTATTTTGCAACAGTGCATCTGTTCTTCATGTTTTAAAGTCAGGAAATACAGAATCTACTTCTTTGACTGTTTCAGTAATGTGATATTCTTGTTTCTGAGAGAGAGAGAAAAAAAATGTTGTATATTAATAGCTATTTATTCTAAAGCTATTGTATACCCTATTTAAATAATTAATTTTCCATTATGATTTTTATTTCTTGAATCTATATCAGAGAGTCCGCTTGAGCTTTTTAGTTTATTGGGGCACAATTTTCATACTCTTGCCTTCTGCAATTTTCTTATGGTGTTTCAGGATATAGTGTCAAGAATCATGAAAAAGCTTTGTGTCATTCTTATCTCAGAACTTGGGGTAAAAAGCAATATGAATATAGGGAGCTCTAAGTTTATCCTACTTTGGAATACTTTCTTTCGCTTTAGAAGTCAAGTGTACAATTGAATGCTTAATCATACTCAAAACAGAGTTCTGTAAATACACACGATGATAATTTGACTTTTTTCCAGTGTGGGAGGGAAGCGCAGGTCTCTTGGTTTTTTAAAATGTGCAAGAGAACACAGACTGTTTTAAAGGTTACATTGTGGAGATATGTTTGTCTTAACTGAAAGTTTCTTTCTCCTTGTCGCTTTTATTGGAGTTTTGCAGAATCTCTGCTAGTGGTATATTTTTTGATGAACCTTTGTTTACTTTCAGAGCCCTGAGTTTTCTGGCCTCCATTTTTTTCTAACTGTCTGTGTTTATAGAGATAACATGATCTTGGCAAAGCATGTAGTGCAGTATCTTTGCAAAAGCTAGCTGGTACTGCAGATAGGAAACAAGTGGAGAACTCTGAGGCCATTGATGATTAAGGAAACTAAGTAAACTATCAAGCAAGTACATTTTCCTGAATTATACAGATAAAACATCAACACTGGTGTTGTAAATTATTCAACAATATGAAGCATTAACATAGGGTTTAGAAAAGGCATGCATTCCTTTTGTAAAAATGCTTCAACCTCTCTACCGAAGAATAACAAGAAACCACTATATTTATATATATTCTAATTGAACTCTAAATCATTGTTTTGTAGGCTTGTGAATGCATTTATATAGTCTTGGTTTTTAGAGTATTACTATTTAATTAAACCTTTGTTTACAGAAATCACTTGATTTCAAATGTTTCTGTGAAAGTGTCTCACAAGATTGTTGCTTTTATGTCTCAGAAGGTCTTTTTTGTGTTTTGTTGTATTGCATTATGTGACCATGCCCTGACTCTATAAGGATTTATAAATGTGATTTAGTTTGTGCACAATACCTATTCATAGCCTTTTTGAGTCTGTAGAAGGTGTAAGTTGTAGAGCAGGGAGGCAGGTGTTGTGCTTTTGTTTTTCTTTTTGGCTTTTTGTTTGATTGGGTTTTGTTCTTTTTTTGGGGATGGTGAGGTGGTGGTGTTTTTTAAGGTAGTTTTTTTATTAGCTGGATTAGAGCTTCAGGCTCTAATCTCACACAGTTTTTTAGCTTCTTCTGCAAAAGCTTCTTCTACCAAAGAAAACTTAGATAAATATGTAAGACATTTTATAGAGATTACATTGTATAGAATTACATTTTCTACAAATAAAGGTAATTCAAAGTTAAGCACCTGTAAATAATATTAGTGTTCCAGGTTACTGTAGCTGATCTGTGATTGTAAAGAGCTAGGTTTCCTCTACAAAACTTTAAGTACTTTTCCAAAGGCAAGCAGGAAGGAGGGGAATGACACCAAAATCCCCTAGAAAACCCTGCACCATAAGGAGGGAATTTGTACATAAAATATGCATCAGATCTGACCTTTCGATTATACAGTTTCTAAACTGAAGCTACTTTGAAAAAGCGGAGTAGGCTGAAGG
This sequence comes from Pipra filicauda, assembly GCF_003945595.2. Lineage (NCBI taxonomy): Eukaryota > Metazoa > Chordata > Aves > Passeriformes > Pipridae > Pipra > Pipra filicauda. Next base: position 1,714,619 of record NW_024104487.1, on the reverse strand, counting down.
ATGAAGAAAGTATTTCTGGAGAGTCCAGAGGAGATACTGACATCTACTGCTCTTAGCTGTTCAGAAGAGTTTGCTGATTCACTCTGACTTAAATGTTATCCTGTTTACATGCTAACAGTTATTTCTGCAAAGAGCTAATTTGTTGAAGCACGTTTTCTGATTCTCCTCAGATAGTGTAAAAGCCGGGATAGAAGACTTCCTTCATCCAGATGTTTTCCCATTTTTGATGGCTCTGTCTCAGATTTACTAGACTTGCTCTTCCCCATATTTTTCACAGAACAAATGTTACAGGAAACAAGATCACGTGTGTTTTATCATGCAGCATATTATGCAATTTTCTTGTCCAAGACCACTTTACCCTTTGCTTCTGTCAGGTAGTGAAAACTTGGAGAGGAAAGAAACCAAAGAACCCACAAAAGTGGAAACAGTGTATTATACAACTACAATACTGTGAAGAACATAGTAGATCTTTTTTTATTTTCTCTTTTTGTAGACAGAAGAGCTGTTTGGGGTTGTGATTATATTCTCCATGATACTTTACCCATTATACTTTACCCTGTATCGCAAAGTGTAAAAGTGTACTTTTAGTCTCTAAAGGTAGATATTTAGAAGTTTAGCAAAGAGTGGCAGTTTCAGTCATGGTGGAAACTGGACGTGCCTTTTCATCTAGAACAATAGAATAAAGAGGCATAGTGATACCGTTCTGTGCAATTATTTCTCACATAGTGACTGCAAATTTTCTTGATCTGTCTTTGAGGTTTGAGTAACAGTTTTTTCTTAAACTGTTCTAATATATGGCTAGTAATCAGGATCTTTCTATACTTCATTCATTCCCCACTTCTTTTGTTTAAGGTTTTTGTTTGGTGTTTGTTTTTTTTTTATGTTGCTATATTCAATCTGTGTTGGAAGAGAAAAGCCATAAAATGAAAGTCACTTAAACCATGAAGGAGAAAGGAGGTTTTTAAACATTTTTTTAATACTTCTTGTCTTTATATTGTCCCTTCCTCCTTTTGTGTACCTCCTACTTGCCTACAGGAGACTTCCTGGGGTTACTACCCTTTCACCCTGCCCCATAATCTTCTGCTGCTGTTTTACAGTAAAATTCTAGCTCTTCAGTCCTGTTGAGTGTCTGCACAGTGTAAACACATTTGACAGTTACTGCAGTAGTTTTACGAAGCTCTGAGGCGGGAAGTTGCCAGACTGGGGAAGTGAGATAAGAGTGCAAGAAAAGAGAGACAATGGAATTAAGGAGGAAAATCCAAAAGAGTTAAAATTTTTAAAACCCAGGTCTTTGAAAAAGCTTCCTGAACAAATGCAAGCTGGGCCATTTATCTGAATAGCCAATGGCAGCTGGAAAGAGTTATGACTGGTTTTCCTCACAAAAATGTTTGCTGAGAGGAATCCTTTACCTTCTGTGAAGGAAGAGAACCTCGTATTTTATGCCAGTATATAACTCTAATTGATGAAACTATTGCATTGTTATTTGCCTAGAAGGTACCTTTTTTATAGGCTCAGAACTCCAGAGCACATCTGTAGTTGGAGAGGATTAAAAACTTTGTCAAAGGTCTGACATCCTTCAGAGGTACCACACTACAGCACGTAGTGGGTCTTGGCTGTTCTCGTTCCTTCATAGTTAAGCTGTTGAGAACTGACATTTAACTGAGAAATCCCTGCCTGCCACAGGAGAAAGGACAGAAGGCTGAGAGAAGAGTAACAGTTTTGAAATATTTGTGATACAGCTGGTGTCTGCTGGGCCACGCTGATAAACTGGCATCTGTTTTACAACTGTTGATGCTATTCTTTGGCCCTGCAGAATTGTAGCAACAAGTGTTTGTTCATGTTTTGACAAATCGCTCTTCAATTATGCGAATTGCATTTGGAAAAGAATTTCTTCCTTCAAAAGTGTTTTCCAGCATTACTTCCCCACTGTTTCAATCTTGCAATGTTTAAGAAAGTCAAGTAAATTGACAGACAACTTCACTGCTGTTGCTGTTGTACTTTTTTGTTTTGTTTGGACTTTAAATATTTGTTTTAACTTGTGAGTATAGCTGTAACTGTCTTAAGTATTCCCTAGAGGTCATTGGTATTTTTAATAAAAATGTCTTTTAATAGAAAAAATACTTTTTTCTGTTTCAGTGGTGTCAGAATATTTTTTTCCGCATTGAAATGTTATTTTTTTGTTTAACCTTTTTTTATTGTCTTCTGGTTTTTTGGAAATGCACTGGTAGTCATTTTTACATAGAAACAAGTGCTTTAGTTGTTCAATATAGGACAGTGGTTTGCTAGTGTTTTTTAAACAAAAGCCACAGAATGAGGCAGAATGAGACAGAATGAGACTAGTGGCAAAGAATCTTCCTTTTTACTTTGAACTAATTTACTCTGTGCACACAGGAGCATTGGCAATTCCTATTTTATGTCTTTCTGAAAGAAATCAAAAGATCAATTAAGGAAGACCTAGGCACCAATAATTAACACATATTTCATGATCTGAAGCTATTAAGCTGAATTCAGTACAGTTAACAAAACAAAGTATAGTATGTTGTGGCATACTTGTGAAAATATCACTTAGTCCTAATTTTGCTGTTGTCATCTCTTATTCATGACTTAAGAAGAATTTGAGAGATGCGTAAGGGAATAATGGTGACTTGGTGACATTTTTCACATGCTTCATGCAAAAGGTCTTTCTGACCCATTATGGTTACTTTTTCTGTATCTTCTGTGCACATAAAGCTGTGCAGATAATGGTGGCTCTGAATGGATTGAGGATCCTCAGATGCCACTGTTGGGACATAATCTGTGCCAAAATGATTGGGCAAGCTTTTGAATTGCTTGGAAATTTTCTGATGAAATAGTCTTTTGCTGATATTTATCAGCATGGTGAAAGTGAATTTTTTTGCAGATATGGACCAATTTTTGTCAAAGTTATGATGGAACATAAGCAGAGCTGTTGCTTGGGGGCAGGTATTTGATTTGATTGCTTTTCTGGTAGCTCACCTACTAAGCAGATTACTGTGGTGCTGAGGCTTCTGCCATGATTTGCTCATTCTGCTTTTCCGACAGCAGCCACAGGTAGGTTTCTTCCTGCTGCAATAAGCTAGAGCATTGACTTGATTCTGTTGAGAAGAACTTGGAAATCACAATTTTTAAATTTCTAATCAGAATTGAAAGATTAAAATCCTGGTGTTAACTTCTTCTATCCACTTAGTCCCTCTGTGTCATGCAAGCGCACCAGGCCAGGATCATTAGTCTTTCCTCATGCAGAAGTTCATGGACTGTTGCTGAATTGCAGATACAAGTAGTGGTTTGCCAAGAGAAAACTGTAAGCAAATGTTATCTTTGCTTCTCCACTTTTTTTTAGTGTGTTTTGACATTGATCTGTTAGTCTGTCACCTTTCTTCTCTATCTGCTTGCTACCATGTGCATCAAATTTTGATATATTAAAAATTCTTATGTGATATCAATATACAGCTGATAATACAGGAAATTTCCTTTGGAGTTACTTAACTTTTTGCAATTGTTTCTTGTATGAGCAGTTGTTTTCTTGTGTGACTTTACCTCATGGCAGGGCAACAATAGGCAGAGCGTATTAGAAAAAAGACCATGAAAACTGAAGTCACACTTATCCACAAAACATATTTGAATATGCTTTAAGATGATATTTTATATTTTTGTGGAAGTTGTTTTTAAAATCAGAATGAATATTACCTGGGAAAAGACAACAAAGTTTTAATGCAGAAGATGATGCACTAGATTAATTTTATGTGTGAACTTGGCACCTGTTATCTAAGCAATGGAAAAAAGTTTTCAAATTTTCCAGATTGCTTAGTATTTTAGAAGTATTGTTGAATACTTTGATAAAGTTACTCAGGAGATTGTTTTCTCATTAATATTGTTGGAAATATGTGAGTCTCTTGCTGTTAATTTTTTGTGAAATTCTGTACCACATTTTGACTGAACAAACACTTCATAACATCTTGTTGGTCCATTAAATAGCACTGACATTTCTGTACAAGCTGATGTTTTAAAAATACAATACTATATTACCTGTAAGAATAGCCTATGAACTTGGTTCATTGAATCTAGTATATGTTTGTTTTTAAAGAAACCCAACAAACCTGCATGTGCAAAGCATATCACAGTCAGATAAGCAAGGATACTACATGTTGTATGCAGAACATAAATACTGTTGTTATATTTTTAAAATTTTAAAGTTCTAGAAGCATAACAAACCATGCTGAGTACATGTTATGGGAAAGTTTAGTGGTGTTCCATTTGTTTGTGTATTCAAACCGAACTGTGAAGACTATAATTAAATATTAAGTATACATATTGAATATAAAACAAATGCACTAGCCAAAACAACTGTAAGTGGGAAAACGACTGACTTTTTTTCTTAGTCTAAGTTTGGGTCTAGAGGTAAAAACTTTATTTTGGTGGTCTTATAGCAAGACACTTACTCTTTGGAACCTAGTGATGTTCTACCACTACTGACTAATGTAAGACCTGTTAGCACTTTCAGTGATACTTTGCTACAATCTTAAACACCTACCCAGCATTACTTGGGAAGGCTTTCATGATTGATGTTTGCAATGTTCATTCAAATTCCTTGAGAGAAAGATGTGTGTATAAGCAGATGGAAAGTGTGCACATGGCTGTCATTTTCAGTTTACTGGCAGTAAACATATTGAGTTGTTGGGAGAGAGCCTGTGTCTTCAAGACATTACTTGTCAATGGAAAGTGCTTTTTAATCTTTCTTCTCTCTCTAGTAAACGGAGTAGTTGGTGACATAGGCACAAACACTAATTGTATTTATAGCAGTTCTGGTGGCTTGCTGAAAAGTGACTGTTTCAGATTGTAGAATCTCATCTGCATAACAAATTCTGTATTGTGTTCTTTGCAGAGAGTGTTAACTTGGAGATGATGGACTAATGTATTTTGACGGAGTTTCATTAGAGTCTTAAGTTAGTTTTTAAATTGGCATTTAAATCCTTGCAGCTGCCAGAAATGTAAGCTGGTGTAGACTTGAATAAATCAGAGGGAAAGAGGTCATTGGCAAGATGGTGCACTGTGAGATTGGTACAGCAACTCTGCTGCTGAAAGAATAAGTTGTGTCGGATAAGACTTATTCAGCCTGGAAGTATGTGAACCAAATAGTTTTATAAGGCCTTGATGCAGATCCTGTAAATGAGTATTTCATTGCATGTGTGCCGAAGAAAAAGTTGATTCTCTCTTAAAAAAAAAAAGAAAGGAGAGAAAGAGAGAAATATGTTACTATAACCACCCTGAACCTGTTCAGCTTGGTTTTCATCTCTGAGTTTCCATACTTCTTATCCAGAGCTATAAACTGCTCTTTCATAAGCAAGCAATCATTTTTGTTTGTCATATGAAGAATAGACTTGATATTAGGCTGCATAATCAATTTCTTGCATTTGAAATGCAAACTGCAGTGTCACTGAGCTTATTCAAAATGTTGCAACCCTTATTCTACTGGGCTTGTGGAAAACTACGTAGTTTAACACAGGTAAATATTCATGCAGTTTTTCTTGAAGTCAGAAGCCTGACTGGGAATTATGAATGCAAGGCAGTTCTGAGCATGGAAAAGTACTTTTAAAATAGAAAATAATTTAGAATACCCACAGTGCCTCTTGATCTGAAACCTGCGTGAACAGGTGGTGGGTCTCTCCTTCATTTGAAGCCAGTGCTCTCAGATCAGTGTGTGTGGAATGTGTGCTCAGTAGGTCAGTGATAGGCGACTCTGCCTCAAACAACCCTCTCTCTCTCCCTCTGGCACTTCAGCAGAGGTCTGGAAAACTTGCATTGACTGTATAGGACTTTGGATCAGATCCTGGTATGATCTGAAGCACCTGGAGGTGCATATGAAATATACAACCGTCCAAGAAAGGCAAAACTTCTTATTTTTAAAGCTAGTATTGCAAGGGCAGAAACACTAATCATTGCCATTCACTCCGACTTCTGTGGGGAAAGAAGCTGAATTTACTGCTCATTGAAATGGGTTCTTTTTTGGGGGGGGGACAGGGAGAGTGTGTGATATTTGTGACAGACTCAGTAGACACAACACTGAGGAAGCTGTATGTCTTCACTCCAGTTCAGGGAAATACCTGTCTGAAGAGTCATCAAACAAAACTTGCAGAGTTCTCCCATTCTGAATTCTGCCTCCTTTGAACTTCCATTGTATTTTTCCCCCTTTATTCAGTTTTTAAATGAATTTTTGCCTCTCTGTCAGGCCCTTTCTTGTGTGGGAGGGTTACAAAGGGAATCTTTCTTTTTTCATTGCTGCAGGAAGCTGCTGTTGTACTTAAGTGCTTTCAAATGGAGTTTCCTGCAACCACAGAAATGTTGTGCAAAGAGAGCAAGGGTGGGAGTGCCCTTGTCCTTCCTGCAACAAGACAGTTGGTCTTAACTTCCGTATGAATTGAAATGAGTGCTTGTTGTCAGTTTTCAAACAGAATTAATTGTTCTGGTTAAAGGGAGTACTACTACCTGAAGTGAACATACCATATCTGTTTTTGTGATTACTTTTCCTTTTTCATTTCTATTTTCTTCGTGTAATGCCATATATAGTTTCTTAAACTGATGCTGTATTCACAGAAAAGAAAAACATGGTTAGAGCAAAAAAAATTGGTAAATACATATATAGTCAAGTTTCTGATTTACACAGCACTTTCTTGCTAGAATGAGAAGTAGTATCAGTATCAAAAAATATATTTTTAGATTTTTTTTTTTACTGTGTATTTAAAAAAGCCTGAATTTAAAAAGTTCTTGTCAGACAGGAATCTCGGCAAATAAAATAGGAGTGGATCATTATCTGTATCTAAACACAGATTTGAATTCTTCAGTAATGATGCATTATATATTGCTTACAGCCATTAACCTTTTTTTTTAATATTCTGTTTTTATTGCAGATACATTATGTCCCACCACTGCTTATGTGCCTGCTTTGTCTGACTTCCTGTGGATTCCAGCAGCGAGTGGCTTGTGACATGCTTATTTAAAGGGCTTCATCACTCCCATGTTTAATACAGAGGTAAAAAGGTAATTAACTGTTGGAAATTTATCTATAGTGAGAGAACACACTCATCTTTGAACCTCTGAAGGCTAATGATCCTAGCCCTGAAGGTTTCCCTAAAACACCCCCCTACTGCCTCAAAAAAAACCCCAAACAAACACGAAAAATTAAAACAAAAAAAAAACCTCCTAAATTGAAAACGTATTCTGAATGGGGCAGTGAATGCTGCATATTATTAAATTGCGAGACTTTTGTATGTCCTCCACATTTTAGTGAAATTTCTTCCCTAAGTCATTGTTTTCAGTCTCCTTAATTAATTTCTTGCTGGTCAGTTTACAAAGAACCGTATGAATTAGTGCAGCCGAGGGTACCTGGTAAAAATTATTGTCAGGTGCATTGGAGGTACAGACAGCAACAGAGTGTATGGAAACAGCTTACATTGTAGATGCTGGTGATTGTGGTTAGAGCAATATGGGGAATGATTAATCTTATCCTGTAAAAGCTGTGGCTTGAAATATTATCCAGATTAGGAATATTAAAATAATCCTGTTGGTTCAAATCATCTGTTCATCAGTGCCAGAATCAGATCTTTTATACTTAGTAGCTTTGATCTCCAAAACAAGATCTTTATATCCCTGATTCTGTTTCCCATTCTTGTTATATGGATGATTGGATAGGCCGTTTTTCTTTTTCACTTCTTGATTATGTCAAACATCCACTTTAAGATGTGTGTGGACTTGGTACTTTTTGGCAAACAAATACTTTTGTGGTGCTGAGTAACTTATCTACAAAAGACCCATTCTGGATATATTAAATCCTTTTTATTCAGCTGTGAGGATTATTTACATTTACATTCTTTACCCAAACACAGAAATTCTTTTGAATTACAGTATGATAACAAATCTGTATACCCTAGAAAGTAATACTCAAAGGTGTTCTGCAAACAGGTACATTAGTGTCTCCCAGTATGTTTAGTCTCAAGTTGCTCAACTTTTACAATAGTCAGAGACTAGGTCATATTTTAAATATTCTGGATCAACAGCAATTAATTTTTTGCCATGTTTAATGCTTCTGTTGTGCTAATACAGGGATCTCTGGATGGAGCAAAGCAGGGAAGACTAACTGTGTTCAACTGGAGACTTGTTTGCTAAGAAATACATGTGAAAGCAGTTTTCTTTTGTTTTTCACACCATTGGTGAGTGGTGACCATGTGTTTCAGTTACTTTGCATATAAGGCCCTGTCCATGAAACTGATTGTTATATGTATAAGAGAGGCCATGAAAATGTGTTTTCTGTTTTTCCGCAAATAAACTGATGTAAGAATATTTCTTGCTTTCACCTCTTTTGTCTGCACTTGGACATAAAAGACAAATTTGAAACTTGAAAATTATTTAATTTGAAGTGGTGATGCAATTGCACAGATAGTATCTCTTGAGATTTTTTCACATAGTTACATAGAACCTTTGAAATTAGTGGAACAAAAAAACCTGAGTGGAATACTCTGTTACAGTTTTTACTTTGCATTTTTTACCACATTTTATTGATATTTCTCGTTCTTAGGTGTAATTAAGCAAGGTTCCCTTTGTGGTTTATTGAATTTTTTAATGTAGAAACCAAGAGGGAATGATAAGGTTTTTTTGAAAGGAAAAGTATGTTTGTAAATACGCAAACTTTATGAAGAAGAGCGAGGCACAAGCATGTCTGTTTAGTTCACTTCTGAAATTGGCCAGATTTTTAGTTAGGTGTACCAACAATATTTCCATTCAGTGTTGGTTAGACATAATACCAACGAACTAAGATGAAGGCATCTGTCAATCGGGGTGAAGGTTCATATCATCAGAAGGTTAATATTGGAATATTTGAGGGAAACTTCTGTAGTAATTAAAGAAGAATTCCTCTGGAGATAAAAGCTGTGAATATTTTGTAAAAGCAAGTGGTAGATCACAATCATTACATCTTTCATATTCTTGACAGAAGTAGTGAGAAGTCTTTTAAATATTATGTTTTTAGAGATGTGATGGTTATTTTCTTCTAAAAACCAAGAATTCTGTGATGAGTCAAGGAAGATACATTTTTTTCCTTAATTGAATACTTCCTTGTTGCCTATGCTACCTTTGGAGCTAAAAGCACAAATCTTCTCATTTAAGGGTGGCTGACTCTATAAATGCAGCATAGGGAATCCATATCTCCCCTAGATCAGGGCCTAAGGAATGTAGTGAATGGCATTTGCATCTAGACTTTAAGATTTATATGTTTATGATACACTGTCTCTTTTTGTTGCTTAGTTTGGGAAGTTAAATTCTGCATTTTTCTTTTGGTGAGGGTGTCTTTTTTTCTTTTTTTTTTTCCCCAGAATTACCATCACGGTAAAATGGCTTTATCTTCTGTATGTGTTCTATTACATAACTCATGAAGTTAATGTTTTTCTTTTTTTCCCTGCAGTTATAACTGTTGATTTCTGTAGCACACGTCATCTTTAGCCCACATAAATGTATAGTCGTACACTCATCCTTTGCTACGTAATTGTAGTTAGGAGCAGCAAATAATTAAAAAAAAAAAATCACCATGTTCCAAACAGCTCTTTTATGATAAAGCAACACAATTCAATATAAACAAAAGCTGTTGAAAGTTGCATTTTAAGAATGTCACTCCCATCTACCTATGTAAAACAATAAACATATTTTTGAGTTAAATAGTAGCATTTTCAAGTTCAATATCTTTATTAACTGTTCAATATCTTTGTCAGTGACATATGCACCCTTAGCAAGTTTGGGAAACACACCAAGCTGACTATTGCAGCTGAGGGGCTTGAGGGAAGGTACCATCCAGAGGATCATTGACAGGCTTGAGAAGTGGGCCTATGGGAACCTCATGAAGTCTAACAAGGCAAAGAGCACCTGGTCCTGCACCTGGGTTGGGGCAATCTCCAGTATCAATATGGGCTAGGGAATGAATGGATTGAGAGCAGCCCTGTGGATAAGGACTTGGGGATCCTGATAGATGAAAAGTGAGACGTGAGCTGGCAGTGTGCACTTGCAGCCTAAAAAGAAACCATGGCCATCAGGTCAAGGGATGCGATTCTCCTCCTCTCCCATGCTCTGCTCTTGTGAGTCTGCACTTGCAGTCCTGCTTTCAGTTCTGGCGGTCATAGCATAGGAATGACATGGGCCAGAGTGGAGTGAGTCCAGAGAAGGCCACAAAAATGATCAGAGGGCTGACCCTTCCGTGAGGAAAGGCTGAGAGAGTTGAGGTTATTCAGCCCAAAGAGAAGGCCTCAGGGAGACCTTATTGTGGCCCAAACCATTTTATGATTCTAAAAGTCTAAAAAATCAAGTCTTTATGACTGATGTCTTGTTTAGACCTATTCTGCATTTTCAAAATATGAAATGCAGAATTCCATGTAGTAGTTACCTGGAATCAGTTTTAATAAAAGCAAACCTTATAGACTGTGATCAAAGTTTTTATAATAAGCATGGTCTATACTGATGAAATTGTGATGGAGTCACAGAAAAGCAAAGACATTCTTTAACTGGCTTTTAGAATATGGTGTCCAATCTCTTTTTTAAACTTTTCATTATCAAATATACTTGTGGTTATATATTGAATTATTAGTGTCTTCTTCTCTTTGATTACATTTAACAGAGAGGATTGTTAGCTTGAGTTCCTTAAGAATAGACTTAAATGATTATTCTGAAAGGAGGTGGTCTTGGAAGTCCCCCCATAGGTACAAACCAAGTCTGCTTACTTAGATTCTCATCTCAACATGTTTTCTTTTAAGTGTCGGCTTAAGAGTAAAACTCACATGAAGGGCGCTATGGCTACCCTTCTTTCATCAGTGTCAGCTAGCTGTTATATCTTTTAAGTTCTCAGTGCAATAGTTGTGTTTAAACTGGGAGTATAATGAGCTGTACAGATGTGATTAAAGGGCTTCTTTTGCCTTTCAGGTTTAACTAGCATGTTTTAATTGGACAGATGAGCACACACTGTCTAAAATCCAGTGAGAGGTAATAATTCTCTAGTTGGACTCCCAATTAATATTTTGTTTTCTCCTGTAATAATGTCTGTTACTCTTCATCTAGGGCTACATAGTAAATCAAAGAGAAACTTAGCTTTTAGTAAATGACCTAAGTCGTTCTCAGGTGTTAATTCTCAGATTTCATTAACAGGAGTTAATGTTTTTCCTGTATCAGAACAGTACTGTCATTAAATAGGAGTATTACGAACAAAACCAAGTACAGTTAGTCAAGAAGTACTTCTTACATTTCTTGTAGGCAAATGCTCTGAACAGAACCAAAACGAACTATGGCTTGTCTTACAATGACAAATATGGAAAACACAGCAACTGCTTCTGTCCACCACAATGGTGACATCCATGGAAATACCAGTGCACCCAGGCAGACAGAACCATTGCTTCAAGTGTACCTTTATCATTCTCCTGGGAAGACAGGAGAAGATTGCCTTCAATTTCCAGCTGGAGAATATGTTGCAGAAGAGCTTTGTGCTGTTGCCTGTAAAGCCTGTGGTAAGTATATACATACCAGTTTACTTAATGAATTGGTGAAACTCAGCTTCATAGAAGAAAGTTTTTAACTATCCAGAGCTCATGAAAATAGTGGCTTTTGAATCAAAAGGCTAATTTCGCTGTTCTTTCAGAAGTAATTAGCACCAGGCTGTAAAACTGTTTCCATTAGAACAGTTGTGAAACTGAATTAGGTGACTGCTATCCTTTATCAAATAATTTGAGGGTATTTATCCCTATCCCTTGCCTGGAAGTCTTCTTTCATTGGGCTGAGATATAGCTCGGATAGTTAAATCACTCCAGGAGCCTGGAAATTACTTTCTGATGCAACCCTGCAAAACAGATTGGTCCTGGAAGTAATGCATGTGTTGTGTATTATACATGCTTGATTACTTTGCAGATGGTAACTGTTCTGTTAGATATAATATGACTTCTTGTGTTTGTGATTAATGATTTTTGTAATCATTTAGGAAATAAAGTCTGTAAATAGCAGGGTAGTGTATTTTAACACCTGTTGTATTTGGCATATATTGGCTAATATAAATATTAGTCTGTCAAAATGTTATTCTGTAATTGAATGCCAGTTTGATGCATGCATGCAAGAGCTCAGCCTTTTAAAAAACATTTTATTTAAAAATCAATTTTTTGAAAAATTTAATGTGTGAAACTTTTGTAGTAGTTTATATTTTTTTTACAGAAAACTGCCTGAACATGAAACTGAATTTCTTCCAAGTAGAAACACAAGAATAAATGAAGTGTCATGAAATTAATTTTAAATTGACTAGTCAGTCGTGGTTCAGTTCTTGTATGTTAGCTGGTATGTTAATTGCTGTGTAAAAAATAAATGTCACACCAAAAAAAAAAAGTCATTGCTCTCAGCCTCAGGGACAAAGTGGTGTTAGAGGAACCAAATAATGGTAGATATGAAATATGAAGGAGAAATTGTTCTAGAGGTTGCAGAATCAAAGACTTGTTTTCTCAAATCATGATCTTAAACCTTTTGATCTTTTCTGATCTCTCTCAAAAAATCTTAAATGGAATTTCTCTTTTAAGCTGTTTTTTAATGTCTTTACAATCAGTTTATAGAAGTGTCAGGCAGTCAAGGCCATTTGAACAAAAGTAATGATTCAAGAAAGCCACCAGAGCTGGTGCAAGAGAATGATAAAGTGAACCTAATGTTATACTTTACAAAATAAATAAATATGATTGTTTGTAGAAAAGCTGTAAACTTTGTTCATAATTTTTCTTTTATTCAAAGTGTGAACAAAACCTAGAAATCTGTGTTTAAAAATTAGCATGTGTAATTGAAAATAACATGAATTGAGTTTTGTTGTGTTGTAGGTAAATCACATACCGACTACTGGAAACATTTGAAGTCTGAATTTGAATCTTGAATGTATTTTTTTGTATACAGAAAGAAAGTTAGTTGATTTGTATACTGCATGTGTTACTATGCTATATCAATAATTCTGCAATCAGATACTTCCCAGTGTCTTTTAAGACAGAGTATTTATCATTAGATAAAGTAATTTAAAAAACTAAACAACTTTGGACTGTACACTATAACTTAACAGAATAATACATTATACAGAAGATGAGTATTACACGGAAAAAAAATTTTCTTTTAATATTCAAACTAACAATTTGTTTATTTATTCTATTGGCTGAGAAATATGAGTAAAAAATATGTGCATCACTTGTATGTATAATCCAGATTTTTGCTGAATTCAGGTTAACAAAGTGTAGATATTTTTAAACAACACTAGATAAGTGAGTTTGTAAATCATGATTAAAGCAGTTATAATGACAAGCAAAGCACTGCTTTGGTATTAGCCAAATAAATATATGCCATGTTCTTGAAAATCTTAATACATTAGTAGCAAAGTAAGCAGAGATAGTCACTTTAAATCTCACAAGAACAATTGAACAGCTCACTGAAAAATGTTTTGACAAAGTCAACCGGGAGCATAATCTTGTTTAGCATCTTGCGTTTCTCTCATAACTTGTCCCTAGGTGTATAAGAATCCTAAATTTCTGTAGGATGTGTTTGACTTTATTTACTGTCTGACAGGCTTTTGTTCTCATGTCCTCATCCCTTTCTGTTAGGATCATTAAACTCTGGAATCTTACCTTTTTAATGGAACTAGAATCCCAAGACAGAATGAGTTTTGCAATCCTGACAGGTTTGCTGAGTTTTGGGCAGCTAGCAGTTAACAAAAGACCTTGAATTTGTTGGCTTCTGTGTTTGTTGTTTGTTGTTTTTTTTTTTTTATGTTGATATCCCAAAACTCCAGCTAGGAACCTTTTAATTCTCACTCATCTGATTTGCAAGTAAATTGGAAATTCCATGGTACTTTCTAAGAAAAACGGTGGTGTCTCTTGGAAAAACATAATATTGCAGAGAATTTTTAATTATACTAAAGTAAAAGCATTATTTCGAAACTTTTAATGTGACTAAGTGCTGACAGCATTTGCAGTCAATTAAACATTTTCAAGAGAGCAACTGTGTTGCATAATGTGATGATTGTGATGACCTCTTTGCTTGTATGCTTCAGAAGAGATGTCTTGCTACTAACAAGGGAATTTTAAGCGGATTTTCCCTAACGTGCTGAATTTCCAGAATTTCACATGACTCTGAGTTCACATGGCTCAGAGTTATCATTCGTTTTAATTAATCATTGGGGGGTTGTTTTTTTGGTTGGAGTTTTTTGGTTTGGTTCGGTGGTTTTGTTTTGCTTCGGGTTTGTCTTTTTTTTTTTTTTTTTGGTTTGATTTAGTTTGGCTTTTTTTTCACCTTTACATTTCCTGAATATCCACACAGAACATGCTGCCCCCTGCAGCTCCCCCGCCGTAAGTGAGGAATGAATTAAACAGAACTCTGGGCAATTCTGTTTTGCTAGAAAAGGAAATGCGTGCTTTGATTTATATTCGGAAAGCATTTTGTTGGCAGGATAGTGACATTAAATGTCATGTCAGAGTTCAGTAAGCCTCTGGTTTGTATGAAAGATGAGAGGAAGATATTATTTTAATGTAAGAAAAGGGAAGCAAATTTCCATCTGGTATGTGCAGAACTTCCTAAGTTTTAAAGAGTTTACTTCCAGTTGTGTGTGAAAACTGACTAATATTAGTATTAGACTTTGAAAATTTGAGATTTTTTAAAATTGTTTTTAATCATTCAACTAATTGCTTTTATCTGTATATGTCTAATTACTTACATGCTTGAAATGACAGTTTCGTAAAACTATATCTATTATAGACTGTGCTTGGCTTTCACGTTTCATAGTGGTGTCATGGCTTGTTGTGACTTACACTTTATGTTTTTTATTTTTTCTTTAAAGAAGGACATTACTTTATGAAAACCTACTGTATAGGAGAAAGAGTGCCTAATGCCAACAAAGGAGAAAATATAGAAAAACTGTATTTCCTTAGCTGCTTCAGGGTAAATGAAGTAGTGTGACTTGTCTGGATGTGAAACTCTAAAATCATAATGAGGAAAAGATCAAACTACTTTGCAAATCATTTTTTTTAGTCTTGAAATAGAAGTTTGAGGAATGAGCTTATGCTGTTTTGTAGTCTTCCATATGATGTACTTGACAGACTGTAAAGGATGAAAAGACTCCTGTCTTTAGCCTTATGTACTAAATAAATTGTCAAGAGATAGTCTTTGTTTTCGTCTTTGCAGTAGTCCAGAAAATTTGACAGCCCTTGCTGGAGAAGCAAAGTGGAAAAAAGTCTGCTTAATTATGTCTGAGTCACTGTCTTCTCTCTAATTTGTCATTGACTGATTTGATAACATGGTTAGTGCAGTGCAAAAATCCAGGGGAGGCTTTTCAGTTCCTCTTGTGAATAGCTTTTATGATTTTACTTAGAAAAATACATTTCTCAGAAGTTTTCACTATTGTTGACATGTCTAGGTTTCAACAGAAGACTTTGATTCCCCACTCAAGTCTTTTTGTTTTCTTTGTTTCAGGAGAGAGCACTTAAATACTGCAGTTATTACTCACTTGAAAAGTCCCTGCAATTACATGGCCTCTTTGCTTTTGTCAGATTCCTGTGAATTATTTTCAAGACTCTAATAAAGGGATTTGTTCTATTTTTTATAATTGTTGAGCAGTAAGTGTAGCAATGAAATTGCGTAGTTCTTAAGGGGAAGGGGAAAAAAGGTGTAATTCCTTTTCATGAAAAAAAGATCTGTATGTCTTTGAGCACTGGCACTGTATGGTGCAAGGTACCGTTTGGAACTATAAATGCCAAAGTACGAGACTCGGATGAGTGCAGTTTACTTTTCATACAAAGGAGGACAACAGGGAGGATTTTTGTTGTTGTTAATATTAACATTTCTTATTGGGAATGGAGTATGAATGTCATGATCTTTGCTTAGTTAAAGTTTCAGAAAGGATTTTGCTGTGGGTCTTTTTGAGAAGCAGAGTGGTGGTGGGGATGCCTGTAATGTATTTGGTGAGATACAGCAGCTTAACACTTGAATTTAAGAATATGACTTGGAAATTTTTTCCCGTACAGTGTCCTTACAGGGCTTGTTAGCTGTTTGGGTATATGTGTTACTGAGACGAGGTAAATATTCAGCATTTCCTTGAAAAGTGTGTGGCATTTGTGTAGAGGCCTGGCTAGTAATTCTCACATGCATTGCACTGTAATTGATCTGAAATTATTTGGGATACAGATACCACACAGCCTTAAAACTGCCAAGTTAATTGTAACTGCTTTATAGACAACTGATATGTAGTGTAGTGTAGTTGATCCCACTTCACACATCAAAAGAGAGCCATGTTGAGTTTTTGGGATAGGTTTCTTTTTAACTCCATAAAATATTTCTCATAATTTGGATTGATCAAATATGTTTTATTGTGCCTTAGATTTGCAACATATTTAGATTTACAGTCAGTCCTTCAGTTACTAATCCCTTTGGGTTTGTTCCTGTGGAGGATTTGTTTAGTTTTGGTTTCTCTTTTGTTGCTTTACGGAATTCTTTCCACTTCTGTAGTTTCCTGTAAGTGTATGACTCCTTTCCATAGAAAATCATGTGTTAGGACCTGCAGTTCTGGTATGTTTTGGTGAGCTTTGGTTTAAGAAAGCATCAGATGATTGGCCTATAGATTTCAGCAGTTTAATCTTCACAACTGCACAATAGAACTCTTGTCTTAGCCTTTTTACTCTACCCCTACAGAGACAAACTTATTCTGTATCAAATTTAATAAACTAGTTGTTATTTAAGAATGAAATATGTTTTGTTCTACAAGGGTATGTGGTTTTATATGTGGAGTTGATTCGTTGTTTCATCCAACAGATTGTTTTACATGTAGTTTAGATGTGATGAGAGAAATTTGGGGTCTGCCCCCTTCAATAATTACCTAGATGGTGTCCAGAACAGAAAGAAATAAAGGATTTCTTTTTTCTCCTGGTTTCTTGTGGGAATTTCAATTATTTAATTCTAAGTCTTTGGTTAGGGCTGTGTGTACTTTGCCTTTTCCCATGATTCTTTTGTCTCCTAATGTAATTTTAAGTTACTTTTATTGCCTTTACCTGTCTTTTTTATTATCTTTTTCCTTTTCACCCCAAAGTGTATTGCTTTAATGGAAAGTTTTCTTTAGTTATGACTTACTATGACTTTGACACTGTAATTTTTCATCCTACTGTCTCACCTCTGCACCTGTGCCTCTTCCTGTCTTCAGAATATGTTTGTCAGTGTTTGCGGTTCATCCTTTTGTGCTGTCAATTCTCTGGCATTTAGCCTGTTTTCCAAATCTAACCCTGGCATCACATGGATGCACAACACTGCAGCATAATACAATGCTGTGGCATCTGTTGTATGTTAGCCTGTGCTTTCAGCTGGGAACCTCAGAGCCAAATTAAAATTCTGGTACTGCTGAGGAGCTGATGCTCAACTGATTTCCAGAGTTTGTGATTAAATAGGATTGCTTGTCATTAACAAAATCCTAAATTGTTGAGGGAAAAAATATTTTCCAGTTCTGTTTTATTAACTATATATGTTTGGGTTTGTTTTTAACTGAGTTACTAAAATGAAAATGGCAGGTGGTTGTCCTAGTCATGATGACTTTCTTTGTATTGCTTTACTACTTATTTTTCATCTGTCTAAAGTCTTAAAATAAATCCCTTGATCTGATTTTGGAAAAAGTAAGAAAAAAAAGTAATTTACTGTTTCTAAACTGAGATGCTAAGAAGACATTGTATTAAATGCCATATAGAAAAAATCTTGCAATCTAACAGTGAAGTACAGGATAACAGGTGAGCACAGTCTGCAATCAGTGAACATAAAGGAAGAATGAGAAATTAAACTATCAAAAGCAGTTTGAAGGTTATGGATAATGATTGCAATGCTGTTGGCAATATTGATACCTGTTGCTGATAGCAGTGGAGCGCTGTGCCAATCTGCTAATTTTAACCGACAACAGTTTTCTAATACTTTGTGAAAACACTTTCCTATAGACATTTGCTTCTCTGTTCTTCCTTTAGGTATCATGCCAGTGTACCATAACATGTTTGCGCTCATGAGTGAAACAGATAGAATGTGGTATCCCCCAAATCACATCTTCCATGTAGATGAAGCAACTAGACTCAAGCTAATTTACCGGATAAGGTAATCTACATCAAATGTTATACAACTTTCATGGTCAAAGAAAACTATGTGAGAAAACACAACCATAGGATATTAAGTTGAACCGTAGTTTCTCTTAGAAGATATGAACAGATTGTTGGTGTTATCTGGAAAAGAGATAGATAAAAGAATCAAAATTATTGGAGTGGTTTGAATAATATATTTTATCAATTTTCTATATCCCATATATTTACCAATGTCAGATTGAAGAATCAAACAGTAAAAAATATAGAAGTAAAAATACTATTTTTCTTAATAACGATGCATCTCATTTCCTCTGTGCTTATCTGTTTGAAATTAGTGATGGTTCCAAAATGCGGAGTAATTATTCTGTGTAGTCAGGCATGTGTCTGCAATAGAACCATTTTTCCCAACCTCATATTTGAATGTAGACATCTAAAACAATAGTCAAAGTTTTCCTTTTGTAAAACATTTTGTTTATTTACATTATATAATGTGGCCTGAGTGTTTCTTTAGCAACTGTTTCAGAGGAAACTAGAAGACACTAATGAAATTATCTGTATTCTGATGAGTGAGAATAACTTTGCAAAGGTCCTCATTCCTATCACTATGGTTTATCACTCTGCTTAAATGTTGTAGTAGTTGGACACCACAAACTGGATCTGAAGCCTTTGTTGACTAACTGGGATTTCATAGTGGTCCTCCAAAGCAGCCAGCACTAATTACCTGTATATGAGAACAATGATGTCTGAAGTTGGTAAGCAAAAGTATCTGTTTATTGACTTTTCCTTAAATCTATTTCCCAACAGGTTTTATTTTCCGCACTGGTATTGCAGTGGCACCAACAGGGCGTATCGGTATGGCATTCTTCGCGGTGCAGAAAGCCCTGTTCTTGATGATCTTGTCATGTCTTATCTATTCGCGCAGGTATGATTTGCTTGCTTCTTTTTTAATGGAGATTTGTAAAGGTTGTCAGTATTTATTCCCTTTCTGTCTTCTGATAGTAACTGTATAGGCTCTTGACAGCTTGAAGCCTACTCGAGATGAAAATTAAATTCCATGTCCTATTGTATGTTTGGAGAGATGAAGCTCAAATGGCAGTTTTAGGGGGAGCAGTGAGAGTATGTAGGTTGAACTGACACAATGTAGAACATCCTCCCCATATTGACCTTTCTGAGATTTGAAACAAAAATATTTTGAAAATGGCATTTGTAAGCATGATGGCAGATAGTGTTGCTTATGAACAAGTGCATCACTTTGTGGATGAAGGAGTTCATTCAGAAGAATGGAGTCTTTAAAAAAAAAACAAACAAAAAAAATCCCAAACAAAACAAACCTAAACAATCAAACAAAACAACAAAAAACCCCCCAACAACTGCAACCCAAACCCCTTTAATTGATAAGCAGCAGTGCTATAGTTTTAATTTGCTTTCTTGCGTTCTTTCTCAGTGGCGAGCTGATTTTTTGGAGGGATGGGTACAGATGCCTGTTACTCACGAAACACAAGAAGAATGCCTTGGAATGGCTGTTCTAGATATGATGAGAGTGGCCAAAGAAAAGGACGAAACCCCACTGGCTATTTACAATTCAGTCAGGTAACTCCATAATTCATAACTCTTTCACACCTATCTGATATCTAAAAACAGTATTTTTGCACATTAACATCTGGGAGGAGATGTTCAGCTGCTGGCAATTGATGTATTCAAATGGTTATATAAATCTACCTATAGTGTAAACTAGAAATTAATAGAAGACTTGTATCATCATGGCCATTCATGTTTTGGGGACATAGATTTGGCTCTCTTAATGAAAAGTAAGGCAGCAGCTTCGCAATAATTTGAGGTGAGACACCCTTCTGGAAGTCATCAGATCCAACCCCCTGTTCAGGGCCAACTTCAAAGTTAGATGAAGTTACTTGGGCCCTCATCCAGTAAAGTTCAGAAAATGTCCAGACTTTGGAAATTCCACCATATCTCTGGGCAGCTTTGTCCTGTGCATGACCATGCTCATGGAGGAAGATTTTTTTCTGTATCTAATGAGTTTCCTTTGTGATACTGATAATCCTCTGTTACCTCTTGTTCTTTCACTGTGCATATCTGAGAACTATAATTCAGTCTTTTCCGTAACTCTCCGTTGATTGAAGACAATTAGTAGAACACCCTACTTGAACCTTCTTTTTTCCAGGCTTAGTAACTCAGGCTCCCATATGCCTCCTCTCTCATGTCATGTGCTCTAGGTTGTACACCAAAGTGAATTTGATAAACTCAAGCAAGTTCAGCATAGATCTGCACAAAACAGTTAAGAGCCTGGAGCACATGACATGAGACAGGAGGCATATGGGAGCCTGAGTTACTAAGCCTGGAAAAAAGAATTCACTTTGGTGTATCAACCTAATGAGTTTCTACTCTAGCTGAGTTAATTCTGTCCCTGCTTGGTACTTAATGCTTGATGTTTGTCTTTTAATGAGACCTAGCAGGAAGAGATAAAAACAGAATGAGACAACGAATTGGCCAGCTTGTTGCAGGTAGTAACTGCAATTCTTTTGCTTCTGATAAAGACTGTGGACTGTGATATAGGAACTTCAGTGATAACCAACCACAGTGTTGTATTCTACCAAGAAATTTGTCCTTTATCCATATAGTTGCATCTACCTGTGCAGTATTGTCTTTCCAACTTCTACACCAAACCAAGCAACTGTGTAACTTCTGCTGCCTTACCTCAAAACTGAACTAACGAAAGAATAGACATCTCTGGATTTATGGAAAATGCATTATGTAATATATGTTGCAACTGGAAAAGGGAAAAATGGAAGAAAACACAGGGCTGTATTTGAAAGAGCATACTATAGATTGAAGGATCCTTGTTATCCTACAGTTTAAAAAATAAGGGTACATTTAGAGGAAATGATATTTTCATGTTGACTTGTTTAGCACAGAAGTAATGATCTTTGCTGTATTTAATGGATAAAATCAGTAGTTTTTTTCTGATTATGTATTCACAGCTACAAAACATTTTTACCTAAATGTGTGCGAGCAAAAATCCAAGACTACCACATTTTGACACGAAAAAGAATAAGGTACAGGTTCCGCAAATTTATACAACAGTTTGGCCAATGTAAAGCTACTGCCAGAAACTTGAAACTTAAGTATCTTATAAATCTGGAAACCCTTCAGTCTGCCTTCTATTCAGAGGTTTTTGAAGTAAAAGAACCTGGTGGAGGTCCTGGAGAGGAAAGCTTTGCAACCATTGTCATAACTGGAAATGGTGGAATTCAGTGTTCGAGAGGAAAACTTAAAGACTGTGAGACACTTGCAGAGCAGGTAATTTTTTAGAATTATTTTAATAACTGTGCAGTTTGTCATATAACAGAGTAATTAGCTTATGTTAGAAGTTCTAATTTACCCCAAGTAAATTTGGTACTTCACAGTAATGATACAATTTCCATATGGCTGAGGATAACAGAAATATATTGTCTTAAACAGTGCAGGATTTTAAAATTAGTTCTTTATTGAAGTATTAGAAGAAAGTCATGTAATAGTTCAGTGCTAGACGTACAAAAAATTGTGCTGGACCTTCATGACTGTAAAAAATGTGGAAAAGTAATGACCCTTCCCCAGGTATAATAAAATGCACAAGTTCCTCAAATTATCTTTGAAAGACGGGATTTAAAGACTCCAAACACCAGATGAATTTCCCTGTACCTCTTTCCTGCTGCAGCTAGACTCCTACCAGTATCTGAGTTAGCAAATTTAAAGTGACATTTCTGTGACTGCAGAATCCATCTAGTCTTTGTTCAGGAATTAAATGCTAAATGGTTCCTATAAGTGTTAGTAATCACATCGTGACTGTTCATTCTGTTGAGTTTACCAAAACATGATGCAAACTTATAGCAGTATACATTGAGAGTGCAGGAATTTCCCAAAGGTAAAAGTAAATGCAAAAGGAAGCACATGTGAGTTTTCCAAAATAAATGCATCTGTTTGCTACTTTTTATTCATAATATATAGCAGTCAAGACCAAACTACAAAAGGTTGTATTTTACCGTGTGCTGTAATAATTTGTAAAGATAATATATGCTGGAGGTTTTTTTCAATAGTTAACAAAAATAAATCTGATTACATACCCAGGTTTTTTAAAGTGTGGTGCTCTTAGATAATTTGTACACAATTCATGTATACTATGCTGTTTAGGCCTGGCAACCAAGCCTTTAGTAACAGTAGTGTTTAAATGGATCATCTTTCCTATAGAGATTGCCAAATTATTTTTTCATAATTAAAAATATTATCATTCCATTATTGAGAGAGACTTCATATATTTTCAGTGGTACAGAAACTGTTTATAAGGTTGGTTATGAAAACCAGTGAACCAGTATGGCTGCTTGTAAATGTGATCATAACTCTTGTTTCAGCAAACTTTACTGATGAACATTTATTAAGATGTTGAATTGAAACAAAATTTTTTTTATTTGTATAGAATGACATATGTGGGGTAAATTGGGAAGAAATTTATTCTGCAAGTTCACATTTTCAACAACCAGATGAACAAATTAAGCATCAGAAACTTCAATGCATTTGAGATGATTTATGTGTCTCATTGGGGTAGTCTGATTTGAATAAAATCTATTTGCTTAGGAAGAATAATTTTGGATACATAAATCTAGCTTTATTTAGAGCTGTTACTTATCACCTGAAGTTCTACTGAAAATAAAACAAAGTATGATTTTTATGACAGTGTAATTTGACTTGTGAAAGAATGAAAGTAGTGGTACAGAATATCATAGTATCAAAAAGTACCTGTACTTGCTGTCAAAAAAAAAAGTGTCTTAGATTTTTGTTTAGTTAGGATTTGTTCTTCAAGTTACCTAGTCAGTGATGACCATGGCTGATAGGACAACTTTCTCTTACTGTTTCTTCATTCACACTAAATCCATCTCTTTGCTAGCAGATTTTGTAGCTCTCAAAACAGTAATCAAAATGTTCCATTGTTAATTCTTGCAAAATACTACAGAGGAAAAAAATATCTACAATTGTAAAAAGTCAAACCTATGTATGGATATTTCTGTTCACGGTTCCTGGATCTCTGTATATTCTTTAAGTTACATTCCTAGTGATGGTTCCATAAACACAAAAATCCTTTTTTTATTTGTAATTGCATGTTGAATGTTTTATGATCCTCTTTGTTACCAGCTTACAGGTTCAGAATTGTAGGAATTCCAATGCTGCAAATAGGTGAGGTTTTTTAATTGCCATTTATGTTATTACTACATTATGTACCTAATATTTGTTGCAGGATTTACAAACGTACTGTGATTTTCCTGATATCATTGATGTCAGCATTAAACAAGCAAGCCAAGAAGGCTCCAGTGAGAGAAGAATTGTCACTATTCACAAACAAGACAGCAAGAATCTGGTCTGTTTACTTTGATTGCTGTTCTTTCAAATAGATGTTGCTTTGAGCAGACTTATGTGATTGTTGTGTATTTAGTATTTTATAGCCAAATACTGTGTTAATTAAGCATGAGGTAGAACTAAATGCATTTTGGCAGCATAAGTGGTGTATTGGAACAGTAAAGGTCTTCTGCATTCAAAGCTCTGTGCATGGAAAGGCATATTTATATCTGTGGAAAATTTCTGATATACAGATTGATTCTTTTGTTATTAGAGTCTTGAACCTGTGTCTATTGTTTTAATTCTCAAGTGTACTGTTTCCATGGCATCATGCTAAGCTCTCTGCTAGAGACCAACACATTGAAAAACGCTTCAAATTTCTCTGAAGGAATGATGGTACCCAAGTATTGGGACAAAATTAAGGTCATTGCTTTTACTGTTTAAGATTCTTTGAAGAAGGTCTTAAGAAAGTGTTTTATACATGAATGTAAAAGGTTTTTTGTTTGAACTCCAGCATTGCACTTGAGTCAGGTTTTCCAGCAGGTATAACTGTCACAGAGTTGTGTGGTCGACTGACCCTGGCTGGATGCCTGGTGCCCACCAAAGCTGCTCTAATCACTCCCTCAGCTATATAGGGGAGAGAAAATACAAAGAAAGGCTTATGTGTTGATATGTCATGGGGGGACAGTACTCCATGAACTCCAGTGTGAATCCTTCCCACAGGCTGCAGTTCTTCATGAACTGCTTCAGCGTGGGTCCCTTCCACGGGCTGCAGTCCTCCAGGAACAGCTCCGTAGTGGCTCCATAGTGCCAATAAACAAGTTTCAGTGCAGGCTTCCATGGGGTCACTACCTCCTTGAGGCAAATCCACATGCTCCGGTGTGGTGTTCTGCACGGGCTTCAGGTGAATATCTGCTCCACAGTAGACCTCCATGGGCTGCAGAGGCACAGCCTGCCTCACTGTTGTCTTCACCACAGGCTGCAGCTGTTTCCTGTTCCTCTTAATAAGGAGTTTCAAGACTCCAAATTCTTGGCACCTGCTCAAAAGTACCAGCTTTTTTAATTGCTGTCTAGCAAGGAACTTGCCAAAGAATTGGTTTCAAGTGCTAAGTGGGTCCCCATTGTCACAGGGAAACTAGTGCAGCACATACTAAAGCCCGCTCTGTTGGGCTGCACTACTTACTGAATGAAATCTAGGGTGACTCAGAAAATGGCAGATGCTTCTCTATTTTTCTTTATTTGCAGTAATAAATATGTTGTAACAGACAGATTTAATTTTGCTCTGCTCTTACCTGTTCATTATACTGTGAATAGACCTTTTCCACACCCATTTTCCTTTGCCCACATTATTTTTCTCCCAGCTTCCATGCAGTGTACCTGTCTTTCTAGTAGTCAAAGGTGAGCTTCTCTCTATGATCCAGCTCAGGATGCCAGGCTTTGCTGACTAGTAGTTAGGTTTCCAGGCAGGTACTTTTCTAGAGATTTTTCTTTGCTACTTGAAGGCAGTCATATAAATCTTTGATAAGTGAAGGCTTTCCTTTAGGAAGAAGAGAAACACTGTGTTGGCAGTGAAGTAGGTGTCTGCCACGCTGAGTTGAATCTACTCAGTTTTTCCCTTTCAAATGTTCTCATGTCAGCATTCCTCTGCTGTTTCATATATTTAGAGTAAGATGTTTGGGTTTTTTTAATGGCAGATTTCATAGAATCATGGATGGTTTGAGTTGGAAGGGACTTTAAAGATCATGTAGGTCCAACTCCCCCACTATGGGCATGGACAGTTTCCAGTAGACCAGGTTGCTCAAAGCCCCTTCCAGGGATAGGGCATCCACGTCTTCTCTGTTTTGTTTGGTTTGTGTTTGATTTTGAACACTGAAGATTGTTACAAAGTTTCGAGTGACAACAAGAAGGTAGAACATACAAACAGCAGTTAAAAACTACTCTTATTCATAACTTTAATGCATGCATATGTGTGTAGCTTTTATACTGCTAGCATATCCAGGAATTTTCTGTTGCCTACTAAAAATTTAAATTCTCTCTCTCCTCCCCCTCCACCATTTTTCTGGGTCAATTTAACAGGAGGCTGAATTTCAGTCGTTAAGAGAAGCTCTCTCCTTTGTATCATTAATTGATGGATATTACAGATTAACTGCAGATGCCCATCATTATCTCTGTAAAGAAGTAGCACCACCATCAGTCTTGGAAAATATCCAAAGCAACTGTCATGGACCAATTTTGTAAGTAATTTTTTTAGCAATTTAACAATGTGATATTTGAAAGATGAGCTTTAGTTGACTGTGAACTGTGATGGACATCTTAAAACGTGCTTTTATGTAACAAGAAATGCTTTTCCTCTTATTTTTCACTTTGCAAAATACATAAGCAAACACCCTAAATATTGAAAAATAAAAGGGGAAAAAGATTAATTTAAAGGAAGCTGTAAAAAAATTGCAAGTTTGAATTGTTGTTACATTAGGTATTTGTTAATATTGCTCATTAGCCAATCTCTGATATTCCTGGATTTTGAAATTATATGATATTAAACATTTTTTTTTTACTATAGCATGGACTTCGCTATCAGTAAACTGAAGAAAGCAGGTAATCAGACTGGTTTCTACGTCCTTCGCTGCAGTCCTAAAGATTTTAAAAAATACTTCCTTACCTTTGCTGTAGAGGTTTGTATTCTACCTTAAATAGTGCCTGTTTAATCTTTATTGTGGTGTAATGATAAGCCTGGGGTGTTCAGTAAATGATTCTGAATTTTCCCTCCAGAATGTTTGTGTCATGTGTGTATTCTTAGCTACTTCTGTCAGACTGGCCAGCCTTCAGGGTCTTGTGAGCAACATCAAAGTGCTTGTTTGGTAAAGAATTGCTAATGGCACATACCATATGCCTAGGAGACCAAGACAGGAAGAGGGAAGACAGCTTGGGGATGGTGATGTGGGTCTTGGCACTGTAGTAAATATTTGGGAGCTGGAGCAGTTGGATGGATTTATTTTATTTTTTTTAAATTTGGTTTTTTTTAGTTAAGTCTTTTTTCCCTAGGATTTCTGCATATCTCCTCCCCCCTCACCAATAGGACTGACTTAGACAGAGTTGATTATCCAAGAGTGTCTCCTTCACAAGTTCTTCTGGGTTCGGGTCCTGTCCCCATCCCCAGTACTGGGCCAGCAATATTATTTGTCAGCTGTTATGTCAGCACAGGTTTTCTGAGGTGTCTGGTGTTAGCTAGAGAGAAAGCCACCCTGAAAACGCATGCACTTCTCACATAGGTAAAGAATGAGAAGTACCCCTCCTACATGACATTGCAGTTAGTGATAAGACAATACCTCAAAGCTTCTCTTTAATTACATTAACTTAAAACCTTTGGGGTTTTAAGTAGGCAAGGTAGGACATGGGATTTCCTACTGGTGTGCAGCAAGCTAGCGTGTTTGCTAATACTGACAGAGATATGTACATCTCTGAAAATGAGAAAACAATGTTGATGTGTGAATGAAGAAGTAAACATCAGTTTCACAGAAATGTTATGTCCAGTCAATTAAGTGTTTGATAAGGAATTTTATAAACCAAGATATCAGTTTCTGAGGCAAAAAGTGAGAGTCAAGCTTGTGAGTGAAGCCTACCATTGCCATTAAGTGACTTGGCCCCAAGTTTTCTTCCCTTGTTCTGAGTCTTGCACAAGTCATTGGAAGGCTTTTGAGATTCAGATTTTGTTGGAACATTTGCTGCAGTATTGAGGTGAAGAACCAGGAATGCACTATTAAGAGCTTATCTTGTTTAAAAATGTTTAATGGTATCTTTTCAAGACTCATTGAATAATTCAGTGCATATTGAAAATCTATGCTAGGAACTAATTTCTTAGAACTGTACGGTAGATAACAGAAAAACAGAACTATAGCTGAGATCTCCAAATGCCTGCCAAAAGAACATGGAGCAGAACCATTTGGGCTATTGCTTCCAATAAAATTTTGTTTTGATATTACCCAATGTCAGAGTGAATAAGCTTTCATTAATAGCTCTGAAGGATTTTTCCTAGGATCCATTATCTGTTTTCTCAGCTCCATCTTTGCAGCTTTCATTAACATTTGTTTTTCTCTAGCATCAACATGCTAGTTCCAGTCATGGGAGTAGAGTCATGTTTTCTCAGAATCAATATTACATAGTGAGAACAAAATAACAAATTATGGTCATATTTTGCTGGAGCATTCTTTCTTTAATTAATAGAGTGCTATACATTTAAATAAGCTTTCAAATATTAAATATTAATCAATTTTATTTTTAATGGAAAAAAAATCTCTGCAGCGTGACAATACTACAGATTATAAGCATTGCTTAATTACAAAGAACGAGAATGGAGAATATAATCTTAGTGGAACGAAGAGAAGTTTTAGTAATCTGAAGGATCTCTTGACCTGTTACCAGACAGAAACTGTCCGTTCAGACAGCATAATTTTCCAGTTCATCAAATGCTGTCCTCCAAAACCCAAAGGTAAGAGAAATATTATTTCTAAGCAGAAGGCTTTCAAACTTCTAGATTAAAGATTTAAAAATAAGTTAACACAAATGACTCTCAGATAGATACCTGTGTTTGTGTGAGGTTTTTTAAATTTCACTGAGCTATTTGTTTGTCTTGTTAGTCATAGTGTTCAGTCCCAGTGCCTGCCAAATTTTATTTTGGTATAAGATGGTCTTCCAGAAGTAACCATGGTAGCCAGTTTCGTGATTAGAAGTAAAACTGGTTTCTTAATTGAAGTGGATTGTGTGCAACAGCATTTCTTCTTCAGTCAAGTGTGTTCATGTCTTGAGAAGGAAAGAGTACTTAAATGTATCATTTATCACTGAGTATGGTTTCATAAGCAATGGAACCGATAATGTCAGTGAATTTCTGTCATTGTTGACATCTTAACTGAGTTATGCCAAAGCTGTACTGTGATTTCAGCTTCTTTTTAACACTGAAAAATACACAGGGAATAGAGCTTCTGCCTGAGGAGTAGATTTTTCTTGACTTCATGTTAAATTTTTTTGCCTACCTTTAATATTCTTAATATCTTTCTCTTTTATGAATTCTGTTAACATCTGCCATTCTAAGTAGTATTACTTACAGTTAATATTGGTTAGTCTTAGACTCTATCAAAGTCCCTACTTAAAGAAAAAGTTGTGACAAAAGACTATTTGATATCACTTCTGCCCCTCTCAAATTTGACTGAAAATAGCTAATGGATTCAAAACCTTTGAAAAGATTTAACAAGTAAATATGTATGCACATTATAGAGAATAATTTTGTAGACTTATTCAGTATGAAACCAAAAATGTATATGCAGCAGAATTATAAGTTATTGAATAAATATTATCATGTGTTACCAGATACTCACGAAGATATACCTTTCAGCTTTAGTTGTAGTATCATACCTGCTCTACTCTGTAATATAAAAGAAGGTGACTTTCATCCCCTTTTCCATCCCTGGTTGTTATTACAGCAGCAGTTAAAATGTGAAAGAAGGTAGGAATATTTTCAGAATGTTTGTCAAAAGTAGGAGTACTTAAAAAACATAAAATAAGTGGGTGAAGCTAGATGCTTTTGCTGATGAGAAAATATCAGACTTTGAATTAAATTAAATATTGCATGGTTTTTTGAATAAACTATTCTTGATGTAATATCTTGTTTGAGTTGAATTAGCCACCCCTCATTAATCCTTCTCAAACTATATTGGTTTAGTTTTATATTTTACAAATTTTCTGTGGCTTTCCTTTCCCTCTTTCTTCTCCCAGATAAATCAAATCTCCTAGTCTTCAGAAGCAATAGTGTTTCTGATGTACCTTCATCACCTACGCTACAGAGACACAACAATGTCAATCAGATGGTCTTTCACAAAATCCGCAATGAGGACTTGATATTTGTAAGTCCATTAGTTGCTTTTTCTACTGCAGATATTGGGTTTAATACATGCCAAGTTTTAAAAACCTCTGTATGTGTTTAAAAGAGTCTTATCTGAGCCAGGAGATTTTGCTGTGATCTTTTCTTAGAGTTGTGGAAACAAAATATTTATTTTCATTTCCCGCCAATGCAAATAATTACTTCTGTAAAATTAAGAAGCTTCCTTTTGACTGCAATAGCAGTTGTTTGCTTCTAGAGCTATCTAAATACATATTTAATATAAATTCCTTCCTCTCTGGTTCTTGCAGCAAGTTATTTTCTGAGATTCTTGAGGAATCAATAAGAAATAATCAAAGATTTAAGATGTTTCTGATATAGTTGCTTCCTTTTCCCATCAATTTGACTCTACAGCCAGCACACCTCTGAAGATTTACATATATGTTAATTAGGGATTTTTTTTAAGAGATCTTTTGCAAAACAGGCAGATATTTCTGATTTTTTTCCCACCCTTCCTTTCTTATAGGAGGAGAGTCTTGGACAGGGCACATTTACTAAGATTTTCAAAGGTGTAAGGAAAGAAGTGGGAGACTATGGCCAGCTCCATCAAACGGAAGTTCTTTTAAAGGTGCTGGATAAAGTGCATAGAAACTACTCTGAGGTTGGTGTCTAGTGCTATTTCTTCTGTAACATTTGTCAAAAGCATTACTTTTCTTAAAATAAATGCGTATGTGTTATATAGTAGAGTGCTGTATTGTTTAACCAGGCTCATTCTTGGACTTGTGACAAACTGGGAGTATGGATTTGAGACTGACTTTGGGAAGTACACCTATGTATTTTATTTCCCCTCTCCCCACCACCCATCAGAGAATTCAGAGCTACCCACTGAGAACTGAAGAACAGTTTAGTTACTCAACTACCACAGAAGAGGTGGTATGGCCTCAGAATTGTCTTAACGAGTACATTGCATACAGATGAGGGACCAGCATTTATGGTAAATCACTTTCTTTGGATAAACCGTTTTCAGTGTTTTGGAGTCATACAGATTCTCCAGTGAAATCAACATTTTGGATCAAGTAATAGAAAATCAGAAGTATTTATGTATGAGAAACACTTGCCATATATAGATTTGCCCATATTCACTGAGGCTTTCCACTTTTTGAGTGAAGCTGTTAGCAAACCTGAAATGCCTTTGTGCAAAAACTAATACACTGGTGATGTAATTGAGCCCAAGACTGTGTATGTTATTTTACAGACTTTCACAAGATGTAGTAGTGTTTATTATATTAATATAACTTCATATGGCTGTTTATTGTTTATTTAAATATGTAATTGATACAAATTCCTAATTAATATAGCTGTATTTACAGCAAGCCTAGAGAACCAGTATACTGTTTACTGAACTTTTCAATTACTTAAGACAAATCTATATGAAAATGCGAGCAAAAAAGAAAGACATTTCAGATGGCTAATATTGATAAGCAGTGTAGGCATACACTTCGGACAATTGAAAACAATGAAGAAACCATAAACCTATTATAATTTTAATAAGATGGGTAATATATTTACATTTTGAAGTTGAGTGGAATCCGTTACTAAAAGCTCAGAGAGTATGGAAATAAAAATATTTCTGAAGGAAAAATGTGCTCATTTTGACCTTGCTTTGTTGGGCGAATGATCAGTACACAAGCAAGTGTACTTGGAGATACTGCTGAAGAGAATAAAAAATTATTAAAGAAATAAAAGCATTTGAAACTTTCCTGACAAAGTTAGATAAGGTCTTGCAGTAATGGATGAATTATATAATACTTGTGTTTTAACTCAATAGTATGCTAAAAAGAAATAAATTGGAAACTGAATAGTGCATTATGACAGAATAAATTAGAAACTGAATAGTGTGTTGTAAACTTCTCAAAGTTAAATGACATTGAAGAAAAGATTCCTTTTAAAATGTTGAGATACATCTGCCTGCAGAAAAAAAGAGATTGCTAACCCATCTGGAATGTGGATTATCAGTTACTTAGAAAAAAAAAATTAGACAAAAAAACCCCACAACTGAAAAAATTCAAAACAAAAAAACCAAACAAAAACTTCCATAAAGCAACAACGAACAATATAAAATATGTTACATAGGGTCTTTGCAATGAGATAGAAGTTGAAATGTTTTCACAAATGCATATGATTTTAATAAATTTATTAGCATTTTAGGGCTTTCTTTTCACTGATATTTATTTTTTCTCACTCTCTCCCCTACCAAAAAGTCCTTCTTTGAGGCAGCAAGTATGATGAGCCAGCTTTCTTACAAACATCTGGTGTTAAATTATGGAGTCTGCGTATGTGGAGAAGAGAGTAAGTAGAAATTAATTATCTTTTTGTAGTGATTTTATACATCTCTCATTAGAGTGTGAATAAAGAACGGAAAAACAGGGGAAAAGAACCATCAAAACAAAACAATTAGAGACAGCAGCTGGGCAGCTAATACATGTTTACATTGCAGTAGTATTCCTCTTGGTGACTGAGAACTAGTTAATGTGGTGATAACAAAGAAAAGGGAAACGTTGTCTTAACTACAGTCGGTGTGAATAGTAACCTCTGTAAATGACTGAGTCATGTCTGTTCTGTCTGAGGATCTCACATTTGAAAAGTCTTGCTGAACCTCTGAAACATGTTTTTGAGATGCCAGAGAAGTTGCACCCCCTATGTTGTATCAAGTGTGGTTAGCAAGAAAGGGCAGTGCTTGGCTACCCAAAAAAACCTTCATTTACTGTGATCAGAAACTGCAACCCTTTTCCACACATGTGCTGACTTCATGAGCACAAATATAGCTTTGGGAAGTTTGGTTTAGAGGTCCCATTCTGAAAACACGAGGTCCTATTACTTCAACAAAAACACTACAAAGTATTAACAGCAGTAAAATCTTTTTCTTGTCTGCAGAAGTTGAATGTCTTTTCAGTTTAGCTGCCTTGTGACTGTGTATTTATAAGGGGAGTTTTTTTAAGAACACCCGAAATACATTTATACCATCTTGTAATGGAATCTTTATTTTGAATGGTTTTCATATGCTCATGTATGCTATCTCCAAATATGCACTGCTGGGTCTCACTTTGGCAGTATTTCCTCTTCATGCAGTCTTTGGGCAGAAATGTCAGTTTGCCCTAAACCCTTTTTTTTCTATGATTAGAAATTTGTATGAAAGAAAGCATTTTATAATAATCGTATAATCATATTATGTAGATGGTTGCCATTATTAGAGAGAAAGAATTTCCAAAAGAGAGAGTGGGTTCTGTATCAGGAATTACCTCTCTTAGAAGGCTGGAAGAGGTACAGCACTATGCTTTGCCAAGAACTTGTGCGAGCTTTACAAAAACAACCCAAGGGTTTTTTTTTCTATTTCTGTAGTCCCTGTACCCCACACAGGGACTATATATAAAATTTCAGATAGATCAAGTTTATAATTGACAAAAATAATTATTTATATATATATATATAGTTACTTATTTCACCTTTAGATCATGGTTGTCTTCTATAGATTGTTCTGTTTCTGAAGGCAAAAGACATTACAATTTAATAAGAGCTAGTTACTAAGAAGTAGGAAGAAGCAGCTGTTATTGATTCTGTGGTTTACATGATGTACAGATTTGATGAAAATTGTTTCACATAATTGCAAAAAAAAAAGAACAAATTTGCTGTCTATAAAATGAATTTGTTAAAAAATCAGTTTATTTATTACAGGCAAATATAGTACCAGTAGTTTTCCAGTGTCTTTAGAGCTTAAATAAGAATCTAAATAAGAAATGCTCACTATTGCAATGTGAGCATGTTGCAGCTGAGAGCAAGAGTTCAGTCCTGTAATTTGAAATTGTTGTGTTGAAAGTGATGAAGAGAACACTTCATCGCTTTGAATGGATCTTGTTTCTGGCGTTACTTGCTGGGTGACTGCATGGAGACATATGTCATATATATGTAGTACCAATACTAGTCTGTTTTTAAGAAGAGCATCTTTTGTCAGTAAAGCATTGTATCTGTCACTAAGAATATAGATTGTAAACAACAGAGAAGTGAATGACTTGAATGGTATTTGACTCACTGCTGTATACTACTATGCTTTGTCAGTAATAACATTATTTATTGTACCTTTCAAGTGAGGGTAGAATGATGCTTATTGTATTTTACCTAATTTTTAAAAGCCTACTAAGTCTAGTAATTTTGCATTTGAGACGAAATTACATAAACTTCCCCACGCTGAAGAAGTATAAAGAACACGGAATATTTGTGGCAATACTCAAGTGTCATGTAGCTTCAAAGTTATAGTTAAATCACCAACAAGCTATCAAAAAAGAGTGGTACTAAGAGTCATGAATCTGTCCTGAAATTTCATTATTTGTTGTTGTTTTTTTTAATTGTTACTTTTTTTACTATTATAAATCAGACATCCTTGTACAAGAATATGTAAAA
This sequence comes from Pipra filicauda, assembly GCF_003945595.2. Lineage (NCBI taxonomy): Eukaryota > Metazoa > Chordata > Aves > Passeriformes > Pipridae > Pipra > Pipra filicauda. The sequence continues at coordinate 1,680,767 of NW_024104487.1, read as the reverse complement.
TTTGGATCCTTGGACACATATTTGAAAAAGAACAAAAACATTATCAATATTTTGTGGAAGCTGGAAGTAGCTAAACAGTTGGCATTAGCCATGCATTTTCTGGTAAGTAGTTGAATTTTGTTAATTCAAGTGTTTCGGACTAATGCATGTAGAAGGGCTGAGCAGTTACCCCAAATCTTCAAACTCTGAAGGGTATTTGAAATAGGCTAGGCATACACCTAGGCAAGGGCAGATTTATATCTTGAACAAAGTGTAATTGAATGTCCCATTCTTTTTTAATATACTCTATGTTTTACCATGAAATAAAAACACATTTCCAGAAACGTGTTTTCTACTTTTTTCCCCATGAATCACTCTTTTCTGGACTTCTCACCTAAGCTCATGATGCTGAATATAAACTGTTTCTTCATAGTGTTATTACTTACCCACTGGGAGGGGAAAACACTGTACTGTTCACACTGCTGATACATTCTTTTTGGGCATTAGGTCCCAACCTTACAGTCTGTTTAATTCAACATAAAGGCCATTTATCCGAGACAGGGTATGTGACTAGGTGAGTCTTTCCTTTAAGAGATTTTAAATGTTCTTACATTAATTTTAATGGATAATACTGATAAATTAATATTCTTCTGAGTCAACATACATCAGATGGTTTTAAACTTGAAACTTTAGGTAGGCAATGAAAATTGACTGGAAACCATAACTTTGAGAGGAACTGATGAAGTGTTTGAGGTTTGATAAACTTATTCTATGATCATTATTTTATTTGCTGATGTTTCCCTCATGCTGTACAGTATTGGTTTTTACGTAGCTCTTCAACCAGAAGACCTCTTTTGTCGGTATGTAAAAGATGCATTTCTGTTTATAGGAGGATAAAGGCCTTGTTCATGGGAATGTCTGTGCAAAAAACATCTTGCTTATCAGAGAGGAAGATAGGAAGTCTGGAAGCCTTCCATTTATAAAACTAAGTGATCCTGGCATCAGTATTACAGTTTTGCCAAGAGACAGTAAGTCTTCGTGTCAGCTTTCTTGTTCAGTGCTTCTGATTTGAAAAATAAGTTTGGGGTTGGGTTTTGTTTTCTGACCAGCATCTAAGGTACTTCTCTTATAGTAAGTTTCTTTATCTGTCATTTTATAATAATCTCTGCAGTCCTAGCCAAGCAGTTTTGAGCGTATCTTCTTTATCAGAAATAAACTACAGAAAACAAAGGCACCATTCTCCATTGTGTGAGATTTTTTTTTTCCCTGCTTATTCTCATTTTCAACTTCTTTTCACTGGTACTACTATTGGTATGCTACAATATAAATGTATCATTGTCATGGTTTGAGACAATCATATAGTCCGTTGCATTTGCACATAGCTGCTGAATTTAGTGTCCTGTAATTGACCGAGCATTTTAGAGCATGGAGAAACTTTCAGAACTGAAAGGAAACACACTTTTAAAATGCTGACTGGCAATTAAAAATCATCTTCAGTGCATGTCTTGGTGAATACCTGGAGCCGGTTGATGACTTTAAAAATAATAGGTTATCATCCACCATTGAGATTGTTTCAATGATTTATAAACAGCATAATTAATTAAAACCAAAGAATCTACAAGATTGTTATCCTAATGGAACTGAAGTAACCTTACTATTCTTTTTGTGGTCTTTTTAATAATTTTGGAAAAATTAAAACACTTCATACTTGGCAATCTTATATATCCCTAAGGAAATAATGCATCTAAGAGCCTATAAGCAATGTGGTGCCTTCATTTTCCAATAAACTATTTAAATTCTCCCTGTTCTAATGTGAAGCCTACATTAATCTTATGTGATCTCATTTTAAGGAGCTCTAGATCCACATCTCTACAATCCCATGTTTTAAATTGTTACTACAGTCAGTATCAATAGTTTAATAATCAGATAGTATGAAATTCCTTTTCATGGTACCTTTTGCTGTGCCATAATGTGCCAATCACTACAAAAGTAATTTTTACTCTTTGACATGTAGTTGCTTTGTGGTAGCTACTAAGTCTTGGTAACATTGTGGGAAATACACATATCAGAGAAAAAGTGTAATGTGGAAATGGTGTTAAGGCAATTTAATACCATTAGGCTTATCTTACAATAAAACTCATGATGCCCCACTCTGATTCTTATTTTTGTCCGTATTCTCTAACTTGCTTTTTTAGGCAGGAACAAAAAGTTGGAAAACTATTAAAAGCATGTTACGGAGTGAAATACTTATGTACATAAAAGTGATTTTTACCAAATCAAATATATGATGGAGTTTTCTGGTTATATTATTCATCTTAACATGTTTCCTTGGTATGATTGCACAGTTCTTCTTGAGAGAATACCATGGGTTCCTCCTGAATGTATTGAGAATCCCAAACAACTAAGCCTGGCCACAGACAAATGGAGTTTTGGTACCACTTTGTGGGAAATCTGCAGTGGAGGAGACAAACCCCTGAGTGCACTGGATTCTTCAAGGGTAAGTATTACTGGCTCTGCAGTCATAACAGTCTTTGACCACTTCTAATTTAAAACATCTGCTGTTGTAACTACAGCAGCACGTAAAGTGTTGTGGTACATGACCACTGTAGGAAAAAGATATTTCTGCTGGTATATAATGATCAGAAGAGATGATTTGAAGTTTGATTTTGTTATTTGTTTTGATTTTATGAGGGCAAAGTACAGTATTGTCAGTTTTATCTTGTTCATATTTCTGTTGCTTTGTTGTAGCAATGTATCACTTTAAACAAAAAATATTCCTAAAAATATTCATGGATTTTAATTGACATTATTCTAGGAATTGAACATCTTAAATACTGTAAGACTTTGTGTGTTGCAGACAATTCTATTTTAGCGAAACAAGAAATATTAATTTTATCTCAAATAGGGGCAGGGGATGGAGGAGAAACATATTCCATAAAAATACTATTTCATATGTATTCACTTCTGTAGTTGGAAGCAAAAAGAATACTTTCCTATGCTACAAAAAGATTTGTAGTATTATTTTCATAAATGAACTGTAACCTTCTCACAAAGCCTGATCTGATTTCTCAAGTATCTTAATCACTTCTTACAATAAGCTCCAACGGTTACCTAGACCATCTAAGTATTTAAGAAGTTGCCCTCCTTTCCTGTTGTCTACATTCTTTCATAATATCATGAAGCCCTTTACAACTGTGAGCTCAGCCAGCTTCACAGATGAATACAATTCTCTGCTGGACCCATCCAGTTGTGGTTTTATGGAATTACCAATAAAGGAGGTGCTATTTTTCTCATCTCTCTCTTATCTTCCTTCAGTAACTGTCTGAAAATTTCTGAACTGATTGCTCTAAATTATGCCAGCCTTTCTTTTGATGGAAAATGGTCAGATATACATTCAGTGAGATAACAAGCCTAGGTTGAGAGCTGTAATTTTTGGCTGCTCTGGTGAGAATGTTAAGGTTTCTGTAACCCCTAATGGTTGTAAAATGTAAAATGACTTATCTATTTAATTCCAGAAACTACAGTTTTATGAAGATAGGCACCAGCTTCCTGCCCCCAACTGGACAGAACTTGCAAACCTTATAAACAACTGTATGGATTATGAGCCAGATTTCAGGCCTTCTTTTAGGGCAATTATACGTGATTTGAACAGTTTGTTCACTCCAGGTGAGTCTGTGATACAGCAGGAACACGCTAGACAAAAAGAACCCTGGTTCCTATTGCTTCACTTTCATGTGGTGTCTTCCTTCTTGATACATTTTTTGCAATACATCTGTGTCTTTGACTGCAAATTACTATATAGAAATTAAGGTGGCTGTTAATATTCTACTGAGGTTGGAGGATGCTGAAGAAAGGTTGAACATGCCTTGACTGTAATAAGGTTCTTCCTTTTTTTGTTCATTACTCTGTGCCTTCTGTTCCCTTTCTCCTTTTCTTCCTTCTGCCTCTCAGATTATGAGCTATTGACAGAAAGTGACATGTTGCCAAATATGAGAATTGGAGCACTTGGATTTTCTGGTGCTTTTGAAGATCGGGACCCAACACAATTTGAAGAAAGACATCTTAAGTTTTTACAGCAACTTGGCAAGGTAGGCTGTTTAAAATTCTCTAATAGTCTAGGAAATAACTGTGTTTTTCAGTTATCTTTTTATGACCCCATATACATTATTTACATTAAAACTTCTGTTATAGAAATTAGTAATTTCAGTCATATCCAAGCACCACGTGCAGTCCCTTTTTTCTCTTTTTTCACTTTCACAGTATCCTTAGATACTGTGAAAGTTAGCTGGCCTTCACAATGGATCCAGTCACATCAAAAGGCCGGAGTATTTTTCTGCAATGAAGAGCTGGCTCTGACATAATCTTTATATATATACACATATATACACATACACACACACACACACGCTCGGTATTCAGTTAACAATACTCTGGAGCAGTCTTGCACAGCACTAGTGGGATTGGGTTTTTTGTGCATGCATATTCTGAGAAATCTGAATTTAATGATGTCTTTGAATTTAATAATGTATTCAAGATATATGTAGGCCTTGAACCTTTTGGACTTCAGAAATCGGTATTTGGTTACTAGTTTTGGAAGTCATTGCAGTCTGTCTGTGTGAAAGCATGCTTATACAGATGACTAACTGCAGTTGGCAGATCTTCACCAAGACCATTCATTTTTCCAGGATGGTTCCTCACTGGTATAAGATAGCAATGTATTCCTTTGGCTCCAAATACTAGTGGAAGCAAATCTGAAAACAAAGTAGCAGAACTACTTCTGTTTGCAGATGGCTGATTGTTGGCTGTAAGTGGTAGCATAGCATGGGAAGAACAACAGAGTGGTAGCTGTTGGCTGCATAAAAGGAGACAAAGACAATATACAGAGAAAGAGAAGAAAGTAGAACCAAGAAAAGGAGGAGAATTAAGGACTGAGAGGAAGGGATTTATGCAAGAGCAGGAAAAGGAGTATGCCAACTGACAGTTTGGAAGTGCAAGTAGAAATTTGGGAAGGGGAAGAAAATGAATGGACATCACACCCTCTTCTTGTCCTTATTTCCTGGACATTCCTTTCCTGTTTGCTTCCTTTCATAAAATATGTTTCTTTTAGAACTGATACCTGTGATTACTACCCCGATTTCTCTCAGGGACATTTTGTGGCATTTCACTTAAATAATGAATCATGGTCACCTTAATGCTTAATACAGTGAGCACTGAACAAACACTACAAATGCTGTACACTAAGAAGCACTAAGAAAGAGAGAATGATGTGGACTTGTTTTTAATTCCCAAGTATTTCCATTTGTGATCTAGGGAAATTTTGGCAGTGTTGAGATGTGCCGGTATGACCCACTGCAGGATAATACCGGAGAGGTGGTGGCTGTGAAAAAGCTGCAACATAGCACAGAAGAGCACCTTAGGGACTTTGAAAGAGAAATTGAAATACTTAAATCTCTGCAGCATGATAACATCGTTAAATACAAAGGAGTATGCTACAGTGCAGGTATGTGCTATATTGAGTACACCTTCAAGTGTACAGCTAAGTATCCCTACCGAGAAATTCAGAGAGGTAAGTGTTTATGAGAGTCACTGACTTGTCCTAGCTTTACCGGGACTTACAGAATACAAAACAAACTAAATAGTGTCTGTTGTGTATCTCAGTAAAAGGTGGACATTTTATTCAGTCAGCTTATTGCATAATTTCATTTATTTAGAGTACTGTTTTGACTATTTACATAGCTTTATGTAAAAGCATAAAGGACTTCCTAGAAAAGAATATAGGGTTTAAGTGGGAAAAATGCACCATTTTGTAACTGTTCTTGTTTTTTTCACTAAATGTAATATTCCAGAGTGGATATTACCAAGTTGTAGTACAACCTGTACAGTAAAAGAGTATAAGAAAAAGTTTCAGAAACAGATCTGTTTGAGTGAATTGGTGATGCCAATGAATGAAAGTATCAGTTCTGCCCAGGATCTTACTGTAAAAGAAAAATCTTGAGTTCAAAATCAGACTAAGTTTTTAAAGATGGTAAAATTGGTGACAAGTTGATGTTGCTTGCCATTGTGTTTCATCTCATCTTGACAACACACATGTACACACTTCTACTTTTCTTTCACAATAGTAGCTAAAGTATTGATGAGATGATCCTGATTAGTGATATACTAGTATATCAAGCATATCCACATTGTTGTTAAGTTTAAATCAGTGGCATTTCCTGAGCAAATGCGTTTAAGTAATATATGAAAAATTGCATAGTGATGTACAAATCAGAATTTAATTTTTCAGTATTAAGATTATTTTCTGTTACTCCTATTGATGTTCTAAAATAATTATATTTAAAAACTTGCCATTGGAAAATTGCAGAAAAATTAAGTGCATTTTTTATTGTTGTTGTAAAAGGTCGTAGGAATCTAAGATTAATTATGGAATATTTGCCGTATGGAAGTTTACGAGATTATCTTCAGAAACACAAGGAGAGGCTGGACCACAAGAAGCTTTTGCTGTATGCGTCTCAGATATGCAAGGTAGGAAATATCAAATTATTTATGGTTTTCAACAAAGTTTTGTCTGCAATATCCACAGAAAAAACCTTACAAAAATCAGGAGAGAGTCTCTGCCAGAGCCGAGATCTTCTGTAGACATTCAAACTTCCACATGGTGAAAAGAGCTTGCTACTTCCCTGCTTGAAACTGGCCTAACTCATGAACTCTTCATCTGCCGGACCTAGTGAATGTACAGAGGGTTGCTTGCAACTTAACAGCTTTTCAATCCTATTCACATGCTTCACTGAAGCACGGTGATGTGGGTAGTCTCCAGCAAAAGCTCCTTGATGGGCAATCTGTGGGGAATGAGGTGAGAAAACAGAAAATGTTAGCAATTTCTGTGGCAAGTGTCACAGAAAGAATTGAACGTGTGACCACCTACACAGAGGGTCGAAGAGCCCTCTGATCTGTGTGTCCAAAACAAGAAGTCATTCTGCAGTAACACACCTAAGAAATTCTCTCAGAATTATTTCTGCAACAAAATAACTGTTAGGCTGGTAAGTCACTGAAAACAGTCTTTGTTCAAGCAGAACTGGAAGAGTCTTAATACTCAGCACCAACTCCAAGGACTGTGACTGCATCTTTCATAGAATAATGATGCAACAGGGACCTGAAGGTGCCTGCCATGTGTACTCTCATAAGAAGCTGTGGAGCATATGTAAGTCTTCAGGCCTTTATTTAAAGCCTGGAGGAACAATAGTGGCAATATAAGTCAGGACCCTGGTCTCTGACACAGAGGTATCTGATGGGAAGACTGGAAGGTGGATTTTGACCTTTGCAGGCTGTGCAAGTATGGCAGGAATCTTTGGGAAAGGAGTTGAATTCAGAAAGTACAAAGGAAAAGGGTCTTGATATGTGTTTACGTATACATATATAAAAGAATCTTCAAAATATTACAGGTCTTCAGGATGGTGAGAAATCAAAATAGCAGATGAAATGACTGCTTCCTAAGTACTAAGCACCAGCTGAGACAAAGGGAGCTAAACTATGCCTCCTGTCTCATACTTAGAGTGGGAAAAACATCCTGCTTTCATGTGACAAACCATGGGTACAAACAGTATGAAAATGTGGGAAATCCGCATAGAACTTGCTCTTAAAGAAATACGTTTTCACTTCTAGGGGAAGCAAAGTCTAAGAGTTACAGTGAACATGCCTTGCTTTGCACTGTATGACCTGCAAAGTAGAGGTTATATCGATTGCTTTAAGATTTCACTCTAATCTGCAGCATTCTGTTACTCCAAAGCAGCTTAATTATAAACATAGTAAGTACCTGACACTGTGAAAATGGAATCTGAATGCTTTTTCTTCTATTTTTAGCTCTTTAGCTGTTTTTCCTTTTCTTACAATGTTTGCTCTTTCAGCATCTTGCATCTCTTTTTTCTGCTGTGCATTTCTGTCACTGTAATTCTTGGGTTTTTTTAATCAAAAACCTTTCTTCCTCTGCCTTGCTGCTCTCCTCTCAAGTGTATTAGAGAAATGAAGGCATGCCCATATCTGACGGTTGAGATGAATGTGTTTGGCTGCTTGCTGTGTTTTGGTTCCTTGCTACAATACTGGGAAAGGATTTTCCCATCTCTTAATGCTTAAAATGCTTCGGGTGTCCTTGCTGAAGAGCACAACTTTAAAGATAGAAACATTTGAAAACACATAATTAAACTCCATTGTGAGAATAGTGCCACAGGATTATGATTTCCACTTAGAATTTGCATGACTTCAACTAAACATCTGTCTTAGATTAGGTGTTTTCCAGGCTAACAGATAAGTTACTATCATCAAACTTCAGGGCTGTTTTCCGCATAGTACCTACTAATAAGAAAAAGCTGTAGCATTTGCATAGACTAGTTGTACCAGAAACATGAGAGTCTCATTTTGAAGAAGCTAGGTTTGGTATTTTTCCAGATGGCAGTAAGTAAGTGGGCAGTGAAGAATGGGACATTTTGGAATGGTTTTGTTCTTGGAATGGGCTGTGAGAGAACAGTAATGCCACCCAGCGGTGCTGAGGGGTTATGGAGTCTGAGAGGAAAGTTACACTTCAGAGCCAAACTCTTTCTGAGGTTCCTCACATAAAAAAAAAAAAAAAGAGAGAGAAATAAACCTTTTGACATTAATAGTATAACGTTGATGTTCAAAACTTTTGTGTCCACCAACCCTGTTACCGTAATTTATTACTTTTCAATTGTGTTGAAGGAGTGATATGGTTTCTTAAGAAACTCTGAAACTGACAGCTTGCTTTGTGATTCCTTTCACATAGGAGTTGGGTATCTTGGGCTGTTGTGTGGAATCAATTTCTGCCTACCATTGCTGTCTAAGCAAGACCTTCTTGTTGTAGTAATGCCACACTGGCTCCTTCCATATTTTGTTGTTAGCGAAAATAATTAGGTGCATTGGTAAGAAGGGATCATCAGCAACAAAAAACAACATGGCTGTGGACCAGTGTTTTATTACAGCAGTCCATGGAAATATAACAATAAGCAGAACTCTGTTGGTGGATAATAATCCATACAAAAGAGAAACAAGACACATGTGTGGGAATACAGTCAGAGAATCGTTGTCAAATTCAAGAAATCATAAAGATTCATGGAAGCAATCAGAAAAGTAGACGTACAAAGTGAAAAAAAAGAGTAAATGAAATGGGTAGGTAGGACAGTTTTCTCATGTGCTCTGGACTGTGTAGTTTAGCCCAAGTTTTGTTTTCCTTCTGTATATCACCAGAAAACTGCATTTGGCCACAGAAAGGAGCTGTAACAGCTATCCATCTACAATAAAAAATACTTGGTTCTGGCAGGTGCTCAGTTTATGTCCCTCCAGTTAAGGGAGTCCCTGAGCTTGAAAAATGTAACTTGTCAGGGAAGACAAATGTTCAAGCACGCAGACTTTAATAATGATTAGGTTTTGGTTTTAACTTTGAGGTTAATTTATCCTCTTAGGGAAAGTGCAGCTACGTAATGGTTAAAAGTAACTCTTTTTCTGTTATGTTTGTGACCTCTACACCTAGGGCATGGAGTATCTGGGTACAAAAAGGTACGTTCACCGGGATTTAGCAACAAGAAATATCTTGGTGGAGAATGAGAACAGAGTTAAAATTGGAGATTTTGGATTGACAAAAGTCTTGCCACAAGACAAAGAATACTACAAAGTGAAAGAACCTGGTGAAAGTCCTATATTTTGGTAAGTCTTCTTTTGGTATGTGAAATTATGGCATTTTCAGTTTTTGCCATTTCAGCCAATTGTTTTCCATATTATGGAATTTTTAAGTGCAAACTCCACATCAGTTTCCCAGCATTGTGAAAGTCACATGCATGATGTTTGACTTCATAGAACAACATCTGGGAATTTTCAACATACTAAAAAAACAAACAAACAAACAAAAAACCATCCCAAACAAACTCCTAAAAAATGCCAACATATTTAAAAGAAATAATATCCAATGGGAAAGAGATAAGGGAAATCTAAAAGGGTCTATTCCCCTGGCTGCTTTCAAATTTTTGGACCTTTCAGTTCCCTAAACACTGGTCATTCGTGTCTTCTAACTGAGACCTGTTGGATAAACCGTCTGGTGACCAAGTGGGGTTAAGTCTCCATTTGTAATTAGCAAGAATAAAGTGCTGAGATTTAATATTCAGGTGGATGTCTGTATTTTGGCACTGAGCTTCCAGAGAAGGTTGAAGTTACCCCAAATTACAGCAATGCTCCAACAAACTGCACTTGGCTGAACAGGAAAAGAACTCTTAGTGTAGCCTGTGGGAGACTGAATGATTATGAAATGCAAGTTGGTAGACTGTATTCAGAATGCCAGAAATATGCTCAATCTCTGTTCTATGAAGACATAGAAATACCTTAGAAAATACACTGGCAGATAGCTGTGATAAAAACCATTTTATGTCTTGATAACAAAAGAAAATGCCATTCTGTAAATGTGTTTTTAGTCTATATTTTATTTATGCCTTAGGCACTGTTTATCTAAAGGATAAATGATACAAAATGGCATCTTAGTAGATGTTATTAGAGATGTACAGTGTAATTCCAAAATTACCTGGGACACAGTTCAAGGCTCACTAAATGTGATAAAAGGCTATAGTTGTCTTTTTTTCCAGGTCTTATCACATCAAAATCTTGTTTACTTGTACTATAGATAAGAAAAATATTTACAACTTTGTTGGAAAAATGTCAAACTTGGTTATAGTTATCACTAACTGTGTTTAAGGTGGATTTGGTTTTCAATTTCAATTAACTATTATTAAAGGAATAGTTAGTATATGAAGGTACTGGAAGGAAATGAGAACGTGCTAATATCTATGCATAAAGAACATTTATTCATGAAAAAGAATCAGTCTTGTTAAAACAAATGTTTTCAAAACCAAGAAGACATATTACACAGAGGAATTTTCCTTTTACCATGTGTTGCAGGTATGCTCCAGAATCTCTGACAGAAAGCAAATTTTCTGTGGCCTCAGATGTGTGGAGTTTTGGTGTCGTCTTGTATGAACTCTTCACTTATATTGACAAAAGCAAAAGCCCACCAGCTGTAAGTATATAGTAATAGTTCTCAGAGATTTTTCTTCATTTATTTAAGTTTTCTAGAATATATGGATTGTTCCTATACCTAAATAGGTTAGTATTTACTGATCCTTTTCTGGAGATACTTTAGTGTTTATGAGGCATCCAACGAGAAGCAATAACATGCTGACAGATGTTAGTATCAAGCCATAAGAAGGAAAGGAGATCTGAAAATTACTTGACAGTCTGCAGATCTTATCCATCCTGTAACTTCTAAGTCTTTGATAAAGATTTTAAATATCTTATTATAGGTTGTTCTTTCCGATCCTTCATGGAGGGTTATCCCAGATGCAATCATTTCATTGAAAGATGACATGTATTTTTAATGCTATTCCAAATTTAAGGCTGAGCTAAACAAATCCATATACATTAAATTAATTTAAATAAGATAACTTAAAGGTATCTTGTTATGTTACCAGAACCCAAATTAGTAAGTTAGTGAAGTTCATGAAGGAAAGGGAGTGGCTTTTTGCAGTGTTGACAGGCATTTTAAAGACAAACTTGCAGTGAGTGGAGAAAAATACTACTAACAGTTCTCCAACTGGAAATAAGATTAATGATCTAACATACACCTTCTGCAGGCATAACAAAGGAGAGTAGAGCCTTTTATGTTTACTGAAGCTGACCTCACCCTTGGCCAGAATCTCAGTCCATCCTAGCAAAAGTGGTTTTGAGAGCTGAATAGTGATGATAGGCACTGGCATTGGCTATTTCTGCATTGGCTCAGTGGACATCTTAGTAATTTGATGCAATGAGCTATCAAAGGTATCACGGAAGAGCTCTCAAAACAGGGGCAGCTCTTCTAGCATAATAACATAAACGTTGCAGACACCGAGAGTTCTTCTTCAGAAGGATTATGAAAGGAAAAGTGGTAGAGTAAGTTATGGGTTCAGGTGGACTATGCTTGGAATGAATCACTTCTACATGCGCATTCACCACTTCACCAGGTTGGTTATCCTATGGGTATGTATCAAGAAAAGGTAATTTGTTAAAATTAACCAAAGTGATCTGTTTAACTCTTGGAGTCTTTATAGTAATACATTGTTTTCCCAACTTGGCCATTTGCACATTCAACCAACCATTGTTTCACACTTTCATGTCAAGGGTCATTAAGGAAATTTAGGTAGTATTGGAGGAAAAATAATTCCTTTATGTTGTTCTCATCAATTATTTTCAGTTACTAGTACATCCTCCTTAACTAGATCTCTGGCAATCTCAGTGAGGTTTTAATCTTCTTTTTGGGTTATGTTGATTTTTTGAATAGCAAGATTTATCTAAGGCATTTTTGCAGGCTTTAATTATAGTAATTTTTCTGCCCAGTAGTTACTGATTAGTCCTGCTAACCTTTTTTTGTACATCAATATGATAATATCTGTTTTCTGTTTGGCATTTTTCAAAGCATCAAGATCTTGTTTAAATGTTTCAGGGAACTCATTAGAATCAGCTGTGAGTCTTATTCTTTTAAAACTAGTTAATCATAGAATTGTAGAATGTTAAGGAATGGAAGGGACCTTAAAGATCATCTAGTCCAAACCCACCCTGCTGTGTGCAGGAACACCTCCCATTAGACCAGGTTGATCAAGGCCCTATCCAACCTGGCCTTGAACACTTCCAGGGTTGGGGCATCCACAGCTTCCCTGGGCAACCTGTTCCAGAGTCTTAACACCCTCACAGTAAAGAATTTCTTCCTAATAGCTAACCTAAACCTACCCTCTTTCAATTGTACCCATTGTTCCTTGTCCTATCATGGAAGTTCCTGATGAGCAGTCCCTCTCCAGCTTCCCTGTAGACCCCTTTCAGACACTGGAAGGTTGCTATGAGGTCTCCATGCAACCTTCCCTTCTCCAGGCTGAACAGCCCCAACTTTCTCAGCCTGTCTTCATAGGGGAGGTACTCCAGTCCTCTTATTAACTTCATGGCCCTCCTCTGGACTTGCTTCAACAGTTCCCTTTCCTTCCTATGTTGAGGAAACCAGAACTTTACTCAGTACTGCAGGTGGAGTCTCACAAGAGCAGAGTAGAGGGTCAGAATCACCTCCTTCAACCTCCTTCTGATGCAGCCCAGGATTTCATTGGCTTTCTGGGCTGTGACCGCACACTGCAAACTCATGTTGAGTTTTTCATCAATCATCACCCCCATGTCCTTCTCTGCAGGGCTGCTCTCAATCACTTCTCTACCCAACCTGTAGGTGTTGCCTGGGATTGTCATGACCCAAGTGTAGGACCTTGCACTTTGCTTTGTTGAACTTCACGAGGTTCACACAGGCCCACCTTTCAAGCCTGTCAAGGGCCCTCTGGATGGCATCCCTGCCCTCCAGCGTGTTGACTGAACCACACAGCTTGCTGAGAGTGGACTCGATCCTGCTGTCCATGTCGCCATCAAAGATGTTGAACAGTATCGGCCCAGTACCGAACCCTGAGGGACACCACTCCTCACCAGTCTCCATATGGACAGTGAGCCATTGGCCACAACTCTTTGCATGCAGTCATCCAGCCAGTTCTTTACCCACTGAGTGGTCCATCCATCAAATCCGTGTCTCTCTAATGTAGAGACAAGGGTGTCATGTGGGACAGTGTCAAACACTTTGCATATCCAGGTAGACGATGTCAGTTGCTATGCCGCTCTTCACCAATGCTGTAGGCCTGTCACAGAAGGTCACCAAATTTGTCAGGTGAAAATTTGTTGCTCTTGGTAAAGCCATGTTGGCTGTTACCAATCACCTCCTTGTTTTCCTTGTGCCTTAGCACAGTTTCCAGGAGAATCTGCTCCAAGATCTTGCCTGGCACATACGTGAAACTGACTGGTCTGTAGTTTGCTGGGTCTTCCACTTTCCCATTTTTAAAAACTGGGGTTATATTTCCCTTTTTCCAATCATCGGAATCTTCACCTTAGCAATGTTGTCTGCCAGCTCCCTCATCAGGTCCCACAAACTTGCACACATTCAGGTCTTAGATGGTCTTGAACCTGATCATTTCCTTGGTGGGCATAGGGTCTTCATTTTCCCAGTCCCTGCATTTGCGTTTCTCAACTTGGGGTGGTCTGGGTGGAGCACTTGCCTGTGAGGACTGAGGCATAGAAGTCATTGAGAACCTTAGCCTTCTCTTTGTCTGTCTCTTTGTCATCATCAGATGATCATCAACATTTTAAAAGATTTTTCACTTTTTTCCTTTAAATTGTGTATGTATCATGCTATTTTATTCTATTCTATATTATCATTCTACATTAAAAAAATTAAAATCAGTAGTTATTGATATGTTCTCTGGACTTGTAATTTATAATTTTATCATTGTTGTATACTATTCTAGTTATTTTTACTATTCTTATAAAGCAGTTTCCCTTGATAAGAATATTGCAGCATCTTTTTTCCTTTAAAGATTATATATGACAGTTGGCCTTTTGTTTCAGGAATTCATGCGCATGATTGGCAATGATAAACAAGGGCAGATGATTGTATTTCATTTGATAGAGCTTTTGAAGAATAATGGACGACTACCAAGACCAGATGGATGTCCTGATGAGGTGAAGTATTGTGTTAATATGTTACTATAGTCTGAAAGGTGCTCCATTAGGTTGAGTGCCTGGTAAATACAAGACTTGTTTTTCATTCTGCTGGGACTACTAAAGTATTTATTCAAGCAGAATGGCTGTGCTGTTGTTTTATCTGTTGCATGATAAGTATAACCATATTTATTTTCTGATTCTTTAGCTTGCACTCTGTCAGGAGCCTAGAATGTAGTCTTGCTAAATACATGAAGTGGGGCTATTATGAGTGACTGCTGTACTTGGGTACTCAGGCTTCTATTTCAAAAAGATACATTTATTAAGGCAACAAGATTAGTGTATAGAACTTGTTCCATGTAAGACCCTTTTAAATATTCTCATTCAAAGCTGTGAATTATGGATTCTTTTGAAGTCTGTAACATTTAGGAGTAGTATCTTAACTTCCCCTAAGGTTTTCCACATTTAATTTCAAAATTTAGAGAGCTCCTTATCTTGATTATTTCCATTCTCTTGCTCTTTCCTCCTCAAACATAGGAATAGCCATGTTTATCATGTATATTATTCACTGTTAAGTATTTTCAGTCAAGAGCTGCCTGCAGACAGTAGACACAGTTAAATATGTGAAACAGGGTCCTCAGATTGGCATTCGTGTTCTTTGCAGATACTGAAGTGTATGTGTAAAGCTGTCCTCAGAGCACACAGATTAATTCAGTGTTCTTTTGGTTTTGCTAATACTCCAAATGTTCTAAAAGAATACTTTCATACTACTTCTAAGCCTAGTAGTTCTCTATTCTTCAGTGCATGGTGCACAAAGTCAGCTTCAGTCAAACTGGTAGGGCTGTGTAGGTGAATCAGTAGTGAGAAAAAGGAAGTAAAATAGCTGTGTTTTTTAATGTGTAGCTTCTAGCTGAGATTGATTGCTGCATTCCTTTAAAATCAAGCATTTGACAATAAATCGAGAAATAATTCATTCAGAATTGGCAACAGAGGAGACGTCAGGCTCAAGTGGTTTAACAGAGTGGGGTGCGAGTGGGGCAGGGAAGCCACATGGGTAGAAAAAGTCTATACAGAGAATGAGAAGTCTCTGAAGTAACCTTTCTTGCATTTTATGTATGAGTACAGCAACTGTTGAATTGCAAAGGTTTGGCTTTTTGTAGATAATCTGAATGTCATATGTGTAAGATAATCATTATCTGTTTCACTGAAAGTGACTGACACAGAGGTTTCAATGTCTGACGTTTCTCCAGATATCAAAGAAAGGTGGAAATGTTTCTCTGTCAGAAACCATGCTTGTCCCATTTTGATTCTGAAAGGCCAACCATCACCGATAATAACTCTTCCAGATATCTATAGCTTACAGCAGTTTATCTTGTAGTTTACAACCTGCAAAGACTTGATGCTGAAGCAGCTTGGTCAGTGCAGGTGTTTCAAATTTGCTGAAAAGTAAGCAACAGTTTCTGCCTTCTTTCCTGGTGGTTGTACAGATTGTTCTTAAGCAATGTGTGAAAAATTGCTGAAAGTATGAGAAATTGGTAATAATGATCTAGATTGAATTAAAGAGAAGAGTACAGGTGAAGAGCTTGACAAGTTGTTTGAGAGCAGGTATCAGGTACGTGTTTGAGCAAAGAGAAAACTGTTGCCAAATAATTATTGTAGTGGAAATATCTTCCAAAAATAATTTCAATCGACTTCTACTAGATACATTACAGAAAAGTAACTTTTCTGGCTTATTTCTGATTATGTATGAAGGATAATTAGGAATTTAATGTACAAATGTAGAAAAGTATATGTTAACTTTGCAGGGAAGCTTATTTAGAATTACTACCTTTGTAAATCCTATTTCTGGTCAGACTTATATTTGTCATGTTAAACACTTCTCAGCTTTTAAAAAATAAGAGCGGGCAAGAAGATAAAAATGTAGCAAAATAACATAAATCTCATAAAAGTTTCAAAAACTAGCTGAGTTTTACTAACATAAAAAAAATCTTTTATAAAGGGGCTTTTCCAGAGCCACCTATCCTCACTTCTTGCTGTCACTGGGATCAAGCAGATAAACTGATTTGTACAGCAGGAGTTTAGGCACTCTTTTTCAGCTGTTGCTTGGAAGCATGGAGTTAAGTTGAATATTCTTTGGACCACTTCTATGGACCATATTAACTATATCCACTATGTGTTTACCTACTACCAATTTTCTTTGTTTCTTCTGCAGATTTATGCTATCATGAAAGAATGCTGGAACAATAATGTTGCCCAGCGCCCCACCTTTAGGGATCTTGCTCAGCGAGTGGATCATATAAGGGAAAACATGGGTGGATGAGACAACTGCCCCTCCTTCAGAGGATGTGTTGGAATGCAGAACAAAATGTACCTGGTCTGCTGTGTATAATTGACATATGTGCGCGTCTTATCCTTGCTGGAAGTAAAATCTGTGTGGCAAATATCCTATCTCAATCTGCATGCTGAGGAATCCTGCTGGGTTTTTTTATCAGGATATACTTGTTACTGTGAGAACATGCTGAAATTCTCAACAGGAAGAGAAATTATTTTTCTAAATAAAATATATGGTCATTCAACACCACCATTCTTTGCCTTACTTGGCAATGCAAAAAAGAGGTGACTTATAATGCAGTGAGATTTAGAGATGAAAAGACAGTGTATGTCCTTGTTGAAATGGAGATGCGGAGAAAAGACTTCTAGAAATCCTTCCACACTGAGTATATAGTGACTTGGCATCCTGTTTTGTGTGTTGCACAAGGACTTTTGTTTGTTAATACAGTTTAATGATATTTTCATTGTTGATGCAGAAATGGCTTCTCTGTGTAACAAAACAGAAGTGGTTATGTAACACAGGAACTTCTAATGTGCCTGTCTGAATCAGTTATCAGCCAGCAGTATATCCAAAGAGGTGTGAAGCTGTGTGATGTACTGTAAGTATTTTGAGAGAAAGGGAGCAAATTGTTCATACTTTGGAGAGCCAAAAAATGTACTCATCCACATGAAAATTTTAATTTAAAAATGAAAAAGCAAACATGTTATCTATTTTTTCTTACTCATCTTTTCCTTTGTTGAGTAAGTATTAGATTCTCTTTATAGAATTGAAGATACAGTGATAACATGTAGAAGTGAAGCCATTTTATACAAGGCAGTGTATTCAGTTTGAATAAGAAAAAGCTAAACATACTGCTTTTAAATGCTGCTCTTTTATTCTTTCCGTCTTTGTAATTTTCATGCAGTCATAGGTGTATCTACAAATTGGGAACTTTTAAAGCAGGATTAGAAATCTAGAAAATGCCCTCCATTTCACAATTCCTTACTTTGCTGTTAAGATGATCACCTTATACCTTCCTTCCGGTACAGAAAAAGAATACTTATGGCCCAGTATCTGATACGGCCAGTCACAACCACATCAAGCCTCTTTTGTCATGAAGTGGCCCAAGTTACCTCCTGTTTCTTTCTGTGGTAATACCCAACATGAGACTGTTGGGAAGGAGGAATTACAAGTGCAATTGCTCCACAATCAGGAGAGGGCAAGAACATGATTCCAGTTACTGAGAACTGGAAGGAGATCAGAGCTACCTGAATTCTCTATAATTCAGATTTTGGAATAAGTCTAACAAAAATTTATGGACAAGACAGCGCTTCGGTTTTGCCTTCAGGCATGAAACTTGGGGATAATCTCATATCTCAAAGCAGTAAAATTGCAGGGTTTGTGTATTTTTAGTTCAAATAATCATGTTTGTTTGTTTGTTTTTACATAAGCATTATTGTTTGCAAAGTACAAACCTTGTTCTTCTTGGACTTCTACTGAGAGAAGTTCAGTTAAGGGGATATACAACTTGGCAAACTGACCTGACATCCAGCTTTGTATTTAAAGTCAAGTGTTCATTTTTAAAATTTGTGGCAGTGAATCAGTTAAACAGAGGAGTTATTTTGACTGTGGGGTGTCCTTAAGATTTGTGCTTAACTACATCCGTCTTATCAGAAGTTTAAGAACTTCAACTTTTAAAAATTTTTTTAAATAATCCTTATTTAGTGTAACATAGTGCCAGTATAGCAGTGTTTTGTACCACTATGATGTTTCTCTCCCACAATCACTCCTACAAAATTACAGTTTATAGTACGAGAGAGTTCATTTCATTCATTCGTGGCTAGGCTTTGTGAACGAAGATTTGGGAGAGTGCTAAATAGGGAGAACAGCATCAGCCCTCTTTCTGCCCATTGCATTTAAAAGTATTTCTGTTGGTTTTCTTGCCACCAAGCACTTGCACAAATGATTTTTCAAAATAATTTCAGTCAGTTTTTAAGCTGCGAAGAACTTTGAAGTACTTTGTTCAATTTAATGTGTTTTCTCAATTTCTCTACATTGCTTTGAAGATTTGAAATTTTGTGCAAAAAATGTCTTTGCATTTGTAGTCTCAGTTGTGTGTTCATGTTTTTTGTAACAAAAGGAGATAAAGCTTTAAAGCATTGAAACAGCATTTTAGCTGGATAACATATGCAGGAAATATGTAAAATTTGCAGTGTATGACACTCAGTAGCTAACTGGTTTCCAATATGTAGTAGACTAAGCCTAATTTATGTAAAAATCTCAGGGAAGTTTGTGTAATGCAATGAAGAAATCTTCCAGTCTGCTACTTTTTCAAGTGAATAAAAGGTCTTTTTCTTGTTCTACTACAGTATGACTGATTACATAGTCTATTTGATTGCATAAATGTAGTGTTGAACACCACAATAATTTTTAAGTGTCTTGTGGAATTTTATTTTTTTTTTACTTTGATACTATATCATTTTTAGAGAAAGCCATATCTTTACACTGCAGTATAATTTTGTGCTGTTGGTCAGGAACATATAGTCTTTTGTAACAACCAGAGGCCTGTGCAGAGGGCTTGATCATTTGTGATGAGTGTATGAGTGTTCTTAGCTGGGTGAATAGGACCAAATAGCACTTAGGACTCTAGGGGGCTGTATGGTCATCTGCAGTGTTGATATTGAGATCCCAGAGCAGACCCAATGGTTTTCTCAAAAAGCTGTTGAGGATGTAAATGCAGTGATTTTGCTGAGTTTGCTACTGCCAATGGTGTAACTTTTTAAAAAACAAACAAAACAAAACAAAACAAAACAAAAAACCACAAAAAAACAGTGTATTTTGAAAGCTCTCAGATCTACAGTAGCATTGTTAATGTCATATTTTTATATAGCCTTTGTATTAACAGCCTAAGTTCTTTGTTTTAGAAACTTTATTCAGTTGGCATTGCATTTGTCATACTTTAGTGTAATCATTACGCTACCCAAAATGCAAATGGATGGGCTTTGGGTTTATTGTTGTTGTTGTTTTGGGTTTTGTTTGTTTTGGTTTTTTGTTTTTGTAGAAAAAGTGCTGGTTTATGTATACATGACTGCTCCTACAATGTAGAATTAAAATATTAACTATTGCTTTGCACTTACATTTGAAGTGAAAGAATTTTTTATAAGTGCACAATATATCTTATAGAATCTCTGAAATCAAGTATTGTGTAGTATAATATTGGTTTGTTGTCTATCAGTATAAAGATGTTAAGTTTCAAAATTATTTTAAAAATTTATTCCACACGATATTCCACAAACTTGCAACAGTCATGTAGTAAGCCAGAGGAGGAATGAATTTTCAGAAAACCCACGTTGTTGTCAAGTCCTGGTATTGGTTAAAAGCTTCCATAGTTGAGATAGTTGTTCCTAAATGTGCAGGTGAATTTAACTGTAAAAATATATGTAAAAACTGTGTTTTTTCCCAAAATTAAGTTTTTAATTGTTGCATTTAGTTGAGATGTTGCCTTGAAATGTGTGGGAAAAGATGTTACTGTATGAAATATGAAGAAATGTGACTCTTCTGTAAAGCAAGCTAACTTTTCAGGAATGCAGGATCACAAACACCCAGAGGATAGAGTTCTGAGAGCAAAAGTAGAGGTGTAGAAGATCAAGAAGACTAAAGGAAAAAGGCTGAAGTTCAGCACTGAAGAAGTTTTCTGAAATGTGAAATGCGCAATGAATTATGAAAAACCGATGTCTACTGAAAATGCCATACCATGACAAATATGTGCTAATGTATTTCTAAACTGCGTATTGTCTGCCTTAAGTCTAAAATACTCACAGAGATGTAACCTGACTGAAAAAGTTACAAGAATTACTATACCAAAAGAAACTGCTTAATGTTGTGCCATGCCAGACAACAATTTTGAAAAGGTGTTTGGTTAAGAATTTTTCTTCTGAATTTTTCTTTTTGAATAAGAGTTTTACAATACTTTATATTAAAGTAGAGAAAGTCCCTTGGCAGTGGGGAAGTGGGGGGAGAGAAGGCACCTGCTACTTATGGTTGAACTGCAAACATTTGAGCACATGGTTTACTGAAGAGAACATGAAAGGGATATTTTTTAGAAAACTGTGTATCAATACCTGAAACTTAACTGTGTGTTTCTTTTGAGTTTGGATAGTGAAAATAAAAAAACTAAATACAATGAATGGCACAGGCCTGCCAGCATTTTCTTTTATACAATACCTAAAATTTGTTACTGGTATTTAAGTCCCTGCTGAAGAGAACTAATCTGTTTAAAGAGGTAGAACACAGTATATACAACTTTGTGACCTTCCTAGGATAGCCGTATGAAGTGTTTATCTTTTGGAAGAAACTTAGCTGTACCAAAGTAAAGATGGTATATTGGGTGTTCCCTAAACAATAAGACAGGTGGGGTTTAATTATTTATTTTTTAAAAAATGTTTTCATTAAGCTAATTAATTTGGGATGAAGAAGCACTTCCTTTTGTTCTCAGTATTTAGAGAGATGTGAGTCTGTAAGGCAGAGATGGCTAAGAGAGATTGCCTTTTATGAGGCTACAGTTCTTAAGAGTTTGTTAGAAATTCCAATGTCTTGATTTGCATTACTTTGTCATCTTTCCATATGACTTTCCTGTAACTTTACATGAAAATCACCACCACTTTTCCTTGAACAGAGTTGAATGCTCTTGTTAAATTTTGAGAAATTCAGTGGCAAAATGGAAAATACACACTCAAATACAAGCATGCAGACATATATACTTAATCTCCTCTACTGTAATGGAAGTAATGATTAAACTAATTCAGTTATCCCTTCCCACACATAAAAGGTATCTTGTTCTCAGAGCAAATTGCCTGAAGATTTTATTCTGTGCTCCAAGGGGGTTTTGAAAAGAGTTTGCACGCTTAGTAATTCTTGTTCACAGTTATTGCTGTCGGGTCGATGCCATACACAGATCCCAAGGCACATACAGAGCTTTGGGAGCAAGGCTTAATCACTGTCAGACACAACAGGAGGTGTAAGGGCTGGGGCAGGGTACAGGGGGAGGAATCCCTGCATCTCTTAAGCAGCTGTGTGACAACCAAGCATTTACAAGGGCATTGAGTAGAGGACCTTTCCATGAGGCCTTTACGAGCCCTGGACTCACCTTTTTGGTATGCATCCTTTTATACCATGGCTGTGGTGAAGACTGGTGTACTAGCTAATTCATTTTTTGTAATGCTGTCATTAAAAAAAGATTATTTAATTGAACTAAATTTTAATTGCTAGGAAACATCAGCAAAAACTACAGAAAGTGTATTTGAGCTTCTAACCCAGAACTGCAGGAGTGAGGTTTTATTTAGAACATGAACACAGAGTTTGATGACTGGATAGGTGGAATCGAGCTTCCCTACTTTTTGCATCCGTACTTTTGACTAGAATTCTTTTCTTTGCAGAAGAATTGAATAATAAATGGAAAGCATAATGGTATCCAATATTAAAAGGTCTTTATGAGATGCAACTTCAAATCTGTGAAGATCTCAGTAAAGAACACTTGCACACCATCAAGGCATTGGATATGCTCTTTGTTTCTCAGGTCTAAGCAAGGTTTTATTACTTTGCTGTAAGGTATATAACTCAAGGGCTATAAAGCAGTTGATATGGGCATATCGTGGTCTCTTTACAATAGCTTTTGGGACATCCCATGTTGCAAGGGTCTGGGCAACCAAGCTATTAAAGGAACAATATGATATGGATGAATGATCCTGCCCTAGAGGAGCTTTAGCTCCTGTGTTGGGACTGTTGGGCCCCTGGGGACCTGTGGCTGTGGAGCCTGTCAGTCAGCATCTCCCACCAGTGTGCTTGCTTGGTAAGTGTGCACAGATTTGGAGCAGCCCAACCAGGACTGTGACTGTGCTGGACAAGGTGAAGCCTTGCTTTTTGAGACAGGAAGGGAGCAGAGCACTAGCATACTGTGCTGTGATCCAGCAGGAAGGCATACAGAAGGGGTTATCAAAGTCCAGCAGCACACAGAGGCAGGATGTGCTGAGGTAGATGTGACTGAGGTGGAGCTGCTCCATGTTGGAACTGAGCTGCCACCTAAAAGCCCTACAGTAAGGCAGGTGGGAAGAAGGGGCGTGGTCCCCAGACTGAACTCTGCCAGGGCTGATGATTGGGACTGGTCTGAGACAATTTTATATGGGTGTGTGAGACGAGAGAGTGAGAAGCCTGTCCCATGCTTGCTTTGCTTAATATATTAAATAGCAGTGTCTAATAGTTTGATGCCCCACCCAAACAGCAGCATACTACTCATTTCAGTGACTGTTTCCCATTGCCAACCTCACTCACCAAGCTAAGGGCCACTAAGGCAGAGCCACTGGGTGCCAAGTAGGAAAACAAACACTTCTCTGGCATCAGACTGGGCTTTGCCATCTGAAACAGCCACCAAGCAACGCACTGGTAAAAACACAGAATCATCGAATCATCAGGGTTGGAAGAGACCTTTAAGATAACCAAGTCCAACCAATGCTTTGGGGCAACAACAAAAGCCACAGGAGTGCATAGGCACTGAGAAATAGGAATTTCTATGAAATCAAGATGGCTTTAAAATGAAGATTCAACTAAGAACCAGTTTCAAGGATTTTAAGTTTAGAATGGGAACTCTGTCTTTTTTAAGTACCTCTCCCTTAGGCACCTAGGCAAAACTTTTGGATCTCTCCAAAACACTCATTTAATCCAAATTTGCTTTCTATGCCTGTATTTTGAGATCTTCAAATTGCATGATTGAACAAAGAGGAAGATGTCAAACGTACTCTGCTTGCATAACAAATGATAGAATGGAATATTTAAAATTTTCAGACAATCCTGAGTCTTGAACTAGTGCACCTGATTATACAGACGAGATCTCAACTTGTTTCTTTTTAATAATAGGCGATAAGAATGTAATTATGTCAGATGACTTCAATAAATATACCTGCCACCTTTAAAAGACTCTCAGAAGAACTGGAAAGGTGGGGAGAACCAAAAGCTGGATTAAATATCCCATGAGAAAAAAAGGATACTATTGCAGAGTTGTATCAGAAGTACCACAAATCAGACTACCTAAACAAGGATAGCAAAAAAGTCCTGTTTAAGTTCAAAGTATGTGATCTGTAAAAATATTTTAGGTATGCACAATCAGTTTTACCTGGGTGGTGTGTGATTTAATGGTGCATGATGGAAGAAAATTAATATCTTGTTTTATTCCCTCTATAATACAGCTGCAATCATATTATAGATTTCTTAAGATGAAAAAAAATCCTACAAATGTAATAACTATTAATGATTTTGCTCTGCCACTATAATATTGTCTACTCTTCTACTGAACCTAGACAACTAATTTTAACCTTAGTCTTTATGTATATGTAATAATTTTTACATCATTTTTAGAAAACTTCATTAGAAAATTTAATATTAACCAATCAATTCTTTAAATTAGTTAAATTTATCTGAGTACCTAGCTCAAGGGTATTGCAATTCACTTAAAATTGCAGTAATTTCCCCACAGCCAGAACTCCAGTTCACGCTCACAATTGTATTATTGAGTTCAACTAAGGTGAACAATGAAACAACTAATGTGAACAATTACATCAGGAGCAGTTGAAAAAAGCAGCTGTTAAATGTTGATGCTGGTGTGTTGCCTGAGCTACAGATGTTTGAGCTCTAATCAGATCAATAGACTTTTCTAACTATGTTATTAAAACTCTCGGCCAGGTCTCTATTAGAACTGGCTTCTCAAAAACACTGATCTATCAATTAAAAAGGTAAATCAAACTTAATATCTAGTCTGTGTACAGCAGCTTTTGCATGTATATCCTTATATGTTTTAATACTCCTTTATTTTCTAAAACTTATGACTATATGTTGGTCTTTTTTTTTCTTATTATGTCCTCTGTGTTCACATTCTCAGCCATATCTTTTGTAGTGGTTGTAATTAAATAATACATTACCTTCCAGGTGTTTTTTCCATGTTACGCAGAGTGCTTCAACACCTTTCCAGAACTTTCTGGGTAGTCTGTATCCTTCTGTATCACTTTCTCATCAAAATGGTAACTGAAAAATGCTCTCTGAGTGTATCTCTTTGAAGATATCTGCACTCTGCAGCTCGAAGAGTCAATGCAGACAAGCAGCTGAGGGAACAGGCAGGAAGCTGTACCTACACACTTCAGTGCTGGGCTGGAAACCATCTAAGTTTCCAAAAGCAAAGCTGAGAATGCTTCTCTTTCATTAGGTGGATAAGCCTGCAAAAAATAAACAAAGGTTAAAAGTTAAGCTAAATTACACTCACATCTGGCAAATAAGGTCTGACTGGTTGCTGGACAACTGGAACAATACAGAAGACCAGGCCTTCTTTCATAGCCCATTCAGATTTTGAGCCATCTAATTTGAACACACACACACATACACACACACACACACCCACACACCCCATGCAGCACTCAATGAGGGTGAAAGAAACCCAAAAGAACTAGTGCTGAGAGACTTAGGATGAATGTTGGAAATGTAGGAAGTCTGACAAGGTGTGGAAAGAACCCAACTCTGCTCAGCAATGGAAGTGCAGCAATACAAACCTTAGGAGGTTCTGAAAAGTTGCACTGCTATTCAAGTAAGTTGGCCCACATTGTTCAGGGCTGGAAGGATCCGTGGGATGACTCTTAGCATCCCTTAAGCCAGGAAGGTGTCCTAGTTGTCATCAGTCCATCATAGAACACACCAGCCACTTACTAATGTTACTGAGTGGCTCCAGGGCCAACACCTACCACATATGAGCAGGACAGGAATTTTGACCTGCCTACTGAAGTGTCTGCCTCTCAGAAGTTCTGCACAGAGGGCACTAGACTGCTGTGGGCAGCATAGCACTGCATGGGAGCCCTCAGCCCAGTGCTACGATCTCAAATGAAAAACGAGCAGGAGGAAAAGTGTATCATTGCACTGTGCTGCAGCATGGGAAACACCTCAGATTTCATCTCTCGGCACAGGGACAAAAAGATGCAAAGCTATATAGACAGAGAAGTATTTCAACAGTGGCATTTGGTCAAGACTAGTTGCTGCTGAACTCAATGACTTCTGCAGTGCCAGAAGCATATGGTCAGAGGCAAACTACACCAAATTGCTGTCACATGTGTGTAGCAATTTCAATAAATAAGCCACTGAGGAATGATATTAGGAGAGCTGAAATCATGGTGACCCTGTTCTGGTTCAGAGGCAGAAAGTGTGATCTTGCTGCACTCTGCTTTCCTCTTGTTGGACAAAGTAGCTCCTGATGAGGCACTCCTCAGTGCCAGAAGGGATGCATCACTTGCTGGCTGAGGTCTCACAGAAACTGAAAGGAGCTGCCGCATCTCAGGTCAAACATTATAATCCACAGAAGGTTACCCAGAAAAGACAAAGCAGCATAGTTGTCTGGAGGCTGTTTGGCTGGCCTACTTTGAAGGTGGTATCCAGAATTTTTCAAAGCGCAAAGGTTGACAGCCAGGTTTTTGTTGTCATCTGAGGTTCTGTACATGAGAGATACACTACCTCACTCAGCTGCGTTAAGAATGATGCGCTCTTGAAAAATCATGGAGAAACCTCTGGCTTTACACACTCTAAGGTTAAAATAAGAAAGTAGGCTGCAGCTGAGGAACATTTAGCAATGCAAATCAAGTATAGGAAACTTCGAGGAAAAATGTAAGTAGCAGGGAGCTTAGGCGAAGAAAAAGAGGCTGATGCACAGACTAGAGAATTTACTTTCCTTCACATTAGTGCTGGTTCTCTAGAGTTTGCAGGCAAGAAAGAGGACTGGACAAGCATACTGTTACAGTGAACTATCTAATATCAAGACCTGACCACAAAGCAGGTGGCACAAAGCAGTCTAACAATCAAATAAGTCTGTTGGAACTAAAATCCAGGGAAAGAAGCCAACATTTCAGGTGTTTGTTCCCAAGACACATAAAAGATGTGCAATAACAGAATGGCAGTGTGGCACAAATGAGGAAAGGACCCTCTTTCAGCTACTTGCTGACATGTGTGAGTGACTGCAGAGCAGCAGATGTGATACAAGTTTACCTAGGTTCTGTTCTGCTGAGTAGGATATCTATTGAGATTCTGCTGCCTGCTAAGGAGGAAAGACAGTATGCTCAGAAAATCTTCTTAAATCTCAGAGTGCTAATACTAGGTCTGTCTCCAGCTTTGTCAGAAGGTAGAAATAAAGACATTTTTTTCCTGCCTGTCAGTGAAGGTAAAAAAAAAAAAAAAAAAAAAAAAAAAAAAAAAAAAGCACATCTCACAATAACTCAGGAATTTAGATGTTTTACTCTCTGGTTTAAACAACGGGCAAAGTAAAGAATGGACCAAATAGGACCAGAGTTTAGGAGGGAGATGTATCTTTCAGGTCTCTGGGATTTGCTAGACAGTTCTCTGAGGCACATTTAGTGTTCTATCTATGGTCAAAGTTACACATCACCACTATTTGAGGTCCTTGGCTCTAACTATACCACAATCAACACATTGCATAATGCTTTACATGAAGGTTCCATGAGGTTTAAAAGAAGGCAGTAGCAGGCAACAGAGATGGAAAACCTGTTGTTACGTACTGCTGTGAATTATTCCCATGCCTTTGGGCACTGTTCAAGGAGCTTAAAGTCAGACCTGAATCGCACTACACATACACCCACAAATAACACACTACAAATACCCCCATAGTGAAAAAAATTCCCCAAACCACCCAGAATACACTCATGAACACACAAATGGCACTGCTAATATGGAAATGTGCTGGTATACCATTTTTTACTCATGAATTCAAAATACTGCTCAGAAGATGGCTCACATATCTTATTAGATTACCTAAAAATTGGGCACTTCCTGTGCATTAAGACTACAACAACAGGACTCTAAGCAATCTCTGTAAGCAGCAAGTTGCTCAAAGAATACTTTTCTCAATACCTAATTTCTCTGTGAAAGAAATGGGTGAAAAACCTCAACTTCTGCCTTGTAAAAAAGTGTATGTTTCTGAACAGTTGTGATGGTAAGCCCAGTGTGCTGCCTTGAACTGCTGCACTCACATTTATGCTGCTAGATACATGTGGCAGCACTCCCCAAGGTGCTTTCAGCCGAGACAGTGTCCTTGTGGTCCGCTACGTGGATCAACACACAACTCAGTCATTATTTTACGTTTTTAGCTATCTGCTTCAAAGCGTGTTTGCTTCCTCTACCTATTAGTCAGACACCTCATTGTACATAAAAGTCTTGCTTCTGGTCTTAAAAAAGTATCTTTGGACACTGAGTCATGTGAGCAGTAAGCAGATGGCCCCCTTTAGACCTATTGCAATCAAGTGACATGTAATTGTCACCTTTGGCTATATTGCAAAGAAACCACTATAAAATACAGCCTAGTGTCACAAAAGATCTTCAGTCTTTGAACACTCAATTTGCTTTAAAAGAAAGAAAACCTTTGCACACTACAATACATAAATACTTCCTTACTCTGAAATAGACTTAATTTCTATCTATGCCCTCTGCCTGTGCCATGGCTGACCTGCTAAAGCTGTTACAGACTGTGATGCCTATTAAAAAATCAAATGAAAACACAAATTTCGCCATTTCTCTGGGTTGACTCATACCTCTGAAAAAAGCCTGTTTATTTTAGATAACGGCTGATTTTTCTATTTATAATCTCATTTCAGCCTGAAACAGTTCCTCTCAAACACTAATTTCCACTGGAAACGTAACCCAGCAAGTTAAACTTCAGATTGCTCCATTCAAGACTTAAGTTCACAAATTTATGGTTTTAACTACATCTTTGTTTCACTCAAGCCTGCTATCACCATATTCACCTTTCCCAGTATTCCTTTTTAAAAGCTTGGGAGATGGTTTTCTAGCAAAACAAACAATGCATACAGGCTAATTTTCATTTTCATCAAGCATGGCATTTTCACATTGTTCCTTTTCTTAGGGTTTCTACATAACTCTTATTTTTCACCTTACTACTAAGAAATCTTACCTCCAAAAGCCCTTGATCCTGCTCAAAACTAAGGAATACTTCCCCTCAAACTTCTCCTGTATTCTTCTAGGAAATCCTAATATAAACTAGGAGTCTCCAAAACCAAAACTATTTGTGAGGTGAAGTTGGTGGAACCCAACCTATAGAAGTTTAGCTAACTTGTTGAAAAAAAACCTCCCAAAACTATAGCAGAATTTTATACAGTTTTTCCACTCAGAGTGGCAAAAAGCATCTTAGAGTAGATGCAACAATGATGTTTAAGAAGAAAACTCATCTCTTCATAAATATTGTTGTTACAATGACAGAAGAGATGGTGCTTTTCATCTGGAAGATAACAGCCTTCATAGTGAATATCCATTCTGCCCTCTTTCTACTGAATAAATTTGATGTCTTTAAAAAAATAAAAAGATTGATAGATGCCTAATTGCTGCAGTAACAATATCATCTTGGGAAAAGGAATAAAGAAGTGATGTGATAATTGCAGGAAGCAGTAGTCCGATCAAGGAATACTTGTCAAAAGACAATTTGAAGAACAAAGCCAAAGGTAACAACTCCACAGTTTGAGCCATGAAGCATACTCTGAGTCAACTCCTGCTACAAAGATAAGTTACCATGGGCATTATAGAGGTCAGAAAAAAAATAACCCTCATGTCTTGAACAATACAGCTAGAATGCTACTTGATACAGCTGAGAAAAACAGACAGGAAGGCAAAAGGATTAGGAACTACAAAGATGAAATTAGCCATCTATAAAAACAGCAACAATTTGCAACTTAAAATCTGAATTAGTGTAGACCAGCTTACCATAAGGACACACAGAAATAGGTCTGAATATCTGTACAGTAAGTTGCTTGATACACATCCCACACTCTCACTCAGCAGTAGTAGGGAAAAATGGGGAAGTAAACAACGAATAACAGAAGTGCTAGTACTCTAACTATTTAACTCCATTCATGAATATGAAGAAATATCTATATTTTAAATGTCATGTTATGGTAAAGTTTCTAGAAAGACAATACTGCATAAAAACAATTCAGCAATTACAAGGAAATGTAAAAAGTGGAGTCAAACTAACTGGCAAGATAAGTCAGTGTCAAGTGGAGTTTCAACTGGCAAAACATTCTTTCTGTAGAGCTTTGTAACATGGACCCCCTTTCAAGAATTTTGTTGAGTGTTACAAGGAAGCTGAAGAGGGACTCTTCATTAGAAACTTAGTGACACGAGTAGCAGTAATAAGTTCAAATGGAAAGAGGAGAAATTTAGGTTAGAAATTCTTCCCTGTGGGGGTAGTGAGATGGTGGAACAGGCTGCCCAGAGAAGTTGTCGGCAGCCCATGCCTAGCAGTGTTTAAGGCCAGTTTGAATGGGGCATTGAGCAACCTATCTAGTGGAAGGTGATCCTGTCTATGGCAGAGGGGTGGAACTGGAATGGTCTCTAAGGTCCCTTCCAACACAAGCCATTCTATGTTTGTCCTGTTGACAGTCGAAGAGTAATTCCATAACACTTAGTATAATTACATTTTAATGAAGTACTGAAATTCTTCCTAAAGTGTTACAAAGATATAATACATCTGTAATATAAGTGTTAAGGCTCAACATTAAAATGAAAAGACTTAGTAAAAAATATAGATTAGAAGTTACTGCAGCAAAACAAAGTCATTGCAATTACATTTGTGGGTTTTTTTGTTGTGGGTTTTTTTTTAAAGAAAACCAGCAATATTGACTGGCACATACAGACAAGATAAAATACAGTGAGAGTTTTCTTCCTCCGTACAGTATTCAATCAAACAGCACTGCAACAAACATTGATTACATGCATAAGTGCAGAGAGAATTTTAAACTCTACATATAGTACTGATTTCAGCTTTTGTACAGCCCCATTTACAACACATTCCTGCCAAACCCAGAGACTCCCGTTTTCTTCTTGGAAACCTGGCCCAAAGATAACTGCTTGATTCCATGGGATTTGCATTTCCTGTTCCTCCCCTGTCCTTTTGATCAACTTCCTCTACCTGTCGAACAAGTTCTTTGAAGTTGTCTGCCACAGGTACATATTCATTAAAGTAATTTAAACTATACAAGTCCTTAAATGTCTCCCATCCAAGAACCGGGCTGCTTCTCTGCAGCTGTTCCACCTCAGGATCTAAAACTGATTGCAGGTTGACGCTTCCAAGTAGTTTGTTACTTGCTGTTTGCGCAGCACCTGTTTAAAGAGAAGACATTTTTAAGTTCAGACTGTCAGAGCATTAAAAGAGCATACAATCCTAAGAAACAGCAATAAAACCTATTCAGTTAGTATCAAGTGAAGTACTATTATCAGGCACTTCAGAGTCTCCACACTATGCCTTACTTGTAGCTTACTTTTAGTGGAATCTATGTTTTAAAGTCTGTACTGCCTGTTAGACAAAGAGAGTACACAGCTACAACTGTGACTAAAGTAAAGGCATCCTATCACAACTGCAGTGTTACTGACAGAGAAATCTCAATTTTTCCACAGAAACAAAATTTTGTTGTAAAGACATGTATCCAGAAATATCACAGAGCTACGTCGTGTGGCACATGAATTACATTAGACCACTCCTCCCCTGTGCATAACCACACAAACTAGCATTGTGTGAAGAACAAACGTAGGAAGGACTAAATAAGCAAAAATCATATGTAAACTGCTTCTTACAGATTGCATTTTTCTATAGCTATTTTTAGCTGATGGTTTTCACTCATTTCTTCTCAAGGCACAGCAGAGGCTTGCAGAATTTACTTATGATGTGCTTCATCTCACTGTGTTCTCAAAAATCTAGCTCTACTTCCTTTCACCTCATACTGTTTCTCTTTATTTTAATTCTCCAAGGGAAGTGGCATTGCTTACTACAGCTAATGTGAAGGAAAGTGGTTTATTCAATGCTTAATTTAAAAAGAATCCAAAGTAAGTCTTTTTTTTGGTGGTCTTAAT
Organism: Pipra filicauda; assembly: GCF_003945595.2. Classification (NCBI taxonomy): domain Eukaryota; kingdom Metazoa; phylum Chordata; class Aves; order Passeriformes; family Pipridae; genus Pipra; species Pipra filicauda. The sequence goes on along the minus strand of NW_024104487.1, from coordinate 1,648,933 downwards.
ACTGCTAATACGGTTTTTTTTTTTGTTTCAGAAAGCTGAAAGAAAACGAGACGATCCAGTGAATGTTATATTCACTTTAATATGGGTAATTAGTATATAGTAGCTAACTTTCAGATAGAACAGTTGCCTGAGTATGTACAAAAATAAAAGCGGCTGTAGTTACTTTACTAATTAGACAGTGACTGCTATTTAGTAGTCTTTTGGGGTGGGGAAAACTTTAGTTAGACATCATGCAGCACAGTGGGAGCTCCTCTGTGACTGCTGTTCTCAGAAGCTGCAGTTAATAAAACAAAGTTGGCTGGGAAAGCACATAATCCTCGCAGAGGCTGTAGACAAATAATTTGTTATAATTACAAAGGTAACTTTTATCTTTTACTCAACACCCAGGAAACTCAGAATACTAGCTTCATTACCTGCCTGAGGTCTTAGGTTATTTCATTAACGGTGTGTTTAATTAAAAAAAAAAACTCTTCCATTGCACATTTTAGCCTTAATACCAACTTTTATCCTTATTAAATAGTTTCACAATTCAAAATATCGACATAAATGAGAGTCACCACTTAAAATTACTGTTACCTTACTGCTACTGTAGTTTGCAAACACAGCCCAAAAGAGATCTGCTAACACTTTCGTAACATACTGGGCATCGGATATGCGACAGCAAAACTCTAAGGAACATTTTACCATTAGGTGTTTCATCACAGACCCCTAAAGCAGTTCTTGCTGTCTAAATCACAACCTGAAGCACCAGAGAGTCCCACCCATCCTCCAACGTGCCAACTCTTTGGTGTAGAGCAGCATAAGCGAGTGATAAAATCCCGCGCGATTCCACATCCATGGTGGTCCCGCATGTCCCCCGGGAGCTCTGCCGGGGACCACGGCGTCAGAGCTCCTGGCAGGGAGGGAGGTCCGAGCTGGGCTCCCCCCGCAGCCGAGGATTTACTGAGCTTTGGGAAGGAGCAAAGCCGTAGCGAGGGGCATTCCCCACCGCTCCCCAGGGCGCATCAGCCCTCCCTGCATGGCCAAGAGAGGGGAAATGTGTGATTTTGTGGGATTTTAAAGTACAAGTGCCTTGGCCGCCAGCAGCCCTGAGCAGCAGCGCGGTATCCGAACTGACCAAAAACTTTGCGGGTTATCCCGGCTAATAACGCCTCGGCGCCTCCCGTGCCTTTCTCTCTGAATCACGAGGGTGTCCTTCCAGAATTCACGGAAAATGCCAACCAGGAACAAGAAGAAAAGCGGGAGAGGGACAGGGACGCCCCGCGGCTCAGAGCGGGAAGAGCGAGCGGCACCGAGGGGCGCTCGCCCTTCCCCGCTCCCTCCCATCCTGCCCGTTTCTTCTCACAGGCCCAGGCTCGGGAGCGAGCGAAGCGCCCCGACGGCCGCCGCCGCCCGTCCGCTCGCCCCTCGGCCCCGCTCTCAGGACACTCACCGGCCGCGGGCGCCGGATCCACCGCCAGCAGGGAGAGCCGCTTCCAGCGGGACCCGCCGCAGGTGAAGATGACGGCGCGGATGAACTCCCGGCCGCACAGTTTCACCCCGTACGCGTCCCCCTCGCCCGCGGGCAGCGCGGCGCCGGGACGCCCCGGCGGTGCCGCGCACAGCAGTGCCACCGCGGCGCACAGCAGTCGCAGCCTGGCCGCCCCCATCGCGCCGTCCCCGTCCCGCGGGCGCGTTCCCAGCAGACCCAACGCCCGCCCCCACTCCCGCGACCGCGGCGTCCAGCCCCGACCCTCAACCCGCTGCCCGCCTTTTATGCGCTGCGGGCGGCGCTGAGTCACCGCCCCGGCCCCGGCTCCGTGCCCCCTCCCCTTCCCCGGTCCCACCGCTGCCGTCTCTCGTCAGGAGGTCGCCGTGCCTGAAGCCGGCGTCGAGGAGCCCTCGGGAAGCGCTCCTCCGTGTTCCTGCCCCTTGCTAGCTGTCGCGGCTCTTCACACAGCCGGTGAAGATGCACCTCAACTTCGGCCTCCTGCCTCGGGCTCCCGGCCCCCCACCGACCCGGAGACACACCCCATCCCCTCCGCTGGGTCTACACCTCAGTTTTTCCTGTTCGTGGTCAGGTGGTAGTTGCCAGTGCCCTCTCGAATTGTTCTGAAAATGTGAAAAACATCAGCTCAGCTGTTTTTTCCCCTAGCAGGTCTCGTAACTACTTCTACATCCTAAAAATGCCTGACGCAAAAAGAAGCAAGTAAAGCAAAATAAATGCTCTTCCACAGGATTACTTCAGCTGTGGATACTTGAGGTGGGATTTCATAGCCTGGATTCCTCTCAAGTTTGTTGTTCTGGAGGCCTGAGTTCAGTGGCAGCCATAGGCACCCAAGTGTCAGAGATGCCTTGGCTCCAACATGTGTGTCCTGGAGATGTGGAGTTCCACAGCTGTGTGTCTCACCAGCAGGCCCCAGCAGGCTCTCACTGGCAAGGGTGGTGTTCTTCAGACCACCAGGCAGAACCATGCACCCTGTGAAAGTAAACCTTGCTTCGGGATTTGTTTTTTTTCCCCCCAGCACAATAGGATACGAAGTGACTGCTTTTATTAAAAGTCATACTGTGGAGAACCAGGAAAGTTCATCTCTCTTAAAATATTTTGAAGCTGTTTTCTGTAGATCCTTTTGCATAAGGGCTATGCTTTCTATCCCCAAAGTACTGTTAGCATATAGAAAGAAAACCCTTCAAAACTCAATCTAGAAGGAGGGCAAAGAGAAGACCTGCATCTGCAGACTCCTACTGTGTGTACAAAGGTGACTGATTCACTTGTGCTGGCAGTGAAGACATAGTCTCCAATCACCTCTTCAAGGAGGACTTGGTGTTTTACACTGAGTTGGATCTAGAATGAGGCTGTCTAAAATTGGGAGCAACCTGTGAAGTTGTTATTGTGGTTAAACCCCAGCCACCCACCAAGCCCCATACAGCCACTCACTCCCTCCCCCACCAGCGGGATCAGGAAGAGAATCAGAAGGGTAAAAGCCAGAAAACTCATGAGTTCAGATAAAGACAGTTTAATAGGGAAAGAAAAAGTCATACACACAAGCAAAGCAAAACAAGGAAGTAATTCACTGCTTCCCATGGGCAGGCAGGTGTTGAACCCTCTCCAGGAAAGCAGGGCCCCATCGCACCTAACAGTCACTTGGGAAGACAAACACCATCATTCCAAACATCTCCCTCCTTCCTTCTTCTTCCTCCCCACTTTATATACTGAGCATGATGTCATATGGTCTGGAATATCCCTTTGGTCAGTTTGGGATCACCTGTCCTGGCTGTGTCTCCTTCCAACCTCCCATGAACTCCCACCTTTCTCAAAAAGTGTGGCAGCATGGAAAGCAAAAAAGGCCTCGGCTCTGTGCAAGCACTGCTCAGCAATAACAAAAACATCTCCATATTATCAACCCTGTGTTCAGGGTTGATACACCCCCATACCAGCCATTGTGAAGAAAATCAACTCTACCCCAGCCAAAACTAGCACAGTTGTCTACATTTGACCTTCCTTTTTAGTCCAGTCTTAAGTGTTTAGACAGTGGTATGTCTTCAACAGTAGGCACCATCATCCAGATGTTAGTAGGATGCAATCTGCAGAAGTGGAGACTGCTAATCTGAAATTCCTGAAGAACAAAACCTTGACCTGTTTTTCCCTCAGTTGAAGTCTTACCTACTATTCTGTTACAGACAAGTTGTGCAGAGATAACCACACCTTGCATTTTGAGAGAGCAGCACCTTGATTTTGTTTGTCTTGTGACTTTCTCTGAAAATACCCATCCCATTAGTGAACTTACTTACTGATTGTAAGCAGTGTTCTAGATAAGGGAATTGTTTTCAGTGAGTGGAAACCTGAAGTCGTGCAAAAGCACTACCAGGACAAGGCAATAAGGAAAGTGCCTCCTGAGCTGGGCAGTGACTGGCCTGATGACTCACTTAGCTTGTAAATGAATATAATTGATTTTATACCCTACTTTGATGCCCATGTCCAATATTTTTTCCAGTCTCTAAAAGCAGTAAAATGTAAAATGTGTCTATCTCAGAGTTTTTACCAGGAAATTTCAAGAGAAGTTCCCAGATAGCAGGCTGATTTGTCAGTCTAGCTGGAAAATTCCTGACTCTCCACATGCTTCAGTTTCAAATTTAACTGGACCATCAGTTACTGTGGAATCCCATCTAGCTCCCCCTACGCAAAGGCAGACATTATGATGGTTTTTTTTTAAGAACACCACTTTTGCAACTATCTGAAGAACATAACCTCTAATGGCAGCTGCTAAATGCAAGCACTTAAAGAGACTGGAAAACAAATAGTTCACAACAGCTATTCTGACCTCGCTGCTTCTTCACCAGGGCTACTGAATGTAAAAGACAATACTTTCTTTGCTTTCCGTTAAGCTTGTTGGTATTTGATAGAGCACGAGTTGTCAAAGAGACCTTGGAGGGAATACCTTTTCAAGACATTCCTAATGCCTCAGGGAAGCCTCACTGCAGCATTCTTCATCACTCTTGGTGAAAAGCATAGGCTGTGAATGCTCTCTTCCTAGGATTAAAGACTGCAACACCAGGCACCGAGTTAATGAGTTTTATTAAGGATCATATCTGAACGAACTGGCAGTAGCTTGACATTGCTTAATGTTACTATCCTTAATGCAGTTTCGTTAGTAGGGTGCTCATGTATTGTGCAGTACATCCAATGTACTGGCTCAATGCAAGTATTTTGTATCTTTCAGTTTCCTAAACCAAGGTAAAAATAATTGTACTATTTCTCTCCTTCCACTAAATTATTAATCTGTTGTGCAATAGCAAACTTTATAGAGGGTAGAAGATGTTTCACAAAAACTGCTGGCTAAATTAAATGGCTTTAACAATACCTCAATAGCCTTGAATACCTTGAAGACTTATTCCCATGTTAAATGACAATCTACACAGAAAATCAGTGCTAGGACAGAAATGTACAGACTTAATTAGATTTTTTCCAGAGACTTTGTTTCAAATTCATGCAATTCACTACTGCAAGAACTACTTAGTTTTTGAAAGCTGCTCAAACATGAATTTAAAATATTTATTAAATTATTTCTTATTTGCTTAGCACCACACAGGATTCTGTAGGAAAGGAAAAATACCACCCTATCCATGTGATTGGTGATCAAGTACCAGCATTATCCAGTTATCTTCATTGTGGGGTTTAGAAAGAAATTCAACCTTAAGAAGGCTTATAATTAAAAAATTAGGAGATCCATGCATTATTGCATAATGAAGACTAAGACTGATTAGTCTTGCAAATAAATAATAACACAATCTTTTTTGTATATGTCCATGTAAGTGCTTTCCTTTTCTACTTTTAAAAGCAGTGATGTGCGGTCACAACCATAAAATAACTTCAAAACATTTAGAAAGGGGCTGGAATTTTCAATTTTCCCTATTGTAAGGAAGGGTACCAAACTGGATTCCCCAACTGGCTTTGTTTGTTTCTCCTCAGTACTCATGTATCCCATCAAAATCAGATTAACAAGAGAAGTGTGGGGCAGGCACTTGGGGCTCACAGATGGCACGTACTTTATTGGGTTCTGTAAATAAAATATATCCATAATTAGAACACAAGGAGTTTTGACATCCTAATCATGACTGACCTGTCAGTTTCCTGGAATAATCCTGCTCCAAGTGATACTGACTCAGGATACATGGTTATCAGACATTATAATCAGGAAAACCAACAGGATTAAGGTGCTAAAACTAGTGCCTTCAGGCCAGAACAAGGTCCCCCTGGAGTTACTCTCCTTTTTTTCCCCAGTGATTCATGGAAACAGAGACAGTTGCTGTGATATATTAAAGTAAGTCTAACAGCTGAGGCCAGTTAAGCCCAAATGACAGAAAGGAGCAGGATGTTTTAGGTGTTTTATTTATTTCCCTAACAGGTATGCTGATTATGGGCAACTTGTGCTGTAAACATCTATTTCCCTTTAGTAAACCTAGTCACAGGTAAGCTTTCCTGCTTTCTTGCATTGTTCTCTGAAGGAAATCATACCATTACACCACTCTGTTTCTGTCACTATGTGACCGATATGACTGGGCATGGCACATGCAAACATTTTGATTAATACACTGGCAGTAGAATAAACACCCTGTAAAGAAGAATGAGCATCTTCAAAACAAAAGCATGCATTTATCAAGGAAAAAAAAGCAAAGCTAACAGTAAAAAAATAAAGGCAATAAAGGTGACTAACCCTTAACTTCTTGATGATCTTTGGCACATTCTATGTAGCCCATTTAAATCCATTTTTGGATTTGCATTATACCGGCCTGCTTAGAGCCTGTATTTTTTCCCTTACAAATTTGGTAACTTCCACTGATACTTACTGTGTAATGCTGAATTAAACTTGCCCCATTTCTGTCACTTTTTAGTGTGGAGTCTTGCAATGGATTAACACTACTGATCTAAGTTCAAACTTTGGGGAAAAAAAATAAAACCAAATTTGGCTAGGATGGAGTAATAAATAGTGACTTCATTATCTCATACAACTGCTGTCTAGGCCATTACTTTGCTTAGCCTTCTTCCTTTAACACCACCTTTTGATCCAGCACCATAGCCAGAAATATGTCACAAACACACAGATATTGATTCCTAATTCACAGTGCATATAATTAGGGTATTTCCTAATTTTCTAGGATTTGTAAGTAAAACTGTTGTATGGGCTATTAAAACTGCTCTCTTGTGGAAATGTCTTTCATAGGCTTAAAAGATGAGTTAAAAGGCACAGACAGAGACATACAAATACCAAAACAAGATGGTTTAACTGTTTTACTTTCTTGGAAGAAAGAGTATCAATAGATGACAGAGATCAAAATGAAACAGATCTTCAAAATTAAAGCTGGTGGACTTCAGAACTTGGAGGAAACACAGCAGATGATCTATTATTCAAAGCAAAACAAATAACTAGAGTGCTTATGTTCTATGAGTAGCACATAATACAGCAGCAATTGGTGAGGGATTATGAGACAGGCAAAAATGTGAAGTAGTCTTGAGCTGTGTTTTGTGAGCTCACAGAACATGTGTAGCACCACAGGCTGAGTTGAGGCACACCTTCCTAGACAATACCACTGCCTTAAATCTTGAACAGCTGAAGTGTAGACCAAGCTATTATAACCAAACAAGCCATTATAACCCATTTTATTCCACTGCATATTAAAATACATCACATTTGAAATGTTACAGATTGTATGTTGTTAACATGCAAATGACAGAATCCATTACAGAAGTGACTGAATGCAGAAGTGAATGCACTTTCAGAAATCAAACTTACACAGCCACACAAACTGTGCAATTAACTTCTACATTGAGAAGCTTTTTGTTCATTATATATTTACCTGTCTTATTGTAAAAATATTCTAATTTTAGTCAGGTAGTCTTCAAAATCATACTTGGGGCATTATGTCTAGCTGGACTTTAAGTCAATAATTTGTCAGTACAGACTCAGGCCTAATTTTTGAGCATTTGTTTTTCATTCCACAATTAGACTAATGCTAGAAGAATTTCCATCCAAGACACAAAATCATCTGGTTTTAAACAAGATTTGTAATACAGAAAGATGCATTTTTTCCAAGTGTGATATCAGAACATTAAAATATACTAAAACTATATTCTTAGTATATACCATGCTAAAGTAAAGGCATGCAAAAAATCCCTCAGTTTTTCAGTACTTGTAAGGCCACTTGGATCTACTCATTACAAAACCACACATTAATAATTTTGCTTGCTGTTAGCCTAAGTTAATATTCGTCTTAGCAGTGAAACTCTGATTTCATGTAAACAAATTATCCTGAGTTTCAAAATGTCAAACAAGCATGAAAAAGATTCAGGAAATAACTACATAATTTGTTTTCTCTTTTTGAGAAACTATCTCTGCTCATACTTTTAACACAGTTTCCCCTAAAACACACAGTTAGCAAGTGACGTGTTTACTTCTGAACCTGCTTCTGATAAAAGCTGTTTATTCCAGAATTTGAAGCAGAGATGGTGAGTTTACTGCCTAAAGAACAGCTAATAAAAAGTGTCATATTTTTCAAAGAAATTGAATGTTCCTGACTTCAAATTGAGCTGTGCATCTTGAAATGTATTTGAAAATTATGACCATATTTATAAAAATTTATAACTACCAATTAACTTATCTTTATTGATGATACTGAGTTTAGTCAGTACCAGACATTTTTACTACAGGTGAAAGTTATTTTCAGACTCTGAACAGACAATGGAAATTCAATATTTCATTATAAACAAGAAAAATATACTACAGCAACAATGGATATGTTGAAGAGATACATATAATATGAAAACCATTGCTCTAGAAAGTACTGATTTAAAAAATGAATTAAATTTTGATTGTATAAAAGCTCATAATTTTCTCAAATTTTTCATTATTAATTTATGTCCAAATCCAGTATTATAATCACATTTCAGATATACAACTTTAATGAAACTTTAACATCTTCTTATTTTTCTCTGAAGAATTTCGCCTGAGATCTGATTTTCTCCAGATCTTCAAAAGTGACAGGTCCTTTTGGCAATTCTAACAAAGTACTCTGTGTGTCAAGTATGTTCTCTGCTTCACCTTAAAAAAACCAAAACAAACAAAACCAAAAAAGCTGAGTAAATTTTGTCAATCTTACAGTGAGAAAGCAAAGGAAGGAAAAAAAATTAAGAAACTGATTTAGCTATTCTTGTTTGGACCAGAATAACAACATAGCAGATCACAGCTATATATTTTACAAACAATTTTACAAAACAAACTGATGTCGATATAACAGTAAGGTTGTCTCTAAGGAATTGTGGACAGGTGGGATAATTAGGAGTCTGAGACAGACGTACATAAAGGCATACATAAGCTTTAACAAGTAAATCTGTACAGTATTGTAGGTATGCCATATTTGGGCACAACTTCTCTTCTTGTCTCAGGCCTCGGCTAAAAGATGTCAGGGTAAAGCCAGAAAGTGGGCAGCACAGGACTTGCAGAAGCATTGGTCAAAGCACATTGCTCACAAAAAGATTTGCCAAGACAGTTACCTAAACATGCAGTCTTAACAACATAGTAGGGAAAAGTTGTAGGGTGCAGAATGCTCTCAGTAAGGCTGGAATGAAAACATCTAGGACAGAGAATCCAAAAAACAAAGACACAGACAGAACATCACATATAAGTTGTGGTGATCTTATTGTATGTAAGAAATTATGAAGATTAGGCAAAGAATATATTTGTTTTGACTGATGCCCATTTGGTACAATGCCAATGATCTTGTTTACCTATGGCTTAACTCCTTGCTTTGATGATCCTTGCAGCAGTGATTTGAAATTGTATTTATATTCAATAAGCCTGACTGAATATTGCAATGCAGTCAAGATTGTGGCCATTCTTCAAAACAGGTCTGAATGCCAAAATCTTCCAACTGCAGTTTCAATAGTACTGCAGTGCCTGGGACCTCTGCACATCAGTAATATCCAACACCGGTTACCACTCCCAGTAACTTGTAATAACGCAACGTCAGTCAGTTGCATATAGCATCTGATTATGAAACAGCAAGAGACCTTAGGTGACAGAGAGATGTAGATAGGCATAGCTCTATGCCTGCCACTCACATCCACTAGAGCACATTGCCCAGCCACCATCCTTCTCACATGGCTCAGGATATGAGGACAGAGCTACCTAAATCTTGGAAAAGGTAGCTAGAGTTCCACTGCTTAGTGAAGTTCTGTTTGGTTGGAGGCTGGCTATATAATCTCTCCCCTCCTCTAATCATTTGTCTGAAAAACACAAGCAGTTTGTGCCTGGACTGGGAGGAAAAACAAAACAGCAAGGCCAAGAACACAGATAGCAGGTCCATGACTGATTCTGTTGTGTCCTCAGACATCAGAAAAGATAGTGCATCTAGGGGCTGTTCTGTAACCCTGCCATCCCCCAAAGATTCTGATATATGACTGTGGCACACTTTGGGCTTTTCAACAGCACTAGGAGAACTCAAAACAAGTGTTTCCCCCTATGTCCTCAGGTTTTGGGCTTTAATTAGCCCAAGCTGTAAAGCAGGAAAAAATACCCCTTTGATTTCACCGTGGAAGAATACTCGAGTCATGAGATAATGTTTGGACACGTAGGCTAAAGACAGAAGAAAAAATAAACTGTAAGGAATATCAGAGACAAAATGCCTGGTAAAAGAGAAACAAAGAAACCTTCCAGGGGTGTAAAATGATTCCAAAGGATGAAGGACAGTAGATATAGACCTGTGTGATCAAGGTGGTTCAAATACAAAGTTCACTGTGCAGCACAAAAAAACCTGCAGATTAGCTTAGGACAGGGAATTGGTTGAGGCTGAAGACAGGCATACCGTGGGGGAAAGACACCAGTTAAAGGAGGAACAATAGAGAGAATACATTCATTATTACACCAGAAGGATGAAGCATGGCATACACAAAGAGAACAGATGGACAAGCAGAGAAGTGGTTTAGAAGGTACAGGAGTGGACAAAGCGATCAGCTGAGTATTCAAAGCAAGGATTATGGTTGCAGGTCAATTCTGTCATAAAACCTTCTCTTCAACTACATAATTTTAATCTTAAAGTATAAATGAACTCCTGATTTCCAAACCAGATTCATTTAGGCTAGTCCACTTCCTTTTATTCTACTATTGATATTGGTAATTAGTTTCATTTCCTTCTCTTACTTTCTTTTATTCTATCTTGTAAGTAGGACCTGTAGATCCAAATCTCTCATGTCTCTTTACAAGGCTAAATAAACCAATCACTTTGTTTTCTCTTGCAAGGTAGCTTGGCATTCCATAATAATTTCAGCTCTTCAGTATAATTTCAGATTCTTTTTATGGAAGTGGTCCAAATTACATGTAAATTTCCACAGAAGGTGTTTTCCTGCACCAATACCATTTCATCTGTGCTCTATTTGTACTAAGGTTGTGGAATATCCATCCCTGGAGGTATTAAAAGCCTTCTGGACATTTTCCTGGGCAACTGGATGTAGATGATCCTCCTTGAGCATGGGGGTCGGACCAGATAACCTCCAGAGGTCCCTTCCAACCTCAACCATGCTGTGATACTAGGAAACCTCACGTGATGTTTCTAGACTTTGCTCAACTCTCAATTTCATAACACTACTGGTTTATACTCATTCTGTGATCTTTTAATGCATTCAAGTTTTTTAATAATTTTCTTTTCTTTCATTTCCAGCTGGTAAGCACTGATGGTAGAAATCCCTATTAGTTTCTAGCTTCTTGTTGACCTTATCAAATGGAATCCTATTTTATTGTCTCATTTCTTCAGGCCACTCAGTTCTTCTTGTACTACAGTTTATTTCATCTCTGTTGATGAAACTAATCAAGTTTGTCACCCATACATTTAATTAGTATAATATACTCATAATTTAAAATACAAACCAAAAGCAGATCCAGACCAAATCTTGAGGAATATTGTTAGTAACCCTGCTAAAGCCTAACCTTCCTTTTTAAACACAAACTTTTGACATCTTCTCTTTACTCCCATGCTTACCTGTCTACTAATTTCCATGTCCTTCACATAACTTAATCTTCACGTGATACCACACCAAATGCTTTCATGAGTTTATAGTAGATCTACCATAGTTCTTTTGAAAAAAAAAAAAATCTTCCTGGAAAAGATATAATAAGTTTGGCATACTTAATTTTAGCTTATTCTCCATTTGGCTCCATAGTTTTTCTCCAAAACCTTTTCACAAGCCTTGCATACTGCTGAAGTTCCCCTAATGGATCTGAAGTGATGAAGATGACTTTTCCTATTTGGAAAGCAACAGGATACCACATTGCCCCTCTTCAACCTATATAGGACCACATGGTGCATTGTAAACACATTACATACAAATCCTAAATTCCAAGTGCTCCTTCTGCACTGTGTGTGCTACTCTCCTTTTCAACACTGATTTCCAAGAGCCAACCAATGTTTCCTCCCTGTGCTTAGCTGCCTCTTCATATTAAAATCCAAAGAAATTTATTTAGTGAGGTTGAGGAAATGTTCACAGATATACATTCCTGTCTCACCTAAATATATTTGCACCTGTATGAAGAAGGAACTACCACAGATTTTGTCGAATTAACTGACCATTATTTTCAATGAGGCATACAGAGTTAGGAAACCTAGCTGTTAGATCTGAAGGCTAAAGACCAAGAGCTGAAACGGATTTTTATTTTGTTTTAGTATACTTGTGCCAGTAACAGATAAGAAAATCAAGGTAACTAAAATGATTTGTGAAGGTGACAAACCATGGGCCAGTACTGTCTTCACTTACAATGAACACTCACTGAGCATGTCTGCTTCACTAGGAATCAGAGTAACTAAATCAGTGGCAACTACGAGGCAAGATCCCACTTTCTGGGACTCACCTTTCTTAACCTTGGCAGGACATTGCAAAAAGATGATCAGCTGATGTGTTTGGTCATTACAGTGTAAGGACATGATTCCTGTCTGTATCCCTTTATCTATTCTTATAATCCTTAACCCCTGCCAAAACAGCAGCATCAGAGTGGAATACAGAAGGAAATCACTAGGTCTGTCATTTCTCGCAATTATGCAATGCTTACTTCAGCTGTATTTATAGCCTTAGGGTTCAAATTTTTTGAAACAAGAGGAGAAAACAGTCTTAACTGAAGGGAAAGGCTGTAAAAGTAGAGTGAATACTCTTTACTGGGAAAATATCTGATTTTAACAGAGAAGAGAAAAAATGAGAGATAAGTTTTGTCAAAAAAAAAATCTATTACAAGTTTTCTCCCAGTCATTTTAAAAACACTTAGCAGGTTATCTGAAGCTTGGTTCTATGTGTGAACAAGACACACTTACATACCTTTGACCCTTTGCAACAGTGTCCCATAGCCCATATCACAATTATAGGCAAATACAAAGCCTAATGGAACTATTGGCATTAAAAATGCTGGGTTCTTCTTTTTCATTGCTCTGTGTTTAAAATAAAATAAAAAAAAAATATTATTTAGGATATTCAACATATCAGCACTGTTAATATAGGTTTACCTTGACTGTCTAGGACTTTGGTATCCTCCTACAATCTCTAATCAAAGAACAAGTCTTAATTTCCTCAGAAGCATTTGTCTTCTGGTTGCCTTCTTGCTCAACCCAAGGATATTTAAAAAAATGCTTAAAGTGAGTTTTGAATATACCTAACAAAAATGGGATTATCTAACTCATGTGGCTTGCATGTGCACATGCATATACCCAGCCACATGTAATATGTAACAGTGTAGATAACTGTGCTCAGTTCCAAATGCATCTGAGTCAAAGAGAATGCATAATGCATAAGGTGCATTTAATCTGTACTATGTACACAAAACCATAAATATTTCCTACATTCCCTCTAATCATGTTACATCACAAGCAAAATGTTACCAAACAAAGGTAAGGTAAGGCACGTTCTTCCCTATGCAATACAGCTTTACTAGCCATGTGGGTTTTTTTTCCTTGGGTCAGTTGATTCAAATTTAAGTAAGCAGACTTCAGAATACGTCCACTGGTTCACTGCATTAAAAAACATAAATACAAAATTTGTTGCTCATTAATAGTACATTAAATCACAGTACAGACAAGAAAATAGCTTGGCTTTAAAAAAATCTCTCCTCTTCCACACACAACTTTTACTTTTCACTGAACTTTTGCTGCTTCAGATGTATTATTTTATTGTCAGCTCACATGTCTCTGCTTTTAAATAAGTCTTCAGTACAGACATAACCACAACACATCCAGAAGCAGACAGAATTCAGAGTCCCTTTGTCATGTGATCAACTTCTGAGCAATTACTGGATAAAAATAACTACTTGTTGTAATGCAAAAGGAAAATCCAGCAATATAGAAATACACATGTAATATATTTATATTTTCCGTTAGGAAATAAACTTCTTACCCAGCTGTTAAAACTACAGCAGAAAGTCCAAAAAACGTCCCAAAATATTTGAGAAATTCCCGTGTCGAAGCAATCTGCATGGCTGCTTGTCTCTCTCTCATCAGGTTCTGCAGCACCAGTTGCCTTTCCAGCTAAAGACGAGAGAGAGGTTAAATAAAGTTGTCATCTATTTATTTTAAAGACTGAGTCAATCTCTCACCTATAAATCCAAAACACTAACTGATATGGCAGTCATTCATTGTTTTTGATTGCAAGTGGTCTTCTTCAGTAACAACTCAGCATAGTTTATACCAAGAAATCAATTAGCAAATGCTTTAATGCAGAATCTCTCTAATGCTGCTTCTCAAAGTTAAAAAAAAAAAGCAAAATACCAGTCTGATGTTTTGAGACCTCCACAAGTCTCAGCAGTACTCCCTAGTTTAAGGTTCTCTGACCTTATGGTGATCCATACTGTACCATCTAGTTGCTTTCCAATTCATTCTAATGAACTTTAATTTAGGTGATAGTAACTTCAGTCATTCTTGACAGCTCTTTGCTCTTTGAGGATTTCTCTTCCTCAAGATGCACCATAAGGCATAATAACTCTTCTGCAACACCACAGTTTACAGATATAGAAAAAACATTGTGAAGATTCCAGATCTTTTAAAGATACTGGAATACATATCAGCAGTCCATGAGAAAATACTTCTGTAACTAGAACTAAAAACAGTAATGGAAAAAGTACAATCTAGACAGTATATTCACACATTAAAACAGAACTTTCTATGGTACACCAGAATAAAAAAGAGAACTTTCTACGATGCACAAGAATAAAAAAGCGGATTATTCTATTTTTTTCCCATTACATGCCCCATCTAAACACACCAATACATTTCCACTAAGTAAAGGTAAATTCAGAATTTCTTAAAAGTTCCTCTTGACTGTACAGAACACCAAAAAGAACAGTAGTATTTCCTTCTTAGAGTGATGCAAAAACAAGAACTGTGACAAAAATAAACAGTCTTAAACCAGAGTAGAGAAGTTAGTTAACACAATAAGAAATCTCTTCTTCACAGTAATATTTATAATTCATCTTTTGGGGAAAAAAAACAGAGTATCTGGATTGCTATGTCTAGCCTAGCTTAGCAAGTTGCATGAAAAGTCCAACAAGGTACAGGAAACAGAAGACCAGCTGCCTAAAAAAGTGTATTCTAGGGAAGAAAGAACAAAGAACAAGTTCAGAAAATTCTCTTCTAATGAATCTGTAAAAGTAATTAAATATGTTCTTTTTTCCTGCTTTCTAATTCAAGAATAATTTAAAGGATTTGTAATTACTTAAGGTTTCCACCCATTTATTCATCTCCATTACTATTGATTTAGCCCAAACAGAACAATACCTGTTAAATTGTTACTAATTATTTCTTCAGACCATGTTGGTCTTGCTATCTTATTTACCAGTTCATTCAGTACCTAGATAGGTAGAATTAATTTTTGAGACAGCATAATGAAAAAAGGACATATCTAATTACATATAATTGTACACAGTAGGAAAAACAACATTCACTGTAGACTCACAGTACTGTTTCATCTGTTTCTCTTTCCTCAAGACTCACATTGTTCTCGCAAAAAAAATATCAACTGGCTTTATCTTCCTGATAGCCATAATTTTCAGACGGTCTTTTTTTTTCATAAGAAGTAATTATATAATGGCTAACAGGACACTTAATAAAATATCAAAATAATTAGATTTTATTTTGTCACCTACGAGATACTTGGAAATTCTAAAATAAACAAGCACACTGCTCATTTTTGTTTCCCAATATCCTAAGCCTGGTAAATTGCTGAGGGCTGACATGATAAGATAAAATAATGACATGTAATATCAATTTAATGACTCTATTTTCCTCTTCAGTGTGATTATAGGTGTAGTTTGCACATTTGTGAAAAGTATTAAGGGATCCTTTGTTTGCCTGTCAGGACAGATAAGAAGCCTAGGCTTCCAAGATGCAAAATAAGCTTCAATTTGAAGAAGCACATGGTAAGGAAGTGGGACAAGGGTATGCTGATGAAATATGGCTCTTGCTGAAAGAAAACAATGGAGAAGAAGAAAAACAGACAGTTTTATATGCACAGGGCTTAGAAAAATGTAAGTATGGCATAAAAAGAAGGCTGTAAGTTTAAACTTAAGAGTAAACAAAAGGATCCTAATATGACTTCTCTAAAAACAAGACACACACACACACAAACCAAACAAACCAGAAACAAAACAAAAAAAAAAACAAACCAAAAAGCCCCTTAAAAATGTTATACTTGGACAGCTCTTTAAAACCCAAGTGCTGAAAGAAAAAGATAAGTCACAGACACTAAAGTAAAACAAACACTAAAGTCTAACAAACACCTTTCTGTAGAGACTGTCATATCAAATTTCAGAAGACCAAGTGTACTTTCACGTATATCTACAAGTAGTTTATATAAACACCTAGTATAAATGAAAACAACTTGTTTTGTATATTAAAGACAGCAGCTACTGTGGTGGAGTACTGATGCACAGAAGGCAGTAAAAAGTAGATCTAGTGACATTTAGTTGAAAGAATAATTTAATTCTTGCTATTACTGAAGTTTCATGATGCTACAATGAAGAGTTTACAAGATCTATTTTGTCCATAAACTTACAATGTAGTATCAAGAAAGCCCTGGGATGTGTTTGGGGATGCTAAGTAATCTATAATACTGATGCAGAGGTTTGTTTTTAAACCAATTTTTATTTACTCATAAGTTATATTGAGAAAATCCAGAAACAATACACAAACATGCTCCAAAATCTCTCTGAGTCTATGCAATACTATGTCAAACCCAGGATTACCTCTCTCAAAGGCCAGAAATTCCCTTTGTTCTATCCTCCTTTATTCTGAAAAAATCTTCATTCATGTTTTCCATTTCCAAGATCAGTTTTGTCACTTGGCATAGTTTCACCTTGCAAAACAAAGGACTATAGTGCTGTAGCTGTTAGGATTGCAACAGGACTCTGCATAACCAAGAGGCTTAATCTTAGTGTTCCAAGGCAATTCCACACTGACTTCACTGCATTTCAAGCTCTCCTTAAGGGAAAGGGAAAACTGAGCAACAGTTATGGCCAAAGTTGTCCTGTTACATACTTCTTCATCAGGCAATTTAAACTTACTGGAATAACTGCAGGAAAACTAGTTTGGAGAAACCTGAGCTCTTTTCAGGGAGCACTGTAGTCATGGTGCTGCACAGCAGGAAACACCCCTCTGGCATACTCTGACAGAGGAGACAAAAGGCAGGGCAACTGCCTACCCTGTGCCATCAAAGACTGCTTTAGCTGCATCCAGACCTGACGTCTGATCACCTAAATAGGTTTATGAGCAATTACCCTAAAAGTGTATATGCATTTAGATGAAATCTGGATGCTCTAAGTGTCAAAATTAAGCACCTACATGGGCACTCAGGCAACTCCTCTGTATCTCGGTCTTTCAAAAATTTAAAAAATTCAGGCACAATATCCTTGTGCTTATTCATTTAACATGCCAATCTTAAATGAAGCATCTTGAGCTTGGATAGTTTTGAATAATCAAGATACCCTGATATGCTGACCTTACACTGGCAAACAACTATCAGTAGATCTTAAGGCAAAACTATTGCATTAAGATTACAGTAACCTTAAGGAAATTAGGATTTGAAAACATATCTAAGGAAAGACTCAGGAGTCCACCACAAAAGCTGATTTTAAATTAGATGAAAGAAAACTAAATCATGTTTGACTGCAGTTCAAATCAATATCCCATTTTCAGCTGTTAATTTCTTAGTAATTGTGTTTTATTTTCCTCCACATGTGTCCTATTGAAAATGCCAGTCACACTGGGATAGTGAAAGACTTTTGATCTATTAACATGCAGATTTTATGATAAAGGCCAAGTCTTACTTCCTTAGGACTTACTTTACAATGATGTTTAAGATTACTTCTTTTCCCATTTTGGCAGAGCAGAAGTAAGAATTAAAAAGTATTAATTTTAATTGCAAACCATAACGTCACATGTAGAACTTTATAGGTAATAAGGCAAAAAAAAGTATATTATTCGGACTTAGCAGAGGTGTGCTATAATTTATTTAGAATAATCTTACTGACAGGAAAAGCTGATTAATGGAGGAAACAAGCCAGAGGCGCACATCATACATATGAAAAACAGTTCACCATCCAAGTGCCGTGTCTTAGGGAATAAATTCTATTTCATTTTAAATACATAAATCTCCCATCTATACAGCCATAAAAACTTCAGTAGGGATGATTTACATCACTATGCTTGTATAAAAACTATAGATAAAGGGTCTGAAGTGCAGATTTACCATAGGAGGAAGAGATGCTGTAGCTTTCCTACCCAAGTTGCTGTGCATAGCACAAGAGAACTGAAACTCCGATGTGAATGCATGGCTACACATCCAAGCATGCTTTTCTATTACCGTTAAGAAATCGTATCCTATAACAATCAGACCATGTTTTAGAGACACAGTTGATATAATAATATAAAAAAAGAATTTACGTAGAATTCTGGGAGTTCAATTCCATAACAATTCCATAACAAACAGATTTTTTAAGTGACAGCAACTTATAAATTGGTAAAAAATATTGATTGCATAATTTTAAAATTTAAGTTTAGTATTTCAAAATGATTATTAGTAGTAAGTAACATTTTATATTTTATAACACTCTCAGGAGGACTCAATTAGAAATAACTTTCCCATTTTTCTTTAAATACAGCTAGTAGTTTCTCAACACTGTGTGAGACACTGTAAGGCTGAGAAAACTGGGATTTGAAGTCTGTCACATACAAACTCATACAGTAAAAGGAAATCAATGTTACAAAATGAATCATGACAGATGAAGAGAAGTGAGGCGGAGAGGGAAAAGGTCAGTTACTGTGAAACTGATAATGCTAATAAACTAGTCAGTGGTAACCATCCTTATCATTTCTATTCTTCAGACTGCCACGATGATGTCAAACCACATAAAAGAGCATTTATACCATCATTTCATTGATTAAAATCCAGTGGGAGAAAATTCTCATCTGAAATAATTTAATCAACTTTGACAACTTGAAAAAAAAAATCCAGTCCTCTCTGGACTACACACCACATCTCTGGTAGACAGACTGGAAATTTGTCATACTTTAGACTCTTAGCTTTTTTTCTCTCTTTCTTCTGCCTTTCTATTTCATGTTCAGATGCTGTAGGTGGAAATGCTACTTTGGTTTTGTACCCCTAAATGAGATGCAAGGTGATGTAAAAAGGCTCAACAGAAATGGAAAGTAGAGCCAGTGCAAAATGCTCTTTTCTTCATTGTCCCCGTGTATTAAACAGAATTTTTTTGGTGTATTTTGTACAAGTTGAGACGTATCTAGGGGGACAAAGACATAGTAACCAGTCCTTTTCAATTTGCAACCCTATATATTTAATGGCTCTCCTGGGAGAAATGCTCTTTCCCCCAACCTGTTAAAAACAGTGGGTAGGACAAACCTTACCTTGAGATCAGTCATGCCAGTAACTTATATAGAGAATGGTATTTCATGACAGCCTGGAAAACAGATATTCAGACAGGAAAGGAATTATCTACCTTATAAGAAATGATCAGCTGTACACCATCACTGCTTAAGGTCTGAAACTCGGTATCTAAACCTAGGAAAAGTGAAACTTGAAGAAACTGTTGGAATACCGTTACGTTCATGTTAAAAGAGTCTCTAGTTTTGTCACAGGCTAACACATCTGTTATAGGGCGCATAATACAAGGTTATTTTCACTTACAGTTTTTCAGTGGTTAGAGATTCTGAAAGTGTTCTTTAAACAACTACTAACTTCTCAGCGCTCAGAGCTGCAATGAAAAATATGGCTTAAGTTTTCAAAAAATGTGAAAATCACACATACAAAAATCTGCAAATCACTTACAAAACACATGAAAGTTGGTGTGCAGGTAGTAGAGTTACATAACTGCACAAACCCCTTGCAGCAGCAATGCACCTGGCATTTCACAGTCAGACAAGAGATTAAAGGCTTATGTGACCTATCCTGGGTGTCATCCTTCCTAATCAATGGGCAAAACCAGAAGGTGTTGCAAATGGTTGGTTGGTAAAAACAAATGGAAAACAGAACAGTGATACCTATGTTTGCACCTCCATTGTAAGCCACCATATTGCAATTCAGAGATGATAACCTGTAATAATTATGTGGTGTCTGCTTGGTTCTATGACCAGTATGCACATAGATGTGTCAGGAAATGGGCCTCTAGATCAAATGGTTAAAATAAATAAGACCTAAATGCTTTAAGCTGGTTTGCAAAGCTTGTTTGCAAATATTTTTCCCATCAAGTACACAGAGCAATTAAAATTATTAGCACTGCAAGAAAATACACTCCTTAAACAGAAAACTAATTTTTTAAACCTTCCCTGCAAAGATAGATTGAAAATTATTTACAAACATAGTGCTATCATAAAAAGAGTCTCACAGTATTAGCTACAAGTCAGAATGTAAACTGTACTGAAAAAGTCACACAGAATCACAGAATATTCTGAGTTGGAAGGGATCACAAAGATGAAGTCCAGCTCCTCAATGAATGGCCTATATGGGGATCGAACCTGTGACCTTCATGTTTATCAGCATCATACCCTTTATATTCCTGTTGTTGTCAATAACTTAATGGAATTACATGCCATATGAAAAGAAAATAGTATCAAAAGCACCTATCAAAATCCATGTGCCATTTTGAGGTGTGAAGAGGAGAGATTTGATCCAATAGACAAAAGCATGAAAGTAACATTTCTTGGCAGTAACCAAGCATTCCTGTGATTCTGCTGTATAGCCTTTAAGCAATGGACATGCAGCAGAGTGAAGAAGGGTGTCCATCCCCTGCATTTAATAAAGTTACCTATAAGAGTAAGCAAAGTTTTAAGGTACTATTAACAGTGTTCAGAATTCTCAAGAGTTTTATACAAGCTCTATAAAGACAAACCAAAATCACTGGACAGCCAGTTACGTAAAAAACAGGTATCCATGTGGTAGAAATAGTAAAATAGATCAAGAAGTGTAAGACAAAGAGTTAACATTACAATGTCAAGTAATTTTGAAATCTGACTTTGCAGATGCTGCTGAACTCTTTGGACTGGAAGTCAGCTTAAAGAAGACAGAGGTCCTCCATCAACCTGCACCTCAGGAAGTCCCCCATCATCCCCACATCACCATTGGCCAATCAGAGCTCAAATCAGCCCAACAGTTTAATTACCTCGGTAGCCTCATCTCCTCAGATGGTAAGATCGACGGAGAGATAGACAACAGGTTAGCAAAGGCATACAGTGCTTTTGGAAAACTCCACAAAAGAGTATGGCGTAATAAACACTTAAAGAAAAGCACCAAGATCAGTGTTTACAGAGCCATTGTGCTGTCTACTCTCTTGTATGGTTCCGAATCATGGGTCATCTACCGCCACCACCTGCGTCTCCTAGAACGCTTCCATCAACTCTGCCTCCGTACAATCCTAAACACCCAGATTATGTGACCAATACATCTGTTCTAGAGCAAGCAGCTGTCACAAGTATTGAGGCCATGTTGATGAGAACACAGCTGCGATGGGCAGGGCACGTCTCCAGGATGAAGGACCACCGCCTCCCTAAGATCCTGCTTTATGGTGAACTTGCCAGTGGCTGCCGCATGAGAGGAGCCCCGAAGAAAAGATACAAGGACTCCCTGAAACAACATCTCAGCCTTGGCCATATTGATCACCATAACTGGTCTACTCTGGCCTCCAATCAGGAGGCCTGGAGACACACCATCTATAACGCAGCTGTCTCCTTCGAGAACACACACAGGATCACTCTCGAGGGAAAAAGACAACGCAGAAAGAACCGTGTCTTGCAGAATACACCATCTAAGGAGTCTTTCTGCTGTGCCTTTTGCAATCGAATGTGTCTGTCACGTATTGGCCTCATAAGCCACCAGCGTGCCTGTAGCAAATGTGGATAGAGCCTTCCCAAATCTTCGTTCTCGAAGCCTAGCCATGAATAATGGAATAAGAACTATTCAACTTGTTATTTCTATCCCCCACTAATGCCTCTATGTATGTTCCTTGTATGCCTCATATGCCTCAAAAGCCTGGGGTTTTCTGAAAAACAAACAAACAAAAAAGGACTTCTACCACTATATAAAAAATTAAACACACAAGAAATAACTGTAAAATTATACTGTGGAGTGAAAAGCTGTCATAATATCAATAAAATCTGCAAATACAATATTTCTTCCTCTCTGTTTCAGATTCTGACTTGCAAAATTATTGCGTCTCTCTTTACACCATTTTTATTACGGAACTAAAATAAGTTAAGTTTTCTTGACATATCCATTGTACCTCCTGGGCATTTATGAGTTCTACTCAACACAGAGCTTTCCCCCTTCCCCCCCTTTTTATTTTTTTTTTAAACTTAGCATTCAGGAAACAGTATTTCATAGAAAACAAGTAAAAGGCCAAATTTCACTTCAATGGATTCCACAGAAGACTGAAATGGTAGGTTTGCTCTGCTAAGGAGGAAGGAATTATAAAAAATTCATAGTGTTACAGGAGTAATGCTATGAGATTCAGAAGATGTTTTCTCTTTGCAGTCAATTAAATTCCCCCAACAAACTGAGACCAAACATGTCAGGGTAAGCTGAGGGTGCACCTCCAAACAAGACCAAAGTTGCAAGTTGCATTCACAACCGTATGTACTAGTCACAGATACTCTCCAGCAAAAGGACTGCTACAATTGCACAAATTGAATTAATATTTGTCTCACTACTAGGGCAGCACCCAGTCTGTTTTGCATCTTCTGCTGGTAGTCATTGCATGTTAGAAATAGCTATTAAAAGCTGTTCTTTGTAAACCACAGTATTTATTTCTTTACAGTGATCAGGCAGAGTATACAGTTTCTCAGCTAATACCAACCAAACTGGTTTTTTTCCTGCAGGATAGATGGTTCTAATCTTCCTCAGTACAGATAGCATTCATCTTGTCCTGTTCCATTTGATGCACAGAAACTAATAAAGATATAGAATTGTCACCAGAGAGCATTTATTTCCCGAATTAAGCCCAGATCACCTAAGGGACAAAACAATTTTTGTAATGCTTCAAAACAAATGCATTAGAGATGTCATAAGCGCTACTAGTATCTTGTCTATAGAAAACAAATCTAGCTGTTTCCCTCCCCACAGGGAAAAAGATGGTAGTAGTCAGGAAAGGCAAAGCTTGCTTACATTTTACTTCACGAGAAAAAAAGGGAACAATTGTTTTCATTTCAATAGAACTTTTAAAAAAATCCTTTTGACTATATCTCAGTGAAAACTTTAGAGAGGAAAAGGTTAGGGACTTACAAAACCCTGCAGAAAATGACTCAGTGTCTGAGACATTAAGAAAAATTAAATTTTTCAGGTATTGTCATGGAGGTGGTTGATCTTTTACTAAAAAAGATAAGGTGACAAATCTGTAAATGGAGAAAATGTCATCACACAAAATTTTCCTCAGGCACAGGAAGGACTCTATAGAAATCAGTCTATGCGGAAGACTGTGTCAGTACTTTCTTTTTTTGTCAATGAAAGTGAAAAACCATGAAAAAAGTTTACTTGTTCAGAAACTCCTTGGCATATTAACATTAGCCATTCTTCCTGCCAAGAGTCAAAACACAGCACACATATGCCTTTCAAACACCACTTCATTTTAAGATCAACTGATAAACAATCAGTACTATTTTGACTGAGTAATGAGTTAACTGAATTTAATAAGAAAAAACAACAGAATTCCAAAATTGTATTTGTAAATATAATCATCTTCAAAAAAAAAGAGGTCATCTTCCCCTGCCCTTACTAATGCTTTCTTATACTCTCTTTTCCATTCCTAATTTTAGCTCATTACTCAAAAAGCATCCTAAGATAAAGGGTTGGGACAAGTGTAAGATACTAAGTCCCCAGCAAGAACAAATGATAAGCTTATGAGGTGCAAGGCCAGATATACCTATTATGCACCGTTGCCTTTTACTTCAGGCATTATCCAATTCACCAAGACATTCAGAATATTAAACCAAGCCTCTAATATAACATTTTACAAAAACAACATTTCACTGAATTACGGACAGATTTTCTTTAAAAAAACACGTGAGTGTCTGAATATAAATTGAAATGTTATAGTCCTTTTCCATCACTTATGATAGGTCTCACTTTATTTTTTTACTGTTATTATTTCTTTAATTCAGAAAGAAATCCCAATATAATTTGGTCATAGGATATGGTCAATTAATAAGCATGCTACAGGATACTTCTATACTTTCATTTCAGATTTAAGGACAAATTGTTGAACATGAAGAGAAAACTGCCTTGTTACCTCCATTTATTACCATTCAATACAAAACGCTTAAGGCAAAACAATCCTGGCAGGAAAGGAATACAATCATGCTATGGTTTGCCTCTAACCAAGAACCGACAATGTAAAGGAAAGAAAATATATGATATTAAGTTGTATTTATCCATATTTTCAGTAAGTTTTTGATAGTTTTTTCTAGATACTGATACTTTTGTTACACATCTTTTGTAACATCAAATTACAGTCACATGAAATTAATATTTATACATTAACATATATGACGAAATAACATTTCAAAGCATTTTGTTATGAAACTGAGAGCTTTAGAGCCATTTGTGGATATGGAAAATATTCAACTGCTGCTTTGTGAATGCCTGTCTCATAGCTTCTACATACAGTGTAAAATGCACACATTTCTCCATAGGCAAGAGCTGGAGAACAGATAAAAGCGCAGAACACTTGAAAGTCATGTTCAGAAGTAGAAATCTTGTGATTTATAATTTGAATGAACTAAATAAGATATTTTTTCTGCTAGAGCCAAATATGTTTCTGGCATTTCTGTGTTGTGTCAAAAGAATTTTTCTTACAGAAGAAACTGCTATTTTATTTTTCATCTCTGAAAAGGCAGACTATGCATTATTGCACTGAGTTTCCCTAGCTATGGTTTATACTATCTGCCCAATTACTCAACAATTTTTACTAATTAGGGAAAAATGCCTCTAGTTTGTATTTCCCTTATTAATTTGCACCACTGTCCAAATTAGCTGTTTAAACAAAGCAAGGAAAAAAAAAAAAAAGACCACTTAGGGGAAAAAAAAAAAAAAGAGAAAGAAAGCATAAAAGTATCCATTTAGGTACAGAGCTGCAGAGGATCTTTCACACCAGTATCTGGCCCTCACTGGAATAGGATAATGTAGTTTTCTCATGGCTCAAAATAAACCTAGATCATGTTTAGGACCCAAAAAGAAGGAAAATATTTCAAAAACAAGGAAAAGTTGGCAAGTTTTCAAGGAAAAAAAAAAGTACTTGCACTGCATTGTCCAAAATAGAAAAAGAGCCCCTTACTTTTTCAGCTTTACTTGATCTTGACTTTTCTTCTTACCAAGGAGTATAGAACCTTTTCCATGTCCACACAGGGAGCATACAGGGGACAAGTCTATAAACTCTCAAAGACTAACTACTATGAAAGCAGATGTATGGCTTTTTCCTGATATTGGATCTGCTATCCAACATTACCTGGGGAGAAGAATGCACTTTAGAGTCTGACATAATAAAATAGGAAGAGAGTAGGATGGCAACAGAATGGGAATGAAACTATCCAGACATTCATATTGCATACAGGTTAGAATAAAACATTTTTATGATTGGTAAATACAAGATCTGTCAGAACTATATTATTTTCCTAGCCTGTTTATTTTCTCAAAGGTTAAGTAACTCCCACCAAAGATTAATTTGAAGGAATATCTATGACTCCTGAAAGCAATTATGCTTTCCTACTGAGAAGATTATCCTTTTGTCTGATAAGGAATCCTCTTGCTGGGGAAAAAGAAAAATCAACCCAAAAGTCTAAAAAAAACCCCCCTGAAATCACTCTGAACTGCTATTCCAAAACAACAATCTTGTTACCCACAGAAAACACTGATATGCCCTAAGCACTAACTAGTCTCTTTTCTTTCCAGTATTTTCAGTGATTTTTAACTCCTCCTGTACAACTTGTTTGTAAAACTTACATTTTTCAAGAATTTCAGTCCTCTAGTCTTCCACTTTTTCAGTCTGATCTGACCCAGAAAGTCTGGCAGAGCCAACCTGCTCTAATCTTAAAGCAAGACTTTTGCAACTAGTTTTGCTTAAATAGTGGTTATAGTTTTTTATCAAAATTGCTAATTTTGCATGACTTATGTATGTGCTAGTGCTGGATACAATAATGCTAAGCAGTGTAGGAGAAACTGTGAATACAGCAATATATATTTCAAAAGTTATATATATATATAACAAAAAGTCCTTCTACAGATACATCAATAGCAAAAGGAGGGGCAAGGAAAATCTCCACTCTTTACTGGACATGGGCGGGAATATAGTTATCAAAGATGAGGAAAAGGCTGAGGTATTTAACACCTTCTTTGTCCCAGTTTTCAACAGTAAGACAGGTTGTCCTGAGGACAGCTGGCTTCTGGAGCTTGTAGAAAGAGAAAAGAATCTGAACAGCTCCCCTGTAATCCAGAAGGAAACAGTTAGTGACCTACTGAGCTGCTTGGATCCCCACAAGTCTATGGGACCAGATGGGATCCATCCTAGGGTGATGAGGGAGCTGGCAGAAGAGCTTGCCAAGCTGCTCTCCATCATTTACCAACAGTCCTGGCTCAGTGGGGAGGTCCCAGATGATTGGAAGTTGGCGAATGTCACACCAATCCACAAAAAGGGCCAGAAGGAGGACCCCGGAAACTACAGGCCCATCAGCCTGACCTCAGTGCCTGGCGAGGTCCTAAGTCCAATCACAGAATACCTACAGGATGGACAAGGGATCAGACCCAGCCAGCACAGGTTTAGGAGGGCAGGTCCTGTCTGATCAACCTGATCTCCTTTTATGATCAGGTGACCCACCTGGTCATTGAGGGGAAGGCTGTGGATGTGGTCTACCTGGACTTCAGCAAAGCCTTTGACACCGTCTCCCACAGCATTCTCCTGAAAAAGCTGCAGCCCACGGCTTGGACAGAGGCACTCTGTGCTGGGTCAGGAACTGGCTGGAGGGCCGGGCCCAGAGAGCGGTGGTGAACGGGGCTGCATCCAGTTGGCAGCTGCTCACTAGTGGTGTCCCCCAGGGATCAGTGTTGGGCCCAGTTCTGTTTAATATCTTTACTGATGATTTAGATGAGGGGATTGAGTCCATCATCAGCAAATTTGCAGATGACACTAAGCTGGGAGGGAGTGTCGATCAGCTAGAAAGCAGGAGGGCTCTGCAGAGGGACCTGGATAGGTTGGAGAGTTGGGCTGATTCCAACAGGATGAGGTTCAACAAGGCCAGGTGCTGGGTCCTGCCCTTTGGCCACAACAACCCCAGGCAGCCCTACAGGCTGGGGACAGGGTGGCTGGAGAGCAGCCAGGCAGAAAGGGACCTGGGAGTTTGGAAGCTCCTAGGAAGCTGAACCATGAGCCAGCAGTGTGCCCAGGTGGCCAAGAAGGCCAATGGCATCCTGGCCTGGATCAGGAACAGTGTGGCCAGCAGGACCAGGGAAGTGATTCTTCCCCTGTACTCAGTGCTGGTGAGGCCACACCTCGAGTACTGTGTCCAGTTCTGGGCCCCTCAGTTCAGGAAGGATATTGAGGTGCTGGAGCAGGTCCAGAGAAGAGCAAGGAGGCTGGGGAAGGGACTGGAGCACAAGTCCTATGAGGAGAGGCTGAGGGAGCTGGGGTTGTTCAGCCTGGAGAAGAGGAGGCTCCTCACTCTCTACAACTCCCTGAAAGGAGGTTGTAGTCAGGTGGGGGTTGGTCTCTTCTCCCAGGCAACCAGCAGTAGGACAAGAGGGCATGGTCTTAAGCTGTACCAGGGGAGGTTTAGGTTGGATATTGGGAAGAAATTCTTTTCAGAGAGGGTAATCAGATATTGGAATGGGCTGCCCAGGGAGGTGGTGGATTGTCCGTCCCTGGAGGTTTTTAAGATGAGACTGGATGTGGCACTTAGTGCCATGGTCTAGTAACCACAGCGGTAGTGGATCAAGGGTTGGACTTGATGACCTCGAAGGTCCCTTCCAACCCAGCTGATTCTATGATTCTATGAAAACTTTCAAAATATACAGGAGATTGCACAATTCTTTTCAGGTAAATTATTCCCACATACAAGATTTTTGCTTTGGTTTTGCAATCCGACATGCAGGGCACACTGAGGCTTTAATTATCAGTTCCCTTCCTTGTGATGTTACTTCTGCACCATTATCACTCACACATACCTAAAGTCTATCTGGCCACTGTCAGTTAAAAGTTAGACCAGGTCACACCTTGTTTCAACAGACACTGCTGCGTGTGTGGTGCTCAGCAGGAGTGCAGACATCAAGAAGTAACTCTTCATAATCCCTAGTCTGTGAAGAAACAGATGTGAGGAAATACTACCTCATAGGATCTACAAAATACAGTGGGCTGTGTCTGCTTCCATGGGGGTCAGAGCATCATAAAATAACTGGGGTTGAACCTCAGCAGCTCCTGTTCAGAACAGGGTCAGCTATGTGATCAGACCAGGCTGCTGAGGGCTTTATCCTATCAGGTCTTGAAAACCTTCAAAGATAGAGGCTCCACTGGGCCTCTGCTCCACTGCTGGATCATCCTTGCAGGGGAAAAGGCTCCTCCCTACATTCAGGCTGAATTGCTTCCCCTATCCTGCTTCAATGTATACCCATTACCTCTTGGCTTCCTGCAATCCACCACTGTGAACACCCTGGCTCTGCTTTCTTGATAACCTACTCACAGTTGCTGGGGGGCTGCTATTGGATCCTGCACCCCAGAAGGCATCCTTCTCCAGACTAAGTAAGTACAGTTCACTTGGCCTCCTTTCAAGAAGTGCTCCAGTCCTTGAGCATCTTGATGGTCTGCTGCAAAGGTGCTCTTTTTCATCTACATTTTTCTTGCACTGCGGGAGGAGAAGGGGGGGAAACCTGGACGCAGTATTTAAATGCATTTAACAAAGCACTGAGCAGAAGACAACAGTAATTTTTGCCAACCTACTGGGTTCACTACTGCTTATAAAACCTACGTTGGTCCTTCTGACTTTCTCTTCCATCAGGGCACAGTGCTGACTTACCCTCTGGTTGCTGTCTTCCAGTGTCCCCTTCAGCTCTACAGAATTGCTCCCCAGTTGTCAACTCCCAGCCTGTGTTGTTGCCAGGGACACTCAGCTGACACTTAGATCATGTCAGCTTTCCTAAACTACTTTATCCTCCAGACCTGCCTCCAGTTCTCTCAATAAGACAAAATCTGCTCTCCCAGTGTTCAGCACCTGCAACTGATCTTGCTATAACCAAGTCTGCCTTTGATATTACATCCCCAAATGAGTTCTTCCCTATTTTTAAGTAACAAATTCTGCTGTGCATGACCCTGGATGGCCCACCTAGTACCTACCTGTGTCAAACAGTTATTGCTGACATTTTGCAGAAATATACTCAATTGCTTATATCCTATTTATGGCACTTCCAGCAGATGTTAGGGAGCCTACGGTCTCATGAGAATCAGTCAGTAATCCAGAGGCTTTCTGCAGTTGTTTAAAGGCTTCATATACTCTGTCACTCCAATCAGTGATCTGCAGCATATTCCCACCACAGTGTCATGTTTTGTGGCTTCTTCTTTGACTTTAACCCACAAGCTACACCTTAACATCATATGTATCCCTACTCCTTTTCTTTCCTACCTGTCTTTCCTGAAGAGCTTGTATCTCTCCATTATAGATTTCCAGTTGCATGAGCTGTCCTACCACATCTGTCATTCCCATGACGTTGCAGTTTCGTGACTAGAAACAGCTCTTCTTTTCTTGCTGGTTTCTCAGGCTGTATACATGTATGTCTGAGCACATACAGGCCTCTTGCCTCCAGAACCATCACCACTGCAGAAACTCCCAGCACATTGTCTCATAAAAGCTTTTGCAAGGACCAGGTCTAGACTTGTTTACTTAACGTCTGCTACAACAGCAAAAGGCTCCTACTGTGCTGCTGTAGTAGGAACAATTTTTTTTTAGGATGGCAGAATGTTTTTTTGGAGAAAACACAAAGGGTTTTAATTTTATGATTTTCTGGGTTTTGGGGCGCTTTTTTCAAAAGCAGAGTAAAATTCTCTGTAATAGCTTAGAGAATTCCTTATGCTCTAAACTATTGGAGAAAGAAGTTAATTGTTTAGAACTTGTTTGGTATCACATTTAGCAATTCAATAAAGCTAGGAATTGATCTTTTCCATGTGGCTTAGTCTCTGGATGCACCATTGTCACTTTTTTGAGCTGACTTGCCCCATTTACTTCATTTCACTAGCCAGGCCGCTATACAACACACTTTTCCATCTCTGACCAATATCAGTGTTTCTCTCCCTTCTAACTGTTTTTTTTGGTGTTTTTTTTTTTTTTTTTACAGTTTTCCCAGAAATATATCTAGGAGAAAACTTCAATAGCTAGACAACATCAAGAGAAGGACTTAATCCCTTAAGTATGAATGTTATATGTAAAAATACCACAAACAAATCAGTCAGATACTGCCTTCCAATTTTGGTCATCTCATGTTAGAAAAAAAAAAAGAACTATAAACTAGTCATCGATTCAGATCTCATTATTAATGATGTTGCAAGCTAATATATGAAAGAGTAAAAAGGTTAGTCATTCAAGGATTCAGTGTATCACCCATTATTTGTGGAGTTCCAATGAAAAACACCTTTCAGGTAAAGATATAACAGGAAACAGTTATGATAGATTTTAAATGTGTGCTGGTTTTGGCTGGGGTAGAGTTAACTTTCTTCACAGTGGCTGGAATGGGGCTGTGTTTGAATTCATGCTGAACACCAAGTTAATAATATAGAGATGTTTCTGTTATTGCTGAGCAGTGCTTGCACAGAGCCAAGGCCTTTTCTGCTTTTCATACTGCCACACTGGCGAGGAAGTTGGGGGTGCATGGGAGGCTGGGAGAAGACACAGCTGGGACAGGTAACCCACACTGACCAAAGGGATATTCCAGACCATATGACATCATGCTCAGTACATAAAGTGGGGGGGAAGAAGGAGGAAGAGGGGCATGTTCGGAATTTGATTCTAGGAATCATGGCTAGGCTTCGCGAACGAAGATTTGGGAAGGCTCTATCCACATTTGTTACAGGCACGCTGGTGGCTTATGAGGCCAATACGCGACAGACATATCCGATTGCAGATTCTAAGAATACATAAAGCAAAACTTACTAACTTTGCACTAGAGAAGCTATAACTGCTGTGTGTGACCTGGAGCAGAGACCTCCTCTAACCCATTCAGCTGCACTAAAAGTGCTTAGCAAGGCCATATAGTAGGCTTCAGCTGTAGATCTGATATATTAAGTGTTTGGAAAGAATTTGCAAGCTACACTTTAAGGAGCAGGCTCATGATAAAAATGAAGCCTCAACAAACTTCTACCATAAACAGTCTCCACTTGACACAGACTGGTATTTCATTCTGGAGCCATACCAAGACAATACAAACAATTGGCAAGTCCTTCAACATCAAGGCAAACAGTTGAGTTTTTATTACTCTTCCAAAAATGCATTAAGGTACAATTTACAAGGCCACAATCTCTTCTTTTCAGAGTTATCTTAAGAAAGCTGTAAAGAAAAAAAAATATGCACACAACTTTAAAACCTCTTTTAACATTTTCTTATTCTGAAGTAGTCAATCTGGTTTGGCTGTCCAGCACACACACCAGAGTGACTCTAAAGTGACTGAGCTTTAGCATGCACCAAGGTTTGGGATTTGGAGGTCTTTATCAACTTCTGTCATGATATTGCCTTCCTATTTTTGCAATAGTCTCTTTCCAACCTACAATCCTCCACAGGGCATAAGTCAGTCACTAAACAGCTCTGTATCTTCTCTCTATTCAGAGGAGAGCATACACCTATTTTTTTTTACTTAAAAAAAAAAAGTATTCTGTCATGGAAATGGATAGCACAAAAATCATGTTCCAAGCACTTTATAGTAATTTTATGACTCCTCCTCATCTAAAAAGAGCAGGAGAAGCCTTCACAGGTGACCAACACCTGCTGTGTTTTGTTCCAGGTCAACCCAAAGACTTACCAGTCTATTCCTCAGCAGTGTCATACCATTGTTAGTAGGGAAGGCATTCTAGGAGAAACAATCTTGATGACTTCTTGACCCACATGAATTGGCTTTGGAGTAGCAATTGTAACCTATTCCTTCAACATTTTAATCATAGGCACTCTGAAAGGACACTCAGAAGTCATATATATCTGTATCTATCTCTATATAGTTTTAAATTCTGTAACTGAATCCTAACATCTAAAATGACAGTGTTTGAATTCCTGAGTGGATAATAGGAAGTGTGAAATTTTGCTCCTTCCCTAGAAAAGCAGGATATGTGGTGAATAACAGACAAGGTGAAAAGACCTGTCCCCTCTAAACAAGCTCTAGTTTATTTCATGAGCTCTGTGGGTGCTCTTAACACAAATGCAGAAATTTCATGTAGTTCTTTTGTTGATGTGCTGTGTTCTGTACTTTCTATTCTGGTTAGACTTTTATTCCTTGCCATTTTTTTAAACAATCCAAATGTACACCTTGAGAAAGCTATTTCAATAACTGTTTACTAAGAAAACCATTTTAAGATGTAAAAGGTAACCTGAAAAAAGCTACATATTTGAAGCTGGCAACTAGGAATGCAGGTATGTTTGTGGTTAATTATTCTTTCCTCAGTATGGATTAGAACTCTTTAAATATAACTTTTTAAAAAATATTTCTAGACGGTGACGTTCCTTGACCAACAGGGTGTTTTCTTAATAGGAAACTGACTTCACACACTGTGATGCTTGCTAAAGACCTTATTGTGCTGAGACCAGCTGAAGTTTGATTAGTGCATAATACAAGTAAGTTGTCTTCAAATAATATAAAAAATACTAAACTAACATTTTATACTCTATATGTAGTGTTACAGTGATAAGAAGCAAAAGGTAGAAGGTCATGGCACAGTGCAGATTAAAATTTAGTCATGCCCTTGCCCGCACTGCATCTTTTACACCTGACATAACTGGGCACATTATGCACTTTTAAAAGATGGGGGGTTTCTAACATGGCAGGTATTTCTGCTAATACAGTAGGAATAAGATATGATCAGGTGTTTGTAGTGTTAGAAAGAAATGTACTATTGTCAAAAAGAAGAAATACAACAAAGCAACTTGCAAAAATTTTATATGCAATTGTGAAAGGGCTTTTCTGTTACTGCCCTCAAAGTTTATTTTTTATAAATGCCTGAGCATCTGGGTTAGAACTAGAGCTATTAGGCATCTGGCATCAAGCTAAAGGCTGCCATTCAAAGTCTGCAGTAGCCTACAAATGCTAGCCTGTTTCCTCAGCTCTGTCTTCCTTTCTGCACAACAGAGAAGCAGATTGCTTTAAGTTCATTATCAATTTGTCAAATTGAAAACCTTCCTGTCATCTGCATTTCCAAAAACTCTGGGGACGGGAGGAGCACTTCTGTGCATGGGGGAAAAAATAAAAAGGCTTGTCCACAAATTTGTGGTTGCATCTGAGAAACATATAACCCAGCAAATGATGTCTACAAACCTTGCAAAACATTGCTTTTCTTTAAACAGTGAAGAGCTATCCAGTATTTTATTATATAATCTTTCCTTATGCTATCTTTCTTCTTCTTAGACATTTCCAGGCTCACCTCCAGAGTTCACTTTACACGTGATCCTACAAAACCTACCATCTGCATGCTGCTTTGAAAACTAGAATATGACATCTAGCGGCAATTTAATAAATTGGAAGTTCATCCATCACCAAAGGGACAAATTCGAGCTAAATCCTTCAGATTGCATTCCAGCATTTACTATATAAATGTTACAAATAAGTTACAAATCACAAGATACCTGTGAACTAATCAGAAAGCTATGACTAGTCAGTGCAACTTTCTGAACCTTAGTCCAATTGGTCTTCCTTCTTCTCTGCTGATATTTTATTATTTTATGACAGGGAATAAAACATCCCCTATGCTCCATTTAGTGTGAGGCTTCTAGAACAACAAATAGCTCCCGTTAGCCAACTGAACCTAAAGAAAGAGCTGTCTGAAAGATTTTTTTTCATAGTGGAAGAGTTGAAACATGTATTTTAAGAGTATAGTATCTATGTTTTAGTAACCACACTGTTACTGATTCACTTTAACATCTACATGTTGCTTAAAACTGAGTAGCCCAGCTGTGCTTCAGCGTAAGCACAATTTCAGTGTAAGTGTACTTTTCAAAGTAGGTTTCCAAAACTGTGTTTTTAGGATGTGGTTACCATAAGGATAGTTTCCACTTCTACAATTTGTTAACAGAGACTGCTGAGGAAGTTGTTGGATCCAGAGAACAGGGTTTTACAGACCTGAACCTGCTGCATTAGGTAACCACACCGGAACTGGAGCACCCTGAACCCTGGCAGGAGAACAAAGCTCAGCCGGCGAAGCTGCAAGCCCGGCTCTGCGCAGGCAGCGAGCCGCGGTGACCTTCCTGACCTTCCCCCGCACCGCCGCCGGCCTCTCTGTTACCTGCAGCCGCATAAACTCCTGCTGCCCTTTCAGGCTGTCGTTCATGGCCTTCGAGAAGATGAACCCCATGGTGCCCTGGAGCGGAACACACACCGCACAGATGACGCCAGTGTGTCGGGAAAGGCGAGGGAGGCGGGGGAAAGACTCTCCCGGGAGGAGCCTTCCCCAGGTCCCGCCCTGCGGGCACCGGGCCCTTTTTTTTTTCCTTCTTTTTTTTTTTTTTTTTTTTCGTGTGTACACAGACTGTCTCAAGAAAGTGGAGGAGTTCTTTCCTCATAAATGTACACACAGGCTCTGACAGGTTCACAACGCGGGAGTGATGCATCCGGGTACTAAGTATAAATCAGCAAGGAGAGGAATTGAAAATGCCTTTGGCATGCTTCTTATCTTGCTGTGCCTTTCATCGTGTGTCAGAATGTTTTCATGGCATCATCATCCATAACTAAAGGCTGGTTTTGATATCCAAAGAAATTAAATTTTCATAATGTAAAAGTGTTGAGTCAGAAATTATGCTCTGTCAATTGACTCTAAAGCAGTGATACAAATAAGGGATAGAATTTGCAGAATTCTTTTGGCACTAAAGAGTGTTGTATTAAAGTTTCAAACACGAATCTATGAAGACATAGAGAAATCTGACATCTCACCTTACCACAAGAATTAATGTTTTTCCAGAAACAATGTCTTCTCGTTCAAGATTCAGATGTAGTGAGTATGACTTAAATACTTATATCTGCTGATGTCTTGACCTGCAAATATTGTTCTTGTTAATACTTATTTTCTAAATGCAAACATTTTTGAAAAAGTTCTGAGTTTGAAAAAAAAAAAAAAAGAGAGAGAGACTGAGAAGACAGCCATCTTCCCATTTTCCCTATTTTTTTTTATTTTTTTTTTTTTTTTAACCAGCACAGCAAAAGTGAGAGAAAAGTAAGGAAAAAGTAATAGTTTTTCTATTGTGGAAAATTTCTGAACATTTTTACTTCAAGTCTTTCCAAGAACTTCAACTTTTTTAGTGATATTTTGAAAATGCCTGTGACTTTTTACAGTATTGAAAAAGAATTTAATTTCTCCGTGGGTCTCTCATGCAGCAGAGTTCCAGGGGAGAAATTTCTTGCTATACTCCTGTTCCGCGTAAGATGGCAGTACTGCACTGGCAGCCGCTGACACATATTTCTTTACAGAATCACAGAAATCACAGAAATCACAGAATATGCTGAGTTGGAAGGGACCCAAAAAGATCACCGAGTTCAACTCTTTGCCCTGCAGCCATTCCCAAAAGTCACACCATGTGCCTGGGAGTATATTCCAAATGCTTCTTGAACTCTATCAGGCTTGGTGCTGTGACCACTTCCCTGATGAGCCTGTTCCAGTGCCCAGTCACCATTAGGGGGAAGAACCTTTTTCTAATAGCCAACCTAAAGCTCCCCTGACACAACTTCAGGTCATTTCCTTGGGTCCTGTCACTTGTCACCACAGAGAAGAGATCAGTGCCTGCCTCTCCTCTTCCCCTCAGGAGGAAGTTGCAAACTACAATGAGGTCTCCCCTCAGTCTCCTCCAGGCTGAACACATCAAATGACCTCAGCTGCTTCTCACACGGCTTCCTCTCAAGGCCCTTCACCATCTTCATTGCCCTCCTTTGGATGGTCTCTAATAGCTTAATGTCTTTCTTATATTGTGGTGCCCAAAGCTGCACACAATATTCAAGGTGAGGCCACCCCAGTGCAGAGCAGAGCGGGACAATCCCCTCCCTCGACCAGCTGGCGATGCTTTGCCTGATGCCCCCCAGGACATGGTTGGCCCTCCTGGCTGCCAGGGCACTGCTGACTCAGATTCAACTTGACATTGACCAGGACCTCCAGGTCCCTTCCTGTGGGACTGCTTTCCAACATCTCATTCCCCAGCCTGTACAAAATCCAGGATTGTCCCATTCCAGGTGCAGAATCCAGCACTTTCCCTTGTTAAACTTCATACCGCTCATGATTGCCCAGTCCACTAACTTGTCAAGGTCTCTCTGCAGGGCCTCCCTGCCTTTGAGGGAGTCACCAGCTCCTCTTGAGTTTTATGCCATCTGCAAACTTGCTTAGTATCCCTTCCTGTCCTGTGTGCAAGTCATTTATGATATTGAAGAGCACAGGGCCTACGATGGAGCCCTGTGGAACCCCACTAGTGACAGGTTGCCAGCCTGATGTCACCCCATTCACTATTACCCTCTGTACTCAACCCATGAGCCAATTGCTCACCCACCATGGGATGTGTTTATCCAGCTGTGTGCTGGATATTTTGTCGGAAAGGATATTGTGAGACACATACCAAAAGCTGTAGTGAAATCCAAAAAGATTACATCAACTGCCTTCCCTTGATCAAGGAAGGAGGTTATCTTGTTATAAGAGGAAATCAGGTCTGATAAGCAGGAATTTCCTCTCATGAAGCTGTGCTGGCTGTGACAAATGACTGCATTGTCTTTCAGGAGTTTTTCAATACTTCCCAGAACAATCTTCTCCATAGCTTTACCAGTCACTGAAGTGATACTGACAGGCATGTAATTTCCAGGGTCCTTCTTCTTGCCCTTCATGAAAATCTGGACAATGTTCACCAGCTTTCAGTCTTCTGGGACCTCTCCAATTCCCAAGACTACTAAAAAATTATCAAGAGAGGTTTTGCAATGATATCAGCCAGATCTTTGATGATTCTGGGATGAATCCCATCAGGCTCCATAGATCCAGGGATCTAGGGATCCAGCGGGAGCAGCAGATCCCACACAATTTCAGGGTCGATTGGGAGTTGAT
The DNA here is from genome assembly GCF_003945595.2 of Pipra filicauda. NCBI lineage: Eukaryota > Metazoa > Chordata > Aves > Passeriformes > Pipridae > Pipra > Pipra filicauda. The sequence continues at coordinate 1,611,647 of NW_024104487.1, read as the reverse complement.
CGTTCTCACAGTCACGGTCCTCCAACTCGGCAATGAGACACCCTTGGTCCTTCATCCCTGTTGAAGATGGAGGCAAAGAGAGTGTTAAACACCTCTCTCTTGTGTCTGTCCCTGTTTGTGAAGTGACCATCTTCATCCTGTAATGGACCAATGATATTTCTATAATGCCTATTGCCATTAATGTATTTGAAAAAACCTCTTTTTATTGTTCCCCACATTTCCAATTAGACTTCATCAGAGAAAATTGTGATTTATGGGTCTCTCACTGATAAATCTGTGAGAATGAAATTTTCCTTCAAAGCAGGTTACCAAAGTTACCATCCACCTCTACCCACTGAGCAGAAGAGTATTTCAGAGTGCAGTAGACCTCTATATTGCAGGTCTGGTAGACTCTGTATTGCAGAGGTCTGGTTTCTGTGGCGGGGTTAACATAGTGAGGTCACTTGGTCTGTTCAGTCTAGAGAAGACTGAGGGGAGACCTCATGGCCATCTACATCTTCCTCCTGAGAGGAAGAAAAGAGGCAGGCATTGTTCTCTTCTCTGTGGTGACAAGTGACAGGACCCAAGGAAATGGCCTGAAGTTGTGTCAGGGGAGCTTTAGGTTGGCTATTAGAAAAAGATTCTTCCCCTAGAGGGTGATTGGGCACTGGAACAGGCTCATTGGGGAAGTGGTCACAGCACCACCAAGCCTGACAGAGTTTGAGAAGCATTTGGATGATACTCTAGGGCACAGGGTATGATTCCTGGGGATGGTTGTAGTGCTAGGAGTTGGACTTGATGATCCTTTAGGGTCCCTTCCAATTCAGCATATTCTGTGATAATGGGGCAGAAGATTTCAATAATACAAGAATAGAGAAGGGGGAGTGAGGGGGCAGGAGCTGTGGCTGATTGCTAGGGAAATGGGACTGGTTTCTTGAAAAAGGATTAAGGACTTAAGAAGTAGCATAGGAGAATGGAAACTAGTTTCGATAGGGCATAAGAAGCTACTGTGGTTTATGCATGTAGAAGGGAGACAGGTTTGAGCCACACCAGACTACAGACATTGGGGAGGAGTCCATCTGCAACAGCGGCTGCAGGTCTTGTCTCTCCTTGCTGATACTCACTTGCTGCTTCAGACATGAACTGAGTTACTGGTTTCACTTATGTTGTCAATATTCATGGCACCACACTGCGGAACACTGCCTGTCCTGTTCCAGTTCCCAGTTGGTCAGGTCATAATATGGAGATTACAGAAAAAATCAGACAGCATCACATATTGCTGCACACATGGTGCTGTTAAATTGCTGGTATTTCTGAAGGCAAGCAGTATTTCATTACTTCAGAAAGCTGTAGGTAGTGCTGCCGTTACAGAAGACCCATGTGCAGTCATAAAGACATTTTGTACTAATGCCAAGCTGGCAGCCATTAGCCAGGCAGTCATGTCTCCTTTGTTCTTGCCATCCTTTTAAAAAATACTTAAATTATAAGATGTATTTTCTCCACAAAAGTTCGTCCAAAAATAAATAAGTCTTGAAAATTTTGGATGTGGCACTTAACCAAAAAAGTAGAGTAAACTGAAAATGGAAATAATTATAATTTGTGCCAATGCAGGTGTCTATTGGATAAGTTAAATGTGATTTTTACATTACGAGAAAGAAAAAGGAACATAGAATAAGAACCAGAAGAAATGTTTGAAAGAAAACAAGCACTCTTCCTCTTATCTTTATATGTAGTACACTTGGATGCATCAGTTTGAATTTTACCATAATGATTTAGGTATAAGACAATTCATTAACTGCTTCAGTTTCAAAATCCATATTAAGAAGAGAGAGTATCATGCTAGAGATAACCTGTAGAATTAAAATATGGAAAATAGGTTACACCTGTATCAGTTTGCCTGATTGATTCCATTGAACTGAAAATATTATCTACAAAATTAAATTCCAAAATCTAACAATCAAAACAGTTAAATAGTTTGAAAGAAATGAAGATCAATGCCCTAAACTCATAGTATTTAGCAAGCCAATTTCCTTGTTTTACCATAGCATATTCACTTGAGTATTCTAAAAGTCTATTGACTGTAAACAAAAATGACTGTAATACATTTTTAATCCCATGATAATTATTTTTTTAACTTGTGACAATAACTTTTATTTTAGATTTCTAATATCTTGTGTTAATTTAAAAAAAAAAGTGATTGCTTCCTTGAAGATTTTTACGGTTTGTTTTACTATTCAACTTCTGAAAATAGGAAATGTGTGAATATATTTAGACATAAACTTTGAAAATCCAAGCACCTATAAGGACAAAGATAAACCTTTAGCTTTGACAGAGCATTTTTTGTTTGCTACAGGGGAAGTCCCCATGTTATCTAATCTTCTTAACTAAAGCATTTATCATAAACTAGAAGCTTCCTCTTCATTCTGGGAATGTTTTTGCAGTAATTGTTATTACTGTAAAGAAACTTCTCAGTCTGGTTTGTGACTGTTTTGTCTGGGTTTGTGACTGTTTTGTAACCTTATGTATTAGAGGTAACTTTATAAGTAAATTTACCATTTACAAATGTCATGTTTATTGCTCAAAAATTTGAAGCTTATTAAAATATGAGCTTCCTTTGAGTCCTTTATTTCGGTTCCCACCTGCCTTGAGGCTTCTGTACTTCTCTGCACTTGTGGAGATGGGTCTCTATTGTGCTGATATCCCCTGTGAAGGCCTGGGAGCAGCTGGGGCAGCAGGACCCCATTGTCTCTCTGGGTGCAGAGGAGCTTGTATTGCATTACCTAACATTCCACATCCTTCTCTCTGAGGGGCTCATGTTATATGGTTTGGAAGATTTGAACCCAATCAAACCAATCTTTGTCAAACACCTCGACAGCATTGTCTATATCAACAAAAAACCTGACGATTTCAAGGTAGGGATTTCAGTGGCTTCTCAACCACCGGCTCACTTGTAGCCTATAAAACCATTAATTACATGTTGCGGGTGGCAGTACCTGATACTTAGGGCATAGAGACCGGGGGGTTTAGATGTCCTTCCTGATACTTAAAGCACAGAAAGCGTAAGGGTTTGGACGTCCTTCCCCTCTTTCAGTACACACCTCTGCCTCTTGCATGCTGCCATGCATTACAAATTTGTATTTGCTTTATATTCCACCCTGTAAATATACGCACGAGTAAACTTCTCACAATGGCTCCTTGGTTCTTTGGTAATGTCCTGAGCAACATTCTTATTTCAGGGTTGCTTTCTTTTGGAAAAGTTATGGCAGAGACCTTATTAGAATTATAACATAAGAAGTATTATCTCATAAAAGAAATCCTATACCACACTATATTCCCAGATTGTATTATCAGGTTATTAAACTGGAGTTTTATCCCCCAGCAGGATCTTTAAGTGGACAGGAACAGAGCTATTTAAATAAAGTTGAATTGCTTCTTTGTCCTGGAGAAGCAGGACATAGCTCCCAGACTTTACAGGTATCCCGGATGCTCTATCATCAGCCACATTCCCATCCTTTGACACAGTCATCCGCCACCTAAGTAGCAAGCCATCCATTTGGGAAGTGAACAATATGATTTCACCATGCTAAAAAGAAAGAAAGAAAAACCGAAAGCACGCAGCCAGGTGCCTGACCGATGAGCCATGCGGCTCGCTCCCAGTACGTCTCTTCCTGATAAGTGAAGAGAAAGGAACAAGCTGGGAGACGGTGTCAGTGCTGCTTTTGGTTTTGTTTTCTACAATCCCCGTCTCTCAAGAATGGACAATTCGCCCGCACTCCGTGTCCCGCCCCGGCTGAAGCGAGGTTTAGGAACACAGCGCCGGGGTTTTTCGGGGCGGCTTTCCGCAAAGGGCCGCAGCCGGCGGTGAACTCGCAGCGGGGGCAGCCAGGGAAGAACCGGCTCGGGGCCGGGGTGTGACCCACCGGAGGGTGGGCCGAGGGAGCCGCCACATAGGAGGAGCCGCAAGGCAGCGAGAAGCCGGCCCGCAGCTCCGGGAATCGCAGGGCTGTCGGTAGTGGGAGCCCTGTCCCGGTGCTGTACGGAGCGCATCCCCCCGTGAGGCGTCCAAGGCCGCCGGATCCTTCCCCCTCACGTTCTCCCCGAAAGCCCTTGCTTTGCTTGGGAATGCCCGGTGACAGGCAGGACTGAGGTAGCTCTCTGGGAAACTTTTTGCAGAACAGGTAAAAAAATAACAAACCAAACAAACCTCACCAGCTGCTGTACAGAACGGTGCTGTAAAATATGTTTGTGTGCATGTAGATGTATGTGTGTATGTATATGAGTGTGTGCGTATGAAGCAAAATTAAACAAACAAAAATAACCGAACAAAACTCCATCTGCCCCGGTCTTTTATTTACTGCTAAACACTTAAATGGAAAAAGCAACCCCATGACCTCAAGGTAAGTAAAGAAAAAGCAGAAACTAAATTCCCAACATTGAAAGGTAGCTACATTAGTGGCTTCTGTGGTCTCACAGTATTTTACAAATGTGTTTCCTTGTCTCTTTGTTGCATGTTTTTTTTCTGAGACAATGTCATTAAGCCTATTTTTAAGCACACACACACACAAAAAAATCAGTGGAAATTAATATTCATCGGTCTCACCTATTGCGGAAATCCACCCCCTCAACCTCCTAAGGTAGTTTCAGGTTGTGAGAACCTAAATGTTACATTGAGCTGTTTTATATACCACTGTTTCCATGTTCATCTCACACATCAATTAAAAAGGTTAACTCTAACCAGTTTTGTGTATTACGTGTTTTTGCTTCCATGACAGATACAGTGAGTGGGCTGTCAAGTATAAAGAAGAAAACACTTTTAAGCGGTCATTTCACAGTATTTTAACTCTTCTGAGAACCTCAACCCTTTTTTGAGATATGCGAGGAGAATCTAAGTGGGTGAGCTTACACTGAAGCATAAGTTTGAAGTTGTATTTTGTGCACCTGGTTCTCCCACTGCAGTCCACAAGGTAATGTGAGTACCTCCTTTGGCTTCTGATACCTGGGATTTTTTGTATATTCTCAAATGACTTCTAGAACCAAGATAATTAAAAAGACAGTGCTCCCTGCTTTTTGCTAAGCTGGTACATAGGCTTAACAACTTTCCTTTCACTACACAGTAGCAAGGCAAGGGACCTTCACTGTGCTCAAATCCTGGAGAGAGAGTATCTGTCCTCACCAGAGGAGAGTAGGCAAACGCTCTTCCCAATCTTCCTGTTCGTCCTACGTTATTCTTATCCCTGTGACCTTTAAAGACATGAGTAAGTTCTGTAGAAATTTCTAGTCATTGTTAGCAGCTGTTTGCCACTGCTTGAGATTAATACTGTATTTTAGGTACTAATTTTCCTAACATTACTGTCTCTGGTTACAGAGAGTCACTGTTAGCAATATAGAATTTTCCCTTATGGGGAATTTTCCAATAATGGGGAAGTTTCTTAAAGAAGTAGGTGGAGTTACATCAACATTTAAGTTCTCTCACATGAAGTCTTCTGACTAGTAGTTCTGTTTTTCCTGTCTTCTTTACTTGATTGTGAAGGAAACATACAGCAGCAATACTGAAGAGCATTTTGCACAGGGAATACATTTTGCTTTTATCAAACTATTTGCCATAGTTGTTGGAAGCTCCAGGAGGAAAAGGGAATTGTGGTAGGTTCTGTAAGAAAAATAGCAAGCTGATAGCTTTGGCAGAGAGCTTTGATTGGCATCAAGGTTTCAAACTGCTTCAACCCATCCAGTCAGAGGATCCTTCTGCCTCAGCATTGTTCTGTAGAAGGTTTTGTAATGGTTATTGCAGTGAGGATTTTTTCACGCGCATCTGGATTTTACCTGGACCTACTTTTTTTCTCTCTGAAAGGGAAAAATTGAGTACAGCAGCAGACTTTCTCAGTCTTGAGGAAATTTGTAAGTAATAGTCATACTTCTTTTTTGTCTTGTAAGGCTTGTTTTTCTCTACAGTGAAAGAAAGCACAATAATTAAATTTCAGCAATTGCAAGACATAAACATGGGTCTTAGAACCATAAAAGCTAACCTGTCATATGTCTTCCATGAGTTAATCAAAACACCTCTCCTGAAGTTCATGCTAGCATTCAGATTTCCTGACAAAAAGGTGGATTTAGGTTGCATGCGTGGGTGTAGGTATCATGAATGTAGTGCACATGATGTTTGTTACAAGCAGTCTACTGTTTTGAGAAGTCTACTTTGTTCTTTGCAATCTACAGCCTCTACCTAAAAAAGAAGAAAAAAAAAAGTAGAAAGTATTTTGGGTCTGAGTGTGCTACAGCTTTGGTCATTCCAACATGTGGAATGCACACCAATACCCAATACCGGTGACTTAGTCTTCTGCAGGCTTGTGTCCAGAGTAAGTGTGACCATGGCACACCTGTAAGATCAGTATGCCTCTGTCTTGTATGAGAAGCTTTACTTTGGAGCTTAGTTGGTGGTCTGGAGTGCTTGTGACTCATGCAGTGGCATCATGACGGAGGAATTCCAGTGTAAGCTCTTGTGTAAACTCCAGTGTAAACTCCCAGAAACTCTTGGGAACCCATAGAATTAGGGAGCAGTTTGCTAGTGCTTTCAAGGACATCACTAACGGCTTAGGAATGAATTTGGTAGCTAACCACACTACAAAGCCTAAAATTTATTGATGAATTGGATCTTTCACCCTGAGAATCTTTGTATTTTTGCTTTATTACATGCTTTTGTAATTGCTCATATCTGCCTAACAATGTGTTAGGTAGAGTCCCTTCCTCAGCTCCTTATATTTTGCCTTCTGCAAACTAGCTATTGGGATCAGACAGCAGCAATGAGAGGAGAAGAAGTAGCTTGAATCAAATTCTTATGAGGACTCTAATTCCCTTAAGCTACAACACTGTAAAGGCACAGGTGTCTTATGATTTAGGACAATATTGTCACCTTATAATCATCTTAAAGCTGACAATCAGAGAAAGAAGATCAACTATCTTATCAAAAATGGTTATGGCTAAGAGTCGTGGTGCAGATAGAATTTCATTGGTTAGGAAATGTGATGAGCATGCAGTTGTCTAATTTCTTATGCAAATTCTGAAACTACCACTAGAAAACAGTTGAAGCCAATCTTTCCTTATTTTTGTAGCTGTCTGGGTATCCAAAATTAGGACTTTATTTAGATAAAATCCTACAGTTTTCCATATTCATGAAAGATTTCCATTACAGTGAGTTTGAATTTTTCTTGGCAGTAATATGTAGAATTATGGCAGTGCTGGATACTGGTATTGTTCTGACTTAAAATACACACTTATCAAAATCAGTGGGTGTGCGAAGGTTAAGTGTATGAATTGACATTAATAAACATTTTATAATGTGAAAGCGTTGTATAGGTGTATAAAACCTATGTCAGTAAAGAGGGGGAAAACTTCTGACAGAAAATTGAAATAATTTACATGTTCAGAGGTAAAGCAGCAGAAATTCAATAAAATAGATTCTGCTTGTAGGCTGACTCTTTTTGTCACTGTTTTACAAAGGCACTATTGTGTAAATACATGTTATTAACTACTGCATGAATTATTTTCACAGTATATGTAATTTTGCAAGCCTAATGTGAGACCAGGGTAGAAAGGAGGGTGTGTTCACAGTATGTTAAAATAAGGCAAAGAGGTGGGAAAGAACCAAGTTCTATTTTCTCCACTGAATGCATATAGAAAATTCCTTCATTCTCCTCCTACTAGGAACAACACTCCCTGCTACAGTTAGGGAAAAAATTGGGTATTTATGAGTACGTATTTACTATTTGACAGGTAGTGATGAAACATATGTTTTGCCATATTGAAGGACAGATGTTTAAAACAAATAAAATAAGTTGGTTTTCCCATGGGTTTTGGACCCATGCAGCAGGAAGCTTTCTGCCTGATTACCTACTGGGTGCAATTTTGTCCTGTTTTCAACTAGAGTGGAATTCAGTGCCTTCTGCCCAGTTCTTTGTGTGGACTGACTATCAAGTGTATTTTACAGCACAAGTTAGAAAATGAGTAGGTATTTATATTTGTCTGTGCCTATTATTTTCTGATTTTAGGTTCCATCTACATCATGGAACGGCCTTTACTTTTGTATATATTTTTATTCTACTGGAATTTCCTCAATGGTAAGAAGCCAAGTTGTAGAACTGTTTGACTGTGTTTTCCTTCCATGTATAAGCACAGAAATGTTAATCCCTCAGTGTTCCTTCAGCATTTGGCTTTTTTTCCTTAATGTTTTAAATAAAAAGATCTCAGCATGCTTTTACATTAAACTAGATATACGGATTTTCATATGGGGCCAGGTTGAAATCTCTGTCAGTGATCCAGCATAGACACCATTTCAGACAAGGCACCTTTTGCATTATACAAAAGGTATTATTGGCACCGTAAAACCTGGGAATTGTTGTGTATTCTTCAGCATTGTGTGTAAAACCAAAAACATTTGTGTATAACATTTCTAGGCACTAACGGTTGCCTGTAACAATGGCAATGTTCTGAAAGCAACAGCTGAGGGACTCTGTACACACAGTCAACTATTTTTAGTAAAGCATCACACTGTGTTTGTGCACAAAGCAGGTGTCTGAAGGTATAAGTAGCCCAATTTGTCCCAGACTTATACAAGTGCATGCCAAAATGTTTAACTTTTCAGAACAGAGCAGATACTTTGGTCCTTAAAATTTCCTATGGATATGGTAAGACATGACTTCAAAGATTAGGCTTATTATTGAAAAATTAAGTTTTCTTCCAAATTTTATTTTTCAGCTTTATTCACTGTTGAAGCTCCTCAGTCACTCTACATTGTGGAACATGGGAACAATGTGACCATGGAATGCACATTTCCAGTGAATGGGAAATTAAAGTTTGGAGATTTAAATGTCAGCTGGGAAAAAAAAGATGAGTTAAAGAAGCTGGTTTATGTACTTGTCAGAGGAAAGGAAGACTTGAAAGGTCAGCACAGTGACTTTAAGGGAAGAATAAAATTGCTGAAAGAGAATCTGAACTTGGGACAGTCTCTCCTTCAGATCACTGATGTGAAACTCAGAGATGCAGGGACCTACCACTGTATTATTGGCTATAGGGGAGCTGATTACAAGACAATCCACCTGAAAGTTAAGGGTGAGTGTACTACTACCAGATGTTCAATACTCTCTGATACTGCTAAAAGATTTCAGAGGAGACCCTGAAGTAAGACACATCCAGATTAGTAGTTAAAGAACCCTCTCCAGAGACAGGAGTTGCCTGATAGTGCTTATGCAGCTGTATAATTTAGTGTTTCTGTTTAGGTTGAATCCATGCTCTGTCCTTTATTTCCCCAATGAGGAATGGTGTTTCAAAACCGTTTAGACAGTACAAAGACCATAAATCTAGTGCACTTTTCTAAACAGCATCAAAATTGTAATAAATCCTGTACCTCCAGTTACAGACACAGTAATGATATTTACTTTTCGTGTCAAGGGTATTATTTGCAAAATCCAAGCTGAAACTTGACCCTGAGGGTTGGGGATACAGAAAGGTGTCTTGCATTTAATATATGCTGTTCTTCTAGCTTCCTTCTAGTAATCATTTTCTTCCATCTGTTTAGCTCCTTACAGAACTATAACCCAAAGAGTGGTGAGCACAGGACACAATGAATGGAAGTTGACATGCCAGTCTGAAGGATACCCAGAAGCTGAAGTGATATGGCAAAATGGAGACTATGAAGATTTGACTGATAAGGCAAACACAAGTTATCAAACTGGAAGGGACCAGTTGTATCATGTGACAAGTACCCTTACAATCAAAAGCAGAATTGATGAGATATTTTACTGTATATTCTGGAATAAAGAGCTGCAAGAAAATACATCTGCCATTTTACACATAGCAGGTAACATTTCTAAATTTCATTAATAGTAATACACTTCAAGGTGCTATGTAATTTTGTCCCAGTTGAATCAACCATAATTTGTTTTTCTTTCCTATCTAATTTTGAAAAGTCTAAAAAGAAATACCTGTGTTGTTTTGCTATTAATATACACTTCCATCATGCTGACATGTTCATCATGAATGTGTGGTCAGAATTCAAGGACAGGAATTTTGCATGACCTGCAGTTATATGAAAATCCAGTCTAAATGTTAAAAAAGTTTCATTATTTGAGAGACATATAGCTCAGAGACTGGAAATAAAACTCTCTCATATAAATTAAACTCATCTTCCAAGAATATTCTATTTTGCTGATGATTACTGTCAAATAAATTAGAACAATATGATCTTTTCTTGCCATTACAGCCTTTGCTTTGAGCATATTTAAATGTAACTAACAGTACACAGATTTTTTTTTCCTCATAAAGTCTGTATTGAAGGAAAATGCATGAATGGACAAGACCTATACAGTTTCTCATTAGACCTTTTACCTGGGCTGCATCCCTACTGCTTTTGCTTTTGATTATTCTTCTCTGCATTGTAGCCTGATATGCTTTCAACCAGATTGGAGACTCAAACAACAATATTTCTGTTTTTCAGACTGTTACTGTCAGGTCGTTCCCCTGGTTCTGTTCATAACCTAGTTTTAATAACACCTATGCTGGCATGCTTTTTGGGCCTGACAAGAGTTGAAAACAGGCAGGCAAGAGTGAGAAAGCCAAGTCATCCTTTCAATGGGCAAGTTTGTTTTTAACAAGAAAAGCCTTTGGGATTCAAGGAGACCACTTATCCTTTGCATTCAGAGCCTTACCAGATGAAAGAGACTTTCTGTTCTCTTTCTCAATTAGCTTTTTCCTTTAGTCTTGATGGGAAACTAAACTAGATATAACAGATCCTTGCTGACAAGCAAGATGTGTGATGAGAATCAAAGGCACTATCACATGGAATGCAGGGAACAAAGATAAATATTAATATGTTCCATCTTTTTTTTCCTTTATTTGAACAAAAGTGTGGTTAAGTGTGTCATGAGCACCTGACCATAGACACAATCTATAATGCTGTTATCATATCTGAATTGCTCATAGCAAAATTAGTATGGTGAAAATGAAAGCAAAAGGGAGGAGCTCATGCAATTATGTAATGTCTTATCCCCCACTTCTTTTTCTTGAAGATGCACCTGATGGCATTCTGTGGACCGAGAGCAGACGCTTTGTTGGAGCAACTCTCATTACTACCACTTTTGTTGGATCAGGGCTTCTATTTATGTTCTGCATAAGAAAAGGTATTCAAATTATTTATTTTAGAACATCTCAGCTATTATCAATCTGTTCTGTTAATTCATCCTCACTGAGGTGGAATGAGAGAATAAAAGTCTGCCTTAGATCTTTTGTCCAGAAATCACTAAATTTTTTACCACATAAACTATTTCTCTTTTTTTATTGGACTTAGTTAAATACTAGCAAGTTAACAGAATGGAACAGGCTATCAGCTCTTCACAAACCACTTGTCCTGTTAATTTTTCTTATAGATGATGTAGAGCAGTAAGTTTAATGTCTAATCTATTCAAACTTTGAAGTGCAGTTTATTCACCCACTGAAAACGGAACTTTCCTATTCTGGGTCCCCCCTCTTGACTGGGGATCAGAATGCTGTTAGCAAGCAGGGCACTGGAGGTTTTTTAGGGTTTTTTTCCCCTGCATTCTCTGAAAAATGTCATTGAACTGTGAGTATTTTTTCAAGTGATCCAATTGTTAGGAATTCTGCATATGCCTTTATTCTGGCCAAAATACTGTAAAAACTGTGGACTGCATAGGAAGCTATATGTCCAAGGTGTTAAGTATGAAAGATTTTTTCACGAGAGGGAATATTCCGTCTCAGGCTTCGTGTCACTTGCTAGGTTTTGAACAAGTATTTTCCAGTGATGTAAATGTATAGAATCAATGGAGTTCTGGCTTAGGAACTAGGAAAGGAAATGGACAGACTGGGGCCACTAAAGAATTTATTTCAAAGTCTTTGAAGAAATTTAGTGTTTTGAGAAACAATGATTACACTGTGTTAAATGTGCCCCTCCCACCAGTGTGCTTAAGCCCTCCATTAGATCTAAAGTAAGTATTTTGTTTTCTTATTGAATTTTTTTCTCTTTTATTTTCTTTCAGCTAGAGCAAATAAGGACAACAGAACATCTGTCTTGAGTTCATCAATAACAAGTATGTACATATGGCATAAATCTGTCTCAGTGTGATTCTTGTGGAAATAATTGCTTGAGAATGTACTTTGTAATGGTGACAACCAAATGCAGATTTAAATTCAACTTTGATTTTGCTTTTCTACTATTTATGTAACACTTATAAATTACAGTCATTACTATGTCAGCTTATTGAAAGGAAAATGTGAAAGAAAAGCATACTTACTCCAGGAGCAGATGCATTCCTGATATGAACAAGAAAAGGACAGAATGGTATGCTCTGTGTTGGAAAGTCTGCAGTAGGATGGGACATGCTCCCTGGAACTTATACCTCAGGATGGTGTCACATCCTGATGTGCAAACCCTGTCTGCAGTTGGAACCATGTTGGCATGGTCCTGTGTTTTCTGCATTATTATAGTGTGCATTTGAAGGTCTTTGTCACAACATTCATGACAGAGGGTTTGGCCCTGTTGAGAGAAACACCAGAAGAAGCTTTAGCTTCCCTAACAGTTTCTTTTCCCTCATGTTGGGATACTGGTGCTATTTATGAGTGAAGCTCAGTGAAAGGCTGGTAGCACTGTGACAGCGAGAAATGAAGGAAAGAGCGAAGAGATTACGGTGGGAGAGAAGAGATTAAAATAATTTTGTTGTCTCTCATGATGGCTATTGGTTGATTTATTTTTAATTTGTTGTATGCTTTTATGTGGAGACCACCTCGAATTAGACTGCTGTGTGAAAATTAATCCATACTGGCACTTTGGGTTTTTCCTAAGAAAACCTCTCCTGAGAATACTTGCCCAAATGAACACAGATTTTGGTGTTAATCTGTTCTCCTGCTCTGCATTTAAGTCACTCAATTCCTGGGCAAAGGAATTTATCACTATTTGAAAAGTTTAAGCTATGCTCACTGTCTGTATGTATGTTGTTTGCTTAAAGGTCTGTCAAAAGATAAGGATACACATGACTGCAGAGATGCTTCTTTTGAAGACAGAGAGCTGAAATGTAAGTATAAATAACAAAGGGAAAAAATAGCAAATTATACACAGCACAAATCATCCATGGTCATTGGAGCCTTGATTCATGGCTGATTTATTTACTCCCTTGTTTCAAAAGACAGAGCCTTCAAGAGAAATACAACCTCCCATTCTCTGTCTTACAAACTCACTGTCATAACTCATTGTGTACTGTTTGTTACATCAAATAATGAATCTGGTTTTTAAAATAGAAAGGATATACAAAGGAAATGTGATATGGAGTTATAGCCAAAACCAGTCTATTTTTCTAGTTCACGCTTTTGCTATAGAAACAGTTGTTCACACACAGTGGGGAAGGAGACAGTAACCTGTCACAGCCACTTGAGCAAGTCTCAAACTGCGAGATTATGTCTTGGCAAAGCAAGAAAACGTATGACCAAATTTCTGAAATCTCTGAAACATACTTTGGTATGGAACAGTGGTATGGGTGAAATTACTGAGGTTTTTCTTTTATGTTCTTGTTGATTTCTAAAGCACTTGCATTAATTACATCCCAAATCCTTCCCTGCTACTTCGCTGCAGTAAACTTACAGATAAGCCTGCAGGTCCTGCAGGTATAGATCTCCAAGTCAAAGAGTTAGGGCTCAGGAATATGCTGCTACTGATATTAAGAGATAAGGCATGAATGCATTTGAAAGAATTTGAAAAGCTTTTAAAAGAAAGAGGAACCTAAGCAATAGCAATTTCACTATATTTACTAAAGAGCACTTCCCACTACTTCATTTCCTCCCACGATCATCTTCTTCTTCTGTTTGATCATTTAATTCATTTCATTTAGGTCTTTAATTTAGACAATGGAGGACATTTTTTTGTTACCTCCAAACTCTAGGAAAGAGGCCCAAACCCATGAATTGTTTTGTGACTTCATCATTCAGTAATTTGATAATTATATTATGTAATTCTTCCTTTTACAGATATGCAAATTGAGAAGACCTAGACAGAGAAAGCAGGGGGAGAATTTTTTCCTCTGTGGAGAAGACTTGACAGCTCAGATATTCTATGTTCTATCTATTGAAGGGGATATTAATTTTTTGTTTTTATTGTGTGATGGCGATCTTCTAATTGTTGTAACTTGGGAAAAATGCAATGAAGTTAAAATAATTATAACATAAAAAGTCCTTGCATTCAGGTGTCTGTATATGGAACTAGATATTGAGGTATTTATTTAAATATCCAAGTTTCTACCTTACGAGTTTCATTGAAAATGTCTTTAAGGTAAAGCAACTTAGGTCTAGCTATGAACTTCATAGCTAGTTCTTGATAGGTCATCTTCTGGATATTTTTTTTCCTTCCTCACCTGAGCTCTCAATTTCCTGCAGAGATTTTGTTTTCTAGCTTTTAAAGAATTTTTTCATTACTGTGATCCTCATAAAAGATAACGGTACAACGAGACGAGATGCCATACATACAGGGCATTTTCTGTCCTTAAAATACAGATTACTCACCGCTAAGCCTAAAAAAGTGCTGTAACCCTCTTGGCAACTATGGTTTAGAAATTAAATAATACTGAGCTTTTTGATCTCTTCCTCTTAAAAGTGTTTTAGTAATTAAATTTCCTTGTAATATATCTGGCACTACTTGATTACTGCTCATTACTTTCCTGATTTACAATTTGGGGATAATGCAACTGTTTAGACCTTCAGAAAGAAGAGCTCTTGTTTTGGAGGCTTTTTTCTTCATCTTGAGAATAGAAGAAAGAAACCGTCTTACTTCTAGGACACGAAATACATGTGATATATGTGATTACTTCAGAAATGCATAGGAAACATGCTCCTGGATCCCATTTCTTAAGTTATTGTTATGTTACATTTTGCTAGACACATAACTTTTTTGGGGCGGTCATACAGAGGTGAAAATTATTTATTACAATGATATTCAGAATTATATTTTTTTTAATAAAACAAGTTTTGTTTTTATTATGTTTTTCCCTGCTCTCCTTGACTTGTAAGTACGTAGAGTAAGCACTCCTGCACTTTTTCTGGGAAAATAAAAATGCAAGATTTGAGTGTAGAAGAGTGTCTACACCTGTGTCATCCTGCTGATGGCTCCCACAAAGAAGAGATGACGGAGAACTGGAATCTCATTGGGTTTGGCTATTATTTTTCTGTTTAAATAAGTTTGTTGTGCAGTCCTAAGAATGTGAACGCAGTCCTCAGCCCAGGGTTTCACTGCTGGCACTATTCAATCTAGCTAATGTAAGGTTGTGTTTACTATATCTCAGCGAGCTGTAGGATATATAGTATGATAGAAAAACGCATCATATAACCATAGTGGAGTTGGTAGACCCCAGTTAAGAAAAACAATTACTATAAAGTAATTTCCCTAATTCATTGCAGAGCTTGCATATTGATATACTAATTCTTGCCATTGAACACCCCCTCCTGTTTCCCCACACACTTTTTGAGGCCGTAGTCTGGGTGTCACTGAAGGTGATAGCCAATATTCAGTTATCCACAGAGTGCAAAAATGGTTTTGGAAATGTCAGGGCCATTTGTATACAAAGCACTGACTCTCCTCAACACACAAATATAGAATCACATCACCACATAAGTGATTTCCCTTCCAGACAACTTAACCCCTTAATTTTCTACTTTCTCTTTGAGATTGCAATAGCTGTGTGCATAATAAAGTAGAAGTCTGCTCCTTTTAGTTATTATCAGCCTTTGCAAAGAAGTACTGTTAATGCATGGAACTGCAAGACAGTGTCATGTTCCATGTTCACATGGAACATAGTGTCATGGAACTGAATTTTATGTCTTTATCAAACTCCACCAAACAAAAAGAACTGTTGCATTTCTCTTTTCCCCGCAGGAGAAAGGGTAAGTTACTGTTGAAAATGCTGTATATCAGATGAATAAGATAATGAAATGAGAGGACAGAAATGTAGCTTTAAATTCTGTAGCTAAACCCCAACATCTAAAATAACAGTGGTTGAGTTCCTGAGTGGTTGATAGGAAGTGTGAAATTTTGCTCCTTCCCTAGAAAAGCAGCATGTGTGGTGAATAACAGATAAGGTGAAAAGAGCTGTCCTCTCTAAATAAGCTGTACTTTATACTTCTCTGGAATATGAACCAGATCTTGTCTAATCTAATTTTAGTAACTTTCCAAATTAAGCTTCTAGGATAAGCCAAGTCCCTCGGCTTTGTTATTATGAATACGGGGAGACAGGCCCACATGTTTATCCTCCAATGCCATGAGAGCTTTCAGCTGAGTTATTTTCCACTCATGACAGAGGGAGAATATATACCTAAGTGAAAGTACAACAAATGTATGTTGTGAGAACTAGATAAGAGAAAATCCTTCCTATCCTAACATAAAAATGTAGTTAAGCACTATATGTGTAATAGTATTTTTTCCTTCAGTTAAAAATGTTTGTGTGCTACTTCAGTGTTTCTGGATATCTGGAAAAATAACATCCAGCAGGAAGATAGACCAGGTTTAGCTTCAGTAAGCTGCATTTTGCTTCCTAATGGCCAGGCTTTATCAGATTTCCAAAAGTGCTCATAAAAGCCTGGCTCATATGCACAGTCTAAATTGGCTTATTGGTATTTGAGTTCAGGATTCATTCATTTGAAAAATGTGACTATGAACCAGTCTGGTGGCCTGTTTTGTGATGTGGCACTTAATTTTGTAGAATATGAATGCCAGGGCTTTTCCTGGAGCAGAACCAGCAGGATGTGTGTCCCTTTTCCCTTTGGCCAAAAAAGTAGCCTTAACATCCTTGAAGGACACGTACCAGTGGTGCATCATTAGTATAGGCTAACCAACAAAGTAGCAGAGATATTAACACTAGAATTCTTGCTTTTGCAGATGTTAGCAGTAAGACTTCTAGTTCTACAGCATCTTCCCCCTAATTCCCAGTCTTCCTCTCTATATTTCTCTAGTCCTGCAAATATTATCCCAGTCAAGTACCTGTGAGATACTGCTGTGTTCATGACGTGCCCAAGGCAGATCACTGACTCTTGGGCAATTGCACTGAGCTTTCTCCCTATCCCAAAATGGGAACCCACAAAGAAAACCTGTTGTATTGCCTTAGAATGAGTAGAAGGCAGCGATGGTGATTGTGAAGCAACTTTGGGGTTCCTTTTCTGTCAGGTGGAAAGAGAACAAGGAACACTTTTGCTTTCCTTTTAAAAGTCATAGTAACTGCTGAGAAACTAGACACTTGGATGCAGGGGAGGTAGAGATTCCTCTATAAACAAGTGAGGAAGTTGTGGAGGGAGTAGGCAAGATAAGGGCTAATTAAAAGAGAAGGAACAAAACAATGCAATCGACAAAACAAGGCTTCTTTATGCAGAGAGTGTCACATGGTAGGACCCTGGTATTCCGCAACAACATTTACTGGGAAGCGCCATGACTTGAGCTGGGATATCCGTCTTTTACAGTGGCTCTGGCAGAGCCTTTACTATCTCAGAATGCTCAAAGGATCTGCATGACCTGCACATCCTGTATTTTTTTTTGCTTTATTTCTTCATTTTTACCATTAATAAATCCTTTTAAAAAAGTTATTAATTGAAAGGTGTGTTTGCATAAATACTTCTCCCTAAATAGGCTATTTGTCTTGTAGAAGGCCACAAACCAGACAAGGCCTTTGAGAATTGGCAGCAGGTGGAGGGTGAAGATGGAGTTAAGAGAAACAGTAGGCAGGCAAGCATCAACCAGGAAGAAGAGCCTTAAGAAGATTCAATTCCCCCGCTCTCCCATACTTACAAAAAGAGCACAGATCTCAGTTTTCTGCCGTCTTTTCCCTTTTGCTTTTACTGAAAGTATTAGGCCATCATAAGGCCTAACTTGATTTTAACTGTAAATCATAGATCAATCTCAACCCTAATCTTATGGGCTTTTCTCTCCTCTTCAAGTGTCCAGTCATCCAAATCCTTGACTTCTAACAGCTGCCAAAGAGGTCATTGGAGCTTTTCTGGGGAAAGGGGAGACTTTATGGAGTTACTTTATAAAGTAACTTGGAGTTACTTTATGTGACAGGGCTACACAGAGTAAGTATACTAAGGAAAAAAAGGTGGATTGCTCTGCGCTAGGCAGCAGTAGACATGATTTCACAGTCTGACTCAGTCTGGAACTGTGAGGCAGGCAATCATCACACATCATTCCAAACCAGACAGGATTCACAGGACTAAAGCCACAATCATTATTTGTGTGGAGGTAGAGCACAATTCTCCCAAGTGATAAGGAGCTAACTGGAGACAAAAGAGTATGTGTATCCGACCTGTAATACCAATGCATCAAGAAACCTAGCAAGACTGTATCCTCTTTTATGTCTCCCAATCATGATGTCATCACAAATTAAAGAATAAAGTGATGAAAAATGAACAGATACGTCCCTTGATAAGGCTGTTTAGTAGAACAGAAACTTTTATGTTGGAAAGAAGATCTGTCAGTCACTGAGTCCAACCTCACACTCAAAGTGGTGCCAGCTTAAATCCAAATGTTCAGGCTTTGTCCTGTCAAGTTTGATATATTTGTAAGATAAGGACGGAGATCCACAGCCTCTTTGGAGTGTTTGATTATCCTCTTGTTTTGTTTTGTAATAATATCAATATATATGAAAACACAAAATATGTGCTGCAAATGCTAGGTAATCACTAGAGGAATTCTTGTAAAATTAGTCTGATGAAAACTAAGAAAATGTACCTTGATAGTTTCATGAATGCAGAACAGTCCTAGCAAATGCAAGTTCAAATGCCAAGGCTGTATACTTCTCTAAAGGGGTATAAACCCAGCAAAAAGTTATGAGTGCAATTAAAAGCAGAATTTGAGCATATAAATTTTATAGAATGCTTTGTGTAATTTTTTTGGATGCACATTCTCAGCAACGCAGAGACCTGACCTCAGAGTATATTCAGCATGAAACATCAAAACGAAACTGGAACTGCTAACCAGATCCTAACAATCTTGGTGATTTCCTTTTAAAAGTCAGTTGTTTCGTGACATAAAGCATGAATAAAATCAGCCTACAAGCTGTGCTGTTGGTGCATGTTGCATATGCACTGGTCATGAGACTTGGGTGGTTCCTGCTATTGTGCAAATAGGACAGAGATACTTTGTATAAAACTTTGGAAATCTTAACTGCATGAACTGGATTCTCCAATGACCGCATAAAGATCTGATGTGAGTATAACAATGATAAAATGCAAATTGATATTTAATGTATTTCTAACTGATGGATTGCAGATTTTTTTTCTAGTTTCTTAAGATTTGCTTAAATTAAGTTATTTTCCAGTTATTTCTGGGGTGTAGACTGCTTCTGAACCGGAGATTGCTAAGTCCCAGATCCTGAAACACAGGTCCATACAACTTGAATACAACTAAAACCTAGTTTTAGAAGCTGAACCTGTCTTGCAATTCAATCTTCTGTCACAGGCAAATGCATAAGCGGTGCTGCTGAACTCTTCAGCTTATGCACCAGGACATAGCTGTTAGTAAATATTTCATTCTGAATTTCAGGGAAGAGTCAAACGGAGAAAAAAACTCTGTATATATTTATATCTTTGTGTTCCTGTTTACCTTCTTTTGATTGTTTTTAACCCACTACCTGCAGACAGTGGGTTGTTTTGATTGTACAGCTAGTCTGGAGATTTTCACCTTCTGCATCTCAGGAGGGGCACAGGCTATGAAGAGGAGAATTTCTTGTGCCTCTCTGAAAAGTCTTTCTTTCTGTAGAAGTTGAAGAAATGAAGGAAAATTTGCAGTATATCAGTGTCAGAGTGTTAGCCTGTACCGTTCAGTGCTGCTGCTAAGAGCTGAAAGGTGTGTGTTCTGTAGAATACACAGATGCATTTTAAATATAATGTTTTCTGTAACAAAATTTCATCCCAATCCTATCCTAGCATCTATGGAAAAAAAGTATTTTTTTGAGGTTGTATTAGACAATGATTGTATTTGACAATGATTGTATTTTTGAACAAAAAAAAGTAACAGTGGAAAAGATACAACAGGTGACAGTTAAACAATGTAGTGAAAGTGAGAATTCACAGAAAGTGTGAGCTAATGAGGATGTGAGAAATTATCTCTTCACTTGAAAGATGAAGTGAGATGGAGAGCAGACTGAAATGAGGCAAATAGGCTGTCATAGGTCATCATCAGAAGCAAAGCAATGGTCCCAATAATAAATTGACTGTGAGTGATGTGGGCAATGAGACACTGCAACAAGTGTGGAAAAGCAGAGGAAAAATAGCAGATGAGAAGGTATGTGGATGAAGTGGGTTGGAGGGAATGAGGGCAAAAGACTATGTCCACAGAATATACTGAGATGGGCATGAGAAATAGACTTTGAACAAATTTTAATATGCATGGTTAGGTTTTTGTATGAAATTCCTCACGGACACAAAGTACCTTCTTTCTGATGGTGAGATATAGAACAGATGTAGTTTGTATGAGGATCTAATGCTGCTTTTTTGTGGTTTATTTTTTGACCTAGGATTTTTATTTTTTTTTTTTTTTTTAGTTTTCTTTTTTAGAACTGGATCCTTCACTGAAAGGAAAATCAGTTTAGCCATTTCATGAGGATGTCAAAAATGTTGTGCCTTTTTGCACATGTGATAGTGTTGGAAGGAAGCTTTTGAAATTGCAAGATGCACAGAAGATAAGGGAGTTTCAGTAACAGAAAGACAAAACAAACAGTGACTGGGACCCCTCAATCTTTTGCAGTGTACATAGGTGTATGACAAGATAGTCTCTTTTCTAAGTGAACATAAAGCTCCGTTTCATGCAGGAAGAGTCATACGGAGCCAAGTAGGATGCCATGTTAACACAGCTGGATTGCTTCTGGTATTCGGATGAGTTTGTTATTTTGGAATATTTCCAGAGGGCACTGTGCTGTGTTTTCTACAGGTTCTACCTTTGCAGTATAAAAGACAAAGACCCTGGAAGGAGAGGGAATAGGAAAAGAGTGACCTGAGCTGATCTCTCTAATGTTACAGAGTATGTCAGCAGTCGAGTAAAAATTTTGAATGTCGGAATGAACAAATAATTTGCAATATTGGTGTTTCAAATCTAGTCTGCTAGCTAAGGATTCCTTATCAGTGTTTCAGACCACTTGCAATACCTTGTTAGCTAAAGTGTACTTGACAGTTCATGTGGAGGTGGACACAGGCCACCCGGCCAGCCTGGTGACATTACCATCCTCCTCCCAGTGGGAGTTGTGGAAGTGCAATGTCCCTGGTTCCTTCCAGTAATGTTGTAAGAACACCTGTGTTATACTAGCTAAAACTGAGCATGATCATGTTATAAGTGCTGTCAATGGGATAACTTAGTCTGCAGGGAAATACAGTACAAACAAGGGTCTGTCTAAAATACCCATACCCATTAAATTTCAAAAGGACCAAAACCCCTTCCGTTAGTCCTTTAATTCTTTGTTATTTCAGAGTGAAATCTGAGCAATTTTTGTGAACCTCTGTGTTCATTTGTCTTCTGCTTTAAACCTGGAGAAAATTTGGTGGCTTGAAAGCTTGCTTAGCTTTTCCAGCAGTTCTGATTATTCTGGTGGAAGTTATTGGTCTACAAAACCCTCCTTGCTTAATGCTGCTAAGTTTCATTATGTAAATGCCAAATGAATTTACTCTTCTTAATTATCCATTTGCTGGAATACAAATATTTTAATAGCTGAAATAATGTTTCCTGGAAAGGGTTTTCCATGATTTGCTAGACTGTAAGGTCTCTGAGTCACTGACTGTGCTTCTGGTTGTGTTTGTTTAGTGGATAGCATAAAGATTTGTTCAGCATATGATCCTTTGTTATTCTCGTGTTGGGAACAATTTTAGAACCATAGAATGATTTGGGTTGGAAGGAACCTTTAAAGGCCAATTATTCCAATCCCCCTGCAGTTAGCAGGGACAATCATAGCAAGGCTACTAAGCAAAGGTGGTTCCAGAGGGTCTTATAGTAAGATGCTCCTTTTATTTAAGAAAATCATTATTATCTTTCAGGATGTATGGATGAAAGGAATAGAATTTAATTTACATTATTCAGATACGGCTTTCAATCTTTATTATTAGGGAGTAGGTTGCAAAATATTCTGTGATCTTTATGTTCCTTTGCTTTACAAAACTTCTTGTAAACTTAATATTATCAACATGGTGAGAGTTTTCCTTAACTGAGGCCAAATCAGTCCTAACGCTTATGACCATGATAGACTAGTGCCTACCTCACTCAACAACTCACTGTAGTTCACATGAGTCTTTCCTGAAAATAAGATCCAGTAGCCATAGCAATAAACACATACCAAAGAGATTTACACAAAGCACTTACTTAAAAGAACTATCGCAGCTTTTGCTCAAGAGTTTCATGGTTTAAGCATATAGGAGTTTGATGTTCCCATTTTGCTACCAATTTCAGTTCCTGAGAGCATCCTCATAATATACAGCTCTGTCAGGATAAACAACTCTTCACTTGTATCTGTAGAATTAAATGAAGTCTATACATTATGTTGAAAATGGAACAACATTTTTGCCTGGAGCATACAGCTTGTGCAATTTGAAATGGGAATGCTGAGTCTAAATTTTCTGAGGGAACAAGAAATATCCTTCTTACTCCTTACCAGAAGGATTTTGGGCAACCACTTGAGATTTTATGTGGAGTGAGGCATCCCACTAACCAAAAATTACCTTTTTCTGGAGATGAGTGTTATAATCCCTGTGGGTACGTGAGCTGGGATCAGGACTAAAGTCACAGGCACGATCAGCTGAATCAAAACCAGGAAAACAATACATTGTGTGGGTTTTGACCTTTGGTGCTATTATGCTAATATATCACATTAGCATATATCATGCTATTATATATATTAGCAGGTATTATGCTAATGGCTCCTTGATCCTTTAAAAACAGCTCTTTGGCAGAACTTTAGCAATTTTTTATCATTGCCATCTAGATTTCACTCATCATTCACTAAAAAAACTTACCAGGATATGTTCCTTGTGGGCCGATGACAGTCGAGTATGGGTTTCAACTTAGTACTTCCAGTAAACCAAAAAAACTGTATAAAGACAGAAGATTATATTTCTCCTTTCTCCCATTCATAGTCATACTTTTGTTTTCTTTGTCCCCATTCAAATTATTAGTCTTGGACCCCACATCTTCACTGAAACTATTACAACTCATAAAAAGCCATGATGATTTTTAGATGTTGATGTGATGCTGTTCATCACCTCAACCCTCACAATTTTTTCAGCTTGATTTTCATAATCACACAGCACTGTGTGAAAACTTGCTTTTCCTTCTGCAGATTGGTCTGAGAAATAATTTGATGACCAGATCTGAATTGCTGTTGAAAGGTCATGCAACTTCTTCATGTTGTCAGATATGTATTTTCAATTCCTCACTTTGTTGCTAGAACTATTAAGTGCTGATTTTATACTGCAGCATTCCTTTGTTATATCCCTATGAAATTATGAAAATGCTTTAGAAATGGCCTTTTGATTAAAGGAAAAAAAAAAGATGTGCTGTGCATAAGCTTGTTAGGATAGTTGTGTACAAGGACTATTGCATATCAGGGCATGCCATATGTTTTTCAAAAAACAGAGAGAAAACAAGGGCTATTCTGTAACTGTGTGAAGGTTTGGTAGTGCAAGCTCAGGAGAAATCACCTTCCAGATGCTGGTGCAGATTTCTCTATGGATGTGTGTCAGGCAGCAGAGCCACATGATTAAGTTGCATGGGTAGATTGCACTGAGGTTGCAAAACAGCTTGATGTCTGCTAGTGAGATTATGGAAATAAAGAAGGATGTCTTCTAACATAGATCCTTGCTGACAAATCCTTGATCCTTCTAATAGAGATCCATGCTAATAGATCCTTGATCTATTAGCATCTAATAGATCTAATACAGATCTTTTCTGATCCCCATAAGCATCCCATGACTCTGCGTTTGGTATCACAAGTGAAAATGTTTTTGCATTTGGGTTCTTTTATTTATTTATGTTATGTGCAATGCTCTTCTCATGCTAATCCGTCTGGTTAGGCAAGATTTACTTGATATTTAATAACTATGATTTCTATCTGTTGGGGCTTGGTTTATGCTGCCCCTCATTTTTGTTCTATCATTTTACTCTCAGTAATATGTATATTTAAAAAAGTCCCATGCCCTACATTATGAAATAAACACACTCTGCATTCTCAATGTACTTCGAGCTATAAAAAGGGAGGGGATTACCTCAAATGTCTCACATAAGGCTAACTCAGGGATCTAAATATTGATGTGAAATATTGTTTCATTCTTCATTCAGTTCTTCCCACTAGGTCCACCTGCTTCT
Organism: Pipra filicauda; assembly: GCF_003945595.2. Classification (NCBI taxonomy): domain Eukaryota; kingdom Metazoa; phylum Chordata; class Aves; order Passeriformes; family Pipridae; genus Pipra; species Pipra filicauda. The sequence goes on along the minus strand of NW_024104487.1, from coordinate 1,587,301 downwards.
AGGTAAGCTGTATAGAGAAGTGAGCATAGCAGGAGACTGAGGACGGTAATTTTCTTTATAGTATTAAGTGTGAAACATAGTTTCCTATGGTGGCTCCATGAGTGAAATTTAACCTAGCTGTCAGGGCAGTAGAGTCTTCTGCATCCAGAAAATTGAGATACTGATAATGTTTATTAGCTCCTTTCTCATACAGCCAAAGTAATTACCATTCATCACACATTAAGTAGTGGCAAATCAGTCAGTCCTCTGATAAAAGTAACTAGCTTTCATTTACAAATAAGTCTGCTTATGGTAGTTTGCATATCCAGCTTTATCTGTGACATCAAATGACTATGTCTAAATTTCCCAAAAAAGTTACAGAATCACTGAATATGCTGAGTAGGAAGGGACCCTAAAGGTCATCAAGTCGAACTCCTGGCCCTGCACAGGACCATAACCAAGAATCCCACCATGTGCCTGAGAGCATTGTCCAAATGCTTCTTGAATTCAGACACACCTGGTGCTGTCACCATTTCCTTGAGGACCCTGTTCCAGTCCCCAGCCACCTTCTGGGGGAAGAACTTTTTTCTAATAGCCAACCTAGACATCCCCTGACACAGTTTCAGGCCTTTCCCCTGGGTTCTGTCACTTGTCACCACAGAGAAGAGATCAGTGCCTGCCCCTCTTCCTCCCCTCTGAGGAAGTTGCAGACTGCCATGAGGTCTCCCCTCAGTCTCCTCTTCTCCAGGCTGAACACACCAAGTGACCTCAGCCATTCCTCATACAGCTTTCCCTCCAGGCCCTTCACCATCTTCATTGTCCTCCTTTGAAGGTTCTCTAATAGCTTAATATATTCCTTACATTGTGGTGCCCCAAACTGCACACAATATTCAAGGTGAGGCTGCCCCAGTGCAGAGCAGAGCAGGACAATCCCCTCCATCGACCAGCTGGCGATGCTTTGCTTGATGCCCCCCAGGACACGGTTGGCCCTCCTGGCTGCCAGGGCACTGCTGACTCAGATTCAACTTGCCATCGACCAGGATCCCTATGTCCCTTTCCACAGCACAGCTTTCCAGCATCTCATTCTCCAGCCTGTACAGACATCGAGGGTTGTCCCATTCCAGGTGCAGAATCCAGCACTTTCCCTTATTAAACTTCATATGGTTCATGATTGCCCAGTCCTCTAATTTGTCGAGGTCTCTCTGCAGGGCCTCCCTGCCTTCAAGGGAGTCAACAGCTCCTCTGAGTTTTGTGTCATCTTCAAACTTGCTTAGTATCCCTTCGAGTCCTGCATCCAAATAATTTATGAAGATATTGAAGGGCACAGGGCCCAAGATGGAGCCCCACTAGTGACAGGTCACCAGTCTGATTTTACCTCATTCACTATTACCCTCTGTGCTTGCCCCATGAGCCAGTTGCTCACCCACTTCATGATGTCTTTATCCAGTTGCGTCCTGGATATTTTGTCCAAAAGGATACTGTGAGACACATACCAAAAGCTTTAGTGAAATCCAAATAGATTACATCAACTGCCTTCCTTTGATCAACTAGATCCTATAATCTTGGCTGCTAATTTTCTAAAACTTGAGCCTCACTTTCTGAGGTACTGAGAGCTCAAAGGCAGAAACAATGAGAGAAATGCAGCACCTGAGAAGACTGGAAAAAGGATGTTTCAAGCTGAGCCACAAAAGAACACCAAAGTAAAATTAAACCCCTCCTCCAGTTAGTCTAGCTCTGGGGAAGTCTAAAAGTGCTCCTTCTCTTCTTTACTTCCTTACAGCTTATTTCTGGATCTTCTTCACTATTTTTTTCAGGTTATACTGTATGTTAGCACACTTTATTCAAAGTAGTTCTTCCTTCTTTTCTATTATCTCATTAGTTTTGTTAGAAATTTTTCTTCTGTTTTTTGTTTATTTGGTTTTTTTCCTTTTACTTATGTTGATCTGTATACAAAAGTATGAAAAATAGTTAATAGTCTGCTTGCTACTGGAACAGGAATATACTCACTCTAAAACTGTACTTTCTCCTTTTGCATTATTCCAGGCCTGTGGGTTTACTATCAGTAACACAAGGCACTTTGTACACATCAGGCACTGATATGTGCAAAGTGAAAGAATTAGCAGCAGTAAGTCTTCATTCCAATCCATTCTGAAGCAAACTGTAATTTATCCATCTTGAGATTTCCACTACCTCACAATAAGTTTCAGGTGTCTGCTGGTCTTTAGGTTAAAGAACTCAGACAATAAGAATCTGAAAAAAAGTATGCAAAGCAAAGTTGAAACAAAATCGGGTTAGTGGTCTTGTAAACTGATCAGGTGTTAGTGCAGACAGTTAAAAAATCCCCTTGTGCGTGTTTATGAAGCTCTCCAGCATGTGAGATGTTAATTGCAATTGATTTTTATTATTTGCGAGCAGTAAAACATGTAAAAGCACTGCCCTCTCAGACTATTTAAGGCTGCCTGCAAGCTACAGATTCTGAAAACGTCATGGATGAAGTTGTGGAAATGTTTTATTTCCCCTTGTTGCTACTCATTCATTGCCGTTGGTTCATACTCTGCATGTGTGCATGGATTGCTTTAGTCAGGATTTTCCTTGTTTCTACTGGTAGCCTGGTGTTTGGTTCTATTTTTGCTGTTTATGAGCAATGTGATGGGTTTTGAAGGCTAGCATGGCTCTGATCTGCTTCAGCAGGAAAAGGTAGTTTTTGCAAGTTCTGATGCCATCCTACTTTTGTTTCAGATCCACCTGAGAAAATGTTTCAGATCCTCACAATTCTGTTGCTGGATATACAGCTCTCCATGGTTTCAGGTGAGAGAGAAACTGTCTTTCAATTCCATCAGCAGAATCAATGCAGCCCTTAGTACGTGGGCTTCAGCATCTCCAACAATATTTGCATGAATGGCCAGTAATGTCTGGAGCCTTTGCTTTTCAATGTCTTACAGAAGGCACTGGCACTAACTGAGCACAGGACAGATGTCCATCACTTTCCACAGTCAAGCTTCTTTAACGTATTGCATATTGACAGCTGAGGTGTCCAGCATCAGCAGCCATGGCTGTGAGAGGGAGGATGACCAAAGCACCCCACACCCACTGGGAAATAGAACAACCTCAGTGTGAGGCAAAGTGAAGTCCAACCACCTATGTTCCCCTGTGCATGCCTGTAGGAGGAGCAGCTTGGCTAAAACTCAGAAGGGTCTTGGCATTTTTTCAGATTTTTCATATAATTTTCTCCCTCATTACAGTTGTATTAGAGTGAAAAAACAAACACTTATAAGAGGAATTGAAGTTTTCCCTGCAACTATTTCACAAACACATACAATAAAAGGAATGCATAAACAGTTGCATGCTCTTTGGAATGTTGTTATCAATACTTCCAAGTGCTTCTGAATTAAATCTACCAATATATAGTACATCCAGTACAGAAAGTAGTAACAATGTATTTTGAATGATGTATTGTAAATAACTCTGCTTTATCAAGTACACCTTAAAATGGTAAACTATTCATAAAAATATGTATTTCATATTGGGTGAATGGCAAAGATTATTTTTATATATTTTCTGTAATACTGTTGCATGTATCTGAGAAATTGCATGGGATCGAATGATATTCACATGGTTTCAGGGTTGTAGGAGACTGTAATTGCTACATAGCAGATCTTCTAAGCACATGCTTATCCAGTGCAACTCTCTTTCACAGGAACTACATTGGTATTTCTTTTTGTAAAGGATAATGAAATTAAATTTACTGTTTCCTCAATTAACTGTTGTTTTTACTAGAATCTTAGGACATATAAGAGACCATCATAGTATCATAAAAGTGCTTCCTGTGTAATCACTGGCTGAGCTTGAAGTTAGTTATAAAATGTGAAAAAAAAACTTGCTCATTTTCTCCTTATCTTTCAGATTCTGTAACCAATATAGATCATTTGCTATAATTACTATATGGCAATTATATTAACTTAAAATGTTAATGTGAGTATGAACAAAAAATGCTTAAAGTGTTCAGTCAAACCAGTAACCATATGCCTGACTACCTGATACAGTATTGCCCAAATTTAAGGAAAATCAGAACACATTTTAATACAACAAATGAAACAGTTTTCTTTTTTTCATGTAGCTTTATTTACAGTTGAAGTTCCTCAACAGCTCTACATTGCAGAGTATGGGAACAATGTGACTATGGAATGCAGATTCCCTGTGAATGGCTCAGTAAATCTAGAACTCCTAACTGTTGTTTGGGAGCAGAAAAGGCCAGGCTGGTTGAAATCAAAAGAGGTGTACACACTCCGCAATGGGAAGGCAGTCCCTCCATCCCAACATCCTGATTACATAGGAAGAGCATCACTTCTGCACAGTGAATTGAAGCTGGGACGAGCTATCCTTCAGATCATCAGTGTGAAGATCACAGATGCGGGATCATATCTTTGTCTCATTAACTACCGGGGTGTGGACTACAAGTATATTACTTTGGAAGTAAAAGGTTAGTGGTTGAATTGAATGTAAGTATATATTCATTGAGATGTGTCTACTAAATTCCTACAAGCTTGTAGAAATTGATTACTTTGAAGGAATTATTTGCTAATTCTCTCACGAAGACCCTGTGCTCAGCCCTCAGCTGAACCAAAGCAGTTGTGTTGTTGCTGACTAGTCTTTGGTTCAATGGCTAGCTGAGCTTCTCCAGGAGCAGTCTGTGCCAGAGAGGGACAGCATTTGTTCTCCATCTATCCTTCATCCTTCCTCCTTCTTTCCACACCCTCTTCTCCAGTGTCACCACCTCCCATTTGATCTCCTGCCTTGTTGGGCTACCTTGGGCCATTCCCAAAAGTTTCTCAGAGGTGCTCTAATACACTTATGAGCACTGCTGCAACTACCCAAGTGCTTGGGAATTCCCTAAGTGACTGCAGCTCCCAGAGCAAGGACACGTGATTTTCTGTGTTCATCAAAGCCAAATGGACATTAGTAATAAAGGCAGATGTTACTGGACAGCATGAGAGACCAGTCCTTTGAAAGACCTCTGGTGTTTCCCATGCATATCCATGTGACACAAGGCAGCATTAATTTCCTACCCAGACATCTAAATAACAACCTTTGTCAAATGCAAAAATGGACACAGTCATTCTTAAAACCCCCATTGGTTTCCCTGAAAAGTCAATTTTGTTCTAATATAATGAGAATATCACACTATTTATAAGCTGTGGTAAAACAAACATTAAAATCAGCCTTTTTCTTGAAGTGGCATATTCAAAAAGTGAAAATAGAGTCCTATGAGCCTTCACTTGTGTCCTCCATATTGATAAATCATAAATTTAGTGTCAACAGCTGCCTTGTATAAAGTAGTGGAGTACATTCTGTTGCTGTAGGCGTGGTAAGGATTGAATAATGAATACTGCATTGCTATACAAAACATCCTTCATCATTTTAAATAAGTTTCCCTCAGATACAGCCATAGACAATATGTGGCATTAAAGGGAAGGAAGAAAAGTGAAGTGAGAAAATGACTATTGTTGCATACAACAATTTCACTCAACAACTTCTTATGCAGCATCCTACAAGAGAATAAACACTCAAGTAATGAGAAAACCAGGTGAAGACATGTTTGTTTTTATGTGCCAGTCAGAAGGCTTTCCTCTGGCGGAGGTTTTTTGGCAAAATGAGAAGAACTTCAATTTCAGTGGACCTGCAAATACCACCTATACACTGACTGCAGATGGCCTCTACAATGTCACCAGCATCCTGACATTCAAACCAAATATGAGTGAGAACTACAGCTGTGTGTTCTGGAATAAAGAACTGAATGGAGAAACTTCAGCTCATATTTCCACTTCAGGTTTGTATCACCTTTAACCTGTATAGGTCAGAGAGTATTCATACATACATCATGTTCTATAATTCATCACTGGAATTCAGTTCTAGAAAACAGTGTAATATTGATGCTCGGGAAGCTAAACAAGTCAATATTATTGATATCTGTGAAGTCTCAGCTAGTTTACAGTTCAACAAGACAGTCTGTATTCTATATATTCTAATTTTAATTTTAGGGTAGCTCCCCTTATTTGTCTGCCAGTACAGAGGGAATTTTTTCAGCTGCATGGGTGTCTTCCTTGATAGACTCCTAATTAATTGGTTTACCTTGTTGTCTACCTTGACATGTCTCCCATAACATCCTTGTAGGTCAGGAAATGTAAATTAAGTGAATGGACAGTGAGGTGGATTAAGAACTGGCTGAATGGCAGAGGTCAGAGGGTTGTCATCGGTGGAGTCCAATTGAAAGCCTGGAGTTAGTGGCATTCTCCAGGGATCAGTACTGGATCCAGTCTTATTCAGCTAGTTTATCAATGACCTGGATGAAGGGATAGAATGTACCCTCGGCAAGTTTACTGATGACACTAAACCAGGGTGAGGAGTGGCTGATACACCTGAAGGCTGTGCTGCCATTCAGTGGAACCTTGGTAGGCTGAAGAGTTGGGCGGAGAGAAACCTAATGAGGTTCAACAGAGGCAAGTGCACCTGGGGAGGAATAATCCCAAGTACCAGCACAGTTTGGGGGCTGCCCAAAAAGAGCAGCTCTGCTGAGAAGGACCTGGGAGTCTTGGTAGGTGACAAGAGCCAGCAGTGTGCTTGTCCATGAGCCAGCAGTGTGCTTCTGCAGCCAGGAGGGCCAATGGTATCTTGAGGTGCATCGGGAAGAGTGTGGCCAGCAGGTCGAGGGAGGTGATCCTCCCCCTCTAGTCAGCCCTAGGGAGGCCACATCTGGAGTGTGTTCAGTTCTGGGGCTCCTCAGGACAAGAGAGACAAGGAGCTATTGGAGAGGGTCCAGCAGAGGGCTGCAAAGTTGAGTTGGAGTTTGGAGCACTTCTTTTAGGAGGAGAGACTGAGGGAGCTGGGCCTGTTTAGTCTAGAGAAGAGAAGAGAAGAGTGAGAGGGGATCTCATCAATGCACATAAAATATCTCAAAACTAGGTGTCAAGACTATAGTGCCAGAGTCATTTCAATGGTGTCCAGTGACATAACATGGAGTAACAGCCATAAACTAAACCACAACAAGATCCACATCAGCACGAGGAAGAACTTCTTTACCTTTAGGGTGGCAGAGCACTGGAACTGGCTGCCCAGGGAGGTTGTAGACTCTCCCTCTCTGGAGGCATCCAAGCTCACCTGGATGTGTTCCTATGTCACTTCCTCTAGGTGACCCTGCAAGGGGGGTTGGACTGGATGATCTCCAGAGGTCCCTTCCCATCCTATTTTGTGATTCTGTGAGTCTGTGAAGTGGCATACAGATAAGTTGCAGTAGAGCTCACTTGCATGCCATAGAAATGAGAGATTTGAATCTTTTTTTTTAAGGCTTTTTACAAAAATATTGCAGTATAAAGTATTCATAAAATGAGTGTAAAACATTACATTGATAAATTTAAAGAATCTTGTGCTCAGTCAGAGAAAGACTCTGGAGAAACTGAACCAATAACTTCATAAACAATGCCTGTTTTGTAAGTTATAAATTTACTTTCATGATTTTGACAGCTTTAATGAGTACACAGTACAGTGGACAAAAATCCCTGATGTCATTTATCATCCCCACATGTGTGACTGTAGCGGTCCTTCTTTCTGCACTAATAATATTTCAGAAGAGAAAATCATTCAAGAATGGGCAATCCAGAAAAGGTACATTTTACTTCAGATAGTGAATCTTTTCACTATTTCTTTATTTTTCCTGTGAACAACATGTAGGAAATTTTGGTAACTAGGCAAACTTGTGTGACTTTGGTTACATTTTATTTCTAGATGATAAGGATGTTCTAAAATGAGATCTTGGATCATTTGAGTTGGGTTTTGTTTTCCTCATCTTATTACCTATGTGAGACAAGGTACATGGAAAGATACATTTTTTAAACTGGCCAGCTAGTATTCCGTAAATACTATCTAGTATTCTGTAAAAACAAGCTTTGCCTTGGATAAGGAGAGCTGTAAAAGCATAGCTTGAATGGTGTTTTCTTCATAGCTACGCAGACATTGTAGCTACAGCATATGACACAGAATTTTTGTTTTCCATCTCCATTAAGGCTGTGTAACTAAAATGGTGTGCCATCCTAGACTATCACAAACAGTGTTTCTTTCCTTGTTTGCAAGTGCAGTAGTGCTAAAGCAATAAAGCAAATGGGCTATTATTTTAGTATTTTCTTGCATATGAATAGACTCCAGTAAACTTAGACAAATATATTTATAGTCATGAAAGGAGTCTTAACATTATGACTTCGGAATTTGGCTCAAGATTTGTAAAAGAAAAGAAGTGTAGAAAAATTTATGTATTTGGTATGACAATAGCAAACTTGAATGTGTTTAAAGCTCAGTTTAACCTAAAGTTTACTTAAATGGTATTGTTTCTTTCAGGCCTAGAAATGTTTAAGCTAAATTTGTATATATTTACTTTAACAGGCAGAAAAAGAAAACTGAACCCTAACCCGAAAGATGAGAACAGTAAGTCATTAGGGTTTTTTGTATTTATGCTTACAGATTTTTCTTTCTTACATCTAAAATTGTAAAAAATATGTAGATTGCAACTTGATAATGTTACATCAAAATAGAGGATAGTTTCGAATTTAAATTCATTTTTCCCTCAGTTTTTTAAAAATACAGTATCTAAAGCTTTTGACTTTCTTACAGGCAATGTAAAAATTTATGGATGTTGGTTCCTTTTTACTGAGATAACTTGCATACATAGCTCAGCATACATCTCTGTATACTAACTGGAGTTCTAGTAGTCTTGGCTGAGTAGGATACACATGGAAAGCTGGTTGTTTTGGAAGGCATCAAGATTTTGGTGGTAATAGTCTGTTATATTTTGAATTAGGCTACAGGTCTTAACAACAAATAAAATGATACCTCATTTATCTGGAATATTATATCATGTCCTGAGCTACTTCTCATTTTAGGAGCATATGACTTCCCTAGACATCCCTAGGAATTTTTACGTTGCAAAAGGAAGGTAAAAAACTGTCAGGATGCATCTGTACTAAAAATGAACTGAAACAAAGAAACCACCATAAAAAACTATAAAGCAATATGATAAGAAAGCTCTTAAAGCATCTAGTTACATAAATCATTTTTGTTACCTATAAATAAAAGATCTGACAGGTTAATGCATTGTGAGGAGAGAGGCTGTGGCCAGTGTTAGGTACAGAGGTATTGGATTAAGCTGTAATTCCTTGTAGTCCAAGCAGACCCTAACACAGCCTACTGAGGTCAGCCCTCAGGCTGCCTAATGTGCTCCAGGTATATGCATGATTTTCTCCCAGTGAGCAAAAATGGAGCAAAATTGTGATACAGCTGGTCAAGCAGCCTGAAGAAACAATACATAGCAGCTTTTGGACAAACAGGCAAGTCAGGGCCTTTCCAAGGACAGGATTTATTTGAGAATCTGCCCATTTTTCTGACTACTAAAACAATACATCAAGAAGTCATCAGCTTAAAAAATAACTTTTGTAGGTGAAAATTAGGGAAGAAGGCATGAATTCACTGATTCCCAATTCACCTCAGATTGTCATGTTTGCATGTTCAATCCACTACCATCGGTAGATATTACAGTCAAAATGACACTTTCACCTTTTAGAAATCAGCACTTGCTCTAGTCAAAGGCTCTCACGTGATGGTGTGAAACTTTAGTGGCATTATGCCATGCACAAATGAACACAGGCTTAAAGCAAGCAGCATTCTGGAGGACAGCATTGGTGCATGTCCAGGCATAATTCCAGTGCACATTGTCTGAGGATATCCTGGCTTCCCATGGCTTTTTGTATTACTGTTGTAGAATTTTTTTACTATATAGGCCATAGCCTCCTCTGTGCACTTAGTGAAATGAAGAAATTAAAGGAGACGAGGCTGCTCTTTGTGGTTTTGTTTTACTTCTTCATTTTAATGACCGAAAGTTTTGTGCAACATGCAGTAAGTCAGATGACAAATATTTATATTTCTCAGCATCACATATTTTTAAGAAACACTGGAAAGAACCTTTTTTCCATGATGAGTAGGTAGGTAGTTGAAACATAAAAGCCACAGATGCTTTACCAGAGTGCCTTGGAAATGACCCACATGGCTCTGGTTACGGGAACAGGGCTTGTTAATGTTATCAGTTTTAACTTACAGCTCAAGCTGAATCAGAACTGAATATGTAGGACATTTGACCTCATCACTGAAGTCCTAGTTCTGCACACTTTTAATCAGATGCACAGATTTACTGATAAGCATTTCCACGGATGTTCTCTAACCAGATTCCAGTTTTGTTATTTAATTTATATGGCTGCAAGTCAGTGATGACTTTGATGTAATAGAAAATTCAGAATTTGGACCACAGAAAAGAGAGGGACAGAGATAGTTCTTACCTCAGAAAAGATTGGAACAAAATGTCTTCGTAAATTATGACAGTTTTAAGGAGCCACTGCAAGTTCAGCACAGCCCAGAAAAATTTGCATATAATTAAGATAGAGCTTTCACTCTTTACCACTCAATTGTTAAAATCAGGTTATTTATTTTCTTAAGTTATTGCAAATTTTTAAACTAATACTATTTCATTCTCTTTCTTTAAGGAGATGATTCTAACACTCAAACTGAGGCTTTGTACTTGTCAACTGTCACAGCTTCAAGAGACAGTGAGATTTGGTTCTGTGAAAACTCTTCATCTTATATGCCATAATTTGCACTTCTTGTATCTGTTTTTGGGGACTTCAAAGGAAATTACAGCACTTTAGCCTTGGGATAAACAGTGAACTCATGGGGATGTACTTGCACTTCAGCAATGGAAAGCCATGCCTCTTCAGATATCTTGAAGTTACTGGGAATTATGCTGTCATGAGATGTGGTTTACCACTGTGAAGAGGTCATCTGAGTGCCTTTGATACACTTTACTTTTGGACTTACTGTTGCTCAAGGAATTTTTGTTTAAGAATGCCCTTATTAACTGCTTCAGTCTCAGGAATGGTGCTTGGATTCAAACATTTTGTGTGAATTTGAATAAAAGTTGTAAATGCTATCTTATGTCTAAGCAGGTCATCTTTAGAGAGACATCATTAAATGCCCATATCCCATTTCCAAACTTTCTAACACATTGAACTAGAAATTACCACAAGTACCCACCAGCATGGAAATTTATAGAAGATATTTCATAGCACAAGAGCAATAAGGGGTTGAAATTATATCAAAGGACAGACTAAAAAAAAAAATCTCAGTAAGAACAGTAAATCAACGTTATGTCACTTCAGAGAATTTTAATGCACTCTCTATGTAAAACCCTGTAAGTAAGTCAGGTAAAAAAATATGAACTGTGATTCTATGCTACATGACAGTAAGAAGTTTCACATTTGAACTGATTATTCAACAGAATTTTCTTTAAGAGGAATTTGGAAGCAAAAGTGAAAATGAAGCAGATTTCTGCACTGGTTATTTTTAAACAGTAATTTCATTTTTCCTCAGAGGAAAAGCTGAGTCTTTCCCATGACAGGCTGTTTTACTTCCTATTACTGGAATGCCAGGATTGAAAAAACACCCAATATTGCATCTTAGATAGTCATCAGATAGTGAAGCAAGGGCGCCGGTAAGATTTGTCACATCGTTTTGAAAGAGCAGTGACTTTGGTGAGCTGCGTTTTCTACTAAGACAGATGTAACAGGACTGAAGAAAGGTGTTCACATGGACACTACTTCTGTCATTATCTTGCTCTTAGAAGAGTGCTATCTGTTAATGTTTTCTTCACAGCATTTACTCTGGATTTAGATGGGAACTGCTTCTCCAGTGCAGCTATTTACTCCATCCAGCACAAAGTGGACCTACAGTGCTGTTATGAGACCAGAACAGCAGCATTCACACCATGTTGTTTCACCAGGACAGCTGATTTTAAAAATCAGGTCTGCTGTTGATTTTACTTGTGGTAGAGAAAAACTAATCTCTCTCTTCCATCACCTCTACTTTAATATCTATGTGTTGCACCTTTAAATACCCATTTGTAGACATTGGAGGCAGCTGAGACAAATCTGCACTGGGCTTGCTATGTCCTATGTCCTTGCTGATATGGCAAATCAGGGAGATGTCAAAGAATGAGAAACAGCTTCTTGAAGCATTGTTTAGCTTAAGATAGGATAGCAGCTTGGGAACTGCCCCGGCTTGCACAAATTAGCAATACTTAAGGGTCAGTGTGTACAGTCAAGCAATTTTTCCCTGTTCCAGATTTAAACTCCTCTGGGAACTATGAGCCCATTGTGTTCCTGCAAGAACTTATTCTTGCACTTTTCTATTTCTTTTTTCCTCATAATCATAAAATGGAAGAAATTCAAACTGAATTTATGTGGATGAACATAAACAGTACATCACAGTCTTTGCAATTAGATTACAGTGACTTTCATTGTTCCTTAACAAAATGAAAGTCATCTTGTTGTTATCTTATGCTGCTGAGAAAATGTTGCCTTGGTGGGGGCAGAGGAGAACAAATGTGGGCAGCACTTCCTGCCCATTTTGCAAGCATGGCAAACACTACCTTACTTTCCCTCTTAATGGTCTGTACACTGAAAAGTTTCACCTGGCATCCCTAGGCAGAGGAAGCTCAGTTTTGCACAACAATCCTATGCCCTCTCCACTCCATTTCATTGTGAAAGGATCAATAGCGGTATTTACTGTAATAACCATAAAACCACCCAGAAATGTATCTTGGCTCACGAGTTTCTATTTCACCAGCTCTTGCTGGATGCTGATGAAGATGACTGTCACATCTGATCATGTGAAAGTTAGCTTGTCAGCAGCTTGGCCAGTCTATCTGTGTCTATGAGTTCATGCATGACTTGTTTTTTACTGTAAACCATTGAGCACATGATACGTGTGTGATACGATGAGTCTCTGTTCTTTCTGCTTCACATACTGTTCTACAAGCTGCTGTCTTGAAACAGCTGAAGCAAGAGTTTTCAGATAGACATAAACTGCCTGCAAAATGTTTGAAGCATTTGGGTTTTGTTGTTGTTTTGGTGGGTTTTTGTTTGGTTGATCGGTTGACTGGGGCTTTTTGGGGTTTTTGTTTTGTTTTTCATAGTTTTGAACTTTATGGTGAGTCAAGAGCTGATGTTATTAGACCATAAAAATATTAGGTGTTTTTAGATGTAATATAATCTGTAGGGTTTGACTTTAAAACTTACTTGTACTCTCACCTGGCATTTTAGAGTGGCATAGCGGATACACTGCATAGGAAGCTTCTGTTATCCTTTCTGATATGTACCTTCTCAATTGATCTCCATACATTTGTCTCAACTGGGCAAATGTCATAAGCAATAGTGTCCTGAAAAAAAGTATGGATTCAATTGAATTTGGTGGAATATTTGTATGAAAGCATGCCAAAAATCTACTCAGTGGTTTATAGTCATCAAAAATATAGTTCACTGAATTTGAATTATGACCATTTTTCACAAGCAACCAGAGAAAAAGTAGTTTGTAAGTATTTAATTCTTCTGGTCTGGCTAAGGAAAAGCTACTTTTCCAATTCTCTGACCTGCTTTACTATGAGTGAGGTATTTGCCATTTTAGCACAGGAGTGACTGGCATCCTAGTCTTCCTGCTCATTCTTCCCCTCTGCTATTTACCAGAGATTTAAGGGCTTGCAGTAGGTTTATTCTGGCTTTTCTACAACCACAGTTATTTTGGTAGCTGTGAGTTGCAGCTTGGTCTGTGATTAGGAGCATAGAGAGTAAGATTAGCTATATTGTACCAAGTTCTCTTTCACACCAACAACAGCCTAAACCTGCTCCATTTACTTGATTCTCATTAGCACAGACACGGCTAAAAGCAGTAGTTAACATCAAGAACGTTAATATCTCTGGAAAAAGACCAATGTGGAAGAGGTATTTCTAATATCCAGTTGAAATGCCTTACAAGACTTAAGTCTGCACACTAGAAAACTACTAGCTGATTCTGACTATAGCTTACTGGGAGCAGTTGGAAATGCCCTTGAGAGGTTTGGATTGCCAAAAAACCCCTATTCTTTCTCAAGAAATACTGCAGTCATTTTTTCTTACAGAATGTCTTCCTTCATCTGAGAGAAATATGCTGTTTGCCACCAAAAGCATTATCTACTTCTCAAAATAGTGATGGAGAAAGGTTTTACAAACCACTTCTGTACACTAAAGACTCATTCTTACAGGAAGAGATCTAACTTTGAACTTGTCTTTTCTTTCTGTGGGGATGAGGATCAACAAAGTTACCTCAGAAGTCCCTTCTAACCCAAAGTGACCTTTGGTCCACATCTTTTGTAATTGTCTGACTTTTCTTATACTCTGATGAACATATGATCTGAAAGTAAAGTCCCAGATCAATGACTGCCATCTGATTCAACAAGATACCATGGTTTTCCTCAGCAAGTTGTCAAGGGTGCTCTGACACACTGTTTTATAGCCAGTGCTTGGTAATATTTCACTCAAGTTTGATATGCAGCTATATGGTAAAGAGTAGCTGACACAGGTAAAAGCACTGGGCAAACATTGTTAAAAGCTGACTTAAAAACATTATTGAATTCAGATGTATTTACTTTTGGCTTTTACATTTACTGCCATTTTTTCAGCAGCTAATGTTTGTTTACTCACAAACATCTTTCCTTAATGGGCTTTTCCAAGTGAGAAGTGAAATGGCTTTCATGCAAAGTCTGTATTAGAAACCACTTTACATAAGGAAATAAGGCAGTCAAAATTTGAAGAGTGGGTTTAAGTTCATTCCTTACACATGTGTTTTTGAAGCTAGTCAGAAATCTGAGCTTCTAATCACAAAGTTTCTAGCAAGAGGATTGCTGTGCTACTGGACAACACAGTTTTGTGTATGAAAGGAACGTTTTTTTCAGGTGAGATGATGAACACACTCTTTTCAAAAGTAAAACAGATAATTGTCAGCCTTAACAATGCAAACTTGACACAACAAATAGCCTAGGTATCAGTGAATAGACATATAAACTTGAGAATATCACTGAGAAAGCAGAAGCTGTTGGTGGGAAAAGGGAACAAGAGAAGGTCAACAATTTTTTTCAAGAGGGACACAGAATTTTTGTGAGAATAGTAAAGTCAGAAGAAGCATTGTGAGCTCAAAGAACTTCCCAGTTCATATAAGAAACTATGAACTGCTAAGGGATGTTTCTATACATCCCCAAAATATTGCAATCCTAGTCCACAGATCTGTCTCAGACTGGTCAGAAAACTAAGGCAGCAAGACAGCTGTAAATTTATTGAGCAGAAGCAACATATTTAGACCTCCATGCAAAGTCTTTGATTTTCTGTATGTTTGCCATGCACATACATTATGCTTCTAAAGAGTTGTGAAGTAAAATGTAAACCACAGAGTGTAGGCTGAGATATTGGGGAAGATATCAGAGATTAGAGTCTGATTGTGGATGAGTTAAATGCTCAAAGCCAGGAGCAGAATCTGATTCAGCAAATTTATAGATGAATCTGGTGAATTCCTATCTGTGAAGCTTATTTACATGAAATTTCACAGAGATGGATAAAGATTAGTATATGTATAGTGAATGGGAATGATTTCTGCCTTCCCATACATTCTGCTGTTAACATAGATTTAACAGTTTAACTTCAGAAGAGACTACTGGTTCCATCATTTTAATTGCCCCTATGTTAGAGTGTATGAAGGATTGTTTGGGTTCTTTATAACAAGTCTCAAACTTCACCTTTACAAAGCTGTCCAGTTTTCCAACACTAAAAATGTGTATGACAATTTCTACAAGAGAACAGAAGATCAGATCCCTGATCACCCCCAGTGGGAAGAAGTTGGTTGGGTCAGGTATTCCCAGGATTTCCACAATGCTGAGTTGTACGATTGTACCCCACATTGGAGAGATAAAAGTGGAAGAAGTCCAAGGGTGGGAAGCATTTTCTTGCTTCAGTCAAGACACCTTGATTAAAACATACTGTGAAAGCTATTTCAGGGCATTAGCCAACTTTGCTCAATCAGTCATTGCTGACCTATCCAAACTCTGATACTGCAGACACCATTATTCTGGAAGCCAACAGTGTGCTGAGATAATTAACAGCCCTAGTGCTTCCAGGTGACTGGTTACAGCTTAAAACATCGAGATTTACTTGTGCATTTGGCCTGACAGGAGAACTGCTAATTGGCAGAACCTAAAAGGTTCTTGATTTAAATATGGAAAGCTACAAAGAATTGTAGGAAGTGATCAAGAAAATCAACTAGACAGACAGGATCACAGTCCCGTGCAGAAAAGGCAAATGATTTTCTCAAGTCAGAGGTCATCAATCTATGCATCTACTCTGTGGTGGGTCTTGATATACATCGTGCATCTTTTGTTGATCTGCATATTTTGAGTTTCATTCTTTAAGTGATATGCCTCAGGTACTGCAGCAGAATTCTCTGCCTAGAGTGGTGGCAAGCCAGCTTGAACAATACCCTATTTGCAAAAGTCATCAGTGATGGGTGGAAGTGGGGGAGGGGGGCAGGGGGTGGCACACAATTTTTGATACTGAAGAATGCTGAACCAGCCTGACTCAGCAATGTTTCCTGACAAACTGGCAATGGTGAGACAAAGTTCTTGATAAAGGAACCACTGATATTACTGATAATTTATCTAAAGCTGCTGAGGTGACGCAGCTGGCCTGGAGATGTATAAGTGATTGTTAATCGCTTTATCCTATAAAAGCTGAGTCCCACTTTTAAATGTTAGGGTCTTCTAACATATCCTTTCTCAGAGCGTGTGTGAAGATTCCTCCCTTGAGTGGGAACACCCCTCAAGGCTGCTCTTCTAGGCTGCACAAGAGATGTTTCCACAGTCATTGATATAGGTGAGGAACATCAATATCTACTTAATAATTATTTTGCTAACTTTATTATAACTGCTTCAATATTGCTTCAATAAATAGTGCACTATACTAGTACTTATAGCCAAACTGGGTAGTCAGTAATTCTGATTAAGATTTTTTAGACTAATCATTATCATTATAATCATAAATTTAAATAAATATTTATTTCTATAAATGTAATTGGTTTGCTATCCTTAATCCTGCAGGACAAAGTCTTATAAGGGCTCAATTACATCTATATGATCCTTCAGATTTAAAGTGTTGACTAAGTCTGGGGCTAGAACTGGATCCAGATGAAATAAGGCTCCTCTCTGAGAAGAAGTTTAGTGTGGGTCCTTTATGTACCTCATGATTCAATGGAAGCTGATAAAGCTTACCCAAAACTTCCATTCTGCCTGTGACAGCTAGCCTGTCAGTCACAGCAGCACAACTGCATATATAACTTAGCTCCAGTTCTGGGTTACACATATGACTCGCTCCTTGATATGTTATTTCAAGACATAATCATAACAGATAATTAAGCTTCCCGTCTCCAAGCCTGCAAAGTTTTTTTTTTAGTCACTGCCCTTTGCAATATTCAATGTACTCCTCGGATTTTGCCTGCCTGTTTGCAAGTGAAAACAGGATTGTTGTTAAGCAAATTATCTCATATAGGTTATTGAAGGAATAGTCCACCAGGATGGAAAGGAATTCTTTTGAAAACAATAGTGGCATAGAAACAAAGGTATAAAGTGGCTGTGTGGTAAATGTACTGTGAAGATTAGGCTTCTTGAGTGTTTCCGAGTAGAGAGGCTCAGAAGAAGCTTTTCAGTGAAAGTGGTAAAGCAAAACATTTATAGCTAGAGCTCAATAAGTTTATGAATGGGATTTTATGACCTGAGTCTTGTGACATGAGGGTCCTGGGCATGGTAATAATGAGACCTCCTCCAATTCTGTGCTCATGTTTTAAAGATCATAGGAATCCTTTTTAACACAACCTGAGATTTATACCTGCGAGTACAGCACTTTCCTTGGGTTGTAACTTTTGAGACGTTATTTCCCACCATTAAGCATTGCCTGTATTAATTTTCTTTCAACCCCTTTTAGTAAACAAGCTGCAGTTATCCACTACTGAGCTCCTACTCAGACACTCTTATTGCTTAGGCCTATAAACCAAAAAAAAAATCTGTGTTAATAAAAAAGTTTTGCCCTTGGAGACTGGCCGGACGCTTGTTCAGATCTGGGGTTTTCCTAGGAGAACAAGAACATGTGCATGCTTCAATCAATGTATGTTGAAACTTTACTTCTCATGAAAAACAGTTCTTATCCTGCAGAGTCATGAAGTAAATGCTCTACTAAAGGGGCCTGTTGCTGGTTCAGAAACCAGAAGCCTCACAGCAGGAGGAAAAAGTAAAATAAAAAATAGGGATAAGGTAAACTGTTCTTTAGCTCTGTGTGGTGACCACTGTGAACAAATCATTTCCATGTGTAGGTAGATGCTCAGGCTTGCTCCACACCAGCCTTTTGCTTCACTGCTGTCTGACAGGGGGAGCACTCATACAGAGTACAGGTTATTAGTTATTGCCTTGCCCCTGGCTCTGATTCTGCAGGCATTGACCAGCTGATGTGTGTGTGCACGCAGTTTGCAAGCACATGGCATGGCTTTTTGTAGAACTGGGCTTTGTGCCATTAAGATACACTCTGTGAAGACCAGCTACAAAAGCAATTGTGCTAGCCAATCTGTGGGGGCAAAAGTGACACAACCTGGTTTAAATGCCTCCTTCTGCCTATGAACATCCCTGAAAGCTTTTAAATTGTTAATTACATCCAAAAAGCCACAGGGAGATAAGAGAAACAAAACCAGAATGAGCTAGGGAAACTGGCTTGTATTTTCAGTGTAATTATTTGAATTTTTCCACTTCAGTAGATTTAAGGCAAATTATTACTTTTACTACTGTTTTAATAGGATACACTGCCTCCTAAAATTCACTTTTCTTTAGGAAAAGAGAGGTTCTTCTTCTGGCTTTTGATAGGCTGAGACAACAGGATAAAGTTGTGCTTGTTTTCCTCAAAACCTGGTAACTGTAGATCTCAGTGCTGCAAGCTGCATTGTATAAGCAGTTTTGACATATTTACAGAAGCACTCTGAAGTACAGCAGACTATACTACAGCAAATATACTTGAACGCAGGGAAGTACTTAACTGCTTTCATAAAGTGTCTGTCCAAACACCAGGCCATACACTCCAGCATCACAGCACTACGCTTATTTGAACTTATACCTTGGGAAACAGTTGCAGGTTAAAGCAGCACCAAAATAGCTGACTATGTTCCTGAAAAAGAGAAAGTAACTACATTGAAAACCCAGATGGCTGTTTTCTGAAGGAATAAGGCAATCTATTCTGGCCCTGTTTTCTATCCTGGGTGTGAGTTCACATAAGAAGACTCAAGAAAGGAATTACTTTTTTGTAATGAATCTTAGTATTTGTCATTTGATCTATTTCTCAAGAAGCAGAGAATTTCCTGAGAAAGCAACTCAAATTAGTTTGTAAGCTAGTGAAGCATCAACACAGTCTCCTATTTGAGAATGCCAAAAGGTTTTCCAAATGTACTGATAGAGAAGGCAAACATGTACCTTAATAAAAGCAGACTGAAGGACATCAAAGGAACAAAAGTCACATCTCTGAAGTTTCACTACAATCCTCACACGACTAGTTTTACTATCCCTGCAAGGTAAACTATCAGTGAGCTGCAAGACCAGGGCTGCCCCATGAGGGGCTATGAACTAGGAGCAGAGGGTAACCTCATCACCATGTCCTCCCCATTAGGGCTCAATCCCAGGGTGCTTAAGCAGGACCAGGGTTGGTGATGTAGTCTCTCAATTTGCCAGTCAAGGCGATGAGTCAGGCCCAAGACCCAGCTAGGGGATCCAGTTAGGCATAGGCTTGGGGATAGGAAAATCTACAGCATGGGCCCATGGTCCAGCGAGGAAAAATAGCAAGTCAGGATGACAGGGAACAGGGCTGAGCACAAACCTACCTACAGCTCAGCTCAGGCAAGGCTTGGGTGGGGCACTGGACCCTTGGGCAGAGGGTGTGTTGGTGAGGTCACCAATACAGCTGGCCAGGGTAGCTAAAGCTCTCTGTTATGTGTAGCTCCCTGACAATGAGGAGTCTGTTGCCTTCTGCAGAACATCCTGTGTTCAGTATTACTAGTTTTAATAGCACTCATCTTTGTACTAGAGCAGGATGTCTCTTATGACTCCTATTCTTAGAGCAGCCACTCCTGTAGTACGTTCCTTCTGCTTTAACAGTAGTATTTAACCACAGCCCTGCACATAGCTATTTTTTTATATTAAAGGGTTTGAGGGTTTTTTGCAACAGGGAAGTACAGACACTCAAATGTATTTATTCATACTCAAATATAATTGTTAACAAAAATTAAAAGTCAATTAACTTCCAATTGCTCTTCATTGAAGAGCAAGAAAAATTTTTTTTCCATAGGAAAGAACAGTCTGAGCTCCCAGCAGAGATTTGGAAAACTCTGAGCAGAAATACAGCTGACTTGATCCCTGTACCCAATTATATGAACTGTTTTTCCATAAAGCATTAATTCAGAAACAGAAGTTGTCCCAGCTTCTCTTACAGCTAAGCTCTGCTGAGCTGACCACAATGCTGCCGACAGATCTTATCTCAAGTTAGGAGGAATGCTTACATGCTTTAATGACCTATTCTCTCTTTCTTTTTTCAAAACAAACTTGCTTAAATCTAAGGAGATGTCATTTGACATCTGATTCTGACAGATACATAGCATGCCTTTGCAATTGTGCTGCTTCTCACAAGTCAGCAGACCAGAAGACCTGTAGGGCTGATAAGTCAACAGCAAGTGCTAGAGATTTTCCTTGCAGTAGTTCTGCATTTACTGAACAATCATGCTCAGGCAAGGCCTTTTAATTTAAAGATAGTGTTATACAAGGCATCATGCTATGGAGCCAAGTGATTTTCATTTGAATAAATCATCAGCTCAGGTACTACAGAAAGAACTATTACCAAGCAGGGTAATGAAGGATTACAAACAAGATCTTGTAATAAGATATCACCATCTGAAGGAAAAAAAAACCTCCAGAAAACAAAAAAAACAACCCATGGCAAAATGCAAGAACAATGCAGGTACTATTAAAAAAAAAGATGGTAACTACAATACTTCCCTGCACCATCCCCACCATCCCAATAGGGAATGATTGCTAAAAATCTGAAACAAGTTTTACTAAGCAGCCCTGAGCATATGAAAATAGTTTCATAGAGAAGCAAATTGTGCTGATATTCAGTTATTTAACTGCTGTCCTGGCATACTGTGAGTCTCAGAACACAACAGGATTTCAATGGGGATCTTGAAGCAGGAATTTGATAGCAAATCAGTAAATGTTTCTTTGTATGCTAGACTAATGGTTTTCAGTTCTATTTGCTGTCTGGTTCCTTTCCACTCCCCCTACCCTTCTCTGCATATTTCATATTTCAAATTTCTCTTGAGCAGTATGTGCCAACAGCCACGGAAAAAGAACAAAAATTAAATGACAACACATTTGTTAACATTTTTACCTATATAACTACTACCAGCTGAGTCAGAGTACCACTCTGCAAGACAAACTTGGGATCTAGCTCTGGTGTTCTTACCTTTTTAATGATACCCAGCCCTTGTCAAACAGGCATAACAGAGGTACATTTGATTACTACTGACAGGAGGGAGGCTTGTATTTTACATGTCATTTACATGTTGAAACACCAGATTGCCATGTGTTTCCACCTGGTTTGTTAATATTGAAATTACGATGTCCTGTTCTTGCTGCAAAATCCTGTATTTCTGCACCTCTTTTATTCTATTGGCAGAAGCCGAGTTTTCAGCTCCTTAGTTCAGATATTCATGTCACATTTAGAAATTTCTCTTGAGACCTTTAAAACACAGCATAGGACTCTGCCTTTTACACAGGAATTTTAGTTTGCTCCCTCAGCAAGAGATATGTTATTTTAGAATCCAGTTCTTAGTAGGAATAGAAGGAGGGATGAAATCTCAGTATTTCAAGGTCTCTATAAAAGTCTCTCAAGTCCAAGAATGCCATATGACTCAAGAAAAGCCCTTCTTTTAAATTTAGCTTTTCTCCAGCACTTGCTGAGCAATGGCATACCCAGTTTTCCCATGCTTATATACAGCTAAATCCTAAGGGGTGCTGAGCTACCACAAGTTTCTATGTTCAACAGAAGCTGCAAAACTGAAGAGTTGCAAGGACTAGATCTATACACTTAATTTTTCTACTGACTTCAGTTATGAATGTGCTGTGCTTGCGTACAAGACTTGAAAGCTGGTAATTTATTCCAGCTGATATAGCAAGGTTTCAAGGGCAGTTTTGCCTCTGTGCCTTCCCATAAGCTCTCCAATGTCTGTCAGAGGAACTAAACAGAAAATAAAATTTTGCAAGTCCATCTATAAAAAATTAATTTGTAATTGGTGAGTTGCTAAGGTTCCTTTTTAAAAATGTCAACAGAGATTAATTAGAATTTTATTTATACAAGGTTTTGAGATAAAATGTACACTCCGTCAAAGAACAAAAACACGGCATTTTGAAAAGTGTTGCCTGAGTAAAAGCTGAAGGAGAATCATTGGACACTGTGATTGAAGGATTAAAGTTTTGCCTCATTTGACATTAGGACTGCTTGTGGACTAATGTATTATGAATCCCAAATGGAGGTGATACAGAAATGACAGTGATTTTGATTCTAGGCATTATGATTTTTAATCATAGAATCAAAGAATCAATTGGGTTGGAGAAGACCTCTGAGATCTTCAAGTGCAACCCCTGATCCAAAACCTCTGTGGTTACTAGACCATGGCACTAAGTGCCACATCCAGTCTCATCTTAAAAACCTCCAGGGACAGTGAATCCACCACTTCCCTGGGCAGTCCATTCCAATGTCTGACCACCCTCTCTGTAAAACAGTTCTTCCTAATATCCAACCCAAACCTCTCCTGGCAGAGCTTAAGACTGTGCCCTCTTGTCCTACTGCTGGTTGCCTGGGAGAAGAGTCCGATGCCCACCTGGCTACAGGTGCTGCTGAAGTCCAGATAGACCACATCCACAGCCTTCCCACTCCTCAAGTAACAATCATACTGGCTGATGAACTCATTTTGGAAAAAATCATAAAATGGTGAGAAGACATGTGCACCTTAACAACCTATTCAAGAAGTGGACACACTGACTTTCTCCTATTTTAGATAGAATAAACTAATAAGTTTATTCAGTACCTATCCAAATGCAAGCTTCACTGGATACTCCCTAGGTCTTATAATGGAAGGGACAGTGAACACCTTATTCATACCATCTAGTCTGATAGATTTCGCACTGTTGCACCCTCATCTCTTCCTTCTGTGTCTGCCACCAAACACAAACTGCACTCATACAAGTGCATGGACACAGAGGTGGCCTGATTCAGTTCCTCTTTTCTTGTTGATCAGTCTTGAATAGTGGAACATAGGCATGCTCTCACTCATGTATCTTAAAGACACATTCACATTTGCAGTCCTTTTCAGGTCATGTACAATAACTTTTCACATCCTTGTACACAAATTTAACCCTTGGTCAGATCCTACTCAGCAACCTGCAACCCTGAGGCTTTTGATCATTCTTGTTGCCCTTGGTGCCTTTTTGATGTGAAAGGGTGAGAACAGCCCACCATGTTCAAGTGACAAGAACACTTCGAACTTACTAATAAATTAATGTTCTTCTTATTATCAGTAAAGTAATATTGAGTAGGCATTTGTTATGCCAAAACATCAATGATTAAAAAAGTGTTTAAGAGCTGATATTGTAGCTGTGGTTTCGGAGTGCATTAAAAGCATGCTTCATTAATTTTTAGTGTGTGAATAAGAACCTCTTATCTGTATAGTATGGAAACTAAAAGTATAACTGAAACTGATGTGGGTCACTGAGGCAATTAAGCATGTGCTTGCTAAACCAGAGCCTTCTGACTAAATATCTTCCTGCATCTGTCCTCTATAATGTATGTGCATTTCCCATCACAGAGATTATTTCAGTATATTCAGCACTGGCCAGCAATTTTCACTGACCTACATAAGTAAAACAGAAAAATAACTCTTAATATGGAATTGTAGTATTCTTAATAAAATCTAGTAATTATTCTTAATGAGACTGTAAGACAGTCACTCTGAGACCTGTTTCCCAGGATTGTTTAACAATGTTTGGTGCTATGTTTCATCATATCGTTCCAAAAAGATGAGTAATGGAAACATTTCTGCCACAGCATGTCCTTATTTATTTATTATAAGTATTAAGCCAAGTCATAAAACAGTATCCAAGCTGAAAAACTGACATCCAATGACACATAGCATGCTTACCAAAACAAGTAAGCCTTGGTGTACAGAAATGTATTTTGTTCTGTCAGCATTCCAACCTGTTTTCTTCCCACTCAGTAGTTTTGTGGCTGTAATCTACAAAAGCTGAAATACTTTTATTTTTCTTATTAATGGAACACAAGAGCTTTGATTACATTTAGGAAAATGTCTATTTAACTCTGTCAAGGAACTGCTGAAAAGTTGCAATGGTTCAGTGGCTGAAAAACTGTGACTGTTGCAGTGTAGCCTAAAAGCAGAAGTTCATACAGCATTTCCCCTTTTATTTTGCTGTTTTGATGCTATCTAATTTAAATCTCCTAAAGAACAAGCTCTATAGCTCCACAGTGTTAATTTACAAACATCAAACCTCTGAACAAGCCACAGAATACCCAGATATTTTTCTAAATGTGGATAAAGTAAACCAACTTTCTATAATTTTTCAAATGCATTTTTCTTGAATGGGTTTATTTTTCTGTTATTCAATATTTGTGAGGTCCATCTAAGAATATAACTGACAGTATTCATACTTTTTTTTTTGTATGTATATTAGCAGCTAGTCCTGACATTGCATCTTTTGCCCCTTCAGCTCAGTAAGTACAAGCTTCTGCTTGACAAAAAAAGTTCAAATCTGTCTCTTTAAATAATTTACACACATAACAGTAAGATTTTAGTAAGATTTTAACAACAAAGACTTTGATGACATCCCAAGAGACCACAAAGATGTCACTTTATGGTCTCAGATTAGAAGACAGAACTCTTGGCATATACCTGTCCTCATATTTCTGAGCCTCATAACTGGAAAACATATTTTCTTTGGTGTGCAGGGCATAGACACGAATGACAGCAATTTACTCATAAATACAGTAATGAAAAGGCTCTACTTTATTGTGATGTATTCTTGTACTGAAATAGTTACCATTTAATCAATGATGATTTGGGATGAGCAATTGATTTTCATGTAATTTACCAAGACAGAAATTATTTCCAAGTTCTGTCCTGCAACTAGAAGGTATTTTTAAGCCGCAACATACAGATCATTAACAAATAGGTAAAAAAGGCAGAATTTGAAAACAATTTCTTTAACACTGGACTTCAACAGGAAACAGCTCAAAATATGATGCCTCTTCTGACAGTGACAGTTTCAACTGTACTTTCAACTGTATTTTAGGGATGTTTGGATGGCTCTGACTCAGTAACAGCTTGGTTGATTGTGACACAAGGCCCTTAAAAAAAAGCTGATTTTTTTTTCAGTGTAGTCACTGATCACAAAGGAGTGAAAGCTGAATTGATCACCCATTTCTTTCAGACACAGCCAGGTCAGTACAGACAGAAATAAGTTCCTAGGGGGAAGAGAGATGGGAACTTGAATTCCTGTTGCCCAGGACGCTGTATGGTTGTAACACACAAACTGATAAGAAACTAGGCTCTTGAAACAAGCGGGTAATTTCTGTAGCACTTAGTGGATCACTTACAGCACTCTGTGTTTTTTTCCAAGCAGCTTGGGAACAAAATTCCAAAGTTCAGATGGTACTCTGCTAGCAAAATACATAAAAAGAACCAGGTCAACCAGTATAAACACATAATCAAAACAAGCAGAGTTGCTACAGCTTTCTCTGCTTACCAAATAAAAGCCTGCAGAGGGCACTGCTAAACACTATCACTATCTTAACACACTGTCAGAGGTTATTTAATATGCATCTCAGTCCAAACAAGTGCCTATAACGAAGAGACACAGAAGACAACATAAGGTTAATATCCACTAATATTATATAAGAAAATTCCAGTGTTTTCTTCTTTGATTTTACTTTGTTCCCTATATCTGCTCAAGAAGATACTTGAAAATGTGTTTTGCATCTTGCCACCTGTAAGAAAGGACCCTGCTTCTTGGATATAGACTGTAGTCCCATGCTGCAGATGATGTTCAACAGCCTACCAGACCAGACTCCTGTCTCCGACATCTATGTTGTCCTTTACTGTTCATCTTCAGACTGAAAACATTCCGATTCAACGGAGGAGTTGACACTATATAACACAAGTGTTAAGGATAACATGTACAGTTATAGTATGTATAGCAATATAATTCAAGTGTGCTTTTGTTAGTTTCAGATTATATAGTAAAGCAGATGTTCACAAAATTCCAGAAACACCTAATAAAACAAATACTTTAAGTGCATAACATATGATAAGTCCAGGTGACCCCACCTACCAATGCTTCCATACACAAGAGCTCCTATCTCTTCAAGTCTTTTGTCCGCAACTCCCATATCCATCTAATATACTCTAATTGTACCATGTACCCTGTACTTTACATAGGTTGTGTTACCTGGTAAAAATGTGCAGTCATCACCCCAAAAACGCTTCATTAATTTTCTTCCACATAAGGCAGCTCACACGGTTGTTTGGTCAGTTTGTTCACTGTAAATAAAGAATGTTTTTCCAGCACTGGTTTATACTGAAAATTATGTTAGAAAATGCATACCAGAGTCAGTTAGCTCCTTCTACAATGCTTTTTTTCTGCTTGGAAAGCCACAAGAATAAACTTGTTTCCCAAAGCCAAGACATTAAAAATGATCGGTGATTCGGGATGTTTCAGTTCCTAGTATCAGATATCAAAGACCGTCAAGGAATGCAGTTCTCCAGACATATTCAGAAACCACAATGGCTTTTGGTAAAGTAATTGTGTGCACAAAACAAATACTTCAGTGGTAAGGTATTCATGAAACTACAAGCATATTCACCAGTCAGTGAAGCCCAAATAATAAAGTCTGAAAAAACAGACTGAATTTCTAAGGATATTTTCACTGATGTAGAGGATGTTTTAAAAAACCACCCTACCGAACTCATAGCAGCTATGAAAACCAAACTGAAGTCCTCCGGGCTGTATAATCCCAAGAACTCAGATCTCCTGCAAATGTTGTGCTAACTATGTTAAATCTGATAGATCATGGCTTTGGAACATATCTTTATTGACACTGACAACGATTAATCCACTAAATGTTACAGGTTGCTTTCAGAATTGTGAAATATTTTTTCCCTTTTAATTTGGCTTTATATATTATGTATGGCTGTTAATGCACGGAAAGAGCTCTGCTGTGATTTCCCTTTCTATTTTCTCAGAGATAAACAAACAAAACAAAGTATTTTGGGCCCAAATTTATTTGATTTCTAATCTACCTAAACCACAACTGCAACTTTATTGTAGTATCTGTATCCACACATACTTTCACTCTAAAATTCACTAGTAAATTTACTTGCAAATTTCAGGTTTGGGTTCTTGAACACCTGGGAAAAGCCACTTTTGAATAGTAGATACCTTTCAAAAATTTAGAATAAAAGGTGTCAGTTGTTTGGTTCATTCATTGAAAAAAAAAAACCAGAAACATTATTGCAAAACACTACTGAAAAACGTAGGAAACTGGGTTCTAACAGTACTGAATTATACTGCTGGTTAGTTATAGATATGGTTCTGTGAGAAACTAAAAGAGTACTGCGTGACTTGTGTGAAATGGACAATAGACTATAAAATGGATGGTGAGTATTTACATGTTATTAGAGAATTATCTGAAATCAGTAATTATTAATTGCATTGCCTTATAAGTTATCAAATGGTAAATAATGTTGCCAAATAAATTTGTGACCCCTTGTGAGTGAATGGTTCCCAGAAAAATCAGGTGGAATTTATCTTTAGCTTTTTACTGTATTTAAATGTAGCTGGGTATACAAAATAATTTTCAAAAATCAACAGAAATATAAACATTAGGATTAAGAACTGTACTGTACTTTATTCCAGAATTATTGTTTTTGTCCCAGTACTTCAGGTCATCTACTGTATCTAAGCACAAATTGCTGAGTTCGATTTTGCAGTACCAATAGAATAAACTGTTCTTCCCCTTCTTCCTAAACAGTCTCTTTCATAGGAGTACTCCTTCTACTCCTTCCATCTCACTTGGATGAATTCAGAAAATGTTTGAAAAAATCAGAGTGACTTTTCTCTTTATTAATTGCAGCTGACTAGTCTTGGCATTTAACCCATTGTTTTGTTTTTTTTTTTTTATTTTTATCTTTAAAAAACATAAGATTTTCCTATTGTGTTATAAGGAATCATTTCCCTTTTATTGGGTTCTTTTTTTAAAATTTCTAATATTATTTCGATACTGGTTTACATTTCATCTTTAAGGATGCTAACAAACATTATAATTCACCCTCTGAGATAACCTCTGTAGGTCGTCTGTGGGAAAATGAGTTGAGTATTTGCCTACCTTGTCCTGTTTATATGGAATCGTTCTCAGTGTAAAAGTCCACTTTGGTGGGTCAAAGGATGACTAAAATGATAAAATGTGCAGTTTAAATAACAGACTAATGCAATCTTCACACTTCATCAGCAAAAATCTGCAAGGTAAAGGACACATTTGTTCCATGACCAGTTTTAAGAAATGAAGATAACTTAATAAAGACATTTTAATGCACAAAACAGATGTGCTTATGAACTGCCGCACCCTTTCTGGGTTTATATGACACCATGCCTGCGTCTGTAAGCAGCATGGCAAAAACTTCATGACACTGACCATGGCCATGCCTCACTAACAGTCTTTCTGTCAGTTTTTTGTTTGTTTTTTTTTTTTTTTTTTTTTTTTTTACTTTGAGCTATGTTGCTGGTAGTGACAATAGTGGGGGGAGAGGTCATTGCTTTTTTTTAAATTTAACATGCAAGGACTGACCCTCCGTCATTGCTCATGGAACAGCTGCAGATATAACATAACGTGAGAAGTAGCTGCAGAATCTAAATGACAGCTTATGGCGATAGCTGCACATCAACACCAGGACTCTTAACACTGGCAACTACACAGAATAGCTACTCTCATCCAACATTTTCATTCTCAATCTACTTTTGCCACCAGCAGTGTCTCCTCCTTCCTTTCACTAGCCTGGTAACATCAGGACTTATGTATTTAGGTTTATGATATTTCAATGTCCCTGGACGTTCCCACAGCTCTGCATAAGCTCTTCCTTTCCAGGACACAGCTATCTCAAGAGCGCAGTTTCCAAAACAACGTGACTGTCACTGAATAGGCAGCTGCAAGCAGGTCTTATCTTCCACTAGGTGAACTTGATGACAACTGACAAGTGGACCTTTGTGCATAAAGGGCTTTCACAATTCTCTTGCGCTTTGTTATCATAGTCTTGCTGCTATATCCTGTAATTGTGCCTTGGTAGCCACTGCCAGATCTGTTCAAGAAATTCTCTGAGCTTGGTCCACTGTACGCATTTTATTTCTACACAACTTTTGTGTCTCAAGGTATTATGAGTTACATTCCCATACCACAACACTGAGAAATATGCTTTTGTAGTCAAGTACAAACAGCCTA
The DNA here is from genome assembly GCF_003945595.2 of Pipra filicauda. Classification (NCBI taxonomy): domain Eukaryota; kingdom Metazoa; phylum Chordata; class Aves; order Passeriformes; family Pipridae; genus Pipra; species Pipra filicauda. Next base: position 1,557,740 of record NW_024104487.1, on the reverse strand, counting down.
TTATTAGAAAAAGTTTATTATTACCACATTACCATTCTAGGCATGTATTTTTGATTTAGCCTACAAAAAATGTATCAAAAATATCACACAGTTTAGATTGCATTCGTATTATTGATGTGTGGGTTTCAATAGTCATACTTTTAATGACATGCTGCTACCATCATTATTTTTAATTTCAAATATGTGCCTCATGCCTTTCCATGGAGAAAAGAACAATATCAGCAATCCAAAACTTACAAGGGCTCCAGTCTCCACTTTTACAACAAAATTCTACAATCCAGTCGCTATTAAGAGCAGTACTTGTTTCCCTCATTAATGCTGCTCCCAGCACACAACTTGGCATTGATCTGCATGCACCAACAACACGACTTGAATGAACATATTAGGATGCAGCAGCATTAACTAAGGAAGCTACAAAGTATGAAAGGCATGCAGGTCCCTTACTAATTCTTTCATGGATTTTCTTTGACAAATTTTTCTGTACTTTCATGAAGTAAGATGAACTTGGCAAAATGCAATTAATCCAAAAGAACGATGATTCTGAAGTTGTAAATATTCTTCGAGATGTATTTTGTGCCATTTGTTTAATAATCTGAGGAATAGAGGGGGAATCAATAAAATGAAATGATGCCACCCTTCTAATATAATTTCCATTTCCTAATTTAGCAGGCTAGCTAGTTGTCAAAAAGTATTCAGGGAAAAGACTATAGCAAGGAGGATGTTTGTAGAAGAAGCATTAGTTGGCACATATCTGAGAGCGGGGAATTTGATGGTAGGACATTTTCAAGTTGCCCAGTTAAAAGCATAAGGTATGAAATATCTTGGTGTTTAGTTCCTTTACTATATTTTTTTCCAAGGTCTATTATGGTTTTGTCTGGATTCCAACAGATATGGATATGGATTCTAATAGATACAGATTCTCTTTTTGTGTTCAGATAAAAATATTTCAGCTGGGACACAGTATTCATATGGTAAGAACAATATATTACCAGAAAGCTGTTAGGACAAAGCAGGCCTTAGGAGTGGGGACAGGCCGTGTTCTTTGAAGGGCACTGGATAATTTGCATGCAGTGAGACCTCTCTATAGATAGCTCAGTCTGGAGGAACTCCTCTAACAGGCAGTGCCGGGGGACTTGTTCACAAAACTTTTCTGCTTATTTCTAGCAATAGCTATTTCTTTGTAACACAAGCACTGCCCTTGCAACACCGTAGAGATCTTACCTTTAGTTCTCTTCCATTTCTTTTTATTTGCCAAGAGAGATACCAACTAGCTTCATTCACTACCTCTAAAGCTGTAGCTTTAGTTTCTATTTCTACTTGTCATCCTTCACACCACATGCTCCTACTCTCTCCGTAACGTGCAAATAAAAGCATGTGGGCAATCATGGAAACAAGATTAAGTAACAGGCCTTGGATAAAAATAACCCAGTGCGGAACACTGATCCAAGTCATCACTTGGGAGAAACGCCTGTGCCTGCCCCTGGCAGACGCCTAACGGCAGGTACACACACTGCATGAGCAACCGCGCCCTGTGCTCAGCCTGCCCCCGACACAGCTCACCCCACACAGAATTCATCGTAGAGTCACGGAATGGCATGGGTTGGAAAGGACCTTACAGATCATCTCGTTTCAACCCCCCTGCCATGAGCAGAGACACCTTCCACCAGACTAGGCTGGTCAGAGCCCCATCCAGCCTGGTCTTGAACACTTCCAGGGATGCAGATCCACAGCTTCTCTGGGCAGCCTGTGCCTCACCACCCTCACAGCAGAGAACTTCCTCCTCTATAGCTACTCTGAACCTGTTCTCTCCTGGAATCTATTCCCCTTGTCCTGTCACCCCCCGCTCCGCCTCCCTCTCCCCTCCGCTTCCGTCTCCCCCGGATCCCTTCCCTCTACACCGACTCCCCTTTCGCCTCGCACCTCTTCCTTCCGCTCCTTTTCCCTCTCTCCCCGCTCCCCACTCCTTTTCCGTCTGCCCCCTCTCCCTTCTCTCCCGCTTCAGCCCACTTCCCCGTTCCCCCTGCCCCTCCTGCGCACGCACTCCCCGCGCCCCCGACGCCGGGCGCGCCTTTTCCGCCCGGAGCAGTGACGCGCACGCCTCTGGCGTCACTTCCGCGCGGCGCGGCCCCGCCCCGGCCCCGCCCGCCCCGCGCCACCGCCCGGGGCCTGGAACAGGGGAACGGGGGGGAGGAGCGGCAAGAGGAAGAGGAGGAGGAGGAGGAGGGGGAGCGGTAGGACATGGCGGCGGGGCTCTCGGCGACGACACCGACCCGGAGCGCGGGCGGGCGAGGCACCCGTGGGAGGGCGGAGCCGCCGCTGCCGCCGCCGCAGCGCCGCGGCGCCCGCTCGGAGCAGTGACCGACTGACCCGGCCCCCCCGCGCCGCCTCCCGCAGGCCCGCCCGGCCCTCGCGCCAACCCGCACTCACCCCCGCCCCGGCACCGGCGGCCCCAACGCCGGGCAGGCCTCGGCCCGCGTCTCCGGCCGTCCCGTCCTGTGCCCGTGATTATGCGCGATCGGCCGCCGAGCCTGCGCCTCTCCCTCGGCTGATGTCCCCGCTGCCCCCCGCCTAGGATAGAGCAGGCTGAGCGCCCGCGCCTCGGGCACAGGGAGATCCACAGTCATGTATTTCCTCAGCGGCTGGCCCAAGAGGCTGCTGTGTCCTCTGGAGACTCTGGAGCGACCGCTTCACATCCAGACGGATCCCCAGAGAGCTTTCTTCGCAGTTTTATCCCCATCTCAGCTGAGCATCTGGTACTGCAGAGTGAGTATCCATCGGCTTGTCAGCTCTCGGACCCTGCACCCCCAGCTGTTAATTTTTTTCTTGTTCTTCCAGAAACAGTTGGAAAATTTGAAATTAAGTTTATAGGATACTTCATTATTTGTGAATCAGAGCGATTAAGCCACGATGTTTACTGACAGCAATGTAGCGTTAAGAAAATATGCAACATCAATCTACTTGCAGTTAACACCTGTTATGCCTGAAAACTGAGACTTCCAACCAACTTTTTTTTTTATTTTAACACTAAATAGAGCTTATGCTTAACGTAAGGAGTGTTTGTAGCAAATTTTTTTGTTTTTGCCAATATGCTTCATGTCTTCTGCCTTTTCAGGTTCTGTGTTTTATATAAAAAACATATGAATGTAGGAGATATGGAATAGTTTCTATAAAGCACAGAACAAACTAACTACTCAGACTGTTATAACACAGAAGTTCACAAACTTTTATGGAAAACTTTATAACAGAAAACTTGTCATGGCTTTTGCATGGAGGTTGCTGCTGCAGCAACATCCAGTTTGAGACTGTGTGAATAATTGACATTACGTGCCTTACTCTTAGTTCTCATTGTATTAGTGTGAATCTTGCGTGTCAGTTTGATTTGATGCAGTCAATGAAACAACTGTGAAACTGACTTTAAATTTTGATGCTGAATCCTTTTAAATACTGCTTAGATTAGACCCTAAATCTGTCTATAAATATCTCCAGCTCCAGGTAATATAGAGTTCATCTCAGATTACCAGGGAAAACCAACAATCCAGCTTTGGAAAGCTGATACTGGAAGATGTCAAATAACAGTCATAGCCTTAAAAATCTCGTTTTAAGTTATGCTGAGATTTCATCACATTATGTTTTATTGTGCTCCATATGACTGTTCCTTAGTTCCTTGCTGGGGTGCTAATGCTGTTTTTGGAACCTAGACGGGTATCCAGCTAGGACATAATCAGCCTGGTAACTATGCTGTGGGAACATCACCATGTGGCCTGTGTTTCCTTAGGTTTGTGGCACACTTGTATATAAACTGTACACTCTTCCAGCTTTTGCCAGTTCTTGAACCTGTAGCTGTAGTTTGTCAGCAGAGCACAATTGTTCTTCTTTTCTGGGAAAATATGTAAAAAACCCAACGGGCATGTGGAATGCTTCTCAAGATGTGCGCTGTTGTCTAGAATGTAGTTTACTTTATGGTCTGTTCCCAAGGACGAGGTTCATTAACTCACATGCTTAGACTTGTTTTGAAATGTTAAACATTGTATAATTGGCTACAGACAGAGGACTAGAAGAATTCACTTGCTGCAGAAGAGTTGAGTAAACTCAGAGGCCATTTACATTTTTAAAATAGATTTTGATTCAGTTTGTAATGGGTGCTTTTGAGGAAGGTACTGACTTTGCCAGGCTTGACCACCGACTGATCTTAAACTAAAAAAGTGTCTCACCGCCTCTGTGGACAACTGGCTGTTAGCAAAAACCTGTAAGAATAAAGATTTTGGTCAAGGGCATTTTTAAAAAGAATTTCTTCCATTGTTTTTCTGTATATAGCTTGGGTTTTGAGTGTGCCTGTGGGGTTTGTTTGTTTGATTTGGGTTGAATTTTTTTGTAGGTTTTTTTTTTATTTTTGAATGTTGAACTTATATAAAATAAAATTACTGCATTCTAGAAAATGCTTTCATTTGTCAAAAGTATCTTCTTTGAAACAAGGATAAGTTCTAGTCAGGTTGAACTAACTCAATTTCTTGAAGTAGAAAAGCCTTCAGGCTAATGTTCTTGTTAAGACTTGTTACTATCTCAGCTGTATATGAGAGGTTTCATGTAAAATGAGGTGGTGAGACTGGGAAAGTTCTGTTTTGAGTTTTTCAAAAACGGGGCCCTTTGAAATGCTTTCAGGTGTGTGAGCTTACATTCAGTATGTATATTTTTTAAAGTGACATAGTACTGTTTAAAGCTCCATTTCATCTACTATGAACTAAGAACTGGTGGAACGAAGGAAAGTTTATCCCAAAGAATGGATTATTTTCTGTTTTGAAATCAGTCTAGGTATTAAGATTAGAAACTGGGGTAAGTAGTGTTGCTAAAAACCAGATGGAGTTCTGTTAGTGTTTTTGAACCAAAAAGTCCTATTTTACTTGTTGGGAGAGATTGGATTGTGTATAGAGAAGATCAGTGACCAGTGGTGAATGTTTTCAGTCATGCACCAGTATAGGGGAAAGATAATTGAGCACAGCCCCCCTAGTATGTTTACATTTATTTATGAATTAAATGCATGTGCTGCTGTACCAGTATGCACATTAGCAAATGTACACAACATAGTCTGGTCTATTCTACTTTATTTTCAGTTGGAAGGGACCTACAGTGATTACCTAGTCCAACTGCCCGACTAATTCTGGGCTGACCGAAAGTTAACTCATGTTATTAAGGACTGGTAGACACAGGGCATCAACCACCTCTCCTGGACACCTGTTATGGGTTTTAAAAGGGAGGAAAAAGGAAAAAAAAAAAGACTGAGTTAAAGCCAAAATATGCACATTTTAAAATTTTTACTTTATTTTAGATATTATTGGTGCTAAAAATCCTTTTTTGCTCCCCAATGGACTATGTTAAATGCACCGCTCTTTGGAGTCCTCTGTTTCAACTATTTTTCTTAAATCTGAAGTTTTAGGCCTAGGTACCTCAGAAAATTTCTTGACACTAAGAGCCAATGAAACTATTTTCATTGACAACATTGGAAAGCTTGTCAAACGTTTTCATTCCGGTAATGTTAGGTACTTGGATGCTTGAAATGAGAAATATCAATTAACGAAAGAAACTTTCTGAAATGCTAAAACGAGGTAATTGATGTGTAATAGATTGACTTGGCAACTAAAGATGAGGTTTCACAAGGCAGCTGTGCAGTCCTAACTGTCACAATCTTTCCTGCTCGCATGTCTGTTTTATTGGATTTTATGGTGGACTAGTGGTGTCTTTTTACAGGCCTGTTAAGCTTAATGAACAAATAGAAGCCTGCTTTTTTTTAGCTCATGAATGGATCAAAGGAGCGTAGTAGATGGCCCGTTGAAAGTGTCACTCCCTTAACAGTTGTGGCTTTAACTTTAAATTGGTTTGGTTATCTCTTGAATTCTAGATATTCACCCATAGGGCTCTAGGATATTAAGGGAAAATGTCTGCAGCTAAGGAAGAAGGTGTTATAGATGAGTGGAGTTTTCTGCCTAACCCTTGAAAAGTGAATTGTGTGCAACAAGAATAGTCCACTGGCGTAGTTGTATGTATAAATATAGTCCAGCATTTCCTTTCTTTAATCTTAACAAACTTGTGACAATGAGAGGAATAAGTACTAGCCTTGAATATTTAATGAAACTCCTGTAGGTTGTTGGATTATCTGCCATGACTCTGCCAGTCAAAACCAGTTTTGTAAGCTCTTTGAAGCCAAGAGTAGCTTGCCCCAACTACTTATTTGGAGGAGGTTTTCTTGATTACCTATGCTTCTCAGCTTATGATTTATGCTTACCCTTGTTTTTTAAAATTGTATTCGTTTTTTTTTTATGATGATCTGATATTGAGTCAGATCACCCTAATGAACTAAAATAGGTGTATGGGAAAGCATGCACGTCAGAATCCTGGATTGTCAAATGATTGATATTCATTCTGAATGCTGGATAGATCAATATTCAAACAGCTCTCGTAGGGCACTGTTATGTGCTTTTCAGTCTCTAGCTGTTGCTGTATTAGAGTTGAACTCGTTACATGCTTTAAATCCAAGCATGTATGTTAGTTAAATAAGTAGGAGAAAACAGGCAGCCGTGCTTCTGTTGTGGAAGTGATCTCTGTTACCTGGAATTTTGCCATGCTGTAAAAGTAGTTACTTGTGACACCAGTGCATATAGTTCATAAGACATATGAATAAATACATTTGCAGTTGTTTTTGTAGTCTTTTTTTGTATTACGGGTGGCTATTAAAAGAAATGTTTTCACTGTGCTGTCAAGATTATGTTTTAATCCCAGAACTGTAAACAGAATAATTTACAGAATTATTGTGTATGGCTTTTTCTTAGATAGATTTGGATGCAACCTTTGTAGGATTTTTATCTGGAATTTGACTGCAGAATGGCACAACAGATATCTTGATAATGATGTAAGTGTCGTGTTGGTTGTGTATTGTGAACAATATGACATAGTATCAGTGCAAGGTAAGATGTCTTGCCTCTTCTGCTGTTTTTTCCTTAGTAGTTTAACCCATGAGATGCTAATCTCTTATTGATACCCTTCAGATGTTGGCCTGAGAAGGCCATTTCTTTTTGTATGTCAGTAACAGTAATGGTTGTTGTTGCTTTTATTATAAAGATACATTTGCGATTACAGAATGAAGAAAATTAGAAATACTTGTTGCACTGATAGATTTATCATATGAAATGTAAATTGTCATGTGGTTATTCAGTAGGACTACCAGGTTTTCAGTGTCTCTTGTATTAACATAAACCTTGTATTATATGACCCCTGAAAGATGTGTCAGAATTACTTGCATGAAGGAAAAAGCATTCTCAGTTACGAGTTTTGACTGTGCAGTTAGTTGCACATAAAAGAGCAGCAAAGATGTATAGAATATGTCCTTGCTTTTTGGCAGCATTTTTGAGCAGTAGTTTAACTGAAGACTTTCACATGGAAGAGGTAGTTATTGAAAATTCTGATGCACTTTGATTCTTACCTATTTCACAATAGCTGTGAAGCACAGTATTGGGAGCTGTGTCTGCTGTGTTTGTTACATGGGTACTGTGTTGATTCTAAGCTTTCCAAATGGTTTAAAAATTCAATTAAAGGAGTTAAGTTTCGGCTTGTCTCTCTGTTACTGACAAAATGGCTTTTTTTGGTCTTTTTTTTTTCCCTTCTGGTCCTTAATAGTTTTTCTGTTAGTTCCTTATGCTTACATAGTTCTATAGTTCCTTATGCATACATCCATACTTTTCTTTTTTCTCCATCTAACCTTTCTGGTTTATTTATAATCCTGCAAAGCTTCAGCATTTAAAGTGGAGCACAGACCATGTAATGATGAAAAAAGTGGTCGGTGTCAGCTGACTTTTGCTCTGTTTTCTCCTAGCTTTGTTTTTGTCACTTAAATCATAAGCTCCTCCAAACAGCTTTTTGATTTTTGTCTTGTGTCTACAGCTTAATGAAACATTGAAACATTTGTCTTATAAAACTAAACAGGGCATTTGTGTTTTTGAAAGAAACTGCCTCTTGGATCTAAATGAGATGGATTTTTGATGTCTAGAGTAATATATTGTTAGGGGATGAGAATATTGGAGTCTTAACAGTTATCCACAGCCATGCAAGTTCTTGTTTTGATCTCACATTAAGAAACCCAAACTTGTACATAAGACCATGTTCCATATGTGCTGTTAGGTGTTTACTTTTGAAACTTAGTCCAGTAGTTTTCCTTTGTATTTGCTGACCTACTTAACTTGTAAAATCCACTACATGCACAGTTTGTCATTAACCTGCAGCACTCAAACCAGAGAATCTCAATTAAGGAAAACTCTTTTTTTTATTAGTTTATATTCTGTGAAAGGAACAATGATTGTACCTCTCTGCATTTGGGTTAACTTATAATTTTCTGTAATTCCCTTTAACCATCTCAGTTAGGACAGACACTTGCTCATAGGATGGATGCTGTTCAAGTCTGTTCAAGGCTTCTTGCCCTCTTTAATGAGGGCCTCTTCAGAGCAACATTCACGTCTTAGTTTAGGGTTTAAGTGAATACTTGATTTGCATTTACATCAAATGTGGTAGAATGATTGTGTTTAGGTAAGTGAATTGGTAATATCCCACATCTAAACTCACTAAGTGAACTTTCTGCAGGGTTTGTATACCTTGATAGGTTTTGGGTTTTTTTTGTAAAAACTATATGGTTCAGTGTTCTGAGACTAGTTATGCTGCTAATAGAATCACAGAATCAGAGAATATGCTGAGGGGGAAGGGACCCATGAGGGTCATCAAGTCCAATCCTTGATCCAGGGCAGGACACCCCAAGAGTCACACCACATGCCTGAGAGTATCATACAAACACTTGAAGTTTGCAAGGCTTGGTGCTGTGACCACTTCCCTGATGAGCCTGCTCCAGTGCCCAAACACCCTCTGGGGGAAGAACCTTTTTCTAACAGCCAGCCTAAACCTCCCCTGACACAACTTCAGGCTGTTTCCTTGGGTCCTGTGACTTGTCACCACAGAGAAGAGATCAGTGCCTGCCCCTCTGCTCCTCCTCATGAGGAAGTTGCAGACTGCCATGAGGTCTCCCCTCAGTCTCCTCTTCTCCAGGCTGAACAAACCGAGTGACCTCAGCCGCTCCTCATACAGCTTCCCCTCCAGGCCCTTCACCATCTTCATTGTCCTCCTTTGGATGATCTCTAGTAGCTCAATGTCTTTCTTCTATTGCAGTGCCCAAAGCTGCACACAATATTCAAGGTGAGGCCACCCCAGTGCAGAGCAGAGCGGGACAATCCCCTTCCTCGACCAGCTGGCGATGCTTTGCCTGATGCCCCCTAGGACAGGGTTGGCCCTCCTGGCTGCCAGGGCACTGCTGACTCAGATTCAACTTGCCATTGACCAAAACCCTCAGGACCCCCAGGTCCCTTTCTGCAGAGCTGCTCTCCAGCCTCCCATTCCCGAGTCTATACACACATCCAGGATTGTCCCATTCCAGGTGCAGAATCCAGCACCTTCAATTGTTGAACTTCGTATGGTTGGTGATTGTCCAGTCTTCTAATTTGTCAGGGTCTCTCTGCAGGGTTTGACTGCTGTCCTGTGTGTTTTGTGTTGGGTTTTTTTAATTGTTTGCATAGGTATTTTGTCCTTATGTTGGTGCAGAGCTCATCTTTTATAGTGAAAAGTCCAGAGGGATTCTTCAGGTACGAAAACAACTGATAATGAAACAGATATGTGTTTTTAGGTAGTTTGAGTTCAGGTGTCTCTGCTGATGAAGCTGTCTTGCTACATGCTGTTTTACAGGTACTGCAGTTCCTCTCTTGTCTTCCAAGACACGTTTGCTTTCAGCTATCTCTTTTGAATGTTGTGATAATCACATGTCAGTAAGAGAGAGACATGTTTAATGCTAGAGAGACGTTGTTGTGAAGCATAAAAATTTCGGAGCAAGAACTGTGGAACATGATCTTGTGAAGAGATAGCCAAGGTGTCTGACTGATGGAAGGAGATAAAGTGCATTTAACTGTGAGAAAAAGTTCTATTTCTTTTCAGTAGTATTAACTATAGCACTGGAGAGTTTGTTTGCTCTTTAGTAATGATAATACTATATTATTTCTGAAGTTATATTTTCTATTTTTCTTTTCACCGTTTTTGTCATCCCGTGAGCATCCACCACCACAGTTCTGTTTGTGAGTGGGAGCTTCTGTTTTGCCTGACCTTACATTCCTCCTGAGAGACAAAATGTACTACATCAAAATGCTAGATTTTCTCTGCAACAGATTTTAAAATGCCAGATATGCTTCCTGTCTATTTTGGGAAGCTTTTCCTAGTGTTAAATTGCAATTTGAATTAAGACTTACTTAGTTCTTTATTCCTTAGTTTTCTATTCTTTCTTCCTTAACAACTGAAGGTGTTTACTTCTTCCTGTAGACAAATTATTTAATTCTTTTTAATCAAGTCTTTATTTGTTAGGTCATTTGCTATGTTTATGGAATCCAGTTTCTCCTAAAGTTGTGGCTCTACCATTAATACTTCGGCAGGTGGATTTTAATAATTTTAAAGGAGGAGGCGTAATATACTGCCTTATTTGAGGCAGTGGGTGTAATTCATTAGTTGAGCTTAACTAGGTTTCTTTATCCTTTAGTAGCTGCATGCAGAAATGTGAAGAGGGGAAAACCGTGGAGTTTTCATGAAGCTGATATGGAAAGTTAGTTGGTTTTTCTAACAGTATCAAATGTAAAGATTTAGGAAAAATTCTGATTAATAGAATCTAAGCACCTACTGTTGCTATACAGACTATATAAATATGTAAATATGTAAAACTAACCCAAGTATCACACCAACTAAGCCTGCTTTTTTCTTTTTCTTTTTTTTTTTTTTTTTTTTTTTTTTGTTAAAATGTGTGTTTAGTGGCTTGCTGTGCTTGGGTGAAGTAGTTAGGCTGATATACTTCTGTTTACAGAAATACTTGTGTTCCTTTATACATCTTCAGTCACTTTAGGTAAAATAAATTACTTCATATGTAAAGTTACCATTTCTTTTTCTCTTGCATGAGCAGAGCAGGATTTTGAGGTGTCCTTCTGTCTTGGTTAATCTGAAAAGTGCATGTATCTGTGGGAAGCTTTTAAACAGGGGGATGAAGTTTGTATATTAGGGTTTTCCTCACATATGAATAAATGCTTTTGAGCTGTGGAGGATGTGGACATAAACTGTATCAGTGAAATAATTTATAGTTTAACCTTTAGCTAGGTAGCCTTTGTCACCTATTGAATTACAAGTGGGTCTGCTTTCTAACGAGAAAAGAAGCTACTTAAACTGCAAAAAGATAAAAATGATTGTTTGCACTCCTAATGTTAACTCCTTTAGTCCTCATCTGTAAGGCCCAAAGCCTAGAAAGAAGTTTTTATAAATTTTATAGCTGTTGTGTATGCAGAATGTTTTTCCAGGTTCTAAGGTGTAATAGCAACTTTCTTGTGAATAAATGTCACAAGAACTTTACAGTATAAAAGCAGTCATTATGTTCTATAAAAGTAGCAATATAGAAAGAAAATTGTGCGTTACTGAGTTTCTAAAGCATTATTTTGCCAGTTGCTAAAATGCATCAAGCACAGAAGTGCTTTAAGGTTGATCTCCAAATCTGCACTAATATTGCAGATTACAACAGTCTACTTTTTCTCAGTATATCTGAGACAGTTCTGGTGGTTCTAAGCCAGTCAGTAAAAGGCTGTGTATTTCATGAGAACCACCAATAAGAATCTGTTAAGAATAATTAGTTATCTATTTAATGTCAGATATTTTGATGTGAACATATCTGCAAAAGAAGCTTCATGAATTGAAAAAGCTGGTGTAAATAATTCTTAGGGTAAGGATTAGTGTTCTTGTTATACTTTACAGTATAAATATTTAACTTTATTTTTGATAATTCAGTTCTGTGTGGGTGTGAAATTTAAGTAATAATGCTCTTAGGAGTATGAAAAGTCATACTGTGCATTTACCAAGGCTAAGGTTGCCCGTGTGACATTAATTCAGCTCCTTATTTATATACATGGTGACATTTCATTGCTTTGTTTCATTCTATTTTAAATTAATATTCATAGTTTTAAAGTATTTGTTTGTAACTCCACTGTTTCTTAAAGGAAACTGATGCAAATGATTCAAAATATGAATTTTCTAGACACCCACCAAATTCTGGAGTAGCGGACACCCGCATGATTTCTGGGTAGAATTAATATTTTTAGATTTGTTGTACTGCTTCTGCTGTTGGGGCAAGTAAACCAAGAACAATAGTAAAGTTCCATCACCTAGCAGTCCTAGCAGTGGATGGCAAGCTTTGCCTAGGGATTTCATGGTTAATTTCAGGAAAACAAGTGATTACTGTTTACTCTTTTGGTTCCCTTTCAGTGTGTTCTATGTGGTACAGTTTGCAGCTAAAACTCTGAATTAAAACTGGCATTGGTAAAGTTAGGGACAGCTTATAGTGTGAAGATGAGTGGTAACTTCTTATACAAAAAGAAAAGTATTCCTTGCTTAATTTAACTTCCACCTCCTGATAGTGGAGGGTAACAGAAGGGGGAATACCTGTCTAAGCTGAAAACTGTTATTGATTTCAGAGCAAGAAAGTACAAACAGTTCATATGAATAATCCTTCCAGCAAACTGTAGGGGTGGATTTTCTGCAGTTTCTGACAAACTGTTCTTGAAGAGATATAAAACAGATTTCCTGATTGTCATTCTCTTTGATACAATGGCCCACCCATTTAGCATAAACTAAGCAAATGGAATGTACCAAATACTTTATAGAATATTTCATCCTAATTAATTTGACAGTCCTTGTCATCATAGGAGTCTGTTTGAGATGCTTCTGTTCATCTTAAGCATCAATCACCCTTTGTGTAACTTGAAATTGCTTCTGTATTCTGAAATGACTTCTTCCTGTGAGGTGATGTATTTTACTTAAATGTCCTGGGTTTGAAAGAGTGAGATTGGGAATGACAGTGTTCTGCATGAACTCCCTTTAAAAGCCCCATTCCATTCCTTCTAGGTATGAGATGTAATTATTCATGTTTTTTTCTTCCAGCCCAGTGTATTAATTGTAAGCTATAAGGAACTTTCAAAAGCAGCTTCTCAGTTTGGATCTTATAAGCAAGCAGAATGGCGTCCTGACAGCACAATGATAGCTGTTTCAGTAAGTAGAGTTTTTACTTCTTACTGTGGTTAAACTGTTGCAAGGACAGTTTTGCATTGTCAATTTCTGTGTTTATACAAACTTGCAGATCCTATATACGTTTAATTGATATTTGTCTTGTGAAAATATGTAATATTACCAAGGATTTTTTTGATGATAGAAGCTTTCTTTTATAGTTTTCATTCATTTTTCCCCCTGAGAAGGAACTACAATTCTTTGTTTTAAAGCAATGCTCAGATATATTGGCAAGGGATGATACAGCATCTCATTAATTTAATAATCTGATGACAAATAATAAAGGGATATAAAAGATATGTGAATGAAAGAAATACATGTGGATTTAAGTGACATAAGCATATTTAGCTTGATAAATAGGGTTTAAAGGTGGGTCTCAAGAGATGAAACTGAGGCTTTATTACTGTGTCTTTTGGTGATTAAAAAAATTGCAAGGCACTGAGAACACAGAAAGATGACTGTGATAAGTGATACATGAACTCTTCTGTTAAGAATCTTAAAGATGAGATCTTGTCTCAAATGGAAATAAAGTCTTGTTTTGTAGCTGGTGTTGTGCTCACAGCAGCAAATTGGGACTATTTCAGCACTGGTATTTAAAAATTGGAGATGTGAGACATAACAAAGGTGGAGTGGACTTTATAGAACTCATAATATGGGATAATCCTCTTGGTGACTTTTGGTCAGGTCTTATGTTAGGACCAGATCTTGTATTGGGTAAGATTCTTTTTCTAGCTTTTAAAATTAAGGCCATTGCACCCAATTTTATTTTTTTTTTTTTTTTTTGAGAAGGTACAGAAGAAAAGAATAAAATGATTTAACTTCCCCATCACGAGTTGTTTATATGGAATTACCAAATGGGTAATAATTACTGTGTTTATTGGTACAGTGATTTCATCTCCTAATATAAAGCATCTTTCATGCTTAAAATGATGCCTATAATTTCAACCAATCAGATATTTTTATCTTGGTGGAAAACACCAGGTGGTTTATGAAATAGTTCATGTCTCCATCATAACTCTAAATCAACTAAACTTCCTGTGTTCCTGTGTTCTTGTGTGTAATGTAGGGCCAAGTAGTTGTCTAGAATGTTTACGTTTCCTAAGAGTATCTCATGGTATCAATGCAGTAAAGTATTTCTGTTAGTACAAGATTATATTCGCAGATAGTGACTGCTGATAGTTACCAACAAAGGCAGAAAGGAGACTTCTGTAACTTTTACTGTGAATAAAAATGAATTCCCAATTTTATATTACATATATAAATAAAGCATATAAATATTGCATATATACATACAACATATACCAAGTGAACTATCTAAATGCATTTTAATTAAACATTAATGTGGTAGTTCAGAAGAAATTGAAATTATTATACTGAATTGGCATATTGTGTGGTGGGTTTTTTTTTTTCTGAGGTGTTGGGATCCATTTGCTCAAGAGACCTTGTGGTTCAGCTGACAGTCAGATAAGCTTTAGTTTCTGCCACTTCAGTCATTGCAATTTCAAGGTTTTCTGCAGCGAAATATATATTTCTGGGAGATAATACCAGAATCTAAATGCCCATGAAGTCTCAGTTTGTAAACTAAAGCTCTACGAATTAAGATTTGAAATGGTCAGAGCTTATAAAATAATGTGTCACAAAATTTCTAATATTTTTCATGTTTGTTAGGGTTATATTTCATCTCCTGGGTGTATGTTTACAAATAATACAGTCGGGCATGTTTGTTTTGGTAGTTTTAATATTAGTTCTGTTTTGCAGTATGCTTTTAGTATGTATATGGAATTTAATTTGAAACAGTTCATGAGTCCTACTGAAAGACCAAATTTACAAATATTGCTGGTGTTGTTATAGAGAGGCAGGGCAGAAAGTCAGTTTTGGGAGCTTAATGAAGAAGACATTCCTGCATATGCACAGTACTTTTGTCGCCCAGTAAAACTGTAAACTTCTTTCCAAGAGAAGAGTTTTCTCTCTTGCTTTTGACTTGTTCTTAACTAATGAGTTCAAATGAAGGAGCAATGGCAAAGCAGGTTTTTACTGAAAAAAACAGTAACTTTGAACTGAATTACCTTCAGTTAATTACTGAAGTCCTGTGCAACAGCTAAAAATTCTAGTTTGAAAGCTGTCAGGTGATGTTTCTCACCTGTGCTCTTGAGTTTCTTAATTATAGTATGTAGTAGTTTTTGTGTAATAAAACTTTGTTTTTAAGGCGGCGAGCAAAAGGCTTAGTATGTACTTACTAGCCGAGTAGTACATTCTTGTTTTATTACTATTATTTTTTAAATGAAATGACAATGGGGAGTGTAGTGTAGATTTTATGTTCACTAGTGCAGTGATACGCCCTGTTGTTTGGTTTGTGACTGCCAGAATGTTCAGTGTCTCTATGAAAATAAATTACTTTGCAGCATATGCTTTGAGGTAATTATTATTTGTACTGAATGCAGACTGTGGAGAAACATATGAGGCTTTATAAAATACTGCAAGTAGCTTCAATGGTATGCAGTTAAACAAGCTTAAGTAATTTTCACACTGTCATCATCCTGTAGCAATTCTAATTTCTTTTACTTACTAGTATTGTCTGTTGCTAAACTCTTGGCGCATTTTCTAAGCTGGTCTTCTTTTTCCCCTTATATTTTGTAGTTTCTTCTTTCATATTGCTGCATTTGTAGTTTTTCCAGTGTTAAGGGGAAATAATCTATTTCTTTTTCTAGATTAGTACATACATCCTAGGTAGCTAATTCTAGGAATAAAACAAACTTGTGAAGTGGGTCAAGATGCTTCAACATAGGAAAGTATATGAGGCATTTTAGTCCTTCCCCTGTTACAGGCAGTTCTCTGATACAGACTGCTCTTCAGTGTGCATTCCCATAGCTAAGCTTTATTAAACGTGGTAGTGTGTAAGAAACCATGTTGTGAAATCCCTGGCAAGATACTGTGTATTTACACTTTTGACTGTCAGAGATGAGAATGATCAGGGAATGGAGGACAGCGATGGTTGTTTTAATAGGTTTCATTGCAACACAGACATTTCTAAAGCAACGGAGAAACCTTTGTGAATGAATATGATCAATTTGCCGGAAGTGTATGGTTGAATGCTTCTGCATTTCATCCAGCTCTTCATGGAATTTGAGGTTCTATTTAGAAATGAACCTGTAACAGTAGTAACTTTTTGCTTTGAATAGTGTTCAGTAAGGCCCTTTGTACCTTAATATCAGTATAAAGACACTTCACAGTATTGTTTTACTTTTCTTTCCAGGATAAGATAACTTACGGGTTAAATATTTAATGATGTAATGGAAAGAACCCGTAAAGATGTTAGAAATGAACACGTTTCTTTACCACATAATACCCAAACATGATATTACAGCGCACAGAAAAGCTTCCGTTTATTGTCAACCTGTCTCAAGCTCACCATTATGGTTCAGATTTTATTCTTCCATGAGAAGGATACTTGCTTCAAATGAGAATAATACTGTTTCTTGGACTTTGAAGCCAAAACACAGATTTCTTTTATGATAAAACAAAATGTTTGACTGGAGAAAACCGTGGCATCTATGAAATTATAAACTAAGCAAGCAAGAGTATTACTTTATTCAAAGAATAGGAAACCAACCTTGAAAAGCAACATGAAACCATTAATTTCAGTGCTTTTTGTCTCCAGTGCTTTGGATACATGCCCAGCCAATATTAAAATAATAGATGGAAACACTAGTGCATTTGCCTATTTACCTGAAAAATAAATTTATGCTGTAAACAAGTAGCACATCTTTGAATGACTAACATTATTGGTCATCTGCATCTCCTATGCTTATGCAAACACTGGATCAGCTTCTAGGTATGACTGGAACATCTGGTAACTAAATGATTTGTATTTGTTCTCTGAGTAGGATTACAGTTTGAAGTCAGTCTCCCAGAATGACAGAATATGACTGGGGATTGAATGATAGTAAAATCTTTTTCAGACATGGGAAGATTTTGAAAAAGGTGTTGTGGTAGATAAAGATAGTCTGATATGAGGATTTTTGAAAACTACCTGCATTACTGACATTGAGAGTCAGTGCCTAACTTCTTTGCACTATGTAGTGTCCATATGTTTTCAGACACTTGGAGGGTTTATTCCAGAGGCTTGCTACCTTCTACTATGTTTTCTACATTAATTCGCATAGTTGGTGAAAATTAGGTACTTGGGTTCTAAATATCTGATATAGTTGCCAAGTTTTAGGTATTTATATGGATCAGAGAAAAATTTCTGATGGACTAGTACATAAAGAGTTGTTTTTCCATTTTTCTGTCTACTGCATGATCTATTCAGTTGGCTTTAAGGATGGATTTTACCTGGAATTAATTTCAATGCATAATTTTTTAATATGTCTGAAACTTCATATGAGTGTGTATTTGTGTTCAATATATGAGACAGACGTAAAAATTGCATGAGACTGTGTGGATTTTACTCGTGCTGAAACTAGATATGTATCTTATCAGTGTTTCTCTTTCAGACTGCAAATGGATACGTCTTATTTTTTGACATCCCATCAGCAAGAGACAAGTATCTTTATGAGCCAATGTATCCCAAGTAAGTATTTTAAATTTTGCATCTTCATAGTATGAAAAAAATAGGACTAGACAAGTTCTAATCAGACTTTATTATAAAAAAATATTTTCTTACAAAGTATGCTTTAAAACTTGATGAATATATGAACCATCATTCCTGTGAGTTAGAGTCAGTGGTGAGAAGTTGTGTCTAACTGAATTGCTGTGTGCTGGTAAGATTCCTTAGGTCCACCTTAGAAGCTCTCAAAATCCTAAATAGTTAGGGTTAAAATTGTCTAATTTTATAATTTGAGGTAGTCTGTTGTATTCATGGTCTGTAACAAGCTTTAATAATTCCTCTTGAATAACTCAGTTGATTAAGTCATGTTTCTTAATAACTGGTAAGGTGCAATGTGAAAGTAAATTCCTCTCTGCCCCCCAGCTTTTAGTAACTTAGAGATTTTTCTGAAACAAAGGATTTAAATATTTTTGAAAGAATATGAATACCTTTTAGTAAGAATATACAAAAGTATTTTAGGTGCAGGGTGTTATGTTGTCAGTTTCACCTTATTTTCCTTATTGTGAATGGCAATACATTTTATATGTTTAAAATGTGACTGTATTTTGGGTGTAGTTGTGGTTGACTTAGTTGATTTTGGATTTGGCAAAATTGGAAAATACTTAGGACAAATTAAAACCTCAAGGAGTATATGTATATGTGTCTGTGTTTAGATAGGCAGAATCTGCAGTCATTGATTGGATCAAATTTGTCCATGGGAATAATAAAAGACTCCTGATTTCTCATTGGCTAGAAACTTCTTTTTTTTTAATATCCCACTACTTACCTTCATCATTATGATAGCATTAGTTAGTTTAATTTTTCTTCACATTAATAAAATGAGTTAAAATTGATTGGTGGGTGTCTCTGCGTGGGCATCTCTGAGAAGCTGGATAACCTAGGATGTCATGTAAGAGGAAGACCTTTTTTTTTTTTTTAAAGATAACTGTTAAACCATGAATGTAGCCAAGTTATATTACTTTACTTGCCTCTTTGAGAACTGAATAGCATTTTTTAAACTGACTTTTCACATCTGGCTTACTGTTATCAGAAGGAAAAAAAAAGGGCAGACAATTCATTGCTACAAACTTTTGGAATAAATAAAGGGATAGTATATCCTCAGCTTCCTTCATCATGCAAAAAACTAAACAGTAATTTATTGTAAGTTTTTCTTATTCTCTTGGGAAAGTTGTGGGTTTTTTTAATTGGCAACTGAAAACACACGGAAATATATATAAAACATGGAGTAAGAGTTAAAAAAGAAGGTTTGGGAAGTTAATTTAGAATGTCACATGTAGGAAGGCTTGAAAATATCCATTAAGCCAGTCTAACTTTTATATTAAAACATTTGTAATTGATTTGTACTGTCAGCCTAAAAGCACATGTTTTTTTTAAAAAGTCTTTGTTGTTTGTTGAATGGTCAGAGAGTTTTAAGATACATTTGTATAGCCCAAAGAGGGCTATAATGCTGATTCTGTAGGAGAGTAAGACAAGGTGTTTGTCCCTAGAGTATTTATAATAGGTTGCTTACAATCTCCTAAGACTAATGCGTGTGCTTACCTTTAAGAAGATGAATTGTCTCACTGAATTTACTGAGATTACTAGTCTGTCTATATTTAGCTTTCAGTTTTGAAAACCTACATAAAATTAGTACTGTTCTGATTATATTAGATCAAAAGAAAGACACAAGCATTTGTGGGTGAATTATGCCTGGTGGGATTAATGTCAAATTATTCTTTAAGGTATTATTATGGAATGAACTTTTTTGGTGCAGATGCAGATACAGTGCACTGCCTGTGGGCAGTTTCACTAATTTGCTTTGTAAAGCAAATACTTGGAGTGGAGGTGGGAATATCAAACAAAAAAACCTCCAATCCAAAATGAACAAACAAATGAAACTAAAAGCCAAAATTAAAACTTTAACTTTCTTCTGGCATATGTTCATTTTCCAAAGGCATTGTTTCATTGAAGTGCTTGGATTTTATTTCTGCTGAGCTAAACAATACCAGATTAATTTTATTAATTTTATTCACTCTGAAGCCATTAAAAATTGGTTAAAGCCCTTGATGTGTCTTGCTTTGTGCTTGAAGGGGGAGATCTTACTCTTTTCTCCCACTGTAACTGTGTGTTCTTGGCTCCTTCCTCTGTGTTGGCAGCAGTGATTATGCAGCTGTGCCTTAAGTAAGGTCGGGTTGCGCACCTGATGGGGAAACTAAACCTGCCTATCTCCATGCTTTACCCCTCCCCACCTCCTCCCCTGCATTCGAGTAGCTGAGTTTGCAAATTAGCATTTAATAAAAGTCTGGATTAGAAAATGGTGACCTTGAAGTAAACTGAGCAGCTGCACTGTGAAGTTCAAAAACATGGAGTCACTGTTTAGTGATACTCATTAATTCTTATAGTTCATGATAAAGCAACTGCTTGCAACATTTTTTAACTGTCATGCAGACATTAATTAGGACTTGCCCAGCTCTATCATATGTGGTTATTTACCTATGTTAGGCAAAGTGAGAGGGAGGGTGGTGATTTTTGTGGAGAGTATGAGGATGTCCTTGCATTAGTGATGTGATGAGACAGCTGCTGGAAAAAAGTCAGTAAAAACTGAGGTGAATGGTCAACATGTTCAAATGTAGGTTTCCACATTTTGTGTTTTGAGGTAAAGAATTTTTGCCTACCATTATTCACTTTGGATGCTGCCAGCACATAACGTAAAGTTAAGAGACATTATAGAATATAACCTTTTGGGGTTGTTGTTTTTTTTTTCAGTTGTTTGTTTGTTTGTGTTTGTTTTGTTGTTGATTTTTGGGGTTTTGTTTGGTTGGTTTGGTTTGTTTTTTAGTCTTGTGAGCACACTTTTGTCAGTGCTCGTAAAAGTTCAGTCTTGTCCTGCTTTTTAAAATTACGACTAATTCATAATGTTTATTAACTGTCCATGCCTACTAACTTTTTGTAAGCAGAATGAAGCCTGTTCTTTAGTAGCCTTTCTTTAAATAATAATGGCCAGTTCTGACAGAAATACAATATTTCAATGTAGTGACTGCAAAAAGAAAGGAAAACCCTCTTAATTACAACTTAAACTTGAATATGTTCATGAGGTGAGCACGCACTGGGATTACACACCAGTAGTGTCCTCAGCTGTGCCAAAATGTTGTACAAGATTTCCTGGTTTAGTCAGTATCCTGAAGATGAAATTGTAGCTAGGTTTGTTCACATATAAGGGAAAACTTTGAGAAAGGTTGTGTTTAGATTCTCTTGTCAGCTTAGCTCTCATTTAAACAAAATGTGCATATTTTACCGTAAATACAAAGCCAGAAAGGCGGGCAGTAAGGTAGGTATACGATAGATAAACAATTGCTTGACTTCAGTGGCTTTTTGCTGTCTTCCACATTGGGACACTGGTAGCTGAAAGTTACAAGTTCGTATGGTATTGGTGCTTTTTTAAATAACTGCTTTAAAAGTTTCTTGATAGTGGTTTAGTGTTGGTTTGAAGAAAAGGATCAAAAGAGTTGGAAAGCTGAAAATCAGAATCAGTCCTCATTTGTCTGTATGGGGGGGGAACATTAGTAGAGAAAACGTACGGTCCTTCCAGTTTTTAGTTGCTTTTATACAGAGTTGTTGCTATATATGGCTGTTGAGCAACATGGTCCAGAAGAGCTTGCCTGTGTTTGATTTGTTAACAGAACTGTTCTGGCATACAGCTGTTGTGTAAACTGTAATTACACCTGCAAAAATTTTCTGCCAATACAATTTGAACAAAATGCCTCAAGGTAGAAAGCAAAATAACACTGCATGGGAAGTGACAAAAACAATTCTGTTGTTTGTAACTCAGTATGCATTGTAGTATATCTAATGACAGTGTGATTTTTTTTTTTCCCAGGGCCAAGTCTCTCTTTTTTATCTCACTCTAATCAGCAGAGGTTTAGTGAAAGAGCTAAAGTGTGAGTTGAGGCTAAGCTATCATCCTGTTTGAATGCAAGAGTCTTTGCTTCCCATTATTTTTCAGTAGTGTGAAACAAAGAGATTTTGGAAAGGAAAGCTGAGTGAACTTCACCTGCACTCTGGTACTGTTTGTTTTAAACCAGACAGAATCGTAGCCTAGGAAAATTGATTTCTGATTTAAAAAAATGCGCATTTGGCATGATTTCCTCCTTTTCATATCAGCCTATTTTAATGGTCTTTGTATTCTGAAATTCAGTGCTTTAATCGAAGTGCTGAAATACAAGATTATTAACTTTAGTAGCTAGAACTCACAAAACCTTTAGTTTATTCTACCAGCAATTGAGGACATAGCTCTTACGAAGTTGATAATATATTAAATACTTAAAGAAAGTTGGGTGAGAAATTCTTTTTAAATACTATTTTATACCTTTAAACATTTAATTAGTTTAAAATATATAATATAGTAAGAGTTAAGGAATTGACCTGTTCAGCATTATGCACATTATGTGTAAAAATCCGTTATTACATTTATGTGAGAAAACAAGTGCTCATGCCATAAGTGCAACATTCTGTCATGAATTCTGAGTATCTATAAAAGAGGAAACTTTTAATTTTTTTTTACTGGAATCCATTGGTAGTTTTTTGTCAAACTGTAATATTTTAGGAATGTTATGCATTGCAGTTTTTCTCTCGAAGGAAATACTTCTGACTCTGTTGATCTTTGGCTAGGCATTGCCAGTCTGTTCTTGGAGCAAACATATTCATACTCAATGACAACCTAAAGTATCCTGCTTAATTTGTTAGACTAAAACCAGGAAAAAAAGCAGCAATTTTAAAGGGTTTTATTTTTTTAAATTGAGCTGAGTAGTCTGCAGTTTCATTCTAGCTCTTGGAAACTTTGCTCTGCTTCAGAGTAGAGTTGGAAGAGAATCAGTATTGGCCATTAGCCCACATTCTGGGATACTTTCCTGCAGTGAACACAAGTACAAAGTCCCGCTTCAATTAGTTCAGTGTGGTTTTACCACCCTTTTACTAAAGTAATTACAAGATAAAACATGAAACAAAATGTATGTATGCTAAGATTATAGCACGTTAAAATAAAATTTATCTCTCTCTGTGAGAGACTTAAGAAAACTGACAGGGCTTTGTAAGCAGTGGCAAGGTATGGTGGTAATTTTTTGAGTAGTTTCCAAAGGAATTTGTATTATTCCTTTGTTTCACAGTGAAGAGATGCATAACACCATCATAGCAGAGGCTTCTCTGTACTGAACTGATAGTTATTTCTGTGTAGAGGTTTGCCAAGGAGAGTAACTTGAGTTCTGTCACTTGAAGAGACAGCATGTGTGGCTTAATGCTGAGGATACTTTTGCCTTTAAAAAAGAGAAAACCTAAAATTAGCCTTTATATGGCTAACTAACTAAATGTGGTAGTTAGAGATTCTTTTGCGTCAGGTTTTTTCATATCCTCAAGTGGTACCTGCATTTAGGGAGTGATATGAATGTTGTGTAAATTTAGAATGAGACCTCAATGCTGTAGATTATTAAGTCTGAAATTACTTTAAAAATTGAAGCTGTTTTCTAACCAATATGGGTATGTGAAGAAGGTAGTGTTTGTATCCTGGTTTACCATGCTGTATTGTTGCTTATACACCTGGTTTCTTTTTTCATGTGCTACTCTTTCTGGCACTTTTAAAAGCTTTAAGTTTTCTGTGGCATGCTGGTTAATAGGTGCCATAAAGTATCTCATCAGTGGAAATTTTTTTCGTGATTCAATAGACTTAAGATTAGCATGTGCAAAGGTTTTGAACTTTAAACTGTGCAAGGGTAATCAGTGAGGTGTACAGTTAATTAACTTACAAAATAATTTTTGTTCAGAATTGAGCTTCTGCTAAACTTTACCAGTGTGGTTTCCCCTGTGAATTGTTTTTGGCATTGTTTGGAAAAAGTATTTTTAAAACTGGATTAGTGTAGAATTTTTATTAACTCTTATGGCACTTGATAGCCCTTGAGGTGGCTCAAGAGGTTTTAACTGTTGTCAGGAAATCTTTGCAACTGGAATAATAATTTGATAAAACATTCAGCTTTTTTACATTAATGCTTAATTAATATGCTAGTTAGTTAGTTCTTTCTCAAACCACAGAAACCTGCTACTACCTAGTTATGTTGTAAAGGCTGTACTAAGAATTACTTTTCTAAATCCTTATTCATTTTTTATAGTTGTTTTCGTAGACTCTCTTTAATTTTGTTGGTGCAGCTGTTGCCAATCTGTGTGAATATGGCTCTGGATCCAGCCAGACATATTTAGTCCTCAGGTGGTGCATTTCTGCAGTGTATGGTGAAGAGATGCAGATTTAGGGGTGAGAAGATGCTAATTGCATGAAAATCAAAGCTCACAGGGTTTTACTTATTTGAGAACCATTCCTAAACAGCATCATAGGTGGGGAATTCTTAGCGAAGAATCACATGTTTAAAGTAATAATGGAGGCTCTTTGAATGAGGTATAAAAAATTAAGTCCTCAGCTGTACAGTGTTCACTTTACTGAAGTGTTCACATGAACCATTTTAAAATGGTTAATAAACATTGTGTAACTGTGCTAATGCAACAGTAATGACCGTTGTAATTTTTTTGCTTTCTTGCTGTCAAGGAGATCAACTCTGAGTTCTTGGTGATGTAAATTCATTTAGAAACGCTGCTCTGGTTTTTTCACATAAGTATTGCTATTAATAGATGAAACATCACGATTTTTAATTTTTTTTTTGTCCCATCTCTCCCCCTCCAAGTACTACTGAAGAAACCATTTTAGCAGCAACAATTAAGAATATCATAGCCCAAAAGCAGTATAAAAATATTTTACCATTCAAAAGATATTTCCTGATGAAAAGTCTAGTCTTTACTTTTTTTTTCAGTGAAACATCTCCATTGCTTCTCACACAGCTGCAGTTTAGCTAGTGAGACTGGATGCTATTGACTTGTTTGTTATTTGTTTGTTTCTTAAGTAATACAGTGTCTGCCATTAGGCACACTTTTTTTTTTTTTAAGCACAGTATTTTTTGACTGTGAGAGCATCTCTGAACTTTTCTACGCTATTGTGCAACCATAATTGCTACCTATATTACTATGATTACCCCAGATAGTACAGTGGAAACTTAAATCCCAATTTAATGCTGTTTCTGCCTCTAGACAAGAATTCTTCAGTAATAAGCAAAAAACAGTGGACGTTGTTTTGCAATACTTAAAGCAGACTAAAAAATATTATGTGTTATATACCTCTTTTGCAATTTATAAAGATGTCTTTTAAGTACACACTTTCAGATTCTGCTGTAATTAACTTCCTAAGTATTTCTTAGTTGCTTTTGCTAGCAGTGACTAAGTTTGGTAATATTATTTGTGAGTGAGTTTTGTCCGTGAATCATGTTTTAACACTTAACTCCTGTACAAGTAATGGAGGACATTAGTGCAGTACTGTGCACCTAGAAAAATTAGGTGCCTGTTGTCCTGTTTCCTCCTCCTTGAACCTTCACCCTCCCGCAGATAACAAACTTCAGGGAAGTTCTTCCTGCCAGTTGAGGGGAGTCTAGCTGGCTATGCTTTTGCGTGGTGCTGCCTCCTTCTTGAATTTAGGATGCTTTAGGTTTGGTGTGGGGTTTTTTGTTGTCTGTTTTTAAAAAGAGACAAGCATTCCTAATCTTTCCATATTTGAGGTTTTCTCGAATAGCGGATGAGGTTGGAGATTTTTCTCAATTCTGAGTTCTGAGCGATTTTATTCACAGGCTTAGTTACACTAACAGATGCCATGCAAATAGGAGGGATTACGTTTGATTCGACGTGCAGCTAGCTAGTCACTGGAACCGCATTCGCTTCTCTCAGTTTTTGTGCAAAGTGAGTTACTTAAAGTTTGGCTACAACAGTAGCAGATGCTGATGTGGCAACCCAGACCAAACATTCTTTCCTGATTTTGTCAGCTATGCATTCTTCGTTTAAAGGTCAGAGTAATTTAACCAGTAAGGCTGACTCATGCAGATATGTGTTATATGAACACAGTGTACTTTTGGTTGCACCCCCTTTGCACCCATGCTAGGATTTTCTTTTGAATCAATGAATTAAACATAATCACAGGCCACGAATGGAAATACTGGCATTTTTGGATGTACATCAGCTCTGTGTGTGGATCGACCTCTTGCACATCGGGTAAAAGAACCCATTTTGGGATGACAATGATAGAGCCCCAGTGGAAAAGATAATACTCCACAGGTGGTAACAAGTTTGCTGAAACTAGCTCATGAAACTGAAAATATTCAAATATTCTTACAAGCTATTTTTTTATCAAAGGTGTTTAAAGAGACAAAGCTTGCCCACATGGATACTTGAAATTTCTCTTCCAGCAAAAGATGTCATTTAAGCCATGCTGTTCCCATTCTGGCTTTGTAGCTTATGTTGTGCAGAAATACTGTGTTTACACTTGGTTAAGTACTGTGGTCAGTTAAAACAGAAATGTTATGTGGTGTGTTATACCAACCTGACAGTAACGTTTATGCATTACACAGCCTTTTTCTTTCAGTTTTGGTTGTTTGCTTACAAGATTAGGCTCTACCACTGATTCTTGATAACCCAGAGTCATTTCATCTAGTTTTGGAGTATACTCTCTGGAACTATAGTTCCATGTGGGTTGAAAGGCATGTTTCCAAACACCCAGCGTTTTGTAAATTTTAAAAAAACCTTCAACAACCCCAGAATGATAGTATGAGGGGAAAAAAAAAAGGCTAGTTAATTCAAGCCTCCTGTCAGTCCATGATAGCTAGCTTACATGAAGGGCTATTCTTTGCTAAGACAGCTGCATGTTGTAATTAATTTTCTTTCAAAATGCAAACCAAACATTTTAATTCAATGCTTATACAAGTTGCCATTTTTTGATGGTAAATTAACTAATCTTAAAGTAATTTTTCTCATTTTTCCCTATAATTTTTCACAGCCACCATGTTGTTTTTTTCTGCAAAGATGGTACTACTTCCATCTGTTAACTCCAGAATGTCAGAAGTTGTCTTGCCCTTAGCTAGCATATATCTTTGTTCTTGCTACTTAATAAAAGGTGTAGTGCCATCAAAGAATAACAGATATGGATTTCATGTTTTGCTATGAAATCGTAATGGAATTGTGGAATTTGATATCAACTGAGATTAGCAAGGCAGGAAAGAGATTGAGGTATCCTTGTGGTGTCAGACTTATCTAAAACTGCCTCTGCTTTGGTTTCTGCCATGTCTTAGGCAGTTATATTGGCTACCCTGATGTAAATTAAAAGAAGTGTTTTGTCAGTTAAAATACAGGTAAAGATTGCGTAGATTTGTATATCTATTGTTTCTGACTGTTGAAGTTGTACTAAATTGTAACTTGTCTGCAATACCTGTTTAATTCAGAGTTTGCTTTGTTTGCTACCATAATGCTCATGACATGGATGAGCTGGATGACATGTTACAGTATTTGTGACTATGGGTCAGTTTTCATTAAAAAAAAAAAAAGTTAATGAAGCACTTGGGACATCTGATAACCAAGACAAACAAGGAATGCTTTAATGATGCTGTATAATGATGTATAATGGTGTTGTAAAATAATTATTAAAATGTGAAATTTAAATGAGGAAGATAAAAATGAGAAGCTTTTTACATCTAGAAGTTGATATTGTGTAATGGTCTGTTTAAAGGAAGGGAATCAGTGTGCAGTCATCTCTTTTCTTAGTAGGTCTTAGCTTTATTGTTAATGTACTGTAGGGAGATATATCCCTATGAAGTATTGCAATAAATGTCTACCTGTTGTGTTACGCATGCTGAATTAATATTATAAACATTGATCTGGCAAAAGAAGTGGAAGAAATGTGAACATTTTGCAGTCTGTAATATCTGTAATGCATCCTGGAAAAGAACAAAGTGGAGATACTTAAAAATTCAACACAATTAGTGTGAACAGTTGAATATTAATTTATTGAATCAGAAGTTCCACTGATATGTATCATTTATTTTAGGAATATTATGACAGGCTGCACAGCTCTTGTAATGTTCATTCTCTGTTCATTTTGCCTATGTACTCTTTATAGACATACAGGATGATTCGATAGACTAAATTTTTTGTGCTAAAATTATGTCACAGATATTCAGGGCTTCTTGTGGCAGGTTGCACGTGACTGGTGTATGTATATGTATATGTATATAGGAGGAAAAAAACCACAGGAATGCAAGTCAGTAACTCTTACCTCTTCTGAGGGGCAGCTCGTTTCAGCTGTATTTCTCTTCTGTTTTAGAGGAAGCCCACATCTGAAGGGAACAC
Organism: Pipra filicauda; assembly: GCF_003945595.2. Classification (NCBI taxonomy): domain Eukaryota; kingdom Metazoa; phylum Chordata; class Aves; order Passeriformes; family Pipridae; genus Pipra; species Pipra filicauda. Next base: position 1,529,740 of record NW_024104487.1, on the reverse strand, counting down.
CACATTATAAGGAAGAACAGTGTGCTCCTTCATTAAATCTAGAAATGAAGAAAGTGCTGGACTTGCAAGCCTCTATCACAAGGTATGTTCACTAATGAGGTCTTAAGAATTTTTCTCTATATAATGGTACATTTTAAAAAGAGAAGGGAAAACTGGATGGAAAAAAAGACTTCCAGTAAGTTTTTAGATTTATTAATAGTAAGGACTAATATAAGTAGGTTACTGTTAGTGACTGGTAAGTCTGAGGAGGTAAAAAACTAAATTGCTGTTATATATATGTTAATAAAGAGCTGTTATTTTTGTTTTCCACACCTTTTCACCTGAAGCCTCTGAATTTCAAAGTTAAAATAACTTAGAGAGAGGAGTTTGGTTTCTTTTTTTCCTAGCCTGCCCTCCTTAGCAAATGTTTGTGTCTTGTTAAACTAAGACAATGTGTTAGAGATTTCATGGAGACATAGGTAGGTAAGAGCAAAACTCTACGTAGCATTTCAGCTTTTCTCCAGCTACCTGCATAGGGTCCTTTTTGTCCTGGAAAAGCCTTTTGCTTACCTCTTCTTCTTTTGTGGTGATTGCCTTCTCTGTAAATGAACTTGAACATACTAAATAAGTATGTGTGAGAAGTTGATGAGCATTGGGATGAGCTGGCAAAATAATAAAGTGCATTTTGGGGAGAGGCTCCATAACAGAAAGCGGTTGTTGGAAGACATGCAGTATATTCTGGAAGAAGCTGTCCTGGTTGTAATCTGCATGCAAGTAAACTAACAGTAGTCTTCAGAACTTTTGAGATGTTTGGGGAAGGATTTAGGATAGGTCTAATTTCTCCTCCATCAGTTTGCTTAGACTACAGATTTGAAAGCTTTTAGATTATTTGCAGCCTAGGCAGTATTGTTAATTTTCTATAGGATAGATGAATAATTGATTGTTGGCAGGAATGTCTTAAGGGTAATGAAGAGTCTTGAAATGATCTTCAGCAGCTAATATATCAGTTAAACAATTGCTCTAACAATGCAGATCTGTTCATAAACAGTGATGGCTGGAGAAAAATAGAGGTATATACCATATTTTGTCGGCTTGGTACCTTTACAGTCTGGATGACTTAGATGTTTAGTTTGTAATTTATTTGTAACTTTATATCCTAGTTGTTGGTACAAGAAGCAGTAATAATGTGTTTATTACATTAATTGATTTTTTTCTGACATTGGTTTGAGATGCAGTTTTTTGGGGATTGACAAATATTTTTGTTAGTTTGCAGTCCATGTTAGAAGACCTACTTGTTGCTACTGCTGATGGATTTCTCCATCTTGTTCACTGGGATGGTATGACCAATGGAAGGAAGGCCATCAACCTATGTACAGTTCCATTTTCTGTGGATCTACAGTCTTCTCGAGGTAGGTTTTGGGATTTTCTACTGCTTACAGTAGTTACCTCTTGGTGACACACCATCTAATATAAAAACTTAGGCAGAGATGAGAAAATTTTACTGTTTGTAACTGTGTACAAAATAGCCTGTTTAAATTAGTTTTTTTCTTTGAATTAGTAAGTAAACATCTGAAATGTCTGTTGGCTTACAATATATCTGTGTTCACATCTTAAACAACTGATATTCTCTCAGCAGGTTCATTTTTGGGCTTTGAAGATGTTTACATCAGAGATATGGAATACTGTGCCACGCTTGATGGCTTTGCTGTTGTTTTTAATGATGGCAGAGTTGGTTTCATTACACCAATGTCAAGTAGATTCACTGCTGAGGTATGTTTCCTATGGTATTTCTGCCCTGTACAGTACAGTAAGTACATTTTCTTTGGTCTCTGTATTTCAGTTAGCTTTCTACTTTAAATTCTGTTCAACTACAAAGAAACTAAAATTTAGCATGCACTTAAGAGAGAACATAAGAACAAGACTATTTCATTTGAGCTAGATTGGTCTAGGGTTAGTATCCATGGGAGAACATAATTGATAGTAAATTTAACTTTTGTTTATTTGTTCAAAATGTCATTATAGAGATGGTCTTATTGTGTCTGCAGCAGACTTCCTGTTGCTAGTTACAAGTGGGATGGTAAGAAGTGATTTCTCCTATGGCTAAATATCATAGGTAATATTTCTAGGTTTTAGCCCCGATCAAGTCTATGTCTGTCACATAATGACAAATGTACTTCAGAATTTGTTTTAAAGGAATCTTTTCCAAGTGAAATATTTTCTTACATGTAATTCAGCTTAAAAAGTAGTATGTTTTTTCATTAGATATCTTTATTTTAGTTACAGAAAACCCAAAACAATACATCTAATGTCCAGACTTCTTCACACAATTATAATATCTGTGATTTCAGCTTTTACAGATGGAAGTTTATTTCCCTGTTTTGTGTTTTCTTTTCATTCTTAGTACCATATACTGGGGTTCTTTTATGCAGTATGAGGTTGTTTTTTGGGTGGGGTTTTTTGCCTTATAGCTATTGACCTGCTTTGATTATTTAGAGCTCTGATAAACAGTTTCCTTACCTGCCATCTTTCTGTAATTTATAGTAAGAAGAATGAAACCAGATGTACATATACTGGATTTTGTTTATTTGAGCCATCTCAGTTCATCTTGACATTTGCAATAGAAATTTCATGAGATGATGGTCAACTAATAGATGTGTAATGTGGTGAACATGGGTAGAAGCTGACTGTCATTAATAAAAGCATTGTTTAACAAAAAATCCTGTGAATTCCTTTCTTTACAGCAGCTCCATGGTGTTTGGGCACAAGATGTGGTTGATGGAACTTGTGTTGCAGTGAATAACAAATACAGGCTAATGGCATTTGGATGTGCTAAGTAAGTTTTGTAAAGCTAGTTCAGTGCGGGGGAAAACTTTAATTCTGAAGCTGAAGTAGTGGTTACTTCTTACCAAGTTGTGTTGCAAGAGCTGTAAAGATGAAGCTGATCCGTCTTCCTAGAGACTGTATAATGTGCTCTGTCAAGAAGGTAGGAGAGAGGTGGAAAGAATTCGTTGCCTGCTTGAACTGCAATTGAAATTTATACTTGCTGTTCCATTCGGGGTGGGGGGGAAATAAGAGGTGGCTGGAGCAGTAGCATGGATTGAAAAGTGCTGCTGTTCCACCTAATCTCAAAGCAGGATTATAAAGTCAGTTTTAAGCAGTTAATATTGGACAAGAATCAGCACTTTGCATTGAACCGAGAAAATGCTCTGTGAAGAGATGATTTGGTCAGGCAAACTGTTGCCTATTTGAGTAGTTATGAATATATGTAAACTAAATGTTGCAAAAGTGCTTTTAGTTATGGTGTTTTGCTTACTGTTCCTTCAAGGCAGTCCCCTCTGTATAATACTGCTTTAGCAGATCTAGAGTGCAGCTTTTTATTTTCTTTGATTGTATTTTATTTGGGGTTTTTTTAGGGTATTTCAAAAGATCTAGTAGTTTATTTTTCAGTTCTTGTCTTAAGAATTAGTATTCTTAGTTGTAGTAACAATGTAGTGTGTTGGTGTTTCCTCTGAAACAGTAGTAGTTACTGTAATTTACTGATCTTGATATGCATTAGTACAACCCTGATGAACTTTAGCACTGAAGAAATACTGACTTTCCTCATGGATTGTCTTGCAGTTGGAAGCCATAAATATATGAATTTTGTGTGCATATATATTTTCAGAGAATGAAACAGTGCATTGGTTATTATAGAGGGCTGGTGTTTTGGGTCTTCTGCTGCCTTCTGGAAAGTATCTTAGAAATTCGTTTCATAAAATTATTTGAATATTACTTGATACAACATTTCTGTTCTAAATAAGTTTGGTATTTGTGAGAGAAAAAGCGGCTTTCCTTAACCTCTTGAACCTGATGAGAAATCCAAATGTAGTCTAAGGCATGTGTAATCTCTTTCAGTGGCTCTGTGCAGGTTTATACGATAGATACCACCACTGGCGCCATGCAGCTTTCTCATAAATTGGAGCTGACACCAAAACAATACCCTGGTGAGCTACTTTTATTGCTAGAATTGTCCAACTGTTTCTAGGGTATAGAATACTTTTTATTCTTGGCCATCTGTTTGTTTGTTTGCATGATCACTGCTGTGATTGTATTTACTCCTGCATGTTTGTAGTAATTTACTCTTGTGCAATTCTTCTTTTAGTTGCTTGCTTTTTAACTCAACTTTTGGATGTGTTTCATATGTGATGGTCTGGGTGGGCGATTTGTGGCTTTTTGGTTTTGTTTTGGTTTGGTTTTTTTTTTAACTAAATCTGAATCTTGAGATTACTTTCCAATTATTCACCTGAGAAAATGAGAGAATATTGTCAAAACTGATAATAAGTATAACAGAAGTGTGAATTAACTTGAACCAACTGACATATAGAGTACTACAGAAAAAAAATGGAGTAATGCAGCGGCCTTCCTTGAACTGCAGGGAGATTTTTCACGTAGTAGTGATGAAAGTGAGGAACAAAGTAGGTAAATTGTGTCCTCAACTGAAAATAGGTGTACCTATAAAGTTTCAGTTAAAAAACAAAACTGTAAATAAGAGTTTCAGAGTTAAGTGCCTCTTTTGTCCTAAAAATCATTTTATCAGAATTGTAGTTCTGTGGTTGTGTTATAGCGCAGTGTATATCTGACATGTTTTCATGTAGTCTTAGTTTCTTAAAAAACCAAGAATGCAGTGGAAAGAAACCATGAAATTTTTATTTGATAAATTTTATTTGATAAGTCTGCTACTTATTAATTTTGATATGGTAATTTTGATTTAATACATCAGTTAATTGAAAAATCAAGTATTTATTTCCATATACTTTTGTTTCTGCTCTTACCATGAAGACAGTTGAAGGACATTAGATGTTTTTCACATGATATTTTATTGTCTGGTTTTAAACAGATATTTGGAATAAAACAGGACCTGTTAAACTAATCAGATGGTCACCTGATAGCTGTGTTGTGATGGTGACCTGGGAATGTGGAGGCTTGTCCTTATGGAGTGTTTTTGGTGCTCAGCTTATCTGTACTTTAGGAGGTGATTTTGCGTGAGTATCTTTAATGAAATTGTAAATAGGAGCCTTTATTTTTCTAATTAAAAGCATTTAATTAGAAATTAATTCACTGAATTAGCTTTTTAAAATCTTTTTCCCTTGTGATCTCTTAGATATTGAAATCATTGAAAAATATTTAGGAGGGGATCATTTGAATATATCATTTATAGTGGTCTTTTTGGCTGTAAAAGCAAATTGCCCTAAAGGCAAGCTTGAGCAAGCAAATATTAAAATTCCCTCAGTGCCACTATATATTTGCTGAAAATATGCTAACATCCGGAAATCATCATTCAGACAGTTTATGCTACACATCTACAATTGCATTGCCTTTTTTGCTGTGTTGTGGATCAAACGGGCTTTACCATTTGAGATGAGGTTCGGTATAGAAGCATATAACAATAGGAAGATAAAGAGATAATTTCTTGTTTTGATAAAGTTAGTTCCAAACTCAAACTTGTTCTGTTCTGTTTTTAAGGTATCAATCTGATGGTGCCAAAAAGGACCCTCTGAAGATCAGTTCCATGGTAAATATGAATGTAAAAATACTGTAATAGGGTGGCTGTTAGTGTTTTAAATTGGTTTTGGTATAACAGATTTTCAGAAAATCAAACTGTCTTTTTTTCGCTTAATTTTCAAGAGTAAGATGCCTCTAGTATACTTCTTAACTGCAGTGTTGCATTGAAGGAAAATGCGGCAACTGATGAATTTTTCTTTTCGTGTGTAAACCTGATCATGAAGTATTCATGACATGCCTTTTCTTGCCTTTGCTTTTATTTCTAAGAATGAACACTTTTGGTTTTCCGTAATATCCTTTTTTTCCTTTTTTTTTTTTAATCTGGTGCTGTATTTTAAAGAACAGTGAGACACAGTATACAACACTAATTGTAAACTTCCTTATTTCTCTAAAATTACGGGCTGACCCTTGACAGTTAAAGTAACTTTACTCAGATTATGAATTCCAGAGAAACTTAACTGCTGGTTTTTTAATACAAAGTAGTTAACATTAAATCTGTAAAATCAATAGATATTGTTAAATATCAAACACATTCTTCAAGGCCTCATACAATCCATGATGAATTTTGTACAGCATTTCTAAAACATTTTGTTTTATTTATGTATGACCTAGTTGCTGTGAAGATTGACAATTTTAAACTCGTGTCTCAAGTGGAGGTACATATTTGCAATGGCAGTACAATGTAGCTATTAAAAAACTTCAAAGAGTGGAACTCTGATACCACATGAACAAGAGCCAGTGTAATTTTGGGGATCAGGATTGTTTGGGTATCTTTGCGTAGTCACACTTAATTTAATTAATATTTTTTGCATAATAAAGAAAATAATTCAAGTTAGATTCTTACTGTTACTTTTCAATTTTACTGCTTGATTCCTATAATGATACATTTTAGAACACCAAAATGTGTGGGTTTTTTACCAGGCTCATGTCTATCATAAGATCAGTTCCAGTAAGTTTCTGTAGTTCTTGTTTTTTGAGAATATATAGTTTTGGTTTAAGGTTTTTATTATTGTTATTCTTTTACATTCAGACCTGGGGATCAGAAGGGTATCATCTCTGGGTTATTGATGGGAATTCTTCTTCAAACATGAAACCTGAAAGAGATGCAAATAATAAAGCTCAGCAGTTTGGTATTCTGCAGTTTCAGTTCATCAAGAGTGCCCTCACTGTTAATCCTTGTATGGTAAGTTTTTTCTTGATCCTGATTTTAAAGCATATTCCAGTTTTCAGGTGACCTCTGAGTTACTCTCTTAACAGATTCTAAGTCTGTTTTGAAGCCATTAGGCTTGTTTCCCGTTTTGACGTAGAGCCTTTAAAATGCTACTGTGAAAATACTGCTATGCAATGCATCAAACCTGCTGGTACATAGTGATAAAAAAACTGAGAACTGCCTCAGTGCTCTTAATATATTGATCATGTGTTTTCCTTTGTTTTCTGTACATGGAAGTCAAGGTTGCTTTTGTTTTTTTGTTGTTTTGTTTTTAATACAGAGTAACCAGGAACAAGTCCTCCTTCAAGGAGAAGATCGCTTGTATTTGAACTGTGGAGATGCAACACAGGCTCAGAGTCCCAGAAATACTTCGGCACACTCTGAACATAACCATAGCAGGGAAAGAGGCCCGTTTTCAGATGGCAGTTTAGATTCTCAGGGTTTAAGCACTTTACTAGGACACCGGCATTGGCATGTTGTACAGGTAATTGTTGCCTATATGTGCTCTGTGCTTGCAGAAGTTTGTAGGACTGAAATTTGCAGCTGATCTCATCAACTCTCTTCTGCCATACTGTTTTCCTCTAGTATGATATCATTGCCTTTTTATTGTCTCTTGGGGTTTGCCTTGGTACAATGTTGTCTAATATAAACAAAAAGTTAAATAACTTTTAATCTGTAATTCTACTGTAATTCTGATTCTTCATGCTTGAATCGGTAGGTATTTTTCTAAATAAAGGTTTTTACAAGGTCCCCAAAACTTTGTTCTTCACGTAGTACATGAATCGATAGAAGCAAACAGCATTTGATTCTAAGCATGTAAGTCAGGTTCTAGATGCTGTTGAGTTTCCACTTTAGCTGGTCAGGTAGCTCTTCTGTCTTCTGAAACTGCTGTAGGAGGGAGAAGGCTGAGGCAAGAGAAAAGCTGACACAATTAGAATTACTGTGGGGAGCAACATACCCATGAAAACAGAAAGTGACTGGGTAATGAAAGTACCTACCTACTTTATGCCAGACCAAGGACTGGAGTTTGAACCTTGTTTTGTATCATTCCATGTGACATGAAGCATCCAGTGTCAAGATTTAATCTGACATGTTCCAGTCAAGTTCTCTAATAACAAGGCTTTTGGATATGCTGATGTGTATTTCTAACGGGATTAGAAATTTCATCTCAACACTGAAACTCACACTTGAACACTCTGTTTGTCAAAACTTTGTTGTTCCCATGAAAGGATCACTTGGAGGGAGAAGTACCTGGGAGGGGAGATGAGCAAATTATAATGATTAATCTGCGATATAGTATTAGCTGTTGTATATTGTTGATGCATTTTGATATTTCATGTGTTAAGAACAGGGTAACACTTGGGCTTCAGTAACTTTAAGCGGACTGGGAGTAATTGTATTTAAAAAAGAAAATCCAGCATTAAAAACGTTGAAGCCAGTGTTCTGGAAAAACAGGACATTGTAAAAATTACTTTAGGACATCGTAACTGCTCAGTACTTTAGTGGTACTTGGTATAGTCATGTGGTTTTGATTTTCTCTTTTTTTTTAGATTCATAGTACATATCTAGAGAGCAACTGGCCTATAAGGGTGAGTTATTTGAAGAATATATTCCTGCTTATTTAAAAATATTGGAGGTTTATAATTGTCCATTACGATTGGCTGAGCTCTGGAAAATGACATCATTGTTTTACATTACAGAAAAGACTGTGTGGGGCAGTAAATTATAAAACATGAAGATACCTTACAAATTTTGGGTCTGATGTTATAGTGCCTTGTGGTGGTGTTCTTGGATAGGATATATCATTTAAATAAGTTCCCTTAAATAAGGTTCTGATAATTTTTTATTTTTTTTTACAGTTTTCAGCTATTGACAAGCTTGGACAGAATGTAGCTGTTGTTGGCAAGTTTGGTTTTGCACATTATTCTTTACTCACCAAAAAATGGAAGCTGTTTGGAAACATTACCCAGGTGAGAAGTTGTGGTATTTTATTCTGGTGTACTGGAAGATTTTATTTGTTGGCATGTGAGACTTGGTGAAAACTAAAAAATATCTTTTTCAAGTAAACAGCCTGTAGACACACTTGGGATTAGGGATGCTGGTTTTACATGTGTTTTTCATAAAATGTCTGAAACACTTATCTTGTTGTTTTGACACACTGATTTGTGTCTGATTATTAACAGGTTTCCAAATCAGAGTGTGTACAGTCAGACACTTCCATTGTCTTACCTGAGAATTTATGTGACACAGCTTTGGATGTAAAGCTTGTAAATTCTGGCCAGAAGCAGATTTAAGTTCAGGGATGCCAATAGCATAAGGAACTGTGAAAAGCTGTGTTTTATAGGGTGATGTTTGTCCTTTGCATACAATTCTTTAGTACTTTGGTTTTCTAACCATCAAAAACTTCATATACATAGATTGTCTTGCCATATGTGTATAGTTTATAGAGATCATGTATGGCTTTCAGAAATTACTCATATAACGTACATGTTCCTGTGTATAAGTATATAAAAATGCATACATATATGTCATTTTTTTTTTAGGAGCAAAATATGATGGTAACAGGTGGCTTAGCATGGTGGAATGACTTCATCGTTCTTGCCTGTTATAATCTAAATGATCATCAAGAAGAGGTGAAGTATTTTTCTTCAAAGTAAATATATAATGATTAGAATATCTGATCTGTTTTACACTAGTATTATAAACATGAAAAGCACAGTAGTATTATTAACATATTTGCAAATTATAAACATAGGTGGTTTTTGGTCATATTCAGAATTTATTTATTAATATACAAGTAATTATTTGCAGAAAATTTTTATTGTTACTGTTAAAAACCATTTTTTTGCTGACTACAGTGAATCTACCTATTATTCTGAAAACTTTGTGACATTTTTGCATGTTAGCATGAAGACTGTTTTGAGATGCCCAGTTACAGTATTTTGGGACACTTTGGTAAGGTTTTAAATTAGATCGGCAGAGAAGATTTACTTTCTTTTTGCTTTTTAAAACTACTGACTAAAACTCCTTCCTTAATATTGTTGTTCAGTACTTCAGATTTGGTTGTACTGTGCTTTAATCACTTGGGATGCAATAATAAAATGCAATGGGTAAAACATTTGATAACCCAGTAAGGTGTCTTGCTAGAAATCCTGGACAGCCATTCCACCAAAAAAGAAAATAATTGAAAGTGGAACTATTGTTAGTTTATTGGTTAATAGAACCTGTATTCAAACTACTCCTTTTCCTTGCAGCTGAGAATCTACCTGCGAACGTCTAATCTTGACAATGCGTTTGCGCACATCACCAAAGTGCAAGCAGACACGTTACTACTGAGTGTCTTCCGGGACATTGTCATATTGTTCAGAGCAGATTGTTCCATTTGCCTTTACAGTATTGAGAGAAGGTCTGAGGGGTGAGTGTCGGTATCTAAATGCTTTTGCAGTATGGTACTTGTAAATCTGTTCTCAGTCTGAGTAAATTCTTAGCATAATACAAAGGTGTTTGATAACTTGTGGAGTTGAATTTTTAAAGTACAGAGGGATAAGTGTTGTCTGTATGCACAAGTGTTGTCACTTGCATGCATGCTGATAGACAGATTAGGTGTGGAGGTAGTGACTGATGCATGCACATTTCCAGCTGTCTGATCAAACATGTTCTTAACTGATAGGATGAAAACTGAATGTAAATAGAAGAGAAAAGTACAAAAGGCAGCCAAGTATTTGAATATTTTTAAATAAAAGAACATTTCTAACATTAAAAGTAGGAATTGTGAGGTGGCAGCAGACTTGCAAAGATGGAGAGAGAAAAGGTTTGGTTTTGTTATTGTGATGGGGAGTTATTTTAGTGCAAAAATTTAGTAGCAACATAAGATATGCCTGATACTTTGCGACAGTTAAGATTAGAGAACGCAAGGAGGAGATAAAGATTCACAGGTAGCTTTTCATTTTTTTTAAGTGCCTAAGCAGATGATTTTTCTTACAGTTATGATATCTTGGTTTCAGCCAGACAGGACCTTTTTTGTTGTAAGAAAGCAAATTGTTGATCAGCTTTAGAGGAAAATATTTTCAATACTTTTCCAGAAAGACTCCCAGCAGAATCCAAGCTCTGGAACTGTCTCATTGAAGGGTCAATAGAGTGTTATTCTGAAGCATCTGATGTTGTCTTCTATCCACTTATAGGTGTATTTCCCCAAACTATCAAGATAAGTAACCCAGCTTAGGTTTATTTGGTAACTTTTATGCAGAGTAGATATGAGAGCATATCTACTGATTCCTGATTGAAGAAACATCATTTTAGTCTGTAGAATAAACTGTTCACTGGGGTTAAGTTGCTTATTTTTTTCATTAGGTTTACTTCAAGATAGTAACTTTATGTTAAATACTATTGTAAAATATCTAAATGTTCTCATCTTTCCTTTCAGTCTTAACCCTACTGCCAGTATCCAAGTTCTTCAGGAAGTGTCCATGTCTCGGTACATTCCTCATCCTTTTCTTGTAGTGTCTGTTACATTGACATCAGTGAGGACAGAGACTGGCATAACCTTGAAGATGCCTCAGCAGGTAACAGGTTTCAAAATTTGGTAGAATTGGTGCCTGGATTTGTTAGCTTCCTCCTCAAGGGTTACCTGGCTTATAAATGAATCATAAATCAGTGGTTCTTTTATATGGTAAAGTCCAGAACGTTTTTTCTGATGCTTATTATACAGACGTTTTATGTGTGAATTGGGGGCGAGGGGATGGAAAAAGAAGTAAGAATTTGGATTTTATTTCATACCTTCTCTTGTTATCTTTATCTTATCTAAATTTGGGGCCAAATCTTGGAGGACAAATTTAATTTAACTATGTCAAGGGTATGTTGCTCTGTTGTGTATTAAAAGTTGAAAACCAGAGCAATCTGTATCATTAGGAATTACCTTTCTTGCAGCAGCATGTCTATTACTCAAAGAATAAATAGAAAAAAGGAAAAGATGGCATATGACCATATAAGGTTACTTTTAGTCAATTTCCTACTACGCTAAAATAAAGTAAGATAATATCCCCCGCTAGTTATGTCAGGAGATAGGTCAACAGCCAAACAATAACTTAAGGTGCAAAGGTGAAGCCCTGTCTTAGCTCCAAAAATTAGTCAGGCCACTGAGAACATAGTGCAAAGAGAACTGGGATTTTTGCTGTCTGGGGTGTAAGCAAATTAGGCTTAACCAAGTAGCTGCGGTAAGAAGTGTATTTTTTTGTGAGAGCAGCTACCTTAAGATGGCTGAGAAGTTGTGTTGTCTGTGAGGCACGCTGGGAAACGTGGAGGTGCATAATTTTCTCCACATCCCAAAGGCACTGGCAGATACGAAAGTGGTGGCACAGATGTGAAGTCTGAAGGTTTGTGGTTCCTTCCTTCAGTTCCTTCTAATTTAGGGTCCTACAGTGCTGAACATGTGTCCAGAGACTTTGATGTGGTCTTAGACATGGGCATAAAAAGCAACATACTTGTGGTTTTCTAGTCCATCTTAACCATGAGACAGCATCTGTATTCCTGAATTACCTGACCTCTCGTGTTTCCTAATTTTGAGAAAAAGCTACTGAAACTTTTTACAGCATAAATATGACAGTAATATTTAAACTTTGTTTCAGACTGAAGAGATACTACTTCTTTCTTCCTTTCTAAAAAAGAGCCCCTATCTTTAAATTCTGTTGATCCTCTTGATCAAAATATAAATATTATTCTTAGTACTTAATATGACCCTGCACTGTAGACAAAGCAATGTGTCTGACTTTGTGGAGTGTGTCAGCCTTTTCGGTGTTTTTACCTATTTCTTGACCCCTAATGCTTCAAATTTACCATACAGATCCTCTATCCACATATTTTAAAACTAAGCTTAATGCACGTCATGGCAATAGCTCCAGTGACTTGATTTAAAATTAACAGGAGACAGTTCTGAAATAAATCTTCAGAAAGAATACTTTGCTTTCTTGATATACCTAACTAGAAGGATTTTTCTCTAGCTGCAGCTAAATAAAAGTTCAAGATGCTGTGCAATTGTGGCTCAACTCTTTTTGGCTCAGCTCTTTTTGGTTTGTGTATCAGTGTTAGTCTTTGCAGTCAGATACTGGTAATCATATAGTTATGATACTGATAAGAATACAGAGCTTTATTTTTCTTAAAATGCTGGTGGCTTGGCTGTGCCAAGATACATAGTTGGAAAAAGTCCATATCAAACAAACACATGGAATGAGTCTGGTGAATAAGAAACCTTCCAGTTCCTTTGCACAAGAACTGCAGTACTTAGTTCTACCTGATTTTTCTGGGTCATCCTGTATGTAATTTGGTTGTTAGTCATTTGTGTAAGGTGGTGCAGTTAATTTACTCTTTTTATTCTGGGGTTTTATTGTGGTTATGAGTAAAATGATGCATTCAAAAAGCTTAAATAATGTGCATAATATTCTTTTTATCCATAGGCTTGTGAAGCTGAAAGTATTATGCTTAACTTAGCAGGACAACTCATCATGTTGCAAAGGGATCGATCTGGACCCCAGATACGGGATAAAGATAATAATCCTAATCAAAGAAAGCATGTGAGTAAATATACGTGGAATAGTGCATATAGCTTTAAAAGTGTCTGAAGAAGTTATGGAAGAGAGTGGTCCAGACATAAAGAAAATAGATCTATAATGCAGGGCAGTATCCACACTTAAAGACTGAATTGTTAACTGGAAGTATATTACTATTCCATGGCTTTTTTTTTCCCCCCTCTAAGAATGTCTAACTAAACTATTTACCAGTTGTGTTTGCTGGTTATATTGCAGTGAAATAAACAAGTTTTAAGCGTAAGGATCCTGTGCAAAATTTGGTATGCACCAATGACAGAAAATCTATGGTCTATCTAAAACTATTCCATATGTTTATGAAGCATTGTCATTTTTTGCAGAGTATGTTTACAGTGTTCCTGAAAACAACACCACCACTAGAAATTGATTACTGAATTTTTCAGTTCTTCTGTTCTGATGAAAACCAATTCTATGTGAAACAAGCACTTCAGGAAAGTGAAATCTGTGAAGTTCAGATGTAGATTTGTTTGCAGCTCAAACACTAGCAGATATGGTGTTTATAGTAATTTTGTCAGTTCTAGTTTGAACTTGTGGGCTCACTGAAGAAGCAGAGAGCACATTTTTATTTTTCTCCTTTATTCTCACCTTTCTGCTTCCTGACTAAGTATTAAGGAGATTAAAAAAAGTCAAAGAAATGTCTTGAGTTAATGTAAGTAATAAGTGGTGTTTTCTCAGATGCTAAGGTGCAATTAAGAGATAAGCAGATTTGTTTCTTCTTTGTTAGAAGAAGAACATGTTTGAAGAGAGTAGTTCTTAGCTAAAAAATAGTTCTTGTGAAGAGGGTAAAAAAAAGGAGTAATGAATAGTGATTTTATGTTTATTTTTCATTTTAAATAGCTGCCTTTTTGTGCTCCAGTTGTCCTAGCCCAGTCTGTTGAAAATGTATGGACTACTTGCAGGATTAACAAACAGAAACGCCACTTATTGGAGGCTCTGTGGCTCAGCTGTGGTGGGGCAGGTATGAAAGTCTGGCTTCCCCTGTTTCCCAGAGATCATCGAAAACCACATTCTTTTCTGTCAAGACGGATCATGCTGCCTTTCCACATCAACATATACCCATTGGCTGTTTTGTTTGAAGATGCCTTGGTTCTTGGTGCTGTTAATGACACTGTGCTCTATGACTGTTTATACACTCAAACCAGTGCTAGAGAACACTTGGAGGTTCTCTTTCCTTTCTCCATTGTTGAGAGAACCTCTCAGATCTACCTCCATCACATTTTACGCCAGCTCTTGGTTAGGAACCTCGGTGAACAAGCCTTGCTTTTGGCCCACTCCTGTGCCACATTACCATACTTTCCTCATGTACTAGAACTGATGCTTCATGAAGTGCTGGAAGAAGAAGCTACCTCGCGGGAACCCATTCCCGACCCTCTCCTTCCCACTGTGGCGAAGTTCATTACAGAGTTCCCCCTCTTCCTGCAGACAGTTGTTCATTGTGCTAGGAAGACAGAATATGCCCTGTGGAATTACCTTTTTGCTGCTGTTGGAAACCCTAAGGACTTATTTGAAGAGTGCTTAATGGCCCAGGACTTGGACACAGCTGCCTCTTACCTTATTATCCTACAGGTGATGATACCTAATATATTGCAAGAGTGGTGATATTTACTAATATTGCAGTATTTTAAAAATGTCATACCAAAGTTGTGCATGTTCAGCACATTTTTAATTTAACAGTTTTCTGTTGATATTATGCCCTGTTATGAAGGAGGGAGGGGAAGATCATGTGATGTAAGTAGTTAGTTTACTGTTTTAAAAAGGAAAATAGTAGCATGAAATTTGCTTTTTATAATCTTTGGTATACTTGAATGTGACTCCATGTGGCTTAATAGGACTTTTGTTGCTCTACAGCAAAAGTAAATAACTTAATTACACTTTGTTACTTGCAGAATATGGAAGTTCCAGCAGTTAGCAGACAACATGCTACTCTCCTATTTAATACTGCCTTAGAGCAGGGAAAGTGGGATCTTTGTCGTCATATGATTAGATTTCTTAAAGCCATTGGCTCTGGAGAAACAGAGACACCCCCAGCTACACCAACAACTCAGGTTTGTGATGAGAAAAGCAAATACTGTGCATCAAACCTTTTATGATTAATCTTGACATTACATAGCTTGTTTGCTCCTTTGACTGTGTTGTTTTAATTTTCTTGGTTTTAGGAACCTAGTTCAAGTAGTGGCTTTGAATTCTTCAGGCATCGCAGCATTAGTTTATCCCAGTCAGCGGAGAATCTCCATAGCAAGTTTAATTTGACTAAAACACTGAGTATGCCTTCTGGCCCGTCTGGAAAAAGGTAATTGGTAGTAATGTCATCTCCTTCCCCACTTTGTTAGGTACTGTACTAACACTCTTACCAATTTAAGTTCTAGAAATACATCCATATGATAGAGTTAGATTTGTGATAGTCTCCTTCCACATCCTTTGCATTTGTGTTTTCACAGCTCTTGTAATGTTTGTGTCTCTCACAACATTCTTTGGAGAATATATTCTCACACATGTAAATACATGTGTGTGTATGTATATATATACCGGTATGCTCGCTGACCAAAAGCATCTGAAACCACTGTATGCATGTGTAGTAATTTCAATAGCTAGTGAGATCACATGCCTCACACTTGAAGGCTCTGTTTTGCTGAAAGTTCACAGTTTGCGGTGTCATAGTTATCACAGTTGCACTGTGCTGCTGTGCACATTGATCTATCAGTGTGTTGACAAGCTACAAATAGAGCCTTTTACACCTTGGGGTGAACCACTCTAAAGCTGCTGTATACAGAATTGATATTTATAGGTATTATGGTTTAGAAGCAGCATTGAGCTGGGATTCATTATTATCTTTGTTTTGACTTTTTTCCCCATAAAGACTTTTAAAACAATCTTAGTATAAATTCAAATACTCTTAGTAATTTTTCATAGAGAGTACTATACTAAAAGTTTTGATAGGAAGGGTCCTAGACTAATATTTGACTAGTTCTCTAAACTTGTTTCTCAGAAGTCAGTTTGTAATGGTATCTGGCTTTTAGCTCTACTGCTTTACTTTTTTCTGCACTGCTAATAGTTTAATACTCAATAAACAGTGCTGCTGTTGTAACTTTTGTTCTTTATTTCACCTGCGTGTTGAGGCAGTGGGATCTTTCAGAGAATATAAATAGCAAGGAATGATGAAAACTGTTTTTGCTATTAATATAGAAAGTCCCCCCCTGTTCTCTGCCCCCCACTCTGGTCACTTTATGTACTGTGGTTGTGGCAAACAGCCACAACGACTCGGTTTTATCAGTCTTAACGTGGTTCTGTGGTCTGTGTACAGGTGGAGCAAGGACAGTGACTGTGCTGAGAACATGTACATTGACATGATGCTGTGGCGGCACGCTCGGCGCCTGCTGGAAGAAATCAAGCTGAAAGACCTCGGCTGCTTTGCTGCACAGTTGGGCTTTGAGCTCATCGGCTGGTTGTGCAAGGAGAGAGCCAGAGCTGCCCATGTAGAGGATTTTGTGTTAGCTTTGAAAAAGCTACACAAGGATTTCCTTTGGCCATTTCCAGTCATACCAGCTTCGTCCATTAATTCACCTTTCAAGAATGGGAAGTACAAAACAGGTGCTGTAACATCTGACTTGATAAGGACTAGGTTTCCCTCCTGCAGTCCTTCATCTGTGAATCTGAATCTGTTCTGTCTCTGTTCACCCAAACAAAGAACAGGCTGAGGCTTGCCACCACAGCTTTCTCACAGAGGGTGTACTTTTTGAAGGGATTCTGTTTAGCACAGATGGTATCTCTTGTTGTGATGACTGTTTCTGTTGAAGTTTCCTACGTTCTCAAGTTTACTGAAGTGGGTATCACTTGTGCAGATGTTGAGTTGAACATGGAAATTGCTCCATGGAAATTCTGCTGCAGAAAATTACTAAAATCAATATTCTTATATAGTCTTTAGATGAGGTTTGTTTAGTTTTTTTTTTAAATTAAAAATTGATGTTCCTAATATTTGAAATTTGCTTTATGCTAGAGGGTAAGAGCTTGGAAGACTTCGATGTAAACTTCCTTTGTGTTACTAATTCCTCAGTTCACTGGTTTATCTCCTTATGGCAGAATTGACAATAGCTGCCAAGCCTTCCTCCTCTTAGAAGCAGCATCCCTCTTGAGGTCTATTGATGCTAACATTTTATCAGATGATACTCTTTCTATGCCAGTGCTCACATAAAAAGCTGATCAGGAATTCTTGAAATACCTAAACTTGCTGTATTCCTCATTTTCTTGGTCCCTCAGCAAACTGATTGAATATTGACTTAGATACAAGTTTTAGCATCCTGAAATGCCAGGAAGTCTGTCCAAATTTCTTTTTGGATAGCTACATAACTTTTCTATGGTCTGGTTTGTTTTTGGTTTTTTTTAGCCATAGGGGAGCAACTGCTAAAATCTCAGTCTGCAGACACTTTTGTAAACATGGAAATGGATACAGGGGTTTCAAACACACCTCGGAGTCGCAGCTGGCTTGGGACTGTCAGCTGCTCCCAGAGGGAGATTGACACTGTTTCATCCCATGGACCACACATGCAAGATGCATTCCTTTCTCCTTTGCTAAGTAAAGGTTAGTCACTCTTCCTTCTCTGGAAAAATGCACCTGGAATTATGCACTTAGATTTTGACATTTGTGTGCCACTGCTGTATTGTTGCTTCTCAACTGCTGATAAGGAAAATTCAGGGAAAAAAAAGGTCTTGTTGAAAAGTAAACTGAAATTTTTACAATAGATAGTGGCCATGCCGTACAGCTTTAAGTACTTGAAGTAGAATATGAAATTGATATTTGCTGAAGTTCCTGTCTCTGGTGATAATTTGAAGTTCAGTATTTTTTCATTCTGGCTAGGAAGAGTGTTCTAAGAGGTCTTTCTATCTTTGTCTAACGCACAGATCAGCCTCTTGCACAGGTTAGCACTGCTCTAATTGCATGAACTTTGTGCTTTTGGAGTTCTTTAGAGTGATATTAGACATATTATTTATTGAGGAAGTTCGGAAAACTAGAGACCTCTATAGTTTTATTTTTTCCTATGACTGTGTTTAAATTGCTTTTCTAAAAGCTGAAATGTATGATCAGCTTATGAAAATACAAGGGGGAATTTTATTTTTCATGTATTTTTTCTGAACACAATCTGAGACAGGAAATGCTTGTCTGACCATTGATCTCATTTTTTATACTCCCTCTTGTGTTTGAGCTTAGACCAACATTTTCAACAGTATCTAAGTCATGTCTTTTCCAGGGGACATGGAAAGACCTAATTGCTTCATGTGAATTACAATCTCCCCAAGATTCTAGAGCTTTCTATGAGATTCAGAGCATTTGGAGATCATCTCCGTCTGCTTGGGCACTGTCTCACTCTTTTCACTCCTGTTTCTCTTGTTCATTAATTCTAGGGACTGCAGGAATGCATTAGGTTTAAGTAAGTTTGTTGCAGAGCTCTACAAAAAAGCACAACTAAAATGGGGAAAATGAGTATCTCTTTCCGTTGCACTGCGTGTACTGCTGGTTTGCCATTATTGCTCTTTCTGTAAACAAGTATCTTATTCTTTTCTGAGCTTGATGAAGGCCTTTGAGTTCAATGGACTTCGGTATGCATTTAGAAGCAGTTTTTTCTAAAGTGAAATAAAATTAATAGTCTTTAAAACATTGCAAGCTGAATTCTAATAATAATAATTTCACAAGTTACTAGTCCAGCAGTGGTATTCATGTGCAGGAAGCAAAATTAACTTCCTAAAAATTTTCTACAGAAAGATGCATCTGCTTTAATATGGAAATTGTTCTGAAGGGTAGGTGCCTTCATGACTCACCACTGTAATGGTTTTAGCTTTGCAGTTGTTACTGTAACTTTGAAAATTCTGTGGCTACAAGTGCTCTTCTTTATTAGAAACACTTATTTCTTTTTCTAATTAGTGCAAGTAAATATTTACATTACAAAGCATTCAGAATTTTCAGGTTTTGTATGAAGAAAAGAACTTGATATTGCAACTTCAATTTTAACAAAATTAAAGCTTAAGAAAGAAGAATCTTTAGACAGACTGTAACCTTTCCTACAGACTTAATTCTAGAACTGTAGTAGGCAAGAGACTGTCTCTCTGCTTTTATGATGATTGCCAACACATATTTAGGATCCCTTATTGATATTATTCTCCTGAATTATTTTTACTGGATAGAAGAACTACTGCATTCCTGCAGGAATAGTTCTACCATACAGTTTGACAAGAAGAATGCTGAAGTGGGACGGACAGTATTCCTGAAGTAACTGTGATACACCAAAAGCTTTACTGTTTGTCAGTTTGTATAGGAAGTAGTTCAGAAATTCTGAGTCTTACTAAAGTAAGTAGTTTCTTTTTTCCCTTATGTTTCTGAGTGTTTTTGATAGGTGATGAATGCAGCATTGGTTCAGCAACGGACCTGACTGAAACAAGTTCTATGGTGGATGGTGACTGGACCATGGTGGATGAAAACTTCTCCAGTCTAAGTTTGACGCAGTCAGAGCTTGAACACCTCTCTCTAGAACTGGCCAGTAAAGGGCCGCACAAGTCACAGGTCCAGCTGCGGTAAGCAACTGATGTGAGCATTTGAAACCTAGAATTGCTGGTAATGCAGCATTAGGAGAAAGAATCACACTGGGACTTCTGCTTTTGTCTTCAGAGTGGAAAAATAAGTAGGATGTTTTTTTCCATATAGGTACTTGCTCCATATCTTCATGGAAGCAGGATGTCTGGATTGGTGTGTTGTCATAGGCCTTATTCTCAGAGAATCTTCAGTTATCAACCAGGTTTTCAGTATAATGCAGTCCGCTGATACTGATGGAGAAATCTGTCAGAATATCAAGACTGGCCTACATGCTGTTGACAAATGGGCTTCTACAGATTGGTAAGTATTACTTTCCACCTTCTTCTTCATTCCAGTTGTAGATAATTTGTTACCTGAAGAGGAACTTTCATCTCAGTCCTACCTGAAACATTCTGTCATCACAGTCACTTAATACAGTTGTAATTAAACCGGGAAAAGAACAAAACACAAACCACAACAAACCAACCAACCTTCCAACTTTTATTGTTTTATTAGTGTTGACTTTTTCTATTTATTTAAAAGAGTTCCTGCTTTTCAGGCACGTGACAAAGGTACTAATTTCTAATTCACTCACAGTGCTCTCTCCCATTACCTTCCTAGCCCTGGGTACAAGCCATTTCTAAATATCATCAAACCACAGATCCAGAAACTAAATGAAATAGTAGAAGAGCAAGTACAGCCTGAAGCCTTTCAGCCAGTGAATCCTTCTAAGGTTCCTGAACAAGCAAACCCCAGAGCTGAGGAAAGCAGGACTTCATCTATCCATGGCACTAATCCTCAGTGTGATGCTGGCAACAGCAGTGCAAGCAGACATGAAGAGGACAAGGCTAAGACAGAGGATGAGGATTCATTCCAAGAAGGCAGTTATGACTGTGTTGTGTCTTAAATGGAAGATTAACAACTTCCCAAGTATCAGGTGTGAAAGGAAGCAAACCAGCTCTTAGATATGCTTCCATGTTTCAAATTTGAACTCTCTTTTGTTTTGTTTTTTCGGGGTTTGTTTTGTTTGTTTTTTATTTCAATCCTTGAAATCTTTAGTGGGGATAACTAAACAGCAGTTTCATCTAATAATTTCAAAAGGAGGTAAATACGTTTCTTTTTTGATGGATTCTTCAGACTGCAGCTTTACATTTTGATACTTTAAATAGTGTTGGAGAGACAGTGAATACATATGGAAACAGGTTCAGCTAATGTTCGTCAGTACCTTTACATCACCGACACGTTTTGAAGAAACTGCTTATATCTTGCTTGAGTTTAAAAGGCGAAGAGGGGATTAAATTTAAAAACTTTATTCTTCGCAGGTTGCCTGCCTAGTAAATGTCTGATCAATGCAGTTCAGATTGGTTTGATACCGATATTTTGTATTAAAGGACTGTAAAATATATTGTATGTTTTTGTGAATAATCTTGTACAAATACTGAAGACTGTACCATATTTGGAGGTACCTATATGTATTGTGCATGTTTCTAGATGACTAGTAAAGTTAAAGCAGAGTTGCACTTCTTTCTGGATGACGCATACTTTACTGACCTAACATTGACACAAGGTGGCTTACCTTTTTTTTCACTGCCACTTACAGATCTTGTAGTTGGGTTAAGGGACTGCTGAAGGTTATTTATTTCATTGTAAATTCTTTTCTGAAAAATGGATTTTTTAAATGTAAATAATCATCATATACTCTTGCTATGGAAAACTAGTTTAACAGCTCATACTTAAACATTTTTCAAACATTTTATAATATGCATACTTCTAACTAAGACATATTTAACTTTCATACAATGTTATGGAAAGCTGGCTGCAGAAGTCTGTTGCTTTGAGGTACTTATTTTTTCTAGCTGCTGTCCCTATGTAATAACTACCTGTAACAGTATTAATTTAGATATTAGCTTGTTTGTACTGTGCAATCTGAACAAAAATGCAACATTACTCATTTTATATACAATAAACTAGTTTATTTTTTATAACATCACTTGATTACTGACATGGACCAAACTAGTCATCATAGGGTAGTTGCAGCATCTGTTGCTTTTCTAGTGTAGTTACTAGATGCACATCCATTTAAACTCTGAAAATTAAGACTATTCACAATTAAGTTTTTAAAAAATTGTGGGTTTATCATCTTTATTTCCTTTGTAGATAAGATCAAGTGCTTTAAAATGTATAAATATTAAATTGTTGCTTTAGAATGGCTTTCCTAAGCCAGTACAACCAGTACAAGTGCAATAATTGCAAGTATTACTTGGAAAGCTGGAGCTTTTAGTGAATGCAACTTGAACTTCATTTTAAGAGTTGAAACTGATATTGAAATTAGAGAAAGGAAATCCATTTTGAGTCCCAGCATTAAGCTTATTCTGCATTGTAGCTACTGGTTACAGATAATGTCATACCTACAAGCCTGTTGTGACCTGACATCAAAATCCATTACTGTGTTAAGGGGATAATACTTAAAGCTTTTTTTATGATAAAAAACTTGCTTAATCTATGTTAAAAGAAATAAAAACTGTGCTTCAAGTTAATATTTTTCTGTGGTTCTGTGGTAATGATGTAAGCCAAGCCTATTCTGATCAGCTTGCTGCTGTTCAAGATCTGTACAAGTAAAACCATACATTAACTGATACTAACATTCTTAATATTCATATCTTATTACTATGCTACTGTTGTTTAGCAGGTAAATCTTTTTAGTTGTGAAATTTTAGAAGTTTGTACTTCTTTAAGTAGTAATTATCTCTATGCAAATCTTACGTGCTAATTTTGTATTTCAATTTCACTGCTGTTATACCTGTAATTAAAAAACAAATGTATTCAACTTTACTTGATGTTACTCCTGTGAAAAATATCTATTTTCCTTTTACAGTAAATTACCAGAATTCAGGTAGGTCATTTTAGAGAGACAAAGCTCTCAAAGAAACCACCTGATGAAGATTGTTTTGTACCCCTGTGGCCTGTTTTTTACTGGATGAAGGAATCAAGCCTTTACCTTCTTAGTGCATCTTTGAAGTTACACCCACCTTTTGCTTTGTAGAGAGGTGTACTGAGTTTAAGTGACAAGGGCGTGGTAGCAAGGGGGACTGCAAGAGCTGCCCCTGTGTCAGAGCCAGTTCCAACAGACCTACCATGGGACACAGCTAAGCCTGTCAGCCAAGCTGGTGCCTCCCCTCTATAATGTATTTAACAAGGGGTAAAAAATGCTGTGGGAGATGAGTGAGGAACAGTCCTGCAGAGAGCTAGGCCTATAAAGGAGCAGGAGGAGGTACTCCAGGTGCTGGAGCAGACATTCCCTGCAGCCTGTACAAGTTAATGCATGCATTAAATGTCAATACTAACACTCTTGCTATTAACATCTTACTACTATGCTGCTGTTCAGCAGTTACATCTTTTTAGAGCATGGTGAGGCAGGCTGTCCCCCTGCAACCCATGGTAGAACATGCTGGAGCAGATACCCACACTGCAGCCTGGGGAGGACCCCACACAGAGCAGGTGGATGCATGAGCCCTGAAGGAAGCAGCGGCACTGTGAGCCCATGTGGGACCAGGTTTCTTGGAGGAACTGTTGCCCATGGGGGACCAGTGCTGGAATAGTCAGTTCCTGAAGGACTGCCCAGCATAGGAGGATGGATGGCAGCTGATCAGAGACTGTATCTATCCCATGAAGTGGACCCCGTGCTGGAGTAGGGCAACAGTGTGAGGAGGAAGGAAGCAGCAGAGGGGAAATGTTGCTGACTATGACCTGACCCTCAAGTGACCATCCCCCATCCTTCTGCACCATTGTGGGAGAGAAGGTAGAAGAGTGAAGTTGGATCTGGGAAGAGAGAGGAGGTTGGGGGAAAGTGGTTTTATATGTGTTGCTATCCTACTTTATTTTTAATTGGTAATAAATTAAGTTAATTTTCCCAAGGCCAGTTTATTTTGCCTGTTATGGGAATCAGTGAGTAAAATCCCTGTCTCAACCCATGAGTTTTCTCATCTTATTTTCTCCTGGCCTGCTGAGGGGAGGGTGTCAGAGAGCAATTTGGTGGGCACCCAGCAGCCAGCCAGGGTTAACCTACAATAGGTTTATTCGTCTACAAACTTCCACTACTAAACGTAAGAAAAATGGGCCATTTAACCAGCTGAAGGTCAGCATTTCTTTATGGAATTCCAGCTTGTCACTCCTCTCGCTTTGCATATCCAGCTTACATGGCTGATGTAGGATTACCGCCTTCACCATTTGTGTATCATCAAGTTTTCTGGATCTGGTTCTCATCCTATGCAAAACTAATTGCCTCAGAATAACAGCAACAATACTGAATCTTCCATGCTACCAATTTAAAAGATACTTTCCTGTAGGGCATACTTGCAAAACTGCTTGAATCAAGTCACATTTCTGAATATAATTTTTCACGATCACATTTGTCAACCCAAGTAAGCTAATTTTTCATCTGTGTTTTAGTCCAAAGCAACCAATTTAAATAGTTTTAGACCTGAAGTGTCTGTAAGCTACAGGTTGAGACACACTGTTAAATAAAAAGAAATACCAAAATTCATAATCTAGCTGGAACCTGTACACAGGAGGTCCTTCTTTTCATTACAAACTGAAGGGAAAAGTTGTCTGTGGTAATAATGATACTATAAAAGACGATGGTTAAATTGTGTAGCGTGGTAAGCTGGCTTCAACCAAAAGAAAGAGAGCCTCCAAGTACAGAAAAAAAAAGCTACAGACAGAAGTTATTGTCTCATTTTAGTTTTCTGCCCTAGAGCTGAAAACTGTTGAAGTACTCTAGTGGGCAGTGAGATGAATGTCAGCTTATTGTGAATTGGATAAGTCATTCCAGTGTTTAACGCAGAAAACTGAGGAGCTTTCTCATACCACTCTGAAGGATAACAACTTGCTCTTGCAGAGTGTTCTGTTTATCAGGGAGCACCTGACTTAAGTAAACTCAAGGAGCATCCTACTGGAGAGTGCTAAGAAAAGGCTCTACAAAAGCCCACAGCTGGAGACTGAAGCCAGCCAAACCACAGACACAAGGCACCTAAAAAAAAAAGTCGAGGACTACCCCATCCCCACAGAAAAAAACAACATCCCCAGATAAACCATGCATGGTTACTTAAGTTGACCTGCATACCTACTGGCTTTGAAACTTGTGTTTGTTCCAGTCTTAGAGTGCATGCATTGTTCCTTTTCAGATTAACTACTGCTCATTTTTAAGACTGATTCTTGCAGCTTTCTGAAAGTGAATTCTTAAAAAAACCCTTTTGTTAATGGCCCATGATTCTTGACACCCTGCTTGAAATAGAGGTAGCAGGACTGGACCTTCCTAAACTGGCCTGTACTTCCTGCTCAAGATAGAACTTGACACTTGGTGTGTTCTCAAGCTGCACCCACAGCTCTGACATAAGCATTGCATGCTGCAGCCCAACAGTGAACAGGGAGCCTGGCTAATTTCTAGGACCAATTCTAGGACCTCCAAGACTGGAACAGATTTTCATGAATATTGAGAATGAATGTTCTGTTTTCAAAATGGAAGTTGTGGTTATGTAAATTGATACTAAGACAAGAGTTTTGTGACAGAACATTGGTAAGAAGACGTGCAAGATCAGTAAACCTTTTTCCACCAAGACTGCATATCAAGTTTAAGGTGGGTCACCCTGCAGGCTCATTCCAGATAATTACCAAAAATCAGATTAGGTTTAGCTCTCAAGGGAAAAAAGTACTGAACAGCTTTGCCATGCAGGCTAACTCATCATTAGCTCTGTCCCATATGCTGCAATTCGCTCTGTATAGACTTGTTAGATCTTGTTTGTTTGATTAGTGTTTTTCCAGCTTGCTTGCAACCCAGCCTAGATTAACAGGCAGTAAAGACAGGTCTTGCTCTTGCAGAACTCAGTGTGTGATAGCTGAAATTCTCCTGTTCGTTGCACCTATCCCAACACTTTCTTTCTTCAAATGCATACTTCTACTTGACAGGCAACTTTGAAAGTATGGCGACACACTTTAATGATGCATTAGATTGTATAACCACAACATGTACAGGCCTCCTTTGCTTAAATTGATAAAATGCTTTGCTGAAATTGGTAAAATCCTTAGTATTCAAAGAGCTTCAGAAATACGTATGTTAATAAAGAACATAATAAATTTTCAAAGCCACCTAAAGTCAGAGAAGAACAAAATAGTAAAAGCAATTTAGAAGAGGTTGTGGATGTAAATTGTTTCAGATGAATACAGGAAAACTCTAATCAGCCATCTGTTTACTGCCCCCACTAAGAATAAATGATTTTTC
Organism: Pipra filicauda; assembly: GCF_003945595.2. NCBI lineage: Eukaryota > Metazoa > Chordata > Aves > Passeriformes > Pipridae > Pipra > Pipra filicauda. The sequence goes on along the minus strand of NW_024104487.1, from coordinate 1,503,575 downwards.
TGCTCCCTGCCCTTCTATCCTTAAAATTATTATCTGCTTGCATTTTTTACTCTTCACACAATGCTGTTTTATGAGAAATAAACAGTAGCAGAAGATTAGACTGCTTGTAATCAATGAGGAAGCAGATGGACACAGAACCAGCAAAATTTTCCATCCTGTTTTTCTATTTGTGATCAGCAATAAATCTACTCTCAACCATCAATTTTGCAAAGAATACTTAGCTTTGCTACCAGTGACTCTTCCATATCTTATTTAAAGAACCACCTTCCTCTCCAGAAAACCATTAGGGCCCCCATTTTAACTTTTCTCAACTCAGATGACTCTGACATTCCTTGGCCATCATGCTTATCTTCCACACAGCTCTAACTCTAGCTGTCTTAACACTAGCATCACTTAGCAGTATTTCTACCCCAAGCTCAAATAAAACATTAGTGCAATGAATAAGAACAACTCAAATATGCCTTTAATCATGCTAAAAATCAAGTTTCACTAATCACGTTTTGCTTTTATTTACAAAGACAGAAATTTGCAACAAACCAGACATACCTCATAATTAAATTATTTAAGAAGGGTTAAATCCTGAGACAGCAAAAGTTATTGCTTCACTGAAGTTTCAGAAATTGCCAACAGGCATTTTTGTATTTTTGGCTCCCAGTATGAATTCTTCACACAGCACTATTTCAAAGCTTTAAATCAGGCAAAACACAAAAATGAAAACTGAGGAAGACAGTAAGTACCAGTGCAGCCTTAGTTAAATAGCTGTGCATCAGCTAGAGAGTACAGTACAAGACATTTGTTGAGATTCAAGACACAAGAGTTTTAGTTCATAACTCTGATTTTCAAATCACTAATAGCACTTTTAAATAATATAGGGATTGTAGTTTCAAATCAGATACAATCAAGTGAGTGATGATTAATGCACATTAATGTAGAAACCTACTGGTTTTTAGTGATAACCAGTTCATTATGATTACAGTAATTAAACCTCTTACTCTAGTCCATGAGTCAGTTGACAATCTTTGCGAATGTCCCTTGCAACAAATGAAACTGGTTGTTGCCACTATCATGCACAATTACAGAAAAATTTGAAGGAAAAATACCCAACGGGAGAGCTGTCATCCATCACAGCTCACACAAATTAACCGTCACATAGTTTTCTTTCATGTGCCCTGTAAACTTACCAGTACTATCATGTTTTTACTTGAAATGATGATGCATGCACAAAATCTGCTTTGCATGACATTAGGTAATACTCATGCAATGAACAAAACACTGTAAAATTTGTAGTGTGGTATTGATGTAGCCAAATGTTTTATATATAGTTTGGAAAAAGAAAGTAAGTTTCTTCAGATACACAGAGTTCTTTGAATTTCAGAAATTACCATTAATTATTAACGACTAAAAAAACCCAAAAAACCTGGTATAAAAAAAAAGATGTCAGTAGCTTCTGATTTCAAAGCTTGTCAATTAAAATCGGAAGATACTCTAAATCACTCATAGTCATTTATAAAACCCATCCTGTGAAAATAAGAGAAATCCAGAAATATTAGACATCTTTTTAAGATTACTCTTTTAGGTATTTTTCCTTATGGAAAGCAAACCTTATTTTAAGAAACAGTTAAAGGTATTAGCAAAGTGCAATAATGTCACACTACCGAAAGTCTCTCCAGAGGAGATACCAAAATAAGCCAATTCTAATAAATTGGAAGGTAACTTTAAATTTAGAGTAGATTAATTATAAGACATCCACATAAAGGAGTGAGCACTTACATATGAAAGAGCAAGTCACATGCTCATGTGCTGAGACTGAAAGATCCCAATAGGAACAAAAACACAAGATGATAATTAGGTCGAACTTACCCACTCAAGCTGTAACAGTGAGGAGACAGAAAAAATGGTAGGAACTAAGTTTTTTAACAGAAACATGTAATTTGGATGGATGGATGGATGGATACATAGACAGATAGACAGACAGACAGATAGACAGATAATTACCACATTCCACATAGGACTGATTTTTCTGCATTGTGCATTTGCTAAGGAGTGGGAATGCAACCTGCACAAGCGCTTAGCTTTCAGTGACTTCATCCAGTGACAAAAGCAATGTTTAGGACTTTGCCACCTCTGTCGCCCCACCAAGGGAACAAGCATCTTTTAGCTGAAGATCTGAGTTGAATAGGACGGATAGGATTGGTAGGTGATACTCCATATATAGGTGAAGTACACTTATATTTCACATAGCATCAGAATAATTCCATGAAGCCTTCCCATTACAGCTGCCACTAAGTGCAGTTTTCATTTTAAAAAACCCACTAGTCAAACTGCCACTTCAGTGGAAGAACCAAGGTGAACTGCATTCACATTGACACAAGTACCATTATATATATCCCCAAGAGAGCAGTAGTCTTTAAACAGTCAAACTGCCAAAGAAACACCATTTGTTGCTGAAGTACTTTAAATTCTTGTTGAAGTCTCTGGCATCTTGTTAGAAAGTGCTTGCCACAACTGTTTTCTGCATCAGAGATAGCCCTACTTGCCCTGCAGCATTGCTGTCAAAAGACAAAAAGGTCGTAAGTGCAGGACCAACCAGAAGAAAACGTCCAGTTTGGAAACCTCTCCAGTAAGGCATAGAGTTGAGGTGACTTTTGATCTTCCCCAAAAAAGTAATGTGCTGCTATGGCGAGGGAGACTATTCCATCAGAATGCTTTTCTGGGGTCTGAAAGTGAGAAAAGGACAACACAGCCTTTACGATTGTTTATGGCTTTTAAATGTAAGGTCAATCCAGATGCACTTTTCTACAGGCAGTATCTATGCAACAAACTTCATCTTGCAGTTCTTAGTCCTATATGTTAAAATACTTCCTATCTGCAACATATCAATCTGATTACATGATGAGTTCAATTTGAAATGAACTGGCAACTAGATATTTAGATCACAGTGTCTCTGACATGTGTCACAACTTTGAGTGCTCCAACTTCAATGTTTGTATCTGTCTGTTTTGCTGACAAATCAAGATATGGACTCCAACACACTATTTATACTGATCTTTCTACTGTCAGTCCTGAGGATGTACAGCCTTCTCTGCACAGCTTTGCCACTATCAGCCTTGCAAAGCTTGTCACACTCAAGACTCATGTCTGCCTTTACTGAGTACCCTCAGAGGGACTATTTGGCAAGTGTTTAGACTGCCTGATGCAGGAAGGAAAAAGGGACTTTCTGAACTTTCAAAGATTATTTTAGTATTTACTCAAAGACCATGAAGACCAGGAAAATATTCTCCCCTTAGTTGTTGGGCAAGTTAGTGGACTACTCATTGAAAATACATGTGAGCTGACATATAAAGATGACATACTAAAGGGGGGACACTAGAATTAAGGTCTATCAAATAAAGCGAAGCTTTAGGAAGTCATTATGACATTTTTCACATAGAAATGCAGCAGTGGTGACAGGAGGGCAGACCAAGGCATCACTGGGTTTCCAGCAGCCACATACTCACCGTCAGCTCTACCCAGAAGTGCCAGGGTGCAGCCTGCAGCCCATGGGAGTAAAACACAAAGTAGTCTCCTCCTATGCTAGCAACCGGTGTGCCATCCCCGAGAGACCAGCTGGACAGAGCCGACCCTTCGTGTGGCCGAACGTACAGAGACATGTGACTTGGGCCTGCAGAGACAGAGATACATGTCTGGATGTATCAGCACATAGAAGCAGAATAACCACCTCTTCTCCTACATAACAGCACGTTATCTGTGTGTTACTACTCATGTCTTTCAAAATATGATACAACTGTCTTCTCTACAGAAGAAGCTTCAATTTTTTATAATCATTGAGATAAAGGAGATGATGATGGAGCAGAAGAATATAAGACTATATGTAATATAAATATAATACAGTCCTATAGTGTGTATATATATGTGTGTGTGTGTGTATGTGTGTGTATATGTATATATGTATGTGTGTGTGTGTATATACACACTACATATACTAATAGAGAGCTATAAAATGGACTTTTAGAAAGGACCTGCTGTAAAACAATCAAGACTTACTCATGACAGACAAGGTCATTATTCCCAGAAATAAGAACTGCAACACAACACCCAGAGGTTCCAGTGTGTTAGGAAGCTGAATTAATTCATGTTAATCTCACAAAGCTCACTATCTTGGGAATGGCACTAAAACCTGCAGTACTGCAATCAAAGCCTGATCTATTATGAGCATAAAAATAAACACAAATCATAGACCAGAAGCTTCAGTCACTCACCAGATACTTCAAAGCTTAACCTCACAGAGTTCAAGGGCATCAGCTCCTTGGACAGAACTTTAAATTGAATGGGGCTTCTTGGCAAAATTTCTGGAGCAGGAAGATACCAGTTTTTCCTGCAGACAAAAAAAAAAGTTTCAAGTTATTCTCAGTGCAACACCCTGAGGTACTAAACATCAGAAACCAACTATATACTGTATAGTATAGCTGCCTGTGCTGCTACTAAATGAAATATTCGAAAGCTACTGATTCTAGCAGAAGGCAGATAAAATCAGCAGCTTGTGGCCAGACAAATATTTAAAGGGTGTATTAATAGGAAAACAGTCACCAGTGTATTCATTCATTACCTTAATTTACCTTAATTTACAAAACAAATAAGAAAGAATATTTGCACCTTCAAACTGCTACACTTTCACTCACAAGATTCTTGGGGTATGAGAAATAGTCACAGCAGCTGGTTTTCTTCTGTGGAGACCTGGTACTCTAAACATCCTCTGTTGCCAGCTGGGGTGAAGGGGGCAAGAAGGGAGGAGACATACATACTCCTACTGTGAACTGCCCTTCAGAAGGCACCCCTTCACCTTTTTTTCCATTGTTGCTTACATCCATTTTCCACAAGTCAACTTCTACAGCTCCTGCAGCAGACCCAGTAATTTCTTGCAGACTCTGTCAGAAGACACTGCACCTAAGCAGAAGTCTGCCTTCTGAAGAGGAAGAATTATTTACTTTTAGACTGAGATTAGCCTTGCTTTTTCTTCCCTTACACAAGCAAGATTGCATAAACAACCAAAGTGCTTTGCAGTTAAGTGCTCAGGTGAAGCAGAGTTCACACCAACCGGAACATGAAATGCACTGGCAGAATCCAAGGAAGGCCACAGAAGGGAGCCTGCTCCTCGCATGGAGTTCTAATAGTGTCATTAATTTCAGGTACGTGGGGAGTTATGTGAGATATTCCATTATAATCAAATCCATTAATCCATATACCAGCATCACTTTTAACCACATTTCCATCTAGATCATGAAATCTTCTGTTTGTGTGCTAGAAGAAAAAAAAAACAAAAGCAATATGATGGAGCCTGCAGCATCTGCAAGAGTCAGAGGTAACTTTGAAATATCCTCTGTGTCAATCCTTAAGGTCTACTGCATTTTCAGTATGCACTGAGAACATATCTAAGTATTTATGAATATAAATACAAGAATTACTCAGATCAAAAACATACCATGAAAACACATTCAGAATGTATTAGCTCACCTCCCATGACTTTTTAAATTACCACTGTTCACTCAATTCTCCTACTTAACACCCCCTAAAATACCCTGCTTTTCTGACGGGGTTGAACCGAACACTTAGACTGAATAAGAGAAACTTAACAGCAATTCTTTCAAATCCAGGAATAATCATTAGAGCTTTTAAATCAAGCAAGAAAGGAAAGGTTACTTTTTTCCTGGGGTGGAAGAAGTGGGGGAAGTTAAAGTTTGAAGTTAAGTTTGAAAAAAACAAACACTCTTGCAACCAACAGAGGCAATACGACATGGAAAGCTTTTCTTACCTGGAGAAAGACTCGCTTAGGTTTTGGATTAGCTGCATCTGAACTGTAAGGAAAGAAGATTCCACTACAAACGAGAATGAGAGTGACTACAAACACAGTAGTTAAAGTTACTAGCGTCGTTTTTGTACTTTTGACAAGGTAAATGAAGTTAACCTAGAGAATAAAAAAAACAGCCCAGTTATAAAACTGCAAGACTTAAGACACTACTTGTATAACTCTAAAATTCAACTATGGAACTGAAAGTACATTAAAAAAAATAGTTGCAGGTATCACTCTACTTCTTTGTAAACTCAGTATTTAAAAACAAGAGAAAAAAGTGAGTTACTTCCTGGAGCTTTCAAAAATTTCCAATTTTTAAAACACCTGCCAACAAAAAAACCCCAAACTAGAACCTTCCCAGGTTCTATGGCAGCACAAAAAAAACCCAAATCTGAGAATTCTTTTTGAAGTGTTGTGTATGTATTGTTCAGGCACAAACTACATCTAAATGAATGCCTGCTCAAAATTCACCATCACATTTCATATATTACACCAATCTTTACTACATCATCATATAGCAATGTAAGCCCTGCTTTAATGACTAACACAAAATGTGGAATCTTTGACGTGTTTTGGAGAACCTTCCTGTAAGATTTAAGATACTGTCTAATTATCATTAACTTCTAGTACTAATTAAGAAAAATTTCTTATTCTAAACTCTAGAGAAAGTTTAAAGGTTTTAAACAACATTTACAAATTCTACTTACAAAATAGGATGACAGTATCATAGTGAAGACCACAATAAATCCTGCCAATACCATATCTGGTGGAATTTCTGAACCACTTCGTCCCATGACAGGTGTAAACATTTCAAATACAGTCCAGCTAAGATACAGCATATATAGATAGGGAACAAACATCCCCAGCATGTACATCACAATAAACTTCATTGTGGCACCTACAGGGGACAGAAAAAAGACAAAAAGAAGTAAAAGCTCAAAAGGCCACAAACATACAGCTTTACTGATATATCCATATACTGCTGCAAGGCCCAACATGCAGTACTGATCCTCATCCCGACATGGATATAGAAAGAAAATCTCATTTTGTATAGCAAATGCCAATATAACATTCAAAACCATCACAAAACTTTTCTTGTATTACAAAAAAAAAATTAAAAAGATCTCCACATACTGTTCTATTAGCCTGAGACACAGGATGTTTTTCAGTGTATTTTTTAAAAAAAAGCTTCTCACACTTTAAAACTGTCTTTAGTTCAAGAACACTTTTTCTCATTACAAAATTGTGACAGTTAATTTGACTATTCAAATTCAACATCTGGATTTTCTTTAGCTTGAATAGGAGAGTAGGGGCAGAGGTTTTGAAATACAACCTATGCCCCACAGAACTATACCTTTTTGGTGGAATTCCTTGTGGATCATCAGCTTAGTGAGTAAAGGAAATGCTACCCATAATGTACAAATGAATGCTGAACAAAGGCCCATCTGAGTCATCACAGCTAATGCTATAGACCAAATCATCAATGAAGCATCAAAAAAAATATCTCCCAGGTACTGCTCATTCATATTCTGTAACACAAAAAGCAAATACACTTCGTTATTGAGCACGTTCCATGGATCCCATCTCATCAGAACACACAGAAAAATCCTTATTTCTTGTATATAATTGTTTTCCCTGGGCAATTTCCTGTTGACTGTATTGACAAGCACCATCTCACCATTTTCTTACCATTTAGAGTTACCCATGTGTGGCACTAAACCTGCATTATATGAGAAAACTGTTGTTTAAACATGTCTTAAAATGGCTTTTGGTGATCTCTTTGCAAACACGTGTTTCTTCTTCCCAACACCCCCCACAGCAACTGTTATCTCCCATGCAGGAATGTCCTGGGAAGGTGTCCTGAGGTGTTTCCCATTGGACCTTGTTAACCCCTTCCTGTGATTGGGTGTTCCTGTAAGCCCCTTGAGACTTCTAATTGGTTAACCTGTGATTCTCCCTAGCCCTATAAATGTAACAACCCCCAACAATAAACTCTCTCTTGCCTCCTCTCCACGTCCAGTGTACTGTCTGTGCCTACCATGGGACCATGTGGGTGCTGGGGGGAGGGGAGGGCACCTCTCCCCTCCAGGCTCGGGACCTGAAACCCCTGAGGAAACCCCTGGAGTTCCCTTTCCCCGTCCCTCAAGACGTCGGAATGGTTCTTCAGATGGAGATGGAACTAGAACTGGGCTCCACCACGTCGTGGCTGGGGAAAGGGATCCAGACCCATGAGAGCATACTTTTTTTATTATTTTTTTAAATCTGCTGACATAGCTTGAAAAAGAAATTACCTGGGCTGGGGTGGAAGAAGGAAGGGAAGGTACAAATGACAATACAAGGAATACACAGGGCTAGTGTTTCAAGTACACAGGTAAAGAGGGCCTTTTAATAAAAAACATAATAACACAGCAAATTAAAAAGTTACATAGTACTTCCGTGTGACAGAGTTACCTACAGCTCCTGAGGATCTAAACTTGCTCTTGAACAGCAGCTGTTAACAGGCTTTTATATGAGCACTAATATTAGTGCACAAATACACTGGTGCCTTTACAAGTCATGCCACAAGGTGTCACTTCAGAAGCTTGCTTTTTAAAATATGTTACTTGTTTTGAATAAAAGATATGCATAGGTGAGATAATATCAGATAAGTTTCAAAAAAAGAAGGAAGTTTAACCATCAAAAATATGGTTTGTTTTGTTTTTTTGATTTTGTGAGGGTTTTTGTTTTGGTTTGGGGTTTTTTTGTTTGTTTTTTTTAAGTTACATGGGCAATGCTACAGTGTTTGCAGTGCAAGATTCCTAACTGGAAAACCTGCTAGTAGGAATAAGGAGTGCTTGCATGAACAATGGTTATCTGAAAGCACCTAGTTCAGTTTTGGGGTGAGGGAAAAAAATAGGAGGGAGGTGAAGAAACATATGAGTTGCCAAATGTATTTCAAAACATAAAGCTTTTTAATTCCCATGTTGCTGAGCCATGATCAGGCACTGCCTCTGACAGACAAGGAAGAGATAGGATTCCAAAATTTTTATGCAACTCTAAGTAAAATGCAAGTTACAGAGGCAGCATAAACTGTGCAGTGTAGTGCAATCTACAGCATGCAAGGTTTGTGACTTCAAGGTGGCTGATCTGATGACCAGGCAATCAGTAGGCATGAAATAAATCCAGCCCCTGGAATGTCTGAACAGATAGTTAAACTACCAGCCAGCTCATCCAAAAGACTAGAAAACATTGCATCTAGTTTATAAATGGCTCACCTTTACACAACGGGTCAACACCACGCATATGTATTTGGTAACATACATGTACCAGTTAACACTTCTCCTCCCCAAAAAAACTAAAAAAAACCCACTTCCAGAGAAAGACATGATGGATCCACCCAGAACTTCTCATACAATCAAATCTGACTAAGTTCTTAAAACTTTTTAAAACATTTGGATGAAGTTGGATTTGGCTGACAACTAAGGTTTTCCAAACTCCTTGTCCAAAGCTCAAACAAATGAGCAAGAAGTAACAGCAAGATGAATGATTCAATATTACTGCACCTAAATCCTGAACCTAGCATGCTTGAGTAGTCAACTTCTGCCCTGGAACAGTGTCATCTACCAGATATCTCAAGGTCCTATTTTTTTTTAATACAAAACCATTAAACCATCATCTAATAGGAATGTTATCAGCTACAATTATTAAATTATTATGCAAGTTAAATTGCATTGGTTAGTCATAAAAAAAGAATTCTAGGCAGAACAGTTAGACAGACTGTTCATGACAAATTACAGTAATGGAAAGGTAACACACACCAAATCCTCACCATCTTGCAGGGGCCTAAATGACCTTTACCTATTGTAGAAAAGAACACAGACAACCAGAGCTCTGTTCCATCTCCAGCTGTGGTCAAAACAACTATAAATCAGAATAGTCACAGAATTTTTTAGGTTGGAAAATACCTTTAAGATCATTTGAGTCCAATCTAAACCTGGCACAGCCAAGGCCACCACTAAACCATATTCTTAAGTGCCACATCTACAAGTCACCTCCAGGTAGGTGACTCAACCACTTCTCTGTGTCAGTGCTTGATAATCCTCTCAATAGAAATTTCTCCTAATATCCAACCTGAACCTTCCCTCACACACCTTGAGTCCATTTCTCTTGTTCTATCAGTAGCTGCCTGAGAGAAGAGGCTGACCCCCACCTGGCTATAACCTCCTTTCACAGGGAGCACTAGAATGTCCTTCTCGGAGCGAGTGGACCAAAACTGAACATAAGATTTGAGGTGCAGCCTCACCAGTGGTGGGTACAGAGAGACAATCACTACCCTGGTCCTGCTGGTCAAACTACTGATACAGGCCAGAATGCCATTGGCCTTCTTGGCCACCTGGGCACACCGCTGAATCATGTTCAGCTGCTGTTTAATCAACACCCCCAGGTCCTCTTCTGCTGGTCAACTTTCCAGCCACTCTGTTCCCAGCCTGTAGCACTGCCTGGGGTTGTTGTGACCCAAGGGCAGGACCCAGCACTTGGCTTTACTGAATCTCACACCGCTGGCCTCGGCCCATTGATCCAGCCTGTCCAGGTCTCTCTGCAGAGCCTTCAAGGGAAGAGTGACTACTCAAATTTTTACAAAAGCTTCATTTAGAAAGCTCTATGCAGCACAGATTACTGTATTAGAAGAGATCATGGCAGAGGTAGAAATTCCAACAAGATATAGGAAAAAAGTTCTTTCAAGAACCATCTGAAAAAAAAATCACATTATTTGCTTAGGGTTTTATGAATATAAATGACATCACCAAAATGACACGCATAATAAAAGGACAGACTTGCACAGAGAGAGCCGGAGTTCCATGTTTTGCAACAAAATACAAATGATAAATCAGATTAAAGAAAGCATTAAAATAACGGAAGAGACATAAGGAGGTACTGTACCAAAATAAATTATTAAATACAGGGAACTTGTATTCCAAGTATATTCAGAGGCAAGAATCTCGTAAGATTCAAAGAACATTTGAGCAGACGTGTAGATTCCATAATTATCAAGAACACTGAAAAGTATCAAAAATATTCCCCAGCTGTTCTTCTGGTCTCTTATCACTGAAATGATGACAAGAAGGAAGGTGCAGATAGGACAAGAAACAGTAGCTTATATTGTATTCTACTAGGCTTTTACTTTTTTTCTGAAGTTTCTCCTAAGGTCAAGGCCGCCTTAAATCACAAAGTTCTTACCTCTCTGATTTAGTAGAGCAATCCCTATGCTTAGATGAAGCAATTTTTAGTGACATTTTAAATACTCAAACTTTTTTCATCTTTTTAATCAACCCCAAAATTAAGTCTTCAACAGCTTAAACACTACATTGCCCTTCAACATTAACAGCAAAGTCAAGCCTACCTTGTAGAAGAACTTCTTGGCCAGCATATGCACAAGAATAAGCTTAGCTGCAGCTGCACTGCCATAGAGAGACACAGAAACATAGAAATGGGTGTACCAAGAAAGAGCCCGTCCAATGACAGAGACAAACACTGCCACGATAAGCACGGCCACCAGTGTGCAGACCCAACTCGTCAGTGTCAAGCCAAATGCAGTAAATAATTTCTTCAGGTTATGAATAGCTATGAAGAAAAAAAAGGTTTTATTCAACAGTCATGTATTCTACTGCAGACTATCATCAAAATTTCAGTTACCCCATAGTTTAATTGCTTTAATATTCAAAAGAAACCTGAATGAGGAGTCCACTCCGAAGACTTCTTAACAGCATGGTCTAAACCTCTCAGTCTATTTCTTTGCATGTCTTTTTGCAGTCTTCCCCACTGCAAGATTTATTCCCAGAATACTGGTGTATTTTGCAGATTACTGTGTTCCTGATAGTAAAAATATTACTAGGGAGTCAGGGGAACCACTCTACCATTTTTAAGTCTCAAAAACAACAAAAACAATTGAAAAACTGGAGTTGCTTTTCTTGTAACTTTTTCTTGCTCCAAAAATGTTTTCTGGATTTTGAGGGGGAGGTGGTGTCGGTGTGTTTTGATTTTTTTCTTTTTAAACAGGTATGTTCCTATACATATCTGAAAAGGTCTAACTAGAAAATTTAAGTTGGTTTACACCCTTTATTAAGCTTTGTTGTCATTTTCCCCATTTATTGTCTTCTTATTTACTTCTGCCTATGGACAGGTGTTAAAGAATGATTCTGAAACCGTGTCTGAACTAACAAAGCAAAAAACAGATACTAAGTAATTTTTTTTCAATTTTCAGATTTTTAAAAGATTTCATTTTAATCTTCATGAAATGATAAGACACAAAATTGTGATTCATAAATGCTAAAAATCTAGGCCTATCACATTCTTTATCACCGTAATTATTCACAGTTGAGATATTTAAACACAAAACAACTCCTGTGGCATGCTGCACAGCTAAAATTTATTTCTGAAGCTTGGCTAAAAAGATGCCATAATGGCCTGAACACTTTTCCATCTACACTTTTTCATCTACTAACTGCTATTCGTTAAAGAGTAATGTCATTGTTTTTTTTAAAAAAGCTAGACTTACCTCTGGTTTTTGACTGTAATACTTTTTTGCTTAAGTAAATAAAAGCAATTGCTGCTGTAATATAGTTCATGATTGTGCCAATGCGAGCAGGATAAGCCAGGACAAATAAACCAAGTATATCAAAGAACACAACATTTCCATGTCGATACTCAAAAGATTTAGCCAACTTTTCTGATGTTGCTAGGTATTTTAGGACAGCTAGAATATTGTCACCTATTAAAAAAGCAGATACACAGCATAATTACATCAGGGTAAATTAGTACACAGCATTTTTTTACTAGAACTGTTCTTAAAAATTGTATAGAAATATTCTCAACAAAGACATATACAACCGATTATTCTCAAAGTGGTATCTGACAGTACACACAGCACAGTATTTTCATGAGTAATCCATACAGCTGTCACTAAAATGAGGATATTTGGGAAGCTTCATGCACTTAAAGACCATTGCAATTAAGTCAGGTATTTAGCCCGTAAGTACTTCAGTTCTGATATTTAGCACTGGACTTCAAGGCTAACCCATAGAAAAGTTTATAGTTTCCTAATACTCCTCCTTTCCTCATGGTCTCTAAGTGACACCTCCACGTTTCAATGAGTACGAGTTATCTCCCTTTCTTTCCCTACACATCTGTAAGGTAGAAGACAAGGTGGCTATTTTCCTTTGTAGCCTACAGGCACTAATCACCTTTTCCTTTCCCACAGCACAGCCAAAACACATGTAATCAAACAACAACAATTCTTCTCAACTTTTATTTTGCTTTTAGTTGACCCTTAAAAGTGCTGAAATGTCTTTTTTTGTTATCTGCACTATGTTTAGCAGAAGATGTTCTACATAACCATCATGATCAGTAAAATCGTCTTCCCAACACAAATTTAGAAGTGTTACTTTCTGTCTTGTAGCTGCATTGTTGCAAGAAAGTATTTAAAACTCTTATTCATGCTGGTCATTCTAAGCTGGCTTCTATATAAGCTTAAAGAGGGAATGGTCAAAATCCTAGAGGTATTTAGGACTGTTAGCTTTTCCAGGGAAATTAAAAAGTCATACTGTATTTTCTTTACTTCAATCTGTCAAAAAGCCATCTATGAGCACAACCTGTTGTAGAAAATAAATCCTGTTTACTCAGTCTGTGTGCTACCATGTAAGTTTGACTGAGATACGTTCTAAAGGAGAAACCTCTGTTGGCAGATCAGTCTCTATGTCACCAACTTACCCACAAGCTTCTGATGAGAAACACAACCAATAAGGCTTAGTGAGAGAAAAGGAACACAGAATGCTGAACAATCAGGTATCAGTGTTCAGGTTAGATGACAACTCTGATTTGAAAGCAATCATGAAATCTAATTAACATCACTGGATGTTGATAAAGTTTATCTTCCCAAGTAGATCATATATATTTCTTTTGTATTTAAAAGATATATATTCAGTTAATTCTTTGTTCTTTAGAACATGTACTAAACATGTACTAAATGTGTCATTAAAATTATTAATTTCTTGTAATAACAGTTTTACAGCAAAATGACAAAGCAACTACAACACTATTCTTTAGGTAAATTACTGAATTCTTAAAATACCAACCTGCTCTCTGAATGGAATCTGTTAAAATTCTGTCTGATGTGTCATATTTTGTATGATAAATGTAGCCATTTTCAATAAAAGCCAAATCTATTCCTACAGAAAGAGGAAAAGCATTTTTAAATTTATGTAATTCTAAAACCCCCAAACAAACAAGTGAAAGTCTCACATACATTTCACAGAAAATGTTGCTCTACTTTGTAGCCCAGTCATTATACTTAAAGAAACAAAATAGTCTCCTCTGTGAAAAGAATACTAACTGAGATTTCGAGTGTATTATAAAGAGAACAGTTTCAAAACATTTTAAAATATCTGTCCTTTCTACTGTACCGATTTGCATGATATTTGTACACAGCTGGAGAAACACTTGAAAACTCCAAACCATCTCAGCTTCAGAAAAGATGTACAAGGTGCTTTTCAAATGTTTACTTGCAAAACTTCAATAAATATCTACACTGAAAAGTAATAAAAAGTAGCATTGTGGAACTATAGAAACACCTTCTCAACATGTGTGTTCCTTCTACTTCTATGTGTTAACAGGTTTTCATAGAGCCAGTCTGAAAACTCTTATTTTGAAAGTCCAAATAATTTGTTGAAGTGAACAAAAACATTTACCAAAAGCCAAAGGTTATTCTGCTAGATTAGTCATACATTCACTATATCCCAATCACCTTCTCAGCTGCACATGCAAAAAGCTGCTATCTGCAATCCGAATCTTCACAATTTTGTAGGGGTTTGACAAGTTAGACCTCAATTCTACTCGTGGACAAACAGGAAACAACTAGTTCTTTAACTCAATTATTTAATTTTTATTTCATTGTTAAAAAAAAAAACAACCAGAGGTCAGTGAGAATTCATTTACCATCCAGGTATCATTCTGAACAAATAAAGAACACATTGTACAAAATTATCTACTTTATTTCCAGGCTGGAAGCATACTTTAGAAGAGTTTAGAATATGCCAGAACAACAGTTTTGTTCTAACAATCAATTCAGAAATATCACTTTTCTTGAAAGTGACTCCAATGACAACCTGTCCCAGACAACAAGGATTTTACAGAATTTTACAGTCCTTTGAGTTGTGTTCATATTTCACATTGTGTGAACATTTCACATTTTTTCCCACTGGTCGTTCTCTGCAGAATGGATAGCAAACTGTAAACAGCTTAGCAAAACTAAAAGACTTCTGTCCAGTGCTTGATTATTAAAAAAAACCAAAAAACAAACAAACCCCAAAACCAAAGAGTAATGGAAATGCATTAATGACTAAGTCACTATCTTTAAAAAAGATGATTTTCATTTATCCATTTGATACAGACATGTCATTCCTACAAACAGGTTATTAGCATCATGTACCAAAATGTTTTAAAACAGATATTTAACAGAGTGCTGTTGATTTCTGGAGTATCTTCCTGATTTTCAGGAAACTTTTCTACCACATAGTTTCTTTCTAGAAAACATCAGTTCTCAAAAAACATCCCTAGCAAACCATATGAAAAACTAAATCAAAAAACTCGTGCCTTAGGAAAAAAGCAGGAAAATTTGCCCCCAGACAAACTAAATTTGAGGACCTTCACACAGTGAACCACAGAACAGTATCCTTTTCATAAGCTTAATGTGCATTGACATCTTTCATGATAACATACCTGGAACATTGCCAAAATCCCTGTAGATACGGAAGTCTGTATCCGCTGGGATAATACCACTCTGAAATATTTCCTGTGCCACCACAGAGGCAAAGGGATGTTTGGCTGCAACTACGTATGCTTGTACCAACCAAGGGTTCTCAGGTCCTAACAAAAGATGAGCAGAAAGTTCACAGTAAACACTTTTTGAATGTCAGTTAAGGTACGCACCTTCACGGTAACAAATACAGAACACAAAGGAACTCACTGCAGTTGTAAAGCTGTTGCCCCATAGGGTATAAAATAAGTACATTTGTGCTGGCTGAGTGACTCACACTTGAGAGAAATACACTTGAGGAGAAAGAAACAAGCCGCTGTTGTCTTACGTGTTTAAGAGGCAGAGCAGGAAAGCCATCTCCCAAAACAGAACTTCTTTCTCACAAAGAAGTCAAAACCTTTAGCTGAGCTTCCAATTCATTGTGTCTGTATCACACATCAATATCATTGTTTAGAAAAAAGTCTCTGCCTTAAAGCATTAAGTACAAAGAAACAACTAAGCAGCTCCAGCAGCACAGGAAAGTCTGCAGTCTGACCAGGATGGGGCACAAGTTTAACTGTAGCCTACAAAACACGGTTTTGCTGCTTCCTGAGCAGCAGATAGAGCTCTAATGGCAACATCTCCCTGCAAAGATTTTGAAAGAACTGCTGTGAAAAATAAATAGAGCATATGAAAGTATGTGTATGTAAGACATAGGTGGTATCCAAACGTTTTTCTGCTTGTAACCTTGACATAAAATGGAAACACAACTTCTGTACTCTGTTCTACACAAGTTTCCCACCTATGAGGCAACTTCTGTCGCAGTCCTTTAGCTTACCAGTATCTAAACCTAAAAGCAATTTAATTGCTGCACAGGGTTGGGAAAAATGCATGAGGTTCTCCTATCTTTTGCTGATGAGTCACTTTCAATACTCCTTCAAGTCTACATTGTTTATTATCAAATTATCCTTATGTAGAAACTGGACACAATGCAAGCTCATACCTGTTTGAAAAACAAGTTCTTTTCCTCCTACACCTGCTGCCTCCAGGTTAATAAAAGCTCTGATTGACTTGGCCCACTCATGTTGCGTAATGAAGCCATGACTAGCCTTGACGGGAAAACAAAAAAAATATAGGTCAAATATCTACGAGACCAGCCTAAATCTTATTTTCCATCACTCAAGATTGGATATGACTGAAGAAATAACTCAAGATTTGACAAGGCAGACAACACAAGCAGATGCAGAAAATCCAAGTCTTCTAATTAAACTAATGTAGACAACATTCTTAATCTAAGTGTATTTTTCCCATTGAAATCATACACATTTTCCTGAGAATGTTAAGACTGTTATTCAACTAATATTTCAATAGGTCAAACACAAGCCTTATCTGCAGTTACTCTTTCCTTTGTTAAGAGTTTTAATACACAGCTTTTATGTGTAATTTATAATTCTGACATATTCTCACCTGCAAAATATTTTCTTCTGCACCATTAAATAAGAATATGACAGCATGCTGCAGGGACTCTGATGATTTTGAAAGTGTGTTAAGTATTTCAAGCATCACTGCACAGCTAACAGCATCATCACTGGCACCTTAAAACAATCACCAAAATAGTAAGGCTTATAACAAACAGATTTGCATCAAAAACAAGAGAAGAATAAAGTTTTATGCTATTTCAATCACTTAACCTAACTGCAGTAAAATTATGTCAAGTTTCGTGTATTTTCTGGTAGTGTATATACTTATATAAACTATTCTGTTTATACTAGTTGAAAGTAACAGCAGAAAGAAAAATAATGTTCAGAAGTAGAGCAAGTGAAGTTCAAAATATCAGATCCAATGATATTGTTCAAGAAAAGTAGACTAACCAGGTTACTGGTTAGTGAGCAAAATGATTGTTACTTATTTTCCTAAGAACAACATGAATAAACAAGAATGTAATTTATACTAACAACATACTCAAACTTTAAAAAATAAACATTCCCACATAAGTCACCCTAAAGCATTCTCTACTGTTATAACGCATTCAAGTAAGAGGACAAAACCTCAAACTAACATAAAGCTAAGATTTCAAAATAGAGCTAAGGAAATACAAGAATTTACAACTTAAGTTATACATGATAATAAAAGATTTTCATGACCAGATGCTTTTCACCATCCTTCTTTCTTTCAGAAACCCCTTTCACTCTGAGCTCAGTAATCTGTCCTCTTTGAGTTCCTCATCTAACACTATTCTAGACTTACTCTCACTCTCTCACACCTCCTCCCATGCTCTGCCATTTTTTTAAATCTTGATTAAGGATTCATCTTCTAGCCAAAGTCTCCCATTTTCCCACTTTCCTCACTTTGGTGTAAGCTGCAGCACCTCCCTACCCCACTTTAATAAATAAAATTTTGGGAGAAAACAGAGAAATTAAACCTCATTCCTTCAGGCCTCAGTTGCATATATGATGCTGACGCGCTCTGAGATGACAACAACAGTGTGGTCAGGCCTCAGCATGCTATTAGGACACACTTGTTAGTTCCTAAAAATGTTCAATTTACACATTTAAAAAAAAAAAAGGCACCTTTAACAAAAGCTTGTAAAACTTAAGACACATTTGCCCCTTCCATGAAAAGGGTATATTCCTGATACAAACATAAATCTCAGTCTAAATTTTAACCTAAGCTTATTGCATGGATTAAAAAAAATTCAGAATCTTTCCAATACACCATTCTCTATTTCTCAGAAATTAATGCCTTGTTCTGCCAAAAGCTTTCCAAAAAGACTCCCATCCCAATACCTGGTTTAAAGCCCTGACTATCACAGATTTTCCTTAATTTCACAGAATATTCTCAGTTGGAAGGGACCTTTATATTGTTACCCAAGTTTATCAGTAGTCTACTCTTAGCCACACTGAGTTCTTATACCTAACATACTGTATTGAAAAATTGGAAGAGAAGTGAGTATAGTTTCCAAGTCATTTACCTGCCTCACTGTGAAGCTATGAAAAATAAAAGTTGCTGGCTTCAACAGACATACAAATTTATGTCTGATAAAAGCAGCCATGTAGCCATAGACTATTACACAAACTCATGGAGAAAGTATCTTCTCCAAATACTCTGTATATAGCAAAACTGACAGGAGGTTAAAACAGGTTTTATGGCAAAAATCAGCAACTTGAGAAAAGCACATCATCAGTTATGTCTGGAATGATAATTTCAGGGATGTTTCTGTCTTCAAGTTTATTAAAAAAGAAACAAATAGCCCATATAAACTGAAAATTAGTACCACTAGAACAAAGACACGTGTTTTAGGACTTAAGAGTTTACGTTTTTCCTTCACAAGGAACACAAGCTTTCTAACACTAATGGTTTACTGAGTTTTGTTTCACTCATTTTGTATGCAGCACATTATATTTTATGATCTGATTTTCAAGTATAGTATTAACTGACCAATAAGTAATGCTGCTTCTGGGTAAAAATCCAGTTTTGGTAAAGAAAAATGGCCTGTAAGCAAATAACTAAGAGAAATACAGAAGAATAGAAAACAAAGAGAAAACAATAGAAAACCTTGCTTAGGTTATGTGCAAGGGACACAGCAAGAAAATGAAAGACAGAGCACCTCCTCACTGTTGTAAAGGGCTAGGCTGCTTTGTGATTAAGGGCAAGCACACAGGCTGGTTTCTAGCTCCTCCGCAGATTTCTGTAAAATCCTATACAAGTCAGTAATATTTTTTGGTGCTTCTGTGCAAGGTTGGTGAAGTACTTTACTGTCTGAGTAACTGTTAAGAAAATAATTGATGTAGACATAATCCTGTCTTACAACCCATAGAAATGGACACACAGTTTACACAGGGCATGAATTTAAAGACCGTTTTCAATAATCATAGTATTATACTTGTGAAATATTCTTTCCAAGTTCCACATCCTGTAATTAGCATCTCTGCAATTTATAAATCACAGAGCACGTATAATAATCATGCGGTTATTAGGCTTAATTTGAAAACTCATGTCACCCAAATGTGGTTGAGGAGAAAAGGAAGTTCTGTATATTATTTGTTGAGAGAAAAAACACAGGAGGAGTACAGTAAATGCTTTGTTTCTCTAGCTAATACTCAACTGTTTTCTCAATAATGAAGACTATTTGTATGTGCTAAAGAACAGAAGGTCTACCGCCCAAAAATAAAATATTATGTGGCATATAAATTAACAAACTCCAGTAAAAGCTGCACTGTTGGTGAGATCTGTGGGTGTTTTTCGACTGTAATAATAGGCACACATGTGTGGCTGACTGTTACAATAAACTTTGTGCAATCTTTAGATCTCTACCTTTCTGGCACTGTTAAAAGCACGAACATACAAAGCTCGCTACACCCTTGCTGAAATAATTATTCAACAGGATTATAATATATAAGAATCTAGAGGAAGGAAAGTAAGAGAGGATGCAACAGTGACAGTGAAACTAGTAGCGAGAGATGTACACACTACCAAGGCAACAGTACCCTAACCTTTGATCACTACAGTCTTTAGAGGCAGAAGCTTTGAATGCAAAAAGGAAAAAAACTGGCACAGCTTAAGCATATCAGACAAAAAATCTGAGACACCAGCAATGGGAGGGGAAAATATGGACTTTTTAGTGGGGGTGGACAGAGTCACTGGCACAAAGCATCATGTGAAAGACAGGATTAGATCAGTACAGAAGTATGAAAAGACCTGAATGACAGGTGGAAGCAGCACATGAACTACATGCATAAGCAGAGAAATCTAAATACAGCATCTCTAATTTGCTGCCTAACAGAAAGTGAGAGTGAAATCCTGAGTTAAACAGGATCAACCTGTCACTCTAAACAATGAGCCTCACTGAGATCAAGTAGACCAGTTGACACATGCAGTATTCTAATACGGCTACTTGGTATGAGAAAACAAGCCAAGCTCTGTGGCTCACGTAACACATGGAAAAGCAGAATGAACACGTGGACCTACCAGGGGTATTTGGTACAGAATCAAAGTGGCAATTGGATAATACTGCATGCTCAGCTCCACTTCGAGGTTCCAGTTTCACTATAACATTGGTTATGTTTGCATAGTAACTAGTAAAGCCTCCTAAAAAGTCAATGCTGAAGGAGCCTGTGGGCCTCTGTATGTCTACAGATATCTTGTGAGCATCTGTACTTTCTCTTGCTATTCCCCTAATTTGTTCTAAGAGGTAGTTAACTGCAAGAACTTCATTTTCTGGACTTCCAACTGTTCTGGGCCCAATTGCTGTTATGTTGTCAAGGTATTCCCTGTAAGACATAAATTAAAAATTCAGCATCAACAAGTTCAACATTTAGTAATGTTATCTACAACTGCAGCATTTTTGTACATTATTCTATTTCAAAACTCAAGCAGAAGAGACTAAAGCCAATTCGACAGTAACTAGCCAGGATGTTCAGGATCACAATGGTAATGGGCATACAGACTGACCTTTACTCAGGGCTCCTTATCTTATCTATCACGATATTAAACCAAACTATTTGTTTTCTGGTTTGAACATATCAACCCAAAAAGAAGCAAAAGGGTAAATGAGAAGCCAAAGACTTTAGCGTGGTTCTGCATATGCATACATGCCCTTCCCCCAACGTCCGAATAAACACGTTTTCGTTAAGACTTACATCTGACATAAACACTCTAATTCTGAAATTACAGTATTAGAAAGTTTTATAGTTCCCGGCGTCTCGGTGACACACCAACTAAAGATCTGCAAAGCAGCTTTCCCAGAAACCGCGCACTACTCAAGACTACCAGAAATAAAGCATGGGGGACGCACTGCTTCATCAGCGCCAGCCAGCACCTTTACGGGGGCTGAAGCCTCCACGCTGTCTGCACCTTTCTGCCAGCGCTCAACCGAGCTTCGAGCTCTCTCCCGGGCAGAGCACGACACGACCCCCCCGACAGGGACCCGACCCAGCCCCGCCGCCCTCTCTTCCTCCCGCCGGCGGCTCCGCCGTACCTGGCGCGGGCGGCGCTGAAGTCGCGGGGCCCGGCGGCGGCGGGCGGGCTGCTCAGGAGCTGCCGGTGCGACACCTGCGCCAGCGCCCGCAGCACCAGCAGGTACAGCAGCACCAGCGGCGCCCCCCGCGCCTCGGGCAGCGGCAGCAGCGGCCGCCGCCGCGGCCCGCCCCGCTTCTTGCCGCCCGCGCCGCGCTCCCCGTCCTCCCGCGGCGGCGGCTGGCGGCGGTCGCGCTGTGCGGCGGTGGCGCGGAGCCGCCACACGGCCGTGTCCCCGCTGCGCTCCATGGCCGCGCTGTGCCCGCCGCGCAGCCGCGCCGTACGGGCACGGAACAGGGTCAAACCGCGGCCCGGCCCCCGCCCGGCGCGGCGGGGCGGCCCCCGCGCTCACGTGGGTGCGGGGCCGCGGCAGCGCCCGCCCTGCGGCCCGGCCGGGGCACGGCGGTGGCTGCGTCTGCGTCACACAACCACAGGGTGGGTCAGGCGGGAAGGGACCACAGTGGGTCATCTGGTCCAACCTCCCTGCTCAAGCAGGGTCATCCCAGAGCACATGGCAAAGGATTGCATACAAGTAGTTCTGGAGTATCTCCGATGAGGGAGACTCCACAACCTCTCTGGACAATCTGTTCCAGGGCACACTCACCCACACGGTAAAGAAGTTCCTGTGTATCAGTTTCTGCCCGTTGCCTCTTGTCTTATTGCTTGGCACCACTGAGAAGAGCCTGGATCCAGCTTCTGGACACACTCCCTTCAGTTACAGTCATTAATGACGTCACTCTCAGCCATCTCTTAAGGGTGTACTGGCCCAGCTCCCTCAGCCTTTCCTTGTAAGAGAAATGTTCAGTTCTTCAATCACTCTTCTTGCTCCTTGCTGGACCCGCTCCCGGAGCTTCACGTCTCATTCTGAGGAGCCCAGAACAGGCCAGTGTAACCTGGGCCTGAGTCCGGTGACACACTACAGCTGGGAAGCCCTCAGTGGTGGTCACCTGTGGAGCGTGGTGGCCTGGCAGCAGTGGAGCCCTGAGCCCTCTGTCCCACCGAAGCACTGGGATGAGCAGCCACCTGGCCCTGCTCCTGACTGAGGAGCGCCCCACGCATTGTGTGGTGCATCGCCTCTCTTGCAAAGCATGCAAGGCTTTTCCTGGTTTCACAGCTTTTTTTGGTTGTTTATTGGTTTGTTTGTTTTGGTTTTTGTTAAAACAGAGAAGAAAGTTCATGAAAGTAGTGGCAGTGCCACGTGGCTGAGCGGCAGAGTGCCACAGGCCAGCATACCAGGTGGGAGGGGTGGTGAAGCCTCACAGACATAAGTCACAGCATTGGCAGTGCTCACAGAGTTCCCCCTCCACTGCATTGTATCCTTGGCATTGCATAGCTATAGCACTCCCCAGAATGGAGCTCAGGTAGCCTGGGGTGAAGGGCAATAGCTCCAGGAGGTGCTAGTTAATGGCTGCTTCCAGTGAACTCGTGGCAAGGAGAGCACCTGGGAGGATGGAGGCCCAAGATGTGACACAGACTGTCATCACTCACATGGCTCTCCATACTCTGCGAGGGTGCACGCTGCTGCCTGCTCTCACACTGCCTCTGAATGACGGAACAGAGCTGTTCAGTGGTCGTTTTTCCTATCTTTATCGTACTGATTTGCAACGTACTTTGCTACTCCTGAGGATGTCCTAAAAGATACTTGTTTCTTGTTGCTCTGTGACATAATGAGGAAATTACGAAATATGTAATGGCACGATCCAGAGAAATGGCTGATCCAATAAATCCAGTGATGCAGATGAACACTGAACATTTCTGCTTTCTAGCATACCCCTGTGTTGCCAAATGAAAGCTCACAGGAGTTGCAATACTCTTTGGAATGAAAAAGTCTGAAAGAGTGGTACACTGAAATGTGGTGACTATGCTCTTTGCACACCTCAGGTGCTTTAGTAAATTTCCATACTCAGGCTTAGTGAGTTTTCTCATTTGCTTCACGCGCCCTCAGTACACACAAGATTATTGCCGACAATTTATGATTTACAGCTTCTATGATCCCAAAACATACGTCTAGGCTGAGATTTGATTTATTCTGTTTTGTTCAGTTTTTTTTCCTCTCTGCTTTTGTTTCACTTACCTGTGTTACCTCTCTCTTCACAAACAGACAAACATACCTCCAGATTAGGTTCTCAAAAGTAGATTTTACATTAGAAACCAATATAAAAAATTTCTTTCTAAATGTTTTCTTAAAACTACAAGCGCATAATTACTCCAGCAAAATGCTTGCAACACAAATAATAATAAAAAAAAAGTCAAATGTAACCCCCCCCAAATATAATGGAATGGAAACTGCCTTTTGAAAATGTCATACTAATAATAGGTAGGATATTAAAGTAGTATTACTAATATACATAAGAAAATACATTTTTAAAAAACAATGTGGCCTGATATTGAGTGTAGATCTCTATTTCTCCTTTAAAATTCTTCTTAGGTTTGAAGCTGTATAGAGAAGGCAATCAAAGAATCAAATATGGACTTTCATATTTGATTTCTTGTATCATATCAGTGCTAATGTACTGGGGGCCACCACTCCTGAAACACTCACATAAGCAGCTTTATGCAAGGACATTTGCTCTCCAGCAACACATGTTGCTCCATATCAATTTGACTATGCCTACATTATTGATCTGAAGGAAAATGCACAAATTGAGAAAATAGGAGCTACATATCATTTATTTCTTTTGGCTCTATGTTTACTTGAGGATTGGAACTGTAGAATAATTCCATCCTTTTCTAAGTGGTCTTTTTCCTTTAATTCTTTGGGCAACATTTGAAAATTAAATCCTCCCTCAGTTAAGGGAGGATAAGACCTGACTAAACTGATTTTGTGACAGTCATACTCTACAGGTCAAAACAACTTTTAATATTCTGTCAACTCAAAATTCAGA
Organism: Pipra filicauda; assembly: GCF_003945595.2. NCBI lineage: Eukaryota > Metazoa > Chordata > Aves > Passeriformes > Pipridae > Pipra > Pipra filicauda. The sequence continues at coordinate 1,479,058 of NW_024104487.1, read as the reverse complement.
AGTAATCTTCTGCTTTAGATCAGAAAGACTTCTGATGTTTGTAACACCGACAGCCCTTTTATCATCTGTTCTGAGCACAGCATTTGGGAGGGCACTGTGTGATATGAATTAAGCTGGAATTATAGTGCATACATGTTTTGACATGACTGGGACATCAGGGTCAAATACATCAACACAGTGCCCTTTATTGCTCTGTTAGTCTGGAATGACCAATTTAAGATAATTGGATCTAATTTCCAAACAAATTATTCAGCATAAATTCAGTTTGACTTTATGTCAAAAAGACTGATGTTTAACCTCGTGTCTTCCAATCCAAGCTGGTTCATTTTGTCAGCTCACAAAAGAGGAAAATCCCTTGTTCACTGAGCATAAATTATACTTGTAAACCTTGTTTTAAGCAGAAAAAGTTAAAAGGCAAATCCTCATCCACAGGAACTATGGGCCTGGTTTGTTTTCTAATTTAGTAGCAAAACCAAGTTAAGCGATAGCAGGTTAACATTCTTGCTTAACAGAAAAATACAAATGTGTTTATATGTTAAAACCACAATCAGCTATTTAGGGTAAGAACTAGAACAATATCTTCAGAAAGCACTTCATTTTGATTAAAAATAAACAGTGATGAAGCATGCACCAAATAATTTGCAAATTGTTCTCATTCAAATTGTTCTCATTCAAATTTGACTTATTTGTGGTACTAATTTTGTAGCTTCAGTTTTCCATCCATTGAATCCTCTTACATCATTGACTGGTAAATTGAAAATCCCTTTGTTAGAAGATTTCTGGTCTGGTGTAGGTATTAATACATCATGATCAAGACTGCTCTTACATTCATCTTCAAGCCTGAACTTTATAAACTGTTACTTTTCCAGTCCATTCATCCTCCTAGTAACCATTCTGATGATTTCTAGTTTTTCTGTAACTCTTCTGCATTGCTAAACCAAAATGACGTGTAGTATTCCAGTGTCTACACCAGTGCCAAATACAAAGGTAAAATAATTGCTACACTGCAGGGAGATAGAGCTATTTATTTCCTTTAACATAAGCATGCTGCCACAGTTTTGAAGCAACAGTACTCTCCAGCTTTCTCTCGAATCTTTCTGTCACTGCAGCATGTTCTAGCCACCCATTCAGTGGCCCATAGCCTCTCTAACAGACAAGCTCTTGGTGAAATTTGAGTTCAGCAGGAAGCAAGAAACCCTGTGAAGAGAAGAAACCAGATTTTACATCCTGAGTTTCCAGGGCGTAGTGTATCAGCCTTTCCTATGAACACCTTGAAAATCTTGCTTCCCTGCACTGAAGGTGATGATGGACCACCGAGCATCTGAGCCTTCCTACTACAGTGGAGCTAGATCTTCACTCCTGCCTCAGGCACAGATCTATCATCTCTTCAATCATATACCCATCAGTCACTTCACTCCTATAGCCACAGTGTTGTAACTGGAAACTCATATTGAACCAATTTTCTACCCTGTCTTTAAAGTGGTTTTTTTTGTCATTACTACCAACAGTCCAGTTCCCATCCCTTAACTGTGGCCCAGCTCTCATTCTGTGTTCTACAAGCTTGGAAATGTTTGCCTTGAAAACTTGGTAAGCATTCAGTATTGCTCTGAGTCAACAGGTATTCTTCATTATCTGTCGCTATCCTAGTCTTACAAATGAAATCAGGAGGAATATTGTAAGACCTCAGTGCAGGAATCCACTATTATAAAAATACAGGACAGCTTTGTGTAGCCTGTATTCAGTTCAGATACAAGCAGCTGTTCGCTCGGAGAACTCTTCTGTGCAGGCACACTCATGCTATCAAGCAAGTTTGTGTTTCTTCTTGGACTTTGTTGCCTCACTTTATCTTAACTCCACAATATGGCATCTGTATTGTGGCATTGCATGTGGTAATCTAGTTTAAGAAAATAGCACAGGGAGTCTAATGAGCTTTTATCCCTTGATGTCTCTGCTCTCACCTGAATCCTTATAAAAATCCTTCCCAGACATCAACCACAGGACATTTAGGGCTTATTTAGCCAAACACATCCATCTCTTACCTAAGGTACAAGGACAGGAAATGCCTCATTGACACTCCAGACATACCCAAGAATTGGGCATTTTCACCTTCATCCTGTAATTAAAGCAGAATGATTAAACCCTGGTCACTCATTTCAGAACAGGAAGTGGAAGAAGAACCACCCACAGATTCGAGATTGATAGGGCACAGAGAGACTGTTTGCATCAGACATGCTGTTTTGATAAACTTAAGCAGTGCTTTTCCCTCTTCCCTGTTTAGCAATACTCATTTTCTGTGCTCCTTCTCCTTCTGACCTTGTTATTTTGTATTGGGAGCTATAATCACAACCAAGAATTACACAGAAAATATGAACTGATTAGTTCTTGTCGAAAAACAAAACTAACAAACTTTGTTCAGATAGATATACGCTGCCTTCGCAGCCGATTCAGGTTCTATGTCACCCTCTTTCTTCTGAATGCTCTGCCCCCTTTCCGTGCCGGCTCAGCATTCCCTTTGTTATTAAATGGAGGTTGGACGTCAGGGATTGATGTTAACCTGGAGAGGGGGCAGGGAGGCAATCAGCACACCTTACTGTGATTTCAGGACAGAAGGCTTTTTCTTCATTTGCCTTCAGCCTGGAAAGGTCCAGTCAATCTTAAACTAATAAGAATTTGTTAAACTGATAATAGGATAACCAGAACCCAGTCCAAATATAAGCCATTTATTCTTCCTTTATCTGTTAAATATCTCACTTTTTACAGTCTGACAGCTTCTGCCAAACCCTAATCACTCACTTGCTTGATTGCTACCTCTTTCTGCTCTTTAGCCCCTCTGATATCTGCCAGCTATCACTGCCAGCTATCGTATTTCCAAAAAACACAAGCAAAGAAATCACCTCCTTCATCAGCCTAACTTTATGCAACTGAACCACCATCCTGGTTCTCCTTTTCTAATCACATCAAGATTAATCTCTTTTTTTCCTACAAGACCTCAAGTCCCTCTACACAGACCCACATTTCTTACCCAAGTTTGTTTAGCATTCCATGTCAGCTATCTTGGCAGTAATGTCAGCCTGTTTATTTTTTCATAATAGTTTCCCACTCCTTTCCCATTCTATCTCTCCTGCACACGGTCCTCAGACAATTCATGTTCAGGCTACCCATATTACATCAAACCGGTAATTTTGTTTTAGTCATTTCAATCAATGTTCTCTTAGTTGACAAATCCTGTTACCTGTCAAATTTTATCTTGCCTTATTATCTGTTTATTAATGCTATCAGAAGGCTTTGGTCATTAAAAAAAAAAAAAAAGAAGGATGTATGTGATAAGAGCTGGTAGTTCCAGGTAGGCGGACAAGCATGATCACCACCAAGGACTGATGAATGCAGGAGGCATGGTTTCATAAGCTCTTTGTCCTTCCATTTGAGCACAGATGACTGCAAGGAGACTCTGCCAGGTTTATGTGTGTATTTGTGCCAGACTGGCTTTTTACATTTGTGCAGTATATTTAAATAAGAACTACACTTGAGAGACTTATTTCCCATATTTTATATATACTGCAATAATAATAATAAACAGGCAATAGATAGATATATTGTATCTTCTTTAAAAGCAGCCCTATTCCAGTTGGAAATCAGTCAATAAATTCTCTGGTGGTGAAAGGGGTGAAATAACTTTGAAATCCATGGAGCTGAAATAATTTACAGCAGCAGAGAACACAATCACTAACTTCAGTTTTGATAATATTGAGAAAAAGGCATTTCAAAAACACACATATAGTCAGCTTCTGCTTAAACCATTGCCAATTTTGTTCTAATAGTAAGTCTTTTGCTTTCCATTAAGTAGCACAAGGAAATGACAAAGGGTCAAAGTCATAAGCTACAGTAAGGAAAATTCAATTTGAATATTACGAGGGGGAAAAACCGCAGTGAGAGTGGTACAACACTGGGGCCCATGTTGTCCATAGAGGCTTCAGCTCTGCTATGATCCATCTGGATTGCTGTTTGCTCCATCTGGTTCACAGCTCTGGTTGTGTAAGAAATGTAGTCTTGTTTATCAGAGTGTATCATGGTCACCGTCCTATGCATATCTGTCTGGACAATATAGCCTAGTGTCATCCATCTCTGCAGATACAGTTGCTACAGTTTATTTTTTTTTACATGGGGCTCGGGAAGGTAGCACAGACCTATAGAGTTAGGAGGGAAAATAAGCCTGTGAAAGGACCTGACCTCCCAGTCCAGTATATATGTGTCAGAATATATATATATATATATACTCTTTTATGTAAGAAAATCCAGCATAAAGACATCTTTCAGCTTAGAGACTCGCAGGTTGCTCAGACAGATGCAATGCAGCGACATAGCGCATAACTCTCTCCAGTGTGTGAGGAAGGAAGAACAAAGACCTGAGACGTGTAATGCTGAAAAGTTACTCTGACACTTTGTCACGAAGGACATCCACAATTCAGCTACTGTTCCTCATTACCACCACTGGAGTCACCTGCCTTTCCTTTTCTATAAGGGAGAGTTTTTAGGCTGACAGCTTCACCGTACACATGGATACACTATTTGTATACAGCTGCCAGGTGAATTTCTCCTCTGGATTAAGCGGTCTTATCTGCCCAGTTTCATTCCTGGCCACATTTTTCTGCTTTCTGCATTGTGAAAGCACAAAATGTGTTTCTCCACATTGAGACACTGCCCCAGGATAGTGATCAGCAGGGTCAGTTCACCAGTCTGGTTCACTGCATGAAAGCCCACCTGGTAGCAGGAAGGTGAAGTAGGAGTGGCAGCAACTTTTTTATCAGCAATGTGCACTTAATACAGTTCAAAAACTACCCCATAATTTTTCTTTTCCATGCTTTTGACTTCTACAGCCCTACAAAACAGTCCTAGAGAATTCTTCCAGCAAAAGAAATTAGAATGTCACCACACAAACTTACTGACTTCCCACTTCAAATATGCCAAAAATATGAAATATATCTGCTTCTTAGTTACACAGGTCAACTGACTGTATATTTATACTTCCCCTTAGCACACACTAACTACACAGGTTACCGATCAAGTCATGAAGTAAGCACACAAACATGTAAATAAAAAGATTACAAAAACAAAGAAGCTACTGCAACAACCCACCGTGCTCCCCCGCAACTACTACAATAGCAGGCTATAGCCACCACAACCTTAGTGCAAGACAAATTGCTGGGAAGCAGAATCAGTTACTGCTAGCAGTAAACTAGCAGTGAGAGCAGGGAGAGAAAAGCTTTACGAGATCCAGCAGTATATAAGGAATTGTGGGCCCTTAAATTACACAGCAAAGGGACTGCTCTGGTTTGATGAAAGGTTCTGAATGTGTATGTATCAGGCTTGGGTCCTGGAGAGCTTATTCAAGCTTCCTATAATTTCTGTAGTTGCTGCAGGGTATGTGATGCTCAGCTGAAGCCAACATCTGCCCAACAGCACAACCATAGAGAAGCTACAAATTAATTTCAAATTTAAATAAACATTGGCAGTAAATGCCACAGAACAACAGGGAGTTTGAAGTCAGATGACACAGCTGAACTTTTGGGTTGGTCCAATAGTTGAGTTCAGTAAAAACTGTGGACAGCAGTCCAAGGCTAGTACAAATACAGTGCAGATATATTACAAAATTTGCCTTCCTCCTCTTGTTTCCTCCATCCACTCCTGATTTTTATTTCTCTGATCTCTACTCAGGACAGAACTTTGTTTTTCTGAGTGTAGGTGGAGTCAAATGACTTTTGAGGAGAGGAGGAGGGGATTTGTATAAAATCTGATGGCTTACACATCCTGAATGAGACAGATCGGTTTATTCAGATAGTCCGATGGTTGTTCAGATGAGAAAGATGACCTGGTGGTTTGCAGTACAACTCAAGAACTTACATACAACTGGAAGGTGAAGGAAAGTGAAAGAAAAGCTTCATATACCCTACAAGCCTTGGTTGCCTGAATAAGGTAATTTCTTGATACTATATTTGATTTTTGTTACTTCAAACTGATTGCTCAGAGCATTCAGGCCCTCTTTTCCCCCCGATATGCCCTGTCAATAAACTGTGTTATAGATCATATTTATTAGACTGATTCCTTCTAAAATGATGTTACGAAGTTAGAAAGGAGAATTTAATTAAGAGTTCCTCCTGAACTTGTATCTCAAGAGCAGTAACTAGCACAGCTCTATTGTATATCAAGCTGTAGTGGCCAGTGAGCATCAGCAGAGCCAGTCTGAGTGTTATGAAGACCATAAGGTATCTGAGTGTGACAAACACAGTAAGTACCTGTTCCTTGCTAGTGTATAAAGGCACGTGTGGAGGAAGTTTCAGCATAATTTACAATTATTTCTTTCTTCTAATACAACAATTAAGACAAGATTATATTTGTTAATCTGCTGACAATTTATTAAAGATCTACTTTGTATTTAGTTTTATGTAATTCCTGTTTCAAGGTATCAGCTTTTGGTAAAAAGTAGTTGTACCTCTGTGTACATCAAGTATGTTTTTCTTGCTTTTCTCTTTTTTTTGCTAAGTCTGAATCAAAGGTAAAGTACTCTACTTGTACTGGAAACTCAAATCAAACCTCCACTTACGAATTGTATTTCTTTATCTAAGTGTGGAAAAATTTAATACTTGCCTTTTTTGTCTTCCTGGGGAACCTGTTTCTGTAACGTATCATCAGCTCACAAGGAGTCCACTCAGCCTCTAAGAGAGAGTGAATACAGTTATCTGGGGAGTTTTATATATGAATTGCATGAAAACAAGAAGATTAGGATTCATACCAACAAGAGTCTTTTCTTGATTCCACCGCTCAGTTGTTCTGCAATGTGCAGCAAATGTATTCAACTCATTTGCTCTTTTGTAAAAAGTGAATTAGAACATGGAACAAGATAACCGGGTAAAACAAGTATCAGTCTTCACAAGTTTATATGGCGCCCTCAAATGCAAGCAGTCAGATAAGCGTTTTATAATTTATTTTTATTATTGTTTGATAAGCCTTTTGAGTCAATGACATGAATAAAAGCAGAAGCAGCTTGGAGAACTTGTAGAGCATGAATAGAGGAACACCTGCAGTGTCTCAGAAAGTGCCTCTCTAGCTATTCAGCTGCAAAGATAAAGGTTGCACTCCTACCTGTGTGTTCTTGCTGGCAAATTTTTCTGTAAGGATAATGATACTACTAGCAGAGCTGTCTGCTCCTGCTGATGAACACACCAAGCACAGATGACAGCATTGTGGCTTTCCTGATTGAAGCCCCTGTCTCACAGGGCATCCACTCCAGCTGCCATGAGAAATCTTGGAGGTAGGAGTCAGTGGGATGCCAGACAGAGTGATGATTCTTCCAGACATGGCTTTATATTCTTTGAGGAATCTTGTGTGTTGGCACAACAGAAAGAGGACTTTCCCTTCAGGTTTTTTCTCCTTTCTTTTAAAAGACTAGTTTCAGGGAGAAGATGAGAAACTGAAGATACTAAAACCTTACTGTTTACCATTATTCAATAGCTAAGAGCAAAATGAAATCCTGTGTGGGTTTTTTCAGCTTACGTTTTTTGGAACTACATCATCTTGTAATAAACTTTCTCTTGCAAGTGAAGGAGGAAGAAAGCAAAGCATGGTGTCAGAAGCATGTTCACCCATTGCAACATCTATACTTTCTTCTACCCTGTTCAGGCATTCCAACCCTTCCCAACATGTATGTAGCTGCACTGCTTTCAAATCTATAGGGCTGTTGGAGATAACTACATTAATCATGCAACTGAAACAGGAATTTCATTTGAAGTTACATGTACCACTGTGATCATTAAAAGGGACTCTGAGGGCTGAATTCTAAGCTGTGACATAAAAGATATATTTGTTGTAAGGAAAAATGCTGTTCATCTAAGTTTTGTGAGCAGTAGGGCCTGATTTATATTCCTCCTGGAGCAGAGTTTGCCTAATGAAGGTGAAGGGTGCTGGGTGGTGTCAGGAAGTAGTAGATTTTATCATGCCTGTTTTAGCCTGAGTGCTGCCTGGTAAGTAGCAGGATTTCTCCTATCTGTCTTGTGGCACAAATCATAATCCCTTGCCCAGGCATGCCCATGCAGAATACAGAAATATCAGTATCTCTCTGCCTAGGCAGGCTCATTTAGCTTAAGTCTTGCATCTTTTTTATGTTTTTTTATGTTCTCAAACAAAATTATGACCATGGTACTTGAACCCAGCAATATCAGAAAACATGGCTACAGCTTGATCTAGATTCTGTATTTTCTCATAGTATCTGAGTACTAATATGAGTATTAACAGTTTTTACCTTACAAAATTTATGACCTTTGGAAGTATTAGCTGCATTTGCCAACTGAGAAAACAGGCACAGCAAGATCAAACAACTTGCTTAAGGTCACCCAGAAACTGTGGGAATGAAAACCAGTTTCCTTCATATAGACCTCAACCACAAGGCAGTCCTCTCTCTCTTGTGGCTGTTCTAAGATTTTTCAGGATGTTGTCTGAGTTGTTGTGCAACTGATTGTCTGGCTAACTATGTCCAGTGCCACATGTTAGTCCAGACATGTCAGCAGAATGATTTTGCTTCTGACATCTAAAAGGCTCTGATGGATTCTTTCTCCCACCCTGCTGAAGTGATTTAGGTCCTCTTGAGATCATACACCTCAGTGAAGCAAATCACAGGACTAGTGACTGCTGCTTTGTACTGAATAAATTCTACTGGTATGGATTTCCCTAACACTCATTTTTCCCAGCTGCACACAGGGAAGATAATTTTAAGGATAGTACATCCGGCTATCTCAAGCTCCCATTCTCCCTCCAAGAGAGGGGTGTCATCTCTTCTTTGGTCTTCTGCATTTTGTACAATATACCTGCCCAGAATTTAGTGTCCATGAAGAAACCAGAAAAATGAATGTTTCCCTCCCTCAGCCAGATCCTGTGCCCACCATGCACTATATGATTACTCCAAGTTTGTCACAAAATTTCTAAGGGGAAATACACTTCTTTGATGATGTGTTTAATAAGATGTTCTTGCCTATTAAGATGCCTTCAAAAGGAAGCATGCACCCCATTTTGGCAAAAATGCTTGGCAGTGTAGGAGCCAATAATGTTTATAAATGCTAAAATGCTGAGGACCCTAAAATTCTTACGCAGCGTTCCTTGTAAGTCAGTCACAGCTATATTGGTTCAGGCCAAAAGTGGATCTTTAAGATTAAGAACAGAGTAAGGATAAAGTGATACATCCCGAATTTGGACTAGCTGCAGCTTGGACACTTTCTGAGTCAGGGGCCATTTTAAAACATTTGTTAATCCTCAATAGTTTTGTACAGCACAGATTTATCTAATATTTCCATGTGAAGTTCAAGTATCCACAGTCTTATGTGGCAGGAAGCTCCAAAGTTTCACAGTGTACAGGTAGTCCTCAGATGTCCAGTACCATACCTCATACTGGTTCCCTGATTTACTCCTCAGAGACCAGAGTAACACCAAGTTTATGCTGAATACCATTTCCGAGATCACACACATCTTTTTACACAGGGAGAAGACCAGTTGTCACTGGAATTACTGAGATAACATTGTAATGGTTCTGAATTAGAGATTTGCTTACAACAGCAAGAATTTTTAAGTTTATACATTCCCATGTTAAAGTTGCAAATTCACATGGGATTTTTAGAGACAAAGCACAGACAATAAAAAACAGGTTTGCAGTATTCCTGGAACTTATGCAATGATTAAAAAATGGAAAGTGTCGAGATTGATAGACTCCCATAGTGAATACCTTCAATGGGAATTCTTTTGTTTTAAATGTCATTTTCGTATTTGCCAAATGGGAGGTGAAGTATTTCTCTGAGAGGCTGCCATCTCAGGAATGGAAAGTCCACTAGGTTCAGACTTCCAGATAAGTGAAGTAGCTTCCATTTATTTCCATTTATTGGATACCCAGAATATTGAAACAGACTGATTTCCTGTCCTTTTCAGCTTGGGAATATTTTCTTTTTTTCTATAACATCTTCTGTTGCACTAGTAATACCACTCATAGAAGCAACTTAGCAAATATAATAGTGATTTATCTATACACACAAAATTGTGACAACAGGCTGATGGGTATAAACAATTGCCTTGATGGCTTTACAATTCATTAAATTGATTGCTATGCTCAGAGAATGTTAGGAAGTATGGTAACCTATGAGGCATTTTATTTTCTGTTTACTATGATATATTGGTTTGAAAAATGGTGGGATAGGGTTCTTGAAGTTACTAGAAAGGGTAGGATCCCCAGCCTGTGTTTGAAAATTTGCTTATCTGCATCTTTTCCCATAGTCTTCTCTCATGTTCACATATGCTTCTTTTTCTCTTTCCTGCACTCCATACTTGAATATTTTTCCTTTCTTTTTGTTTTCTTTTGTTTTGCTTTCTTCACTCAGTCTTCTGTCTCCTGGGGCATCAGTTCCTCAGGTAATATTTTCAGTCAAACTGCTGTAATGCATATTGTATTTTAATTTGGTAATTAATCTGTGTAAGCCATTCCTAGAATACTTTAATTCATTTCTTTAACAATGAGTCTTCTACCAATTTGCAGATCTGTTAAAAATCCTCATCACCATCACTACCACTGCAGGAAAAAAAAAAATCAAAAGCCAACCCAAAGCCCAGAGAAGATCTGAGAATTAAAAAAGATGCAGGCTGAAGACAGCAATCCACCAGATGGTGGCTATGGATGGGTTGTGGTAGTGTCAGCCTTCATGGTGATGGGCCTCACTGTTGCTGTTCTCAAGACTTTTGGTCTGTTCTTTGTTGAAATCCAGCAGCACTTTGATGGACTTGCAAGCACCACTTCCTGGATCACATCAGTAACTATTGCCATCTTTCATTTAGGAGGTAGGTAGAAGTGCTCCTCTAGCATTTAATTTTAATGTATTAACTACTAAAACAAGTTTGAAAAGCTTCCTTAAGAAAAACCCAAACCAAAAATATGTAAGGACAAGACTTTCTTCTTCTGTCTCTACAGAAAATACAGAAAAATTTCTTACAGAAAATTAGCATTTGCTGCCTCAGATATGGAATTGGTTAATAATGACACTCTAGATACACAGGAATCTGATTGCCATAAAGAACTTCATGTTCCTGAACTCATGATTCAATTTTGCTACAGGCTTTGAGTTAAACTCATTGGAAATAATTCTAATAACTACAGAGCTTGTTGAATCAAGCTCTTAAACCAGTTTGTGCAAGTTCACTGATCTCAGAGCGACTGTCACTTTTTCAAAGTACTTTTAAACTTAAGGACCGTAACCCTGTCTATCAGATAAACCATCTGCTACCAAAATGATGATTCTCAGTCCTGCCTTCTCACACTTCTCCTTTCTGTCTTTGCCAAGATCCCCCTTCTTTGCATGTATTGCCAGTTCTGGCTCTCCTTTAACCCCTTTAGGATGATTGCAAGTCATTTATCTAACAGAAAACTCACAGAGTTAAAAAGAAAAAAAAAATCAGTTCACTCAGAGCACAAGAAAGACAAGATCATGCAAGCTGAGCGTAGGGGAAGAGAGAGTGAACTATCCCAGTCAAAGGCAATGAGCTATGGGAGCAGGCCAAATACCATATCTCACCAAACGAAGGAGAAAAATAGAAAACATACTGCATTTGACTCAGCTTGGTTGTTAAGAGAGTCCTTTGCGCCCTTGTAAACTGCATGATCCTTCACATGATGATGATGATTCTAAACATGTGCAGGCTTGAAATGTACAGAATTTGTGAAGTCTGCTCTACATATTCTCATACAGATATATGGTTGTAATAGGTAAATATCCTTACGTAATAAATGCTATCATAATTTTGTTTGTGAAGACATTTCATTGCATAGACACTATATAATTATATGCATCCTACTCAGTCCACACCTATCAGTATTACCGCTTGGAATTGCAGTACTTCCAAACATCATGAACAACTGATCTTTCTTTAAAAAATGTATTCAGAAGAATCAAAGAATAATCCAAAGTCAAAGGATAAAGCAAGTCATGGGTTGAAAAGATTTTATCAGTTCCATAAACTGCTATCCTTGATGCCTGTTTTGCAGTGACAGAAATAATTAACTGAAAAAAAAAAATTGAAAAACTTGCTTCACAGACCACAGAAATGAATAAATCTATCAATCTGGTTTACAAATTAGACTTATCACAGACCTACTGTGGTACTGTTTTGTCACTCAGGCATACAAACTTAATGAGAAAAAAAAACAACGTAAGAGGACAAAAGAACTCAAAGTCCTGTTTTAGTTAGGTTTTGTTTTGGTTTAAACACGTATTTACATTATATAGGAATGTATCAAGGAATTGAGCATATTAATAATATCAAATATAAACCAGCAAAACTGTATTTGCCTAGCCAGGTCTGAGACCAGCCTAGTTCCAAGAAGGCAGCTATAATTTTCAGCAGAAATTGTTTTTCATCCTTTGAGATGAAAACAACCCTCTTTCAGTGAATACAGCTTGATGGCCAAATGTTCCAAAACCCCTCTGTATAGCAGTTTATAATGTCTCAGATCAGTATGTAATTGTCCTCATCTTCTCCTGCCTTTGCTTCATTTACAGGGACCAGAAGACTTTCTGCTTAAGATCATCTGAACCTCCAGTTCTTTGAGCATCTTTCCGGGCCTAGCTTAGTCTTTCTTATCGTGTTCTTCTGGGAAACCTTCAGTGTCATTTGGTTCAGTATGAAGGATGATCACTGAATTATTATTTTGTCCTGTCTGGATCCTTCCAACATCAGCTCTGTTCTTGTATGGAAGGAGAGCATGTGCTTCTACTCCCAGGGTTTGCACTTGCAACAGGCTGTTCAGTTTACCAGAGCAAGGGTTCTCCCCATCACATTCACAGGCTTTCTCTTGGTACTGATGTACACATCCCATCACCTTTCTCTTCGCACTGTGATTATAATCCCTTTTCATTTCTTGTAAGTTTTCTGTGTGTTACTCTTTATCCTTCCAGACTGTGGAATCTAGCTATTTTTTCCATTTCTAGTTCTTTGGTTATCTTCTTTCCTTCTTCTTCTACCCCATGTTCAATTTCTGCCTGTCCTCCTTTTCCACTATTTAAAAATTGGATTTTGGTAGTATTTCTGCTCCAACTGCAGATCTCTCTCTTGTCTTAAAGCACTTTCATAGAAGTTATCCTAGGTCTACTTTTCTCTTTTTTTTTTCTCATCATAGTGTATGATTCTCCAACTGTATCTGCTTTATCATGTCTCATCCACTACATCTTAGAGACCGTGACTGAATTTTGGTATAATTTTTACATGTTTATAAAATCATAATATTTTTGCTGTAAATTCTGATGAGACATCTGGGGTTTGTATAACTTCTGCCAGGTCTGTCTGCTATCAGACAATGTACATCCTGCACATTTTGCAGCCATTATACTCTGCCAGATTTATTTCACTCATCCTAGCCACCAAATTCTCTTAATTCTGATCCTAATACAGGTGAACCTAGAACAACCTGCCCCTACAAACTACTATGAAACCTTCCTTACTGACTGCCCTCTCTTCATTGTCTTCCTACTTATTTCAACTTACAAGCATGGTCCTCGTTAACTGAATTCCAGTTCCCAGAACAGTAATGTATTGAAGGGAGCCGACCGATGCCAGGTGGTACTTAGGAGTCCCCTAGTGGCCAAGGCTATTTAAAGAAGTCTTACGGCCTTGACCTCATCTCTGTGATGCTGGTGGAAAAACAGCGAGGCAATATAACTGATCCTTAATTAAACAAAAATATCCCTGGCATTTCAGGTGCTTCTAGATAGGGAATAGAGATAAAGCAGTTGCTGCCCTGTCAGATCTCTACCTACTGCATTTTTGCCCTTGTGCTGAACAGTCCCTGCACTCTGCTGAAACGGTACCCTTAAAATAAAGATTTAAGAAATGAACTGCAAATGTCCTGTAAAAAGCATAACCACAAAATAAACACTGCTTTTTTTGTCCTTTATAAACTTTTGTAATTCCATAAAGATATGATTTTGCAAAACTAACAAAGGTTATTTTCCTCCAGAAGGTTTCCGTGCCAACCATATCAATAATACAGTCTCAATAATAAAATTGAGGTTTCACTTCCTGCTAAAATTCTACACTAGTTTCTGTCACATTGCTAGTTGTATATCCTTACATGAAATTCAGTAGAACTGTCCTGCAAGGAAGGCACTGAAATGCTCTTTCCCTTTAAAAAAGATTACATATTTTGAATATATTTAAAAATCTGACTGCCAGGGACAGTCATTTCCCTGTCAGTAAGGATCCAAGTTTGAAATTGCAGTTGATGTCCTGCTCCATCCAGAAGAATTAAGTCTGCTTGAGACAAGAGTTATAAGGGTACTTTATTTGATTTATTTGATTATTTGGTCATGTCAATCAGCTTAATGTTCCTAATGTATTTTTCTTTCTCCAATTTTGCTGCTGATCCAGCACCTGTTGCCAGTTCATTATGTGCACGATACACCCATCGGGCAGTTGTGATCACTGGAGGACTCCTGGCTTTTTCAGGAATGGCACTGGGATTTTTTGGATTCAACATGGTCTGGATGTATGTAACGACTGGCTTCCTACAGGGTATGACTTTATGGCTTTCTTCCAGCAGCAACTCAGAGCCCTTATCTGAGGGTGCTAGTGGTAGGAGTTTTGAAATCTGATGTATATTTTGATTTCATGAGCAGCTAGAACCAACAATGCTCTTAAAAGGTGTCTTCCCTCCTTTCCCACTCTGGAAATAAGAATTTGTGCAGGAAACCTGCAATGACAAAGAAGGTAAATAATTAGATGCTAGTAACTTGCACCTGCAAATTATATACAAGCAGAAAATGAAAAGTGTTTTGTTTTTCACTTGGAGATAAGAGCCTTGTGAAGGTTTAAAGAACCTTCATAAAGAGTACTGGAGTACAAGGACACAAAGATCCCAAATTTTGTTCTTTCTATAACATTATCTTATGTTTTGAACAGAGGCCCAGACTTTCACTTGATTTCAATCCTTTCCTTTACTCCAGTGAAAACAGGCCAGAAAGTTCCTTCCAACAATTAACAGATTTTCCTGGAACAGGAAGAAAAGCTGGCAGGGTATAAAATAAACCATTTCAAATTCCATGCCGGATGCCTGGGAAAATGTCTGGAATTTGAGCCCTTTGGCAGTCCTGGGCTGCCAAATAATCTAGGGAGCCATTAAAATCACTCTAAGTTAGAGCAGGTTTGAAGTCTGCTCAAAGAAATCAGGCAAGAAAATGAAGAGCAGATAGAGGTAATACACCAGCTTTCTTCATGTCCTGCCTCACTTGCTACCCTGAGCACAGTTCAGCACAGCTCAGCTTAACTCATCTAGTACCAGCCTTAATTCAGACAGCATAGACACACAGATCTGTCTAGCTTCAACCACATGACCATGTGATTTCTCACGCAGTGCCAAAGCTGTCAAACCAACTTCTTTTATTTATTTATTTATTTATTTATTTATTTAACTAAGAACTTCATGATCCTACTTTTTTGCTTGAATATATACGACTTACTCTTACAGAATATGTGACAAATTTACTCCTACAGGTAGTACAGCTAAGCTCATGCTGCTGCTAGGAACAAAAATGTTTTCCTTCTACACTTTTTAACTTTGCACATAAAGGAGCACTGACTGCCTTAATTTCCTTCACAAAATACTCAGTAGTGTCTAACCTGTGCTATTTCTATTGTTTTTCAGGTCTTGGGATTTCCTTTTCATGGACACCAGCCATTAGCATTGTTAGCCATTATTTCTCCAAGAAAAGGGCTTTGGCCAATGCTATTGCCAGCGCTGGAGAATGTGCCTTTGCATTCACATTTGGACCATTTTTCCAGTGGTTGATTAGTCAATATGGATGGAAAGGTGCCCTCTTGATCATAGGTGGCATCCAACTCAATATTTGTATTGGTGGAGCACTGATGCGACCCCTGGCAAGCAGCTGCCTCCTTGAGGCTCACCATTCCGAAACTCGAACACCACCTGGCAAGAGTGCATCCAGGACGGACAAAGAAGATAAGTCTCCTATCACACACAAAACCTTCAATTGGATGCTTCTGAAGCGACCAGAGTTTGTACTTTATGCCATTTTTGGCATATTAGCTGCTATGAGTTTTTTTGTTCCTCCGTTATTTTTAGTTCCATTTAGCTACAGCCTGGGAATAGATGAATCATGGACTGCATCACTCCTATCCATTTTGGCTATGGTGGACTTTGCAGGCAGACTGCTGTGTGGCTGGTATGCCAATCTCCACGTTACCAAAACCATTCATTTGCTGGTGATGACAATTACACTGATCAGTACTTCCCTGATGCTGTTGCCACTGGCTAACAATTATGTTTCCTTGGCAATATTCACTGGCTTCTATGGATTCTTCTTTGGTACGACAGTCGCCATTCACATTACAGTGCTGGCAGATGTTGTAGGCATGCCAGAATTTGACAGTGCTTTAGGGCTTTTCATGCTCATTCGAAGCTCTGGAGGTTTTGTGGGGCCCCCTCTTGCAGGTAAGTTAAGATGATACTCTGCCAAACACAGTTTACAAAGTTTACAAGAAGAAAGGAGAGTGGTAACCCAAACTGAAAAGATCTGGATCTGCACCCGAATTTCCCCCTTTCTTACCTCAGGCGCATGTAAGCCAAGAAGTATATAAAAAACAAATGGTTGGTTTAAATCCTCTCGAAAATACACTGTTCCCTCTCTTCTCTGTGATTTTAGAGATACCTGTTCAACATGAAAGCGGGGAGGAATGGCAGGGTTCACTTGGTGGTGTTCCTGCTTCCCACAGAATGCCACTTGATGGCCTCCCACTCTCTTGCTATGAAAGTGTGCCGTTAGGACAAGCAGCAGACCCATACTTTCAGAGAAGAAACTGAAATTTGAGACTAGCGATGTTGCACAAATGCTGGTATTGTTGGAAGGCTTCCTATAGAAGTTCAAATTGAACATTAGGCTATGCAAACCTCAAGGAAATATTCACAGAGATGCCTGCTGTTTTTAGACAGCATTTGAGACAACCAACATAATAAATGGGTGAGGCAGCACATAAGAACAGTGGGAAGAGAAAGCAGACAATGAGACAGCACATGGATTTATGGACTGGCAACAAAGCATAATCATCTTGGAAAAATGCATGGCAAATGAACTGCAAGCTGTAGGGACTTTACAAAGTGATATGGCAGAAAAATGACCAATGTGACTAGTAAATGCACACAGAGTCCTCATTCAAAGACCACTGCTCATGCATGACAGTGACTTCTGTGGTAATGGCATCACTAATAGATTGCAAATGGGTCAGACTGAATACTGGAACATTTTAATTCACTTTTGAAGATATAGGAACCAGGAAGATCTATAGAGAGTTTGAGACAGAACAGTATCAAAAGTGTGTTGGAAAGATCTGAAAATAATACTAAGGTAGCAAGACATTTATACAGTGGCTAGTCAGTAGCACTGATTATCTGGGGATCAGTTTGTGTACATATAGTAATCTACAATTACTGTATGTAGTAATACCATGTGTGTACATACAGTAATCTACAAAGAACGTATGGAAGAGCAGGGAACCCTAAGTGCTTCTCAAGCTCTCCTCTCCCACTCTGAGAGTAAAATCTAAAAGATTTAAATTCAGAGTTCCTTTGACTACATAGGGCTGATGTCAGGTTAGAGGGTGGGCTAGAGACTATGCTAAATGTGAACAAGCCTTCCACAAGCAAGCAGTTTTCATCAGCCCGCAAAGGAATATGCCATCACACCCACAGAGCAGCTGATATACTGCTGCAGTACTACTACTACTACTATACTAGTGATTTCTCAGTACAGAACAAAATGGCATTATGTATTTTGGTTGATTTAAAGCTTCTTGAAAACCAAGGTCTTTTTGTTAACATCTGTGACTCCTTGTAAAATGATGAAATGGAAACCTGTTATACATCAGACAAATTAACCAACTATGTCTCCCGCAGATGAATCTCCTTTCCTTCTTTAAATTATCTTGTGCTGTACAGTTATGGTCCAAATTACAGCAATTGATGACAGCTACACGACAGAACATGGGGCTACTCAGATACACAGCTGCATTGTCTGGGTTTTTTTTCTGCCAGTATCTTCACTGTCTGCCACACTTTAGGTTGGAAAGTGCTTCAAACTGTGTATCATATTGTTTCAGTAGCAACATACAAAACAATGGGATGTGAATTGTGTTTCAAATGTTAAAATGCTATAATAGAGTGATGTTACATGTGCTCATGATGTAGAAAGCTGCAAGACAGGTATGTAGCCAGCACACTGACTTTGTGAGAGGATATGTTCACCTGTGGAGCTAATTCACATTAGCCTGTTTTCCATCAATCACATTTCTGTCACTTGTTTCTCTCCAGGTCTGATTGTGGACATGGCTGGAGACTACAGAGCAGGCTTCTACATGGCAGGAGCCACTCTCATCCTATCAGCTGGATTTTTAGTTACTTTAGATCAACTCCAACAGAGAAAAGAAAGAGAAAGCCAGACTAGTACTAAACTAGAAAAGTCAACATTATCCTACCCTTCCCTCCATCTCCTGAAACACAACAACAGAAGCTATTGAGAACACAGTGTAGTGGTGTGACTACGCTGGACCTCGGACAGCATTTCAGGACACATGGAAGTGTTTTATTTTAGCCAAATTCCCTATTAGTAGGATTTACAAAACAACAGAAGTTTTGGGTAGGAATGTTTGAAACTAAGGAAGAAAGTAAGTAGTTTACAAGCAAACTAAAGCAGTAACCATTATATATTATTTTGATGCTGAAGTTGCATTTCGACTATACAAGTCTTCAGTACAGTCCCACAGGGCCATGCTAAGTGAATTAGGGAAACTATGGTCTAAATTAAATTGCCATGAAGTGTGTACGCAGCAGACAGAAACTCTACTCCCAAATGCAGACTGCAGCTATCAAACAGGAAGAGACATCACCTCACAGATGTTTAGCTTGGGGAAGTAGTGTTCAGTATTTTCAGTAAACAAGTCGGATGTGAAAGCATGAGTACCTGAATGGAGTTTTGAGCTAAAGATTTGAAGGTACTCTACAGAGCAGGGCTGGAATCAGATAAATAAATAAACCTGATAAATGGGAAAAGGTACATACGTGATAGAAAACAGTAGAGAGAAATACAGTATTAAATATCAGAAGTAAAAAGCAAAATACATCCACATAAAATGAAGAAGGATTGATGAATAGTAGAAGAAGACCTATGGCTATGGTGGCCTTCAAAATGAGTAAGAATCCCAAATGCAACCTTGCATTAAAAGTACTAAATGTTCTGTGTTATTGGTAAGATAGAATGATGCTTGCAAGGCTTTAACTGGAAGAAGTACGTAAGTTGCAAAGAATTAAGTGGAAAAAATTGAGAAAATTAAGAAAACACAACCTAAGGAAAAAGTGTAAGAAATAAAGTTTTTCTGGTTTAGAAGACAGAAGTATTTACAGGGCACAAGAACAGCCTTCAAATCCATAATAGGCTGACATAAAAAGACATTGTAGCCTGTTAAGCATGGAAGCAGACTACAAGGAGAATATGAAAACAGAGAGATATCAGGAATAGGTAAGACATGAGCAAGAATCTAAATATATTTGATTGTACTTCTAAGTAGTATGATGGGCTAGTTGACTTCCCTTTAGTCCCACATTCCAACTATCCTGAGGCAAATACTTTGAGTAAATACTCTTTGAGAATGAAAGAGAGTCTGTATCCAAATAACTTTTATTTTATCAGTGGGAAGAGAGAACTTAAAAGAAGGGAGGAAGGGCTGGATCACATTTAGAAAAAACAGTAAAAGGAAAAAAACATAGCACCTTAAAGTTCCCAAATTATCATTATTATCATAGCTGCCCTACTTATGAACTTTTTATGAAGTTTTTACCATGGCTTCCTCTGGGAAGTTTAACATAAATCACTCATCTAAAATAATTACTTCTTGTCTCATAGAATAATCATTATTTCAAAAACTTAACTTACACGAAATCAGCTGAGCCACTAATAAATCAACTACCTGTGAGGGCTTGACTGCAGAATGTACACTGGAAGGAACACAACTGGGCGTGTTGTAGCACAGTCCTGAAAAACTACTTTTCAAACTTGTCAATGGAAAAATGGATTTTTTCTAGAAGTATTAGTCTTCAGTCTTCTGCAGGGTTCCAATATTTAAAATAACTCTTCATTTTATAAAGTGAAAGGAAGGGTTATTGGAGGCAGGACAAATGGGGATATGTTTAATAGATGTAGTTTCTACCTCTGCCTTTCTGTTAAAATTCTGTATTTTATTTACAAGTCCTGTCACTGATTTATTTTGACATGTCCTGACATCAGACATGGGCAATAAAGAAGACACTTAGTGGCATGCTGTGCTCTGCTCCGCAGTTGTGCATGTATTTTAGAATACAGTAAAGGAGTTGACAAACACAACTGAGTTCAGCAGAGGATCACTGAGAGGCTGTGCAACTGGGGCTGGTTCAGCCAGGGGGGAGTGGTGGCTCTGGAGGCACCAAACAGCAATCAGGCACCAGGAGAGACAAAGGAGATGCAGGTGGGCCGTTCACAGTGGTGCTTGGTGTGAGGGTGAGACAGCAGCACAGGTGGAAACATGAGGAGCTCAGGCTGAAGCTGTGAGGGCAGCCCAATGGTGGGGATGTGGTCCAGGGCAGTTGGGTTGATGCCATCCTTGGGGCTTTTATGGCCTGACAGGGTGAAGTCCCGAGTATCTTGGTCTGAGTCCAGAACTGACTCTGTCAGGGCTGGGGCTGGAGATTTCCCCACTTCCCACCAGCCTGAACAGGATCTTGTGAGAAATGAAAAGTCATACTCTTATTTTCTTGGCTAAATGCACAGAATAGAATTAGTCACCTGGACACTCTGTCATTTGATGGCTATGTACGTGTTTAATGGCACAGAAGTAGTAGAATCATAGAATCACAGAAAATGCTGAGTTGGAAGGGACCCATCAGGATCACTGAGTCCAACTCCTGGCCCTGCACAGGACACCCCAAGAGTCACACCATGTGCCTGAGACCATTGTCAAAATGCTTCTTGAACTCTGCCAGGCTTGGTACTGTGACCACATCCTTGGGAGGCCTGTTCCAGTGCCCAAACACCCTCTGGGTGATGAATCGTTTTCTTGATGTAAAACTAAACCTGCCCTGATGCAACTTCAGGCCAATCCCTCAGGTCCTGTCACTGGTCACGAGAGTGAAGAGATTGGTACTTGCCCCTTCACCTCCCCTTGTGAGGATCTTGAAGACCAGAATGAGGTCTCCCTTCAGTCTCCTCTTCTTCAGGTTGAACACACCAAGTGACCTCAGCCACTCCTCATACAGCTTCCCTTCAAGGCCCTTCACCATCTTCATTGTCCTCCTTTGGATGCTCTCTAAGAGCTCAATATCTTTCTTATATTGTGGTGCCCCAAACTGCACACAATATTCAAGGTGAGGCTGCCCCAGTGCAGAGCAGAGCAGACTGGCTGGCGATGCTTTGCCTGATGCCCCCCAGGACAGGGTTGGCCCTCCTGGCTGCCAGGGCACTGCTGACTCAGATTCAACTTGCCATCAATCAGGACCCCCAGGTCCCTTTCTGCAGAGCTGCTCTCCAGCCTCTCGTTCCCCAGTCTATACACACATCCAGAGTTGCCCCATCCCAGGTGCAGAATCCAGCACTTTCCCTTGTTAAACTTCATATAGTTCATGACTGCCCAGTCCTCTAATTTGTCAAGGTCTCTCTGTAGGGCAGGGAATTAACAGCTCCTCCCAGTTCAGTGGCATTGGCAAACTTACTTATTATTCCTTCAAGTCCTGTGTCCACATCATTAATGAAGATGTTGAATAGCATGGGACCCCTGTGGAACCCCACTAATGGCTGAATGCTGGTCTGATGTTGTTACTCCATTCACTATAACTCTCTGTGCCCAACCTGTGAGCCAGTTGCTCACCCATCACGTAACACAGTTATCCAGCTGTGTGCTGGACATTTTGTCCAGAAGGGTACTGTGAGAGCAGTATCCTACTACTCTCCAGTAGCGAGAAATTTTGTTACTGAAAAGTATCAAAAGCTTTGCTGAAGTCTGAAAATATTACATCTAATGGATTTCCTAAATCAAGGAGGCTACCTTGTCATAGAAGGAAATCAGGTTTGACAAGCAGGACTTTCCCTCATGAAGCTGTGCTGGCTGTGACCAATGACTGCATTGTCCTCCAGGTGTTTTTCAATACCGCCCAGAATAATCTCCATACTGAAGTGAGACTGACAAGCCTGTAGTTCCAGGGTCCTCCTTCTTGCCATTCTTGAAAATTGGGACCAGTCAGCTGGGACCTCTCCAGATTCCCAAGACCACCTGAAAATCACTGAGAGAGGTTTTGCAGTGACATCAGTTAGCTCCTCAGGGATTCTTGGATGAATCCCATCAGGCCTCATAGATTTACAGGGATCCAGCTCAAGCACCAGATCCCACACAAGTCCAGGGTCAACTCGCAGTCATGGTCTTGAAGCTCAGGGCACCGAGATCCCCTTGGTCTGCCATCCATGCTGGACAGAGGCAAAGAAAGCATTAAACATCTCTGCCTTGTCTCTGTCCCTGTTTGTGAGGTGACCATCCTCACCCTGTAATGGACCAATGTAATTTCTACACTGTCTTTTGCTGTTAATATATTTGAAAAAAAACCTCTTTTCCTATCCTCTACGTTTTTGACAATTTCAACTCCAATTGAGCTTTGGCTGCAAAAATTTTCTCCCTACTGTGGCAAACTGCATCTCTGTATTCTTCTCTTGTCACTTGACCTTGCTTCCGCTGGGCATACACCTTCCTTTTTCTCCTTATTTCCAAAAGCAGATCCCTGCTCAGCCAAGCTGGCCTTCTGCCTCATCTGCTTGACTTGCAACACTTTGGAATTGCCTGCTCCTGTGCCCTCAGGAGGTGATCTTTAAAGTGTGACCAGCACGATGGACCCCAGAACGTATAAAATAATTTTCCATGGGCACTTTACTTACTAGCTTCCTGAGTAGCCTGAAGTCTACTCTCCTCATGCCCAGAGTTGAAGTATTGAGTGCTTGTATTCATTTTAGGACTGCTTTTACTTCAGCTGTAGTGGCAATATTCCAAGTTAAGTTTCACTGGACTATTACTGCAGAGATTACTCAGAATCACAGAATCATCAAGGTTGGAAGAGACCTTTAAGATCATCCAATCCAACCATCCACCCAGCAGTAACACTGAACCCCCTGAACCACTGAACCATCACCCAGTGCCAGATGTCTTTGAAACACCTTCAGGGATGCTGACTTCACCACCTCCCTGGGCAATGTGCTGCAAAGGACTGTTTTGATCCAAGTCCTAAGGATACAGCCTGTGTTGACTATATTAATTTTCTTCAAACAAAATGTTTCAGAGATGGCCCCAGAGGCCTAAATCAGCAGCTCATCTGCAAGGAGTTTCTTACCCCAAACCAGTTATCAACCTACTGGTGGGAACAGGACTGTGAGGCTTTAGAAAGCACTGCCATTCTCTTAAATCCAGGGATGGTGTCCTGAAATCACAGGAAAGGGAAGTCATAAATCAATCTCACCTTGATAGTGCCCAACTGCATCCAAAAGTTTTTCACCCACAGTTTTTCACTCATAGTTGGTCACCCTGCATCTCAGAAAGTCCCACAAATCGGAACAATCCCCTGGGCTCAGAACCTGCAGTCAACCACAAAGTAGGAGCAAAGAAAAACAGAAAGCTAGAAAGCTATCCAACCTTTTTTCTTTGGAAAAACACAGTGCAGCCACACAGGCACCATTGCAATCATGCCATCCTCTTGGCACAGCTACTACAGGATTAAGACTACCATTCCTTCTTTATTGTAAGTTTCAGAGATAGAGCAGAGGGAGATGGGCCTGACAGCAGGGACCAGAGCTTCACTTGCAAACTACTTGAGGAGGAACTTTCTGTCGTGAACTAGGCTTTCAGGATGAACATACTAAAGGTGTTTGTGCAAGGCAGCCTACAGGACAACATGTTGCTTCCTGGAGGTGCCTGCAGTCAAGGTAGCAGCTGTTTGAGGAATAGCTTTGCAAAAAGCTCCAAATCATAGAATCATAGAATCAGCTGGGTTGGAAAGGACCTCTGAGATCATCAAGTCCAACCCTTGATCCAACACCACCGTGGTTACTAGACCATGGCACTAAGTGCCACATCCAGTCTCAGGCCTGTAGTAGAACTGTTCAGCCTTGAAGCCAGATAATACATACTTCCAAGTAAATCCCCAAACCATGGAGAGATGAGGATTCTGAGGACAAACTGAAAGGAGTATAATGTCCTTATTTTCGCTTACTGTATTGTGTTACTGTTAATGTAGATTTAGCAGTGAAATACTTGTGAGTTTCCACTGAAATTCCCATAAAACTCACAACTAAAGCCTTTACTAAATCAAGTGCCAAGGTACTCACATTTCTTTGTTTTGTCTGCTGTAGGAAGCCTCAAATGCCAGAGAAAATAAATTATCAATTAAGGGAAATAAATTAATAAAAATCCCAAGATCTTCTCCTAGAAAGATGGAATCACAATGTCAACAGCATAAAACCAACAGCTATTCTTCTTCAAAGGTCAAGCCTGTTATTTTCAGTTACACTAGAAGCATTCATTTCATTCTTATGATCAAGATTCATCAGCATCCTAGGTTTGCCACAAGTTCTGGCTTATCACAAAAAACCCAAAGTAACTTGGGTTACTTGGAGGTTTCTCCATCCTCTTCCACCCTCTTCTCCTGAAATGCTATCTTTGAAAAGGTTAACACCTGTGAAATCCATTTGCCAATTCCAGTGACTTTACAGTGATGGATTTAGCAGCACTATTTCAGAGAACTAAGATTTTGTAAAAAAACTGAGATCAGAACCAGGATGTGGTGTTTCACCTTCTCATCCATCCAATTCCTCAATAGCAGCATTCTGCATTTACATTCCAGATGGTGCCACAAATCATGACAAAGTCATTATTTTTTTCCCTTTCTTGTTATACTATTAGCAAGAGATTCATTCAGAACACAAAATATTCAAGCAGTTGACATTTTGCCCTACACATTGCTTGAGGCGAGGATGGGGCAGAGACTAGGATTGGTAATCACATGCATTTAGTCTATGTCTTGATTCTCACAAGACCAAACAATGCCCTTTAGTTATCATCCTCTCCCAGTAATGAAGCTTTTCTTCAGGAAAACACATGATTAGCTCTATGACATTTTCAGGGTGCATAAGGGCTGATATGTTGCTTAGGAACTTGACAGACTGTGACAGCGTCCACTTACAGTTTTACACACATGGGTATCTTAGAAACTTCCCTGCATCTCTTCTCCCTTTGAAACTCCAGTTGAGTTCATCTGGTATAATATAAAGCATTGAATGATTTGTACAAATTAGAGAGTTTATGTTCCTCACTGTTCATTCTTCTTGTTCCCTTCATTTTCCCCTCCACAAAACCCATGTTGTTTGGTCCAGCAAAACCAGCTAGATCTTTCTGGTGTTAATCACAGCACGGTTGAGGTTGGAAGGCACCTTTGGAGTTCATGTGGTCTAACCCTCTGCTCCAGCAGGGCCACCTGGAGCTGGTTGCTCATGACTGTGTCCAGACAGCTTTTGCATATCGCCAGTGTGGGAGACCCAACAAGCTCTCCAGGCAATCTGTCCCAGTGCTCAGTCACTCCCATAGAAAAAAAAGTTTCCTGATGTTCAGAGCAGCTCCTGTGTTTCAGTCTGTGCTCATTGCCTCTGGTCTTGTCACTGAGCACCACGATGGAAAAATATCTAAGACAGATCACATTTTTACCATGATTAAGCAAAACACATAAGCAGAAAAATGATCTGACCTCCCACACCTGCACTAGCTAAGAATAATATCAATGTTAAGACTTTTCATCTGATTTCCTAATGAAACGGATGTTGGTTTCTCACACTGTCTGTTCCCTCCTATTTGCTTTTCAGTCTGTCAGCTGTTTTCACCACATTTAGAGCCACGTACACAACTTCAAAGACAAGTGAAAACTTATTAAAAGTTTTCAGTCCTTCAAACTTAAAAAATCTGTGGAAGGACAGAGAGGCTCAGATTAATGAATCATTAAGACGAATGACAAGCAGAACATGGTTCTTGTATCTTCTCTCTCTTTCAGCAATATTTAAGACTGCTTGTCCATCACAGTACCCAGACCTCTGAATTAGTCACAGACTGCCATTTCTTGACTGGTCTTGTAAATGGAATTACCACAGTGTTAGCACAGGCAATTCATACAAGTCCATAACAAAGGACTTGTATGGACTTGTATGAATTGCCTGTGCTAACACACAAAGAACTTGTATGGACTTGTATGAATTACAAGTCCTAACCTAGGCTTCGTTAGTTCTGCAGCCCATGGGATAGACTCTCTTTTTGTTGCAGTATTTGCTTATTACTACAGAATTAAACTGTATTTGTCCAAATGTAAGACACTTCTGTTACAGTATAACATCATCCACCTATAAGTTTTTGTCCAAATATACTAGTTTGCACAGTGTTAAAATGATGCAAAAAGAGTGCATACACAAAGCTATAGTAAAGACATGCAAAAATACCAGTCCTCTGTCACAGAATAATCAGTCCTAAATCAAAACACGTTAAAATTTAGAAATAGTCCACTCTAGGAGCTTGTAAAAAGGGCAGGTATGTAACAAATCAATAACAGATTCTACTGCTGCTCTTAAAAATTAAGAGAGAAGGACATAGAAGAAAATGAAAAGTTGTATCCTTGCCCCTTTCATGCTAATTAACACATTCAGAAGCTGTACCGAAAGGAATTTAAACTCGTGATAGTCATAAGAAAACAGATCAAAGGAGAAAAAACCAGACCAAGTCAAGGAAAAGAAAGCTGCATATGCCTTTCAGTTAACAGAATACAGGTCTGAAGGAGGTAAGATGTATGCTTTTTTATTCTACACAAATATTTGTATATTTTTATTCTACACAAAATTTTCTGCTTTGCTTCAAAATTATGCTCTGGAAGAGGCTTGACTGTGTTTAAGTGAACTTGCAGATGTTTTCCTTCCCTGGCTAGAACTGTCTTCAGCAAAGTCATCATGTTTTATACTTTACCTGTGTAAGGTACGTAGATTGGCTGGATACTATCAAGTAGGATCTATTGTTGTGCGCTTTAAATGACAGAAACATGATTACTTGTGGATTTCTTCTTCACTGTATTTGATCAATTAGATTTTTAACTGTTCAGACAGCTTGAAGCTTGATGATTATCACCTTAAGAATGGGAGTTAAGGTTATAACACAAATTCTCTGCGCGTCTGAGTTTAGATTGTGGGAGACGTAAATTACTATTCCCATCTGAAAATCAACAGATCTCTGAGACTTTACAGTGATTGAAAACCTGTCCCCTGACTGTTTACAGGGAATAACAGAAATAAACAGCTACTTGTAAGGACAATATTAGTTTTTCTTCTCAATAGTTTTACTTGCCCAGGTAAATTGCCTTTCTTTCTGTATTCAAGATTGTACTTCAGAATTCTGCCATCACTTTGTACCTAAAAAGATGACATAAAATTCTTCTCTGCTGCAGTCAGGTGCAAATACCTTTATGTCACTGGAGATACTAAAATGTAGACTACAGTCTGTACTTGAGTTTTGTCTTAAATTGGGACAGCTGCATATAGGTGTGGATCTACTTGATTCTGAAGATATCAGACTATCCTGCCTCCCTAAAATGCTCGCATTAAAACACAAAGTTGATAATATTACACTTTAAAGATTACAAATTATTTATCACGCTGAGGCACTGTGTTTCTACCCTGTAGGTCTGAGCAGGACCAAGCTCACAAAATGGGCAGAAGAAATGACCATCCATATGGCAACTATTTCAGAGGGAGAGGACACACCTATTTTGCAGCAGAAGAGTAAGCATAAATCAAAACCTACCTTAGCCTGTAAGCTGGTGAAAAAATTGCATTGAAAGAAAACCAGGAAATAGTATCAAAAAACCTCACCACTGTATGTAGATGGAGTGCATTTTAACTATCGTGTAGTTGTCTCTAATGTTTGTCACTGCACAATCATTAAGAGCCCTCAATGATTAAGAAAAATCAGAATTGCAGAATTCAAGAACTTAGAGTTCAATCATATGATCACAAGTCATTGGTCTTTATAATTACCAGGTTTATTGAGGCTTATTTAGAATTTTCTTTTGAGGCTATTGCAAGGTGATCTGTACACTCAATTTATCTCTAGATCCACAAACCTCTCTTAGAAACCTGAAAGGGACATTGTCTCACCCTAAAGAACATAGCAAACTCCCAGAGAAATGGTAAAAAAAAAGGCAGATGAAGACATCAATGCCGTATGAATGTGACTCTAAACTGTTTCTGGGTAAGAGTCCCCTTCAGCAGAACTACGTCAAGCTAATACTGTTAGCTTCAGATTACAATAATATATTTTTGTCTTGGATTATTAGAAACACCATCCAACTGGTGATGTTTTAATACATTAGACAAATATCTCCAGTGTGCTTGGGATATCTGTAAGCAGAATGTGCTTCTGGTACTAGTTTATGGGCCCCCAAACTTAGTGACTTGTCCCACACACACATACTGCAAGATTTTTGTTCCTCCATGCCCTGGCAGAGAGAATAAACCAAGGGGAAGGCTCTCTCATCATCCATCCAAAGCAGCTTAGTTCTTCAAAAAAAAAGCTGGTTAGTCATGTCTCGGCACTTGAAACTAAACACGCTCACCTCTAACTGCTATGAATTCCAGTGGCTGTAATTGTAAGCAGTTTTTCTAGATATGTGAGGCAAAAGTGACTCTCTCCTTTTGGTACTAGTAGTGTTCTAGATATAAGCCCAGATTCCTAAAAGCACAGCTGCAAATTTAACTGGAATTGCAAGAAATTGTACGCACACTTTCCATACTAGCCTCTGAGTAGATAGGGAAGGACTTGGATGGCAAATATGTAGACAAAAGCACCAGCTCCAGAAATTAAATACTAGGGGCATACAGGCTAATGGATGGCTAAAACCACATAACATGTGAAAAGCAGAAAGCAGTCTCAAAATGTAGAGAGAGCAGCAGCTGCTTGGAGGGTCTCTCCAAGTTTTAATTGTGCTGGGGACAGTAACAAAACCAGTGGATCCATCTCATAACTTTGAAGATCAGCTGTAACACGGCTGCACCAGAAAGCAGGTGAATGCTGTTTGTTAGCCGTGTTCCTGGGTTTAACGGGTCTCCAGCCCACACAAAGTCTTCAAGGGGCAGGAGCAACTTGTAAGATCCAGGTACTTGTGAAAAAGAAAATCCCTTTGTCTCCAAAGGGCTCGTGTTTCAGACAGCACACAGGCAATTCAGACAAAAAGGCAGCCTGTTCTGTCGCACAAATCTGTTTGCATCTTCTTTCAGGCTTCTTAGGTCGCAAGGAAACACTCCTTCATCAGACTTGGAGTCAGTGAAAATGATAGCAAATAGATATAAAAAGTCTCTGGTAAATCACATACCCCATACTCAGTCCCTACTCATGCAAAAGCATGGTGGTAATTACTGCAGGGCAACTGGATAGTAGATATATAGAAGGATGTTAGCGTGGGTTTATCCTGATTCACACAGTAATATTTTTCCCCATGCTTTTTTCCCTTTAACCATTTTGCATACTCTTCTGTTCCTGAACAGGGAAAGAAAAAAAAAAAAGGGAATGAATTCCATATGTCTTAGCAGGGAGATTATTAACACAGAAGGAAGGGGGTTTGTGACTAGGAAACTTGCAATTACTTTGTCAGCTTGCTTTCTGACAGACAGCGGAATCATGCTGCTTCTCCGAAGTCCCCACTGAGCAGTAGGAAGGATGTCACAGCACAGTCTGCTAAGTGTATTTTCCCTAAAATGACCCAGTGACACCAATACTGTGCCTAGCATGTCACGAAACAAGAACTAAATACTTGCAGAGCTCTTAACAAATAAGGTTTTATAGTGTTTTATGTATCCAAAAAATCCTTCCATCACCAACAGTTGTTGCAATACGATGCAATAAGGATATATTTCCCCATACTTGCTGGCTACATAAATTTAGCAAATAAACATGACCTGCATCTCTACAGGTGTGGCATTTAATTTATTTCACATTCTCTCAGGCAGGTATCTTTTCAGAATCAGCAGTAGAGTATTATCTTCAAAGAAATGTATTTCTTACTTTTAAAATTATTAAGAACTTGGCAGAGAATTTAGCTAACTGCTAAATCTACAGAGACTTGCTGAAGTTACTGATACTTTTTCCATTTTCTGAGGTAAATTCTACGCCATGCCTTCCTCTGATGAAAGGGCACTGACACAAACTTGTGCTCTAATCTTTCATGCTCCCAGGAGAATACATCTAGTTGTGGTGTTATTATTTTGTTTTGCTCTCCCAACAGAGCTCTGGGCATTGGACTTTTCATTTTGGTGCTGGCAACTTTGCTTGCCTTTGGCTGCTGGTATTACAAAAGACGGAGTGGCTATAAAAGTCTGCAGGTAAGCATGGCTGCTCACTTTCTAGCATGCTGTTATTTTGACACGTATTACCTCTATTTGCAGGACATTAATGCAGAGAACATCGAATCTGTAACAGGACATCATCAGCTCAGGCAATATACATACACTGACATATGTCACAGGCAAACCCACACAATATGAAACACAACTTGCCCTCAAGAACTTGCAAGCCAGACAAAGGGATAAGAGGAAGCAGAAGCAAAGGGACATGAAGCCAGCTGCCCAGCTTTACACAACACATCAGGGGAAAAGATTATCTGTAGGAAGCATTATATTTAATATTTACACAAAACCAAGACATGTTCAGTGTCCTTTCATTTAAATAAAAGTAACATATTCACTACTCATAAGATTTACCCCTAAATAAGGACAGATGCGCTTACAGTAAATCTAGGAAGCAGAAAATAAGAATAAATGTTACAAGGAACTTAAGTAAATATGTTCACATAAAGATGACGCATCATTCATCTCTATAAAACTTGACTTGCAGTTTTAAGATTTACAAAAAAGAGCGGGGCAGATTTGAGGTTTGTTTTCTAAACATTACTTTTAAAATATTTTACTTCATGTCTTCTAAGAAAATATTAAAAAAAAGGTACAATCCTCATAACAGCTGTTGTTAGAAGTCTGAAAGCTTTATTTTTGAAGTTCTGCTCTCTCTCCTGTGGAAGGGAGGTCTTTTTTAATCCTTTAAAGTGAAAACTTGTGATTTAACTCTAGCCAGCAG
This sequence comes from Pipra filicauda, assembly GCF_003945595.2. Taxonomy (NCBI): domain Eukaryota; kingdom Metazoa; phylum Chordata; class Aves; order Passeriformes; family Pipridae; genus Pipra; species Pipra filicauda. The sequence continues at coordinate 1,447,768 of NW_024104487.1, read as the reverse complement.
CTAAGCTCCACGCTTACTTACTTCCCCTTGCCACCCTGGTGAGGAGAATTGGAAAGAAAAGGTAAACATGGGTTAAGAAGGAACAGTTCAATAATTGAAACAAAATATAATCGTCATCTACTAATCTACTACTGCTACTAATGATAATAACGAAAGAGAGAGAGAGAGACCGATAAAACCCAAGAGGAACAAATGTTGCACAACACAGCTTCTCACCACTCCCTGACTGACGCCCATCTCGTTCCTTGGCAGCACTCAGCCCCTCCCAGTCAACTCCCTCATTTATATCCTGGGCATGGTGTTCTGTGGTGTGGAACATTCCTTTAGCCAGTACAGGTCAGGTGTCCCAGCCATGCTCCCTCCCAGTTTCTCATGTACCTAATGTGCACCTGATGTCAGTGCATGAGACAGTGAAAACTCCTTGATTTACAGTAAGAGCTACTGAGCAACAACCAAATCATCGTTATGCTATCAGCATTATTCTCATAATGAATCCAAAACACACAGCACTGTATCAGCTTTTAAGAAGAAAATGAACTCTACCCCAACTGGTACTCGCACCAGGCTTTATCCAAATTTTTGTTTTAGTATCTTTTTAGTATCTTTTAGTTATCCTAATATTTTGAAAAAGATATGACTATTTGGGAGTTAAAAAAACCAGCATACCTCTCATTTAAGTCAGCAAATCCATTTCCTTCCTGTTTTCCATAACTCTGTCCCATTCCCTTTCCAGTTATCTATCCAATACTATCTGGCAAAATACATAAAACCTGAACTTTCATAGTGAGATGTTGCAAAAATGAAGGTAATACTCAAAAAAACTCTTCAAAAATCAAACCAAATGCCTGTTTTGTACATCATGGTAAAACCCACAATTTCCTTTTTAATTCCTTCTTATTGCTGACTGCCACTTTCTGGTTTTGAAAATTACATCTTTCTTAGAATTTTTCTGGCTGGGGAGAACTAGTACAGAATGTGTACAAAAGAAATGTTGGGAAAACAGAAAAGAAAAAGTTTGGAGATTAAAGAAAGAAATGAGTAGGATAAAAAGGAGAAGGCATTCGGATACATAGGAAGATGTCAGTTCCTGCAGTAGTCTTGGACCTAAAAAACGTGATGCTCATTTTTCTGGCAATGTAATTGGATAACACAGAAGAAAGACTATGTCTCAGCAGAGACAGCCAAAGGTGATAGGTAAATTGTCTCACTTGGTTACTTGCATTGTGTCTGGTCCTAATTCCAGATTCTAATACATATTGTAAATGTGCTATCAAATATTAAATGACGCATAATTTGCCCCAACTTCACAGTCTCTTCTTCCTTTCATGTTCCCCATGTTTCGTTATGCTCACAGAGCAAAAGCTCTAGTGTGAGCACAGCACGAAATGTGATAGGTGAGGGAGCAACACTGGACTGCAAAATGACTCTGCAGGACTACAGAAACTTTAATTCTGTGGTAAGTTGTAACTCAAGGTCTCATTTACTTAAACATAGTAAGACACGGTGAGACAATATTGGTAAATGGGCAATTAATGATTTCTTCCTTGGGGTGTGCTCTCTAGATAGAGTCTTCAATGCCTCTACATCAACTTAGAAAGTACTATTTTGAACAAGTTTTACTGTGAAAAGGGTTTTTAAAATGTACTGTTTAGAATTCTTCTTTTAAAAATTCATTTCTTTCTTTTACATTTATTCTAAAGTTGTATGGTCATTATGCAATCTATTAGAATGATCTAACACCCGAATGCTGAAATATAATGAAAAAAACACAAACATTTTCCAGTAGTTGTTCTGCCATTCTGACAAACAACAAATGGACTGTGTCTAGTATTACTATACTCTGAAAAGCATTGTCAGGGAATGTTATAAAAATTCAAGGTTTTAGCTCATCTAATCATTATGGAGAGATGAACATTCAAACTTATAACTGTCAAAAAGTTAAACTGAGTGATGAGTATATGTTAAGTAATGGGTGTGTTTAAATGGCTTTAGAATAGGGAAAAGTCTAATTTATAATCAGTTTTAAATAAGCTGCTCAAATTTTTAACACTAGAAATAAGACAACATGCCTGCATCAAGACTCTTACAGAAAAGCTTCAATATTTATCCGAGTTACCAATATAAAAACACCCATATCTTAAAAAAAAAAAAAAATCCTGCCTTTACAACACTGAAAAATCTTTCTTTGGATGAACAGTTCCAATAAAATGAATCTGACGCAAAACCAGAAAACATACTAGCAAAAAAATAGACATAATGAATGAGCTTAGCTATTTTAAGTCACTGAACCATATCTAATACAGTGGTAAATAGCTTGCTGCATGTTTAATGTCATATTCTTGTACCTCAATTGGTTTTTTCAATCTCTCACACCGATTTTCCTTACCACAGGTACCTGATGCTCCACCAGCTTATGACAAAATTGCTGCAGATCAGTCACCACCACCTTATTCACCATGATAACATGAAATTTTAAACTCTTCATGCTCCCTCTTATTTCCCGTACATGCTTAACTTTCTTATAGCTAAAATCATAAAAAAAGGAAATCACATGCTTTCATTAGGAGTTGCTGAAACCGCTTAGTTACAAACCTGGTTTTTGAAATGCCTCAATAAATCTGAATGTGCTTTTGGTTTAAGCTTTTCATTTCTTGTGATCAGATTAATACGCCATGCTCTGGGCATCTTAAATCCTTCATAGATCTACCAAGTGTAAGTACATATTATTCAGTATCAATCAAGAGTAAAAAGCGCTGGCACCTTTATTTTCATCTTTCTCATTTAGTCTCCCTTCCTTTAAAAAAATATATAAATAAACTATTCCTTGGAATGTGATGTACAAGAATCTGTCACAAAATGAACAAACCCATTTGACTACATATCCTGTTACAGACTGTTTTCCTTACCCACAGTTTTAAAATTAATTTCCAAAAAGCAACTATGTTTTACAATACGCTTTTACCTCACTTCACCTGTTTATGTACCTGAAATAAATTAATTCCTTATAAAACACAATCCAGGCAACCAAGAAAATACTGCTTAGAGATCACATTATTTCATACCGGTCAATGGGTATAACAACATCACCTCTAGTTTTCTTCTGGCAGTCTTGTGAGAGAGCAAGAGAACTTGTAGATATAGAGCTTTACATATCATCTGTTTCTAATATGATGGAACAATATGAGAAAATGCACAAAAACCATGTTACCAAGAATACAGAAGACAACAGACTTAAAGATGTTAATTTTTCCAGCTTGTCAGAACACGAGCAGTAATAAAAACCAAAGAACTGTTATGTGCATATATTAGCTGTATAGATTTGATAGTTATTTTTTACTTAGTCTTTTTGTTGTTGCTTATTTGCCAGATTATTTCTTAAGATGATATGCAGATCAACAAATTTATACACAAGGCCTGATATCTCACAGCAGGAGGCAGCTAAAACTGTACAACATTCGTTAAATTGAAAAGTAGTAACAAAAGAAAACTAATTTCATAAAGCAATTATTAACTGCTATTAGTAAAGAATCTGGCTCTTTGTCACCAAATATGCAAATACAAACACCTTAAAACAAAAAAAAAGTTTTAAACATAAGGTAGATTTACTTGCCTAACATAAACTCCACAGATGGTGATAAATAATAAGACACAGCTTTTTTTGAAATGTTTTTTAGATTAGATGTTTCTATAGATTGTTTATAAATGTTATATTAGATATATGTTTTTATTATATCTAATATCTATATAGTATCTAATATATGGAGTTTATGTTATGCAAGTAAATCTGCCGTGTGTTTAAAGCTTTTTTTTTTGTTTTAAGGTGCATATATAAGACATATATATATAAAAAATTATTTAATATATGTTTATATAGATTATATAAAATTGTTGGAAGGTAATAAATATCAGTAATTCTAGTAAATGGTTATATACATGGTTTTATAAATTTAGTTGATATATTTATTTAAAAACTTAGAGAGGTATTTTAACCCAAAGAGCTGTCTTACCTCTGTCATTTCCAATATATACCTTAAGGAAAAAAATTGTGGACTTGTTTAGTGACAGGAAGAAGAATACACAGGAAAATATACATAATTCCAGCTTATAGCCAGTAAGCACTAGAGATGTAGAACACAATGTCTAACTAATTTTTTTGCAGAACTGGTAAGCTAAAGCTTGAGGCTAATATCTTTAGCAACTCTGTGCTCTGGATCTCTCTACCCTAAGGCAGCATCCTTTCAAAAGACTGTGTAGTGCTACAGTGGAATAGAACTGACATACACATTCATGGTTGAGAAAAAAGTTAATTTCCATAGAGATTATATAATATAGAGAAGTAAAGTGCTTAGAGTTCAAAAAGCTTTACTTGATCCCACGCATTTTTAGTAGTGTCAGCATTAAATGTGTTACCAGATGTTGCAAAAGCTCACAAGAAAGTTAACACTGACGAAGTAGAAATATTAATTTATTTCCAGAACTACACAAGGTCAAATTGTTAAAACTGCTCAGCACCCAGAGCTAGAACTATTACACTTTGACATGAATTTATAGATACTTAAAAGGTATATAAGCCCTATTCTGGTTTTCAGAAAAGTTCTCCCCTTTTTAATCCCAGTGAAAGCAGTATTCTTTCTTAATAGACACAGTTAGACAGTGATCTCAGATTTTAATTGCATTAAAATAAGAGCATGAAATAGAGGTTCACAGAGCACTATATTATATAGGTGGAAACTTCATCACTGAACACCACCCCAAATTTCATTTTTCAAATCTGGCTCTATACCCAATGATGGTACACTGCAGTGTCTGGCTGCTGACCCATTAACTAAACACCAATACAAGACAGGTCAGAATGTGAAAGCAAGAGACCTGCAGTTGCCAAAGCTCCATGTTGCAAGAACTGGCTATTTTACGTATTGTCTGTATTACACTCAGTAACACTGCACTTTACCAAACACAAGTTAAAACCTTCTAGGAAGCCTGTTCCCTTAACGAGAAATGCACAGAAATGTCTCAACAACGACACATGGAGAATGTGGCATAGAGTTTTCAAATTTCAAGGGAAGTTTTTCACATTACATAGTTATATGACCCCAGAATAACAACTACTTACAAAAATTTATATTTATAATTTATCTGGTATGGTCGTTATGTAACAGGGAACGTGTAAAAGTCAAATACCTTCTGCTCCTCTTTTTTTTACCCTCTTTGCAATCAGGCCAAAATCAGATGCCTTGTATTACAACTATAAGTCTGAACAAAGATGATATTTGTGCTTTATTTTCTCCCATCAAAAAAAGCTAATGAAAAAATTCATGGGCATTTTGAGTTTTCCCCCAGGATGGTGACAAAGACAGGTGGCTGATCATAGTTGGAGAATGAAGCTCTGCTTGCTACTGGTCTGCATTAAACTGCTTCCATCAGACTAGCAGATGTACTGTTATGAAAGCTTTTCTGTACATGATGATGTTAGCAACTTTACAGCTATGCATGCAACCCTTATAAAGATGCAATGAACACTTTCAAAATGAGGCCTCTCATGAACATAGCATGTTTTGATCAGATTGCTGTATTATAGTGGTACTAGCAGTTGTATTGTCTTATGTTTGGATTCCTGGTATGGTCTTACTTTCTAATGCAGTTACAAGCCCCAGTGTAGCCTTCAAAGATTCCAGAATATTGGTCAGCCATCCCAGACATTGCACAAAGGTAAAATGCAGCAAGTCCTGACGAATTCAATCCTTCTGGCATCCTGAACCATATAGCAAACACCGAGCCATGAGCCAGAAGTGTATATTTCACATATGTCAGAGAGCTATGAAAAAAGAATGTACCAAGAACTTTCCACAGGAAGCACTTATTTTATTTTAGAGTCTCACCAGTCTAGTGTAACAGGAATGGCATTTGCAGCTGGTTAGTAGATAGTCCAGTGACATTCACCTCAGCAATCTCCTTCAGCCTAACTCCTGCTGTAGCTGGGGACGTATGTATATTATCTTGGCTTAAGCACTGTATTAGTATTAGCCATACTGCTTGTCATTTTTCAGTAAAATATAACATTGCCAGACTATTTTGATTCATGTTTATGTCTAATATTGGTAAAATATCAATTACTTTGTTGGTGTACATCTCTGTGTTCATGTGACATAAGAGTACACTTTCTTGCTTTTAAAAATCAAACACGAGTTGAGTTCAAATCAATATAAGACAGAGTGATGGCCTAATATAAATACTGTGGTCTTTCAATACTAATTCTGTAAGGTCTTTCCAGCTCTGCTAACTTTCATTTCTGGATGTGAGAAACAGATGGTTCTGCTGCATGTTTGCCATGTTCTCTGCTTACACAGCTGCCTTCCTTCCTCCTGGTTCTTTTTTTAATTTACATTACCATCCACTGCATTCTTGTAGCTATTAGGGAAAAGATCTGACTCATTTTTGTTGAAAAGCATCTTCTAAGAAAAAGGTCTAATCTTCCAAGTTCTATCAATTTGTCCTTTCCCACTTACCTTGACAGAAGGAATTGATTTTTATTTCTGCACACCATCACATACACCCCAACCATCTCATTGCTCCTGACACTCTGGAGCAAAACAGCTGCCCTTTTTAGATACCATTCAGCGCTGGATTTGCTTGTGCAGTTGTTTTCAGGAGGAATTTTAGGATTGTCATCTGGTAAACATATTCAGAAAAAACCTGGAACTGCTTCAGGATTTGCATAAAAACAACAAAATCGTATAGTAAGTGATATAGTAATATAATATTCCCTGACCATTAATCACCTGTCGAGGAATCCTTGCAAAGATTAGAAGGTATTAGATGCCTGCCTATTACTCCTATTTTAATATCTCCAGAAAACCCTTCCTGAACATTTTTGGTATTGACCCAGATTTAATAAGCCTGTCTTTCTTACATTTTTAAGTCTTGGAATATGCAGCCCATATAATGTACATTTCTTAGATTTTGGCCTCACCAACAGGAAGGACAACAATGATATTTCAGTCAACTCCTCACTCAAAACTTCTCCTGTTTAGCAGGATTCTGTTTAGCTGTTTAGCTTCTCCTACAACCTCTTAAACCGGAGAAGCAATTTTATGCTTTTATGTCATTTTTTCTTCTGCTCTGCTTCTCTGAATTACTGCTCACCTTTCTCCAGTACCTGATTCTTTGGCTGCAAAATCTGCTCTTTCATGTCACAGACAAACTCAGGCTGAGTTCACAAAATTCTCCTGGAATTACTTTTAGATGATGTGTGTACATACTGGGGAAAACTAATTCATATTTGTTTATTTCTTGTTCTTTCCACTAAGCATTCTCTGCTGGCCACTATAGTGAGACAAATGCCCAGTTTAAGGTGCAGCTCATACAATGACTGGACTGCTGTAATGAAATGCATCGCTGGCATTTCATGTGCCAAAGAAACTCACTTTCAAATATGGGCTGGTTTATAACAAAAGATTATGCTTTTGCATCAATTTCTTAGGCCATGGAAGGAGTAAAATACTTCCAGACAGGCCTCTCCCACTTTTTGTTTTTCTGAGATCACTTTGCAGAAAAGCACTCTAGAGGCAAGAACAATATTTTGAAGGCATAGCATGTAGATGAACCATATATTACTGGCCAGACAAGCCTCAAACTATTATATTTTTAGTATTTGTGTGTTGCTAATATGAATTGACAAGGGTTTTTATAAATAGATGTAAGCAATTCCTTCTTCTCAGTAATTGATTATAATAGTAAAAATACCTGCTTTTTATACTGTGTAAATCAAATCCATCATAATTCCACTCTTTCGTTATTACACGGAAGACGCCCTGTGGCTACATAGTAATACCTTGTCACTAATCCCTCTTTGGTGTTTTATTTCACAGCTGTGTGTGATTAAAAAAAAGAGTGAAGAACAATTCTACAAATAACAGTACATTATCTGGACGGATCTCAACGTATATGCTGGTACCAGGTGCTGATGACCTATTGCCAGCCAAAGTAGTCTGATCTTATGCTTGTGTATTTAATAGATGGAATCAATATGAATAATTAAAGAAGAGTATTGTCTTCTTTTTATACATCAATATTGACAAGCAAAGTTCTAAAGACTGAAGACAATCACAAAAATCACAGTTGTTTCTTTACTATCTGGCTTTCCCATGCTATTTAATTTCTATAAATGCTATCTGTCAATGCCCCTCACATTCTTGAAAACAATTTAATTTTCTAAATAATTTTTTCTTCTTTTTAAAAAGCAAAAATAGGGGAAAATAAAGCAGTAATCTAGTTGTCTAACCTTTAGTAATGGATGGGATGCTGGAAGGAGTTCAGGGGACCAAGGATTCTATTCCCAGTTCCTCCATGTTGCTATGAGAACTCAGTACTTCATTGCCTTCATCTGCAAAAGGTGGAAAATCATATTTATGCATATTTTAATAGACCTTCTGTGTAACAAACATAATTTCAAGAAATACTATAAGTAATTAATTACATTTCCTTTACACTGCTTGTAAAGCAGTATGTATGGTATGTAACCATTTTCATTTAACATGTGTAGTTCAGCTGAGATTGTAGTAAAAGATACTGTAAGAACTTTCTGAAGAACTTCTGGAATAATCACATATGAAACAACAAAGTGTCCTGGTTACCAAGTTTACGCCAGACATCCAGGTCTATTGACCAAACAATTCCATATTTTGAGAAATTAAGAAAATACATGTCTATCAAGATCTTAAAGTTTGTTTTTATGCCACTGTGGTTTCAAGGAAAATATATTAAAATAACAATGTTCTGTATCACATTTATAAAGTGGCCTCTTCAACAACTAAAAAATCTTTATCTGGATGTCAATGTGTATAAAATGACCATGCATCTAATATACAGACCTAACCTTGCATTCTATGCATAAAAATAATGAGAATTAAAAAACCATCATCAAAATAATTTTGCTTGTCCTTTTACATTTTCAAGAGAACTAAACCAAACAAAAACAGGAACTGGGAGAGTGTCAGACTTGCACTGGTTTCAATAGCCTGGTTTAAAGACCACGTCTTTACAGCCATGATATTCTGCAAGTGGTATAGTTTTATAAGGATGAAATGAATTTGATACTGATGTGTATTTGGTTTAAAATTAATATTTCTATGAAAAAGTTAGTATAAGGCTAAATAATAGTCAGAAACCAACCCGCAAACATTGAAATAATTATGAGACACATAAACACACCGCTGAATAGATTCAGTGCTTTTAGAACATGCGCTCTTCTGATCCCACAAGGACACAGTAAAACTGAAAAAGGCACACACAACAATGACAGCAACTAATTACTTCCATATAGGAAATAACTGAATTCACTATTTCTCTTTATTCTAGAGAAGAGACAACCAACATGGCAAAGGTCTACATAGGCCACATGGAAAAATGACTAAACAGCAAAGGCTTATTGCATCTTACAATATAAATATTATTTGCATCAAATGAAACTAGCAGGTGCCAGGTTCTGAAACCAAAAAGGAAATTTATTTACAAATTCTTTACCACTGGGTGCTGTGGATGGTAACAGTTTGTTTACATGCTTTCAAAAATTCTAGAAAGGATTGGTCCATTTCATCAAGAGAAATACACTGAAAGCTATTAAACTGAAGAAAAACACAGTTGCATGAGGAAGACTCTGGCTCACAGATTAGTGGATACTAGAAGATTATTCGGGGCTGTTATTGTGCTCTTTTGGAATGCTACTGTTGACTGCCTCAAGAGACGTGATGGACCTAAAGTCTGATGCGGCATTACTAATCCTACTTTGAGTCAGTTAACTCTCTTCAGGTGCAGCTTACAGACAACAGGCTACATGAGTTTGAGTCCCTTTGAGCACCTCTGGCTGTTCTTTTTAAAGGAAAGAGTTTCATCATAACAAACATTTGTGCTTTAATAAAAATGATTAATTAATTTAAAACCATTTTGGGCAACTGAAACTCTGCACTACCACAAAATAGAAGGAAAACCAACTATGAAACTAACTCTGTGGTAAGGCTATGGATGCCCTTCAAATGCTAGCTTTTAGTAATTTTCTGACCTACTCCCATGAGACAAATTATTGCCTCTTCACTTATCAGGAGAATTTTTGCTTTCCTTTTCACATTGTACCCTTTGCTATGTCACACAGTGAATCAGCATGGGTTTGAATGACTTCACAGTAACACACTTGGTTTGAACAGATACTTTTATAACAAATAATACACGCGAAATTTAACTGTTCCTAGTGTGGCAGGGGCAGAATCCCTAGGAGAAAATGGCAGTTCACAGATGTGGGTTTGAACAGTGAAGCAAAATAAGTGTAATTTTCTACTCAGAGCAAACCAAAATTACTGTGCAGAACATGTTAATTTAGGTAAATATAAAGGATATAATTCAAAATATTCAAAGTAATTTATAAATCCAAAGTTTTGTATATAATATTGTGTATGAATAGCTGTAAATAATATCAGAAGGGATCTAAAAGTAAGGCATTTTACAAGCACTGAAAAGTTGAACACCTTTTGTTAAAAGGCTGATTTATATATCTGTTTTTATGTGTAACTAAATGTCTTTTAAAATTCAAGTAAAGATGCAGGTAGTTCTGCTTTTTCATTGTGTCTGTGAATATAATCCACTTGTTCACAGTTCTTTTTGTGCTATAAGTAGCACGATACATTTGGTAGAGAGTAAAAGGTACATAGCAAAGTGTCAATGTTTATTTACTTGCATTTGAAAGAAAACCTTAACTCTGCCTGACATCTATATTATTGGAGAACAGTGTTGGGAATAGGAATTTTATTCGCAAAAATTACTAAAATTCGGTTTTACATAATGAATGATGCAAGCCCATTACATAGCAGTCTCAAGTCCTTCTCCAATAGGACTTGGAATCTGAACACATGTCTAGTAGAGAATAAAAGTCCATGAAACTCTAATTAAACTGACTCAAACTTTTCATGTTGTAAAGTACATGTCTTCCAAATTATACAATATTTATAAAAATCATAGAATATTATCATATTAATTCAGAAAATTTCTTGGAAATCATTCAGGCAAGTTACTTGAGTCCTGAGTTTTTCAGTTCAGCTTTTCTAACTTCTCTCTTTATTAGAATCAATTATAGCATAAATCTTTCTACTACATCAGCACGCAGAAAAATGTCATGCAAGATTTTTTTCTCTCATCAAGAATATCTGCAACGGCAGAACCTAGTCTTGAGCTTTTCAAACAGCATAGATATTCACTCTACAACAAACCTAAATGAACAAAAAAAAAAAGGAAAAAACAGCCATTGCAAGAAAATAGAAAAATCCAAGAAAGTGAGTCCCATGGTTCCACCAGTGAAATGGAAATAAAATGAGCTTCTGGTATATATGGTTTTAGAGTATGTAAAATGTCCATGAAGAAACTGCCACTCTCTGCCATCTTCCTCTGTTGGAAAAGTCACTGCAGCATTCAACTGTAATGTGCAGTCAGATTTAAAAATTCTTAATACTGTGAACTCTGATGGACAGACATACTTACTGCTAGGTGTTTTCAAAATCCATTACAAAATGCCTTTAATGAGAAGTAGCAAAGGTGTAGCAGGTAGCTTTTCCTAAAATTTAAACAAACCTTCTCTAATCCCAAAACTGACAGCTTCCATCTGTCCCAGCCCTGAGATAAGATGGAAAGATGCAATTTCCCAATGCAATTTTTTAAGTTAGTGCAAAAGGAAAGGTCCCTATGGAAGGCACAAGCCTTTCTTCCCCCCACTTTCCCAAAACTCTAGCAAACTAGCTACCAGGCTACTTTTCAGAACAATACAAAGGGCAGCCGACACAGAGCGAGTAAGCTGTGGTCCTATTCGTCAACTCAATATCCAAACTGCCAAACTAGTATAGCAAAAGGGGAAGGGAAGTGGAAAATTCAAAAGGATGAAGAGCAAAGGCTGAAGCTTCATCTTGTTGAAACTCAGTCTAAGAATTCTGCTATATACAGATATGTTAAGCTTTTATCCCCTTTGAAGTCATAGCTATTAGAAAGGCAATTATCATTTTTAAATTCTTCTGAAATCTTCCCTTCTAGTTTCTAAAAAATACCAAACAAACTCTACAAAAAATCAACACATACAAAGATAGCAATTCTAAAATCATCATCTTCCATAAAATAAGATGGGCACCCTTTCTTTATATGCAAAATCTCAAAAGATACCTAAAACCTTATCTCCACGAGCACTGCAGCAGGCAGCTGTGAACTCAGCAGATCTGCAGAAAGTAACCCAAAAGTTTTATCACATCAAAAGCTGAAACTAAGTCAACAAATACTGAATACACTGCATAAAAAAGGAAGGTTTCTGTAACATATTATTATCCCCAAAGCACTAATAAAGCTTCCATTAATATTATGTGATGCTTTAGTGCTATCCTTCAAGATAGACCAATTATAAGCTAAAGAAAAACATACAGATCTAGAAAGTATGACTGGTGAAAAAAAATGGGTCATTTGTTATGGCTAGATAGAAGACTAACAAGTGATCTTGTTACAGTCATCAGACATATGGAAATGCATATAAGGCTGTAAAAAAGAGAGTAACAAACTGTTCAACAGATCTATGAGCTTTAAGACAAAACATGTTAGTCCTTAACAGTAACCAGTGTGACTTAGACTGGTGTCTGAAAAGCCACTTGTAGCCTTACCACATCACTGGAGTTATTTAGGCAATATAACCAAACATTTATTAAGAACGGATGAAGTATGGCTTATCCAGCCCTGCATCACGAGGATCAACAAGAAGGCCTTCCTTCCAACTCCTGCTAAATCATGTGAAATGTAAAAGCAGAGAAAAGCAAAAGAGGTTAAATAATTTCATTCTACCACACACCAAAAGAAAGATGTGTGTATACGCACACACACACATATATATACACATATATATACATATACATATATATATATATGTATGTATGTATGCATGTATTCTGCCACAGTGTAACAGATACACGTATTTTTAACTATTGCCAACACAAAGCAGTAAAGCAACTTGATTTATTATATGCAGATTCTTCTGCAGTTGCTAAACAGTACACTGGTCCAAAGTTACTAAAATATTTAAAAAACTATACACTATGTAAACCAAACATAAATAAGACAGCATAGTTCTTTGTACATATTGTTTAGTATGGACTGTTAGGAATTCAAGAATATGTACAATTCTACTCTATAGATTGCATTTTTACAATGCATAAATATTTTCCTTAAAGAAACAGATCAAAAATAAATTTGACAAATAAAAGAAGACATATACTGTCAAAAACACACTGGCAAACAGTCCATAATGTAAGATGGAACATGTGCAAAAGGTGAGATTTCTCCAAACTGTTTAATGAACTCATTGGTCGTTTCTGACCTTTTTACTAAAGAACTCTCTGAAAACTTCCGACAAACTAAAATTTTTCTTCCTCTTAATCCCCACAGGTGAACAGGAAAGAACTGCAACCTTAAGTACTGTTGAGTAAATCAACTGGTTGTAAGAAATTATCCAATAGTTACAACTTCCAAAGTCTGAGGAATGCCCCAAAATTTCAAAGTGGCTCATTTGCAGTAAATTCAGAATGCAGCTTTGTCAGGTTTATCAAGGCAAGATGACTGAGATGCAGGGAAGACAGTGGTAGGATTTCTGCTTGTGGACACAACAACAGGAGGCAGCAATGAAGACAGAGGAGAAACTTTTGGTGCTGGAGTATTTAGAGCATTCAAAATGGCTCCCTCTGGACTGACCAACAGTTTTTTGATAGAAGTGTCTAAGTGAAACACTGAAGTGTTGTTTGGCAAATGAGAATTCGGAGGATGAACGGCAGAAACAACAGAAGATGTAGCTACAACATTAATAGGAGATTTTGTCACTGAAGACACAGACAGTGTTACCCCGGACAGTGGAGTACATGAGCTAGCTGGAGTACTAAATATCTGGGGCGTTGCATGTACGATGGGTAAAGCATCTGCGGCACCAAAAGAGTTCATAATTTTCGTGGAGCTTTTCAAAGGATGTTTTGATATTTGACAACCCAATGAATTACTTGGTGCTAAGATGATTTTTGAGGTTATTGGATTAACAATTGGTACACCTTGAGCCTCTTGACCATGGTTAACAGTGAAAGGAGTCTGTTTCGTATTACGGGAGAGAAGAAGAACGTGGCTGCCAGCTCCAAGGCCTTGCAGTGGAACAACAAAACGAGTACCGTTAATCATTATCTGAGTTCCAGGTGCCAAAGGCATACAGGTGTTAATGACTATTTTCTGTTGAATGCAAGATTCATTCAACTGACCTCCTCCGGTTTTGCTTGTTAGAGCTGGTGAAGCTGAAGACATCTGAGCAGTAGAAGCACAAGTGTAATCATGACTTTTTTTCTCTGTACTGAGAGGCACCTGCTGGCATTGTAGGGTAGAGGAACTGGGAAAGCTAACGACTTTACCTGTATTTGGTGACGGAGAGGGCAACACACTCTGAGGTTTGTGAATACCTGTGTGACTTGACATACCAGCTGAAGTTCCTGATGACTGAAACTGAGGCAGCGTGGGCAACTGGTTTTTTGATACTAGAAGAGGAGCTGGAACTGTTGCTAACTGAGGAACTGTATGTAACACCTTTTGGGGGGTGGCTGCAGATCCAGGCAAGCTAATGAATGGAAATTGCAAAGCAGATGCTAAGTTTTGAGGAGATACTGTTGGTTGTGTGGTTGAAATCAGCACAGATGAAGCAAGATGTCCTGTTTTCACAGTTGATATACCCATATTTCCAATATTTGATGTACAAAGTCGATTACCCAGAACTGGCCTTATTCTTGAGGGATCATTGCCACCAGTCAAGACAGTGGACTGTGTCCTAGAAGTAGTCCCACTTGGTGCTACTGAAACAGATTCTACACAGGCATGTGCCATTGTTACTGTAAAGGCATTTTCAGCTTTTGTTGCAACACATACAGATTCATTAGCTGACACAGCAAAAGCTGGAGCAGGAACCACAGTACTGCTACTTGTCAAAGACAGCGCCAAGCCAATGCTTTTTTTGTCTTCTCCTTTAGAAATGGTAGAATGCAATACATTAACTGGTGGGGCCTCCTGTGCATTGCCTTTAGTATTTACAATGGTCTGACCTATATTTAGTCCAATTTTTACATCTTTTACTTGAGCAATAGTTGGTGATGAATTTATTCTTATTGGTGCTCCTATCGTAGATGGGATCAAAACCAAATGTGGTTGCTCTGTAGCATTAAGAAAGGTTTTGGTTAGGGAAGAAGGAAGGTTCTGTCTCAATGACTCTGCAACTAGATTGGTGGTTGATGGGCCACTGGCAATTTGTGTGTTAACAAAAACCAGTTTCTGAGCATTAACAGCAGTGGATGCTGGAGAGGGTATAATACTGACTCCTGATGCTCCAGAGGGAGATAAAATTGGTGAATTTGTAACTAATGTAAATTTCTGGACTGGAGTACCACTGACTAAATCCCCACTTGTTGCTGAATTAGACTCAGAGTGTATAACAGAATTTTTTTTGGTTTTAGTATCCCCTTGATGCTGTACAGAAGAATTTGGAGTTACGACAGTGTTATTTTGTCCAGTGCTAGTCACACTAACAGGACTGTTTGGAGTTGTGGACATCACATTGCTAGCTAATGAAATGGAAGATAAAGGAGAGGACACACAGCAGGAGTTCTCTATTACTTGACCTGAAGTGTGCCCAACAGGAGGCTGCTGTAGTGTGAATTTGATATTTTTCTCCATTGCCTGGGTAAAATCAGCTGGGAAAGCTGGAATGTTAACAGAAGAAGCTGTTGAGGGGGCAAATCCAGAAACAGATGATTGTCCAATATGTGGGAAACCAGATGTAGCTGTTGCTAGAGATGGAAGAGTAGAGTATGATAATGCTGTGGTTTTTGGTACAAGAAAGGCCTGAAGTTGAGAAGTGTAAGTGAAAACTGAACTAGAAGATAAACTACTAGGTGAAATTTGGTCTGAGTTTGTTTGCACTTTAACAATGCCTGTGTTTCCGCCTCGTGTTGTGACCAGAATAGATTGTGATTCTCTTACACATACAGTCTTCAACTCTTGCCTAGTTTCACAGGAGTCAGTTGGCTGCTGCGATGCAGGACTATGACAGGCAGAATCAGTGTTCGCAGACCCACTTAATGCTGTTGCTGGTATCAAGGACTGGCTAGCTGTGGAAGGAGTAGATGAAGTCAAAGACACAGGGAATGTAGCAGTCAAAACTGTAGTCTTGATTTTGTCAGTTTCAGTTTGGTTCACCTTAATTTTTGATGATAGTAAGTTACCTGCTGAAGTTACATCAGGCAATGATAGTGTATTGTTCATGGGACCGGACACTTGTGACGAGGGGGTAATATTCTTGCTAAAAATTGTAGTAGGTGACTGAGTGGTAGTATTTGCAGAGTCTGTCACCAGAACAGGTGTTAAAGAAACACTGATATTTGACACTTTTGGTAAAGATGTACAGCGCAGCTCAGATGATTTTTGTTGTAGTGGCTGAACGTCCTTGGACACAATTTTTCCTTCCTGCTGCTGAAGAAGAAAATTCTTAGGTAAAATAAGAACTTGTTGCATGACTTTTTCTCCAGTTTTAGGGTCAGTCACAGTTTGCATTTGAATTTTCACTGAGTTATTATGAAGGTCTATTGGTACACAATGGCCATTCGGCATTTTGTATACCATTTGTAAGGGAGTCTTTGAACTGGCCTGGCAGGGCAATGCTGGTTTGATCACTGATGATTCCGAAGGTGGTAAAACTGACTTTTCAGAAGTCGATACATTTATGCCTGGGGGAGGCGACGGTTGATTTGTTAAGGTCACTTTGTTCCCAGTATTCTTGGCAAGCAAGGCCTGGATGGGTTTGGTCCCTTTCAGAAAGTTTGATACTGATGTTGTAGGATCTGTCAAGGAAAAAAACTCTAAACTTGATCCTTCAAACTGTTTTAGCTCAGTTAAACAACTATCCGGCTGCAGGCTACTTTCTGAACTCTGGACTACAGTCTCAACAGTGCTCAGCTTAGCTTTCTTCCTTGGTGAGAGCTCATTAGTGCTTTGATCCAGACAACTATTTTGCTTGAACTGTCGTTTAATGCATTTGGGCAGTGTCTTCTGGATTTCTTTAGAAGCTGTTTCTTTTTTCAGAATTCTGTTTTTTCCTGCAGGTAAATTCATCTCTAATAGTTTCATTTCATCTGCAAGGATATTAAAACAGAAACTGCATTTTACATGTTTGAAACCAAAACAATTTTATAGTGTCTACCTAAAGGCAATATTTGCAAGAGCATATGGAAGGAAATGTCTGCGTCTTTAGGGGAATCTGGTCAAGGATCTTTTTCAATGAAAAAAGGGGGTAATAAGGAAAGGAGGAAGTAATAAACAAAAACAGTTCAGGAACTGAAACCTGATCGGCAATGGGAGACAGTGAGGAAAACCAAACCTGGTCATTCACATGAATTGTTAATGGCATGTGAGAATATAAGAATGTTTATTCCAGCAAGGTTATTTTGAAGGGAAAAAGGGAGAAGCCAGGAAAAAAAGATATACAGAGACACAGATCTAACAAAATAAAAATGCAGACAATGACAAGAAACAGCCTCGCCAATCACACCGATTGATGGGCTATCAAGAAACTGCATATGCCCCTTGCAGGAAGATCAACCTGGACTTTGCACCTGATATGATTATAAACCAGGGGAGATCTTGGAGACTGGGCTGGGAGGGGTGAGGAAATTGGTAGAGCTATACAAATCCATGAAGGGATGTGCAGAGGAAGGGGGAGCTGCAAGGATGGCTGCAAGAGGTCACAGCCTGTCTGCCTGGTGCAATCTGCTGCGGGGTGAATGTCTGTATCCTCCTCAAATCCAGTGCATGTGGGGGTAGTGTGTGTGTATTCACTACTAAACTTCAAGCCAGACTAGCAAGTAAGCAGGAGGGCTTGGGGTCTGGGCTGGTAGAACAGGTGGACTTGTGAGGGTAGGGTGCCTGTGGGACAAAGATGTGAATGCCCAGTTTCATACTGAGCATCAAGCTAGACCAGACAATGAGCAGGGGATGCATGAAGTGGATAAGATGGCTGAGGATGCAGGCAGGGGTGCCCAGCAGACAGAGGGGCCATGTATTGAGGTTTTGGCAGTGTGGGGCAGCAGGGAGGCCTCTATGAGGACAGAGGCCAGGAGTTGCCCTGTGCCAGACACAGCTGGCTCCAAAACAGATCCACTGCAGGACATGGTCAAGCCTGTCTGCCGAGCTGGTGATGTCCTGTGAAAAATGCTTTGCAGAAGGGTGTGACAGAGCACAGTAAGGACAAAATGTAGGCAAAACAACCCTGTATACACCAAGGTCAGTGAAGGAGGGGAAAGAAGCGCTTCAGACACTGGAATGGATTCCCCTGCAACCCATGATCAAGCAGGTTGACCGGCTCCCATGAAGGACCATGCTGGAACAGGTATGTACACGGCAGGCTGGGGAGGATGTCATTCTACAGCAGGTGAATATGGCTTGAAAGAAGATGCAGCCCATAAAGAGCCTACACTGGAGTAGGGTCCTAACAGGAACTGTGGCTTATGGGGGACCTACACAGGTACAGTCTTATCCTGAAAGACTCTAGTCTGTGTAGAGGACCCACACTGGAGCAGTTTGTGAAGGACTGTATCCCATAGGAGGGACTCCACACTGGAGCAGAGGGGAGGAAGGAACAGCAGAGACTAACTCTTATGAACTGACCTCAATCCCCAGCCCCAATTCCTCCTGTACCACTTGACAGGGGAGGAGTTGGAAGAATTGGGAAGGAAGATGAGTCTTCGAAGAAGGTGGAAATGGGAAAGGGGGGGGCAGGTTTAGCTTTTGTATTTGGTTTTCACCATCCTACTCTATTTTTAATTGGCAATAAATGAAATTAAATCTCCCCAAGTGAGTCTGTTTTGCCTGTGACAGTAACTGGTCAGTGATCCCCCCTGTCTGTATCTTGACCCTTGAGCGTTTCTACACTGTTTTCTCTCCCTGTCCCATTAAGGAAGAGGGGTGACAGACGGGCTGGGTGGGCATATGGCAGCCAGCCAAGGTCAACCCACCATAAAAGTAAATACCACACAAGTCTACTATGTTATCATAGAAATAGTTAAGCACAAAAAGAAATGGCAAACACTTGAATAAAGCAGAATTTTCATCTTGGTCATGTCTGCCCTCTTCAAGTCTACATACGACAGATGCAGACCACAAGCTCTTTTGGTATTATCACAGTAGTAGTTAAGGTAAAAAGCAGGACACAAGCTCACATGGAAAAATTAAGTTCCCAAATCACCTTGATTCAGCTCCTGAATCAAGTTCAAGCTCCTGAATTCCAGTAAATGCTTACCATTGTCTGAGTGATCTTTTTTGGGAACTTCTATATGTTCTGCAGACTCTGATGATTTACCGCATACTACTGCAAAAGATTCTTTGCCAGAATCAACTTCACTTTCATCATTACTCCACAATTCTCTGGTAAATTTATCATGGTCTGGATGTCTTTTAAAGTCATCATAGTCCTTCTTCAATCTAGACCTTGAAAATAACAAAACTAACTTTACTAAAAAACCACACTGTTTTAAACATTATTTTTATTTCTATTTGCTGCCATACAAAAAGTTGGTATAGATTTAATTGCCTGTGCCCCTCAAAAAATTTCATTGTAGCTCTGTCTGCAAGTCTCTGAAACCTGGAAAATCTGAAGTGACAGTAAGGTCCTTTCCTTTGCCAAACTGAATTCTATGTCATTAAGTTATCTAACAATAAGCAAAAACACTGAGTCAAATATGATCATCACTATTTTATTGCATCCATCTTCGGTTTCTTCCTTGGCTTTGCATTGTGACAGAAATACCTATACGGACTTGAGTATTAACTGTAACAAGCCTACTCCTTTCTCTGACAGCAACCCCAGCTAGAGAAGTAACTAAATCTTGTTTTTCTTAAATGCATCATGCTGTTGGCCCAGCTATGGGACTGTAATGTAACTTTCTCCTTAGAGAACATTTTCTTATCTCTGTGCCATTAGAACAGCTGTTACTACCACTTCCACAGATTCACGCTCCACTAAAGAATAGGTACATGACAGAAATACATAGCTACTTTACTCATTTGAACACCATTCAGAAACATATCCACTTACCTTGATAGCGCTAAACTGTTACGTTTCCATTGTCCCTTCTTCTAAACCATTGTTTAGATAGGATCTAGTGGCTATTTTAGTGTACAAATACAATGAACTTCAGGATTCAGCTGGTGATTACCAACAAAATACCCAGGAGGATTATTTAGCAAATGAATAAATAAATTATAGCAATTAGCACCTTGTGTGGAATAGAATCTAGACTCTATTCTGGACCTAACCCTTATGACAGTATGAATAAGATCTTAAATTTACCCATTCTTTTGCATTAAAATAACAGTTGCTTGCACTAAGTGCAGCAATGGCCAGCGACTCTCTAAGAGGTGGAGAGGGACGAGCCAAGTATGTCATAGCTCACAGGGCAAGAGCATCGCCAGCCAGCACACCTGTCCCTGAATGAGGAAGCAGGGAAGGCCTAGGGGTAATTGGGTTCAACTAAGAGCCCAGACGAACAGCAAGTTCCTGGTGCTGAGGCAGGTCTGAGGTCAGGCTGGGTAATCAATTTAAAGGTTCAGATTAGGACCAGGTCCAGTGACAGCTACCAGGGTCAGGACCCAGTTGAATGATTTCTGGGCAGTTCTACAGTGATGATGCTGGTAGGTCAGTCTGCGAGTCAGTCTAGATCAGCAAGACCCATGGCCAGGCACAGTAACTGACGTAGTTGAGCTGGAAACTGGCATAGAAACTGGCAGAGATTGAAGGCTGCAGAATGACCTGAAATGGGGATCCTGGGCCCATGGACAGGTGGTGTGGATGGAGGGCCACGTGGGGCTGCTAAGGGTCAGTGAGACCTAACTGTTTACTCACAGCTTTGGCACTCTCACTGAGAAAAGACAACACTGAAGCCTGTATGAAGATGCAGTGTGGACAATACTTCAACTCTGTCATTAGGGTTTTGAGCTTGGAGTCTAGGTGTGGAAGAACTATAGAAGGACACCAGGGAACCACTACTGTATTAAAACTTCTGGATGGAATTCCCTTTTTTCTTTTGAGGAACTTCTGTGGGGTCAGTGAACCGCTGTAATCAGTGGGCACAAGTAACTTTTAGTTTTAAACCTTGCTGCTATTCAAACACCATTCAACATTATTCTCTGTCATAATTTTGAAAAGACCAGAGGACCTTTCAGAAGGGAAAGAAAACAATTTTGACCATAAAGTGTGCTCCTACTAGTTAAAGACAATAAAAAAGGAAGGAAGGAAAACTCCAGACCCTTATTCCATAGTGCGGTATAAGGAGGAAGGAACTCTGCCCAGCCTTCCACAACTCAGAACTGTGTTCAGTTCAGAACTGTTGTTCAGTTAGCAGACATTAGTAGTTCACTGAGATACCCTATAGACACAGCAACGACAGCGAGACTTGTGGTACTGATGTTTACACCACCATAAGCAAATTTTACTCAATTGCTTTTTTCCTTTTACATGATACCTTTCTTCATCACTGTCACTGGTGCTATAGGGTTGCCTAGAAGCTGCATGATGAACCAGATCAAGACACTGACCTAGAATCCTCCACCCATCTTTCTTTCCTCCGCATGATTTAGAAACATTGTTTTTCAGATGGAGCTGTTCCCTGGTATACTATGTGTATGTCCAAACAGTTATGTCATGGAAATACTCAGCATCGTAGAATAAACTAGGGTTACAGCCTAAAACATAAATACTAAGAAATATTAATTGAATTAATTAATCCCAGAAGTTATCTTGCACTCTAAGTGCATGGTTCTCTAGCTATCAGTACACATACTTGTAAGGTCTCAACCATCCAGTTCCAGACTAAAATTTACTCCTATCAGTCATAGCTCATATACAGCACTGGAACACACTATAAATGACAGTTCTGTATTCTATAGCCACATCAACACAGCATGGGCAACAAACAGGAGGACATAGAAGCCACTGTGCTGCTGGAAAGCTATGGTCTTGTTGCCTTACTGAAACTTGGGACATGACTGGAGTGAGACTATCAATGGCTACAGGCTGTTCAGAAGAGACAGGGGAGGAAGGAGAGACAGAGGGGCTGCTCTCTACTTCAGGAGGTGGTTTGAGTGTGAAGAGCTGTCTCTGAAAAACAGCCACCAGCAGGTTGAAAGCCTGTGTGTAAGAATCAGAGATCAAGGCAACAAAGGGAACCTTGTGGTTGGTTTTTATTACAGGCCCCTGACTAAGGGTTGCCTATTGACAAAGCTCTCCTGCTCCAGCTACAGGAGGCATCGTGCCCGCAGGCTCTTGTGACAGCAGCCCTGCCAGAGAGGATGTGATACTGGACATGATGGGCACCAAATAAATGAGCTAATCTGCGACATCAAGACCTGGGCTGTAGAGATCATGCATCAGTGGAATTTGCAGTCCTGAGGGATATGAGTCAGGTAAAGTTAGGCCCCTGAACTTATGGAAAGCAAAGTTCCAGCTCTTCAAGGAGATAGCCAACGGGATCACTTAGGAAACTGCCCTTGCCCTCAGGGATAAGGAAGCACATCAGAGCTGGCATATCTTTAAGGAAGTCTTTCTTAGAGCACACGAGCTGGCAATACCCATGGGCAAGAAATCAGGTACGGAAGGCAAGAGATCAGCATGGGTGAGTTGGGAACTGGTGGTCAGACTGAAGGGCAAGAAGGAAATGCACAGGCAGAGGAAACAGGAACAGGTACTCTGGGAAGAGTATAGAGATGAAGCTTGGTTCTTAAGGAATGGGTGAGGAAGGCCAAGACAAATCTGGAACTTAACATGACAAGGGACGTAAAGAATAACGGGAAGGGCTTCTACAGATATGTTAACCAGAAAAGGAAGGGCAAAGGAGGTGTACCCCCTCCGATAAACAAGGCTGAAAAACTGCAGCATTGAGAAGGCTGAGGTACTCAACAACTTTTTGCCTCAGTCTTCAATGGCCGACTCTCTTCCCTCACCTCCTGAGTGGATGGACAGCAGAAAGGGGACTGAGGGAGCAAAGTCCCTTCCACTGTAAGCAAAGATCAGATTGATGACCACTTGAAGAATCTGAATGTACAGAAGTCTGTTGGACCCAATGAGATGCACCCCAGAGTCCTGAGAGAACTGGCTGATGTAGTTGCTGAGACACTCTCCAAGATACTTGAAAAGCCATGGCAATTAGTTGAAGTCCCAGGTGACTGGAAAAGGGGAAACATTGTACCCATCTTTAAAAAGGTTGAAAAGAGGATTCGGGGAACTACTGACCTGTCAACCTCTCCTCTGTGCCTGGAATCATCATTGCACAGACCCTACTAGAAGCTCTGCTAAGGCGTTTTAAGGACAGGGAGGTAATCTGGGACAACCAGCACAGCTTCACCAGGGGCAAGTCCTGCTTGACCAACCGAGTGGCTTTCCACAACGGAATGACTACAGCAGCGGATAAGAGAAGGGCTATAGATGTCATTCATATGGAATTCTGTAAAGCCCTTGACATGTTCCCCCGCAACATCCTTCTCTGTAAACTGGAGAGAGAGGTTTGAGGAGTGGATTGTTAGGTGGATAAGAAAGTGGTTGGACAGTGGCATCCAGAGGGTAGGGGTCAATGGCTCAGAGTCCCGATGAACATCAGTGACCAGTGGTGTTTCTCATGGGTCCATACTGGGCTATTTAAATCTTCATTAATTAAACAGATGAAGGGATTGAGTGCGCCCTCAGTAAATTTGCAGAAGACACCATGCTGAAGGGTGTGATTGCCACACCTCAAGGACAGGATGCCATCCAGAGGGACATGGACAAGCTTGAGAAGTGGGTCCATGGGAATCTCATGAGATTTAAAAATACTAAGTGCAAACTGCTGCACCTGGGTTGGGGTAACCCCCAGTATCAATATAGGCTGGGGGGAAAAGGGACTGAGAGCAGTCCTGAGGAGAAGGACTTGAGGGTGCTAGTAGATGAGAGGCTGGACATTATCCAGCAATGTGCACTTGAAGCACAGAAAGACAATTGTATCCTGGGCTGCATTAAAAGCAGCATGGCCAGCAGGTCTAGGGAGGTGATTCTGTCCCTCTGCTCTGCTCTGGTGAGACCCCACCTGGAGCACTGTATCCAGTTCCAGGTCCTCAGCACAGGAAGGACATCGACCTGTTGGACCAGGTCCAGAGGAGACCACCATGATGATTAGAGGATTAGAGCACCTCTCTTATGAGGAAAGACTACGAGGATTGGGATTGTTCAGCCTGGAAAAGGCTTTGGGGTGACCTAACTGCAGCCTTCCAGGACCTGAGGGAAGCCTACAAGAAAGATGGAGAGAGACTTTTTACAAGAGCATGTAGTGACAGGGAATAGTTTCAAACTGAAAAAGAGTAGGCATAGATGGGATATTAGGAAGAAATTCTGTAGTGCGATGCTCATGAGGCACTGGAGCAGGTTGCCCAAAGAAGCTGTGGATACCCCATCCCTGGAAGTGTTCAAGACCAGGTTGGATGGGGCTGTGAGCTCCCCCATGGCAGGGGCGTATGAACTAGATGATTTTTAAGGTCCCTTGCAACCCAAACCATTCTATGATTCTGTGATTCACTAAACAAGAACTAATACTGGGCATCAAACCATTCCACACCAGAATTTACAAAAAAGATAAAACTGGAAACCCCGTGTACTGGAAAATTAAACCCTTCCTAATAGTAATACTATCTGCCTTATTTCCAGAAGGAATCTAAATTGCAAAAAAACAGGGAGAAATGAACAGCCAAGGAAAATGAACAGAAATGTGAATAGAAACAAATAGAAAAAACCCAGAACTTGTACTTGGGTCAATTGTTTAAAGCAAAATGCTCAACAATATCCTAAATTTCCAAATAAGAATTTTAGTTCATCCGTGATATCCATTAAATGAGCTACTAAGGAACCAAAATCTTAGTATTTCTATCTGTTTACTGTCTTTAGTGTTATGTTATTGTGGTTTTTTAAGTATAATACCTTTTACACTCTTCAGTATTAGTTTTGTACCACATAGCTGTAAGTTTACACTCAACATTTAAGCAGCTGCCTAACTTCTGCTCTCCTTTGTCACAGAGTTCAAGCTTTTAATCATTATTTGTTCTTTAACTGTCTATGTGGCAAAAATAAGGTCTGACTATAGCAACAGCTATATGGCTGACAAACAAGAACAGCACCAAGCCTGAAGACAATACCTAATCTCTCCATGATTTATAATCAGGATAGCATCTTCACTGTTACTACTTGCCCTTACTAGATTTAAATCTGCCACTCTGACATGCCTCATTCCAGACGCATTTCTAATTTACAGGGTTACCAAGACCTCAAAACAATGCTTCAAGAATTGCTCTGTGGAGAATTCATTAACAGCCAATTTGGGTAAGTTTAGGAAGCACTCAGAGTATTCTAAGAAGCCCTAGTATAGTTTTATAGAGAAAGGTTTTCAGTCTCTCTTAACCAAATAAGCAGCAGTACAAATCCTAGCTGTATTGTGATAGACTATTTACAGGCATGCTTAGGGTTTCTAGAACATTTTGGACGAAAAGCCATTAGAGGGTAAACTCAACTTTATTTAAAGATGATAGGTCTGGAATATAAAATACTTCTTCCAATTAAAGTACTACCAGTGCCTCATGCCTCTCCTCAAAGTATTTTCAATTAACTTATTTGAGAGAAGCCAATTCATTGATTAGTTTAAAAGGTGAATTTTGTTCCATGTTTCATCTCATGCACCACTGTTAAAAAAAAAGCAGCTAATTACCTGTTTCTTTGAAATGCTTTAATTAGCTTTGGTTCCCATGGTAACAGTTCATTAAGCAGTCGTAACAACGTACCATGCAATTCCTTTACTGCTTGCTTCCGGTGGTACCATCTTCCCTGAAAACATAAATTCCATTTATTTATCATTGCGTTAGACCTGAATCTTGCTAGATTTTATTAGTACTACAATAATCCTGGTACACTAATACAGTATATGAGGAAAATAACTGGAAGAAAATAGCAAGAAGTTTCAGAGTTACATCTACACTTAAGCTATGTAAGACATTAATACTTTAACTTTTTTTCTTAAACTAGAGAGATATAATGTCCCAGTTAAAAAAGCAATACTGCAAGTATGCTAATTTTTTATAGCTCAAACTTAAAACTGAAGCAGGATCCTGCAAACACACTATGTGTTTAAAATTACTTAAATGAGTAACTAGCATAGGTAGTAATTCATTCAGGTCAGGGAAATCAACCACATTTTAACTTTTCACAATCAGAGATAAAATCTCTACAGAAAGTCTTACCATAATCTCATTTAAGAGAAGTGGTATAAATTCTATCATTTTATTTGGAAAAAAAAAAAAAACACAAAACCTGTAATTTTCAGGGATAAAACATCCACAGTTTTTGCATTACATTTTATTTAAAGTTCTAGATAAAGGGATTTTTTAAAAGAAAAGTTTTGCAAATTGATCTTTTATGAAGCAACAGACTATGCAGCAAAGACCAGTTTTCCCATGTAAAATCTTTAAGCTTTTAATTTAAATGTATAATTAAGAATGGTGTTATTTTCAAAATCAATATATGTAATCTTATAATCTTTCACAAAAAATCAATGTTTTCTTAAATCAGGAAAGTCTGAACGAGGATTAAAGACTGGGAAATGACAACCATGGCAGCCATGGTGCTGCAGAGCTCACCCCTTAACACTCATAGATATCCCTAGTAAATATTTCTTCCCAAAACTTTATTCTGTAGCTCATTAGCTAAAAGACTGAACAGTGCATATATATGTAACTGCTATAAAAGAGAAGTGGTGTACTCTAGTACTTCTCCCACTCTACTAACTCTGTGTGCTTTATGTAAATGAGGATTTTAGCTCTTGACTTGTCAGAGAGGATGTAAGACAATAAAGAGACTATGGTTCTGCAAGTAAAAGAAGCAAGACTTGGGGACTTATTTCATATACATATTTAGCTTTTCATAGCTCTTATATCCTTTACAGCTTCCTGTGGTCTAGCACACAAAGAAGTGTAAGGCAGGAAAACCTGGATAAAGCTTGACATAGCTGCCTTTCAGTAGTCTACAAGAATGATCTTCCTAAGGACTTTTTACACATTTCAGCAGATCCCTCCAATGTACAGCAAGATCAGCTTGTTTGAAGACCAGATATCTATTTTTTATAAGCAATCATTTACACGTTACGTAACAAAACAAATAGTTACTCCTTCATTCTTAAATTAAAATTATAAAAGCAAAGATTTTAAGTAGGATATTATATTACATTACCACGTAATGATCACTGTTGAACACACAGACAAGCCAGCAAACTGTATTTTAATTTCCTTCACTTATGGCCAGCCACATTTGCACATGTAACACACTGCAGCATAAAACCTGTCACTAGCCACTGCAACAGAAAACAGCCCTGTGCTCACTGTAGCCTACTGGGGCATCTGATATCATCTCCTAATGTCAGTAATCAACAGAATTAATTGTTAACATACGAATGTTATGTGCACAGATTTTTCTTGTAAGAGATACAAAACATTTCATAGACAGTTTTAAAAGGATGAATTTATATACTACAGAGTACTAGTGGATTGTCTCAAAACAAAAATCAAATAGCAAAAATAAACAATACCACTAATATTATGATATAGAAATTCTGTACATGCAGTTGATATAGCAAAGAAGGGGATATGTGAAAATGTAGCATTAAAAAAGATATGAAAAATCACTACAAAGTAAAAACGTGAAATTATTAATTTCTAAGACTAACTGGTCTTTAATTAAGCCAAGATTGCGGCTTACATAGAAAAAAAAGAGTATTTATGAGACATAAATATCAGCAGACTGAGTAAATGAAGTGGTAAATGTATCAGGCAGCCAGATACAAGTAGAACATTTAGTCAAGGACAGACTTCAAGGCTTTATTGGCTTCATTAACACTTCACAGAAGAACAAGTATGAACAAATGTAAGTTACTTTTCTCCTTGATTACAAAAATGAACAAAAAACCTAACCAATCCCAGTACCCTGAATTCTAGAGCTAGATACAGGTGGAGGCCTGTTCCTAGTAAGTGTCCTCCATGGTTCAACACCAGTCCAGCATTAAGTTAATCATCAATGACTTGGATGACAGGATAGAGGCCTCCTCAGCCAATTTGCTGAGGACACAAATTTGGGAGGAGTGACCAATACTCCAGGGGGCTGTGCAGACCTTCAGAAAGATCTTGACAGGTTGGAAAGACGGGCAGAGAAGAACTGTCTGAAATTCAACAAAAGCAAATGCAGGGTCCCTGCACCTGGGGAGGAATAATCTCAGGCACCAGTACAGGCTGGGGGCTGACCTGCTGGAGAGCAGCTCTGCAGAGAAGGACCTGGGGTTCTGGTGAAAAACAAGCTGTCCATGAGCCAGCAGTGTGTCCTTGTGGCCTGAAAGGCCAATGGTGTCCTGGAGTGCATTAGGAAGAGCACTGACAGCAGGTTGAGAGAGGTGATCCTGCCCTTCCACTCAGCTCTAGGGAGGCCACATCTGAAGTGCTGTGTCCTCTGGGCTCCTCAGTACAACAGACATGGAGCTCCTGTAGCAAGTTCTGTGGAGGGTGACAAAGATGAGGGGACTGGAGCATCTCTTATGAGGAAAGCTGAGGGAGGTGGGCCTGTTCAGCCTTGAGAAGAGATGACTGAGAGGGGATGTCCAAGGCTTATAAGGGAGGGTGCCAAGAGGATGAAGCCAGGCCTTCTTGGTGGTGCCAAGCAACAGGACAACAGGCAATGGGCAGAAACCGATGCACAGGAAGTTCTGCCTGAACACGAGGAAGAATTTCTTTACTGTGTGGGTGACTGAGTACTGGAACAGATTGCCCAGAAAGGTGGAGACTCCCTCACTGGAGATATTCAAGAACCGTCTGGACACAATCATGTGCTGTGTGCTCTGGGGTGACTCCGCTTGAGCAGAGAGGTTGGACCAGATGACCCACTGTGGTCCCTTCCAACCTGACCCATTCTGTGAATCTGTGAAATATAGTATCCACTGGATATAGTTTCCGGAAAACTCTACATTTTAATGTAAATTTTATAGCAACACAATTTTTAAAAATGTAAATTATTTCCCTTTATCCCAATTATTCATCTTTCCTACTTGGGTTTTGGAGTTGACAATAAACCTGTTAATGGAAACACAGACAAATTTAAGCCATGAGAAGAACCTTCTCTCCTCAGAAATAGTAAGGACAGAATAAATATAGGTCAAATGACATTCTTCTAAATTGTGGTTCAGTTGATTTTCCATGCAAATATGTAAGATCTCTGCAAAGGTCAGATGCTATAATTCCTTAAAAAGAGATATGAAAAATATACCTATAACCTTAAGACGCATCACTACAAAACTTAGCATTTCTTTTCCTATGCAATTTAATTCTCCAACACAGTCTTGTGTTTTTTTCCAGGAGGAAAAGAAAAAAAAAGGCAAATTGAGAATTGATAAAGCTAAGACTTAACTCCCTACTTACATAGCTGCCTACTAATTTCTATAGATAATAGACTTGCTTTTACAAATGTTTGTGTGGCAAATTCTCAGAAATACCAAATGATAAAACGTAGGAGATTAGTTATAAACTGAAGCCTAGGAGGTTCAGGCTGGACCTCTGACGGTATATTTTCATCAGAAACATACAGCACTTGTTACCTGGGAGAAGAGGCTGACTACCACCTGGCCACAACCTTCTCTCATGTAGTTGTAGAGAGCAGTAAGGTCTCCCATGAGTCTCCTCTTCTTCAGGCTAAACAGCCCCAGCTCCCTAGCTGCCTTTCACAGGTCTCATGTTCCAGATCCTTCACCAGCTTCATTGCCCTTCTCTGGACATGCTGGAGCACCTCAATGTCTTTCCTGTACTGAGGGGCCCAGAACTGAACACAGGATTCCAGGTGCTTTGATTTCTACCAGTGCCAAGTACAGGGGGACAATCACTTCCCTGGTCCTGCTGGAGACGCTATTTCTGACTCGGGCCTGGATGCCATCGGCCGCCTCAGCCCTCTGGATACACCACTGGCTCATGTTCAGCCATGGTTGACCAGCACCTCCAGGTCCTTTTTTTACTGGGACACTTTCAACTACTCCTCCCCCAGCTTGTAGCGCTGTCTGGGGTTTCTGTGACCCAAGTGCAGGACAGGGCACTTGGCCTTGTTGAACCACACAGCATTGGCCTTGGCCCATTGATCCAGTCTGTCCAGATCCCTCCAGAGAGCCTTCCTACCCTCCAGCAGATCAACACTCCTGCCCAGCTTGGTGTTGTCTCTGAAATGGCTAAGGGTGCCCTTGCCCAGATAATTCAGAATGATATTAAACAGAATTTAGTTACCACCTTGTTCCAGGTAGTAGACAACCAAAACATTACTTTTTTTTGGAAACACAATATAGGATATTAACAACAGGAAAACAAGAGAAAAGAAGGCCTAGACAGAGGACAAGTATAAAATGTGACTTTGAGCTGTGTCAAGTTACAAGTAAATTTTAAAAATGCAAACATAATAAAAATACTTTTTAGAAATATGCTGAATGTTTCCATATAAACACAAAGAGATATTCAACACATTCTCAACTGAAAACTTACCTTTTAAAACAAGGTTTCTGACATCCAGAGCAGCCAGGAAATGCTGACTCCACTCTCTGTGATTGATGCCCCAACATACACTATGCTGGCGTACTCATCATTGAATCCCAAAGCAGACTGGAGCCAGGATATTGATATATGGTATAAGGACTGAACTTTATATGGGAGTTTTTGTTTTGTTTTTAAATAAACACACACACACAACACCACAATATTTTGCAGTTTTATAAGATTTTCTGTCATCTTTACTTTATATTCCAGGGACATAAAGTAAAGAAAATTAGTAACCTTATAAAACCACGCAATATTGTTGAAAAGGGGTGGTGGTGGAGGGAAAAAACTTACCCTTAATAGGCCTGCTCCATTCTGCAGCGGGGTTCTGTGGTATGTGTGACATCACCAGTCTAGTGTTTTCTAGTGATGTCACACAGAGAGGGAGTTGGTGATCTCCAGCTGCTTTGGACATAAGATACCTGAAGAACAGAGATCAATAACTTCTTCAATTCAGATATGGACTAACACTGAATGTTCTTAATATCGAATTTGAGGGCCAAATACTAGAATTTCAGACACTTCGAATTTTAACTGAATAAGAATGCATGATGAGAGTCTGTATTCATACTATGCAAATTCATCTATTATTGGAAGTGTTTTAATTTTGAAAATGTTTTGTTATATTCTACAGTAAAAGTTCCTGAAAATCAGTACCTTGTATTTTACCTTCAGCAACATCATTCTGAATATTATAAATATATATCAACAGCTAACCTCTGATGTTATTTGAAGACTGGGACTAAATATAGTCAGGAAGAATGACTTGTAGTAAATTATAAAACAAATACACTCATGACATCTCTTAATTTTATTTTTGAGCATTTACCAGCAACTAATGAAAAGTCGTCAGACTTCAGTTTGCACACCCATGACCTAGATATCCGATCACATCAAACTATATCCTAAAATGATATTTCATACTCTTATACACTGCAAATAAATAAAGTAAAACAAACAACCAACAACAAAACCACAACAAACTTCTTGCTACCAAGACTGTCTCCTGATTTAGTTCACTACTATGAAATGGCTTTTTGTTCAGATGTTTAGACACATGTTCTAATTTTACTTAGGCAAAACTACTACAAAATCATCATTGTGTTGGTCAATCCACCATGTTTTTTTAAATATATAAACTATCAAAACACAGGAGAAAGTTTATTATCAGCATGATCTTACTATTGCTTTGAACCTGATTCAGAACAGTGAAATTATCCAGCACTGAATTGTCACATATTACTCCTCATTGGAAGAACTTCTAGTTATTAACTAACTTATACTTTTGTAACTGACGAAGAAACTGGATGGACATAGTATCTGAAACTATTTACAAAAAAAGTTATGTCTTTTAGGTTGTTATGATCTTACTTAACTCCCTCTCACATAGCTGAATATTTTATCTTCTTAATTCTGGATACTCAAGTACTTCTCTATTCTTCAGCTGAGCATCTTAAAATCAGCTGTTTTGTTAGAACTGTGTGCTGACAGGAATGCCTTGAATTATTTCTTCAAAGCAACAACTGACCAAAATCCAGAGCACTGTGAAACGTTCTGAATATACAGTAGTATCTCTATAACAAAAATGTTCCAGATTAAATGTATGAGTAGACATTCACCTCTGATGCAGAACCCACACTTTCACATTTGGAACTGTAGAAACATATGTGATGAAAGTGGCTTAAAAAAAGCCTGTTAGCATACATTTATTGGATGTTTAGTCAGCCACACAAAGAAAAGCATGAAAGATCAAGAGAAAAAATCTGTGAAAAAAGTAGCCAATAAAGAGAGAAAACTGGAAGAGCTAAGATAAGCCAAAGACTGGGACAAAAATATTGAAAGCTTTTGAGATAAGCCAAAGTCAGAAATAAGAGAGAAGACAAATTAAATATTTTGGAGAAGATTTAAAAAACTGAAGCCTAAAATTGGCGTTATTCATTCATATTATACAATTAAATATTACAGAAGCTCCACATCTTCAATGTACAGGAAGCTGCATGGATGTAAACGTGTAAATTTCAGTCTAAAAATTCAACATTTTGGGCTCATATTAGTGTTTTCAAGAGATGCAGGGAAGCCACAGAGAAGCACTAACCAACTATTTAGAAATGACTAAAGTACCAAACAAATTTTTGGGATAAAGAATGGAAAAAGAGAATATATTACATACACTACAGATGAAGATGCATAGTAACACAGAACCTAGGCTTAAATAAAAAGAAAATATTTCAGTTGCAAGACTTGAAGTAACTGTATTAAAATCCTGTTATTCTAAGTATTTATAGAAATCTCTTTAAAGTGCAACCCTGCAGTTTAAACCTCCTAGCATCTGTGCATACACAGATTCCTCAGTCTATAGTATTTTTTGTTTGTGTGTACGTTTATGTAAACATAGTAATGCTGAAGAAAACAAGTATAACTGAAACCTCTTTACATGCAAAAGTCTCAAGCATGGTACATATTTCACTGGGGAAGGAGGAAGAGGTCAGGAGAAGAGGAGGGAGGAATTGGGAGAAGGAAGTCAACCTCCTCAAAAAAATGGAAGAAGATTTAATCCAATAATACAAACGTTTCATTTGGGGCCCAAATGAGCAGACACAGTAACTTTTTCCATTTTATTGTTTGTAAAGTTGAGGTCTGATTCACTAAAAAATCAGTAAGAGCCCTAACCTGTTTCTGATTGTTACATGAATTTCTACTGAAAGGAAGTTCTTCTTGGAAGTCCCTGTAGAGTCTTGTCTAAACAGTCTTCCTGGTAAATATTTTCAAACATACAACAGTATTTCCCATTTTTTCACTGAACAGAGAGGAGTATTTTATAAACTTAAGAACTTTTATAAAATTAAGAAAACAGTCTCTTAGTTTAGATACTTACACCTTGTACAAACAAATTTAACAGCAGCTTGTTTAGAGTGTCAAAAAAAACAGATATGGAAAATATTATGTTCCATCCTGGATCAATGTATTCCTTTGACTACCCTCATAAATTAATTTATGTCCAAGGTTCTAAATATTTCTGACCTGAACCAGTGGGTTTTTCTCTCTGAATTTTCAGATGCTCTCTGAAATATGTATTTTTTCAGCAGATATGGACTTGAAGCTGCAGAAAACCTCAGCTTGCTTTCAGCCCTTCTGACTCACCTGCCTAAAATATACATCCACTCCCAAAGATAGACAAAAGACATTCACCTGTCCTGGGACTGTCTAAATCAACTGTCTAACCTCCGGGAAAAATAGCAGAACTGAAAACCTTCATAAGAGAGGTTTTTACTTTTTTTGTTACAAAGTCAAGAACATCAGGGTGTTACAGACCTCCATAAACAATAAAATCTTCAATGCATTTTTTCCAAACCCTAATTAGTTCTTAACGTGGCTGGTGTCCTTTGACTAAGTAATTCTCCTTTCCTTAACCTTTGTCTGACTTTTTTCTCTCTATAGGGAGAGAGTGGTCTCCTTCTCAGGAAAGTAATGCCCTTTATCCATTTAACCTTCTCAACTTAGCTATGGGAATCCTGGGCTCCAGCCTCCCTTCTAACTCCCTGGACAGCAATTCATTTACTGGTCATACTTGTAGGGAATGATTCCAATCCAATGGTCCTACCAAAATAAAGTCTTGCATTACAGTAAATAAGAAATCTTTCAATGTTCATGTTCAAATTTTACATAAAAACACGCTTACTACAAAGTCAGCTTGCAAAATGGCATCTGCAAAAAAAGCCCAAGGTTCACTATTTTATCCAAGTACCTGCAGTCCTGGCACTTTCATACTACACAATGTCAAGAAGGGTTTGAAAAAAAATAAAATTTTTTGCTATGATATGCAATAGTAAAGTATATACAAATGATCTACAAATAGCTTAATTAACAGTTTCACACACACAAAGCAAAATTATTTCAGATCACAAGAGAAGCTGATTATCTGCAAGGCAGTAAGAAGATTTCCACTCATGCTGCAACTCCCACTGATTTGACCAGACACAGAAAACCTATGGAAAAATGGGATCCAAAATGTCAGAAGCTCATAGTTGTTATCTTGCATACTGATAGGACAGGAGGTGCTACTTTACCATCTCTTCTCATAAAAGAAATTTCATATATTAAATAGCAGTCTCTATGTTATCCTAAATATACTGGTAAAATGCTTCACTATCACGTTTGACAAAATTATTTTTTCAGCAATACCACTCCAAGTGTGGAATTAGGCTACTTTGCATGTCTTGATCGATTTGATAGTTATAGCAAATTTCTAAGACCTCACATTCAACTGAACAGCCATGCATATTATATATACAGTCTAAATTTTCAGCAAATAAGAGGTAAAAATGCAATAAAATCTCAAAAGAATTTTTAGCCAGTATGTTCTACTTCAGGTTTATAATTGTCTACTCACTGCTTGTAATTTAACCCACATAAATTTAACACATTTTTTTTCTATTAATTCAATTTTTACTGCCATTTTTAGTCATACTATTTTAAAATTAAAGGATTCTAGCTTAGACATTCCTTAGGGAACCATTCTCTATCCTGTCACTAGACAGTGCACAGAACATTAAACACAAGTCCCTTAAGTCCCGTTTTCTGCATCTTTCACTTTCTGATTTCCTGTCAGGCACTCAAACAGTAAATCTCACTAATTTGACTTCTCATCCCCCTCTGGATATGTAATATATAGTAGATACATTACATATAATACATAGAACTGTTTAGCAGCTGAAGGTATAGACTTTTTAGAGCATTTCTGATAGTAACATCACACACAACTTCACTTGTCACAAAAAGGCACTTTTCCTGTCCAAATCAGTCCCACTTTCTTTTCCCCACAGATGCTCAATCCTGTTCTTACAATGACTCCTCAGACTCTGGCAGAATACAAGCACAGGTATTTGTGCAACTGCATGATAAATTGCACTAGAAAACTGATCTGGCTTAAAAAAACTCAGCAGCAGAAAAAGGGTAGTTAGGTTTATCACAGACTAACTCTCTCACCACGCAGCTGAATAAAGAATTTTGCTAGCTTCTCTCATGGGGTGGAACAGAAAAGAGAAGCTTCCAGAGACACAGAGAGTAGGAACTACTTATTTGGCAGCAGTTTTGGCTTATGTCAGTTGAAAGCATATGTGAAACTGCAGTGTCACTTCAGAACTGTGGCTGGCGTTCAAGAGCACAGTTGAACTCTGTTCAAAATTAAAGAACTGAAGTCAAATTTTATTCTCCTCTCTAAACAGTTACAGTGAACTAGCACAAAGCAAATCTCACAATTGGTACAACAAACTCACCAGTAATCAATCAAAAGTGCAAGACTTTTTAAAAGGAAAAATAATACTCATAACTAATTCAAAAGACAATACAGTGCACAAGAGTACAGAAACAAACTGTTTTAATTAACCAAGCAGATTTATTACTTCATTGTTGTGGAAGAAGCTTGTTGAAATGTCCACACTTAAAATTACCCATGGCTTTCCATTACATAACCCTGTTCTAATTTGATTTTAACTTGCCAAACAAAAACCTGTCATGTCATTCGTTGTCTCAAGCTGATGTTCTGAAACGTGTCAGATACAACCAGTCCAACTACCTATAAAAAATGAGGGAAAATAGTAAGTTTATTCATGTCAAAAAAGCGTTACAGCTCAGCTCTCTCATTATAGTCTCCACTAATTCCAAGTTCTGGAGAAGGAATTCCTTTTACGTACTCTAGAATGGTCTTCTAGGAAACAAAAGCGAGGTTAGGACTAAGAAAAGGTTATATTTAAAAGTGTTACTATCAGTTAGACAAGCTGTATTTCTAATATGCTTTAGTAATTAACATAACATTAAAGCTTGCCTTGACAATTTTTCTCAGTAGCATGTGCTAGCAACTACTAAAACTGGAATTACCAAGGAGGTTAGCCATGAAGAAGATTCCTATGGCTTTACTCAGGTCACTGTTGCAAACAAAAATCAATGAAGTTACCATGAAGTAGTAACAACATCACCATTTT
Organism: Pipra filicauda; assembly: GCF_003945595.2. Taxonomy (NCBI): domain Eukaryota; kingdom Metazoa; phylum Chordata; class Aves; order Passeriformes; family Pipridae; genus Pipra; species Pipra filicauda. The sequence goes on along the minus strand of NW_024104487.1, from coordinate 1,411,037 downwards.
GGGTCAAAACAAGAAAAAAGTCCATGAACAACACATATAAATACCATCATATTAAAATAAGCTTTCACATTAGATCCTACTTCCATTAGCAAATTAAAACAATGTCTTATTTAATAGTCAGAAAAACCAAACAAATTTGATTCTAGATGCTTGTGAAACTGCCACTGTCATTTGGTCAGAGCTGAAGAATAAAAATCTGTTTTTTCTCCAATTTTTCACCTATCTAACAAAATTACACATGGTGTTAGACGTCAAAAGTGACATCCTAATGACTTTCCTTACAAACTGAAACCTAATTTTAACATGTCAAATTTATGATTTTTCATCTAATTTAACATCTTTGTATGTTTGAAAGGAAAACATGAAACTTCCCTAATAAATATGTTTTTAAAAATCAGTATTTCACTTTACTGTTTCCTCATAACCACTTCTTCAGCAATTAATCCTAACCCTTTTCCTTTCTGTAAAATTTCTAACAACACAAGTCTTTAGAGACCCAGAATCACGATCTGATAGGTCTATACAAGCACAAGAAAGATTGTCCTTACCTCATAACTTCCGAATGCTGAATCTTAACTCCCCTATACTTCAGTGTTTGGTTTTTTTAAGGTGGTGCAATTAGAACTAAACATAGTATTCCTGCTGAAGTCATGCAACTTACTTACATAATGACATTATCAGATTTCAGTTCAAAGAGCAATTATGACATATTTAGCATTTGTCTACCCTTGAAGAAGTCTTGTTCATACAGTTTTACTAGCAGACTAAAAGTCTCACCTAAACTAAGATTATTTATATACTATAGTATACTCTCATTTTTTTGCTTTTTCTTCTATTGTTGCCATAACCTTTCTGATAACCTCTTGACATTTTATCATAAAAACCAATTTGCAATTTAGCAACTGCAAAATAATTTCAAGATAAGGCTGTTTTTATTCGCTTGGATATTTCAACAATTATTATGCTAAGTGCCTGCAGAGAAATTTGTCTTTCAGAGTCCTAATTTATATTGCCTCTCTCCTACATCTGTCTCCTCTATTTAAAAAAATTTAGGAATAAATTGTTTCTGCATGAGACTGTAGACATTCACTTGAATTAAAAGCAGTCTAGTTTCTAAGGTTTAGAAAAAGCAACATTTTTATCTCCCACCCTTTATAGAAATGCCACGGAAATGCCTAGTTCAATAAACAGAACTACAATACAAAAATGCAAGAAGAATAATTCACTAAAAAGGGACATTCATATGAGTACTATTCATGTATTTAAATTTATCTACCATCTTAATTAAAACCACTGTCTCCTACAAAAGCCAAAACATATTGGATTCTCTTGTCTAACCGTTACTCATTCGAGGTTTTCAGCTGCATAGCCTGAGTGATCCAGCGTACATTGGTAAAATTTGTATCTCAGTCTGACACCAAAAGCCAGATAGCATGCTTTCTGGTACAACCTACTTTAATAAAAATTAAACAAAGCCAATTTTAATAACTTACTTGCAAACAAAAGGAGTTAGGAATCCCAATAACAATGTAAGAGTCAGTTCACTGGAAGTTTTGATCAGCACTGCATAGGCAGATATAAGAATTCTATTCTGTAATTGCTTGTTAGTAAGAATTGTCCTCAGGGCAGAATGTTAACATGTTTAATAGAAATGAACTACTCCTTCTAAGGCATCGCCACTATCCAAATTTATTTTGGCAGTGAAAAGTGTTAACACGGTTACTGAATTCACTTCTAAAAACATTGAGAACAGAGCACTACATACAGGAAAGATTAAAATTACAGTCTCTAGGTATCAACCATATGAGGTTTTATGCAGTTATTGAACAGCATAAAAATCTTCAGTTGAAAGGCCTCAGTAAATAACTGGTACTGTTTTATATCCATACAAGAGAAAGCTGTTAATGTCACATACCGATTTCTTTTTAATGTCCTCCAGATCTTTGAGTTCATTCTCAATCTTTGTGATTAATTCCCTGAGTTCATCAAGATTAGTGCAAATAAGCTAAAAAACAAATGAACACAAACACTCGGTGATGTGGGACTTGGAAAACATACAATGAAGTTAAATAAAATGTAAAAGCACGGTATTACTTAACGCTACCATTTGTTTTTTATTTTCTTACAGCGTTTTTAAAAGTAAAAAAAAAAAAAGCAGGACTTGTTGAAAGAAAGACAAGCTAATAAGAAAATAATCTATTCTTCAGACATAAATCATATCTCTGCCTGTAAGCTTCCATTTCAAAATGTAGGTATTTTCTTAAAACTTCTGTGAATGACAACTACCAAATTTATCTCAAGTGCACTAATGAGTTGGAACATCTTTGAGTTCCAGACAACTCCCGTTGAATTAAAGTATACTAGCTTTGGAGTATGCTGTGCTTATAACATTTCACACTTGTTACAACTTTTTCCTGAACATAACTTTATATGCTGACACAGAGTCTTCTGTTCCTGGAGGTGTTTAAGACGCATCTGGTGATATGGTTTAGTGGTTACAGTTGTAGTGCTGGGTGCTGGTTGGACTGGATGATTTTGAAGGACTCTTACAACCTTGCTGATTCTATGATTCTAAGGCAACCTAGTTGTCTATCAGATCTACCTATTTGTGTACATTTTGAGAAAGGATTATATTTTTCTTATTCCTGTCTTTAGAAATCAGCTTTTTTACATTTCTCCTTTCAGAAAATGGATGCTATCTTCTTGAAAAAACCATCAAGCAAAAGTAATCTGTATATTTTGTCTTATCATCATTTAGGGCAGTTTAAGACGTAATAAACTGGAAATTATTAAGCTGTTAGGTTCTTTCAGGTTAAGACTTGCTTTTTCTGAACACCCTTAGGTGAAAATCTTTTCATTATTACTGAAAACATATTAAAATAATTTAAGAAAATTAAAAAAATTATAATAAAAGAAACCATGCAAAACCCATCCCAGAAAAACTGTTTTTATCATACAAGTGTTAATTATTTTTCCCAAATCAGTAATTCATAACAGTATAGTTTTACATCAAATTCATGTGCAATTTTAGATTTGTAGCAAAGACATTAAAAAGAGCCTTTTTTCACTATTAAAACACAGAACTGACACTTTTTGCAAAATACATCAATTTCAAAAACCTCTAATGCATACACATCATCGTTTTCATAGCACTTGTGCGCATTTGAAGCACTGAGGAACTGAAGTGATTCAAACTAAAGTTTACAGTTTTCACATTTATCAAGCTTAGAATAGCAAATTAATAAGGAAATTGGCACTGTCTTGCCACACGCAATGTATGCAAAATTAACTTGCAAAAGGTATCTCTCTTAAGCCAGGAAACAAAATTACTATGTGTAACTTTACCAGGTTCAACATGCATGTCTGTCCTGCACTCAAAGAAGTGTTAAATACATAAGATGTAAACTGAAGCTAAATACTGGCTTTTCTTTGCCTGTCTGGCCTGTGAAGAAATCTATGATACTGTATTATTATGCAAAAAAGTGCAAGTATGTCACATAAAGTCCTTGAAAAAAGTCAATAAAGGCATGGATGAAGATTTTCCCTACACAATTATAAACCACTCTTTTGACTAGATATCTGAAAATTCAGTTACTAAGTATTATCACTACTTTTTATTTTTTTCTATGAGACCAATCCAAACTACATCAATGGGAAAAACAATGCCAATATACTAAGTTGAGTTGTCTTGGGGCTGGGAAAGACAGGCAAGAGTAATCAAATCTCTAAGTCCCAACTTTCAACAGAGGAGGTGTACATGTGAGGCTCATATCTGTGTGTCAGCTACACTCTGGTAAAACAAGGAAGGTAACAGCAGCTGACCCTGGAGGATTTATGGTCAAAATTAGTTCAGTATTTGAAATAGTTCAGTACTGTACTGAAAATCACTATAAAAAAAAGGTTCAAGAAAAAATTTATATTTTGTCATTCACAGTGTGATTTCAGGTGGGGAAATAAAGAAGCACACTGATCGGGAAGAAAGTATTTACGAAGCTTCTCTCACACGGCTAACATTTCCCACCTTACAGAACAAAGCCAGCGTTTTGAAGGAAAGATGAAAAGGATAGTAATAACAAAGTGTAGTGCATTTTGTATGATCATTTTGTTACGGAATCTAGATCATATTTCTCCTAATGAGATTTTTATTTATGTTCCCATGTTCTTTGCTCTTTGCTGTTGTAGCCTGAAAATTAAGTATATTATTAGAAAGTGTTAGACACAGAATTTATGTATTTTAGACTAAGCATTTTAAAAGGACTTAAAAAAGGACTTGGTGGAACTAAACAATTCAATTTCCTGTGAACAACACTGCCTTTCTAAATTGTTCTATGTTTTAATGGGTAAGCTAATATGAAGGTAAAAGGAGAGGTACTGATTTACAACCTAATCATTTTAGATTAGATTAGATTAGATTAGATTACATTACATTCTGATATCTTACTGGTAGTTTCATATATGGTTCTTGAAGAACATGCCTTCTAATGACCTATCATGAGAAAAATAATCTGAGGAGAAAAAACGTTTCCTTTATAAAATGTTAGGCATTATAAATGTTAAAATTAAGTAGTACAATTAACTCCTGAATGTTTCTGTTAATAATGGATTTTAATGTATAATTTTTATCATTGTACATATTAAAAGACTTATTAACACTAATTTACTCAGTTTTAGTGACAAGTTATGATTTTCGAGTATGGGATCTATACTTAATTACAGAACCTAATCTGATAAAATAAAGTGTCTTATGGTTGGTTTGGGTTTTTTTTTCTACATTTGTAGGCTGCAGGAACATGAAAAATATTATACATTTTTATTTATTAATTTTCATTCCAAAAGAACTGATGTTTAGACAAGAATAGCAATATACTTGTGGTTATATCCTTCCTCCATATTTCACAGCACCTGTATACTTAAGGTGTTTTATCAAATATTTAAAAAATACACTTGTACCTTCAAACAGTTCATAATTTCATAAAGTTTGGTTATCTGTGTATGCGGGAAAAGTATACTGAAGCATACATTACCAGATTCCAAAAGTCTTAATATTATTCAAAATATAAATGTTTTAGTATTTGCAAATACTTCTAACAGTCACACCAATCCCGTCTGTCCTCTTGAAAAAGGCAGGTTAAGTTGTTAAAGAGTTCCCTCATAAGATTAAACTGCTCAATACTAATCAATCTGAGCCTCACCTAAACCAGATATAACTCATAGCTTTGATCAAAAGAGCCAGAAGTATTATGTTATATTTTAAGTTTTTACACAAATAAATATACACTTAGATAGATATGTAAATGTATGTACATTTTACCTTGATTAGCTAAAAGATTGGGCTAAGTTTTAGACAGACTACTTAAATGCAGTAGTTTAATACTGTAAAAAAAGGATTTCTAACCTAACTGTATATATCCATGGCATGGAGGTAATGTGCTCGGAAAAATAAAATTTTTAGACACTGTACCTATTTTTTGGAAACATTTCAGTCACTACCATTACAATATAGATAAAAGACAGATTACACTTAAATGTCAGTCGTTTCTCAATATTGAGTGTTACTAACCAATTTTATCACCAGAAATTCTACTAGCTCCCTCTGAAACACATCATCATCATCATGGTGGAATAAACTGATTTGGTGGGTGGGTTTTAGAAAACAGTCATGATTTAATGTGGGTCTACTCGTCAAAATAGCCCAGATTGCTTTCTGAAGAAAAAAAAAAAGATAGCCAAAGGAGAACTTCAATGCAAAGCAGGCATGCATACATAAATAGCAACTTAGAACTGAAGCACTGTAACACTTCTACTACAGCACCATAAAACCACATTATCATAATTAATACTCTTGGTGCTCTCTGGCCCTAAAGTCACATACAGACAAGCAAGGTGAGCATAGTTGCCTATAAATTTTTTGCAAGTCCTTCAGTAAACCAAGATGGATTTCAATTAAAGAACCACATTGTCATACCTCATACAAAACAAGTAATTTTATCCCAGAAAATTTTATCTACCCTAAAAATTTCATTAACAACTCCTAGCTTTTATAGATTTTATACAGTAACAGATATATCTGAGATCTAAACAACAGTGTGGAACAGTGTGCAAGCTGCAGATAATAAAAATGCTAAAACATTCTTTACCAAGAAAAGGTGAAACGCACTTTTACAAATACTATCAGGTTAAACCTCTCAAACTAGAAGAAGGATTTCCAACATCTCTATCAGAAACTAAAGGACTTACTTCACAGACAGTCAGATTTCAAGTGCTTAAAACAAAAATTAAAATAATTACCTGAAATTCTGGTATGGTAGACTTTCTGACACCCTTCCTCTTCTTTGTGATTGCTTTTTTAGATAGTGATTTTTTTCCTTGTAAGATTAAAAGAGAAAAGCTTCATAATGCTGTTTGTTGTACTTAATTAATAAAACCAAGCTATATACAGACTTGAAAGTTAAACTGTAACTAACAGACGGCTTACAGTAAGTCATGTAAACATGATGAATTAGAACTAGGCTCAGTAAAAGCAAACATTAAACACGTATCTGTGTAGTGCAGTCTTCTGGGGTTGGAGGAAGGAAAAAAAAGAATAAACAAGAAGAAAAGGAATAAACCCATTACAATTCTAATAACATGGCATCCAAAAATTTCAATCATAAAGGAAACATTCACACCACTCTTCTGAAAGGAGTGAAATCCAAAACTTACGGCACAAACTTAAGAAATACAGCATCTTACCTGTAAGATTTGTTCTCTGACACTGTAAAGTGAATCACACATTAGGATCTGGGATCTCTGTACCGTACAGTAAAAAGATACCCTCAAAGCACAAGCAATATCTAGAAATGCCTGACTGAACATACTGAAGTAACCAATGAAATCAGATTATTGATTTGTTTTTTCCAGCAACAGCAGAACTGAACAGTTTTAGAAGAAAGCAAATGCCTTCCTATAATGCAGTTTACACTCACCTATGCTATATAAGAACATGGACGTACCAAAACATCCCTTTGAAGGTAAGGCAGGTGCTTTACTGCCTAGAATGTCAGAGCTCTGACATACATTTCTCAAATCAATGACTTATGTCACTAAGCAATATATGCAAGACAGGAGAATTTCTTATATGGTTATTTCTACATTCATATGGTAAATTGAAATAAGACCACTTTTAACTTGTCCACTCAGGCCAGACCATCACTCTAACATTATTACTGTGTTCACATGTGGAAGTCTTAAAAAAGAATTAAAACCCTTAAACAAAAAAAGAACTTGAAAAAAAAATAATTTTTTGTCAACTAGCATAATTACAGGCACTTGGTAACAACACAAGCACAGGCACATTCAATATTTATATTAATGAAAATATTGGCAAATATTGCATTTAAATTCTTCTTAACACATGTTTTCTTGTGTGGGCAAATGCATATGTACATACACATACATCTATTTCTAGGCATCTATTCTATAGGTGCCTGGGCATCTATATTTTCAGTTTATTATACTGTGAGTTTCCTGAACATCTTACCTGACTCTGAAATAAACACATTTAAGGGACAAGGCACAGGGCTTGAAGAATCTAGATCTGAAACTCCACATAAAATCGAACTATATAAAAATCACTAAATCAGTCTAGATTTGAAACTCCCCATACTGAACACATTAAAAAATTTAAAGAGCCCTCAATTACCAAAAACAAACTCTTACAGATTTCACACTAGAGAACAAGTGATAAAACAGAGAGGCATGTTTATTAGAACAACAACCCAAACGTCCTGACAAGGGGCAAATAAGTCACCATTTTTGTTATGTAGTTTATGGATACAGTTGCATTGAAAACATAATTGCTTCTACTGAGAACATTGCTGTCCATTTACTGAACTAAAGTAGACACTTATAACCTTTCTTGACAAACTGACTCAAAAAGAAGTCTGGTCGTATAGTGTAATAGCCCTGTAAAAAATGTTATTTGGAAAGAATATGAAAAGATCTTTAAAAAGGGCAGCTAGACTGCCTTGCTTCCTTTCAAAAAGGAAGATTTGATTATGTTTAAAACGAAATTTTCACTTTACTTGAATATTGTAATGTACTTTTCAACAAATGTTTACTTGAAAATTTTCAGCATGTGGTGCAGTATGATTTATGATGCAGTGTACTTCAAAAAATAACAGAAATACTCTCTTTTCCCCAACATATCCTTGTGACAAAAGAGATAGAAAACTGTTAGAAAAAATTATAAACAATTAAAAAACCAAATAAAATAAAAATTTCTTCCTTTGCATCAGCATCTAAAAAGTATGAAGTAGGAAAGATATGGGGTAATAGACAGACCAAGGATTAAAAGAAACTGTCTAGAAGCACAAGGAAAATGAGCCTTACCTCCTGTGTAAAGTGGATCAAGGAAAAAAAAAGTTAAAAATAGAGTATGACATACGGGTTATCACGAAGCATGCCTGTTGGAATACATGCACCAAAAGACCTACACAATTCCCAGGCTGGCATCTGCCCTGAGCTAAGCATATATATGTACAGAGAAGCACTACAGTCTTTTTCACATTTTTTGACACCAGATATCCTGTGGTGCAGGCATTTTTGGCTATCACATATAAAAAATTAAGAAAACACTACAGATATTTGCACAATGGGAGAGAATTAATACATACAGCAAACTACTTATCACAAATTCATCTTCTACCCTAGTAACTTCCTCATAAAACACAAAATTGATGTTAAAAAGAAGTTGTACCAGTAGCATTGATAATCTTTTCCTTTTAAAAAAGCTTGTATCTGTTTTTCCCAAAATAGTATTTTTCAACTTCAAACATCTGCAAACAATGGTAACAGGAAACTATTCTTTCACAATCAGCAGTTAGCTAATAATCCATATGTATTACGTAGGTGGAATATATCATAAAACAGTGTTTAAAAACAGAGCTTTGTAACCCAGAGGTGTGCTGGTTTTGTGGATTACCATCCAGCACCCAGACTTGGAACTTCGTAACTACACACTAACACAACACTACCTTGTCTCTGTGTATGATTGGCTCTACCACATCTGGCTACTAACCCTGTCTGGGGATAACAAAATCCCCAAGGGGTTGAACCAGTATCAGCTGGGAGAGGCAACTTCTCAAATCACTCCACTGAGGTCTGCTAGGGATATTTTGCCCATAATCACAGGTAAAGTAACTATTTCAAATGGCTTATAATAATTCCTTAGCAGATAATGTTTTTGACAGCAGCCAGATCTCAGTGCACTGTACATTTCAGAGCATACTCAATGTACAAATATATTTAATTGCTGACTACTAGCAACCAGTTAGAAAAACTTAGAAAAACCTAAGATAATGAAAATAAATATTTCTAATAAGGAATCTCTTTAGCTCACCAATTCAACACAGCCTGCTTCCTTCCCATGCCTCCAGATTCCACCTTTTACTAGTCATATTTTATAAAGCATGTAGCAAGAGTTCTACACACGGACAAAATAATACAGCAATTTCAGTACAAAAATTTTTAGAGAGGGAAGGGTTCCACAGTGGTTCAATAAACAGATTTCCATCTTTAGAGATCTTCAAGTTACATCTGACCTGCTCTGGTATTTGTCTCAGTTCTGCTCCAAACAAGGAATCAGAGCAGATGACCTCCAGATGTTTTCTCCAACCAGCATTTCTACAGTTTGCGACTTTTTAAAAAAGACTGCCTTGCACAGTATACATATATTAGCAACAAATACATAGGAATCACTAACTCAGGACTGCACTGCTCAGAAGGAAGACAAACCAGACAATGCTTCTCTCCAACCAATTTTGTTACACTTCTCCATAATCATGTAAGACTGAAATGAGAAAAACACTCTCCATCAAAACAAATAAAGAGTTTCCGAAACTAAACCAAGAAGTCCAAAGAAAATCATGATCCTGAAACAGCCGAAGAGGCATTCTCCTTCAACAGCTGAAGTACATGAAAGCTGTTGTTAGCCCTACCATCTTGAGGCACTAACAGTTGTCTCCCCATCCAGCAATAGCTATAACACTAAATTATGTTTACTCAGACAAGTGTTTGATAAATATTTTATAAATACTGATAAATAAATACTGATTTGTTCTTATTCCTTTACCACTATTGAGCAATACTTGTGATAAAGATTAAAGTTTTACTTCTTTTTGATACAAAGTTCAATTTCAAATATAGTTAACACTTCAGAAAAAAAAAGTGCTTTATTTATTGCCAGGATTATAAAATAACATTACTAGATTAAAAAAAAAAATCAACTGGTTTGTATTCAAACATACACAACAAAACTATATTGAAAAATATACTTTGCTGCAAATGGCACTGTTCTAAAGCTAGGAACATTCAGCCTATACTACTGCTGTGTAACTTTACATTCACTCACAAACAATTTACTATGCCACAATTACTAATTATGTCTCCACATTGCCTTTTCCAACAGGCTCCACATCTCAGTTTGGTTTCAGCTCAGAGGAGGAGAGATTGAGACACCATACCTCAAATGGAAGTTGTAACTAGCATCCCTTTTCCCCTCCCACACTGCAGGAGAGGATGAGCTGTTTTTATACCACCTCCAATTCTCACAGCTAAGCCACTTCTGATGCTAGAGAGTGGACAACTACAGACATCCCAGGTCAGATTCTTTTCATGTTCAGTAAATGAATCAGGACTGTACAACAAATACAGAGTACTTTTCTTTCTCTACCAGAGAATAAAGGGAAAATACACAATTACTTTATTCTTCAAGCAAACTACGACAAAGCTTATCCTAATTTAAACTATAATTCAATTACCTGTGGATATAAACCAAAATTATTTATTGAAGTAAAATTTCTCTCCAATAACATGTGACCAACCTATGCCTACAGTTGGCAGCATCAGAGCCCAAAAACTCAATCTGCACATTTTCTGACTTTACCTGCTGAAACAAACTACTTGCATATTAAATTGAAACACAAGCACTGTCAAAATGCATACACTCTGCAAGAAAGAACAGTGCAGTTGTGTAACATTTTAGCTATCACACCACTGTTTTGTCTGAATGAAAACAAACCTCTCTTGCAGCAGAAATGCAGCAAAACACAGGTTTTCCACAGTAAACTTACTTAAGCCGCCCTGTACTCATCTGCCAAAAAAGCTGAAAACTCTGTTCAGCAGACACAAGCAGCATTCACTTGGATACTGCCTTGTCCACCTAGTGTTAGGTGCTTGAAGGACAATGAGGGCAGAAACCTATACAGTATTAGTATTAACCAATTTTTGAGGTTAGTGAAAGCATTGAAGGGAACACAAAACATGCTATTCTTCATGCTTGCTTTTCTAATTTCAAAGCAAGTGAACGTCACATTAGAAAGCACTGAAATATTTTTAGTGTTTAAAACACTGTATTCCAGGTTTCATGTATGATTCAGTCTCAAACTAAAGACAGCGCTTTATATAACAAAGTAAACCTAAACCAAAATAAATGGGTAACATAATTTCTTACATCACTGCTTCTTAAGAAGCTAATTAATGCTGAATTAATGGTGACCACTATAGGTAAGGTAGAAGAAATATCACTTCCCTGAATCAATACTGTTTTTAGTTAACCTCTATTTTAATCTCAGCTACAAATCCCAAGAGATTGGATTATTTTGTACTTATGACTGACAGTTAAGAGGTGGGTTTTATTGATTTTCCTTCTACATGTTTATAATTGTCATCAAGCAACTTTTTAAACAAACTCATTGCTGAAAGTAAAAAGAAATCTAGATCTATAGATCTTTCACATTTATTTCTTTTAAATAACACTAGTGCTGGAACACTTCTGTTTTTAAGTTTCACAGGAAATCAACATTTTATTAACCAAGAGCCCTTTAGCTCTGTGAAAATTCTTACATATTAAATTTAAGTTCAGTAGGTTCAGGAGATGTCTGGCTGCCACAGGTTTTCCTTCCAAGCCAAAACAAATTCCACAGATGTTATTACTGAACAGATGTGTAAGCAATTAACAAGGTAACATAACAACTTGAACCTGAACACTAGTTACAAGCATCCAAAAAACACACCAGGGAGATTAGATACAACTAAAACATAAGCCTTCTCAAGTAGGTCCTGCCACCTGAGGGTGAAGGAGGGGAAACAAAAAAATAAATAATTCAGATCTCTTCTACTACTACATTAGAAGCACAAAAATGAGACAGATAAAACACTAAGCCACAGGAATGTTGTTGACACTTGTAAATGACTTCAGCAAAAACCATTTTTTAGTTTTCTACATTGGAATCCTTTTGACTTGAAAACAGGAACGTTTTTACAGACCTAGTAAAACTTTTTGTTATAAACTCTGATATTTGAGTCCTTGTGGTTTCTTGAAGAAGAAAAGTAATGTTAATCCATGCTACAAATTATAAAGTGACAACAGAGAGCAATTTTAAACAAAAACTTACTCGAATAATATATTTTTTATAAAGATGAAATTTTTACTGCATATGCAGCCAAGTCTTATTACCCCAGATGGGGCAACGGATGTGTTTAACATCAAATACTAACTCAGTAGTATTTGCCAGGGCAAAATACAGTTAAGTTAGCCCACTCCAACTGTAAGAATTTCTGTTTTCATTACATTCTAGGTGCAACTCCACTGTTCTCAAATTGAAGAATAGGCTCTATATCTTTCTGTCAACAAATCTGTAAAGACACATTTCATGCCTTTCAAAGATTTGGCAACTACTGAGGATGTCCTATTTCCTCTTTAATCTTCTAATCTTCAATCTTGCTCCGTGCTCTCAACAGCTCTCCCTTTATAAAATATAATATAGTACAATCTGGAAAATGAAGCATCATGACAGGGTTTTGCAGCTTCCATACTGACACAGCATATGCTTTTATACAATCAAAAGAGCAAAACAGGTATGGACAAGTGCCCTAACAATGCTGATTTAAAGAACAATGTAAGGAAACCCTATAAAACCTCAGTGGTACACATTTTTGAAGACACTAGCACTGAAGCTTAATGAATTGTGTACCTTGTTACAACTTGGTGGAATAGCCCTCAATGTTTTCAACAGGCTGTTCATGTCTAGAGGCTAGACAACTCTACAACAAAGCTTTTACAACACTGAAGACAAAAGTCTTCAGAAGACTTTTGAAGATTAAACTCCCAAGGACAATAAACCAGGCCCTACAAAGTTGCTGCCAGGCCTTCTAGTTCATTTCTTCACATTGGATCAACACTTGACTTCATACACAAAAAGTTCCGATACTCTAAAGAAATAAAATACACTGTGAAAGGTACTTTGAGCAGTAGACTGCTATGAATCTTTCAGAGTATAGAGTTTACATCAAGGTTCTTCTAAAGTTCTGTGCTGTATTGGTGTTTTCTACACCAATTGCAATATAAAGAGATTTAACTTACTTCAACCTTTGCTTCAGGAACATCACAGTTATTTCAAGTCTCTGGTGCCTCCTATTTTCTCAACCCTACGGATGCTCTGAATTTCACCCAATCCCTGTTTCAAACATGCAATCACAGGATTTTCATACTTTTGTACTGTGCCTTGCCCTGAAACCTTTATTGCACCCCACAATTTACTTTGGCATAGCTTAGTCCAGACCCAACAAGCCTTATCACCATTGTCACAGTCCAATTCAAGATGTATAGCCTAATTTATCTAACTCCAGTAACAAAATACATTTAGAAAGGAATGCATAGCATGCAAGTTATTTACAGAACTGCTCTCCCTGATTCTGTATTTTCACTTTATTCAGTACTACTCTGTTAATAATACTGACACAGAACGCTGCCACAGTAATAACCATCATCTTCTCTCAAAGATACAGACTCAGTAAAGTGGTTACACCTTTTCATAAATCATAAGAAAACCTTGTCATTATGGCAAAGGTCATAACATGGCTCTGTTCTCCAGTAAGTTTTCCTCACAATAGTTCTGGGAAGTTTTCAGGTAGAAAAACTGCACTACCAGGCTATATTCATGATGGGTATCACTGCTACAGCAAGCCAGGAGTGCGCAAATCATCTCAACAGAAATACAAACTGTGACTGTTACATTTAGCTGCCTGAGAGAACCAGAAGCAGGAAAAAAAATTTTTGTTAAAAAATAAGGAAAGGTACTCACTTTTACATTCCTGATGCTCTCTTCTACCCACTGCACTGTTTTAAGAATGTTGTAAAGAGTGATTATGGCCAGGATCAGATTTAAATCAAATGTCTTTGTGAATTCAGACCGGGTTTTACCAAATCTCTTTTTTCTGTTCTACATTGTAAGGGAATCTTTAAACAGAGGATTTACATTTCAGCTGATATTTGACAAATACTACTTAACCTTAAACATTATAAAACTTTACAGAACAATAAAGTATTAGCATGAATTGAATCCAACTGTATCCATTTCAGCCTAATAGGTACAGGATAAATGAACATTTAACATGTATCCTGTTGTTCCTATAGGAACAACAGCTCTTTCTTGCAATGCTGTAAAGTTTTAGGAAAATTTTCTCCGGTAAGGTCAAAATTTGCAATGAAGAAGTGGTCAGAATTAAGATGGAAAATGCCTCAACATTTTAAGAGATAAAGAACAACTGTTCTACAAACTAAAGAGGCCTTGTTTGCAATTCGGGTTATTATTCACTTTGCTTGGTTTTAAGAAAAATGAAAACAGTGACACTTTTGGAGAGCTAACAGTAGTGCAACTGAATGTAAAATACATTAGTTTTGCTGTATACAACATATATGAACTTCAGCTGCAACTTTTAAAATTTCTGTTGAGATGTGGGCATTGAAATTTTTTGGAAGGAGGAATTTGTGATTTAAATGGTAAGACAGTTTGTTGGATATTATGCACAAATATTTGGGATCTAAATATTACTTGTTTCCTTAGCTTTAAATTTGAACTTCTAGTAAAATGCACTGACATCAAATCTTGGAATTTTCTTGCCCTTTAGAAGACATTTTGCTGTTATTCAAATTTTTCATTTTGGCTTTCCACATTTCAGATGAAATCCAGTACTTATCTGTCAGTTTACACTGTTCTGAAAAGTAGCTTGTCACTTTGAAAAATATAAATTTTGAAGCAGTCTGCTAAAATCTAGCACAGATAGCTTAGCCCAGGACTCAACAGAATGAAGCTTTTATGGTGTTTCATATGACATCAAAAATACTACAGCTACCTGACAATTTGAACTGACTTAAAGACTTTGAAAACTTTACTGTTTTCAAATAGCTTTAAAATTTTCCAGTGAGTTAACTGAAATCTGGATTGTATATCACCTACCTGAAACACTTAGCTAGATGCTGCCCAAATCTGTAAAAAGAATGCCATCAGCATAAACTCTGTATCTCAGTTGCTGGATTCAGTAATCAGGCCCACAGTTAAAGCAGTACTGTTTGGTGACCTCAGACTGCACAGTTCCAGTATGAATGACTTTAGATTCATGATCTCATATAATTACTTTGTGTTTCTTCGTAATTTGGATAAGGTAATATTACCAGAAAGGGGAGAAACATTTCCACAATTGCTCTAATGTAAGACACCACAAAATGACTTCAAGTGATGCTCTCTGATGCTAACCAGTCAGTAACATTCATTCTTCTAAATATTTTTTGCAACAAACAACCTCTCCAAATGTATTATGTTCTCTAAATTCTGCAAATGAATCACGGTTTAATCAGCCAATGAGCCTGTTTTACATACTTTATATGGGAAACTTTCACTCTAAAATTAACAACCGGAATGTCTAATGCAATAAGGCTGTCCTGTTTCACAAAATAAAATATAGACTTATTAGCTAAGAACACAACTTAGAAATCAGTATCCTCCTAAGTTTTACTACAGGTAAAAATTGTCAACTTACCAGATTTGTGCTTCTTGTGTTTTGCTTTCTTTTTAATTATAAACAACTTGTTCTGGAGTTCAGATTTATAAGATTTGAACGGATGAAGATGAATCTCACGTTTTCTTTGCAGGTCATCAAGTTTTCTCTGTAGATTTTCATTTAGAATATCCTTCAACTTCTTTTTTTTCTTTTTCTTCTTTTTTGCTAGTATCTTATTTAGTTTCTTATTATTTCGCAGTGAGTTCTCTAGCACTGTTTCTTTAGCAGATTCATGGTAACTGGTGTCTTGGTAATCATTGTAAGTGCCATTGACATGCACCTGGCAAGCTTTCAGTGTGTTCTCCTTGAAGGGACTCGTATTAGACTTTAGTCTGGCCATTTCAGCATAACCTTGTCCATTCTCCCCATCCGTTATTTCTCTTGAACTAGAGTCACCACCCACACCAACAATCTCTCCTGAAGTAATCAAACTCCTCAAGTTCTCTTTATAACAAACAGTTTTCTTGATGTCACAGACTCTTGAGTCTTTGATTTCACAGTTTATCTCCCCGGTAGGGATTCTAAAGGTGCCTAAATGTAGTTTTTTTTCTGGACAGACAACAACAGAGTCCATACTTTTCTCTACTTCTGTCTTGGAAGGATGTAGCAGTTCTCTACCAGCAGAACTGACCTCCCCATTGCTTTTGGCTACATATTCATGTTTTACTCTTTCTGATTTAATACGTGGTACTTTTTTAACTTTGATGGGAAGAGATGGAAATTCAGGAGCCTGAAAAGGTTTTTGTTTGTAAATCCGAACATCCGCACCACAGAACTGTGGAAAATGAACATATGCATTCTCCAAGCAGTCATAACCAAGAATTACTTCTCTGCATTCATGGATAGGCTGACCTAGCACTGCATCCTGAACATCCTTTTGTGTTTCATACACAAAGTCACAGAGACCTTTCAGCAGCCACACTTTTTGGTAGAATGGTAGCTCATGAAATGGTTTTTCCTCCAAGGGATTAACTTCTCCGAGCACTTTGAAAAACTGGGGACATAAGCCAAGTTTTTCTGCAGCGCCATTAGGATTGTCGGTCTGCCCTACAACAGTATACCAGTGTTGTACTTTCTTTCTCAGTGCTGCTTCCCAAGTCCTGTAAGAAAATGTCGGCCTGCGGTGTAATGTAGATCTGCGATGAGGAGGACTTAACAAAGAAGTCATTATTTTAGATAAAAAAACATTACACTGAGGCATCAGAAGACAGCGTTCCAATTCATAGAATACTATTTCAGGTAAATTTAAAATCTGTTGTGCTAAACAAAGAAAATGACCAATAGCTGGAATCTCCCACATCGTCTCCATCCTTGTAGGTGCTGCTTGAGCTAAAAGTGATTTTTCCCATTCTTCTATTTCTTTCTGACTGGCTTCTTCTGCTTCTTTTCTTTCTTGATCTCTCTGCCTATTAAAAGAAAGTTCATGAAAATTCAGACACTGGGTGAACAAAAAAAATGAGGGAGACAAAAATCAGCATGACAAACATACTTATCTTGAACTAATGAAGAGCACAGCACATAAAGTTTTAGTTCAGTTTCTCTTATTTTGCAGTACACAATGCATCACTGGACCAAAATGGGAAATTACAGTCTTTTATAATCTATCACCACTAGTTTAAAAATGGAAAAAGGTAAGAAAAAAGCCTGGCATATATCAATAGTCTGTGTGGTTTAGGTTTTTGGAGGTTTTAAAATGTATTTCTTTCCCCAGTCTCTTTTTGTCAGGGTTAAGTATTCATCAAATTATCCATATCAAAATCTCCAAAACAAATTCCAGGTAAATCCTGCTGTAAAATGGTTGCCCTGCGGCTTGCATCACCCTCCTTGTACTTCCCTTCCTCAGCACACAAGTGTACATGTCTAAGTGCTAAGTGCTTTATTTACACACATTTTCCCTCCCAGTCATAGGTGTGCTGGTTTGCAATGGTAGTTAAAAAGGAAACAAGTATTGGGATGCACAAAGAATGTGACGGAAAGTAACACCAGAAATAAAATGTCATTACATTAATGAATGGTTTGCCCTCACCTGAAAAAATGTATTCAGTTCTGGTCCCCCTATCTAAAAAAAGGATAGAGCAGAAATAATGTGTATTCAGAGAAAGAGGTTATCAGTAATCAAAGGCCTGTAAAAAAGTTCTGAATAATCTGGAGGTCCACACAAAACACCAGCAAGAGGAAACATGACAGCAATATACAAAGCTAATACAACAGACTGAGAACTTCTATTTACTTTTATTTGGAAATTCATCATGCAATTTAAGGGCAACAAGTGTTAGAAGAAATGCTTCCATTTCAGATAATCAAATCACACCTAGCTTTCCATCTAACTTACTAAAATATAGGATATGTTAATTCAGTTCCAAAGAGGAAAATTGGACATCTGCATGAATCACAAGAATATCAAAGGTTACCAGCAACAGAAGGGGTTTTTCTTTAATGCTCCAATAGTAAACTAACGTTTCTGCCTGAAGGCGTGACCAGATTCCAAAAGATAGCATTAGGATACAGCTGTACTTACAGGAAAATTTTTTTAGAGCTCATCCTAAGCTTCTCATATGTTTTTCCCTAAAACTTCTATCGCTGGTAGAAACAATGACCTGCCTACAACACTAATATGACCTGCGGAATTTCCATGTCCTTATTTCCAGATTGCTAACCTCCAATTATATTTTTTTCATACACAAGTAGCGAATAAATGGCATGTAGCCATTCAAAGCATCAACGCCTTCAAATTCAGCAAAAGAGTAATAATAAATTAAAATCTTTCTTCTAACAACCTGAAGCTAATAGTGGCTTCTAGCTTGAAGAGCGTGTATTTGAAGCATTAACTACTGACTAGCTATCTCAACAATGTAAAAAATGTGACCAACCCAACTTAGTTCACATTTTAGTCAGCACTGGAGAAACATACCATATATATGCAAAATAACATAAAATACAGTAAGATTCTACTGAATACTTTATCTTATACAATTAAATTAAACTTCCAGTGAATTATTACTATAATTTGAACAGAACTTTTTAATACCACAAACACACATTCTTGTGACAGATTCATGTAAAGCATAAAATGTAAAACCAAACAGACCAGTAATTCTTAACTTCAGTATCCCAATGCAGCATTAATTTAATGATGTAAAAGATGGGATATAAAAACAAAATCCTACTTTGCAGCACAAAATCCCATTTGCCATTCCATGTGAACAAACCAATAAATTCAACAATACTACTTGCATAGGTAAAGTAAGCATTATTTTTATTCTGACTTATGTTCTATTTCAATGTGCTAATACTGCTTTGATATAATAAAGAACAGAAAATAATAAATAAAAATAACTGATTTACATGTGAGACAGGAAGAAATGATATTAAGTAAAAAACAGTCTCAAACATCAATTTCAAAGCACTTTTGGATCCCACTCCCTCCTTCCTCCTAAATGTAAAACACACCTCTTAATAACCTGCTGCCTCCAAAAGGTGTGAACACTATTAATATGGTATGGAAATAAGATTAAATATGAACATATAGTGAGATAGAACATATGTAGAAACAATAACATTTCAGTATTGTTGAGAAAAATACAAGCTGTAGGTGATCCAAAAATATCATCTTTGCAAGCAGTTTCGATTTATCATCAATTTATAATTTAAATCAAGATAGAATTCTCAAACACAATACCATAGATTCACTTCAGTCCAGATAAAATTACAATTATTATACTATTTTAAGAATGCTTTAGAAGATTCCTTAAAAAGAAAAATATAAGTTGTTTCACTTGCAAAAAGTTCGCCTTTGTTTTTTAAACTGTTGTTTTATCACAATATCTGTTATCATTCCGTTCTCAGCAGACATTCAAGAGAAAATGTATATAAAAGCACACTTTCGTGTCTTCATTATTGAGGTCTTCCTGCTAGAATCTTTTGGAGGGCATAGCTTTTTCCTGCAGTGTTTTTTTGGGGCGTTTTTGGTTTTTTTTTGAGAGGATAGAAGGGAATGAAGAGGGGAGAGGGGATGGGGCAAGGGAGCAGGGATGGAGGAAGAAATGGGGGGTAGTCATCATTATGGCTAGGCTTTGCGAACCAAGATTTGGGAAGGGCTCTACTCATGTTTGTTACAAGTGTGCTGGTGGCCAATACGAGATAGACACGTCCGGTTGCAAAAGGTACAGCAGAAAGACTCCTTAGATGGTGTATTCTGCAAGGCACGATTCTTTCTGCATTGTCTTTTCCCCTCGAGAGTGATCCTGTGTGTGTTCTCAAAAGCATCAGCAGTGCTAAAGATAGTGTGTCTCCAGACCTCCCAACTGGAGGCCGGAGTAGACCAGTTATGGTGATCAATATGGCCAAGGCTGAGATGTTGTTTCAGGGAGTCCTTGTATCTTCTCTTCGGGGCTCCTCTCTTGCGGCAGCCAGTGGCAAGTTCGCCATAAAGCAGGATCTTAGGGAGGTGGTGGTCCTTCATCCTGGAGACGTGTCCTGCCCATCGCAGCTGTGTTCTCAGTAACATGGCCTCAATACTTGTGACAGCTGCTTGTTCTAGAACAGACGTGTTAGTCACATAATCTGAGCAGTGGATTAAAAGGAGAAGAAGATGCAAAAAACGAGCTCGAGAGTCAGAGACACATCCTCATAGAGGTACAGGCAATGCTCTAACTTTATTCCAAAAATACACACATTATCAAGGGTCCTACAGGGTTCACACGCTCTGTTCTAACTTCCTATTCTAACTTACATTCACTTTCACACACTATATCTATAACTCTATTGGCTCTACTAGTCAAGGCACATTTTCAGGCCCCCCCATCTTCTGGTTTCTCACACTCTGGATAGCATCCTCCTTCCTTGTTTTCCTCTATGCAGCTTTCTGATATCTGCTGCTCAAGGACACACATCTGCTGCTGGAGAACACAGGTCCCTGCCGTCCAGCACGCAGGCCGGATTGTGCAAGCAGGCCTGAAGCAGTATGTTATGTCCTGCATCATCTAATATACTTTCAACAGTGGATGTTTAGGATTGTGCGGAGACAGCGTTGATGGAAGCATTCTAGGAGACGCAGGTGGTGGCGGTAGAGGACCCATGATTCAGATCCATATAAGAGAGTAGACAGCACAATGGCTCTGTAAACTCTGATCTTTGTGCTTTTCTTCAGATGTTTATTTCACCAGACTCTTTTACGAAGCTTTCCGAAAGCTCTATATGCCTTTGCTAACCTCTGCCTTTGTCTATCTCTCCGCTGATCTCACCATCGAGGAGATGAGCCTACCTAGGTAATTAAACTGCTGGACCAATTTGAGCTCCGATTTGCCAGTGGTGAAGACTTCCTGAGGTGCAGGTTGATAGAGAACTTCTGTCTTCTTTAAGCTGACTTCCAGCCTAAAAAGCTCAGCAGCCTCAGCAAAGCAGGATGTTAAACGCTGCAGGGCTGCTTCTGTGTGGGCAACAAGGGCGGCGTCATCAGCATAAAGCAGCTCCCGGACAAGATGGTTTAAGGTCTTGGTGTGGGCCTTCAGTCGCCTTAGGTTGAAAAGGCTTCCATCAGTACGATATCGAATGTAGATACCGTCCTGATCATCGAGGTCTGCCGTGGCCCTTTGGAGCATCATGCTGAAGAAGACTGTGAACAGGGTTGGTGCGAGAATGCAGCCTTGTTCACACCATCAGTTATCAGAAAGGGCTCAGAAAGTGCATCTCCATATCTGACTTGGCCGTGCTGATCCTCATGGAGTGAGATGATCATTTTAAGGAAATTGGGGGGACAACCTAAACGTTCCAAAATCTGCCACAGACCTTTTCTGCTCACAGTATCGAAAGCCTTGGTGAGATCAACAAAGGTTACATAGAAATGAGGATGACAATCAAGGTCTTCCTGCTAGAATCTTTTGGAGGGCATAGCTTTTTCCTGCAATGTTTGTTTTTCTGGTTTTTTTTTTGAGAGGATAGAAGGGAATGAAGAGGGGAGAGGGGTGGGGCAAGGGAGCAGAGATGGAGGAAGAAATGGGGGGTGGTAAGAGAGAGACATTTGCTGTTGGACTGAGAAATTCTCTGGACATACATATTTGGCTTTTATTTCATACTTTTATTCACATTTACCATGAATATGTTTGCAGACATGTATTGTGCTTACAGTCATAACAAAACTAATCTAAGGTAAAGCTGACACTTCCAGACTAAGGTCATATTCCCACAACACATGTGCAGCACTTGTTTTGCAGCTCTTAAGTGGATAAAGCCATCGTATTTCACATTAAAGCTCAGCAACCATGATCCCCAAGTAGAGATAAAACCTAAAACAGAGTCCAGATGTAACTCCCACTTTTCTTATTATTTTCTCCTTTGAGACAGCAGACAGATAGCACCAGCAAACTCCTTCTCACTTGCAACAAGAGATTTCACTTGGAGGGGAGAGGAGACAATGATTAGATTTTACTTTGTTCCTTCAATTACCACTTCTAACCTATGCAGGTGTTGATTCAGGTAAAAGGTCAGAGACTGGAACTCTAATGACAAGATACAGAGAACTATTTTAATTCTACCATAACTTGTTTCTACAAACTTTCTTTTAAAAAATGAAATCAAAAGTTATGTCCAAATTAGCAATATTACACCTTATTCTAAATTAAGTCAAGGTGTAACACTCAGAAGGTATTAAATTGGAATATGCCCGTGTAACCTTAATTCTGTATCTGTACTGGCTTACATCATATTATAACATACTCTACATTTTTCTCTAGGACCCAGGTTAATTCCATGCTAACATCCTCATAAAAATCAAAACTGACTGTATAAACATATCTTATTCCAAAATTTGCTAAACTAAATTACTAACTTGCAACCAGAATTGAACTCTTTAAATGTTCTGATGAACAAATCTGAAACTTATCCCAGGATCATATTTTCAGAGATGGTGAAGTTCTGCCTAGCACAACTTTCAACAAACCAAAGTTATAGAGACACTTAATTCCCACTGAAATCAGTTAATTAGCTGTCATTCACCAACGGTTTTAAAAATTTCAGTAGGAATCTACCTCTATGTTTCAGTACATAATTAGGCAAGCATTTCCAATTAAAAAAAAATCCCACAATTATTTATTATTAACTGATATGTAAATTAGTATGTATATTGCTATGTATATGTATATTAGCATGTAACCAAACAGCTGAGTAGAAACTCATAGAAACGTAATTAATAATCCAAAGAAGATGATCAATATTCTGATAATTAGAACACTTGAAGAAAAGGAAAGCTTGGGAAAAAGTGCTTTTGCCACTGTACAGAAATTATTATCTGCAAAATAATGAAATCTGCTTTGCAATGACATCTCAGTTTCACATGTTGAGTGTACCATGATGAATGTGTCACTTGGGGGAAGTTGTAAAACACGGAATAAAGAAAAAATGAAACTGATTGTGCAAGAAATGGATAAATTGCAAGAAAAAGAGAACCCTCGATGAAGGATACCCATATAACGAAAACATAGGTAGAATTTGTAGGAGGATTTCCATGAAGCTAACTACAGAAAAGAAGATAAAAATCACACTTCAGGATGTTCTTCCAAAATATGCAGTTAGAAAAAAGCTTGCAAAATCAATGTCAAGGATTTTGGGGGGAAAACAAACCCAAAATTTTTTAAAGGATTTATTTTTATTTTTATATATAATATACATTATTATATCTATTTGTATATTTTAGTATTTTTAATTTCATTTTAGTTTTATTTAATATTCACCATAAGATGCCTGTGCCTTACAAGAGTATCTAAATATCTAGAGCAAAGAATTAGATATAAAATTATACTTCAACAGGTAATTTCTTTAGGTATGAAGCTAAGTTTTGTAGACAGGCCCCTGCATTTATAACCTTAGTTATTTGGGACTGAAAGCATGTAACTCCTAGGCATTCTAAACTAAGATAATTACTGGCTAGAAAGTACATGCATGCTGAGGGGTCCACTGGATGGCAGAAAGGGAGCTTTTTTTTTATGTTCCTGACAACTCATCTGAAATGGGGTGAACAGCAGATGCTGCCTATCCAAATACAACTTATTGGCCAGCACAGTGCTTGCCAACTGAAATATCCAAGCCTGTAATCTTGCATTTAATTTTGAAAGTATTCCTTCTGTGCCAACCTCAGTGTATCAGATTTCTAAAAAAAAAAAAACACAGAATAACCATTTTGTCTTCTTAACAACATAATCTATACTTTAGTAATAAGCCAAAATAAGTTTAGAAAGTTGAAATATATTTTTGAACAAAAACAGTGTCCTATCTTAGTGCTGAAAGTCTGTGCATTTATATATACAACACTTTGAAAATTTATATACACTGTTATCATGTGATCTTCACTAGTAATATATTACTAATTTTATAGGTCTTCCAATTTCCAAGCCTTTTTCAAAAAATACTACTAAAAGGTACTTTTGGAACATTTTTTGTGAGTTGGGAAGCAACTGATATAGAGAGGTCCAAATTACTTTGAAAACATGATGGGATCCACAAGGAAATATAACTTAAGAAGATATCTGAAGCACAATTATTTGAGTAGCTCAATAGAGTCAAAGAAATATTCGACTCTACTAGTGATAGATAGCTACTTAGTGATAGATTTTTATCGCTTCATAGTAAATGGTACAGTTCAACATTTTAGGGTGTAAAGGGACAAGCTTGCTGTGATCTTCTGTTATCACAGAATTTTCTGTAGAACCAAGCACTGTGGAGTATCCTTTGCACAGGATCTGGGACTTTTGAGTACATCCAGATACATGAATTTAACTGTTAATTACTACAGTGTTGCAGGAATAGCTTAAAAGAGCCGTACGAAAGCCAAATTTTTACTTTGTCTGGTAAAATATTCCACAGACTCTATGGGTGAATTAAAATACAACCAAAATGTTTTTTTTTCATAACAGTTTTATCAAGTTCTGAGTTCTAGAACAAAGAATTGAGCAAAAATCAAGAGACTTTTACCAGAGAAACAAAAACGCTGGTGATCTTCGCTTTTCTTTTTTTTGTGAAGCGTGATTAGAAGATGAGTGGATTAGAAAAAAGATTCACTCCTTTCTAGGGAAAAAGTACTGTCTAACAGTTAAGTCAGCCAAATAGCTTCAGATCTGTTGAAAATTAAGACTGCCTGCAAAATTAGAGTGAATTGATTACATATGGGAAGAAGCCTCCAAAGCTTCGAAAAAAGCTAGAAACATTTTGCTTCCTAAAACAAATACCGTCTTACCATCATGCCCCACCTTCAGACACAGTCACTCAAGTTACTATTAAAATATACAAATTTACAAGCTTCTTTCTCCTCAAAGTGAAACATATTAACATTAAGCACCACCTGGAATTATACACCTCAAAATCTGACAGATTTTAATTGCGCACACATTCTGAAAGTGCTACCTAACTGACAAGCTGAAACGCCACATCAGTGAG
The DNA here is from genome assembly GCF_003945595.2 of Pipra filicauda. NCBI lineage: Eukaryota > Metazoa > Chordata > Aves > Passeriformes > Pipridae > Pipra > Pipra filicauda. The sequence continues at coordinate 1,385,732 of NW_024104487.1, read as the reverse complement.
GTAACAGCAGTGGCACTGGCAGAGATAATTTGCTTCTGGCTATCAGTGAGGGAAGCAGTGACAAGATCATGGAATTAGATGTAGTTAAGCATTCTGGTAGTTTTTAATCTAATTGTTGCATGAAAAACAGTCCAAGGACATGGGTGATAACCTGTGAATGAGCTAACAGGAAATTGCTGTGGATGTTCTTAATTAGTCTTAAAAGTTTCACAATCCTAAAATAAAAGCAGCTATAATTTAACGTAATGACTTCGTCATTATGTGGTGAATTCTATGACTTCAGCAATTTTTCCAGAAGGTGGTACTAACATTTTGCTTTGCGGATGTACTGTATTGAAGTCATGAACTTAAGAGCACAAGAGCTCCATAATATTTATTTACCTAAAAAAGCCATAAGGAGCTAGCCCCTGTAGAGAACTAGGAAGACATAATTATTTAAAACTAGAACAAAACGGTTTTTCCTATTACCTCTTTTCCTCTTTTGCTCTCAGCTGCTCCTCTTGTCTTAGAACCTGAACCATCACAGACTCAAACATGCCTGTTGACAAGCCTACTAAACTGCGAGGTGTGGAACGACGTCTTGTGGAAATGCATGCTGTTCCTTTCTCATCTTCCTGCCCATAGCATCCTCTAGATGTGACAGCTAATGATGTTTTCTCTCTTAAATGCCTAGAAGAAAAAAGCAAGCCAATTCACAACTATGACTGTCCTTGCCAGTGGTACTTCAATGCCTACCCTACCAACCATGGGTCAAGCATATTTACTCAGACAAAAGCAGTTACCTTTTCGTCTGCCAGTTTTTCCACTTTAGAAGTTCCTTCATGAAATTTTAAACCCAACATGCTAAAATGCCCTAAGTTTTCACATCAGTTAAAAATGGTGGATATTTACCTCAAGTAACCAAATATTATTTGGAGATTGAATTCTCTATATTAATCCATAAATATTTGGGGGGCAAAAAAGGTGTATTTGTTGGTTTAGGTTGGGGAAGTGTGTGTTAAACACCAGTTTAGTGCTGTTTAAAACTACAAAAGGTGAAAGGCAAAACACTACAAATTTGGCTGCAAAGTTTCATTTCATCCTACATTGTTTCAAAATACTCCACTAAAAATGGTAGAGTTTTTCACAAACTCTGAAAACATTTGAGGGGACAGAGAGGAAAAATCCAATCTCCATTCAAAAGCAATCTCCATTCTAAGGTAATTTTCTGTAGCTTGTACCATCTGAGAATTATACAACTAACATTGATTGATTCCCTTGAACCACTTGAAGGGGATCATTAAGCTAAACATTGCTCTGTAATGATGCAAGAATGATTATTCCAGGAAGTAGTTCTTCAATTGCATTTTACTCATAAAATTAGGTCTGGTAAACACTTAAAACAAATTTGTCTGATCAAAAATTATAAAAGAACTTTGAGACTTCTAGATTCCATAGTCCTTTCTATATATAGTTCTTAGAAACTTTTACTAAGCTAGCGCACACAGACATATTGAGTACATCTTTACAAATCTCTGAAGAGCTAATACAAGAGAAATTCACCATATACTGAGGCAAGATTATTTTTAGTTTAGTATTTCCTAATATTTATTTGAAAATGACTGTGAATTTCTGAAATAATTACAAGGGCAATTCATATTTTTTTTTAGTAAATACATATATGGCTATTTAGATGACACAGTGCATAAACTGACTTCACTTTCTTACATAATTTCTTATAAAACAGCATTGTGCATTCTCAGGTCCTACCGAATGAAGTGAGTAGTCACTTAATTCAACCAAGAGCCTTCAACAAAATGCCCATCAATTCAATACAGTAGAGATGCTACAGTCACACAACATACAGAAATGACCACAGCACAGATTTTCCAAGCTGCATTTGGTTATTTATTTCCCAGCAGTAACTCTACTAAGCCAGGAATTCTGATTTTTTTTTAAACCAAGTTTTACTCAAGCAAGCTAACAACATGCATGCCCCATTAGGTTTGGTTCCTTCCCTTCTCACAAACTGTCTCAAAACTGCTGTTATACAAAAACAGTTTCAAATATATTGTTGCTACATCAGAATGCATATGCTCATTCCAGTTTCAGCTGAGCTCTGCACCACGCTCCTCAAGCGTTCCTACTACACAAGCAAGGTTCTTCTTACCAGCTGGCAGGTCACGCTCTGTGTCACTAACAAGCTTAAAGCTGATGGACATGCACACCTTTACAAACTTCCTAATACTGTTCCTTCTTCACCTTCACCTTTAGCCAAAAAAAAACTTTTGGTTTTTACATGCAAAACACTATGTCATTCAGGAGACTGGTGGGCCTTTCATTGTAAGAAGCCACTATGAGTTTCTGATAATGACTGAACTGTGCCTATGACAAATTCATGAGAAAGCATTTACTTCAGTCGTGATTTAAACTGGCCTTTCTACCATATAGCTCAACAGCTCTCTACGTTTCAGCTGCTTTATGGCTGGGGACTCATATTTAAACTTATCACAGTTTCCATTTTGCCATTTAAGACTACAGTATGCCAAGTACTGTCTCTCATTTTATGAGTATCAAAAAATATGCCATTTCAAAGCAGGTAACTTTGGTTCAAGATTTTACTCCTACTTATTTTCAAGACAGTAAAAAATTCACAGAATGTTAAAAAAACAATTCTAAAGAGCCAGATATTCATACAGAGTTTAGGCAGCTTCATGACAGAGTAAAATAAAGAAGCATTTGACATCTTGTGTAAACAAGTGCGTCTCCATGTTCACAAAAAGCTTCTTTCAGGAGGAAAATCTTAGCCAGGAAAAGCTGTGCTCTGTTTGGCATTTTGGTTTGGAATTATTTTTGGAATATTCAGGTTTGGAATTTCCAAAGAGTTTTGAATTAAGATTTGAATACCTCACACTAGGAAACGTTCCTCACATGAAAGTATTGAGAGTTCCAGTATTCTGTTGTGGGGCTTTGTTTGGTTTGGATCGGTGTTTGTTCTCTTTTAATGGAATTTTTCACACAAAGAAACACACCCCCCTGTTCTACTTTATGTAAACAGCATGCGGCAGGGAATCTACAGACTTTTCTACACCTACCGGGACAGCAGCGCCAACTTCTGCTCCAGCATCATCTCCAGCTTCTGGGCCTGTTTGGAGAGCCAGTGATCCACACCGTGCAGCCGGTAGCAAGTCTCCAGCATAAGCCGGAAGTCACACACGAAATCTGCTATCCCTGTGTACTGCCCACTGGAAAATTTCTCTTCCATCTTCAACAGCCATATTCCAGCTGGCAACTGCTGGAGGGACTGACCGCTCTTATGGCCCGAGGGGGAGCCGGCGCCTTCTTCTCCGAAGGATGCCTGATCCGCGAGGGGCTCCAGGAACGGCGCCGTCAGAGGCCGGTACTTCTCTAGTAGGAACTCGCGCAGGATTCGGTATCCCTGCTGCAGCTCGGGACTCAGGCTCTGCTGCCAGGCGGTCTTCCCTCCGGCACCATCTCCCTCCTTGTCGGGCTCCTCCATCCCGCTCCGAAGGGCGGCGGGCCGATCCGCCGGGAGATCTCCGCCGGAGTCCGTGTCTCCCGCCCCCGGCCGGCTCCTCGGCACCGCTCGGGCACCGCGGCGCTGCCCCTCGCCCGGCCGCCGCATCCGCCCTGGGCTCAGCTGCGGACACAGACCCCGCTCAGCCGCCGCCTCGCTGCCCTGGCACGGCCCCAGCCCTGCCCCCGCACCGGGGGGCGGGACGCGCCCGCCGCCGGGGAAGCACCGCCCGGGCCTGCTCGCGGCCCCGCCCGCCTGGGGACCGCGCCCTCGCCCTCAGGGCCCGCCCCCTTCCTGCTGCCGCCGCCGCCGGCGGTGGCACCGGCGCATCCCGGCTCCGGGGCGCGCACTTCCCGCCCGGCCGGGCCTTCCCTTCGCTCCCGAGGGGCGGGCGGCGCGTGCCGACCTCGCACGGCCTCCGGCGGGCAACGGGCGGCGCGAGGGGGGCGCGAGGGCGGGGGGGAGGGGGCGTGGCCCCCCGGGCGGGCACGGGAAGGGACGCGGCGCCACTCACCCCAGCGTGCATGCGCGCGGCCGGCTGCGCCGGCGGCGCTGGGCGAGTGCTGTCGGACGCCGGGCGAGACGTGGCGTCATCAGAGGGCGCCGGGCTCGGTCGTGGGGGACGCGCGGGCGGCCGTTGGTGCGCGCGCTGGCGAGGGAGGGGCGATCGCTCAGAGCGGGGAGGTGGGCAGGGGGTCTTATGCCCCTGTCCTTTGGCGGGGCCGTGCGTCGTCGTCCCGCAGACCTCTGCTGCCTTGCTCTGGGGGAGAGATTTCCTCTCAAGACGCCCAGATAGCGGATTTGTTACCAAATGCCAGAGGTGTTCCCTCACTGGCGTTCAGCCGTGGAAGTGAGACGGCAGCTCACAAAAGAGGCAGCCGCTCGCAAAAGCGCTCGGTTCTACACTCGGTCCTGCCTGACTTGCCTCAGGAGTTGGTGCCTTTGAGGGGAGGCTGCTCCGCACGACGCTGACCTGTTCTGGGGGGCACTTGCAGTCTTTCCAGGTTTGCTCTCAAGCACCCTCCGGTCCCACTCACCCCTACACGACATGCCAAAGGACAGTGCCCCGGCGACGGGGAACTCCGCAGTAGTAGCAGTCTCCACAGTACTGGTACAAAGCAGCTGGGAGACAGTTACCTGTGTGTGCGATTTCAGTTTTTTCCTCTTCCACATCCATAACTGTACAAAAAGCTGGGGACACCCTGCTGAGAGAGAGGGAATTAATGTAAGGGGGCAGGAAAAAACCGAAGTTTTCCTTGATCAAACCTGTACTTCGTAGGGACGTTCTTATCCATTCTCACAGAATCACAGAATGGTTCAGGTTGGAAGAGACCACAGAGGCACATCTGCTCCAACCTCCCTGCTCAACCACTGTCATCCCAGAGCGTATTGCCTGGGATTGTGTTCAGACGGTTCTGGAGTATCTCCAGTGAGGGAGACTCCACAACCTCTCTGAGCAATCTATTCCAGGGCACTCACCCACAGAGTAAAGAAGTTCTTCCTCAAGTTCAAGTGAAACTTCCTGTGCATCAGTTTCTGCCCATTGCCTCCTGTCCTATTGCTTGATACTACCAATAAGAGCCTGGCTCTGTCCTCTTGGCACCCTCCCTTTAGATATTTATACAAAAATTCTGCAAGGTAATGCTCTGCAGAGATCACACCAGAGACCTTGCTCATAGTGGAGTTCTCTTGATGGGAGTAAATCAGAATTTGGAACATAAAGAAATCAAGAACCCCTCCCCTGTTGTTACTGTGCTTTCTCAGTCTAAGGACACCAGGAAGTCTCTGTTCCTTAAATCCCTGTTAGGTCAGAGCCAGCTTTCATAAATGCTTCTGTCAAGCCGATTTTGCAGAAAGGGCCTGAGCAGAGGGACAAGTATGGTACTCCAGCCACAGTGCTTTCCCTGGAGGCTGTGCCTATTGGACAGAGGCTGTGCCTTTTGGACCCCCTCTAGCCCCGTTTTCCAACACCAATCTACAAAGCCCAGGTAACAGCCTATGCTCAGAAGTTGATCCCCAAAGTCCTGACATCTCTCCTGATCACTCAGTGATGTTACAGGTGCCTGTTTTTATTCTCCAAAGCCTCCTCTTGAATTGTAGACTCCAGAGAAATGAGGTCAGACACCATAATGTGCACACAGGGTGTGGTGCTGGACCACAGGCTGCAGTGTGCCTCCACATTAGTGGTCTTGGAAGGGCCACTGCGCTTTGAGACTGTAGTGTCCATGCAATAGTTAACCCAAGTGCAGCCATGTGACCTTCAGGCCTGTGTTGTGCTGGGCATATCCCATGGTCACAGGATAAATTCAGCCAGCACAGTGCTAAAGGAGCCATGAGCAGCTCCCACATTGTACTGGCACCTCCGTGACTTTGCTTCTATCTAAAAGTGCAGCAAGAAGTCCTTATGCAAACATCCTTTCTGTTTGACAGTAGAAATAATAAAGTTGTTTTATTTTAAGAAAATTCTCTAATAGCTTGAATGACCACAGTGGGGTCCACAGACAGAGTCTTTGTGATGTGCCCTTATTAGAGACCCATTTGATGTGGCATTACACATCATTATGAAGTCTGAAATGCTGTAGGATAACAATTCTCTATTTCCTTACGGTGTTAACTCTAATAAATTGCATTTGAAATTATACTTTGCAGACAGAAACTGAATTCCTTTCTTGTACTGGGACCATAAGGACCAGCATGTTCTGGTGCGAAACAGGGAATGCTTTGTTGTGTTTTCTTTAATAACTTAACTCAGGAATAGTGTTCATCTTGTCTAAGTCCCACTCCAAGATGAAGTTGAAGAGTCATCACCAGAGGGACAGAAGTGGTGGAGGGAGTCTTGCAAGATGTGGGGAGATTAAATGAACTATAGAAAAAGCATAATTGAAGATAATGGAAAAGAAGCCATTCAAGTTACAGTGGGAATTTCTAGTATAAATTAAATAAAACTAGATTAAGATGGCAGCTTCTTTAGAACTTTTGTGCCTTTTGGATGCTTGGCCTGCAACTCTCACTTTTTGGTACTTTTGGGTCACTCAGAAAAATTAATCCGAACAGCCTCTTAGGCCTCTTCCAACAGGGCTTTCTAGCAGTGGCTTCCCTCTTTCCTTCAATCCTTGGTCTAGAAACATGAAAGGCACGAGTCTTCAGAGTTCTTGATATCAGTCCTCCACTGAATTAACAAAGGTCAACTGTCCAGTAGTCTTCAAAATAGGGCATTTCTTCGTTCAGGACTGAATATCCTTCTCCTATATTACAGCCCCATTGAAATGCCCTTGCTTGCAACCTCACCGCTGTGGAACCTGCTGGCAGCCAGACACTGTAAGAAACCTGTTAGCCATGGGAAATGGCAGAACAAAAGAAGGCTTACCAAGATTCTAGGCAATCTTTCTAACCATTTCAGTTGGACCAAAGATGTACTGTCAGAAAGAGAGAATTAAAAGTTCTTCTGGCATGGATACAGTGGTACTGCATCTCTTCTTAGAGAGCACTCTGCCCTGCATGCCTTGCTATATCTCTCTGATCCCTGACACTTTTACCTATCTACAACTGCATGTGATTGCCCAAAATGTGGGAAGCGTGCTCCAAGGAGCGTTTTTTTCCCTGAAATACAACTTCACAAAGACTAGAAATGGCAACAGTAAAGCTGATTTGACTTCTGTCAGCTAACTAGTTACCATCTCTCCAGCTCCCTCAAAGTCTGTAACAATTTCTTTGAGAAGACTGTCTTCTTAACAAAAGAAAAAGAATTTATGGGTCTCTGAAATATGCAGCTTTTTCAGGAGGAGAGAGTGTATAATGAAGTACCAAACCAGTATCTGTTTTTTACTTTTTTTTTTAATTCCAAAAAGTTAGAATTTTTGATCAGGGCTCATCCTTTGAAAATGTTTTGTAGGTCTCCCCTGTGATGAGCCAGATCTGAGATGACATGGAGGGTTTGATCGTATGATCATATGCTGCATATCTAAATAAATAAGTCCACTTGCTTTTAATGTATGTCCAGCTTTCAACTCCACTATTTTTGTACTTTTTAAGAAAGGCTTGTTTGCCTGGAGGCTCATTTATACTTTCCTCACTGGTATCAGGTTGCATAATAAAAGTTGTTACTTCTTGCTATATATCTGGCCTTGCCTTGAGCATATGAGAACTTGCAGTCATAATTCTGCATACAATTCATAGACTAGGAGCTGAGGAGCCACAAAATGTGATGTTCAGAGATTTTGGTGTGATAACATCTTAGCTATACTCAGATCTGTCACAGAGAACAGAACTTTTAGTCTGTGGTTATGAAAAAAATGAAGATATCAAGAAATTAAATTTCAGTAAAGAAAGGGGCCACATATAACAAAACGAAATAATATCCTTTATTGGGAACTCTTGTATCACCAAAACATTTGAAATAGGATATTTTTTCTAAGTATGCAATCAAAGTATCTTAAAAAATAGTAATAAAAAGAATTATACAGGAGAACATATCATTGTATTGATTTAATCTGCAACAACTTTTATGTGTTATTTTATCTTCTGTAAAGAAAAAATTACATTGCATTCAACGAATGCTGTAATACACTGTTTATGTACTTTCTAAATCTTGCCACATGAGTGCGCTGTCGAATAAAACCCATATACCATTCCTGCCTTAAATTAGAGGTAATACTCCTTTTCAATGTAACCAGTGTAGAACTCCTGGAGCAAAAAACAAACACTTTGGAAAACATATAAACAGAGGAGTTGTGTTTTACTATGTTCAGTATTAATAATAGGAGGTATGACATGCATATCAGAAAAAAATATTGTTCAGAATAAATAGACCTGATAAATATTCTAATTTCTCTCCATACATCTGAATTTGGTCTCCAATTTTTGTAAAATGTCATGGTAGAGATTTACATACATCCTAACCATAAAAAATAGTTGAAAGTCTGTCTACATGACCTTCTCAAAGACAGAATGTTACACTACATGAGCCCCTGTGCCTTCATGTTATCACGAAGATGTCAAGAAATTTACAATTATGGTGTTATCACAGTGTCTTAGGTGGTTACAGAAAAATGAAAACGGCAAGTGGATAAAAGTATACCGTGAGGAAGAAATGTGAAATGTGCTTAGGAAAGAACAGTATTCCATATACAGTTCACAGAGGACAAGATGATCTTGGAATAGAGACAACTATTAGACATGACCAATATCCTCCACCTCTGATGAAATTTTTGAGTGAGGGAGCACTAGCAGGTCATGGAGGTCACAATCAGGAATCTAAAGTTAAGGGAGTATTTCAGGCTGATCATAAAATATCCACAATTTCTACAGACGCCCAATGACAATGTAAATATTTATGGTGTATATTATTGATTTGGGCATTATTGTAAAGTTTTCATTGTATGCCCTATCCTGATACTTTGTCTTTACATTTGCTTTCAATCTGAAATGAATGTTATTACACTACAAAGAAATAGCTAGTGGCTACAAATATTACATAGAGTAAGATGAACTGCTAGGCAAAACCCAGCAGTTTAACTCCCTGAATTACTTGTGACTATTGTCTATATTTAACAACAGATTATATGTGCATTTTTTAGAGATTTATATACAATTCTTACAAAATGTGTAAAAAAATATTTTACTCAAAAGTTCTTAAATCCAAAGGCCCTCTAGCTCAAGTTGTTGTCTATTCTATAGACAAGGAGATATAGCATTTTTGTAAAAGAAGATATCACTGTTCCACCACTCTCAAAGAATCACTTAGGCTGGCAAAATCGTAGTATTCATACTAGGACACTGGAAGGTTGTGTCCTAACAGGTTAGAAGGTGCCTGTTTCAGCGTGTGACATGAAGAAAGATGGATGATCTCTGCAGCAGCAACACTGAACCAATGTTTAGGAAAAAGAGTAAAATTGCCTGTTTCTTTCTGTAAAGACCTGGACTTCCTGTGACTTGAAATCATATTCTCTGCTTCAAGAGTAGTAAAGAGGGATCAAAAGTACCTTCTGCCTTCAACCTTCTGTTTGGAGGAATGATCCTGAGAGATCAGAGAGCTGTGTGTAGATGAACTCTGTAGGATACCCAGAGACCTTGACCAGTAATGCTTGAGATTGGAGGCTGCAGGAGGCGTCACAGCAGGAACCAACATGATTATCTGCCCAACCATGCCAAATTAGCAGCAGGAACCTTCCTGCCCATGCCAGACCACAAGCAGAGGAGACAAGTTGAGACTTTGGAATGTGACGTGAGTGAATGATTGTGCCAGATAATCAAGTAGGGTAAAATGTCTAATCTCTTTGGTTCTGTAAAAAACTCCAGAGTTCAGATCCCTTGTGGGTTGCCATTTAGTCTGTTGCACCTGACAGCTGGAGACCTAGGACATACAGGCTGATAACTAGGTCCTTAGCCAAACTGAAAGGATAACTGTTGAGATCAGGATGCATTTTTTCATTCAGTAATTTATGTCAGTTGTCTGCTATTCAGGTGCTAGTGTTCACAAAACTGGAAAGATGTGTATTTTTTTCAACTAAGCTTCCTCCTTCCACACCCTTGCGAAATTTGGTCAAAATTATCCAGTGGGTTTAAAAGTGTTTGGAGAGGACACAGATAGCACAACTGCATAAGCCTCAGTCCCTTAGAAAATTGTCAGCAGGAGCTTAGTAATCTCCAACACTATTCATTTCCAGTCTGCTCTCTGTGATTGTGCAACACAGGAAAGGAAACCACAAAATTGTTTTATATGGACCTAATATTTTTTATGTGAAAGGTTTTGCAATTTTAATATATTATGACTAATTGCAAAGCTGAACCTTGTTTTTCTTTGTTGTAGTATTATAGAAATGCCAGTAATTTCCCTTTCCAGTTGCTGAAGAGTGGAGAGATAATACAAGGATATAATTTTAATAGCAAAGGGAGACTTTGAGAAAAGCTAGGTGTGGAGATTAAAAGTGCACAGAGAGTCAATGTTTAGATGACTAAAACATTTGTTCCATTCACTGCCAATTCACTGCCCTTTATAATCATGAACTCTAAAGACCATATTCTACAATATCTGACAAAACATATCATGGGCAAGGGCTAAAACTTTAGTCACCCAGATATGAATGTCTGTTTCTGATAGGGGAAAAGAGAACTTCTCCAATATGTTCACGTTATCAACAAGTCTGATTCTTGTTTTAGAGTGTTGTCAGAAAGTTGCGGGAATCTATCAATAAAATGTCATTAAAATGTAACAATCTTCAGTCTCATCCAACCACATTTCTTTTGTACTTCTGTTCTGATTCTACATTTAAAGAGAAAATACAATTCTTTCCAAGTAGGAGATATAGAAAAGTCAGAATAAGTAAATTAATCAATATAAAAATTAGTATTTCTTTAATATTGATTTCACAGAATCATAGTATAATTGAGGTTGAAACAGACCTTTGCATGTCTGTTGCCTCCATGCTCCAAGCAGGGATGACTAGAACTGCTTGCTCAGGGCCTTGTTCATTTGGGTTTTGAGTATCTTCAGTGATGGAGGCTCCACAACAATTTTGCATGTAATAAAGATATACTACTGTCGTCCAAGAAGATATCCTGACAGCCTCCTTATTTTCCTCTATTTGCAATTGAAGTACATGGCACCACAGGGTGTTAGAAACCTAGAACTGTAGAATATTCTGGGGACCCACAAGGATCATCAGGTCCAACTCTTAGCTGTGCACAAGATCACCCCAAGAGTCATGCTATGTGCCTGAGATTATCATCCATTAAACTCTGTTGGGCTTGGTGTTGTGATCCCTTCTCTGGGCAGCCTGTTCCAGTGCCTAACCACTCTCTGGGTGAAGAACCTTTTCCTAATATCCAATTTAAATCTCCCCTGGCACAACTTCATATGGTTCCCTGTCACTGGTCACCACAAAGAAGAGGTAAGTGCCTGTCCCTCTGCTTCCCCTCACCAGGAAGTTTTAGACTGCAATGAGGTCTCCCCTCAGTCTTTTCCAGGCTGAACAAATAAAGTGACCTCAGTCACTCCTTGTATGGCTTCCATATATTAGTGTGCAGTGGACCCCTTTTGCTGAACCCCTTCTGTGATCCTGTATGTCTCTAGCAAGTACAGGGAGGACTCTTCTGTGATCTCAAGTTCAAGAGGCATCATCCTCTTATTCCTGGAAGCACCAAAAATAATGTAACCCGTAATGAGTAAAAAGCATCTACAGTAATATTCAGTGTAAGAACTCGACTTTAAGTGTTAAAAAGTAGTAAAATGGCATCGAAGCAGAAGCAGTTTTCATTTATACAGCACCATTTTTCCCTTTTGTGTGTATGTTTTTAACCATAAGTTCCAAAAAAATTGTAGATTTTGCAGCAGTGGTCAGTTATAAGCATTATGTCATTAGACTTCTGTTGTACACCGAAACATGTGGAGGTTTAAATAAAAGCCTGATGTTCTGAGTAGAAGTCTTCACTGTACAGTAGAAGAGAATTATTTAACAACAGTTTGGAAGTCCTGGAAGCAATAGATAGGCTACAGTAGACTCCGTTTAGTCCTATATATGTCTTTGGCATGCCATGTTAACAGGATGCAAAACAAGATAAAGTTGGAAGTTAAATGCTTATGTTATAATGTTCTTAGAATACTAAAAAAATCAACGGTTTCCATGAAAAAAATGTCTTGATAGGTTACCATGTCAGTTTGTATCAGTAATAAAATATATTACTGCTAATTATATTCACTTTGGTATCTTCATGCCTTTGGGGGAGAAAGATTTCAATGTGAAGAAAAACAAGAACTTATAAAAATGTTAATATATATTCTGATACAATGAAAATGCAATCAATATTTTCTATTAGTAAGTCTCCAGATACTAGAATAGAAACCCTATATTCAAAACTAGAGCAAGTTTTTTTGACCTGACATCTCCTAAATCTGACGACCCTACCTTTCACATCTGTTTTAATGTGTTCAATCACTTTTACAAAAAATGCTTTGGATAGGCTTTCTTCACAGTATTACTACTTGTGATTAAACTTTTCCCCGGTGTAAATCTAACTATACACTGGAGTCAGAATTAGAAATTAGTTTTTTATATCTGATCTTTTTGTCTGGTGCAGTCCATTGGCTATGTTTCTGTTTTGTTCCAGCTTGAGATACTTTGAGTTAGGTTTCCTGCAAATTATTTGCAAATTAACTGGCTGATAAAATGCAGTTGCTGATATTTAATGCATGCTAAATATTATTCATGCAGTAGCATGTGGTACCAGAAAACTTTTTCTTCTTCTCTTTCCTGCAAATACTGACTTTTTGCAGACGAATATCTCAAACCAAAAAACAAACCAGCTTTAGGCAGTTGTTTCCTTTATTACTTTCCATACCAATATTTACACTAAAACTAATTTTTTAGTAGTTTTATTTATGTTTTTCTCTGTATCACTACTTTCTAGAGGCAGTTGGATTTCAAGATAATTTAATATGACATATTAATTTAATTTGATGAGAATTTTTAAGACTTGTCCAGTGATGGACTGAACCTAATGTTGCAACTGTAGGGATACAGTTAAAAGAAGGGAAGAGAAAGGGAGACATAGATGACAAAGAGCAGTGTGGGGAGGGCAGTGTTGAAGAGAGGCAGAGAATGGAAAATGCTTCCCAGTGGCCAGCCTAGAATTGAAGTGTGTGGGGCATCCCAGATGAGTGTCCTCCCCTGTTTTTTTCTCAAGTGGGTCAGGTGGCCTCCCTCATAGTACTTCTAACATGGTAACTTGGTATTTTTCTTGAGGATCTCCATAAAATCTGCTTTGCTTGTTCCTGCTTTTGATGCTGTTATTGCTGATGGGAGCAATAAAACAGTAAAATTTTAAATCAACTGTAAAGGTTAAGATGGAAGATCAGCTGCAGTGTGGATGCATCCTCAGTATTTCTATGGCCTAATCTAATAATTGGTTTAAGATAGTTTCTTTTTTTTTGTGGTACCTGATAGCATATGTTATTATTTAGCTCTTTTAGAGCCTTGCTGGTGTAGTGCATTATACATACAGTATGAACAGTATGGTCACACAGTTGCTTATTTAAAATAAGAAATTGTTCTGTACTGTGGCTATAAGGACAACAAACACCTCACTTAAACCTGGAATTTTACCTCATGGCCCATATGCAGCCTGCAAGCATGGTTCATGTGGTATGCAGTCTATGTCTTAAAACCTGGATCCATCTGCTCCCTACCAAAAAATGCAGCTGCCCCAGCATCTTTGGATTTTGACTCAGTATAGTCTCTGAACAACTGCATTAAAACAAATGAAAATGCTTTTGCTGCATCATACATTTTTCATTGTGTTTGTCCTTGTCATGGTTTAATCCAGCAGGTAGCTAAATAGCACACAGCTGCGCGCTCACTTCAACCACCACCCTTCTCCAACCCCCAGGATGGGGGAGAGAATTGAGGGGAAAAATAGTAAGATTGATGAGTTGAGATAAAGACAGTTTGATAGGACAGAAACAGCAGGGAACATAACAATATTTATACTAGTAATGGTAGAAGAATAGAATATATGAAACAAACGATGCACAGTGCAATTGCTCACCACCCACACCAACTGATGCTCAGCCAGTTCCCAAGCAGCAGCCCCCTGCCAGCATTTCCCTTAATTTATATACTGAGCATGATGCAATATGATATGAAATATCCTTGAGATACCTGGCATCAGCTGTCCCAGCTGCGTCTCCTCCCAGCTTTTTTTTTTGTGCCCCAGGCTCCTTGATAGTGTGGCAGCGTGAGAACCTAAAAAGTCCTTGGCTTGATGTAAACCCTGCTCAGCACTAAAACATCAGGGTGTTATCAACATTGTTCTTATCCTAAATCCATAACACAGCTATACACACTATACCAGCTACTAGGGCAAAAATTGTCTCAAACGAAACACACAACAGTATCCAACCAGAACAATATTCTATACCATTTAAGTAATGCTCTTTCCAATGCATCCTTTCCCATCTTTTGATACATACACACAGATATTATTCCTATATCATCCCTCTAAAATATTCATTGAGCCAATTTAGTCCATGACTTTGGGCTTCATTTGTCATAGTAGACTTTTAAGGCCGGAGAGATGGTATGTGATGTTGGATTTTTGCATGTTGAAACCAGTTCTGGTTCCATCACCACTGTTCTATCATTGCTGCACTTTGCCCAGTTTCTTCAAGACTCATTTTTCATTAAGCCGGGCAATTTTTACTGCAATACCATCGATATGGCATATAGCAACCCTAGAAGTGATGGCATACAATATTATACAGCAGTTAACATCACACGGTGCTGATCATTGCCTGTTCTCAGCCAGAATCAAATCCTTTTGAGATGTGCATCAGAGTTCCCCATCCTTCCACATTACCAATCAAGTACACCCAGATCCTTGAGTGAAAGCCACACCATGAATGGGTTTGCCTTTGCCCATGTTTATATTTCAGCCAAGGTTCTCCATACCACAGAGGCTTTACCCGCTTGGCCTGCTTGATTGCAGCATGTTTCACATCCATGGATAACCTGGGAGATTATGTCTATGGTAAGTCCAACCCTCGATCACAAGCCAATCTGTATGTTGCATCTCTTCCTTGATGGCCCGAGGTGCCATGGGCCCAGCAAGCCAGAAATAAGTCAGCCTTATGTTGCCAGTCCAAATCCACCTGAGACACTTCAATCCTAGCAGCCTGATCTCCCTGGTGGTTGTCCGAATGTTCTTCAGTGGCCTGACTTCTGGGTATGTGAGCATCTACATGACACACTTTTACAGCCAGGTTCTCTACCTGAGAAGCAATACCTCACCATAATTCAGTATCCCTGGAGGGTTTACCTCTGTGCTGCCAGTTGGTTGGTCTGTTTGCATTGCTGTAGCCACTTCCGAAGAGCATTTGCCACCATCCATGAATCAGTATAGAGGTAAAGTACTGGCAATTTGTCTCATTCAGCTATGTCTAAAGACAGATGGATAGTTTTATACTCTGTAAACTGACTCAATTCACCTTCAGCAGTGTCCTTCACCTCGTGTCCTTCAGCAGTTTCTGCAACTTGTCTTGTGGGACTCCAAAGAGCAGTGTTCCACCTTTGTTGTTTTCCTACAATATGACCCATTAGTGAGCAGGGCATATTGCTTTTCATTTTATGGCAGTTCATTGTACAGTGAAGCCTTTTCAGAACCTGACACTTTCTTTCCTGGCTATACCCTGAAATCTTTGCTGTCCGGCCAGTCCATATTTACTTCCAAAATTCCTGGATAACTGGTGTCTGCTATTCAAACTCATTGTGTGATCAGTACAACCCACTTACTCCACATAGCATCAATTGCATGGTATGTGTAAAGGGGATCGTCCCTTTGAACTTCCAGCCCAACACAGGAAGTTGTGGGTGCCAGAAGGAGCTGTGCTTCAGTATCAATCACTTCTGAAGCAGCTTGAACGCCTTCACATGCTGCCAATTATTTCTTTTTCAGTTGGAGTATAGCAGGCCTCTGATCCTCTGTATCCCCAACTCCAAAAGCTTAAGAGTATACCTCAAGTCTCCCCTAGTGCTTTCTGCCAGAGGCTCTAGGTAGGGCTATTCTCCCCAGCTGCATTATAGAGCACATTTTTTATGTCTTGCTCTGGCCCAAACGGCCTGAGGGCTACTGCATGAACTGTTTATGGTTTGATTTATTCAAAGGCTTGTTGTTTCTCGGGGCCCCCTTTGAAACTATTCTACTTCTGGGCTGACAATCAGACTGTAATTTGAAATGTACATTCTCCCTAAGTCCACAAAACCTAAAAACCTTGTGTTTGTTTCTTGTGGAGGCATTGTTGTTATCTTGTTAATTACATCCATTGAGGTATGATAATGTCTTTTTGCTATTTTTTTCCTAAAAACTGGATCTCCTGTGCAGGTCCCATGACCTTACTTTGTTTTATGGCAAAACCATATTTCAGAAGAATCTGGGCTATTTTCTTCCCCTTATCAAAACTGACTTCTGCTGTACTCATGGTATCATCAATGAATTGCACATGTTCCAGAGCTTCTCCCTGTTCCAGTGCAGTCTGGATCAGTCCATGGCAGATGGTAAGCCTGTGTTTCCACCTCTGAGGCACTCACTTCCAGGTTTTCTGGATGCCATTCCAGGTAGTGGAGGCAACTGTGGCAAAACTGTAGCCTGCACTCTGCCACTGAAAGAACGGAGAAAAATGTATTGGCAATGTTGATGGTGCCACCATGTTATGGTTTAGCTAAATTTCTCCATACCATCACGAGGTTTTGGAGAAGCACAGGGGGATAGCCCCTTTCCCCCCAGGGTGCAGGGAGGGAAGAGGGCTCCTGCTGGGAAATATGCTGTGAGAACTTAACAGAATAAAGCTGCTAACACAACAGAACCTGGTCCTCTTTGGTTCCTGGGACTGCTTCCCCTGGAGCCACCCCACTGCCACCTCAGTGCCATGTGGCACCTGCCAGACTCACAGTGTCTCTGCCCACAGCCACTGCTCCCGTGTGGCTGCTGCCACCACCATTGTTGCCGCTCACATAGCCACGACTCTGCCCTGGCTACAGCAGAACCACGGGACTGAACTGAGGCTGCGTTGCCACCTTGGCAGCACAAAAGTGAAAGAGTGATTTCGGGTGACGTGTTCTCTGTTATTGCTTGATCCTTGTTTTATCCTGTTTTGTTCTGTTTTTAGTAAAATTGCTATTAGTTTTCATACTCCACTCAAACGCCTCATAATTTCAATATTTTTTGTAATGTAGAGGGAGGAGTTTCTATTCCATCAGAGGTTCCATAAGCTGGCACACATTGTCAGTAAAACCACTTTGCTGCCTTGTACTGAATTTCCAGCATGGCTAATTCCCTCAGGTACCGGATACCTTTCTCCATGGTGGTATTCTTGCCTATATGATATATAACATCTTCCTTGAAGGGATAACTTTCATTCATGTCTGACAAGAGCAGTCTTCAGAGGCTGAGGGCCCATTTTCCAATCATTTCATCAATGCCCCCTTCCCTAGAAAATGAACCCAGCTGCTTAGCTTCCCTCTGCAGTAATTCCAGGTTACTGGCCCTGTCATCCCAGCATTGGAGTAGCCAGGTGAAAATGTGCTCAACTGGCTGGCAGGTGAAATCCTTTCACCTATCCAACACCTCACTCAGTGATAGGAATCATTGGGTGGTTCTTCCCCATTTTAGAGTTCTGACTCATCCTCAAGCAGTGGTCACCTATCTTCCTCCTCCGCTTCTGCTTCCAGTATTTCTTCTTGTGCACAGGGGCAGCTGATACTGGCACAGGTTAGTTCTCTGGTTCAGCTCTGTTGTCAGGCCTGGAGACCTTCCCTCCCCACCACTAGCACTGAGCACTGGTGAACAGGGCTTGGTCAGCCTGGGCCAGGCCCCAGCACATTGCAGTCATCTGGGTCTCTCTGGAATTACCAGGGTGACAGCTCACCTTTTCCAGATTTTCTGGATTCTGCACTTATTCAGAGGGGAAGTTCCAAAATGCTGGAGGTGCCCACTGTCCTAGGCACTTGGCCACACCATCCCACACACCCTGTCACTCATAACTATCCAGCCTTGGGGCAGATCTCTGGGTGATGTTCTTACGTAATTGTGTAAGCCTTACACAAGACCTGAAACACAATCATGCATCACAGCAATACAAACATGCTGGTTTGAACACGCTGAGGATGTGGAGACTTCCCAAGAGCTGTTGTAACTCCCCTGAAGGAGAAGGGGAGGATGGAGGAGGGTGTCTCCCCCATGGATAGGCTCTCTGAGGGGAGGAGGTGGATGGTGCAATTACAGGCCATTTCCAAGGTGTCTCCTGCCATGCAGACATGGTGGCAATGCCGGGTGCATGCATACCGCAATCCTGACAGCAAGAATTTCATCATATCACAAACCTGTGTTACAAAGTACAACAACATTATAACCTTAACCCCGAGGTGATAAATAGCACAACAGGGAACATACACAGCAAGTAAGATGTTACATAATGCAACTCTGAGAACACACACAACAACACTGAGATCAAATAAATCAGTGTTGTGAGCAGTGACTATTAAACCAATACTATGAATTGCTTATAAAAAAAAAGTTTTAACATGCTGTTAAAATGAGATAATGACTTCTGTCATTATCTCAACTCTTCCCACCCTTATGGGTTGGGTGCCAAAAGGGACTGTTGGGGATTAACCCAGCAGGCAGCTAAACACCACACAAGCCACTTGCTCACTGCCCCATCGGCACCCCAGGATGGGGAAGAGAATTTGGGGCAAAAAAAGTAAAATTCACCTGTTGAGATAAAGATAGTTTAAAAGATCAGAAAAAGAAGGGAAAATAAAAATAACTGTTATAAAATAATTAGAATATACAAAATAAATTATACACAATGCAGCTGCTAAGCAGCTGCTAACCCCCTGCTAACCGATGTCCAACCAATTCCCAAGCAGTGGCCCGCAGCCATCTTTTCCCCTAGTTTATGTTACTGAGCTTTGCACCATATAGTATGGAATATCCCTTTGGTCAGCCAGGGTCAGCTGTCCCAGCAGTATCTCCTCCCAGCTTCTTGTGCCCCCCAGCCTTCTCACAGATGGTGTGGTGTGAGGAAGAGAAAAGTCCTTGTCTTAGTGCTTAGCACTTCACACGACTTAGCAACAACTAGACACTAGTGTGTTATCAACACTGTTCTCACCCTAAATGTAAAACACAGCATTATACCACCTACCAGGGCTTAATGATCTAAAAAAGACTTTTCTTAAATCAAACGCAGGCAAAATATAGAACTTTCTTGTTATAGAGTAGAAATTACAGATAAAAGCAGTAGCTCCTTGATTTTAAGAAAACTCTGGAGGTAAAAAAAAAAAGTTACTGTCATTGTTTTCAGAGGAATTCCGCTATTTCAGTGGGGTAAATAAAAGTGTGTTTCACTTCTTTAGAAATGCAAGGCTGACTATGAAATGAATAGAGAGGACTCACCAATAAGTGAGCAAATGGTTAGGAACGCATATACGTAGATAGATAAAGCCAATTGAACATACTAAATTTGATAATGAAAGACCTAGTTACTATATGGGCTTCACGGGCAAAGAAATGTAGCACATCTGCTGTGACAAGTTCACTCATGTCACAAGCAGTCCAAGTATTGCCACTGATGCAGTGCCTGCAAAGCCCATTTGATAGCTGTGTAAACGTTTAAGCAGTTAGCTGGTCTTGAGCTCCCTGCAACAGAGAATACACTCCTACTTTTAATGTGGCTATATTACTATAAACCCATTATCTGCATGTGAATCAACCTTGAAAGAATAGCAACCTCAACAAATAGCAAGAACAACATTAGTTGTTCTCATAAAATGTGAGAATATAATTTATGAGTATACTCATGCATTGCTCAGAACTCCTGGCAAAAAATTTGCATGCAGTTCCAGGCTGGAAAGCTTCTGTGGTATGTTAAAGAAACAGACATTTAAAAGTTTGTTCTTACTGTTTCCAACACTCCTGGAATTCCAGGAGCAGTTAGAGCCATTAGAATGTTGATATAAATGAGACCATCTGGAGATCTAGAAGATTAGGTCCACGTCAGACTTTTCTTTTATTTGGAGGTTTGGCTTCCTGCCCTGTGTTCAGGCAATAAATTCACTGTAACAGAGCTGCTTCTAGCATTCTGTTGAGTAGAAGTGTCCCAGCAGAGAAAATAACAGGCAAAATAAGGTAAGCAAGAATGGAAGATTACAGCAGGATTAAACAGGCTTCAATTTAAGATTATATTATCAGACTGTTTGTTTAGTGATGAAATAGTGATTTTTTTTCAGTTGACTTTAAAATTTTCTTCTGAAATCTCTTTCTTCATCTAGTTTATATCTGGTTTTGGATATTCTTGTATTTAATTTATAGATTTTGCAATGTCTGATTTGAAAGAGACTATAACCTCATTATTTATTAGCTATAGGATGCCAAAAGTTCTTTTCAATCCCGATAAATTGGAACAAACCTGGAGGAGTTACTTATGATCTTTGCTAGCAGGACTAACAGCTGCAACCCAAGACCCTCAAGAAAAACAGTTCTGATCTTTTGATGTTCTTAGACATATCTTGTTATGAATATACCAATAAGCATGAAATAGTATTTGGAAGACACCACTGTGCGAATGTACTCCAAAATTTTAAATGTTGTTTTCATGTACTGAATTTGATTTAATTTGATGATCAGATGTGTCTTGGGGTTAAGTGAAAGAGAGAATGGTGGTTAAGAACACTAAGGGGGTAAGAGAGGCTATATAACAGATTTTCTTTGCTGCCTTCATATAAATGAATTTATATGGTCTGTGTAGTAGGAAAAAAATTAAGATTCCCTCTGCTTTTAGGGTGATCTTGTTGTCATTAGCCACAAATGTACTCACTTATATCTAGTTTCAGCAATTTAGAGAGTTTTAACTCCCTTGTACTTAGATGCAAAATGAAAAAAACAGATCCAAATTTCTAAAATAATGGTAGATAGACATGTCTACAGCCAAGAACAGTATCCAGATCTTCCTAGCCCTCTTCAAGCAGTATATACCTTACAGAAGAAAGAAAAAAACCTGAAGAAATAGGCATGAAAGCCATTAAAATAAAGAAATTGACATAGGGAGATATACACAGCATTAAAAACTATGACTAAATGAAAAAAGTGGGAGTAGATAACTATGGAAGAACATTTCATGAGAGGAAATGCTTATTGAAATAAGAATATTTATGTGTCATTTAGTCTTCAGGGACATGTGAGGCAATTCAAGCTGTGGAAGCTTCTGTTATTTATTGTAGAGATCTTTAATTGTTTTGTAGAGCTAACAGAGGTGAAGTTCTACTGTAGACTTTTCCATTTTCTACTTGTTTAAACAAGCCAAAATAATTAAACTTTAGAACAGTCCTTCAGAACTTCAAGGTTACCATCCATCATTCATCACAGAAAGTTTCCTAAGAATTTTTCCACTTCCTAAATACGCTTCTGAAAATGTCTTTGAACTGTTCTGCCCTCTTCAGGAATTCTTCAGTGTCTTGACTTGTGATCATTCTCCTTCTTTTCTTACAGTGACGAGTGTAAATAACACAGCCTCAAGACTATGAATGTAGATAAAAATCAGAAATCAGGATCTTCAGAACTTCTAATCAAGAGCAGTTGAATTAGAATTACACTTATATTTTCATAATCTTAAGTAAGGGATTAAGTGTCTGGGTTGGAGCCTCATAGATGTAGCAAAGTCTTAATGCTTTGTTAACACGGAACACCTAGCACAATAATATCTCTCAAGATCCACAATCCAGTATTAGTGCCCACTTACACCACAGAGCCCTATTCAAGTAGATGTTTCCAGAGATCAAGTTCTAGGACTTACTGAAAAACCACAAAGAGTATTTTCTTTTGTTTTGAATGTTCAGCGATAGAGCAATTTTAGCTAGGTGAGGAAGACTTGGCCTTTTATTTCTACCTCTGGCTGCAAGTTGTCAGACATTCGAAAAATGAGACGTCTTTACTAGGCAGAGCAAATTAATTCCTTATAATGAATGTTTCACTTTTCAGTGACTTTACTAAATGTTGTTATAACTAAAGTGTCACAGAGAGTGACACTTTTGTATTTGGTAACAAGAGAATTACCAAGGGCAGAAGTCTTTCATTTCTACTATTTCATGTAAATATTTAATGTGAAACTTTGCATCAGGAAACTAAACCAAATCAGAAAACAGAACTGCTCTCACCTTCCCTGGGTGAATTCACAAGTCATTACACTTGTGTCAGAGCCATGATCTCTCTGGTCTAACAGATTCTCAGTTATTCTGTGCAAAGCTGCACAGCGCTAAGAATTGTACCCATCCTCACTTGGTTCATTCACCAGGATACTAGACAGAATTGAAGCTAGTTATTTTCTTTGGTCTGCACTTGCCATAAACAGTAGTCATAAACAGTTGATTTCAAGAGAGTGTGTAGACTTCAGAATTTCAGTTTCCCTTTCTTCAAGCCAAAGTGAGACTCTTAGGTTTTCTGAAATGCAGTGATTTAACTTGCAACAACAGAATATCTTAGTTGCCTACAGGGTTCCTCTATCAATGAAGTTCCCATTCTTAGACATTGATCTCTCCTTTGGATATCTAAACTAAATTATATTCCTTAATAATTATAGTATACTCCTCAAATTTTCAAATTCCAGTCCTCATTCCTGAGGCAAAATTTCCTGAACTTCAGTTTAAGATTGCAATAGAGCTGCATGTCTTTCCTGAGAATCAGATTATGCTGTGTTGAAGTTACCATCATTTTCAATCACTTATTAATACTTTGAAAATTATCTTGGACTGTATCCTGAAAGACAAAATGAATGTGCTTTTTTCAATCCAGCTAGCAAAGTGTAGCTAGCTTCCTACGACTGACAAGCATAAAGAAATTGAAGTCACATAAACTGCTTATGTCTTATCTAAGGGGAACTCTTTCAAAATATATTACTTCAACAAAACTCTGTTATCCATGATATCCTGCATCTTAGTGGAAGTGTAGATAGTTAACTTCATTACTGTTATTTACCATTACTGGAAACACACCATTTTTGCCTTGCTAGACATGTGCTTGGGTCATGCAAGCACTCAAACATCTATTGAGTTTATCTGTTTCCTTTTACTGTCATTTATCAAACTTATGTTTGCAAACTTGTTGCTCAACAGAAACAGTAAGTCTTGTGACAGATCTTAACTCTTTCTTTAGGACTGGAAAAGAAAGTCAGCTGAGGTTATCGGTATTTCTCAGATACTCCCAGAATGCTGCTCCGCTCAGGTCATAAAAAGCCATATGAAGTGTCTCGCCGTCGAAGGCAGTCTGTTAAGAAACAACCTATGCTTAGGAAAAGGAAAACACTTCGTGGAAATTCAGGTAACTCTTACGTGAGTGACAGATATCTTGGTAATCTTGGAAAGATTATTCCAATCCATAGCAGAATTCAACAAAATTAAGTATCTTGAACAGTTTATAGTGCCACCAAAAAATAAAAATACTTGTGGAACTGAAACCCAAAAGCTGCCTTTAAAATGACCAGAAGAGAAATACTCCTTAAAATATCAGCATTAGATTTTTCACACCGCCGAATTCAGATAAGTAATTCCTAAAGTGCATCTGTACCTCCCTGGAAAAGAGTGAATGCCATAAGCAGGCTTGCCAACCATTTTGGTTTGAGCACTGTACTAGTTCTTATGATTCTAGTTAGATACAGAATTCCTACACTATAGCTACCACAATATAATCATTTTTAAAAGGTTTGCTGTATTGATTATTGTAGTTGTCGTCCTGTTGGTTTGTAGAACAACCTGTGTTTTTCTCTGGAAGCCTGATAGCCAGTTGTTTTTGAAGAGAAAGCCTTTGCCCAGGCGTAAATCAGCTATGCACGTGCTAAAGGTCCAACACCGAATGTGTCAGACCTACCACTTCTGGAGGGTGTGGTTTGGGCTTTCAGAATGTGTGTCATCCTTCTCTTTTATTGTGTGTGCAGAGTTTCTGCTTAGCGTAAACAGGGTAGGAAGAAAACGTCTTTGAAACAACAATATTTTTTCAAAATATCTGCTTAAATACAGATGTTTCAGAGGAGGTACCTCAATATAAAATAAGTAACAAAGTTTTTGGAGAAGCCACGCATTCCTAAAACATTATGCCACTGCTGGTGCATTCTGTGTATCCTGTTGTTTTGCTGGCCTAATTGTTCTGGCAAAGAAAGGACTTTTTATCTTGCAACATACCCTAGAGGTCTGTGTGATCTCAGAAATGTCTTAACTGGATTTCAACGTAGCAAATCTCTTCCAGTAAACAATGTTCAGCTAAACATAATCAAAATTGGGCCCTATGGTTTTTTTCTGTAGGTGTCTGACACCCAAGCATCTGGACCTACATCCTGCTGACATCAAGAAGAGCACAGTTGTGTTCAGTAACAATAGGGAACAATTTCCCTCCTGGCAGCTTTTAGCCAAAAATACCTGCATTTTTTTCAGTGAGAGATGTCTGGTTCCCAAAATAAATGCTGCTATTTTAGATAGCCATATGCACTCTAACCTAAAACTCTTATTTGTACACAGATCCAATTTTCAAAGTGCAAGACTGGGAAACAGGGAAGTACTTACCTATGAAATAAAGGAAACTAGTTCAGAAACAGTATGCTGCAGAGAACCATTCTCTGCTTTACCTCTTGTTTTCTTCAGAATGAAATCTTGTAACTTTGTTTTTCTCATGTCTCTCCATTTAAAGGCTTCTGTGCAAAACCTCGCTCTGGCTCCGACTTCCCACTGGGCTCTATTCCCTACTGTAAGTCTACTCATTCACCAGCCAACTGGTAATGTTGGCTCTCATTTTTAAATTCATACTGTCCCCATTAGAATTCTTGAAGGCAGCTATGTGCAGGTTGTCCACAATCCCTCCTTCTTACACTATCCCTCAGACTCTTGGGTTGGAAGCTGTTTTTTCAAGCTCAAATTTCACACAAGTTAACTCTCCAGAAAGTTTGGCATATGTCTTTTCTTCTTCACTGAGATAGCCTTCTAAACAAAGAAATATTTATTTTCTTTCTTCACACCACCATCAATCCCCCAAACCACCTGCTTAAGCCCACCCTAGGACTTCTAATATATATGGCTATTCTGCCCACAGTTCAAATATATATAGATTATCAAGTAATGATTGCTAGAAAAATACACTTGATCTTTTATTATGGAATTTTACCATTTCTCTGTTGCTAGCAAAATTAATTACATTTTATTTTTGCTTAGTGTTTAGTCTGCGACAAACAGTGAAATGTTATATACTAACTGAAGATTCAAAAACAGTGCATTTTGACATAGATGAAGATGGCCATCATGAAATATCAATCAAGGATTCACAATCCCATGAAGGTAGTGTGCTTTATATACCAAAACTTACCAACTGTATGTGTAGTACTCAAGATGTTTTCAAATGTACTGTTATATGTACTGTGTCCAGCTCTGGGCACCTCACTGTGCCCAATGTCAAGAAACACACTGAGGTGCTGGAGTGTGTCCAGAGAGGGGCAACAGAGCTGGTGAAGGGTCTGGAGCACAGGTCCTGTGAGGAGCGACTGGGGGAGCTGAGGTTGTTTAGCCTGGAGAAAAGGAGTCTCAGGGGAAACCTTATTGCTTTCTACAACTACGAGAGAGGAGGCTGTGGTGAGGTGTGGGTCAGCCTCTTCTCCCGAATAGCAAGAGACAGTATGAGAGGAAATGGCCTCAAGCTGTGCCAGAAAATTTTCTCCAGTCAATGTACTGCCAAGCTTTGGGAAAGGCTGATCAAGGAATGATTGTCACCACCCCTGGAGGGATTTAGGTGTGTAGATACGGTGATGAGGAACATGGTGGAATTGGCAGTGTCAGATCAGTGTTCACATTTGATGATCATATAGGTCTTTTTCAACCTAGATGATTCTATAATTCTACGTTTTTTGTAGACATAACATTATACTGCATCTTTATGAATATTGATAGTGATACAAGAAAACTTTTATCCTGGTTTACAGGAGGTATGTAATATACTTAAATGATAAGAAGATTATATTGTTCATGCTCACTTGACTTAGTGGGAAGACTAGAGATTTAGCTCTAAAGACAGAGAACGTAAAGATAATCCTCAGAGACAAGGGCAAAATGGAGAAAAACAGAGCATATTTTGGAATTTGTGGGGTTATTTTGTCTCAAACAACTCTTTTGTCTCAAATGGGGCTTCTCAATTTGACACCAAACATGTTATCATAACTAACATCATGAAAGTGCCTGTTAGAGGGTGTTCTTTTGGTAAAGTCAAATAATATCAAATGCAATTATTTGAGTGATACACTTTCCAGAGATGTGAAAGCAGGGGTGAAAAAAACCAATAAACCATATTTCTAACCAAAATACAGGGAAAAGTTGAAATCTATAATTTAGCTATCAAATTATTGAAACTATTTCTTACAAACCCCCAGCTTTTACAGAATGAGTTCATTACATATGCTTCAGATAAAGAAATGTAACACTCACTTAATATATTTATAAATTTAATTTATGTGATTTTTATTCTATTAAATTGTAAATAATGACAGCTACACTGATAAGGTATTTAGTGTGATTTATGTCTTTTTAAGTTTCTTCTTGATAACATAATAGGATTTTGAGGTAACTCATACAATCAGTATTATTAATTTATGAACAGAATCAAAACCTGTATAGGTATACAATGGAAGCAGTTTGTGAATAGATAAATCATCTAACAGTACTAATGTATAAGATATTTCTAGAAGAGAAACAAACAGACAGAAAGAAAATGCTATGTAATATTATTGTGTATACAAACACACAAGCACCACAAACATATATTCATGATGACACAGTTAAGACAATATAATATTAGGAACCATTTGATGTTTGTGACTTTGACCTAAAGTGAGTGATGCCTTTCCCAGCTGACTGTCTGGGTGATTCAGGACAGTGTTAGAAAAGCCTTAAACCACCTGCTATCGCTATTTGTTACCTTCCAGTCTTGTACGTTTCTTATTAGGGTACTCACTTCTGCTGCCAAAGCACTTTCAAGCTCCCCTCTAATAGGATTTTAGACCTTACATTTGATTACCCCTCTCTAGTTTCTCAGGTGCATTCGCTTTTACACAACATAATTAATCAATCAACCAGTACACTTATTAGATTCAGAGTTCAGACTTTGGGGTACCTGTTAACAAGTCTAACTGTAAAGCCTTCCAGGGTTAAATGAATTCAGAGATTCAGAAGAGAAGAAATCTGATGCTTATTGCTATTACATGCTCTTTCTCAGATTATGTTTTAAAACAATTCTTTAAATTGTTTGTAACGTTTTTAAATGTCAAGAACGTATGTCTCTAATTCCACATATTTGTTAAATATTTTCTATTTTAGACATTGCGTGGTTGAGCGTGTTTACGAGGAATGAATCAGAAATTACTGGTAAATCTCCTGTGAAATAAAGGGTATCATTCTGTTTGTTAGGGTCTAGTTTTGAAGATATGTTTGCGAGTAGGAAAAGAAGTTAGCAATGTTTTATACATAGACTTGACATTAGAAGTAACATATTGTCCCAGATTTTTCACTTAGATCAGGTTATTGGAGAATTCTAAAAATGGAATAGCCTTTCTGTGTTCCATGAGAAGAAATCTCCAAATGCACAAAATTTGCTTTAGCAAATTAGGACTAGCGGCTTGGACTGAACACAAATGTATATAAGAGAATATATTGTATTTAAGCTAGAAAATCCAATTTTTTTATAGAAAAGTGCAAATGCTCTATTGCTGGCATATGGGTCTTAGCTAGCAAAAACCTTGTTGTAGCAGGAGAGGAAAAACAAAAAGAAATGGATACGAGGAAGAGGAGGCACACTTTTGCAACTTTCGTATTGTATGCCTAAGAAACAATTGGGAAAATTAAAGATATATTGGTTCCAGGTATTACAGTGGATGAAAAATGCATTCCAATTCCGGCTACCAAAGGCTGCTGTAATCAATGAGAACAAATAACCATCTGGTCCAGTACTGCACCTTGAACAAAGGCCAAATGAAGATTTCTGTGGAACAGTATAAAATACTGATATCCTCCCAGTTTCCAATACTTTGCATTTTAGGGACATTCCAAGCAGGAAGTTACTGGATTTCATTAATTTCAAGGCATTTTCTTTGCATGGATTTTAAAATTGCCCCTTAAACTCTGGTAAGGTTTTAGTAACCAGAAAGACTAGGTAATTAATTCAAAGGCCATCAGAAAGTGGAAGTACACTTATAAAACCATGGAAAGATTTCTTACTTTCCTTGCCACTTGCTGGCTGCTGGTAGACAGCTTGTCACATCTTTTGGAGGTGATAGAGAAAATTGGGCTTCTTTGGATTTACTCAGTCTAAACAATGTATAAAGCAAGTCACAATAAACTCTATAGATGAGGAAAGCCAAGGATAGTTAGGATGTAACTCATGTTGTCTTATGTCCCTGGTCAACTGGATGGACTCCAGCATACCTCTTTTGTTGTCACTCTTACCTCCAAGTCAGAACACTCTTGACTTGCATAAGAAATCTCTCTTGCCTTCTAATGTGTTTCTTACACACTATGGCTGAAATTGCAGCTGTAACTGAAATTAAAATCTAAACTGATGTCAGAAAAAGCAACAAAAATGACAGAATTGTAGACTTACGGTCTACTATATTTGTCTGAATACGCATGTAAGCAGACTAAAACGAACTCAGTTTAGGCTGGAGAATTCATCTCCATTTTTAACATGGATTTTTATGATATCTTCATGCGGTATCTGTCTCAGACAAAATTCCTTCAGAAGACTAACACAAAAGCAATATAGGTGGGGAAAGTTGGGGCAGCTAAAATCATGGCCAGGATTAGAGAAGCTAAAATGAGTCAGGTGGGATGAATATGTTCTGCTGATTTGGAGACTAAAAAATACCCTTGGTAATATGAAAAAAAAAGTCTTCTTAACTGCAACTATTAATGCATAATTTCCTAACCTCTGTAAAATTTGTGTTCAGTTGCTGCAGTGAGGGACATATAGATCAACTGCCACTGTCTTTTGTATTTTTTATCTCAAATGGTACACCTGAAATAGTTTTAAAAGCACAAGTGGTATTATTTGAAGTAAATTTGCAAGTCAGTCAGATAGATATAGCATCACTGGATAGTCATTGATGTAATGGGTTTGCAACAGGTTGTAATAGGTAATGCTTTTATGTTGGCAAAGGGTACTTAATTTATTTGTTTTTTACTGAGGCCTTGCAGTACCAGAAGGTAACAAATATTGTCAGTTTATCAAGCTGAGAAGCATATTATTGGTATAGTCTTACTTTCTGCAGGAGAAAAAACAGTATTATCTCAAGAAGAGTTAATCCAATGCACCCACAATAATGATAGTAGAAGGATTTTGATCTAGAAAGCATGAAGAAAGCAAAAGGGGAAAAAAATCCTACGTTTTCCATAACAACATATATGTAGTCATGTACATCCCATAATCATGGCTAGGCTTCGCGAACAAAGATTTGGGAAGGGCTCTACCCACATGTGTATTATATGTATGTGTTAACTACTGCTATATGTGTCTTTGTAGTTCATTTTATATATATTAATGTATAACTGATATTCCATAAATTAACTATAAATGTAGAGAAATAAAGTGTATATATGGCAAATTTAAAGCCTCATAAAATGATAGGCTTTAAATATTTTACACAGGAGAGTGGTATCAAGAATGATTATATTTATTTCTGTGCCTATGCCTATCAATGTAAAGTAAACCTGAATGTTTTCTCTTTGTAAAGTATATTCATCTGTGCTTCATTTTACAAAGTGATACTCCTATTATTACAATATTCTTCTCTGTGTAAAACAGATTCTAAAAATTTGGTGGTCCTCACTCAGAGATCAAAGCTTAATGAATTTGTCCAATTGTGCAAGGGTAAGAAGCACCTCTCTCTGAAGGTAAGAAGTTGTTCATTTCCTTTATAACTAGTGAGTGCTCTTTCTTACTACAGGACAATTTCCCCCACAGACTTTTTCAAATTCACTTTACTTACCACCTTCCACATTCCACAATTTCCAAGTACCTCCTTTTATTCTTTCTGGGGAAAAACTCCAAGAAAATCTTTGGGTTAGGAGACAGTTGGGGTTGTTAGGGTCCAGTCTCTGTGGAAGAAGAGGGGACTTCTTAACCAGAAAACACACAGGAAATAAGAGGGGAGGAGAAATCAGGCATCTTGCCTTGGAAAGAGAAGAGTTTAAGAAGGGAATTGTTTTCTCCTAATCAACCCACGCTGCAAGATGAGGAATGTGATGAAAAGAAAATACTGAGCTGAAACAGAATATCCTGTTTTAAACCACTTGTTGTCTGAGCACTCTCATTTTCTCCAATCTTGTGAAGGTTTGTTTATGGTTGGAAGAGAAAGCAAGGATAGTCTTCCCTATTGAGGGGTTATAACCATTACCAAAATCTTTCTGTGTTGGAAGAAATGCTATGAGAAAGAATGCTATGTTGCAATCTACCCCCTAAAACAGGGCAAAGATCCAAGAAGGTCTGTTTACACAGGTTGTGTTGAGATAAAGAATGACCCTTCATCTAATGCGGGCCATGCATGATGGTGTAAATCACTAAGTACTTCCTTTAAAAGTCTTGGATGTTTTTCATTTGTTTTTTAACTCATAGATGACTTTTTATAAAATCTATTTCCTGGAATTATTTGGGGAAATGTATGCTGTAAGGTACATAAAATTATATTTATATACTATTTCCTTTCTGTCCTTGAAAGAGTGATTATTGTGAAAGGATTTTTTTTCAGTTTAGGGGTTACCTTTTCCTAAATTAATTGTTTGAGGCATGTTCCACCAAATCAAGAAAATAATTGAATTCTGACCCCTAATGGATTTAACTTACAAATTACTTCTTTTAAAGTTCGAGGTCATAACAGATTATGTTTCTTGACATCACTGAAAGCAGTTCTTACCTGAAAATGAGGGAAGATGGTGTAAAAACCTTGGAAAGATCATGGACCTTCTTTTTCCACCAGAATAGAAATAATTTTCTTAATTTCAACAGGAATTCTGATATGGAAGTCAACAAGGTTTTTTATCTGTAATAAGATTTTGATATCCTTATACAACATGGTTCAGTCTGTGCTGCGTTGCAAAACAGAATCTGACCATTAAACATTCTGAAGGTCTACCTTCAGTATTGGCTTTCAACCCAATTCATTTTGTGTTGCAAATGTTAAAAGAGGAATATATTCATGGAAATGTTTCAGAAACTTACCAACTTATTCATCTTGGATAATTTGACTATGATAATTAATGAACTTTATAAAAAAGTTTTATAAAATAGTTTCTTTATAAAATAGTTTTCTTTAGAATTAATGCCACATTTGATGAGCTAAAAAATCAAAATATGAAAAAAAATTACCAAACTAAATTATAAATTTAACAAATCTTGGTGGTTGTAAACAGGTCTTAAAAGCATCCTGTTCAGAGCCAGATTGTCCTTCCATGAAAAGATGCAACATGAAAACATGCAACCATGAAGATCCTGACTTCAAACAGGTATACAATCTTGATCAAAACCCAAAAAAAATGTGTGTGAGACACTCTGTATGCAAAAGTAGCTGCATAAAAAGGGCATCTAAGTGCATCCTGCTATTACTGGTTAGGTGACAAATTGTTTACTTTCTTTTACTTTCAGCTGATCTTTATTATTTCCTTCAGGAAAAAAATTTCCTTTTTTTTACCTGACTTGTGTGTATGAGCACATCTTTCAATCTACAGACAAAATATCTGACTATCAATTAATACATGAAAGATGGTTATATTTCCTGTATTTTGCTTACATAAAATGCAGGGAGATACAGAGTAGTTTTCATCTGGTAGAAGTTCTTAGACAAGAGCTAGAAAATCTGGATGAGTGTTTAGCAGGTCTAGAAGAATCAGATTACAGAGGTTGGAACATTTTTAAGAAATAGTGATGCCATGAGTCATAAACTTCGGGGAAGTAATAAAGCTGTAAAAGATGCATATATGATTTATTCTAATGAAGAAATCAAAAGTAAGCACTTCCTGTCATATGTTCAGAATGAATCCTGCATCATTAGATGACTACAGATCAGGAGTAATGCCTTGTGGATAGAAAAACAGGTAGCCAGCTGTTTTCTTAACGTGTTTTTGCGATGAAAGCTTGATTTTGTTGGCTCTTCTCTAGATAGGAATGATAAAACATTGTAAGCACATGAAGAAAATGACTTTAACTGCTCTCTAAGATACCTTAAATGGACATTGTAACCTAAAAGAAATGCAAAACTAAGAAAATGTACATAATAATAATTTTTATTAGGGTTGTAGCCTTGCGAGTTTATTATTTAGGGAAACTGAAAAGACAAACTTTCCAGTTACAGCAGGCAAAATAAGAGCTATCTGGGATCAGAAAGTTTCAGAACTTCATAACAGTAAATATGAAACCCCAAATACCTGAAATTCCCAGCCTAATATTTCTAACATTGCTAACCTTTCTCCTAAACCAGAAAGGATTGATTTACTGATTCTGGTAAAATGAAGTCTCTCTGAAATGATCTTCCAAAAGTATGAGCTATACTAATTAAGTAATAATCTCCTGCATACTGGGCTTGGAAAATCTAAGTGGGTCCTTTGTGTAAGTTCTGCTGAGTTACTTACCTGCCACTAATATTCCTTGACTCTACACAGAAGGAGAAAGCAACAAAGCTTAGGAAATTTATAAGGCAACTACTAGTCCCCTCCTTGTATTATGTAAACTTTCACGGTCATATTGTAACCTTCTAAAATATATTTCTTTTTTTTTTTTTCAAATAAAAATACATACCTTTTTCTGTGGAGCTGTTCATAGGGAAAGAATTAGTCTTGATGTCTGCAAGTCTGGGGAAACATCTGGGAAGAAGAGCTGTAACAGTTGCCTGTAGACACCTATTCATCAGTTCAGTTTTCTAGAAAGAATTAAAATGAAAAATTCAATCTGGGAACCCATTTGTTGCCTAACAAGACAGACAGTGATCTGCTCATCATGGTTTCTTGTTAATACACTCAAACAGAAGAAGAAATGTTACTCATTTTTGCGAGAAGAAATCAGTAGTCTGCACTTGAATTACATCCAGTTGGGCTAAGAGGCAAAATCTTAGGCAAGTCTGACTCATGAGATTCTAAATAAACCATCTAAAATGAGTGCACTGATGAGTAAAAAATTTCTAGTGTGATGAGTAGAGCCTCCATTGTCCTTAGGATGGAAAAGTGCACTGAGATGGAAAAATACTTCTCATGGACAATGACAAAGCTGTGTGGGGCTGAAATGTGACTTTTAGTCCAGTACCTTTGAACCATAATCTTAAAG
This sequence comes from Pipra filicauda, assembly GCF_003945595.2. Taxonomy (NCBI): domain Eukaryota; kingdom Metazoa; phylum Chordata; class Aves; order Passeriformes; family Pipridae; genus Pipra; species Pipra filicauda. The sequence continues at coordinate 1,352,344 of NW_024104487.1, read as the reverse complement.
ACAGGCATTTCCCTCTTTTTATTTAAAGAGTGCCAGTAGAATTATCAGAAATGTGAGAATGTGAGAACCTATGGAGCCTGCTGTTATACCAGCAGGTAGAGTTGCATATCGTGTTGTCAACATCTATTTCTGTAACCGAGGCTTGTGGAGACATGGTTCACTACCAGTGAATTCTTATTGCCATAAGAATTAGGTTCTTATGGCAATAAAATAATAAAAACTTGTTACAGCACATAATAGTTTGTAATAACATCTGATACTGATAGGGCATTAAGCCGGGAAGGTAACACAGATGAAAACCAATATTTATTGCAACACTATCATGGAAAGAGTAGAAAACTGCACAGTAGACACGGTTACAACCTCACACAGAACACACAGTTGCAGTATTCCAGCTAGAGCAGCAGAGGAGAGACCATCCCCAGTGGTTTACTCAGGTGCAGGCTTGCATTTACTTATAACTGTGATTATTTTAACTCTGTAGTAGAACATGCTTATCAGAATTAATAATTTCATAGAAGCAAATGCAGTTAGCCATACAACATGATGAATTAAGAGACACAGAACAGTATTTCCTTTTAACTCCACCACCAAAAAGGTTTTCCCAGTTGTATCCCCACAATATGTTGACAGTGATGGAATGTGTCCCAGCCCCTTACATATAATTCTTCCACTAGACAATATGGCTCCCATTTTACCAGTTTCATTAATTATGTATTTATTTTTACAATTTTTTTTTACTCTTCCAGAAGAACAGGAATTAGTGAGTATATATTGGCTATCAGAAAGGTACACATTTTTTCAGTACATATCTGTAGTATCTCCCTTCAGTGTAGTTTCTGTTCTGGTTCAACTATAATATTTTATTATTCTTGACATATTACCACCCTCAGACTTTTACATATGTATACTTATCCCTCTCAGCTTTTCCTAAGCACTAGTAGCACTCAGTTTTCTCTCAGTTTCAAATCTTCTTGGATTAATGCATTTGCTTAAAAGATGAGTAAAAAAACAGAATTCAACAATTCTATCACTGGATCTGACTGCTCCTCTTCAAGTTGTTGTTCTTTGCCGGATAATTCAGGGTTAATAGGTGACTGTATATTGACAGCATTTTCCCAAAAGTTTGACTGGAATTCCTCAGCCTAGGTGAACTGAGACCTGAAGGACTGCAGCTGTAAAAGCCCCATTAATAGCTGTAACAGTTTTTATTCTAGAGTCCTCTATATTTTACTGAGTAGTTAGATGAAGCTAAATAAGACAGAGAGCTTACACTGGAGGCTAGCTATGCACTCAGGAAAGATCTTAGTGTGAGACATACCCTTTACTCCAGTTAAATAGGCCAAAATAAACTTTAACCAGGTAAAACCTGTCATGTGAGGTCCATCAAAATACCTTGGTTCAGAATTTCTGACCTTTTAAGTATGTGTTTGGCAGCCAGCTGAGGTCAACCACCCACAGTCCTTTTTGGCACCCAGAGTGCAGCTTGAGGGGATTTTTTTGGCTGCAACTGTTGATTCATCTATTGGAGAGCCAAGGAGTGATTAGCAAGCTTCAGGAGTCACATATGGCCAGTGTGACAGTCTGACAGAGGGTGAAAGAGGACTATTCTGGGCTGAACAAAGTCATGCCACTATTGACGGCTGGGCTGCTGTATCAGTTATCCTACTGCCTCAGTACGAATGGCAATCAAAAGTGGCAGACTGATACAACTGATATTTCCAAAACATTATTCTTGACCCCTTTAGCAGCAGAGTGCAGGCTACAGTTTACTTTCAGTGGAGGGGTGTCCAATACACCTGAACCAACTGAACCAACTGAGCCAGGGCTGGTTGCACAGGACCAGCTGTGAGAAGAAAAAGCACTGAAGTGTGTTGGCCCCAGCCAGCATCAAAGCCCCCAGCCCAGCTACTCACCCAAACCCACTCCCTGCCTGTGGACAGAGGAGAGAATAGCAAAAGCAAAAGGAAGAAAACTTTTGAGTCAAGCAAAAGACTCAAAAAAACCCTACGTGAACGTCAGAAAAACCCCAATTACTCATCTCCTCCCACAAGCAGATCAATACCCTTCCAGTCTCTGAGCAACAGCCTCCTTGGAAGCAAACTCCCACCCACTCAACCTCACATCCTCCTTAAAAACATCAGTTTTTATGCCTGACCATGACATCATATTCCATGGAGTATCTCTTCAGCCACTCTGAGACAGCTGTTCTGGGCCCCCTCCCAGCCTTTTGCGCACCCCAGCCTACTCACTGAGGCTGAGTCAGAAGAAAGAGAAACTCTTAATGTTGTACATGCACTGTTCAGCAACAGCCAAAACACTGGTGTGTCATCAACCCTATTTTAGCCACAAATCACTTAATTAATTTGTAATACCTTCCAAGGTATTACATAGCTTCTCGTATGCAATTTTGGTGGCAGCTCAGTTTTACTGGTTTGCTTATTATCATTGTACAACTCATGCTTGTTTAATCATGTGCTCATTTCCTTGTTTCTTAAGAGGCAATATGTAGATTGCAGTGTGCCCTGTACTCCTTTGCACAATGAGTCGTAACAATGCAAGATGTTCTGTTTCATCTGGCCTTCATGTCTATTCCTTTTTATCTTCTGGCTGTGTCCTAGTTTAGAGCGTAGCAGTTGAACTTAGCCTGCTCACTGTGCCTTATTCAATCTGACTTTACATAATTTTGAGTCTATTTATTTAAACCTTGGATACTACTCCCTCACATCTCTTTCTGTAGCTCCCATCACTGATGTATTTTTCTTTAACATGTGGAGACAATATTTGTAGCATTTTTCAAACATGAGCATACATGTGCTATTGCAAGTGCATTGTGAATCACTTGTGGGACATAAGAAAAGGTGTATTTTTTGACACTAAATGTGAAACCTAATCTGCAAATTTGTTCTTCATTTAATGCAATGGAAAACAAATGGTCAGATGGTAGCTGAAAAGCAGCAGTTCTTTTCTTGGAATTTCCAAACAACCTCTCAGGCATCCCTGCTGCTGTAGAAGCTGTCGTCAGGAAGAACTTTTTCTAGCAGTAGTTGACTACATTCTCCACCATCCTTCTTTACAGGCCATAATAGAAAATTACCTCTGTCATGATTTCTTGCAAAACAATTTGTTCTCCAATGACCTACTGCAACTCCTAGTCCTAGCAGTGTTTCATTATGCTTCTACTCCCAGTTCCTCTTTCTTCTCCTAGTCACATAATGTCATTCACCAAATAATTTTTCCTGTGATAGTTGTCCATCTAATTTTCCATCATTTCATGCTGTTACAGTAGGCATTTTTTATTTTTTCTATCTCAATCTCCTTTTACAAGCATGTAATTTTGGCTTCACATTCAGCAGATCACACTGGCATCTCCCTTGCTCTAGAATGGATTTCTGCATCATACATATGAATCTCTCTCCTTGCTTCTGAAGATTTTCTTTCACCAAAATGTCTTATTCCATATATGTTTCCTTATATCCATTCTGAGTCCCTAAAAGGTATTTCTTTTCTAAAGACAAATTTCCCTCAACTTTCTTAACAGTATTATTTAAAACAGACTTTTTGGATTGAAGCTGCAGATACACTGTTGTTACACTGACTCGATCAGGACAGAATGTTTTAGCTGCTTCCCATTATAGCTTTGCTGGTACAGAAAGTGTGTCCTCAAGTTTCTTTCAGGTACTCTACAATAACTGTCATACGGGCCTTTTGTCATACAGGCTGAAAGGACACATTGCTCCTTCCATGGAAAGTTCATTATTGCCAACGCTGCAATCTCAAGTGTAGCTCTGATGCTTTAATAGTCTCATCCTTTTCACCAAGCATTCATAGAATCATAGAATCACAGAATCAATTGGGTTGGAAGGGACCTCTGATATCATCAAGTCCAACCCTTGATCCAACATCGCCGTGGTTACTAGACCAGGGCACTGAGTGCCACATCCAGTCTCATCTTAAAAACCTCCAGGGATGGAGAATCCACCACCTCCCTGGGCAGCCCATTCCAATATCTGATTACCCTCTCTGAAAAGAATTTCTTCCCAATATCCAACCTAAACCTCCCCTGGTACAGCTTAAGACCATGCCCTCTTGTCTTACTGATAGATGCCTGAGAGAAGAGACCAACCCCCACCTGGCTACAACCTCCTTTCAGGGAGCTGTAGAGAGTGAGGAGGTCTCCCCTGAGCCTCCTCCTCTCCAGGCTAAACAACCTCAGTTCCCTCAGCCTCTCCTCATAGGACTTGTGCTCGAATCCCTTCACCAGCCTTGCTGCTCTTCTCTGGGCCTGCTCAGTTTCCTTTTAGAGGTCTCCTTAAGCAATGATAATGCATCAGACCTGTTAGTGTTACAGAACTGTCTTTTGGGTAGGATGAGTGTTCAAAGAGGTCACTCAAAGGGAAGATTGAAATAATTAGATTATGATGCATTCAGTCTTTCCCAAAAGATATCATATATTCCCTGTTCCTTGACAGGAGGCTGAGTTGCCAGAAATACAAATCTCAATTTTCTGTTAATTAAGGTCTTGCTATTGCCAGTAGGGTCTTATGATTAGCAGCAGATAACTATTCACACAGTCTTCTGAGTTACTCCTTCACTCAGTGTACACAATCAGGAGCACGGGCTCCAAGGGGTTCCTCGAGTTGTGCACAGTCGCATATGGGGTTCCTCGTTTCAGCAGCTGTGATCACATATGTGGTGTGGGTTACATGACCCGTGGTAGGTGCCAGTGTGTGCTGGAGGACATGGGCAGGTTCAGAAGCTCCTTGGTACCCCAAGCTTACCAGGTTTTGCAAATTTCACAGGGCTGCTAGTCTCCAGGTCTTATGGTTTCCAAGGCTACCTTTCAGCACATACTCTTCCTCTCTCTGGCATGATGTTTTCTGGTAAGGACTATTTCTTAGTCCTCACCCTAAGGGGCCTAAAGAGGCTAAATACAACCACACACACAGAGGGGCTGTTTGAACTGTAGCTATTCCTGCAGAGATGGGTCTTAAAAAAAGCATATTGGAAATGAGATGTATGGAAAAATCATAGGTAATAGAACAGTTGTTTAACAGTAATTTCTACTGTAACGTTCTAATTTTACTTCAAAAGAGGCAAGAAAAACTGTGGATTGACTTTTTTTTTTTTCTGTGAAGCAAAAAAGTGAAGCTATGTTATTATTCAGTGCTCTGAGGGAGATGGGTATTATTTTATTCATAATTATCACAAAATCTGTCCCAAAATGATTAGGTGTTGTCAAAGATTTATTTAAAAATGTGTCATTGGCCAAAAGCATTCAAAATACAACAAGTCAGCAACATATATGAACTTTTGTCACACAAAACCCTATAGAAAGGCTTTAAAAATGTAACATGCATTCTTTACCTTGTACATTTTCACAGCTGAATGAAGATAATAACTTTTTCATCATGCATTGCCAAGGAGATTCAGTACAGTTCCAATGCTATGAAGATAGACGTTACTATCTGCATGTGAATGACGACTCACTTGATATTTGCAAGCTGGAAAACAAAGAACCCAACGAGGACAAAAATTTTTACTTCAGGGTGTCATATTTACAGGAAAAGTAACTTGTCTGCCTTTCAGTGGCTTAAGTGCCCACACTCCTAAGAAGAGGAGGAAGTTTGAGATCAACTAATTTCTGTTTTGGCTGAAATCTTACATTTACGTAGTTTCTGAGTCACTGACATCTTTTATTTCCTTACTTTCAACAGCAAAAGAGAAAGGCTAAATTTGAAAAACATAGCAACTGATCAGTCTCTGTGTCTTACCTGAACAATTATCTTTTCAAGGATATGAAATCTTCTGGAATAGGAAAAATACATGGGGGATATTTCAAAGATGGAAAAAGAAGGAATGTATGTGAATATGAACATAAAAAGTGCAGTTAGTTCTCCCTGTGGTAAATGTTTTACTTTTTTTAAAATGTCTGTTATAAGCTCTGAACTTGACAAGAAAACATTTAGAAGTTATTAAACGCATATGTGCATATCTGGACTGACTTTGAGAAAGGAGTGGAAAAGGTGTCTCAGGTCTAACCGAGAATGAGGGAAGAAGCTGAAAGTTAGAAGATCCCTCTGCACTTGTATCTCCAAGTCATTCCATACACTCCATTATGCAATTTCAGCATCTATCCACCTCTCTAAGATGTATACAGAGCATCAGATGCACAGTGTGCAGGTAGCTGGAGGGAGACATTGACAGGTGCCTGTGAACACTGGCAGAAAGTTGCTCTGACATATTGTCTTCCACCTCTGAATCCTAGGGGAGAAATGCAATCGTGCTAATCTACAAAGCAGAGTGCAGAACAACATCTGAAAAATAATTATGTTCAAAATAACTGAATTAAATAAACACTAGGTGCTTATGTGTGGTATACTGGAGGAGCAGTAAGAGTACCTGCCTTTTAGCAACAGGATCTGTTGGTGTGAAATAGAAGATGACAACACTTAGATGTCCATAGATCATACCCTGCAGGGCATAACACATTTGAAATACAAGAGAAAACAAACTAAAAGTGATCCAGATGAGTAGGTGTTAAAGATGTGGTTCTGCACTGCTGTATATGGAGTTCCACTATGATTTAGTAGCAATTTTCTGTCATGTAAGGAATTTAGGAATGTATGTGCAAAAATTAGAGACATGATGCATCTATGCCAAGAAGCTGTTGCTTAGTTGCAGCAAAACAGACTGTAAGATACACAACACTTGCAGGAATTGCTCTGTGTAAATATCATCAACAGTGCATACCTGAAATAGGAACCCTAGGGTCAGTCAGTCAGTCAGAGTCAGTCAATCAGTCAGTCACACCAATGAACATTGCAGTAAGGCAATTATCTATTGTAGACCAAACTCCAAAGGTCTATAAGATCTTAAAAGGTTTCGTGGCTTGCTTATTGTATTCTTCAAATAGTGAAAATAATTTTGTTCGTTTCAATGCTGACTGAACAGATTTTGAGTATTCTCTAAATAATACTTAAAAATTCTGGACCTGCCAAGAGCTCAATAAGTTAGTGGGAAGAAAAAGAAGCCCCAAAACTCTAGGTACTGTTTTCATCACACATTACACTAGAATGAAATTATTTTAGCACTACTTATGATGTTGCACAAGAAATAGATTAGATTATGCAACAGGTACAATAATTTCACTGTGTGATTCACAAACACTTCATAGTCATATATTTATTACTGGCAATGTGATCATCTCACTAAATTACAAAAATCTGCTCTCTAGATGGCAAATTGATGAAAAGATAAGTCATCATAAAATTCATACAAAGCACACAAATGAAATCAGCGTTGCTGATATCACCACAAAAGTAATGTTGACCTCAGTGAATTTTGAATCTATTTTATAATTAAATCTTAAATTATGGTTATGTGCAGAATTTTGTGCTTTTACTCTCTGCCTTAGAAATAAGATTTTTTTTTAACAATTCAAGGGAAAAAAGCCCTTATGGAAAACAGCAGCAGTAATTTTGTAAAGTTTCACAGTTAAAATATAAGATAGTAGTGTCATTTGACATAGATAGTAATGGCACCTGATTAGAGAAACAGAACAGGTGAGAACAGAAAGACACAGTGGAGAGAACAGAAAGACACACTAGGAAAAAAAATAGCTAAAAAGTATGAAATGGAGAAGAACAAACAAAAAGTTTGACAATAAAGCTTAGAAAGAATAGTGTGACTCTATGCACATTCCTTCATCCTTCTAGAAAAATAATGAGTAGAAAGTTAACTACACTAACCCTGGCTAAAAACCTGTAGTTCTCACATAGCCGAGCAGAGGACCACGTCTTGAAATGTCCATATCAGTTCCAAAGCCCTTTTATTACAGTACCAATAATTTCCCAAATGAGTGCGAATTGCAGTTCAAAGAAGTTATAATGGTTATGTTTAAAAACATTCTTTTAGCCCTAAGCTCACCTCTGGCTGCATGGTATTCTACAGTTGTACAGGGAGCTGCAAATAAGGCTAATTGAAGTGGTGCCCTAGGATGTATGGTAAAGTAACAAGTATGTGCTGATAGACAACAGAAATTTAATCGATTGCCAGTCATTTGAAGCTTTAGCTCCTCAATAAACATCATGTTAACTGTTTAAGTGGCATATCAAATTACCTGTTTTTCCTATGTGAGAAGAAATGAAGGAAAATAAAGAGAAAGAATTAAGTATATCTGTCCATACATATGGGTACTTCTGACTATTTAGAGAGTCATACGTTCCTCGTTATTCACTGCAGCTGTACTAGAATTTGCACCACCTCTGAGTCAGGTATCAGCTTAATTTCTTTGATAGCTTAGAAAGACAGAAAGTAGTTAATTAGTAATTAATTATGAGTTTGGCTTGTTTTCAGTTTGACCTACATATACAGCTGTTATTTAGAAACAGAGGATATATAATCCAAAGTGCAGTTTCAGAAAACCTATAAATTCTGATCTTTGCTGCTTCCTTTACTGGCACCCCCACATTTTCTGTGTACAATTAATTTAATTATGTAATTGCCTTGAATAAACTCATAGTACACTATTAATCACACTAATTTAGTATTACACTAGTGTTAACTACTATCATATGTTGACTAGTAACATTATAAAAAAATATGTTTTGCATTTCAAATGTTGGGCTATCTTTGCTGACAATTAAGCTTTACTTTTAAGGTAAGCCTTAAAATTATTTTACGTGTTTGAGTCAAGAGTAGAGAAAATAACATTTCATCCTGTCACACTGATGTACTTTTGATATAACTTTTTTTCTTTTTCAAAACAATGTTTTTGGCATGGTAAAAATTACCTGTGCTTTTAAAGACCATCTGACAAACTATTTCAATATCTGTATGGTACTCATTCTTCTCAATTATCTCTTATTTAAATGAGCCTAATAATTAACAGGAATAATTGCTCAATGTTTTTGAAACTGGAGCTAATGAAGTGTAACCTGGATACAGAACAAGCCCCAGTTCTTGCATTAGATGAAAAAAAGAACTCGAAGATTTGCTCCTGATGGTCAGATGGATCTCAAAGTCAGCCATGAATTAGTCAAAATGTAATGATGTGCATAACAAGTGATGAGTAGCACATTTCAGTTGACCTCTACCGAGCAGCAGAGATGACTACATGATTTCTGGAGGTCTCTTCCAACTTCAATTATTCTATGTTAACTGCTGGTGATTCCATTCTGTAAGAGGAATTTATGCCGGGAAAAATCACTTTTGGAAGGAGCCTCGGGAACGTGGAAATGGGATAAAAATACTTTGGGTGAGAATAAAACATTTGTTTTTATGAAATTTTCCTTTCAGAAAATAAGTCCTCAAATATGAACCCTGAGTTATCTCTTTTTGGTAGATTATATTACTGTAAAAGTTATACAATGACTTCTTAATTCTGTCTCCAGTGTTTTCATATTGCATTATCTACTTTTTTTGGAGATAACTCAAAAATTCATTCTGACAACAGTAGCTTTACTACCTGTACTAGAACTATAAGTTTGTCTCCCTGATTCTTGTCGTATTCATATATACACACCTTTCCCATGTATTATTGGATATGTATCTTGCTCTAAATGTACTAGTTTAGTGGAAATCCACACTTTTTCCTCATGTTAGAACAGTAAATAAGCAAAATGGTTGAAGCTGTGGTATTGAAGAGTGGCATCGCTTCTGCGTTGGTATAGCCTACAATAACACTTGCAGTTGCATGGTACATTCTAAACCAAAGTTTTGTAAAACATTAAGGTAAAATAAAGGTGGATACAAATTTTATTGTGTACATTTTAAATAAACTACAGACAGAAAAATGACTTAGCCGATACCAGGCAATAGCAAATGGCAAATCCATAATTCTAACTCATGATTCTCAGTCTTACATGCATTCCTTTGGTCTTTTTCTAATGCAGATTTGGAGCTTTGTGGTATGTGTGACATCCACACTCATTCTTACAGCCTAACACTAAGATTCCAACAGATCTTCCATATCCATCAGACCGACGAACTTCAAAGCAAAGCAAATCTATCAACCAGGATTGATTTTGACCATTTACTTTTTTCAAAACTGAGTAGCTTTTTTCAAAACTGAAATAATTTTGTATGGTTTTTATTCTAATGAAACATAACAAGTCACTGACAACAAACTAGAAAGAACTTCAACCTCAATATTTTTTGGAACTTAGTTTTAACAGATGAGGTGATCTGCAATGTTTAGGTATATTTGTACTATATAAATATCAATAAATTTAATGGGTTTTAACTGCAGACACAGACTTTTCAGCATTGTGTTACAAAGTCTCATATGCATGATTCTAATAATTAAAAAAATGCTTAAAATTAGTAACTTCATCTGCCTTTACTGTAATGCAGAAATTAATACGTATAGAAATTCAGATTCCAGAGAACTGGTGATTTTAGCAGAAGATTCATGAATGCATCTAAAATTTGCTATGAAATTAGGAGTTGTCAGTATTCTTATTGTAATCTACTTAGGCAAACACTGTTGAAGTAAACCTGATCCTCTTCTAAATTCAGCCTTTTTTTTTCTTCAGCGAACAGAGAAGAATAATCTATTTGAAACCTTTGTCATAGGTCTTTATTAAGCTGTTTCTTACACTGAACAATATTTTATTCAATTTAATGAGGTTAACATGACTGTGACACATACTCAAGAAACTTATAGAGTTTACCTTTTTTTTTAATTAAAAAGTGGAGATACGTTTTTGAGGCACTAATAACAGATATTTGGAGGAAGAAATGGCAAATAAACCTGTCAGGGAGCAGCAAAGGTTGGTCTCTCTGCAAGAGAAATTGAATTGACCTTAAATAAAAGCAGTCAAGTGCTCAGTGAGGAGAATAGTTTACAGAGGGGGGATGCAGAGAAAGGAGGTTGCAGGCTTCTCATGGCAGTTAGAGCCTGCTGATGTGTTCATGGCCCTCTCACAATTTTCCTTACAGAAACATTAAAAAATAAAATTATTATTAAATAACTAGTTGATTAATGTGCTTTGCCATATTACACGTATTTCAGCAAAAGATTCTGTACTATACTGACAGATTTTAATGGCGATCAGAAGAGAAACATGCCTCAGTGTCTCATACCATACATGGAGGAATAAAAATCCATCTCTAGTATTGTGCTGAGTTCTTCTTAGCTTTTCAATTAAGAGTTGCTCAGTTGCATGTTTTTTTCTGACTTTGTGATTATATCTGACATTATAATTCTTTAATCCATTCTTTCACAAGGAACAAAGTCAAGTTTTTTTACTGAAGATCAATCCCTGATCAAGTTTTGAGGAGTAAGAATGACAGGAAAAAAATCTCCTATGTGCTGGCTTATGTGGAATAAAGATAAATCTTAATTTTCCTTTCAATTAACATTTTCTCCAAGCTTAGAAACCAATGGCAATTTCTCCTTACTCCTTGAACTATAATCTAAAATTTTCTGTGTTGCAGATCTTGTGCTGCTGTAAGCATTAATAGTAATCTTTTTCATTATTTTTTAGTTTACTCTGGTAAGTGAACAAATCATAGATAAATTATCCATAAATCATCTGTAAGAATCTTTTAAAAGAATTTAAAGAAATCTCTAATGAGAACTTGGAAACCTTTTAAATTAATTTAAAATATCACATACTTAACATAAAAACCACAATTTTCTTTTTTTTTTTTATGGATTTTGTATCAACTTTGATTTTTCAACACTACCATTATTTTATTGTCACAGGAATGTTACATGCCTTTACTAACAATCATTCATTTATATATGGCGGAGTTTTCCGCTTTCCTATCTACAGATAAACGAAAAAACAAAACCACCATGAGCTTAGTGCAGTCAAGTGTTCACCCGCAAGTTTCATTTGAAAAATTGAAGATATTCAGTAGAAAAGTGCAACTACGAATATACCTAATCTATCAGCTACCAAAGTCTTCCTTGATTCAGGGAAAATTAGTTCCTTACTATGAACACAAAAAGTAAAGGAATTTGGCATTTAATAGTACAAGCAGGCTTTGGACAAAAGGACAACAACACTTAACATCTTGCAATCAAAAAGGCAGAAAACTCTCTGAAATTAGTTAATTTTATTTTGTCGTGGCTGTATGTCTCACAAGAGCCCACTGGATGGCTCCCTTACCACTGCCAGGGTCTGCATTTCTGTGAGGATTTACTGTATTCCCATGTTGCAACTTCACTAGGTGAGTTCCACTGCCTCAGGAAACTGCTCATAGCAAATGAAAAAGCACATCCACTTCTGATTTGCAGGTTTGCAAGTGCAAGGTGTCCTCCCAAAACATCGAACTTCAGGTTCCTGTACAAAAGAGTGGCTGATAATATGTGAAAGTAAAAGATGGTTGAACAGCTTTATATTACAGCCTTGATGAGAAAAAAAACCAAACAAACAAACACAGAGAGTATCCTATAAAAAAGAAAAAATTTATATTAATTGGGTTAGATTCTTCCATCCTCTTATACACACCACAGAAAGAGACAGACATAATCATCCTAACAAAGGTTTCTAGCCTTTGCACTTGTGGAGTTTGATGTACAGGATTATAGTTATATTAATCTGGGAAGAAGCTTTAGGAATGATGAGTTAGGGTTAATGCTGTCTTATTGGGAGCTGTTGTAAGAGTTAGGGTTAATGTTGTTGTTTTGGCTGACCAGACTCAGTTGACATACAGTCCTACCTGAATCCACAAGAAATTTCTGTGTTTATTTAAACATTATGTCAAGTTTGGAGAAGAATTGGAATTTGAAATTAGATAAGTTGATGAAGTAGGGTTATAGAATTGTTTAAGTTAGAAAAGACCTCTAAGATTATCAAGGCCAACTGTTAACTCAGCACTGCCATGTTCACCACTAAACCATATCCCTAATTGCCGCATCCACATATTTCCTAACATTCAATCTAAACCTTCCCTCGTGCAACTTGATGCTATTTTCTTTCATCCTGTCACTTGTCACCTGGGAGAAGAGACCAACCCACACATGGCTACAATCTCCTTTCAGGTAGTTGTAGAGAGCAATTAGGTAACCCCTGAGCTTCTTTTTCTCCAGGATAAACAACTCCCTCAGCCTCCTCACAGGACTTGTGCTCCAGACTCTTCACCAGCTCCATTGCCCTTCTCTGGACAAGCTCCAGCACCTCAACGTCTTTCTTGTAGTGAGGGGTCCAAAAATGGACACAGAATTTGAGGTGTGGCCTCACCAGTGCCTCAAGTACAGAGGGACAATCACTGCCCTGGTCCTCCTGTCCATGCTATTGCTGATACAGGCCAGGATGCCTGGCCTTCTTGGCCACCTGGGCACACTGCTGGTTCATATGGTGAGATCATGGGACACTTTCATTCCTATTGTATGGCTTCATAGAGAAATGGTAGTATTTTAGGTAGTTAGGCTCCCAGCTATCTGAAGACTTTTAAAGGAAAAGCGGCTTGTCCTCCTGATTAAGCTGTGTTTTAAGGACTGGGTACAACTCTAGGATAAGATTGTGCTCAAACCATTCTGTCTTTTACAGAGAAATAACTGCAAGAGTAAAAGATAATGGTACTGTGGAAAGCACTAAATGGCCCCATAAATGCTATCCTTTGATATCCTCTCGAAAATAGCAGTCTGAGACTTACAGAGGCTGCCATTTCTGAGTCAGAGAAAGAATGAACAACAAGACATAAAGTAGATATACCTCTTTCCATCTACATAACAAAATGTGAGTAGTTTTGACCAGGTTTACTCCTGATTTTCTACTTTGCTTACAAGATGAGTTGTGTGTTCATTCCTAATACCTAAAAACCTGCAGTTGACCAACTGAGCATGAGTAGTGCTACTTGGCATTTCACTTTCTTAAGTCGTTGTTAAGCAATTTAACATTGCTCTGCTTTGTTATAGAAGACTTGTTTTATCATACACATAAAATATTTCTCTATATTAAAACTATAAGCTACAGAGTTACAAATGCTATACTCAACAAAATAGTTTTGCTGCTAAGTTATGCATCTTCTTAGAAAGATGAATGTAAAAAATGCAATATGGTTGGATCTACCCAGAATATCACATGATTTATAAACAAAAACTTGAAAGAAAATGTAATGTCTCATTATTCATTTCAATAATGTAGAATTTGAAACATAATTATAAAACAATAATTCTTGATAAAATAACTGCATTTCCATTAAAAAAATCAATTACTCTTATATGCTGCAGCATATTATATTGGTACCTAAATTGACATGAACAAATCAAACCAAGAAAAAGGTCTCGAATCATACACAGAGCAGAGGTTGTAATCACACAATGTGTTACTTTTCATGGCAAAAATTACTGACATCTGAAATAATTGAGGATGACAACTTTACTAACATAAATTAGCAAGCTTTTAACAGACAAAAGCATATATTGAGATAAATTCTAAAAGTGATTTTGATAGAATCAGCAGAATTATGTCAAGAAACAATGTGAATTCTTTACTTACTTCTGTTAGGGGATTATTAGAATTATGTACTATCCTTGCATTTACTTCTTTTTATCTTTTTCACAGTAGAAATTGTATACAAATATATAAACACAAATATAAAGTAAATTTAAGGCTTATTTTACTTCACTGAGATTTAAATACACCACTCCATGAACAGGTACAATGCACTAAAGAAACAGGCAGCAGGTGCTTCAGGTTGCATGATCCTCAGGGACAGGGACTCTTCACTGTAAATAAGAATAGACTTTTCTTAGTTATAATCAGGGCAAAACACTCAGTGTTCTGTTCCCTTTAACTCTTACCCAGCTTAGGGTAGGCCTTTTCTCATTCCAGCTGTCACAGAGCCCACACTTGTGCTAACAACTTCTGTCTCAACCCTTTTGGCAGAAGAAACATTGCTACACTTATCATCTTTAATGAGACAGAGTTGTTAGCAGTTCTGTTTCTATTATAATCAAATAGAAATATTTATGTTATGAACTCTTACTGTCATAACTTTACTGTCTTTCATAACTCCCCTGACAGAGTCAGCCCTACATATAGGATACCATTCTTATGCACACTTGCTGTGTAATCTGCAACAACTATATTGGATTTGCTTTTGGCCTCTTTGTCAAGTTTAAATTAGGGGTAATGAAGTCAGCCATGCTGGTTTTCTCTCTTCTTTCCATGTTTATGCTGGAATAGTCACAATGACTTTGTGGGAGTTATGGACACGATTCTGCTCAGTTCAGTATACCAACATTTTCAATTTTCTTTTTCTCTTCCTCTTCCCTGGAAGACACATCAGCACATTTGATAATAATGAAACATCCACACAAGTTATCACATTGCCTCCAAGTCATTAAAAGATTGTCTAGAAAAATAATTCTGTAAAAAAATTTCCTACCTTTTCCTTCTTGGCTTGCTGGTGCCCTGCCACAGCTCCTCCTTGAAACTCAAAGGCACACATTTCGCTCTTCTGATGGCTTCTTTGCTTTCTTTGCCTGGTAATTTTCTTCCATTCTTCTACTCCCTCCTCACATGTCCTGCGTGTTTGTCTCTTTGTCAAGCTAATTGCTGGCTCCTACTATCCCCATGACTTCATCCACATCAAGGTCATTACAGTAAGATGTCTCCTGCTGACAAACATAAAATATATAAGGCAATCTCCAGAATTCAGACAGCATTTCAAATACCAGTACACACATTATCTCAAGCAAATAATTATCTTTAGTTACATGCTAAAGCAACCTACCCATGGAAAACTATGAAAATTCCTATACATACAAAGGCCTCGTTCTAATAGTTTCCATTTTTCATCCCGCAATTTTAAACCTTTTACTGTTTTATCTCAAAAAAACCACCCAATTTGCATCATGGTTTGCTTTTGAACATTTCATCATGAAAACCGTCTTAATTTTGAAACAAAATCTTGCTTATCAGTGTGTCATTCTCAATTTATTTAACTTTTATTAATCTCTCACTTTTGCTCTATAGTTTTCCTCTAAGAAAATTAGTATTGTCTTACAAAATATCATGTCAAATTTTCCTTTTCTATGCAACTCTGGTTTTTTGTCACTAATTTCTTGAGTTTGTCTTCAATTAGATCCTTGCACTTTGCTCACTACTCCCATGTTTTACTTTCATACTCTTGATTCCTTTCCTTGCTGTCCTAATTCTAGTAATTCTTCTGCTATTGTCACCCCAGTCCATCATACATACTATACTACTCAGTCAGTTTGTCCTTCAGCATTACCTATCCTACATGCTGGGAAAAAGCATCTGAAAGCCTCCCAAGAACTCAGAGTGGTCTTGGATCAAAACCTGGTAAGCTTGGGGTACCAAGGAGCTGCTGAACCTGCCCATGTCCTCCAGCACACACTGGCACCTACCACGGGTCATGTAACCCACACCACATGCAAGAGGGCAGCAGCTGCTATAGGTGGACAAGGATTACAGGGCACTATATGTGATCACAGCTGTGAAACGAGGAAGCCTATGTGCGACTGTGCACAACTCCAGGAACCCCCCAGAATGTGGGCATGAGCCCCTGTTCCTGAGTGAACTTCTGGGATTGGCCTCTCTGCTGCTGTTCCAGCTGGGTGACTGTGACTGTGCGTGCTGTGTGAGGCCATAATCACATCTGCGATTCAGTTATCTGCGGTTAATAATAACAGTCTAACCAATAACCAGTCTTCTAATAACTCTCGTTTGTGATCTGTTTCTTCCCCTAACTCAGCACCTCATCAGTTATATTTACAACTACTACAAAAAAAAGTCACAAAGTTATGTAGGTGTCATCTGCATCTTGTAAATCTACATTTTAATCAAGCTGCCAAAATCTGAGATGATAAATTTTCTCAGAATTCCCCCCAAAGGCATTGATTATCCCATTTCCTGTTTTCTAGCAAGCCATGTATTGGATACATTAGTCTTTTTACCAGCATTCATTTTTTGCTGGTATGGAGTGAATTTTCTTCATATTAGCTGGTGTGGTGCTATGTTTTTGATTTTGACCAAAACGGTGTTGATAACACAGTGATGTTTTAGCTATTGCTAAACAGTGCTTACACAGGAAAAGGATGTTTTTCACACCGGTTTACAGGTGTTAAATGCACAAAGCTAGCACCCATTTCTGCGCAGACATGAAATAACAAATATCTTGACTCTGTCTTCCACAACGGGTTGAAAGAACCTGTATTTGAGACAATCTCTGGTGACTCAGATGGGACAGCCATAAAAGTTTGCTGCCCTGGTGTAGTGGGTTGGCAGTGGCTAGATGCCAGGTACCCATTAAAGCCACTCTCTCACCGCAACTGCAACTGGACAAAGGAGAGATTAAAAAAAAACAGCTAAGGATTCATGAGTTCAGATAACAGCTGGGAGAGGTCACTTATGGGTTACCTTCACGGGCAAAACAGATTCGAAGTGGGGATAGCACTTAAATTGATTACTAACACAATAAGACTCAGAGAGTGAGAAATAAAACAGTCTTAAAAACGCCTTCCCTCCACCCTTCCTTCCTTCTTTGATCTCCCTCCTCCCCCCCAGCAGTGCAGGGGGACTGGGAACGGGAGTTAAGGTCCATTGTTGTTTCTGCCGCTGCTCAGAGAGAGGAGTCCTTCCCCTGCTCCCGTGGGGTCCCTCCAATGGGAGACAGTCCTTGATGGACCTCTCCAGTGTGAGTCCATCCCTCAGGCAGCAGTTCTTCCCAAACTGCTGTCCCGTGGGTCAGTCCTCTATGGGGTGCAGTCCTTCACGAATGACCTGTACTGATGTGGGTCCCCTACAGGGGCCACAAGTCCTACCTGGGAAAAACCTGCTCTAGCGTGGGCTTCTCTCTCCATGGGCTGCAGGTCCCCAGCAGGACCCTGCTCCATCTTGGGCCTCCCACGGGATCACAGCCTCCTTCATGCATCCACCTGCTCCAGCATGGGCTCCTCCATGGGCTGCAGCCGATGGTCCCCCATGGGCTGCAGGGGCACAGCTGCTCCACCATGGTCTGCACCACGGGCTGCAGGACCTCAGCTCCCGTGCCTGGGGCACCTCCTGCCCCTCCTTCTGCACTGACCTCGGTGTGTGCACTGTTGCTGACATGTTCTCACTCTGCTCTTCCCTGGCTGGAATTCTTTCTGTGCCACAACTTTCTGTTCTTAAATATGTTATCACAGAGGTGTTACCATTACTCCTGATTGGCTTGGCCTTGCCAGCAGCAGGAAGTCCATCTTGGAGCCGGCTGGCATTGGCTCCATGGGACAGGGGAAGCTTCTAGCAGCTTCTAACAGAAGCCACTTCTGTAGCCCCCCTGCTACCAAAACCCAGCCACAGAAACCCACTACACCTGGCAACAGAATCAGGTCAGACAGGACTCCAGCGCACACTGACCAGTTTCACTGAGGACTCCAAAAAATCCTCTCCAGCACTGGGGCATAAGGCAATTCAAAGGCGCAATGCTCCAGAGGTATTTGTGCAAGGGAGATACGGATGAATTCCTGAAGTGGTGAGTATCATATTTCCTTTCTTCCCTGGGAAAAAAAAATTAAGAATTTCTAAAGATGTAGATTTATAGGTATCAGTCTCCACGTAAGTCACAAAAGAATGCTTGGCAGAGGGCCTTAATAGATCAGTGGGACTGGAGCAGTGTAACTGTTGGAAGTTGAGACCTAAGGATAAAGAAATTGGGTAACTTAAATATTATTAAATACAGGATCAAACCATTCCTTCTTGTAGTCCTCCTAATTGTATTCTGAAAAATTGGAATAAGTTTGGGGAAGATCCGATGACTGAAGATAAAATTAAGAGATATTGTAATCAATGGTGGCCACCTTATAAATTGAAGGATGAGGAAGGAAGGATAAGGAAATTGTGCCTTTGCAATCTATTACCTTACAGTTGATGTTGTTTTGTTGCTGACTTGGTAAATGGAATGAGGTTTTTTTCATGTTTGTCCTTTTATGACATTATTTCACAGAGATCCAGATATTCAGAAACTAGTGTAAAATGAGAAGAGATATGCAGGTGTATGTATTGAGAAGAGAAAACAGCAAGGGATTGTATGTTGTGGAGGGAAGAAAACAGAAGATGTGTGAATGTTAGTTCCCTCCTTTTCATGCCATATAACATTGGGACAGGGATCAATAAAGAGGATATGAATCAAAATAAAGAGCATATGGGAGGTGGTGCGGATTTTAGTCCTATTGTGGACCGAACTCAAGGACATTCCCAGCGCTACAGGTGATACAGGCATCTTTCAGTCAAGCAATGGGAGCAGCGGGTCTGCCAATTTTTTATATGTGTCCCTTTTACACTTCAGATTTGTTGAACTGGAAATGATCTGTTGGTTCCTACCATGAAAATCTTGAAGAAAGTTTTTGGAAAATATCATGCTGACTCGTAGCCCTAGTTGAGGGGATATGCAGGGTATACTGAATACCTTTTTACCACAGAAGAAAAGAGCCTAAATCTATGTGCTATTTATGGGTAAGAAGGGTCAATTAGAAGATGTAAAAATTATTATATTGGAGGATTTTTGTCAATGAGTAAAGGTGACCATGGAAAAATAACAAGGCATCCCCAGCAAGCGCCCTAGTTCCAGTAAAACCAGGAAATGAAACAATAGATTTTTCATAGAGGGGTCATACATTCAATAAGAACTATCTGCAAAGGCCTGCTAAGTAAAGTTACAATACTAATTGTTGGGGCAATGGGAAATAGAGTTTTGAGGCCATTCCTACAACTCATGGAGCATACAGTTGGAGATACCGAACTGAATCATTAGTTTCTATATGTGCCAGAATGTCCTCTTACATTATTAGGATGAGATTTATTAATGCAAGTTAAATGCTCAAGTAACTCGATGTGATGCTGAGCAGCGAGAGCTGAGGTAAGAAGGAGGAAATGTGGGGAGTTAGGAGTTATGGTGCTTGTCTTCCTAAGGAAACTTCACACATGTCACAGCTCTGCTTTCCTGGAAATGGCTAAATGCACATCTGTCTGCCAATCTTGAAGTGCTGAGTGAGTTCCTTATTTTGCTTTGCTTATGTGCTTGTGGCTTTACCTATTACACTCTTTTTATTTAGATGGCCATTTTCTTTTACCCTTCTTACTCTGTTCTCCATCCTCCTGTGAGGGAGTGACCAAGCGCCTGTGTGGGACCCAGCTGCCTACCAGGACTTGCCCAGCAACACCCACATAAATTACAGATTTGTCTGGTATAAATTTGCATAGAAAAATACATGAAAGCAAACCGACACGAGATTCGCAGTATAAACGAGGCTTGCCTCTTCTCGTCTCGCCCCCTATTTCCATCTACGTAACGAAACAGCCGCAGCCAGGATGTCTGTATCTTTGGATAGCTGCATCTGGCTGGGACAAGGCTTTATGTCATCGGAAACGCCGGTGCCCGGGTTTCTCTAGCGGACACCTTTGCTCGGGGTTGCCCATGGATGTTCGGCGGCTTTGAGGCCCGGCAGCCCGTGAGCACGGACCCAGCAGCTCCCGCAGCTCCCTCAGGGCCCCGCCAAGGGCACGCCGCCGCCCGCTCCCCCCGCGGGTCGCGCGCCAGCCCCTCCCCCCGCAGGCCTCGCGCTGGCGGGCGGGCGCGCGCGGGACGGCGGGGGCGGGGCCGCGCGCGGCGCGGGGGCCGCGGTGCGGAGCGCGCGCGACGGGTGGAGGCGTGGCGGTGCCGCGCGCCCGCCTCGCGCCCCCCGCCCCCGCCCCGCCGTGTTGTCTCCGCGCGGCCGCGGCCGGCGGCTCTCGCGAGAGCGGCGTTGGCGCCGTGACCTCCATGTGAGCGCGGCGGCGCTCCCGGTAAACACTGCCCGGGCCGGGCCATGGCTCCCGCCGCCTCCCCATAGCTCTGCCCGCCGCCTCCCGCGCCGCCTCGGCGGGATCGGGGAGCGCCGCGGGAGCCGCTCAGCTCCCTTCCCTCTCTCGCGCCCCGCCGAGCGGGGCCGGCGGCTCGGATTGCGGCGGGAGTGTCGCGCCCGTTCAGCGGGGTTTGAAATTCCTGCCCTGCCGAGACGAACAAAGAGCGGGAGAGCTCCCGGATCCCTCCCCTGCAGTCCCACGCCGCCGGCGCTCACCCGCGGAGCGGCCCCCAGCCCCTGCTCCGGGCCCCGCTGCCGTGCCCGTGGCCAGGCGGGCGGGCACCATGTGGATCCAGGTCCGCACGATCGACGGCACCGAGACCCAGACCATCGACGACCTGAGCCGCCTCACCAAGATCGAGTGCCTACGGGAGAAGATCCAGGAGACCTTCCGCGTGAGCCCCGACCGCCAGCGCCTCTTCTACCGGGGCAAGCAGGTGAGGCGGGAGTCGCCATGCCCGGGCGGACCCTCTGCGGTCACCGCTTGTCCCGGATCCGGCTCTGTGCGTCGCGGGGGTCCCCGTCTCTACCCATGTGCTGTCCTGTGGCTCCCGCTTTTGTTTACTCCCGGGCCTGGGAGAGGGGGGGAGCGGGAGCCCCCCCGACAGGCTGCTCCGGGACCCCGCGCCCCCCCTTTCTCGCGGAGGGAGTAAAAACGCGAGGGAGTAAATCCCCCCTCCGGGTGCCAGGGAGGGCCCTTTGTGTGTTTATTTTCCCACCTGAGCGACTGGAGGCTCCTCCCCCGGCCCCCGCCTTCATCCTGCCCAAGTGACAGGGTGGCCGGAGGGATGCGGGGGAAGGAGGGAGCTGCGCCCTCCCGGTGTCCCCCGCCCCGCCGCAGCCTCGGCCGGGCAGGGCGGGAAGCGGGCGGACCGCGAGCGGTTTCCACGGAAAACGCCGCTCCGGGTCCGCACGTGGCGGGGCGGGGAGAGGCGGTGGCGCGGGGTTAATTTCGCGGGCACGAGTCTTGATCCGCGGGTATCCTGGGTTGGTGAGCCCCGGTGTGTCCCGGCCAGGATCGGGGAGGCTGCTGGGGGTCCGGAGAGGCGCTTCGTCTCGAGCGGGGCAGCCCGGTGTAGCAGCGGAGACTGTCTGGAAGCGTTCTGTGAGCTGGTACTTCCGCTGCCCTCCTGTGCTGAATACAGTTTGTTCCGAATAGGTCGCCTCAGGCTGTAACTTTGTTGCTGAAGGGTGTAACCTTTGGAGCTGCGTTACATAAACTAAGTGCTCGGTGCTGGAGTTGTGAAAGTGAGGCTCAGCTATTACCTGGCACGAAAGGCACCGGATGTGTCACTGGGAAAGTGACTCTTGAAATGCATCTTCATAGAGCAGATCAGTGTTGTAGTGTTTGCCTAAGCTGAGTAATACAGGGCAGTGGGATTTCTGCCACAAAAGAGATAAAGCGTGTATCTTTACAAATAAGGGGAAAAAACTTAGGAAATACAAATTTAAATCTTGACCAGGAGGCAAGCATTAGCAGCTGGATGCTAAGGTTAGATTGTGAATCCAATAGCAAATGACTGTATTTTTGCGTTCTACAGGTTGCTGAGGGTGAGGGTGGTGTTGGAGGACAGGTCTGTAAAGAACACTCAGGACAATTGCATGTTTCCCCGATGGGGCCCAATCAAGGAACACCAGTCTTGAAGTTGTGTGATGTGTGCTGGCACATCTCTTTGAGTGCAGAGGTTGGTGTGGAACACGAGGTTTACCCAAGAAGCAGGGAAGACGAGCCTGTAATGAGTTGTACTTTTCTGTGTAGTCTGAAAGTGGCCAGACCAATTAGCGTGAACATATTAGTTAACAGATGTCTCTTGCTTAAGAAAATGCAGTAGTGAAATTTCCTACATGAGCAGCATTTGTGAGTATAGTACTTAGTATATATCCAATTTAGGACACAGCTGGGATTATGTTCAGTGAAGAGTTAGGGAGTTCTTTTTTATAGTTTCACTCCTCATAAATGCCCATTTTTTTGCAATTACCATAATTAATTCTGAAATTTCTTTGTTGGTCATGGGTTGCTTTTCTGTTTCCATGGTGCTTGTAAGTAGAAAAAAGGTCAGAAGGGTTGCTCTTGCACAAGTAAAACTGGATGTTGAGAGACGTGAGCAAAGGAAACTGTAAACAACTTCAAGTCTCTCAGGGCTGCGATAAAATAAATCAAAATAAAAAAGGGCACTTCAATTAAATATGAGGTGAACAGAAAGCAATATATTGAGGTGGAAACTTGAAAAAAACTGGAGATTGCTGCATGTGTTGTAAAAAATATTATCTGAGCCAAAGTCTTTTCTTATTTGGTTAACACTCAACATGGTTAAATCTGTACAGTCTGCTAGTAGAACCGTGAGTTCACTGCTGCATACTGCTTACTGTAGGCTCTCTAGAAGTACTCAGATCTTGCAGGTGGTGGGAAGACTGACTATGTAATGACGTTCTAAAAATAGGAGGAATGTGAGGTTATAAGGATGTAGGAACCTAAGTGAGTCACCATTTATGGGCTGAATTTTGACATCATTGTGCTCTTAGCTTGCAGTAGAGAACAGCTTCAACTAACGTTTTGGGCTGGAACCATTACTTTGCAGTTCTTCATGAGTGCCCATGTCCAGTTAATGTAGTTTATGTGGTATACTGTGATTTGCTGTTGTCTGATCTTCAAACACATATGCAAGAATGTAAGTGGGCAGTACATCACATGCCTGTTCTTAAGGGCTAAAATACCCTAGAACTGCTGGACAAAACTTAGTGTTGTGATTAATGTAGTACTTTGTATTACTGTTGTGGTGTTTGGTTTTTTTCTTTTTTTTTTCTTGTAAAACCCAGAAAAAATGCTACTTTATTGAATAGACTGGTGTCTGTTTTTTAACTTTGACTGCAGTTCACATGTGGAAGTGAAGATTGAGCCAGATGGTATTACAGTATAACACGGTCTGGTCTGTGAGGACATCCTGGACTCTCTGGGATCCACATTTCTGCAGAGCTGAGTAACTGTAGATTGAGGTAGAACTTTCTGAGGAAAGGGAGTAGTAATGTTTGTATAGTTCTTTAGTGTGCTGCAATAACCTAGTCTGCAGTTAGCCACAGAAGTCTGCTGAACATTAAAACCTGCAGTGATGTCTCTTGCTTTCTTTCTTGAAGAAGGTGGACAGTTGTCTGGAAGGATTTTCTTGGAGGGCCACAAATATTTCCTTATGCTTGAATAAAACATATTCTAACCTTGCTCCACCACTGACTATTCATATCTGATGCTTTTTCAATGTTATTTGTTAACTCTGAGTGAAGTGGTAAATTACAATGCATTGTGTGGAGGTTTCTTAGAGAAATTCAGAAAAGCAAGATAAGACAAGCTGACTTCCAGCAGCATATTCTCTCTCCTAACTGGAAAAACCTATGAAGCTGCTCTTGATGAGAATAGAAGTTCTCAGTTTATTCAAGAAAGTGAAGGAGATATCTTGGCATTTTGACCTACCAGACCAGATTTCTATAGAATCAAGTTAGAGTTATTGCAGGATTTCTAGCTTTCAGTTACAATGATGGAAAAATAGAGCAGTAAAAATACATTGAAGTTTAAATTTGAAACTTACCAGGGAGCTTAAGGGGTATTAATACCTACTTATGTTTTGCACAGAACTTAACATGCACCATTTTGTACTTTAGCAATACTGGTTGTTTGTGGAAGGTAAAAACTAATGTCTTGTGTTGGCTTTTTTTCATCACCCCATCCCATCTCACAGGAATTCAAATTCAGTGAAAACTTGTAAATGGCTGTTGTTAAAAAAAAAATAATTTCAAAACCTTTTCCA
This sequence comes from Pipra filicauda, assembly GCF_003945595.2. Lineage (NCBI taxonomy): Eukaryota > Metazoa > Chordata > Aves > Passeriformes > Pipridae > Pipra > Pipra filicauda. The sequence continues at coordinate 1,327,738 of NW_024104487.1, read as the reverse complement.
TAGTGCTTACTAGAGTTGGGGAAAAACAGGACATTGGACACCAAAGGTTTCTTTGTCAGTATATGTAAGAGGAAGTGAACTGAAACTGCTTTTGAAGCCATTAATCTTGTTGGTGAGGAAACCACTCCTAACCTGTTTCATGGACGTTGTGGTTTAACCCCAGCTGGAGATGAAAATACCATGCTCAGTCACTGCCCCACCAGCAGGATTGGAGAGAGAATTGGAAGGATAAAAGCTAGAAAACTTGTGGGTTGAGATAAAGACAGTTTAATAGGGAAAGTAAAAGCCATGCACACAAGCAAAGAAAAATAGGGAATTAATTTACAGCTTCCCATGGGCAGACAGATGTTCAGCCATCTTCAGGAGAGCAGGGCCCCATCACATGTAACAGTTGCTTGTGAAGGCAAATGCCATTACTCCAAGCCTCCCCCTTCCTCCTTCTTCCCCCCCAGCTTTATATACTGAGCATGATGTCATTGGTCTGGAATATCCCTTTGGTCAGTTTAGATCACCTCCCCTGGCTGTGTCTCCTCACAATATCCCGTGCACCTCCACCTTCCTTGCCAGTGTGGCAGTATGAAAAGCAGAAAAGGCCTTGGTTCTGTGCAAGCACTGCTCAACAATAACAGAAACATATCTATATTGTCAACCCAAATCCGAAACACAGCCCCACACCAGCCACTGTGAAGAAAGTTAACTCTACTCCAGCCAAAACCAGCACAATGGGAGACTGAAATCAGCAGGTGGAAGTGAGAGTATTGAAGCTGTTTATTTACTTGATATGAAAGTTGCTGCAAATCAGGCCTACTTTAGTAGAAGAAATTTAGCTCTGCTTTTAGGCACAAAAATATGTGGTAGTACGCACCGTGTTACTTAGCCATGCAAGTTTACTGTTAAGTATAGTTTCTCAGACCCATGCTGTAATGCCCAAGTGTTTAAGGTTTTGTTTCTGTAAAATTTAACTGAAACATTAGAGGGGTAGGAGGAGTGGAAGACCTTTATTTTTGCATGAGAGCATCCTTGTGATAAAGTAGCTTCAGTGAGACACAGTTAAAAATCTGGCAATAGGGTGTGCTTTTATTAGACAAGACCTCTTTAGCTTCTGGGGACCTGGGCTGGCACATGAGTAATGAATAGAATATCATGTGAGTTTAAGCTTCCAAGCTTCGAATTTGTAAACTGCATTTTTAAGTGCTTCTTAATATCTACAGCTTGGATGAATTTCCAGAACGATAGAAGAGCTTTACTCCTGGAGTATTTCCCTCAAGAATGGGAGTGCTAAACCTATTCATAGAACAACTGAGTTTCTTAACACGGACTCTTTCCAGCTTTATTTTGTCTGGAAAATTGTAAACATTTTCAGCTGAAGCTGTCCAAACCCCATCTGCTTCAGACAGAAATCTGGGGTGAGAAATCTTCAGCTGGAGCAGTTAAGTTTTGTATTTCAGAGAAATAGTTTGAAGAAGTCTTAAAAGGGAAGTGATTACCATTCTTTGAAGCTGGTAACAAGTTGTTCTGTAGTGTGAGGAGAGTTATCTGGAGTCTTCAGGGCAGATACAATCATATTGCTTACCAAAATTCTTGACACATTCATAGTGTATACTTGGAACTTATATGGCATTAGGTTTAGTAGCCCTATGAGTGAGGTTTTTTATATGATTGCAGAAGTTGTTTACTAAAATCATCTTCCGGTTAAATTTTTAATGTAAAGCTAATAATGCAATTTACCATTCCTTGATATGATTATCTTTGTTATTCAGAGCACCTAAACAAACTGAAGGAAAAGCAGAAGCATGGGTCAAAACAGGATACTTTGTACTGTTTTGCATGTATTACTTAAGTATTAGGAACTTGGAAAAACTTCACATAAACTCTAAGAAATTAGAGCCAACTAGATTTTATGGCCATTATTCACAGAATATGCTGAGTTGGAAGGGACCCACCATGATCATTGAGTCCAGCTCTTAGCCCTTCACAGCACATCCCCAAGAGTCACACCGTGTGCCTGAGTGTCACACATACACATTAGTTAGGATAATTTGGTACATGTACTTTTAAAATTAATATGGAAGTTCTTGGAAAATGAGGTGGATTTTTTTTAAATTAGAAAGGACTCTACAAACCCTTAGATGCAGAACAGACCTGATGCAAGGCCTACACTGACACTACATAAAGAGGATTTTCTGTGATGGAATATGATCAGATGTTGATATCAATAATATTGATAGAAGTTATCAGAGGATTCTCTTTTTAAAAGCTATTAACTGAATCTCTATTCCTATGATTTAACAGTAAAATTATGTAAAAATATGCTTGGTTATTGATTTTTTTGGTTTTGGCTTTGGGGTTTTTTTTTTTTTAGATTTTTCTTGTTGATTATGGAAGCTTGATAATAACCAGTTCTTCATTACAGGTGTCCTTACAAGCTGCAGATAGTCATTTGCTCTCACTGGCACCACTTGCTGAAGTTCAGTTGCCTGTGCTGTAGAAGCCCATACCATCATACAGGAGGTACTTGACCCCTCTCATCTAATCAGCACAGAGATGGATGAGTCTTTCCATGATTCTGAGGATTTCAGTGCAGCTTTATATTTTGACATGCCCTTTTTTTTTTTATGAAAGTATCAGGTAATCCTAAATATCATCCAGAAGACACCATGAACTTTTATTTACCTAATTAGAAGATTCCTGAGAACACAGAAAGAAGAGAAACCTTGCTGTTTTAACTTCAAGCTAAAAATTAATGAGCAGATGTTCCTTTAATGGGATTTAGAGTTGTGTCCAAGAAGAAAATATCATATCTAAATTAAATTTTTTTTCCTGTATCTCACCCAGTAATAAAAGGATAAATAATCTTCAAAACATGAACTGCTTTTTAAAAGGTTTAACGTGGAAGAGGTGCAGACTTGAACCCTGCTTGAGACTGAGAATGGCTGCCTTCACCATGATCTTCTGATAAAGTAAAGAAGTTCTTTTCTTACATCTCTTGACTTTTAGCTCTTTTTTGTTGGCACTAATCTTGTGCACTGGAATCTATTTTGGATTGTGTTTATTCCTGATTAAAAAGTAAAATATGTTGGTACCACCTGTACACTTTGTAAATAATTTTGTAGAAATGGTGTAAAACCCACTTGTTTATTGGAGAATGTGGCCTTAACATGTGGACTTTTGTCCTTAATTTTAGTTACAGAACTTCAGGAAAAGTGTGAATTTCCTCTCGAGAAAGCTGGTCTTGTTGATTGAGTACAAAGATGACTACTATATATTTTGTCGTGGTTTTTGTACTGAGATTGATGTGTAATTACAGGCAGTGTCAGCAACAAGATTCTGTAATTTCTTCCTAGGTTGTGCGGGATTTTATAGCATGCCAGACTTCCTCTTTGTGTGGAGAGTTGAACAAGCACAGCAAATCCACAATGTAGTGTGATCAAACTCTTTGGTTGTAACAAGTTGTAGAAAAGCTTTTCTTAGAACATTATTCCATCCCTAGGAGTTACCTTTGCTGTATGCTTTCTGCTGAGACTGTGGGATTCTCTGTTAGAATATGGTACCTACCTAAAATACAGTTTATTGACAGTAAGTCATTTGATACTACTAAGATTGCCCTTTTTTTAAGTCCAGGGCAGGTTGTTAGCTGTCGTGTAACATGCATAAGTTGGCAAAATGGGGCATATTCTCTGATATGAAGACTAGTTTGTCCTACCGCGTTCATGTGATTTTTGATGGCATCTTGTCTTCAGACGTTCTTGTAGGCTGCTCTGAAATGTGCACTCTTGTGGCAAAAAATCAACAGAAATGAGTCTCATTTGGACTGTATTTTCCAGACACCAATAACTTCTTTGGTTAGTGTTTTATGAAGTGTTGTGGCCTGTCTGTATTCTATTCTGGAGGGACGTGGATCTAGACACTTGGAGAACTTGGTTGTCCAGATGATTCACCTACATGAGTGCTGAAGAGAGAGAGCAAAGACAGAGCAATAATTTTATTTTTTAATTAATAAATTTTCCTTCTTGAAATGAGGCAATAGTCTGTCATTTGTATCTGTTTATTTTTAACAGCAAACCATGAAATCCAAACCAGGATAAAAAGCACTAATAAGGATAACTTAGGAATTCTTTTTTGTTCTGATGTTTTTTTTTTCCCCCAAGTCAGATAGACATTTATTTCCTATTTAGGAAAGTAAATCTTTATTGTAGTTAGTTTTTGTATGAGAGGGATTGGTGTTGCTGTCTAGTTTGTATTAGGATCTTTGCTAAAACCAGCAGCAATAAGGAAGGGAGAGTTAGGAGAAAACATTCAGGAGTACCATTGTGAACAGTATGAACAGGGTGTCCTTATGACTACACAGGATATATGTAAAAACCTCATTTAAAATGTGGAGAGAGTATAATGAAGCCTGCACTTGAGAACCAGTCTGCCTTAGACATGTGAGAAGGAGCCACTAAACCTCATAGATGTGGAGTCTTTGCTTAAAGATGTTTGCATTTTTATCCTCTTAATATAACAGATTGTCTGAGGAGTTTTATTGTTCAGGGCCAGGAATATCTTTTTGGACCCTCAACAGTTACTGCTACATCACTCAAAAACTGTCATTGATGGCATTAGAACTGCCCCATGTGCAAGAATATAGGATGTTTAAGTGGAATCATCACCAGACAGAGCAGCCTGTATTTTTTGACAGAGCAGCCTGTATGAGACTTGTAACAGGTACTATTGAAACTACAGTTGCTTGAGAAGGAAGAGGATCTCCTGGAGTTGCAAACACTTGAAGACAGCACATATTAAATGTCCCAATTCATATAAAGACAGTAACTTTCTTTTTGTGGTTGTCTACTAGATCCTCTTTTATTTAACCTTTGTCTCTGTTGCAGCTGAGGAAACTGTACTTCCTTGGGAAACAATTCCAGTACACAGTTATTGTAAAAACCTGACAACATGCCTAGTACTTTGAATGTGGTTAATACATGAATTTGAATATCCTGGAATCCTGAAGCATTCTTTTCAGATACAAGTTTTTCATGTGAAATAAAAATACTTTTCGGGTTCTCTTTCAGCTTTGAAAGTGTAAACAAACTGAGCACACTCTGAAACTGGCTGAAGTCCTTAAGCGAAGGGTACAGTGTTGTGCAGTAAAGGTTATTAAAGTTTTCTTGTTCTGTATTGGTCCCATTGCCCAGAACTCACTTATTACATACTGGTAAGCTGATTTTGAATTTTCAGTTAGGCTTTTCATTACTAGATGCTGGTTAGAGATGTGTTGGAATGCTTCTGTGGAATTCAATTCCAACAGCCTTCCTGCAGGCAAAAAAGCTTAGTTTTGTACATCAGTCTTGAGATAGGAAATACGGGTAGTTATAGAAGTCCACATTGCTTGCATAAATGAGTACCCTGCTGGAAGTTATAGGTTCTGGATTTCTTCAGACTAACTTACCCTCTGGATAACTCCTGTAAACAACTCTTAACCAAGGTTCTCTACTGAACTTGAGCTCAAAGCTCTTTACCCTTGTGCATTTCCTGTTCAGTTTGCAGGGTGCGTGTAATGCCTATGCAGAATAAAAGATTGGTGTTGCTTAACTTTTCATCATACTTTGCTAATTAAAGAACTCACCTGCATTCATTATGGTTTCTTTCATCTCTATTGCTAGATATAGGCATTGCTCTAGTTCTTGGAAAAGATACCCTCAGAAGATGCTTAAAGGCACACTTTCATAAGTGATTAAATATCTTGATTGTCAAGTGGAATGGCTGGATTAAGGTGACCCAGGGACTTATGCTTCTGGATCACACATTAAGATAATAACAGTAGGTAATGTGTTCTTACAGGAATTATTATGTGCTTTCTTGAGAGGTCTCTCTACAAGCTGTATAACCCATAATGAACTGTGCTTCTGCTGGGACTTTTAGTTAATGTGATAATAATTGGGGAATTACTTGCCAGGCTTAATTTTTTTCCCTCAGGTAATGCAGTGTCATACCACATTCTGCATGATCGTTCATGTTCGCGTGAGTGCAGCTTCTGTATACTTTTAAAGTAGTTTGTGGCTTGACGTTATAAGACGGTTCTTCTAATAGTGGTAGTAGGTAGGTATCACTTCCAGTATTGCATTGCTACAGCTGCTCTCGTGTAGTAGAGTAAGCAGTGTTGTCTTACCTTTAAGTATCTATAACAACCTTTTTTAGGAATATTTTGAAATTGGTAGTGTCTGTAACATATGATGGTAAGAGTACATTTGAAAGATGTAATCCGTTTTTCTACTTGTATTTAGAATAATGAAAGGCTGTTAGATACAGTAAAGCTAGCTGCTCTTTAGTGCCATTTCATTCAGAATATGTTAATGAAGCCTCAGGGGCTTTTGAAGCATACCAGTCATTAAGAGGAAGAAAAACTGAAAGTAAAATCTACTGCTAAGGGAACAAACGCATCTTCTTGTAATGACAGGAGGATCAGAAGAGCTAGCAAAATTTTGTAAATGAAGTTGCCTGTTCAGTTATTTTTGCTTTAGTACATGTTCTAATCACTCATTAAGAAATCATAACTGACTTGAATGAGATTGATTATCTGGTAATTGCGTGATTACTTTCGTTTCTCATTTGCATGTATAAACTTGTGAATGACAAGTGTCCTTAAATGCTTAGTGAATGATTAAGCAACCATGTAATGTTTGTTTCTTTTCTTTTAATACACCCACCAGGCAAACATATTTTCAGGGAATCTTAGTACCTTTACGCAGCAGAATGAGATGAAATTCTTTATTGTAATTCAAGAAAGAACATCTTATAGTTCTACTCTCCTTCTGTATGGAATGGATTTCTTTAAACACTGTTTTCTAATTTTGTTATTCAAACGATTTCAATTGTCAGTGATGCAGTAATGCTAGATATAGGTATACTTGCAGATTCACACCTTAGTTCTTGCGAGGCAAAAAGCATGTGAACTTGATTCTGCTTATTGAGTTTCTATGTTCTCTCCTTTGTTTCTAGAAGCTGACACTGTTGCAGTGTCCTTGACTTGGTCTAAATTTATACTGTTGCTCATACTTGAGAACATACTTTTTGCTCATATTGTAAACAGGTGCTCTTTCCTTGTCATGTTGCCAAACACTACAAACTGCCTTGTGAAGTGTGCTTATAGTAATCTTATCTTTGTTACAGTGCTTTTAGACTTAAGTGTAATTTCACTAGTCATAGAATTACTATTTTGGTGTCACAAAATATTCCTGAAAGAATATAGATGATAAAAACAGAGGAAAAAACTTGTGATCACAGAATCATGGAACGGTTGGGTTGGAAGGGACCTTAAAGATCATCTAGTTCCAAACTCCCTGCCATGAGCAGGGACACTTGCCACTAGACCAGGTTGCTCAGTCTTTTTTTTTTTGCCTCTCAGGCTAATAGGGAGGATTTAGTTTTGTATTGGATATATAACTTATTCTGCAGTCATTACTGAATGGTGTATTATTTCAAGGTGATTATTTGTTTTTGTTTTGGGTTTATTTGTACTCTGAATATAAGAATAGCACTTTAAACTTAAAATGGTGAAAATGCAAACCTCTTTTGGTATGGAAAGCCCCCAGTCTTGTTGTAGGGCTGCAAGAGCATTTCTGTCCCCTTTGTTAAAGACTTTTCAAAGGGATAGAAATGTATAATATGTGACATGGTGAGACAGAAAAGGTTACTTGAACTTCTTAAGTAGCTTGCTCCTCAGTATGAAGACCTAAGCCTACAGGTCCTGGCATATGACGTGGTGTTGGTAGTCACCTGTAGAATCACAGTTGCTGGAGGTTTCCCCTCTAAGGCTTGCATTCCTCTAATAATTACAGCATGAAAATCTTCAGTACAATTTTGTATGCTGTGTGTTGAACTGGTTTGAAAACAGTCAGCATTACAAGGTTTGTTCCTGTAGCTGTTGACCAGACAGCTGTGTCAGCTTCAATTACTTTGAAACAAGCTGTGAGTTCTCCTGTTTGTAGATCCAGTTGTAGGTGGGTACAATTGTTATCAGCAGTAAAGAGAGTAATTTTTTTTTCACACGGATCTTAGATTTGTGGAAGAAGAACTGATTAATTTCTTGACTGTCAGCTGTCCCCTGCCCTTTAGAGCTGCTTGAGAAAGCAGAGGGGATGGAGGAAGAAATATGCATTCCACTTTTGTCTATCCTGAGATCATTTGAATGTTAGAGAAAACATTCAAATTAACATTAATGAGAAACTTGAGAATTCCTTCTTTATTTTTTTCTGTTCCTTCCTGCTCCCTGCTTTTTCTTGTTGTACTGATATAAGCTCATGAAAATAGTTCTGTTTGGAAAGATTCATGAAACATCAAGTTGTATTGAAAGTAGCAACTATTCTTGGAAAAAGGGTAGATAATTTTTTAATTGCAAAAGTAGTTTGGAAAGATGGGGGAGTTTTTTAAGTCATGCATGTTCTTCTCCCAGTGCATTGTGAAGTAAAGTGTAATACTAGTTTCGATATCTCAAAGCATTGTATTGTACTCTTAGGTGAATCAAATCTCTACTTCAAAGATGCTGTAGGTCATTGAGTGTTTAAGTGAGCAAAGTAGCAGTGATCACTACTCCCCTGTATTTCTTTCCTAACACACAACTTGTCATTTCCTTGGTATGAATTTCTTAGCTTAATAGTACATAGATGAGATCATCAGGTAAAACAAAGATAATAGCAGGTATCTTAAAGCTGTGCAGAGTGGGTCCAAAAATAATGTTTAGTAACCATGTTCTAGGGATGATTTAAAATGTCTACTACTATTTATATTCTGATGTTCTGCAGGATCAAGTTGCATCTGGAATATAGTGGGGCCTGATGTATGAAGTTGTTTGAGGGAGTGCTATACCATGTGTGTTTTTTGGTTTTATAGTAGTTTTATACTTTATAGGTTTTTATAATAGTTTTAATCTGACTGATTAAAAGACTTGATTTCAAATTCAGTCTTGTTTTGATCTTGGGGTGGGGGCCGGGGGGATGGGGAACTTGGCTAAATCTGGAATAAGTATGTTTTCGAATGCTCTCAATTTAGGAGGTTTCTTTTCATGAAGGCCAGTACCTATTTTTGTTTTTGCTTCCCTTTAGGTGTAGTTTCTCTTGCGCAACACTTTCAGATTTTACAGTTTTGAAAAGTAAATGGAGTTGTATGAGCATGAATTTTTTATAGGTAGATATTTTATTTAAGAAATAGTTTGCAAAATACTAGGGAAGTGTCAGGGTACTGCCTTGCTTTCTAGAAAAGCTTGAGAAAGAGGGAATTGTGAAATTGCATAGCTGAAATGCTTAGAACACAATTATTAATTTAAAACTTCTCACATATTTTTATATTTCCTGTCTGTTATGTAAGTGACAATATGAGTTCTACCTATTTCTTTAAAAGAAAATCACTGCATTATATTGGGAGTTGATACATAGTTAAAAAGTCCAAAGTCTGTAAAGATGTCTATTTGTAGTTTTAAGCCTTCCTTGATGAGAGTTTGTTTTTGCATGTACTGAAGACTTAGGTTTTTATTTACCTGTAATAAATGGCTTGTCTCTTCTGGTCTGTACAATTAATGCCCGTAAAAGGAAGATTTGCAAACTACTTACGTACCTTAAGGTGGAATTTTACAAGTACACATTTCTTTTGACAGCTAGAAGATGGACACACTTTATTTGACTACAATGTTGGACTAAATGACATAGTACAGCTTTTGATACGTTCTGAATCTGAAGCTCCTACTGCTGCTTCTGTGACAGATCAAGATGGAGAAGTCAATCCTTGTGCTGTTTCCAACTGCAAGAACAAAGCGAAAAAAAAAAATAGTGGATCGCCCAGTCAGCCATCTACATCATCTCGCTCATTCCTCATAGATCCTGGCATTGGACTGTACAAGGTATGTACAAACTTTAAAAGCTGGAAGCTTACCTCACTCTTTTGGGTTTGATTTTATTGTTAAAAAAGTTTGTTTTATTATTTAAAGGATTGTAACCTCATTGCTTTCTTTTATGATTTAATAATTCTTCAGTTTGTCTTAAATGAAATTCACTTCATTTAAACTAACTCGTGCAGAGTCATGAGAGTTCACAAACTCTGACACATTGTGTTCTCCAAAATATGTTCTCCAGAAAGTTTAGAGTAGCTGTGAAACAAATACTTTTTTGTGGACAGAAGAAGCTAATAAAGAAAATATGTGGAGGAGTGTAGCTTTTTCCCTTCTTTTTTCTTCAAGCTTGCCAAATAATTGGTTTAATACTAGTGGTTCAGTGCTGCATTAGAATGAGATAATCTCTGGAAATACACAATTTCTTTAAGCTGTATGTGATGTGGTGATTCCTCTCTTAATGTAGGGTTTTTAGGAATCACATATGTAGTATTCATTTAGTTTTGTACCTCATTTAATTTTTTTATATTATCATGTAGGATTACATCAGACTACCAGAAGTTTAATTTAAACAGAAAATGGGCAGTTTCCAGATTGCTAGCTTATTGGACATTTAGTATGTGTATATGTATGTATCTATGTATGTGTATGGTAGCAATTCACCTCCTGTTTGGGTGTTTCTTTAGATAAGACATAGCCATAACAGTAATTATTTTGTCGGAAAATGTCCACAATTGCAGAGAAGTAATAGAAGGTTGAGGCTGTGGTAAATTGGCAGACTTGCCTTAAATCGTTGAAGAACTGAGGAGACTGGCTGAGAAAACAAGTTGGGCCTCTTGCTTATCTTGTGCCTCATTACTTGTGAATTGATTACTTTTTCAGCCAACTGTATGTTTTCTTTATATAGAGAGAAAAATTAAGGGTATAGCCATTGCATTTTTTCCTATTTGTAGATAACAGTATGAGTGTGTAGAGGATTTCAGTATTAGAAAACTGAAGAATGTATTTTTAGCCACTTTTGTAGTTCAAAGGTAGTAATGTTGTCTAATAAAAGTCAATAGAAAAGACCATAAACTAAGCTATGTTAGATGGCTAAACAGATTGATATATTTAACCATTTTCCATTTTCTTGTTGGTCAGATAATAAGGAATTGTTTAGTTACGGGAAGAAGTAGTTTGTGCAGCTTCTGTCTGAGGGAAGTCCTGTGCCTCACTAGATCTTTATTCAGAGCTAGACTCAAGAAAATACCTGTTGCTTACTCTATGTTATGAATAGTCGCAGCCTCTGTACCATGCTCTCTCTTTCTGATTTCAACTACCAAAAGGAAAGATAGCCTGTATGGGACCTATAATGAAAAAAAAAATGATAGAGTTGATATTGGAAGTACATGTTAATAATAATTAAATTATTGTTAGATGGTTAAAATAGTGATTTAAACAGAGTTCCATTGTATATTATGTAAATTAGAATGCTTTAGGTTGTTTTTTATTCCAGTTGTACCTGATGTCTGTTATTTATATGTGCTCTGAAGGACTAGTAGCAGGGTGGAATTATGTTCAAACTCCTGTTCCTTATTACTAAGACTGAAAATCATTAGTAGTATCTCATTTAAGAACTGGGGGGCCGTCTCAAGGTGAACTTAGCATCTGTGAAGGACCCTGCCTTGGCTAAGCAATGGCCAAAAGGAGGAATACAAGACGAGTTGCAAGAGTGGAGTTACAGTAACACTGCTTGGGCATGTGGGAATGATGTTAAAGAAACTAGAGCTCATTCAGAAGCCATGTGCATGTTTCCCTTTCTCATATGGTCTTCATAACTTTTCTTCCAAAAAACTCTGACTGTAGTAAAAAAAGTTTAACCGAAGAACACTAGCTTGGAATAAAAACCACACAAACTGAATCTATAATTAAAATCAGTGTTTGTTTAATGCTGTCTGTAAAGAGCTACTGATAAAACAGTTCTTAAACAAGACACCTCTAACTCAAAATAGTTGTCTTATGTGCCTCAGTGGTCTGTGGTAATAATTACTTGCCTTTATTCTTTACAAGGGTGGGAAGTATGTTTTGTAACTGTTCACATAAGATTACAGAAGCATGCATTGAAGAGGAATGATTAAGGGAGTTGGCACTAATTTATGATTTTATTCTACTTTTTTTGTTGTTTTGGTGGTTTTGTTTGTTTGTTTTGTTTTGTTCTGGATCTGGTAATGATGATTTTTGACTTTGCTAACATGGTTTCTCTGGCACTTCCATAACTGGTTGCAAGAAGCAGAAGCAGATGAAGGAATCTTTACTAGTGTGTATCTTGTTCAACTGTGTTTTGGAGAAGAGGAACTAAAGCTCCCCTTTTGAGCTACAACTGATTCAAACACATAAGGTTGTGTAGGAATGCCTTCAAGAGGGTTCCTTCTAGAAGTGCCAGAATCCACTGATTATGTTTAAAATAGATTCACAGATTTAAAATGAGGCTGCCCTTCTCTGATTTGTTTGTTATGTGGCTGAAATTGTCATTCTGGTAAAAAGCTGTACTTTGAATGCTGTACATTGTAAGAACGAATAAGAAAATACATGTCCATGCATATATTTTACATGGGTAGAAAAATAAAACCTTGAGTTTTGGAAGTTATTTTAGGAAGAGGAATGGAAAAACCTCAAGTATTGCTTTCTTGGGATAAACTTGTTAGCTGAAACTGCTGTCCATTTTGCTTTCCAATACCTAAGGGCTGATTTACCCTAAATGTTAGAATGTTTTTGTGTTTGTTTCTGTGAAAATATAATAAGATTATTCAGATCTTAGAAACCAGCCTTTGGGGTTTCTAAGAGTGAGTATCTGTCTGGTATGATGTTGGTACTTGACAAAGAGTAGAGCTTAAACCATAAACATGCATGTGTCTCATAGTGTTTATTAAAGATATTTTCTGTGGTATGGGTGTGCAGTAGTTCTGTTGTAATCATTTTTTTATACTTGGTGTACTTTTGAAGTATTTTAAAAATCTTTTCTTTCAGTGTTCTCCGTATTATTAAAGGAACATCTGTTTAATTGGCTGAAGACTTCAGAAAGTTAAATGTGATTTAGAATAAAAATGGTTTGGTTGCCAGTAAATTAATACCGGTAGTACTTGTGAGTACAGAAGGGAGAAATGCTTGAGATAGTTTCATTTCTTACAGTCATAACATTTTGGCTGACTGTGTGGGCAACCTTGTTAGACTTGTTTTATCTCTCTTCTTGAGTCTTTATTGGTTAAAAAAAAATCATGCAGGCCAGAAGGGTAGAAGGTTAAATAATAACTCCAAGTTGAAGGCTCAGGGAAGTCTGTAAACTGCTGGGTTGTGAGATAGTATTTTGATGCTCTGTGTGCTTCTTTTAGCCATAGAGAACAAATGGTGAAACAAGAGGAAAGTATAATGACAGATCACGTTAATTTTCAGGTTTGGAGGGAAAAACAGAAGAAAATTAGCCTTGCTTTTTAAAATTACATACAGATTATACTAGATTTCAGTGAAGGAAGAGTAATAAAATACTCAAAGTGTAAATGAAAGTATTCATGACTGCATATTCCTTGAACTTGCTTAAACTCAACTGGTTATTATATTTGATTGTTTTATAAACAGTAGCACAGTCAGTTGACTGATTTATTTTTTCTTAATTGGAAGTATATAAAATAAGCATTAATTCATTATTTGATTTTCCTTTTAGATAAATGAATTGGTGGATGCCCGTGATGTCAGCATTGGAGCCTGGTTTGAAGCTCATATAGAAAATGTTACCCGAGCAACAAAGGGACATAAGAATGGTAAAGCTCAAGGGAAGAGTGGTAACACTTACAAAAGGACTAATGGAAACTTAAATCAAGATCATTCTAGAGAAAATGCAAATAATTTGGACAGTACACCATCCACATCTTATTCAGACTGTATGGACACTGGTGAAGAAGCTATTTATCATATCAAGTACGATGAGTAAGTGCTCCTGATACTATTTTGAGGACATCACGTATTGTTATTTGGTTTGTATAAACCAAGAATTTCTTGAAGAAGCTTGGAGTCAAAGAAAGCAAGTTCAATATTGCAACCAAGGAAAAAAAATACTAAAAAATTTTTAACACTTTTCAGTTGGATGTGGCAAATCCATTGGGAGTAATGATATTTTTCATCCCTAAATACTGTAAAGTATTAATTTTCTGTCTCTATGAAGCTTAAAATATATCCTTTCTCTATAAGAAAAAAAAACTTTATAACCAAATTTTGAATATGGCTTTCTCCAAGTAAAGTGTTGTTTTAATTTTTTTAATTATTTCTTATGTATATTGAATTTCGCTTAGTGGAGCTGAAGGAGAACTCCCATTAGGGCAAATTTTGTTACTTGATTTGGATTAACTTTATTTCAGATATAACAGTTGTGCACAAAATTACAGATCTGCGCTTACAGTAGAGATTTGTAATCAAGAACTTTGTGACTGAGGGCTTGAAGTTGATTCTTAAATGGAGAGAGGGCATTAAGGGTGGGTTTTTTTCAGTGTTTGATTTTTTTTTTTCCCTTCTAGTAATAACAAATTCTAAAGCCTGCCGTAGGTGGATGGGAAGTCCTGAGTTTGGAAGGATTCTGTATTTATGAACAGGTTTTGCACCACTTCATTTGCTTGAGAAATCGTTCAGATCTTGGTTTTTAGTAATATGTGTTAAAGCAATAATTTACACTTCTAAACAAATAAAATTTTGAATGAGTTGAGTATTTTTAATTTTTGATACTGAGATTAGTAAAAATACTGCAGTTTGTGCAATGTAGCATGCAGGTAGAAGGATGCAAAGTATGTTCAGTATTAACTAAACCTAGATTTCCAAAATAAGTTTTTAGAGCAGCTATTCCAGCTTCACCTATTTTAATATGTAACTCTGAGAGCACTTTTTTTTCCTCTGACTAGTAATAGATACAACTTAATGCGTTTTTTTTTTTACTCTATACTGAGTTCAGGGTCCATATCTGTGACTGTATAAGCTCTCTACTTAAAATGTTAGAGAATTAAAAAGGTGGAAATAGAAATGCAAATATGTCATTGAATATTACAAGAAATACTTGAAAATAACTAGTCAACTATTATGATCAAAATGAAAATATTTTTTCTTGAAATTACATGTCTGTTGTGGTGTGATTTGAAAGACCTGGCTTTAAGATTACTCGATTTTACAGTACTGTGGATATATGTAAGTTAGCAGTGAGCAAACATTTCTGAGAAAGTGTTTTTAACTGTTGCAATGAAGTTATGTTATTTTTTTGTAGATGCTATTATTTTTCATGAGTTAAAAGTACAGAAGTAGAAAAAGTTTCACAACGTTTCTGATTTTTCTTTGGCCTAGTCTTACTAAAGAAAAAGAAGATTGACCTCTGTTTATGTGTATTTCAGGATCTAGCTACTCCCTTTCAGCAGGTGGAAACAAGTCTTTTTGTGCTCTTACAATAAGGTTATGTGAATATATGCAGTACATACTTAGACAACAGAATTAGATAAGGCACAAAAGCATAATGTGGCAAGATAGTCACAATTAAGCTGATCAGTCTAAGGTATTGGAACTCAGAGCTTTTGGAAAGAAAACCTATTGGAAAGTGAAACTTATACATTTATCAGTGACTGGGCTTTTGGTGGATGTTACTGATACAAATATTTCAGGGTTTCACATTTTTTTCTTTCAGTGTCACCCAGCATGCACATTCTTATGGTAGCTACATACGTGCTCATACCACTTTGTTTTCATACATTAGTATTTACCTCTTTGATGTCTGTAGACAACATGTGTATCCTGCCACCTTTATGCTTAATGTGGATAAATAGGGAGGTCATAGTGTGCTTTGCCACACAGTCAGTCATTTTCTACTCCAGAAACTAATTAATTTTTCTCTTCACTCCTGTTCTTCTAGGTTCGTATTTTACTGTGAGTACTATCTTCTGCACAGTTACCTGTGCCTGGGTGTTTTGTTTTTCAGGTGCGGAATGTGCATTTTGCTGCCAGATGTACTTGGCATTCTCTATCCTTGCTGTGTTGTTTTGGAGAAGCTCTTTTCCCTTTTATCTCTCAGGGGTGATGGTTCTCATGGGTAGCATAGTTTCAGCTCTGTTTTTCCTGCAACAAGTATATTCTTACATGACATCAAAACACTCTACATTGTCTGAAACAGAATAAAAATTACTTACGAATGGAAGACCCAAAACTGGTTCCTGTAAAGCCATCAAAATTACTTTAATATATTGGAAGGACTATGTGTCAGAGGTGGACACGGGTACACAACTTCTCAAATCATAACTGGTGCTCCTTTGTCTGTTACATCTTTCCAGTTAGGAAGGAAAAACCATGGAAAAGAAGGTTACAGTTGAGGGATAGGTCACCTGTAATGCATTGAATTTGTCTACTCTAGCCCCCCTATGTTACTACACTCCTATGTCACTGTGTTCTCCTAGAGCAGCTCTTCTTAAAAGGTGAAGCAGGACTTTCTTCTTAAGTGAGAAAGCTGACTTCAGCAGTAGTGTTGCTAGATTTACATATCACAGGTCCTCTGCAGAACTTGAACACGTTGGTATGCAGTCTCAGATTTCATAAAAGTGTGCCTCCTCTGAGGGGCTGAGTTTTAATTTGTTCCTCTTTCCACTTCTTGTTTAAATTGTGTGGTTACACACCACACCCCGGGCTGTATGTCTAGTATTTAACTACATTGCTGCAGTTGTTGTAAGGCCCACATATTTCTGCAGAGATCGTTCTTCTTAGAGAAACCCTAAGGCCATTGGAAGGAACAGAACTTCTCAGTTTCAAATTAAACTGGAGGCACAGTTCTTGATAAGATCCAAGATTTAAAAGACTTGTGGTGCTTGTTTAAGAGCCTTATTTATCTTCATCAGTGAGGAGACCGAAGTATCAGTTTTATCAGTGCTGACCTTCAGGCAGTACCAAATTGCTTGGCAATTTGTAGCTATGTAATTTCTGCCTGACAGAACATCTTCTCCTTTCAGTTTCTGAATGCAGCTTTTTCCCTGGAGGCAGCATTGTTTGCAAGTGTTTTTGAGTTTCTGTCAGTGTCATCTTTGCCTTCTGACACTTTATTCACTGTATTTCCATTTCACCTTTGCAGTTTTGGGTATCACAAAGAGCCATTAAAAACTTTGAAGTTAAGGGTGTGCTATGAAGTTTCATACAATGCTAAAATACATTACTTTCTTCTGCTCCCAACAACTGACTTTGAATACAGAAGAAGTGAACCTGCCTTAAAAAGAAGAAAGCCAAATCCTCTGACTTGTGATGAATCCAACACATGCTTAGATCTTAAAGTTAACTGAGATGACTGTAGATAGTCTCCACCACAGCTTGCTTAAGAATCACTTTCAAATCAGAAACTGGACATTTTGATAGTTCCATAAGCAAGTGTCTACAGTGCTGTGTCATATGAAAGTTTGTCCTTTCCTCTTAACTTACTCTATTTCATTTCTGTTGCTGGTGTAGCACTGGTTGTAGTCTAGTTAGTTTTGGGGAGACAGTGCTCATTCAGGGAGACAGTTCTCATTCTGCAAGTGTTAGCTTCTTGATCATTAACTCTTCCTTGAAATAGTGGAAAGACTTATGGATTTACAACAAATAATGTCTTTTCCTTCCTTTTCCTTTTGAAGTAATTTGTAGTAAAGGCTTTTCATTTAAGAAGGCTTTCATTGGTCGTGACAGGAAGGTTGGATGTTTCTACTGCATGAGAAATGTCAGTATACCTACCTATATAGATTTAGTATAACTCAAGTGTAGGTAACTTTTTTCAGGACCATTGTGTTAGGCTGATGATATTCCCCCTCAGGTTTTATAACAGTAAACAGGAAAGTTTAATTTAAACCATGAGGTAGTTGGGATATGTCATAAGTATACTGTGATTATTTATTTTAGGGAACTACGTACTTCTAATTACTTCATGCTTAATGTGAGCTGTGGAGTGATGCCCTTGGAACTCTTTCAGATCTGAAAGTAGTCTGAGGTCTCTTTGTTTCTCAGACCAAGAGATTATGGTTCCAGTCTGTGTCAGTTCTGTGTAGGATGTGTGTCAGATGTTTTTATCATCTGTAGAATTTGTGTGGATGTCTTTGATGATGTCTGAAAAGCAATGTGAGGTAGGATGCACTGTAATTGAATTACATGCCCAGCCTGATTCTGGCAATTTTGGTAGCCAGATGACCATAACTGTTAGTGAGGATTTTGAAAAGCTTTATCAAGTTCCTAGATCTATACAGGTGGAAGTTAAGAGTATTTCTAATAGCAGATTTATTAAGAGTTGATTCCCCTCCCTCCCCCTTCTCCCCTAGTAGTTCTTAGTTTTTCATTTTACTAAAAATGACTGCCTTCTTGGCTAACAGGAAGACTTTAACCGGATGGGATTCAAGTTTCCAAGTACCTTAGGGTTCTTGTTGTCCATTAGTGTTGGTCTTCAAAGAGAAACCTTGCTAACTTTCTGTTGTCTGATGGATCTTAAGCACTATTACATTAATCCTTGCTTCCATACGAACCAACTTTTAGTTGGTTTCCCAGGCTTCTCTTCTTGCACTTTACTGAAGTTACTGTTTCTTCTGGGTTTGGTGAAAATCCTCTGGTATATGAGGGATACTAGTCATTAATGGTGTGGAGAATTGATAGTTCATGTTAATCTTCAGAGCCTGTGGCAACTAGCTTGCGACTTCAGTTGTTCAGCAAGGTGACTTCCATGATTTCCTTCTCTTCTATAAGGAGAATGACAGCCTGCATGTGGGTTTCAGCTTATGGGGGGGGAGGGTAGGGTTAATATTACAAGGTTTTTTGGGGATCTAGTTTAGATTTTGTCTTAAAGTAAAATTCAGCCTACTTCTGATTTTGTTTAGGAAACTATTTTTCCTACATGCTTTTTAAGTTGTGTAGGTTTTCCTAAGTTGGATAGAATAGGCATCATCCAACTTGCTTTGGACCTGTTACTTCAGGTGGTTCCTATATCATCTCTGCTGCTAGCTAGATGTTCAGAGGATACAGTGATCTTGGAGATGGTCTGAGTGGATGCTGGTAATTTGGAAATATGTGGCAAGGCTCCTAAGATAGAGCTTAAGTTGTGATACACTTTTAATTCCTACATTGTTAAAGAATGCCAACATTCTGGATATCTGTAGAACATTAGTTCTGCCTATTACTTGTGTTTAGAAACTACGCTGTCCTTGGATGCAATTCTACAGAAATTACTGCATAACGAAGAAATCGGAAGCCCACTCTGTCCAAACTGTGTGCATGGGGAGCTACTGACTGTGCTTGTAGACTGATGTGTAGGTAGTTTTGAGAGCTACTTAAAAGCAACTGATTTCTCTGAGGTATCATATCCTTGTGCATGTGTGTGTTCATCATTTATCTGTCCTGGAGCCTGTATGCTGTTGGGTTTTTGAAGCTGAGTAGAACCAACAGCTCTCTTGTGCAGACAAAACAGTCAGCTTTGAATGGGGTGAACTTTGTTGCACATAGCCTGGCAAAGCAGGCATGGTCAGGAATGTGGCTTTCCTAGAGCGATACTCTTGTTTGCATTCTGGGTGTGCTGACACTTGTTTCTTGTAGACAGCTCTGTTAGGTAGTTGCTGCTAGTGGTGTATTCACACCTAATCCCTGTGCCAGAAATGTAGGGCAGGAAGAACAGGAAGAGGAGAATGTGTGTAAATCTATGGCAGTTACAGAGGCAATTTTGTTTTCATAATAAACCTGAGCAATGCATTCCTAAAGAATTAAATTACTGATGGGTAGTCCATTTCATTTTTCAGCATGAAGGATTAAGAACTGCATCAACTTTCATTGGTATCTAGTAAGACTGATGTTTGTGCGTTCTTACGTTGCTGCTACTGTTGCATCTAAATAAAAAATTGGTGTGTTATGTATGCTTTTATCAGATATTATTGCTTATTAGGAGCTGTAGTTCTCAAAAATAAATTCACTTACTGTTCTAAACTCCATGGACCATTTAACAAAAAGACATTCCTTATGCCAAAGAGATTACAGCCTGCTTTGAAGGTAAAGGAACGTAAGAATATGCCATTACCATACCTGTAAGGCTCAATCAGTATGTCTCCCTCATTAGCCATTCAGTCTTCCATAAGCTGTGTAAAATGTCATAAAAATGAACATTATTGTGGAAAATGCTGCATTAATTATAGACACTCAAAACATAAATAGAGCCCAGGAAAATATCAGTGTACGTGGTAGCTTATGATAGAAGCAGACTGATCACAGTGACCCAGGACACCTGTTTGACTCTTGTATTCCTAAGTGTAAACTCTTGCCTATTTCGGTTGAGTTTCATTTGTCATTTGTTGTCCAGACTGTCATTAACCTTTGAAAAATAATGTATTTTTATACAATTCCGCATTTTCATTTAAAGTGTACACACACACACACACACACACACACACACACACACACACACACACACACACACACATGCTCACATGTTAAGAAAATTAGAATTTCACTGTGTTGCCACAGAGGTTAAAAATAGAGTCATCCTGTGTGGCTGTGTAAGTAACATGCAAGACACAGTCTCATAATTGGACAGCACAATATTTTGAGACAATGAGAAGAAAAGTTCTAAGTACTACCTAAATAACTCTGAAAAATAATTGCTTTCCTCTTGAAAGTTACTCCCTAGCTGAAAAGATCATCAAGAGGATATATTGTTAAACTTGTTATTACTTTCTCAAGGAATGGTTTGAATATTAGACTTGCTTAACAGGTCCATTTTTCTGGATGCTTTTAATGTGAAATGTTTAGATAAAGTTAGTAGGCTGGGATTAAATAGAATGTGTCTGACAAGTCACACAGGTGAAAATACTGATAAATTGATTTTTGGAGACCAAATGACATGGGCCATTCTCAGATGAGGTGGCCCCTGCTTCTTTCTCTTACTTCACTTCCCAACTATGTACATCTGATAGTGAAGTTGCAATTAGTTTGGTGGTTGTGTGACTGTACAATAAAGTGCTCTTGTTTCCTAATATAAAAACTATAAAAAACTGTATCTAAAAACTAGTGTCCACTAAGTGAAAATTACTGGTTTTTAAGTCACAGATCCAATCAAATAAATTTGCCCAGTGGGGCAGAACATGGGAAAGAATCACTGCTTCTTTGAGAGGTAGCTGCTTTGTGCAGCATTAGTGACAGTGCATGATGTGAACAGTTCTGTTTTCTCTTCTGTGAAGAAATACCAAAATACATCCTTTGCATACTATGTGTTTCTCAAATAAACATGTTTACAAGGGTTAACTGAATTATTTGACTGTTTTCTTTATATACAGTAAGCACAGGAAATAGCACAAATCGGAAAGGTGTATGCTGTCAGATTCCCGGCAGTAGTCTCAGACATAGAAGTGAGTAGACTGGGGAGAGCTTCCTTCTGAAGGATATGAAGTTAATGGCTAGAAACGTGAAGAATTGATGGGAGCTATAGAGTACAGTTTCATTATGGCACCTGTTTCCTTTGGTTCATGTTGGACAGTTTAGAATTTCAGAAGAGGAAGAGGAATAAAAACTATACTGTCTCCCAAGTAGAATTTTCTCTTAAGCAGTGTCTTCCCAAAGGGAAACATGTATTTTCTTTGACCTTGTATTAGTAACAAACGTTTTTTATAATTAGTCTGAATCACTACTTGGAGCACCTCTCCTACCTATGTAATTTTGTTTTCTAGTTTCTAATATCAGTGACTAGTTTGTTTACTCATTCAAAACTTTTTCTTCATACAGATTATTAGGCAGTGCTAAAATAATAGAACACCTGCTCTGTCAGATGTAAGTCTTCATTCTTTACATCCTCATTAGAAAGAGTGCCAGTACAATGTGGCTGTATAGGCCTATTTGTTCAAACTTGAAAGTATTTGGAGGGAGTAGGCTGCTCACTACTTTTCATTTCAGGAAGTTGATTCCTTGTAAGGTTCTTTTCCCATTTGCACTCCCATTATGCAGTTTCCTGACTGTATAATCTGTGTTTAAAAATGTCGAAGTGTTAGCATGTATTAGTAGTCAGGGTTTTGACAATAGGCATTAACTGTAAGACTTGGATTTGTAACGATGTAGACACTTTGTGCAAACTAGAAAGGAAACAGTTTGAGGAGAAAATATGGGTGTTTCTTGTGTCTCTTTATAAAGGATTTGAGCTAAGGGGAGGGAAGTTTTGCTGTCCTTGTAGTTGTTTGAGAGAACAACTAAAATATCAACAGTTAAACTTTTTTTTTTTTGTTTTAAAACTGATACTCTCAAAAAAATGGTTTGATCAGTGAGAATGAGATTGAATCTTACAGTTTATTTATTTGTCTTAAATTAGCTGTAATCCTTGCACCATCACAGGATTGCACCCCTGAGGAGAGGTTTTTAAAAAAAAAATCTTTTGGTAATTGTGTGACTTCTCGTCTTGTGTGCTACCTAGTGAAGTAAACCTGTTTTTTATTATTCACAGTAATTAAACTCATTATACCACAGTATTGTATTAAAAGTTGAACATTCTTTTTCTTTCTTACAACTTCTGAACTTATGTTTTGATACTCTTATTTCCAGGTTGTCTCCCTTCAGGGTATCCATATTGTCTACACAGCGCAGTCGTGTAAGACTAGAAGTTAATTTTTCTTAACACTCGGAACTAAAATCATTAGGAAAGTAAGATTTTTCTTTTCAGGCTATTAATATGGTTTCTCAGTGTTTAAGCTGCTTAATTGTGTAATTATTAGTTATTAGGTAAGGTTTTCAAAATCTTGTTTGTTTCATGTGACTGATTTTTATCTTTATTGATATTCATTATGCTCTCTATTCTGTCTTTTGAAATGCATTACTTTTTTTTCTTGCAATAACAAATTGTCAGACCTACTGGTCTTTTGGAAGTGCAAATACACAGCTTCATTCATAGTTGTGGCTTACATACTTTTCCAGTGTAGTGCTTTCTGAAACACTATTTGATTTCTCAAACACTGCAGCAAAATTAGGCTCATTAGTTCCTCAGGTAGCAAATTATCAAGGAGTGGTGGTGGTGTGAATATAGTTTTTATTCAGGTCTACCTTCTTAGTCAGATTTACCTGCTCTAGGACTTTGTTCCTTTTTCTTTCTTCTTTTGTTTTTGCCCTTCTATTCTTTCATTTCAGAGTGTGTATTGACTTTTCTGAATTTGTTGATTGGGAAAATAAATTATGCTTTAATTTTATTAATATTGGAAAAACAGCAATTAAAGAAATTGTACTTCTACACTAACATTCGTTACCATACTTTTATGGACAAGGCTTGTCTTTTTTTTCTATAATTTTATCTTTCCAGTCCCATTTGTTCTGGTAACAGCTGTGAAAGTTAAATACTATGTTGCAAGTTCTCAGTACATTGAGCAGACTTATGTTTATTCTGACATGAAACTAATGTGTGTCTTGGTATTTGAGTATTTTAGAAACCAAAACCAAGCATAGCCAAGAAACACTGGAATCTTTACTTCATGAATAATTCTTTGCTATGGAAGCTGTCTACACTGATAGGAAATCTCAAGAAATCCTAGATATGATAGTGTTAGTAATTACAGTTAGACATCTCAGAGGGGGAAAATTACAGGTAAATAGACTTCTTTTTGGCAATATTCATTAAACTCTTACAGTTATTCTTGCTATTATCATGTCTCCTTTTTCTAATAATAGGTGCCAAGTATCATAAAAAACCATGGAAAACCAAGAAACTGTCCATGACTGTTTTAAATTTAAAGGTTTAATTGAGTCATATAATCTTCATTTCAACTGTACCAAATTTACAGTAGTCTAAGTAGAACCCTGCTGTGAAAATGTTTCTGTTTTGTCTTGAGGGCATCTCAGGATTTTAAAAGTAACTCAGTAAATAAGAAAACAATTTCAGTAAACATCCATGTCTGACAGTAGTCCTTTATTACAGTTTGCCAGAATTGGTTTTTCACCTAATTCTTGAGGTTAAAAGGTCATATTTATTCTCTCTATGTTTTGGGTTATCTACGCAAGCCCACATATTCTTATTTTGTGATTTTATGCTTAAATGTTATTTTTGTGTATTTAAGAGATTAGGTTTTAAGTTAATGTGTGATTTTTACAAGTGACATGTTAATCTTCGGGGAAATGAATGTGGAGGTAGTAGCATTTTGTAATGTGAGTGTGTTTTCCCGTATTAAGTAAATTGGGGCATTAGACACTTTTGATGGGACAAGTTTACTGTGGAAGTACTGTCTACATAGTATAATAAGGAGCAGTGGTACTGACCTTAGCATAAAGAGTTTAACTCTGCAATTTTGAGCCTAACTGAAAAGCTTGTGGCAACTGCTGTTTCTGCTGTTCTGCCCAAGGTGTCCATTATGGACAAATGTGAAGGATTAGATATCTGCTAGCATTCACCAACCACCATAAAAGCGTATTTCTGTGTGAAGGCACAGCAGTAAAAACCATTCAGTGTCTGGAATCCTTTGCAGAAGAAATGTGAAATCTGACAAATGAAATCTCGTCTGTTTTTTTTCTAAAGTTTCTGAGTTTAAGTATCTGACCAGCTGATTAGAGGAAAAATGCACTCAGTGAAGCCAGCCTTCCTTTTCTTTCTTTGGAAAGTAGTTAGTTTCTTTCTGTTTGTAAAAGGGGACTTCGGGGTTGTCTTCTGGTAAGTGATTTTGTTCTAGTCTTGCTGATAGACAATTTTCTTGCTTGGTTTTTTCATGTGCTACATCTAAGAAAAAGGTGGAGTCATTGTTAGCAATGGCAATATTTGAAGTTCCTCAGCAGTACAGTAGGAAGGATTCTGTTGTAAGTTTTATAGAGGTAGAGAGATAACACAAATCTGAATTTGGGAAAAAAATATTTGTCCAAAGGTCTCCCAGGAAAAACAGAGCCTGAAGGCATTTTAATTTTGAAAGAGAATAGATTTTTCAGATCAAAGTTAAGTTTCTATGAATGTAAACTCTTGTAAGTCACATATTTTGATTTTGATATTTTTATAGTGACACTGAAACTTTTAAAATGTCTGTTGGTTTTTTTTACAGTCCTGCTGATCCCATATGTACTTCTTACTTGATCATTTCACTGTATGCATAAATGATGTATATTTTTGATCTATCTTCTCTAGTTGCTTGATGTTTAAGCCCTATTTTTGTTTCAGAGTTCAAGTAAACTGAGTCTTCATTTACTGTGTTCTACTTGCTGTATTCTCCAAACTTTAGGGAAGTTTTATTGTAAAACTATTGGAACTGATTAGTAGCTCAAACATAGCTGTCTTAAGATTTCAGTAGCCTGTTGTATAATAACATGATGTCATTATTCAGGCACTCAATAAAATAGCCATGATCTCTGTAGTTGCTTTTTGCTCTGTCTTATTACCTGTAGGTGAATACAGCATATGTTTTTGTGGGTAATACAGTTACAGTATTCACAATTATTATAGTAGAATTGTATAGGAATTCTCTTAAGGGAAAGCTACATGACACAAAGGTAAAACCACAAATGTTTAATTTAACTTTTGTAAGTAGCTAAGGATATGTTTTATTACTTGGCTATTGGTTTATCTGAAGGTACACCTACTTCTAAACTGTTGTGGTTCATGTTTCTTTAAACAGAATAAAACAATCACTAAATCTCCCCACTCCCTCCCCTTGTCTCTCATATCAGTAGTAACAAACTGGCATGTTAGATTCAATAGAAGGCATAAACCAAAGCAAAATGAACTTGTTTAAAATGTCTCCAGTTTCATCAGTGGGCTTTCAATCAACTGTTTAGGAGTAGACATTCTGATTTCAGGCTATAGTCTATCAGTCTCAAGCTGTTAATGACAGTAGTTTTAGTATTTCTTTGTGTTGTAAATTACATGTGATTTTCCCAAGATCTTGAAATTATGTTGTTCACTACAGGGAGGCATGCTGAAAAGTGGCAGAGCCATACTTTTATTATTAAGAGTAGGATTTTACCATTACAATTTAACAATGCTGTTTGATAAAGGTATATTAACTAAAGTATGCGTGTTCTTGCTTAAGTGCCAGTAATTGGATGATGAAAATATAATTTGGGATACATCATCCTCATGAGTGTTTGTTAATAAGGAGAATGAATAATTTTAATAGCACTTTTTTATTGGCAGTAGGCTCGGTTTAATTTTCTGTTTAAATTTGTGCTGTGAACTCATGGAATACTAGTTAAATGATGGATAATTTTTATCTGCTTACACACAGTATGAGAGAGACTTTTAGTCTGGTATCTTCCTTTTAACTTTTTGTAACAGGCCACCATTTTTTTTTTTTTTTGCAAGTAGTATTTTCATCGTGTCCATATTTGTGCTGTTTTTCCAGCACATGTGCAAACTATACAGATTCTACTATCATGGAATAATTGCTTAATTCAGAGGATATGAGAAGGCTGTGGTGTTAAACTGAAAAGTTAACATTTCAAATTTGAAAAGCTTTCTTTCCTGCATTGGGATTTTAGTTGTAGTGCTGTCAAATAACACTATGTTAATTCTGCTAAATAAGTCTTTTTCATCTTGGAAAGGAATTGGAGCTTTTCAGAGATTATGCATTACTCTTTGATTTTTGTATGTGTGCTGTGATGGCATACACCAACACAATAGGAAGAAAGCATTTTCTTATGCTAGCAGTTTTTATTGCATTCCTTACTACATCTTGCTAAGAGAAGTGTG
The DNA here is from genome assembly GCF_003945595.2 of Pipra filicauda. Lineage (NCBI taxonomy): Eukaryota > Metazoa > Chordata > Aves > Passeriformes > Pipridae > Pipra > Pipra filicauda. The sequence continues at coordinate 1,301,204 of NW_024104487.1, read as the reverse complement.
CTGTCAAGAGAGGAAATTATTCCCATGTTTGTCTTCCTAGATATTTTGGATTTGCAATTTGTGGGAGAAACACTTTAAATTTGTTAGTTCAGCTAGTTCATTGGCAGACTTAGTTCTGTTTCTCACTTACTTCATTTTGTAGTTAGGCTTTTTATTTAAACAGTGTGCATGGAAAGTGGACTAGAACTATACTTGCCACATGAATTTGATATGATGTGTTTGTAGGGTCAGATATTTAAGAAGAGCTGGCCTAAATAGTTTGTTGAAGTAGTGGAAATGGAACAAATGCATGAAACCAATGCTAAATTAGAAGTAATTAGACATAGGTTGAAAAACCTAATTTTAATCTTCATTACTTTTACTTCGTAATTTTATTTGGAATATTGACTTTACTGGGAGCAAATGGGCTGTGTGTGTCAAAACCTTGAACTTGATTGCATTCCAGTCAAAAAGAGATTATAATTTTTTGTTGCTGTTTTGGGTGTGTTTTTTTTTTTTTTTTTTTTTTTTTTTTTTTAGAAAACTCATGAACACGTTTTTTTCTCATCTAAGATCAGACAAATTCTTGATACATGTTTAGATGAAAGCTATACTTTAATAAGGATATTAGGTCAGATTTATACTATGTGTCTTACATGCCCAAAGCACATTTAAAATCATCAGCTGCTGAAAAATGTTTTCTGTGACTTTCTCTTCGCTGTTACAGGAGTGATAATCATTGCTGTTGTTGGTTCTACTTTTCAAGGTACCCAGAAAATGGCATAATAGAAATGGACACCATTAATCTCCGACCACGAGCAAGAACCATTCTGAAGTGGAGTGAACTAAAAGTGGGTGATGTGGTGATGGTTAACTACAATGTTGAGACACCAGAAGAAAGAGGATTTTGGTTTGATGCAGAAATTACCTCTTTGAGAGAAATCTCAAGGACTAACAAAGAGGTTCATGCTAAAATTCTGCTGGGGTAAGATTTGTTTGACCAACTCATAAAATCTTTACGTATCATATGAATTATGTTTCGTTTGGTTTTTTTATCTACGAGTGACCACTGGATTAAAATAATGTCATACTTGAATTCCACAGCTGTTTGAATTATAGAACTGCAGTGCTAGTTTTTATGGTGTGCAGACTTACCTGTGAGTGAGAATTTTTACTTTTCCTGAGCTTACTGAAGGCAACCATAAGGTTTTATGTACTATTTGTGGTTCAGATTGAACGGTGTTTTTAAATACTTTTATATTTATATATTTACACTTATATTAATTTATGTATGTATTATATGTTCAATTCCATTGAAAACTGAAAAATCTGGTTTCAGTAAATTTTTAGATAACTGGGAACCCCTAGGTCTCACTGAGTATCAGTCATCTCTGACAGTTTGAATAAGTCTCTGAACAACAATAATTGCTTTATATTTCAGGTATGTTGATTTGCAAAGTAAAAACAAACTGGCTAATTAAATTTTTAAAGAATAGAATATTTATGAGGTATTACAGTTTCTGATATGAGTAGAACATGGAACTGTGGGATGTGAAAATTGCAAGCTTTCATGTGACTGAACTCACCTGGATATCTTTGCTTCGTTTTTCTATTTAATTCCAAAACTTGTGTATAGTTCTTTAGGAACAGTGTCTTCTGCAGATTTCCTTATTGTGTTCTTAGGGATGAACAGATGACCAATCTTTATTGGTAGTCTTGAGGAATTCACTGTAATGTTTCTCCTCCTTTTCATTACCTTCCTCATTCCTTTAGTACTATCCTTTTCTGACACAAAAGAACTAAAAGCAAATGGATCCAGTCTACCATCTCCATTCTTAGAGAAGAGGCAGGTGTGTGGGTACTTACATGTTAGGAATGAAACTGATTTTAAAATTAAATTTCAGCTAAAGTTAAATTTCTTTTCACTGAAGAAAAACGTTGTCATGTCCCACATTTACTCATGAGTAGTATCATTGTTCTGTGAGTGTTTTCTTTAAAATGAATTGGACTATTAGTGTACAGTGTAGTTTTCTTTATGAGAAAGGAGACTATTGTAGCTGTAGGAAGACTTGGTGTAGGACATGGTTAATGGGAAGAGGCACACAGAAGCCTCCATAAATCATGTCTAATTCAGTATTTGTGTAAAAATGCAATCTTACCTAGTACTGGGAAACAGGAAAGACATTGACTTGGGAAATCATGAAAAATGAAAATCTGTTTTGGAATGGTGTGAGGATAGAATAGCCTTTATCCTGGAAGATTTTGTTACGAGGAGACAGAGTTTTTGCTTAGGAAGGCTTTCTGCCTTAAAGGTAACTCTTTCTCAAAGGCAGTTTCAGTGCTTTCTCCCCCCACTCTGCGTACCAAGAGAAGTTCTCAGCCTCTCTGTTGGATATGTGAGAGGAGAGATATAATGCTTACAGAAATGCTACAGGGCTGCTGCAGCCCAGGGACAGTTGGGGGGGGCAGAGATGACAAAACCCTTTAGGGAACAGATTTGCCTTTTCCTGCTGAGGCCTGGTGCTGTCTTGCAGCACCAAGGAGTTTGTAAGTTTTAATGTCTTTGCCTCCGAAATAAAACCTTTGAATCCTTTCCACTGCCTTGGCATTTCTGGGGAAGAGACCTGCATATATTTTACCTTACAGATGGTTTTTAATTTTAGAATTACGGGAGTTTTATTACATAATCTCAGTGCATTATGGTCATCTTGTAATAAGTAGGGCAGGCACGTTGACTTGTTTTGTAGGCAAAGCAAAAAAACTCCGAACTTGAAATGTAAAGCTAGAAAAATTGAGTAGATATTTTGAATTAACTTGGAGAACAGAAGAGATTAAGAAATGGAGGCCAGTCTAGAGAGATGCAGAATTTCATTGTAATGCATTTAGGGCTAGTGGCATTTGGTGAATTAGGGATGGAATTCATGACCTTTTATAAATAAAACTGTCCAGATAGCTGTTTACATGAAGTTCAAATGTCTATTGATAACATTATTTAAAACCGTTGTCTGCATAGATTCTTTCAGAGTTTTCCCCATTTAGTAAAAATAGGATAATCTAAATATGTTTTATATTGCCAAGAGCAAGCACCTGGTGGCTAATGAAAAATTCTGGTTAGGACTCTATAGGGTAGTCTTTTTAAAATCTAAATAAACTGATAGTTGTGCTTCAAATTGCAAGATGGTAACTTGAAATACCATGAGTACTGAGGCAGGTACAGTGGGGGTCTGCATGATATTTATATTTATTATCCTCTGAAAGCAGTTGGAGGAAAAGTACTGTTTACAAATACCTGTATTAGAAGGTGGCAAATTTAAGTCCATTTTTCAAGTTGAACCATATTTCAGGAAATTTTCTTCCTAATTAGCAATTCAGGCTTCTTTTAAGTGCTGATAGATTGTATATGCAGTACTTAACTAGTTGCAGAAAGTAAGGTTACCATTTCTTAAATTTATCAAGAATAATTCTCTATCACCTGCACTACCTGAGTCATTCCTCTCAGATAGTAGTAAAAGTACAAGAAAAATCTCCTACTATTCATAAACTTCTGTAAGGAACATGCTGCAACAATAATCGCTTTATGTTTTAGGTATATGGATTCGCAAAGTAAAAACAAATCTCTGTGTTTCAATGTTTATTAATATAAAATAAATAGTATTAAATACATTTATTTATTTTAGAATTATCATGTAATGATGTTATTCTTTTAATCTAGAATAATATAATTAATATATTGATATTCTAGAATTTATTATTGATATTTGATAATGAGTTCTTGGCATAATGTTCGCACTAACTACTTGTCTCAAATAAAGGTGACATTATTTTGAATTTTTTATGATTCTACGTTACTGATTAATTGATTGTATGTTAATGACTAGTAATTTGTGTACTACTTAAGAACAACCTTAGCAGGCAGTAAAGGGACACAGAGCTCTTTGGGCTGCTTCAGGTATATTCGTCATGTAGAGTTTTTTCCTTTTGTGGTGTTACATCAAAGAGACTTTGTATAAACAATTTTGTACGAAATATTTGAATGTTTGATTTATTGATCTTGGTTGCTTTTGACAAAGATTTCATGAGGCTGTTGGCACAATCACAGGAAATAACAAGAACATGTGCTGTTTGTGGTAATGCTTTGAAGCTGGTAGAACATGTCATGAATACTTATTTTTTACTGTACCTTTTGACACATGTGTGTTAGATGTTACTTTTGCTCATGTTTTAGTCATAACCCAAAGGAAAAATCCTGTACAGTTTGTCATCATTTCTTCTAGTTCATCTTTCGGAAAACAGATATGAATTAGAAATTATAACCAAAGAAAGGAATGCGACTTAACAGGGAAGATAAAGATGTCATTATGCGAAGAATAACCTATCCAACCTATCCAAATAGGATTTACTGTGTCTCAGATACAAATACTGGGGAAGCAGCAGTGCTTTGACCACGGAAAGCAATGCTAGGTTTCTCATGACTGTGTGCATGCCTACAGTTCATAAAATCTGAATGTGAGATTCTCAGCTCCGAGTATCCATATTGTGGTACCTCTAAACTAATTTTAACTGGCAAGGTGCACCTGTGTTTTTGGACATCCTCTGTTTTTCTTTTTAGGGAGAATCTTCTGTTTCATGATGACAACAGTTGTTTGTAGTCCAGCATAATGACTTGTCATCTTTGTGAAGCTAACTGTTCACAATTTAACATTGCAGCTAGCAGGCATGTTTCAGTTCACCACACCAAATTGAACCAAAGTAGAAAAATGATGCTCTGTGTTTTCTCCATGCTAGAATTGAAGAAAAACAAAATCAGCTCTTAGGTTTTCTTCAGTCAGCCTTTCAAAGTTTGAGTTTAGCAAGGACTCTGTCAATACCAAGACTTGTACTTTGCTTAAGCCTTTGGAGATACACAAGAATGTAGGTATAAATTCTGTGGAGTGAACAGAATTTTTGTCTTTGCATGAGTGAGTATTTAATGAATTTGAGGTCTTTTCCTAAGCAGCCATAAGGGAATAGGAAGGATCTTAAATTTTCATGTTTTATTTGTCATCTTTTAGTTCTGCAGGTTTTTGTGTGAGGCTTCCAGCTCCCAAAAAGAAAGTATTATTTTGTTTCCAGATTAATTTCTCTCAATTTTTAAATATTCTTATATTTTTCTTGTAACCTGTTTGTCTTTCTCTTTTTTTATCTTTTTTTTTTGTGGGATGCATTCGTGTTTTTCTTCTCAGTACTCCCTTTATTCACATCCAACATGTTTTGTTCTCAGAATGCAGTATGATATTTTTAAATTATCTTTCTACTACCTGTACAGATTTTACTCTTAGCTGCTCCTTTTACTTCTTTTGGACAAGATTGTACATTTATATTGAACTTCTGGGTTTTGTAAGTCACACGTGTATTTGTTTTTATAGCTTTACAAAGGCACAGAAATGAAACACTTTACACAGAATACTGAACTAACAATGAAACAAGCCTTGTATTGGTTTTTTGTAAATTTCAAGAGTTCTTGTGCCTCTGTGAATTTCTGTCTAGCTAGTAAAAAAAAAAGTGTATTGTACCTTGTTTTGACACTTAGAAAAAAACCAGTACAGCACTTCCTATCCCCCTCAGTATATATTGTGATAATCATCATGATGTCACAGTTGTTGTTGTCCTACTTTGGTAGGTGCCCAAATAGTTCTCATAGAGTGTTTCCTCTTTAGGCCTGGAATTTTTGTCAATGTGGTTTATGCCTTACTAATGCTTGCATGATCTTCTATCCATAATAACTTCCTGGTTTATTTATTTTATTGTATAAAATATGTATTATTTTATTGTAATGTCTTTGACTATTGCTGGTTGATCTGGGAGATATTGTTTTGATGCTGTGTGAAATATAAACAAGATTTACTTGGACCCATTTTTTAAAGTAACTGTCATGCTGTATCAGCAGGTATCCTAATAATAAGAATTTTAATTGCCAAAGACCCTGCCTGCAGCTTTCTTGCACGGATGTAAAAGCAGCATATTTCTTCTAAGCAACAAAACTTCTGAAAGGGTGAATTTGTGTCTCCCTCTTTCCTCTTTTTGTGACTTCAGCGGAGCTGGTCACCTCCTTTGAAGAAGAGACCTCCTTTTGAATCAACACAAGTATTTCAAACCAAGGTAGATTCTCATTGGCCAAGAATCCTCCTGGGATTTTTCGTGGTGATTCTGTATTGGTGATGCTTAGAAATCCTTAAGCATTTCTTTGTACTGCTTTCCCTAGACTCTACCGCTAGAGATGGCTCTTTTTGTGATATGCAGCCTTAGGTAATAATCTCACAACTCTTAACAGGAATGACTTTTGACAACATGAATAATATTTTGGGTACCACTTAATTACCCTGTTGGACAAAAGAACTCATGTTTGCTCTAGTGGAGTGTGAGAATCAAACTGTTAAATTCCAGATTAGGTTTCTGACTTCGCTTCAGTTTTGAGGAACAGTAAAGAATTAAAAGATACAATGAGCATGAGGACAGAATATTATTAAGAAGACTTTGGAGTAGTGTGAAGTGCTCTGTATTAATGATTCAGGTGTATATGACAAAATGCTCAGGAGGTACTGGGACGCAGTGTCAGCCTCTGGGTTCTAGAGGAAGGCTGTTCACTGGGATGGGAGAAAGGTTCGTGTTCAGGACGTATTATTTCCATCAAATGTGAGACAGAAGAACAATATTTGACTGAGAACAACTCATAAAGAGAGCATGGACAGTGAATCCTGTGACTACTCGCTGTGGTAATTGTCCTCTTTTCTAAGGTCATAAATGAGATACAGTACCTTGGTTCAGCACCTATAACGTCAAACTCCCAGTATCAATACAGGCCGGGGGATGAACTGATCAAGAGCAGCTCTGCCAAGAAGGACTTGGGCATGCTGGTGGATGACAGGCTGATCATGAGCCAGCAGTGTGTGCTCACAGCCCAGAAAACCAGTTGTATCCTGGGCTGCATCAAAAGCAACGTGGCACAGTGAGTAGTCATGAGGGTTGTGATTCTGTCCCTCTGCTCTGCTCTGCTGAGACCCCACCTGGAGCACTGCATCCAGTTCCAGGGTCCTCAGGACAGGAAAGACATAGACTTGTTGGAGCAAGTCCAGAGGAGGCCACCAAGATAGTTAGAGGGTTGGAGCACCTCTTCTATGAGGAAATATTGAGAGAATTGGGATTGTTCAGTCTGGAAAAGAAAAGGCTTAGGGGTGAGCTAATTGCAGCCTTCCAGGACCTGAGGGAAGCCTACAAGAAAGATGGAGAGAGACTTTTTACAAGAGCATGTAGTGACAGAATAATGGGGCTTCAAACTGAAGGGTGGTAGTTTTATATTTGATATTAGGAAGAAGTTCTGTAGGGTGAGGGTGGTGAGACACTGGAGCAGGTTGTCAGGAGAAGCTGTGGATTCCTCATGCGTAGAAGTGTTCAAGGCCAGGTTGGATGGGGCTCTGAGCAACCAGGTCCAGTGGAAGGCATCCATACCCCTGGCAGTGAGGTTGGAATTAGGTGATCCTTAAGGTCCTTTCCAACCCAACCATTCTCTGATTCTATGAACTGAAAGAGTACATTTTGAAAAATAGTTGGCCAACTTGTTATTATAGATATCCTTTTCATGTTTCTTCTTTCTCCTTTCCCTTTGGACAAAAATTTCCATTTTATAAACTGTCCTTGAATTTTTATGATGGACAGATCCTGCACAGATCATAACTATTCCTCCATGCACTTTTTTTCCTTCCATGCTTCATTTTACTGCCTTAATGAGGAGAAATCTTCAGGAGGTTCCATTGAGTAGAGAGGAGTTGAAGGATTACTGTTTTAAGATTGCTTGTCCATAATTATTTTTCTTGTATGGAAGAAATATTTTATCTTAATACTTCCCTCTTCCAGATTCTTATAGAGAGAATATAAAAAGTAATTGATTTGTCCTTTGTGCTCTTTCCCCACACACTGCCTGTTCTTAACTGGCATTATGGAGAAACTGATATTTCATTGTTTCAGTTTACTTTCCCAAAACGGAGGAAAGTATACTAGGTGCTTATAATTAATGTTTAGTCTTTTGGACTATGAATGTACTGTTCTTTTGTCTTAGAATTTTAAAATTTGAGTTGCAAACCAACTCTGCCTTACAGAAAAGGTTTATCTCTCAAGCTAAGTAGCCCAGTCACGTGAGATCTTAGTCCTGCTGGTGAAATGGTAAGACTTGGAGGACAAATCTCTCCAAGGAAAAGGAGCAGGCAAATCCTGTGGATCAAAATCTGGTTAATTGCACAGCTTGTGTCAACAGACATTTGACTTTTGATACCACTTTGATTTTTGTCTGTGACAATTGAAGAAAGGCAAATATTGCATCCATTTTAAAAGAAGGCCAGTTAGCCTTATTTCAGTCTGTGGAAAAGAGGGGAGAGTCCTCTTGGAAGTGCTGGCCAAGTGGAGATCATTTGGAATAGCCAGAGTAGAATTTTTTCCAACAGAAAATCATGCCTTACAAGCTTGTCTGCCTTTTGTGATAAAATTATTATTTCTGTGGCCAAGGAGAGAGCAAAAGATGTAGTTTACTTCAACATGTAAAATATCTTTTTTCTGCCTCCCATAGTATCCCATCCCAGTCTGACAATTCTTGTAGTAATCTGAGTGGATGGGCAACTAGGTGGGTTTAGAAAAAAACAAAAGATTGAATGATCTTGCTCAGAGGATAGTGGTTACACTATCTGGAAAGTGATAACAAGCAGGGAACTGCGGGGATGTATCCTGGGACCTGTGCTGTTCAGTATCTTAAGCAACAGTGTGACAGTGGCAATACAGGGCACTCTTGACAAGCGTGCAGACACACCAAATTGGTCGAAATTCGAGGGTACTGCAAGTCAGAGAGACCTGAACAGTCAGGAGGAATGGATGATAGGAGACTCGAGAACGTAAAGGTGGAAAAATGCAGAGTTTTCTTGCACCTGGGAAGGCAGAGCCCTTAGCAGCAATGTTGGTTAGGAAGTGGCTCTGAGGAGAAGGATCTGTGAGTGTTGATAAAACAGCAAAGTGAACAGGAGCCACTATGTAATGAAGATGAACAGTATTCAGATTGTATAAAAGGGAGGAAAATTGGGGAAACTGATTTATTCTCAGTTAGTAAGCATTAATTAAGCTTCATCAAGAATACTAGATTCCACCGACCCACTCAAAAACGCACCCCCCTTCCTTACCTCAACACACAAAAGACAGACTCATAAACTAGAGTGAATTTCACAGAGAGGCAGAAGATTGGTTCTTTGGATTGCATTTAAAAGCTTAAATTTTCAAATACTTGTTAAAGCATTAATTGCTTTAAGAAAACAACAAAAAAGGAAAAGCACCAAGTGTTAAAATTTAAAAGGTTTTGGATTTCCTAACCACTATTACCTAAATAATTACTCTAAGGTGTATTTTGAAGGTGAAGAGTGGGTTGACTTGGATCTTGAGGGTCTTCTTTGGTTTCCCAGAACATAAACTGTATCTTCAGTATTTGTAACAGTGACCTTTCTGTAATAAACATGCGGACTTGGAACTACAGAGTCTTTTGACTTGCTTTCTAGGGGGGTGATATTTTGAAATGTTTTGAAGCTTAATTTCTTCGCACTGAGGAAAGTAATTCCAAAGAGAAGAGGAAGAACAGAAGAAACAAACTGAAGTGCAAAAAGGCAAACAGTGGTTGGGTGGGTGATGAGCACAATATTAGGGAAAGCATCATGAAAATAAAAAAAAAGGTAGTAGTGTTGAAATATATGTATACATTTAAAAGAATCATGGAGGATGGAAAAGAGCTCCTGAGATTGTTGAAGCAGGATCAGCTGGAGCAGACTGCTTAGAACTATATCAAGTTGAGTTTTGAATATCTTTATGAGTAGAGACTCAACAAACTCCCTGAAATAAAATTCACTCTGGCTACACAAAATACATGTTTCATATGTTTATACCTCTTATCCTAACAGAGGGCACTATTTAGAGGAGTCTGGCTCCCTGTTTATACATGTGTGAGAACCATCCACACACAAGTTTTCTATTCTCCAGAGTAAACATCCTGTATCAAAGATTTTCCAGTTCCCTAATAATTTTTATGTCCTTTTCTAGAACCACACCTATAATCCCATGTCTATGTTCCCTGGGGAGCCTAGGCTTGGCCTAACCAGTGCTAAGTTGTGAGGAACATTCGCCTTCCCTTTACCTGCTGGCAATGCTGCTCCTAGCGTAGTCCAGGAGGCTGTGGGCCTTCTGTACTTGCAAGGGCACATAGCTGGATTATGGTTGTTGTTTATATGTTCCTCAAGGTCTATATCTACCAAGCTGCTCTCCAGTAAGTGCTCCATAACCTAATCCTTCACTGGGGCTAATTCTTCCTTGCTCTGGGCGTTCCTTCTAGTCTCAGTGTCCTTGGATTTCTGAACATTGGTCTTAGAAGTAAACAATTAAGGCAAAGAAAGGGCCGAGTACCTTGGCTTTTTCTGTTTATTGTCATCAAGGGTCCTTCTATATTTAGCAGTGGGCTCACATTTTCTGTAGTTTTCCTTTCCTGTTTTTATTTATTGCCCTTCACATCTCTTACCAGATTCAAGTCAAAGTAGACCTTGGCTTTCTCAACCCTATGCCTACACGGAAAGACAGGAACTCTACCTCCCCCTGCCTTGGGTTAGCTGTCCTGACTTCCATCTCTTACACCTTTCCTTTTTATATCTCAGGTTGGTATGGGAGCTCCTTACTCGTCTGTGCAGACTTCCTGCTGCCTTTGATTTCCTGCACATGGTGATAGACCATTTTTGAACTTGGAGGGGGTGATCCTTAAGTATCAACTGTCTCTACTGGGCCCTTCTCTGTATGGTATCTAGTAGGATTTTTCTAAGCAGATCTCTGAAGTGATTGTGGAAGCTCATGATGCATGTGTGCTGCATCTACTCTGAAAAAATCTGTATAGGAGCTTTTAACCTCTTCTCGTAAGAATCACCTATTTGTAGCTCTGCTTTTTCCTAATGTGAAAGAGCTTATTGAGTAGTCCAGATGCCTGGAATAATGTCTGGAACAGACTCTGCATTGTTCTGTGTGTTGCAGTTCAGTCCACAAACACATAGAGAAGTGTACTGAGCTTAGACCATGCTCTGTGATGCCAAGGACAGCTCCTGTAGCTTTGTTTTTCATATATGAAGCCTTTGGGATACCATCTTTGTGGGTCTTCAACCAGCTCTTTTTACCTGGTTCTTCTTAGCTGTTCAGGTGTTAACATCTGTGGGTTTGAACTTGGATTTGGAAGCCATAGATGCCAACTGAACGTTTGTGGTAGTGCCTTGATCCTGAGTGCAGGGAGGGAGCAGTTGGGTGATGGCACAGGGAGGTCTGGGAGTGGACAAGGGCGTTTCTGCAGCACCACGGACAGGGCCACCCTCCCGAGGCTCCGTCTCATCTCTGTGTTTGTGGCGTGGGGCAGTGACTCGCTTGGAGTCAATGAGGCTCTGACAGTGTTGCCGACTGTTCTCTCAGGCCAGTGCTTTCCCCAGCTACTCCAAGGGTCACCTGCTTTACAGATCCCAGGCTAAGGAAAAAAGGGTTGTTCCTGCATCCAAGTCTGTGCTTTCAGAATCTGGCATCATGAACTATAATACATTGTTTTGTAAATGCATCAAGCATCACATCTACTACTGAGATGAAAAAAAGCAATATCCTACCTGTGTTGTGTGTATATCCACAGTATGAATTTGTAGGTTTGGGAGTTAGCAGTGTGTGTTTTGGTCTTAAAGACCTTAAAAATTAATATTAGATTATGAAACTTTTGATGGTAAGGTCTTCAACATATCCTAGAAAATATTTTTTTAATATTTTTTGTTATTTGAATACTAGCTTTATGTATGTTGAGAGAGTAGTAGTAACTCTTTGCGTAGTTTAGAAGTTGTTCTGTGTCTTTGTCTTTATAGTGGCTTGTGTAACAAAAGAAAACTTGAATTAAAAGCAGAGCTACTACTGTCCCATTTTGTAACTGTATTTTTATTTTCATGATAAAGCAAATGGGTGTAGAATATTCTGAAAAAATCTTGAAAATATTGTCCATTTTTTCTGCATGTGTACAATCAAAAATAAAAGAACCTCTATGTAATTGTGTAACCTAGCAGAATTTGGTCAAATTATCAATGTAGTGTACTGTCTTCATGTGGGAAGATTTTGTAAGTCACCTTTGAAACAAGCCTGTTTAAAATGAAATCTCTAGTCATGTTTGGTGAGAGTTTTATGAGTATGTTTTAGCCTTTGTTCCATTTTTGTAGACAATTGGTGTTTGCAGTTTGTTGAAATTACAGTTTTGTCAAAGTTACAGTTATTGTTTAAATGTAAAGCAACAAGTAGTAATCTTCACATTGCAATATTTTATATCAGGTTGAGATCATCTCCTTTTAATGTCTTTTGAAATATGCATGCTGTTACATACATTTGCTTTAATTTCAAAGTATTCTTTTGACTGATAGTAACCTAGAGTGAATATGATGAATTAACATCACAACATAGTTCTTTCTTTTCTATAGAGCTCATTTGTTGCAATAGAACATATTTGATTCTCTAGCCTAATATTTTTATAAATTTGAGAAACGATTGTTCATAAGCTCAGTTCAGGAACACAGTTTCTCTAGTTTCAAAGGCAAAGAAAAATGTTTTTAAAAAACAGTCCTCTCTTTACAAAGTGCATGTTGAGGATGTCAGGATACAAGTTCATGCAGCTGTTAAATGTGAAGGCACAAAGTGTAAAGGTGCAATGTAATGCTGTTGATTGGTACGTACACTAGACATGGACTACAGCAGCTGATCCGCTTCTAAGGAGATGATATTTGAAGTTCTGACAAGCATTTTGAATGCTAATATTGAAAAGATTGTGTATTTTTTTGAACAAGTTATTCAACTGTTGTTTGATAATGCAGAAGGAAAACTGTGCTGGAAACTTCGCAAATCGGAATAGAGGCTGATTGACCATGGGATGTAAACAAAGTGTTACATATGAAAAGATAGACACTGCAAGTCGTAGGAAATCTGGTCCTATTTTGATATTTATCTTGTTTGTTAACTGTATTTCAACATTTGGAGAGCGTAGCTGACCTTATATTCTTGTAGGGTTTATTCTGTGGCTGTTTCTACTGACCTGGACAGTACCTCTTTGACAATCACCATAGAGGCTGATAATGAATTAGTTGTCTCTGGTAAACATGACTTAGTATGAGTAAGGTTTTGCTCTTAGGGGGCCTTAAGATAAATTGTCATTAGACACTTTTCCTTGTAATTCTTAGTGTGAATATAACTTTTCTGTATATTTTTCTAGTAATTTGCTCCCCTCTTTTTATTCAGCATTGTATTTTGACTCTTCCTGTGTGTTGAAATATTTTTTTTGTAATTTCATTAAGGTAAAGTGGTAAAACCAAAGAATTCCAGACAGAGATCTGACAATTGTAATTGAATCTCTCAGACAATAAGAACTGATAAAGTTCTTATGTAACTGTCCAGCTGCTTTTATTTTCTGGAAAGCTAACCTTTGAAATATCCAGGATAATACCCAGGATAATACACATCTAATAAACTGTGATTTTGTGTGTTTAAAGCATTTGGCAACATGAAGGTTAAAAAAAGAGGAAGTGTGTGTGGGGAAAGTGCAGATATAAGAAGGTTCAGTTGAAGATTTCTCTCTGGCTGTGACTAACCAATCTAAAAGGAAGGCTCACGTTAGGAATTCTGTTGTATTGAAGAGTCTGAGTCTGTTTTGGGTTTTAATTCTTCTAAAGGATTTAGTGTACTTACTTGAAATACTCTGCATAATGTATACTGTTATTTTTGGTATGGTAAGGTGAAGAAATGAGTAAAGGTTATACTTCTTGTCTATGTTTGACAGTGTAATATAATCACAATTTTCTTAGATAACCATAATTTGAAAATCAGATGATAAGTAGCCTGGTCATTATTAAAGCTGTTGTATGTGTAGTGCAGCAGAAGAATTAGTCTTTTAAGAGTAACCAGCTGAACAGAATTTTTTAGCTTTGGTGAGGCTTAACCATTTATTATTAGCCATGATTTTTCACAATGGTAGTTAATATCTTCCTCTGTAGTTCCAGATACATAGCTGTGATGTTTGATGGAACATACCAGCTTTGTAACATTATTTGATAGTAGTATTTGCTTGCTTCTAGCGTAACTTATAATAGAAAATAAAATGTTTTCTCTGGTTCAAGTACTGAATACACTTTAGGAAAAACTTAGTCTGAAAGTTGCTTCCTGAATGCCCTTATCCCAAAAGAAAAATACAGGACAAAAAGAGAAGGAATGTCTACCATGACATAATATGGGATAGAGAAATGATGAATTCCATCTGTTTAATCAGTACTACCTAGATACGGGAATAGTATTGCTAGTCAGTAGGATTGCAGTGCTATGAAAGAAAAACATACTGCCAATTGTTAGTGCCATTCAACTGAAATTTTTTTTTATTGTTATTTTAAGAGTTCTGTGTTTCCTAGTATTAATTAGAGCAGTTGCTGTATTAAAAAAATTATATTGCTCCTCAACAGTTTGAGGTTGAGATAACTTTTTCTAGATGATATTTATAGTAAAGTTGATGATAAGAGTCTGTGCTTCTGCATATTTCACAAAAACTTTTTGCTGTGTTGCCTTTTGGAACACTTACATAATTGAACCAACTTATAAATATTTTCATGGTATATTTTAAGAAAACAATGTGATAATCCTTGCCATTAAAAGTAATTTTAATAGTTTTTCTGCTAAAGATTATATTTACAACTTGTCCTTTCTGTATTTGAATTTATTGAATGTGTATTTATGACTGTAAATTACTGAGTATGTGTTGTGGATAATTCAAAGTGTCTTTGCATGCTAAATCTGAGAGGTGTTACCCACAATGGCCAGAACCACTGTAAAGTAGTGCTCCCTTAGGGTGCAAATGAAGATTAGCTTAAATAAGTGATTCTCCTGGTCAGGGAATCAAACTCTTTATCTGATGGATGTATTTGCATTGATGCAGCATTTGTTCAAATAGCCCAAATATTTGAAATTTGCTAGCATTTGCTGTTTATGAATGTGGCCAACAATGGTTAATGTTCTTCTTCCAAAACTGCAGGGAAAAAAAAGGGTCAAAATAAATAGAAGTGCCTAAGTAAACAGCTGTTGGTGCTCTTAAAAGACAATTACAGTCAATCAAGACACTAAGAGTCGTCTCAACCCCAGTTCCATGGAGACCTAAATACTGCAGTGCTCAGGGCCAGCACAAAGTGCTTACAGGTTTTGTGCCTGTGGTTTTTTCCCCTGGCTTAGTTTTTTCCTGCCTTAGTTAGGTTATCATGTGTCAGAGTCCAAGAACTGGGAGTCAGCACAAGGGAAGTGTTGGGAGCAAATGAACTCCCAAACTGAAGCCTGATGTTTCTGGAGATGTTCTGTTGTTCGAGTTGAATATGAATTATTGAATATTAATCTAATACCTTGTTTCCCTACCTGTCTACAGTTTGATTTCGCTTTGCAGCCTAGACCTTTTTTATGGGGATATGCCACCTGGCTGACTTTCTTCCAAAGGATTTTCAAGTCACCTCTGTGATTGTTTCTTACAGATATCCAGTGTTGTTATAATGAAAATTCCTGCTTAGTTTTAGATTAGGAAGTAAATTGAAAGTATTAGGAGAACAGGCAGTTGAAGAAAGCGCAGTATCATCCTAAGGAGGGAGGAAAAGGGAGTGCTTTACAGCTGTCAGTGTTTTTATAGACATTTCTTCCTACATATGTTTACATTTGAATTAGAATTTGTGTAGATACAAAGATATTTTAATAAGAGGAGGAGAAAATCTTTACATTTAATATTTTCTGATCCTTCTCTAGAAGTCTTTTGGCACTGCTGTTGCAGGGTCTTGGAGTAGTTGTTACTACTAATCACTGAGATATGGTTAGCAGATTTTGCACTGAAACCTGACATTAGCGGGACTTCTAACAGTACATAATTCAGTACGGTAGGGTATGTGGCTTTCCAGAATTGAGTTTTAGGTTTCCAAAACAGTTACAAGTCATAGAAGGACTTTTTAAACTTTCTGTTGCTTTTCTTGCTCTGTGAGTTTGATTATGATCTGTCTTGTAAGTCACATTTCTGGTTCATTTCTGACACTAAATGTTTATAATAACATTTGAAATGCTGTATTCCAAAAGATACACTTTCGTCTGGTCTACTGTGTTCAGCCAAAAAAACATTCTGAGGTTTTACAAGTGGAATTAAGCCATTATGGATGGCTGTCAGTAAGGGCTTACTCAGCTGCCAGACAGTCTGAGGGTAATGGAGTAGTCTTTTCTTTAAGCGAGCCCTACATATGTACTTTATTTTTTTCTTAGGAGTTACAGTACTAGACTGATTTTTGTGTGTGAATTGAAATAAAGTATCTTATCAATGATGAAAAAATACTACTTATATTTTTCTTATTGCTTAGAATTCATAAAGTACAGAATCTAGGTCTGAGGAACTAAGTTGAATGTACTTTTTATTCTTTTTGTTTTTCAGAGGCCCAGAAGACACAATAAATGATTGTAAAATCCTTTTTATAGAGGAAATGTACAAGATTGAAAAACCAGGAGCCTATCCATTGACATTTGGGGATGGAGATTTCAAAAGTATGCATGTTTTAAATTATTTGAATATAAATACAAATTGAGTGATGTTTCTTTAAAAAAAACCCAGAAGTATTAGTATTCAGAGTTAGTAATAATAATTGTTTTGTGTTCAGGAAAGTAATAACATAAAATCGTTTTTAGATTTCTGTTCTAAAAGTATAGCTACTGTAAGATGGCTCTATTACTTGCTATATTCAAAAACTGGTAACAGTTTACTGCTATCAGTCATAAGCAGTGAAAAAGGGAAACAGCTGATAATGTTCTAAACGAACAGTGCTAAATGAATTTGTAGACTCATTTAAGTTCCTAGAGAGGTGTTCAGGTCACCAAATTGCTATTGCAATTGACATATCATTTCAACTTTTAATAAATTAATAAATGCCAAAGATAGAATCAGTCTGTAGTGATGCACTTTTACTCTGTCATTATCTCAGAATTAAAAAAAAAAACAAACAAGATAAGGAACTAAGGGACTTTGTGCCAAAGTTGCTTGTACCATGAACAAAAAAGGATAATTAATTTTTGTATAAGTTAGCCCAGCATGATCTTCTAAAAAATTAACCATTTCAGACCTCCTTATCCTTCCCACAACCATAGGACGGTGTTAGTTGCAGTTTCTCTAAAAAGTAGTGTGACATTTTATCCTAAGCTTGAAAGCATATTAAAGTTAGGAGTAGTAAGTGTTTGTGATAGCAACACTGAGAGACTGAACTGCAGGTATACTAATAGGTATTAGATATTATTCTGTATTACACTCCTGACTCCAAGGCAATTTTCAGAACCTTTGTAGGTGGCTCTCAGTGTGCAAGAACTAGTTTGCAGGTTTATTTGCTGCCATTTAAAAAAAATCACTCTTTTTCAGAGGAGCAAATACCATTCTCTGTGGTATTCTTAAAAGTAAAGATATCAATTTCTTAACTGTTAGTTTTTCATTATTTGTGATTACTGTACTCAGATTACTAAAAAAAGAAAGTGAACCTGTTTTACTATTCTGTTTTACTTTTTCTTAGTCACATTAAGAGATCTTTGCAATATCTTTAAGAATGTATTGATTTTAGAAATTGCAGTGTGAGAAAATTAAAAATCTACAAATACTGGTTTGCATTTACATACTATTTATTTTGCAAGTCTAATTGTTTATGCAATATTTTAAATGGCATAAAAAATTATTATGATTCATTTTGTTCTTCCTCGCAGCTACTGTGTAACGAATTAATTTTTTTAATTCTGTGTTGCGGAAATGAGTGATTACTTTATTACTGACTACACATAATGGTCTACAATGGTGCCATTTGATCTGGCATGAGTATTTATTTGTCATACAATCATGTAGGTTGCAAAAGACCCTTAAGACCGTTAAGTCCAACTGCTAACCCAGCACTGCGAAGTCCACCACTAAACCATGTCCCTAAGTGCCACATCTACATGTTTTTTGAACACTTACAGGGACAGTAATTCCACCCCTTCCTTGGGCAGACTGCTCCAATGTTTGACCACTCTTTTGGTGAAGCGGTTTTCCTAATATCCATTCTGAAACTCTCCAGCATGACCTGAGGCCATTTCTGCTTGTCCTATTGACTGACCCACACCTCACTACAGCCTTCTTTCACATCGTTGTAGAGAGCAAGGTCTCAGGTTCCCTGAGCCTTTTTTTCTCTCCAGGCTAGACAACCCCAGCTCCATCAGCTGCTCCTCATAGTACTTGTGCTCCAGACCCTTAACCAGCTTTGTTACCCTTCTCTGGACTCACTCAGCACCTCCATGTCCTTCTTGGAGTGAGGTGCCCAAAACTGAACACAGGATTTGAGGGGTGGCCTCACCAATCGGTGTACTTTTTACACGGATTGCCACATTTAGTTTCGAAGTCAAGATCTTCATTGTCACTTACAGCTCTTTCCCTCCTGTTTTGACAGCTGTTTCCTTATTTGTAACCTCTTTGCTTAAACTACTCACACATTGACATCTCTGTAGAGATTTGCGCCCCTTTGTATGTTTTATTTAATTTTGTTCCTGGTCTTAATTTTATTAATTTCAGGATATTGTTTATAAACTTTCGTAGATAAATGCCACTCATAAATATAATATTTAAAAATGTAACCCTGAAGACTTAATTGATCTGGGAATTCAACCTTGTTTCTTGAGCTGCTCTTCTTCCTGATGCCAACTTTCTCATCACACAAATCCACTTGTGTGATTCTGATTTTTTGGCCAGGTCAACTGTCTGGCCTTTGTTTGCATATGCACAGCATCAGCTGAGCTGTATGACATAACCACCAGTATACCCTTTCCCTTTGGTCTGTCCTTATGACACCATTTGTACTGTGTATTGCAAAAAGTTTAAATATATATACATATACACACACATCTGTAAACCCACAACTCCCTTCACTTATATACTATGGAAAGATACAGATTTTTATTACAACAACAGCAGCTGAAATTCAAATAAATTATTTGCTTTAAATACTCTATGAGTTTGTTGTAAGCACAATCAGAAGATGCACAGACTGTATTTTAGTCCATATTAAGCTACTGTCCATGCCCTCTCCAAAAAATAGAATGCCTACTGTGGAAATAATCTTCATCAGATAAGCAGTGTAGGCTGACTATGCAGAAAAACTCTTATTCCTTCAGCATGGCCACATATTAGTTAGGTTTTTTATGTGTAAAGTGATGTCAATGTACGTCTATGTCAATATACGTTTAGCAGTTATAATTAAAAATAGTTATTTTTTGATTATTTAATGGAAATTAAATTGTACAACTGAGGAAAAGAGTAAGGCTAAACCTATCAGAAAATTATATCAGAAATATAGAAATCTAAGATGACACATACTTGTAAATACATTGCATTTATATGCAAAATGTACATGAGACCTAGATTCAAAAATATCAACATATATTACTTCCATTAGAATCCAAATTTGTGCTATGAACCTATGATAACTCCCAAGGAGAATCCCGGGAACTACAGGCCTGCCATCCTGACCTCGGTGCTGGGGAAGGTCATAGAGCAGATCATCTTGAGTGCCTCCATGCAACATGTACAGGACAACGAGGGGATTAGGCCCAGGTAGCAGGGTTTGTGAAAGGCAGGTCCTGCTTGATCGATCTGATCTCCATTTATGACAGGCTGACTCACCTAGAGGATGAGGGAAAGGCTGTGAATGTTTCTACCTGGACTTTAGTGAATGAAGCCTGTGACACCATTTCCCACAGCATTCTCTTGGAGAAACTGGCTGCTCAGGGCTTGGATGGGTAAAAAACCAGCTGGATGGCTGGGTCCAGAGAGTGGTGGGGAATGGAGTTACGTCCAGCTGGCAGCTGGTCACCGATGGTGTTCCCCAGGGCTCAGTACTGGGCCAGTTGTATTGAATATCTTTATTGATTATCTGGATGAGGTAACTGAGTGCCCCTGCAGCAAGTTTGCAGACACACCGAGTTGGGTGGGTATGTTGATCTGCTGGAGGATAGGAAGGCTCTGCAAAGGGTTCTGAACACACTGGATCAATGGACTGAGGCCAATAGTATGAAGTTCAACAAGGCCAGGTGTCAGATCCTGCTCTTGGGTCACAACAACGCCGGGCAGCACTACAGGCTTGGGGCAGAGTGGCTGGAAAGCTTTCCTGAGGAAAAGGACCTGGGGGTACTGGTTGACAATGGCTGAACATGAGCCAGCAATGTGCCCAGGGGGCCAAGAAAACCAATGGCATCCTGGCCTATATCAGAAATAGTGTGTCCAGTGGGACCAAGGGAAGTGATTGTTCTCCTGTACTTGGCACTGGTGAGGCCACATCTCAAGTACTGTGTTCAGTTCTGGGCTCCTCACTGCAAGAACAGCATTGGGGTCCTGGAATATGTCCAGAGAAGGCAAACAAAGCTGGTGAAGAGTCTGGAGCAAAAGTCCTGTGAGGAGTGGCTGAGGGAGCTGGGATTGTTTAGCCTGGAGAAAAGGAAGCTTGGAGGACCTGAGAGACCTCATCACTCTACAACTACCTGAAAGGAGGTTGTAGTGAGATGGAGGTCAGTCTCTTCTCCCAGATAACAAGGGACAAGGAAGCAGGAAATGGTCTTAATTTGCACCAGGGGAGGTTTAGATTAGATATTAGGAAAAATTCTCCATGGAAAGGTTTGTAAAGTGTTGGATCAGGCTGCCCATGGAAGTGGTAGCCTCACCATCCCTGGTAGTGTTCTAAAGATGTGAATATGGCATTGGGTTTAATGCTGAACATGATGTGGTGCTAGGTTGACATTTAGACTTGATGATTTTAAAGGTCTTTTCCAACTTTGTTGGTTCTATGATTCTATGATGAATTACACTGCTCAGGTTGGTGGGATCTACAACCTTGTTGAGGGTACACTATGTATATCTCTGAGGAATGTATAAAATAATATTGGACCAGTATGGACCCTTGAAGAACACAGCTTCTTACTAGTTTACACTTTTACATTGAGCCACTGGATATGGACCATCCAGTCTTTGGATAAGTCCTTATCCATCGAAGATGGATATCATCAAACTCATCTCTCTTCAATTTATCAGCAAGAATATAAGAAAGATATAAAGCTCTTGGAAACTGTCCAAAGGAGGGCCCTGAAGATGGTGAAGGGCCTTGAGGTGAAGCCGTATGAGGAGCACCTGAGGTCACTTGGTCTGTTCAGCCTGGAGAAGAGGAGACTGAGGGGAGACCTCATTGCAGTCTATAACTTCCTTCTGAGGGGAGGAAGAGGAATAGACACTGATTTCTTCTGTGGCATGGTGACCAGTGACAGGACCCGAGGGAATGGCCTGAAGTTGTGTCAGGGAAGTTTTGAGTTGGATATTAGGAATGGTTCTGCACCCAGAGGGTGGTTGGGCGCTGGAACAGGCTCTCCAAACAGGTCACAGCACCAAGCCTGACAGTCCCAGAAGCGTGTGGACAATGCTCTCGGGCACATGGTGTGATGGACTCTCCTGTGTAGGGCCAGCAGCTGGACTTCAGTCATCCTTGTGGTTTCCTTCTAGATATTCTAGAATTCTATAACTTTATATTAAGAATGTTATGAGGAACCAAATCAAAGGCCTTGCAGACAGGTAAATGACATCTGTAGTTCTTCCATTGCCACTGGATTCTGTCCGTTGTAGAGGGCCACTGTATCAGTCAGACACTATTTGCCCTTGGTGAAGCCATGTTGGTTGTCTGTAATCACCTCCTGTCTTACACATACTTTGACATGTCTTCTAGGAGTCTCTGTTCTAGGATCTTAATAGACACTGATGTGAGGCTGACGGGTCAGTAAGTCCCAGGGTCCTGCTTTTACTCTTTTCTAAAAAGGGTAAAATATTCCTTTTCTTCCAGTCACTGGGGACTTACCCTGACTGTCATGGCTTTTCAGATATGATGGAGAGTGGCTTAGCAACTACATTAACTAATTCTTTGGGTCTCATGGTCTTGTGTACATTTAGGTTTCTCAGGTGATCTTGAACCTGATCTGCTCTTACATTCACAGGGATGTAATTCCCCAGTTTCCTTCTTGAGGTTCATGGTCTTGAGAGATGTTAGAAGAGTTATTACTAGTGAACACTGAGGCAAAAATATTGCAGCGTACCTTAGACTTCTTCATGTCAGTTGTCACTAGTTCTGTCTCATTTTGGGGAACAGAGAGGGGATTTTATTTTCTTTAATCTTCCTTTTTGACAAACATGCCTGTAGAAGCCATTCTTATTATTCTTTGCATCCATTGCCAAATTCAGCTCAGTAACTTAGCTTTTCCAATCCTGTCCCTACAAAACCAGGCAGTGTCTTTATATTCTTCCCAGGATACATGTCCCTGGTTCCATTGCTTGTGCTTTTCCTTCTTATGTTTCAGTTTGGCCAGGAGGTCCTTACTAAGGCTGGTCTTCTGCCTTCCTTGTCTGAATACTCACAGATGGGAATTGAGAGCTCTTGAGCTCTAAGAAAAGTGTCCTTAAAGATCTGCCTGTTCTATTCTGCTCCTTCTTCTGAGGGCAGTTTCCCAGGGAGTCCCATCCACTAATTCCTTAAATAACTAAAAGTTCAGGCTCCTGAAATTCAGGGTACTGACTTTAATCGTTGTTTGGCCTGTACCCCTCGAGATGGTGAATTCCACCAGGGCGTGATCACTTCAGCCCAGGCTGCCATCGATCTTGACCTCTCCGGTTAATCTGTGACAGTAAGCGACAAGTGCAGTAACACTTCTCCTCTGTCACCTGGCTCTGTGTCACCTGGGTTAAGAAACTATCCTTAATGCTCTCCAAGACTCTCCTGGACTGCTTATATCTTGCCAAGCTGCTTTTCCAGCAGATGTCAGGGTGACTGAAGTCCCCGAGGTGGATCAGAACGTGCCGGAGTGATGCTTCCTGTAGTTGAAGTTAGAAGGTTTTGTCAACAGGCTCCTCTCAGTGGGGTGGCCAGTAATAAACACAAACCATGAGGTTTCCTTTGTTGGCTTGCCCTCTTATTTTCAGCCACAAGGTCTTGACCTGTTCATTGCTGTTTTTCAAAGACAGGCCTGTGCAATCAGTCCATAGAGGACAAATCGCCTGTCCCTCCTTCCTTGCCTGTCCCTTCTGAACAGTTTATAGCTACCATTTGGAGTGCTGCAGTTGTGTGATTTGTCCCACAACTTTCAGTGATTGTGATTAGATCATAGCTCTCCAGCTGCACAGTCACTTCCAGTTCCTCTTGATTGTTACCCATGCTACATGTTTTGGTGTATAGACATTTCAGTTGAGCTATCAACTGTGTAAACTTTTTAGAGGAAAAAGCCCTAGTTCCTTTGAGGCATTTCACAGGGTGTTTCCCTATAGGTTTTTGATACATCAGCAGCCCTGACTCTTCTTTGTTAATCAAAAGTCCATCCCCTTCCCTCTAGGTCTAGTTGGTTCCATCTTTGAAGATAAGTGTTCTTCAAGGTCCTCCAGAAAGACTGCAGATACAGCACAATACTTGGCATTCTAGTCCCCCTTTCTTATAAGACTTTCAGTCTGGAGTTTTCTCCACAGAGATTTTTACACTGATACTTTATGACCACATGGATCAATTTTTCTGTAAATTCCATTCAGTTGGGAAGGCATGTTTTTCTTCTATAGGACGGGGCTTGGATTTCTGCAAACCTCTAGTCATTAATTTTTTTTCTCAATACACTTAGAACATTAAAATATCCAGAATTCCTCTGGATACATCAAGGATCCACCTCATCTTTCTATTCAAGAATCAACTCCTAAAATAAATATTTACTTTGATTGCTTATGTTGTCCAAGCAAACTAACTTACAAGGAACTGATAAGCTGTACAGCTTCAAAAGGCAACAAAGCTCCATCTGTAGGGAGAATGTGCAGTAGCATGTTGGGAACAGGAGGAAATAAAGATAAGCAGATGATAAGTCATTTTCTTTGTCACTTGTTTGTACAGCAGAAGAAATCTCAGTAGCCTAGATAGTTAAAAAGTTAGAAAAAAAGGCCTTTTCAAGAGGGTAGTGTTCATGTTCAGGAATAGTTTTTCCAGTAGATACAGTAATGCACTTTTCTGAGTTACATGGCATTTGACATTTCTTTGTTTTTGACAGGAAAGAGTGGCCCAGAATGCAAGCACTGTAGGGCTGATCCAGATAAGGAGTGCCGGTTTTGTTCGTGTTACTTGTGTGGTGGCAAACAGGATGCTCACATGCAACTCCTGTGTGATGAATGTAATATGGCTTATCATATATACTGCCTGAACCCTCCCTTAAGCAAGATACCAGAGGATGAGGACTGGTAAATATACAAGGATGATTTACTTATCTATATTGACATTCTGTACATGGTATCTTCTTGTTATTTGCACCTCATGAGAGACAATACTGAAGGCATTTTTAAATTCTGTGGTGTTTTCATCCACCTGCTTAATCTAAGGCTTATGTCTTCTGTCAAGAAAATTCTTTTAAATCATTCACAAAGGATTAGTAGTAAGCTTTAATGACCATTAGAGTTTCAAAACTGATATGTTCATTATGATTATTATGTTCTTCTGTGACATTACCTAGTCTGATTGTATTTATCAGCAGTTGTTGTTCCTCAGCATTTTTTTTCAAGCTTCACTGCTTGAGCAATTCTCTCATGCTCACCCCTCTCTTTCCCTTCATTCTCTGTACCTGTTGCTGCCCCTGTGCTCTTCGTTGCCTCTAGTACTTTCATTTTTCATGCTATGAAAGGATCACCACCTTGCTACTCTTAATTTCTTATGTCCCTGATTCTGCATGCAGGAAAACAAGTTAACTGGCATTGTTAAGTCTTAATTGTATTTTGAAGTGAATCTGCATGGGCCCATTAGCAGCCCCCTAGGCTATCTTGGGCTTTGTACTAATTTTTTGTCTTTATTGGCTGACTACAATATACACTGTTCATATTTATCACCTGCCTGTGACTTACATGAGATGCTAATCCTTTATAAATGAGTAATAAATAGTACTTTATTCTAAAAGCTTTCCATTACATAGACTTCATTAAATGTCTAAGATGTCTATGGATACATTACATGGAATCTGTTTGGACCTTGTGATGTAAAAATCTGTATATGTCCTTTGGAAGTTTCTAACATTCTCTGTGAATTAATAACTCAATCTCTTACACCCTAGTGGATTCTGTAATGTTTGTTGGTCAGTGCCTGATGGCATGGGTGCTTTCTAGGGCATTTTTTTTCTGAACTACTTTTGTATTTATGTCAATGTATGACTTAGTGCTTGAGACCTTTAACATTGCTAGGTGTTTCTCAGCGTGTACATTTGTCCACAGGGACACTGGGGACACTGTTGTTGGAAGTTGGTCATGGAAGTTTCCATGAAACTTCTGCACTGGAAAGAGTTGTATTTACTGGTTTTGGGGAAACTGCTGGCTTGAAACACTATCTAAAAATATTTTCAGTGTCTACTAGAAATACGTATGGGCCATTGGAACTAAAAATAGCATTTATTTGAGTATTGTCTATGTGCCTTCCACTTCTTGCATATGCAAAATGATTACAGTGTTAATTTGGCACAAGTGGTTTATTACTGACTGCGGTCCATAAGCAATATTCAATTGCACCTGCCCTTTGAATATAACATCGGGAGTTCTTTTTTGACTTCCTTCATTCAGAATATTCAGTGGGACCATCTGTCTGGAAGTACATATCTGCTCAGTCCACCCATTCTTCAGTTGCCCCTTACTCAGAACCAGCTCTAATCCAGTACTTTAGTAACAGTAAAGCTCATCTGTTTTCCAGTACTGGTCCCAGGAAAGTTCCTGATAAAATATATATGCTTTGACTCAGTTACCCCCTCCCACAAACCCCCCAAATCCTTTGTTCTGTCCTGAAAACAATTTATTCTCTCTGGTTTATCCTACACCCTCAAGTACACAGAAGGTTTGATAATCATGTCAGGATTCTGACACTGAGATCTCGCCAGCCATCAGGGTCTTTTTGGCTTAACTAGTGTGCTAAGATTATCTTGGCCTGCTGGGTGGTTTCAAATGTTTTTTAGATTGGCTATTAGTGTTCTATTCTTCACTGGCACCCATTCTTTTTCAAAAACTTCTCATAAAGCACATATTATCCTACATCTATTTCAGAGGACTACAGAGAAAGTTTGAAGAGTAGAAATTATTTTCAAGTGTAGCCATTAATGTTCAGATCCCTTTACCCTCTTCAAATTATATCACTAAAACTGCACTTCCTAAGTCCCTGTGACTGTTTTCCTCCCAGAAGGTTTGATGCTCTGTAGACAATCATGTGAGAATTAAATTGACTGATAGCGTGGTCTTTAGAGTCTCTCAGGTCGTATGTTAAGTGCAATTTAGACCCACTTACGTTTCTGGCCAAAAAATTAGAGAATCATAGAATCGTTTGGGTTGGAAAGGACCTTAAAGATCATCCACTTCTAACCCCTCTGCCATGGGCAGGGACACTTTCCACTAGACCAGATTACTAACAGCCCCATGCACCCTTGAACGCCTCTAGGGATGGAGAGTCTCCACCCTCTCAGTGCAATCTGTTCCAGTGCCCAACCATCTTCACATTAAAGAATTGCTTACTAATATCTAATCTAAACCTTCTCTCCTCCAGCTTAAGGGTATTCCCCCTTGTCCTGTCACTACATGCACCTGTAAAAAGTCCCTCTCCAATCCCCCTGTAGTCCCCCTTCAGGTACTGGAAGGTGCTATAAGGTTTCCCTGAAGCCTCTTCTCACTGAACAGCCCCAAGTCTCTCAGCCTCTCTTCACAGCAGAGGTGCTCCAACCCTCTGATCAACTTGGTGGCTTTCCTCTGGACTTTTTCCAACAAGTCCACCCACGTCTTTCTTGTGTTGGGGGCCCCAGGGATGGACACAGTACTCCAGGTGGGAACTCACAAGACCAGAGTATAGGGGGAGAATCACTTCCCTCAACCTACTGTCCACGCTGCTTTTGATGCAGCCCAGGATAGGGTTGGCTTTCTAGGCTGTGAGCACACTGCTGAGTCATGTTGATGTTCACAAACACCTCCAAGTCCTCCTCAGGGTTAGTCTTTGTCCGTTCTCCAAATGATGAATTTCCGCAAGTTTATTTCATATAATTAAAATGTCTTGAAAAATGACATTCAAGCTTTTTAGCTTGTTTTTGTACTCCCTTTTTCTATCTGCTGTAGTCACTGCATACTAGTGTCTCCTACTTTGCTGCCAGAATAACTTTGTGTTAGTTGGAGTAAGTCTCAGCATTATATTCTAAGTGGCTTCAGTGGTGTGGAGTGAGTGTGTGTGTGTGTGTGTGTTTCTACACACATTGTTGTCATACCTTGGCTCTGTTTGACATTCAGCTATCTACAGTGACATTTGTCGGACTACCAGCAAAAAATAAGGGTAGAGTGGGCAGGATGTAGAAACAGACCACGAATACTGGTTAGCAGCCTCCTCTAGTCTCAGCTGTCTTCTTTACATGACATAAATGAAAGAGGACAATGATGAGAAAAATCAGGAGACACAGGGACCTCTCACATACTGTGTGAGAAAGAATAGTTAAATGTTTTGCCTCTAGCACTCTACCTTTAAAGATTGTGAAATGCCCTTTTTTTTTGAAGTTGACGGTATTTGTTCATGTTGAGTTCATTTTTTAAGCCATAGCTTCAGCTGCTTAAGACTGGTGTATGCTTGCTAGCTTGAAATATTCAGTTGAGATAAACAAATTGATTCTATTTTGGCTACAAGAAATGTATTGCCATTATTATGAAGTTAATTGAGAATTTACTAAAACCTTTTTTTAGGTATTGTCCATCCTGCAAAAATGATTCTAATGAAGTTGTAAAGGCTGGAGAAAAGCTCAAACAGAGTAAAAAGAAAGCAAAGATGCCATCTGCCAGTACTGAAAGCCAGAGAGACTGGGGCAAGGTAGAGTGTGTTTTAGAAATAGCTCTCTTATTGTTTATGTATGTGCTACCTCTATAATTCTGCTTATATATGCACTACACAAAATTCAGTACTGGGTTGCACAGACGACAAGACAATGTTTAATCCTGCCCACTGTCTACTGACAGTTAAAGCAATGGAAGAATTATTAAGGTGACTAGAGGTAAAAACAAACAAACAAACAAACAAAAAAGAAAAAAAAAAAGACAACCCCAAACCCCCTCCCAAACCCATAAACACATATTACTTATTTAACATTCCTTTTAACAATTGTTAACATATTTAAAAGTATGTGTTTTTTATAATTGACGGATTTCTTGATCTCTGCATTGCATTTGCAAATAGTTTTCGATATTGTAATACTAATTCATTTTGTCTGATGTATTTTTAGGGCATGGCCTGTGTTGGTCGCACTAAGGAATGCACTATTGTTCCTTCAAATCACTATGGGCCTATACCTGGTGTTCCTGTTGGGACAACCTGGAAATTCAGAGTTCAGGTAGGTTGCTTCAATATTAGCTGTAGTTGAAGTAAGTAGGAATAATAATGAATGGGTTGGGCACTAAAATAGATTTAGATTGACAATTGCCATTTTCACAAGGACTAAGTAAAGCAAATACACTATGATTCTAATATGGGAAGTGATGCCAGTAGTAGTGAAGGTTGAAGTATACTGATGGACAATACAACTTCATAAAAAGTCTGTTGTAATTGGGATAAACTTGTTTCACATGTTAAAATTTTAAGTGGGATGCTTAGTGAATAACGTCAAGTATTTTTTGAAGTGCACTTCATGTGAACAGATTATCCCATTTAGGAGGTGTAGACTATAGATTTTGACAACATTATATGGTATCACTGTGAATTGACTCTCTATTGGTGTTTTTGGTCATATGTGTAATGGATGTCCAAATCTGCTTTTAGGCTGGTGAACAGCTTAAACCAGTGTAAGCCTGTACTGCTACTGAAATCCGCTGTCTATTCAGCCTTTGGTGTTTCTTGCACTGTCTCATCTTCTGTTTCAGATATTGCTTAGGCTCTGGGGTCTCTGTGGTTAACTAGATTGGTAAAAAACTGGCAGAAAATCCCATCTGGGGTAGCTGTAGGGCTGATTTTCCCAGTCCATTTCACATTTTGGTTATGTAAGCACAGTGCCAATACTTGACAAGGCAGGAAAAAACAAAGCAGGGAGGATGGGACAGCTTCATTTTGTGCCAAAACTGATTTTTTTGTGGTTTCAAAGTGTCCAGCAAGCTACAGACTTACTCCCTTTTTCCTCAGTCTGATCTGGTAGCACTGATTTTTGGGTTATCCTTTTTTTATATAGTTTTTTTTAGTTAGGGAAGTACATACTTTACATTCTTTATTTTCAAAATCCAGTTAGTTCTTTATCTCGTGAACGTGTAAATGATTGTAACTGACTGTTTTCCCCCATATTTGGAAGAATAGAAACAGGATTTTTAAAACTGCTTGGGGAGGTGCAGGCCAAGAATCAAAAGTCTCTTCCAATTTACTTTATGAACTTTTCATCACTTGCTTTCTTTTTATTGGCTTCCAGATTAAGTAAAGTCTAATAAGTAAGAGAAGTTTCTAAAATCACTTAGGCAAACTCCAATTATAAAAATCAGTTTTTATTTTCACTGCTTCAGTAATAATTGAAATTACTAGTTCGCCTTTTTGTTAGGAATTCTATTCGTAACAAGAAAGTGAATACTTTACAAATATTTTTAGTGCTGATAGGAAAAAGCAACAGAATTGGAGTGCTGCTTTTGTCAGAAAATCCAGCAAAGACTACTAGTTTTTATATATATGCATGGACTAGATATCAAAAGGCAATGACCATTTCTATATAATTATTTAATTTTGGGTACAAGTTAAATACTTTGTTCTTTTTTTGTGAAGATTGAAATGTTTTCTACATAGTTAAATTGCACTATTGTTTCTCATAGGACTAGTCTTTTTATGAAAAATGAGTTTGTCTCAGCAAATCTATGAGAATTTAGAGACTATAGTTTCTTTATTTCTGATTTGCATAGCTTTTTGTGACACAAACTCTCTTTTCCCTAGAAGGAAATTGACTAAGTATTTCTTCTGAAGAGAGCACCTGAAGAGCATCTTTGGCATGAATTACTTACCAGAGTTCATCTTTGGGGTGAATCACCTACCAGAAACCTAAATTTAATTGATAAAACCTGGAAATTAAAGGAGGGAGGGAGGAATGAATTAGAGGATGTTTGATACAACAGGAAAGAGGAGCACAATAGTGGGGCCTTTTTATTCAGCATACTCATAAGTGGTCTGGAAAAAATGGCAAATAGCTGATAAAGTTAAGTGAGAGTGCTAAGTTGTTGTGGATAGTAAACATGGATCTGGAAACAGTTCTAAATATATAATTTTTAATGGGCTTTCGGCTGCTTAGTCTTCTTGTTATTTAGGAAAGAGATATTCTAATAGCTAATTTTGAAAATATGTCATTTTAATACCCAATAGTGATTAAAAAAATAAATCAAGTACTAGGGAGGATCAGGAAAATAAAATACATTACTATGAACAGCAGTCAGGATGATTAGAGGAATGAAATGGTTTTGATTCATCTGGAAAATGTTGAACATTTTGGGATGTGTAGATGACTACAAAATGATGTGCAGTATAAAAAAAGTGGGACCAATATATACACTTCTGTATTTTTGTAAAAATTATACTTCTGTCAAATTTTGTAAAGTGGTCATCAAAAACTTGTCAGCTGCCCATTTCAAGTGACTGAAAGTAGTACTAGTTCATATGACAAGTGGTACTGCTGTGAACTCTTTTATCTCTTTGATACTATGAATCCGAAAGTTTTAAATAGTTCAGGAAGTCAGAGCCGCAAATAGCTGAATGCTGAGAAATTCTGCAAGGAAGTATCATTGTGTCCTTGCATAGTTTTCATACTGTGCACTCCTCCAGTCTGTTGTTAAAAAGTGCATTTTTGACCAGCTGGGTTTTTGCTGTATTGTATTATGAAATTTCAAGACTACAGGAGAAGAACATAGACTTTCTTGGAAGTGTAGGCTAGGAAAAGAAGTTCAGGAGTATGGGAGGCAGAATCAGAAAAACAGGCAAAATCAAGGTCTGAAAGAAGATATGAAGGTAGGAAGAAGTATTGTAATTGGTTTTATGCTGGGAACCTTCATTCTAACAACAGTATTTTTGACATCACATACTGAGTTTTTTTAAATGTAGTTTAGCAGTTTGAAACAATTATTAAATACATTTTTGTGGGAGGCATGTTCCAGCAGATTTTAATGATGTTGCCAGTTTATGGTACAGCTGCAGCTTTCAGGTGGTCACGTTGAAGATTACTTGAACGTTCATTACCAGAGAGTTATCCTGGTTGGAAAACTAGTCTATGATCCATACGTTGTTGCAATGGCTTCTTCTGTTTCCTGCAATGGCAGCGTAATAATATTCCTCTACACTAGTCATGTTTACAGTGTGTTACCTTCATGGTCCCTGACATAATGAGCTTTACACAGGTCACTGGGATCTTCCTTAGTAAAAAATTGTAAAATGTTACCAAATTGGCAGACCTCTTTCTGCTTTTGGATTGTTCTAAATGACTGTGCAAGCAGAGAATAGCAGTGAGTATAGTCTTAGGTACTGCTTATGGAAAGAATCTTGGAGATTTTTTCCAAAGAAGAAATTGTACCTTTACATCTTCTGGTGTCACCACTGTCCTACATTGTCCTGGTTTTTTTGGGTGTTCTTACTTTTAGCTTTTCTTCTTGAAAACAAGTGGAATTCTCAACTTTAATGGCAGTCTTACATTACCTGTTCACACAGACTCCTCTGTACAATATTTTAAGCAGAAAGTTGATTGTTAAAAGTGTTTGTAGGTGACTGGTTGTTTAAAGAAATGCTAGAAACTGGCTTTTTTCTGTTGCCAGGTGAGTGAAGCAGGTGTTCACAGGCCCCATGTTGGTGGAATCCATGGACGCAGTAATGATGGAGCTTATTCACTTGTACTAGCTGGAGGATTCGAAGATGAAGTGGTATGTCATTTGTGCAAGCAACAGTTTTGCCTTCATAATGCATCAAATGTATCAGTGTTTGTAAATATAGAGTTATATTTGTTGTTTATCTTAAAACTAATGCTTAGGCAAATATGACTGTGAAAAAAATAACTACTACTGATAACAAATTAAGTAGTTCTTAATGTTCTGGAAAGAAATACCTTAGCAAAGCTTTCTTCAAGAATGCTTATGCTCATATTTAACACTCAAGCAAAATGTGTCAGTTACGGCTGGATTTTACATTGTTTGGGGTAGTTACATTTCAGTATACTTGCAGAATCTGAATTCAGCATAACTTAAAATATAATTCTGCAATTATATGCAAATAATATGTTTTATGTTGTGCTTTGGTCACGATTTTGTTACAATCAAGACATGCCTCTTCCCTTGGGTTTGTCATGTTTCTAAATATGTAATAAATTTATTTTAATGAAGCAAAAATAAAAGATATGTATTATTTGATTCTATGAGGTTCTGAAGGTTCTTGGGTCCTACTGATGAGCACTTTCATAACTTCTTAAGAAAGTCTCAGAATCTTGTACTATGAGCCTTAAAGGCACTGGGAAAAAATTCTACTTTGATGTTAACATCTAAGTAGAGCAATGAAAGGAATTATGCTGCTAAACAAAACAGTAACTACTTTCAATTTTCATCCTGTGATGTTGACCAACATTTATTTATGAACAGATTACTGTTTGCAGCAATTAAATAATGTTTACACAATGTGCATCCCTTCCTGCAGTTCTGGTCCATGAGGTGGAATTTTGAATCATGCATCAGGTGAAGGATAATGCAGTAAGCAATCTTTTTTTAAAACACACATAGCTGTTAGTCATAAGGAAAAGGGCACTGAAAAAAAAAAAACATATGAATGAAATAGCAACAGAATATAACACATTCCTTGCCAACAGCATCTACTAGCTGCTGCTGCTGCAGAGTGTTGCTGTGAAAGAATCTGTTTCTGTTTAAACAAGTACTTGGTGTTTGGATACAGTGTCTACCCCAACCTAAGCTCTAGGACCCTAACAACACAATAATTGTGTCTGCAATGCTGGGATACTGCAAGCTCATTTTTTATTCTTTTTGGCGATGATACCGATATCTCCTTATTTCTGCTGCTGTAATTATTCAATTCAAAATATTTAATTACCATTTATTGGATCCTTTGCATGTCTTTTCAGTTCACCAAAGTGATGTTGTGACCATTTGTTTTTGTGGACACCTACGTATTTTCATATTTTAGATGACATGTAAATAATTTTGAATAGGCATTGTTGGGGAGAAATATTGCAGAAGATCCCTAAAAATTTCTATGAATGTCAGCTTTTTTTCAATTTTCTAAATTAGGAATACAAGGGATTTTTTCCCCCCCCAGGTACAGTATTGAAATCAGTTTCTCTTCTGTTCTTTTTTCATATACTAGATTTTATTTTCCAGTTTACTTCCATTTTCCATGTTTTTTTTGGAAAATGTTGAGAATAAACTCGTATAAGAATGTCCACAGAAAAATCAAATTCTGTACTTATAAGTATCCTAAGTACTGTATCTAATTTCACAAATGAAAATTTCAAATAAAAATTCAGGTAAAAACCTCTGTTCACCTTATTGTATGAGCACAAAAACAGAGAGGTGACTCTTACTTGAATTACAAAAGTACTTCTGTATAATTTTTTACAAAATTGAGAAATAAATACATTTTGGAGTATGTATATGCATATATCTATATTTTTAATATTTGGATGTACTGGAGTGCTTAGTAACAAGTTCTGCCAGTTCGGTAAGATCTGCCCTTGAGGTTGAGAAGGGCATAGCTTACAAAATGAGCATTGGGTGAAAGTTTTTTGCACATGAAGCTATTCCTCATTCCTAATTACATGCATATAAAATATTTGCACATTAATCTCTCTCCTGAAAATGTTTAACCTTAAATTTTAGTAACAAGTTACATGGCTTACCTGTAGTTAGCTTTAGAGTCTTGAATATGTTAATGTTGCTGATCTCCTGGTATTGCTTTGATAATAACCATAATAGGAACAGTAGTTGAAGAAATTGAAAAGTCTTTCAGTAATTTAAAATTTAAGAATTATTTCAGAACAGACTATCATTTAAAAACTAGATACTGGACATAAGCAGTGAGTGTGCAATCACAGTGTTCATGATGAAAGTATTTTGACTTGTCGGCTCATCAAATCAGGTAGATAAAGAAATCTAACTTTTGTGCTGAAAACTTGCTCTCTTGTGTCTTTTTTTTATGTATCAGAGTTAAAACTGCTCTTTATTTTCAAAAGTTTCAAGGTTCATGTTGCTGCTGGGTTGAGGTAGTGTTGTAAAGATGGTCAATTAATTGTGTGATGTGCTTAGTTTAATCCAAAGAAAGATTATTTCTTCTTAAAGTGTGTTGCATATAGGATCATATGAGAAATCTCTGGACTGAGATTCAGAATCTCTTGGAGAATAATACTTGCTGTGATCATTCGCATCTTCTTATAAAAGATTCTGAGAGTACAAAAGAGCATGACTCTAATGACTCAAAAGAGACCCCAGGCAATACACTCATGGTATAGGTCCATTGATATTTTATACCAAACCCATCCAGTACCGGGAACGTAGCACTCACAAACCACTTCATGAAATGAATGTCAAATAAAAAATGCATGTCTTTTAGCTTTTCCATGCCTTGCTTTAACTAGGACTAGAGTAGACTAATTAAATTAGTCATACAGATTACAGGATTTTTTGCCCACAGAAAAACAGTCAATTTGTGATCTCCAACCAAGAGTCAAAGATAATTGTAATTAAAACATGTTTCTCTAAGAACTGTTGTATCTCCTAAGTAATCTCCCACTACAGAACAGTATCTTTAACCTGAAGAGGCTTTCTGTCTATTGTATCTTTGGTGAACCTGGTTTGAAGTCAGAACAGATTTTGAATGGAGCAAAAAATAATTAATTCAGACAGGGTAGCCTGAATTTTACATATAAATGATTGGTTTAAAGGTCTGGTAGTCCACCATTTTGGCACTGAACATGAAAATGAGTAAGAAAGACCTCAGAAAGTTATTCATTTACAGTAGTTATCTAGTACTTCCATTTTTTAAAATGTTGCCCTACTTTCATTACCAGTTAGCCACATCCTGCTGTTTCCTACTTTGAAGCTGTCTTTGTTATGGTTCAGACATATATACTGACAAACAGTAAAATGGTCAAATGTTTTCATTGTGGTGGAATGTACCATGATGCTGCACGTTCTTGCTCTTAGAGGTGGTTGTAGGGAAGACTCGGAAAGACTGATTGTGATATATTCAGACTTTGAACTTAATGCAAGGGGTTTTTGTTGATTTATAAATGAAATTTGTAGTCTTTTCAATTGGCACCTTTTACTGCAGTGCTAAACCTTGAAATTATCAAAAATAAAACAATGAACAATGAAATTCTGTCAACACTTACATGCATACAGACTTGTGAGACCTTATTGGAGATGAATGGTGACATAATTCAGTGTCAGATATCCCTACTACTGGGAAGGAAAATGCTTCAAATGTAGTTGTGTGATAGTTAATATTTGACTTGGATTTAATAACTTCATTTTAAAAGGCTTAGTGCTTTTTTATTTTGCTGTGTCATATTAAGCAAACTGTTAGCTTTTCTTTGTTGCATTTTACTGAGGTGAAACTGAGGATTTGAGGGGTTAATGAAGTGATGATATTTGGAGGTTTCTTCTATCAAAAAATCCAGTAGGACTTTTTTTTTTTCGTTCAGACTAAAGGTTGAAGCTTATCCCGAAAATCTGTTTGTTTTTGTTATAGCTTATTGTGATAAATGCAGTTTTGCAGTATCTGTTGAGACAAAACTTTGAAATCTGAGTGTAATAACAGAGGTGTTAATGGAAAGAGAAAATAATTGAGAGCTATCTTGAGATAGATGATATTCTAGTAACTTGAAATTGTGAATGCCCATGTCAGCTGTTGCATAAAAGCAACCCATAGAAATAATGTGGTCATACAATTCAGTGGGATTCAAAATCTTACTTTCTTTATTCTACATTTCTTTGTTAAACTTGCAAGTTACTGTATAACAAAATTGGATAGTGGAGGATGATATAATAAAACTGACTGTTTATGCTGTCTGTCTGAGGCTGACTGGCTTATAGTATTAAGAGCTTCAGGCTCGTATTCCACTCACGCGCCTCAGTATGAGGTACCAGGTCAATGCTACTGTGGCTGAAGTTCATTTGCTCTATAATGTGATCAAACTTTACAAACAGGACAGTTAAGAAATAACTTTATGGACATAGCATAAGAAAAAGAGATATACAGAAGATATTAAGAGAAGATAGGATAACAAAGTTCTTACTAGCTGTTGAAAGACAGTTTTGGTGCAAGAAAGTGGAATTAAGCTGTGGAAAGCAGAAGAGAAATGGCACAATTATGTATTTCAAGGTAAGAAAATAGGGAGAAGGTAGGAAGAAGGGAAGGGAAGATAAGACTGTTTTGATAGGCTATTTTGTTTGTTAACAAAGAACATAAGGCATCAGTAATTCCTTTTACCATATGTTTTCTTTAACTGTTGGACCATTGTCTTCAGATCTGCTTTCTGATCCTCT
Organism: Pipra filicauda; assembly: GCF_003945595.2. NCBI lineage: Eukaryota > Metazoa > Chordata > Aves > Passeriformes > Pipridae > Pipra > Pipra filicauda. The sequence continues at coordinate 1,264,531 of NW_024104487.1, read as the reverse complement.
TGAGAAAAAAATAGCTTTACGCATCTCATACAGGCTCTTAGTTGAACATTGTTGTAGGTGGTAGGAAGATCCTCTATTGTCTGTAGATAGATTCAGAACTCAAAGCTATTGAGAAATTGTTTTAATGAGTCATTACTCTCAAAAGATCCCAAATAATAAGCTGTGAATATTCCTATCATACTCTTACTTTCAAAGTAAAACATTTTAAGCCTCATGGAAGTAGGTTCTATAGGTCTCCTATTACGTCTCCAGACTACCAGTGTCCCTATTTCACTTCTGCTTGTCTTGGGCTGCATTCATATCCACATTTATTCTACTCAAAGAACAGTGGGTCTGTGCATCACTTACTCTTGCCATTTTTGATTTCCATTCTCTACAGGCGCTTAGGAGTTTTCTTCCTCTCTGCTTAAGAGTCGCTCTTATATCAGAGGTTCAAATCTCCTCCCCATTTCCCTTCATCCAACCTAAATCAGCGCCACAATCTCTGTCATTTTTCTCCAATTCTAGGAACTTGTCTTTGTTTCCTGCAATCCTTTTTGGTTTTTTTAGTATATCTGTTGGGAAATAAGGGAGTGTTGTTCTTCTGGAAAATAAATCAGAAGTGACTCCATCTTACACTGGAGGATGCTAAAAGATGTCATCTTCTTGTAATTTGACCTGTAACATTTATGCTCCATCATTGTTCCATTTATCCTCCCTCTACCTTGTCCTGGATTTCCAGTTGTTTACTTATACACAGAGCACTTAGATAATTAAAGAGAAGTAAATGTAAAGTATGAAGTGTGGAATATGTTCAAGAGCTGAGCATGAATGCATAGGCCTTCTATCCATACTATCTCTTCAAGCCCAATGTTTTCTGTTTGCCTGTGGTTAGAGTACCACCCAGAGAACCACTCAGTGTTTCTCTGAAGATGTTGGAAGTGTGTTGTTTTTAGGCCATTTACATTTAACCCATTTTCCATAGAAGTGTGTGCCAATAGGTAATAATGACCACTGTTGCATTTATGCATTCTTGCTTGAGTTTTTTAGACTTAAATCTATAGCAGTTTGTCCTTGACTTATGTTTTTCTGTTATGCCAAAAAATAAGTCTATTCAGTACTTTCTTCTCATGAAGATTTTATCAACAACCTGATTGTTAATAAACAAAACAGTTTGTCAAGAACTTGTCCTGTCTTGTAAATAATTTTCTCTGTCTTGCTTGCGTATGAAGTATTTCTATTGTTCCTGTATTTTTTTTACATTCTTATATATATGTTGCAAAATTATATGTTTCAAAATTATATTCTACGTAGAGGGAAAAAGTCACCTTCCAGTTTCAATTTATTTCTCTTTGTACATCAAAAAACTGCCTTAAAAGTCTTCTCCTCTCTGCAACACCATTTCTTTCTTTGTTATGAAACTCAAGTCATTCTGGATTCATGACCTCCAAGATACGTTCTCTGTTTTTCTGAACTTGTCACAAGCTTATTATTCATTGTCAAAATGCAATTTGTTTGAGTGGGCATGATACATCAAGCATAGCCATTCTTATTGATATTATTATCGTGATCATCTTTCTGTGATCTGTGCATTGTGTTTGCCTTAAAAGTCACTGAAAAATTAAGCATATTCTGTGATTAATTCCAGTTCTGTGATACTTTATTTTATGCAATTTATTTTACGTCCTTTCTTAGTAAACATTTCCTGCCTTGTTGGTCTTTTGAAGTTGTTTCATATATTGTCCTCATATGATATCATCCCTATTTCAGTTATTTTTTAGAGACTTATTTAGCAGAATGAGTAGACTACTCTAAGAAGGGATATACCAGAGTTTATACATGTCTTTGTTAGATTCAGAGTATACTTTTTAACTTCATAGAACTTGCCTTTTATTACGTGCAGATAATTGCAGCTGAATTGGTGTTAGGTTTTTCCCTACACAGAATAAAATGAACAAAATTTCTATAATTTGTCTACGGCCTTGTTCAACCAACATTTCACTTTCTAACTTTCTCTTTTTCTGCTGTTGTCAGTCATAAAATATCTGTAACAGTCTTGCACTGAATCCTAAATAATGTCAGGCTTTTAATAGTGGTAAGAAATTGACTGAATTTTACTACTGCATACATGTTCAGATTTTTGCTATAAAAAGTCATATGAACGTTACTTTCATATTAAGTGTTTATCTTCTACAATTGCTACATGCTTTGTACAAAATGTACATCTCCAAAGAAATAACATATTAAATATATATATAGTGTGTATATATATATATTTCTAGAAATATATGAATTTGCCAGGAGTAATAGGAGCTTCTCTGACAGATTTCTTACAGAAAGTAGGAATACTGGCTTTGCTTATGAGTATTTAGATTTTGACTTTTTACAGTTCATGGTAAAAGATTTTATCAACCTACCTTTAATTTCATGAAAGTTCTACGTAGGAACTATAGTACAGAATTACATCAGCTTACAAAATACAAATCTAAATTAGTTTAGACTCTTCCTGGCATTACTATTTCATGAAAGCACCTGCCTTGTAAAGTGGTGCTGTATGTACTTATCATCACTTAGCCCCTCGCACAAGCTGAAGAGATTGAGGTGATCTGTCCAAGGTATTTATTATGTATTTTACAAACACGATATCTTGTTAACTCATGGAAAGCTCTAGAGCAAGTAACCACTTGCTAGAATATGTTCCCTTCCTCAGAATTTTTTTTCTAAAATAGCTTTTTAAAAAATGAAAAAGGCGAGGGTTTTTTTTTTGTAGGAATTTTTTGGTGAATAGGTTACATCTAGACCATTAGCTTTGTGGTGGCGCAGCTGCTTTAGGACAGTGAAACTGAAATTGAAAACAGATTTTTCCATGCCTTGGATTATAGTTTTTCTCTGTCTGAGTAAATAGAACAAATGAAGTTGCATTTTCTTTTAAATTGAATTACTTTACTTTAGAGTGTTAAACCGAAGGATAATATTCTTGCACAGGATCGAGGAGATGAATTCACTTACACTGGGAGTGGAGGGAGAGATCTATCTGGCAATAAAAGGATTGGAGAACATTCATTTGATCAGACTTTAACCCACATGAATAGGTAAGTTTTGAAGATAAAATTTAAAAATATTCCAAAACAAAGAGCTGGGTTGTAGTGCTTTAACTTAAAACTAACATTTTGCTATATTTATTCATGCCTGTACATGCTGCATTTGTAAACAGTGGTGCCTCTTGCTACTAAGAGGCATTTTATCAAGCATTATGTTTTGTTGATTTAAGGAAACATGGCACCTCAGTGAAATTGCTATATTGCTGCTGCAGCTTGTGGTCATGTCTCTTGGCTGAAATTGTGCTAAAATCCACCTTTAGAGGATTCTGTTTTAATTTAATGACTCTTGAGCAGAAATTTTTCTAGTCTGGGTGTTTCTTTTATTAAAGTTTCTTCTCCAGTGAGTAAATCAATTATAAATTTAAGAAGGAAGAAAGCGTGTTCATTTTCCTGTGATGAAAGAAATCTTTTGTATTTTGCTAGCCCTTTCCTCCATCATATTTTTCTATGAAAAGCAAGGAATTAGAGTGTTGCTTTATCAAAAACAGGTGCTTGAAAAAGAAAATACATATCCAAAAGATGAATTAGACATCTGCTTGAAGTGTTTTTCCATCCTCTAAAAGCCTGCCTGAACAAAGAGTTCTTCATCCTTTTCTATTTCTAGGAGCATAATAATCTGTTATACAACTGACCTCTGAACACCTGTAGGATGTTGAGAGTCACTGAGACCTTTTATTTGCCAGATCTGCTTTTAGATATATTCTGCTGCTCTCAAGCAGGCTGAAGAGGGATTCTTTCAAGCTTTCAGTGGTACTTAGAGGAGAGAGAGAAAAAGCCTGACTTGGCTGCTGAGAAAGGAAGGGAGGGAGGAAAGGAGGGATGGGGGGAGTGAGACAGGGGACATGATGTGAACAAGGAACAAGGAGGGAAGGAAGATAGAAGTAGGTTTAAGCAATTGGTTTATAGGCATATATAGTGAATAGAGCAAATTTGTTTCAGAAAACTGGACTCCTTAGTGTTAGCATTTCTGTGCTCTTAACAAATGAGAAATCCACTGTCAAAACTTGCTGCTTAGCTTTGCAGGTATTAGTGCACGTGGACTATAACAAGGTGCTGCTCTCATTTACTGATTTTGATACAACTTTTCAAGCACTTTGATACTGAAAACTATAACGATTCCATATAGTTGAACCAGTATTGGTTTTGCTTGTCCAGATATTTTTCCAGATATTTTTTTGAGTTTTGTTTTTATAGGAGAAACATTTTTAATGTTGGAGTAGTGTGCTTGTCTCTTACTTTTCTCTGCAGTGTGGGTCCTATACTTGTACCATGTTTGCTTATAAACCATATTATTTCTTCTGTTCTGAGATCCATCATTTGGGTTGAGGCTGGTTCTGAAGGGTTTTCAGTCCCTTTGAATCAGCCTGTGGTAGTAGCAATACTGTTCACTGTGGCAGCTTGGTCTAGTAGGTATTCATACAGTCTTGCTCCAGGTTTCCAGAAAAGGGTCTTCATGGATAAAGGAGTTTACTTGTCCTTGAATTGGCTACTGTGATTCTAAGTCCTACTCTGAGGCATTGTGTGTATTATGTGAGAGATTTATGGTACTTAGAGTTTTTTTGAATGGTTACTCTGTACTTTTTTCTCTACAGTGTTTTTCATCATATTCCTTACTTTCATGTACACTTAAAAAGCTTTAATATCTGTTGATGGGGAATAGCAGCAGAGGAAGTTTGCCTTTTGTTAAAATTTTAATTTCCTCAATGCTATTTAGGAAGGGATTATTTTTAAAAGTGAGGGATATTAAGTCTAAAAGGATTGGTTTGTTTCATTTAGCAATTCCAGATGAGTTTTCATCTGAAGCTTGACACTAAAATATTTTGAGTTCCCATCCTTTTTTCTCACCAGTGCATTGTAGCTGAGATCTCATTGCTCCCATCAGTTCTGCAGTTGTTAAAGAGTATTCTGCAAAGTTCTATACTGCTCAGTAAAGCATAATTAGACAAGGGAAATGCGTATGACTTAATTACACTCACTCTCAAAACTCTGTTGTGTGCTGCAATCTAGTTTATGAAGATTTTAAATGTCTTTCTAGGGCATTGGCCCTTAACTGTGATGCCCCGCTGGATGACAAAAATGGAGCAGAGTCAAAGAACTGGAGAGCTGGTAAGCCAGTCAGAGTAGTGCGCAGTTCAAAAGGACGGCGAATCAGCAAATATGCCCCAGAGGAAGGCAACAGATATGATGGGATTTACAAGGTATTCTGATTTCTACCACATAAAATTCTTCTTCAGCTGTTTTAAATAGTCTCTTATGCGTTAGACTGCAAATTTTTCATTATTACTTTAAAAAAATAGTTCTTTTTTCTTCACTATAGCTTTTTAGCTCTGTCTTATTCTGCACAGAACCAAAATGAAATTATTCAGGGCAGTGATAATAGAACATAATCTGTAATAGGATATACGAAGTTGAATATGTAAGCTACTTTATATTATTCCCTGGAAATCAGATTATTTCATTATTTCCTCACTCCTTCTGACTATATCCCAGCCTTTTGTGTGTTTAATGACTTCTTAGTGTCTGAAATAAAAGAGTTGCCTTTTAAGAGCATTGTATTTATCAAATATACAAAAATGTCCTACCTGAGGGAAGAGCTGGTGTATAATAGCAATGTGCAAATCAGTCTTCTCATTTCTTCTTTAACAATTAAAGTATGACAATATGCATATGTCTTTCTTGTTGATAAAATAATGGCAGTAATTTTATATTGTTCTTTAGGTGGTGAAATATTGGCCAGAAATTGGAAAGTGTGGATTTTTAGTTTGGCGCTATCTTCTGAGGAGAGATGATGTTGAGCCTGCACCTTGGACTTCAGAGGGAATGGAACGGTCAAAGAAACTGGGCCTGAGTGTACAGGTTTGTATCAGGACTCACAGAGTTTTTATTCTTAGTTTCAATAAACAAATTCCAAAAGTAGAAATCAGCTAAATTAAAGGCCCATTGTTTTTCTTGTACTTCACAGTGGCAAGTTTTAATACTAAAACCCATTACAGATTATCTGCAGAGTGAAAGAATCCTGTAGTAGTGACACAGCACAAGGAATTGCAGATAAAACTTTCTGCCTTAGCAGTAAATTGCTTTTGCATATGTGAATTGGAAAATCAGAATTTGAATCCAATTTTGTGATCCTTAGGATGGAACTAGTTTTGAAAAGTGACTAGAGTCTGTCTGAGGGAACTAAAAAACCTGTGCATCTTCATGTATTTTTCTCTTCATTTGACCGAGAAGTTTGTGTACATAGTATGTTTTAGGCACAGAAATAGGCTGACCCATGAAGATTTGGGCATTCCAGAATCAATGAAGGATGGCAAGAATTAACATCTATTTTTGGCAAGACAGTGGCATATCTTGCAGCATACCATCATCTTCAAGTTTGCCTAACTGATTTGTATAGTTGTAAGGACATAGATACGGATGTTGGGTTCTGCTTAATGCAGTTGAGTCTGGATTAGATTCTTTGACTTGATTACACTTTCTTAATGATAGATACTAATTTAAATGTTCTCTCCAACATATAGGGTTTTAAAATTATTTGGTAATTATTTCACTATATAGTCACAGGGCTTTAAAGTCTTCTATAAATTATTATTTTTGGTATTTGGTTATTCCTGTATGCCAGTAGTTTTTGTTTTAAATCTCTGCTTTTTAATTTTAGTATCCAGAAGGTTATTTGGAAGCCATGGCTAGTAAGGAGAAGAAAGATAAGGTTAAAAAGCAAACAGTGAAACAGGAGCCAACCAGCCAAAGTAATGGAAACCAGAAAAGGACAATTGATGATGGTATTTCTTTGTACTTTTTTAGCATTCATCAGCAAAGTCTGTCGTGTTGTTACTACTAAACCGTGAAGTCTTTGTGGAAGTGTGAAGTTGTTTGGAATTCTAATGTAAATTGATAAGCACACGCTCTGTAATTAAGTAGTAGTGTAGGAGTCTTATCCTTTTTACTACTCTTACTGTGTTTTTTTCTCTTAAGCTCTGTAGAAAAATGAACATTCTTCTGTGCCACTGTGCTGCAGTCCAAACAATGCTGAACAGTATGAACTGGAGTAGGAATTTGCTTGCCGCATTTCATGAATGTAATCCATGTTAATCCATGTTTCCTTCTAGAACAGTTTTGTCTTCCCCTTTTATTAGTTCAGACTAACACTCTCTTGTTACTGCATCTCATGGTCATCATCTTAAGCAGGTATAGAGGAACCTGCAAATACACCCAAAGCCATGAGGATGGGAGATGGAGGGAAAGGAGAAGCTTTCGAGCTGACCCAAGAGCAACAATGGCTGATTAGAGAAGACTGTATGAACCAGAAACTGTGGGATGAAGTACTTGCTTCTCTTAAGGAAGGACCAGTATGTTTGTTGCATGCATAATTTCTAATGTTTGCCTTTTATTTATACTATTGGGAGGAACCTTCAGTCCCTCTTAAAATGTAATTTTTCTTGTTGAACTTTTGCTAAATACAGACTGTATTTAGCAAAACCTTATCATTACTCAGGCTTACATTTCAAGAAAATAAGCCTCACTTGTGCCATTTGCTATTTATCAGTTTATGCCTGCATAACAGAGATCTTTTCTTGCTCAAAAAATATTCTGAAGTTAAAAGTATCTTTTTATTTCTTTTAATTTTTGAAGAGAGCATGTTTTCTCTGAAATGATAAATGTATTTTTATGTTATGCTGATGTCGGAAATGAGACGTGAAGAAAGATGGTTCTAGTCACTACTTTTTGTTTAGGCAGAAAATTTTATGACCGGTTGCCCAGAGAAGTTGTGGGTCCTCCATCCCTGGACATTTTCAAGGCCAGGCTGGGTGGTACCCTGAGCAACCTTGTCTAGCAGAGGGGTTGGAGTAGGTGTTGTTTAAGGTCCCTTCCAACCCCAACCATTCTATATGATTCTTCCATTTTTAAAAAAGCAGGGGAATTAAGCCATTGAAGACCTGATTCCTGATTACTTTCAGAAAGCTGTGTTCATAAAGGACTTAAGAACTTCTGGAAGTTCATCATCTTTATGTAAGAAGTGGCATTTACGAGAACTGTAATGGAGTTTGTCTCTTTTATTCCTTTGCCCTACATTAGAATTTTCTGAAGAAACTGGAACAATCCTTTATGTGTGTCTGCTGCCAGGAGCTGGTTTACCAGCCGGTGACAACAGAGTGCCTCCACAACGTCTGTAAAGTAAGAATAAACTCTGCCTTGCTCTGGGCTGTTTTCTTGGCTCTGAGACACCAGTCACCAAAGCCATATGCTTTTTAGAAAAACAGTAATAATTGCCTAACATTCTGAGCAAAAACATGCAACAAGTTTCCAGTCACTGTTTGCTATGTAGACTTTATTCTTTGTAATAAAGAATGGACGTCTGTTTTGCATAGTTTCTGATAGACATAATGAGTGAGGTTTACCACTACTGTCATGCTTTTGTGATCAGTGGAGCACATTAGGAATTGATTTGGCCCAGTGGTTAGATGTTGGCAAAGCATCAATAATTTAATTTTACATAGTTAAGGAATAAAAGCAGATTTTATAATTGTATAACTCTCTTACTAAAAGTTATGAAAGGATGCAGGGTAAATACAGGAAAATTATTTGGATTTATTCAGAGAAAGTTATCTTGTTATTCTTGGTATTGGTTATGTTTGGTAGGAGGGCCATAGAAGTCAATTTATTACTCATGTGTCTTAAAATCTTGGTCAGTTGGATATAATGTAAGGAGTTTGGAGTCAAATTTGTACTAGAGTTAATTTTTGTAGCACTGGTGTGTACAGAATCATTTGCTGAACTGTGCATATTGAATGGTACCTGCCATACCTAGTATTTCTACCTGAGAGCCTAAAAGAACTCAGACTGTTATCATCTTGGTCCGTATTTGATAATGCGAGTTTGCTGTTCAAGAAGGTATGTATCACTCTAGTAAAAATCATGGTGTTGTTATACATGGCCTGCACACATAGAATGATTATGTCTCCTTAAAAAAATATAAGATGTGTTTTGAAGGAGTTAATATTTAGGATTATGGAAATTGGAAAACCGTGGGGAAAAAAAAGAACAAAAAGCTACACAGCAACACACCCAGAAAGCACAACATTTGAAGATGTCGGTAAATATTTGTGAATACAATATAACATCTAGTTAAAGTTGTAAGGAATAGTTTGATAGTAAGCTGCTATTGCTGTTTGAGCACAGATCTGCCTGATAAATTTCAGATACTTGGCTCACATGCTTGGGCTGTCAGCAGTCAGCAGTAACATAGTAAGGATGATAGCACAGATGCTAATGTGTTGGAGATTGTATTATTCTACATATATCTGTAAGGCTTAACTGAAACTATTCTGATGAGGTAGATGGAGATTGTTATGTAAACAGTATACCTAGTGTACTGACCTTCCTCTTGAAATTAAAGTCTGGAAAACTGTAGCGATCTGTGAAGCCATCTATAAGGAAGCTGAAAATCAGCTGTGAATCACGGGGAAGGCACTTGTGGAAATGAAGGGGAAACCGCAGTTGTGATTCATTTTAATTCCTCCCAAACTCAGTGTTTCACATCCTAGCAAAGAGAATAGTTCCTTTGCTAGGACATTTTAGTCACAGAGGCAGAGCCAGGCACCAAAGGGCTTGGCAATGACTTCCCTTTTTCTGGTAGTACAGCATATTTTGGTTAACAGTGATTCCTCAGTTTCCGCTGGTTAAACTGTTGCTGTAAAACAAAGTTCTCACAATTTATTTCTCTGTCTTTGTATGTCTCAGAGTTGTTTACAGCGCTCCTTCAGAGCTGAAGTCTTCACCTGCCCTGCCTGCCGCTATGACCTGGGAAAGGGCTACACCATGGTCCCCAACAAGATACTGCAGACACTACTGGACCAGTTCTTTCCTGGTTACAGTAAAGGACGATGATGTGCTCAGATCCTTCTGTACTTCTCCCAGTGACTTTATAGACAGTAAAGGAGAATAAACATGGGAAATTCAACAGTGGACCAGCCAGGCTGATGGGACTCAATACATTGTCACATTTTGAAGCAGCTAACCCTCCTCCCCTCATAGCCATTTTTTGGTGTTGTGAGAACTCTAATTCTCAGCTGTCTTTTAACATCAGCGGTAGTTTTGGCCAGTTAACAAATAGTTTTTAAAGAAAAAAAAAAAAGAAAAAGGAAAGCGTCAGCTCTTACTGGCCTAGCTGATGCTTAATTTATGATTTGTTTTTTTGTAACTACCTCAGGACAGAGGAAAATAAATTGTGTTAAACAATGTTGGGGATCAAAAAAAGTTAGTGACGTTTTAGCTACACACTGCCTCCTAAATCTTAGTTGTGCCTGGTCCATGTGGTTTGATTTACAAAAAAACCAATCCAATAACAAAACCCAAACCAAAAGAAAAGCCCACAAAAAACCAGGAAAAAGAAACAGAGTCAGCACTTAAGCCATTTGGATTAAATAACAGCAAATTCTGTGGTGTGCATAATCCCTTTTTTGTCTTTTTCTTCTATTATGCTGTATTTTTTTGCAAGAACAGGCTGATTTTTAGTCTATTTTTGTGAGCTTCATTGTGCTTTTCTTGTATCTTATGCAAGTTGACTACTAATGACTAATGAGAACAATATGAATGCATTGTTGCTGCATTAGTGTAAAGTGATCTGTGTTTTTTGCACTTAAAAGAGGGTATTCAAGACACTCTAGTTGTGTAAAAAATAGTTCATATAAAAAAGCCACTTCTGTATTAGTTAAACTGTATGCTTTTAGTAGGTCTTGTATTAGTGGCAGTACATCTACACGGCATTAAAGGCAGTGCTAGCTTGGAGAGGGTTCAAATCGCTTCATATTGTGATCTGAAATTTTATATACAATATATCCCCCCCAAAAAATATACCTTATTAAATATTTTATGATTCAGAAAAGTTGCTAATTTTGCTTTTACTATTATCCGCTTAATTAAGTCATGAGGTTTCTACAGAATTTATTTTTCAGATTACAAAACACTTTCTTTAGGCGGCCTTCTTATTTTTCAAACACGAAGCTTTACATTCAACTCATTTCTCAATGAAAAGAACGCTTAATTAAAAACAAAAACAGAACACAAAAGCAACCACAAGCAAGAAACCAACCTGACATTGATAACCACGGCCTCACTCATACTCTGTAGCAGTGGGAGCTTGTTAGTTCATGTAACAGAGTCAGAGGGAGCCCTCCCTGCACTGGCGGCACTTGCTGGGAGCTGTGGTGGTAAGGCAGATTCCCACTCTAGGCATTGAGGTCGCACTGATAAGCTTGTAACCACAGCAGCGCTACAGGTAGCTCAGTGTTTTCTGGGGAAAACAGATGCAATTTTACCTTTGTAAAAGCCATTGCGTCTGTGCAGTAAGCACATCAGACCTGTGACTTGTCACTTTTTAGTTGAATGTTGTGAAATATTTTAGTGCTTTGTTTTCCATTTGGTAGTTTTTACCAATTAATTGATGAGATAAATTTGTCAGTTTGAGATCAACAATGGGAAGTTATCTGCTTAATACAAAAATATGTAAACCAATTTTTTAATGTATCTTTCCAGTGACAGGCATAATTGAGCAACATAAAACTGCCTTTAACAAATATTGAAGTAGCTTGACAAGACTGTGGAGTCAGATTGGCAACAGAGACTCTCCTTCTGTCACATTACAAGTTCGCAGTGTTTTTTTCATGATTTTTTATGTCCTTAGTGCTGTATCAATAGCTACTGAAAGACACCCTTTCAGTACTAAATTTTAGAGTATAAAATTCTGATTTTCTTCACTATGTATTGAGGTGGTTTAGGATGTAGGTGCAGCTTTTCACATAAAAACTGATATCTGGCCTAACTTTCCTAAACCTTCCTGTCATCTGCAGTCTCTTTGTGTAAATTAAGTCATAGGGTAGGTAACGGAAAAGTTGCAGTCCCAAAACTTTCACTGTAAAGGACAGAAAAGTACAGTACTTTAAACAGTGCAGTGAACACTAGTGTCATTTGTGTCACTTCAGAAAGAGTTCCCAGGTGTGAGTGCATGTGGATCTTCAAGAAGAGGTTGAGTAGCAGCTGGTTATAGGGTGGCTGGTTGTAAGGTGCAAAACTGTGCCATCCTCTCATGGTCCAAATGTTATCCCAGTATCTCCTCATTCACCAAAATTCCTGCTTTGTGTTACCCAAGATCTAAGTCATACTAAGCAGTTCACAGTCTGTTTAAAAAGGTCTTTCATGCCTTCTCCAGAATAAGAAAGGACTACATGAAACTACATGGAAAAATTGACATGACACAGAAAAATATTGTTTGTTACTGCCTGGTAAAATGGATCATTCCAGCTCATTGAAGAAATCAGAGATTTGTTGACATATTAATCTCTGACAGTATTTTCCTTTGTGTAGAAGCTGTTACTGCTGTGGCAATTCTTACAAATAAGAACTTAAGCTTCATAATTTCATACTGCTCTGCTGGACAAATCCAGCTGAAAAGTTCGTATCCAAAACATGACAACACTTAAAATTCTTACCAGTTTTATTAGACTACTAACACTGATAGATAAAAAAATCAGTATGAAATATTAACACTTGCAATGCTAATGGTAATATGTGAAGTAAATTAAAAACCTACTTCATAATTTTTTTTACAAAATGTAAACAATTACTCCTGCAGTTAATATTCATTAGTATTGCCTTATCTATCTGCATCTTTTCTACTTTTTAACCATATCTTCCATGCCACTTTGCAAATTGGGTGTTAATTGTTAAAACTTTAGCACAAAACAGACAAAAGGCTGAATCAAGGTAACTTCAACATCAACTGCTGAGGAACAGTCACATTTTGTTTACACCTAACATACCGATTGTATTTACATTTTAACTGCGCAGTGATTCAATTAACAAACATGGTGATTATCCAAAATATACACAGTATACATATCCCCAGGAAATCAGGAAAAGACCATCCTGATGGAGTCAGAAATGCAGGCAGCTGGAAGCAGTCTTAAGAAGATGCTCTCTTCTGTTCAGAAAATGGAGATTCATAGGCTTCCATTGGTGGGCAGGTGCAAACCAGATGTTGATCCCCATATATGTCATCAATGCGAGCAATTGTGGGCCAAAACTTGCTTTCAGGCTTCACAAATGGCTAAGACAGATAAAAAAACCCAACCAATCTTAATTTTTCTACCAAGCAAATCTACAAAATGATAAGCAATTAGAATTTTTAAGAATTACAAATGCTGGAAAAGTGGATTTTTTACACGAAGTTACCCTTCAAAGCTATTTGCAGGCCCTGAAAGCTAACAAGCTGGTATAATATAGGTGGCAGTCATGTTAGAATGCTTAGATTTTCCAAAAAAGTGTAGCCATGTCCTCTAAGAAATGCTTGCAAAGAAGAAGTTTTTATGGGATAAAAGAAAACTTTATCATCCTTTGAATAGCTGGGCTTACAGACAGGAACCAATGAAAAGTACAGGAGACTACTGTGCTGTTCAGTATATAGTTACAATATAATATATAAAGCAAGGTGGCAAACTTCACTGGTGCAGTTTAATTCCTCTCTTTGAAACAATATGTAGCAATTAAATAGTTGCAATTCAGTTTCAGATGAAGAAGGTTAGTTACACATTTACCTGTTTCGACTGTGGAAATAATTAAGTCTGATGAGTCTGGATTCAACGTGACCTTTATTTGTAGCAGGCCTGCATTGTAGCAGTGTAGCTTGCCCCATGCTGACTATGGGGCACCGTCACACCCTTGGCCAAGTTCTTTTGAGCAGAGCTTTGAACGTCAGCACATGGTACTGTGTTCTGGGAGCCCCTGTTGCAGTATGTCAGAACTGAACAGGCTGTTTCCAATAGGAATAAATGCCCACTGTTGAAGTGCTAAAATTTAAAAATCCAAGTTTGGACTTGATGTGTAGAGACTTTGTTTTTGAGATCTTTCCTTGTCTTTGAGAACAAAACTAATGGGGCTGCGGCAGAGCTCACACACATAAAAACTGAGCAACTGCCAAAACTGCTCTCGAGTTTTTTATTTTTACCACATTACTTCATCTCCAACTGACCAAACTACAGAGCACAAAGCATATTTATGTATTACCACACCACTAGGTTCACATTATTTACTCACCAGTGGGAATGCTGCCACTTCTCTGGAATAGGGACGATCCCACTTGGAAGAAGTGACACAGTTCAGAGTATGTGGTGACATCTACAAGGAAAAAGACACAGTTAGGACATGAAATTACTTAACCTATCAGTGTGAACCTTCCTTCAAGTTCACATTACTACATGTAAATAACTACTGTCTTGAGAGTCTCTTGAGAACTCTGGTTTTCTGTGGGAGAAAAGGCAGGTCTAAACCAGGAAGTAAGTCAGTATTTGGAATTTTTTTTCAGTTGGCCTGAAGATACTTCCCAAGGTTTGAAGATACTTCCCAAGGTTTGAAGATACTTCTGGCTATTCACTAAATCCCCTCAGTATCTAAAAGTCAGTACAGCATTACAAGACTTGAACAGAACTTGAGCCAACAGCAGTTCTGTGCTGCTGCTGCTAAAATAATTAATTCAATCTTTCTTTTATTCTTAATGTTAAGGTCTTTCCACTTCCTGTCTTAACCCAGATAAATAAGAATCTCTCCTTCATTGCTTTGAGGTGGCCTTGAAATACAGATTACATGCTTGTGGAAATAACTTTCTCTGCTCTGTCAGTAAAGGCCAGGCTTCTAACTTGAAAAAGTCAAAATTCAAATTTTGAAAAAGTTTAAGGTTTCTAAAAATTCTTGTGCTCACTGTTCCACACAGTTATTTTTGAGATTACTGAAAGACCAGGAAGCAGGCGTATGTAGTCTCAAGGAAGTCTAAAGGGTTAAGCTGATGCTGGTAACTTGCTGTACGTGCCATCTTACCTTTAGTGGGTTAATTTGGGGGTCCATCCTGCCTGCCTCTATTTCAGCAATCTCTTGCCGAATACTGATCATTGCATCACAAAATCTATCCAGTTCTGCTTTGTCTTCAGACTCTGTTGGTTCAATCATAAGCGTCCCTGCCACCGGCCAGGACATGGTTGGAGCATGAAAACCTGATGACAATAGAAGAAATCAGTCACTGACAATAGGTTATGAGATAATATATGCATAATATATATTATATGCATAATATATATTACAAAATTAGCTATCAACTGATTCACAAATTCAGCCCTTTCTATACAATAATCTTTACAGGACTGAACTCCTTGGTAATGCTGGCAGTGTACTGTAGAGGTAAGACAGACTTTTCAAGTATCTTTTTAACACTGAAGGGTAACACCACTGTATTATTTACAATAGAGTTACACACTGACTTAATGAAATACTTTTAAAACCTGCTCTTTTTTTCTTTGTTACTGTTCAGCCCAAAATATATTGCATCTTTCTCTGGTTATTTGTGTTACTACTGCTCACTTCAGTAGAACTGTTCTGTCACTGTCCTTCCTTAGGACAGGCTGAATGGCAACATGAGGCAGGTATAGGTTTCTCCACTGGTAAACCAGGTAAAAAGAAAAGGTGGTCTCTCAAGATTTCCTGCCTGCCCTGTAAGTACAGTTTTGTGACACTTTTGGCTGCAGAGGATAGAACTTTACTATACTTATCTGTGTAGCTCTGTACCTACTATCTACTGGAAAGTCTATTTAAAGTGGTGCATGCTATTTAAAGCTCACTTTGAAAGAGGAGGAAGAGTGGGTTTTTTAGTATCACAGCTAGGCTTTGGATTATTTCATTGAAGAGGTATTACTGGTTAGGGTTTTAACAGCTTTCATGCATATTCATTAGAAGCACAGTTCCACCGGATTGAGCAGTTAAATGGGTCCTCTTGTCTGGAAGCCAAAGAGCATCCACAATCAGATTCTTCAGAGCATGTGTACAAAACTGCACAAACTATTATGAGGATGGAAATATTTAAATCCTATTATCCTTCTTCAACAGTATTTCTTTCTTTTTATTTTTTCTTCATATTCTTTTTTCATTTTCTTGGAATCTTATTAAGCTCATGGCTCCAACCCACTCACTCCAAGTGGTTCAGAGTCATGTAATCAGTAACTGAAGGGGCAGTTTACAAAACTGTGAGGTAGCAGCAGAGTCATAAGTAGCTACTACAACTCAATTGACGCAACTCTCTCTCCAAGCCCTTAAAGAAGATGCGGAGGCCTGAAACGATTGCGACAGATTCACTGTCCGTAAGCACAGAACTAGAATGTTTCTGTCTCCCTTTAACAGAGATTTAGAAAATCTTCACTTATGCTGCTATTTTAAAAAATAGACATTTGGCTTACCATAATCCTGAAGCCTCTTAGCAAGATCTACAGCTTCAATGTTTGCTGTTTTTTTGAAAGGTCTCGTATCCAAAATGAATTCATGGGCTACATAACCTGTAAATGAAAAAGTATATGCTATCTTTACTTACTAGGAGAACACTGCCATCTACCAAGTCTGTACTGATTGGTTTTGTGGAGAACATGGCAAAAAGACAAATTCAAAACTATCCATTTGGGCAAAAACTCAAACCTGAGAAATTTTTAGGTAAGAGATACACAACTCAGTATATGATGACCGGCCCTTTGGGTCCCATGTCACATTAAGAAGAGGCCTGATTTCCAAGATCAGAACCAGGAATGAGTAGTTAAAGTAGCTCCTACAATTTACAAGTACTCTGGAAACCAGCTGAATTTGTCAATGACCCAACACCATTTGGGTGTTAGGCTATCTTGAATTAATCAAGATAATCAGTTTTATCTTATGCCAGAGCAAAGCTCAAATCTAATGTTATAAAAAGGCTAAAGACAAAAGTTATCTAAATTTATATCCATGATCCTGGAGAACCTTGTTTCATTTCATTGCTGAATCCTTCAAAATTTGCAACTTCCATTCACTTCTATGAGGAAATAATATATTCTATTGAAGTGCAACCTGCAGGTTGAGCCAATGTGTACACCATTGTGTAGACATATTTTAAAATATGTGTAGACATATTTTAAAGAGCATACATATTGTACTCAAATGTTCCTCAATGTTCTTCAGCTTAAAGAAGCTCTGATAGTTACTCTACAGATAATTGTTTCACCTCTTATTCATTACTTCTGTCCTGCTGCAAGACTGGAGAGCCATGACAGGGAACCAGAATGTAGCTAAAGTACCTTGCATTGCCAAGGGGATTCTATCCCATCTCACAAAAGTGAACCAGGAGCTGAAATGAGGGAAATTTGGTGGGATTTTTTTTTTAAAGAAAGTGTGCAGGGGAAAGTACAAGTCCTAAAATTGCTTTCAGATCTTAAATTGTAGTGCCATTGGTTATGGAGGATTTGGGGTTCAACTTGATTTCTTCTCCTTTTTCTACTGTTCCTTAATCTGCTACTAGACTTAAAGGAGAACTATCTGATGGTATACTCCATCTTTTGTCGTCATTTCATCTAATTACAAGCAGGCATTTTTTTTCTTCTACTTCCAAGTGTCTCAGTTTCATTGCAGAATAAATCTTCATCCCCAGAAGAAGTGTGGCAGGTTATTTCACTTCTTGTGAACAACATCAAGAGAAGTTTGAGATGTCACATAGCATTAAAAAAGAACCATATTGCAAGCCAACTTCTACATGAGGCAAAAGAAAAGTCAGCTTTGTAGAAGAAAAAAGTTGTCTAGTACTTGCCTTCTGCTCCTCTGAAAAGGATTTTGTAGTGCTTCTCTAGCCTCTTTGCCATGTAGTTTGCATTTAGTATAGCAATTTCAGAAGCATGCTTCAGACCCTTCGCTCCCATTGTCTGAAAGAGGAATAACATGAAGAAACAGATCTAAAACCACTCCCAAGCAAGCCAAGTGTGCTCTTGCACTGACAAACATGATAGAAAACAGCACCTTGATGCATCTGGCTAGTTTTAAGGCAGTCACTCTGCTATTACACTTTTCCACATGACACTCACAGAAAAGCTCTGGGTATTAACCGAAAGCACCTGTGGTATACATAGCTTATGAGAGTGTTTACTGTGTAAGAGATTAAGCTTGATGTCCTTTCCTCAAACTGTGAAGCTTTGAAGTGAATAGAAAAAAAAGTGAGAACTCAATAATGTCGAAAGGCACAGGCTGCCTGTCACCATCCTAAGGAAAGAGTATCCAGAGAGCTGTCCAAAAAGCTATGTGTGCTGTCTGTACAGATTATCCCAGCAACTCAAATTCTGCTTTCTGGTGTCATGTCACAGATGATACTGTGTATTAACAAAGACCAGAGCCAAATGAACACAGATGCACTTATTCCTCTGTTAAATCACTGCAAAAGGACAATGCTGGAATTGAGATGTGGTTGAATTTCTTAACATTGCACTTAGAAGTTAAGGTGACATAGAAGAAAGCCAAAACATCCTTCAAGGTAACCTCTTAAGATGGGACAGTGTAAATAGATGGCATTTTGCAGTGTGAAGAAACATCTTCCCTTAAAGATTTACTACAGTTTAAATATTCTGTAATGGGAACCAGTTTACAGTCACAAGTGATTTTTACCCACAGCTCAAAAGCCACCAGGTAAGTTGCATCAGCTCATTTTGAATTCTGGGAGAGCTGGTATCCTCAGCAGAGAAAGTTTTCAAGGTTAGAGTATCAAACTGGCGACAGAGTACCCTGAACAACACTGCCCCTATGTTCACTATTCCTCAGCATTTTCTGTCATTGAAAGCTTTAAATATTGCTTAGAGTCCCAGCACACCTTCTCTCAAACAGAATTTGAATCTACACTCATCTCTCTTGGCAAAATACTTACATATATGCAACCAA
Source organism: Pipra filicauda (assembly GCF_003945595.2). Taxonomy (NCBI): domain Eukaryota; kingdom Metazoa; phylum Chordata; class Aves; order Passeriformes; family Pipridae; genus Pipra; species Pipra filicauda. The sequence continues at coordinate 1,245,698 of NW_024104487.1, read as the reverse complement.
ATATTTGCTGGCTTATCACTAAACTGCAAGGGATTAACAAATTACAGAGATCATGATCAAGCTGTCTCACATCCAAAGCCAAAACTAAGTTCAGTTTTAAAATTCAGTAAAATCCTCTGGAATTCAGGATATGGGAAAGTTACATACATGTCAAGTATAACAATACTGCAGCATACAAATAGAAATATTCTTGGAAGAACAGTAATTACCAAGTAGCTTTTAAACATGAAAACTTCTGTGTCAGAAAAAGTGGGAGGGCAAGCCTGATTGCTGTTTTCTGCCTGGTGTCCGCTTGTCTCAAAAATTATTACAGACAAGAGGTAAAAGAGTTAACCAGGCTGCACAGATACAGCATTTGTCCTAACATCCTTTCCCATGGCAAAAGATGGCAATAGGCAGTTCCATTGTCCTACTGGAAAACAAGGAGGTTTGATGGATGTAAATAATCTATGATTGTGCTGTAGTCACTTGCATTTCTGTCTGTGCAAACATCTTATGCTGAGTTGCTCTTAAACCTGTTCATGTGGTTCCAGTGGCATCGCACTTGAAACAGAAACAGAACCTCAGCTGAAACTCCTTATAAAAGTCTACACACCTTGATATACACCCAGGAAATTGGCAATATAGCACTGGAACCCCAAGGTGCAGCACTGACAGTACCCAAAGAACATGCATCCTTATCCGGCTGTATTTTGATGACAGGGTGGGTAGGCAAGTAGGGAGCCAAATGTTTCTTCCTAAAACAAAAACATTGATTATAGAACTTAAATGAGTGTTTCTGTGTTACCACATCTGGACAGTTTCAGCAGTAGTTTCTCTTCACCTTGCTTCCAAACAGTCCTCCAGGAAGTCTGGTCTATGTCTTCAACAAAGTTTATTAACATAACTGGTGCCAATGGAGGATGGCACTCAGTTTTCAACCTACCACAAGATATTCATGGAGCTATCCAAATAAAAATTATTTTCTTGAAACAAGTAAGATTATTTTCTTTTAAGGAAATATGAATGCTCTACAGAATAGATTCACATAACTCATGTTCCACTTCTGCATTCTGTACTACATACAGCATCAGCCCTCAGAGCCCACAGATCATCTCTGCTTTTACTCAGGAAACGGATTGCTGAGGGAGCTCTACCGTGCACACTAAAAGGCCAACATGGAAGTCAGGGTTTGAGAACGCGAGTGAACTACACCATTCATGAGATCAGCACATGACTATGCTGGAGGAAGACAGAAGTTTACAAACAACAGTATCCCTCTTCCACACGCAGCTCTGTACTGAAGTGAAACACCAACCATGATTCACTAAGGGATATATATATAATATACTTCTTTAAGGAAAGGCTATTAATATAGAGATACCCACACTCCAATTGGTCCCATTCCAGGTCCTCCTCCTCCATGGGGAATGCAAAAGGTTTTGTGAAGATTTAAGTGAGAGACATCAGAGCCGTAGTCTCCAGGACGACACAGACCCACCTGTGAAGGGAATACTCTGTTTCAAAACCTTCTTCATGTGCCATTTAAGACCTATTAATGCATTCAAGGAAAGCATGTTGAAAAAGACTGTATGTTTTTATGTTTATTGTGATGCATCATGAAACAAGAACTTGATGCAAACAACTTTTTGCTTTAGTAATTCTTAATTATGTCTGCAAAGAATGTCTTTGATAAAGGTTAAGCAGACTAAGCCAATTTCAGTGAACAACTCATACACATTACAACACATTTCAGGGCAAAACAAATATAAAGTCCTTACTTTTGCCATCTAATTTTTATGACTGTTCTTGCAAACCTCACTCCTCCCCCAAGCACTGTGCCACCTTGTGAGGAAGCTGTGTTATGGTCTGAACTGAGTACTGCTGTGCAATTTTTATTCCACGGACTCCCAGCTGTAATAAATCTGCCTAGAAGATTTTGTACCTGAGCATTCATATTTGCTCCGTCTAAGTAAACTTGTCCTCCATGATTGTGAATGAGGTCACACACATCTCCAATCTCCTCTTCGAACACACCGTTGGTAGAAGGGTATGTGATCATGATGGCTGCCAAGTTCTCTTTGTGCTTGTCCACCTGGTGGCAGGGAGAGGGAGAGAAAAGGTCAGTGAGGCTCCTAAAGCTTCTCTAGATTTTTACAAAAAAATACAACTGAAGTCATCAGCTGTTTTACAGGTGGGAAACAAGTCTATCAGCAGATAATCAAAGTAATTTATGATCGGCAAAGTGTACTGGGTTCCTTCCCTCAGCAATGCCTATGGAAAAACCGTGTTTTCAGAATTTTAAATTGGAGAAGAAGGCATATATACATACACACACACACACACACACACACACACGCACACACATATATATATAACAGTCACTTCTGAAACCTCCAGACAAGCCAAGGGAACTATCTGGCCTTAGAGGTAATGTGATATAAATGGCTATTCCCCCTACTTTCAGCAATACAGTTCTACAACTACCACAAAAGTTTGTTCAAATATGGAAATGTGTCTTGCTAATCCCTTGCATCCCAAGATTCACCTGCAGCCAATCTACACAAAAAAAAAAAGTTGCCTAGCAACACCTTCCCCAGCAGAGGTGACTTGAACTTTGCTAAGAGAAGGCTAAATTCAGTTTGAAATGCTTCACACTCATCAACATGGTTCCTTTGTTTCAACTACAAGATGTGAGCCAAAGGGTCTGCTATAAAAGAGTGTAGAAAGACTCTGAGCAACTCCTGCATCAAAGATCCTCAAGAGAAATCTCACAAGTACCACATGGCTAGTGGCTGAATGAGCAAAAAATTATAATAAGAAAAATAATTACTTATCATTTCCAAGCACATAAACATTATTATTGCTCTATTTTCTCCCAAAGAAAAATGTGATTCAGCTGCCATTACCTTCAGAGAAGGAGTGTTCCTACCTTAAAAATTAAATATAAATAAATACTCACCATTGCTTTTAAATGGGAGATATCAATGCTCCCATTTTTATCCACTTCAATTGGCTGAATCTTCATCCCTGCCATTTGCGCACTTGCTGGATTTGTACCATGAGCAGATTTAGGAATAAGGCACACCTTAGAAGGGAAAAAAAGCAGGGGCTGAAGTATAACTTGTTAAAAAATTCTTAAAGCATTATGGTCTGCATTTGGCTACATCTCATTATCAGAGTTTCCAAAAGGAATCCTTAGGTAATGTTTACTGGCAAATTACCTCTTGTACTGAACGATGCAACTAGATTTCTTTTTAATCCATTCAGGTATCAGCATCTAAAAAGTTTCATTTGCTACAGAATCATATTTAGGGCTGCAGTTCCAGAATATTATCTCAGACACTCACATTTAAAGTCCTTTTGTCTCACCCCACCTTTTTTTAAAAGACTAAATCTTTTTTTAAGTAATCAGTCTCCACACATACAATGACTTGAAAGGAAAAACTAATTACAAATTTTCCACAACAACTTCAGCTGACTTTCAAAAAATTTTCTTGTGTATTCTACTCAAAACAAAAATTTATTCTGAAATATTTTGGCTATAGATAAGAAGTTTCAGAGAGCTACTTACATGCTCTATACTGTTAATGTAAAAAGAAAACAAGAGAAGTACTTAAATAAATGTAGGCTCTTCTTAGTGATAGGAAAATGGAGGTCAGGACGTATCCAGACATTTGCTAGGAATTCTACCCCTTCTAAAGACAATATATCTTCTCTAAAAAACCCCAAATCCTTTGCTTCTATTCAATGAGGATATTGAAACATTTGTCTATTATAGTTCTCTTGGAAAGATTTAACTCAGTTTATTAAATGACTCAGACTTAGCTTTGTAAAATGGCTGTAAGGCACTTTGTTTTCATGAGAAACTGCACGATGGTTCATGGAACTTGTTCCATAAAGATGCTGAGACAAATGTTAATTACTTCAGAACACAGGAAACACAGGCATCCCAGCCCCAGTGCCAGGAAGCCCTGTGCCACATCTGTAGCCATTTTAGCTGCATAGCAGAAATGTAAAGCGAGTTGAGATGGCCACCCCGTCCTGCTGGGTACAGATGTTACTGATCAGGCAACAAAGTGGAGAGATGAGACTTGTCAGTTCATGTCCATGCTTTTGTCCCACGAGAGGGCACCACATCCAAACGAAGCCAACTGCAAGAAGCTTGAACTGCTGGTTTAGTTACTTTCTCCAGCTCAGCAGAAAAGCTCACCTCAGCTGAAATGTCAACATTTTGTGGGCTTTCTCATTTTATTTTTTCCCAAGAGTATCTTTATTTTACTGTAACATTTGAAATCTTTAATATGTAAGTGCAAGCGCCTCCGGGCTCTCTCTCCTGTGCAGTCAACCTCTGGGTATTTTGGAGCACAGAAGGATCACAGACACTCACAGAAGCCCAAGGATCTTGCATAGAATATGAGCAACAGCAAAGCATACATGGACAATAAGAAGACAACTGTAAGAGGAATAAAATTTCAACCTAATTTCGCTTCCCCTTGAGTAAAACTACTCACAAAACAAAGTTTGTAATTGTAAAGAGTGGCTGATTTCCAAGAAGTTTGAGGTGATCTGGATGCAACAAAGAAACAAAGACAGAATAAGACAAAGCTTAACTATTCAATTTTAGGTAGTTTCCTCACATATAGTCTATAGTTCCCAGGAGATCAGGACAACGACCCTTCCATTTTGAGAAGGCAAGTAAGTCCCAAAGCGAAGGTTCAGAAAATATGGATATTATTGCACTAAGGAGTTTCTTCCAGCTGTTTAAAGCCAGCTCTGTGAGTGTGTGAAAGAAGAAGATCTAACTAATCTCAGATTTCAAAGAAGTTTTGGATGTGGTCCCAAAAATGTTCCTAAACTAACTTCCAAGGGAGTAAATGGGAAGGTTCATGTGGATAAATATTTCATGGAAACACAGGAAAGAAACAAAAAGATCCAATCAGTTTTCACCGTAAAGAAAGGTCATCATAATAGAATATTACATATATCTGTGCTGGTTCTCTAGCATTTAAAATTACTCATAATTGGGTTTATAATGGAGACACAGAGTGAAATGCCAAGTATCCTGTTAATACCAAACTCCCCAGGTCCCTAAAAGAACTGACTTCACAGTTCAAAAAACGACTCACAATCCAAAGTAGCAACATTCAAAAATGTATATATATACTGGAACCAGACTGATCTAGAGTATTACATAAGAAAACAAATCTTAACAACTCAAAAATGTGATCCTTAGTTTTGAACCTATTGCTACTCAAAAGATCTTACAGTGTTGATGGAAAAGAAAGCAACTGCATCAAAAACTAGGAAGGAAATAGAGAAAAAAGTGAAAGGAACACAGAAGCTCTGAAGATAATCAAAGTTATGAGATGGCTTTTTTGAGAAGGATAGACAACTAGAATCCAACTAGAAGAACAGAAATATGGATGGATAAGGATAAATGAAAAAATCTCAGAATTAACATGGTATGTCAATGAAGAACTGTTCAACATCTTTCTAGAGTGAGAGGGTATTAGATGAAACTGTAACATGTCAAGTTCAAAAAAGAGAAAGCATTTATTATGAAGAATGATACAATAATGGGTGGTGAAGCCACAGAACATTTTCTCTAGGATACTGTAAATACCAGAAGCTTCCTCATAAGACAAGCATTTCTTCCTCAAGCATTAGATTTAATTGTAGAAAAATGCATAATGCAGACTATCCAGTGCAGCACAGGTGATCACAGTGCAAGAGGAGCTGTGCTGTACCAATAACCTTTGAAGCAGATTACCCCCCCAGTGCACTGCTGTTATCTCTTTTCCAGTCAGAGTGCAGTAAGCCTTGGATCCTCAATACCTCCAGCTCCAAAACTCTGAAGGCTCCAAAGCTGAAATGTAGAGTACATTTCTCACAGTTGTTCCCACCTGAATAGGCACCCAAGGGCTGCCACACAAACTATCCCCTCTTTGATCTGTTGCTGCTCAGAACCCCACTCAAGATAATTCTTCTTTAAGGTCACTCAACAGAGAGGGTTCTCAAGCTGAATGTAACCTGTCATACACATGCATTCTCCAATAATCCACAATGTCTAACAAGCCTGTGTTCCTTTCTGGGGAAGGGAAAGCTGGGGGGGTCACAGTTATTGACTGCACTCCCAGGGGTGTGACAACCATCTTGCTGTTTCAGTCCCAAGAACTGGATCTCTGATACTTTGGTTTTATGGCAAAACCAGCTTTCCAAATGGTCTGGAATATTTTTACCCCTCCTCAGATGATTCCAGTGGGGCTGTGCTGCCCCATACAATGGTGTCTATCCATGTATTGCAGATTTTCATGGACTTCACCGTGTTCCAGGGCAGTCTGTATCAAAGACTGGCAGGTAGGTAGAGATGTGCTTCCAGCCCTGGGCAGTCAGTTCCAGATGTACTGGACACACTGCCACAAACTGCCAGAAAACAGACTGACCTAGACTCTGCTGCCAAAGGGTTAAGGAAAAATGCTTTTACAGCACCAGTTGTGGCATACTGCTTGGCTGCCTTTGACTCCCACTTATACTGGAGTTTGAGCTTGTCACACGTGGCAGCACTCACTGATGGCAGATAGTCCACTGTTAACTTCCACTCACTGTCATACTTTTTGCATTGGTCTTACAGGACTATTTACGGGTTATTAAGTCTTGCTTATCCCTCCTTGGCTCTCCAGTAGATGAATGGATGATGGATGGTAACCAGGGCGTCTTCGTTGGTGCAATACTGTCACCAGCACACTACTATGGTAGCAATTAGCACCTGCTCTTAAATAATTGATTCATTACTTCCCATGGCTGGCCACAGGTCCAGCACATGTAATGGTTGCCTGGGAATTAAAATGCCATAATTATGACCTTCCCTGTCATAATTATGTGTTCTCCTTTCCCTGAGCTTTTGTTGCACATGCCATTATATGGCATAAAATATCCCTTTGGTCAGCTGAGGTCAGCTGTGTCTCTCCCAGCGTCTTGCCCACATCCAGCCTCCTTGCTGGGGAAAGGACAGGGTCAGGGCAGGGCAGTGGGATAAAGAAAAAGCATTAACACTGTGAAAGCACTGTTCATCAGTAGCCAAGAGATCCCTTTAACCACAAAGCACAGCACCATATGGGCTGCTATGGAGAAAGTTAAGTCTGTCCATGCCAGACTCCCTTTCAGGGAGTACCCTTTCTCATTCTCACTGTCTGTAAAAAGTTTTAAGATGGTACCCAGGATTCATGAGGGAAGCAAGGAATACTGAAAGCTTGTCACAGGTGAGGATACACAACCTGATTTCTCTCTAGGTGACTCCCAGCTGCTGAATCAACTTTCCTTTCTTCACTTTCCACCCAAAAGCTCTTCCCCACATGAGTGTTGACACTTACGGTTCTATGATGTTCTCCTTTGGCATTTAAATAAGCTTTGATTGCAGCCAAGCCTGCATACTCTCCTTGGGCTCCACTGGAAGAGGAACACAAACACTGTTACACAGCACACAAACCAGAAAGTGCCAACTCTCTGCCAAAACTTCAAAACTGTTCAGCGCTAATCCTTACCAATGACTTTAGGCAACTGTCAGCAAATTAGAAGAAGCACATCCCCTAGATTAAACTACAAATGGACATGCCTTAATTAACAACTGGATGTAGATGAAAACAGTAGATGGTAAAAGTTATGCCATTTTATGTGCTTACACTATGATGTTAAATCCTTTTGCTGATGGAGTTGATCCACATTTCCGCACCTAGCAGGAAACTACATGCTTGGTTACAGAGAGGCAAACTAATACTGAAATGCATAACAAAGTGTTCACAATGAAACGTAAGAAGTCTTTCGGTGAAATCCTAAGTGTAATTTCTTGCTGCTCATTTTGTATCAAAACTGCTAATGGACATAAACAGGCTGCATTTATCATTCAATGCTGCTGTATTTATTTCAGTGAGCATGCAGATCCTAGGCATTCTTCAGTCAAACCTAGTGCATCAAATACCAGTTTCAACAATTACACAGCTGACAGCTCATACAGCTTATTCCTATTTCACATCTTCATTTTTAGCTCACAGGAGAATACCAATAACACCACCATTTTACACAAGCAATGGTGGAGAAACATTCAAAGAGAGGAAAACATGGGAAGAAATATTAAAAAAAATTAAAAGACCAAATCCTTAAACTCTTAGAAGATACAAGACAAAATAAGGTGCTGTAGTCTTTGAAAAAACCAAACTATTTGCTTTCATAATCTTGCATTCAAGGTAAATTTAATTTTAGAAAATTCTTCTGTTTTTAGCTAGCACACTTTCATTAGAAGTAAGTTTTTGGAATCAGTTTAGGTGCTAATGTTCAGAAAAAAATTCCTACCTATTTGGTTGGAAGGAGATTTTGTCATAGCCAGTAATCTCACATAGGTCCTTCTCTAAATCCTTGAAAAGCTGCTGATACCCTTGAGCTTGATCCAGGGGCACAAAAGGGTGGATGTTGGCAAATTCTCTCCATGAAATAGGCTATAAAACCAAAAACAAACAAACAAACAATGCTATAACAAAATATTTTGCGAACAACTCTGTTCTCTTGTTAAACTCTATGAAGAAACTCTATCAATCTGGGTGGGAGCATTGATCTGCTGGAGGTTTGGAAGCCTCCACAGAGGGATCTGGACAGGCTGGATCAATGGGCCAAGGCCACTGATATGAGGTTCAGCAAGGTCTAATCTTAGGGATCAAGACCACCGAAGACCTGCAAAGCCCTAGGACCCATTTCCAGAAACGTCTAGAAGAACAGGCTGTGCATGATAACTAATTTGCATAGACAGCAAGAAACTTATCTCCAGGGTAGGGAAAACTTATCAATGAAAAGGTGCCCCCACGAAGCCTGAGTGCACATGTGTCGCAGGACCCTGGACACCCCATCAGCTGGATCAACACTGGATCAAGATTAGTGATCGTTCTTTCTTTGCACCTTTCTTCCACTCTTTCTCTCTCCCTCTCTCTAATTTCCCTCTCTCTCTCTCTTCTCTTCAACCTACCCCTACCACCATGGGCTTCTGCTAGAACATAAAAGACTAACACACCAATTTCCATACCAAGCGTAAGATTTAAGTATGTAAGTTTCTTTTGCGGACCCTCTGATTTTTGTTGTTCCTTTTTGACCATGAGCATCTGCAAATCTCTGGTGCTCCCTTCCCCTAAAGGGTGGGATGCCAAATTTCTATTGGCATTTCTGCACCGTTGGGTCAAAATAACCCCAGGCAGCAGTACAGGCTGAAAGCGGAGTGCCTGGAAAGCAGCCTGGAAGAAAAGTACCTGGGGCTGCTGGTCGACAGTGGCTGAACATGAGCCAGCAGTGTGCCCAGGTGGTCAAGAGGGCCAATGGCATCCTGTCCTGTATGAGAAATAGTGTGGCCAGCAGGACTGGGGAAATGATCTTCCCCACTGTTCAGCACTGGTGAGGCCGCACCTTGAATCCTGTGTCCAGTTCTGGGCCCCTCACAACAAGAGAGAAATTGAAGTCTCAGAGCATGTCCAGAGAAGGGCAACAAAGCTGAAGAAGGGTCTGGAGCACTTACGAAGTCTTATGACTCTGGAGAGGATCAGCTGAGGGAGCTGGGGGTGTTTAGCCTGGAGAAAATTAGGCTTAGGGGAACTTTACTGCTCTTTACAATGACCTGAAAGGAGGCTGTAACAAGGCTGGGGTCTGTCTCTTTTCTCAGGTAATGACCAATAGGACAAAAGACTAAGATTGGATATTAGGAAAAATTTCTTCATAAAAAGGGTTAACAAACATTTGAACGGCCTCCTCAGGGAACTGCTGGAGTCAACAACCCTGGAAGTATTTATAAGATATGTAGATTTGGTGATTAGGAACATGGTTTAGTGACAGGTTAACAGATGGATTCAATCGTAAAGGTCTTTTTCAACCGAAATGATTTTATGATTTCCAGTAAACCTATTTTTAACATTCAGAATATGATTACAAAATCTCAGTTTCTCCTACTACATCACCTACATCATCTACATCCTTTTGTAGAGCTGTAGGATCACAAGGCAAACAGAGAGGAGTTGTGTGGAATAGTACATAACATTTTGTTGCTACTAATTTTAATTAGAGGGAATATACAAGACAGAAAACAGTGAAAGGAGAGAGAGAAGGCAGTGAGAGAAGGGGGACAAAGGAAACCTAGTGAAACATCAAAGTGAGAATACAACAGGGAGAGAGCAGAAGAAGCTCATTCAGTTAAAAAGTCATTTGGTACTCAAACAGCCTGGATGCTATCAGCTAGAAAAATGAATATATCTGGGTACTCTTCACCATGGGGAAAAGGCAGGATATCCTAACAAATAGCAAACTGAAAACAAAGCATGACTCAGTCAGTCCCACCTGACCGTTTTCATATTTTGGAGGTTTTGATTTTAAGATTTGTAAAGCAGACAGAATTAGGTACTGCAACACTGCATGAGGGAACAGGACTGTGATATCTCGTTCCAAAAATTATTTTAATTATGTTATTCAAAATGGAGTCTCTAAATCCACTCACTCTCCTACTGTTGTTGCACTCCTACTTGTGCTTTTCAGAACCTTTTTCCCCGGCGGAAATGGGAGAGGATGGCTAGTTACTCCAGAAACTACCTCCTCAGCTGGAGTACTAACCAAGAGCAGTCTTTACTTCTCTACAATGACACTGGCTAGATAGTTTACTCATGTGGGTCTCAACTGAGACAGTATTATTGCTACTTACTGCAAGTTCAGCTGAACTATTGAGCTTCATTGTGCAGGACCCCTAAAAATACAAACATACTTATCAGTATTTATTGAAATACATAAAGATGTATGTAATGACCTAATTTTTTCTCTTTTTGGTAAATACCTACCAAAGGAATCATGCTGTGAACAAGGGAAATATCTTTGTTTTCTAATCTTTTCATGTACCGCACGATATTTGTCTCAGAGTGATAGCTGGAGAATACAAAATGTAGTGAAAAGGCAAGCAGATTAGCTATACCAGCAGCTAACACAGGAAAAAACATAAATAAAACAGTAGGACTGAAGATAGCTATTAATACGTAATAGAACTGGCATTTTCAGCTTGCTAATAGCAACATGGATTAAAAATGCCTATTACCATCTCAGAAATGCTATCAGTAAATATGGAATATAAGGGCTCTAGTAAGTCTGCTGATATTGCATCCTCAAATAATAGCTTGCACAATGTAGCAGATTAGTGGAAAAACACATTCCCAATGTGACCATGAGTACTGCTCTGCTCATTTAAAATGAAAAAGATACCTAAAAATGCTACTAAATAGATTATTTCAGAGTAAGGACGGACCATACGAATAGTACAGGTACAAAACTGTTCTCAACTGACTCCACTACTGCTTTTGAAAGGAGACATTTTCAGATAATACCATAAAACACCAAATACACAGCAGTTTCACAAACCTGTTGAAAACCTGGTGTGTCAAAAATTTGGAAGTTCTCTTAAATGGGGTGCCAAGGATGCCTTTGGTTTCCTCGCCCATACCCTCGGCAATCAGCTCCTTCGACACAGAGAAACAGGGAGTTAAATACTTTCATGGAAACTTATTTTTTCATAGTCAATTTCCATCAGAACTAGCTTATACTATCAGTTTACCTCGAGATTTAGTCAGCTTTTAGGGCAAACCCCCCCAACTTTACCAGCATACATACTTGTATATATCTAGCATGACAACAGCATTATATTAAAAATATGTACAGATGTCTCAGTAGACCTCCTCTTTTAAGTATTGCTGCTAATTACTAATGACATGCAACAAAAATTCTAGTGGGAAGGGAATAACTTACCACCATGTCCTAACCCTCACAAAAGAAGTAATAGCCTAAATGCAAGGTGTCCAAGCTGACTGAAAGAACTAAGTGTCACAATTAGAAAATGGCACTGCATAAATCCTTGTTATCTAACACTGCCTTTTTCTTTAAGAGAGCATCTTAAATACTCAGTATTTAACTAATGGTCATCATGTAGACACCAAATGTCCCAAGGGCAGTTTTGCTATTCATTGAACTTCTGAAACATTCAGATAATTTAAACTGTATGATCTCTTATGTACTTACAGAAGAAGACTCACAACCAAATATCCATAATATGTCATCTAGGTCTTTCTCATTTACAGTTTCATCAAGCGATACTCCAAGCTATGGATAAAAACGACAGTAATTGTTGTTTTTAACTCAAAGCTGTTAATTCTAAGCACAGTACATTTGTTCTGGTCAAGACAAATATTCCAGAAACACAGGAAGAAAAAAAAAAAGGGGGAAAAAATTCATCTACCCAATGATACATAAGTGTCACTTCATTTTACGTAATATACATAAATTTATTTTATTTACATAAAATTTTCCTATTCCTTCCTTTACCGAGCTAAACCATCCACACTAAATGGCTCACAAGCTTTGAGACTTGTGATCTCCCTTCTAATGCTTCTAAGTTTTTTCCACTTAATAGGAAAATTGCCCATTTTGCTATGACACCCCCTCCCCCATCCCAATTTACACAACATATTACACTTTGCCAAGAGTCCTTAGCGCCTACAAAAATGTGGTTTAGATTTCAGTCTGTCTTTAAATGGTGCCACAGGACCTGAATTCTGGATGTCACCTTGTATTTCTTCATTAAGTCTCTCTACCCCTTAGTAGCATATTTGACATGAAACAATTAGATAATCTTTTTTAACAGGCATAAAATGAAAATACAATTATTATTTCTGGAAGTGCATCACTAACAAGTTCATTCTTTATATTACCTTTATAATTGATGGACATATCTGAGCAAGTTACAAGGTCTTAAATAATTTTGTTCTGTTTACCACATGTAATGATTAGAAACTTAATGAAGAAAAAGTCATACTACAAAATTTCTGAATTTATCAAAGGTTTAGAAAATTGCTTACTCTGCCATCACTATAAATCCGAAAATTTATCTTTCTAAGAGCTGCCCTGTCCAAAACCTCTTTGACCGAGCATCCACATGTTATCGTCAAGGTATCGAAGAACAGATCATGATGTAGTTTATGACCAGCTCGTCTGAGACCTATGAAAAACAGATATTTAATTCTCTACTGCTCACACAGTAACTGAATAACCACACCATCTATCTCATAAGTAAACGCTTTTACATAAAGCAAAGTATTCTCCTTTTGTGTAAAGATTAGCAAAATCATCAGCTTTTCAGCGAAATGTCACTGTGTACGAAATGCACCTAAATCAGACTCAGACCTAATCAATAATGAATTAATAATGAGTCTAGGCCAGATCCTTCTGATACATCAAATCTATCTATAATACACACAGCAGCAGAGTTGGTATATAGATGGAATAAAGACAAAATCATAACACTGGAAAGAAAAGTTATATTATGTGAATGGATACTAAGTGTCATAGAGTTTGCCACAACAAAGTTTAGAGCCTTAGTGCTTTTCACAGTCGCAAAAGGTCTTCCAACTAAACTGGCAAATAAAACATGAATATTTGTGGCAATAATCCTTTAATTCCAAACATTCCAGTTTTGAGTAGCTCCTTCTGACAGCAATGATAGTCATACCAGTGGAAAAAAAACTACCAGACCACACAGTCCAGATGCAATCATTATTTTCTGCTACAGATTCTGTGCTTTTGGTTAGCTGTTAAGCTTTGGGATTTCAGTCTTCATAGCAGCTACAATACTCCACCCAACTTAACTGAAATGTTTCTATTGCTTTACTATCATCTATTACCTTCTTTTGCTATGTTATTAATACTCTGTGCAGATTTCTGTGAGTAAACTAGAATGGTCCAGTAAGTGAAGTAGCAGCTGGCAAATGGCATTTCAACAGCATCATCTAGGCACTCGCTCTGTAGTCTTCTGCTAGTTTCCCAAGGAAACAGAAGTAATGCCTGCAAGTTCCTATCACATAGATATCTATTTCTAGGGTGTCATTATGAGAAGTACAGAAAAATATCAGCAGTGAATTTTGTATTAAAATGGGTCCCTCTCCAGCTGAGAGAACACAAATCAGCTGGCAACACCTCCCTCGCCAAAAAAAGTTTACATAGGAAGATGTATTATTTAAGAAGGGGTAATGATTTTATAACCGTTTCCGTAAACATTAAATACGTACCTTCAGCCAAGATTAGAGTAGCATTGTGTACCCGTCTTGCAATATGCCTTAATCCATCAGACCCATGGTATATACCAAACATGGCTGACATATTGGCCAGAAGAGCCTAGGATCCAAATACAGTTTAGGGCATTATTATTGTTACTGTCCCTGTTAGCAAAGGTTATTTCATGCTAGTTTAGTGGAATGTTTCTTTAGCACCAGAGACAACCACATATCCTCAGCTGATGTTATAGCTGATTATGTGTTGCCAACAAAACAAAAGGAGGGAAGGGCAAAATACTTTTATGAAACTGTCAGCACTGATTATGAATTCAATGCGCTTTGAAATGTAACTGCGTTAGCAATTAACATGTGCCTAAATTTAACTACTGTAACAACGATTTTTGAAGACTATCAAGTCCAGCCAGTCTCACAGGAACTGTTCAGTAACGGTACAAAAAAATCATGGCATATGTCATTGATACTAAGTAATTAAGCCTGTTTTAATATTAACAAACTCTCCTCAAAATTTGGAACAATATTAAGAGCATAAGCAAAGCAACTGTAGGAGCAAAAAAATGTTATGATGTTGTCTGGCTGAAGGTCTGTGGAGGCATGCTGAAGATAACTATTTTGGATAATTACTCAGTTAATCATGGTGTTTTTCTCTTTTTGGTGATGTAACATATTCACATCAAATCACATAGACAAAAATATAAGTTGTGACAATTTGAATGAGTTTTAGATTTTAAAAACTTATTTCTCTTGCCTTGAGTGGGAAATTTCAGATCATTGGAATTCCCTGCTATTTTATTATGAAATCTGTCTCATTTATAACACAGCACTACTCACTAGTGTTCATGCTACAAGACAGATGGATTCATGACACTGCAAGAATTGAGGACTACAGTCTTTATTAAAGGAAACGTACACTAATACTTTCTTTTAGAGCAGATCCATTTTTCAAAGGACTAAAACCAAATGCACAACAATCAGAATGTTTCGATGTCCTTAATTTTTCTAGCAAAAACTCCCAAAAGTAAAGCTAACTCAAATTGTTCAACTCGTTCCTTTCTAGCACTGAAAATAAGGCAGTACAAATTACCTGTGCTGTGCAGATGTTGCTGGTAGCTTTATCCCTCCTGATATGCTGCTCACGTGTTTGCAAAGCAAGTCGGTACACTTCCTTCCCACTTGCATCTCTAAGTTACAAGCAAAAATGTTGCTTCTGTTACTTCAAAATTGCAGTAATTTATGACACTGGGTTTTATGCATGCTAGCCTGAAACTATTTATCTATCCTCAGAGACAGAAGGGTGCTGGAGAGAATAATGCATAAGTCAGGACAGCTGTGACACCAAACAGCAAGATTGAAGTCTCTGAATTTCTGTTTTTATCATGGCTGGTCAGGTAGACTATGCAGCTTAGTTTACCATCGGTCCATCTAGAAGAACTTTGACAGGGTGGAGAAGTGGGCTCACAGGAACCTCATGAAGGTCAACAAGGGAAGTGCAAAGTCCTGCACCTGGCAAAGAACCCCAAGCACCAGTACATGCTGGGGGCTGCCCAGCAGCTTAGCAGAAAAACCCCGGGGCTCCTGGAGGACATTAGAATAAACATGAGCCAGCAATCTGCCCAGGCGGCAAAGGAAGCAAATGGTATCCCGGGCTGCACCTTGTGTTGCCAACAAGGGAGGTGATCCCTGCCTTCTCTTCAGCCCTGGTGAGGCTTCACCTGGAATACTGTGTCCAGTTCTGAGCTTCTCAGTGAAAGAGCAATACAGAGGAAATGGAGAGAGTCCAGTGAAGGACCACACAGATGCCAAAGAAACTTGGCCACCTCTTCTATGAGGAAAGGCTGAGACAAGAAAAGAGTCAGGGAGGACATCACTAAAGTACATAAGTACCTGCAGGGAAGATGCAAAGAGGATGGAACCGGACTTTTATCAGCAGTGCCCAGAGACAGGACCAACAGAAATGCACACAACCTGAAACACTGGCAGTTCCCTCTGAATATGAGGAAATGCTTTTTCACTGTAAGGATGACTAAGCACTGGCATAAGTTGCTCAGAGAAACTGAAGTCTCTTTTTGGGGAGATGTAAGACACCTGGACACCACCCTGGCCTACTGACTCTAGGTTGAGTCTGACCCAGCTTGAGCAGGGGGTTGGACCAGATGCCCTCCAGAGAACCTGTCAATCACTCTGTGATTTTGTGATCAAAACCTTGAAAAAATTCATGGCAGAAAGATGCACTGAGGAAGTATCACAGCTTTTATCCATTTCAACTTTTTCTTTTCTAGCTTTCTTGAGATGCAGAAAGATGAAGAAAAAATATTACTATATAAATTAAATATTTCTAAGCCTTATCGACAACTGTGAATGTTTTAGTTATTTTGGTTACTGAAGTACTTCTGAATAGCTTCTGTGCCAAACATATGCAGTCTTTCCACAGACAACTGCTTTGTATTTTAATTATTACTAGTTAGACATCTTGTCAAAATACAAAATGTCTGCATCACCTCCACCAAGAATCAGAGGCAAG
Source organism: Pipra filicauda (assembly GCF_003945595.2). Classification (NCBI taxonomy): domain Eukaryota; kingdom Metazoa; phylum Chordata; class Aves; order Passeriformes; family Pipridae; genus Pipra; species Pipra filicauda. The sequence continues at coordinate 1,229,072 of NW_024104487.1, read as the reverse complement.
ATTTTACACACTATTTCTCTGCTTTGTTTAAGTGAAACTAAAATTTGCACTAGATTAAGCTCCTTCTTATTTTGGAGGTTCACTGAATTTTCTACTTCTTTCCATTTGTGTTTTCTAAGACTGCATGTTAGAGAAAAAAGGTATAACAGTACAGAATAGGTGGAATAAGTTAGCTTGCAAAGCCTCGTGCCATCACAATGAATCCACTCTGCTTTTGGTTATCTTTTAATCCCACATTGCCACAAGCGTTACAGACGGTTCACAGCTTCATTCCACACAAACGGAATTCTTGACGCTTGCTTCCTCAAAACTGAAAGCAACTTCTGTTCTCAGTTTTCAAGAAAAATGTGTTTGGTACAGCACCATGGTCAGCTGTTGTTCAGCACAAGATGGTCACAGTGAGGTTTATTACGGTTTCTTATGCATTATTAAAATCTCTGAGGAGAGACTTTATTGCTCTCTACAACTCCCTGAAAGGATGCTGTAGTGAGGTGAGGGTTGGTCTCTTCTCTCAAGTAACAGGATGAGAGGAAACAGCCTGAAGTTGTACCAGAGTGGTTTAGGAAAAAGGTTTTTCCAGAAAGGGTTGTAAAGCATTGGAACAGGCTGCTGAGGGAAGTGATGGTGTCATCATCCCTGGAACTGTTCAGAACACACATGGAGATATGGCGCTACGGGACATGGTTTAGTGGTGAACAAGGTGGTAGGTTGACAGTTTGACATGATGGTTTTGGAGGTCTTTTCCACCTTAAGGATTCTATGATTTCAATTTTCCCTGAAGGCACACGATGGCAAAGGGAACCCTTACCTTGTAACGCCCACCATCCTGCCTGGCATCATTCTCACTAGATTTTCCTTGACAGCAAAGAATGCTGCATGGGGTCCCCCATAGCACAGTGGCACACCAAACCTCTGGGAGTTACCCAGGACAACATCCACCCCAAACTCTCCAGGAGGCTTCAGAATACAGAGAGCCAGAAGGTCAGTAGCACAGCAGGCGAGAGTCTGAGAACAGAAGTGCACAGATCAGTCAGTTCCTTTTCTGAAGAAACAGTGTTTGCCTGGGAGTTAAATTTTTAAATATGGCTTCAAACAGTTCCATATCACTTGCACAGAGCTGAAGTGCATTGGTTGTAACGGCTATAATGGTTATCAAGTGGATGGAGCTGAGATAGTACCTCACGTAACATTTAGTTTCTATGAATATGGCTGTTTGACGCATCAGATTGTTATCAGTCAGACCAATAAAATTTACTTTACCCCATTTTGATGAGCTCTTTCAACAAGTTCGGAGAAGTCTTCAATCTTCCCTTCAGTATCTGGATACTGAAATAATACTCCACTGACATCCTTTCCACTGAAATCCATCTCATGGGGTAATTTGAGCTCAGTAATAACACCTGTATAACTGGAAACAAAAATATACAGAAGGTAACGTATTTTTACCACTTCTTACCTTGGAGTGATACTTAAGAAGTTTTCATGGACTTATATATGACTTTTTTTCTTTAAATATAGAGAGTTGAGCATGCTTTGTAGCACTAAACATTGAGAAAGTTTCATGTCATCGTATACGGTACTGAAGAATAACTGCATTTGACATCGCCTTTTGAAATATGGAGCAAAGCAAAGCAGAGGATGCATAAGATACTTGATATCAACATTTTGCTGCTTTAACATGTTTACCTTTGAGAACTAAGTCATATTTCTAGAAGATGATTACTGCAAATTGTACACTTAAAATGGATCTAGCTTTCATTAAAAGGGAAGATTTGCTATCTAGGATAATTCATTTCCTAGTAAAAAATAAAAGACCAGACTGAATTCAACAATCAAATGTATTTGTGCAACAAATTAGGAGGAAAATTAAATATTCTCTTTTTATCATATGTTTAGTCTTTTTTTAAACTATTTTAATTTCTTTGCAGTTGTATTTGAATGGAAAACTACAAGCAATGCCAAATAATAACAGATTTCTGCTTCTACTTTGCAAAAAAAGCATAATCTTACAGTTCAAAAATGTTACGTATACAGTGAACAGGCACAGATGAAAAATGATTCAATGTAAGTGAAAAGATATGGTGGAAAATGGAGAAAAATATTACTTTGCTCTGGTTTGAACCACTGCTATAGTTTGAGGGTGGCATCGAGCATCTACATAGAACTTCCTTCTTTTGTTGTGTCTGTTGAAAAAAGAAAAAGCAAGGGTTACATATCAAGAATATAGTTTCTCATGGAAATAAAATTAGCTTGTTTTCTACAAGTGTGTTTTACTATGTTAAAAGGCAGTTGTAAATATTGGTTACTGTAACCAGATTAAGTGTAAGACTGAATGAAGGTTCTGATACATTTAAAATAAGAAAGTTCATTTCAGACACTCAAATGAGACTCATACGTGACAAAAATTAAGACTACGAAGCAAAACAAGAAGCCACTTTCAGAAGCTGTGGGAATGGCTCCACACACACACTCTTTTAAAGGAATACAACTGTGGTCTTTAATACAGATTTTCAATGTTGCCCTGGATAAATAAACATGAGCCATCAAAGTAGTTAAATGGAGACTGAGAAGAGATGGTATCTCTGACCACAGCAGTGGGTTGGAACCAGATGATCTTTAAGGTCCCTTCCAACCCAAACCATTCTATGATTCTGTGATAAGACAATTCCGTACTTTTCTCTGGTAAACACAATTTTGTGTCAGACTGAGGCTTTGAACAAGTGAATAGCTACAAAACAGTATCTGCTGCATAACCTGCTTTCTGACACACAGCACTACAGTGGCCTTCAATCATTCTCATATTTCATTTCATTTTCAGGTCCCTTTCAAATGCCCCTACAACAAACATCCTTGAAAGTAGATTTGGATATACCAGTAACAACTTTTGTCAACTTAGGAACAACTTTTTAAACACTAATGGAAAAAGACAATGCACATCTTCAATTTTCATGGACACAAGAGATTCATGCCAGAGTCTGTTAGACTATGTGATAAAAGGTCCTCTGCACTCCCCTCAGATGCAATGGCAGGTGAGGGAACCCAAACAACACCCCGTTCCTACTGCTCCCAGGCCCTTTACAGGGGATGTCAGCCCAACTGAGACCCATCTCCGCAATCGCGGAGGATCAAAGAGGCTCCAAGACAGGTGGGAACTCTTAATTATTTAATTAACCCAAACAGACACACCCTGTGGGTGCCACCCCCCACCTGGGGATGCATGAGAGAACATTTTGGGATTGCAAGGGCTTACTATGAGATGTTTAGAGGAAAAAGAACAGAGCCAAGTGATTTCGAGAGCAACAAGTGTAACAAAATAGGAGTAAGGGGATAAACTAGGCCAGTCTCATACAAATATTGGGTGGCTGATGCACTTGCACCCAACCTGTGCAGTCTGTCTCTTTTCTTGTTTTAACAATCAGCCTTTCTGATTCCTTTCATGAGTGAGGAGACTGTACTCTGTGCATGTGTGTGTCTGTCTGTCTGTCTGGGTGACAGCAAATGGAATAGTCAGACCAAGGAGGATCCATGTCCATAACACAGCAACTGAAGTACCAGTAGCTGGGCTGGTACCACAGGCAGAGTAAGTACACTCTTTGCAGTATGTCCATGTCTTGTAGCCGGGAGCCCAGAGCTGGGCACAGCACTGCAGGGTGTGGACTCACCACAATGAGGAGAGGGAGGGATGCCTCCCTGGCCTTCTAGCAGCACTCCTCCTGCTGATGCAGCCCAGGAGACTACTGGCCTTTTTGCCAACACTGCTGAATTGTGTTCAATATGATGTCCCACAGGACACCCAAAGGCCATTTCAGCAAAGCTGCCTTCCAGCCTGCCAGCCCCCATCACGTATCCCATATGCCTGGGGTTGTACCCCCCCAGGTGCAAGACTTTGCACTTCCTCTTGTTGAGCTTCACAAGGTTCCTGTCACCCTCACAAGGTTCCGTTTTCTCCAGCCTCTCAAGGCCCCTCTGGATGGCACCATGACCCACTAGTGTATCAGCTGATCCTCTCAGTTCTGCATCATCAGCAAGTTTGCTGAGGATACAGTCTGCGCCATCATCCACATCACTGATTGGACCCAGTGTTGCCCCTGGGGTATGCCATTAATTACTGTCCTCCACCTAGAATTCGTGTCACTGATCACCACCCTCTGGGCCCAGACGTTCAAGTTTTCAATCCACCTCATTCCCACCTCACCCAGTCATAATTTTCAGTTTCTCTTTGGGGATTTAAGGGAGACCATCAAAGTAGACCATACTCACTGCTCTCCCCTCCCAAGCCAGCCCTTTTATTGTAGAAAGTTATCAGATCAGTCAAACACGAATTCCCACTGTGTGAATTCATGCTTGTGATTCCTGATCATCTTCTTGTCCTTCACATGCCTGGAAATTGTTTTCAGGACCAGCACTTGTTCCATCATCACTGATTAATCGAGGTGAGGTTGGCCTGGCTGGTAGTTCTCTGCATCCTCATTCCTGCCCTTCCTGAAGACAGGAATGACATCTGCTTTCCTCCATTGCTGAGGTACCTCTCCCAGTTGTTCAGAGACAATCAAGAGTGGCCTTCTACTGATACCAGGAGGCTCTCTCAGCGGCCATGGGTGCATCACATCAAGACCCGGTTTGCTTAAGTGTTCTCTAACCTGACCCTCCTCCAACAAGGATAAGTCTTCCTTGCTCTAGACTTCCTTCTGTCCTTTCTCTGGTCATTAGGTTTCTTAAGGCCTTAGATGTCTGAGTTAAACATTTACATCAACACTGAGAACTTCTCTGGGGGTTTGGCAACATTATAGTTATACAGCGATCTGCTCACAGTGAAAAGGCCACACTCAACTTCAACCCATTCACCTATTCATTCCTACACATGGACAGATGCCTTCAAATTCCAAAATTACTTCCCACTGTTGATTTAACCATACATTTAAACATAGTACCTGTGACATAACTGCATAGCTTCTGCAGCTGCTGTCCCCTCATCCAGCAAAGATGCATTAGCCACATCCATTCCTGTGATATCACACACCATAGTCTGGTAATTCAGCAGGCTTTCCAGCCTGCCCTGGGATACCTCAGGTTGGTAAGGAGTATACTGGGTAACCCTGTAAGAAAATAAGTCTGAGTTTGGGTCTAGGAAAATAAGTGTATAACAGAATTATGCCAATATCTAACTGCACTATGTCATAGGAAAAACAAACATTAAAATGTAATTCAGTAACATGAAAGCTTGTTAGAAAAAAACAACCTTTTTCTGTTGTTCTGTTTTGTTCTGTTGTTAAAAAACAACTGTTATTTTTAGACAACTGTAATTTTTTACTGTCCTGGAAGCCTGAGAGTAGTTTATCTTCTGGTGTTGAATTGGCTTTTTACAGGAGAATAATTTCATCTCTCCATTTTGAAAAGAGATTACTTTTAAAACAGAGGTGTGAGGGCATCATGGAGAAGGGATAGGGTAAGTAGGTGTCGACTGTGGGAGAACTGAATCAACAATATCCAAAAGAGAATGCTTTATTCAATGATACCTAGGTATGACACAATCTTTCAACACTGTTTCTGAAGCCTTTTACTAGTCATATTTTCCCCACTCTTCTGGGAAGAAAGACACTTGGCATTTCACGGAATCAAGCTCAGAAATGTGCAACTTCTTGTGAAATGACAGTTTCCATATATCTTAGTGGAGGGAAGTGAGACTGATGTAAGTTTTATCTGTTTTCACTTGGCAAACAAAACAGTAGTGACAAAATAAGCAAATCCTTTGAAAACACAAGAATCAAAGGGAAATGCTTCATTGTAACAGTCCAGAAAACAAAGCAGCATGGGTCCAGGGATGAAAGGCAAGAACAGAGGTCACTCTCCTCTCACTGCTGGAAATTTGGTCACTGGATTCCACAGTGGTTTGGGACAGACTTTCTGCCAGATTGAATTTAGGGTAGCAGCCAGAAACAAGTGGTAAGTGGGAACACTTGTGGTCTCTGTTTTCTAGCAGTGGAAGAAGACAGCAGTTTTTTTCCTTAAAAGGCCGGTAGCAAGCCTAGACTTTCAAAAAATGCTTATAAGTTAAGGTATAAGCTTTAAAGAAGCTCAAATCATGTAAAGTCAATAGAAGGTGAATAACAAGGATTTTTAAAGAACAAGGTGGTATAGAGCAAGATGAGAGCAGCAACAAAAAAATAAGGCGAGACAGAAGGTAGAAAAAAGACCTGAAGAGAATGCAAAAGCTAGAAGGCCATATTCAGTATGTGATTTCAAAGTGTAATACGGGATGTACATGTATTTACTGTCTATTTAAATTATACATCTGCTCAAAATATTCACATATACTATTCAGTACAGTGACAGAAAGCAATAGCTATGTATTGAATACATAAGCATTGATGATTTTCCCCAAAATTGCAGTTTTTTTCTCTTTTTTAGCCAATTCTAACACTAAACTAATTATCATCATATGACTACATAGTTCACAAATGAGACCATGTCCTAGGTTTCATGCAACATTGCTAATCCCAACAGTATTTTTTTTCTTCACAGCTGCTAAGTCCAGTGTTAAGTTTGTCAGATAAACTTTCAGTTTGGCAGTATTAAGATTCACTTTCTGAATAGTCCCTGCCCACTCAGTTCTCACCAATAAAGAGTTATTCCAAACACCTTTGCATGCACAATGACTTTTGCTGCTTAAAAAAAGAAAGAAACTCCTCTGGAGTTGAGGTTAACAATAGTGCTTTCTCATTTTACTTCACCTAAGGGTCATATTTTGTATTATAACTTGTAGGAGGAACTAGAATTAAGACTAATAAGAGTAAAAGATTGAGTTTAGTTGAAATACATTAGAGAAATTCTACTCCACATAGTTGGGAAAGTACACTATATTACAAAATAGCATTAATGAGGCTTCATGATTTTGATGTGGTGGTTTTGAATGGTAAATACAGTTGAAGTAAAACCAATCAATTTCAGGAAAATAGAAAAAATTCAATCAAGAAATCTTGATTTCCAGTATTGCCACAAATTACAGTGCATGAAGCTTATTTCAACTGGTAAAGACACCATTTTAACATAAAACCACTTACTTAAACACTTACTTTAAGGTTTTTTGGCATTTTCTAAGCATCTCTATCTTTTATATATTCTACATCTCCACAATTTCTTCAAACAAAATATCTGGCTTTAGTCTGCATTCTGACTTCTGCTTGATTCTATACTACACGGTAAATGACTTTTTAAAGTAATTTAAAAGCAAACTCTTTTAAAGTAATTATTGCACGCTGTGCAGTAATTTTCAGAATGTAATGCATAAGTGCTGAGTGTTACTAGCTAATAAGTTTAATAATTTACACTACAGATCTGAGTACTGCAGGCATCATCGGTATAGGTATTTTATTCTTACATATTTAATGTCTAGGGACAAAGGAATCAAATGAGCTGGACTATGGAGACCTCTGCATCATGCTCCATTGTAGGTATTAGTGTGACTTCAAAGGCCTTCTTGATTTGCAAGGTCTGATAGGTATTTTTATCCACTTCAGCCCCAAAAATAAATGCTACACAGGTGTGATCTATATGTTAATAAAAACTGTATATGTAGTTGATTTCTGAAACCAAATATTTTCACGTCTTCAGTTATTCATATATTCATGGCAGAGCACAGAATTAATTTGGTATGCTACTACAGAAAGAATTGAGCACATCAACTGTGAAAAAACATAATTATTATGTTAATAGGGGGCTGGGAAGATGATTAAGGGTAAAATTAGAGAAAACTGGGAAGTTATATTCACATTCCAACAGAAATTAGAAGTGGACAGAGATATAAATCATTGTCCAAATCCTTAAAAAAGTTAAAATTCCAAGTTAAATGTGTTGAGTGTACTCTTAACAGAATCGGATATTTGGGAAGACTTCTGTGGTAACTAACCTTATAAAAAACCCAGTATGGTTCAGTAGTCTCATTTTCAGCGGAAAATACATTTGGTTCTAAAGTTTTCTCCTGAAATCTACTCCTCTGCTTCCTACCTTCTCCTAGCAAGTCCAAGTGTCCTAAATACTGTGAAGTCATTCACTTTTGTGTTAACAGACTTCTAGGAACAATCTTTCATAAACTTATTTTGTTTACCAATGCAAGCCTTGTTCTAACAAGTGCCAAGCAACAGAAACCACAAGTTATGTGAGAGAGATAGATCAGAAACAACAAGTCTGAGCTTGCAGCATTTTCCTTGGAGCTGCAATGTGAAGGGTGCCAGCCTGGAAAGTGTTACACATCCAGCAGATGTAAGGAGAGGTCTGACTTCTTAAACAGCTTCCATAAAGCCTCTGTAGTTGCTTTTGCACATATGCACACACACATATACGCCTTTCCCCAGTAAACATTTTAGCCTTCACTTTGGCCATCTAACAATTTAGCTTTTATCCATCTAGTTTTACTTTACAGTACACTGCAAGAACAGATATGTGGACAGACTCTCCCAGTTGTTTCATTAACACGATATCATTTTTTAGGATTTAAAAATAAGCAGTTAATTTTGTTCCACTTAGTTTTTAAGTGTTCTTATCTTTGCCTCTATCGGTTAATAACTTGTTTTGTGGTACTGTATTGAAATATTTAGTTTGTATATGTTGCAAAAAGTAAGTGAGAATAAAGCTAAATAAAGCTTTGTATAGATGTACTGCATAGGTTCCTTGAGTCCAAACAGTGCAACTTTTTTACCAGTTCAAAAATGTGCAATGCAAATAGAGCAAACAAATTTAAAAATAAATAGACTTAGAGGCCTACAGATCTGTAGACACATTTATGGCAACCCAAGGTATAAAAAATTATATAACGTCTAAGTAACAATAGATTTTTACACTGACTAATATAATCTTTTGATTGGTTGTTTTTTCTTGTTTGGTTTTCTGAATACATATATAAACTTTAAATACTGCTTTTATTAAAATAAAAATTATCCAGTAATAAAGATGACAGTTATCATTTTAATACAGTACAAAAAAAGGATCTTACTGACTAGTGATAGGCGAACTTGTAAACTTAATGAGAAAATACAGGGTGTCAGTGACATTCAGTCTGCTGGAAAGTGAGATTCCACATTAGATTTAGCTTTTCCTGTTGCACCATTTTTGAGTTACAGTCCTTTAAAAACTGAAATGTCAACTGGGTGATCAGTTGTAATGTCAACAGGGTCATCAGCAAGTACAATATTCTCAGCCTCTTCATAAATGAATGATCATTTTATGATACTTTTAGTACTGCTCCTCTTCATCAGTGAATTATTTGATCAGACAAGAACTCACTTGATGGAGACATATTCAAACACTTGAAGGTCTCTGGTTTAAAATAAAATAAATCAAGAAAGAAATACCAGGAGAACAGCCTTTAGAATTTTCAAGGTTTCTTACTTCCTCATAAGAAAATCATGAACAGAGTATTGCACAGTGTTTAACTACCTTCACCCAAATTGCATATACCAGTGGAGGAGGAAGCTGTTTTAAATTTAGGCACAAGTTAGAAAAGAATTATTTTTGTTTAGGAGTTATGTCTGTATGCTTCCTTAAAGCATACAAATATTCTTCTATTAGTTCATAATAAACAGGAGCGGTGAATATAAGTCACAAAATCAGTAACATTTTACAAAAAAAATGCATCTTCAAAAGTCAAAAGTATTATTTTTTCTTTCTAGCTTCAGCATGAACACCATAGTTTTGACACAGTAGGATACACATCATTAGCAAATACATGAAAGCCTTAGTGAAAAAAACAGGTCTGGGGTATGTTTATCTACACTCATTCATAAGACAAACTTCAAATGTGTATTTAAACACATATCGTGGCTGGGCTTCGCGAACGAAGATTTGGGAAGGCTCTATCCACATTTGTTACAGGCACGCTGGTGGCTTATGAGGCCAATACGTGACAGACAAATCCGATTGCAAAAGGCACAGCAGAAAGACTCCTTAGATGGTGTATTCTGCAAGACACGGTTCTTTCTGCGTTGCCTTTTTTCCTCGAGGGTGATCCTGCGTGTGTTCTCAAAGGAGACAGCTGCGTTATAGATGGCGTGTCTCCAGGCCTCCTGATTGGAGGCCAGAGTAGACCAGTTAAACACATATATTCAACAAGAAAATGTGGTACGTTACCATCCTGCATTCTCCAACAAATTCCGTGCAATGGGCTGGGGCACTGAGCAGTTGTAATAACCCATGCCTATGTAAGACCGCCATATCTTGTTCTTGCTTGCAATATTGTACAGAGTTTCAAGGACTTCGTTTTCACCTAATTGAAAAGAAATTATGTCAGAATATTACAGCTACACATAACGCTAACAGTTTTTAACTGAAATGTCTTGTACCCCAGTGTAAAAAATATGCAACATTGGTGATGCGAGTATAAACAGTAGCAGAATAAAGGGCAGCCCAAAATCAGGAAAGATAAAATAGTAAGGTGGGGAAACATTCTGGGAAAGTTAAAATTCTGACAAAATTCTGGATGATGCAACAACTGAATAATAACAGGGTTTCAGCCAACGTGGAAAGAATAGAGAGAGAAAGAGCTGCAGGCAAAAGGCTTATAAAGTCCTTCTTGTGCTAACACGATGTACATTTGACCCAGAAGAGACTCACCTTGCACATGCATTAGAATTTACCTCAGCAGGCACTTTTTCTCAGCTAAACCTTGCAGAAGCGACACTGGATGAAGCCATAGCCATCCATAACTGTGATTTAGTGTTTCTAATAGAGTCATATTTACACAAACTGGGCTCACACCAAGCACCCAGGAATAATTTCTTTGTATTAAAAAACTTTATGTACTCACATTTTCCCTAAATAGCTGATAGAACAGTTCTTTTAATTCAATTTTAATATGCTTCGCCAGTTTATTTAAAAAAAAAAAGTGTTAGAGTATTTGTAGTTTAAGAAATTCTACATGAGATTAACTTTTAAATGAGCCAGCCAATCTAGTTTGAAGAGATTACACAATGATTTTGAAGTGTTGAGAAGGAAGGCATTTTCATTCCCTCCCTCCCCCAGCCATAGTTTACTCTTTGGTCTTGCTTCTACATCCTTCTCAGTGTCCTGAAGGCTGTGCAAAAATCACATTGCGTCAACCTGGTCCTAGCAGTCAACAAATAATGCTACCGAACATCTGCCAAAGGGCTGTATCTACAAAATATATTAGTAGCTGAGGATGCAGAAAGATGGTCAGTAGATTTTCTTAGGATCACACAGACAGGCAAGTCTGACAAACCTAACAGACTGGGGTGGAATTGTACAGCAATCCTCCTAGGTAAGGGGAGCAGATCTTTTTTCTTCCTCATCCCACTCTGACCCCAGACTGCTGTATTAGAGCAGTTACACCAAGTTCTGTTCATTCTGCACTTCAACTGGGAAAACAGACTTTGTAATATAAGGCTACAAATCATGAAAAGTAGAATAGCTTGGACCCTGGATGTCTCAAAACCCATTTTCTCTCTGTAAGTTACACTAGCAAGAGGGATCAAGTCAAAACAGTTAATTCTCTGGAATGTGATGGCAAATAATTATTAGGTTTTGAATTAATTTCTAGTGCAGTCACGAATAAGGATATTAGAACTTTAGCTCTGATTTCCAAACTTGTTTATATCTTTTACTCAAATTGATACTGTTGCATTCCATGTATAAAGATTTTTTTCAAAAATCTGGTTTTCAATTTATTTCTTCCACAGTCACATTACACCTCTCACAGTTATTTTTTTACTGGTGTTCTCATTTCAAAGTTAATTTCTTCTCTGCCTTTTACTCAGTGTTAACCATCAGATCTAATGTATAAAGACTGGTCGTTAATTTCAGTAAACTGCAATTTTTTTTCTGGAGACTCAAGCATTATATGCTTATAGGCTTGAAGTTGGCAATGTCCAGGGCAAAATCTCTAAAGCGTAGTAAAAAGCTCCATTCCTCAATAATCTTCCCACACAGTTTATACCAGACAGATGCACTTGTTTGTTTTTTTTAAGTGAGAGTTTAACACTCCTCTACCACTCTTCTACTCTACCACTTCCTCTACCACTTGCAAACCCGAAGTTTAATGAAAGACAGTTTGGTTGCAGTTTCAGAGGAAGGCTTCTATTCTTGCATAATTCAAACATCAATGATTTCTTGAAAATAGTAATGAACTTCCAAACACGGTTGAAGGCAGAAGTTGGCTATCATTTAACTTGCTCAGTCTCACACACAAAAATGCACTGAGTGCAATTTCTGTAGTAAACACATACCACAAATACTGTACAATATGCCCGATAGCATTTTCTTTGTTCGCCCAACTAGGTGTTTCTTCTAGAGTCATTTCTCAGCAACTGTAGTGAACAACCACTACGTGCAGCCACTTAGCTTGTGCTGGAGATCTCTGAAATAAACCTGCTTCCAAACTGACTGAAGGCACAAAGCCAAAAGCCTTGCGAGACTGCAAGCAACTTAGGTAGTAATTATGCTTAAGAGTAGAATCACATCCCACCAAGAATATCTGCACTGAAGATTCTAACACTGAACAGATTTTTAATTATTACATTTTAATGAGCTACCTGGGAAGACATTTACACAACTAATTTTAATCAGGGCGGTAAAATGCTGGAGGGCACACTCTTCTCACTCCTGCTTCACCTCACTTACCCTGCTCCTTTGGTCACTATGAAGGCAATGGCAGCAGTACAGCTCAAATATTCATCTCCCACACTTGGCATGCCTCTTTAAAGAGACCTGGGATGGAGACTGCCTTGAAGTACTTCATCACAGTATGTTCATCACAAGAAGTTCATAAGTAACCGCACTCCTGAGCAGGGAAAGTCAACAGCCCCTGATTTATCTGTACAGGCTGGCTTACCTATGACCTAACGTAAGTCCATGTAGATTTCATTAGTTCAGTGTTTGCTTTATGCTGATAGGGCTCTGAATTCAAGCAGAAGTGATGTAGGCACAGGTGAAAGAAATGTGTGTTGGAGTCCTAAGACCAGAGAACAAGACAATGAAACCATTCTTAAGAGTATGCCCTGCACGAACAGGAGGGGCTGGAAGAGATGCAGCCAGGCTCTTCACAGCCGTGCATGCACAGCAGGAGTGTCAGAGGCTCAGGCTGGAGATAAGGAGAGCTGGGCCCATGAGGACAGCCCAGCGGTGGAGCTGGGCCTCCATCCTTGGGAGTTTCCTGTTCTGACTGGGCAAAGCCCTGAGCAGCCTGGACTGAGCCCAGAGCTGAGCCTGTTGACCCAGGTCCCCACTGGCCTGAACAGGACCCTGTGTCTCTGTCAGTAGCCTTATTTCCCACTCCATCAAGCCTAAGTTCCTAAGTGTATTCCCATAAAGTTATTTTTGCAAGGTGTCTAACTCTTTATTGATCACTTCGTAAATAACTAATGCTAATATCAAGGCAGATGAATGCAAACCACAAGAGTGGTCTTATGCATGCTTAAAACTAATTTTCAAATTCATAATGAAATTGCTAAGTTTCCATTTTTGTCCACAAGACTGTCACGAAAACCAAAAAATTACAGACTTTTTCTGCTATATAAAGTATATAACTTGGAGCATATGTAGTGGAAATGGTGTATTATTGTAAATAATTTATTCATTTCTTTAAAACTAAAACATATGAAGAGCAGGATTTCTACTAATTTCAAGATATATGGTTCAAAAAAACCCACAGCTTGAGAGATTTTGGATTGTGTTACTGATTTCTTTTTTTTTTTAATTCTTCCCAGAAATGGATGAAATTAAGAAGCAATATGTAAAATGGGGAAATCAAACAGAAAGAAAAATTTACTATACTTAAATAACAGTTGGACCCTGGCCACCACACTCAGTTGTTTGTTTCCATTGTTCTGAGACTAAACGGTTGATGTGCCTTTATCATGAATTCATTTATTGGCTGCACAATAAAAATTCTTTAAGAACCTTATTCAGCAAAAAATAAAATTGCCAGCTAGGTTGCTGTGGTTGATCTTTATTCCCCTCATTAACTGACTAAAATTATGATCAAAGACAACATTCAGAATAAAGTATTGATCCTGCAATACTCCTATCTTGTAATTGGAGAAAATTTAGTGAGAGTCCCAGCAGTAGTTCTGTGAGGACATTTTCAGATTGCTATGTCTAAAGGTAGCAAAGGTAAAATATATCACAAAATAGTAGGAGGGCTTAAATTATCAGATCATAAAATGATAACACTTATTGCTGCTAGTGTTTTTGTGGTTAGCACAGTAGAGTTGCCTTGATCTTTTGAGATACCTGCAAAATAATAAGGTACCAGAGAAAGAGAGAGAGTTCAACTTGTATTACTTAAACCTCACAACACAAAAGGGAGGTGACTATTTGTATGATATAATTTTATTCACTTTATGTCAGATCTCAAAAAAAAAATCTAACTTCCGAGATCAAGGAAGCAAGATCTTCAGAACAGTTGATATAAGAAAAAGGGGATTAATTTATTTCTCTCACTTTAATAATTAATTTGATCTCCATTTAAAAAAAATCAGATTCTATTAAAGCAAACGAGTTCCAAAGAACTGTCAGACACATAATAATGCTGTAGGACAGCATAAGGATAGTGCCTGTTCCAGGTGCTGTGTCCAACCAGCAAGATATGGGCAGAAAGCCAACAGCATCTGTTGCCCTGCCTCTTCCTCCTGCTTTCACTCAGACTACCTGCACTCACCCAGCCAGTCTGGACAGCAGAAGCAACCTGAGGATGCCGCGAGGAGCAGAAAGCATGGACGAGCTGAGAGCCAGCAAGATGCCTGCCTTTCTCTGTTCTACTCCCAGGGCCTGCTGCCTTTCAAAAGAGCAGCAGCCTGGAAGTGTCATGAGGAGGAGCAACATGAGAGGAGTAAAGTACCAATGGTGGCAATGCAGATTGCCGCACTACCTGTGGCAACACTGTGCAGGGGGTAACAACTACCCCTGCTACAGTTATCTGAAGCTACGGTGTGGACTTCAGTAGCAAGGAATCTGAAACGACTAAATCGGCTCTAAAAATCTGACTGACATCAGCAAATGATTACAAAATCACCCATAATTAATTTTTAATTAGCATTTTAAATCTAAAATCCTAGTTAAAGTAGATTTGACTACATAAAGAGTAGTTAAGTTTGAAGATACAAATAATTTTATTACAATATGACTGCTTCTGAGCAGTATTGCTTCTAATAACTGGAGACCAAATTGCATTCTTACACAGATTTTAGAAACTTATGTTTATAAATCCTAAAATTTGAGAATGTAACTGGGAATATTTGGGAAAAGAAAACGTGGCAGAGTTTATAGATCCATTTTTTAATTAAAACTTTTTAAAAATTCAAAACCTGAAATAAAAAGCAGAAATACATAACGTGCACAAAGCAAGCCTACCCATAACATAAGGATGGACACACAATGGCAACATTGTAGGGATAACTACGACTGATAAAGACAGTAGGTTTGTAGGGATAAAATAAAGAGGATTACACTTACATAAGATAATCTGTTCTTTTACTTCAAATGGGTCAATCACTACATATGTGCTAAAGCTTAAAGAAAAGCTTACTTACTGTAACAGTGGGAAAAAAGCTCTGTAATACCAGCTGATCACAATTAAGTATCAAACAGACATCTACCCTTGTTGTAAATATTGATTGAACAGAAGTTACACGCCAAAATTACATTTTTCCTCAACTATACCTGCAGAAAAATCTAACTGTAAAAAAGCTCCTCTTCCAGAATCAAGCTGAGGTACAGGACCGCAATTTACTATTAGTGGAAATCAGATATTGTGCTGTTTCACCTCTACTGGCTTTCAGTGGCATGTTCAGGTGATTTTTCAATACTGTCAGTGGCCTCATGGCAGCAGACATTTTTAAAACAGCTCTTTTCTGGTCAGAAAATGGACATAGATGGTTCTGTCATATTACATACTGAACAAAGTATTTCATTTTAGAAATCTCTTACCACAACAAACATTCTTTCTCTCCTTCATCATTGACCATGCCAACACAGGGAAAAAATCTGCCAATACAGGAACACTAATAATTATTGCAAAAGAATTTCTAGTGTAGATGCACTTGTACCAGCAAAGCTCAGCATTTACCAGAATGGCTACTTCTTTCATACATAAACAAAACAAAACACATAATTATTTACGTTAGAAAAGACCTCTAAGATCATCCAGTCCAACTTTTGACAGATCACCACATTGTCAACTAGACCACAGCACTAAGTCATGTCCAGTTGTTTCCTGAACAATTCCAGGGATGATGACTCCACCACCTCCCTGGGCAGCCCCATCCAATGCTTAACAACACTTCCAGTGAAAAATTTCTTCCTAATGTCCAATTTGAACCTCCCTTGGTACAACCTGAGGCCACTTCCTCTCATTGTGTCACTAGTTGCCTAGAAGAGACTGACCCCCACCTGGCCTACAATCTCCTTTCAGGTACTTGTAGAGAGTGATGTCTTCCTCAAGTCTCCTTTTCTCCAGGATACACAAGCCCAGCTCCCTCAGTTGCACCTCCTAAGACTTGTGCCCCAGACCTTGCACCAGCTTTGTTGTTTCTCTGGACACACTTTAGCACTTCAATGTCCTTTTTGGAATGAGGAGTCCAGAACTGGACACAGGATTCAAGGTGCAGCCTCACCAGTGCCTAGTACAGCAGGATGATCTCTTCCCTGGTCCTGCTGACCGCCCTACTGCTGACACAGGCCAGGATGCCACTGGCCTTTCTGGCCACCTGGGCACTCTGCTGGATCATGTTCAGCCACCGTTGAGCAGCTACCCTCAGGTCTTTTTCCACCAGGCAGCTTTCCAGCCACTCTGCCCCCAGCCTGTAGCGCTGCCTGGGGTTGCTGTGACCCAAGGGCAGGACCCGGCACTTGGCCTTGTTGAACCTCACACCATTGGCCTCGGCCCATTGATCCCACCTGTTCAGCTCCCACTGCAGAGCCTTCGTAACCTGAGGAAATGTCCTTAAGGTTAGAGGCTTTCTCTCTTGGCATACTATGTCCTTCAGGGAAGTAATGAAGCTTGATTGTTCCACTGAAGAGTAGGTCTGTGCTAAAATGACTCAGAAAGACAACACAGGTACAAAATAATTGTGCTTCTACTGTGTTCAGAGGTTTCATTTATCAGCAGTGGAATATGCAATGCCATTTTAAACAGCTCTTTAATACAAGCTGCATCCACAGGAGCCTCTTTTTTCTTTTTTTTTACTGCTATTCCATACACCCAGTCAACTGATTTTCAATCTTTCAGACAACTTGTTATGTTACATTACCAATGGAAGGATCTGTAATACAATCTTCCCTATTGACAGACCTGATCAAAATTTGAAGATATGCCTATACATCAAACATACACATCAAATATACACACTTGAGATGAGGTCTAAAACTATAAAATTTGCCAAAAACCCCAAAAATTGCAGAGACCTATGATACTCACCTGGATGTACTTTTCATGGTGTGTGCATGGTTTTCTTAGACTGCACGTCTAGTTCTATCTGTAAGCACTGACTTCACTGTCAAGGACTGACTTCAATGAGACTTCAGTGTAAGCTTAGCTGTGTTTGTTAGTACAAAGGAGCAGCTCTAGCACAGCTGATTTGTTCAGCTGCACTCTACCTTGTGAAGTCACTATTTTTTTAATTCAAGTTATACAGACCAGTGGAAATGTACATTTACACCACTTGGAAATACTGTATTACAAATTTTATAAATGCTAAAGGTCACTGAGTGACATGTTTTGCATTGTCTTGTCCTGTTCTTTCATTTTATGTGTGAGTTTGGGGGACAGTGGAGCAAAATTGTCTTCATACAGATAAAAAGATGTTTAAAATAGAATACAGTTTTTGTGATATTCCCAATTTTGCTATTTCCCTCTAATACAAGGGATATGATAGAGAAATAATGATGCACCGTACTCACACAAGAAATCTCACCCTGATGAGTGGACAATGTTCTCTCTAATGATACATTAACGAGGAAGCAAGTTTCACTCAGACTATAGTGTCCTGGGCACAAGATGTTCAATGTGACATTGCACAACTTTAAGCTGAGGCTTTTAACTTTTCTTTTGTAAGCTGTGGAGTTTTCTGCCACCAATGCAGTGGAAAACCAGTGATAAACAATGACACAATAGTTATAAAAGACAGTTCAGCACATTGGCTGCAGAAGAAAAAAGCAGTAGTGTGCTGAAAGAAGTTTTCTGTACCTCATGCAAGCATCTCTTTTGAAAATTCTCTGTTGCATGCTGTGCAATGTGAGACTGCATCACGGTCACATTCTTTCAAAGCTTACTCTAAGGGGACAAGAACAGCATAGCAAGTGGAGCAAAATGCCAGTGAACTAAATACACTGTTAGTTAATGAGGTTCTGTTGCACAGTGAGAACTTGCATACAACAGAATAGCAACTAATGCACAGATACGTAGAAGACATCCACTTCAAAACTGTTATGCAAATCAGCATTAGAGCACTGCATCAAGATTTTGACTTAGGTTGACATCACTGGTTTAGTTTTCCATAATGTATAACTATTTTAATGCCCAACTCGACTCTATCTTTTTTATGTTTATTTTGGTAATGTACAATTTCATAGGAGTATCACATTAATTAATAATAAAAAAAAATTAACAAGAAGAAAGCTTTTTAAGACATGATTATTAGCCACTAGCTGCATTTAATCCCTCCTTCAGACCTAAAAACATAATAACCTAGAAAGTTCTTTTATTTGAGGATCAGTGAAAATCACTTGTCAATCATGAAGTACCTTAAAATACATCAATCATAAGAAAATATGCCAAGCAATACTTTCAGCAGTTATAAAGACAGAAGAAGGTGATTAAATTCTGGTTCTCTACCCAGCCTCTCCCCATTTTAATAAGATGGGAAGTTATGAAAAAATAAAATTCCATTGTACTAATAAAGCATTTTAGAAGTAGAAACTTTCAGTCCCTATTGAACCCCTTCTGGCTAGAATCTGTCTTTTCAGGGTCTAGTATTCCTGGCTGTTCATTGTGGCACTGCCTCTCGCTCGTGATGTCATCTCGGAGTAACCAGATTGAACTGGCCGGGAACCTCACCAGAGCTGCAGGCCTGAAGTTTACATTCGAATTACAGCACACAGATGAGCAATGAGAAAATGCCAGAGAGAGGGATCAAATTTTCTACAAATCGGACAAAGGATCTTCACACAAAAATGAAGTTAATACTGAAGTAATTGATTCCTCTTTCTGAATGGTCACTGAGCTTTGTCAGTTTTAGTGGAATTGTTTAGCAAGGGGGATTTTTAAGTGTTTCTTTCACTTACGGGATTTCCAGCATGATGTTCACAGATATCTCTCAAGATTGCAGTTATGAGGTAGAAATTCTGTGCTGTGCATGCTAACTGTTAAAAACATTAATATCTAAAAGCTCATCAAATCACATCAAGTTTTCTACAGCAATTTACTAAATTATTGTAGTGCCATAATAGCTGGATCAAATGTTTTGTATTCTTCCAGTTTACTCATAACCCTCAATCAGATGGACTCAAAATGCTGGCCATTAGTCTACTGTGTGTCCATCATATGGAGACACAGGTTTCTAGTGTTATTAAAATATGCAGGTTATTGCTGGTGGGGGAAGAATAACAGATCCTGCAGATACATAAGAACTTACAAAAGACAGTGGACCATTTGAAGCTACAGTCCACACTAAGGGGACACTAGTCACACCCTTCCCTCGGTGTCAGGCTCTTGGGACAAAGCGAAGTCCCTGTAGCACTTGAGCTCCAAAACAGGCTTTTGGGCAATCCCTATCTGCTACACGCATTTTCCTACTGATTTCCAACAGGAGAGCAATACATGCCGCTGCCGAATTACTCTACCGAGTTGGTCGGCGAGGACTGAAGTGTCGGTGATGGTGATGCTACACATATTTAAGTCTTATTCACTTCAGCGGGAAGATATGCTCGCTACATATCTCAGCAGGGACACCGGGGGGGGGAAAGGAGTGTGCACCCCAAGCCCCCATCCTCGGCCTCTGGCGGCCGGAAGGGGCCGCGGGAGTGCGAGGGGGCTCAGGAAGCACCCCGGGCCATGCGGTCACTTACAGACGTGGTCATCCATCCTCAGCGGCCTCCGGAGGCGGATGCTGGCCGGGATGGTTTTGTCCATCAGCTCCTCGACACTCTGCAAAGAGGCGACGGCACGCCGTGGTTAGCTCGGCACAGCCCGAGCAGCAGGGCTCCGGCCACGCCGCCCCCCGCCCCGCACGGCGCCTACCTGCACCCCGACGGTCCGCAGCATCTCTCGCTTCTCCTGCTCCCGCGGCCCGATGTGCCGCCGGGAGAAGTCATCGTGCCGCGGCAAGAGCTGCTCGATGCACCGCGCCGCCTCGCCGCCGCCCCAGCGCCGCTGCCCCGCTGCCGCCGCTGCCGCCCCCCGCAGGTGCCTCGGCGCCCCGCGGGCCGCCAGCCGCCCCCAGAAGCGCCCGCAGCTCTGCATGGCCCCGCCGCGCAGCCCCCGCCGGCGCCGGGCACTGCACTTGTGTGCGGGGGGCGGCGCGGAGCGTCCCCGCCGCCGGCGCCAATGGGGCCCAGGGGCGGTGCCGCGCTCGCCCCGCCCCGCCACCACCTGCCCGCCCGCCCCGCCGGCCCTGACCCCCCACCGCACCGGGACCGCCGCCGAGCATCCCTGCGCCGGCTGTGCCCGCGCACACCCCGCGGGACATTTTCTCAGGAAAGAGAGTTCCCGTCCGTAAGAGGCTTGATCGAACAGGAGAAAAAGGTTTCTGTGTTTCTGCAGCAGAGCGTGTACTTGCTTTCGGGTGGCGAGCTTGAGAAGCAACACATGTCCCTGTCCACAACTGCTACTGCTGTGTGTCGGTGTGTGTGTGTGTGTGTGTGTCAGTGAACTTTAGTACTTGTGGTGATGTTACTCTTAGGGAGCAGAGAGGTAACTGGTACCTGCTTTCCCCCCTCTTTCAGTTCTGTGTCTCTGAGGATATCAGCAGAATTGCAAAGTTGTATCTTTGTTTATAAACAGAACCAAGTATAGCCACGTTGAGGACATGTATTTGCATCAACGTTTAAATAGAATAAGAATGGAAGAAAAAAATATTCCCAAGACATATGTTGGTTTCATCTTAATTGTATCACAGATGTGCTGTCTGTCTTCTGAATTCAGGGAGATAACTGCTCACTACTTCTGAACCTAAAACGAAATTTACTTTGCACCAAAGATCACTGACTCATGCAAGCTCTCTACTCTTGTAGTAAACATGGAATTACTCCTCTGATATAAACTGAGTTATCCTACCTACTCCATTATGCAGGAAATGGTACTCACTATTTATACCAGTGTGTATTTAGAGTAATGACTTAAGTCCCTTGTTTCAGAATGAGAGAGAGCCCCAAATTAATACACTAAGCTGAGATGAAGCTCACTTCAAACTGCAAAGCTGTTTGTTGCAAGGCTTTGTGATATAAATCCAATACCGACTTTAGCAGATTGCTATTAAAATATAATTGTTTTGTTTTTCTCCTCTAAATGTATATATTGCTTCTTTATAAATATGATAGTAACATGAAGGGAATTAAAATTTTGCTATGACTCTTAACTTGAGATAATATAGCAAGAGTTAAATAGAAATATTAGAAAAATACATTAAACCCACAAACCATATTAACAAATTATTTCTTGTTATGAATTTGTACCGAAATAAATTTATTTTAAAAGTAATTCCAAAGCTGTTTGAAACAATTTGCAGGTTTTGTCCAAGTATTCTTGCAGAATGTGTCCAAGTAATAAGCGTTCATCAAAATTTATCCCTTTTCTCTGGCAGGTAATATTGGCATGATATTTCACACAAGATAAGCCATTACAGTCAGCTCACTTGAAATGGTAACTTTGATAGAATTGTTTCTTTAATGCGAGGTCAGAGTTTTATAGTTGCCTGTAGTGCTATAGGAATTGAAGTCTGGAGGGAAGACAGAAGCATCCTAAGCATCCCAAACCATGTATTGTCTACCCACAATTCTTCCTCTTCCGGAAGTAACCCCAGTTTTAGTTCAACTTGAAAACTATGCTTTGGAGCAGGAAGACTGGAGAGATGAGCCAGTGAACCATGCAGTGGTGTCAAGGGATGCCCACTTCATCTGGAAAGCACCACAACTGGAGTGGTTTGTTAATACTTTCTTATTCAGAAACTTAACACAGACTTCATCTTAGCATGGGTTATGTGCAATCACTGTGGTAAGGATACAAGCCTGGCTTATGTTCTTGATCAGATAGTTAGTTCTTTACTGCCTCCTGAAAACTGTCTTAATGGCCTTAACAAGCAAATGGCAATCTTGAACAAGAGATGCAATAGGAAATGAAACTCTGATATCAACTGTGGACAGTGCTTTGATATCAAAACAACAAAACCTAGCTAATCTTGTAGCTTCAAATAAACCAATCACTTAAAAGTACATGGCCAATAAAACCAGTTGTTTTCATTTCAGCATGTACATCAGCAGAAAGAAGGAGGTTTCCTGGAAGAGAGGACAGGATTGCAAAACAGTGTCTTGCTGTTATTACAGCAATTTTTGCATAGCTCAGAGATGCATATACCTGATGAGCTGACCGTGCGAGTTGCTTTGTAGCTGCTAGGGATGTCAGGTTTGTTAGATAAAGCACAAGACTCTTAAGAGAAGTGCCCTATACCTTTTAAATTAATGTGACATGGTATATGTACTCTTTTTAACACTGATATTATTTCACTTTATATGAATGACTTGACTCCAGTTGTGATTTAGTTAAAAATTCTATTGCAGTTCTAATACTACAAAGTTTATGGGAGATGTTAGAAATATCATTCTGCGCTCTTCTTAAATCATGAATTACCAAAATAAGAAAAGTGTATTATATTCTTTTAAGATTCACTTCAATTGCCTTCCATAACCCACAGCTGAAAGTCTATGCCAGCTGATATGCCTCTGGACCACTGTATCATAGAACATAGAGACTGGGTCAGATTATAGTGTTATGTATAATAATAACAACCTATTTCTGACACTGGCCATGCAGCTACCTAAGGAGGAACATAAGACTAGGCCAAAAAGATGTGCCGATACCAATCTGCAATACTTCTACCATTAGTTATTATCCTGGGATTTCTGCTTTCAGGAGTCCGTAATGTGCTTTTTTCCCAAATTTATTCAGCTGACCACTGAACCCATGTAAACTGCTAGTGGAATAAATATAACAGCTTATTATTCAAAAGCAGTTGTATTATAATCCTTTCTTCCTCTATCCACTACTCCTTAAAGTAATGAAAAGCACTCATAACGTTAAAGCTATTACAACAAGTGAAACAGATCACGCAGGTATCAGTACAGACTTAACTTCTACATATGCTGATTTCTGTCCTGATGCAAGATTTGTTCTGTAAAAATTCCTCAACAGAAGGGAAGTTTTTAACTGTTTACCATCTCCACGGTTGTTCCTGCTTACGGGTGTATACTGTAAAGATTGCTGCCTTTTAATTTGAAACATCTTTATGACAGTTTTTTTCTCTTCAGTAAGTGTTTCATCTGTAACATGATTCTTTGCTTTGAGTAAGATTTGAAAAGTACTACGGCTGTCATTACATAACGAACAACCCAGCTTCTTGTCCACCAACATCCCCAAGTCCTTCTCCTCAGGGCTGCTCTTAATCCATTCTCCACCCAGCCTGTATTTATGCTTCAGATTTCCCTGATCCTGGTGCAGGACCTTGCACTTGGCCTTGTTGAACTTCATGAGATTCACACAGGCTCACCTCTCAAGCCTGTCCAGGTCTCTCTGGATGGCATTTCTTGTGTGAGCAAATGGCTGAAGGAGGCAAGTGTCTGAAGCTTTTTATGGTACTAGGTGTTAGTGTGTTTTCTCTGTTTCCTCTTCCAAGAATCACCAAGGTCCTGATATTCCCTCCAACTTGGTGTTCCAGGAGTAAAGGTTGACTCTAGGGTGTGGTCCCACAGGGTCTAGTCGTAGCAGGGTAAGCCAGGTGCTGTTTGTAGGATCCATTGGCAGTCCCAGGAAGAGATGAACCGGGTTCATTCAGAGTGTCCAGTCAGGAGCAAAAGCAGATGAGATCAGAGATAGGACTACAGACAAAGTTTCATCTTGATTCTGAAGTCTGTTCGGGAGACAGGGCTAAAGACAGTGGCAATGGACGTCTGAGAGACCAGTCCAGGATAAAAACTAGCTAGTGTGTAGGTTTGAGGTCTGTCCAGATCACAGGGCCAGACTAGTCTGTAGCTGAGCATATGGCAAGATATCTGAGGGTCTAGGGCTGAGGTGAAATGGAGACCCTGGGTTCATGAGCAGTGTGTGCATGCCCTGGGTGAGGCTGGTCAGTGTCAGTAGTTTCTGTAGGTGCAGTTGGTGTCCTGACTTTCTCCTGTAACAACTATATGGTTAGGTAAGGACTTTGCAGACTGGTTTTGCCCACAGGCTTTTAAATTATTTAAAGAACCCCTGAATAATCCAGTCTTCTGGCCAAAAATTCTCTTTATCCTTCAACACAAATCAAACCTTTTTTGTAGTTCATTTCCTTTTATATTTGGAGTTGGGGATCTCCACATAAGAGATAAAGGGAATTAACTCCAATCACCACTGGTTTGATCTTCATCTGCCACCTTGCTCCTTCATTCTGAGACTAACTAAACTGCCAGACATCTCTGTGACACTTAGCCAAGCAGGGCAGCTGCTGCCATGTCTCCATGGGAAACACCTCTCCTCCCTGAAAACTGTCAGATTACAATCAATTATGTGTTTTGGTTTTCTTCCCTTGTTATCACTGTCAGTCCTTAAAAATGCCTATCAATGTCCTCTGTAAAGCTTCCAAAGGAGAATGCCAGGAGGATCTACACTGGATTTGTTACTAAGTCAGAATTATTTGCTGCAAAGTGGGTGATTTTCTAGTCTTTGTCACTTGCTATTGTTTAAGTTGGTTAAAAGGTAAGCTTGATAGACTTTGAATGCAAATTCAGCTACTTAATATTGGATATGTTAAATCTTTTATCATGTTTTTTGTGTCCATTGGCTTTTAAATACAGAACTTGGCTATATGATTACAGCATTGCCTTTGTAAATAGAGGTGTTATCTACTATGAATACCTATGTAATAGGTATTGAATTGCAGTAATTTCTCTTAGCTAATCTAGTTTTATTAGGCAATTAAAAAGTTCTCTCTGGCACTGAGAGAACTGTATACTGCTGACCCTAACAGGTGTATCATGACAACAAGGTACTGAGAGATATTTTTTTGGAAATAAACATCTGACCTCTCTTATTCATATCTAGGAGTTAAAGGTATTATGCAACAGAGTACGCAGATTTTGCAAATTCAGGAATTCTAAAAGGCTGAGTGTTTGTTTTTTTTTTTTTCAGAATAGCTTTTGAATATGTATAGGGGTTTATTTTGTTATTTTTACAGTAGAAATGGAATTATTACCTTTGTTTGTACTTCAGCTAGCACACCAATACAAACTGCTGAGATCACAGCTTCAGCAAAAACTTGTTTTCTTTCAAAAAAAATCTCAGATCCCAGGTGTCTATCTAGATTTTCAAACCAACAGATGTTAATGAAACCAAGCATTAGCTTGAAAAACATTGACTAACAATCCTCCTCCCATTGCAAGATTAGGTCACAGTTCTTCATCTTTTAGTGTATTAGTATTTTCCCAAATTTGAACAAGATCCCCTAGAAATAAAAACCCATTTTCCTCGCTCTGTTTGAGGTAAAAGTTTATGAATTCCTCTTTATAAATCACAGAAGCTCCAATAAGGGCATACTTTTTCCTCTTTGCAGAGGAGAAGAAATCCTGCAGTTCCTTAGGGGAAATCCCCTTTTAGGGGAGTTTCTGAGTCCTCATCGCCTTAAAGAGGGCTGCTGCTTCCAGAGCTGTAATGATTTATGATTTTAAGAGATCACTTAAACCAGTTCTGCAAATGCAGGAAGCAATTCCATCAAAACATACCTTCTGTCAGGTTCCAGGTGGCCTATAATCTGTTAAGACATTTTGTTTGGTCACAGTCTGACTATATGTACATATACACAGGTTTGTCCATATAAACACAGATGAAGTTTAAGTTTCTGATTGAATCAACGTAAGATTTCATTATACCATGTCCAGCCTAAAAATAGGGGTGACTTTCTTGGATGAATATAAGTTCTGCTGGCCTGCCAAGGGATCACAGGAGGTGACAGTACAAGGCAGGGAAGCAGGACTGCACAGTGAATATACAGGAGTGAAAGACATGGGACTGGTTCTTCTCATAACCAGCTAGCAGCTGCAAAGGTTGGTTCTGCTATCTTCTTGAAGAATGTGTGCAATTGATTAGAGTATCTGATATTTTGCAAACTCCTAATGAACATGTCTATGTGATCTCTTAAACATAGACCAAGGTTGAATCAGCACTGAAGAATCTGTCTCTGAAATCAAAACTGAATAAATACTTTAATGTTACATAATATTTTAGTTAACATATAACTTAGAAAAAGATTTAGATGTTGCAATGGCCTACTTGTTGTATTAGAGATCTTTTTGCTGTTCCTGTTTAAAAAATGAAAATAAAAACTACCAAACATGGCTAAAATATAAGCTTTTTAAAAGGACTGGTTCACATACACTTACTAGAGGCTTCTTAGGACTCAGCCATACCTCCTCTAATCATCCCAATCACAGTAAGCATGCTTTACTTTGGGCTGACATGACCTGACCATGACTTCCCATTCACTTACATTCCCTGAATCCTTCAGGGGTTGCACATGATTTGTACAGCTGTGATTCTGCAGCTCTGGCTAAAGAGCCATGCATTAATGTTGATTCAGTGTAGTGAAGCATCAATATACTGTGCCTCTTTACAGGACTTTAAAATTATAATGAGCCTCAACTCATTCAGAAATTTGTTATTTAGTGCAGTAGAGTGAGGCAAAATCCTGACTCAGGTGGAGAATGAACACCTCTCAGACTTTGGGGAGCAAGTGGAATGGCAGACTGCAACAAGGAGATGAAAAGTGCAGCTTGGGATATCTACTTGACAGATTTATAGGAAATGCTGGTCACTGTCAGTATGATTTATTTGGAAAAAGGGTAATGGAACAAATAATTGGTGAGAGTAGAGACTGAGACAGGACTGACCAGTGGCAAAGAGTAAGAGAAAAGAATTGAGAGTTAGGAATAACAGTGAGTGTAGCACTGAAAGAAAAAAAAAGTCAAATAACTACCTATTTACTAAATAAGGTATGTGTCCTAGGGAGAAAAGAGTGACTTTAAATATTCTATAAATATATTCTAATGGATATTTCTAGAGACTAGATTAAACTTGCAAAGGAAATCCTAAATCTTTATTTCATGATTTTCAGTGTTGCATGTTGTTTGGATGTAAAGTATAGCTGATAGGTAATCATCTGTAATTAAAATGGCATGGCAATATACAATGATGGGGGAAGCTGAGAAATCTCAGATGCTACTAACAATTCCTTTGCTGTTTTTTAAAATTATGATGATAAAGAAAGGATACATTATTTCATGTAATTTTCTCATGACAGACGTTCTTCCAAAGGATGGCATGGAAGAATGTTAACTAACAGATGAAAAGAAGCAAGAGCAAATTGGAATTTTTATAGTACTAGCTTCTGAAAATTGTGTGGTTTCATATTACATCTGATCTTATAGAACTCTATACCTACTACCCATGGATTTATCTGAAATGTGTATCTTCCAATGGACACTGAGTTAATTAAGAGTAGCCTGTTAGTTTACTACTGTTGTGATGAGAACGTAAGAGATCACCATCTTCTAACAGTGCTAATATGTTAGCCTGCCTAAGTGCAAATATTTAAAATGTATCTTCTCCGCGCTTATGTTTACCAGTTGCAAAATGGCATTATGCAACTCCGTGTTTGCTAATCTTTTAAAAAAGCTGAATTAAATTATAGGATCAACTCACCTTTACTTTTTACTCAATTAAGGTTTCCATGAATCAGAAACAGGGCCTCTGAAAATTTTGCAGAAGGTAAGAGCACAATCACGCTTCCTTATCTGAATGACAGCTGCTTTGTAAAACAGTGTGCCACCACAGTAACCTCTGCCATGTGATCATAAGGAGCTTCCAGAAATAAAATCTATGACCCTCCTTACTGTTTCAACAGAAGACTTGCCTTCTGTTGATCAACATCAACTCTAGAACATAATCAAAAGACAGAAATATGTCTTTCCAAAGAAATAGTCTGGGCTCATTGGTAGGGAATACACTGGGCAAGGCGTACTGGCTAAAACAGTCTGTACCTTCGTGTCTAAGCAATTTTTAATCAAGATGAGCAATATGCACTGTTAAATGGGACTTAGTACTCAGAAGATTTTAAAGTAATAAGGAGCAATAGTGACATTGAAATAAAAATAATAGAATAATTTTGCTTTCCTGGTCAGTTCTCATTAACCCATTCAGTCACATATGAAATAACCAGAGAATTAAACTCAGGTCACGCATTATTAAGAAGCAGATAATAAACCCTGAAAAATTATTACCTTACCTTTTAAGTTTATGACCAGTACCAAGGAATATGTGTCAGCTTTCTCTAAGAACTTTTGTTTATAAACTAGCCTGAACATTTCCATAATTACTAAGCACAAAATAATAGGAGAAATGAAATGGACAATCGACGGAGAGATTTTAAATAACTGCATGAGGGTAAGAGCAATATAATCTGCAATTGTAATTGCAATCTATAATTGATCTGTGAAAACATATATGAATAGTAGTATTTGTGAACACAGCAATTAAATGTTCAATGAAATAGATGGTTGTCTGGTGAAAAAATGGAGAATTTACAAAAGCCTGTTTAACTAAAAAAATCTGACAATCACGACTTTCCCTGTGGGTACCTTAGGCCATTTTCAAATGCCTTTCTATTTGCTGCCTGATGAAATATAAAGTAAATCATTTAATAGCAAGTAATGTAAAACTGATATTTCTTTTCCTTCTTCTCATTGATAAGATTCTTCATAATCCTTTTCTTAAGAAAGACCCTTTAGAGGCCAACATGCTGTCAGTCTGTACTTAACAGAGAACTTATCACTTAGCAAGAAGTAAAAAATTAATGTAAAGTCTAATCTCCATTGGTCCCCCATCCCTGTCCCACAGTGTCCATGTCTGCCCCTACCCGCACTGACCCAGTCATACTTCACTATATGCTCCTGTGCCCCACAGAACCTGGTGAGCTTGTTTTGATGGAGGATTTAGAAGCTGAATGCTGTTGGGTTGTGAACTACTTCCTGTACACTTGCTATGACTGGAATAAATTCTAACGCTCCTCATGATCCTTGCTTTCTGATTAATCAGTGTTCCTCTTTGCCAGTTTTAGAGATCTTCAGGGAGCTAAAGAGTCATGGAGAGGACATTTGGGTGGAGTGAGGGAGGCTTTGGGTGGGAGGGGTGGGAGGGGATCTGCTTCCTTCTCTGGTAAATAAATATTGTCAGTGTGCTTGGGCTTGGGAAAGTACAAACTGTTAAATCTGAGCGTCACTTCGCATTGATTCAGAGATCGATACAAATAGTCCACAAAGCTGTAATGGATAACACTCCAGTTTTAACAATAATAATAAACAGTGTGAAAAACATTTGTTTCTTAGCTGTTTTTAGAAATAACAATGAAAAACACTATTTTAATGCTGACTGTCTCTCGAACTTGCTCAATTCTGTTCTGAAATGTGGCCAATATTTTGTGTGTTTGGTTTATCCGGGACTGTTGAATGACCCACATTTTTAGTTAAATAAATACAGAGGAGGTATTTGGTAGAGAGTACAAAGATTTCTATTTATTAGCAAAGTGTCTTTCTTTTACCTCTCTACTTCACAAAAATCTCTGAAAATGAAATCATTGCCATCATATCTTCCACAGGTCAGATGGTATTTCCAATAATTCATATTCTAACATTCATTTCACTCCCATATTAACTAGAGCACACATTATATCTGCTTTTTATTTTATGTGGAATAGAATATTTTTCTCTTTGTAGACTGCTACCAACATTTTCTTTCCACAAATAAGAAATAAGAATTTGAGTCTCTTCCTTCCCAGATGGTCTCATGTGCTAAATGGAACTTGCTTCTGATGTTTTGTACCTTCATACTCTTTTGTAATGGTCATGGTTATGTTGTCCAGCCTCTCTTTAGCTCACTAGATCAGTTAAGCGGTGCAAGGGTTGGTGCTAGAGCCCAATGAAACAAAATTGTTTGCAGCTTCTCAGAGTTCAGGAGAGGTTGCTATCATAGTTGTCTAACCATACAAGTTCAAACCTTTTCAATTTTTTCTTATGTGGCATTTTTTCTACCAGTGATCATAACTTTTGCTAAAACATACGTACCTAAAAAAGAAAACCCACTTGATTATACTTTGTTGAGCTTCAGATGACAAAAAATAGAAAAAGAAAAGGCCAGAAAAAGTATTGAAAATTATCATGAGTTACAAACTGATAATCAGAAGGCGTAAAGAAATCAACCAGGCAGGAAAGGAATTCAATATTTATGCATTTCTACTCAGTTCAACAGGAAGAATACCAAAAAACAGTATTTCAAATCCTTTTTCCTTTAGGCATAAACTCTGCCAAACAGGTAATAAAGTTACTTGCTGTAATGGCAGCTTTTTCCTATTATTAGTGCTTTTGCGGAAGAATAGCAGACTGGTGCTCCGTCTTCCAAACTTAATTCAGGCTTGCAACCAGCAGCTAGACCATGTGGCAGCAGGCAGGACCCTAGAAATCCAATTCTTTCACGAACTTGCCTTCCATACTTAAACTGGGAAAGTAAATGTATCAGTGGATTTCAGAGAGCCTAAAAATTACAATTATCCTTGTTTTAGTTATTTCATTTCTTCCTTATATACCTTTCCTTTTCCTGCTTCCGTGTTTGTTTGTTTTTTTCCTTCTGCTCTGCTGTCCTCATGTGCTTTTTGTTTTGTTCAAGTTTTCTTTTAGAGTAGTGTCATGGTTTAGGAATAATATTCTCCAAGTTAGTGCTCCCACTGAAACCATGGGCCACTTGCTCACTCACCCCATTCCCCTTCCCTCTTCCCTCTGTGGCACACTGGAGAGAAGAAATGGAGGCACAAAAGGTAAAGATCACAGGTTGAGGTAAGAACAACAGCAACAAGCTAAGAAAAAGAACAGTAACAGGAACTATATTCATGACAGAGGGTACAAGGAGGAGGCATATCCTTCACACAGAAGCAATACCAGACTGCTCCCTCCATCATGCTATGCTGACCTGGAAGGAACACCTTCTCCCAGGAAGAGACTCTGTTCCCCCAGCCCCTAGTAATGATATGAGGTGGTATAGAATAACCTCCGGAACCAGGACAAGTAGCCTTCCCATTGCTCTGTTATTTCCTTTGGTTAATGACATTTATCTTTTTTCTTCCTTCTCAAAGGTACAAACACCAGTCTGAGGCCTCACTAAGCACAAGCACGCAGCCTTAATTTACATGTAATCTTCTTTTCTTTAAAACCATAGACATGAATTTTAATGCACATGGGTCTCTGTAGAAAGAATTATAATATTTGCTTTAAAAAAAACCCCTCGTGTAATAAGCAATACCTAACCAGACTACCTATGGTTACTATTTTCCTCTTCTGCTGCTTTTGCTATTAGATTTCATTCATACTCTATGGTTTTAGAAAACTAACTTTTTTTTTTTAGCAGTGTTCTAGTGTACCATAATATTGTACTGATACATTTTTTAGCATTACAATTTTTTGCAGTTAACTGTAAGTAATTTGTTGGTAAGACGTGAATAGTCTTATCTCTGGCACTGCAGTATTTCGCTGTTGTCAAGAAAGAAGAAATTTTACTTTTCCTTTTCTTTTTTTCTATCTCTTCTTCTGTTCCCATTTGTGAGTTTCCTCCTCCTTCCTTGTATAAGGAATCATTTCATCTTGCTTATCATGCAGGAAACATTTTTCTTTTTCTGGATTAGATTTCTGCCTAGTTAATGAGTTTGATCAGCTAACAAAGAAGTCTAGGAAGTGTTGGGAATGTCTCAAAGTGAGAGACAGAAGCACCAGCAACAAGCTGTTAGATTCCCACATAACTATTGAAATTGCAGTCTTAGGATTTCCATTTACGAAAAAAACTTAAATAAAATAGTAACCCGAACTTCCTGAAGTGTCTTTTAATAGTTTTGGCTGGGGTGGGAGTGTGAACTTTACCATATGGGAGTTTTTATTTTGCCAGAGTCAGGTCCTCAGTCACTTGAATTTCATTATTTGTAAAACCATCTGTAAATTAACCGGAAAAACTTTTCTTACAAGATGTATGAAAACAAGTGGGGTTCGTTCAAAAAAAAATTTTGATGCATTCCTCCTACCATAAAAAGAAGAGAAGGATATAAAGTAGGTTCATGACAACACACGGAGTAGACTCTTTCACAGGTTCATGAACTGGAAACTACATATCTTGCCATTTGCTCTTACATTGCCAATTACTGTAGTGTGATGGCTACTGTAAATCTGATGAATGTTCAATAGTGACACTCAGGAGAGCTGGTTGCCATAGCTGTCAGACCTGACCTGTGTTTCATTTCAGCTTGGAGTAGGGGAATGGAGTTCCCTCTGGAAATGCTGGGGGCAAGGTCCTGAAATAATTTGTTTAAGTCTTATGAGGTCTTATACAGTATACTCAATGTTATCAGTGCCTTGTCAGTGTCCCACCTGTTTGACTTCCTTTTTTTCCTCTTTCTCTTTTTTCCTCTGGCTTACCAAGGTCTTTGCATGGATGCTACTGCAAATAAGCAGCAATTTCACAGGGTACAGTAAATGTAGGAGTGTTTACAGCAATTTGACAGGGAAACTAAGATTGTAGGATGTTAGGGAAGATGGGAAGGTCACAACAGCTCATATAATTTCTGTATAAATTCAAAGTGTATTCATGTGACATCTCTCTCAGCAAGAACACCAAAAAAAGAAGAAAAAAAATGCAGTTCCATCTACAGCTGAATACTGTCAGCAGTACTTTTTCTAAAGAATGTAGCAATCCCCAGAATGCCTTTTAAACTGGAAAGCAGAGAGGCACATCCTACAAGTACGACAGAACTTAGCTTCCTTTTACCTAGTTGTGGTTGTAAGGTGTGAGACTCTTTTCATTAATCGTATTTCCTAGCAATATCCCTGATATTGCCTAGGTAGTTTAGAAGAGAAATTACTAAAAAAAGGTGCTTGATTTTTAAGCTTCTTAAAAAACTTTAAGAGACAAACAAATGAAAAGTTGTACTAATAGAAGGGTGCAGATTACAACCAATGGACAATGAGAACCATGTTACCAGCGATGGCTTGAACTGATCACTATTGAAAACGAGACATGTCACATAGTCTTCTGTTCACACCAGCTGCCTTCGCTTTTGTGACATCTCTGTGCACTGAGAGGCTCCTTCTATGTACTGATTAATCTCCCAGTTTATCAAAAAGTTATATGTATATTTTTAATCACTTGATTATTTAGATAAGTCTGCTCAGGTAGGGGGTCTAGCAAGCTTCAGAGCTGATGCAGGATAAGGGATAGAAGCAACTGTGTGTGGTTGTATGTGTGTGGGTGCGAATGGAAGAAACAGTCTCACCTCGGTAGGAGCAAGCTGTTTGGATTGATCTAACCAGTGTTGGGAGAAATACCCTGATTCAACAACACCCACTGCCCATCACATTTAGTAGCAAAAGATAGCAAAAGATGACACTGTACATTGTGAAAAAGCTCAGCATCTGTATGGCTATGTGTCTCAGTCTGAAGAGACTGGACTGCTTGCTAAAGAGGATGAGTTGTGAGGTAGACCAAACTCCTCTCTCTCTGCAATTGTAATGTCAATTTAAGGGGCTTTACTCGAGGAAAATGTGGAAAAAACCAGGAGAAATAACAACCCTTTATTAAGAAATATATAAATGTTGGTACAAAAGAGAAAGAAAAAAAAAAAAAGAGAAAAAAAAAGTAACACAAAACACAACAACACCAGCAACAACAACCACAACAACAAGTCTAAAAGAATACTCCTCTGTCCTTTAACACGGTCCTAATTGCGGTCGGCAGGGGGCGCTGTTGGGCCGCTGAAGCTGTAGGACCTGCAGTACCCGGTCGTGGTCGGCAGGGGGCGCTGTTGGGCCGCTGGAAGGTGCAGGACCTGCAGTACCTGGTCGTGGTCGGCAGGGGCGCTGTGGGCTCCGGCAGTCACCCGCGGGAAAAGGGGGACCGGAGGGGTGGTCCCGGGCCGCGTGGGGGAAGCCGAGGAGATGGGGGGTCCTCGTCTCCGTGGGGACAAAAAGGAAGGCAGGCCGCCCACTCCCACGGGAACTCACCGCTGTCTCGAGTGGCAAGAACTCACTGCAGTCTCAAGCAGTGGTGTCTCCAAAACTCCTCCGCCTCTCCCGCGGGCAAGCAAAACTCTCCGATGAAACACAGCAGCTCCGGCGGGCGGGACAGTCAGGCAGGTCAAAGCCAACAGGACAAGAGGTCGAACTCCCCCGGATTAACAGTCAAAAGGGAACTAAACCTCCAGTCCCCCTCCCCAACAAACTGCCTGTCTCACCCCGAGAGCCAGCCACACATCCACTGCCGTCTCACCTTCCCGGCCAGGGCTCCCCCTGCTCAGCTTCCCCGCCTACCTTTTTCTTTCTCCAAAGTGGGCAATCAACCCAGGCTAGCTACATCTTTAGTAATGCTAATAACCTCCCTTCCCCCCGCTCACTGTTTCTTTACCTTGGAGTGGGGCAGGGGGAAGGAAAATTCCCCTGATTTCCTAATCTACAACACTATGCCTTCGAAATACATAGAATCTCACCTTTCATTATCAAGCTATGTTTGGAAAACACAGTATCTGGGTGCAGCCAGTAATCTTACGGTTTTATTCTAATTGGTTTACTTCACCAGTGCTGCAATTAAGTAAGGTGAACAGTTCCCTCCTCATCTTCTTCCCCCCAGATTAATACTCTCCATACAGTTAATCTTGGGCCAAAAGAGTACTTTAGAACATTTACTGCAATACCATGTACCTACGTTTCCTACATCCGTCACCCCTATTAACATTGTTTGCCTCACTCCTTCTTTCCATATTTTCTTTGTATTGTAATACCCACCAAGTACATTTGAGCATCTGTTTGGGGCATGTACTCTTCTGTACATTCTGTAGCTGTCTGATGTAGCTTTATTTCTCATATTCCTAAAGACTTTATCAATGTGTAAAACAGTGGGTAAATTTTTCCTTTTTGCTAATGTCTTCTGTATCAGTGGTGCCAATTAAGCGCACGGATATCTGTGGAAGAACAACTTGACTAAATCCCTTTGACTTTTGCTATTATCAGCCGTTCTTTATTTCAGGCATAATGATTAAACAACAAAAAAGTGATTGCACAGAACACACCAGAAATCGAAATACGAGGATTAGCTGGCACCACAGCTCACAAAAGAATTAACTGACAATGTTCCATTGTCATTCACTATTTGTACTTTGCAACACATGGAAGAGCACACTAAAGTGATAAAAGGGACACAAAAAGAATAAAATCCATGTTAGCTGTGGCTCAGCTGGAAAATAATATTGCTTGTAGCAATAGGCTCTGAGATCAAGTGATGAAGTTGGTTCTTTTAAAAATCAAAAGGTATGAGCACAGTAACACTAATTTGTCAGTGTGTGCTTTCAAAAACATGAATAGGAATTTAGAGCTAAGTTCTAAGGTAGAAATGCAAGAGAATTAAGCTGATGAAAGACTTTAATTTTTACCTTTCTTATCTTTCCTTGGATAACCTCTGGATTGGAGCCATCACTGATGTCATTCAAGTTGAAAACCTTGGACTGTTGCCTCTTAAAATGTCGTTATTTTCCTGGACAGATGTTGGAAAGTCTCTTTATGTCTTAAAAAGGTAAAAAAAAAAATAAATCAAGGATTTGCTATTTGGAAATGTTATATGTTGATATATGTCAGGTCAACATCCAGCAGATTAATTCCACCACTGCACAGTGGGAGGAAAACCAAGAACCCCCTGTGATAAATTGAGAAAATAATTCGAGTTGATTAAGAGGAGACAGTGAAGGGTCAATATGACCTGGAGAGAAAAGAAAAACAAGTCGTAAAACTTAATTGGGGCCCTATAAAGAGATAAAACAAGTCACCTCCCTTTTTACCTTGTGTAGGATTAATAGTGAGACAATTTTGTTTAGTTAGATAGATAATAGGACCTTTCTTGAAATTTATAACTTTGTAGCAAGCAAACATCTGCAGAATGTCTGATTTGACAATATATTATGGATGCTAGATAATAGGACCTTTCTTGAAATTTGTAACTTTGTAGCAAGCAAACACCTGCAGAGTGTCTGATTTGACAATATATTATGGATGCTTATAGATAACATTCTTGTTAAAAGAAAACATCTGTTGAATGTCTGACTCAACAATGTGTAATGTTTATGCTTATGTATAATGAATATTCATGAAGTAGCTGGAAATAAATGTAGGACAACTATCTTCTTTGGGTGTGACAG
Organism: Pipra filicauda; assembly: GCF_003945595.2. NCBI lineage: Eukaryota > Metazoa > Chordata > Aves > Passeriformes > Pipridae > Pipra > Pipra filicauda. Next base: position 1,192,563 of record NW_024104487.1, on the reverse strand, counting down.
GCGTTGGGAGTTGTTGAACCCCTTCCCTGATCACCCAGCGCTGAATTTGCTTTTATCATATAATAAAATTCTGATTGGAAATTGCCCGATTGGGTTTCTATTTCTCACAAACTTGGTGACTTCGCCCGACGTGATACCCTTTGTGTTCTGGGAGATACTTAGCGCCTGAGATAGGAGCGCGCCCGCTGCTTTTCAGCGGCCTATTCACAGGCCTAATATTTCAACAAGGACCAAGGGTAACACATGTATATGATAAAAGCAAGGAATTAAAAAGCTCCTGGAGTGCTGCAGCAAAAAGCCCATAATTCTTGTGCACGAAGACCCGAGTGAGAACAACGGACTGTGAGTATCACTTCGGGGGGCGGATAAAGAGGTCGGAGTGAATGATGAATGAGACGCAGCGTAGCTGCGAAGCGATAGTGGAGTCCTTCTAACCTCGTTTCCGTTTTTCCGCGAGGAATGCGGCAGGTGAAGGGACGAAGCGGTTGAATTGATGAGTGGACCTCTGGGGTCGGTGGGAGTTTTTCAGAAGGGACCACTGAGTCGGTGAAAAATCTTAGAGGGGATCCCAGAGGATCGGTGGAAAGGTAGGAAAACTTTAGAAGGGACCTCGGGAATATGGGGCAGGGAATTAGTAAATTAAGTTGCCCCAGGAAGGAAAGGAGCAGGCAGGCATTGCCGGATATACCCTTAGACAGTCCGCTAGGGGTAAGGATTTTAAACTGGGAAAAGAGGGAGAGTACTAAAAATAAAGAAAAACCAAAAATGATTCAGTACTGCATGATTGAGTGGACTAAAGAAAAATAAGGAAACGGTACCTATCTGGTTAGTTAGCAGCTGCGGGAAAGTTTTGTGTCCCGGGATAGGGGGCACGGATTCCTGAAAATTTTGACTTGGGCCCTCGGAACAGTCTAGAGAGTCAATTTTCAGGGGAGGCGAACGGGGGTTCGCCAGTTACCCAGGTCAGAGCGGGTCAACCTAAGGCTGTGTGGTTTGGAGGGGACGCCCTCCGGTGCTCTGACGCTGTGGGAGAGCCAGTGGGGCTCTGGAGTCGGTGTGACTCGGTAAATAGCTGAGAGGTTGCGAAACAGCCTTGTAACCTAAAGGTAGCAAGTTCGAAACCCAGTGTGTGACTGTGGTTTGCTTTTGTTTTGCAAGCATGGGTGGTGTGGATTCAAAATTTAAGATCCCTAAAGAATCCCCCCCGAGTTTGGTTTTAAAAACATTGGAAGACGTTAGCTGGTTCTGAGACATCTTTAAAGAAGGAAGAGCTGTGTAGGCTGTCTCTAAATGCTTGGCCGTTGTTTGGACAAATGAGAGGGGTAGCATGGCCGGAATTTGGTCCGTTTGAACTGAACACAGTGTTTCAATTAATCTCGCTTTTACATGTAGAACAGAGGTGGCGGGAAATTCAATACGCAGAGTTGTTTTTGTTCCTATTAACACGCCCTGGATTAGGGTGGAAGGTAAGAGAAACGAAAGCTCAGAAAGGGCAGAAAAATCGGAAATAGAGTTAGAAAAAGAGGGAAAAAGAAAGATTGAGTCAAAGCTGCTCCTATCCCACAAATCCTATTTAAGAACACCAGAGAGGATGATTTAGATATGTTGATATCATCTGACAGGAGAGAGAGTAGCCCGGGAGTTCCACAAATCGGACTCCCTGCTGCAGCAGCGGTGGGGGGAGTTGGAGCTGCCGGGGTTGGTGGTTGCTCCTCCTGGACCGGCTCTGGCTGAGCAGGAAGGAGCCATTGAAGGACCCCCTGGTGCGGATCTGGCTGCACCGGGAGGGATTAGGCAAATTAAAGCCTCTGGAGAAGTTAGCTCAGGTCCAGCGGGAGTGAGTCCTGTCGGTTTAGTTGGAGTACGCACAGAGGTGCAGGTGAAATCAACTTTTGTTGAAGCCGCTTTCAGCGCGGCAGAGCAGAGGGAGGCTTACGCAGACGCTGCGGGGCTGGCTAGCCCAGAAATAACATCTAGTTTGATTGCAACGGGAGTAACAGCAAGAGAAACTCCCGGCCCCACAGGGGCAATGGCTGCGGGGTCTGCCCTGTCTGTTCCACCGAGCAGGGAAGCAGTCTGTAGCTCTGCAGCAGCTGGCAGCTTTGCCGAGGTAGATAAAGTTGCCATAACAACGGCAGAAGTGAGCTCAAAAGTAGAGAAACTAGTAACAGCTAAGGTTGATAGTTGTATCAGTAGCAGTGAAGAGAAGGCGTCGGCCCCAGGGGGGGCGACGGCCCCAAATGTAGAGGTGTTTCTGAGAACGAGTAGCCCAGCACCGCTGATGGGTGCTCAGGCAGTTGATTCTGTCGGTGACGCTACTGATAAGAGAGTGTAAGAGAGTGCAAGAGAGTGTAAGAAAGTGCAAAAGAGTGTAAGAGAGTGCAAGAGAGACCCCAAAGTTTGCTGCGGGCTGTACTGTTGTAGAAGAAACGACAAGAGAAATAAGTTGGGTCAAAATGTATGAAGCCAGGCAAAAAGCAAATGAGTCGCCCACAGACTTTTTGAGCAGATTGAAAGATACTGTTAGAGAATATATTGATATTGATTTAGAATCAGACTTGGGAAAGAAACAGCTGGTATACCTGTTTGTGGGGCAGTCCACAAACGATATAGAGAAGAAATTATTAGAGATAGCTTGGGCAGTATATCAGAACAGAAAGCAGAAAGTTAGTACGGTGGGCGGTGAGGCGATTATAAGAACAGCCGTTACTGCGGCAACAGAACTCCCGGCTCAGAGAGCAGGGGAGGCTTCGGGAATGGCCGTTACCATGGCGACAGAACTGGTTGGCGCCGTGAAGAAAAAAGTGTTACCTGTGTGTGATACAGTGAGAATGCGTGTGACAGGAAAAGATCTAGGGACAGAGAGAGCAAAATCAGAGCAAGGAGCGATCCCGAAGTTTAAAACTGTGGCGAGCACAATAAAGCGAAGACAAGAAAAGCTAGTCCTAGTTGTTGCTCTAACTAGTGAAGAAGTTTTAGTTCCTGCTATTGTGGTCCAGGCAGAGACAGCAGATGCGAGTGCCGGGACAGCGTTAACCACGCGCACAGAAAGGATAAATCCAACTGTGGGACAGGCAAAATCTAAGTTTAGTACGGGAGCTGCTGCCACCTTCGCAGACAAAGCGGGGGCCGTAGCAGGGGCAAAGGCAAATTATTTCCTGGCTGTAGCCAACACGAGCGGAGCAACTCATAACACCTTAGCGGCTGCGAGCAAGAGATCGACTGGGGTGCAGAGGCTGCAAGAGAACAAAAGAGCGGTGTTAGTAGCTAGAGTCCCAGTCCAGTCTAACTCGGGACCCTCCCCTCCCCCATCAGACCGAACGGGGAGGGAAGACAAAAGCAGTGTAAATTCCCGGCGAACACAAAAACTAAAACCCGCCGGTGCAATATATATATCATAAGGTAATAAGGTGATGCTTTGAAAACTGTGAGAACTGTCTAAGGGAAAAGAAACTATTTACTAACCCTTGCATCCCCTGTCTTTTGAAACTGCCGCAGGCTCATAACCTGTGAAAGAATATTTCCTACCCTAACTCGGAAAGGGGTTTTGTCTTGAATGTAAATTAACAATGTGTCAGAAGTTAAATGTTCACAGGCAGTTTGTTCCAGCAAACAACCCTGGAAGCTGTACCACTAAAATTCAAACTGAGAAGCCAAGAGAACAACTTTTATGCAGGAGTAGACACATGTCTCAACTGCAAATGCAAACACGCGACCAGAGTGAAGGGACTTGTTGCTCCATCACCTCTGAAAGAGTGGACGGTGTCGTCAACGCCTGGGGACGTTTAAGTGGACTTAAACTCCAAAAAGGACCTTTATGAATCCATCACCTGAATAGAGAAAACATATCGAAGGCTGGAATGAGTTATCCCCAGAACAAAGAGACTTAAAGACCCGAGAAGTATTTCCTGAAAGTTTCTGTATAAAACCTAGCCTGAGATCTTGGTTTCAATTAGTCCCAGGACAAATTCTTAGGGGACAGCGTTTTGTTTCTTGGAAAGAAGGAGCCATCCCCTGGCAGAGTGGAGGGGCAGGTGCATATTTTACTAATCGTTTAGTTAACCCAATCCTGGTGTTAGCTTGTGACCTTGAAAAAGAAGATCCCCTAACTCCTGGACCACCACCACCAGATCGCATACGCTGTATAAAACATCCGTGGGCTCAGCATGATGGTTGGGTAGAGTGTCAGTGTAGGCACTGTCACCGTAAATGGTCCTGTGTGGCCTTTAACCGACATATACATTGCCCTGTGTGTCGTGACACACAAGGAGGTCAACCCCAATTGGAGTCAGTACAGATAAATAAGCTGTTCTGTGGGTGGGAATTGTTATTACCAGTAAATTGGGAAATATTTGAAACTGACTGGTATGCAGCATTAAGATACAGTGCAGAGAAATTCTCGGAAGAAACAGCCCAAATTGACTGCCCGCTGGATGACTTTAACTTTATAGACCCCATGTAAAGAATGTCACAATGGCTAACAATTTATATATTGACTAATTAGTGGGAACAATAATTTTGTTGACAGAATCCGTTGTTGTGAGATGAAGTGAACCTTTACCTGGAAACGGAAAACTAGGCCTTAATTAACTTAGAAAATCTAAAAGGGGCAAGACCAGGTTAACCTCTGAACCTGCCACTGACAGCCAGCCACGGGATGCAACCCCGTTTGGGCATGGGCCGTGGAGGCTTAAGTTATGCTGGACCCTTTTGGATACTCTACTGCTTTTAAGCTCACGTCCTGTCTGATGAGTGTGCAAAATGCTACCAAATTACACGATACAAAGGTCGTATGATTCAAAGCTTAAGCTACCACTCATTTGTCAACAAAGTCTGCTATGACTCTAGAGAAATGAATACTTGCAACACGGATTCTCGGCAAATATGGGTGGCAAAAAATTTAGGAAGAGGGAGAACCAGGCTGAGACTTAGCTGTCCTAAGGGAGAGGAATGGATTTGTTTCACTCAAGAAGGCCATTGGGACATTTCTGACGGTAGTGGAATGCAGGACATGAAAAGGGAGAAAATAATAAAACAGAGAGTGCAAACTACATTGAAAGAAACCACACAAAGAAAGCCTTCCAACATAGGTGACTTGTACCAGAAATTGAAAGACAAACTAGGAGAGGATTGGCAACTCCCGGGTTATGGAACTAATCTATATATTGATCTAATGGAACATATTGTTCAAACCCTGAATTTACCTAAGTGCTGAATTTGTAGTGGACCTTTGATGACAGAAGAGTGGCCCTGGAAAGGTACTGGTCTCACCCCATGGGAAATTTTAAAATGGAATCACTCCCAGAGAGCATCAGAATCTAGGCCCCAAGGTTGGATTCTAATTTCTGATGTAATTGGGCAAGAATGCATTGAACGAAGAGGTAGGGAAACATATAAAACTAAAGTAGGAGAGTCCCCATGCCTATCAGTGAAAATAATAAATACCACAGGAGAATACTGGTGGCCAAAGAAACCGTTAGGATATTGGACTAACAATATGACTGCAGATTGTACTTGGCATGATGAAGCTCAAAGCTGGTGGTGTAATGACACAGATGTGAAAAACCCTTTTGAGAGCATAGAAGAATTAAAAATATATTGGGACCAAGCAAGTAGTACTGATTTAAGATGGGCAGCTCCGGAAGGATTATTTTGGATATGTGGAAAGCGAGCATATACACAGCTCCCTAAAGACTGGAGAGGAGTCTGTACACTAAGTATAATCCAACCAGAGTTCTTTTTGCTGCCCCCTGAAAAAAGTATGAGTTTAGGTGTACCTTTGTATGATGATTATGGAACCATACGCCGAGAAAAAAAGGGAAGACATTGGGGGAATGCAAAAGTGGTACGATGATGAATGGCCTCCTGAACGAATCATTGCTGCTTACAGACCAGCTACTTGGGCCCAAGATGGGTCCTGGGGTTATCGAACCCCCATATACATGCTAAATAAGATTATCCGCCTCCAAGCAGTCATGGAAATAGTAGCCAATAAGACAGTTCAAACTCTGGATCTAATCACAAGTCAGCAATCAAAAACCCGAGCAGCTGTGTACCAGAATAGGCTCGCCTTAGATTATCTGTTAGCCGAAGAAGGGGGGGTGTGTGGTAAATTTAACACTTCGGATTGTTGCTTACAAATTGATGATAATAGACAGGCAGTTATGGATATTGCAAAGGATATCAGAAAACTAACTCATGTACCTGTACAAAAATGGAACTCCATGCTTGACAGCAAATGGTGGGATAACTTGTTAGGAACAGCTTAGTGGAAGAAAGTAGGATTCTTTCTATTATGCGCGTTGGCCAGTATAATATTTTTACCATGTTTAATCCCTTGTTTCATTAGATTGATAGTTTCTGTAGTACAAGGAATGCAAATATCCACAATGCCGATAGATCAAAAGACGGCTCAAAGTGCTAAAATACTGTTGGTCACCAGAACTCCACCTTCTCGGGACGAAGAAAATGTCAAATTAGTATTGTCCAGATTAGAACAAAAAACTCGAATTAATAATTTTATGGAAAGAGGGGAGGGATTGTGATAAATTGAGAAAATAATTCGAGTTGATTAAGAGGAGACAGTGAAGGGTCAATATGACCTGGAGAGAAAAGAAAAACAAGTCGTAAAACTTAATTGGGGCCCTATAAAGAGATAAAACAAGTCACCTCCCTTTTTACCTTGTGTAGGATTAATAGTGAGACAATTTTGTTTAGTTAGATAGATAATAGGACCTTTCTTGAAATTTATAACTTTGTAGCAAGCAAACATCTGCAGAATGTCTGATTTGACAATATATTATGGATGCTAGATAATAGGACCTTTCTTGAAATTTGTAACTTTGTAGCAAGCAAACACCTGCAGAGTGTCTGATTTGACAATATATTATGGATGCTTATAGATAACATTCTTGTTAAAAGAAAACATCTGTTGAATGTCTGACTCAACAATGTGTAATGTTTATGCTTATGTATAATGAATATTCATGAAGTAGCTGGAAATAAATGTAGGACAACTATCTTCTTTGGGTGTGACAGGCGTTGGGAGTTGTTGAACCCCTTCCCTGATCACCCAGCGCTGAATTTGCTTTTATCATATAATAAATTCTGATTGGAAATTGCCCGATTGGGTTTCTATTTCTCACACCCCCAAGCTCTGCCCCTCTTCTCAGTTTCCTGTTGTTACTGAAGTCTGTCCTACTAAATTGGCACATGAGGATTTCTGATCTCTAATGAGGACTGGACATTTACACAGGAATGAAGAGTAATGTGACTGAAAATAATACATGGAATGGGTATACAGAAATAGAATAAGAAAAACTAATGAACATGACAGAACAAAAAGACCAGAAAAAAGATCATCAGGAGTGTTTATATACCTTTAAGAAAAAGTATTTACAATGTATCCTTCTACTGGATGTGTTTCCCTTTATAAATTTCAATCATATTTATCAGTCTGCAATTAGTATTTATCGCATCACTGATTTTAGTATTTTCCATTTACCAAAGTCACTTAGTGCATTTTTAATAGAGTCAAAAAGTACCAAGATAAGAATACTAATCTGCCTGTCAGAAACTTTGCTGGTTTAATCATTGTTTGACTCCAGTACAGCAAATGCTATTCCTCATTGTTTTACAGCCAGAACAAACAACATTAAAAAAATTCAGTTACGTGTCAGATGACTTAAGAATATTTTTTTACTTCCTCTGGTACTCTGATGTTGTAGCTTTTCATATACCACTATTAATGGATGTGTCTGAGCACAAGAAAGGCTGCATCAAATTAAATCATGTATGAGGCCAAAAACATACTCATCTTCAAGCGCTGCTTTGTTGATATGTTCCAAGATCTTTAAGGGTTCTGAACTCATGTTGCTTCTCAAAACCATGACAGCATCAGTTATTTGAATTTCATAAAAATAAAATACATTAAAAAAATCCTTTGTAAGGAGTCTTAGACTTCTATAGTGAAAATAAAGCAATCAAATTGTGGACTATCAAATGAAAATCAAGTCAAAATTTATTTTGATGTTTAGTTACACTACAAAATTCTTATTACTCTCAAAATTATGAATTATTAAAACTTCAAATATACAAAGATTCATCCATTTCATGTTAATTCTGACTCCTGACAAATCACAACTTACTTACTAAAGGATTCTATATATGTAAGCTGTAGTTAACTAAAAGTTTTACTGCATGTTTACTTACATTAGCTTTGAACTCCTTTGTTCTACAAAAACTAACCTTTTATGTCTCCCTATAAGATACTACAGTGTAGAATTAAAGTGAAAAGTGTGGCAACTCCTGGTTAGTACAATTTGCATTTAATTTCCAGTGTCTGAAGAGTTTAAACCCTTTGCAAATTCTAGAAAATAGTATTCTGAGGCAAAGCTTTGGGCTGTATACACTTGGTAATTTTCCTTTTTACTTGTTCTGTGACCTGAAGGTAGAGTTATTTGAAATACTTCCTGTATTATTACATAAGGGGGTTCTAAGGATGGTATCCTGCAGTCAGTATTTGCCCAGTTAATGTCTACTGTTTCCTCTCTGCTGCTCTGTTACCTTTCTTGGGCAGAGACACACTCTTCAAGACAACAATGAAAAAACCTCTCTCATTCACCTGCTCAGTTAGAAAGGACAGAAAGGACAGAATACATTTCTGGATGAGGGCTTTACAAAGGGCTGTAGTTAATTTTTCTCTGTTCAGCCCCAAATTTGGACAAACGCAAAAAAAAAAAATAAATAAAAGGGACAGTGATGGTTAAATGCCACTTGTTTGCAGGCTCATGTTTGTCAGAGTCTGGGTGGATTCAGAGGACAGTTTACAGAGATTTAATTTACGGTTTAAACACAAGCAGTTTGATTACTGACGTAGCCAATCCTCACTGTCTTGCTTTTGTTGCAGTCTAAGCAGATTAGTCCTTTTTTGTGTGTGGAAGAAAGACAACTTAACTGCTTCTGGACGAGACAAAAAGAAGATAAAGACTGCCACCTATTGCATTACGAAATAAAGCAAAGTTTCTGCATACAGGAAGACAACATGCTGGCAACCCAGTGACTGAAAAAAACCCCGAACTAACAGGGCAGAACTTTCTCCTCTAGTAGCTGCTTAATGCTTTAAAGTAGATTTCTTTTCCTCTGACTGTCCTGAGTTCAGCGTGGTAGCCGTCTCTATCAGTTTTCCAATAAAAAGGTTTTGGTTCCTGTAACATATAACTTTTTATCTAAGTGTGATGCATCTTGGCTCTATGCCTAATTTATAAATTGAAAGACTTTTCTACATTCAGTGAGTATTGGCATCAACAAATCAAATTCATTGAAGGTATAAAATACCTAGGTGAGGTATTTAGTTACAAGACGTATTTGCATCCTTTTCAGGGTAGGTTTATGTACATGAATTCTTTTATTTATTTACAGGGGAGGCAAGAAAAAATTCTGTGTTCTTTGTCCTTGTCTGAATATTCATCTTTACCTTGTCATCATCCTGGAATTGTCTTTTACGCATATAAAACTGTTGAAGCCCAGTAAAATCACGTGGGTGCTGAAGAGAAAAATGGGCAGATATTGTGAAAATTTTGACTTAGAACACTATTAAATATAGGTCAGTCAACAAAGTGTACTGAAAGGAATACAACTTCATTTACACAGAGGGGAGACAAGGTGACCTGATTACATACTGTTAATTTTTCTTTCCTTTCACACTACAGTACAAACAAGACACTTGACCATCTGTTGAGTACTACTGGAAATCAGCCTACATTTTCCATAAAACTGACAGCAAGAACACAACAAAAGAAAAATCTAGTGTCACCAAATAATGAGCCTTTGACTGCTCAGCTGAACTGTCTGGGAGGCCAAACTTGGGCCTCAGAGACTTGATTCCTGAGTAGACTTGCAATGCACTGTTCCAGCCCTATTGCACTGCAGAGCCAATATGGCATAACCTCTCTATTTTACCCTGATATTTTTTGAGCAGAAAAGGCTATTGGCTGAAATTAACACTGTCTGCATAGGTAAGTTTTTAATGAAAGTCATTCATATTAAATACCATAAGGTTTTCTCTATGTGTAATATAAAATGTCAAGAATAAATATATTAAAAACAAATAATCTGAATTCCCAACTTGAAAGTTCTATTTATGATTATCTAGTGTGGCCTTTGTAAGAGATGCATAGATATTCTGGGAATTTCTACATCAAGCCAGTAAGTTCTGAGACAAAGTACTCAAAGACTTTTGATCTGGATATAATGACACTATCAGAAGGACACTATCTACCAACTATATGCCTGGGTAAACTAACTCCCTATTTGTCCTGTTAGAGTTTTTACTGTTCATCATTCCCAGTTTAAATATGCTTAACTTCACGTCACAGAAATGTTTAACTGCTACAAAGTTCCATGAGTGAATGAATTCCCATAACACTAAAAGTTAGAAGCTTATATATTGCTACAAAATTTTTAAAACATGATGAAAAGATGTAAAAACTGACAAGTTAAAGAAAAAAAAGTTGTTTCTTCTGTTATATAAGATTGCCAAACTGCATAGTATTAATGAAACATATAGGCTACAGAAATTTTCAGTCAGTATTACATTCAAACAGCCAGCACTTATGCCCTGATTTATAGTTCAATGCAGTATAACAGAATTTGCAGCAACCTGCACAGCCTAGACAATTGTATCAGAAACAGGGCAAAATCTGTCTCACTGCCAACAGCTTCTCTGCCCTGGGCCATAAGTGCGCTTTTGTTTTTTTCCTGGTATTTGCTGCCATCTCATGTATTTTAAGAAGTACTGCAGTGGAATTCTAGAAGTGAATGTTCTACACCTCAAAAGTATGCTACTGCAATGTTAAACAAATATGTTACTTAAAATTCTGGAAAGGTTTTTGTTATTGCTACATGATATGGAAGTAACCTATATTCAAAACCAAAATGAAATATTCTGCACCAATCTGGGTGAAATAACATGTGAAATAACCGGTTTTCAGCTTCTCAGTGTATGAAAGACATTGACGTACTTCCAGACTTCCAGGAGAAGGCCGCAAGATTGTCAGGGGCTGGAGAATATCACCAATGAGGAGCGACTGAAGGAGCTAGGTTTGTTCAGCTTTAAGAGGATGAGGCTTCAGGGTGACCTTATTGCTATTCACCATTAATTACCCAGTGGGAGGGCATAGAAAAGATGCAGCCCAAGCAGCCCTTCTTTGCAAGCTGCTTCTCTTGAGAGCTTACAGTGCTGTGATGTTATCTCGCAGACAACTGCAATAACAAAGTCTCCAAGACATGGAAAAAGATTCACTATCTCTGGCAGACACAGGATTGAAACTTGGACCACACTATCCGACTCCTTGGAAAAACAGTGATAGGACAAGACAAACACATTAACCGCAATAGAGGAAATTCAGGGTATATTAAGGAAAAAAGGAAAAAAGTTTTCACCATGAGTGGTAAAACACTGAAACAGGGACCCAGAGGTGTCATGGAAGGCAAACTCGCAACTTAAACAGATGTCAACTCCTCAAATCAGGAATGCCTTGTGACTCTGGGAAAGGAGGAGAAAGAGAGAATATACACTATCACACAGCAGAAAGGCCATTTTTTGGTCAGAACGTTGTGCTGCCTGGATACTGCATCACCATAAAACGCAAGTAAGGGAACTTACAGGTTACATCCTTTTCTCTTGGTGCTTGTGGTCACGTGTTAGTAGCCAACACTAACCTAAAGACATAGTCCAAAACATAAAAGGCAGGAATAAAGTGCAGAAAAGCTTACTTAAACCTCAGTAAGAAAATGATTCTTCATGCCAGCTAGAACTTATCAGCAAACTAACAGGTGCTTTGAGATGAACCCCCTAAAGGTGATCAGTGAGTGCTGAAAGCACTGTGCCAGAGCAACTTAATAAAGCCAAAACGTTGATCTATTGAACATGCATAACTACATAACTACTCTGAAGAAGGCCAGTGTTCTTACTTCCATCTATCAATACAGAAATACTGAGCTACTGGCTTTGAAAAATGATGTCAAGGCATAATTTTCCATAGCCACAGCACGATGAGGATTAATGCTCTCAGACTATTCATGTGCACCCTCAGTCCACTCCTTGGGACTGCTGAGCCAGTGGCACTGACACGTGTATGTTTTGGCAATACTGTAATACACTCCAGGCACTTAAGGGTCTCACAAAGACTTGTAACCTGAAAGAACAGATGAGGAGAGGTGCTGACTCAACACTTTCAAGAGTTACTGCTCTACTTTTTCTTATATAAGTACTTACCTTGAGTCTTAGAGATCACATCTGAAAACAATGCAAAATCATCAATCTTTTGTGCTTTGTATATGAATCATCAAGGAGAAGACAAACTGAATGAGAAACTACATTAACATGCACTGTTTTCTTGTAAGCATTAAACAAAAATTTTATTAACACGCTCCACCTGCCAAAGGCTTGAGCAAGAAGGCAAAAAACTCCCTCTGTTTCTCCTATTCATATTCAGTGAAAGAAAATTTCTTTCCTTAGGCAGATGAAGATGACTCATTTTAGACACTGCTGGACATAGCAGTGCCATACAGAGATATTCAGAGATACAACTGCATGAGCATTCTTAACAAGTAGTACTGTTTTCAAGTGACAAAAAACCATGAATGTGTCTGAGCACAGCATAGTTATAGCATTAGACATGTTCCTTTAAAAAAAAATCCAACAAAATTTTGGTATTTTCAGGTTTCTTTAATATTGAAAAAGGTTTTGGTGCTCAAAGATATACTGAAGTATAAAGATTTTTTTAACATATTCTTGAAGAAGGACTGAAAAGGACTTGTTTTTCAGTTATCTTTTGGTCTCTTTTAACTATTTTCTTGAACGTAGCAACCAGAAGCCTAAATGAAAGATTAAGAGAGATTACTGATAAGAAAAGTCAAAGCATATCACACAGTGATTAAACCACAGACTCATTTATTTTATCAACAATCTGAACAGTCAAAATTATACTGTACCATGGCACTTCAGAACGTAAACACAAAAACATTGAGCATTTTGGGCCTTTGTCACCAAAAGCAACATTAGTTTTGCAAACAAAATCACTTTCAAACAGCAGTACTGACTGATACGGGACACGGCGGTTCAAAGGAGATTAATTAGGATAACCAATTCGACCTTGCAGCATGCTCTAACAGATTCACCATTCCTATGGACCTGAAAGGTCCTGCCTGTTCAGCGTTACTGAGGTTACAGTAGAAGGAACTTGGCATGAATTTGTTCACAGAAAGTGATCAGGCATTGGAACGGACTGCCCAGGGAAGTGGTGGAGTCACAGGCCCTGGAGGTGTTAAGGAAGGACGCGATGTGGCACTTAGTGCCTTGGTCTAGTTGACGCAGTGGTGTTCGGTCATAGGCTGGACTGGACGATTTCAGGTCGTTTCCAACCCAACTGATCCCCGTGATTCTGTCACAGACCGACTTTGCTCGGAAGCTTCGGGCTTGTGTTTCCGCCTGCTCTGTTGCGGCAGGTGCGGCAGCGGGGGTGGCGGCGGGGGAAGCGCACAGGGGGCTGTGCGGCGGCGGGGGAAGCGCACAGGGGGCTCAGCGGCGGCGGGGGAAGCGCACAGGCCGCTGTGCGGCGGGCGGGCCCTCTGTGGCTCCGCCGTGCCGGCGCAGCCCGCGCTGGGGCGGGCGGGAGGCACGCGCCCCTCCTCGCCGTTCCGCCCGGAAGCACCCGCGGCGCCGCCCGCGTGCTCCCGGCACGTGACGCGGGCCGCTCCGCGGGTCACGTGGCGGGTCCCCCGCGCGCGCGCGCGTGCGCTCCGGCAGCTGTCATCGCGAGGCCGGGACAGCGCCGGCCCGGGACCCGCGCGCGCCGCGACCGGCCCGACCTGCGGCGGCGGCTGCTGCCCCGCTGGAGCCTCTCCGGGACAGGTGCGGGCCGGGCGTGCGGGAGCACTGCGGGGCTGCGGAGGCCGGGCCGGACCGCGGGTTCCCCGGCGGGGCAGCGCCGACCGGGCCCGGGCCCGGGGCGGCCCAGATGCTCCCCGGGGGAACGCGGGACCTCCCGCAGCCGGGACGGAGAGTCCGCCGGGGGCTCCGGCCCCCAGCGATGGGTGGCGGCTGCGGCCGAGGGGGGGGAAGCGAAAGCGCAGGTGTGGGAACGGCAGGTCTCGCGTCCGCGGCCGGCGGGACCGCCCCGGGGGATCGGGCGGCTTCCCCGCGTGTGGGACGTGTGTGGACGGAGCGAAACACAGCGTTACTTCTCTCCGTGTCCTTCGGCGCTGTGCTGAAATTACTGTGGAGTTTTCTTACGGTCTCTTTTTCGTACAGCTCGTTCGTTCCTGCACGTCGCTAGGACTTTGAAGCTGTGCGCTGAGTAAAACGCTCAGTTAAGCGCCGGTTCCACGTGTGTGTGTCTGTCTGTGGTTATAGTGCTACACGCTTTCGCAGCTGGTTTTGGGATCAGGGCTCTATGCCACCTTAATAGTCTTCTCTTAATGAGCTTTCTCTCTTCTTTAGTGGATTTTAGCTGGCAATCTGAAATGTGAAGTGCATGCAAAAAATTATTCCTGATAGCTTAACTGTATTAGGAAAAATACTGGACGTCCACGTGTTTGTTAAAAAATGATACTAGCTCGGAGAGTAAACAGCATTTATTTTTTACGTTTTTAAACTACATTTTTGCAGATTTACGATTCCTGCAGTATAGTTATCAGCTGTAGCAAGGGCTACTGGTGGCTACTAAACGAGCACATTTTAAGCTGAAGCGTTTTCCACAAGAATGAAACTTTCTAGCAACGTAATACAGGCTATTTTTGTGACTACAATGGGGTTTATTTTTGTTTCCGTGGTATAACATTTGTCTTGGGCTTTATCGTTATTTTTCCTTGAACTGTGATAACTAACTGATTGCATAGCTACAGGTACCTTCCAAACACGTGGAAAACACAAGCATGATTTCCTTTTCAGTAGTTGAAATGATAGTAAATTGAACCACTGCCCCTCATGCTTATCTTTCTCTCGGCTTCAGTTTGGAGTGGTGTTGGTGCTACTGATTGCTGGCAGCTGATGGTTTTCTATTAACTAAGTGCAGATACAGATGTGTATAAAAGCAATTGCCTTTCCAGGGACTGACCCAGGAAACAATAGGTATCATCCAAATACGTGGACATGAGCTGTTGGATTAGGATGTAGATGAGGGAAAAATCTTTAGTCAGTATTGGTTTTGAAAAGTCATTTGTTTTGGTCCCTTTTTTTTTTGAATGGTAAATATAATGAAATGGGAAAAAATTAAAATCCTGTAAGTTTAAGTCCTTAATTATTGATGAGTATTGCATGCAGAATTTTGTATCTCTTGACCTGATTTCTAAAAAATCAGTTAAATAGTTCTTCATTAAAATCTGAGTGCACTGTCACCAGTGATTCAAATCAGAAAATTATGTTGTCAACTTCTAATTATTAGAGTATTCCTAAGGTGTTAGTAGGAGACACAGTACTTAGTAAAAAATATGATTTTATATGCAACTTTAAAAAAAAATACTGAATTCAGTAGATGTAAGCCTTTCTGACTTTAAACAGCTCTAGATTGGTCTCATTCTTAGTTCTGCAGTTAACTCAGTTATTTACTAACTTTATTCTTAGGCTTCTTTTGCTAAGATATGTTTCATCAGCATGATGCTGAACAGAACGTGAATGGCATTTGTGGTGGTGTCAGTTTTGGTCAAATATGTTTTATAAAGGTCGTATCTTTGTCTTACTATCCTCAGTGTAAATTAGAAAATCCCACCCTAATACTTAATTTTAGTCCACATGAAACTTTATTACTGTAATTCTGTTAATACAAGATATTTTCAAGTTCCCTAAATGATTGCAGGAATCATTCAAAAAGTGATGTCCTGAAATGTTAAGATTTTAGTACTTATCTAGTAAAAAATCTCCATAGTCATTTGATAGCTTGATATTTCATATCTCAAAATGAACAAGCGATGTGTTGAGTTCTTTTCTTGATTTTCTTTTAGGTTCACAGGCAGACCCATAGGATATTTTTTACTTGCAGTATTTTTTACTTGCAGGATAGCAGTTGTTGTGTAATCAAATCACGTAATGAAGGTGTCAATAAGAATTTGCTCATCCAAAGTCCAGAATGTGTTATAAACTCTTATTGTAGTTTTGATTTATGAAAACTTAGTATTTACTTCAGGTTTCTTGGATGCCAGCGTGTGTCATAAAAAATTCTTCCGTGGGCTTGCACTTTCCTCCAGTCTGTTCAAAATGTGGATTGGCACATAGTGGTTGAGTTGTTGGCTTTGTCATATTGCTGAGTTATGCAAATACTGATTTTTATCCTTAATTCTGTTTACATCTAACATTTGTGGGACGGTATACCCTGAAAACTGAGGACAATATGAATAAAAAAGGATTCGAAAACTTGTCAAGATTCTAAATTCTCTGTGAAAACTGATTATTGAAAAAATTTCAGTGTCTAATCAGTTTAATTTTCTGATTTTCAGACATGGTAGGATAATTCAGATACAGATATTAAGGGAAAATCTTACAAACAAAATGCATTCTAGTTCCTTTGTGACATTTCTGCCTGTAAAAGGTGGATTTAGCTCATTAGACCTGTGATTTCCTGCTGGGTTTTGTCTGATAAAATTAAAAGGCCAGTTACTAGCCGATAGCTTGTCTGTAAGAAGACCTAGATAAGTACTTCTATTCATGGTAGATGTTGTATGACAAAAATTACTGTGCTGAGACAGGTTTTGTTTAATTTTCACAGTTTATTTCTTTGATTAAAACAATGTGTAAGTTGCTAAAATGGTAAATGAACCTATGACTTTGGAGGTGGATAAATTGTTTATAATCATAAACTGTTTTGAAAAAAAAGAGTAATTTTGATTTAAAATTAAAATAGGGGAAATGTGTAGAAGTCTGCTAACTGCGCTATTAATAAAGGCATAGAAATAAAGAAGTGCAAGAAACTCTCTAGGTTTTAGGAATCAAACTCTTCATGTTTGGTTGGATTCAATGATGTATTTGGAGTATTTGATTTGAATCAGTGATGATAAATATTTCAAAACTGACATCAGTAAAAATCTCTAAAATTTGGGAAATTATTAATTAATAATAAAAGAAAAGCTTTTTCTTAACTGATTTGTTGCCTTCAAGGTTGTAGGTATGGCTTATATTTGAGTTGGTGAAACTTCTAAACTCACAATGTTCTTTTGTTGTCCCTGTGGAAATCTCCTTTGGATTTACTGAGATATACAAATCTTTGCAGAATTGTAGAATCATAGAATATCCTGATTTGGAGGGGACCCACAAGGATCATTGAGTCCAACTCCTGGCCCTGCACAGGACACCCCAAGAATCACACCATGTGCCTGAGAGCGTTGTCTAAAAGCTCCTTGAACTCTGCAAGGCTTGGTGCTGTGGCCACTTCCCCGGGGAGCCTGTTCCAGTGCCCAACCACCTCCCCTGATGCAGCTTCATGGCATTACCTTGGGTTGAAAAGGATATATATATTTTGATGTTAAGGAGTTGTGAAATCCAAGATAAAACAGTATCTTTTGGGAGGAGACCTGCAAAAGCAGGTAATTACATGCCATATAGTTGGGAGATTTTTTTGAGAAATGTGTATTGGCAGAAATGACAGACCTAGTTGAACTGTTTGAAAGTGCTTAATCAGGAAGCAATTCACATCCACCACCTGCATTTTCTATCCCCATGAATATTACAGACTGTATTAGCAATGAATATTTTTCTGAACTTTTGGGTACTTGTAAATTAGCCTTTCCGAAAACTGAGAGCTAGGCCAAACCACTGTCCGGACTCTGTGAGGGCTGCACCCAGATGTGATAATATTGTTACACCATTGTGTGAATTCATGGTTTACTTGCATCTTGAATAGTGCTTGCAGCTTTAATATCCATTTCCCATGACTAAAAATAATTTACTGGAACTGATAAAGATCCAGAAATAGGATACAATGATGATCAGAAATGTGGAATGGATTTTCTGTGGTGAGACGAGAAGTTTTCAGCTTGGAAGAGATTCACTGCATGAGACCATGGTAGAGATCTGTAAGTCATGTGTAGTCAGAAAGCAGTTTGATAACTGTTCCCAGTGTGCACATGAGGTATCAGATAAAACTAAAATGCGAAATACTCAAAATATGCAGAGGAAGATACATCACCTAGCATATTGTTGATTGTAGAGTGCTATGTCATGAGATGTTTTGGATACTAAAGGCCTACAAAGGTTCAGAATTATGGGAAAAAAATCATCAAACTCCACCAAATGCGAGTAATACCCGCTGCGCCTAAGGACTCCTTGATATATACGTTTCTGAAGAATTAGATGGTATTCTGGAAAAGTAAATTATAAGCTGCTCCTACACTTACTATTTACTAGATGTCTGCTGTTAGCAGCTGTGGAAACTTGATAGATCTGACTTGCTGTTGCTGAAGCCTGTGTCAGGCTCCTTCCGACTAGGACTGTGGATTTCATACGTGCGATTGAATTAAAAAGAAACATGGGTGGGGCAGGGCGAAGTGCCCGATAAGGCCTAGAATCCGGTCAGACAATGCGTACAATGCAAGGCATTATGCAGCTCATCGTGCAGGCCATTATGCAGGCCATCATGCAAGTTCTACTGCTGGAGCCGGGGTGCTGTCTTGGTGTTGAATTATGCTAAAGCCAGCCAGGTTCACCAGGCTTCAGATACACATCCTGGTTTTTGAAGCAGGATTTGGCAGATAAGCTGGTCACTGGCCTGTAAATCTGTGACTACCAGTCCATCACTTTATAACTATAAAAGCCCAGTCCAACTTTCACGTGGCAGACTCTTCCACACACTTTCTTGAAGTGTGGAGCTTTTCCTGTGAAGCAGGGACGCATCTTCATGGTTACTCCCCAGGGACTAAGAGAGATCTACCAGCTATCTTGTATTGTGAATTATATCAATCTCTACTTAATGGTTGTTTCTTTTGCTAGCTTTGATACAGTTGCTTTAATATAATTGCCTTGTTACAGTGCCCTATACCTGTACCCCTTTCTGTTATATAATGCCCTTCTAGAAGGTTTTTAGCTTTACACTGCGTAATACATAATTTTGATTAAGATCTTTTGTCTGTTCAGTTGTCATAGTAAATAATTCATTTTATATAAATATATCCGTTTTGCCATTATTAAAAACCTATAGGACAAAATGATTTAATCAGACCTCTGTAATTCTTTAAATTGAAACCGTTGACACAGTCTGAGGCTAAGATAGGATTGATTAAGCTGCACCTAAACCCTTCTCTGAGAAGAAGTTTAGAAAGCAAGGGAGTCCTTTCTGTACCTCCTGACTGTACAGCAGGGCTTTTTTAATAACTTGTCTAAACCTTCCACTCTCTCCTGTGACAATGGGTTGCAAATAAAAATAAGAAAAGTACTTTTTCTATCTGTTTTTTTCTTCTTGTCCTTTGTCCTAGATCAGTTATTTCAAGATGTTTTTCATGCTGTGAGCCTGGTGTGGGAGAAGAATATCTATGGAATGAATTCAGGTAATTTTTCAGTTCAATATTTATGGGTTCAAATTAGGCCATTTTTATATTTTTGCAATATTTTTTCTGTAAGTCTGGTACCAAACACAAAAATGCAAACTAGAAATGAAGTTTGCAAACTACTCAGAGCTTTATAGTAAAATTGAGGTGGTTTCAGAAGCTTCAGAATATGGTTACCTACCCGGATTCCTGGTTTCTTAAGTTTTTATAGTCTATTAACATCGTCAATGCTCCTAACATATTAAAACTTAATTGATTCTTCCTGGTAATGGTGGATGTCTGAGGAATGCATACCTAATTATGAGATTTGACGTCATCTCACAGATACAAAACTCTGTGTCCCATATATTTCTTTTATGAGTTAATACAGCCAAATAATCTAATTGACAGATTTGGAATTTCTGGTAGATAGGATCTCTTTCAAAGCCAGGTACATAAAATAGGCAGATATAATTTGCCTGCACATTTACTGTGATTAAAGGAATAATTCAAACGTAACTGCGCAAAACCAAATTACATTGAGAATTAACTGCTTGCATGCTTGGTAATAGTTGGACATGCAGACTGTGCTTTTATGTTTTCAATTACCTAAAAGTAATTCCTATAGCTAATCATGGGCCGTGCATTCATGTAGTATCTTGCATCTTTGAATTAACTTTGTCAAACAATATGGGGAGTTGCATGGTACCTGCTTAGAGATTATGCTAAAAACTTTAAAAATGATATAAGAAAATGCAGAAGTGAATCTACCCTGGTGTGTTTACCTGTGTTGTAGATAAAATTGCTGCTTAGACTATTGTAGATTAAGACATGGTTTCCTACTAGTTTCCTTTCCAGCTCTTGCAGAGATGGTAGTACAAACATCTTTATTTTGCAAAACAGGGTATGCAAACAGGAGGTTACAGGAGCTAATTATAATTTTCTTCAGATTTTGTCAATAAAGTGTTTTTATTGAATGATTCCTAAAAAATGGCAGCTAGTACTTCATAATGTGAATGCTTATCTTGTATTTTTTTAGTTTGAAAACTTTTGTATCTGATAACTGCTTTCAGATACATTACTTCGTGTTTTTCAGATCAGCCTCAAGAAGAATGTTGTGGCTTTTTGTGCATGCCTTTCTGTGGACAAAGTTATTTTCTTGTTATTAGCTGTTTAAAAAAAATTCTCAGAGTTAATTCTTCCTCAAATGCTTGTTGTCCCGTAGTTAGCGTGGTTGAAAATTTGCAACAAAAGAAAAAGGGAAGAATGTGTGTTTTAGCTAATTTATCTGTGGGAAGCGATGACCTTCAGAGATTTGATCTCTTCCTTCTTTTTCTCTTTCACTGGAGCTTGCTTTGTGTGATTTGTTTAATTTGGGTTGCTGAGTAAAGGTTGTGGATGTTGATATTTTATGTATTAGAACACACTGAAATAATAAATAATCTTATCTTTCAAAATATGAGCACATGACGCAGGTATGACACGAGTGGTCTGTAGTTACTTAGCACTTTGCCATGTTAGCTAATAATTTTGTGTCTAGTGCAGTAGACAGAGCTGACTGTGCTTTTCTGCCTTTCTTGTTCAGCAATGCTTTCAGTAGAGGGGCCAAAGTGGGCAGTCAAGAGATGCCTCTCACAAAGTATCTTTGGAAGAAATAATTTGTCGATATTTTGTCTTGTGTCTTAAAGTCAGAAAGTTTTGGTTACCTGCTGCTGATGAGTGGATCTCAAAGTACTAGATCGTTCATCTTACACTAGAAGGAAAAAGAGAAACAATACTGTAATAATGAAAGTTGGTTTCATGTAGTGAAGGTTGCAGGTTTTTGCGCATTTTAACCAACTGCAAATTAACACATGCTGTTTTTCTAGTGTGTTTCATTCTGGTTTAGTATTTTCTAGTTTTGTGAATTGGCGTTATGCTTGTAATTTGATTAAACACAATTGCTAGTTTGGATTTCTGTGATAGGTATCAAATAAATGGAACTTGGAAGATGTTTTCCAATTCTGGGAATAATGTATTGTGTGTTCTTCCAAGGGTGTGGAGAATTGTGCACCAAAGAACAGTGTTTAACAGATAACTCTTCCACCAATACATTTTATTTAGTATTTTGACACCTTTAATAGTATGGCAAGTTGTAGGGATTACACTGTTTTGGCAGGGGAGGCTTGAAATTGTAGCTGCCTGGTACTAATTTGGATAGTTAAGCTTCAGTTGACTGTGGTATGGTATAGAAGTTCTTCTCTTTTCTTAGGATACAGAAGAAACAGTTCTGTAGATTCTGCACTTAGCAAACAATCATGCAGAATACAATGTGTGATCAAGCATGTAATATGGTACACTTCTGTTCTTCAGTATCAGATCTGTTATGTTTATACAGGCTATGCTGTTCAAATATTGCAGGAGTTATTTAAAAAGCACTTTTCCCTGTCATCGTAAGTGGTGAAATGTGTTTGCATCTTGGATTATGTAAAGAATTGTAGCATTAGTTAGCTTTCGTCTTGATGTATGTGAGCTTTTCTAGTGTTGAACTCTGGTGTTTTGGTTTACATTCAGTAGGTTTCTTGGGCCATTTACTGGCATAGATGTGGATGGCTGAACTTTGCTGACCTCACGTTTTCACTGCTGTAGTATTAAGACAAATATAGCATTACTGTACTCCTGGCTGATGATTTGAGAGTTTGAACAAGGCCTTACAAAGGCTATAAACTCTTTAAAAGGAGGATCAGGTTCTTTAACCAAGCTACTGGCTTTTTAGCTGGCATCTTTGACAAACTACATGCTTGTATTTTATCTAAATTTTGAGTTCTTTAATCAGATATCTTTCAAGACATAGGCAAACTACTTGGTCACCAAGAAATTGAAGCTTTATGGACAGGCTTTGCAGTTTATTGGATCAGGTTCATAGCTTGGGCTTGTTTGGCTAGAGCTTTCCCATGATTAGCTAAAAAAGTTTCTTCCAGTGTTAGCAAAGTACTAATGCGTGCTAATTTGAGTGGAGTATATAATTTATTTACATTGCCCTCTGCTTTTCTAGATAGTAATGGGCATTTTTTCCAAGTGCAGTACTGTCTTGCAAGGGGATAGAAAGTGGCTGATTACAATGCTGGTATTAGGGATTTAAAATAACTGTAAAATTTCCCTGTGTATGTATTACTTGTCTTTCTATTTCATAATGTGCAGCCTAAATGGGCATATTGCCCATTTATTTTTATAACTAGGTATTTACTAATGTCTTGCACATTTTCATTGTGTAGCAGTAAACAAAAACTCTGAAAGTTTTATTTCTCAAGTTGTACAGCTTTGTAATATCAGAAAATAAGTAGTTATGCATACACCTCAGTGTAATAGTTGAGTCAGTGATAGTGTGATTGCAGTGTGGATTTTACATTAGGATGGCCTCTTAGCAGTTATGCTCTTGTCTGCAAAAGGACCTCTGAAAGCCTCTTAACTCTTAAACTCAACTGTACATTATGCTCTCTTGTCTTAATGATTTGGCTAGGGTATAACTGAATTTTTGCATGTGAGAAAAAGAACAAAAGTAGGCATTGTTTGGAGAAAGTATATAGGATTCTTGAATTCCAAAAAGTCCTTGAGAGAATTACTATTGTGTTAGAAGTTAAGAGAATTTAATTGTAAGGCCAACATTTTCTGGATGGTTTGTTTTTTGTGGTAAATTTAAAACCTGTAACTCAGTACTGATGCTTTCTGTTTCAGATTGGCATTTGTAATGAACAAATGCAATAATTGAATGTGAAATGAATTTAAGAAGTTCCCACTGATAGATCGTAGTTGTAAGGGTGTTAAATTACTAAGAAATCTTAAAATGAGTAGCAGCATCTATTAAATGGACTTCTAGCATAACAATTACTCTATAGCCTTTATGGTCTTTCTGCCTCTTACACTATGGATGCTATATAGTAGAAACTGTTCAAGGCATGTTCGTACAAAGACTGTGCTTATCAAAGAGCAATTTTACGCAGTAAGTTAATGAAAAGGCACTTTTTACTGTGGAAGAAGAGTAATAGAGGAGCACGGACTGGACAGTTTATTTGCACCAAAAGAAGCTGACTGGTCTGTGTGGTCATTACTTAGGGGCCTAAGATGCATGGAAGCAGGTAGATAAAAGATCCTGTGAAATACAGGATTTGTATTTTTCATACTGCAGTGAAGCTGGGCAAAAATTCTGCCTTTCCAATGCTGTACCTGTGTTCATGATGAGTTGAAAGTTATTCTGCTTGTTATAGATTGAACTTCATCACCATACAATTCAGTTATATGCTTACGTCTTGTCTTAATTCCAAAGAAGCAGAAGAATAATTTTGTTAGTATATTTGCAAACAGGATTTTAGGAATCTAGTGGCCAGAGAAGAATGCTGATGTGTGATTGTGGAAGCTAACATGAGTAAATCACTGGTTATTAATTTGATTAACAATCTTTAACTTAATTTCTTCATTATGGCTAGGTGCTAGAATATATTCAGTTTGTTTGGTACCTTCCTGTTTTTAAAGCAACTCAGCTATTAAAACTGGTATATTTTGGTGAGATGTTTTAGTTAAGAGGAATGTTTATCATACCAATTCATGTCATAATAAGCTTGTTGTGGCTGGTGCTTGAAATCAGACACTGGTCAAAATCATCTTGCAGCTTTTCTGGTAGCTGAACTACTTGGATATGTCTTTTTCTTGTCTTACTGCTTTGCAGAAGGAACGTAGGAAGTCAGATGTATTTCAGACTTACACTGCTTCAACTTAGACAAATTTAATTCCAAAGGAGATAGAGCATCAGGTTTGTTGGAACACATCCAGGCACTGTTGTTTCTTACGTTCTGCACCTATAGGCAAAACTAGGACAACAAGGTTGATATTAGGTTTCCTTTTGACACTGGCTTTCTATATGGATGATTTAATTTAATAAGTTTACATAGCAACTGATTAACTTAATTGGTAAATCAATATATGGAAATGCTTTTGGAAATGGGCATCATCTGTGATGTAGTGGAAGGTGATATAGGTCGTATCTGTCACTGTGTGCTTGTATGAGTTGGCAGAATTAATATTAATTTGTGACTAACTTTTTGTGTTTAGCTGTGCAGCTGCAGTGTTTAACTTACAGCAGTAGGCGGGAATAGTTTAGAATCAGAGAACTGTGGAGATTGGAAGGGATGTCTGAAGATCATCCTGTCCAATCTCCCTGCACAAAACAGGCTCAGCTGCAATGGATTGTTCAGAAAGTGTTGAACTGGTGTTCTGTTTTAGGAATGGTGCTCCCAATTCAGTGTTCCCACTGAGACTCTCCGAACCACATGCCTCTCTCTGCTCCCTTTTCCCCTCCCCCTTCCCACTGCTGCTAGAAGGAGCTGAGAATTGGAGGCATAAAAGTGAAGATCACGGGTTGAGATAAGAATAATTTATTGGAAACGGAAATGAGATAAGAAACCAAACAGTAAGGCAACAATACTACTAACAAAAGTGTACAGAAAGAGAAAATTATTCACATGCAAAAAATGCTCACTGTAATGCTCACAATAAACAAATACCGATGGGCTTCCCCCACCACTGGTTTTCTCACCAGAGGGAACCCCTTCTCCCTGGAAGAGAGTCCCTTTCCTCTGCCCCTGGCAATGACTTGAGGTGGTATTGAATACCATCTGGGTCCTGACCATGCTGCCTCCCAGCTACTGCAAAAAAATTAACCCCATCCTGGCCGGAACCAGGACAACTGGCTTTTGAATATCTCCAAGGAGGGACACTCCACAGCCTCTCTGGAAGACCTCATCCAGTGTATGACCACCCTCATAGTGAGAAACTGTTTTCTGATATTCAGATGAAATTTCCTCTGTTTCAGTTTGTGCCAGTTGCCATTTGTCTTGTGTCCTGATTTTGTCTGGGAGAGAGTTAATTTTTTCTTAGCTGGTACAGTGCTGTGTTTTGGATTCAGTGTGAAAATAATGCTGATAAACACACTGATGTTTTAGTTGTTGCCAAGCAGTGCTTACCCTAAGTCAAGGATTTTTCAGTGTCTCATGCTTTTACGGTGAGGAGCTGAATGAAAACCTGGGAGGGAGCTTACCAGGACAGCTGATCTGAACTGCCAAAGGGATATTCCATAGCATGAAATATCATGCCAGTATATAAACTGGGAGAATTACTCTGAAGAGTGGCTGACTGTGATTTGGGCACGGGTTTGGCATCAATCAGCAGATGGTGAGCAACTGTATTGTGCATCACTTGTTTTTCTTGGGCTTTCTCTATGTCTCTCTGTGATGATAATAGAAGTAAATTTTGCTTTGTTTCAATTAAGCTGTTCTGATCTCAACCCATGAGTTTTACTTGGTTCCCTGATTCTCCTCCTAGGTAAGTGAATGATGGTACTTAGTTGCAGATTGGGGTTAAACCATGACATCCATTGTTGGGCAGGAAGGATTGAGATAACCAGAGATTTGACCAGAGCATGTTGAAACAAAGGAGTTATAAGCAATTAATTGTAATTAATAGTTGCTGGTTACAATGTTGATTTATTTGCTATGAGAGCTGTTGTACTTGTTTTTAGAGGTGTGTTGTGTAATTACTTGCAGTATGTGTTCCCTGTGGTGCTGTTTGTCCTGCAGGGGCCTTAGCTAAGATTATAATTTGGGTGTACTCTGTAGTATTGGCTTATGATGTGAATGTTGTGGGTTGGGAAACTAGTCTGGTATTTGTATTCAGTATTGCAGTCACCTCTGTACTTTGGGAGTCATCTGCTGGGCATGATGAATAATCATGCCTTTGGCCTTTTCTCCAATTTATGGGGGAGATATCTTCCTACATTTTTTTTTCCTTCTTTCCTTCCTTCTCGTAAAGGCTTCTTACAGTAGCATTTAAGAATTTTAAAGATTTTGGAATATCTTTTGAGTACCCTTGAAACCAACCTGGTCCTTTTGCTAGGAGCCAGCATGTTACTGCATATGGTTCAGGTCTTGTTTAAGGTTACACATGTTTAAGAATATCAGCCAGTAATCTGCCCCAAGGCTGGATGGTTATGAGTGACAGGGTGGGATGGTGTGGGCAAGTGCCTAGGACAGTGGGGCACCTCCAGTGTTTAGGAGCTTTGCCTCTGAATAAGTGCAAAATCCAGAAAAAAAATAATAAAATCATAGAATCATAGAATCATAGAATCGATTGGGTTGGAAAAGACCTCCGAGATCATCGAGTCCAACCCTTGGTCCAAATCCAGTCCATTTACTAGATCATGGCACTCAGTGCCACGTCCAATCTGCGTTTAAAAATCTCCAGGGATGGTGAATCCACCCCCTCTCTGGGCAGCCCATTCCAATGCCTGATTACTCTCTCTGTAAAGAATTTTCTCCTGATATCCAACTTAAATTTCCCCTGGCGGAGCTTAAGCCCGTGCCCCCTTGTCCTATTGCTGAGTGCCTGAGAGAAGAGACCAACCCCCACCTGGCTAGAACTTCCCTTCAGGTAGTTATAGACGGTGATGAGGTCACCTCTGAGCCTCCTCTTCTCCAGGCTAAACAACCCCAGCTCCCTCAGCCTCTCCCCATAGGACTTATGCTCCAGTCCCTTCACCAGCCTTGTTGCTCTTCTCTGGACCCGCTCCAGCACCTCAATATCCTTTCTGAACTGAGGGGCCCAGAACTGAACACAATACTCAAGGTGTGGCCTCACCAACGCAGAGTACAGGGGAAGGATCACTTCCCTGCTCCTGCTGGCCACGCTATTTTTGATACAGGACAAGATCCCATTGGCCTTCTTGGCCACCTGGGCACACTGTTGGCTCATGTTGAGCTTCCTGTCAATTAGTACCCCCAGGTCCCTTTCTGCCTGGCTGCTTTCCAGCCACTCTGTGCCCAGCCTGTAGCGCTGCAGGGGGTTGTTGTGGCCAAAGTGCAGGACCCGGCACTTGGCTTTATTGAACTTCATCCCATTGGAATCAGCCCATCTCTCAAGTCTATCCAGATCCCTCTGCAGAGCCCTCCTGCCTTCCAGCAGGTCGACACTCCCTCCCAATTTGGTGTCATCAGCAAATTTGCAAATATTTGGAAGAGATGAGCTATCACCCTAGAAGTTTCAGAGAGACCCAGATGTGCTGGGGCCCAGCCCAGGCTGACCGAGCCCTGTTCACCAGTGCTCAGTTCTGGTGGTGGGGAGGGGGAAGGTCTCCAGGTCTGACAACAGAGCAGCAACCTCGCAGATGCTCCAGCCCTGGTGATAGGCCAAGATGTGCTGGTGTCAGTTGCCCATGTACAGAAAAATAAATGCGTGTGAAAGTCACCTTGTAAAACAGCTTTAGTAAAGGAGGACAAGGTGTGCAAAGAGGGTGAAGCACCAGGAACATTGTGGCAGCCATTACCAGGGCTATCACAGGAACGGGAGGAAGAGACAAAAGAGGTAACTGTCCTATCCTTCAGTGAGCTGCAGGAGATATGAAATGATTTCAGCTGTTGTGTCAGTGCACGTATTGCCACCTGGCTGCTCCGATGCTGGAAAAATGGGGCTAGCAGTTTGGAATTAAAAGGTAAGAAAACCAAGCAGCTGGGAAACCTGTTGTCTTCTGATCCACAGTTAATTTAGTTTCCAGTGGGTTAAAACGTGACATCTTGTCACTCGGCACCACTGAAGAAAACCTGCTTCCCTCTTTTGCAGTCATCCACTGGTGAGACCACCTCTGGAGTGCTCCATCCGCCTCTGCAGTCTTCAGCACAGAGAGGACATTGACCTTTTGGAGCAAGTCCAGAGGAGGACCATGAAGATGATTAGAGGGATGGAACTCCTCTCTTGTTAGGAAAGACTAGAAGAATTGCGATTGTTCAGCCTAGAGAAGAAAAGGCTCTGTGATGACCTTTTTGTGGCCCTTCAGTACCTGGAAGGGGCTACAGGAAAGCTGGAGAGAGACTTTTTACAAGGGCGTGTAGTGATAGGAAAAGACGGAATGACTGAAAGGATGTAATTTTAGATTGGATGTTAGGAAGAAACTTATCTACTGAGGCTGGTGAGGCACTGGAACAGGGTGTCTAGAGAGGTTGTGGACTCCCCATCCCTTTAAGTTTCCAAGGCCAAGTTGGATAGGGCTCTGAGCAACTTGATCTAGTGGGTGGCATCCCTGCCCCTGGCAGGGAGGTTAAAACTAAGTGACCTTTAAGGTTCCTTCCAACCCAAGACATTCTATGGTTCTGTGATTCTGTGGTCTGATTAGGTGTTTATACACATAGATAAGAACCTTCTCTTCTCTAGGCTGAATCATCCCAGCTCTCTGAGCCTACCTTCATGAGGGAGATGCTCCAGTCCGTTTGTCATAGTCATGGTGCTTTTTGTTGCATGCTTGCTAGCTCCGTATCGTGCTTGTATTGGGAAGCCCAAAACTAGGCACAACACTCTGGGCATGCCCTCACCAGCGCTGAATAAAAGGGAAGGATCACCTTAATTTATCTGCTATCAGCCTCCCTCCTGGTGCAGCCCAGGACACAGTTAACCGCATCTGCTTCATGGGAATGTTGCTGGGTTGTGTTTGATTTGGTGTCCAAAACTCCCAAAGGCCTTTTCAGCAAAGCTGCTTTCCAGCCTTTAGCCCCCGTCATGTACCCCGTATGCCTGGGGTTGTTCCTCTCCAAGTGCGGGACTGCACTTCCCCTTTTTGAGCTTCACAAGGTTCCTGCCAGCCCATTTTCTCCAGCCTGTCAGGGTCCCTCTGGATGGCAGCATGACCCACTGGCCTATCAGCCAATCTTCTAGTGTAGTATTGTTTACAAGTACCACATTGAATTAAGCAGAAATAGTTGCTCTGATAAGGCTTAGACATGTCTGAGAGATGTTGTGAGTGTGGTGAGACAACAATTCAGTTATTGGTTAACTGAAAATAATTCCATCTGTTACTGTTTGCAGCATACTCCCTCTCCCCATTAAAGTTAGTGCATTTAGAATCCTTGGCTTGGTTTGGGAATGCTAGATTTGGTACTAGGCAGGTAAGTCCTTTCTGTTCATTAAAGCAAAGAATATTAGTGATGTAGAAGACAAATTCATAAGCGGATGCTCAAGTAATTTGCTTTATAAGAAAAACCAAACCAAGCAACAATAGAATAACTCTTCTATACCCCCCTCCTCCCCTCTCTTTCATTTCCCTTTCTCCCTCCTCTTCCCCTGCAAAGTGCCCCAGAACCTCACTGACACTACTGCAGAGTACAGAAAGAATTAAAGGAAGGATTTTTATGATGAAATAACTGCTGAGTGCTGACTGTCTTGTTTACAGTCAGTGGAATGGATTGAAAGATGTAAAATGGTGAATAACGGAGGACTGCTAATTTTTTTCACAGTGAAGAAATACCAAAGGGTTTGGTTGTTAGAGGGAGGTGTGTGTATGTGTATTTCAGTGATGTATATACTTATTTAATATATTTAAGGTGAAAGCCTAAAAGGTGATTTTGTAAAGGGAAGGCACATATCCTGCTTGATTACATTTCCAGTGTCACTTTACTGTGAGTGAACAAATAGTAAACACTCTCTATTGCACTTTGCAGCGAAGGAAAACATAGCTTCACCTTTGGTCATAAATCCAAGTTTCATTTTCCTGGGACTGGTCATATCAGAAAGATTATATGTGGAACTTCAATAGACGGGAATAAATAAAGGATGTATTGTATACAAGCCAGCTGTTTACTACTGAGGGAAGTTATCTCACACATGTCTAGGTATATTTGTCTATATGGACTTGGTAATTTAAATGCAAAAGTATCCTCAAATTAAAGTGGTACTGATTTTTGGAATGGGAAAGTGTCATGATTTAACCCCAGATTGCAAAGGAGTCACTTCCCACCCCACCTCCAGTGGGGAGAATTGGAAAAACAAAGTAAAACTTGTGGATTGAGATAAGAACAGTTTAATTAATGAAACAAAATAAAATATACTGCTATCAATTACAATGAAAAGGAGAGAGAGAGGGACAAGCGATGCTCACAGTTGCCCGCCATCCGCTGAGTGATGCCCAGCCCATTCCCAGGCAGCTCTTGGCCCGTCATGGCCAAATCCCTAGTTTATACACTGGGCATGGTGTTCTATGGCATGGAGTAACCCAGTTGGAATGTGGTGTCCCAACCATGCTCCTTCCCTGTGTCTTCTGTACCTGCTCACTCTCATGGCATGGGAAGCCTTGATTCAGAGTAAGCAGTGCTTAGCAACAACCGAAACATCATGTTATCATCTCTTTTCTCATACTGAATGCAAAACCATAGCGCTGTGCCAGCTGTCAGAAAGAAGATTAACTCTATCTCAGCCAAAAGCTGGACACACAGTTGCAGCAGTCTAGTTAATTTAAATTCAAACAGGGATGGAATATAGTGTAGGGAGGGGAATAGGATGTTGCTGAAGATGGGAATGTGGGTAAAGAAATGCAATTAATTGCTAAGAATGGAAAGTGATATGCTGGGTGAATTTGGGATGCAAAATGAGAGGAAAAATAAAGATCCAAAAAGCAGACTAAATTTTGAAATACTCATAGGACCATGAAGCGTGGAAAGACGTAAAGGCATCTTATCTTGCACATGCAGCTTTCTTGTGCAGTGATTCATACAGAGCTAGAAGAGACATGAAGCTAATGAAATCAGCGACTAATACACTGACGTACAAGCAAAGTGTATGGTTACAGCGTGTGGCATAAAAAAAGATAGTTGCATGCATTTTGCAGATGTAGGAAATGAGGGAATGTGCTCACAAAAGCGAAACCAGTAAAAAGCTAGTCACAGCTGAGTTATTTGTATTCTGGGATGAGCTTTTTTGTAAGATTAATGAAGAATTTGGTGAACAATAGATCACACATGGTGATATCTACCTGGCAATTGCAACACCTTCTGATGATAATGTATATCTGTCAGTTGCCTAAAGATCAGTCCTTTCATAAGTACTATATCTTGATATGAAATAGAAATATGACTTTTTTTAGTCATCCTCAGTGTAGAAATGGAAATAAGAGGAAATGCTGATTTTATGTGTATCACTTGCGAACTGTTTTCTGCTGCAGAGCTTTCAGAGAATGAGGAGTACTGTATAGTCTTGTTGTTAAAGTGCTAATGTGAGACCTAGGAAATAAAGTGCTTTTTCTCTATATTTGCAGTGTGAGTGGGAAAGTGCGTAGTTGCTGTTTACCATTTACTAAATGATAATAGTGATATTTTATCAAACATGTGGTTTTGTTACTCTAGATTGTGCCTGTGTAATGTAACTCTCTAGATAGGGAGCATCCAGATGGGTCTACACAGAAGATGCCAGGTTAACTTGAGAAAACATGCTGTATAAATAAAGGTATGGACTGAACTGTGTACATATCACTTACAACAGAGTTTGTGCTGGGTAAAAGCTGAGTATTCTTAAAAGAGTAAAGTGAAAAAATAAACATTTGTTTTGTGCCTTTTATACTAGCTTGGGCAGATGATTTTAGAAACTTTTTTTCATGTCTGAAACCAAGTATGTTGAATCTCAGAATTTGTTTTACAGATTATACTCTACAGTGTATGTAATTTTTTTCTTTTTTTTTCTTTGTTTAAAGCTGGATTGAAAGTGAATCAGAATGGCTGCTGTCATCTCAGATAGTCCTCCGAACCCAAGCTGCAAAATCATGACTTTTAGGCCTTCAATGGATGAATTCAGGGAATTCAACAAATACTTAGCGTACATGGAATCACAGGGTGCTCATAGGGCTGGAGTTGCAAAGGTAAACATCCGTAACATAGAAGGAAGATTGATCCTAATACCTATTCTCCTAGTATTTGTATTTTGCTGATTACAATTCGTGACCTTTTTAGTTTTTAACATTCTAAATGATTTTCAGTGAATAGGTGCTGATTTGTTACTGTTTTAAGAAAGAGCCTTTTGGTATCTCTGATGTTTTGTGCAGACTAATGATGATGATGTATACTGTTTTCTGACTGTTAATTGTTTACAAGTTTACAGTAGCAAAATAGGATCTCATTTTGTGTAGATTTAAACTAGTTTTTGTCAAATCAGAACTAAACAGGTAGTTGACAGTGTAAATTAAAGTAATCTTGAACAGGTGTTGAACTTGATCTTTTAGGGTTATGTAAAACTTTACTGGAGCAAATAATCCCAGTACAGTCAATAGTGACGTATGTGAGGCACTGTTTAAATGGAAATAGTTTTCTTTTTAAGGGTGATCATGTTATCTCTTTATTAATGAGCATTGCAGGGACACTATCTGCGACTGTATTGCCCATTGAAGGTGTGCACATCCAGGACCTTACAGCAGGTGTCCCTCCCCTCACAGAGAGTGATTGTCAGAGGTTAAGTCTGATGTAATTTAGTGATACATCACAAAAGTGTTTACACTGTATCTGTTTTGCTGCCTTTCAAACCAGCAGCACCCGGTGCAGGTCCAGAAGTACTAGCTTAATTATTGTAAGTGCTTAGCCATCTCCATCACTGGGTTTTTAAGCAAATGTTGCATAGTCAAGACATTTAGAATCTGAGAGAAGAGAAACAAGACTTGCAGTTCTTGGTTTTCCCCTGCCCACTCCCTCATCCTGCTTCCTGTAAAGCAAAGCAAAAATGAACTCCTAACATTTGGGAAACCTTGTATGTTATTTGATTTTTTTTTTTATTTCTGAGGATAGAGTACATACTGGTCATAGTCTCAAACTCTTCTCTGCAAACAGAAGTAGAAATTTGATAAACAGACAACAGTGGAAAGCCTGAGCTGAATTTTTCCTATGTTCAACTGTCTGTATTATGGAACCTATTTGTTTGTGTGGGGATGAACTATTGCACTCCTTTCATTGTGGATAGTAAATTTCAAATGCATTGTAGTGGCATCATCTTGCTTTCTTGAATAGCATCTCTTGCTGTTTTTAGTCTGACAGTTACTTGCTATGTATTACTACTTTGTCTTGAGAATTCTGAGTTCTGTTTTTCACTATATTCTGGTATATCTCAAAAGAATTCATAAATAAAAATAAACCAACTAAATATTTTTTAAAACAAGTCTTATCAAGTGAATAATTCATGCTGCAAAGGGATATTTTCTGGGTTTTGGAAATTAATTTTAAAATAACAAGAAAAAATACATTTTTTCTGTTTTGATAGTAATATAAAATTACCTTACAAAGAACCTAATTTTTCTGAAGTCTAGCATGTACAAGCTGAAGTGTTAATGTGAAGAGAATAACAACTACCAGAAGAACTGTATGCATATGCAGAAACAGTAATTTAACTTCTGAACAGAGAACACAATCAGAATAAGTGTATCCAACACTTTAGGTTAAATGTGAAGGTGTAAGGGGAGAAGACCTGTTACCTGTGTAGGAGAATATGTGTATGTAAATAGGGATAAAATTACTGTAAGGCTTGCACGTATTGGAGGAGGGACGGACTATGGGAAATAAAACATTAAAAAAACCACAACGACCCCATAAGTTCCTAATACTATGTCTGGAACAAGTGATTAAGGTACTAGATAAACAATATTGGCAAAAAAATCACCATTAGGCTTTTGAAAGTCTGGAATGAGCTTTAGGCATAAAAAAACCCCCTATTTTAGTCTTACTGTTACAGAGAGTCCAAGACTTGGAAAACAAGAACTGGAAAGAATGGAACAAATGAAAACCAAGGCACACTGATAGATTAGTTGGTCTTTACTGGAATAAGAATTGTTTTGAAGTCTCAAAGTGAATTTATGTAAAGCAAAATAGTTAAATTAATTTTCAGTCACATCGGCAAGTAGAAAAGTAATTTTGGAATATTATGCTGAAAATAGATATTGACAAGTGCAAGAAAACCAATTTTCAGAGGAATTGGGGAGAAGTAGTTACATAGGAATAGTAGCCAGTGCCATTCAGAGTCAGATGTACAACAGGAGATTACCAGTATATGAAAGAGGATTTAACAGAAATGTACGTGTTGAGAGCACTCTGCAGTAACCTCATTAGTACTAAAGTGCTGTCTTCATGGAGGAGACTGATATAACTAAGACATCCCTATCTAAATCTGAATGCATATCACACTACATGATACTAGACAGTATTAATATGCTTAAGATCTTTGATAAATGGATAAATAAATAAGTAAATGAGAAAGTCTTACCTTAGGTTTTTCCTTTTTCATATTTGAGCTTTCAAAAGCTTGATTGATGAATTTGATCTAAGTTGCTTCCATTGAATAAACCTAACTTGCCTGACTTTGAAGAGGTTATTTTTACTAAAGGGAATATGTAGAGGCTTCAGTGGAACAGGTCACAGAGATCTGGTCATTATTTCCAGCTCTTACACTGTGTAATGCCTGTCGCTTTGGACATGATAGTTTAACATTTTCAGTCCTCGTCCTAATCTTTGTTAGAAAATGCAAATTCTTTGGGCAGGAGCTCTATTTTTATTTTCTTTTAAAGTGGTACTTTGCTTATTGATCCCCAGAGAATTCACTTCTCTAACCAGTACACTAATTACAACAGCAATAAACACGCTCCAGTTAGCTGGAAGGAGATACTTTGAACCTGTATTCAGAAAAATATTTTTATTGCTTAAAACACACTGACCTTGAATTAAGTAAGATAATGCAAATATTGCTTTTCAGTATTCTTATAGTTGAACCAAACCTACAACTTTATGCTTAATAATCATGAAAATGGAAATCTCTGTGCACGTACTTGATTTCTATGCATATATTCTGGATGCATGACTTCTCAATGCATCAAACTAACTTCAGACTAACATTCTGTATTTTATTGATGTGCATATAATTTAAGATTTCTGTGAAAGAAGTAAGTAGGAATCACAAGATGATTCGCTTACTTTTTTTCTCTAAAAGCAATCAACTTGCTAAGCAGTCCCTGTACAACGGAAGTCCTATGGAAGCTGAGAAGGAAAAAAGGAAAAGAGGGAGTTGCATTTGTGTAAAGACTGGATAAAAATGTTTGAATTAAAAACTTTAGGTTTGGAAGTATGTTGCTTTCTTAAAACTTTTCTTCAGCTTGATGTTTGTGCTTGTTAGCACAAATGGTCTTGACTGGATTTCTTTGAGGAATAAACTGTTTGAGTACATTAGCATTACAATTTGCCTGTTTGTGACTTGTGAAAAGTTGATTTGAGCATGGCAGAAAAGAATGAATATAATGAGTGATTCAAAAAACATGGCATTGAGCCTTTGGACAAGTAAAAGTTCAAAACAAAAAACAGACCAAAAATATATATATAAAAATTTTCTGTTCCTGTGTTTTAGAGGTGATGCAGTTAACATCTAGAGAGTTATCTGTTTTCAGGTAAAATAATACATGCAAAGAATGTTCAAAATCACACAGCCTTGTTAAAAAACACTGGTGTTACTACAGTCTTCTTTGAAATTCTTAGTGACTTCATTGCTAACACTTTAGAATCTGCTGAGTAGTTCTCATAGACTGTGAGCAATTTTGTGGTACTTGAAATAAATATGTTAACTTTACAATTGGTAAATCTGCACATAGCTTTAATCTTCAATTATGAGGATTAAATCATGTAATTATAAAAGCTAATATATCTAAATTAGTGCAAACTCTTACTATAACAGAGTTGCATCCTGCAGTGTTATGGGGAGTGAGTTGCACAGACTCTCAGATCTTAAGGGCTCTAAAATAGCTGTACTTTTTTCACTGTTCAGTAAAAAATAAAGTTATATATACTGTTTATACCAAATAACATTTAGACAGGGGAGTGCCAGTTTTTTGTATGAGTATTTTAATTGGCGATAAAAATTTTATATCTTTGAATCGTTAAGTTTGAAAAAGATTCAAAGATCGTTGAGTCCAACCATTGACCTTACACCACCATGTTCACCACTAAGCCATATCCCCAAATGCAACATCCATGCATTTTTTAACACTAAATGTGTATCATACCATGGATTCTGAACTATTTTTCAATTGCAAGGCTTTCTAAAATATGTTTGCACAGTTGTCTTTGATTGAATTGCTGTAGATGAGCAAGTTGCTGCTTGTGAATTAAGGTAATACTATCCCTATTTTGAGTTGCTTTCTACATTATCTAGGAGCGCTTCAATTAGTTAGTGTGAAACAGCTGGTAAGCAGGTGTTCATTCGATCATGTGGTCATATTTGACTGGTTCTTTCAATTTTTTCCAGGATGTTTTGAACTGATACAGCAACTGTGATGTCCTGTGTTTTATTTTTGAATTTAAAGGTTATCCCACCAAAGGAGTGGAAACCAAGAAAACATTATAATGATATTGAAGATTTG
Source organism: Pipra filicauda (assembly GCF_003945595.2). Classification (NCBI taxonomy): domain Eukaryota; kingdom Metazoa; phylum Chordata; class Aves; order Passeriformes; family Pipridae; genus Pipra; species Pipra filicauda. Next base: position 1,155,833 of record NW_024104487.1, on the reverse strand, counting down.
GTGATTCCTGCTCCAATTCAACAGATAGTCACTGGCCAGTCGGGGCTTTTCACACAGTACAACATTCAGAAAAAGCCCATGACAGTGAAGGAGTTCAAGCAACTGGCCAACAGTGACAAGTATGTATGTCTTGCTTAGAAAGACAAATATTTATCTTCACATACTGTGATTTCTTTGAATTGTGCAAGGTGATTTTTTTTTTTACTTTTTTCCTGGCTCTTAGGGGTACAACAATGTGAATATTGTTTTTGTTTGTGTTATTGAAGGCATCTGATACCATGACAGCAAGAAAGCATCTAGAAGACCTGAGACATGATGCCTTCTGTCTGCCTTTTTTCTTTCTGTTCTAAAAGATGGTTATGTAGAAAATAGTGAAGATAATACAGACTAACATCTGAGTTTTAATTTGATTACACCTATTCATGTTTAATATTTAATTCCTAGGTACTGGAATGGCCTATCATCATGTAATTCTGAAAAAAACCCAGCATCTTTTTTAGCTTGTCCAGAAGTTTTGCATTAATCTAAGAGAACTTAGCTGCATCTAGTGAATGTTTATGTTTTGGTTATGGATATTAAGGGAGAGTTTATAGAGGGCTAGGCACTGTACTGAAAAGTTTCAAATTGGTGAGCATTCCAAGAAGAGGGAACGGATAGAAGGAATTCTTCCTTGTCCTTTTGACCACATGGAAAGAATACATTTTACTTAAGTATTTTCTCAAAACTGAGTGGAAATAGTTTCTGGGAGGTGAGTCAAAGCATCTTAGAGAGAAAAGACATTTGAATAGAGGAAGGAAACACTGCCTTAGTTTAAAGCAAGGTTTGTCTCATAAGTTAATTAAGGAATTAAGATGTAAGAAGAGAAGCTGCTGTCAAGATCAGGACAAACTAGGACATGAAAAGTTTTTAAGGAGACTCCTCAGCAATTGTGTCCCATGATATCCATGCCTTTACAATAGTGCAAAATGGATAATCTTTTTTCTTCAATTAAAATGGATTGGTATTTCCACCCTTGTATTACTTGTGAAAAATTGTGTTTATCACACTTACAGTACTCTTTCTCTGTTAAGTGGGAGTGGGAACCTATTTTGTAGTTTTTAAAATTGTTTAGTAACTGTTAGAGATGGGAATAGAACATAAGAATTCTGTGGTATCTGATGTCATTTTCAATTATACTTTTTCATGGATGTTAAAAAGTTTACATTTTGTTAACCTATAATAAAATGAGACACTAATTTGTTAAAATAGTTTCATAATGCAAAACTGTGAAGATTTTAGTATGTATCATGATGTTTATTATTCTTTAGTATGGACGCTATAGTGGAAGTGTTTCTGATTTCAATTTTCATGGTTTTTACTGAAATCAGATGGCAACTTAATTTCATAGACAAAATTAAGAACTGTTGGGACGGCTTCTTATTTATTACTAGTTGTAGGTTGTTCTAAATATTCATCACTGCTCTTGAGAAAATGTGTCATATAACCTCCTATGACACTCTAAGTCTGTATTTATTAAACTATTAGGTAGCTGAGAGCCTCTGTTCTCCCATAAAAATAATTTTGTTCCTTAATAGAGAAGACTTATCTGTTAATGACCCTTTTCTTGACTATTGTGATGTTATCTATTTCCTTTGAGTAAGAGAGAAGGGCCTCGAACATCTAAATTAAATCATAGTTGCCTTTAAAAAGATCATGTGTACTCAGTCTAATGGATTTCATCTCTTATTTGTTTAGACATGTGCAACTCACCATTGAACCAAAATACTTCTCTACTTGACCTCTGGGAAATAAGGGCATAGCTGCATCCTGTAATCAAGGAGTTCATGTATGCATATTTCTCAGTGCCAAGCAGAAATAAATAATCTGATTTCTGGAGCTATATCATGAAGAATAATAAACAACTCTCTTGCTGAGAATGCTGTGGTTAAGATGATTTTTGTTAAGTTTTTTTGTCTCTTAAGAGTTATTACATGATGTAAGTCTACCTGGTCTCCTTAAGTCTTGTATGTTTGGATTTTCTTTCCAGTTGTTCAAGTGTAGCATGTTGGCAGTTCTAATATGAAACTTCAGTTCTCAGTGTTGGAGTAATGGGGGAGCAAGTTTTCTTTTCTGAAGACCTGAATATGGGAGAACAGAGGTCTGACAAAGGATCCTGAGGCAAAGCTATTGATAGATGTTTCTATGGTGGAGTGCTTGTGTTGTGTTCCCACAAGATTTTTACATGAGTAACCTCCTAGAACTATATACATAATATGTTTAAGCATGTGTTTATTAGGTACCTTCAATTAAGCATATAAGTACGGTATCTTTTGCTGTTATAAAGGAGTAAAAAGTCTCTTAAATATTTTTTCTCTGCATTGTAGAATTTTTGGTATCAATTGTTTGAAATACTGCAACTTTTTTGAAAGGTTTTACTGGGGAAGAAAGAAGAGAAGAAAGTACTGGTCTTGCCTGGCAGGGCTGATGCATGGGCTGATTTAGTTAGTTTGAGCTGTTCTGAGGCAGGCTTATGCAAGACCTATATCTGTGTCTTTGCAGAACTGGTGGTGAGGTAGGAAAATAATAAATACTTGTTAACTGCATGACTTTTCCATGCGTGTTTTTTTACGGAAGGGAAATGAAAGGGAAGGGTTCAGCCTGAGGACAGTCAGTAGATGTCCTGATTAGCTGCTGGAGACTGAAGCAAATGTTGTTTAAGTAGGTGGATGACTTCACTTACTGGGGCTGTCAGGCAGAAGGTTCCATGATATGGTTAATTATGACACTAAGAAGTCAGGACAAGTAGTAATTCCTCTGTTTTGAAAAATTTGAAATAAAGTGATCTCTTAGAATTCAATTTTCAGGTTCAGAAGCATAGTCCATTGTGAAGGTGGTTGTTGAAAGACTGTGATGAACCTTTGCCTACCTCTTCCTTTGCAGATACCGCACCCCAAGATACACAGATTACGAAGATCTGGAGCGTAAATACTGGAGGAACTTGACTTTTGTGGCACCAATATATGGAGCAGATATCAATGGGAGCATTTATGATGAAGTATGCATAGCTTTTTATGAAGTTTGTGTCTTCCAGCCCTCTTTTAAAGGGTATTGTACTTAAAGGATACAGTCTTGTTTTGTGACGGTGAATCTGTCTTTTGAAATTTTTGTGTTACTCACTTTAAAGACTCTAAGAAAGGTTGAAATTAACTCTACACCTGCAAGAGTCAGACAGTTCTGTCTTTAGACGGTAGAATATTGCTACTCTTCCAGATCATGACTCCTCCCTTTCTTCATTTTGAACTCTCCAGAACTTTAAGATTACTTCCAACTTATTTATTTGTTTATTAACATTTTAGTATGTATTTTCTGTGTGCTTATGTGGAAATTTAGAGATATTTTAAATAGCTTTTACTTTAAAAGATGAGATACTTAATATTTCTTCCTCTTTCACTGAGGAATATGATTAAAACAATTGTACTTTATACATGTTTGGAATGCCTGCAGTTTCCTGGAAATGTGCTTACACTTACTGTTTACCTTTCAGTTAAAACAGACAGAATTGATATTTCCCAAGGAAATAAATGTTGCTGGTTACTTGCCAAGATCTCTATGGATAATAAAGGGACTCTTAGCACAAATCTCATTATCCAAAGAATTACACAATAGTCATTGATATCTGTTAGGCTGTGTAAGTAAAGATAGGAGCTAGATTTTGGAGGGATTATCTAAGTAATCAGACTAACAGAAGAAATGTTAGCATTTCAGAAAAAAATTGAGGATTTAAAAAATACAGGGCAAATATTAAAAGAATCTACCATGTGTGGAGTTCTTGATGTTCTATGTAACTGCCTTCTCCAATTGTTAAAAAAAAAAAATATGATTTCCCTGTGGCAGATGGTCTGAGGCTCTACTAGTATTTCACATTTCTTCACAGAAGACAGATTACTTGAGAACTGTCCAAAGATAAATATGGTCAGCCAATATGGCTGAAGGCAATTCAGTTTTTGTACTGAGTATGTGATCTTTGAAACATAGCTATAGATGTCCAGTGGTCTATTGTTTAGAGAAAGTAGCAAGTCCAAATTCTATTGTGTGTCCAAATAGCTATTTTAAAAATTAAGTTAGAGAATAATTGAAGATTCTAATTTGGAATGTTTTGGCAAAGAGACATTCTAGGTGGCTGTTGCTTTGTAAAGACTGAAATAAGGCACAGAAAAACAGTCTTTGTTTCAAGAAATAGAAGTTTGCCCCTTTTCTTCTCTGATTTTTTTTCTTATACTTATGGTATAACTTTTCACAAATATATGCTTTGTTTTGATTATGTTTGCTTTTGTCTTCAGTATCTTAAGTTTACTGTTGCATGAGCAACATTTCCGAAGAAATGAATGCAGTAACGTCCAGTTTGGAAATGCTGACTGGTCAAAGAGAAGGTCAGAGATTTCATTCTCATGGAGTTGCACTCATTAGATTGGGAAGCTGCGGAAGGGAGGTCAGAAAAAAAAGCAAATGGAGAAGTGAGAAGGGCAGCATTCAGAGATCCTAACTCAGATGCTATATGCATAGGAGAAGGAAACTAAGCACTGAAATAAGTTGCAGAGAGTGGGGAAGAAAGCAATAAAAAGTAGACGAAAAAAAAACCTTGATGCGTGTGATAAAATGGGTACTATTTAAATATATATAACAAAGGAGAAATGTTAGTGAGAGGAATTGACATTGAGGAATGTGAGCAGACTTGAGCAGTTAATGTCAGCCACTGTGATGGTATACAGCCCAGTGATGTATAAAGGAAAAGAAGGAAAAAACTCTGGTACCAAGCTGTTGGTGAGAAAGTTACAGTGATCAAAATGTTGTCTTAGAATAATTTTGCCACAGTTACTTCTTGGCCAGCAGATGGTGTACTTGCACAACTAATATTTTTCATGTTTTAATGCATGAAGATAGTGCTAAGAAAAGATCTTGAATTTGTTTGAAATTAGAGGTTGTTCTTATGTTTTGTTCAGTTTCCTTCAGGATTGTCATTATTTGTGGAAAGGAGATGAATACAAATTACTGACATTTTTGGCGCCATAGGGCAGAAAGGGAATGATAGGATTAATTTGTCATAGCAGCCTATTTGCGAGAAACAAAACAAATGCATACTTTCTACAAAATGCATTTTAAAGAAAAAAGATTGTTAGAGATGTTACATTTAAGGTAAGTATCTGACAGAGTTCTAGGTGGAAAACCACAAGGAACTTAGTGAAAATGTGGTTTATATGTCTACATGGGTCATCAAAATTAGTGAGAAATACTGCTGTGCTGTAAATCCGTATTCTTCAGTTTAACAGTTTACAAATTATGTTTTCTTTTCCATTGGTGGCAGTCAATTTTATATTGAGACATCTATATCTGAAGCATGATGAAACCTTAATTTTTACTATTAGTATTATTTAAGAAACATACTGTTGCTTGTGGAATCCAGCACTTTGCTTGCATTGTGCCAGAGAGATCATAGATCTTGTAGTATTTGATTTTTTTAAAGCCAGAGGATGACAGGTTCTGAGGGGGTTGGAAGATGGGGCAAAGTTATAAAGCCTGTGTTACATGGAACAGAAAAAGAACTCACAAAACAAATAAAATCCAAACAAAAGAGGAACAAAGCTATCAATGCATGCTTTGAAATTTGACAACTCCCATCAATGATTTAAAGTTTACCGTTGTTATATTTGAATTTTTCCAGAATCTTTGTTATTTATTTAAAATATCTTGACATCTTTGAATTCAGATTAAGTCTTTACAAATAAGGAAATAATCTATGAGAACAAGTGTTCTGTGCACTCTATAGAGCTTTATAGAAAATAAATTCCAGGTCAAGGTTTGCTTGAAATATTATTCTGTCCTGTATACATTCTAATTGCTGTTACATTTAATTGCAGTGCTTTGTAGGATGATGGCAATGTAGGTGACTCAGGAAAAAGCGTGACCCCTACATTGACTGATCTAGCTACTAGGCGGGGAAAATCTTCCTAGTTTCAGAGGTCCAAAGAAAAGTGACCGATTTGAAGTTTATAATGAATCAAGTCATAAAACACATCTGACTTCAGTGCTGACAATTGCATCTGCTATTCCTTAGAGAAAAGCCAAGTTTGGAAGAAGCACACAAAAATATTGTTTTGTGTCTCTCTCACGACTCAACTGCTGTCTTGAAGATAGCACTTTACTTCCATTTTTCTTCTTTTAGTTTTATTTCTCCTGATAAGACAACTTCTAGTGCCTACCTTCTCCCATGTATAAGGTATGGGGAGCATATTTGATTAGTAATACAAGAGTGATTGATTCAGTGGAGTTTGTAGGCTAACGGTTATTTTTGCTAAATTGTAGGTACATCTCTAATGTGTTACTTGCTCAAGCAACTGATGTACTTGAATTTCCTGCCATATCCCTTGACAGAGTAGCCATCTTGATTTTAAAGCAGCACCTTGACATTATGTGTAGAACTTGGATTCTAAATGAGTTAGGGATGGCACTTGGGTTGTAGCTAAACCTAAGGCTGCAGGAGAGCAGCAGGCATAAACAATCCAAGAGTCTTTGGAGAGCATCAGTAACGACTTCCTGACCAAACTTGTCTACTGGATCTCTCACAAACAAGAAAGGATTTGTTGTGGATGTGAATGTTGAGGGCAGCTTTGGCAGAGTGACTGTGAGATGGCAGGGTTTGGGATCTTAAGGGGACATGTCAGGACAAAAGACAGGACCACAACCCTGGCTGTCAGGAGAGCAGACTTTGGTGTCTTCAGTGATCTCCTTGTTAGAGTCCCAATGGATAAGGCCCTGGAGGAAACAAGGGCCCAAGGAAGCTGGTTGGTGTTTCACCTCCTCTAAGCTCAAGAGTAGTCCTCCTCCCAGCAGGAAGTCAGGAAAAAATGCCAGAGGTCTGCATGGATGAGCAAGGATCCTCTGACAGATTTCAAGCATTAACAGGAAATACCCAGGAGCTAAAAGCAGTTTGTGAAGAACTGTAGCCAGTGGGAAAGACTCACATGGAGAAGTTCGTGGAGGACTGTCTCCTGTGGGAGAGACCCCATGTTGGAGCAGCGGAAGAAGTGGCAGAGGCAATGTGGGATGAACTGAAAGCAACCTTCCTTCTCCATTTCCCTGAGCTGCTTGTGTGGGAGTGGGGGATATAGGACAGGGAGCAGGGGTTGGGTAGAGAATTCTGAAGTGAAATTGAGATAGGTCTACTCTTCTACTCTTTGCTGGGTTAAAAACTGTATGGTCAGGCCCAGAGGGTGGAGTTAAATCCAGCTGGGGGGCAGTCACAAATAGTGGCCCCTGGGCTCAGTATTGGGGCCAGTCCTCTTTTATGTCTTTTTTGATAATCTGGACAAGGGGATTGAGGGCACCTTCAAGTCAGTTTGAAGATGACACCAAACTGGGCTGGGGTGTTGCTCTGCTGGAGGGTAGAAAGGCTCTACAGAGGGATCTGGACAGGCTGGATTGATGGTCTGAGGTCGATAGGATGAGGTTCAACAAGGCTGAGTTGTGCCCTTGGATCACAGAAACCCCGGGCAGTGCTACAGGAGCGGCTGGAAAGCTGCCAGGCAGAAAAGGACCTGGACAGTGGCTGAATATGAGCCAGCAGTGTGCCCAGGTGGCCAAAAAGGCTGATGGTATCCTGGCATGCATCAGCAATAGTGTGGCCAGCAGGACTAGGCAAGTTGTTATCCCCCTGTACTTTGTACTGGTGAGACCACACCTCAAATCCTGTGTTCAGTTTTGGCCCCTCACTGCAAGGAGGACATTGAGTTGCTGAAGCATTTCAAGAGAAGGGCAACAAATCTAGTGAAGGGTCTGGAACATTAATCCTATGAAGTAACAAGCAGCAGGACAACAGGGAACTGTCTCAAGTTGTGCCAGTGCAGAAGTTTACCTTGGAATTTTAGGAAACATTTCTTCAAGGAAAGGATTACTAATCACAGGAGCAGGGTGCTCAGGAAAGTAGTTAAGCCACCATTCCTGGGGATATTTAAAAGACCCATAGGTATGATGCTTAGGGACATGGTTTAGTGGTGGCCTTGGCAGAGCCAAGTTAATGATAGTTCTTGATGATCTTCAAGGTCTTTTCCAATGATTCTGTGATTCCATGATGTTCTTTCTCTGTGATCTGCTCATAGTTGAGATCACTATGAGCAGTCATTAAGATATTTGGTTCTAGCCTGCATTTCCAAAGAATCTACTTGCCCACCCTTGAAAAGGGTGCTGCAAAATCAGTGGTTATATCCTTAAAAATGCTGAGAAGTAAAAGCAGATATAATGAGGAGATTGTTTGTATTTCCTAATCTGTGTGTTTATAGTGCAGAGATTCTCTTTGCAGCATTTTTGTTTCTGTATTTTAATGACTTCGAAGGCACAGTAAAAACCTGGCAGTTTATTATATTCATTGGTGTGAGTGAATGATTGTTTGGAATGAGGAGTGGTTTACCAAGCACACAATTTTTCTATAATATTTCTCCTACTCCTTTCCAGTCTCTCTTAAATTGGTTTTTTTTACTCTTCTTTATTATTTGAGCTATTATAGTCAGTCATAAGGGCATTTTAATCTTACTTGTACAACTAATATCTTGTTTGCCAGATGATTATAATATTGAAATGAAACCCTGAGATTATCACAGGAAAAATTAATCACTGAAAAAAGATTGTGTGTAATAATGTATACATACAGAAATCATGTTCTTAAAAATAGAATACATCACAGTCTTAGCTGATTTGTTTAAATAAAGTACAAAGAATAGCATCATGTCACTTTTGTAAGTACTTCTAAAAAAATGAAATTAAAAAAAATCACTGCATTTGGAGCCTATTTTATTCTTATGTGCAAAGAGGTCTCTGTTTGCAACCCTGAACTTCACTTTTTACCAGTATACTGAGATTTAGACTATTCTTTGTCTTTGAAAAAACAATGGGTAAGCTCCTTCCAAACTGTGCAAGTGTTCAGATGAGAATTTATTGTCAAGTGTCCCACTTTATCTCCATGTTGTGTTATAAGCAGATACAAAAGCTGTTAAGAGTAATAAAAACTCTGGATAGTAATTTACAGTAAGTTTGAATCGTCTTCAAAATTAGTGAATATTGGAATAATTGTCTTCTGTATAGGCCACTGTTTACCTTATAATATTTCTCTTAGGAAATACAAAGTAAATGTAATATGTGTAGCAATGATGACAATTGGTAAGGTGTTTCAAGTCTGTTTAAAGAAAGTAAAATATGTTGTTTTCAGCTTTTTTCCAGATATTGGATTATATGGTACAGTTGTCAATGATGACAGGTATTCTGTAAAGAATCTACCATTAGAAATGTGGATAAATTAGAAATATTATTGTTACACATTCTCTTGAAATTATGATGATATTTGGATATAATTGTGATATTTTGAGCAGAATAAATATATTTTCCTAACATTGAATAGTTTATAATGTCTGAATGTAAGAAACTACCAGATACACCTCATGGTCAAGTGCTATATGTACTGATGTTCTAACAATGGTTATTAAACATAGCATAACCTGCTAAAATGTACTTTAATTTTGAGAAGTATTGTTATGTATTCACCTGTTAAACTGCTCTTTTACAGCAGGGATCCTTTTAGTGTGCATAGCAATTGTTAAGTCTGAAACTAGTTATGTAACTACTGGAAAAGTTAGAACAGATATTTTACTTAAAAAATTGTGTAAGCATTAATGTTTTGGAATATTAAAAATAGAGAGGTCTGTGAGGTAAAGAAACATATGTAATAATAATTTGTGATAATTACTGGTAACAATTTAGGCATAAATATAAAATTGATTTAATTTTTTAAGTTCAAGGAATTAGGAGGAGTGGAAATGAATCAGTGTGACTTTAGTGTTTCAGTCAGTTTGAGTGACTATTTCCTTTTTAGCTAAGAGTATTTGTCCAAAATAGTCTGTAGGAGAAGGAAATAGCTCATGTATCTTGTGTAGAAGTTGTGGATTGTTTATTTGGTATGTTTGGTATTTTGAAACAAGCTATTTGTCCTAGGATTGGTCTCCATGGGAGGATTTGCTTTTGTTTTAGGACAAACCATTAGCAGTTTCCTTGGTGACTAGTTGTGATACGTCTTAACAGAATGTGAAAACATGAGATGTGTCATAAAAACGTAATTTATTCTCTTATCTATTACTTAATTCAGGATGTTATGGTTGCTAAGAGCTTACATGGGTGAAAGGATGTTATGGGATGAATAATGGGTAAAAAAGCCCATGGGATGCTTTTAAGTAGAAAGGTAACACCTCCGTCTGAAGAAACCTTCAAACTGCAGATTGCTGCGGGTTGTAAGGGTATTCTGGGGAAGTACTGCTTTACTTACGCTGTTTCCTGTCTACTTTTGGCCACTGTCAGAGTAGACTGCCTAGATTAACAGTTGATTTTTACGAGTAAAAATGTTTTCTTCCAACCCTCTGTATGTGCCTACATGATTGAGACATTGCTCTTAGTTTGGTGAATTAATTTGTTTCTCCAAATGGACTGCACAACTTGTAAAGAGAGAAAAATTGTATATGTTTTTAAAAAAATAAAATTTTGAACTGATTTGAGGACTTACTGGTTAAAGTTGTTTCTTCAAACAAATATTTTATTTTACAGTTCTGTTAACTTGCTGCTGCTGCTTTTTATATTTGAAAGGTGCAGATTTTACCAACATTTACTGTTTGAGTTCATATTAGTGTTTTTTTCTTTTATCATATGAATTTTATATTTTTGTAATTTTAAAATTTCAGGTGCCTTTATGTTTAACAAATACATCAAAGTCAAGGCTTTAATTTTAAAAGAAGAACAAAAATTACTGTCTGAATTGAATTCATTCTGTAAACATCCTTTACTCCTTTGACTGTTTCACTTATTAAGAATTGTTATTGAACAGGCACTTCTGACTGCCTCTATGACTATTTCACTTATTAAGGCAGTCAGAAGTACCTGTTCAATAACAATTCTGAGCTTCATACAGACATTACCTTCTTATATATCAATTCTAGTTGCTGCATACTTAACATGCTTGACATAAAAATCTCAAAAAATGAGATGAAAACTGAGAGTATTAAATTTTCATTACTTCTTGCTTTAACCTATATTCTTACTTCTCCAGCTGTCCAACTATTGAATGTCATCATGTTACTTAGCCTTAATCAGATGCATTAGGTCTGAAGTCTGCCATTATTTTATTCCCCAACGAGTAAGGTTACCAGAACTGTAGGTTCGGTGCTGGGTGGTGTGCAGAGCAGCTTACGGTTAAGGGTATGCTTAGAGGCTGTCTTTCCAAGAAAACTTGCCTGAATTGAGTTTTTAATAGTTTTGATTATATTTCTTGTTTTTCTAACTGCTTGAGCACCAGCTAATGTCCTCCCTAGAGGTGCTAATAATTGCTGTTATAATGAAGTCTAATCTTTTTCTCTTCAGTTTTGTAGCTTTGATCTTGGTTATACTGTCTCTTACATGCTGTATTACCTGGAATTAGAATTGCACTTTGTGATTGAATCTGAAATACAACAAAACCACTTGCATTGCTTTCTGAATGACTTTTAATATACAGATTTTATGGGCAATAATGTAAGGAAACAGCTTAAATCGCAGGAAATAATAGATTTCTGCGGTACATCATGATTAGAAATATCTCTGAAGTGATGTAATCATTTTATGTTTGTATACTTTACAGAGAAATGGTAAATATATGCGTGTAAAATAAATTTTTAAATCATTTTTCATGCTGTTTGGTATTACTTTTTAAGTAATAAAAAAGCATAGATAGGCCCAGTGAAATTTAATAGCTTCCAGCTATCAACTCATCGAAGATTTTGTCTGCAGCTGTTATTTCTATTGTGTACGGTGTTTTAATCCATGTTAGATTTGATGTACTAAGTGTAAATCAGATATGAACTTCCTTATATTCTCTGCCCTGAACATCTCAGACTTGTGACTTGATCTAAAACTTACTAAGGTCAAGAGAATTTTTCTTCTAGTAACTTCAGCTGTCTTCTCAAGTGCTTACAAATTTGTATGAACATACAGTTTTTTGAAGGGCTAAATCAGGTGTCTATTTTTTGACTGAGACTATTATATAAAGTTGCATTGCTTGATAAACTGATCAGTATATTTATTATGTATCTCTTTCAGGGTGTTAAGGAATGGAATATTGCCCATCTTAATACAATATTGGATGTTGTAGGAGAAGAGTGTGGAATTTCTATCGAGGGTGTAAATACACCATATCTGTATTTTGGCATGTGGAAAACAACATTTGCATGGCACACTGAAGACATGGATCTCTACAGTATTAATTATCTCCATTTCGGGGAGCCAAAGTCATGGCAAGTTTAAATTTTTATGAAAGATGATATCTCAGCTGACTAAACCATCTGTTGATGGGATAGAATTGCATCACAATGGTAACCTATACTGAAAAGCTAAGATAGTAGTTTTGTGAGGGGTTTTTTTAAGTTCAGTACTATGAAATATGTGAGGTTGGCGATGAACATCACATCAATGCAGTCTTTGATTTTTGAAGAAAAAGATAAGTACATAACGCTTATTGGAGTTCAACAGAAAAATATTTTAAAGATCCAATATAGGTAAGGAGTTGGGAACCCCAAGACTACTTGAGGAGCTTCTGAAAGAGCTCTTTGAAATCAGTTTCTTTCGTTCAGTTGCCCTTTGGGACTGCATAACATGTTTTGTATTAAACGTGCCTTTATTTACTTCTTTGAATCAGAGTCATTCTCTAATGCGAACTTGGTAGGACCAGTAGGAGGCAAGATCAAGTGTTAAAGGTACTTCCTACGTACAAAACTTCTGCTATCCTTTCTCCATAATCTTAAATTTTTGGTTGAACAGCTGTAATAGACAAGCTGGTTTAATATTATACGTATCAATTGTGATATACATGTATCCAAGGTATATGAGAAGAATGTTTTCCATTTGATCATAAAATCTTTTTTCTTTTTTCCTCCCAAAACACCTGTGAAGAGAACATAAAATCATTAGAAAGATATATAAAAGATATGTTATATATCTTTCTAAAGATTTTAGTTCAATTCTGGGGTTTTCTAGTCATCCAGACTTGGGTAGAAAATTTATAGCTGGTAATTCTATAAAACATTATTTGTTATTTTTATACCCATACAAAATAAAAATACCTGTGTAACATTTTGTATTTATACTCTGAGGGTGGTAAATTGGTCAGATGCTGCTTCTTAGGTAATTGCTTTAAGTTGACTTGCTGTTATAGTGGGTCTCTTGAGTAAAGGCAGTGAAGATGGATGTAACCTGTTGTGGTAAAATACAGGTCCATGTTTTGAATTGCTAAATGTGAAATTGCTGCTTTGATAGAATTAGCCACACTAAGAAAGTCTTAGCCATAAGATTAGTATTTTTGATAAAAATCAGTGTAAAGATAGGTGATTCCAAAATGTTCTAAGATGATAGGACACATTTAACTAATACAATGATTGCATGAATTTTTTGCTTCTTAGGAATTTGAAGAGTGCTATTTGAAGAAAATCTCACTGCATATTGTGAAATTCCAGGAGCAGAGACATTTACTTAAACCCTAAAGTCCTTAGGCATAATGGAAAGAAGATAGGAAATCTTCTTTTCTTTAAGTATTTTGAAGGAGGTGTGAGTTGATAATTGCTTTTCTAGTTTACAGACGCTTGTTTACATTATGAATGAACAGAATCATTAAACACTGACCTCTTCATCTTTGAAAAAATAACAGTGGATACAAATTAATTTTTTGGGCCACATTGGCCCATATTTTTAGGTAATGCAGCACTAAACAAAAATTGAATGAAAGACAACTAAAGATTTGATTTACACTTGTGCCTTTACTGTAGGAATGCTGCAATAATTTATGCTGAAGCTGCTCATTTATCAGTAAAATGTGTCTTTTTTAAATGTGATATTAGTATAATGTTTTCTTCAAGAAAGTTGAGCATGAGCTGAATCTTAGGATACCTATAGTAAAGGTCTTGTCTGCTCTTAAATTTGAACAAATTTGACAAATACATGCTTAATAAAACCAAATAAGATGACATGTACAGTAATACATATTTTCTAGTTTTAGTGGGTGTACGTGCTGTTCATCAGGACAGCCATACTGGTGTTATGGAAAATTAATATGCAGTGTACTTTCTCTGAATTGTGAAAGGACAACCACTTCTGTGTGAGAGCCACAAAGAGAACTTGTGGGTAGCAGCTAAATCTAACTGCTATGGCAGTCTTTATGGAATTGAAGCTTTCTACAGTGTTTAGGTATAGATTAACTTTCATTACTTATACTCTGCACTTCCAAGAGGTATGCAAAGAAATCTGTAGTTTTATATTATGTATACTGATTCCTTTATTGACTGCCTCATATGAAACATGAGGGAAAAGCATGTCTGAGCAACACTTGCAAAATCAGGACTAGGGCTGTTTATGTGTTTATGTATATATTTGTGTAATACATATGTTTTATAGATTCTTTAACTTGCAAAATAGTGCTACAGAGAGGAAATTGAAGGAGGGAAAAGAATTCAGAAGCTCTGAAACAGATTAATATGAGGGCAGAAGAGAGTGACATAGGGTAAGGAGAGATTTGCTGGAAAGTAGAATAGAGACAATTGAAATTGCCATTAGGCAGAATTTTTACTGCAGTTTTCCTTTTGCATTTTTTTTTCTGAGTTGAAAAATCTTGAAGATGGTACCTCATTTTACATCACAGTTTCTTAGAAAAGGTCTTAGTAGGAAGATGAACTGTTGGTGTGATCGATGATCTACTTTATTAATTCAGTTATTTTTTGATATGATGTATTATGTAATAGTATCTGTGAACTGCTTATTAGTATTAAAAATGTCTTCATTCTGGCATTTGTTGTTAAATATTTTCTTCTTTTGGAATTATTGTTGTGGGGGTATAGGCCCTGACTAAAGAGAATTTAGTTTTGTTTCGTGTACTAATTTGAGGAATTTTGTAATGTTAAACTATTCAACTCCTCTTGAAAATTCATGCCTAGCATAGAGCAGAATTTTGTTAGTAGTTCAAATGTTAGACTATTAGTATATGTACAATATCCTTGGCTAAAATACAGATAATGCTTCAATTTACATTATAAATTTTTAAATTAAAAAAACTGAATAAAAAATATTTTTAAAAAAGTAATTCTGGGTTTATTAAGTATCTGAAAGCAAGGCTTACTCTTTGTGCCAATTACCTCACGAAAAACAGTGACGCTAAATTTTTTTAAGTGCTAAAATGACGTAAATCTTCTTGAAGAGTATTAATAATGAATATGTGGAAGTACTTCTTAAGCAGGCACAAAATAATTATTTTCATGGTACTGTGGGTATTTCAAATATAGTAGTAATTGGACTAACTTATTTTTTTAAAAATTTTAAAGAAGAGTAAAGATGTGTAGAGAATATAGTATTTTGCTTTAGAAAGTAATATTTTAAAAAAATTGTTCTCATTTTTTCCACCTTTTATATCTGAGGGTGGAGGCCTGAACTCTTTTCTGCATGAAGAACCAGAGTTTTTTACTTACCATTGAGAGGGGCACAGTATGAATTTGCAGTATGTAATAATAATATTATAATAAATAATAATTTATGTATCGGTTTATATGTTTTTTGTGACATTCCATCTGGTCTTCACTCTAGCTTTTCCAAAGACTGGAAATGACAATATGTTATGTTAAAACTCCCTCCTGTTTAATAAGGTATTTCATAAATCACAAAATGCCTTGCAGGGCTGGTCAGTCATAAAGTAAATGAGAATATACACTACAGAAAGAGAAGATGATTCCATCTTTGTGATGATGTCAAGAAAAAGAGACCAGATTGTTGAAGAGAGAATGCTTAGATAGCCAAAATTAGATGGATTAGGAGAGTGAGACTGTACTTCACAATTTATTTAGGTTGTAAGAGGAAATGGTTCTGTGGTGACATTCAGAATAAAGCAGGGATTTAGGTTCAGGAATTCTCTTCATGATTTCAGTGGGTATTGGATGGTGAGAAATCCTGATCTCCAGGTTGCCTAGAATTTATACCATGAGCAACATTACTCACACCTCTTGATTGCCATGACTAATCTGCTTTTATGGATTTGCCAGTGTTGAATGTGTACCAACATCATTTCATGAAGTGGAAAAATCAGGAAAGATAGTTAGTTACATGGTAGGGGGTGTGGGAGTCTTTAAAACACGATTTTGTTTCAGATTTTGCATCCCAGTAGCAGAAGAGATAGAAATGGTGTTTTAAGTATGATGGGATAGAAATGGGTGGTGTTCTGATATTAGTATTACACAAAATTACAGACAAAAATGGTGAAGAAAGAAAAGCATACTCAGACTGATGCTAACATTGTAGAAATTGAGAACAGATATGGCACTAAAGTAAATGGATTTAAAGAGACTCAGCTAGGTCCTTCCAGGGTCTTCTGGGTAGAATTAACAGGACTTTTAGTGTGATCAGCAGCTGACAAAAACTAGTTAAAATCTGGACAGGTGATTAAAAACTCAGCACAAGTTATGCATACCGTTGACAGAATTGGCATGTTTCCTAGTTAGGTTCTATGTCTGGGAAACAGAACAAACTCAGAAAATTACAGAAAAGTCCAAACCTTTAGTGAGAGAAATAGGAATAATGTATAAAACTTCCCTGGGAGGTGGTGGGACATTTATGCTCAAAGTAGAAGAGGTGAGGATTAGTCACACTTCTTGCTGCAAATTGTCATAAAAGTTAGAAATAAGAATATTATGGGTCACAGAGATGACAGTAGTCAAATAAAGATTCTGATTGTGAAAAGGCAGCTATAATCAAACAGTATGGTGATTTGTCAGCAACCTGAAAGGGTTATTGTGCTTGAAACTGAGCAATCGTTTTATAGTTGCCGTTCTCCATAAAAAGGAGGAACTTTGCTCAGGGATTAGAAGAAAAAGAGAGGTTTTGTTTGTTTTGTTTATCCCCTGTGGAAAAAAAATATGAATGTGCAGGAAAAATCAGGTACTATTACCCTGTCAGTATATAACATGGACTTCAGTGAAGCAGTTTGGTTAAGTATTTAACGTAATGCTAAATTTGCTTGTGGCTGATGCTGTTAATTATTATCTGTACGTGCATGTGGCTTAGGAAAAACAGAACCCAAATTGTTTCTCATTGAGTTTCTGGTTGCTGATTTTTTTGCACAGTAAAGCAATGATTTGTTGTTTCTGGTGTGGTTATTTAAAGCATGCGGAGAAATAGTGTAGAAACATTAATCTTGAAAACATATACGTAAATGTTTAACAATTACAAGTTAATGGCTTAGATTTAATATTTATTTCTTATTTGTAGTTATCTTGTCACCAGTCGCCTTGATTTACTGAACTAATATGTATTTCAGAAGATCTTTCTGAATGATACTCGACAAATATATGTACCATATTTTTTCTGTCCTTGTAGTATGACTAGCAATGAACAGCAACTCTTCAGCTTCTATCTTTTCATGCTATTTAACAAGTATGTCTTCCTGAACTAATAAAATTATAGTTAGCATCAACATTTCCTTTTTTGTCTTTTCTTGCCTTTTTGTCTGTTTCTTTGCTTGTTACCCAAGAAAAACTCTTTTTGCCTCTTAGTGATTTACCTTTTAATGTCCATTACATTTGCTTTGAAGTGGACTGGGCTTGGCCTTAAGATTGAGAAGTCAAACAAATGGTAACGTAGTTAAAAGAGAACTGGACACAAGATGACAAAAAATATTTTTCTATAAGTTTTTAACTGCTCAAATTCTCATATAAGCTAGCTATTGAGACTAAGAGTGAATGTGAATACTTTTTCCTCTGACTTGGTCATCTGAGTTTGGGAGCTTTTTGTTTAATGTACAGTAGACCAAGAATCCAACAAGAGTCATGTCACTCAGTTTTCTAATAAATTGTGTTAGGAACCAATCCCAAAGTGTCTCAAGTGTGACATTGGGACTCCTCATGTCTGATAGTACAAAGGTGGTCTGTCACCATTCATTAGTCCTTGTCTTAGCTGTGAGCAACAAGCAATAGCAACAGTGGGAAGAGGTAGAGGATTGAGGAGTAGATGTTACCGCAGACCTCAGATGAAGACTGTGAGAAACACCAACTTGCACTGAATGTATTGTATTGCTTTGTAACTGTAGATTATCTAAATAAATAGCAGTAGTCCAGTTAAATCATGTCCCATCTTATTTTTCCAAGAGCATTTTTGAGAGCTCAGTTATTCAGTTTTGCGTTTTTGTAATATTGACAAATACTTATGTGCCTATGTGTACAAATGGAGGCATGTGGCTGCATATTATCATTAAATTGTAGTAACACATACTTTTGCAGGAGAAACTTTTTAGGAAGAATATCAATCCAATTAGAGTCAAGTAAAGCAAAGCACAGCACAGCATCCAGTTCTGAATTTTTTTTAGACATAAACACTATCTGTTCATGTTTTTTACTTTATGGTGTTATGTATTTAATGACATACACTACAGTATATAATTCTGTACATACTGTTTCTCTGCTGGAGTGTGAAAGATGGCAAACATATAATTCAGATTAGTATGGATACACTGATATGTGTGTAATGCAGGCTGGAGAACAGTCATGAGCACTTTAGAAGTACAAATGGAGAGAAAGAAAATGCATTTTTTGAAGACAGTGAAGTTCTGATTAAAACTGCAAACATTGAGCATAGTCAAACTGAGAGTTTCTAATACTATGTGAAGTGGGTTTCCAGTAGGCATGTGTTTTGCTATGGATCAGCTTACAGAACACTGACTTTTGTAGTGGTTTTCCTTCCATGCAGCTCTTTCAGTTGTAATGGCATAAAATTGTAAAATTGCCTTATGTATGCAAAACAGAGGTTGAAGTAGGGGGATGTTTATTTCTTGTGTGAAATGAGGGCCCTAGGTCATTCACTTGTTTTTCTGAGTGAGTTGTTAGGGGAGATGAATGAAACGAGTTCACAGTGTAATAAGAGAAAAACTGTTTACTTAGTTTAACAGTGTGGATTTGGACTATGTTGTACAGCTGAATATACATTTTCTTCTTTTCTAAACCATATTTTTTAATAGAAAAGAATCAATCTTTTAGTGCTATTGCACTAAAACAAAAACCTATTATATCATATATTAAAGTAGTTAGTCAATAATAAATTCCACTAAAACATACCGTATGTCTAGGAAGTGCAGTAAATATGTTAATAATAAAGAAAAGCAGAAAGGAAACAGCTTTTCAATAGTTTTCTATTTTTTGGCTTCAGTAAACATGAAAAATAACATGAGGTTTATTCCAGTTCTTTTGTATCGTTACTGAGTTGTTGCAGATAGCATATGGAATTTTTTAAAAATTAATTTATTGTAAGAACAGAGGGATTCTAAGATATATACAATTCTTTAAAGTGTATTTCTGTAATAATCTCGAACTCCTATTGTAATGATTCTACATGGGCAAGTAACCCTTTTATTCCACAGCACTGGCTATAGGAAAATGTAGAGATGTTTAATGATCATATTTTTCTGTTGAATCCTTGTGTCTTTTGAAGCATATTAAAATTCAAAGCAATTAAACTAGTGTAAATTAGACTTATTTTATGTGGTTTTGTTTCATTTGAAAAATTAAGGTATATGTATCTTTTTTAACTGGAGTGGTTTAATAATATGAAATATTGTCAATGTACATGACTTAAAGTAGTGACTATAACATTTTTGAACTGCATAATATAATATTTAAAATAGAAATAAGCTGATATTTTTCTCAAAACCAAACCCCAAAACCCAACCTCTGTATTTTTAACTTAGATATTGATATATTTTTTTATGTACAGTTTTTCTGTGTTTAATCTTTTTGGCTTCTATATTCTTAGATATTTATCATACATGAGTGATGGCTTTTGTGGTAATTATGTCATTAAGCATTTCATCCTTTCTTTATGTGAATTTTAGGTATGCTATTCCTCCAGAGCATGGGAAACGGCTTGAAAGACTGGCTCAAGGTAGTAATTTCAGTATTTCCATATGTAAGATGTTTGAAGGACAAACATCCAGCAAAGTGAAAAACATTGTCCTTGACTCACCTACTGTGTTTTATTACTTAATGTTGTGTGACTTTTTATCTGTCTACAGTATTATTGCAAACAGGGAACACTGTGTAGTGCTCTGAGGAATTCCTTAGAAATAAAATAGTGGATTTTTTTTTCTTCTTCCCTTAGAACTTTATTTTGTACTGGCATTTTTAGCTTGGTGAAACTTATGAAAATGAGGCTTAGTATTTTGTTGTTCATTAGATTTTAATTGCTACTATCTTTGTCTCCTCTGTGTCCTTGCTCTTTCTTGTTGTAACTTCTTTTCTTTAGTAACTTTTTGAATCGTAATTTCTTATACAAATTTGATAGATCCAAATTTGAAGACAGACAAGTCTCCAGAAGGTTTATCAAAGTTAATGACTGGGTAGAGGACGGAGTCTTAGTTAGTACCTCTGCAAAGGGGGAAGCCCATGAAATGTACAAACAGTAAATCTCACTTTTTACCAGCTTTCTCACCAGTGAACAAGCATATCAATCCACTTTAGCTAAAGCATGTACTGGCTTTTGCCTTCCAGAGGTGTTGGGAACGTTTTTGAACAAGGAGTAGGGCTCTTGTTGTAAGGTTGAGTTTTAAAGGAAAAAAAGTTAAGAGTCTATAGGAAAATTTTCACACAGTAGTTTTGGTTTACTTTCAATAGTACACCTCTATTTTTGTTTCTAGAATAAGAGAGCAACTTATGAACATGGGAATAATTAGAGATGTTTCTTTGCCTGGGAGCCTGTGTTATATAGCTTGCTATTAACCATAATATGTAAAGAATGCTATTGCAAGTTCCTAATAGATATTGTGTATCAGGACCTAATTCTGCAAATTTTTGTACATTTTTGTTTTAATTTTTTTTTTTTTTGGTATATAGGTGCATGAGTGTTTTTCTGAACTGTTTTAGAACTATTGCTGAGAACAGTAGAAAGGCAGTTAGAGATGTGAATGTCAAGACCTGTGAATTTGCAGTCTTAAAAGCATGTCTCAAGAAAACAGATTTCAACTATTTCCTATTCCTAAATTTTGCCGTAGTTCCATTTGAAAAAGTTGTCCGTTGCTTTCCAGATTCTTTTTCCAATTTGCAAAGTATAGAACTCCTTATACACTTAACTTGAAGCTTTTGGTTTTCCCTGGTAAACAAATTGAAACACGTAGACTGGGCAATGGTTGCTGACTTATGATAGGATGATTCAATAATTAAGATTTACAAGAAATTATAAAAGAGTAAACAGAGTAGAGAATTGGGAAAGTTTAAGACAGAGACATTAGGGCTGGTGAAAAATGAAGAGCCTTAGCAGGCTCAAAGCAGATGCAAGGAGATTTTTTTTTCCACAGCATTCATTCCTCATTGTACGTGGTGAATTCTAAAATTTTGCATGGCTTTTGGTGCAGTTTGGACAACACTGGCACCTATATCTGTTAGAGGAGCATAGGAGCTGCTGCTGGCTTTGTAAGGTTTGGTGCAGCATCTAGTTGGTACTAGATTAGTTAGAGGAAGCAAACTTTTCATGCTGTATGTAAACACTTCTCTGTACATATACATTTAATATTTAATGGGAGCAAGATCTTTGGGTAGATAGTCTTTTTATTTGATGTCAAATGCTCCTCTGGTGTTTATTGTGGATTTCATATTGCTTGATTGTAGCTATACAGTGCTTTAAAACCATTCAAGTTTAAAAGTCCTGTAATAACACTGAGATTAGCTCCGTTGGTTAGACCATGGTGATAATAACACTGGGGTTTTGGGTTTGATCCCTGTATTGGCCATTCACTTATGAGTTGGACTCTATGATCCTTATGGGTCCCTTCCAACTCTGAATATTCTGTGAAATCTGTGAACATGTATTGAATTTCGTTTTATTTTCAAAGTGAGGGAAGACGATGGGCAGTTTCAGCAGTGCTTGTTCACTCATTTCTAAAAATGAAGTGGCATTGAGGCATGGCATTGATTGTTGCAGCCTAAAGAAACTCTTTAAATTTCTCTTTCAAATACCTTTATTTCCCTAGATATTGGATTAACCCATACAAATTCAGGATTAGGTAACTTGTGGAGATACGTGTCTTGCTTCATGGAAAAAGAAAGCATCATCAGAAAACTGGCCTGAAGGTGCTCAGGCCTCTTATTGCTGATAGTGGCCTACAAAAATAATAGGAAAGGAACATAAAGCATGGGGAGGAATGGAAATCTCGAAACCGACTGTTTTTCAGAAGCCAGTAGTTTATATTGGGGGAACAATGTCATGTCTTAATGTCCAAATGCTAGAGTCAGAATTGCACAATAGGCTGAATGGGACTTAGCACTTCAATCTCACCTATTTTTGCTTCATAGCTGTGTTTCAAATAGTAAATAGCAACTAAACCATAGAATCAGATACTGAAAAGTGATGATAAAATTTAAAATAGTGTTTATTCTATTATGCTCAGTGACTGAAACTGGATTTACGTAGGAAAACTACATACTCATACAGAGATTTTTTTTGTAACAGCAGTATAAGATAGATGAATTAGGAAATGTTAAAGAGGGTTGGCCATGAAACTAAGTGTTTAGCATTCAGTTTTTATGTCCTCTGGGGTATTTTTCTGTGAGTAGGTTGTTTTCATGATAATTTGTGTCCAGCTAATAGCTGAGAATGGAATATAGAAGATGATGCTGTAGTACTTAACAGTAAAGATGAGGGACCATTTCTTATTATTTCCATGCTGTAGCAGTTAAGACCTCTGTGATCTGCTTTGCAGCTGCTACCTCCTAAAATACAGCCTAAATTTTATAGTAAGGTATCTTACAAAGATGAAAATAAAAAATAAGCTGTGTGGCTGCAAGTCACTTAAGAGCAAACATTATTAAAACATAGTGTAAATGACACCTTCATACTTAATGACATGAAATTGAAAATATTTTTAATCATATTTTTGCACGAGTGCAACATTTGAAGGAAAAAACCCTAATTTTTTCAAGGTTACATCTGATGACCAGATACCTACTGAATTAATCAAATGCTCCTAAATAATTAAAATAATAAAATAATACATTAAATGTGACAGGTTGTCTAAGTCAAGGCAGAAGTTGATACATGAAATTAAAGGAAGGCTAGAATATTTTCCATTATCTTGTCTGCACATCACAATTACCACACATGCCTTTTGTGCCTGAATGCTTTCATTTTTGCTTTCCATTGAAATCTTGATTGACTGTGGTGCCTACAAATGCTTTATCTGAAAGACATTAGACTTGCATCTAATAAAGACAACAGTTTGATTTTGCCCTTCAGCTGCTTTCTCATTTATGTGGATTTTTTTTTCAATTTTATGTAGACATAAATGTAATAAAAATCTCAAGTGAGCTGTTAGCTGCAATTTTTATACTTTCATCTTATGTTAATCTGGAATACTATGGTATTCTTAAGGACTTTTTGTTTCACAAAATGGGTTAGAAAATAAAGAGAATAGAAGCAGAGTGCCAAATGAAAAATGACAGTTTGACGGATTTTGAAGATCTTTTAATAGATCATTTGAGTGCAGAAAACTGTTTTAGAAAGGAGATGACATCTATCTGTGGTGTTCAGTTATGTTAAAGAAGAAACTAAAGTAAAGATTAATATACTGTAAGTATATAGGGCTGTTATAAAGAGCTTTGTATGGTATATAGTATTAATTTCTTCATTTCATGCAGAAGTCATTACCTGTTAGGTCTGAAAATAAATACAAATAATTGTTGAAATGATATTTGAAGCAGAACTTGCATAACTTCTAAGGGTCTTGAAAACTTGAGCAGCTGAAGAATTGAACTTTTTCTCAGCAATATAAGTCCACTTAGGAAAGTTGCATTTAAGAGATAATAAACTTAAATGTATTCATTGAATGTATTCATCTGGGCATACTGACAGTCATATTTCCTAGCAGTTGAAAGCCACTTTTTTGTGGGTTTTGTACTTTGTGCTTTGTATAGCATACGAATCGCTGTTGTTTCTTCGTGACGATTGTTGTCATGCAGACTTACCCTCCTAATTTCTTTTATGTTCGACATAGAAAGTTAAATCAAGTTAGTTTAAATCACTGCAACGTAATTTAAATAAATCATATAAAATTTGTATTTATACCTACCAAAGTAAAATCTAAGAAGACAATTACTAGAAAACTCAATAATTCTTTCATCTCTGCCTGTTTTCAAGAATACTGACCTGTGAATTATGATTAATATTTTGTATTATTCTAGGTCCTTTAAATAGTATCTACATAAATAAAAAAAATGATAACTTTGCGTTAATTTGGTTTACTTTTAATTTCATTAACATTAAATTTCAGTAAAGATATTTGCAATTTAGGGTGTTCTTTTTCTTTTGTTATAAGTTTTATATTTTCATTTTTAAAATTTTAAATAATAATAAACTATGAATGCAGCACTTTTACTGTAAAATTTCAGGTGAAGTGTTGAGTATGGAAGTTAGAAAATCTGCAGAAAGTGTAGCCTCATTCATTGACTGGTCAGAATTTGATTTGAAAGTTCCCTAAGAATATGACTTTTTGGATGTGTGCTTAAATAATGACTTTATTATTAGCCAAATTGTGATATCCTTGATCATAGAAGGTAATATGTAGCAAATCAACCTATTCAGTCTAATGGAGTTATATAATTACTCTTTTGGGAATAGTATTGTAATTTGTCCTTTTATGATTTTAGCTGAATAGTTTAATTGAAGATATTATGGACACATTCTTAGTACCACAAATAAGCATTCCAAGTATCTTGAAAATGCCAGTCAATCAGAGAGTGGAACCCAATCCACTTCAGTTTGCCTGAGTGAAGGTGTGATACTGATGTGGTTGTCTGATACGAGTTGCATGTGATCTATAGTAAGGATACTCTCAGGGTGGAAGGGAAAGATGAGCCTTCCAGGTAGCAATGCCCACTGTCCCTCAATAATTTATAGATTTGAACTTATTTCTTAAAATATGTTCTTTATCCCTGAACCATTTAATGTACGCTTTAAAGACTCCCAGTGCAGCACTACCCTGCGTGTTTGATTTCTCAGTCACAGAATCACAGAGTATTCTGAGTTGGAAGGAACCCACAAGGATCCACAGCTAGGAACCTGCTGAGTGCCTGCAGGCTTTGACTTCTGGCTAGCATATGTGTGGGTTCTAAAACCAGAAATGGTATGGAAATGTCATACTGAGGTGGAATAGCATTGACAAAGGATGTATCTTCACCAACCCAGCGATACTGTTGTAACTAAAGAATTAGTTTAATTTTGTTAGTACAAATAGCATTGGTAAGATTGGACATTTTGGGCTATGTTATCTGTCAGAACATGTATAAAGAGTCTTCTAAGGGCATGGTTTTGATTGTTAGCACATTCTGAAGCCTATGTTTTCACATATTCTGTGCTGTTGTTGCTTGTGAGAAGGAGATAAGGATTTTAAAAAGCCAGAGAGGGACCTCGGCTTTGGTAGATAAGTGTACACTTCCTGTATTTTATGTGTTCGTGCCCAAATGTTTGGCCACCAAGTGTTGAATCACATACTTACCTTGTAGACTGTTCTAATTCTGCTCTAGGTGTTGAGAATGTCAGTGTTTCTGTAAATCATGGATTAGAGAATTTTCAGTTTGATGGTCTTTATCTAATGGGCATAAATCAATGAGCAGCCTAATTCAGTTTTACCTTGATCTCCGATTATTGCTCATTGGCTCATATGAAGTAATTATTTTGAATTCTCATCTTGTTTCTGTGTAATTATTTCCAAGAAGATGAATATTATACACGTGTGCCATGTCTCAAGAGACCATCCAAGAAAATGGGGTTGCATGCCAACTCCTACAAAATACTTGCTCTTGTAGAACTAATTTAGAGTTAATGGTTAGTGTTAATGGATTAAATTAAGATTTCATGTGTCTCTTAAAAGCATGAATGTATTACAGAATTTGAATGGTAGTTACATTCAAGATAGATTTCGGTATTTTTTTTTATGTGGGATTTCACTAAACATGCAGGATTAAATGGTAATTCTGTAAATTTGTAGTTTTAACATCAGCTTGGTATTTGAGAATGATTCTGGGTGTTGCAGGCATATCTTGAATTGGTTTGCATTTAATGTTTTTGTAAGGGTCTTGTAATATTTCTAAAGCGAGTCCTCTATTCAGCGTGCTTTTAGGTATTTTTTTACATTTGTTCAGCAGTTCTCCCACAGGGATTTATTTTCTTTTCTGAAAGAAAAGCTTCTGTGACCTTACATTTAGCCTGGCAGAACGAAAGACCTTTTGATAAACAGAGTCTTGTAAGGAGGAAATACTACCTTCCTTTCTTTCCTTGTTCATAGAAGGGGAGTGCTTTTGAGAAAATGAGGTGAATGAGTCTGAAAAATTTGTGTGTGTAAGTGTAGACTTTGGCAAGTCAAAAGATATTTTATAGTGGTACAGAATGCTTAGGCTGCACTTTTGATTTCACTGCAAGGGCTCTGTAACCACAGCAAGCGTTCTCCTGTAAATTTCTTGTAGTGGATTTTGAACAGGTTGTGTTCTGCTGTTCTGTGTTATTTGCAGCTTCCTTGGAATTCAGCAACAAGCTTGCCTTCTGGTTGGACTTGTCACAACTATTTCTGATCTCTTGGAGTTGTAGTGGTACAACATAAGTTTTGGATGTCAGCCCATCATTTGCTTTTTATCAAGCTAATTGAACATATTTCAGTATCAGAATTTGGTACAAAATTTGTTTTCTCAAGGAAAATTCAGTCAAACTTTCCCTGCTTTTAGAAATTAAGCTTTTTGCTACCTTTCATACTAGCTCTTTCCTCAAGTCTCAAGTATCACTTTCAATCACGTTTTTCACTGTAAGTTCCAGTATATTTCTTTTATTATGTTGCTCAGGACTGAGATTTCTTGAATCTCATAAACTGTAGGTTCTAAGTTATGATTGCTATTGTTATGTTATAGGCATTAATTGTACCCAAATTTCTTTATTGGAAATTGTGGGCTAGCTTCTTTTAACTGTCTTTTAGTCAGTGAAGCCATGATAAACATATGTTTTATCATGACATACATGATAAAACAGTACCTATCAAGTTGTACTTTTGAACCTTAGAACATTATTTACAGTTTCAGAAGAGTGTAAAGAATTCTATGCCTGTTGGTGGTGAATAAAAATAAAAGGATGAATTTGAATAAAATTTGATCTCAGGGCAGCTTAGCAGACTTCCTAGTACATGGATCAGCAGAAGTCCACATTACACCTTTGAGGCTTTTAATGCTGCTTAACCTTATTTCTGAGCAATCAGAAAAAGAATTTTCCTCTGGTACTGGTGAGTGTGCTAGAATTGAATGTACAAAGAATATAACAACTATAATGTGATCACCTTGAAATTGTTGTAAACGTTTAGGGTTGTTAAGGGACATAATATATATAAGACTCACCAGAGTGAAGAAATTTAACATTACAGAGAAGGCTATATATTATGGGAAATTCTTGTTAGTTTTTTTTTCCTCAAGATGGTTGATTGAAAGTGATTATTGTTTTTTTTTTATTTATAATTGAGTAGTGAGTGTGTTGCTCCAAGAATTAAACTGCTTCTGTGAATGATTAACTAATATTTATGCAAGACGGATACAACAAATTGAACAAATAACTAGTTAGAAAGTTGTATTGGTTTACTGTGTAGATGGTTTGTAAGTGCTAGGTAAACCTAGAGCTTGTGGAATCCTTCTGGATTTATTACTGTAGTTGATTGCCGTGTGTCCAGAATGAACATACTATAAAAAAAAGCCTCCGACAAGAATATATTTCTCTAAAGGGTAAGAAAATATGCCTAAATTTACAGGTCCAAATTTATTTTAAATTATTTCACTTCTTAACAAACAGAGAAAACACAAACCCCTGTAACCTCTCCCCCTGAAAAGCAGTTGAAAAACTTAGGAGGTGCATTTGATTTTTACAAATCTCTCAGAACCTAGGAATGACATGATAGAAAATTATAAAGCAAGTTTAAACAGTATTAAGTATTGTAAAATGTTACAAGAATTTCCTACTTGTTTTAAGGAAAAGATACATAATTTTGCTTATCTTGCCTTATTAGGTTTCTTCCCGAGCAGCTCTCAAGGATGTGATGCTTTTCTTCGCCACAAGATAACTCTGATTTCTCCATCAATATTGAAAAATTATGGAATTCCTTTTGGCAAGGTACATTAGTGCTTTTTTTTAAACTCTGCTTTCCTGTATTGAGTTAGTGTTCATTATAAAGATTGTTATAGTAAAGGTGGGGTAAAAATATTTTTTTTAGGCAGTGACTGCATGAAAAGATGTATTATAACTTTTATATAGCTTAGCTTGGAATTTTCTAACATTAAACTCTTGTAGCCATCACAGTCTTTTATTGTAAAAGTTTCTGTGATTTTTTTTTTCCAAGACATTACCAAAATTTCTTAATTTATTTCCATGCTTTCAATTTAAATGTAACTTTATCAATAGTATGGTCTGAATGATTTAGGGTGGGATAAAGCCAAAATAATTGTTATTTAATTTAAAGTATATTTTAAAAGCTGTAACATAATAGAAAATGAGTGAATGATTATTTTTAAGTGCTAGGTCATGATACAGTAAATGTTTGATAAGAACATTATACAAACAGGAAGTGGGAAGAATAACTGACTTTCTTCTCTTTGGATGAATTTAATACGTAGCTGCTTTTAAAAACGTCTGAAGTATTCAATTTTTTTCTCCTTTCTACAAGATTTTTCTTTTATTGTTTTCCACTTTGAACTTCTTATAGGTGCCAGCTAATGAAACATTTTCAATGCATTGCTTTCTTTTTGAAGTGTACTTATTTTATACACTGAATGCTTTACAAATTCAAAAATTCTAAATTTTGGAGTTTTGTAAGCTTACTTAGAGGACTAGAACTTGATTCAGAAGGTCCCCTGCCTGAACATCTGTTTGTGTTAATACTGAGTTTTAAAAGCCTTTTGATCATTAAAGGACTATGATTTTTCGTTTCTCACTGTGCAGATTATTTTAAGTTGTTTGGAAGAACCAGGCAATATACACTTTTTCTCAGTCTTTTCCCACTACAGTATAGTCCTGTAAACTGCCCTCGCCACACACCTTACTTATTATTGTGGTTTCTGTTTTAGTGTATGTGTTGTTTATATATTGATACCATGTGGACATGTGTATACAAGCTTAGTTTAACATGTTCCCCAGCCTAGAATATAGGATAATGCAGTGCTTTCTGTCTGGTGTAGCTGATGTTTTTTTAACGGTATGAAACTTAACCCATAGTAATAACATTTAAGTGAATATTTTCATGCATATTATTGCCCAGCTAAACGCCAACAGAGGTGCTTGATCGCTCCCTTTTGTTGGGATTGGGGAGAGAATTGGAAGGGTAAAGCTGGAAAACTTGTGGGTTGAGATAAAGACAGTTTAATAGGGAAAGCAAAAGCCACACACACAAGCAAAGCAAAACAAGGAATTAATTCACTTCTTCCTGTGGGCAGGCAGGTGTTCAGCCACGCCCAGGACAGCAGGGCCCCCGTCACATGTAACAGTGACTTGGGAAGACAAATGTCTTCCCAAACAATCCCTTCCACTCCACACAATCCCTGTGCCATCTTTTTATCATGGCTTTATATACTGAGCACGATACCATGGGGTCAGCTGTCCCAGTTGTGTCCCCTCCCAACTGCTTGTGCACCCCCAGCCTCCTTGCTGGCAGGGCGATGTAGGGAGCAGAAGAGGCCTTGATGCTGTGTCAGACACGCTCAGCAAGAACCAGAACACCTCTGTGTTACAGCCCTGTTGGCAACACAGGTGGGAGGAAGCCACTGATTTGATGTATGCCTTTTTGGAATATCACTTCACTTTTCATGCTTAAGTCAACCTAAGTGTGAAATTGAAGAAATGTAGGCGTTTAGAATGATACTACCTGCCTTGGAAAGCAAGCTTTTTTTGAATAAATTAGTCACAAAATAAGTAGTTTGTTTTTTGAATGATACATTATCATATGGAAATATAGTTGCTGAGTTCAGTTTTTGTAATATATGGGTAAATACTGATTCCCTTCATAACCTTGTGCTTTATCATAAACTGTCAGGCGAAACTTTCCAAGCTGGAAGGTTTTATAACTAGATTTATAGTTTTGGATTTACAGAACATTACTCTGAACAGTATAATTTTCAAGGTTGGTGTTTAAAGTAGTGTACCTATTTTCAGTACCACATATTTGAGGTGGGGTAGGGGAGTTGACTTTTTGTATTTTGGTGTCTTGATTATTCCTATATTATAATTAAAAAAAAATATGCTATAAACAGTTAAAGTTCTGTCACCTAGTCTTTGGAGGAAGCAGCCTGTACCCAAGTATAATTGTAATTAATGGGATTCAGTGAGAAAGTGAATAGAGAGAACCAGGCTGTGATCTCTCATGGCTCAAAGTGATAGAAGTGAAAATGTGCTGAATGCTGATAAGTCAGCCTACGCCTACCAGGTGGCAACTGAACTGCTGCTTGTTGCAATAGAACACCTGCTAAACTGTCAGCAGTGGGATGGTGTATTGAGATAAATTTTGGAATTGTTAGCGTTGAGAATAATCTTTCTTAACCATTCCCATGGCAATTGTTGGAGTGCTACCGCAACAGCTATAATATGTGCAACTGTATGTGCATTTGCCTGTATGTGCTAAATATGAATCCACAAAAAATTTACCCGTGCAAAATGTGAGATGCAATTTTTTTCTTTAGCTATGCTAGCTTAGTATATTTTTCTTGTTTTTCTCTCTTTCCTTCATCCTATAATACAATTAGAAATAGATATCTGCTAACCCTGTGTATTTTCCGATTGGGCAAAAAAGAACACAAGGAATTGGTAAATCTGTAAGATAAGAATTTTGAAGGAGTTTTTAAAAGCAGAAATTGAATGTAAGACAACTATGTCAGCAGAAAGCTGAGATTTAGGACATGACGTTAATAAGAAAAACGTTTGGAGTTTTGAGTTTTAATTTTAGTGTTTGTTTAAAATTTAACCCTTTCTTTTTGTGATTCCAAATCATAAGTGTATTTACCTAAAAGGGTCATGTTTGTCCTTCCAGTTTTTGTTACTGTATTGCTAATGCAAAGCATTGTCAGACAATGAAAGTTAATCTTTGAAAAGTCTCATTATTTTCATGTAATCAGCAAATGCATCTTGTTGAATAGTCATCAGTCATTGCTCAGATTATTTGCTTCATTTAAATGGATCTGTTTGCTTTTTAGTGGGCCTGTTGCCTGATGTGCGTTTCATGTAAAAAGGTATATCAAAGAGAGCATGGGGAAACTCTTTTGACTATTCACTTCTGTGTAATCTACTTTATTCATTAACTCTTATCAGATAGTTCAGAAGACAGTGTGCCATTTCAAGTCTCTGACTAACCTGTCCTTGATACCGTCTTTGGTGGTCTGACTTCAGTTGATTAAAGCTGTCTCTGTGTGGAGAGAATATTAGTGACTGACAGAAGTGCTGTCTCTTCTCCATGTCCAGAGGAGAGCAACAGTCCATTCTAGCAGAGGGAGATGAGATTTCTCTCTTGAAAGAGAATATCTTGACCTGTGATTTCTTAACCACACATTTTAAAGAAGCCCTCTAAATCTGATGTATCTTTTAAAACTAGGAAGTAGGAAAATGGTTTATTTTTGGATCTACTAAATTATAATTACCGTGGCAGTGGCTTTTAGGTAAGTTTTTTTTGTTCTGGTTGGTTAGTTGGGGCTTTTCTTTTTTTTATCTGCTTTCTCTAATTTCTTGTTGAGCCAGTGGCCTTAGCACACTTTTCTTTCGGTTGCACTTGTAAAGACCAGAGTAGTCCTTTGAAACTACCCTTGCTTATACTCCAAGACAATGTTAGAGCTTAACTGTAGTCAAGCATTTCTTCTTTAAGAATCATCTTCTATCCCCGTTGTCCTTTAGTTATTTGTAAATCTTCTTACCAGTAATGCCAGAGTGTTTCTGCTCTCTAAAATTTTGCTTAAAGAGGAAGAGGGGAAGGACAGTGGCAGATTAAAATTTGTTTTGATTTAATGTCTAAAGTGGTGCTTTAATAGCTTTATCTTGAGACATTTTACATAGGATTTCCAATGCAAGGGATCCCCTTGGTGGTAGCAGCTGTTGTTGTGGAAAGAGTGTGCTGCAGTTTACTTGCTGGAGTTTGAACAGAGTTTAGTGGTCATTGTGACAGTGGTTTAACAAGATCTGATGAACACGTACTACACTTGAGTATTTATTGTGTAGGGGATAGGATCAGCTGGAGCTGTCAGGGAGACCGTCCTCTTGAGTCACAGGTTCAGAGAGGACCCTGCTGCTTTCTGAGCTTCTTTTCACAGGGCAGTTTAGAAGGGGCTGGATTGAGGCTTTGTCACCAGACTTGGTCAATTCTTCATGTCTAAAGGATTATACATGCACTATCAACCTTTTACATCACTTAGCTAAGATGACAAAGTTTCAGTATGCTTACTCCCAGTTCTCTTAACAAGTATCTGACATGGCAAGAAGTCTCTCAGCCCTGAGGAGTAACCTTGAGAGGTGCCCCTACTCAAGGGGAGATGCTGGCTGCAGCCTCTGCCATGGGCTGGGGCACTATTTATGGAGGAGGATGGTTGACTTACAGTCATATTCACATACCAACAGGACATCTGGGTCACTGCACAAGACAACCCCTGGCCACTGTGTTGCCACCCATCTTCACAAAGTTCATCTTAAACCATATGCAGCCATCATGACTGCCACTGGTGGGTATTGCTTTGGACTGGGGAGTGCACACTGCCACAGCCATAAGACCTAAGAATTGGTGCATGGCATTTTTCATTAATTCTTCTTCCCCCTCTTCCCACTTAAAGACACTGCCGAAGTGTGTTCTTTTGGGATGAACAACATTGTTTTCCTAAACCGCTAAGGCTCATCACCTTAGAGTTTCTTCTACTTTATGCTTTCTTGCATAGAATAGAATAGGAAGAAACTTAAAAGTCTAATCAGGCTCTCAGTCGCAAGTCATTGAATCACAGTTTTTGAAATCAGTGAGTATAGGAGAGAAGGGTGAGAATAAGATCTCTCTCCAGTCTTTTGAAGAAAACTTCTGGTGCCACTTTAGAGAAACTTCTTCAGGGTGGTGGACAGAATAAGTTCTACAATTAATTTGTATGAGTACTTAGGAATGATAATTGGGGTGTTTTGATCCAGAATATGTCTGCTTCCTCTCAACCAGTAAGAATGATATATTCTTCATACTGTCTTTTCTAGTTCCCTTTACTTCTAGATTTTATTACCACTGAACCCCTGCTTTCAAGATTCACTATTTTGAACGTTCTTTCTGAATTTGTAAAGTATTACATGCAGCTATGTATTTTATAGTAAAGAACATTGTCTCAAGTGTACTGTTTCTGCTTGCATTAATCTCATTTCCCTGCAAGGTGAAAAGAACGTCTATGTTTTCAGTTAGTTGTAAAGGCAAATGTAGTTTGCATTGCTTTAGGACCAGAACTGCTTTTGTAATGTGGATCACTTTGAGGTTTTTTAAAATTTATTTATTTTGTTTGGATTTTTTTAATTTTATTTTAATGTTACAGGTTACACAAGAGGCAGGAGAATTTATGATCACTTTCCCATATGGATACCATGCAGGATTTAACCATGGATTTA
This sequence comes from Pipra filicauda, assembly GCF_003945595.2. NCBI lineage: Eukaryota > Metazoa > Chordata > Aves > Passeriformes > Pipridae > Pipra > Pipra filicauda. Next base: position 1,122,113 of record NW_024104487.1, on the reverse strand, counting down.
ACTGTGCAGAGTCAACAAACTTTGCCACCATTCGATGGATTGATTATGGGAAAGCAGCAAAATTGGTAAGTCATACTGTAGAAAATTGATGTATAAGGAAATCTTTCTTGTGGTTATTTCTTTGTGAGAATCTATGGAAGCTGATGAGAAAGGGAGAACTATGAGATCAGGTAGTACCTTACACTGCCATTGAAATTTTATTTATAGTTGCTGTTTTATAGTGGGTATTATACTTCCAACAATATGCATTCCTCTCAGTAGTGAGGTTTTTTTGCAGGTTAATGTGTATAGTGTTCTTCAGAACTAGTTCTATTTATGGATTTTTTAAGCTGAAGCTACATATACTGAGGTTAGTATATGTGAAGACAACTGCCTTTGCTCTTAAATCTCCTTTAAGCTCTACTGTTTGTGAAAACACTTTAGTTAAACCAGGAATTTTGATACCTGGAAAGAAATAATGAAACTTAAAGTTTAAAGAAAGAAATTCAACTTTTCTCATCTTTACTGTAATCAGAAAACTTGTAGTACAAGATAATAAAGGAACTGAGGTGTGTATCACTGAAGATATTTTAGACTGCAGTCTTGTTCTGTGGTGTGCATATCTTCCTTCCTTTTGCCCATAGGCACTCAGCCTTATCATCCCTATCTTAGTGTTTTGTACAGTCAAAACACTCCCAATGTACAGAGCCACGCCACTGCCTCTGCTTCCTTGCCTATCCCTTCTGAACAGCCTCTAGCCATCCACTGATGGATGTATAAGTAATGGCATAAAGACACAAGATCAAGAAACTGCACAATTTGTTCAGCAGAAGTTTTTTACTGTTGTTCAATATTCTGTGACTTTTATTAGTGTTAAGGCTTATATAAGCCTTGATTTGGATGACTCAGAAATTAAGTCAGAGGCATTTTCTGTGTTGACTTGTTTGTTATTGAGAAAAACCTTTCCAATGAGATGTCCTTATATTAGCTAATATGATAACATAGAATAAAGAGCAAAATCATCTGTGGTGGTTTAACAGCCAAGTAATGATTGTGGACTCTTGTTAAACATGGGAGACTGGGGAACGTCTTCATGAGAAAGTTCTCAAATAGCTGAAACTTCTGATTTTAGGCACTAATGTGCTCAGTATGCACATAATAACAGTAGTGAAAGTGTTGAAAATCTCTGCATGCATCCAGCATGTTCAGGCTGGTCTTTAATAGGAAAGTTCTGTTTTTAATAGCCAGTGGATAAGGTGGCAACTATAGAGTTAATTTAAAACCTCTAAAACTTATGCATTTGATAATTTTGCCTTTGAAATTCCTGTGGATAGTAGAACCATGAACACACAAAAGTTAATTGTGCCAGCTAAATGACCTGGATTTTGAAAGGTACGAGTGTCATGCAGCTCAAAAGTTGATTCAGCTGTACTTTGAGAATGGCAAAATTCGTCTTCAACTGTGGAGCAAAGCTGAGGTAGTGCTACCTGCAGGTACCTCCCTGTCAGTGTACTGGCTTCATATTTTTTAAGTTTTTAAAAAATGGTTTACTATTTGGTGTACAGCTGCCCCAGTACAAAAAATTAAATATTTTATGCCTCCAGCATGCGTCTCTGTTGTTGTATTATACTGTAAACTTAAGGTCATCTTTAAGTTCAGCAGAGTTAGAAGATAATTTTTTAAAGCTAATGTAATTGTATTGCTTTTCATCACTCCAAAAGTGCCTCTAAAATTCTGAAATTTTAGCTAGGAAGTCTTGGTATGTACAGCCTAAGCACTGTTTTATTTTGTCAAAATTCTCTAGCATATGGATAAAACTTTCGTCTTATGAGACTGAATTCTGTGCTCTGCTATTATTGCACATAGGAGCAGTATTGTGTATATATAAGAATTAAAGTCTGGTGTGTGCAGTTAAATTTAAATGCCTAAAACCTTCAAAGTGGCATCTGGACCAATAATGGCTTCTCTATAGAGAAATCTTAGATACGATAGTAAAATATGAGTTGCAGCTTCTTTGACAAATGGTCAGAGTGCTTAATGTTATTTGCTTATTTTTTATCGTTTATTACCACAAGAATGAGAATTAAAGTTTACTTTTTTCCTCATTTCAAGTGAAAGAATATGCTAGGAATTACTAATAGTAGAATTCTTTTTTTAAGTGGAAAGTGGAAATGTCTAAGAAGAGAAGAACTAAGAGAAAGGTAGTGAACTATTTCTTCATAAAACTTCTTTGTATTTGTTTATACCATACAAGTAGGGTAAACAAGACAAACAAAGGAAATACTATAGAATCATAAAATGAATTTACATTGGAAAAGACCTTTAAGATCATTTAAGTCCAACCGTTAACCCAGCACTGCCAAGGCCATCAATAAACCATTCCCTAAGCACCATATCTGCAGGTCTTTTAAATACTTCCAGGCAGAGATGGTGACTCAACCGCTTCCCCTGGGCAACCTGGACAATACCGGACAACCCTTTCTGTGAGGAAATGTTTCCTAAACCTCCCCTGGTGCAATTTGAGAGCATTTCCTCTTGTCCGATCACTTGTAACTTGGAGAAGAGACCGACCTCGCCTCACTACAAGCTCCTTTCAGGCAGTTGTAGAGAGGGAGGTCTCCCCTTATGACAAGCTGTGTGACAGAACTGGCATAGAACCGCTATGTTACCGGTATCATCATTTCTAACAACCACGCCCCCCCCCACCTCTACTTAGTGAGTCAACATCAGATGAGTCTTTCTGAACGAATTTAGGTAAAGTAAGCGTGAAAGTTTAAAACCTGGCATTTGAGGCTACTGCTTAGAAAGTTTTTGTCTTGCCTGGGTATGTGTGAAGACCACTGTGAACTCAACTAGTTGAATTTCTGCAGCTTTCTAGCCCAGAATTAAGGTTCATGGTAAATGCCTGTATTTAGTTTTACAGCCTGGCTTTCTGCTCAGCTCCTCTGCCCTTCATAGTTCCCAGTAACCTTCAAGTTATATGACTTCTCCTTCACATGCACAGATGCAGGCGTAAATTGCGTGTTTACCACTGCACACTTACAAATAAAGGCACGGATATCACCTGCCTTGGCTCAAACTGATCTTAAAAGTCTCTTCTCAAACTGCTAATAGTACCAACAAGGAGAGGGGAAAAAGCCCAAAGTAACAGCAGTAAACCTTAGCACAGCGTTCATGCTCTCAGTCAGTACGGCTGGTCTTTCATTCTGGATTGCTTTCCACAAAGACCCTTCTATCAGCTGGCAACTTCCTTGCCAGACAGTTATTACGAGGGCATTCTCTCTAGTTTGAGACTGTGTGTCAGTGTTGCACCAGCTACTAGGGAGAAGGCATAGAGCACGTTACAGGATGCACAAGGAAACAACAGGATTATGCTGCGCTGTAGTAAGCATCTCGGTAGCTTCTGAAGGTAGCGTTGGCAGCTTCTGAGGCAGCTAGAGCAAAAAAAGCACCTACACCATTTTAGGACAACATGTGAGGGCTGTTGAGGTTGGATTTCCTCAGGGAAAAAGGAAAAATCCAAATAAAATTGGATTGTTGTCCATGTAATAAATATTTAAGATAAGGTATAAGATTATAAGGTCTAAGGTACCTTCCACCCCCCCAAAGAACTTACGGTCTGATTTTGTATAATTGTACTATGTTTCTTGATTACAGTGTTGTAAGACGAGCTCACTGAATGGGTTTTACTTTAAAAATATACAAGGCTCCAACAATTTATCTACCAAATTTATTAGAAGAGCCTTTAGTTCCTTTAACACCTTAAGAGAGATTGCAAAGGAAAAAAGCTGCCCACATTTTCTCAGGAGGTACTTTTACTGGTAAACTTTAGAAAATAACAGAATTTGGCAAAAGTTTAAAGGGTAACATTCAACTGAAGTAAAGCTTTCCACGAAGCGTTGACTTAGCACATGCTAACCCATACATCTTAGCAAAGTTCCCATCCTAAGCTACCCAAAATATCAAGAAAGGAGATTAGGAGAAGAAGAAAAGAAAGAGAGAAAAAGAGAATTATAGCTACCACCCCTAGATCCAGCAAAGATCCAGCTACAGAAGTCCAGAACGGCATGGAGAGCACATGTTGCTGTTTTATTTGTTTTGGCAACCAGTCCAGGGCTGGGTCAGAGGCTCTGGGGTGTGATGTGGGGCACTGCTCCTGGTGTGCAGTGACAGACAGCTGCTCTGGGACTGCCTGGGGAGGCTCCAAGGGGCTGGAATGTAGGACAGGGCATCACAGGCACCTTTGTGAAATTCAACCTGTCACTTCTCTCTCCCCCCCTCACTGCCTTGAGTTGGTCTGAGCTGATAACTAATATAATAATCCAGTGTCTCACAGGTGTTTTTCTGGGAAGCCATAAAGGATAGCTATGATTAGTTTTATCACAACCTTAGGAAACTTCCAGAAAGTATTAATTAAAAAGGTAAGACATCTGTGTGCCCAAAAAATACTGATATTTTGTCAGTTTTATTTGCAGGTATGGTAATTTTATTTAAAAACAGAAAGAAGAAAAAAACAAAACCCGCACAACCTTGCAGTCCCATTTGTTATTCTTCAAACTGCTGATACTGTGTTTGACTTATCTTTTCTTTCTTTATGTGTAATGTGCAAGAATTTTAATTGAATGTTTGGGATCCTGTAGTTCTCCTGTATTGTACTGCAGAAATTGTCTGTGTCAGCAAAATGCATCAATATCTAGGTCAGTTCATTGCTGTATTCTCCTTAGAGAATATTGTATACTGATGACTATTTGTCTTCCTACAGGAACACTTTTATTTTTTATAGGATAGTTTCTAATTGCTTACAGCTGGATTTTTGTCTTTTAAAGAAAAAATTATGAAGTCAATATTTTTCATAGATTTTTGGGAAAAAAACATTCCAGAAAAGATTTTTGTTAAAGTTGTAGTAAATATTTAGCCTGTGTGATGATACTGCTTTCCTGAATTAAATGAGATGGTGTTAAAGATTCTGTGAAATCACATTTAAATGTTAAATAAGAGATCATTATGACCCTTGGTACTGGAAACTTTGATTAAGCAAAGACTTTGGATACAAATTTCATAAATTATTTTCTGACTTTAAAAATGCTAAACCTGTGGTCTTGATTTCATTCTGTGTACCCTAACTATATGTAATAGTTGAACCCTAGGAGCAGGGATGTATACTCCAGCTTGTTTTCTAGAGTTTGTGTGAGACTCGCTCAGGGGACAACATACCAAAAGTAATACCAGGTGGCACCTCCAGTGTGCTGTTTGCTACAGCTCAGCTGCTGCTTGGAGCTCACTTTTGGACAAAATTAAGTTGGACAGAATTAAGCAAAAGTAAAAAACTATATTAAGAAAAAACCCAAACAAAAACCTCAGTCCCAGAACAATAGAACTAGATAAATAACAGGCATATTAAAAGCCTCCCAGCTCCAAAGAACACACAGGAAGAGAAATAGGAGACACTGGTGGAAGGAACAATCAGTCATGCTCTCCTGAAGATGCTTTGCAAATGGATGTGGAGAGGCATATTGGTGAAGTGCTGCTGTGTGGATATGGTAGGACTTAGAGAAACAAAGGGAGATTTAGCTCAGAAATACAAGTAGTTGTGTTGTAACAGTCTGTGAGGATGAGAGGCACTCTAAGCTTTAGATACTCTTAGTCATCTTCATCATACTGGAGCTTTGATTTGTTGAATGCTGTTTATTGATGAAAAAAATTAAATGGCACAAAATAGGGGCAGATAGCATATTTCTTCAGGCTTCTGTGAATTTTGTCATTTTCCTGATGGAGCTGCATTTACTTGAGTAGGCTGAAAATGTGTAGCTGCATGAATCTCATTTTTCAGTTTCCTTACTCCAGTGGATTTTGTTATTTTTAGGAAAGCAGATGAGACTGTGGCTATTAGCTTGTATGGTTTGTAGGTATCTGCTTTGATTTGTGTTGATTAGATAACTTGTGTGTTGAAAAAGGGTTCATGTTCAGTTATTAGAATTGATGAATAAAAATATTACACATAGGTCTTCTATGTCTGAAAATCTTTCTGAAGCAATTGGATAAAAGACACTTCTCTAGTCTGAGAAATATCTTGTATTCCTAATGTTTATTATCTCCAGGGTTGGACACCAGAGATACTCTGTGTATCTTCTATGTTTATTAATTTTATATTTTTGCTAGTTATAATAGCTATTTCTAATGAATGCCAATGTTGCCTTCTTGCAAGGTGCCAAACTGGAGTTCTCAGGCATGATTTTCACCCGTCCACATTTTAACTGTGGTAGATAGGACCAATGAACTTTATGCACTATAATTTGAAACTGGGAACCAAAAACGGATTTAAATTTTGCATAAAATCCTCTGCTTTTTTGGTACAGACACTTTTTTCCCCCTTTGAAATTCCTGTTATTTTTTTTTTCTTGCTGCTGTTTTGTAAACATTTCAGAAACTTAGATGCTGGTAAATCAGTTACTAGTTGAAGGGAATCTTCCTAAAAAGCACATCCTTTGACCTTGTGTAGAGTTTCTGGACTACATGGTCCCATCTTACCCTGATAGAGGACAGAAACTTACAGAACTGACAGCTGGGATGAGATGGAGGTCCCGTGTAGGGAAATGTCCAGGAGACTGGTGGTATAAGCAGTTTTGGTTAGAGGTCTCTAATTCTTCTTTATACAGTTGTGATTATTTTAGTTTATTTCTTTCCATTTTCCACTGGTTACTTTTTATAATCCCCTCATTCCCTTGTGTCTTGGTTTAACCCCAGCCTGAAACGAAGTGCTTGCTCCCCTCAATCCATGGTGGGATGAGGAGAATTGGAAAAAAAGAAAAAAGGTAAACCCCCTGGACTGAGATAAGAATAGTTTAGTAATTGAAATAGAATATTATAATATAATAATAATTATAATTAAATAAGAGACAAGAAGAGAGAAAGGAATAAACCCCAAGAGAAATAAGTGATGTGCAGTTCAGTTGCTCACCACTTGCTGACTGATGCTAGACTCACCTCACAACCATGATCAGCCCCTCCTGGCCAACTCTCCCCAGTTTAAATACTGAGCCTGACATTCTATGGTATGGAACATCCCTTTCGCCAGTTCGGATCAGGTGTCTCCACCATCTTCCCTGACGGCTTCTTGTGTCCCTGCTTGCTGTCAGAGCATGGGAAATGGAATAGTCTGTGATTGGAATAAGTGCTGCTGAGCAAAACCCAAGACACATCAGTGTGTTATCTACATTATTCTCATACTGAATCCAAAACACAGCTCTATACCTGCTACTGGGGAGAAAATTAATTCTATCCCAGCTGTGTGTTGCTGTTCCAAATTCTCATGTCACAACTATCCGTCACACCTTGTCCATACTTTCACAAGCTTTCAGAGAAAGTACTGACATTTCCAAATACTGCTCTCATTTCTTGATGTGTCTGTTTTGTGGAACCACTTGGTGACTTTCACTCAGTATAAATGTATGTAAATTTTACCGCCTTCTCTCAGGGATAGTGTCACACTAGGTGATTTTACTAGTCATTGTAATGATTCTTTTGTACTGCAGCTCTTTTAAGACGTGATTTGTTTTCAGATGCTGGTGCTCGAAAACCTTTTTGTTGTTTAGCTGATATGTAGAACCTTAGTAGAGAAGTCTACCAACCTTTTCTACTTGAAGCTAGGGCTACTTCAGTATTATTGCTCTCTTTCATAAAATTAAGCCAGTAATTACTCATGCATTCTTTCGTGGTAGCTGCTTAGCAACGTGTTTTCTGTGGATAGGTTAGATCAAAGTGCTGGCCTGCAGGTTGTATTTTTCCCTTTGGTAGGATGAAGTGCAGTTGTTTTGATGTTAGGTTTGATGGATTTGTTTGCCACTGCATTCATTAGCTTCACATCAAAAAACTGACAGGCTGTTAAATGAAACTTTGGCTTAGATTTTCAGCTTGACTGTTTCAAGACCTGTGTGAAGATGTTTTGTTTTGTGCTGCAGCAGCCTCAAGCAGTTGTGACTGTTTCAAAGGGAAGAAAAGTTATTTAATATCCTGATTTATTTGGGTAAAAGAGAGTCATTGTCTTGAAGATAGCCATGTCCAACTTATCAAAAACAATATATTGAAATATATATTGAGAGACAATATATAGGACTTTATTGATTTTATCAGAGAAGAAGCTATACTTACTGCAGAAAAACAACTTTACCACCTTCCATAATTTACTGATGTAATATTTTTTTCAATGAGGATTATGTTTAGATTTCTTTTGTACAATAACATATTAGTTGTCTGTTGGAAAAAAAAAAGTTTTACCACTTTTTTTTAAAATGTGGGTGAGTGATTTAAAGGTGTAGGCTTAAAAAGTATCTTCCTATCCCTACGGCACTGTATTAGTACTGAATGTCAGAAATAGCTATGTGCATAAGCTCATGAGTCATTCTTATATCAGCTTATTTTATTGGTTTGATTTTTGAAAAATTTTTCTTAAAGCACTGCATGTTGATGCAGTTGATTCCAGTCTGCAACAATATCAGCATCATTAGTGATGTATAAATTAATGTTTTTACTTGTGAGATCATAATTAGCCACCTTATATCATTTATTTGCCTGCTAATGAAATTTTACAAGGTTTCGGGAACCATACATGCTTTCCGTTTCTTGTCTGGATTGTTAATACACCACTTCAGAGCAAATTTCTACATTCTGCATTTTGACATTTCATTTCATAATCACAGTGCCACTCTCAGCTTTACAGTTGTCATAGAATTTTCTCTTTTATTTTCAATGTTTATTTCTTTTATGTTAATCTGTTACTTTTATTTTTTTCATCTTACTGCTATCATTTACTGCCCCTGTTTGGTTCTTGCATCAAAAACTCATAATTTCCTGAGAACAGTGGCTATTAAAATTTCTCACTCTAATATGGGAGATTGTCAGTCTCTCAGTGGGCAGTAACTTGCAGAGTTCTGGACTTCTAGCACTGTGGCATATTGAATTAAGAATTGTTATTAGGCTTCAGGAGTAGAAAGGAGTAGTAATGATCACCTGCTCTAATAGAATAACTTTCTGTTGTTCTTTTGTAGCTTCCCATTTTGGTAGACCACCTGGTTGTAAATCCATACTCTGAAATGTCTTACGGTAGTGTTCCTGTGTTCTCACAGTCTAAGCTATGTTATATGCAAGTACTGTTGTTTTCTGTGAGTAGTGTATTCTGTGTGTATTCTCATGAAACTTTTCCAACTGTACCTAGCCTAACTTTTTTTCTGTGTGATGCTACAGTATGTGTGGATATCATTATGTGTGTGCGTTTCTATCACAGAGTTCTCGTGCAAGCTGCACTGTTTATTAAATAAAAGTAAAACCAACAATACTACTGCTTTTTCTGTTTTTCTCACGTGGAGTTTTGGTTAAGTAAGGAGAGGAGAATTCCATAAAATAACATTTTAAACGTTGGGGTACCTTCTTACAACTGTGAGTGACTACAAGTGGTGAAATCTAATCTTCTTTTTTTTTTTCCTAAGTGATATCACAGAATTTCCATTCATCAAAGTAATAAATGTACCAAGTTAGCCTGCTTAGTAGATGTTTAGAAGATTTTGCTTTATAGCAGCTTTCAACTAATGAAGTGATTTTTTTTCATAGAAAAAGTCAATAATTTACGATAAACTTGCCATTTCAGAATATAATATGTATAAAATTTTGCGTAAATCAGTGCAGTTCCTTTTCTTACGTTTCATCAGAATGCAGATTATAATTACTCTAAATTTTCTGAAGAAAACCTCTTGTCACTAGGTACCTTTCTGTCCATGTATTAATGTCACTGCCTGTAAAGAGAGATTATTTTCATTCTGTCTTTTTAAAGAAAATAGAATTTGAACCGAGAAATTTTCACAAATTTGAGGTTCACAAAGTAGACTCTTTGGGCTTAAATCAGCTGCTGAAACACAGGTATCCAGCACCATCTGAGATAGCTTAAGGTATTTTTCCTTGCTCTGTCTAGACAGAAGAGTACCAATCTCCGTGAATCCAGTGCAATATTTAGAACTCAGTCAGATGCCACATATACCAAAATGTGGTTCAGGTGTCAGTGCTTGCTCATGCAATTGAAGTGAATCATCTGTCATTGTATTCTTTTGTTTAAACCATTTACAGAAGTAAGACTCAGTCTAAAAATTAACTACATTTTCATAGTCTAAGAGGAAGTCAGTTCTCTAGCCTTGCTAGATTAATTTTGCAGTTTGGCACTGGGCAATGACCTATTGTGATAGCCCAAAAGGTGACTTAAGTCTTAGGGTTCAGTTCCCTTAAAACCACCACCCCCCAACCTTTCTTCTCATAAACCAAGCCCACTTCCAAATACTGCTACTACTGTGCAGGCCAGGAGTTGGGCTCAGTGATCCTTGTGGGTCCCTTCCAACTCGGCGTATTCTGTGATTCCGTGATTATTTGTCTTTATTTATTTTTTTAATTTACAACCATTTTAACTCTGTGTTTGAATCATCAGAGAGTTCAAGCTACTAAAAACCATGCTGACCGTGTTCTTCCATGCCGTTTCTGTTGGCCTGTGGCAGGTCTGGAACTCAGATGTTTCTGCTGTAGTTGTTTTGTTTGGTTGGTTTTTTGTTTGTGGGTTTTGCTTTTTTTTTCTTTCCTTTTTTTTTTGTTTTTCATCTTTTTTTGTATACAGTGATAAAGCTTTGTGTGAATATGATTTTCTACTGGGACTGTCTACAGGATTCACCTCTGCTGGAGGTGAATCTCTCCTGCAGTTGGTAATAGAGTTGCTAGTTTGGCTCAGGCCAAACATTGTAGAGACAAGCATGTACTTGCAGTTTTCTCTTTGTTTTTCTGAGTCTGGGGAATATGATCTAAAAATGAAGAAGAAAGGTTGAATAGCAGTATCATTTATTTGAAACTCACATAATGTTTTTAGTTCCTTCATTTGAAAGAAGAAACTGTAAATATAGATGCACAATTCAAAATGCTTGTCTAAGAGCAATAGATAAGGCTTCTGTGAATGAGGAGGAATAAATACCCACATCCTGAGGTAATTACATCAGGGTGGGTAAAGTGTAGTTATTATTTTTACTGTAAATGAGCCTTGTAGCCTAGCAGATATGTGAAATCGAAGCTGAACACAGGCAGATGCCTCAACTGCAGGTTTAGTGCCCTCACTGTGCATGCTACTTGAGTTAGTAGAATGTGTTTATATGCTACTAGTTAAAAATTTTTAAGGTTTGAAACTCTTCCGCTTACAGGCTTCCTTTTGAGGCTTGAAGTCATCTCAAATGAACTGTGTAACTTGCACTGGTTTGATTTTGGATAAAACCCATAGTGAAACGTACTGCTATGCTTTACAAAAAGGAGGAGAAATAATTTTCTGAAATGTTTTATAGCAAAAAGAAAAAAAAAGCTAAAGTAAGACCTCAGTGCTAGTGTGGTTGTACTCAGTTTTTAAGGTTTGTCTTTCTGCCTGAAGTGTGAACAGCTTTCAGGTTGTTGGGAGAAACAACCCAGATTCTAACTCAGATACATTAAAAGGATACATTAAAATTTTAGATAAAGTTCACTTCCATATGGTTCATTACAAGACCTTGCATACATTCTTAGAGTGCAGTAAGTTACTTCATTCTTTTGTAAATTTATAACCAATGTAACCAAATAACTTCAGTTAAGACTCTCTGTTTGTTGGCTTGTATGTATTATGGTCTCATATGTTCAACAGCCTCAATCAGATCGACTTTTAGATCTTAATAAGATCACCTATCTTACCATGTGGCATGCCACGTGCTTGGGATTCTGGGGGAGAATTTTGACCTGTAGTTTCATAGATATCTGTTTATCTATATATATAAAAAGCTGGTTTGCCCTAGAGAGCTAGAACAGTGCCTACTTCTAAAGGGCAGTCCAGTTTGAAATACCCCGCAAACATCTGAATTAGAGATAAAAAAATTATTTTTTTCTCATTTTGCTTAGATCTGGCTTTTCCACCCTATTCCCATTAAGTTATTTGAGTTACTTCTACTGAATATGTTACTGTACAGTACCATAAATGCAATGTTTTGGTGGCTTTTTCAAAGTTTGTTGAGAACAATTGCAGTATGTAAGAAAGATGTAGAGGTCTTGGTATTTTGATCCATTATTATGAGTGCTGTGGGATAAATTATGATATATGTAGAGAAGAAATCTAACCTTTGTAAATTTTTGTTTGTTTCCAAAGAATCGAGAGAGAGAAACTCTATAAAAATTTACTCTTATAGGGGAAAGTTAAAATAAAGTAACCCCCCAAATCCTCTTCTCTGTGCTCTCCATTTTTTATGTAGATGATGACAGGGTGTTGATATACTTGGCTTAGTGTATAAGCCAAGTATAATAATTAAATATATAAGCCAAGTATAATAATTAAATTGTTTATCAGGATATAAGAATCTATTTCAGAGTCTAAGATTGGACAAGATTTTACAAAAAAATCCAGATAGGTGGCATTTAGTATGTCTATTGAATGTCTTTGAAACAGACTGTCATCTAATTCTTTGGCAAATGTGTTTAAAAATTAAAATCAGTTAAAAATAATTCTAGTACTTTATTGTAATGAATGCAATGTTTAAACTAAGCATATTTAAAGTATTTTGAATGCTGGGATTTAAGAATACCTTGTAATATGAAACAATGTGCTAGGTGATGCTGTTAATGGTCTGTGAGCACTGTTGGGTGGATAGCTGTCAGAGTAGTGGGATTTGAGTGAGTCTACACAGAACGCATTTTGGCAAAATCTTCACAAAATTATTCATAGTTACCTTTCTTTTTTGGGTGAGATATCTAACTAGAGGTGACTTTTTGTTGTGTTGAAGTTTTGCTGAAGAAATTCCAGGGATAAAGAAGATGTAAAGAGTGCTGTCTTGGCTTGAAGCAAGTCTTAAATCTGTTCTTGCTTCATCTTCAGTTCTCTCTCTAAGGTGCAAGTATAGTTTCAAAGGGGTGATAAGAAGAGGATAAAGAACTAATGTGCTAGATCTTGCTGGGCATAAGAAGAAGAGTGTTTTCAGTCAGACAGATGGGACAAAAGAAGAAGGGGATGGCTGTCAGGGTTACTATATTTTATACTAGTTTCAGGCTAGGTAGAGAAAGGTGACTTGTTTACTTCAGGGAGGCAAAGTCTAACCATTACTAGAAAACCCTCGAGAAGGACACTATTAAAACACAGATACCTGACATGAAAGTGTGCGTGTCATGGAACTACCTTCTGTAATGTATTATTATAAAGCAAGTAGCTTGGAGGTGGTGGAATTATTAAAATGGTTTTGTCATGAAAAAAATGGGAAAGAAATGCTGAGAGCTTTATGACAAATACCAGACTTTGGAAGAAATCTTGGGTGATTCTTAAAATAGATACTTGGTGACATTTTTAGCATGTGACATCAGGATGACAGTAAACAATAATGAACAGTAAAAAATTGTAAGTGTTGAAATGGGATGCCCTACATGGAGTCTATCTGCAAAAAGATAATAGGGTTAAAAATATTTTGTTATGGAGTTTGCAGGGAGTAAGAGGATGATCGTTTTTGTTTTGCTTGCTGTCTAAGGGACTGAGGGAGGTGCAAATATAATTTCTGTACTTGCTATTTCAGTGCACTGTTCGCTATAGGGGATAAATAATTTTTACCTGTGTACAAACAGGTTAGTATAAAAGACATACCTGACTGCACAATGAATTTAATCTCCTACAAGGAATGGTCTCAAATGTTGATTAATAAACTGAATAAAAATAAGTAGGGTATTGAAAGTTTCATACTTTAGTTTCTGAAAAATCAGAAGGAATTTGGTGGAAAAAATATAGTAAAGATTTAAAAAAAATATTTAAACTGGATTTCAGTACAATAACCATATATTGGACTTTTTTTTTTTAATGCAGAAATAAAATCAGAATTTGGGATGGTTGTGCCTTTAAAATATGACTATGTTGGTCTTGGTCCAGAGCTGGAGAGTAAAATTCTTGACGTTTTCTCTAAAGCTGTAGCAGGCACATTTAAAATCAAGTTTTCATTGAGTTTAGTAAGAAAGGAGAAACTTAAGTTGTCAGTCAGGTCCCCCCAGGTTTTTAGTAAAGGTCTGTATTCTGCATAAATAAAATGTAATTGCTAGTGCCTGAATAAAGCACTAGTTCAGTATAGGTCCTTGTATACTTTTATTGTTGTTCGTAACTACTTGGTCCCCACAGGTCTACACCCTCTAATCCTTATTAAACTGTTAAACTGTGTGCAGCTAGCCCCACTGAGCAAAGTGTTTCCAAGTTTGACTTCAGGATCTGACTCTTCTGTAGTGCGGGCTGAAGAGACAGATCAACAATACGTCTTGGAGAGGTCAATTGTTGGATTAATTTGTGAGATTCTGCGCTTGTATTCCCTGATTAGGCTGAAGTAGGTAATTTACTCAATGAATTCCTTGAAAATACATACTGGTTTTTAGGAAAAAAGTGTTGTTTCTAAAGGAATGCAGCTATAAAATATATCTTGGCTCAGAGAATGTGTGTGCCTTTTATGTATCTCTGATTGGAAATAGACCAATTTTTCTTTGATTTGTTTGCTAATTTCTGTTTTGTTGACTTTCCAGAAGTTATTTTGGTTTTGGTATACCCTAACCCTTTTTGCTTTCAAGAGAGCTGGTGCAGTCACATAAGAATTCTAATTGCCAAATTAGCCCCCCCCCTTTTTTTAATTTATGTTTCTTGAGGTTTTTGTTGCTCTAGAACTCTTCTTTGTCCTTCACATGTTGCCTTCTCAAATTGAAAATGCAGTTTCTACAATTTTAGGAAATTGGGGTGAGTTCTGTTACCGTTACTTGTACAAAGTTTGTGAATTTGGTGGAAGTTGTTCTCTTGCTTTGAGCAAAGCAGGTAATGGTAAATTATGGACAAGTTAGTTTCCTGATACAAGGACTCCCTGAAACAACATCTCAACCTTGGCCATATTGATCACCATAACTGGTCTACTCTGGCCTCAAATCGGGAGGCCTGGAGACACACCATCTATAACGCAGCTGTCTCCTTTGAGAACACACGCAGGATCACTCTCGAGGAAAAAAGGCAACGCAGAAAGAACCGTGTCTTGCAGAATATACCATCTAAGGAGTCTTTCTGCTGTGCCTTTTGCAATCGGATTTGTCTGTCACGTATTGGCCTCATAAGCCACCAGCGTGCCTGTAACAAATGTGGATAGAGCCTTCCCAAATCTTTGTTTGCGAAGCCTAGCCATGATGATGATGAGTTTCCTGATTGAATCATGTATGATTCTGCAGCTGAGGGTTAGGGAGTTACCACAGGTATGCTTACAGGGCTCTTCTTCCCATGATTCTCTTTGCAGGAGCTGTTAAAAATTGTATATGTTTTACTTTACTATTTAAGTTTATATTATATTTATACTACAGTTTATAAAATTTATACTTCAAGAGCATTGTAATTGAATTCTTCTTATAAAAATAGTTTTGTTTAAAAAATCATTATTTTAAATTGTTATCAAACAGTTCATCATCTGTTTAAAAAAGAGGAAATGTTAATGTAAAACTTTCTCATGCATTTATATGGGATAGAATAGTCATCAGCAACTCCTCATATGACTTGATTGAATGGTGATAGTGTTTTTAAAACAGGATAGTTTCATAGTTTTTCTGTTTATGATCTCTAAATCCTCAATGTCTTGTAAAACAAACCAAACCAAACAGGTGAGGTCATCCTATAAAAGAGAGTGTTGATCACTCGTGTCTTTTTAGGAAAAAGTGTTGCATATTTGAATTTTTTTCCCTATCTCAGTTTACAAAATGATCAGAAAGAACAGTAATCAATAAATCTAAACAAAGAAGTGATGCACAATCTTAATTTAGAGGATTTTAGTAAAGTATATTTACTTACAATAATTGCAATATTGCCAGCAGAACAGGTAGATGGTTTGCTTTGCTGTATTTCTACCCTTTCCCTCACGTTTCAACAAAAATGGAGTCTATAAGAATAAAAGTGTAGAAGCTCATTAGTGATATTTACCAGTGTCTGATGGCCAAATCACTGACAGGAAGAATCTAAGAAAAGTTTTCTAATCTTTAACCACAGTAGATCTTTGGCCTCTGAAATAAAGTACATCCCCATGTATTGCAGGAGGGCAGCAGGTTGGATTCAAAACTTTTAACCAGTTAGCCCATTGCCAGAGTGGTGCATCCAGATATATTAAATAAAACAATATATATATTAAAAATGAAGTAATATATATACTCAATATTAAATAATTTCAATATTTGTTTCTTAAGCTTAGAAACATATCAGAGACATACTGAGGCACACATTTTTCAGATATAAATCTTCACTTTTTCTTACTGTAGGATCTTCTGCCCGGAAAAGGTTAAAATCTTCCATGGTCCTCTGGTGGCTGTGGCTGAAAGATCTTTGCAGTCCTTCAGGGCTTTTTCATCTTTTTATTTAATGGCATTGACAAATTTGCTTGGTAGTTTCTTTATCTTACAGACCTAGTCTGTCAGGCTTTTTAAAAGAAGCTGCCCCTCAGTGTTATTAAATCTGATATTTAAAATTATGAGTTCCTTGCTTTAATTATGGTGCAATTCAGAGGGATTTTTAGGTGAAGAAAACTTTCGAAAATTGTCATGCTTGTGAATTTCATGTTTTTCTGTGTGATAGAATATGGAAATTGATATGGTTTGAAGCTGGCTCCCTGCCAAGTCTCCAAACCTTACCAGTTTGGTAGATGTGGATTTCTTCGAAAGAGAACTGAGATCCCCCAGACGCAGGAAGACTGGAGTCCGTTTCCAGGATGACAAGAAAGCCTCTGACAAGCCGAAGCAAAGATCTGATGGTGAATGCTCCAACCAGAACCAATAGAGGGACCCTGCCTTCTGCCAGGAGAAGGAGAGGGACAAGAAAGATAACAGAGTTTACTGGACTGTGTGGGTTCGATGGCCTGGCACATCGGATCCTCAGAGAATACCAAGCTTTGATAGATACCGGCGCACAGTGTATGTTAATGCCCTCAGGACATGTGAGCACAGAGACTGTTTCAATTTCTGGGGTGACAGGAGGGTCTCAAGAGCTGTTGGTGGAAGAGGCTGAAATTAACCTGACAGGAGACCAATGGGAAAAGCATTCCATTGTGACGGGGCCAGAAGCCCGTTGCATTCTTGGCATGGATTACCTCAGAAGAGGATACTTCAAGGACCCGAAGGGGTACCGATGGGCTTTTGGTATAGCTGCGGTGACTGAAGAGGAATCCAAACGATTATCTGCCCTGCCTGGTCTCTCAGAAGATCCTTCTGTTGTAGGATTACTGCGAGTCGAGGACCAGCAAGTGCCGACAGCCACTAAGACGGTGCATAGGCAACAGTACCGGACAAATCGAGATGCTGTGATCCCCATCCATAAGATGATCCGCAAGCTGGAAAGCCAAGGGGTGGTTAGTAAAACACAGTCGCCCTTCAATGGCCCCATTTGGCCTGTACGTAAGTCTCATGGTGAATGGAGGCTGACCGTGGACTATTGTGGCTTGAATGAAGTCACGCTGCCATTGAGTGCTGCTGTACCAGACATGCTGGAGCTCCAATACGAGCTGGAGTCCAAGACAGCGAAGTGGTATGCCACTATTGACATCGCGAACGCATTCTTCTCCATTCCCTTAGCAGCAGAGTGCAGGCCACAGTTTGCTTTCACGTGGAGAGGTGTGCAGTACACGTGGAACCGACTGCCCCAGGGGTGGAAGCACAGTCCAACCATCTGCCATGGACTGATTCAGGCCACACTGGAGAAGGGCAAGGCCCCAGAACATATCCAGTACATTGATGACGTCATTGTATGGGGGGACACAGCAGAAGAAGTTTTCGAGAAAGGAGAGAAAATCATCCACATTCTCCTTGACGCCGGTTTCGCCATCAAGAAGAATTCGCCATCAAGAAGAACTGCTGATCCAGTTCCTGGAGGTGAAATGGCAAGATGGACGACACCAGATACCAACAGATGTCATCAATAAGATTGTAACCATGGCTCTGCCGACCAACAAGCTTTCCTGGGGGCAGTAGGCTTCTGGAGAATGCATATCCCTGAGTATAGCCAGATTGTGAGCCCTCTTCACTTTGTGACCCGTAAAAAGAATACCTTTCAATGGGGTCCTGACCAGCAGCAGGCATTCAAACAGATCAAGCAAGAGGTTGCACATGCTGTGGCTCTTGTACCAGTTCGGATGGGACCAGACGCGAAGAACGTACTTTACACTGCAGCTGGAGATAAAGGTCCCTCCTGGAGCCTCTGGCAAAAGGTGCCTGGTGAGACACGAGGGCGACCACTTGGCTTCTGGAGCCAAAGCTACAGGGGTTCTGAAGCCAAGTATACTCCTGTTGAATAGGAAATTCTGGCGGCCTATGAAGGCATACAAGCAGCCTCAGAAGTGGTTGTCACTGAAACACAGCTCCTCCTAGCTCCCAACTACCAGTCCTGAATTGGATGTTCAAAGGGAAGGTACCCCCTACGCATCACGCCACCGATGCTACGTGGAGCAAGTGGATAGCCTTGATTACACAGCATGTACGACTGGGAAACTCGAATCGCCCTGGCATTCTGGAGATTATCACAAATTGGCCGGAGGCAGTAGACGACTCACGTAGATGACTTTCTTATCAGCTTCCTTGCGTTTTAGTTCTCTCACTCTGGCCTCATCGAGTCTGGAAGTAGGTTCACCATCCCACTTCCTCATGTTTTCTCTGTGGGCACGCAGGTAGGACCACAGTTCACTGCACTTAGATCTACGCTTAGGGTTTTCACTCCTTCTGTGTGTGACGGAAGCAGATCACGAGCAGGACCAGGACCAAGATCGAGACTGTGGTCGAGACCGGTCTGCTGATCTGTCTCTGTAGCGTCTGTCCCTGTGGTCTTCGTAGTCATCTTCATATTCAGAGTGCCCATAAGGCTCCTCTCTCTCAGCTATTCATCTGTAACTAGAATCCAAATAGTCTCTAGAAGACTCATTCCTAGATTCTATTGCTTCTTCTAGATGTTGTAGAACCGTACACAGCGTGCCCACAAGCGTTTCTTGCATATTTGGAAGCGTTATTCCTGCCAAGGTATGAACATATGATGCAGGAGCACCCTGGTTTATCTTCTTCCACATGGGCATTGTGCAAGTGACATCCTCTGGGTCATCAGCGACGGGATTGTATTGAGAGTCATCATACATGATTTCCAACAATGCCAATTCTCTTAGGTACTGGACGGCATCTTCTACCTTGGTCCACTTCCTCATGGGGCACGGTAAATAGTCTTTAAATAGAAACCTTTGTCTCACACCTAAGACAAGTTACACCCAAAGACTGAGGTCAGGTCTCGCCTCTGCAATTAAGCGATCAAGTTCATGGTTTCCAGAGATGGATGCTAGTTGTTCTGCTTCAGCAGTTGATAATATGTGACCTCTAGCCCCACGGTCTCGGCATTGGAGCAACCATGACAGAATTCGCTCACCAGGCTGACGAGTGTAATCTTTTTGTAAGTCCCAGAGTTCTGCTGGGGTCATTGACCACAAAACTGTAGTTTCCGCTTTCGGGGGTTTTACTACTCATGGAGGTAGAGGTGGAGTTTTGGCACTGGTATCAGTATCAGTCCCCTCTCCGTTGTCTTCTGACTTGCTTTGATCTCCATCTGGTCGTAGACTTAAACCGTCGGGCACCGATACCCACAACTTCCTTTTCACTACAGGGGCGAGAGGTATCTCAGGTGGTGTAGTCTGAGTTCCACTTTCAGTGCATGTAGTAGAGGTGGCGCTGGTCTCAGGTGGCAGGGTTTGAGTCTCCACATCAGCCTTAGCCTTCTGAGCATAGTCCACAGCAGCTCGATAGACACTCGCCAGGCCCCAGTACAAAGCAAAAAACTGCATATTTGGGTCCTTGTAAGAAAAACACCCTTCTGCCAAACGACGTGCCATCTCGTCAGGATCAAACACTTGCTCTGGTGTGAAGTCCCAACTAATGGGAGGTGTCACGCGCCCTACCAGTTTACCAAAGTTGGCCCAGATTCCTTGCCATCCAGAGACTGGTTTTCTCAAGGCCCTTCCCGAAGTTCCAGCAAATCCCTTTGAGGTTCGGCCTTTCCTGCAACAAGGAAAGCAGTACCACACCACCTTTCCAATGTTAAACAGCACTTCCATGGCTTTTAGGAATAGTAGAACCGGTGCTAAACAATTTAGGTAAGGATTGGGGCCAATTCTGATCCTAGGGACCACGATCACTAGGCCTTTGATGTCACAATTAAGGAAAGGCAGATATTGATAGATGCCTTCAGGGTTAGTTTTCACTGGATACCCAGAAACATATATAAAAATGGCCAAAATAACCAAGAAAATGAATAAAAAGGCTATGTTTATATATTTTTTTCCTTTGTTCCCAAACAAGGCTATGTTTATATAAACAAAAGGTTCTTGGCAGCTCTCCCGGTAGTGTTCCCAAACAATGGGCAGTATTTACACCAACTTGGCTCCCTTCCCAGGCTTGTTCCCAAACAATAGTGGCAAACCAAAGATAACTGGGCAGAAACACCAAATAAGGTGATATGGTTTGAAGCTGGCTCCCTGCCAAGTCTCCAAACCTTACCACAAGAAGTCCGTCCCCCCCCCTCCAAACCTCAGGGAGAAGAGGGAAAAAAACAACCAAGAAAACCAAAACGAGAGAGAGACAGCTAAAGCAATATATTTAAATATATTTACACTTATATTACAGTTATATACAATTGAAATGTATATATACAATTTCACAAGGAAAAGGGAAAGGGAAGGGGGAAGAGAAAAAGGAACAAAACCAAAATAAAATATATATATATATATCCCGATCAGTAGCCCGAGATCTAGCAACTAAAAGAATTAGCAAAAGACTATCTTACTACTCTCCTTGGGACAACGGAAAGTCACGCTGGAACGATCACCGGCAACCTCCGTCTCCCAAGGTCTGTGAGGCCTTACCAGGCCTCACTCCCCAACACGAGAGACTCAACAGCAGGGAACCTGCACCTCCAAGCCGCCGGAAGGAAAGAGAGCGAAGGCCTTCCCTCCTTTCTTCTTATAGCCTGGCTTACGTAAAAATCGTAGGGAATACTGGGTAAATCTGAGCACTTCCTTGGCTACAAACTGGTCACCAAGGAAGGCCTAGACCAAACTACCACAAAAATAAATTCCAGAAAATCTGTTCTTGCAGCATTTTTGACCTGGATAAATGAAATGCAAACTTCGTTATGGAATAATGATTTTTTGATTTTTGTATTTTTTGAGCTACTTTGATGTAAGTATATTTTTTCAAGATTCTACAGTTAAGTAAATATTTATATTTCTAACTTTTGGAAAGTGCTGAGCACATTCATGTCCTAGTGACAGCTTGCGTAATTCAGCATCTCTAAAAAGCAAGCAATTTTTTATTTAATTTCAGACAGAATTGTTGTGGTAGTAATGACTACCAGTGGATCCTGGTATACTCCTGCCTTTTTGGGGCTCTGCAAATTTTTTGTAGGAAGGTTCACGTTTTCTGTGAGACCAGTGTTCAGCCATGGACTCATCAAGTGCTTGTCTTGCGTGTGGAGAGAAGTGACAGCTGAAATAGTACCATTCAGTTGCTTTGTTTAACATGGGTCACCAAAATTAAATGGGCAGTGATAGCATATGTCTTTGTATAGAATCAGTCTGTAGAGTGATGTGGATTTTTCTTACTCTTTGTTACTTTACTCCAATATGCAACATAATCAGTATTTTGTTTCATAAAAAATACGTGTCTAGCATATTTAATGTCTAGCTAATTTAGAGTAATGTGAAATTTTACTGACTGCTGTGCTACTTATAAAATTGTTACAAAACAGTTTGAATTGGAAAAGCTTTGAATCCAAAGATAATGAATTTAATGGGAATGTCTTTAATTAAATTTTGCTTAATTTAAATAATAGTAATTTGTATTGATTATGCTGCTGCAGTTCATTTGGATTTTTATTTTTAATTAAGATTTAGTAATCTTGTTGTCACTGTGAAGAGAAAGCTTGTTAATTAACACATATACATTTATTAAACCAAAATCATGCGTTTTGTGTGTGTGTGTGTGTGTGTGAAACTGTCTTGTATGTAGTAATATTTATTACATGGACAACAATCCAATTTTATTTGGATTTTTCCTTTTTCCCTGAGGAAATCCAACCTCAACAGCCCTCACATGTTGTCCTAAAATGGTGTAGGTGCTTTTTTTTACTCTAGCTGCCTCAGAAGCTGCCAACGCTACCTTCAGAAGCTACCGAGATGCTTACTACAGCGCAGCATAATCCTGTTGTTTCCTTGTGCATCCTGTAACGTGCTCTATGCCTTCTCCCTAGTAGCTGGTGCAACACTGACACACAGTCTCAAACTAGAGAGAATGCCCTCGTAATAACTGTCTGGCAAGGAAGTTGCCAGCTGATAGAAGGGTCTTTGTGGAAAGCAATCCAGAATGAAAGACCAGCCGTACTGACTGAGAGCATGAACGCTGTGCTAAGGTTTACTGCTGTTACTTTGGGCTTTTTCCCCTCTCCTTGTTGGTACTATTAGCAGTTTGAGAAGAGACTTTTAAGATCAGTTTGAGCCAAGGCAGGTGATATCCGTGCCTTTATTTGTAAGTGTGCAGTGGTAAACACGCAATTTACGCCTGCATCTGTGCATGTGAAGGAGAAGTCATATAACTTGAAGGTTACTGGGAACTATGAAGGGCAGAGGAGCTGAGCAGAAAGCCAGGCTGTAAAACTAAATACAGGCATTTACCATGAACCTTAATTCTGGGCTAGAAAGCTGCAGAAATTCAACTAGTTGAGTTCACAGTGGTCTTCACACATACCCAGGCAAGACAAAAACTTTCTAAGCAGTAGCCTCAAATGCCAGGTTTTAAACTTTCACGCTTACTTTACCTAAATTCGTTCAGAAAGACTCATCTGATGTTGACTCACTAAGTAGAGGTGGGGGGGGCATGGTTGTTAGAAATGATGATACCGGTAACATAGCGGTTCTATGCCAGTTCTGTCACACAGCTTGTCATAAGGGGAGACCTCCCTCTCTACAACTGCCTGAAAGGAGCTTGTAGTGAGGCGAGGTCGGTCTCTTCTCCAAGTTACAAGTGATCGGACAAGAGGAAATGCTCTCAAATTGCACCAGGGGAGGTTTAGGAAACATTTCCTCACAGAAAGGGTTGTCCGGTATTGTCCAGGTTGCCCAGGGGAAGCGGTTGAGTCACCATCTCTGCCTGGAAGTATTTAAAAGACCTGCAGATATGGTGCTTAGGGAATGGTTTATTGATGGCCTTGGCAGTGCTGGGTTAACGGTTTGAAAACTTTGAAGTTTTTTTACCAATATAAACAATTTTATATCAGAGCTTCAGCTTAAAAACACTGAGCTATTCACACCTGAGAGTTTTAGATGTAATCAAAATTATATGGGATGTTGACAAATTAGGCAGAAATCTGTAGCGGTTGTGTCCTGAGGTGAATGTCCTTTCTGTAGTCTCGTGTCTGGTCCTTGTATCTCCTCTGAGTTCATTTGTGATTGGATTATTGGTTTTACTGTTCTTCATGATGAAAGCATACCAGCAAGCAACTCTGTGAATTTCCATCAGGTCTTTCTGCTTTCTGCAGTTACGACTAGTCCTGCCTGTATGCATAGGTTGGAAAGATAGTTGACACTAAAATAATCTTGCTTTTGAAATTGTTTCCCCAGTGCCTTTGTATGTGGGCACACATTTGTGTGTTTGCCTAGCCTGTGGTTATGCTTGCCTTTCAAGTTTGTGTGTGATTAAGCATTTTCAAAGTAATTAAAAATGATGTTATGTAAAAGCAGTGTGAAGCAGCATAATTGCTTATTTTCCATGTTTATTCATCTCTTACTTCCCTAAAATAAGGCACAGTGGGTCTCCCTGTCATTAGTGGAAACTGGTAATTGTACTTATTTGTTATTCTTGAATGTCCTACTAACAAAGATGATACAGCAAGAAGTGAAGTACAAAAAGCACCATATGCAATTTTCAAGTATTAATGAGTCTATTTTTATTGAACAATAGTGAATTTGGATCTTTGTGTAAATGATCAGCAAATGTTCATGTTAAAAATATAATTAATAATGGAAATTTTTTACTTTGCTCTATTTTTCTGTCTTTATGTAACTTATATATTAGTTTGTTACTTAAAATAATGTATAAACTCTTTATCATGCTATCTGTTTTGTGTTTTGTATCAGTGGCAAATAATTGAAAATATGTGAATATATGCTAAAAAAATCCTGAAGGAGTATTCAGACGGCCAGATTTAAGTGTGTTGTTATTGTGAGTCTCAAGAAATAAGATACAAGAAGTTTATTGTAGGACTTTAGAAAGGAAGTTAAAATTGGTACAGTTTTCTCAAAACTAGTAATAATTGAGAATGCTGAATTAACTCTTCTCTGCAGAGTCTGAAAGAATGTGGTAAATAGCTTTGCAGAAGAAGGAATGTAAAGTCAGGTATCACACATTAAGTGTTGTTTTTTTGAGGGCTTCGTTAGTGTGTAAAATTTACATAGCTTCTTGAAATTTTAAATGCAGTGAAATGAGGAAAACCTGTTTTTTAAAGACTTTTAAAATTTTTTCCTATTTTTTCTTTTTTTTTTTTTTAAGGTAAGTCTTTTATTTGTTACTGTAGAACTCAAGATTTTGTTACTTTTAGAAACTACTGGTATCCTATGATTGTTTCCTGTAGCCAAAAACTGAATACAAGTTCTTTGCTGGATATGAATGCACTATTTAAAGTTACAAGAAGTGAGAATAAAAATTGTTTTAGTGCTACTCATGCATTTACTCTTAGAAGGAATATGAGTTTATAAAAGGATAGTTTAGCAGTTCAGAACTTCCTGGATTCTTCATAATTTTTCATGGACACTATATGGTTTGGTGAAGACCAGAGGGTGTTGCAGGAGTTGAAATTCCAGAGGCTTAGTAATTATTGAAGAGAATGCTCAGTGAATAAGTATGATGGAGGGAAGTACATGGTCATCTTCTTACTTAGCTATGTTGGCCATAGTGAACAAAAGTTCTTGGTAGATGTGAAAAAACTAGGTTGGGCTTATAAGCCATCATACCTACAGAAATTGAAATCATATGCTAAAAAGACTAAAGTGTGCTGTGAAGATTCAGCTATGGAGTTTAAGGTCTTAATAGCCTTTATTTGTATTTAGGATGTATTGAAGAACTTTTTTCTTTTTTTTCACCACACTGTGGCATGGTGACTTTGTGCCTAGGCTCAAAGGAAAGTTATTCAGGGTAGCCAGTGTTTGAAATTTGCAGTGACTTCAGGTGGAAAATAAATCTTGACTGCCTTTGTCCTGAAATGTTGAACCAGATGGTCTTGTGAGGTCCCATGCTTCTGGGACTAGACTTGAAATTGTACTTTATAGTGTTGTCATGGTACCTATTATTTTTTTTCCTTTTCAAGTAGTTCTCATACCCTGGTGGTATATATGAATATTTTAAATAAAATACATATGTGGGCAAGACAAAAGGTACAGGAAGTCACAACTTGTAGTGTGCTTTTTTTCTCGTAACTTAAATATGTTGAGTTTTAGTGAAAATGGCTTTTAAAAAAGGAGAAGACTTGATGTTGATTACAACTCCCTTTTTTTTTAGAATACATTGTAGGTACTATTTCCTTTTATTTGTCTGGTTTATCTCTAGCCTGAATCCTTTTGTAGTTTAAACAAACCAAAAAGGCATTATGAAAACACTGTATTTAAAAAATGCAAGATCATTGTTTATATGCTGTGACAACATACTTATTTCCAAGGTGATATTGTTATACTATGTGTGCTGCTAAGCACATGTCAAGAAGTGTATAAAGGAATCAGAGGCCTATATAGATCAGCGCTAAAATATGTGGTATGAGATGAAATTACTTAGTGTGATCTAATTAACACATCATAAAACTGCAGTTAAGGTAAAGAATTTGTGTTTTAGCAGGACCAATCAGCTAAATACTGGAATGGTATTGAGGCTACCATTTGATCTACTCGAGCCTTTCGGAGTATGTTCAACTGTATCCTCGCTGCTGTTGTTTATTTGAACTGCTTGTACTGCGAATATTAGTCTAGACAAGGGCAGAACTAAAACAAACAGCTTTTCTTGTAAAGTCTTCCCATATGAGGTGCAGAATTAGGTGGCTCACACAGTTCTCCCTGGCTCCAGCAGGTGTTAATAACACATTAGTATTACCAGCACTAAGCGGTACTGTTCGTAAAAAAAACAATTGTAGAAGGCAGCAAGAATGTCTTCTGACTAATGATTAAAATATTTATAAATGTAAATCTGTTTAATCAAGATAGTGTCTGGAGGCTTTATAAGAGCATACTGGTTGATTTGTAATCTGAGTAATTGTGTTTTATCATCAGACAGTCTGTATAGACTAAAAATAAGGTTCCTAACCTCTCCTATATAGTTCCTTTTTAAAAATAGCCTTTGAAAGTCAGTGTGAAGTAGATTCTTTTTCTTATTGCTAAATTAGATAGAATTTCATATTAATTTCAAGGAAAAAATGCTGTTAATAGTTCACAACTCGACTGGAAAAACAGTTTTATTTGCTAGCTGATTCAAAGTAGTAATTTAAGGTGAGTGAGGTGAGATCATGCAGGTAAAGCTATCTTCTAGTGAAATGAAATTACCAATGTTTATTTTTCAACTCTTGAAAAAAACTCTTAACATTTACATATTCTCTCTTCTTTAGATTTCTTATCTGAAGATAATTGGCAGGCTAATTGTCTGTTTCCTGACAATTCTTCAAAAAACAAAAATTACATTTGGGGTACATTGGAATTATATAATAGCAAAGCAAATATTTGAATTTCAGTAACAATATGTTATTCATACTTGTGCTGGAGCTCTGATTTTATATCCGATTTTAGCTGTTCATCAGCAGAGGGCAATATAACTTCATCCATTTCCTTGGAAGGATTTAATTTGTTGATCTTTTTATTTCTAGTTTTAACTAAAGGAGCAGCTACTTGTAAATACTGAGAAAATATGTGAACTCATGATGAAAAAGCAGTGAGCTGTGGTATTAGTATTCCTTATGTACTTTCAGAAGCCTATATAGACTTCCTGGTGGTTGTACCCTGTGGGATGTGTTCTCTTAAGTTCATAAGTAGCCAGATAATGTCCAGACTTTATAGAGATAGCAAAATATAATTTTACTTTTTTGCTGGATTAGCTGATACACCCTCAGCAATTAACTGATGCACCCTTTCAGTGGTTTTTTTTTTATTTGTTTGGGGTTTTTTGTTTGTTTTCGGGTTTTTGTTTTGGGATATATATGTATTTATATATATATATATTTATATATTCCCCCCCCCCTCAGAACAATCTTGTGCAAAGTTTGGGAAGCTGCCATTTGTTTTTACATCTCTTTCAGTTTTACTGTGGGATTAAATCTCTTATGAAGAACTGGTAGTACTTGATAGGCTATTAGTATGTGTATTGTAAAGTAAGTGTAGTGAGAAGCTGTGCTGTGGTAATTGACAAAAACTAGATTCAGGTCTTTGTTTCAACTCATTCATTCTGTATGTTGTGAGAAGAACAGTTTTGTTTATGTCTGGGGTGATAAAATGATTCTTTACAGTTCTTAGCAAGCGTGTGTACCATAACCTTTTAGTGTACATCATGTTAATACTAATCTGTTATGATAGTTCTTTGATTTTTATGTTGTCATTCAAATTTTCATTTAGTTCTTTCAGAACATGTCAAGAATCCTACAATGGATGTTCATGTGTTGCAAATTTTTTTTTGAAAATCTGCTTTCCTATTTCTGATGCTCTTGAGGCATATTCAGAAAGACTTCAGACATATGGTTCCTTGTTTTTCATCTTCTCCTTTGGGCATCAAACATTCAAAGAGTCTACTGTCAGAGCATAAATACAATTCCCACTAACAGCCTGGGACAGGCAGCATTTACCAGTGTTAAAACACGAGGCTAGGATTAAAAGATTTTGAGTTCTAGCTCCAGCTCTGCCCTTGGCTTGCTGAATGACCTTAGGCAGTAGCATCCATCTCTTTACTTTTGTTTCAAATACATTGGATAATGCTGGCCTTCCTCTATTACCAAAATTGTTTTGAAGATTAATTTGCCACTGTTTAAGCCGTAATATTTGAATTGCAAATAACAATAGAACTCCCTTAGGTACTGCATGCAGATAAAAATGGCAAAGTAGATCATGAAGAATGTATATATTTGATATAATGGAGCTTTTGCCTAAAATTTTTTTGAACAGGTATTTGTGCTCGTGTATTGTGTTTTAGTTCCAGATCTGCCCCTATTTATAGGATTTGATTAAATCATTCAGTTTTTCACACTATCACTCTGAACAATTTCAGAGAACAATTTCAAACCAACTTCAGCAGTTATTGAAGTCTTAGGCTGAGAAATACAAATGCAGTTAATAATTATTATGGATTTAAAACTTTTTTAGCAAAAAACAGTGAGATTTTCATGCATAAATACAGTGCTGGTTATATCGTGCAGCATACAGAAATGGTTAATTAACTATAACATTGTTAGATGGTTGAAAGGAGCACAATATCTATGCAAATATAACTAGCAACATGTAAATTAGGTAAATAGTTTAAAAATCACCATTCTAGCATCTTAGACTCTTCCTTTATGCTAAAAAGATTGTTTAATTTTGGAAAAAATCATTAATTGGAGGGAATGTAAAGAAAGCTTTACAGGCAGCTCCAGTTGGTGATTTTATTATCCATTCTAACAGAGTTAAATGGGGAAAAAGAAGAAACTAGCACAATAAACTGAATGACTTTCAGAGCTAAACCATTGTCATTCAGTGCTATATCCAAGCACATGTATGTGAACATCTACTGTGTCTTGGCAGAGAGTAACATCTTGAAATGTACTAAATAATTTATTGTAATACCATAGCCTTAGACACTTGGCATTGTGCCATGCTCTAAGACAATATTATGTTCCCTAAGAATTTTGATTAAAACATCCTTGTTATTAAAATGTTAATAGCCAAATATGTATGACACCACTGTTTTATAATTATTCTATATGTGATATTGAACAAATGACAAAAGAGCTTTACTCTGAAGACTGTAGGACAAGCTGAGACATAACTAATTTTATTAGGCACATTTCCATTAAAATATAAAATACCCAGAGTACTTATTTAACGTGGTGATTGATGGCTAATGAATTTAGTGAAGGTATTCTTTGGTAATAATGTACTAAGTATGCTTTCAGCAGATACTGCCCGACATTTTATAGTATTGGAAAACATGATTTGTGAAGGAAGTTGATAAGCTAGTCATAACAAATGCCAGCATCTTACTCTGTCTGTCTGTTAGAACCTACTTTCAAACCAAAGTAATGATGTGATAAGCTTGTTATTAGAAATATATTTTGATCTGGTTCTTGCATAATGTTTTATTTTAGGTAGTTCTACTTAAACTAGTCACATTTGAATTATTAAAGCGGTTGTTCGGATTTTTTTTAGCTTCATGTCTCAAACTCCATTTAACTATTTGTATAATTAAACTATTTATACAATTCTAGTGCAAAAGAAAAGTACACCTACACGTGTGGTGTTTTTTTGTGTTGGTTTTATTTTTTTTTTGCTGGCAACTGCAGTTAGAAAGAAATGCAGTATAATAATTTCTGGGACTTGAGATATAACTGCAGGTGTATATTAAGTATCACTGTTCCTATTGTGTGTGATGATAACAGGGCATAGTTTTTTAAGATAAAAAGTATTCATGCCCAACATGTAGTACATTCATATATAGAACTGTCAGGTGGCAAATGAAATAACAGGGATTGTGTTTCTGTGTTGTTGTTTTTGTTTTTTTTTTTTTTTTTTCTGCTCCCCATACCCTATTTTTTTGACTTTCTTTAGAACAGTGTTTTTTGGTTTTTTTTTTTAAGGAAGTAATGAGGACATTTTAAATTAACTCAACCTTCATTAGTTGTCTGATCTCAGAACTGCTAAATCAGTTTTTACTGTCGTGATTATGCAAGACAAAAGGCTGTGCATTGGGAATCTGGCGTATTTAGTGACAACGCGTGCATTCTTACCAAGTGTTTGCAATTTGAACCTAACACTTGATCAGCTATGCTCTTGAACGCTGAAAATAAAAATATTTTCCTAGAAGCAGTGAGGTGCTTGAATGCCTCCTTTTGGTTATCATCCTAAATGATACTCTCCTTCTTCCTCTGAAAAAAACCAGGGCAGGAAGTAATCTTAAAGAAAATTAATTCTCAATGATTGATGGTCTTTCTTCCTCTTGTGTCTGCTTTGCATTTCTTTGCACTTGAGATAGTGTATTTGTTTGCACATCAGCACTCCTTTTGTACTTTACTAAGTATAAATGCAAGCTGAGACACATGTGTGACATATTTGTAGATTTTGGTGTCCTAACGATTCTGTATAAAATCTGTTCTTAAAGAGAGGAAACAGGAGTTGGATTCTCTGTACATTACTGAGGAGGAAGGGAAGGTTTTGGAAAACAAGCCTATGGAAAATTGGGTGAGGGAAGCACCTTTCTTTACTTTCTGTATAGAGAAGAAAGGGTGCTTGGGCCTTAAGTATCAGTTCTCCTGCTGCACCTTGGTCTCGGGGATCTTCTGGCAAAAGGCTGTATTTTCTGCTTGATGTCCTTTTGGATATCTATTTCATTCTCCTGTCCTTAATGCTGGTTTCAGCTCTCATATGTAGATGCTAATTTGGTATAAGGATTTTGACATGTACATGAATAGAATGAAAGGCTGAATGAAAGGCTGACCCGTAGCTATGTATCTGTATTTCACAGATTCCCAGAAAGGGGCGTTACAGTGATTAATGAGGGGAATACAGCAGTTCATTACC
This sequence comes from Pipra filicauda, assembly GCF_003945595.2. NCBI lineage: Eukaryota > Metazoa > Chordata > Aves > Passeriformes > Pipridae > Pipra > Pipra filicauda. The sequence goes on along the minus strand of NW_024104487.1, from coordinate 1,091,265 downwards.
AGTTTCATGTCAGTCGGCAGTACCAAGGTGCTCTGATATGAACAAGGATGTTTAATCCAGAATGCCTCCTAAAAATTAAATGAAATCTTATGCCTCACATAAGGAAAAGGATGAAGTTCTGTGCAAAATCCGTTTTGATTGATTTGGAATGTGATATTCCCAAAGTCATGAAGAGACAATAGATTTTTTTTTTTTTGTAGTGAGATTTCACATTTGTTTTTGCACCGGGCTTTCTGCTTTGCTGTATAATGTCATTGGCCTACCAGTTTTCAGGCTGGACTTCTGTTGGATTTAGGGTTTTTTAAAATGGGTTTTGTATGTTGGCTTTTATTTTGTATTCTTAATATGTTTAATATGTTTCAGACTTTTTTTGTATGTTACTAAAAGGATAGGTGATGGAAATTGTTGGATAAAACTGCATATAAATTTACGGGTTTTTTTCATGTTTCTAATTGTATGACACTTAAGTGTTTTATATTTGAACTTCTATCTTGACATGTTTTAAAGTGGTTTCTGACTATTAACTTGGTATTATTTCAGACTTAAGCTAAAAAAGCATAGGTTGTATCATGTTTGTCATTTTTTCTCATTTTAATGATGTCCATGTTTTGTGACAGCTGATAATGCATTTCCAAATGAAATTCTCTTCTCTGCCTGAATCTATTAGAGCATGTTAAGGAAATGCTGTTTGGTGCATGTTCTCTGAGGCTATAGTCAGATGTCTCTTCTTTTTTTTTTCTTCAATTTTGCTGTCTTAATGGGAGTAATCTCAGCACTGCTGGGTTTCTTGGCATTTTTTAATAAAAATCATTGCTCTTATAGAGGAAGCAGATACTTGGCAGACAATGAACAGCCTTTTATTTTGCTGTGATAATACATAGGAGAGGTGAGGCCACCTAGTGAATGTGTTTGAAGCAAACAAAAAATGTGTTGGAAAAAAAAATCAGAATAATGTTTCACATTCCTTGAAACCAGACCTAGTTATAAATTTTGATGACTTATCCAATATTATTTTAAAACATTTGTTCTTATGGCAAGGGAGTACAAATACGGTTGTTAAAAATAATTCACTGCAGTGACCTTTAACTCATTGCTATGTTTAAGATTAATCAAAAGGAGATATCCTAGTATTCTGTATTTGTGGTGGTTTGAAATTTTTAAGTTCAAGCCCCCCTCCCACAGTTTGCCTCTGTGAGAGGATTTAGTGATGGTATGGACTTGATATCTTTTTCACTTCATGTGGAGAGTTTTCAGACAAAACACAACCATTCGTTATTGGGGGAAGGGGAAAATATTTACAAAGGTTTATTTACACCCACATATATATTTACATTAAATTAAATTTCTCCTTTTCTTCAATAAAAGTCCAAGAAGAAAAGAGAAAAGTCCTTCTGTCACTCCTCAGGCCACAGCTCCCTCCCTCATTTCAGTGTTCTTGTGGCACTGGTTAGTGTCCTCCATTTTTTCCAAGGCAGCAGATTAAGTATGGCAGTCAGGATCTTTGTTCTTACTTTGTGGAAATTCCGAGCCCGAGCCTTCGGGGGATTTCCTTGTAGATCTTCACTCCTCTTGGGTTAGAACACTGAAGGCATCTTTCAGTTCAGTCTTACCAAAGCTCTTTGCTCTGTCTCAGTTCGCCAGCACGATAAAAACAGCAACAGCATCAGCAGAGGGCACGGCCACCTCCTCCGCATTCCGTCCTGGCTCAGCTCTCAGGACAGCTCTGGTTTTTCAGCTCCTTTTCTCTCTCTGTCTAGCTGCTGCTGCATTTCGGGACTCCCTAAAGGTTTGGAAGTCCACCCCTCCACTTCAGAAAGTCTCTGGGTTTTGGGAAAGTAATACAGTCTTACCCCAAACCAGCTCTGTTGAGTTTTCCTCTGTTTTGTTGCCAGCTCTCCCTCCTGCAGGAACATCTCTGTGTCTCTCAGCTGGCTTCACATTATCTCGTTGCTACTGGCTATCTTTTGGCTTTTAGACACTGTTGTCTCTACTCTGTTCAGGACTGCTCTGCTACCGCTTTTCAATGTCTTCTGCTGCTGCTGACAGTAAGGAAATTCTTCCAGCTCTTAATTATGGGACCCAGTCCAGCTTTGACACTACACTGGGTCTCCCGTAGCCTCAGCTGGGGGCTGGGGGCCCTTGGCCCCCAGAGGGGCTCACTGGCCCCCTGCTTCCTTGTGGTTCAGATCATGGCTACCTACCTTCTAAACTATCTTCACTGCCTTATCTTCCTTTTCTGTGGGTATGTAATTTCCGTAGGGTGCACGTGGACTATTGATTGGTTCAGTATTATCAGTGGGGCAAACCATTACTACCTCAGAGAAAAGGTTTTTCAAACCACCACAGTATTTCTTCTTTTAATTAGGAACCTTATTATGTATCAGCCAAGCTTAACTTCAGACTTCTATTACACACCTTTAAGTCCTTCTTTAATTCAAAATAAAGTAATGAATAATGGTTGAAAAAGTTCACTAGGTAGAAACTACCTGTATCGTTTGATTACTGTCTTGCTAAAAAGAAATGGAGATAGTCTTGAGAGAATGTAAGACCTTCCACATATACGGTATTTCAAGAAAAACGATATGCCAAGCAGTTTTAAACTTTTTCCCTCACAATACAAATGAAAATGTTGATAATTTTCCAGAAACTGTTCTGGGAATATGGTTATTCCTTCAAAGCATGTCCCAGCCTGCAGAAAAATGGTGTTGATGATTTGCTCTTTATCACTGAATTTTATGTGAAATAATGATTTACATCAACAACTGTTCTTGTTACAAAGGACATCATGTTGTCCTTCATTTAAGCAACTGTGTACAGCTATAGAACAGATAAGACCACGTGTCTTATAAGAGGAAAATAATCTTGATTATTTTTCTTTCAGCAATCTAAATCCCATATTCCTGAGATTAAAATAACTAATAAGGTTAGCGTTGGAAATACATGTGCAGTAAGAATATAATAACCCTATGCATAAAATGCACTGCAGTTTTCAGGAGTGTGACATGAAATGCAATAATGAGTATAAAGATAAAAGAGAAATTTTTGAAATTTTTTTTCATTCAGTACTTGGTACTGAATCTAGGAGTATGATATAAGAATAAAAGAGAGATTGAGATTTACAATGGAGTAGATTTTCTGACAACAAAAGGTAGTAAATAACATTTGACATTTTAAAAATGTTCAAACCTAGTATAATGCATATCACATTTTCTAAAATAATGTAATTTCAAAACTATAATATAAAACAAAATACTAGATGACTGTTAATTGTACTTTGATAATTGTAATTAGTATAATAAAGTTCTGTATGGGAATAGGTTTGGAAATTGGTATTCTAGTCAGCATATTTAATTGATTTGGAAATTGTTATTTGCTGAGCTATGCCAGCTGGTAATTGGTATAGTAACAGGTGTAGAAACATATCTAAATTACTGAATAGGTGATAAGTAAATGTTACAAGATAACTAATTCCAAGATGAAAATGAGTGATGCTTCACTCTAATAGGAATAAAAAGAATCTTATAAATGGGGATAAGGGTGGGATGTTGTGTTCATTATTTTGTAACAAATCCCATTCCAACTGCTGTGAAATGGAGATGTCAACCAATGGCCAATAGCAAAGTACTTAATTGGAAAATGAAAGTAGATGGTAGCTAGATGAACCAGGTTCTTGGTCTTTTCTGAAGTGAAACAATAAAATTGGCTACTCTTTATTACCACAGTTTGTCTCACTTCTGGCTTTTCATGGTTACACTTTCTTGTATTCACTTTTTTTTTTGTGTGTGGAGGAGGATGGTACTTTTAGGGTCATGATTCTAGCTGAACAACACCCAGACATTTTGGGTATATATCCTGTGAATTATCATATAAAACAATATATGCATATATGTTCAAAGTGGATAGATTTGGCTTGGTGCTGTGTGCCAGCATATTGTCTTTTTTTTAGATTCTTGATGTTTAGGTAAAACTTTTATGGAAAGTCTTTACAATAAAGGAAAATCATACTAGAATTCAGTCAGTTCTATGTGAGTTGTGTCATGAGCTATTATGTGTTCTATTTTAGAGTTTCTCAGACTAACCATGGTTAGATATTCTACTTGGGAATGATTTTTAGACTGAGAGCGAGCACCTTTTTGTGATTTTATATTATGAATAAAACTAAAATTTGCTATCAAATCTTAATCATCTTCTAAAGACTTTGTGAATTCTGATTTAATCCTTTGCAATGTAGATTAAAATTAGCTTGTGTACATGTAATTTTTAGCCTTTGTATGTTCTAAATGAACAAAGCACATGATGGGGTTTTTTTAGTGTTTAATTTATGGAAGCTATTGTTTTGGTTAGAAAATGGCCATTCTGTAAACATATCAAATGTATTTTTTTTCAGTACAAACTTTTGAGGGAAGGGAGGTAAAAGTAGGTTGTTCAAACTACTTTACCTCTAAACCAGTTGAATGCACTTTCTCTCTTTTCTAAGACAAATGCTGTCCATGGCACAGCTCATACCAGAGGTATTCATAAACTTCTGACATAAGAAGAGCAAAAATACTGAATAAAACCATTATTCAACATTTCTTTGTCATAGCCATTTAATTAATTAATTTAAGCTTACTTCTTTTAGCTGTGTCCCTTGGGCATGTAAGACCCCAGAATCCAAGCTCACCGAAGGGGTTTTACTGTAAAAATATACAAGGCTCCATCAGTATCATCCCTCTGGGTTATTACAAGAGCCTTTAGTTCCTTTAACACCTTAAGAGAGAGCAGAGCGCAACGTAGAAAAGCTGCACATGTTTTCTCAGGAGGTAGTTTTACTGGTAAACTTTAGGAAATAACAGAACCTGGCAAAAGTTTAAAGAGTAGCATAAAAGCAAAATAAAGCATTCCACAAAGCATTTTCTTAGCATGTTCTAACCCATACAATTTAGCAAAATCCAACGCATCCATTTTCAAGTTACCCAAAATATTGAGAGGAGATTAGGAGAAGAAGAAGTAAAGAAAGGAGAGAAGAAGAGAATTATAATAATTATTGTAATAATCTAGTGTCTCACAGGGCAGCTCTACCAGCATCTATTGACAGTGACAACTTGTTTACATAAGCTGTCTGATTTCTGCGCATCATTGTCATCTTTTCTTATGGAAGGTGTGCTTGTGACAGCTTCCTTTTGGGTTTTGCTGGGGATGTCCGAGTTTGTAAATATGAGCTGCTGTGATTTAAACAAAGTGTACCTTGTCTGGGACTGTAGCCTGGTAAGATCTGCATGGAGAAAGGAGCCGATTGCTTGTATGTTAGTGGTGAGTGACCATACTCAGCCATAGGTCACAGAGTGATACTTGGTACAGATTTTCAGTGTGTGTATCTCTGTGGCTGTAGGATATGTGGCTTTCAACCGAGCTGAGAGTTGTGTGAATACATAATGTGTCTTCTAAAGTGCCCATCCAGTCTGATAACCATCAGACCGATAATCCAGTCTATGTGTAAAATTATTCTGTGATTCAGAGGTTGTACACAGAAGAAAGATGATACTCAGATTGGTGAATGGCGCTTTACCCAAAGCCTTGTTTGCTGCTGCATAAGTTCCTGGGACATTATGTGTTTTCTGCTGCTTGCAACATAGCTTTAGCAGCAGTAGAAAGAAATAAAAGTACAGAAAAAGAGAATAATAATTAGAAAGCAATAAATGAAAAAGATAGGGGAAAAGAAGTAATGAGAAAAATGTGGGAAACAATGAATACTGGGAAAATAACAGGAAAAGTGGTCTGAGAAGATTATGTTCTTTAAAAGGACATAATTGTGGGAAAGGAGGTTGGGATTTTTATTTTATTTTATATCTTTCTGTGACAGAAGTGTTTATGTGCGTGAGGAACTTAAATTCTTTATAAAATTTGTGTGGTCTACCTAAACAGTAGCAGTGTTACTGGCTTTGGCTGGAACTCTGCATACTTTACTTTGTCCGTTTTGCTTTATGCACTGCATAGACTACGAGCTTGTTAAAGTTTGTTACACTGCCATGTTTGAAAGTCTTGTTCTTTTGTTTTCTCCATGACTGCTCCTTCATTGTAGAGAAGCACATTATGTCTCCGTGAACGTTGGAAAGCATTTTTATTTTTTTCTGGCACTGTGTTATTTACTTTCCCTGCTCATACGTATTTTTGTCATTCAGGAGTCTGCTCTGAGCTTGTGAGGGGAGACCTTTTCAAGAATCGTTATTTGCCATCAAGCAGTAGGGTCTGAATTCTATTTGCAACTTGCTAGATGAGCTATTATAGTTGCTAAAGCCTAATATTTATTTTAGATTCATATAATTATTTTGAACTGTTTTGTTTGTATTTCTTGTAGAGAAAAATCAGTTTCCTAAACTTTGACACACTTTGCGTAACTTAAAGAGAAATTATGGCCTTTCTGTTACTGACATTTAATAAATTAGTGTTAAGTAATAGAAACAACCATTTAGTATAACTACTAAAAAGACCAAATGAACCATACTTACTTTTTGAGGGCTGTTTTATACCTAAGTGCCAGATGTGTACTGAGAAGCTTTGTTTAGTCCAAGCTTATGGGTCTAAAATATTTTTTGAAAACATAATTCATTGACTCATGAAACAGCTAGTAAAACTTAGGGCCTGCATGTTCTTGTCTGAATTTGAACAGAAGAATTGTAAGAGCTGTAATTTCCACAGAGTAATATTGGTAGAAAAAAAGGAGACGTGTTTGCTGATTTGTTGATAGAAATTTTTGGAAAGAGGTAATTTTTGAAGAAGAATCACAAAGATGAGTCTGTTGACAAGTTGTAGTGGTGCTGCTGGTAATGAAAATACTATTTTGAGGAATTATGTTACAGCATCCAAGAAAGGAGATTTGAAAAAATAGAAAGCAAAGAGAAAAGTGATGCTGAGGAGATGAGAGAAGTGGAAAGTAAGCATATTTTTCCTAAGGTACATATTTTAGCCATCACTGGGATGTAACACGCTTGTATTTTGCATTTAACAGAATTAACTTATTCAAGAGATGAAACCAGTAGGAGGTTATAATAATAGAATGTAAAGTTTGTCCTTAGTGAATGTACTTTTTTTTCTGAAAGGATGATATTAACTCTGTCAGACCAAGAATAGCACTTATTAAATGTGAATATTAATAGTGAAGGAAAGTTAAGGTTTCAACCACATTTGACCAAAAGGATTAGATGCAGTTAATCTGAGTTCATTTGGAATAGTCAATTTCTTGGATTCCTTTTTGTTTTGTTTAATTGCTGTGATAATCGTGAAAATTGTATATGAAGTGATTCACTAATATTTCAGAAGACATTTGGTATTAAAAGAGTTTTCATACTTCACTTTGAACACTCTTTTATTGAAAGCCATGTCCTGTGTTTGATTTTTCAAGTTCTAGGAAAGATTGTTTTTACTTTTATATGAAAACAAAAGTGCTGTCAGCCTTTCAGCTTCATTTGTAACAACTTTTAGGTATGAAAAAGCAGCAGTATCTGACTACTTTTATATACAGTCTTAGTTTTGTCATTTTGTTTGAGAAATATACGCAATCGGAAAAAGCAGACTGCTAGGCAGAATATGTTCTCTTTAACAGTGTAAAATATGTTGCATAAAGAGAACTTAAAATCAGGGACCTTTCGATGTTTATAATTATTTACAGTATTTTACTTTCTGTTGCAGTAACTTGTTAATATATAGAACATAGGATTTACATTCGTTTTTATGGAAATAATTTGTATAAAAATATAACAGGAGTAAACTCACTATGCATTTTTGAAGAAGTTTTATTGTGCTAAAGACAAAGGTGCTTGAGGGCATGTAGGATGAGAAAAATCCTCCTGCCTGTTATTGTTAGAAATTTCTTGGTGGTATTTTTAACATTATCAGTGTGTCTTTCTTAGGTGCCTTAGGGAAACCAGTGTTTACTTTTCATGAAGCTCTGATATGGTAATTGACAGTCATCTTTCTCTACTGGCTTTTGCTATGCAAAGAAAATGGAGTCTCTTGTGTTATGGGAAAAGATATTTATTTGTTGATGGGGTGGTGGGGTCTTCTTTTGGCCAATGACAGCAGAAAGCTTTTGTCAGTTAGGCTTGTGTGTACTTCTGGAAACTCCAAAACATACCTGTCAGCATATATAGGTGTATAAGTACTTTTAAAAATTAATCTTAAAGAAAACTTACACTTCAGATTAAACATTAGATTTAAATCGCTGTGTTCCTATATTTTAACACATTCCAATGGCTGAAAATAATTAAATATGAGGAAAAAATATTTGGAAATAAAGATATTAAGTCTCTCCTTTAAAGTTAAAAAGAGACTGAAAAATACATTAATTAGGTAAGTTTCTTCTGTGCCATATTTGTAACAGAAGTGCCTGAATTAATACACCGAGTTTGATACAGTGACAGTATAATCTCTAGGAAGCAGTTTAGACTATTTAGGTAGAAACATTTTCCATTTGGTCACCTAAATGAGGTAAGTAAAGCCTGTAAGGCTAGCTCTTAAGGCTAAGCTTTAAAAAAAATATGTGGCCTTATGTGGTATCTGGACCACACATTTGACAGTATTTGAAGCTACTTCTTTTTAGTAAAATTTCTACCTCTTAACCCTGTGTAATCTTGCAGCAAAAAGAAAGCTTGGCACAGTTTCTTCCTCAGTGTGTGAGTCATCTGCAGGTAGTGGTTGTTTTTTCAAAGTCTTTTACTGGTTTTCCTGTGTTGGTTTGTGGGCATGAACTCTTCCTTCTCATGTCTGAGCTGCTTCAGTTCTGAGAGCTACTGATCTTTCAGCTTTGGACATTTTCTTGGAGTACATTTGTCATCTTTAGCATAGTCTCTCCTGTGTCTTGGTTTTCCATTCAGATGTTTTATCCAGGTAGATTTAGCAGCTTGCAGGATGTTTCGAAATTCTTACGCAAGAGCTGCAAAATCATATTGTGAAAGTCTGGTATGACGTGAAGATCAAAGTGTCCAGTTGACGAAGAGAGTGATAGAGTGGCTTTGGTGGGCACCTGGCATCCAGGCAAAGTCAAACCACCACAACTACACATTTCTGTTTGAGCAGTTTCCGTTAGAAATGTAAAAAAAAAAATCTGTTACTTTTACAGCACACTGAAATTAACATGCCTTTAAATCATTCAACAGGGAGAAATACTGCATGGTATCAACTCAGGAGGTCCTTTCCAGTCAGCTGTGACTACATCTGTAGTCAGCTTGGTACAGATGCTTTTTAAAAAGGTTGCATGCACAAATGGTTAAATTTCTTTAATAGCCACTGTTAACACACTTATTCAAAAGTGTTGAAGATATTTCAAAATACTTCCTTTGGCTAATGTAGCACAGTTCTGCAGCTGTAAGATGTTATTCTTTTTTTTGAGGTGCTTTACTGTAGGATTAACAACTTAATTTTCATTCTTATTTCAGTTTTTTTCTGTTAGTAGGTATTTTCCTGAAGAACCTCTCATCCTGATAAAAACAAATCAAATGTACCTTTACATAGTGTTTCACAGAGAAGTGCTTGTAAAATGTCAGCCTAAGGTTTTTCAGACAGTTCACGTATTTTGATGTGTATGCATAACAAAAATATATTGTGTACTTTTTGTTGTCTAGACAAGGCTAAAATAGAGCAGTTAACATCTTAGTAGGCCATTCTTACACTGATCAAGAAACTCAGTGTGAAAGAACAGAAAAGGTTTCAAAACAACTATTGAAAAATTAGTCAAAACTAGGGTATCAGTTCAACTTCAGTTCACCCTTGTTATGTTAATATGTAACCTTAAGTTTATGAACAAATGCTTTTATTTTTTCCATAGGACTGTACTCCAATAACAAGGTTCACTTATTCCATATTCCTTTATGAGAGTGTATAATGCATGGTTATATGGTTCACTATTAAAACCAGGCATTAAAAAAAAAAAAAAAAAAGAAAATTCCTTCTAGATGTTTTTGCAATACTCTCATTGTTGCATCTGTAAACTTAATAAAAATTAATTTAACATTACAATACTCATTTGAATTAGCTCATATTATTATCTGCATTTTCCAGCTGAAATATTTGTTCATTTAAAGTGTCAAGTGTGAGATGCCAGTGACTTGCATTTTAAATTTTAGTATTTTCTCGTAGCACTTTGAGCCATAGTTTGTCTGACTTAAACTGAGGACATAGTAGCTCGTCACTTTTGCAGCTTCCTTTTATACTATTTTATTGGCTACTGCATGTGAAAAATAGGATTTTGTGGCTAGCATGCAATCACACAGGAACTCCATGTCTGAATAAAGAAAAGAATTGATTTCTTCTGGTAGTGTACTCTTTCCTTAAAAAGTGAGTTTTACCATTCTCTTAGAGTGTTCTTCACTATGCTCTCTTTACATCTTGAAGTATCTGCAGAGGTGTGCAAAACCAGTGGTTACAAAATTCTTGTTCGGTCCCATGTTGCATCTGTCCTGCGAATTTAGTGAAAAATGTGTTGGGTTTTTTTTGAGGTCTGGGGGATACAATGTTCCAGTGGTTACAGGCCAGTCTGTGTCATGTGTGCTGTCATCTATCCTGCTCACTCACGCATATCTTTGTCCTCACTCACCTCTCTCTAACTCCCAGTTCCTGGTTTCAGGGGTCATTTCTTTTCATTTCCTTCCCTCTTTGTTCCTCTGACACAGGCCTTTCCACCTTCTCTCTCTGTCTTTATCCAAATCTCTTTTCCAGCTGGTTACCCCTCCTTCTGGCTTTTGTAGCTCTGTCGTGCGGCTGCATGCTTCTCTGCCTGCTGCACCTTTCCATCCCCTCCAACCCTGTAGTTTTGCCCTGCTTGGCTGTGCTGTTGTTTTTAATAGTGTCTGAGAGTACACAGCCATCTCATTTAGTGTAAATCTTGAGGAATAGTTCTATAAAACACATGTAAGCATTGCCAACAAGTAGAACATATGTTTATTGAAACAGTAGAAAATAGTTACATTAAAAGGATGAGGTATATAAAGAAAAACAATCAATAGAAGTAGTGAAAATTAACTTTTTGTAGAATGTTTCCTCATGAATCTTTTAAAAAGAATGGAAATTCTAAACAGGATCTGTAAGTTTGATTCCACCAGAATGATATAGCTGTATCATTGTACGTGAACTTTTTGCAGTAGTTTCATAGAAGTCTTATATCTATTATAATAGACTCTGATTGGCTATTTTTTTTTCCCTTTGTGGAAGTTCTCATGATCCTGGTGGTTCCTAAACTTCCACAATGGGTTTTGGTGGGTTTTTTTGGTGGCATTTGGTGTGGTGGTGGTTTTTTTTTGTTTGGTTGTTGTTGTTGTTGGTTTTTTTTTTTTTTTTTTTTTTTTTTAATTTATTACCCCTCTTGCCCTCCCTGCTTTTAAGGATCCTTGCTATTGGGACTGTGCTAAAACCTTTTCAGGCAGGCTTAAAATAGTACTCCCTTTGGAGCCAGTTACAGTTGTGTTAAGAGCTGAGTACCTTGTAGGAGTTGGTTTCGAACAGTCTGTGTGCATTCCCAGTGCACAACTTGCTGTGACTAATTATACTTCCTGTGGCACTTTCTTCCCTCTAGTAGTTTGAGGAGTGAAAGACTAAATTTGAAACTCCCGTCCTTTAGCTGATTTTTGCTTTGTCTACAAAAAAAGTTTAACTGGTGCTTCAAGTCCAGGAAAAAAAAGTTATTCTTTTCTTTACCTTTACTGTGATTCCTTTTGGAAAACATAGGTTAAAATATCAATTGAGCTGAGAGGTGAGTCAACCTATACTTTGCTGCCATGTTATTCAAAACAGAATCCTGCAAGACTGAAAACCCCAAATTGAAGTGGGTATGCCAAAAATGGGCTGTTATGCTTATGTGTAGTGCTCAGATGATCATATCCAGTGCTAACAGCAAAAGTAGATGTTAATTGTATTTCATATTCATTTTCATGACAGAAAAGCTCAGTGCAAAACTTTGTAGGAGGGGAAGGTGATTTCTAAAAATTTTAAGCATAATTGTTTTTATTCGCATGCATGTCTTTGTAGATTTCACTCCCTGACTTAATTACACTCATTTTTCTGACCTTAACATATGCATCTTTCCTGAGGTGTCCAGGTGGTCTGGCTTGGATTAGTTGTTGAGGTATGGCAGACAAGGGGACACTGAATTTGGAGTTGTCATCATAAGTTTAATTTTCCTCTTGCATGGTGATTCTCTGTGATTTCTGCAGACCCTCTACTCGGGCCAGGTTAAGTTCTTTGGCACCATTGCTGCTTCTGTGCTGCCTCCGTAGCTGTGGTGTGACCTGGCTGCACTATGCCCAATAACCTGCCTATTCCTTGCTTCCCTGGGGTTCTTCCTAGGAGTTACAGCTGCTCCATTTGTTACAATTTACTCCACACCACCCCCATTCCTTTAAAGCCTCGTATGTTGTGCCTGTTGTTCGCACTGTGTGCAGAAGAGTGTAGTACTGACACTACTTAGCTCAATGTTTTGTCCAGAAGAAAGAGTTGAACATTAAATAAGAAAGTGTCAATCACATAAATATATATTGAGACCTAGAAAGTTAGACATACTTAAGGTTTATAATGCAAGACAGATATCCTAAAACACGAGTCAAGGAAACTTCAAAGATTTTTATTAAGAAAGGTTGTCTATTAATAAAGACACTTTTAGTGTACTTAAAAAATATGAATCAGTGGTTTTCTTCAGCTTGCCAAGTTACTATATTAATAACAGACATTGATCTTATTAAGAATTGACCTAAGGCACATGAGAGGGAAAAATGTATATGTGGTTGCCTGTATTTATATTTAGAATTGTGTTTTGTTTATGTCTGTAGTATTTTTTTATTTACTGTTTTCTCTCATTACATGGCTCTGCAAACAGTGATATTTTAATGAGTCATTTCACTGTCTCTCCTTCTATTAAGTTTTAATCTGAATTATATTAGAAATCCAGAACATGCCGATGGTGTCTGTATGGTGACATCAGAAGCATCACATAATGTTAGTCACTATAAACGTGGGAGGGTGTTGTGACAGATACACAGGGTATCTTTAAGGTAGCATCAGAGGCAGGGTAATTTTGAGTGATGACTACTGTATTTGGCCTATAAAAATCCTAATTACAGCTCTGATTTTAAAAAAATGCTTAATATTTACTTAAATTTAGTATCAGAAAATAGATACCAATATTGGAGGTACCAGAAAAATGTGATTTTCTACATAAATTTAAAACTACTTTCAAATTTTATGACAAGGTAATTTATTTAGGCAATATAATATATAATATAATATATATATATCAACTCCCTTTTTCTTTAAGCAGGTCTGCTGATCAATTTAAAATTGTATTGGTGGAATCATCTTGTGACTTAAGTAGTCATTAAAAATTAATGGCTTGACCTAAAAAGTTTTAAACAATACTTGTTGGTCAAAAATAAAGATATGAATTACCTGATCACTTCTAAAATTAGAGATGCAAGTATTAAATATTTATTAAAATAAACTGCAGGGTTTTGTGAAATTCCTGGCTTTATTAAAAAATCTTGTCTCGTGGATGTATCTGACATTTTCAGTAGAAGTTATCACACAACTGTCTTACATGAAAACAGACAGAAAATGAAAAGATGGTGATCAGCTAGCCAAGATTCATTAATTAAAATCATGTCATGTAAAGTATGAATATGTAAGTCCTTTGTCCTGTGGTAAAGTATCACATATTGTCATTAAAAATAATTAGTAAGTAAATGTGTTAAATGGCCAGATAGATAAATGAGCAGTAAATGATTAGTTTTATATTTTAGTTTTGGAGTCTTGTGTGAATTTTAAGCCAAGGCACATAAGCACACATACAACTCTTCCTGTGCTCTTCAGGAAGGCATAGAAAGCAGGAGTTCCTAGTGTCATGAGATTTTCACTGAACAAGTTGTATGGTACTGTAAAACTACCAGGCTTTAAAAGTGAGTTTATAATATTTTCTGGTGAAATGTTCATAGCACTTCTGAAATTTTCTTTTTGCTTTTGAGGATACTTCTTAAAAAGCAGCATTCCTGAGCATTGTTTTTTCCTGCTGTAAATGATTATGAGTATATACATTATATTCATAGTGTTAATTATCTGCCAGATCTGATTTCGAGAATCATAAGAAAGATCATTAAAAAAACTCCTCTTGCAGCATCTTTGGTTAGTAAATGAGATACTCAGTGCAAGAGCTAATGATGATTCTTAGGTCTTGTCTAACAAGATTCTTGTCTTACATTTTTAAAAAGAAAACTATAACAAAAACTGAAACCTTTTCATGTCTGAGTAGGTAGGGAAAGTGTGCCTTTTTGGCAATTCTGCAAAGCACATTTTGAAGTATACAGAAGTAACAGTGGATAGAATGTGTAATTAAAAGTTGCAATGTTGTTTTTCAGTAGTGGGTTTCAGGGAAGTATGGTATGACTTGCATACTAGTGTTGAACAGTGGCATCAGCTTTTCATTAGAACAGTTTAAAATATTCCACTTGTGTGATTTTCGTGCTTTTGATTAAACTGCAGCTTCTTATATTCTGATACACACTGTACTTTTTGTTGGAAATTGTTTTATTAGTGATGCCTCTGTTCTAGGAATCAAGAATATATAAAAATCCTTTTGCCATGTGAGCTTTCTCTTCTGTTTTCTGACACTCTTTCTCTGACTTTCTGACTTACGTTTCATCACTGGTTTTGTATTTATAAATGTATTAAGCTATATCTCTGAATGAAAAAGATTCATGCTATAACATGAATATAGTCAATAAAGTGGTGTATCATAGTCACACTAAATACAATTTGTGTGCATAAAGAGAAGTCTTTTTATATAGAGTAAATAGATTCCAAGATTTAAAATTGACCCAGTAAGTTAATGATATTAGCAAACAAAGCCTGCTGTAGTTTGAGATAAAGGCGATAAGTAATCTTTTTTCCCCCTAGCTTTTCTCTTGCAGTGTTTCATTATGGATGCCTTATACCTGTGTCATGAGTAAACTCCTGTGCTTTTCTCCTATATAAAATCAACTCTTAATTACTCCACTGTGTGATAGAACTCATTATAAGATATGAGAACTGGCTAGATAAGAGAGGATTTCTTCAGTCTGTGTTGGGACTTATACCCACTGTAGACAAATTTATACTCTATGGCTATGTTTGCTTTTAGAAAATTGGACAGTCGTAATCGTGATTGTAAATACAGAAGCTCAGCTGGGGTTTGCTTCTGAAAATCACTTCTAGGTCAGATGCTTAGTTCAGGCAGCCTTTAAATATCTGTTTCTAAATAGTGAGTTTTAAAAAGTTTGCAATTACATTTTGTATAGTTAAGAAAAGGAGAAGCTTTCTTTACTTTTTGTTTACTTTTTAAAAAAACACTTGAGAGACACTGTATTTTTTAATCTGTTTGAATTATGGCTTCATTATTTTGCTAGTTTGATCCCCACTCACAACAAGGTGACCTTCTTACACTTGGCACTTTCTACAGTTCAGCACTTCCTGAAGAAATGGGGAGTAAAATGTTTCTCTTTTCAAGAGTAGAATCACAGACAGGAGAGGATTAGAAATTTGCTTTCATATTTGCATGGTGGACCTTGAACTCCATGTTGTATGTTTATAAGTCTCCAGGTGTTATTCTCTTCCCTCTCATGGATTTAGGCTGTTTAAATACAGAGATTGTTTCAGAGTAGAGCAGGTCTCCACAGAAAGGCATCGAGATTTCAGCAGGATTACTTGTACTTTTTTGAGGTATCAGCTGTCCTACTTTGTTAAGACATGACCACAATTTGTACCTCATGATGAAATCTCCTTTCCTGCCAGACAGGAGTCCTCAAAGCTGTTCCTTTGTTCTAATATAATGTCAGTGAAGGGCTGGGAGGTGAAGTTAAAACATGCGTCTTTGACTAGAATGCATGCGTTGTGTCAAGAGGAGGATTATGTGCACTTCATGGATTTCTAAACTGTTTAGAAACGTGCAAGAGAGTGATTATGCTGGAGAGAATTGTGTTGCGAAGGCTTCCTGCTGTGGTCTCTGTGAAGATGATGAGTAGCCATGTACCTGTAGATGCTTGGATTCTTGCCCTTACTCTGTCAGCACTCCCCATGCTGCTTTTTTGAATTTGAAGGTTGTAGAAGTCCTTTCTAACATCCCTGGTAACTTCAGTCTCTTTCCTGGGTGTCACAGCTCCATGGAAGATTCTTCTCAGTTCCAGAATTCATATTTAGTTTGTTCTTCTGAAAGGGGAGTGAGTTACTTGCAGTACAGAATACTTACGTTAAAACTTTTGAAAACTGTCCTCTTGTGGCAGTTTCTTTAAAGTAGGCATTATACTGAATTCTTTCTTTTAAGATATTGATATAATATATAGGGAGAAAATTTCTTCTCTGATTTTTTTTTTTTATTCAGAACATCAGATATTAAAGCTTTTCGTTAACTACAAATTTTTGTCTTTTGTTTGTGGATTTTTTTATCACATTAACCTGAGATACAGTGATGTGTCTGTGTTTGGAATTTTCATCTGTATCTATAAAGCATGTTGCCTGTGTAGAAATTAGACTTGTATAAATCAAATTTAATCTTAAAAACTACATTATTTGTCTTTGAGGATTAAGTGTGTTTACGTCTTTTGTAGTTCAGCACTATAAAGCGTCATAGCAGTGATAAGGTCAGCACTACAAAATCTTATCTAGGGTTTTGGGGTTTTTTGAACTTTTCTGGTTAACAGTGTAGGATACTTTTCTTAAATTCAGATCTGTTTCTGCATACTGTCAAACAGTATTTAATCATTTTTGAATGTGGTAGTGCAGTTTAAAAGGCAAGTAGTAGGGCTACTTGTAGTTCTAGTGTTGTTTGTGGATAATAAAGTGTTTTATTTTCTATTGACTATGATTTTGTTATCATTGTCAGACAATTTTTGAATTGGCTGATGGGCGGTCTTAGTCTTGCCTTATCTTAATGTTACCATTCTAAAATATAGCTGAAGCCTTTTAAATATCTTCAAGTATTCCTAAACAATGCACTTTTAATTAGTAAAATATTTGTTGAAGAAAATTATTAAAGCAAATGTAATTTTGCGTTCATTATCTAAAGAGGAGTTCAGTGCCATGTGGCACTAATTAATGACAGAAATATTACTATTTACACAGACTGCATTAAGTAGAGGGGCCTTTTGTTGCTTTTGGGTATATAAAAGGGAAGTATATGGTGGGTTTTTCTTTTTTTTCATTTATTTATGTGGGTAAGGAATGTGTGTAAATATTTGAGGGAAGACAATCAAACAGGGTCTTTTAAATTGGATCCTGACAGAGGTTATGTGTTAGTGTTTTAGCATTGTCTTTTTTTAATGACAGGATTATTTCTAGTAGAATAGTGATCAACATCCTTCCCCCTCCTCACTGCAAAATGAGCTAAAAACTTAGTCTGTTACTGTGCATCAGCTAATGTAATAAAATACTGACTTTGCTGTCTTGATGGTGTCCTTTCAAAACAGTGTTCACATAGAACTTGAGAACATGGATCCTGGGGAAGCAGTCTTTGTTAATTTATGTGTCTGTATGAAACATAGCCTGAGCTCAGACATACCAGTACATCAAGATACTCGAAAGGAGTATCAAGGCATTCAGCACCTCCTGGAGTTGCTGAGAATTTAACAGGATCAAACTCTAATTGCATTTTAATGTTCTTTCTTTAACAGTCTTACATATCACTGTTGGATGTTACAGCAGTGTGATCTGGAAATCAAATGGTTGTCTTTAGCTAAGACAAGCTGCTTTATAAGCTACTAAAACTAAAGTACTTTGAAAGTAATTTAAACTAGTTATTGAAGCTGAACTCCATCTGGGAAGCTGTTTATATTAATATCTGGAGTTGCTCACACACTTGAAAACAGTGGTTAAAATGGTAGATATTTTAAAATAAAATGTGAATAGTTTTGAGTAGTCTTGTGATTCATACCTAGAAGTTCTGATTTTTTCCGCCTCTAGTGAGTGAACATTACAGCATCTAAATTTCTGCCAGATCCCATAGACTTGAGTAACACTAGGGATAGCTGATGTTTCAGCGTTAGTGGTGTCCTTAAGCTGCTAGACTCCTAGAGTCAATCCTGAAGATTGATTTAGCTATAGAGGATGTAATATATAGGTGGAGCTCTTTAAGAGTTTGGAATGATGCAACATCAAAAGCTGCAGAAAAGATATATATTTAGTTCTCGCTAACCAGTTTTGAATTTCTTTTCTCCGAACATTTCTGTACATAAAACTATATCATCATAGAAACTATTCCCAAGCTTGCTTTGTTTTCCTTAGTTTTGAAAACTGGTTTTAAATTACCTCCCCCTCCTCCCCTCCCAATTATATGAATTTTTAGATGAAAAAGTTGATAAAATCTGATGATGTAAATCAATGTGAATATTTATTAAACTATTAAAAATATCACTTTTGTTTTTTTATTTGTTTAAAAAAACTAAAGGGTATTACTGCATGGAGTTGAAGAGATAATTGAGACATGGATTTTAACAAAAAGGCTGTTTCTGGAAATTCTCCTTTTCCCCTCTAGTTTGACAATGAAAATAGAGTTTTGAATGTACAGTGTTGGTTTTGATGATGTTAATCAACACGTGCACTTCTTAACAAGAAGCTAACTCTGAATAGTGAGAAAATCCAGCATTCTTAGGTTTGGTTGAGCTTTTCATTGTTACTTACACTAATATCTTCTTTTAATGTTGGTATAAGGTAAGATTTCCATCTTTCCTTCCCCTGTGCTTTATTTTTCTAGTTTTGTTCAATGTCAGTCCTCATATGGCAAAAGTGTATGTGAAGATTCTGCTTCTGAGAAATCCTCAGATATCTTGTTCTTCTCTTTCCCTTAAATCTCTGTGTCAAGTTAAATTTCTGATTCATTTTATGTTCCCTCTCTTCTGTTAGTTTGTTTTAGGACCTACTATTTTGACTGGTTCTAATGCTGTAATATAATTGGATTGACTTTAGCCATCCTTGGTGTGTACAGCTGAGCTCATCATCATAGATTTGTGTAATGTCAGCAGAGAGAGAAATAAGTATTTGCAGATTGTAGTTTTTTTAGCAAGAGACTTTAGACATGAGTTTAAGCAAGACATGAATTGTATGCTAAACTCCATTGACTGTAAAGTTTTCCACTTGCCGCAAACCTAGTTTACGGTGACTATACTTAACATGGAAATTTACATTCTGTCTAAACATTGTTATTCCATGACTTTTATGATTCTTTTTTGAAATGCCATGGAATACATATGCCTAAAACTGTTCTGTTTTGGTGTTATGAAAGATGCATGAAAAATTAACTTTTTTGTATCAACAGACATTTTTGGCCATCTTATCACAGAGATATATCTGAGTATCTTCTAGGACACCTTTCAGATTTTGGTCTATTTGTATTTTAAGGCTTTTTTTCACATCTCATGCACTAATATAAACATTCCTGTTTTATTCTGCTATGTGTGTTACCTCCAATATTCTTGCTAAAACCTTTTTTAAGGTGTTGCTCAGTGTTATGTTCTGGTTTCTAACAGTATGTCAGTGTGTGCTTTACAAAATGTGATTGGCTGTGTATTCAAGTTCTTTCTTCCATACTCAGACTTCTATGGTCTTTGAGACTGTTGAACACTTGCTGAGAATCCGGCTTGGCTTTCATTGTTGTAGGAAGACCAAACAAATTGGTTTATGAAAATAATATGTTATAGCACATTTTCTAACCTTGATTCTTGAGAGAGTCTGGTGCACAGCAAATGCCAACATTGATTAAAAACTTTCTTTACTGTGTTTTAAGAAACGTACATATGTTCTTTTTTTCTACATAGTAGTTAGAAAGCGGATTCCCATCTGTTTCTGTTTGTCATGGCCAAATGTACAAAAATCTGTTTGTACTGATGGTACTTGTTCATCCAGACTAAAATGAGTGAAATGTTCCATCTATGAGTTCAACATATAAAATGATATTATTTCTCAGTATTGTTCAGGAGAATTATTGCAAGGTATGGTTGGTAGGTGCTAAAAGTCTACCCACTTGTTGCATACATTTTATTAGCTAAATTACTGTTAGGCAGAAATTATTAGTCAAATTGCTTTTCTCAACACTACGCAGGTCTATTTCTTTGCTGTTCCATCTTACAGCAGTGATGATTAGCATGAACAGTAACTGCATGTGCCTGATACTCTTTAGCTCAGGGAAGGGAGGATAATGACTTGGCAGTTATTCTTTATTTATAGTGCTTTGAAAACACGTGTGAAAGCTGCCTGGCACAAAGTTGCTTAGGAGCATGGTGCCCTACCTAATGCATTCAGGAGTTTCCTCATAGATATGACTACAAAACTATTACTGCTCTTTATGGCACATTCAGCTTACTAGGTTTTCCTTTTTTTATTTATCTTACTATTTTGCCAGAAGCTCATTTCATATTATCCCTTTGGAGCCTCGTCTGTTTACTCTAAAATTTCCAACGGGCGTTATCACTGATTCAGCTGTAGAGCTGGCAGGAGCAGCGAGAGCAGCAGCATATGCAAGGTGCTGTAAGCTCTTGGCAACTTCTCCTTTTTGCTTTTTCTAAATCTGCTATGAGCAAAGTTTGTGCAATGGAAATTTGCCCATGTTGTGGTTTACATCATTGTGTCTTCCGGGTGTGTGTAGAGGCTGATAGTAATAAGAATATGAAAATTCTTTAATAAAATGTTGGTGCAAAACCAGCGTGGGTTTTCTGCATAGCTGTTAGGGGCCCAGTGATAATCCTTCTGTGGCCTGTGTCGTGGTTGCCAGGGAAGATTCGATATGGCTTCTTTCATAGCTTTCAGCAGTGCTCTTGTCAACAGTGCTTAATTGGATAAGCAGGTAGTTGAAGAGTAAAGTGAGGCAGTGCCTCTCAAAAAAGGTGTGAGCTGGTTTCTGTTGAACAAGTTTTCTATTATGTTTAAGAAAAAGAAGACAGTAATTTTTTAAAAGCGTTCTGTAAAGTGAGAAGCTGTAAAAGTCCTGTTTTTTGCCTAATAAAAAGCCACCTCTTGGGAGAGGAGAGCTTGTAGAATTGTGACAAATTGAATGATCATCAGAAAACTACTGATTTTATGGAAATGAAAAGCAAACAAACTTTGATATTGTAGCTTTTTAGGACGTATAAGTGATTGTAATTGTGGGAAATTACAGTAAAAATCCACTCAAACTGACTCTGAAGCATAACAAAAGGCAAGGCCATTTAAGATTTAGATATTTTAACAAGTTTAAAGGAAAGAATCTGAATAATCAAAGAAATGTTAAAACAGTGTTAAAAACAGATAGTGCAAATGACCACATTTCCAACGATATTTATTTGACCGTATCACAGGGCATTTATTTGTGGATTAAAACTGAAATTCAGGATAAATCCTTTTGCCTTGAGTCTGATTTTCCTACTTTTTTTTACTAATGAAATACAGATTTCCACCTGGAATGTTTTGTCTGCATTAAGTGTATTATCACATAATAATATACATCATGTGAGGAATAAGCCAATATGTTTTTGAAATAAACTCCAAAAAACCTACTTTGTCTGTTGCAGGGTAAAATGGTAAACTGTCAAGTGCAATCTTAGAAAGTTTTTCCAGTTTCTTGGGAGTTTTAAGATTGTGTATCTTACTAAGAATTTTAACACTGTGTCTGCCACACTTACAAATATTTTTTTTCCCCAAGTAAAATCACTTCCTGACGATATTATTAGGTGTGAGGGGAAACAGTACAGTGCCTCTGTCCTTTATAATTCATTTTCCTGTTCTCAACCTACCTCATTGTCATGACGTAGCCATGGCTAGGTATAAATGTCCACCCAGCTGCTTGCTTACCAGCTACTGTTATGGGCAAAACAGACTCAACGTGTGGAAAAATAATTTAATTTGTTGCCAATTAAAATGCATTTGAGTAGTGAGAAACAAAATTTAAAACAAAACCTTTCTTCCCTCACTTCTGAGGGTCAATTTCACTTTTCAGTCCCAACTCTTCCACCCTCTACTTCCCTGAGGGTCACAGAGAGGGTGTGTGTTCAGTGTACAGGTATTATTTCTGTGCCACTCCTCCCTTCTCTCACTTTTCCCCTGCTTCATGTGAGTGTGGGCTTCACCCACATGTCAGTTCTCTTGGGAGGCTTCCAACTGCTGTGGACTCTCCATAGGCTGCAGGGAATAATATCTGCTCTACCATGGGCCACCTCCTTCCCTTGTCCTCTGACCTTGGTATTCCCTCTCTCATTTCTCACTCTATTTTTGTTTCTTCCTCCTCTTACTATCTGCTCGTTTTTCCCTTTTTAAAACATGTTTTTGCTGAGTCTTTTCCATCTAGGCTGCAGGGCTCAGTCATGCCCTGTGGTGTTTCCACTGGAGCTGGCTAGAACGGGTGATGTCCAGCACTGGTTACCCTCTGCCCTCTCCCCCTAGAGGCTGCGCCTGCAGCTTCCCCGTATGACACCATGGTGCCATGGACACACAATTCAGTAATTTATACTATTTAGACCATTTTCAGTTTCTGATTTTATTTTACTTTTAATCTTCAAGCAAAGGTTCATCATCTAGAATTGTTAATTGTTGTTAAGAAATTACATTTTCATGAAAATGATTTATTTAGTGGTATATATCTGTTGCTCTAGTGCTTTAAAATCCCTGCATCTGTGATTTGGACTTTTGCTGTGTTGTGCTGCTGCTGAGACTCAGATAAGCTTGAACCCTTGGAGAATTCACTGTTATTTGAATCACAGTGGCTTTGCTAATCTCCCTGCTATATTTCATTTTGGAATCTGTCTTTTCTTAAATGCCTCAGTCACATTTACAGTGAAAAATGTGATATTACATCTATGCTGCTTTTGGCTTTGGTTTTTATTATGCTGGGAATTCAAGATATGCCTTTCTGTTCATAGGGACAAATGTAGTATAACTACAATTCTCTGGATACCATAGCTGATTATTAAGGTACAGCATATTCTGGGGGAAAAACAGTGTCTGTTTATGGACTGACTTGTTCTGTAGTGAGTTTTGAGGTATGGAGTGCATTAAATTTCGTGAACATTGGCTTGTAGCACACGTCAAACTGCAAAATGAAAGTTAATCATAGCCTGTGCTAGCACATGTGTACTTATTTAGTGGTAGTGTGTTTCTGTAATTTTAACATGCCTGAGAAATGAAAGTACTTGTTTTCTTCTAACTGTAGATAGCTGTGTATGGATAGCTGTTTTGTTCTTTTTAACCTGTGCTCCTGCATGAAGGCTAGTTTAGGTATGTTAACGTAAGCTGACATTGTACCTTCTTTTTCCTGTGTAGTCACACTGAAGTTTCTGGTTTATGTTATAAAAAAAAATATGTTTTATGATAATAGTGTTTGGGTATTAATTGCAATTTTAGACGACTGTCTTTGTAAATTATTTCTAAGTGAGCTGTCTTCAAATTTAGTAGTGAAGGAAGGAGCAGTAAATATGTATTTTTTCTCCTTGTATGCTTTGTAATTATTATTCTCTTCTCCAAGTCTGTTTGGTTTGGCTTTCAAAATCCATAGGCACTGAAAAAAATCTTGAATGCTATGCATAAAATTGCTGTTATTGAGGTCACTGTGCCACGGAAAATTGTTAAAGCTAATTTTTCTGTATATTTTGCTGCTAAATGTTGTTTAAGGGAGTCTGGTATTTCCATATTGAACATCTTTGACTGTACACAACAAATGCCTGGATTCAGACCCAATGCTTTTTTGAAAGATACTCTCAATTGTTTGGTGTGAGAAATCTGGTTTACGATAGTTGTTTATTCTTGAGAAACTCATTCATCAGACTTTGTAAATCTGGAGATATTAATAAGTGATGTACAAAGATTGAAAAGATCAGTTTTTTATTCTTTTCTACACACACTGTTCCTGAGTCGTCTTCTTATTTACACTTAAAACAAGTCTGTGGTTCAGCTGATGGCAACAAGTGGCTCTTGAGCCTTGTGTCATTGTCAAGGGGCTTCAGAATATATTTGAAACATCTCTATTGTTCTTGGTGTGCATTTGGAGCTGTGGTTAAAATGGTACTGGTTCTGTTCAGTCATGCTGATAGAAGACCTATGCTTGAATATGCCCTGTGAAAGCAGGGATATGACCGTATCAGAAGTTGCACATAATGAATCACTTCATGGAATTTTGTACCTGACTGTGGATGCAAATAATGCTAGCTCTTTTCTCCAGACAGTTTGTTTTTTTGTAACATACGTTAGTTTGTAAGTGGCAAGGGACTGCATTGCTCCAAGTAGTCATGAAGTCTAATGAGCAATAAAAAAGCTTAAATATATCAGGAAAAACTACTAAAGATTTAATTTGAATCCAGAATATCAGACTAAATAGTGGGCAACCTTAAAACTCTGGGCAACTTATAATTGCACTAATATTGCATATAAAAAGTGAAGGCATGAAAAATATTCCATGTAGGAGGAAAGATATCATGTCTTTGCACTCTAGTTTACTGTAGCTGCGCTCAGCTGCATGTTGACCAGTACATTTATGCAGCTGAAATTTCCTGATGTTCAGCACTGGTTGGTTTTAAATTAGTTCAGGAAAAATCTTCAGTCCTGTTGCTCTGAAGTCAAGTGAAGTGTTTTAACTAGGCCTGCTGAGTTATGTTGGTTTGTGTTTTTTTGCTTTTTGTGATTTGATACTATATCAGTATTATGGGAAAAACATTTCGTATTTCTTCATCCCAGAAGAATATGCAACTCTTTAAATTTATGGATTTGTTAAACAATCATTCTTGCATTTTATCTTGTAATACAACCAATTTGTTTGATTTGTCCTCTCTTGTTAACTAGTGGCATTTACAAAAATTAATGCATATCATAACTGAAGAGTTTCAAAATTCACCTTCTATAATCACTGATGGGAAAAATTTATTGGCTTTTAAACCTTTTGGAAGTGAACCATTTTCAGTATATGTTTGTTGTTTTCAGGCACTGATATAAGCCTGGCATGCAAAGATATGTAGATGAAGTTGTCAACTATTTTATGTGTTTCATAGGATCACAGAATAATTCAGGGCCCTGGCTCCACTGCCGACCTATCCTCATGGGGAAAAAGTTTTCTTCTTAGTTCATTCTTAGTGAATGTCCACTGTCTCTCACCCTCCTGTAAACCACTGCTCTAACTCTGTTCTCCTGGTAACCACTCAAGAACAGGGGGGATGCTGTTGGTTCCCCCTTGAAACCACCTCAGCTGTTTTCCATAGTAAATATGCTCATCTCACTCAGTCTCCTCATGCTCTTTTCCCTGACTGCCTCAATGAATCTCTGCTGAACTCCTTTCTATATACATTTTTCATAAAGAGGGGGAATTGGATGCAGACTTCTAAAATGAAGTGAATGAAGTGAGGAGGTAGGATAAGGTGGTTTTTTATTTGTTTGGTTGGTTTTTGGTTTTTTTTTTGTTGTTTTTGTTTTGTTTTATTTGGGTAGTTTTATTTGGGTGTTTTTTTGTTTCTTTTTAAATGGCTTAAACTTATGTCAGTAAAGCATGCCAGGTGCCATGTTCTATTTTCCCCAATCTGTGTGTTAGTTACCAAACTCTAATGGTGTCCATTAAGCATGTTACCCTGCCCTTATAAATTAGGTGAGTGGAATATAAGGCTTGTAATACAAAGCGTATCAGACAAGTATTGCATGTAAATAACCTTACCTCTATTTATTGTCAGTATTTCATAGAGTATGTACAAACAATGTTATCTGTTACAATCTGTTACACTGATGTTATGAAAAATTACATTCTTCCTTGTTTGAATAGGTGATCAACTTTTATTATATATTCAGTAGTATCCGTTCATTTTACCTTATTACGGATGACAGAGTTACAAATAACATTAGGAGTTATTAAGAAAAGAATTGTATTCTTTGAGCAGTACCATTCACTTTCACTGAAGAAGTAAGAAGATGTGTTCCTCAATCATACTGAAGAGGATGCATTTGTGTGTGTTTAGGCTCCTTTAGATGATGGACTAATGATTTCCTGAAACAGAAAATATTACCTGAAAATTTCTAAGTGACTTTACATAAGACTGAGCATTCAAGGTTGGAAGGAAGTAAAAATGTCTTCTGTCTATGCTTTTTAATCAGTGTTCCATGAGTCTGTCTTCCTTTTCTAAGAACATTTTCACAGTTGCAGTTTAAAGTAGTTCCAACCCGTACTTTGTGTCTAGCTGTGTCCCTTTGAAGATAGCAGTGATTAACAGAAGATTTTCTTGCCATTTGAGACCAGGACACAGACAGAGAAGGGCCAAATGGAATATGACTTTTGAAAATATTGCCATTTCCCATTTAATTTATGTTCTGTTACAGTACAAATTACATAGGGTCAAATTGTTCTGTAACATAAATACTTGTCTGATTCACAGTCATTCTCAGTAATGTTGTACCTCTTGGTGCAAGTAACCCCAATTCTGTCATTTTCTTCTGTAACTAGGACTATGGATTAAAGTAATGTGATATTGTTGCTGAGTTTCTAAGATAGAATACTGTTTCCAGTGTATTAAAATGTACTGTCAGCGTTCTAATCAATTAACAATTAATCACTGTAGACTAGAAAAGACCATTCTTGACAGATAGTGTTTTTTACCCTGTTGAGAATGTAATGTATTTAAATATACATCACCTTTACTCTCCATTTGTTTAAAATCTTGATTTGATTTCAAAATTGCCATTGAAGTCCTGTGAAGACAGTTAATTGATCTGTTGGGGAGTACCTGCTTTATATTAAAATTACAGAAATTAACTGGTATTGTTGACCTCTAAACAATGTTAAAGTCTTCCCATCACCTGTGACTGGTAACGCCCATAAGGTATATCACCTGGTTAATAGTAGTACTGTAAATGTTGTGCACCTGTGTGTCACTGTGCATTTTACAGGAGGAGAGAAGAAAGTGTTTAAATACAGTGTATGGTTTGGAAGTAGGAGTGGCTTTATTTTGGGCTTGAACTGGAGAGTGCGAAACATGCACACTTTCTTAATTGCGAAAACATTTATTCCAAGCCTAGCTCGTAAGGATGTATTTTCTTGCAATGGCTTGGAGAGGTTAATTCAGACAATTAAAATTATTAGAAAAGTAGTATTGTCTGGAAAATGAGAATTATTCACAGAAAACCAGGCAGATATAGAGATTGAGAATGCGTGCATGATCTTGGGCATCTGGACTAGGCTTCTGAAAAACAGGTATCTGTGGACAGTGTTTTATTGTTCAGACATTTTTTTTTTTCATTCAGAGTTATTTGTTCCTTTAAGATTAAAATCTTCTTTCATTTAAAAGAGGTGTGAAAGGCTGTATTAATTACTGGTCACAGATTCTGAAACAAAGGCCTGTAGACAGGCTGGCTAGTTACAGTGAACAGTTTGAGCCCAGTTATAGGCTTAAGCTTTGTTTCCTCTGTTGTCTAGTAGGCTATGAGAATCGTGAACTACCAAGTTACACCAGAGAAGGAGTCTTTTTAGGTGAAGCAGAGAAATTTGAGACAGATTCCTTTGCCTGTAATTATTACAATTCTACTATCTGTTTCTCATTTTATTCAAATGTAAAATAGTTGCCACTTTTCCAAGTTTGGAGAAACTTATTTTTCCCAGAAATCTAGAAATGGTATTTGAACAAATAAAATTTTTTTGAGTAACAGGATTGCAGACAGAGTCTTCCTACCCTGGAAGGGTAGGAAGCCTTGAGCTCAATTATTCAAGCTATGAATGAAAACTGGACCTAAGAGAGTGTGGAGTGGCGATAATGGGACTGCCTCACTGGTAATTTTTTGCTGTTTGACATCACAGATATTTTAAAATTATTACTATATTGTGTTTGATTGAAGAAATTTTTTACCACTGTTTTAAAATGCTTAAACCATGGTGGGGGTGGGGTGGGGAGGACTGACTTTTTACTGAATTGTTCTCTCTCAGTTATGCAAACCTTGGTGCATCTGAGTTATACACCAGTTCTGCACCCCCTTGTTGCATCTTCTCGTATGTGGAGAAAAACATCTCTTTAGTCCTAAGTGATAATTGTTGTGACAGGAGAGTGCTGCGGCACAGCTTCCAGCAGACATATGCTAGCCAGCTGTCATGGTTTGAGAGCCTCAAAAATCTAATTCCCTAGTCCTAGCCCCCTGTCACATCTCAATCCAATGTGAGATGGGTTTTCCAGACAATCACACGAGACCCAAATTGGGGAAAGGGAATATATTACAATGACTGTACAAATAAATATTCTAATACATTATACACACGATCACAACTATCTCTACCATGACATATAGTATTTACAATGGATCAGATCTCTTCTCCCCTCCTGGATCAGATCTTTTCTCCCCTCCAAATAAAAGTCCAGGAGGGAAGAAGGACAGATCCCTTCTAGTCTCTACTCTGAGCAGCAGTATCTTCTAAGGCAGCAGTCATCTGTCCTCTTCACATGCAGCAGCTGATAGCTGGATTTCTACCAGCACTCACGAGGGGGGTATCCAAGCCCCGCCCCCCAGCCCCGTCGTTTCCAAGCGAGGGGTCTTCCGTGGGCTACGTTCACCCCAGACAAAGGTCGTTCCACCACGGTCATACCACGAGCACAGGGGGTCTTCGTGACGGTCTGGTATCTTCATGGGACTCAAGCCCCTTGCAGAGCTTCTGTGCCCTGCCTCAAGATGGCTGTGAGCTTCTTTGTAGCTTGCAGCAAGGGAGGGCTCCAGGGTCAACCTCCACATACTGTCCTGGCTGAGCTCTCAGGACAACCGAGCTTCTTAGCTCCTTTACTCCATTTAGGACTTCTAATCAGTAAGAGTCCACCCCCCTCCATTTTGGAGGGATCTCAAAGAAAGTTTAGGGGAGTTTAGCAGTTCTTACCCCCAAACTTCCTCTCTGTAGAACTCAGTTCTCTCTTTCGACTGCTGCTAGCTCTTTTTCGGACAACACTGTGTCTCTCCTGCTTGGCTGTAATGCCTCTGCTGCTTCTTATCTTTCTGGCTCTCTGCCATCGCTTCTGGACGCTGCTTCTGCCGCTGCTGTCTCTGCTCACTCACGGTGGAGAAAACTTTTTAGCTTTTGAGCTGCAGGCACCTAGCCCAGCTTTATGCTGTTCCAGGTCCCCGCAGGCCCCCGCTGGGGGCTGGGGGGCCAAAGCCCCCCCAGGGGGCTCCTGCTCTCTCTTCTCGTGGTCTTACAACATGGTCACTTCTTTTCCAACCAGACTACAACTAACCTTCTCTTCCTTTTGCTTCTGGTATGTTTACATTTCGCAGGAGCGCAGATTGGACAAAACTTCAAAACTTCCAGGGGTTACCACCCCCTGGGGTTTACCACTTTCTTAGCTTCAGGGGGAAAACCTGGTTCAAACCACTACACCAGCACAGTGTCAATACTTCAATTTCATTTGCTTGTTTAGTGATTTAAAAGGGTGATCCTCTAGGGTCTGAGTAACAGGAATGACTGGTGGCAACTGGGACCTCATCTCAGAAATTACCTTGGGTCTATGTAGCTCATGACTGTGAGAACTCTACAGGATGTTATTGAATAAAAGAAATACAGTTGTAGATAGTATCAGTAACATATTTCTTTGTAGTAGTGAAGTGAAGGTGTCATTTCTATTGCAGAAGACTGCAGTAAAACTCACTTGAAAGACTATGCAATTCTGAACAAGAATTCTGTTCAAGAAAAGTTAAATTCAAAAAGTTGTTGACAGAAAGGAATCTTCTTTGAATACAAATAGAAAAAAATCCCCTTGGTTTATTGACAAGAGTTATCACAGAGAGAGATAGCAAAGGCACAGAAGTGGGATTGAGAAGCAAGCTACAGTTTTATGTATAAATGCATTTGAGCTTTCTCGTTTTCTCCATATAGGCATAATTTTTAGGTCTGTTGGGTGGATCCAGGACACCAAACTGTACTTGAGTTTGTGGGTAACCAAATCCTATGATTCTGTTGCAGATGTGGTGGGTTTAGAAACATTATTCTTTCAAGTATGAAAGTGTTATCCAAGTACTAATATGAAAAAAGCACATAGGCAATCTATGAATATATTTAAGCTAGCATCACAATAAAGTTTTTATGCCTAGTGAAAGTGAAGTTCCAGATTGTGGTCTGTAAAAATAGTTTAGAAAGATATAACAAAATATTTTTTTCTGTTCTTAATATTAGAGTGGGCAACCTGGTAGGTCAAGTGAGGAAAAAGACATATGACATACATGCAAAACTATATGATAGGAATGAATAAGGTGTATTTTGTCTAGAGGCAGTCTAATGCCAAGTTCCAAAGCAAGAGGACAAGAAAGAGCATAAAATAACACCTTTTGCTTCTTGTGCAATAGAAATAGACAATCTTGGTTCTGCTTTCATTTTGTCATTAAAATCACTTGGTTTTGCTTCCTTTAAACTGGAATTTTGCGTGTTGTGATCCCCAGAAATGGAACAGTAATAAAATCTCAAAGCGGTTAAAACCTGTCCCTGAAAAAATAGGAAAAGACACCAATGTGTCTATAGATAGCTTTTAGTACTTGCAGTATACTGCTTGATATCTTTTTTCTTTCTTTTTTTTTTTTCAATTTCCTCTATAAACAACCTGAAAGAAACATTAGAAGGAAGTGAACCTCACAATCCGACCTTGTTTGCTAGGTGCTCAGCAAAAGAGCTTATTTGTGGGAATTCCTGTGGTAATTGCAGGACTTTTGTTGGGTGATGTTTCATTCCACTTTATACAATATGAAGAATGTGAACTTTCAGTAGAACTTTCAGTAGCACTTTTTAGCAGCTCTGTTTACTGCAGTTGACATCTTCCATAAGAATGGAAAAAGAAAAGTAAAAGAAGGCATAGTGTACAATAAATCAAACTCTCAATGTCTTCTGTATTTGTAATAGTAAAGAAGTTGGAAGTGATCATTTTACCTTTTTAGCATATAAAGGGTAGAAGATATAGTATTTGCTGAGTAAATGTTTCAGAGAAAAATGATTTCAAGAAGATGGGCATCTGGTTTTAGAAGGTCATCTTACTACATTTTTTTCCCATTGCACAAATATTTCACATATACTTCTGATGAATTTGGATGAAAACACAACGTTTGTGACCCAGGTAGCAATATTTGTTTATAGTTTAACTTAATTTTTCTTCTGTTTGTGACTCTTGAGCCCAGTTTTACTTTCTTCTTAAGTTACCTAAGTTCACAAAGCTTTTGATTCTGCAAGGCATTGTGCATCCTCAGCTTCCATCCTCAGTTAACAGAAGCTGAAGAAACTTTATATTTTCTCAGAAGATAGAGGAAACTTATCAAAGAATATAATTCCTGGTCCTTCTATCTTCCCTGGTGTGATTTCATGATTGTACAAGTCTTGAGTTTAAATTGCTAGTTCTTTTCCAATAGCTTGGTTACAGTTGAAGAGAACATCAAGTAATGTTCCTCTTTTTGTGTCACGTCCTTCCCAGCGGCAGGTTTAGTGTTCGCTGCATGTGTCTATTAAGCATTAATTCTTCAACTGTATTTAGTGAGAGAGAGCAATATGGTATGTGCCAGTGCAAGAATCTTAATTCCTACAAAACATATGGCATAGAATTATCTACTTCAAGATGGAACAGTCTGATAATAATTTGGTAGAGTGACATCTGTGCAATAAAATAAGATGCTGATTGCACTGGAAAAGTAAACGCAAAAGTTGTATACTAACTATTCAGACATCATGAGAAAGCCATTACCATTCCTCCATGGAATGTTAAAATTTAATGATCTAATTTGGTCTTATCACATGCAATATAAATAAAAAATAACCCTATTAAGTATTCAGAGACCCATGCTGAACACAAAACTTCTAAATGCTATTTTGCAGGATTTGGACTTACAGCACTTACATATGTTTAACAGGAAATAAGGGAAGAAAGTTAGGAGAAAAGTAGTTCTGTGGTCATTTCCATCCTTTACGGAACCTGTTTACACGTGCAGTTCTATACTTTGTAGACTTTAATTTCTTCTCCTCTTGGCCTTACTGTCAGGCTATGTGGTTTAATATCAGTCTTTACTTTTGGCAAAAAACATGTTACTACAAGGACATAATTACAGCTTTTGCTGCAATCAAATGAGAGTGATGATTCAGTGAGGGCAGTGTGAAGTGTATTCATGTTAGAATGCCAGATCTGAACTTGGGGGGGAAAACTCGTGGGAATCAGAACATAGAGTTGTATTACCTGAATTCACGACAGTCTGCAAGGAAGCATCACTTCTGTTTTTGCATGCACACGAACATCAAGATGGTAAATCTGGTTTAGGCTTTGCAACTGAGGATTTCATTTCCTTCATCAGTTCTTCCAAGTGGAATGGAAATACCCAGAAATTGGAGATTGCATGGAAATTGAACTCAGTTCTGTTTCTAGAGTTACAATTCTTAATTAGAAGTATTATAGACTGTAAGCTATTGTTTTCTGTAATTGAACTATAATTAACTTTTTAGATTTGCAGCAAGCAAGGAGAAAATCATAAAAATGATGGAAATACGTAACAAATTCTGATTATTCTGCTTTAAGTTGAATACTGCATTAAGGTAGCTCTCTGGTAGAAATGGTTTAATTATCTGCTTACATAGAAAACTTACTGCAAGTGTTTAAGAACAGAGTTGATGGCAGTATTTCAGTTTTGCAATACTGAATCCATATAAATTGTGTTTAATATAGAATTAGAATAGTCATATCTTTTTTCTTTTTTAAATCTAGTTTTCCCTCTTCAGTTTACTGTGTCAAACAGCCAGGAAAAAAGGCGTTTCCATTTCTTAATGGAAAGGTACTGCTGTTGACACTTTTTGTTTGTTTTTTCTTTCCTTTTTTTTCCCCTGAAGAACATATTTATGAATGTAGAACATGTTTATGTTAGTTTTCTTCTTGACAGTTAATAGATCACAATAGGGAGGCATTTTTTTTAAGGCATAAATAAAATAACTGTGTATATAGTGACTTCTTTTTACACATCTTTATTTACAGCCTTTTTGTGTGTGTGTGTCACTGTATAAAGCGTACAGATGTGGTTTTTTTTTAAACTAGAAATACAATTGGCTGGAATGAAGTTGAATTATCTAAGATTGGTCTTCACTGCCCGCCAGCCTATAGAACTGATACCAGCTTTTTTAATTATAGGTTTCAGGCTAGCTGCAAGTGAGGATAGAACATTTCATAGAAATGTATGGAACTGGTGGAAGTTAATACAGAGTTGATGCAGAGATCTCGTTCACTCTCTGGGCATGTTCTGTCTGATTAATAGACTTTTCACAGATTAAAAAGCAACCAGGATATCATACAGGACCGTTTGTTCGGCCTTATCAGTTCTGTCTCTGCCAAATCAAACCTCCTGTAAAAGCTTCTCAGAGAGAAAGGTATGTAACACAAAATTCTTTTGCATGAAATGCAAACAAGATATTTCTGTGAAGTTAAAGACTTTAAATTTCAGTAGCACTTCTATTTATTTCAGGTGGGATAACAGTATTTTTTTAACTAAATCTAAAATAAGTCTAAGTAAGACGAAAAAATCAGTAAAAGAATACATTTTGTGGTTTGTAAGTGTAATGTGAACTCCTTGCATAATGTCTTGTGTCTGTCTGACTAAAACAAATATTCTTAAGGATCTGACTGCATCAGAAATGCAGTGTTTAGGTTTTTATATTAATCCAAAATCCTTACTTAAAAATATTTGTATTTAATATCCTGGATTAGCTGATTATGAAGAAGTGAATCTGATCACCTGTCTTGAAAATATGAAAAAGTTACTCTTAATGAACTGTTTATCCCAGTTTTGGGGCCTAATCCACAGGAAGCTAGACACATTTTTGTTTTTCCCTCAGAAGCTTCGTTACTTTTATTAAACATTATGACTAGAGAAATTCCTTATCTTCTTGCAGTGTTGTGGGAAAATATCTCCTATTCATGTGGTAGAAAAATTGAATAAGCAGCACATCGTATTGTCACTCTCTCACAGGCAGAATCCCGATCTTTTATCAAAACATAAGGAACAATTGGCTGATGGCAATTCTGATTACTTTAGAAAGTAATTATTGAAAGAAGGCACATAGATCTCAAACGATCCTTTTATCTTTTACAACCACCCAAAAGGAATAATGATAAAATGACACATATTCTTTGTTATATGTTCTGTTTAATAAAAAAAGGAAAAGAGCTAAACTAAGCATACTGTTTGGTAAAGAGCAAAGTTGTAATAACAGTGATGCCTTTTGAATGTATCTACTGCAAAAGATTGACATTTTTGGCCAGCCATCACTGCATTGTAACCCTTTCTTAGAGAAGTTTGTAACCCTTCTGACTCCACTTATAGAGCCTTTTGCCCTACTCGTATTAGGAAAGTGTTTTAAAGAATTTGCTAGCTAGCATACTTTTAATTGTATGTGGATTTAAAAATACTGAAGCATAGTAAAGAAGTTTTCATTTAGGCACACTTGGCATGTCAAGACTCATCCCTACCTATTTACTGATGAAAACAAAACTATTTTGAACACATATGTTCACAACCTCCTAATGCCAAAGAGTTGTGGTGGTGTCAGTGTTTATAAGTTAATATAAACACATTAGTAATGCAGTAACCTAGCCAAGGAAGTGATGATACCTTTGTGCTTTGCAGCCACACAGATCTCTGGTCATCCTATCTTCTCAACTTCAGAGAGTGGTTGGAGGATCTGCGTGGATGTATAAGTGTGGGAGAAGGACCATGGATGTTTGTGGACATATGTTCTTTTGCATATGTTAACAAAGGTTTTGGTTCTGAAGTTCTTTTAGTGTCCAGTGCTATAAGGTAATAATGCTCTGCAGTACTGAACTTTCGTTTTGTATTTCCTGGGCAGCAAAGCACAGTCCTGTCTAATGCAGAACAATGTGAATCTCAGAATAAAATCAGAAAAATGTGTGTGTGTGTGGTTTTTTTTGTTGTTTTTGGTTTGTTGGTTTTTTTGTTTTGTTTTGTTTTAGTGTGGGTTTTTTAATTTTGTATTTTTTATTGTCAATGCAGTGTTTGATGCTACAAGATATTTTTTGGATCTGTAATTTGACCACCTAGCTACCTCTGAATAGGCTAATGGCAAGTCAGTGCTTTTATTGCAAGTTTTGCTGGTACTGTAGATGTTAGCTACAGTAGTAAGACAAAGAGCTAGTGGAAATATATCGAACCAAAAACATGTAAAGGAATTCTGGTACCCTAGGAAATGGTTTTCAATTTCTCGTCTAAGGATAAGTCTGCATGCTCCACACAGACCTCCTTATATCAGTTTCATATACATTATTACCTATTGTAACACTTCCTGATATTTGATTTGCTCTGCCTCTCATTCCTTTTTATGGGCTGATGAATATATGAACAAGTTAAATAGATGTATCTGATACTGCGGCAGAGTTAGTGTGTTTTCTTTTTACTGTTCTCTGAAAAACTTCATAGTGAAGTAGTGTTTGTTTTCCCAGTTCTTGGGCATGGTAAATTATCTGAGATAAGAGGAATATTGGTCATCATCTCTGTCAAGAGCTTCATGTGTACATTCATCGTGCCATCCAAGAACTGTAATCTGGCTTTGTTCTATGTTGTAATGCATTTTTCACACATATTTTATAGTTGTTAATCTGTGATTAGTGATAACTTTATCAGAAGTTTTGTTAGAAGTGTAAGGGGCCCAGTAGTTGGTTCCTGCCTTATTTTGACAGGTTAATTGCACAGCTGTGTACCTAGTGAGGTGGTAGAGGAATGAAGGTTACCTTCTGCTTCCATTTTCTTCTTGATACTGAAAGCTAGTGATTGTGATTAAACGTATAGACAATTTTCCCAGTCCAAGACCACCACTGCAGTAAAAAAGTTGTCTCGTACTTAAATGGAATTTCACTGTGTACTCATTGCCTCTTCTTCTGTCACTGGGCACCATCAAGAGGAGTCAAGCTCCCTCTTCTTTACTCCCTGCACCTGGTATTTACAAACAGTGGTGAGATCCCTCTGCACTTTCTCTGAATTGAGTTCTCTTGGCTTTTCCTTATAGGGGAAAGACTTCAGTTCCTTCACTGTGTTCGTGGGCTTTCCCTGGGCTCTCTCTAGTAGCTCCTTGTCTCTCTTGGACTGGAGGCCCAGAGCTGGGCACAGCACTCCAGGTGCAGCCTCTCAAGGCTGAGGAGAGGGGGGGATGCTGGCAGCACTCCTCTTCCCAGTGTCCCCCAGGAGGCAGTTTGCCTTTTGTGCCAACTGACAGGGCACACTGACAGTGCTGTTTGCTTGTTGGTGTCCCCAGGACCTCCAGGCCCTTTCTTGCATATCTGAGATGGATCCCACAGGAACACAGCACAGGAGCTTCTCTGGCTGTGGGGGTCTCTGCCAGCAGGACTGGGGGGACCCTTGTGGGATGTTGGGCAAGAATCTATGGAGCTGCTCAGACTCTACAAGAGAGGGTTGTTGCAGAGCTTGTGCAAAGGTTCAAGGCTGGTTCTGGTGTGTCTGGGGAAAGAACTAAAAGCAAGGGACTGGGAAGGGCTCAGCAAGAGTGGGAGTGGGGCGGATGCAAAAATATGCTTTGTTTGCATTGCAGTCTGCTCCTTGACTGGCTCCTGAAGGCCCAGGATGCTCAGAGTTTAGAGCTTTGCTGTCTGACAAAGACCAAACCAAGGTGTGCAGATCATTCCCTGGCAGTGTCTTCTGTGAAGCCTGTTCCCAGAACACCAGGATATCTTCCATTCCTGCCATGGCCATGGGATTTGGGGCTGGAGGAGCCAGGGTGCTGCTGTAGAGAAGTGGCAGAGGAAGGCTCAGAGGGCTGTGACAGGTGGATGACTGGAGCCATTTGGGTGTAGAGGTACCAGCAGGGAGAGGGTTGTCAGCATGGCCTGTGTCCATGGACCTGGCTTTGCTTCAGGTCAGGTGGCCTGGCTCATGGCCACAGGGCTTGGACAACCATGCTCTGGTGCTTGGAGGGGCAAGGCTGGGAGAGTGTGGGCCAAAGGGGCTCTGTTGCGGCATTTTTAATAAAGTAGTTTATGGTACACTCCAGGCAATTTCCCCTTTTGTTTTCCTACACTCTTGAGACAGGGCTAGAAAGCATTGCCTGCAGTGGCTTGCTTTGATTTTCAGAGAATCATGCTCTGAAAAGCTTTGGATCTTTGTTCAGTGGCAATGATGACAATAATTTTCCAGCACCAGCACATCAAATTAGAGAACCCCAGCCAGCAACCAATTCCATGCAGCTGCTTGCCACCCCCGCCCCATTGGGGAGGATAATTGGAAAGAAAAGGATAAACCTTGTGGGTTAAGGTAAGAACACTTTAGTAATTTTAATAATAACAATACTACTGTGAAGAATAATAATAGTAATGAAAAAGAGAGAGATAAAATTACACCGCCCTGTAATTAGTGGGTTCATGTGCAGTGTACCAAGTGGTTTTGAAAGATGCACGCTCTGGAAAGATTGTGGATGTTCATTCACGTTGCATGAAGGCCGTAAGCTGCGCTCTCAGCAAGTCCAAGTGGATGACAGGTCCATCGGCAGGGCTGGCTTAGCATCCCCCTGCAGTCTGTGGGGCAGAGGTGTCGGAGTTCCTTGGAGCCCTCCCTTAGTCCCTCTCTGCCGGCCCCCTTCTCCCAGCAGTGGGACTGTTGTTGGGCCGTGGGCGCAGGTGGTAGCGCCACTGTGGGGATCTGCTGCGCACCCTCTGTCTGGCTGCGGGACTCTGCTGGCGGGAGGACGAGGCAACCACGCACTCCTGGTAGTCGTCGTCCGCTCTCACCATGTGCAGGATGCGGCTGAAGTGCTGCCGGCAGAGCGGGCACACGGCGTGCACGGCAGCCCACTGCTGGATGCAGCCGAAGCAGAAGGTGTGCAGGCAGGGGATGATGTGGGCTGTGTCGTCCATGTTGTCCAGGCAGATGGGGCACAGGCCTTCTGCCACTGCCTCCCACTGCCTCTGGCTCGTACCGGCCATCGTGGCCGAGCCGCTCTCCTGCAGAGCCTCTTCGGCTCCGGGTGCCATGTTCTGCCAAGACACGTGCACAGTGCCTGAGCTTCTCTGGCGCCAGGAACGGAACAGCAGAGAAGGCCCCAGAGAGTGGGGAGAGAGGGGAGACAAAGGCCTCCCACAGGGTCTCCTTGCAGGCCCAGAAGTGACCGCCAGCCCCACAGCTGCCTTCCACGTGTGCCTGCCCCCTCCGCTGCCCCAGGCACGCTGCCCCCCTTCCAGGACAAACCTCCCACTTGGCACTGCCCCCGGGACAGCCAGCTGGACTCAGGCTGGCACAGGGTACCTGCAGGAGGCGGTCAGGGAAGGAGGAGCTGTCTGGGAGCCCTCAGTGGTGCCCTCCTCAAGCTGAGGTGCTGGGACAGCCCCTGCAGGACCCGCAGCCCCCGCACAGGCCACGTCTCTGCACAGCGGCAGCACTGCCAGCGCAGGGCCACGGTCCTGCTGGAGGTCACACACTGCGTGTGGCACTTGCAGGAGGCCAGGGCCAAATGTGCCGACTGCAGGAGCCTGTGGCACCCCGGCTGTTGCCTAGTGAGGACAGCGAACACCCCAGAGGGGGAAAGCCCCTGTTTCATGGCATGTCAGCCACTTTGGTGGCCTTAAACCCCCCAGTTTAACCTTAGGCTTGTCAAGCCCTGTGGTGAGAGTCTGGTGCCCCTGCACCTTCTCCAGGCTGAACTATCTCAGCTCTCGCAGCTTTTCCTCATGAGAGAGAGATTCCAGTTCCTTCACCGTGTTTGTGGCCCTTCCCTGGGCTCTCTCCAGTAGCTCCTCATCTCCCTTGGACTGGAGAGCCCAGAGCAGGCACAGCACTCCAGGTGAGGCCTGGTGAGGCCGAGGGCAGGGACACACAGCTGGCCCATGTCCCACCCGGTGTCTCCCAGCCGCCCCGGGGCCTTCTCTGCCAGGCCGCTGCCTGCCCAGCTGCCCCACGTGTTGGTGCACAAGGTTATTCCTCCCCAGATGCAGCATTCAGCATTTTCTTTTGCTGAACTGTATGTGGTTCTTTTTGGTATGTTTCTGCAACCATTTAAATTAAATTATTAAAAGAAAATGGTTGTTTTGGAAAATGCTAGCGATAAGGCAATAGTAAGAATATCTAGATTAAAAGATTTCCCCACAATAAGGTGGGGAAGTACTATCTTTTTCCTTGAGGGAGACCAGAGGAAAGAGGAACAAGAATGCAGAATTTATTTTTCATTCTTCTCATAGGCAAAATGGTGGGGGAGTTTGTTATCCAGTTATATTCTCTGCAGGGTGAAACAAAGCAATTGTACGAGTATGTAATTGCTCTCTGATATATTGTATATAGATAAATAGACATGTATATATAGAGAGGTAAATATAGATGTATTGACAATGCAATCTTTGATGAGTGAGACTGTCTTCATTAAGAAAATAATGCATTTTGTGTTAAGAAGCAGCACCAAAATTTGACCATCCAAATGTAAATCCTGTTTGAGACAAGGCATTTTTAACATACTACCTAAATGATGATAAAAGCAACCTGTGTCCTGTGTCTTGCAGGATTTTACATTGAGGCAGCAAATTTGTCTTAGCTCATTTAAAATTAAAGCACATCTTTTGCAAGAGATTTCCGTTAAAGATGATAAAACTGCAGGTAGCACACAGCACAACTGTAGCTTGGTGTTAGGACCCGCCCCAGAAAAAGGGAGGGGGGAATAACCCACGTTTTTATCAATAATTCCCTTGGGGTGGATTAGAGTGAAAAGACACTGAATAATCGGTGTCTGAAAACATATATTGGTAAGGTTTATTTTAACAATTCTGTATCAACAGGTATGCTAGCATTTTCGGTGTTGTCATATAACATTGTGGCATAGAGGTTGGGGGAATAATCTTTTGGGGGTGGGGGAGAAAATGCATAGGGGAGAGACAGATAGGATAAGAGTAAGGGAGAGTAAGAAAAAGAAAAGCTGAGAGTGGACAGACGTATACAGTCACCGCCCACGGGGTCCAGCGATGACACTTGGTAGTTACCGCTTCCATGTCTGTCAGTTGAAGTGGTGGCCTTGATCTCTTGAGGGTGAAGGAGGGAAGCCCCCACACGCCAAGAAGTTATGAGTTATTATATCCATGGTTAGTGTCATGGGCCATGCCTCAAGCCTCTAACCTCTCCCTGGGTCCTGCGCAGAGTTTCTGTGTCTGGTCTGGTTCCCGCCATTTTAGATTGGCAGAGAGGGGGATGGGTTTTGATGGACCTTTTCAGGGCTTGACACCTTCAATTTCCCATCAGAGGTATAATGAAACAGTCAAAAGCCTGCAAACTTGGCTCTTCACTGGAGGGAGGGACAGGTCCAACTGTCCATCCGAGTCAAAATCCTGCAAGAGTCTCCTAGAATGCATAAATCATTAACCATTTCAGTCTCTGACACTTGGTGACAGTTAATAATAATCAGAATGATTTAAAAACATTTTCATAAAAACTTTATGATAGAAACTCGGGTTAGGGAATTAAAAAAAAACCTGATAAAAAAGTGCTTTGACAAAAAGAAGGAAAAGGAAAGGCCTACATACATTATCATTTTTCTTCTTCATTTTTCCTTTATGTTTTTCTTCGCTTGAGTGAAAGGAAATTCTGTTGCTTTCAATGGTCTGTCATTTTTTTCATTAGGAGTTTAAATTGAATGCAGTCTCTGTTTACACTGAGCCTTTCTGTTTGTCTATCATATTTGTTAGTTGGAAACTCATATTTTCTAGGAATGGGTTCAATTTTCCATGACTATTGGCAGATGTTTCTCTAGGATCTTCAGTGACAATGATGTATTTGTTGATAACCGAGTGCTTGCTAAAAGGGACTTTGCTTTGCGTCGGTGAGTCTGGTTTTTTGTTTGAGAGCTTTAGTCAACAGAAACATACTCCATTTCTTCCAGAAATGTCTAGGGGTAGCTTCACTTTATTTTGAATGCATACTCCCTGCAGTGAATTTTTCTTTGGTTCAGTTACTCTTTCCTCTCTGTGGTAGGTGAAATGCATAATGCTCTGTATTCACTTCTTTGATTTATATTTTTACATGTTATATAATTGAGTAATTTTAATAGTTGATCCTCGTGTTCTAAGATAGTAGCCATTATAGTTTGGTTGTGAGTAGATTTCAATTCTTTAAGTGCCGTTACTGTTTTTGTGCTCAACCTGCCACTTCAGTACCCTGATAGGAACATTTGAGGAGGTTGTTTCATAGGCCTGAAAGATGGCTTATAGCAAGACTTTGTCAGCGTCTTCACTGGAAAAAGCAGTTTTTATTTATTAGAGTGAAAAATGGTAGAGGATTCTGCTGTTTCTGTCTTATTGACATTATTTGCTACTTTCTCTACTACCTTCCCAAACCTAGACAATCGGTGTCTCAAAACCTCCCTTCCTAAAGTGTCAAATCAGCCTCAACACAGCATTGTTCTGAACCACTTGGTTTACTTAACACTGACAGAAACTCTTCTTTCCTTTTGAAGTTCCTTCTAATTGGGTCCTTTTTTTTTTGTATTGTTTCTGGCAGATTTGCTTGCCTGTGTTTTTTCTTTTTTAGGGTTGGAGGAATGGTTAGGTTGTTGTTGTTGTTTGTTTATTTTTGTGAGTTTTTTTTGTTTAGGTTTTTTTTTTTTTAAATATCACAATGCTTTGTTGCTTACTTAGTTTGGATTTAAATAGTGGTAGAACATTCCATAAATAGTTCATTTCCATCTTCTGTCAAGGGGTAGGCTACATAAATAGATAGCTGCAAATTATTAGAAATTTGTGAGGTTTTATTACCTTTTAAAATACATGATAGGACCATATAATTTTCACTGATATTTTTCTGCTCTCCTTTTTTCTCTCTCTGTAATAGAATTTGAATAATAGGAGAGCCTTGGAAAAAATTATTTTAAGGGCTGGGAAAATCATTATCTTTTCCTCTCTTCAGTTTAGAAATCGGGTCTAATATCTAGAACAGGGAACTGAAAAACAAATATATTCCTATCAGTTCTGACTGTGGCTTGCCTTGTGACCATGACAAATAAGCCTTTCTTTGGTCTGGTTTCTTCTTCTCTGTTATCAGGAAGAAACACTAATATTTGCAAAGCATTGTGAAATTCCTGGAATGAAGGTATATAAACTACACATTTTTTCATTATCTGTTGGAAGGTATATATGTTTTCTAAATATTGTTCTGCTTTGCTGAGCAAAAATACAAATGAAACTGGATTTTAGGATTTATGTTGTCCAAAAACTGATTCAGTAGAGTGAGAATTTAGAATAAATCTGGTTGATGTTAATTTTTGTAGGCCTTATCCTCTGTGAATTTTCAGTTACTTAACAATTTCAGTACTTAACAGTTGGAGCAAGGAGGTTATCAATATATAAAGAAATAGTGGTTCATTCAGCCTGCTGATAAACTCAGCATTTACAGAAGCTACAAAGATGCATATGACTGATGAATTTTGGGCATCTAAGTCATGGAAAAAATGAGCCAAGCTTTTGCAAGTATTTATCATATGCCTTACAGAAACATTGCATATGAAGGTGCTTTACATGCTTCACATGAGACTTGGCCAGAGCTTTTCTCTCTGATTGGAATTTCATCTCATTCTTCTCCTTCCCCTGGGCAGAAGTCATTATGTACTGTGATTTACCATTGATAACATTAGTTTGCTGGCTTAAACATCCCCTAATACAATGATCTAGATGCTAAAAGGTTAAATCTGAGAAAAATGTGATATGAAATATTAGAACATCTTCAAAATGTTTAGAAAAAAATATTTTCTGAACTTTAAAAAGTAATTTATAATTGTATTAATATGAGGACTCAATTTGCTGTGCTGTGCTTAAGAAGCAACATTGAGAAATGCTCAGCAGTTCTAAGGTTTTATACAGTAATAGTTTTTAGTTTTCAACATGATTTGTCTGTAAGCATTATCATATGTAAATGCAACCATATTTTTAGTAGTAGCAGCTAGATTTGGAGCTCTGTAAAATTTGAGTTGTAGTGGAAAAAAAATTCTATGTGCTCATTTGGTTATGTTACCATGAATCTTCAATTATCGTGAAATCCAAGCCTGAATTTAAAAAAGACTTCTCTAAGTCGTGACAGTAATTTGACTTGCTGGAATTACTTACTGTATCTCTACTAGCTGGCAATGTTAGTAGTGATACACAGGTAGACTAATTTTACCAGAAAATAGTCTTAAATAATCCAATGGAGGTAACAGTTCATTTTAACTGATAAATAGCTATCCAAAATAACAGAAATATTCCTCAGCCTATTTACTCATACCAGGTGTCTGTCTTCCCAGAATCCCTTTTAATCTACAATATGTGAAGTTCTAATTTGATGTTTTTCCCCAGCTGGTATGTTGGAATAGAATTTTAAAATTAATAACTTACTGATTTTCTTTTGATTTTATGAGAAAAGAGAAGGAGCTAGGTTTCCTGTTATATTAACATCTTACCTGCAATATGTTACTACTATCCCTTTGCTGTAACTAATGAGCTAAGAATATATGCAATTTATAGGAATTGTTGTAGTTGGGTCATTTGTGAATTCCTTTTTTTAATATTTGATAGTACTAAACTTTCTGTAAGTAAATCCATGATAATTACTGTAAAATTTGTGTGAACAAGATGAGCAGTGACATGGTCATTTGTCAGTATTAGGTATTGCACAACTAGAAGTAATCGTTTATAATTTTATGTATTATATATATTTATATTTTATTGCACAGACTGTTTGCTTTCTTATTTTAGGAGGTATTATAGAATTGGTTAATTCTGATCTACTCTGGATGGACATTAATTTCTTTAAAATAGATTCTAATTTCATGTGTTCAGAATCATTCCATTTGAAAATACGGGAGTTGGTAGGCATTTCAAGGTAGGGGATAAAGCTCTTGTTTTCTTTGTAGAGGGAAATGCAGTCCAAAG
Organism: Pipra filicauda; assembly: GCF_003945595.2. Classification (NCBI taxonomy): domain Eukaryota; kingdom Metazoa; phylum Chordata; class Aves; order Passeriformes; family Pipridae; genus Pipra; species Pipra filicauda. Next base: position 1,047,418 of record NW_024104487.1, on the reverse strand, counting down.
GTATTAGGAAAGGAAACAACAGAGAGCTAAGAGAAGGATGGAGTAGGGCCAGTTGACCCACAGCAGAGAGGTAAAGGCTCCAGGCAAAGGGTTTATGTTCTATATATCCCATTCCAGGGATGGCCAGAGAAGTGAGTGTGAGTGCAAGAGGGAAATAATTCAGACTAGAAGTACAGACTAAAATCAGAATGAAGAGAAAAAGGTTAATAGCTAATAACTAAATCTTTCAAGGGGTAAGAGTTGTGCCATGAAAGACATCAGTAAAGGATAAAGAAGGGCTGTGAGGTGGAGCATTTAAGAAGAGATGGGGTTCATTCAGCTGTGTCTTGTCATACTGTTTCTGTTGCCCAGCTTTCAAAGGAATTGCAGGAAACTGGCCACATTTTTGCAATGACAACTGATGCTGATGGAATCAGTTCTACATAATATAAACCAAGTCTTTTTTTGTAGGAATGTGTAGGTGGCATCATGTGTAAGTGCAAAATAAATTAGAAATAGGAGTCAAGAAAAAAGCCAGATATTTTGTAATGCACTATTTAAATATTGAACTGTTTAAATAATATTGCAGACTATTTACTTTTGCATATATAAGTACAAACAATGAATTTATTAAATTTTTTTTTTCTATTCTATAAAAAGAACCTTCAAGAGTGGTGTTTTGAATTTGTATTTTTGTTATGTGTGACTGGAGGTGTCAGGGAAAAGTGAGTGTACTCTCTCTGATTTACCAAAGGAAGGCTTGCTTTCTTGAAGCTTGCACAGATGGTTAACTGATACCAAAGATGTCTGCAACACTGCCTACAAGTTGCCAGAAGGTCAGTGTGAAAATATATTACAGCCCAACTCCATAGCAAAGAAGAGTTATTGTTACCAGGATTTATTAATTCCTGTCCTCCTAACAAACAGTACCTATCAAGGACTTCTTCTGTGGGTAGTCCACAGGAAACAGTTCCAGTTATAGCACCTTTAAAATGTTTATTAAAAAAAGCAATTTTTTAAATGTTTGAAGATTATTCATTTAAAATATTGCAAGCAGAGGGGAATATAGTGCATGAAATAGTCCATTATTGTGCCGTTTAAGTTTAGCTGGTAAGAGGAATCTAAATTGTTTAAAATGTTTATCTCCAGTACATCATTGCTGCTGTACTGTGAAGAAAGCTTTAGTCATTATAAACAGTTAGGAACGATGGTCACTGAAAAATAGCTTGATTAAATAATTTTTAGAGTATGCTTTGTGGATTGAGATTTATATAGCTTTTAAAGAAGATTACCAGCCTAATAGTTGCCTCATCCTGCTAATTTGTTGCTTTCTTATATGTTTTGTAAATATCCATTCTCTCTTTATAAAGAACAGAACTTTTCATGATTTCCCTTGACTGTTAGTCTCCACATGCTGTTCCACAGGTGTGTAGAAAGACTTTAGGTGGTACTTTTTTTTCTGAAATAATTATGTACGTGAAAAAAAAAAAATCAGCCTAATTAAGTACTACTAATCGTCTTCAGATTAATACTTTGGAAGACTTTTAATTAAAATAGATTTCAGATATGGTGAAAATCATATTTTAATTAACAAGATCCAATACTTAGTGCAAAATGTCCAAAATCCTTCAGATATTTTAACCTTAGTGTGTTAAATATTGTAATATTGTAGTATAACAACTAATGTTTTAGTGAAGAAGATGGTTTTGTGGATAAAGACATAAGTTCACATCACAGGTATAACTTCATTGAACTAAAAGAGAAAAATGCAAATCATAAAGGCTTGACTCTGGATATGCATTTCTGTGCTTGAAACTATGGTACTAAGAAGCACTACTGCCCTTCTACTAGTCAAATAGTAAAATAAACCCTCTTTTTACTTTCTGTTGCAGCAAAACATGATATTCTCTATAGATGGAGTATTTTTATGTCAGTTTTAAAAATCTAGTGATTCTGTTTGACGAAAGAGTTTAATAATAATGATGAAAATTTGGAAAGACCTGTAAGGCATGTACTTGGTTCTTGATGATATAAAATGTTTTTCAAGGACTTTTTTTAGATATTTCAGGTATTTTAAAATAAGTCTAGAAGCTTATTTTATACTTCTTCGTACTTTCCTAAATCAGAGTCTCAAATGGGGAGAATTAAACTTTTTTTTTTTTTTAGTACAATATAATTATTCTTTTTTCATTCACAAGTAGCAGGTATTTAAAAAAAATTCATTTGTCTGAGTATGTATCTCCTGGGTAATTTTCTCAAATCACAAATATATCTCGCATATAGTTATGCCAATTAGTTAAAGTTGCCAAAACTTTTCTTCCAATTCATTCTGTAAAGGTTTGCAGCTACTGATCAATTTTAGTTGAGTTGCTTACTGCCAAGTTGTATCTTTATGGCAGGATAAATAAGAATTATCGTAACCATGTCATCAATGATGTTAATAGCAAGAATTTAATAGTAAGAATTGGGAAGGAGTTCTGTTCTCTTAAGTATTCTGATTGTAGAATAAGTATCAGACTAGTTCTATTGCATATAGAAACTAATTGTTTCCGGTACAAAGATTCTGTCATTTAGCTATGGCAATCAGCTAAATGGACTGCATTTTACATGGCAGTCCAACTACTTTGATTTTGCATTTACTTTTAAAAAAAGTATTAAAAGATGTTTCCAAAATTACTGTGATTCATGGAAGTATTGCTGTATTTTAGTAGACATTGGTATGTTCACTTTGTGAAACCTGTCCCAAGAGGTTTCTTTAGCAGAATAATATTTAGTTTTGTTTTAGAAAGAGTCTTTCAGTCACTTTCTTATCTCTGGAGCAGGAGGCCATTTAACTGCCAGCTCCAAGCCAGTCAAATGAGAAATGAAGAAAAAACAGTAAAAACCATCATCACCACCAAAGAACAAAAGATCCTGCAGACTATTTATCAAAGCAATAGTGGTTTTTTGTGTTTTTTTTTTTTTTTTTTAATTGAATCATTCCGGGGAATATGAATAGAAATTGTTTTCAGAACATATCTGCTGTTGTTGTCTGATATGATACTTCCAAGTATTTCCACCCTTTAGCACTGAGAAGCTTGTCTTTATTTTCAGGCATGCGGTGGTACTGTTGTGCATGATGTTTCTCTATTGCTTTTTATTCTGAAGTGTACGTTTTTAAAAGTTTTAAAGCTTCTAAGAAATTCTACTATATTTCTAATACCTGCCTGGGATTTTTAAATCTTTAGCAGTAGTTATATTAAAATGTAGTGGACACTGATCAAAGATTACTGAAAGATAGAAATTCTGTGTCTCATTTAGACATGATTTATTTTAAGTCTTTTCATATATTATTAACATTCCATCATACAATCTATTTTATTTCTTGATGTATTTTCTTCCTTAATGCTTCTATGCTGACTTAAGAATCCTTTTTCTTCCAAGGCAGTGGAAATCTTGATGTTTAACAGCAAAATTTTTGCTTTAATAATCATTTTTTATCAGACTGTAGCAGCAGGGTTTAAATGTGAAAAGATTTTGTATGTAAAAGGAAGAGAAAATCCAGTGTTCCTTGTCTTTGTGTTACAATTTCATTTTTAAATGTTAAAAAAATTACAGTGGACTTCTATGCACTTTTCCAGTGTACAGAAGTGTCTTAATTGCTTTTTTGTTACTGTTCATTGTGACTGATCAAGGACTCTCTGAAAGAAACATACTATTTCAAATATGTTTAAGTTTTTTACAGAGAGTTTTTATAAGTATGTATATTCATGTTGTTTGAAAAGGGAAAATTCTGGTGGTATTTTGGGTAAAAACTATAATTAAAGACAGCTGCATAAAATTACAGTTTCTGTGTTGAATTTTTTTTACTTCTTTCCATTCCATCTCCCATTAGATGGCAGTGTTGTGAATATGCAGCATATTGGTGTTGACATATTGAAAGGAATGCAAGCATTTTTTATACATCTCAGATGCCTTTTCATTATGTATCTTATGAATTTCAAGAGGAGGAAGGGTAAGCTAGAAATGATAGATGGAAGTAGCAGATAAAGAAATTTGCATTCAGTGCACAGAAACCTAACTAGTAGAAAAGTTGCATCCAGTCCTTTGTGTGTTCCAGCTTTTCTATGATTAAACACCCTCCTTGTTTAAAAAAAAAAAATAAAACTAGTAGTAGTAAACCATAAAGCCAGGCTGTACATTTACCAGGTTTTTCTATACGTCTCTGTTTACCTGAAAGAAAATACTGTCTCAGTTTTGCAGTGTAAGCTTTATTCAGCTATAGCAAAGTTCTTTAAGAGTTTTTCCATTTAAGACTGTATGTTTTAGCCAGTCAATTTGCTTTTAATCTGAAAAAATTGTGCTTAGGTTTATGTGGCAATGTTTTGGTAGTGTAGGGGTGCTGCAGCTGTGGCTAATAGCAGAACAGATCAGGAGCTGTCCGCACATTGGACAAAGCCAGATCTGGCTGACTCCAGAATGAACCTGCTGCTGCCCAAAGCTGAGCCTGTCAGGAACTCTGGTGGCATTCATGTGATAGCAAATTTAGAAAGAATAAAAATCACTGTGCAGCAGCTGTGAGAGAAAGGAGTGAGAAAAATGTGAAAGAAACATCCCTGCAGACACCAGAGTCAAGAGTGAAGTAAAGCCTGGGAAAGACAGGCATGAGGGAAGCTGGGTTTAGTTTTGCTCTCATTTCTCACTGTCTCGTATTAATTTACGATAAGTTAATGTAATTCCCTCGAGTCTTATTTTCTCTCTCTGTCCTGGGGGACACCTGAGGAGAAATGAGAGAGCAAGTTGATGAACACCTGGCAGTCAAACAGGGTTAATCCACTATGATAGTTTATGTGCTGTAAGCATGTCGATTTACTCAATGCAGTCTCCTACTTTTAAGTTTTTTGAGGTACTACGTACAGTAACTTTCGTCTGAAAATTAACTCAGAATCTGCAGTATTCCAAATGAAGGCTCCTCCTTTGCATTTCATGACTACTGAGATTTTATTCAAATAGGTCTAATGTATTCCACTCACCTGCATAATTTGGAAAGAAAAACAATGCAAAAATTCTTTGAGGGTCCAAAGTCAGAGACTAGAGTAAAGTTGATGAAGAAAGTACTGCATGAGACTGCATTGCACAAGAGATCAGATTACACAGTTATAGAACACCCTTCTAGGCCTTAGACGTAATGCTTCTCTCTCTTGCTTCTTTTTTTCTGTTTGTAAAAAAAAATGGGCAAAACTGTAACTTGATGTGGTACTTGTATGGATTTATGTTTTAAAGAGTTCCGTGCTGGAACTGTATGTTCCTGTAAAGACCTTTAGGTCAAGTGGACACTACATGAGTTATTTTTAAAAATAGTATTGTGATGTCACTTAAGATACATGCAGTCTCTGGATTCAACATGGTAGTTTGCTTAAAACTATAAAAAACAACTAATAGAGCAGAAAGAAATGCTATAGTTTCTTTTTGGTCTTAACTGTAGGAATTAATGAAACAGTGGAATCCTAGTGTGATGCATTGTTCAGATACTGTATTCTCTTGAATAATCCTTTCCCCCTGAAAATTGAGAAGAAGGGAAAAAGGAAAATTTTGATTAAAGTAGAATTGGCTTCCACATGTAGGATTTTTATTCAGGACTTTTTAAACTACAGCTGTGGCATATTCCATTACGTGTCACCTACAAATTCCTGTCTTCTCTTCCAGTGCACTTGTAGGAAAGACATGGTGTCAATATCCATGGATATCTTTGTGAGGAAGTTTCAACCAGATAGGTACCGGCTGTGGAAACGAGGCAAGGATTTATATACCATTGATCATACGAAACCAACACCTGAATCAACACCTGAAATAAGGACCTGGCTACGGAGAAGAAAGAAAATACAGAGCTTTCCGAAGAGGTATTTGGTTTCTTTACCCTTTATTTAATCTTCTTTAATATGATGCCAGTTTCTTTTTGTTTTCTTTTGGCAACTTTCTTTGATGTTGTCTTAGTTTTAGCCAGGACAGAGTAAATTTTCTTCTGGTAGCCATGAGGGAGTGGAGCCTGGATCCATGCGAGTGTGCCTAGGTTAGTTTTCTATACCACCCATGTCACCGCTCCAGGGCAGAATTTAAGGGATTCTCGCTTTGGAGAAGGAAGGGGATGTGGTGTGTGCAGAGGGCCCAGGGAACCGTAGTGTTCTTTGTCTCAGCTGTGTGGCACCAGGCTGTGTCGGTTGGACGCCATGAGCATTTTGCATGTAATCACCCTCTTTTATACACTTTTGTTATTAGTATTGTTGCTCTTACTGTTCATTTTCTTATTTCATTACTGTTTCCAGTAAATTGTTATCTCAACCCATAATCTCTACCTTTTCTGTCTCTCTCTGTCACAGGAGGGAGTGAGGGGAGGGTAGTGGCTGCATGGAGTCTAACTTTCAGCTGGGCTTAAACCACAACACATATTTTCTTTGAATTCATTTACTTTAGATGAAAATTATTTTTTCTGTTTTCTTTATTAAGATGAACTTGGGGATAAGCAAGTCTGTTTCAGAGTGTGAAAAATTAATTCAACTTAAAAGTTATGTATATAGCTGAAGTTAATGATCATGGAGAGCATTAACATGAAGTGTTCCAGTGTTGCATTTAGAATATTTCTTTAATGAAGATTATTGGTGTTTTAGTAAGGATTACAAGGTGTGGATGGTTGCCGTTGTTTCTAGTGATCACTGCAACCAAAAGACAAGGGAGAAGTCTGTTAAGAGCTGAGGTAAAGATTAAATGGGAAAAACTTATCATAAAGCTGTGGCAGAATCCCACCAGCTGTGTGAAGTCTCTAGTAAAAGTCTTAGCCCTCACTGCCATCTAACTTCAAGGAAATATGGCTACCTATTTATCACACTCTCACAGTGCTGCAGTCAAAACCTGTCTATGTCTGCCACAAGTCAATGGCGGATCATAATGTGGCATGAGAAAGGCCTAAGTCTGAGTTGCTGGTCCTGACACCACTAAGAAAATTAGGAGAATAAGGTTTTTCAGCTTGTCATTGAAGCTGTAAAAGCTTTGATCTGTTAAAGCAGTTTCATAGCTATTTTCTTGATATGCAATACGGTTTTGTTTGCAATGCGCAAACATTTTTTGTACACTTGTGCTTTCCGGTCTTAGTGAACAGGATCTTTATGGATTTTCTTCTTCATTATCTAATACAGATCTACTTAATTTCTAGCCAAAGGTGGGCAGTTTTATTGGTATCTGCTTAACTACATAGTGCAATTTTCTGGGTTGAAGGTAATACTGAATTTTTAAGACCTTTTTCCTCCTTCAGATCATTTTAGCATGTAGTTACTTTTTAAACTTGGTCTTAAAAAACTAAATTTCCTTGTTTTCTTTGTAAGTTTTTGAGGAAAAGGATAGGAAAGCCAATCTGTAAAGAAAAGGAGCAACTCTCACTGTAGTGAAACATTATAGCTGGGTAGGAGGGGTTTGTGAGGTAGAATCACTTCTTGAAGACAATTAGTGAAGCAGCTGAACAGCCAATTTCTTAATATAATACTAACCTGCACTCACAGAGAGAGTGATTCTGTTGTTTAGCCAAGTGAGTGCCATTTTGTCCTGTGGTAGGTTTCCCTGTATGTATTGTACAGTGGAAATGCAAATTCCCAATTGCACTAGAGTGATTTATTTGGTAGTACCCTTACAGGTAGCCAGTTTTGACTAAAAAAAATGCTTTCTAATAATTGTGTTGAAAGTTTTATCATAGGAACACATGGGCTGATTTATGCACTTAACCCTCCTCTCCCCCACCCCCTCACCCCCAAAGTGAGTTGGTTCCAACCCATATCAATAATTCAGTGAGATTTGGATCCAGTATCTCACATTAAGGTAATAAACACAAGTCCAATGCTATTTAAATCTTTAAGTGGCTTTTGCTCGGTGTGCAACGTGAAGGAGGATAAAATGTTTATTCAGCTTCATTTCTAGTGAAATCTATCACTTGAAATTGTCATAATTTTGATTACGAGATTAATGCAAATTCCAGCAGAGTGAAAATAAAAATACCTATGGGAATCTTCATGAATATAGTGATAGGGAGAGCTTAACTCTGGCATTTATGACTGAAATACTTTGCTACTGTATAACATCTAATGATTGCATGTAAACAGTAATAGTATTTTCTGTTATATTGCAATGTGAATTGGTGGTCTTCTCATGCTTTGGCAAATTTTCTGTAAATCACTATTTTATAGAGAGGGTGTTGAAAGATACTCATTGATGGACATAGAATAAAATGTAGCAAAATGTTTTTCTGGTGATATGTAGAGTCTAAAATGCAAGACCTTTATAAAAGTCCTAATTTACCTTTTATCACTAATGTGTTATGAGCTTTGAAACCTGCTGTGTGATGAAGCACATTAAAATCTCCTCCTGTGTCACATAGGTGAATTTGAAACTGGACTAATCTTCTGTTATATTTATCCTGGGCACATAAATTTCTGATGGGTTTGCCATTTGTCCTGCCCTAAGCTTTCACTTCTACTTCTGAGGGAGCAAAAACTTACACTGAAAATTGAATTTCAATTTTTTTTTAGCACAGCATTTTGAGATATATTGCTTGATATTGTAGCCTTTCAAAATATTTGGTGATCATAATTTTTACCTTTTTCGGGTGCTTGTTGTTTGTGTTAAAATGCATCTAAAATTTCCAAACAGATCTGATTTTATAGGGGTATTCAGACGAGTGTTTTATTAGCATTGGGGCTTGGAAATATCAACTGATTTTAGTGCTACTGAGAGTGCTTTGTCTTCATTACTTCTGTAAGGGTAGTTCTCTTTCAGGTTCAAAAGAATGATTTATTAAAAAGCTAGTTTAAGTAATAGTTACTTAAAGACTATTTTACTTTTAGATTTTAACAACTTTGCTGTAGAATGGTGATAAAAGATTAGAAGGTTAAATCCAATCAATTGTTAATCTATCACTTAATATATTGTAACACCATCTCAACACAAAAAGATGAAAAATTGTCAGTTTTTTACCACTTTAAGCAGGTGAAAGGGACATATATATTGGTAGATATTTTATCTTATCTGAGACAGACTTTCAACTCTGACAGCAGTATCTCTTATAACAGCTCCCAGCACCCCAGATCTCAATCTAGAAAGCTTAAAACTCCAGAGGACAAGAGAGTATCTGCTGATGCAGAAATCATCGTGACTGAAGCAGCTACTGCTGGCTTCAAGGTCAGTGAAGAACCTGAAAAAAAAGGGAGAGTGATAAACACAGGAGTGCCTTCTGGGGAAGAAGAAAACAGTAGTAGAATGCAGCTGGATCAACATTTGTTGGATCATGTCAAGGTTGCAGGTGAGATAAGGACTGATTATGTATCACATGTAAGTTGTAGGCTGTTGATACTCTAATACCACACATTTGTGGATGTTAGATCATAGTATTTCCCTAGAGTAGCATACTAAAATACTTATGTATAAAGTTATGCAGAGAAGATGATATTCAGTTAGAATGAGAAAATACCTAAATTAATACTCTGAGCTGAGAGTAGTATGAAGTTTTAATGAAGTGTTTTTAAAGGAACAAAAAGAATGAGGATTTGTAAATTTTATTTCTTTAGTGGACTCATACATTTTAGAGCAAAATCTTTTTTATATGGAAATGATACAAAATGTCCGAACACAATTCAAACAGTAAAGAACATATATCCTTGCCAATATGCTACATGTATTTACACGATGAACCTGCACAGTAGAAGTGGTCTTTACCTGTGCACAAAAATGTTCTGTTTTGAGACTCCAGGTTTCTTTTTACATCCTGTTGAACTATCTGACAGTGCAAGTTATAAAGGCCTTGGAAAGCCAAAGATTTTTTTTTCTCCCCCCCAACTTTTTTTATATGAATATACTTGGTTTATTCTGGGCTTAATTTATTGTATTTTACATTTCATTGTAGTTAAGATGTAGTTCTGCATTCCTGTTGATAAAGGCAAATTTCAATTTTAAGTTTGTGGGCAGTCCCATTTTGTTTATATTGCTACTGTATATTTACTTGCGAATTGCATATAGAGACTATATGTTGATACTTATTTGGAGGTAGTAATCACCATAATTGATTCACATAAAGATAACAAAGTGAGTGTTGCAATATGAAGGCTTAGAAATTCCTGGATACAGATTATTTGCTGCTCCATCAAAGCCTTTCCAGGTCTGTTCTTATGGGCTTTTTATTTAAAGGTGCTTTGGCTTTACAGCTTCCCCCAACTTTTCAGTAAAGTTTTGGAATGTTTGTAACCACACAGAAAACAGTATTTAGTTGGCAACTATTCTGTGTTTATTGGCAAGGGAAGAAAAAGTGGAGAAGAGAGAAGCTGCCCTCTCTCCTTTGTCTTATTAAAGGCTGATGCCTGGATGTTTTTAGGAAAAAGGACGTTTTTAGGTATGATGGTGGAAACTCCGGTACTCATGTTGAAGAAGGTAGTTTGTTCTGCATTATCTCTGGCCAGTATGTCTGTTATACTCAGTTGAGGCAGTATGGTTCGTACCCAGAGATTACATTTTGGTATTGGCTTTCTATTACTGAGTATTATATTCATTTGACCTGAAAAGGAAAATTTTCAGAAAAACAAGTTCAAATAACCATTGTAAAGAAGTAAAGGGAAGGAACTTTACAGAAACTGTTTTGTTTAATATCTTGGATGTGCTGCTGAATCAGAATTCACTGCAGTGTTTACCACAGGGTTCTTCAGGAATATGTTTTTTAAGTGACCTCTCTAGCCCATTGTTCTGTCTTTCCAATGCAAGCATCAGCAGATGAAGAATTTTTGTAAAGTAAAATCCACACAATTTCACTCTTCAGCATCACTGGAATATACAATTGTGCTATTTTTAAAAAAAAAATAAAATTATGCTAATTGCTTTGCATTTTTAGACTGATGCTGTTGTTTTCAAAATATTCTTGGTGTCTATTTGAAATATGTCTTCATAATTATGAACCATTAATCCTTGCTTATTTTCACTTTTAAAGCAGGCATAATAGGTATAAAATGCAGGGCATAAAGTTCAATATACCAGACTTTTGTTTGTTTTTTTTTCCCAATGAGTCAAAGTGCATATGGGCTGTCAGAATAAAGAAGATACATGAATATTGATTATTTTGTATGACATGAAGACCTGTTGTAATTCAAATGCAAAATACTGATTAAATGATTAAAACTACATTTCATACTCCAAACTCAAACCATTTACATTTAATTTATTTTTTGATAAAACTCATACTCCACATTTGTGTATGCCCTTCCACCAAATGCTTTTCTGTATGATTTCTAAATGAGGAACCATGCTTTGAATTTGAATAATGTAGATTGCTGTGAAATTCGATTTGGTAATGTAAAGTGGGATTTATTAACGAATCATATTTTTGATCTATAGGAAGCCTCACTTCAGACTCAATTTTGAGCCCTATTCCTGTAAAAGAGAAAACAAAAATGGAAGATGAGGACATACCGTACCATAAAGCAGGGGGACAAACTGCTGAAGCAGAAAATCCAGATAAACAGGAAAGTGTCTTGATAGAGGATGATATCAGCAACCTAGAGAACTGTGGAAGTAGTTTGGAACATGGAGAAGTACCCGTTGTAAAAAAGGATGAAGAAGATGGCATGGAAACATGTAGTAGTGTATGTGAAGCAAATTACATCATAATAGTAATATATTCTTGATTTAATGAAATATGAATGAGAATTTTTCTAATGAGACCTGATATCCATATTAAAGCTCTTAAGATTATGTATGATTTTAATCAGATGATAATTTGTACACGTTTTGAAGAGCTCAGGCAGAGTGGGAATTTTGATTCAAAAGCAGAATGTTTCTGGAGGCTTGCTTATTGACATATTTTTCCCTGTTATTTTAGACATGTAGTAATTTCACTTTATGTCTGTGACTCTGAAGTGTCAGCAACTATTCTCAAGCTATTCCCATATTCACTTGCTGCCAGTATGAGCAAGGCTGTGAGCTTCGGTTACTTACTATTCTTGAATTTTGGAAATGGCTTAAAATATCTAAAAGAAACACTTGAAGGAAAAGATTCCGCTATTGAAAGGAATGTATATTTTCAGTTTTTGAACAGTAGGTTTAAAAAATGTTTCCTGCTTGGGGCACCTACAGACACATGGCCTTTTTTCACCTCCAGGTGCCATCAGTAGCTGGTTTACTTTGGTATTTTCCCACTGGCACTCAAATGTGGAGTTGTGAAGGGTGCACTTCAGGAGTTTGTAGCGTTGGCCTTAGTTCTTGAAGCTTGAATAACTTCAAGCTGAATGTGCATAGGAATGTTTGAGGGAGGAAGGAATTCCTTCATATCTACACATTAATCACATATCAGGATTGCACTTTTAAAATTAAAAGATATAGTCTGAATTAGAGACAAATGTAGTATTGGTACACCAAAGGTTCTTCAAGTACCGTGGTAGTATTTACAGACTTGATGCCTGTGCTTGTTTACAGAAGTATGTTTTTGTTCATCATAATTAACTTTGCAGAACTGCACACTAAATTAGTTATGTTTTTTCCTTTTCAGTCAGAGGAAGTTGCAAGAAAGAAAATATCTAAGAGTTGGCGTCATCCGCTAAATAAACCACCAGCTAGATCTCCCATGACTTTGGTTAAACAACAAGCAACTAGTGATGAAGGTGAGTGTACTATTTAGTATATTTTTCTGTCTTCATGAGACCATATTTATATGCATTTGGAAAAACAAGATGAAATAATTTTTTTCCGTATGGATTAAGTAAGCATTTGAATCCATAGACATGTCATCTACGTTTTGCCTGTTTTCACTCAAATTCTTCTAAAAACATTAGATCTACCTTTGTAAAAAGCTCTGAAAAATAACATACCGTTTTAAAAAAGGTATATTCCTTATTAGAGCTCAAGGCAGTTTTGTTTAAGAACAAGATTTCAATTGTGGAAGCATAGATGAAAGTGACATAAGAATCCTTCGAGTATGAATCTTGGGTGTAAGTCATAGTCCCTTATGCTGCTTTAAAGCTACCTTTTCCTTGTCTCCTTTTTGATAGACTTGGACATTTGGGACGTCTTAAGCTGTCAGTGTCTTAAGGTACTATACTTCTAATTCAAGAAAAAAGGCTCTAGTTTTTTTTGGTATTATCAAAAGCTTATCAAGAGTGTTTACATGTGTTGTGATCTCCAAGCTTTTACTTGGTCTCATATGAAAAGAATTAACATTTATCTCCCTATAGTTTTGGTGTCACAAAGTGTGGTGGGGGGAAACAGTTTTCCCCCTGAAGTTACAAAATGGTAAAACCCCAGGGGGTGGTGACCCTTGAAGTTTTGAGGTTTTACCCAATGAGCGCTTTTGCAAAATATAAACATATCACAAGCAGAACGGAAGAGAAGGTAGTTGTAGTGGTTGTAGAAGAAGTAGCCATGTTGTGAAAGCCACGAGCAGAAGGGGCAGGAGCCCCTGGGGGGGCTCTGGCCCCCCCCAGCCCCGGCTGGGGGCTGCAGGGACTTGGAACAGTGTAAGACTGAGCTAAGTGTCTGTAGCTGAAAGCCGAAGGAGTTTTCTCCACCGTAAGTAGGCAGAAGGAGCAGCGGCAGAAACAGCACTGACTGGAGGCTATGGCAGAGAGCCAACAGATAAGACCAAGCAGCAGCAACAGGTAGGCAGCAACACCGAGAGAACTCCTGGAAGGAGAGAAAGAGAAAGAGAGCCAACAGCAGAGAGAGCAGACCTAAGCTCTACAGACAGAGTTTTTAGGGTAAGAACTGAAACCAAAAACCCCCTAAAATCCCTTTGAGACCCCTCCTAGGAGGAGGGAGATGGACTCCGGCTTGAGAGGAGTCATAGAGTGCAGCATGCACCAAAGAGAGGAACTGAGAAGCTCAGGAGTCCTGGAAAACTGAACCAGGACAACCAGATGGAATGTGGAGGGGGTGACCTTGGCCCCCCTTACCACTGCAGCCAAGCTATGCTAGCAGCCTGAGATCAGAGCACAGAAGCTCTGATAGAACTCTTGAGGCAAAGGCCTTCAACTGAAAGCTGCCCGAGATGTTCTGACTCAGGGGTGAATCCCCTGAGGAAGGGATCTTCATGGGGGTCTTACACTCCATGATATGACCGCGGTGAAGCAAGTTTTGTCCCTGCTACACAGTCCACGGAAGAGAAGACCCTTGTTTGGAGATGACGGGCCAAGGGACTTGGATACCCCCTCGTGTACTGTCAGAGATCCAGATACAGTGCTGCATGAGAAGAAAAGATGCCTGCTGCCTTAGAGACGTTGCTGCTCTGAGAGTGGAAAAGATCTTTCCTTCTTCCCTCCTGGACTTTTATTTGGAGGGGAGAAGAGATTTGATCCATTGTAAATACTCTTATGTCATGGTAGAGATAGCTAAGATTGTATATAATGTATTGTAGTATTTATTTGTACAGTCATTGTAATATATTCCCTTTCCCCCATTTTGAGTCTCATGTGGTGTCTGGAAAACCCATCTCACATTGGGTTGAGATGTGGGATGGGGCTTGGACTAGGGAATTAGATTCTGGGGTTCTCAAACCATGACACAAAGCTTGCCTTTCCTTCTGCCTTCCGCCTTTCCTTCTGCCTTTCCTTCCCCCTTTCCTTCTACCTTTCCTTCCCCCTTTCCTTTCCTTTCCTGTCCTTTCCTTCCCCTTTCCTTTCCTTCCCTTCCCCCTTTCCTTTCCTTCCCCCTTTCTTTCCCCCTTTCCTTCCCCCTTTCCTTCCACCTTTCCTTTCCTTTTTTCTTCCCCTTTTTCTTCTCTTCTCCTCTTCTCCCCTCCTTTCCCCTTTCCTTTCCCCCCCGTTTCCTTTCCTCCTCTTCCCTTTTCAAGTGGTGACCATGAAATTCCATTGTTTAATCTAATATCATAAATTAGGAGAGTTGTGTTAGGCAATCATTTTGAATGGCTTGTCCAGATCTTCACTCTAGATTGCAGATGTGCATGTTATTGTGTACTGTATGGTACCTTCAGGCATTTCAAGTGATAGAATGAAATAGAACCATGTCCATAAATAATGATGCTAAATGACAGTGATATATAGAACAGAGTTCTGTACAAAATAAATAAGTAAATATTTCTGCAGCCATGAAATTTAGTGCTTCGTAACTACATACCATAGTGGTCATAAACATTAAAACAATACTTGGAACTTCTCAGGTGCTCCTTTTGAGAACTTACTTGAGTACTTTTACTTTAGAGAGCCACTGTCTTGCGCGGACAGGCTACAAATCTAAGAGATTTACTCAAGATAGGGATTTGCTTCTCTGAAGTAAATAGAAAAAGTAGATCTGCTTTATCTAGCAGTCACATATATAGCCACCCAAAGTTGATGAATAAAGCTACTTTATTCTATCAAACATGACTGTAAAGCTTATTGAACTGTGTGTTGAAACTATCCATCAAAATGGAAAACAAACACATTCCTTTTTCATATCGCCTTTGCATCTTAGTTCTGCAAAGCACAAAATTTTCAGATGCTCTTCTCCAGAATCTTTTCAGTTAGCAGAGCTGGAGATGAGTTCTCACACTCCCCTAGATTCTGATACTCTGGAGCTGATACCATGTCTTTGACTACAGGTCTGATTCCAGCATTTCTGTATACTTCAGTGTTTACCTGCACTTCGTACTTGATTTGTTTTTTACCCCTCAATTATTACTTCTTGTTAACAGTAGCTGTTTCTTACAACTACAGATAAATTTTCTTGACTTCAGAGAGAGGCAACATGCCTGTTAATTGATTCTTCTTCTTGTAACTAATGACTATTATACTTTCAGTTATCCCAAGTTTAGGCATTGTTGAGCTGAGTGCTGTAATTTCAACTGGCCCCTCATCAATACATCTCCCTCCTTGTATCAACCCTGAAGTAATTGATTTGTGTCTTCTGTCTCACTAGTTTTGGAAAGCTATGCTCTCAGTTTTTATCTGAGCCACAGTTTTGCCAGGCATGATACTTCAATTAGCTGTTAAGCATCTTTCTGAAAATTAGACACAGCTTAGACCCACGATCTGTATCATATATGAATATGTTTGGATACCTTGAGGGCTAGACAGAGTGTATTTCAGAAAGTGTTATGGTAATTTACAGGATGATATTAATATTAAGATTCATCTAGTAAAGTAATTAAAGATTTAAATATGTGGTAGGTTGCAGTGAAATTGCTCTTTTTTTAATTAAAGATTATATTCCTTTTGGCTGCTGCTGATTTTTCAACATTATAGTTAAAACATAGTGTAAAATTCCTATTTAAGCATGGATTGTGTATGATATAATCTGGCTAGATGATGATGTGATGACAGTTGTATCTCAAGAATTCTGCTAAGATGAAGACATTTTCCATCTCATCAGTAGCTTGCCAACTTCCTAGTGTATTAGTTTTATGTCAAAGTAGCAGCGTCCCTATACAAAAATCTGTATACCTTGAAATCTTTACTCTTTTCATGATGATTGCCCTCCTGGTAGATAAGGGTGTATTTTTGTTAGAAAAGAAAGAGTTGTCTTAGTATCCTTTCACGCTGTTAAGCACCTCTGTACTTACTGATTGAAGAAAGTAATTAAGAGTTTTATTGAACGTGGCAGTTACTGGTATTTCCTAGCTGGAACTGGAAGTATTATTATTTTCATGTGTCTGTTTCTCATTGTAATCTAGTTTATCAGCTGGCTTTTGTAACAACGCTAGAAGAGAAACAATAAATTTTGGGTGAGCAGAATGTTTACATCTAAGGCAGAGACTGAAGCACTGCTGAAGGAAACGGGCAGACTGAAGCCTCATTACCTTTCCTGACACATGCTGGCATGCAAGTTAAAGATATGTGGCCAGATGAGTGCCAGTCAAAGGAGATTTTTCTGATTTTGTTCAAAATTGTTTGTGTCAGGTACCAGAGAAGTGGTCAGTATCAATGTACTAACTACTATGTTTTTCTTTATGAAGGTGCTTCATCCATATGCTGTAGTTAAGAGAAATGTAATTCAGCATGCATATTTACTTAGTTCTTGTTCTCTGTGTTTTTTGAGCAAAAAGGATGCTGGTTGAGACTATGATAGTTTAGTCTCTTGGTGAAGTAATTTCTGAGTTGATAGATTATTTTACAAGGAGAATTTATGTATTGATACATATTTTAATTTCTCTGGGTCCAGTAAAATCATAACTGTAAACAAAATGAAGAAGATACAGGCTAGTGCTGTTATGAAAAAATAAGAAATTGCAGCTTTATATTTCATCTGCAACTTGTATCACTTTCCACAAGTTGGATAGTCTGTAGCCATTTCTAATTCAGATAATTTATATTCAAATTAATATATTTGAAGTCTTTCAGGTACTAGAGTTCTATTAGGAAGTTTCTATGAATAGAGGTGATCAGAAGCTGTTAATAATTTCAAGGCAGCATTCTTTGACACTGTCAGCCGTTTCAGAATCATAATTTTGCAAATAGAATATTATCGTATTCGGCAGCATGCTAACATCTTAGCAGAGACTTTCTGGATTCATTTTTAATGCAGAGTCCTTTGGCAGAAATTATTGTTTTTTCACAGGATCACTTGGACATTGGAGTTTTGTGATTTCTTTTTTATGAGTGCATATGCTGCTGTATATGTATATTTCTTTATGAAAAATAGTTGGGTTAATTGTTTATTTGTTGTCTAATGGTGGGGGTTTTTTTACTCTCCCTAAAGCCTTTCCTTATGTATGTTTGACTTCTGACTCTCTCTTGTTACGATTGTTTTTGTGGAATTAATGCTTAAAGGACTGAGCACTGAGAAATATCGTGGACTGGGGAATCAATCTCAGAAATTGTAACTCAGGCTGCCAGTTTAAAAAATATGTACAGCAGTACTGTGTGGGCTCTATGTCACACTCAACATACTAACAATTTTTACGTAATGAACCTTGGTCTTATGCTCAATGCATTATATTAACTTGTGGTAATAATATTCTGTTGTACTTAATGCAGCTGTATTTCTGCTCACTAAGCAATAAAAAAGCAAATTCAGCAGAAGAAGCAAGCATAGTGACTTTGGATGCGCATTGATTGATCCCAGAGATTTCTTTCCAGCAGTATTTGGGCATGCAACATTAGAAACTGTTTTTAGATTCAAGTTGACTAAAATTTCCCATTACCCTAAATGATATAATTATAATGTATAGACTGAATTCAGTATAGGGCTCTTTGTTTATGGTTTTTAGCATTTTAAATATGATTCAGATTTCCAAATAATTTTGCTTTCATTACTTTGTAAGATAAAGATACAGAAAGAGAGCACTTCTTTGAGTGGAAGCAGTAGCTTCTGCTATGACATGGAGCAAAGCCTCTGTTTTTATGTTCACTGTCAGCATCCTGTGATATGTACTTCATTTGATGCTAGTTGTCAAACCATTTAAGGCTTGTTCAGTAATGTCATAAATAGGTTAAGCCTGCTTAAGTAGGAGAAAATTACACTTGTAGATGCAGTTACAATTCTTTTGTTTTAGAGCTTAAAATGCAGGATTCTGCTTGAAGATTCTCACTGATATCAGAAAGAAATGTTAACTTTTTCCTGATGTTGCATAAGAGATAGATAAGAATTTAACCAATTGAGAGAGGCATGTTTATATTTACCACATTGATATTATAATTTTCAGTATTGCTTTCCCTCTCATACTGTTTTGAGTGGTTTTACTCCTTTAAAATATTTTGCTCTTGTGTGAGTATGAGTTAATCGAGTTAATAATTTGCATTTTTCATACAACATTATCATCTAGCAGTGAAGAGTCCAGCACTATCTACCACATGCAACAGTATTGCTATGCTAGAAAAATGTATTTTCTGTCCTTTTCTGGGGGTACTTACATTGCTTCTGATTTGTTTAAATTCAGTTTTCAAGATACAATTACCATAATTAATAAAAAATTCTAACACGAAGCATGGGGGATTCTGAAGACTTCCTCAGAAACTTTACAAAAGTGTGGTTTAATCTTTAGTAGGTATTTAGGAAAGGGAGGCGTTGAAAGGTCAAATACAAGCTTTTCCTGAATGTCCACTACTCTTGTCAACCTTGTGGGCCAGCATCTGATCTCCAAAAATAGCAAAAACTGACAAGTCTGATTATTTTCCACTGGCAGCTCTTGTCCCTTGACATCTGTCACAAGCAGCTCTTGTCTTCCCTAGAGTGGACACCTACAGAATCTAAGAGTAGCCATTATGTGGGTCATTATGTTGATACAAACCAGTTCTTCTCACATTTATGCCTCATTTGCTGGACAGTGGTATATGTTGTGATCATTAAGAGTCATTGTCCTCTGGGTGAACCTTGCAAGTCTAATTGCATAACTTTCTTAGCTTTAAAATACAGAATTTTACCTCTTAAAAGACCAGTTAGAACAGCAGTCTTGTCTAGAAAGGCATGTATAACTTCTCATTATCAAGTGTGCCAAAATGACAGTGTATTTCCTGCTGTATTAGTGCAGCCTCTCAGTAGCCTTCTCAAAGGTAGCTATGGAGTTGATAGTTAAACTAGATATGACATTTACCGAGGAGACAGATACCTCTTCTGTAAGGTTATTTTCTGGAGCTGAGTTTCTGTTTCTGTAGTTATGGTCTGAAGAGAAACATTAAAATCGTGTGACTTGCATTAATCAAAGATTAATTCACTGCAGAGTTTTGCCTATTAAGTTATTCTAGTAGTAATTTTTGTTTTTCTAGCCCATGGAATTAGCACCGCCTTTGTCAAAATCTGAAGCTGCTTTGTAAACCAGCAGTGCCGTAAGGGATTTAATTTTAAAACCAAAGGGGTTTTACTAAATGGTTTTTCTTGGCTGAGAAGTGTGCGTAATATATTTTTTTTAATGTACAAAATAGTTACACTTAAGAAATTGATCCTTGAGGAAGTTTGAATGCAATTGTTGCCTAGTGTATGAGGTGTTTATGGTTATTTGTTTTAGTGATCTGTGCAAGAACTGTAGCTTGAAGCTATTAATTTCTAATTCCAGTTTGGGAATTGGTTTGTCATATGAATTTGGACCTGTGATCGAGTCTTTCTGGTTTGCATCTTCCATATGTAACTTATGAAGATAAGTACCTGAGGCCTTGATTCAGTGAAGAACTTAAGCACAATCTTAACTGTACACATTCAAGTAACCTCGTTCCTCAAATTTCCTTTGTGTTTTTCCCACAAGCACTTGTGCTGGAATAGTATGTTGACGTAGGCTAAATTTGTGCTTCATACCATAAAATGTTTTTCCCAGTTGGAACTGTTTTTTGTCTCTTGAGTAGCATAAAACAAGAGTATAGTGGCGATTCTGCTTTGTAATATTTCTAAAACACTTTAACAGCATAATAATTGGATATTTATTTGGTTATATATTACTTGGCAGTATGGTCAATAAAGATAGATTTTAATTTCCAGAATAAGGAAGTACTACCAAATAATTCTGTTGTGTTTCAGTGACTCTTTTTATTAATGGGCAAGAGCATGATGATTGGGAGAAAGTTTTCTGTGTTTTTCCACTTTTGTACAGATGTATATCCTGGCAAACTCTGGTGTTTTGTTAGTAAATCAGTAAATGTGTATATGGATGACAATAGCAGTCCCTAAAAATTCCAACCTAATTTTAGCTATTAATCAAGATTTCTAGTCATAAGTACAGTGACCACAAACAGGTTGAATTAGAATGCAAATATTAATTTTATTCATTAAAAATTGTGAAAAATACGGGCGGGAATGGAATGAGAAAGCAGCTGTTAAAAAGTTTTTTACAGTACTGTGAATTAAAGCTTTTAAAAAGAGTAAGATATCTGCCAGTCTTTAGCTTGTAGTGGTTTTGCACTGACAGCTGTGTTTTTTACTGATAGGCTATGCTGTAGATTCCAGAAGGGTGGTTTTTTTTTTTTTTTTTTTTTTTTTTTTTTTTTTTTTTTGTTTTTGTTTATTTCTGCTGTGATTTTGATGAGATGCCTTGAGTTATAAATACAGTGACTATTCTTTAAACTTACAAAGTGTAAAGGACAGGTGAAATTACTGGAATTGTTTTAATGTACATATATAATAATAGAATTATTTTAAGTAATAATGGAATTATATATGTATATATGTATATATGTATTGTTATATTATTATACATATGTATATATGTATAAATAATAATGGAATAATAGAATATAACACAAATATGCTATAAATATTTCATGTTGGCAGTTCCTACAGATATAAGAACATCTCCCTTTCTGTGGCCTCCTGTCCACATTTTAAAAAACAGTTGCTTGACTAATGGGTCACCTTTGAGCTTAGTTTCTGGAGATGGTAAGTAGCTGAATTTCTGGAGTCACTAGATGGTTTATGGATTCTAATTCATCTATAAGAATTTGTTGCTTGTGCTTCATCTCAGGTAGCCAGAATTAGTAGACATCTTTATCAATTTGAACCTTAACTGTTACGGTTATATTCTTCATTCCATATGCACAAAAAAGTTGTGCAGCTATTTAGGGAATTCAGTGAATGAAAGACTGATTTTTACCCCTTGTATTTATTGTGTGCCTTTATGATCCACAGTCTCATGAAAAGAATTATTTTGTTCCAGGAATTAATAAACAAACAAAGATGGTAGTTTTCAAAATGGCAATGCTATAGTTCTGTAAAACTGAATCTCTGTGGTCTGAGCCCTCAGAGCTTTCTCAAAGTTTATCAGCATCATAGCATTGTAAATCAAATAGTTTGTAGTTACTTTGACATTTGCTAGAGAGAAAAGTTGAGATCCAGTAGAGCCCGAGAGGGTCATTTTACATATGCCACATATAGAAAATACAGTGCATAATAGAAAGTTTACTTATTTAAGTTATGTTATTTAACTGTTCCTTTTTCTTGTTCTAGAATGCTATGTATTAATTTCTCCTAACTGATGCACTGCTGCTCACAAGTAAATACCCAACAGTCTTTGAAACCCTGTTTTTTCTCGTTTTTTTAACTTTTTAGAACCTTTCAGTTTTTCTCATTCATCTAAAGTTTTGGTGGGATCTGGGCTTGTGTCCTGCTGTCCATGAAAAATCATGGTTATGGTTTTCCCATCTCTCCTTCCAAAGTTACCATTGAGATTTTTCCAGCCTTTGCTGCTATTTATACTATTTTTATCTACTCTTTTAAATGGTAGTGGTCCTATCTTCAGCCAGGCTTAATCACAGTGAGGTTTTCTCTACTAGGTTCTTATTTGTGACAAATACCAAATCAGAAAGAATATTTTTGCCGAAGTAATCAATACTGTTTTAGTGGGTACCACTCACCCTCCGGAATAACTGCTGACTATGCCAGTTAATGTCAGAGTACAATGCACTCTGACCAGGTTCTTTTAGATATTCCATGTGTTAAGGGCTTAGTGAATAACACAGAATTTTCTTATTTGAAATTACTTGACATTACATGGGATTTCGATTTAGCGGAGTGATACAGCAATGCACTTAAATCACAGTTAAGGTACAAATTATGTTTAGCAGAGTGTAGAATTGTAATATACAGTTCAATGACAATACAAGAAAAAATCACGTTGAGCAAAGTGTAGTATTTGCAATACACAGTTCAGTCACTAAACAAAAGTGAATTTTATTATGGGATTCTCATGGTATGCTGAAGGACAATCAGAGTATGCCGGTATCTAAATGCATCTTTCAGGTCTGTCAAATTGTCTTTTAAAAATGGTTTTTTTTTAACTCTGAATTTTTCTGGCTTCTGAGAAGATTTTGAGATCTGCTACAAATGGTGTATTACACTTTTTGATATTTAACTTTTTTAATGAAGCACCCCATTGTTTTTTTTGGGATCTGAACCTTATTTGATCCAGGAGCTCCTGGACTCAGCCTCTAGAACTCTGTTGTATTTACGTACAGTTTTTATGAGAACTGAAGTATTAATAGATAATTTGGCAATTAGACTCTATAGCGAAAATGTATACAAACTTTGCAGCACTTTTACTGCATGGTATCATACAAGAAATTAAATGTCTTGAACAGTACAATAAATTAAAAAGGTTTTATTTTCATATTTTGCTATTAAATCTATGGCTTTCATTATGGAAAGAAAAAAGACAATTTCTGAAACTGAGTTTGCTGATACACCACAGGAACAGTAAAGTTTGGAAGTTACAAGTCGTTTTCTCTTACTATCTTTTTTTTTTAATTCTTATTTTTTTTTATTATCATTATTATTATTATTTCCTCCAGGACATTTTAAACTATAGCTAATGCCTCCCAGGGCTGAGATTATGCTCAACTACCTGAAAAATAACAGATGCTGCTGTGCTCTTCATAGCGGAGAATGCTGCCTTAAAAAGCCAGGAAACATCAGTGGAACATAACCCCAAGCAGCAAAATCGTTGTTGAGATTGGCAAAAGCAAATTGTACTGTATTAGTGTCTATGGCTTTTCACATCTGCCAGGTTAAATCAGCAAATACTGGCAGCAGAGCGTTCTGCAAATGGCCCAAATGTTTTCTGTCTGATAATTTGAGTTTAACTTAGTAAGCGAAAACTGTTCAAAGCAATAGTATTGTGTGTCAGAGCAAGTTTTCCACAAACTATTAAACGAATAACGTTAGTGAAAATGATCACTTCATTCACTTGCTCCCTTGGAAAGCAGCATAGTAACTTTTTATAAGTACTTTGCTTTAGAAGGAGTTTCCTTTGTATCAACACACATTCTGGGCTGTAATTTTCTTTTTGTCTACACAGTTTGTTTTAATGAATTGTTTCACTTTTCTTAAATATGTGAAGGGGTACAGATGCATATAAATAACCACATTCATGAGAACTGGTATCGCTGGAATTACATGACAGAGATTAATTGATCCTATATAAATATGCTATTTAGGTACAAATAGAACAGAACTATGAAGAAGTGTAGTACTGCTAATCACATTGTAGTATCAGTACCACTATGTCTAAATGTGTTCTGGTTTAAGCCCCCCCTGGCAATCAAGTACCACAGAGTTGCTCACTCACTACCCCACCAATCAGAATGGGGAGAGAATTGGAAGATTCTTTATAACTATTCACTGGCAGGGCAGTACAAGAAACAGAAAGTGCTTGACACTGTTCAAGCACTGTTCAGCAATAGCTAAACCATCTCTGTATTATCAAGACCATTTTCAACTCAAATCCAAAACACATCCGTGTACTAGCTACTGTGAAGAAAATTGACTCTACCCTAGCCAAACCCAGTGTAATATGATACAGTAAGGTTTATATCGACTGTTGTGCATCTATTTAAAGTCATTAATTGTATCATTGAATGTTTCCTCTTTTCTTTTGGAAAAAAGAGCACTTGGTCTATCCCCTTAGGAAGCAAAATATGTAACCTAATAATGAATGGATCTGCTAGAGTAATATTACAGCAAAGCATTTTACTTGCAGTGAAATAAAAATGCCCTGGGTGTTTGAGATTTGCAACCACTATTAGCGGTGACAGTAAGGAGGTGCTTAGGAATATGCTGCGTTACATCATTGAGTTAATACATTTTTTTGGCTGGTATTAATCCATTTTAGGCTTCATCATGAATAACAGAAGTTTCAAGCAATAGGCTTCATTCTTATAAGAGTATTTAAAAACCACGTGCATACTAAGAAACTTATGTGATAAGCTTTCCTTGGGAGGCTAGAAGAGGCAGGAATGTCACTCTCGTGTGAAGGCAACTCCATGTAGTGGAGTTAAAGCATAGACAAAAACAGTATTGATGTATTGATAATGTGTTTGAATCCAAGTAGCATGTATTGTCAAAGTGTGTCCGGTAAAGGGTTTTGAACTCAGTTTAAAGATATGACCAGCTTTGAAGGTTTACATCTTATCCAGGAAATTTCTGGATCATTTAAACCATAGTACCTAACACTGTAGCAGAATTCAAGTCAGTCTTCTTATTCATAAATACAATTTAAGTATCGGTGCTTAAGAACTGAATGCTATGTTCCTTCTACCAGAGTCCAGTACTCTCTGACCTGGTTCTTTTAGGTGTCCCACATGAGAAGTATTTAATATTTAATACCAAATATACTGTAGCATGTATGATGTTACTTAAGATTTTGCATTAGCAGAGTGATGCAACAATATACTGAAATCACAAAACAAGCACAAGGTAGTAGTTGCAATATACAGTTATATCACAGTACATGTGATTCCCATTACTGGACTGTGTGTGCTTACTGTCACGTGACTGAAAGTGAATCAGATAATTATAGTTTTATATTAAGCAATACTGAATTCCTTGAAGGAGCACTTGTATTTCAGGCTAAATGTAGCATTTGCACTAGAATGTTGTGTGAGATATTTATTTTTTGTAGCTGTAGCAGTGGCCTCAACTTTAAAGATAATATTTGTTTTTTCTGTGGGAGTAATTACTATATCTAAAGTGGAGTGCTGTTATTCAGATGGAGATTAAACAACAGGAATAGATCAACTGAAGACTGTAAAGATTGTTCTTTGAGGATTTGTCAGTGTGTCTATGTGTTATGCATGAGTGTGCAGTCTCTTGAACAGTGCTGTCAATTGAGGTGCAAATGTAAATTGAATTTCCTTGTCATGGTTAGCAGGTTCAACTCCTGTATTTTTCTTTTATGCTCTCTGACATCAAGATGTATTCTGTACTATAGTTGAGTTGAAGTTTCTGTATGAAAGAATATTGAGAATGTATTACTCGCTTTTATCTTGATTAACTCTTAATTTGGAATGTAAGTTTCATGCTGAAAAGCTGAAAAAAGCAAATGGCACATCAGAGTTCACACAAGAGAATTCTGTTGCACATCTCTGCAGAGTCCTGTTCATGTACTTACTGTCAGTGAACTGTGAGGAAGTGTCAGGAACTTGATCTGGGTTACAGCAGATGTGGAAGTCAAGATAGATTCCCTAGCTCCATTTCATGTGCTGTGTGAAGAAAATGCTCTTCATAGATGTATATTATGTTTCATATCACTGCATTGACTGACCTGAATCTTTTGAATTGCCTGTCTTCGGCCATTGGTAGCTGCTCTTAGAGCAAGGTCAGGTTATCACAATGAAGGTTTGACTGAATAATGACATATCGTAGAGTGTTTTTGGTTAGCAGCATTGCATAAGTGACTGTTCATCTAAACTTGCTCTACCAGCACTGAGAAAGCATTTTCAGGCTCTTTCAGAAAAATGTGGATATGTGAAACATTGTGTTCTTAGAGCTTCTTGAAGCATTACATACTGATCTTATAAAATAGATGTTTGATTTTTGGGGAGGCAGTGTATGAGTTTCTTTTACTGTGGGAATAGATGCTTCCTCTACAGTTTTTGCAGGTTTTGATTACTCGGATTTGGCAGTGATCCACAATTCAACTAGAAAGTATGCCTGTTTATGACAGTGGAGTTTCTGAATCTTTCAGTCAGTATGGACACCACAAACAGTTCTCTGTTCTTAGTCTGAGAATCCTCAGTTAAGGTGGATTTTGAATGGAGCCAACTGGATGGTGCAGTTGCCTTGTGTCCTTCTAACAGACACATCTGATCAAAGAAACACTGAGCTCACCTGAGGCACCTGAATGTCTGCCCTGAAACCTCATGCATCAGTGGGAGTTGGGAAAGTAAATTTGTTTTAGGCTAAGTCACTGATTGCTCTTCAGCTAAGTAGTGAGTAGTGAAAGGAGTCAGTAAAGACAATAAGAGGAAGTGAGAAGTACTGGATAAACAGAAAAAAAGTAGTCTAAAAATTCCCCAAGTTTTCCAAGGTTTTTTTTGGACATAAATAAGACTTTAGTATTATCAAATGGACAAGTGAAGAAAGGCTATGAACTATACTAAGACAGCAGTGTTTCTTACATCAAGTGCTGTGGGTTTTTTTTGTTTGTTTTTATTGCATGTTCTGGATAACCAGATTCTCAGTTTGTATTCATTGTGCATAACTTCTCTGACTACATGGAAACCAGGAAACTCCACCTATACTGCCAGAGGAGCTAATCTGGAAATTCTTACTTGAGCTGATATTGGTGCACTTTGGAAAAAAGCACACAAAGTGCAACTGCCCAGGTTCTACTGATGTAGAATATTTGTAGAGAAGATTCCATATTTTGCCTGGTGAGGAAGTTGTTTTAAGGCAGCATTGTTGTCATATTCTGTCATGGGAGTCATGTACTCTGTAACTTTTTTTTTTTTTTAAATATCAATTTCTTTGACATTTGATTATTTCAGTGGATGGGTTGGTGAATGTCGATTATAAGGAGATAAATTAATATTTCTGAAGCCCTTGAAAGGTTATGTCTTATGCTCAAGGGTGCTTAGGAAATTCCTGAGGAGAACTGAAATTCACTAGCCATACACAGTAGTGATAACAGAGGATCAAACAAAGCTTGATCCTTAAGAACATCTATTCTGTCTACTCTTAATTTTATATCCCATTAGTGTAACATTCCTTTAAAAACTACTGGGTTAGGTAGTCTCCCTCTGAAAGGAGGAGGGATATTTTTCCTTTCCAGTCATACCTCAGAGGAGGTAGAAGGCAGAATTAGAGATGATAGAGATGGGGGCAGATGAGTGTTTGCTTCTAGTCAATAGCTAACTGGAATAGTTGTCCTAATCATAAAGTAAAGGAGAAAATAAATTTACTAAGATACTGTTAAATTTTTTTGAGATTGTGAAAGATGCAGTCTGGTACATGTGTGTATGACAATTTGTCCCTGGCTTCATTCGGAATGAGGTTTGAAAATAAGTGCAGAACTCTTGAAAGCAGCAAAATGCTGCTAAAGGCCAGCTGTCTCCTGCATTCTTTTCAACTTCTTGGTTGGGGAAGGATTTGTAAAGATCACACAACAGGGAACTGAAATTATGGGGTTTATATGCAGTTAAGATATAAATATTGTTCTCGTCAAAAGCAGAACCAATATAATGATGAATTCAGCAATCTGCTGTAGGCAGTGGAAAGCCAGAACACTGTCTGAGGGAACTAGAGTTATCATCCTAGAATGGGTTCCAGGACTGGAAATTGGAGAATAGGTTTTTGAATAAAGGAGAGCATAAGAGGCTGAGGTTCAAGGTGGAGGCTTCAACTCTCATGGGGGAATTATTCAGCAGTGATAAGGATGTCAGTTTCAAAGAAGTGGATAATAGATATGGAAGATGTTACAAACCTACACAACAAATTTTGTGTGCCTCTTTATTTTCTTCATGAAGCACAATCAAGCTCTGTAAGTTCACAAATATAATGAAAGTATTTAAAATAATGGCAGTATAAGCTCCTGAAAGAAAACAATGTGAAAGGAAGAATGAAAAAAAAGTCAGTAAAGTGGAATCATGAGACTGTTCTGTAAGGGAAAATTTAAATAGATAGAAATGGAACTAGAGGAATAGATTTCAGAGCTTTTTGTTTTACAGTTCTTTAAAATTGCAAGCAATAGAAAAAATATGATTGGACAGAATATTTTTATCTAAAAGGTTTGTTAAGCTTTTCACTTGTAAAACAAGTAATTAAAAAAACTATAAAAGTAATGCTGGCATTTTACATGTTCATCTTTTCCTTCTGTTCAGCTATTTCTTCACTAGTGTTCTTTTGAAGCTAAGTTATTCACCACAGAGCTCTGCTGCTGAATATTGACAGCTTTTTTTTCAGCTAGAAAAATCCTTCTACCTGAATTATTGGCAATATTTATTGAATTGATAGTAGTTCTCTACAGAAACTATAGAAATGGATTAAAATTCACGTATCGAATATATTAATTAGTTTATTTTTACTACGTTTGACTTGCTTGTAGACAGATATTTTAGTCAATATTTTACTCAACAATGATAAAATATTGTCAGGTTTATGGTGGTTCTGTAGCAACGTGTGACAATTTTTCATAGGAGACCCATAAAGCTGCTGCCTTTTCATAAAGTGAAGGTGGCAGTCACGAGCTGAAGGAATGTGATGAGTCAGCTTAATGTACTTCATTAAATATTCCTCTTTTGTTGGAATTTTCTTCTTCTAAACTAAACAATTTTTCTTAAATACATCATTAGAAGGGGACTATATGCTATAGACTTTTTTTTTAATGTGAAAATTTTATTCAAAACTTTTCACATTTTCCTTTCCACATTCAAGTTATGATTATTCTAATTGACACCTACATGTCTTCTCATTGATTGTGAAAGATTTAATAGGCACTGTCCTGCCTGTTAAATGCATATCCTGCTAATTCTTTTGAGATTGTAGTTGTTCCCCAGTACTCCCTGGCTATTAAGTTTGCCTCTTTTTCCCCTTTGGAAAGTATTAGTCTCCATAACGAGGTGTGAGGTGACATTCTGTGTGAATAGAGTGATTTGTGTGGTGCTGCTTGGACAGGAATGCAACATGTTCCATCCATAAGGAATTTAAGACGGAGTGCATGGAGTGATAGGGGATAGAGATTGGAGGGATTAAGGAGTAGGAGAGTGAGACGTAATGTTGTGGATACGAATACAAATTGTAAACAGCAGAGGTAGTGGTATGCTTTCTTATGCTGTATGTGGAGCAGTCAGCTCATGACAGAGGTGTCAAAGCAGTTAATTGTGCACCTGTCCTGGCACAACATTCTTTTAGACTTCTGCACCTGTATTGCCACACAGACTTCCTATAACACTGTTTGATCTTTGTTAGTGCATGTGACAGACTCGTTGTTTATCTTCATTCCATGACTAGAATATAACCAGTTGTTTGTTTTCTTTAAGAACTGCCTGAGACTACCTTAATTGAAGAGAAAGTTCAGGAGACAGAGGCATGGGCCAGGCCTCTGGTCTACCTTTGGCAGACAAGAGAACCCAATTTCAGTGCTGAAAAAGAATACAATGCAGCTTGTGCAAAAAAGGAACCTCACTGTGCCATTTGTGCTCTTCTCATGCCATACTATAAGGTAAGCAAGATTGTTGCAGCTCCATCTCTGGATGAAGCGTGAAATAACTGGCTGGCTACTTAATTTCCAGTAAACTATAAACCAGATAAGCTTATGCATTTCATTTGTAAGAGAGGTAAATAAACTCAAAATTGTTAAAATTAGAACTGGTAGTCTGTTCCACTGCATCTCCCCTTGGCTGCAGACAGTGTATGCCTTTACTACCATTTATGCAAGATTGGTGTTACTGTGTGTGTGCTTGCCCTTGAAATTTCAGTTTTTGAGGTGGTGAACTCTAATAGGTTTGCATCTTTTAGCTATTTCCTTAAATGGCCATCTTCAAATACTTTTTATGAGAGCCTCTTTTATGTTGCCTTCCTTCAGTGCTGAAGAAGTGTTTTCACAGTACTTAGGCCTTCTTGGGAAAAGTATTACCACAGAAACAGTCTAATGCAGAGCAGTGTTTGATGCTGCCTTGTGGAATTAATGTGTCAAATGTCAACTAAAAATGTTGTCGTAGTACTATATTACTGATTCTGAAGCTGCTAAGCTGGAATTTCCTCAGCATGGGAACCAGGAAAAAAACATTGCGCTGGACTGAGTTCAAGGGCTCAAGAGATACAGTATCATCGAACACCACTGCAATAACAGTAGTTTGCAGTCTGAATTCTATTCTAGAGTTCTCAGTTATTTTGAACAATCAAGATAGAATGGCTGTGATAAATACCTAGAAGTAGGTAATTTCCTCATGAAACCGTTACACTGTTGATGCAAAAGTTGGGAGGGGAGGATCAGTTTCATCATGATCAAAAGGAACAGTAAAACTCCTTTCTTTTACTTAAATATAAATTTTGTTTATTTTCCAGCCAGACAATCATGATGAAGAAGGTCCTACTTTCAGGGAAGCAAACTCAGCAGGAACACTGATGGCAGAAAATGAAAAGACTAAACCTCTTATTCCCGGGATGTGTTTTATTTATAGTGAAGAAAACACTGAAAACTATCCATCAAATGCCTTTATTGGAGAAGATGGAACAAGTCTTCTGATTTCCTGTGCAAAGTGTTGCGTACGGGTTCATGCAAGTAAATAATCTAATGGTTCTGTTGGCAGAAATGTAGTTTCAAATTTTCTTTTATTGATAAATAATAGTTATCTAGGCTTCTAACATGGCTCTAAAAGTACTTGGCAAACATTTCCATTTGTAATGCTTCAATCACTGTCCAATTTTTTTTGAAAAGTACATTAGATTTTCTATTACTTTTTAATGGTTACTGTGAAAATATTGAAGACTTAACTTTCCTGGAAACTTTCAATAATCACAAACTTATGATTCTTGTTTCTATTCTGAGCAACTAAATTACTCTTTTACTTCTCATATTTTAAACCACTGTGTGATGTTAGTATGCCCTTACTAAGTAGTCAGGGTAAAATTCTGCTGGAGAACTTGAGAATATTCCTATTAACTTTATGTAGTAATTTCTTTCACCTTACATTCTTTTTTATTGCAAGAGTTACTGATAAATGCATGGACTTACTGCAGTAAGTTCTAAAGGCAGTAGAAATTGAATAGGTAACGCTAAAGTCCATATGATATTCAGAAATGTGGTATAATTGCATAGGTATCAATATATTAAGTAAAATTTTTACTGCAGGGAGAATTCAGGATTTGCTATTGTACTGACAGAATTAAGAAATACCCTGCGATCTGGGGTTTTGGGTGTTTGGGGATTTTGTTGTTGTTTGTTTTGGTTTTTAGTTTGGCTTTGACTTTGTGGGGTTTTTTTGTTGAGTGAGGATTTTTGTGGGTTTTTTGTTTTGTTTTGTTCTGTTTTTGTTTTGGGCTTGGGTTTTTTTGGGGTTTTTTTTGAGTTTTGGGAAGATATGTTTCACAGACTATGGAATTAGCAGACAGCCTGGATTGGAAAAACATCTCCTTTGTCACAGGACATGTGCTCTACTATTGTTTATATACAGTTGAAGTGTATGATGTTATTAATAGAAAGAATATAATAATCAATACAGCTCTCTTGTTCTAGGTTGCTATGGCGTTCCTTCTCAAGAAATCCATAATGAATGGTTGTGTTCGCGATGCAGAAAAGAGGCCTGGACAGCTGTAAGTTTCACGTGTTGCTTAGCTATCTAAAGCATTACAGATTAAGGGGAGGGGAAAAAAGTAGCACATGCATTATTTCATGTGGAATACAGCCTGCATATTTTTTCTGAACACTCTTGCTAGAGAAAAATTATTTGTAAAATATGATGAGATTTCAATGTAAAATGTAATGGCATTTTGATAGACAAAACTGGAATAGTTTTATAGACTCATGAAAAAGATTGACTGACAGAATATAGTTGTGTGAAAAATGTTGTTCAAGGAAAGAACTGAAAATTAAGATGCTCATAAGAGAGAAAAAAATGAGCTTTCTCCTAAATAGGTATAATCCAGTTTTCATCTTTCATTGTTTACCTGAGTACCTTGTTACAGCTTCTTTATCAGACAGTCATCAGTTTCAGGATCTCCTGAAACATATTTGTGACTACTGTTCTAGAGTAAGGGGAAAGTTGATAGGAAAAACACAACTGTGTTCTAGCAAGTGACAGGTTGCTATGAGCTCAGAATTTTATTATCAATTAAACCAACAGGGTCAGAAAGCCCTGGTACTCTGTGAAAAAGTTTTGTTAATTTCTTTTCAGGGAAGATACAGCTTATGATTTGCAAGCATGGGAGTTCTAAGGAGAACCATTCTTATTCATGAAATACCATGCACGACAGCAATAGGACTGAATACCATGTTTGTGTTAAAAAACACTGAAAAATTTAGTATGTTGCCTTGGAACCTGATGTTAACTTAATATATAACGGAAATGCATTTGAGGGGAAATTTGGAGAGACTCTTTGTCTTTTGAGTATAGTATATTTTTTTAAAAGCAAAAGTCACTAAAAAAAAAAATAAACCAAAATTCAGTCTTATAATTTGTTAATGCTGTGTTGTAGAAAGGATTCTAAAATTTTTCTGGAGTCTAAGAATATTTTACAAATATTCTTGAAGTGAAGAGGACATTTAGCATTGGTAAGTGAAAGATAAGAACAATAGTGAGGTGACTGACTTGATTCAGATTCACTATGGATCAATAGTAGAGGAACTTGATAATATGATAGAAAAAAAAAATTTGGGGAGAATATCAAAGCTTGACTTGGCAAACTTTTTTGAGGAAAATTAAAACCCATGGAAAACATTAATTTGAGAAGAATTATTCATGTTTTACTGAATATACTTAGTTCTGTTCTGTTATGATGCATACAAGTTTCTGAAAATAAGAAAGATCTGAATTTTAGGGAAAGTAATTTTAGCCAAATTATTTGAGGAGATGAGATGAAGCAGTAAAGAGATATCAAAACCATACAGAAGATAGCTGAGTGGAAATTTTATATGATGAGGTTTTAGAATTGGATTTTTGCAAAAGCACACTCTAGGAACTGGAGAGAAGGCCCAGTGTATTCCTATAATTTTATATCTTGGGTAACAAGAAGGTAATAGGGCTGAAATGGTGCACCGTTCTTACCGTGCAAAGACTAGACAGTGTATGTTGGCAGTCCGGACAATTTATTTTATATAAGCTTTGCCTATTATATATTCAGCTGTATTGCTGTGACTTTATGTGTGTATTGATTACTGTACAGCTGAATCATTAGTGCCAACAACTTCATCTTTCTGTAGCTCTGTTTTGGTAACATGAGTGAAATGAACTTGTAAAGTAAGAGAGCTCTTTGTACAGACATGTTTGTGTAAAAAAGTTCCATTCTTAATGCCTTAAATAATTTTTAAGTTGGAAAGTTTTAATGAAATATCTGAGATTGAATATACCTCATTAGTATTACATTTACTTACAAAGTTGTCCTCCAATCTGCCATCTTGTAGTCTTCATTATTACATGCCATTCACATGTAAATGTGAACTGTTCATTTTCACCTGAAAGATGTAGGAGAGATAGATAGTAGGTATGTGTTACCTGAGTTAAATAGCAGAAATCCAGCTGTTTAAAGGATGTGAATAATGCTTTGTTATATACTCACACATGAATGATACACAATTCACTTTTTCTTTTTTAATAATAGTGTCTTTCAGAAGTCTTGAGATGCTGAAGCAATCTCAGAGCTATGTAGTGATTACTAGAGTTTGCAGAGCTTAGCTGAGGTGACATCAGCTTTTTAAAAAGGCAAGAAGTGAATGACCCGAGGAAGTAGGTGGCAGTCAACCCATCAGGGATACCAGGAAAAATACTGATAGATCATCAATTTCTAAAAACCTAGACAATAACAGAATACAAAGAGATATGTATTTAAGACAGATCGTGGGAATAAGGAATAAGCAAAAGATTTCATACATCCTAACTTCAAATGCTTTTGATAGTGTTTTAAATTCTGATATAACAGTAACAGAAGACATACATTGAAAATTAATAGTTGCCAAACATATAGCAATACGGATTTGCTTTCAACCCTTAATATCTCAGGCCACCAGCCATCATTCTCATCAGACTCTTAAAACTGAGAGAATGATAAAAGTTTGGGCATTGTTTGCTGATTACTTTTCATACCCTTAAGATATGTAGAAATCTAGACTGGTCTACTTTAAGCCGTTTAAGATGATTGCACAGGAGCTGAAGGAGTATGCTTCTTGTGAAGCTGCCAAAGTGTTAAACTATATTGAAGAAATAGTGTAAAATAAATCATATGGAATTCAACAGAGATAGATGCAGTACAATCGTCGGTTATGCACACATAAGATGGGAATCTGTACCTAAGCTCTGGTTGCCAACTGCAGTTCTGACCACTCTGGTCACAAACTGAATGTAAATCATTAGCTCTGTAGAACCTGAAACATCACATGAGGATGTTTAAGGCTTGTCATAGAAGCAAAGTCTGAAAAAAACCACCATGGAACAATCTTTCTGCTCTCTTCAGTTTTAGAGAGAGCGCAGCTGAAGAACTGCATCTCATAGTGAACATACAGGGCTGAAAAAACCATGTGCTTGAATAGGATGGAAGGAAACAAGAGTTGCAACTGAAAATAAACCAAAATTCTTTTAATCATTCCTAATAGATCTCAATCATGCCATAAGGGAGAGTTGAAAAGATTTAACCTTCTTAGTATAGCCAGGGGAAAGCAGAAAGGAAAAAAGTTGCATTCAGTCATGTAAAATTATATGTGTATGGCTAAGAGTAATACAATCAATTCCCATTCTCTCATTTTAGGGATATGATGACTTGTAGAGGCTTTAAGTTGCATCAGCAGAAGTTAATATCAGGACATTTTATGAATTTTTATTTGTAAAACTAGCGTACCATAAGAATAGGATATACATAGATTTTTACAGAAGGTACTCCTTCACAATTTTTAAAAACGTGTTAGATAAACATTTTTTCAGGAATAGTTGAAGAAGACTTGATTGTGCCCTGAGGCAGAAGGATAAAATAGACAGTGAACCTTTTTTTCTCTAGTTCTCGTTTGCTTGTTTGAACAGTATTACTCATTGCAAAGCATTGTGATTGTAGTTATCTTTGGAAAAAAAATTATCAGTTTGATATGCAACTTAAATATATTAATATATTTTTGCTTGTATGGAACCTTATTCCTGACATCAGTGTGATAAGAATTGCTGATACTTATTTGGTCTTATTTATCATTTTAGGATAATATTTTTGTCCCTTCAGAGTTTGGACAATAAGCCAAGATTATCCTAACAGCTTTCACTTCAAAATAGTACAATACTTTTATGTAATCTTGGCATTATACTTAAGATAGTGTGGTTCTCTTTTAACCAATCTTTTGTATATATGTTAAAAAAGACAACTGAATTAAGTACTATTTTCCCTTTTGAAAATCTGCAATTTATATTAGTTTTACCAACCTGAAGCTTTAAATTTTGTGCTTCGAGTTAAATGCATATGTTTCTTTTCTGAATCAATTTTTAAATTTTTATGACTTTTTCATATAATCATAGAATACCAGGTTGGAAGGGGACCTCAAGAGTCGTCTGATCCAATCCTTTTTGGCAAAAGCACAGTCTAGACAAGGTGACCAACACCTTGTCCAGCTGAATTTTAAGTGTCCAGTATAGGGAACTCACCACTTCCCTGTGGAGGTTACTCCAATGGCTGATAGTTCTCAGTGTGAAATTTTTTCCTTTTGTGTCTAATCAGATTGTCTCCAGGAATTACTTGTACCCATTACCTGTCATCTTTTCCGTGTGACTCCTTGTAAGAAAGGTAGTCTTCATGTTCTTTGTAGCCACCCTTTAAATACTGGCACCTCATGATAATGTCTCCAAAGCCTTCTTTTCTCATGACTGAACAAACTCAGTTTTCTCAGCTTTTCCTCATATGACAGGCTTCCCCGTCCTTTGATCATCTTTATGGCCCTTCTCTGGACCTCTCCAGTGTGACCACACCTTTTTTGTATAGTGTGGACCAAAACTGAACACGGAATGAGTTTTCTATATCTCTTGTTATACATATGTTATTTTAATTGTATTTTAAATTGCTGTGTAGTACCATAAGTCTCTCTTGAGAGGGAGGTGAAATTAAAGAAAATTACTTATTTGCGTGACTTTTTTTTTTTCTATAGGGAATATAGAGTGAGTGTATTTTACATTCCAACTGACACAGTTCAGACTTCAAGTTTCTATATGAAACAAATTAAAAAAAATCATATTTATCTAAATATTTGTTCAGGATAAGCATAGCTAAAAAACTGCAGCTGTTGCAGAAGATCTGAAACAGATTTAACTCTGACTTCCTGTGGGAATTATATATATGCATGCCTTCCAACATTCAATTTTTGTATCAGGAAAGAGAACAAAATGAGAAGATTTAATTAGGAGGAAATACTTATTCCCTGAAACTTCAACTTCCTGGATGCCTGAAATTGTTTTCCCTCCTCTTCACATTGATTCCTAGAAGGAGGAGATTTAGCAGAAGACGACCTGACTGAGAAATTCCCTTCTGGGTAAGACATTAAATCCTGAAGGGAAGGTTGATTAGAAAACAAGGAAAAAGAAAAGTTTTGTGCAATGAAGAATATAATGGAAGTTAAGAAACTTTGGTGCAACCTTGTTTCCAGGTTCACAGTTAATTTCTTAGGAGGAAAAATTTGTTCTCATTCCTTTGCTTACACAATTAAGTATTGTTTTAATATCTGTTAAACTATACTTTCTTAAAATCATGGCAGTTGTGTTAACTTCATTGAAAATTTGGTCTCTATTAGGGTCTTGTATATCAGTATGATTTTGCAAAGCGATGAAGCATGAGAGTGCTGTAGAAATAACACGTGACTTAATAGCTAAAGGAAGCTGTATTATATATTAATCCCAACTATGAACATCATTAAAGTATGGAAATAGAAAAGTGTCTGTGTCAGATTTACAGAGTCAGATTTTCCCCATGATGGATATTCTGTTTTATATTATCAGAGGAAACTGCTTTTGAGATTCAGAAGCATACTGTTTTCTTGCAGTTGCAGCATCTCTAAGGAGCTGAAGTAGTATGCTTTACAATACTTTATGTTGAATTTTCACCTTCCAGGATATACCTGGATTCATGATACATAACATATCTTTATATTCTACTGGGGAGTAGGTCCTGTTTGATAACAATTATTGACAAAAGAGAAGAGTGATACTGAGTGGTCTATGCTAATGGACAAAAAAATAGCCATAAATCAACCCCTCAAAACAATTTTAAAAAATCAAATAATATTAAATAAGTTATCTGCATGTCTCCTGAAACGGTGACTGTATTCATACAAAGTGCCTTGATTGAGAAAAATGCCTCATTAATCTTAAATGCTTCAGCTAAAGAAAGCTACTGAAGTCAGGAAGAATAATGACTAGCATTACTGAGAATGCAGCGTACTGTACAATGAGCAAAGACATGGTCACCTAATAGCTATAGTACATAAACACAGAATACCTTTATTATTTAGAGGACAAAAGGATTTGGGACAGGAAAGAGTTAGAAAGAAGAGCAAGTAAGGAAACAGGTAAATACCTTCCAATGCCTTACTTCAGAGTAAGCCAGCTGTTCATGCTGCATGACTTTTCACAAGTTATTCTTGCGCTATTCTCCATGGCACTACAGAAATTGGTAAGTACCTAATCAGTTAGCACTGATTTTGAGAACATATCGTATGTTTAAACAGCTTAGCAGATATTTTTTTTCTGTAGTTGAGTTTTTTCATGCTTTGTATGTTACTTATTGAAAATTGATCTTTGGGTTTCATTGCATTCTATGATTAGAGTAGCCCTTTACATCATTTGAAGGATTTTTATTTTCTTTTTCCCAAAGGCATCAGAGAAGTGGCATGTAAGTGCTTTCCACATTCCAGCTCAGAAACTGCCCTATTTCACCCTACTGAAAATAATGATTTGGAATGTTCTTTTTATAGTGGTGCCCTTCTCAATAATACAGTGTCAGCATTTCCATTATAAACTCCTCTTTTCAGAGGCTGGTAACTGCCAGAATTAACATGTGAGTTGGTATACAGCGTCTTAAATTTCAGACTGATTTTGCTACAAAGCTTTTAAAAAAATTTGAATATTGTTAATAAAAGAAACTATTGGGCATGAAAATCTGACTACAATGGGAAAAATAAAACCCTAAAGCTTTCTGTGTTTTTGTGTTTTCAGAAAAGTAAGACCTAATTTTGCTTTTTAGCTTTTATTTTTTTATTTTTTAAATGTGAATATTTGCAAACCTTCTCTGCAAAAAGTTGACTTGCTGGGAGAATTACTTATAGTTGCAGTATAAGTAATGGGGGGAGCATGGTATTTCTTTATGGTTTTGGTATTAGGCTAGTAACAAGATATGTATTGCTTTCAAAAACCAGTCTGTGACACAACATACTTTAGCAAGTTTGTAAATATGGAGTTTCTCTGATGGGGTCACAGAAACCAAATTGAAGACCATTAAACTCAGAAAATATCTTTTTAACCTAGGTGCCATAAGGCTCAAACTCAAAGTCTATTTTGATGTTCCCTTCACCTGTGGTTCACCAAGTCAACCTTTGCCACTGATACCCATGTGAAAAGGCTTGACAGCTTTGGGCACCTCTGGTTGAGTTGGTTTTCTCATCTTACCAAGGAAGGGGTTCCCTGCAGGGTAAAGCATGATTTCGATAAGATGTAGCTTTAAATGTGGCCCTGCTTGGGGGTGGAATTGGACCAGAGAACCTCCACCAATCTCATGCAATCTAAATTTGTCCTCAAAGACCATATCTGATCTCCAGGGGTACTGCTTAAAAGTCATTGAGGGGAAAAACATGCTAAAAATAGCCAGTAGCAGGGTATCCTGCCATTATCTCCAGTCTCTTGGAGGCGTGGATGATTGGATGAGGCCTTTATCTCGGCACCCGAAAGACTACTCGCTACCTCCACCCGCTGAGTATCGTGAACGACATAGGACTCCATCCCCACAGTATGAACGGCGTAGAAGTCCATCTCCGTGGTGTGAACGGCGTAGAAATCCATCTCTGCGGCGTGAACAATGACGAAGTCCATCTCCACACCATGAATGAATTAGAAGCTCATCCCCACGGCATACCCAGTCTCCACCTCCACGTGAGAGATACAGAGAGGAGGCGGGAGCGGTTCCATGTAATAGCAGAAGAGTAAAAAGGGAGGTGGAAAAGATTCTACGTGGGAGAGATGGACAAGAAATAATCCGAGAAAGTGAAATTACACAATCACTGACCAGAAGAGAGCTTTGAGATTTACGGAGGGATTATATGCGCTTGCCTGGTGAACGAGTCCTCACCTGACTGGTGAGGACAGGGGTGCTGATAGTCATGTGATTGAAGGTGACGAAGCACAGCAATTGGGATCCATTACCTGAGACCCTGTGATAGAACAAGAAATGGGAAGGGAGAAAATGGCGTCCAGTCTCTGGCTCCAAATCCTCCATGCTGTGAGGGTGAGATACCCATTTAAGGAGTCCCTGACGAGTTCTTCAAGAAGGTGGAACACTGTGGAAGAAGGCATCCAATACCTACGGGAATTGGCCATGCTGGAGATTGTCTACTGTGATCCAGACTATTATGACATCCAAGTTCCCGAGAGTGTTCCCTGCATGCAACCGATGTGGAAAAAGGTAATTCAAGGTGCCCCCAAACCGTATACCTACTGCTTGATAAGCGCAAATCATCCAAAGATGGATGAACCAAGCATGGACACCATGTGTGCTTGGATAAGGAGCACAGAGGAAAATCTGGAAGACTCCTTCAATCCCCTATACTGACCCACCTACGATAGGGAAAGAACGGAGAGAGATTATGAATACTCCAGATATGAGGACAACCCTAGAGATAGAGATGATGGAAGGTATAGAGATTACAGAGCAAGGCCAATGGGGAACGATCACGGTGCGATCGACGGAGACGACCTTGACCTAGACCTCGATCCTGGTCTCAATCTCGCTCACGATCTCCGTCATTCACACGTTGAAGGAAAGAAAACCCTTAGCGTCGGTCACGTAACCTTCGTAGCAAAGGAGAAAACATGAAGAAATGGGATGGTGAACCCACTTCCAAGCTTGAAGCTAGAGTGAGGGAGCTGAAGCAAAAGGACACTGACAAGAAACTTGTCTACGTGGTAGATGCAGACTTCTTAGAAAAGATACTGTGATCGCCAAAACACAAGAAGATGGAGGTCCACTTCGACGATGACAAAAAGGCCTCTAAGAAGTCAAAGTCCAACGATGAATACTCTGATCAAGACCAGTAGGGGGGCCCTACCTTCTGCCAGGAGAAGGAAAGGGACCAAGAAGATAATCATGTTTACTGGGCTGTGTGGGTTCGATGGCCTGGCACATCGGATCCTCAGAGATACTGGGCCTTGATAGATACTGAGCCCGGTGTACTTTAATGCCTTTGGAGCACAAGAATACTGAGACCGTTTCTATTACTGGAGTGACAGGACGGTCTCAAGAGTTGTCAATGGTAGAGGCTGACATAAGCTTGACAGGAGACCGATGGGAAAAGCATTCCATTGTGATGGGGCCAGAAGCCCCTTGCATTCTCGGCATGGACTACCTAAGAAGAGAATACTTCAAGGACCCGAAAGGGTACTGGTGGGCTTTTGGTGTAGCCGCAGTGACTGAAGAGGAGTCCAAGCAATTGGACTCTCAGAAGACCCTTCCATTGTAGGACTACTGCGAGTCAAAGATCAAGAAGTGCCAATAGCCACCTGGAATTGACTGCCCCAGGGTTGGAAGCACAGTCCAAACATCTGTCATGGACTGATCCAGGCCACACTAGAGAAGGGTAAGGCTCCAGAACATATCCAGAACATATCCAGTACATCATTGTATGGGGGGACACAGCAGAAGAAGTTTTCAAGAAAGGACAGAAGATCATCCAGATTCTCCTCGAGGCTGGTTTCACACTTGGCAGTTTTCCCAGATTCTGGCAGTGTTCCCAGACCTGTTCCCAAAACAATAGACTTGTTCACCAAAATAACACCGAGCTTGGCTGTCTTCCCGGACAGTGTTTTCAAAACAGGCCAAACTTAACCAAAATACTCCACTCCCGGTACCAAAAATGTTGTGCAAGTTTTGAGCTGGCTTCCTGCCAAGTCTCCAAAACTTGACAACAGGCCTGCTTCCCAGAGAGGGAAGGAAAAAAAAATGAACCACCAGAAAAAAACTGAGAGAAGTTTGAAAGAAACGGGATTCTATCAAAAACATATATATTTACAATTATATATATACAATTTGAATATATTATCCACAACAGGGAGCTCCCGAGGGGGGAAAAAGGGAAAAGGGAGGGGGAAATGGGGATAAAAAAGAAACCTAAAACCAAATATCTCCTAAATATACCTGTTAATAGAGAGCTAATGAATAAATATAAAAACAAATTAAATACTTCTCTGAGTAGGACAGAAGAGCTGTGCAAGGCAGCAGCCAACTCCCCCATGCCTCCCGGAGAGACTGGAGATAACGGCAGGTTGGAGCAGGCAGGCTTTGGCCTATACAAGCAAAGCCCGTCTACGGAGAGACCTGTCGCCTTCAACCACTGGAAGAGAGAATAGGGCATACTCTCTTATCTACGCCTTTTTATATGCTGTGTTGTGGAAAGGAATAGCATGGAGTAGTTCCTAAGTCACTACCCTAGTTCCTTCCTGGTTACAAGCTGGTCTCCAGGAAAGCCTAGGGTGAAAACTGTCACATTCTTGCACAGCTGGTGCTCTGCTGTTTTCTTGAAGATGCAGCTTTTCTTCAGAAGGTATTCTGTCTATAATAATGGGAACAATCCTGCATACTTTTCAACATTTGATAGATAGATAGATAGATAGATAAATGTAAAAGATAGACGATCATTCCCATTTTGTTTGCTAAGTGTTTACTCTCAGTGTTCATACAATCATAGAAAGGTTTTGCCATGTCAGGGACACCTTTCGCTGGACCAGGTTGCTCACAGCCACATCCAGTCTGACCTTGAACACTTCCAGGGATCAGCTATCCACAACTTCTCTGGGCAGCCTGTTCCAGTGTCCCACCACTTTCATAATGAAGAATTTCTTCCTTATGTCTAATCCAGACGTACCCTCTTTCAGTTTGAAGCCATTATTCCTTGTCCTATCAGCTTTCTTGTAGCCCCCTTAGGTACTGGAAGGTGCTATAAGGTCTTTCTGGAGCCTTCTCTTCTCCAGGCTGAACAACCCCAACTCTCTCAGCCTGTCCTCATAGGAGAGGTACTCCAGCCCTCTGATCTATTTCTTGGCCCTCCTGTGGACCCACTTCAGCAGGTCAATGTCCTTTTTGTGTTGAGGGCACTCCAGGTGGGGTCTTACAAGAGCACAGTGGGGGGGGTGTGGAATCATCTTCCTCAACTTGCTGACCATACTACTTGTGATGCAGCTCAGGATACGGCTGGCTTCTGGGCTGCAAAGCAGCTCACATTAAACTTCTTGTCAATTAACACACCCAACTCTTTCTCAACCAGGACTAGTCTTGAGCCATTCTCCACCCAACCTGTATTTGTGCTGGAATTGTCCCAGCCCAAGTGTTTACCCTCTGGGAATGATTTTCACAGTCTCAATATTTTGCAGGAAGAATGATCAGTTTTGTATTTTGTACCTAATTTCAGTGGATTATTTATGTTTTAAGTAAGATAATCTCATTCCTTTTGACTCCTTCATATATAAGTATAGTGAGAAAGGACACATAGTACCCCCCCATCAAGTATGGGAGATCTCCCCCCACCTTCAAGTGTGGGAGTTATTTTTACTCCAGTTACCTGTAACGAGTATTTTGATTCTTATTTGAGTCTCAGTCTTGCCAGTTCTTATTCCTTCTCTGCTTGGAGACATCTCACCTCTATTTCCTATCCTTTTAAGTCTTGTCATCCCAGACAACTCTCTCCTGCTCTTGGCATTCTTGGAGATTACTGTTCTCAATAGTAGTATGGACAAGGTAGCGAAACATTACTAGCTCTGTATACTGTTGCCTCGGCCTGGCATGATGTGGGACCTGCAATTGCAAGGAAATTTTTGGCCATCCCTAAATCACGGACAGGGCAGACTGAATGTTTGCAGGATTAGGCTACTAAAATGTGGAAATTAAGTAGCTGGTGATTTGTAAACTTTAAATTCCCAAAGGTGGGTGTCTTGAACAGGCTTGAAAGAGGAAAATATTCATCCGTAAAAGAAGTGTGGCCACCTTCTATTCTCAAGAACCTACTTTAAGCTTGTAGCCAAAGATCTGTGTACAAATTATATTAATGTTAACCTGTGGTGAATATCTCTTTCATGGAATTACTCAGCCTCCTT
Organism: Pipra filicauda; assembly: GCF_003945595.2. Classification (NCBI taxonomy): domain Eukaryota; kingdom Metazoa; phylum Chordata; class Aves; order Passeriformes; family Pipridae; genus Pipra; species Pipra filicauda. The sequence goes on along the minus strand of NW_024104487.1, from coordinate 1,003,793 downwards.
AATCGATGTGAACTTTAATCATCTACAATACAAATGAAGGTTGTGAGTTATAATGGTAGCATCTATCAACTCTGTTAAGAAATGGTGCTGCCAGTCAGGAAACTTGAATTTTTTTACTAGATAGCTGTGAATTTTTCTGCAATTTTTTATTTTTTACAAATTATTTGTCTCTAGGAAAATGGAAGTTTGTCTCTGAAGGTAATAGCTTGAAGTGGATAAAGTAGTGATCTCTGAATTGAAATTAAGTAATCTCAAAAGCTATTTTCTGAGTGAAAATTTTTCCCTTGTTGTGGAACGATTAACATATTCATTAGTGGACCATTGCTGAAAACAACATTTTCAAATGTGCCAAGAGAAATACCACCCTTTTTCTCTTTACACAGGGATAAATATAGACAGAAATATAAATAAGCTGGGAAAATGAGATAGCCAAAGTGCAGCAGTGCCATATCCAAATGCACATCTGTGTTAATACTATTAGAAGTGTGACCTTGAGCATTACAAGGCAAATGATAGAAAAGGTTGAAGACTAAGGATATCTATTTTCAGTTCAGAAGTTCCTGTCTAAAAAGCCCACGAGAGTGGCTTGAAGAAAATGAAGTAAATTTAACAGCCATAGCCATACAATTTGACTTAACTGTGGCATAACTGAAGATTTCATGTCTGTTTTAATTAGTTATTTTTAAATGAGACTAGTAAGTCAGAATTTTTGTGACACATCTTTGTAGTAGTTGACTCTTAAAACTGAAAACCAACTGTTCTGACTTCTTATTAGAAATATTTGGGGGAAAAAAACCCAAATCCAAAACCTTTCCTAACCACTTTTCTTAGATTTTTGAGTGCTTTTAGACACTAGTCAGAGTCAATAGACACAAAGGGAAAATAACTGATAAAAAAGAGGTGGAAATATATTGTTAACTAGATAAATAGTGTCCTACTTAGTGCTTAAGACATTATCAAGGGGTAATGACCTTGAAGTGAAGGAGGTTAGGTTTAGATTACATGTAAGAAAGAACTTCTTTACTGTGAGGCTGGTGAGACATTGGAACAGTTTGCCCAGAGAAGTTGTGGATGCCCCATCACTGTAAGTGTTCAGGGCCAGGTTGGATGGGGCTCTGAGCAGTCAGGTCTAGTGAAAGGTGTCCCTGCCTATGGTAGGGGAGTGGGAACTAGATGGTCTTTAATGTCTTTTACAACCCCAGCCATTCTATGATTCAGACCACTAGCCAAAATGTATTGAAATTATTTGAAGATGTTAATTCTGGTATAACTGCTAAATAAAGCTGTTACAATAAAGCCACCCACAATAGTTTATTATACAAATAATAATAATAGAAAGTTACGTTCCATTAGTTTTTTAGAATCACAAACCATGAAAATTAAAGGTATATTACACGTGATATATATTGCAATGTGTGCCAAGTAATTGGATTTTCCTCATATCTAGGTATCATTTCTAAATGTAAGGCTTTAAAAGTGCAGGTTATGTAGAATAGTAAGATATGCCACAGTGAATTAAACCAGTCTGTTCTAGTCTTTTATCCTCTTTTGCACAGCAAAAAATTAATACTTGGTGAAGAATATGTGTCTTGAGCGAGTGTTCCCTAATGCTTTCTCAATTTCCTAAAATATGCAAATAAGAAACTGCCTTAACCAAAGGCAATATCTTTCTTTTTATTAAGTAAAAGGTGAACTTTGTTGGATTTCTTTTTCGTGAACTTATGCAGCTTCTTTCTCAACTGGTGTAAAATTTTAGCGCCCACATCTGGCAAACAGACACATGCTCTGTGAAGAACCTTTGTGTTTGTTTGTTTTGAATCTGCTGCTGTTTTACTTCAATAGCAACCGCCTGCTTATTTTATTGGAGTACTTAATCAAGCCCTTTTACAAGTCTCATTATTTTACTGACATCTGTCAAACACTATGCAATCATCTCATTACTAACTTGACCAGCCAAAGCCTGCTTAGTTATCCCTTGTGCAGAAGCTGTTGCAGGTGATGTTAACTGGTGATGTTAGCTGAATAGGAGCTTTTTTTTTTTTTAATGAGGCCTGCGAAGTAATGGTAATCAGAAATGAACAAGATCTTGATAAATTATTGAAATAATCTGGAAAACAGGATGTAATTAGAGAAAAGTGTAAGTTACTGCAGTTAGAATACAGTCAAAGGAATGGGGAGCAATGATGTCAGCCACTGCTATAGAAGAAGTCCTAAAAATTATGGTGCATGTGCTTAACAAGTTGTGGCAGTCCAAAGCTGAACACTGTGTAAGCCCATCTCCACAGATGTAGGTGCAAAATGTATCAACCGAACCTGCTTTGCCTGACTTCACTGAAGATCTGCTCTCACTGCATTTAAGAGAGGAAAATGTGGCTGCAGGTGAAGGTAGTTAGGTGGAAAAGCTGCATTTGTTTAACCAACTAAGAGGCTGTAGATGGAATATGTCAGCAAGGAAAGGGACAGTCTGGGTTTTTTTATGCTTATCATGCATAAAGTAAAAAGAAAAAGACTTAAGCAGGGAATCTTTAAGTTAACTGTTATGAAAAGCTTCCTAATGTCATGGGTGCCAGAGAGCTGAAAGAGATTGTTGGGTCAATTATGGAGACTTTTATGAAGAAGTTGTTGAAAATATATCAGACACAATTAATTACAAATAACATATAGAATCATAGAATCACCTAGGCTGGAAAAGACCTCCAAGATCATCAGGTCCAACCCTTGATCCAACACTGCTGTGGTTACTAGACCAGGGCACTAAGTGCCCCATCCAGTCTCATCTTAAAAACCTCCACCACCTCCCTGGGCAGCCCATTCCAATGTCTGATTACTCTCTTGGTAAAAAATTTCTTCCTAATATCTAACCTAAACCTCCCCTGGCACAGCTTAAGACCATGCCCTCTTGTCCTACTGCTGGTTGCCTGGGAGAAGAGGCCAACCCCCACTTGGCTACAGCCTCCTTTCAGGGAGCTGTAGAGTGAGGAGGTCTCCCCTGAGCCTCCTCTTCTCCAGGCTAAACTCCAGCTCCCTCAACCTCTCCTCATAGGACTTGTGCTCAAGTCCCTTCACCAGCCTAGTTGCTCTTTCTGGACCTGTTCCAGCACCTCAGTATCCTTCCTGAACTGAGGGGCCCAGAACTGGAGGCCACAGTACTCCAGGTGTGGCCTCACCAGCACCGAGTCCAGGGCAAGAATCACTTCCCTAGTCCTGCTGGCCACACTGTTCCTGATCCAGGCCAGGATGCCATTGGCCTTCTTGGCCACCTGGGCACACTGCTGGCTCATGTTCAGCTTCCTGTCAATCCAAACTCCCAGGTCCCGTTCTGCCTGGCTGCTCTCCAGCCACTCTGTCCCCAGCCTGTAGCGCTGCAGGGGGTTGTTGTGGCCAAATTTCAGGACCCGGCACTTGGCCTTGTTGAACGTCATCCTGTTGGAATCATCCCAACTCTCCAGTCTGTCCGGGTCCCTCTGCAGCTTCCTGCCTTCCAGCTGATCGACACTCCCTCCCAGCTTGGTGTCATCTGCAAATTTGCTAATGGTGGACTCAGTCCCCTCATCCAGATCATCAGTAAAGATGTTAAACAGGACTGGGCCCAACAGTGATCCCTGGGGGACACCATTAGTGACCGGCCATCAACTGGATGCAGCCCCGTTCACCACCGCTCTCTGGGCCCAGCCATCAGCCGGTTCTTAACCCAGCACAGAGTACCCCTGTCCAAGCCGTGGGCTGCAGCTTTTTCAGGAGTATGCTGTGGGAGACGGTGTCAAAGGCTTTGCTGAAGTCCGGATAGACGCATCCACAGCCTTCCCCTCATCCAGGAGGGGGGTCACATGATAATAAAAGGAGATCAAGTTGGTCAGAGAGGACCTGCCCTCCTAAACCTGTGCTGGCTGGGTCTGATCCCTTGTCCACCCTGTAGGTATTCTGTGATTGGACTTAGGATGATCTGCTCCATAACCTCGCCAGGCACTGAGGTCAGGCTGACAGGCCTGTAGTTTCCCAGTTCCTCCTTCCAGCCCTTTTTGTGGATTGGTGTGACATTCGCCAACTTCCGATCATCTGGGACCTCCCCAGTGAGCCAGGACTGTTGGTAGATGATGGAGAGCGGCTTGGCGAGCTCTTCTGCCAGCTCCCTCATCACCCTTGAGTGGATCCCATCTGGTCCCATAGACTTGTGGGGATCCAAGTGGCTCAGCAGGTCGCCAACTGTTCCCTCCTGGATTACAGGGAGGCTGTCTGGCTTCCTGTCTCTGTCTACCAGCTCCGGAGGCCACTTGTCCTGAGGACAACCTGTATTACTGTTGAAAACTGAGGCAAAGAAGGTGTTAAGTACCTCAGCCTTTTCCTCATCTTTGGTGACTATGTTCCCCCCCATGTCCAACACAGAATGGAAGTTTTTCTTGCCCCTCCTTTTGCTGTTGATGTATTTGTAGAAGCACTTTTTGTTATCCCTAAGAAGTGGCTAGATTGAGTTCAGTTGTTCTAATTTTCTTTCTACATGACCTAACTATATTCCTAAACTCTTCCTGAGTAGCCAGCCCTTTTTTCCATAGTCAGTAAGCTCTCTTTTTTCCCTAATTTCTTTCAAAATTGCCCTGTTCAGCCAGGCTGGCTGACTTTCCCGCTGACTCACCTTTCAGCAGACTGGGACAGCCTGCTCCTGTGCATTCAAAGCTTCCTTCTTGAAGTATGTCCATCCCTCCTGAAACCCTTTATTTTCAAGGACTGTTTCCCAAGGCACCCTCTGAACCAGTCTTCTGAGTAGGCCGAAATCTGCCCTCTGAAAGTCCAAGGTAGAAGTTTTATTGATGGCCCGTTTTGCATACCTGAGTACTGAAAACTCTTATTATTTCATGGCCACTGTGCCCCAGACAGCTTCCAACCACCGCATCTCCCACCACCATCCCTCTCTGTTTGTCAACAGCAGGTCTAGCGGGGCCCCACCCCTGGTAGGCTCATTTACCAGCTGGAGCAGGAAATTATTGTCTACGCACTCTAGAAATCTCCTTGACTGCCTCTTCTCCGCTGTGTTGAGTTCCCAGCAGACATCTGGCAGGTTAAAGTCACCCACAAGAACAAGGGCTGGCGATTTTGAGACATCTGCCAGTGCTTGTAGAATAATTCATCACCCTCATCATACTGGTTGGGTGGTCTATAACAGATTCCCACCAGGATGTCAGCCTTGTTGACCTTCCCCCGATTCTGATCCACGGGCACTCAACCTCATAATTACTGACTTCAAGTTCTACAGTCAAGAGACTCTTTAACATATAGAGCCACCCCTCCACGTCTCCTGCCTTGCCTGTCCCTTCTGAAGAGCTTGTAGCCACCCATGGCAGCACTCCAGTCATGCGAGTTATCCCACCATGTTTCCGTGATGGCGACTACAGCACAGCGTTCCTGCTGCACGATGGCTTCCAGCTCCTCTTGTTTGTTACCCATGCTGCGTGCATTGGTGTACATGCCTTTTACCTGGGCTGCTGACTTCACTTCAAACTCTGGTTTTCCACCCTTAGGTTCATCTCTGGAGAGCCTGGTTTCAACATCTTCCCCCTTCAAACCTAGTATAAAGCCCTCCTGATCAGCCCCGACAACTTATGGGCTAGAGTCCTCTGCCCTTGCAAGATCGATGAAGCCCATCTGTCCCTAGCAGGCTAGGTACCATAGAATTTGCCCCATGGTTGAAAAAAACCAAAATTCTGCCAGTGGCACCAATCCTTTAGTCACCTATTGATAAGATGGGCTTTCCTACTCCTCTCCTCATTCATCCCTGCTACTGCAGGAACTGAGGCGAACACCACCTGTGCTCCTGTCCCATTAACTAATTGACCCAGTGCCTTGAAGTCCTTTTGAAGTTACCTCTTTCATTAATGTCATCATTGCCAGCCTGGACCACCAGCAGTGGATAATAATCAGAGGGCTGGATTAACTCAGGGCATCTCCTACCTATATCCCTCCCCCAGGCCCCGGGAAGGCAGCAGACTTCCCTGTGGTATGGGTGCCATATATGGTTGGCATATAGGGCCTTCAGTTTCCCTCAGAAAGGAGTCACCAACTAGAACTACCCTTTTTTTTTTTCTTTATAGCTGTGGTTGTAATCCATCTGGTAGATGGGGTGCAACTGGGAGACCCTCCAGGCAGATCCTCTTCTTCACTGCCCTCTGCCTGACTCTCTGGGTCCAGGGCCTCATACCTGTTTTTTAAGGGCACTGTGGGAGGTGATGGGGGTTGGGAGGGGATTCTTTTACCTCTCTGATCAGGGACCTGTTTCCATTCCCCCCCATCTACTTGGTTGGCTCCATCTGCCTGATGGCAGGAGGTGCAGGGCTTCGCTGTCTCCCGCTGGACTTCTTTTGGGGTCAAAAGGGTCCACCAATCTATTTCCCTTTCACTCTCCCTAATGCTTCTTAGCCTCTCCACTTCTTCCTTGAGCTCTGCCGCTAAGCACAGCAAGTCATTCACCTGCTCGTATCGTATGCAGGTGTCTCTCGCACTGTCCTCTGATACTAACACGAGGCTCAGACACTCTGTGCAGCCAGTGACCTGAACAGCTGTGATAAAATGTATTTTATTTTACCCTGTCTTCATCCACTGACATTAGTTAAACTTTTTTTTTTTTAACTGAATAAATATAATTCTTTGGCGATGACATTGCAATTTACAGGGCCTGAGGCAAAAGGAGAATAGCAGTTTAACAAGAAGGGGGATCATGTGGTGCTTATTCATAGTTTTCCATAAAAATAACCATTAGATAACTTACTGCGTGTCCCTCTGCTATGGCTTGGCTGAATTCTATTGCCTTGCTGTGTCAGGCAGCTTCCTGTCATACAGAGTGCTATTGCTGATGAAGTAAGTATGCAAATATGGAAGTGTGAAAACTGCTTTTTGTATACATTACTGTCAATATGACTTTGAATTTTGGCAGACTGTAAAAAATACTCAAAGATAATCTAATGCATTAATTTTAAAATATAAATGAATGAGGAGGGTTAGGGCTTAGGGTTTGTGTAGTATTTATCCATGTGTTATGACCTGCCCCAGAAGGCAAGGGTAACCCAGGTTCTTGTTTATAGATCCCTTGGGGCAGATTAGAATGAAGTGACACTGAATGATCTGTGTTTATAAATACATATATATGTAGGATTTGTTTTAGAACAATTTGGTTGTGAAGGAAAACAGGTATGAAGCTGTTTTGGTTGTTATTATCTATAGTAATACAGCAATATTAAAACGTAGAAATAACACTTAGGAAAATGGATAAGGAAAAGAAAGAGAAAAGAATAAAATACAAAGTTATATAGTCACCGCCCATTTAATCCAGCAGTGAGACTTGGTAGTTGCAATTTTGATGTTTGTTGGTTGAAGTGATGGATAAAGTCTTGCGGGGTCTTGATCTGGTGGGAGAAGTCCACAAAACTCAAAGATTTCATGAGTTATATGTGCTCAGGTTCAGGTAGTAATGCCTAGTATCCTGGGGTGGGAAGTTTTGCAATGTATGATGTAATACTGTGAATCACGGGATACTTCAGGAATCTTTGATGGTCTAAGTTGCTGCGAATGTCTTGATGCTTCCTCGGAGGGGAGTTTTCGCAGCTGAGTCTGAGAAGTGATTGAAACAGAGAAAGGAGTAGACCAGATTAGGATTGCTGATTGCAAAAGTGTTTCATGGTAAGCAAGGGAAAGCATTTGGTCCAGAAACAGTGGATATGGTCTGTACTGTTATTAAAAAAAAAAAGCATCATCTCCACTAAAAAGCTGAAAGATGAAATGAACGTTACTGTGCTAAAGCTTGCAAATTGTATGGAGATGTCTTATTTTATACATATACTGGAAGAAAGAAAGGTCTTGTAATTCTAGAATGTTATGGAGATTTTTAAAGGAGATGAGCAATTATAAATGGTCTAAGATTTAATTTAGATAAGTATAAAATAATATACTTAAAAAATTATTATTTAATGCAAATACAAATGACAAAATTACTTGTTTAAAGGATTTGCAAAGTAATAATGAATCAGAGATTGGATATGTTGTAAAGTGATGCTTTATAATGAAATCCATTCCTATCCTGATTTTTACATAGAGGCTGACAGCAGACACACAGGGGTGCACAGACGCTCTCTTCTTCTGTGAGAGCATAGAATCACAGAATAGTTTGTGTTGGAAAGGACCTTTAAAGGTCATCTAGTCCAAATCCCCTGCCATAAGCAGGGACATCTCCAACTAGGTCAAGTTACTCAGAGCCCCATATGACCTAATGTTGAATGTTTCCAGGGATGGGATGTCTACCACCTCTCTGCACAACCTGTTCTAGTGTTTCACCACCCTTATTGTAAAAGACGTTTTCCTTATAGCTCATCTAAATGTAAAACTATTACCCCTTCTAAAATTATTGTCCCCATATTTCTTATCATGGCTGGGCTTCGCGAACAAAGATTTGGGAAGGCTCTAACCACATTTGTTACAGGCACGTTGGTGACTTATGAGGCCAATACGAGATAGACACGTCCGATTGCAAAAGGCACAGCAGAAAGACTCTTTAGATGGTAAATTCTGCAGAACACGATTCTTTCTGCGTTGCCTTTTTTCCTTGAGAGTGATCCTGCGTGTGTTCTCAAAGGAGACAGCTGCGTTATAGGTGGTGTTTCTCCCCTTCTAAAATGATTGTCCCCATATTTCTTATAAGCTCCCTTTAACTATTGAAAGGCCACAATAAGGTCTCCTCAAAGTCTTCTCTTCTCCCTGCTGAACAACCCCAACTCTCTCAGCCTTCATAGGTGAGGTGCTATAGCCTTCTGATTGCTTTTGTGGCATTCCTCTGGACCAGCTCCAACAGATCTATGCCCTTCATGGATAATAACATGGGTAATAATTGCTAGTGTGATTTCACTGCCATCCATGATTAATATACATTTATTAGGAATATTAGTCTTTGTAAATAATAAATCCTCTGAGTTTTCACTGCTTGCAGTGTGTTGAAACTGGAGTTAAAGTAATAGCCATGTTGCCTGAATATAGGACAGTGTATTGCAATGCAGCCATGATTAACAAAAGTAGTTTTAATGGGCTTTAAGCCTCTGGTCCTACCTGCCCGGGTTTGCTCTGAACACTGGTGAAACTTAAAAGTTCTTAGGGATCTTATTTCTTGTAACCTGTGTCCAGCAGGCAGTGAACAACTATCCACCAACACTTTCTGCTCACCAAAGATTTTTATAAGTGGTTTGTGAGAGGAGATTAAATTTGGTTCCTACAGGTGCTGCATAAGGGTAATAGTTTTCTACCTTTTTTTTTTTTTACCCTAGTGTGGAAAGTCTGTAGTTAGTAGGCAAAGATTATGACTTCTGCCTAAAATTCCTGTGCAATTTTAGCTTAATTTTTTTGTGGAATTTCTTCGGGGCCTTGGCTTCTCAGTCTAGTTGCACTGATAAGTTATACAGCATATGATCAAATGAAGATTTTTCTTAAAAATGAAATGTACTTATTAGAAGCAGGAAAAGTTCATCATTATTCAAATAATGAATTTTGAAATAAGCTGATATGATCTTCTATGATAGGGTGACAACCTTAGTAGATGAGGCAAAGGCTGTGGATTTTGGCTGTCTGGACCTTAGTAAAGCCTTTGACACTGTCTTCTACAACATTTTCCTGGAAAACTGTCTGCTCATGGCTTGGATGGGTGAAAACACAACTGGATGGCCAGGCTAGACAGTGATGGTGAATGGAGTTACATGCAGCTGATGGCTTGTCACCAGTGGTGTTCCCCAGGGCTCAGTACTGGGGTCTGGTGCACAAGTTCTGTGAGGAGCGGCTGCGGGAGCTGAAGTTGTTTAGCCTGGAGAAAAGGACGCTCGTTGGACAACTTATTGCTGTCTAGAACTACCTAAAAGGAGTTTGTGGTGAGATAGGGGTTGGGCTCTTCTCCCAAGTTACACGCAATAGAAGAAGAAGAAATGACCTCAAGGTGTGCCTGGGAAGTGGTGGAATTACCATCTCTGGAAGTGCTGAAAAGACATGTCGATGTGGTGCTTAGGGGTTTAATGATGGACCTGGTGTTAGGTTAATGGTTGGACTTGATGATCTTGGAAGTCTTTTCCAACCTTAATAGTTCCATGTTTCTCTTCACTGCCCCTCCACTCCCAGTGAGCTTCTGTCTTGTGTTGTACTTGATACTAGAACAGGTTTCCTAAGATGCAGTAAGAGAACCTGACAAAGATGCAGCTATATGAATAGCAATATTGTTCCTGAAAGGAACAGTTTTACATCTTCTCCAACAGCTGAATGGAGGACTCCTATGCAATGATGTCCTTCATCTGAGCTGTTCCTCTCTTGAAGAGGCTATTGAACGTTATAAGCAGTACTGCAATAGCAGCCCTGTAGTGTTCAGTTCTTTGTATGCTGAAAGTATCTGTTACTGCTCAGTCTCGTTTGAGTTGCTGTTCTGATCCCTTGGGTTTCCTGATTTAATAGTCAGTGTTTACTTTTACAAAGGGAACTGTGATCTGGAATGTGTTTGTTCCCATCCTAAGGCTGTTGTGGATAAAATAATGAACCTCAATTCACTTCACTAAAACTCTGCAGTAATATTAAATAGTTGAAAGGGTACTCTGTAACAGGATGGTTTACCTGCTCTCCATGGGTTTGGTTGATAAGGCAAATTTTATGTGCTTAAATTGCAAAGAAGACGCAATTGTCATGAGAAACCACTGGAGTTTTTTGATTGTTTGTGGGGTTTTTTTTGTGTTTGTTGTTGTTGGGGTTTTTTTGGTTTGTTTTGGGTTTTTTTGTTTGCCTTCTAGTTAGGAAAGGTTATTTTCATAGGAAATGTAATATAGCATTCAGATTTTTGGCAGACATTGATACTCTTCATTATTGGAATTTTTAAGGTAAGGTCAGACTGGAGTATTACATAGCAGTTCTTCAGAATTATGCTTTGGTTTTATTTTGTTTGTTTGTTTGCATGTTTTTTTTCTCCTGCAAGGGCAACTTAAATGTAGAGGTTCATGAGACGTGCTCATGTATGGGTATATAGTCACAGTATATCTTGACTCCATTTTGTACACTTGGTTATTTGTAGAAACCAGAAAAACAGAGAGAGGAAGAAAAATAAATAACATTGGAAATACTTTCTCATATGCTCTTATCAAGGGACAAGGGGGAAAAAAAAAGAAAAAGGGAAAGAATAGATTCATAAATGGAGGAGACTGAAGAGAGGAAGTGAAGAGTTGAAAAGTGGAAAAGACTGTATTTGTTCAAAGGCTCAGTTTTAAGTAGAGGTAGGAAAAGCTGTGTCTTTTGGCATATTATCTGGGAACCACTGAAACACCTTGCTGAGTACCCTGAAAGAGCTGGAGTTGTACTGATGATCAAAGCAGTGAAGGTATACTGCAGCAAAAGAAAAAGAAAAAAAAAATTGAATTAGATCAATAGCTTATGGGTCAGTTTCTCAGTAACTTCTATTAAACTAATTATGTGCTGTAGCACTTCATTTTACTTTTATAATATGTATGACAATTTCGGCTTTTCTATGGCATTACTGGTTAAAAGTTTTGGTATTTTTAATTTAGTATCACTTTTAAAGTGATTATGTCACTTTGTTTATGATTAATACTTAAATATTTTTTCTTTAGCTCATATGAGTTCTCTTTTTGTTACTGTATCCTTTTTTCCCCTTGTAAGGAACTGCCATGCTTATAAGTGGCAGTTTGTATCCCAGTAGTTAAATACATTAGAAATTTGCTTATCCTCAAGATCAGCTAAATAAAATTGATTTTTAAACAGGAAATAATGCTAACTTTTTTCCTACACTATTTTTATTTTTAGGAATGTTGTCTCTGCAATTTGAGAGGTGGTGCATTGAAGCAAACTACTGACAAAAAGTAAGTAATATATTTTTCAGGACTGTATATGCTTATTTTTTACTTTATTCCCAATCCATTCCCATGTGCAAAGCATTTGTAAACATAATTACTTGACAGTGTCCCTTGAAGCTGAATTGTTGCAGAACTAAAATTACTGCTATTCAAATGTGCCACTGGCATTTTGTGAAATAGTTAGATAGTAAAATGTACGTTTCTTTTAGTATTTGCACGCACTTGCTTGTTCCAAATTTTAATCTACTGGCCTTTGTGTAGAGAAAGTAAATGAGAGCTCATTTATCCCTGTTTGCATGAGAAAGTCTTACCAAACACCAAAGTGTATTTTCCTTTTTCCTCCTGAAAACTACCATACAATACCTTTGAACTTCTAAAACCAGTATTTTCAGTTAATTAATTTTAATCATATTGAAATAATTTTCAATTCTGAAGTCGTTCTTTTTTTATTCAAATACATTTATAGCACACACTATCAAAAATAGTATTGTTGATGACAGAAATATCTCATGCCCTTTTTAATATTTGCTGATTAATATTTAATATTTGACTGATTACAGGTTGCTCCTTTGAAAATATGTATATATTTTTTTGTGAACCAATTGAAATTTTTTCCAAATATTTCATAAGATTTATTCATAGAAAAAAAATCCACAGAAGTTTACATAAAGTGATTTTCTTTGTATAACAATACATAAAGTCTCTGCCTTTACATTCTGTCACTCTGTAGGTTAGTGTTACAGATTTATGAAATGGAATTTCTGTAAAAGCAGTTCAACTCCTGTATTCCTGTTTCCATAATACCTTATAGCTGTTATACATTGTGGAGTTTTTCATCTATCTTTCAGCTTCAGCTACCATTCCAAGATTTTGAGTTTTTCAGAAAAGTATGTTACAAATATGTCTTTTTTTTCCAACAAGTGTAAAATCTAACATGTGCATTCCCTTTTACTCCTTGTTTGCTCCTTACAAACTAGTGAGAGATATGAGTATCACTTATATTTAAAAGCTAATGTATCAAACACTGTGTGTGTGTGTGCAGGAAACAATTTACCGTATAGGAGAGTCGAGATTCCTTCTTTTCAGCAGAACACAGCAATTATTTTGAGTCTGTTAGGTTGAGAGATGTCAGAGTATAAATGATTGGGTAAAGATTGATTGAAGAGGTATTTTATTGACAGCGTTTCTGTCCCATAAAGCTTACATGGTAAGACTAGTTTTTTAGTAGGTGGGCAGGCAGCAATGAAGAGAAAAAGGGTGTTATTACAAATTTAAAGAAGTCTTAAAGCAGGACTCTTTAAGTTAAAACATGAACAAAGCTGTCACCTTAATAAAATTATAGATCTGCAAGCTTTATCTGCTTTTATTTGGGCTGAATCTGTAACTTGCTAATTGATATGTCATCTTTATATACAGCTGTTATTTCACACTGATGAATACAACTTTGAAGTCACATGACAGCAGTTTATATTTAGTTGTTGGGTGTCATATTGTACTTTTTTAGATGTTTTTGTCAATGACTCATTTGAAATACTACTTCTCTACTGCAGGAAAGAGAAATTGTTTCTCTTTTCTGCATCACCCTCCATCTCCTTCAGTTTCAGCCCACATTCCTGTTAATCTGCTAAGATGCTCAAATAATATGTGTCTCTTGGAGATATACAGAAATGGGAGTGAGGCAAGCATTCAGGGCTTAAAGAAATAGAGCAGCTGGGGTAATGAAACCAGATGTACAGTGAATGACAGGGAATAAGGCAAATATGAGTCAAAGAATAGAAATGTTTTCCTTTCTTCAGATTTACTACTTGTCTATCCCTAAAAGATTTTAGAAGTAATCTCAGAAGGCTACTCTTTGTTAATAAGAATGTCATTAGCTTCTCTTTTACTCCATGAAACATACACTTTCAATATTAATTTCAGACTTTTTAAAGTTTCATTTAGCCTTTCTTATTCTGATGTTTATGTATTGAAAGAGAATTTGGAGGATAATAGCAATGCTTTCTGATGAATATAGGAAGCACATAGAATGATCTCACAAACTTCCTGAAGTTGCACTGAAGTCTTACATGTAGCATTGGTCCTAGGCACTTGCAAGTGTTTTCACTGCTAAAGGTGATCCAGTTCATGTTGGGCATTGCACTGATAGCCTGATCACTCTGCTTTTATGCCATTGTGTCTGTAAACAGAAAATCTTGATAGTATACTTTGTTTTGCATTTCAGTAGATATATGACTGATTGTGATCACGTGTGTTGCCTACGAATAGTTACTCAGGTCTGAGAAATGTTAATGCAAAATGCTGTAGATGATAATTACTCATGAACCAAATAGCATGTTCTTTACATACATACCTGAATGGCACAACTACGAAAACTTCGCACTTAATAGAAAGTGAAAGATGCTTAAAAAAATGTTGCAACAGGACCTCAGTCTGAAATTGTATTTAAACGAAGTGGTGGTGGTGTAACATTTGCTAAAATGTTTTGAAGAAGTTTAGGAAAGCCTAATAAGGAACTAAATAGAGATGGATGCCTTTAAAAAACCCCGAAAACAAAAGCAAAAAACAAAACACACAGCAAGTAATGAAACATCTGAAACACTTGTACTTCTATGGGTTTTTTTGGTGGTATTTTTGACTTGCCACTTTTCACAGGTGGGCACATGTAATATGTGCAATTGCCATCCCAGAAGTCAGATTTGGTAATGTCACAGAGCGTACTCCGATAGACACTAGCAGAATACCTTTGCAAAGGTTAAAATTGGTGAGTAGTATATTAATATATGCTTTGCTATTAAGGTGTTCCGATATTTGAAATGTATTGAAAATCTGAATTGTGATGATTATTGCAACGCAGAGTGCAGTAAACCATGTTTAAGGTAAGGAATAAATAACCAGGTTTTTATTAAGATCGGCCTTTTGACACATAGTGGCAATTCATTAACACTGTTAACAGTCTTTGGTGCTCTATTAAAAGTAATTCAAACCTGTTGTTCCGCAAAAAAAGAATAACCAACTTGATCAATGTCAGCTGTGGAAGTTTCACTTTTGGAACTCTACTGGTGATGAAACGTGAACAGACTGGGAATATTGCACAATACATGTTTGTGAGGTCTCTTTACTGTGGCTTTTTACCTCAATGAACTAGTTATGAAGGTAAAAGGATGTATGATCTGCTTGTTACATTGTATCTCCACCATCTGGACATTGAAAAATGTGCATAAAACAAATCACATAATAAAGAGTGTCATTCAAGAAAACTGATGTACCCAAGCAGAAGATATGCATAAATGCAATATACTTGCTATGTTACATGTGAATTACTTAAGTTGTCACTGTGTGCATGACTGTGATGTCTGGTAGAAAGTGAGTAATTAGTGGCCCATTCAAAGCCTTAGAGAAAGCATAAGTCTTCTGGATCAGCCCCAGACTGTTTCAAATATAGTTCTTGGTCTACCTTAGCTTGTACTCACTTTTATTTCTATTTTAGTTTACTTTCATTCCGTTTGTTAGCTTTTGTCTTTTGTAACTTCATTTCTAAATGTGGAAGTGGAGTGGTTTAAACCTTGGAGTGGTTTAAAATTGGTAACCTGTCCTTCAAATGGCAATCCATTTTGAATTTTTGCTCAAAATTTTAAAATTTGGTTTTCACAAGTCCTTTAAAAATAATTTGAAAGACATATCTAAAGAGTATATATATAACATACTATAAAAATGTAAGGTGACTGCTTGAAAATTGTTAATTCAAGGATTGAAAACACAGAAATCATAGAAACATAGAATGATTAAGGTTGGAAATGACCTCCGAGTTCATCAAGTCCAAATTCTGACTGAATAACACCATGCTCATGGTGCGCACGTTATCACAATGTGCCATGACTACTCATTTTTTGAACACTTCCAGGGATGGTGACTCCACCACTTCCCTCGGGAGACTGTTTCACCCTTTTAGTGTTAACCACCCTTTAAGTGAAGAAATTTCTTGTTCTATCCAACCTAAACCTCCCCTAGTGGAGCTTGAGGCCATTTACTGTTGTCTCACTGCTTTTTACTTGGGAGAAGAGACTGATCCTCATCTCACCATACCCTTATTTCAGGCAGTTGTAGAGAGTGATAAGGTTCCCGCTGAGCCTCCTTTTCTCCAGGCTGAACAACTCCAGCTGCTCCAAATAAAACTTGCTCTCCAGACCTCCAGACCCTCTCACAGCTCTTCTATTGCCCTTCTCTGGACTTGCTTTAGCACCTCAATGGCCTTCTTGGAGTGAGGGACCCAAAACTGAACACTTGTATTTTTTCCTTCAGTGGATAGAATATTGCTTATAGTGCTCAGTACTTTTTCAGTTCTTGATGCCTCCTTCAATATAAAATGACGTCGAACCACTACAGGTTGTATTACGCTGTGTATGCGCTTATAGTCTCCTGCCAGTACATGGCTGTTTAGAAATAGAGTACTTGCCTTCCTGAACACTGTTTTTTAAAGTAAAAGAGTTTGTATATTTGAGTGGAATGAATGTTGTGAAGAAGAAATTCAACTGAATACAATAAAAATGAGAGGCAGGGTACTTCGTAACAGCCATAAGTGTAGTAATGCTGCAGGTAGTAGAGTCTTACTGTGAGGGAGGGAAGCACTATAATCCTGGTTAGCACATTAAATCTTAGTTTTCCAAGATTTCTTTTCTGACATTAAATTTGTAATGAAATAGCTAGGCTTGTACTAATTTAAGAGAAGTAGGCAGTTTGACCATTTCGAAAGTCTCTGTAATGATATAATGTCAATTGACTGATAAAATGTTGTTTCTTGGGTAAAGAAGCAGGAAAAAAATCTGCCATAAAACCACCAGCAGTCTGCTTTTACATTTTGGCTTTTGTTGCAAATAATTTACTGTATCTGATGATTTTACTCCACTGTGTATCACAGTGAATACCTAGCTAAACTAATTCTCCTGAATGATATTGTATTATTCTGTATTTAAAAAATTAGTATATACATATATTCCATGGAATTTCATGGATGCTTACTTTGTATTTTCTCTAAAGCCCTCTGTTTTAGATACTTTTTGTAAAATATTTCTCTTGTTTCCTGAAACATGGGGTTCCTACTTCTCTAAAGAGTTTGCTGTCAGTAACCTTGTGTATATCTGCCACATCACTCTCAAATCAAATGTGATCTTTATGTTAGTGTTTGCTTCATGACTGTTGATGCTACAGAATAGCAATTAAGCTCTTATACCCACTGAGCACTGGGTACCTTGCCTAGAGGGAACCCCAGGAATTGTCTGCGAATTTATTTGTTTCTTTCTCTAGGAATGCCTGTCTTTTCTTGTCTATACTTGGCCCAGCTTCCATCTTTACCTTTCGTTCCTCTCCGTTATCATTTACCCTTTACCTTGAAGTAGACAGTTGATGCTGTCTGTCTTGCTGTTAATTTCTGTAAAAGCATACCGAGTGTCGTACACTTTGAGTTAGCTCCGGGGATATGTGAGCAATTGTTTCAGGCCAGTTTTGCCATTTGAAATTATAGGGACTGTCAGTGCTGCTATTCAGCAGCCAAATCCTGTTTTGCAGCTAGCCTATTTGTTATTCACCACTCTCTGTCATTCAGAGCCAGAGAGTTGCCAGAACAAAGGCAGGTTTTGTGCATTGTTTCTTGATACTGAGCCTTCATAAGCAATAATTTTTTAAAAATACATTTTTGAACCTATTTTTATAATCCATTTTATGATAAAGCATGGGGTAGCTAATAGTAAATGTGGGCTGCCCTACTATGCTACCTCTTCTTTACAATATTTAGGATGTGTTTTGTTGACTTTTTTTTTTAAATGAGCAAAACAAAATGGAAAACAAATATAAAGGAATAGATTACATTCTAGCATACAACCATACCAAAACTAGATATAACAATGTAGGAGCAAATGGTTCTAGTTGTTTTAAACGTTTTCTATCCTTGTCCTCTCTCTTCCTCCCTCTTGAAATAGTAAGAAACCCAAATAATCAGAATATCTACTGTTTTCAGAGGTCCAGAGGCATGGCCAACATTATCTTTGATGTAACATCTCCAAAGGAATATCAAAGGAAATAAAAAGTCAATTTTATTTTTTTTTTACAAATTAAAAAGCATCTGTGCAAACATGAACATATTGGTAGGCTGTTTAGTATTGCTTAGCTAGTATGTGTACTGATTGCTGTTAAACAGTTTTAATTCACTGGAAATTTTGGGTTGGAATCAGTATGTCTCCTGTCAGTCTTTCCATTATTAGATATTCAGGATATACTCATTTATTCTAGAGTAAAAAAATCAATATTTGTATTATAGTAGCTCACACCTTTAAAATTGTTTTATGCAGCTGTCTCAGATTTGCAGGTTAGTGGGTTTTTGTAGCATGCCAAAATGTTTCTTATTTCTCTAGCTCTTTTCAATAGGTTATATGTCATGTACCATCACTGCTGAAAATTTACATGACAGTGAAATTTTCATTAAAAATCAATTCTCTTGAAAATTATTCCTTAATGCTAGTGGATGAAAACACTCTAAATAGAAGATTTATCTGCTTTGTTTTTCATAGGGGCATGTGAAAGAAAAGAATATGATATGCTCTGTTGAAATCACTTCTGTTTTAGGGGTGTACACCCATGATATTGCTGGACTCTAGCTGAATTTTCATGTGAAAGCAAAAGACCTCCCAGGCAACTTCAGTATGGAAAGCATTCCACAAAGTTACCATAATCTGTAGTTTCTCCATGTTGTCTCTCTGTGACTATACTTTTTCTATTTTTTTGAAGTATAAGTGAATGAAAAAGTAAGATTGTCCTGGTCTCTTTTGTCAGAGAGTCAGGCTTTCTTCCTGTATTTTGTATTCAATCTGGTTGGTGACATCCATCAGACACTTGGAGTTCAAATAGCCACCTGGAATGACAATTTGTGATTATCAGACTATGAAACAAATATGTTGAATATGGATGTTTAAGCACAGGTTCTAAAATGAAATGGCTGGAGGGATATACCTTACCATATCACACCTTATAAAACAATGTTTTACATAAACTACAGTGTGCTAGCTGATTTGTGGACATATAGTTCAGATGGTCTCTGTTCCAGTGGTCTCCCAGTTCAACAGCAGACATATGGAACAAGCATGAATATGGGAAATACACAGGTGCCAAAGTAAGTACTTCTAATCTCAGTGAAAATGCTAGGAACAGATAAAAAGGAGGCAAAGTTGCTGAGAACTGATGGAATGGGGGGAGAACATGAAAGTTCTCCTAACAGAAGTGCAGAGTTTCAGCTGATGACAAGTTGGAACAACTATGTGATTTGTAGGAGAATTTACTCTGTGAATGAGTGTGGTGTCAGCTTCCATCCCAACACAGTTTAGCAGTCTAACAGTTTATCCAAAGCAGACAAAGCTTAGGTTTCTAGCTGAGTTTAGCTTTATTTATTTTTGGCTTGTTCCATTTGTCCTTGGGTCTCCAAGGGAAGCTTGGGTGTATGCTCATGCTTTTGAAAACCTGTTTTCCTTGACTATTTGTATATATGAGGCTTTGGGTCATAGAAAACAGGCTGGATTCCTTTGTGTGTCAAAGTCAATGATAAAACTCAGTTTTACTTCAGGAAGGGAAAAGCTTTTCCCCAAGTACCTAGATAGTTTCTGCTTTCAAAAGACTGTTAATTACTCAGCTTAATTATAAATATGAATTACAGCTGCATGAAAAAGTCTCTGGGGATAAAAAATTCAGAGTGACCTCTCAAACATAAACACAGTCTTTAAAAGAAAGAGTAAGTACTCTCTTGTCTGTTATTTTATTTTAATAAAACATAGGACTTAAAACTAGAATGAAATGAAATCTGTTCCTACTCTAGGGCCCGAGGAATTCAAACCAACAGGTACATTTAGAATCATTAGCATCTGTTCCTGTACCTATACATTTTGAGATGTCAACTCTAAGATCATGTTTTGAATAGAATGCATATCAACTCAGTAGTAAAATACATTATCTCCTTTTGGTGTTTTTTGATGTTTTAAAACGCTTGGATATTAGATTGACTTTGTCCTTATAGGCAGTTGCTGCAATGCTGTACTGAAACGTGCACTTAAGATGCCTTGTTTCTTTATCTGTAGAGTTTTCTATTATTTTTATATTTGAAATACTATTTCTCCAACAAAATAGAGGTAGAAAATGAGTTTTGGAATAGCTGAAGTTACCCTGAAGCTTTTGATGACCTCAAATTTGTATTTGACAAGTGAACTGAGTATAACCACAAGTGTACTCTGAGTGAGGAACATTATTTTGAAAAGAAATCTACACTGTGATGATGACTGATCTACAAGCCTTTCAGTATCTGGCTGAAGCCATAAAGTTTTTTTAGAAGGCTATACACTTTAAAATTTGCACCTGAAGGCAAATAATAGTGAGCTTGAAAGCCAGAGATTATAGTGTTGAAAGGTACATCAATTCTGAAAATACAGAGGTTTCTCAGTGGTATGGCACTGAAGAATGGAATCAAAGCAAAAATGTGTATGAGCTTTTAAAAGAACGAGCAAATATTCTCCTGCCTGTCATTCTATTTTAATGATGTATGGAACCTCAAAAAGGATTAAAGACATTTGAGGACACTGCTCATCTTCTGTGTTCTAATGTGCAATGAAATTCATTTGTTAAACTGCAGTGATGTAGTAGAACTATTGCAGCTGTGTTTGTGAAAGAGTAAAGAACCACTTGCAGTGATGTGCACTAGTGTTGCTATGTGTTTCTAGTAATACAAAGAAGTATTGATTACTTTCAGTATTTCAAAAAATATTGCTGGAAGGACTATTGAGCAGAATCATTATACCATACATACATTCATGTGTTAACTAGCTCATTGCACACATTCACAGGCAATGGGAGCAAAACAGACAGAAATCTTGAGACAAGTTTTAAAATATTTTCAAACTGTTTTAAAACTATTAATGAAATAGCTTTTAGTGGCACTCTTGATTTTAAAATAATGGTAAACTAAAAATGATACAGTAGTTGATTACTGTAATATATAATTCCTTATAAATGTAGTGACTCATTGTCATCATGTACAAAATAGAATTTAGTGTACATGCTTTAGTCACAGTGTGTATGAGATTTTTAATAGATATATTAGAAGAATGTACTTTTCTGGCTGTATAGTACATACTGTCAGAATAAATTGCTACAATGAACAAGATCCTATTGCAAACTGTCAATTTGTACTTGCAATGGTACCATACTATCAAGTCTTTTGCAAGATATGGAAAATGTTAGTTATGCATGACTATAAATAATGTCTGAAGACACAAAGAGACATAAACATGTTTGCTGATATAAGTGTAGTAACTACCAAGGATTAAATACGCCCAGTGTATACAGAATTTAAGTAATGTTTTAGAAAACCAGGAGAAAGAAAACTGGCATCAGGTTTGTATCTTAAGAAACGAATTCATAGACAGCATAATCCAGGACAACTTATCTCTTATCATTACATGCACAAGGTAGTGCGTGTTGTTACTTTTTTTGTATATATAGTGATTGAATACATATCAAGCCAAGGTATTTTTAAATGTAAATTTAAAACTGAAAAAATTTCTTCCATGCTTTTGTACCACCTTTGTGTTTGGGTTGGAGGTAATTCCAAATATCAGTACAGCCTGAGGGATGAATGAATTGAGGACAGCCCTGCTGAGAAGGACGTGGGGTACAGGGGATAAAAAACTGGACACAAGCAAACAATGTGTACTTACAAGCCAGCTGCATCCTGGGCTGCATCAAAAGCAGCATGGCCAGCAGGTCAAGAGGGGGGATTCTCCCCACCCACTCCGCTCTCGTGCAAGTACTCCCAGTTGGAGTAGCTCATCCAGCTCTGGGGTCCCCAGCACAAGAAAAAGTAATGGATCTGTTAGCATGGGTCCAAGACAAAAATGATCAGCGGGCTGGAGCTGTTCAACCTGGAGAAGAGAAGGCTCTTCTTCCATGATTTTGTACCACCTTTGTGTTTGGGTTGGAGGTAATTCCAAATATCAGTACAGCAAGGTGAAACCTTGCTGTGGCCTTTCAATACATAAAAGGAAATTCTGAGAAAGACAGGAAAAGACTTTTAGGCAGGACTTGCAGTGACAGGACAAGCTGCAACAGTTTTATACTGAAAGAAGGTAGGTTTAGATTGGATAAAAGGAAGATTTTTTTACAATGGAAGTGATAGAGTACTGGAACAGGTTGCCAACAGAACTTGTGGATGCCTCATTATTGAAAGAGTTCAAGGTCGGTTGAGTGGGGCTTTGAGCAACCTGATCTAGTGAAAAGTATCTCTGCCTGTGGTGGTGGGGCTGGAACTAGAAGATCATTAATAATCCCTTCCAAGCCAAACTGTTCTATGATTCTAGAGGACAAGGAATGGGGACTTTCAAAGAATAAGCTTATGATGAGGTAATCACCACTGATATTGCTGAGGACTGTTGTTTTTTAAAAAAATGTATTTAATGTGTATGTAGTCAGTAACACAGCAAAATTTATTCAAAACTGCTTTAGAATTATGGATAAGAAGGTAAATTTCTAGAAGATTGAATAATACCACTTTATGGTCTCATAAATCATACCGGTAATTATTGCAGTGATGCTTCAGTTTAAAATATCTTACTCTGGACACAAAGGTGATACAAGGTTATGGAAGAAATTTTTTTCTCCTATAAATTTGCATTCAAAAAAGTGTGCAACATTCCCTTTCCTCTAGTCACTGGGGACTTTCCATGACTACCATGACTTTTCAGATATGATGGAAAGTAGTTTGGCAGCTGTATCCGCTGATTCCTTCAGGACACTGGGATGCATCTCATAGGGTGTCATGGTCTTGTGTATGTTTAGGTTCCTCAGGTGGTCTTGAACTTGATTGTCTCTTACAATGGGATTGACTTCATTCCCCCAGTTTCTGTTTTGAAATTCAGGGACTTGAGAGATATGAGAAGATTGATTGCTAGTGAAAACTGAGGCAAAAAAAAATTTTGAGTACCTAATATTTTTTTTAATCTTCCTTTTCTAACCAATGTGCCTGTAGAAGCCATTCTTATTATTCTTTGCATCCACTGCCAAACTCAGCTTCAGCTGCAACTTAGCTTTCCCTACACAACCTCTATATTCTTCCTAGGATACATGTCCCTGATTCTGCTGCCTGTGCTTTTTCCCTGTCTTTCAGTTTGACCAGGAGATCCTTTCTAAGCCATGCTGGTCTCCTGCCTTCCCCGTCTGAGTGCTCACGATGGGAATTGAGAGCTCTTGAGCTCTAAGAAAAATGTTCTTAAAGATCTCCCCATTCTATTCTGCTCCTTTTCCCCTGAGGGCAGTTTCCCACGGGGTCCCATTCACTAATTCCTTAAATAATTAAAAGGTCAGGCTCCTGAAATTCAGGGTACTGACTTTAATCGTTGTTTGGCCTGTACCCCTCGAGATGGTGAATTCCACCAGGGCGTGATCACTTCAGCCCAGGCTGCCATCGATCTTGACCTCTCCGGTTAATCTGTGACAGTAAGCGACAAGTGCAGTAACACTTCTCCTCTGTCACCTGGCTCTGTGTCACCTGGGTTAAGAAACTATCCTTGATGCTCTCCAAGACTCTCCTGGACTGCTTATATCTTGCCAAGCTGCTTTTCCAGCAGATGTCAGGGTGACTGAAGTCCCCGAGGTGGATCAGAACGTGCCGGAGTGATGCTTCCTGTAGTTGAAGTTAGAAGGTTTTGTCAACAGGCTCCTCTCAGTGGGGTGGCCAGTAATAAACACAAACCATGAGGTTTCCTTTGTTGGCTTGCCCTCTTATTTTCAGCCACAAGGTCTTGACCTGTTCATTGCTGTTTTTCAAAGACAGGCCTGTGCAATCAGTCCATAGAGGACAAATTGCCTGTCCCTCCTTCCTTGCCTCTGAACAGTTTATAGCTACCATTTGGAGTGCTGCAGTTGTGTGATTTGTCCCACAACTTTCAGTGATTGTGATTAGATCATAGCTCTCCAGCTGCACAGTCACTTCCATCCCCTTCTACTTGTTGTTTATGCTGTTTTATAGATTTGATGTGTTTTAAGGATACAGTGATGAGTAATTGATAAATTAATTATTTGGACATAATAGGAAGTAGTTCAAAACTCAATTCAGTGAGAATGTTTAGCTCTCAAGAGGTTAAATTTATATTTTTAATACTTTTAACTACTTTTTTCCTGTCCTTTTCCTCATTTAAAGTTCTGTGCCATGAGGCATTGATGTGGTGATTCTTGGAACATTACTGTGAGACCTGTTCCCTAAAGGGAATAAGGTCCAGTTCAGGTTATAAGCTTGAGAACCTGTCTACATGAATAGATACTGGTTTTCCTTCAGGAAGCTGACTGCTATTTGAAATAATATTTGTAAGGAGCTGCTGAAGAAAGCAATAAATTGAGTTGCACAGCAAATTCTGGGGATTTAAAGTAACTGAAGTTAGTGTTCATTTTAAAGAAAAAAACTAATGGCTGAGCTGCTGCCAAGGATTACCTTTTTTTTCTTTAAGTTGAAGTAGCTCTCTGTGAGCTTTCTATATATTCAGTTTCCAAGAAAAAAGATGAAGTATCTGTTTTAGATAAACTTTTATTAGTGGAAAAATGGCACATTCTTTTAGAGACTAGTGATTTTTCCTACCGTTGTTTACAGTGGCGCTTTTTTAACAGTAATTTGTTTCATGCTGCTGTTTTGTTTTGGATCCCATTGTTATCAGAAGAAGGTATGATCTCTTAGACAGCCACAGCTTGAACTACAGATGAGTGTTTTAAATTATCCCAGCTGACAGAGAACAACATTTTGTCTCTGGAGGAGTGGCGTGTTTTCTCTACGTGTGGTGTGAGATCATTTGCTATTCACATCCAGTATGTTTAACTGTGTGGTCCTGAGGAATGGCTGTGTGTTATTTTCATTACTAGCAAGCATTACATCTGTCTTGTCAGCTCTGAACTTAAGCAGCTTACTTATTCCTTGCACCTTATCACAGCGGGGCACTGGGCAAGCTGAGAGACTACCCTGTCCAAGTCTGACAAATATAAGTCATAAAGCAATGTCAACATAGTAAGGATGGCAATGCAGTCTACATCATCTTCCAATTTCTCCAGTAGCCTATATTTTACAGAGTGACACTATGACAGAAAAATCTGTTGGTGGAGAGTCAGTGTTACTGTCTGCTTTTTTCAGCAGAGAATGGTGTGTGTCCGAAGGTGCTATAACAAAATCACACATAGATTGGCATGGAGTTCGTAAAATGAATAATGAATATGTTAACTTCATATTCCACAGAATTTGACTTTGTGGAACTGGGCAGTTTTAGGGGTATATGAACACAAGTAGAAGCTGTAGAAGATATCCTAAACTGGATTTGAAAGATTATATATTCCCCTGCTTTTTGGATATCAGAACAATTGTAGAAGATATGTTCTTAAACAAGTGTAACACAAATCAACTGTAAATAAAAAAACTGTTGCAAATAAAACCTTTGTTTTAAAGACCTTCTTATCCTGAGGAAGAGATAATACACATGAACCTTTAGTCTTTTGCATGGTGTCTCATGTTTGCCATCCCTTTGATAGAATGGTAGCTATCTATGTTATCTCTTAATGTTAAGGCAGCATGTGTTGAAATGATGGCTGGAGAGAGTGAGAGTGGAACACAGAGAAGAATAATTCACATTACCTGATTCTGTATGATATTCAGCCAATCATCTGGTCTATAACTTACTGGTTTTCTTCTGCAATATTAAAAGTAAATTCCTTGATGACAGAGGCATTAGAGTCTTGCAACTGGGCAGCACTTAAGTGATTTTGGAGAAATTCCAGATCTTTGACTAATAAGGCTTGACTTATATTGCAGGTGTCCTTTGGTTGTAAGCCTTTTGCTTTTTGATCAGCATGGAAGAGTATTTTTATCTTTGTGAGAGGTCTTTGGTTTTTATAACTGATGTCTGTTTGCTGGCTGGTTAATTTTGCTCCTATAACACAACTTGCAGTGTAACTTATAATGTGCATTTTCCAGTTCAACATCATAGTTTTTAGACACCCCATGTATCTGAAAAATACTGTGGTCACTGTGAAAGGTACCTTTGAGATAACTGTCATGTAAGTCTCTTTACCCTTAGGAGTTTTCTGTTTGCAATAATCGAATTCTTTAATTAGTCATAGTAAAAATTATATCATTATAACAAGTAGAAATTGGAGAGCTTTTAAAGAGAAATTGAAAACATGCAGCTCTCACCTGGATGTGCCTTGTTAGGTTAATGGGAAATGTAGGAAATGAAGGTTTACTGAATGTGTCACAGAAAAGATCTGCCATCCCTTACAGAATCACAGAATCATTTAGGTTGGAAAGACTTCTGAGATCATTGAGTACAGCCTTTGACTGATTACCACCTTGTCAACTAAACCATGGCACTAAGTGCCACATCCAGTCTTTCCTTAAACATCTCCAGGGACAGTGACTCCACCACCTTCCCTGGCAGTACATTCCAATTTTTAACAACCCTTTCCATGAAGAAATTCCTCCTGTTGTCTAATCTGAACCTCCCCTGGAACAGCTTGAGACGATTTCCTCTTGTCCTAAGGATTGTTACTTGGGAGAAGAGGATGACCCATACCTCATTACTACCTCATTTCAGGTAGTTGTAGAGAGTGATAAAGTCTCCCCTGAGCCTCCCTTTCTCCAGGCTAAATAATCCCAGCTCCCTC
This sequence comes from Pipra filicauda, assembly GCF_003945595.2. Taxonomy (NCBI): domain Eukaryota; kingdom Metazoa; phylum Chordata; class Aves; order Passeriformes; family Pipridae; genus Pipra; species Pipra filicauda. The sequence continues at coordinate 977,208 of NW_024104487.1, read as the reverse complement.
AGCAGTTCCTCATATGACTTGCTCTCTAGACCTTTCACCAGCTCCATTTCCCTTCTCTGGACTCACTCCAGCACCTCAGTGTCTTTCTTGAAGTGATACCTTTCTTGATACGGGGAACTACAGTTTAGTTTAGTTTTTTGGGTGCTGTCTTTCAGTCTTTTTGGGTGATTTCCTTGTTTGTGTAGCTGAGTAATTGTGACTCGCATACAAGCAGGTATCAGAGGAGTACTGCTGACCAAATGTTTGTATAATTCAGAGCTTTGTGCTGTCCTAGACAGCTTCTGGTAAATTACAGGCATTGCCGAATATATATGACTCAAGCTTTTTTCGTAATTATTATCTAAATAAGTGGAAAAAAAATGAAATCATGGAGATTGTAAGACAGGTAAGCAACATAGAAATGAGGGAGATATATTAGATATTTATCCCTTGCTATCAGATTGCTTTAAAAGAGAAAAATTAAGATCAAGATCCTTGTCAACCTGAGTTTGATTAAATGATTAGTGAGCAGTCAGTGGGATTATGGATGAGACCTGGTGAACTTTCAGTGTGTCTCATCTGTATGAAAGGAGGGTTGATATTGCAAAGTGATTTTTCTTTTCTTTTTTTTTACTTCTTTTTCTTTCTTTTTTTTTTTTTTTTTAATCAGAAAACATCACTCAGTACGGAACCTTGAACTGTACAGCCCTTTGTAAGCAAAGCAGCTAATGGCTAAATATTTTTGACCTTAATCATTATGGAGAGAAAAGAGAGAAAATTTGAAGTGCAAGTGAACATTATATCTAAGCAAAAGGAAGAAGATACATAACATAAAGCTACTCAGAGGGATGATTACAGTCCATGTAGTTCATTTGGGGTGGCCAGATCTATAATTTTTGAGTGGTTTAGTTTCTAAATTTTTTTTTTCTTCAGTGCAACAAAATCTGAGCATAAAATGTCTTCTGTGTTAGGTTTTATTGTGGAAATTTCCACTCTGCATAGGTTTATGGGTCTGAGCTGAACTGACACTTTACTCTGCTGACCCATAGTCAGGGAAGTACTTGAGGTCAGATGACCTTAAACTTGTGTAGTTATTCTGTAGGGTGGTTTTAAAGAATAAGGAATGACCATAGTGTACTTTTAAGCATGTTTGAGAGCTTAGCAACATCTCACCTAATGTTTTTTTGATTAATGTTTTAACTGAGAATAGAAATATTTCTTACAAACCTGGGATTTTCTTTAGAGCTGTGTATATGTTTTGTACTCTGAAAAATCACAAGTGCTTCGTGGAAATAGGAAATTATTTTAAAAGCAAACAAAAATATTTAGTTCAGATTAAAACTTGACTTCAACTTCTTTTTCAAGCTTTAAAAAAATTTGGTACATTTAGAAAGTAATGGTTTCCTTTTGTTGTTTGTTTTTTTACGGGGGTTGTTTCTTGTTTTTCATTAGAAATTTCATGTCTTTCATTTAGAAATTATCAGAATAATCATTTGTCATTAGATTCACATCCTGGAATTGTTTTTTATTGTGTTTCTATGTCACTGATTTCTCTTTCATAGGAACTTTTGGTATCATTTAGATTTAAGTATAGTTTCTGTTAGACATTTAAAATCTTCCTGCTCTCCTTAAGATTTGATGGGAAGGTCAGATTACTGCATTGCATAATCCTGAGATCCTTCAAAAACTAAAAGAGATGATGTTGCTAAATAGAGCAATCAGTTTTATGGATCCACATATTTAACCATGAAGAAGGAATTCACACTTGGGAGCAAGAAAGTCTAATATAGTGAAATTTTAAGAATGAGGGGATTGAAGAATAAAATATGTAAATGAAAGTCCTTTCTAGACTAACCACCAGTGTGAACAAAAAAATAGCTACGTTAATATTTTTAACAGTCTTTTCAAATTCAGCTCTTGTTATAGATGCTGGTGCTGTATTATGGGTGTAGACAGTAGTATTTATTTATTTTGTGGAAAGGTTATAAAGCACAGGATTTTCTATATTGTAATTCCTTGGTAGGTTTTTATTTTAACACAATTAGGAATGTGAATATGTAATTCTGTGCAGCAGGTTACAGCTTGTAACTTAGAGAAGGTTTGGAGTGCATCATGTAGGGCTTTTGGTGAATTATCTGGATTCTGAATTTCTTAATTTGCAATTAAATTACTTCTTATCTAAACAGAAAGCTTCAAACTTTTCAAATATCTGCTAAGCGGCAAATCTTGAGAAGTAAACTTGAAAAGGGAAAGACTCTGATAGTTTGTGGGTTTTGCTAAAAAGTCTTGTTATAGTGTTTGATAAGTCAATAACCAAGGTGAGCTGCTCCATAGCTGGCCAGGTCTGCAGTGGAGCAGATCTTGGTGCATAGCAGGGTTTCCTGAGGCAGGGAAATGCCAGGGCAATAGACACATCCACCTGGTTCTGGCAGCTCTCACAAGAGATACTGATGAGGCCTGGGCATTGCCTGAGGAACTGCAGCCACCTCTGAACCTCTGCAATAGCCTGTAGAGTGTAACCAGGGCATGGCACAGCAGTTAATGCAGAAGGATGCACAGTAATAGTGTCAACACTGTACCAGTTCAAAAAGTGAGTTCAGTTGGTGGTCATCACCTTCCTAAAAGGCGTTTAGCTATGTCATCTACCTAGCAGAAAACTGTGTCTTCTGCACTCACCAGAACTGATGTGGCTACTCAGAGAGAGTTCCCATGAAAACATGCAGCTCTTCTGGTCTCAGGCTGCAGGGCATATGTTGCATTAAGAGTAAGACCAATTTTTCTGTTACCTTAAATTTGGCAAAAAATAAACTCCCTTGCATTCTAGGTGGTCCTCTGATATCAGAGGGACTAGGTGATGCTGGGCTTAGATACTACGTGATGGCCACTTAAACACTAAGCAACAAAAATGCAGAGCCAAGTGACAGTGTAAGCCTGGTTGGGTTCAATGAAAACTACCGTGATTATAGATTCACAAATAGTGTGATACACTAAACGCCTGGTCACACCCAATGAACTCTCATGGCTGGACTAGAAGTACATCAGGTTCAATAACTCTCATGGCCAGGTGCAAAATAGTGTAGTTTATTGAGCAACAGAAATGTAGGTTCTCATTGGATTGCAAGTGATAAATAGACTGTCTGCAGAAGCACACATGAATACCTAGAATATGAATAATACAGCCAACAACAAATACATCCAATTTTGAGATGACTATGTAGCATTAAAAGTATAGTCACAAACACAAGCTTGCTTTCTGAACTTCACAAAGAAGCACTCAATAGAGGTCTCTGTTCGAGTCTTACCAATAGGTGTCCCTGTCGGGGAGGAGATAGGTATAGCCTGTCAACCATCCCAGAATACAAAGGTGGAATCTCTTCTGACCTCCCTCCCCACTTAAGCTATATTTATATTGTTGTCTTCCAAGGAGGGGAAGAGGTAAAGTTACAGTTGTTGTAATTTCATGTTTAGGTGGAGTTTGATTGACTTTAAACATTGGCATATGTGGGAGGGTGAAAAGTAATATGAGAGCCATGGTATGAGGTGTGACCAAGTAGATACCTGCTTAGTCTGGTGTCAGAGATTTGGGAGGAACTGAAAAAGTTAAGGAGCATTAGGGAGTCTGAGAAAGAAACAGGAACAGCCATCAGAAAATAACACAAGATCAAGGATATCCTATATCTTCCCACCACCATGCAGAAGGCAGTAATTTAAAGGAAAAAAATGAATGGAGGCAAGTCTATGCTCAGGGTGTCAGGCAAATGCCCTCCTTGCCAACCTCATCTTTCTGGGTGCCTTAGTATCTGAGTGTGACGCTCTGGATGTGAAAGGCCAGTCAATTAATGATGTGGATGATGGTCCATCTATATCAGTACTGTTTCCAAGGTCAGAAAGGCCTACATCTCATATCAAGACCACCTCTGTGAGGAAGAAAAGACAGGTTATAATTGAACGTGACTCTTCTGAGGGGAACAAAAGGTCCACTATGCTGGGTGGAGCCTCCTCTTTGCAAAATCTGCGGCCTCTCTGGGGCCTGGATTAAGGACATCACTAGGAAACTTTGTAGCCTGGTACAGCCCTCGAACTTACTGCTCTTCTGTGCTCTTCTGTGCTCTTCGATGAAGCCTCAAAGTGTAGTCCAAGGGCAATCAAAAGAGACTTAATTCAGAATATTAATTAAAAACTGACCTTTCTTGACTTTTTAGTTTTGATTGCAAAAGGTTTTTTTATGATTTTTTGTTCAGGTTTTTTTATAGCATTTTTGCTGCTCTGGTTTACTGAACAAATTGTAAACTACTCCTTGAATCTGTCCGTCAACTTTCTGTACACAAGTGAGTCCAATGCAGTTTTATTGACCATTACTACTTTTTTCTTTTCAGTCTTCATTTGTATGGGAGACAAAATTCTGGTGTAGGAGGTTAACAATTGCCATTCAACTTCTTGGTGATTATTTTTAATAAAAGGAATGTTTGAGTCCTAGCTACACTGCAATTTTAATGAAATAATGAGCTTCCTGACTACAGCAGACTGAGCTTTGTCTGATTCCTACAGTGATTAATTGACCATGTCAAACTTTGCAATCTAGCCTAGTGAAATATTTTACTGTGAAAGTTTAATTTTCATTCTTTGTTTATGAAAGCAGTAGTACTGTCACATTGTGTTATCATACAAATGCCATTTTGTGTGATTTGTTTTAATGAGTGTCACTTGTTGATATGTTTAGTGATTTTTGACCCATATTTAATGCCAAACGCTCTAAGTGTTTGGAAATATAATAAGTCTGACATTATTATTTTTTCTTAAATCAACACATAACACATTGGCAGTTGTATCTCATCTCAAAAGTTGCAGTGGTAGTTTGTTAGATATTGTGGGGCTAAAACACCCTGCTTTTTGTGAAATCTTTTCTGGAGAACCTCATACTTTTTAAAAGCAAGTATAAAATTTTTAGAAATACTCATTTGTGTCGCTTTTCTGAAGAATCTATGAAAATTCTTGTACTGTAAGAACCTGTATTAATTCATTCTTATTTGAAACTGAAGGATATACATAGGACATTGCTTCTTTAGAGCAAGAGTAGCACTATTGGAGTTATCATTTCTATATGCAGAGTGAGATTAAAACCGAATATTTGGTAGTATTCTAAGAGAGAAAATTAGTTATTATAAGTGAACTGTCTCAAGCCAGTGATTTAAAAAGAAATAAAAGGACTGAAAGTTATACCATAAGTGCACTATTTGTTTAATTCAGTATCAGGGGTTTTGTTTAACAATGATAATAATATGGTAAAGCTTATCAGTAAATAAACTTTCTTTTTTTCTTACATTTCTTCCACTCTCTTGAAAGCTGGTATCATTATGCTGGTTTCTAACTTCAGACTGAATAAAAAGCTAAAGATAATCCACTATTACAATTAATTCATTCATATATATCCATCTGTGCATACATTATGATTATTATTCTAATAAATGAAGTTTTTGCAGATTTGTTAAGGTTCTTGCAATCCTTAAAATTCCACCAATAAAAAAAGGGAGAACCTTCTATGTGTATCATAAACATTTAGTAACAAAGCAATGAAAAAATACAGAGATCAGATGAGGTAGTCTGAAGGAGAACTCCACAAACGATGTGTACACATCTGTCCTTCAGCACTGACTAAACTGCTTTACAGTTCAGTTCCTGTTGCCTGTTACTGCTTTGCTATAATCACCTGACTCACTCAAGACAGAATCTATTCAAAATTTCCCAGTGCTTCAAAAAAAAAAAAAAGGGCTTCAAGTCATTCTTTGAAACTGATCTATGCGGTGAAGTAAACTGTGATGCCAAGCAGCAGTCACATTCAGGCTATTACTCTGACAAAATATCTCTTCTGATAAGTAAAGGACAATTATGGTACAGACTGTCACTGTAGAGTTATGCAGTTCTATGTGTTTGACCTGTCTGTGCAACTCTAAGAAATCTTCAAAACCTCCATGACAATAAGTATAATTTGATTGAATAATAGCTCTGTTGCCTTTGCTGGGAATTAAGAGAATAGTTCTTAGGAGTTACATGCCTTTTGTCTAAGAACGAAACTCTCCTTAAAGGTGTAAATCAATCAACTGGAATTCAAATGCAAACCTGACAGTCCCTCACAGCCAACCAGGAAATAGAATGAGATATGTGATATAGTTGGCTTGGCTTTACAAGAGTTGTTGCAGAATGATTCTAAACCTATTTTCTTTTTTTTTTAATAATCTGCATGAAAATGCTAAAATGATCAATTTTTTTTATTCCACATGTAATGGGTTGACCTTGGCTGGATACCAGGTGCCCGCCCAGCCGCTCTATCACTCCCCTTCCCAGAGGGACAAGGGAGAGAGTAAGGTGGGAAAAAAAGAAAACAACTTGTGGGTTGAGATAAGACAGCTTATTTAAAGCAAAAAGCAAAGCGAAGCTTGCGCACATGGAAGTGAAGGATAGCAGGTTTTATTCTCTACTTCCCATGAGCAGTGATGGTTGGCCACTCCTGAGAAACAGGGCTTCAGTGCAGGGTTTCTCAGCAGGCAGCCGTTAGACAATGAATGCCCACCCTCCTGCTTTGTGCCTTAGCTTTTATATCTGAGCTGGCATGGTATGGTGTGGAATATTGCTTTGGTCAGTTTGGGTCAGCTGGCCTACTTGTGTCCCCTCCCAGGATTTTGCCCTCAACTAAGGAAGGAATGTTACAGTGTTGGTGCTGTGCTCAGCAGTAGCCAAAACACTGGTGTGTTATCAATACCCTTCTAGCTGCCAGTGCAAAGCACAGCACTGTGAGGGCTATTGTGGGGAAATGAACTCCAGCTCAGCCAGACCCAATGCAACACTTTTTTGCTGTTTTCTTTTGTTGCGTGAAATTGTGAATTTGGTAACCCTAAACTTTCTTGGTTTTGCCATGGAATAGAATGTGCAATCTGCAGAGATTATGCAGAAGAATTTTTGAACTTCAGCAATCTATGCAGCCTTTCTTACTGAATTATGAGCCAAACTAATCATAACTGTAGATAATTTTTGTATTTTAGAGTTCATATATCATAGAGTTCAGAATTACCATGTCATGCAGTTCAATTAGCAATTGAGGATAAAAGGCTTAATTGACTTCTGTACAGCTGGGGCTGCTGACTTCTGACTTCCTTGAAACTCACATAATGGATTCGCAAAACATTCATTTATTAAAAAAAAATATATATGCAGTGACCAGTGACAGAACCCAAGCCAGTGGCATGAAGTTATGTCAGGAGAGCTTTAGGTTGAATATTAAGAAAAAGGTTCTTCATCGAGAGGGTGGTTGGGCACTGGAACAGGCTCCCCAGGACAGTGGTCACAGCACCAAACCTGACAGAGTTCAAGAAGTGTTTAGACAATATTCTTATGCACAAGGCATGATTCTTGAGGTGTCCTGTGTAGGGCCAGGAGTTGGACTTTGGTGGTCCTCAAGGGTCCCTTCCAGCTCAGAATATTCTGGGACTCTGTAATATAGTTTTAACTTACTAAGAAAAACAAGATTTGCTGATCATTCTGTTTTTCAAATAAAACATTCAGCTTGAAGCAAACTACATTTCCTGCAATGCACCAGCATTTTAATAATGGTCACAGAACTGTGTTTCACACTCATTTACCACAGTGTAGTCCATGGAATTTCATTATTTGTACAGTGTTACAATTTTTACATAATTGTTAATTATTTATATTTGTAAAGTAAACCAACAGAATAGAAGGAAAAGAAGCAGGAAAAAATAATATCCATTAAAAAAGAAAAAACATACCATGAGTAATACACAGAACACATATCAGTTTGGTGTTACTGAAAATACTGACAATACTCACAGAGCATTCACCTTCAAAATGCTACACAAAATATATCTTGTAATGCTGTTATGTGACCATTGTGAAAATTATTCTTCAAAAGTTATTTTGAAGGAATACTTTTTTACTAACAACTTGATCTTACATAAGTTAGGATCAGTTAGTTCTGACCTCAAGAAAGATCTGATTCTTAGCTTGCAGGCCTCTTCATGGTGAGCATACCAGACATGCCCACCCTGGAAGCTCAAAATACAAAAAAACCTATCTAGATGTGAAATAAGCACACTGCTACAAGACCTTTGCCAGATTCATATTTTCTCTGTGAAGTGTATAAGCCTGGATGAGCACTGTCGTTAAAAATTCCAGTTATTGAAGAATAAAGTTTAGATATTCTCTATGAAAGACTTCGCTGCGGTGTCCTGCTGGGAAGGCATAAAGGAAAATGACTCATTTAAATGTCTATGAATTTTTTATACTGTTGGTGTAGCACAAATGAGAACTCCAGCCAAAATGACAGAAGGGTAGCAGGAAACTTCAAACCACAGAGCCAGAAAAGTCTTGCAGAACCAAGTTACCATGACTTGTGTCCCGTAATGCTGACATCTGACTCACAGCTGGATCATGGAGTGTGCAAGTTGTTAGTCAATTCCTGAATATATAGCATAATCATAACTTCTAAATGTTGCCTGTCCATGTTTTTATAGCTTTTTAAGGATGAGTGCTTTCAATATTGAATTTCAGTTACTCGGTTTCAATATGTCTTGTTCAGTATGGATATATTCTGTATTTTATTCATGGCACCGTTTTCTTTTCAAGTTGGGTTTTTCTTTTTCAGAGTTGCCTAATCCTTGTTTCTTTATTTGTACTGTCTAAAACGTGTCGGAGCCCTGATCTCTGAAACAACAGCATTTAGCACTTCAAAGATCATGAACCCCTTTACGTATTGTTTATATTTCATTCACGTACTTACTCAATTTTTGTTGTGCTGTTATTCCTAACAGTCGCTGCTGAGCGTTTTTCCAAACCTATCCACAGTGAAATTCTTCCTTTATTTTAAGAACCTTTTGAATTTCATATTTGTGGTAAGAAAATAAAATGATAGTTTTTTCAAGCCATCAAATATATCCATCCTTCAAAAAGAGGTTATAAATATTGATGGATAAATCTTGCATTTGTTCTTTGTCACAATGTTATTGAAAATATTGCTATCTTCTAGCTATGTTACAGTGTGGTAATTAGGAACTTGGGCATAAAGTCAAAATCACTAGTAATCACTTGTAATAAATATTATCCAATTTAATATATCTGAGATCTCTTAAGCCACATAGCTTTCATGTCCTATGAGGTAATACATTAGCATGATTTTAGAATACAATTAAGATATTGTTTTTTAAGGTAGGACTGTGAGAAAATTCTGTTGGATTTCTCTAAGAATCATATTTTTATATAATTTAAACATATTTCATATATTTTATAATGATAAAGCAGAAAAAACCCTTCTCTTTTAGTGTATCGTACAAAGTCTTAGGAACAGCTTTGCTAGTATCTGGTCGTCAGATCAGGGAAGATAAACTTAAGTTATGGGAGTCACAATGGTACAAAAGTCTGCTTTCCTGAAATTCACATTGTAGGTCATTGGTGAAGAGCCAGTTTTGAATAACACTTCTTCTCAAACTGGAGCACATTCAAATAGGGGACTAATTTGCGTTATAACAGGGATCTATTATGTCAATATCATCTTATCTTGCATCTAATACTTAATGCTTCCTGCAAGTTATGACTTACAGTAGCTATATCTTTCATATTTTACAGGGAAGAAAAAGAGAAGTAGAGCAATCAGTGTGGAAGCAGGAAGGGAGTTGTGGTGAAGTAGGTTGTCATAGGATGGGAAATAAGACCCCAGCAATAACTAAACGAATCATTGTTACATTATCAACCCCATTTTCAGCAGAAATCCAAAACACAACCTCATACCTGCTACTATGAAGAAAATTAACTCTACCCCACCCAAACCAGCACATGGAGTGATGCAGTTTCTCGGCCCTTTCCCTTTGCTCCTCAGGTGGTAAACCTGAGGTGTTACCTTGGTCTGTTTTGTGCCTGCTTGCTGGTATGCTTGCTGGAGTGAGGAAATGTCCTAACCTAGCAGATCTGAAGCATGCACAACTCTCATTTGCAACTTCAAAAATCACTCTTTCGAGGAGTAGGACAGTGGTTCCCTGCCTAAGGCAGATCACCTTCCCTGGTTTTGCCTGGCCAAGCTACATGCTACAATGGGTAGGGGTAATTTAATATTTTCCCCTTACTGATACACTATCTGAGAAGTTGTAAGAAGGAAGAAGCCTCTTTCTCTTCCAGTTGCTGACCCTTGAATGGACACATCTCATTGTTTGTACCCATATGAATATTTAGCTGTGTTGTATGTGGGTGCACTGGTTAGTTGCCACTGATTGTTATAAGGTATTTCTTTGTCTTTGGAAAGCACAGCTGAAGATTTTCTAGATTGCTACTCATAATTGCTTTAGCTGGAAATAATTGCATATAGTTTTCTTCCCAAATAAATTGTGTATTCTTTCATAGTTTTATATCTGTCCTAGTTTGTGTTGGGATAGACTTCATTTGCTTCTTAGTAGCTGGTGCAGTGCTCTATTTTGGATTTGAAATGAGGATAATGTTGATAACATGATGTTTTGGCTGTTCCGAAGTACTGCTTACCCTTACTCAAGGACTTATCAATGCCCTATAACAAGTGAGGAGGTTTACATGAAGATGTGAGGGAGCATGGCTCAGATGGGTGACCCGAACTGGCCAAAGAGCTATTCAGTACCACAGAGCATCACACCCATATATAAACCCGTATATAAACTGGGAGAGTTACTTGGAGCAGGGGCTGATTGTGGTTTGGGGACAGGTTCAGGATCAATCAGCAGATAATGAGAAACTGTACTGTGCTTCACTTGTTTTTCTTGGGTTTTATATTCTCTCTCTCTCCTGTTTAATACAACTGTTACTATTGGTGGTAATAGTAGTAGTAGTAGTGGTAGTATTTTCAATTATTAAACTATTCTTATCTGAACCTCTGGGTTTTGCCTTTTTTCTGATTCTTCTCCCCATCCTACTAGGGAGTGGAGAGAAGTGAGCAAGTGCCTAGTTGCCTGATAAGGTTAAACCATGACAATTTCTTTCTAAGAGGAGTACAGAGGAATTATCTTAATTTCTTGGCTGAGGAACAGTACCAGTTCTTATTCCATAAATAGCAGTCTTGAGGTACTCCTGAACATGCTAAAGAGACAGCAGTTCTTCTGGAAAAAAATAGAAATATGTGTCCCTGTTGGGGAACCCTGGTGGCCTAGTGGTTAGGTTGCAGCACTCTCACCACTGCAACCCGGGTTCGATTCCGACCAGGAAAAAAAAACCTCCCCCGGGCAGATGGAGCTCATGAGCCCTGTAAGGCAATCTATCTAAGAGAAGTCACTGCCAATGTCCAAGCTCGCTCGGCCCCGGCAGATGAACCTCAGGATTAAAGGGTGGGCTCAGTTCAGCGCACACTGTGTCTCACCTAAAAAATCCACTGCGCAGGCTCGAAGGGTTAATGACCTTTCCCAAATCTTTGCTCGCGAAGACTGGCCATACATATACATACATACATACAGGTACATCCCAGACAGCTACTGCCCAAATAACAGTAACAGCACTTACCATGTGTTTGTGTAGATGAAGTAAAACACAACACAAGTTTCATTTCTTTCTAGTGAATGGAAAGATTTCACAAAATACTAAACATCTTTTGGGACAATTATATTCACTGACTTGAGTGTCATGAAATTTTTTCCTGTTCTTGGATGCGCAAAAAACATGATGGAATCTGAAGCAGACAGTTTTCTAAAGCATTATACCACATGCTACAGAAAATCTTGTCAAGAGGTAGGTTGTCAAAAGATAAAACACTGCAGGCCTCACCTATTTTCTCAGCTGTTAATGAATATTTAAAGTTTTACAGGAATATCAGTACACCTGCTTTTTTAAATTGTTGACAAGTTTAAAAGCTAATTTTTAGATTTCATTTTATATTATAAAAATAATTCTGATTATTAGGAAAATCATGTTTAAGCTTCTGTAAATAAAAAGACCATTGAATTGTCACAGATGTGTCTAAACCTGAAAAAAGCTGTATCCTTCCAAACTCAGTGTCCCAGTGTGCTCTGCAGCTGCTTATAATTTGGAACAAAACTGGATGTGTGCTGCCACCCTTACTCCTTTGTTTTGTAAGGACCTCCATGAACACGGTCTCTAAGAGGACTTGTAACATCATCTGTTCAGACCCATGTAGTAAATAATTGGGAAAACAGGGGTTAGTAAATTAATGGGAAAACATGGATTAGCATGAGTTATATGCATTTCTCCCTCAGAAAGAGCTATCTCATCCTTGTAAAATAAGGTTATATTAATTCATTTATGTGATACTGCATCCTGTTTGAGAGAGCTGTATCTACCAATCAGTTAAATCCATCAGTTGCTCTCCATGGAATAGAAAATGTGCAGAATTTATATCTAGAAAAACTGACTGATTTACCAAGTGTAGGAGCTTCTTTATTCTCCTTTTTGATTTTCAGCAGAGATTTATAGGGGTATTTAATTAGTCAAAGTTTTAAAATATTTTTCTAATGCAGAAAATAAAAAGGGTATGTAATTTGTATTCATTAATGAAGGCAGCATATTAAAAGAGTCATGTGAAAACACATAAAAGATACTTAAAACATTCTTAGCCTTGCTAAAGCAAAAACGGCATAATCCTTTCGATATTCTGTTGTAAGTATTCTGTTTTCATGAAAAGCTGTTTTGCTGGAAATTCAGTGTGGCAGAAAACAGCATTATGCATTTGAGCAGATGCACTGGCTCACTGTGTTAAAGATGGACACCTGGGGTCCTGCATTAGACTTGCAGAGAATATGGAAATATCGCAGATGAAAACAGATAGATTGAAAGTAGGTGAGTGTGCATTTTTAGATTCTCTACTTAACAAACTTTTGGCGATATGAGTAGGTGGATCTTTACATTCTCTAGAATTACTGTTTAAAACTTGCAGATTCTTTTTGTTTCAATGCACAGTTCTATAGGGACATGAAAATGAAATTTTTACCTTAGAGGTCTTCCTGAAGACCTCTGGTATCTGAACTACTGGTAACTAGCATCTGTAAGGAATGTGACATAGTTATCCTTTTTTATCTGGTAGTTTGATCTATCTTTCTATATCTTTCACTTTGTCCTAGCCTAAAGCACAGGTCATGTTATTCTTTATCATACTAATTCTCATATTAATCATCATGTTGTTTCTGCATATTGACAAGTGCTTGAAAATAATAATTATGGTTGTTCTTGTTTGAAGTTCCACACTTCAAACAAGCTTATATTGGTTTCCTATGTGGACTTTTTTTTTTTAAATCTTTTATCCTGCTATATAATTTAAAGGAAACACTGTGGCAAAATCAAGTGTTTCAGGTTGTACATGCTGATTACATGAAGGCCTACTTATTTTGCCTCCTAAGGCAGTGTCAATACGAGCAGAAGAAACCTCATGAAATCTTAGCAATGAAATAATACATGCTATGGTCAACACTCTGCCCTGATGAAGATCTTTCCAAACTCAAGTGTCCTTGGTCAGGGTTCAGATGTATTGGGTTAATTTACTGAAAAACTCACACTGGAAAAGTCATGAGGCAATGCAGATACACAATGCCATGTTTCAAGGCAGTTCACATGCCTGCTCTAGCACTTGCCACACTGCTAAAAGGCAGCTGCTGCTTTGTTGCGTGTTGCAACATCCGGCTGGATACATGTGCTGCTTTCTCTGCCTGAAGGTGGAATCAGTTAGCACTAACAACTCTCCAAGTTGCATTTAGGGACCTCTCTTCTGCCTATTGTATCCTTCAAAAAGTATTTAGTAAAACATGTCTTTTCTTGAACAAATCCTCTTCTCCTACCAAGTGACCCATCTGGTTCCACTACAATGCATGTGTAAATCCATGCATTTGCTTCCTTGAGCAGCTTGGAAAAATAAGAGAATAAACACTCCAAATCGTACATAAAATCAATACTGTTCATTACTTCAGTGGTGTGGTTTTTTGGTGGTGGTTGTTTGGGTTTTTTTATGTTTGTTTTTAGTTTGTTTGTTTGTTTGTTTTTCAGTGAGAAATTCTTCTGTCCTGATTTCTGCTATAAAAATTATATGCAATTGTATTGGGCGTATTTGCTACATGTTAGTTTTTCCTCATGTTTGCTGAATTGAAAAATCAGCAAAAATTAATGTGGAGAAATTATACCTAATCATGGAAAAACAATATGATTTGTCTCCAGCATGCAGCAAGGAACAGAAATAACGCCCAGCCAATGCATGATGAATCGTATTTATTCTAAACTCGACATTTTTACAGTATTTAAATTTAAATGGTCTTAATGAGAGCACTGAAATACATACTGTCTTCTTTTTGCTAATAGGAACCACAATAATTACTTTATTACACCTTTTGAATCTCTATCTTTTGTCTTCTGGTAGTTAATACTGCGAAATCCACACGGTGTGGGAAGACTATTGGAATTATGAACAAACTTGACCATACATAGAAATTATGTAAACACTGCGAACAGACTTTATTAAAATATACTGACCTTTGTATAAAGAAACCTAGACCGTACATGCATCTGCCTCCACTATTTTCTAACTATTCTTTGTTTCATGTACCAGCCAGGCTTTTATTGCTTGCTTTTGGTTACCACATGGTATATCAGTTTAAATGATAAAACTTATTTGGATTTTTTCCACTACTTTAGCAGTCTTGGTGGTAGTCATTGAGTACAGAGCTTAAAATAAATTATACTTCTGTGCATTCTATTCTGTATCCTACTATCTTTTGGGGGGCTTAGGGAGTATTTAAAGGAAAGAATAGAAGGTCAATTATGAAAAAGGTAGCTAAAGAAAAAATGCTACTTAAACTACATAAAGGGTAGGTAAAAGATTGTTGCACATATACAGTCATATTTCTTTTACTTTTTATTGACAATTGAGAGGACCACATTGCTTATTTAAAATATGGTCATGTACCATTGGAAAATATCATGAGTTAAAAAGTTCCTAGGGGCTTTACTTACGTCTTCACTTTTTCTTTAGCTCATATTTATGAGGGTTTTTGTGTGTCTAATAAATTACAGAGGTCAATAAATCAAAAGATGATTACTATTTTCCTCATATTGCTGTTGATAGAAAAATAATGGTTGAGAGAGGAACTTCAATGAGAACAAAGATAGATATTGTCAAGTTTAAAAGGTGTTAAATGCTCATAGATAGAGTGAAACAGATTCAGGTTGAGATGACCTCAGTTAGTGAAAGCAGTAGATTAGAGATAAAAATTACCCAAGGAACAACTCTGGAAGTGATACAGTGAGCATTGTGACTTTGAATGTACTCTTTCAGAAGTATGTTAAACAAAATGAAAGAAGCTAACTAGTGTTTGGAACTCATTTGCAAACAATTTTGTAAACTCCATCGGTTCAGTGTGCAAAGTGTACTGTAGTAAATATATTCAAGTAGATTGTAGAAGTGCACCCATCTCTTCTGTCTGTCTCAGTGCAATAAAACAAAACTAATCAAAGTGACACAGTCTGTTCTCACAATTGCACAGAGTAGTTCATGTTAGTTCATACAGAGTCATGATTTCTGCAGTGGAAATGCCAGGCCAGCCATGGTTGTGGAGATTTCCAAGAAGACTCAATTGGTTTTGTGCAGCTTGTCACCATGATCCCAGAATGAACTTCCTAGGACTCAAAAAAAATTTTTCAATAATTTTATTCAAAACAATTGTTTGCCTGATTTCTCATAACTAAACTCATCTTCACTTAATAGTCATTAATTTTCAGCTCTAGATCACACAGTTCTTTGTATCTAGTATCTCCAGGGCAAAAGGATGTAGAGGAAATTGACAAAAGTTTTCACTTTTATTGAACATTTACATAAAGAAACGTAGAATTAGTATTTTAAAGAATGAATGAATACAATAAAATTTGTAAAAATTTAATGTTAGAATAAAACATTTTTCCTTTTGCTTTTTAATTTGTTATGTTCTTCACCTTTTTCTGTCTTACTGATAAATACCTCTGAGAACTTAGTAGGATCTTCCACTGTGTTTCTCTGGGCAAACTTCCTTGAAGCTTAAAAACTTGTTGTTAATCATAAATAAGAAAAAATGAGTAAAATAATGAGATAAAATGAGAGAAGTAAAAAAAATTAAGTGGTTCTGAGTGAAACTGTGAAAGCAATAAAACATATACTTTGAATCCTAAATATAACAACAGTTTTATGTTGTTTGCTTTTTTTCAGTGTTGGTGGTTCCAGTCAATAATTTAGTTGAATTCTGGACAAGTTGTAAAAATCTTTTCTATGATAGACAAGTTTTCAAAAATTCACTGATTACTTGACAGTGCTATATTTGCAAGTTGTCATTATATTTCTTTCTGGAAATATCAGCTATGGCTTTTTATATGACATGTGTTTAGACTGAGAGGTGTAATTCTTTCCTTCACCTGACTTCTATAATGTATTATGCCATTAAGACACAATGAAGCATCTTTTAGTGGTCCATTAACGCAGGAGTTGGTTGCGTTATGTGGAGAGAAAGGATATCTTCCAGGAGTCTAACTAGTCAAAAAGAAGTTTTAAAAATTGGTATCAAAAGTCAGACTATATGCTATGTGTTTTTCCTGTTCTATGACTTTTAAAATATTGGGCTTTCATACTTTTCTGTGTACTGTTGCTGATACAGCCTTTGGCAGAGAACTTGAAAAAAACTACCTTTAAAATTAAACCTGTAGTTAGGAGTTTATTTGTAATACAAAAGCAGAAGAAAAGAAGCTCTCAAAATTATACCATGGACAACTGTGCCAACGGGCTCATAGACTAGGACTTCATAATTTAACAATTTTTTTCCCTCACTGTTTACAGTGCGGGATTATGCTTTTGGGGAGATAAAAGTGTGCAGCCAGATGGCAGAGATGCTAAAAAGGATATTTTAAAATTGAACAAAATAGTTTACACGATAAATGGGTCCACTTAGATCAAATAGATGGATCAGTGCAGGCACAGAATAGGTAAGATAGCTTATAAAAATTTTCTTTCTGTCATGCAGTTTTATTGGACTGGGTATCATGTGGAAGAGAGCCCAACTTGCCCTTCAATAGCACTCATTGCTAAATACTCACACGAAACAAATCAATTCCATGTCCATCAAGGATGTGAAGCATTTCCCAGAGTGGGAAATTAAAAAATAAAAAACATTGAAGATAAAGATGTGAGGAAAACTCTGACCTTATTCAAGCCTAATTGTTGTGTCTGAAAGCTGGGTAAAGAGGAAGACATACTGAATAAATTAAAAACATAAAGATTAAACATATGCATTTCTATATGAAGCAAAATTTGAGTTGTGTACAGGAAATTGCTGTACAAAATGCAATCAAATGTTATCCATAGGTGGTATCTCTGTCAGAAATAACTAAGACACACACTTATTTTTATTCAGATTCTCTTTAAACTGCATTGTTTAACTTTAACATTTACTTTTAGAATAATATCTTACATTTCAATAGATAAATAGGAGTCAAAGCCTCTCTCTGTATGGAATTAGAACTGACGCTGCAGAAACAATCAGTAATTGCAGACCTTTGTAATGTTTCTTCATTATTCTGATAAAAAAGAATTCCATGTTCTTGTGTAAATTTTCATGCACTTCATTATCTGTGGCAAGATGCTCTGTGAGCTTCTCAATGATGTTTTACATGTACATATCAGGTATATTTAGATCTTCTATGTGTTTGATGCAGTACTAGGCTGCCTTTCTAGGCATAACCATAGAGTGATCCAAGTCCAAAGCAGGAGTAGGAACTCTATCCCTGAGTTTGTCAGAATCACACTCTTAGGCGACATTGGAATCTCGGGAACAAAATTAGTCATCTGGCTTGCAGTACATTACTCTGTCCTTTGAGCCATTTCCTTTACAATATCTTGGGCTCCAGTAACGTCCATGGCAATAAGACACTGTATTAACTAAATATCTAGTCTGTTTTATTCTTCATCTTGGATGTGTATGGCATAGTTTCTGAAATATGTTTGAAAAATATCTATAATCTGAATATTTAGGACAAAACAATTTAAATCTGGATGTGTTTGATGCAGTAAAAAGAACTAGTGTTTATTCTTGGAAAACTATGAAGATAAAACCAGTTAAAAATGTGCTTGTTTAGTTAGGGTTGGGGTCTATATTTTCTGATGAACAAAAAATGCATTGTCTGTGAAATTTAGCTTAACTGGTAATAATTTATATAAAAAGATGGTTAGGTGGTGTCTTTGCCCTTTCCCTTCCTTTCCTCCTTTCCCCTCTTGCCCATCACTCCTTTATCCTACTTTTATGCCCCTTCTATCTTTCTTATTTCCTTTCCTCCCCCTTTTTACCCCTGCCTTTTCCTCCTTATCCCCTTCCCCCTTCTCTTTCTCTCTCTCTCTCTCTGCTTTTTTTCTATAAACATGAAAAATTCTCCGTCTCTTCCCATGTCTGAACAAGATAAATGAACTAATTTAAAATATTTTCCATGCCTCATCTGTCCACTCCACAAGCTGTCAATGAGCTTGGATTGGGAGCTTTCATGCCAATAGTCCACAGTGAGCAGTTGTATTATTTTGCAATAAGAATGTTGTTTCCATGGCAAACTTGGAACACTTTACAACTGTGCTGACATCCACATACTTTTGGGTTTATGCAAGAAGAATGATACTATATGGGATTTTTTAAGCAAAAGGTCATTTACGTACCTGCCCACAATAAAGACATCGTATTGTTCTATTTTTTTTTTAAATCTTTTGTGGAAAGCAACAGCAAGAAGAAAAGATGGAGGGAAAGAGCAACTCATATTAAACATATTATAATTCCAGTTTTTGCTTCTGCATTTTTTGCCAATAACCAGTTCAATCCGTATAAGTATATTATATATTATATTATATTGTTAATATACTTAATATATAATATATTGTTAATATACTTAGTGTAATAATATTATATTATATTATTATATTAAGTATATTAGCAACTAATATATTTCAGAATAAAAGGAGCAATGATATGTCATTTTAAAATGGCTAAATACTCCAAGACAAGGCTCACCCTCTTCTGCAGCAGGATCTGATTATTCTAAATGTTTACTTAGTGAAGTTAGTACAGGATTTAGAAATGAAGGAGGCATTTAGAAATAGCTTTCTGTTTCTCAGATACTAAAACTGAATAATTTTAGATTGTGGATTTTTTTAAACTTCTTATACATAATATTGTCTTAAAGAATGTCACACATTTTCTGTACTGCCTTATCACTTTTATCTGTTCAAATGACACTATTTTTCTGGTTAGGTATAATGTTAGCATCAACTCTGCTGAAAAATAGATTTTGATTTTTGGCTGAAAGCTTCAGAAATAATCTTTTCTTGGTAAGCTATAAAGTCCTTCAGGCTTTTCAGAAATGAAAAATAAACTTTCTGTGATACAGAGAATGTTAAACATATGTGTGCCTTGACTCCTTCACAAACAACCAGCATAAAAAACCCCCATGCAAACAAACAAAAATACCCCATATAGTTCTAGTGTGAAATAACCCTCTGTTTTAAGTTTTGACTTATTTGGTTTTTCATGTGCTATTGTTAGCACGTGGAAATGTCATGACACATTTGCTGGATTTACTGTAGAGATGCCAGGTATTTCCTGGCCAGTAACATAACCACACTAAATGTTTTTACTTACCCTAGTTTTCTAGTAGTGCTTTCTGTCCACAGTAGTTTCCCTTCAACAGAGAACAACTTGACAAGCAGCTGTGCCCTCATTCAGTGTACTTCACAAACACAATATTTTCCTTCCCAGGGGCAAAGTGCATTCACCTACATAATTGGCCGTGACCTCTTCTTGCCCAGAGGACATACACTAAAATAAATTCCCATCTTCTAATCTTTTAAGACGCAAAGCAGCACATCACTGTCGTGCTAGTAGGTAGATGAAATTTTGATATTTGTGCTTTTATTGTCATCAGAGGTTTTTGTTTGAGCTTGACAAGATTCTTGTTTTTGAGCATTTAAACTTGCATGTCTTAATTTCTATGTGATTGTCTCTTTAGTAATTTTGTTTTCTTTGGAATGTGTATGGAAATACCTTTTTAGTTCATGGGTATCACCTTACTGACTAGCCATTCTCAGAAGGATAGCTTATTAGATCAGAGATGGTGATACCTTTATTTCGATAAAGAGTGACTTTGCATTTTTTCATTTCAGTAAATTGTTTGCAGGATATTGCTAAGAATAGAATGCTTTCAATGCTGTATCTCAGTGTTCTAATTTTAAGTACTCTCTTAAAATGGTAACTTCTCTCTGTGTGTTTGTATGTGTTCGTGTAAAGTACAGTTAAGCAATTATTATAAAATAAACTATGTAGAAACAGTGCTGATCTCTGTACTAAGTATAAATAGTGCTATTACTCAAAGCAGTGGTTTTCATTAAATGGCAACTAATGAAGAACTGGAGTTTGAAATGGCCACCCAGTCTCTTAAAGTTCTTTGTTGATTGTCAGTTAAAGGCTTTTCTGAGTTGTCAAATTCTAGATATCTTCTCTAACTATTTTGTTCTATTTTATGGGGGATCTGTCTCTTTTGAGATCTGAATAATACGAAGTCTGGCACTTGAATTTACCTTGATAGGCTTTGTGGAAAAACCAGTGGAAATCATGGTGGAGAAGTTGAACATGAATCAGCACTATGCCCTTGCAGCAAAGAGGATGAACTGCATCCAGGGCATGATTTGCAATACTGTAGCCATCAGGCTCAGAGTATTAATCTATCCTTCCCTTTTATTTGACTTTTGTAGGACTGCACTTGGTCTCCCTGTTACTGACATATGGCAGCAAGCCCAATGAAAGGTCACTGAGATGGTCAGGTCTGGAGCACAAGACTTGTACAGAGGATCTGAGTAAACTAATTATTTTTAGCCTGGTAAAGAGACACCTTTTTTCAGAGATCTTACTGCTATTTATACCTAGGTAGTCAGAGGAAACAACGAAGATGGAGATGGTTGTTTGGGGGAGGTGTATGGTGGTAACTTGAGAGGCAAAGAACACAAATCGGAGCATTCCAATGTTGTGAAAGAAAAGGATTTTTTTCCTATGAAAAGTGATGGTCGAATGCTTGAACAGATGCCCAGCAAAGTTGAGGGGTATTTGGAGATATTCAAAACTCAGTTGCGTGGGCCTTGTGCAAACTGATCTAGGTCTGCTTTGTCGAGGTGTTGGACTACATGAGCTCTAGAGGTTCCCTCCAACCTCTGTTATTTTTCAGAATAGTTTAGCTCTCATTTTACACAGTTGTTTGGTCTCTGTGTCACATACTGGGGTTTGTGACCAGATGAGTGCAGAAAAGAATCTGAAGTTGACCATTGCCTTTAATTTCCAGTAAGTCCTATAGGAATCGGTTGGAAAGAGTGCAGTTACAATATAATACTGGGATGCCTGGAGGCTGCAGCAGTGAGGCAGTGAATTGATGCCTCATCACATTTTCAGCATAAGTGGTATTTCACAGCTTGTCAGTTATTTTAGCCTGTGTGTAAATGGCAAATCTATTCAAAGTGGTCTATGCAAATATGAAGCAAAGTTTTAATAAAAATGCTTTCTTCCTGGAGAATAAAGAAAAGGAGATTCTTTCCAACCTCCTGTATTAATCTTCCTGAAATTTTGCCCTTCCAATACTAGCATCAATCATTTCTTGTTCATTTCAGAATGCCTGAAAAATGCACTGAATACAGACACAATGCGTCTTAAAAAAATCCCCTTTTAAGCCCGTGTGTTTAATTGTTTACATAGTAAAATGTGGAGGCTAAAAGATGACAATTATGGGGAAAAAAACCCACGAAAAAACACCCACATCATTCCAAAGCTATAGGGGAAGAAACATTGTCTGGGAAAAAGCTTTGTTTTGTCCTCTAATAAAAATGCGTTAAAAATATATATATGTATGACTGTGTAAAAACTATAGCTGAGCTAAAATCTTGAGAGTTTCCTTATAAAATGAGGGGTCATGGTCACATTTCAGAAAGCAGGTGAATATGAAGTGGGCAAAAGAATAGTTAGGACAACTAAATTCTCAGTGTCACCTGGTGTATATTAATCTGGAAGAAGGAAGGGGTTGTTCTTTTGTTCAGTGGCTGTGTGCTAGCCGAATATTCACTATGTGTGTAGCGTTTCTTCTTTTTAAAGGAGATGTTGGTGATTGTTTTCCTTTTAGTATTTGTTGATAATAAGACTGAGGAGATAGTAGAGATATGTTTATATGGTATTTTTATCAGTAGATCTCTAGGGTAGAATTACAGACATCTCAAGTACTTTCTGGGTATCTCCGACAGCATAGAATGCTAATGGTACTGCTGTAGCTGGACAAAAGAGTAGGGACTTAACTGCTGTGCTTAGTATTGAAATGTGATTACAAATGTTGAGGAATTCAAAAATACTGATAATAAATACACGGCAGTTTATTTCCCCAGATATGACAGTCATAGGTACTGTTGTGGTGAGTACCACTGTGCGGACAACAACTCTAACAAGGTCTTTTACTTACTTTTTGGCTCCCAACACTTACATTTACCAGTTTAGGAGACTGCATAGTGTATCACAGCAATACAAACCTTTTCAGGCACTTTTGAAATAAGTACTTCTTCACCAAGTGTTTTGTTTTCTTTGGTTCTTTTTCTTTCCTTTTCAGCCCACAGTGTAATGACTCATTACAATCGCACATTCTATGCTTCAGAAGGAGCAAGGTTTTTCTTAACTCTGCACTATATGTTTGTCTTTCCTATGAATTAAAAAGCTATTGGTACCTTAGCAGTTTGACTGAAATAATATTTGTATACTGTATTTATATATGATTTTGGCAAGTTCTGGTTGTATTTTATCAGCTCTTAAAATTGTATATTAATATGTGTATTTGGCACAATTTCAGTATCTTTTCGTGTTTAATTCAAAATTAAGTAATGACTTGCAAGTTTACTCACTGAGAGTAGACCCAAAACTACATTATTGCAGAGTTATCACAATATAAGATTACTGTTTTTAATTGCTACTGATGTGTAAGTGTTATGTTTACTTCTCTGCTGGAATTTACAATAGGATTTCCCCTACATCTAGATAATGTCTGCCATCTTTATATTGCCATAGCCCCGTGCAATAGGCGGACTTACTGAGTAGCAGGAAATTACAAATTGTTTTCTACAAGCACTGGATTTTTTTCCCCCTGAGGTACTAGTTGTTATGTTTGAAATACCAGAGGGATGCAAAATAGTCTCTTGATACTTCGTCTAACACCAGTCCTGTTAATTTTATGTAATTGACTGAACATACAGAACAATGAAGTAGAATAGATCATCTAACAAACTCTTTTTTCACATGTTCTGATTCTAAGCTCTGTCAGTTTCATAGCTCAAATACTCATCTTGGTTTAGATTAATCAGGAATAAAAGGAAACATGAAATGTAAAAAAAATAATGAGCTCGTTTCCATAGAAACGTACTATGTGCTCTGCCAAAATTAAGTGCTGACTTTGTATTCTGAAAGAATGTGCAGACAACAAGTGCTCACTGATCTGCAGATAATGTGTCAAATGTCTTCATAGTATGTACATCTTGTGATTGCATTGTGCATCGTTAACGGATCTTTGTGCCAGTACCTTGCTACCCACTCTTGCAGTACAACTGGACTGTAATCTTTTCTCACTTCTAATCCATGTTATGGCTTTGGAATGGAGAAGAAAAAGATTAGATTCTCTGTGCGTTTTATACTGGATGTCTCAAGTTATAACAGTTGATAAGCTGGTGAAGCTCCTTCTGTCAATATTCTCTGTAAAATCTTTGCTCTGTTAAAAGTTATGGGTATTTTACTATTGGTTACAGTAGGACTGACATTTCATATCTATAGTGTAATCACACATAACAGCAATATTGCTTGTCTGGTAATATAAAGTCTGAAGTAAAGCAGATTCATTATGAAATGCAGAGATGCTAAAGGAGATCTTACAGAAAAAAAATTACCAATGATTTGTCATTAATTTCCTAATCTTTACAATGGTATCTCTTAGTGTTTATTTCCAACGATACCTATAAAGCAAAAAAATGACAAATATATAAATGAGGATGAGAATATACAAATCAGTTACTGACTAGTAGTTAATAACCATCTGCAGCAGCAGCAGAACTCTTACAAGATGATTTTTAGTAATATTTGGAAGTTTAATAATTTTAGAGATTCTCTTGAAAGAGCTACTTTTTGTAGAATTTAATGCTTTACTACAGTGAACTTCTTCACATAAGCAGAAGAGTCAAGGCATAGAAATAATTTTGGGGGAAATCAATACTCCAGATTGTTTACCAAAATCTAGCCCTGGCATATTGCTGCAACCTCAGCTTGTGCTTATTTTCATGAATCCTTACATCCAAAAGCACTGCTACTGTGATTGATTCATCATCCTTTTAGGGACTTGAATTTTATTTGTAAATATCACTCTTTTGGAGGGAAGCAATATTAAATTCTTTAAATAAGGATGAATAAAAATTATTATGAAAGCTATCAGTGGGCTTTCTTCTGTAAAATACTGGCATCCGTTTTCCTCAGACTGGTTCTTTAAAATCCATTCTGTTTATAGATTTGCAAACTATTAATATTAAAGAGCTATTCCATGATTACAAAATCCATTTGCAGCAGAATATTTTTTTGGGGGGGGGCAAAAAGAGGTCATTTCACAATCTAGAAAATTACAGTACATTGTTCTGTCCTATATTCTTAATCTCCAGTTATATAAACAGTTTTATTTATTCTCCAATTCATTTTGCATCTGGGTCTCTGATTAAGATTGATCCTTAGCTACCTTCCCCTTGGTCTCTGCTTTGCACTAATATCTAGCAATCATTTTGTCAAAATGACATTCTTCCTAACCATCTAGAGTGTTGAATTTGCTTTAGCTGATAGGAACAGCTGTTGTTTCAAGCTAATGGAAAACTGTCAGTTGGGCATTGAATTAGCATTATTGTATTTCAGAAAATGTGTTCATGGTATGTCAGGTTTGTTCATTTCCCAAGTAGCAAGCTTACATGCCTAAATACAAGGTTCATCCGGTCAGGGAGGTGTTTAGACTCTATCTTTTGCAGGAATAGTTCAGGATTTGTTCCATTCTATACTATCCCTTCATTTTACAAACGTAGGAAAGTCGGACTTCAGAGAAGAGTTGGAGGGAGAGTGGAACCTCAGTCTTCAAAACAAGTTGTTCTCTCTCGTCTCTAGTAATTCTGATTCCTTTTTTTCTTTTGGTCACTTTCGGTGGGGTTTTTTGGGGTTTTTTTGTGGGTTTGTGTTTTTGGTTGTTTGGTTGGTTTGGTTTTGTTGGGGTTTTTTTGTTACATTTATGTCATTCTTCCCCCTCCTGCTTTTTTTTTTCATGTATCCCCATTCTATAATAAATAATATTACCATAGGGGGGAAAAAGTTGAAAAAATAATTTAAATTCATATGTTATAAAGCCCCAGGTGAGAGTATGAGAAATACATTATCTCTCAGAAGCTGAAGAGAGAAAGTGTTGCCACTATGGATCAGACACAGCACAGTTCAATTTACTTCTTATGGCTAATATAGAGCTTGGTATGTAGCTCAGCTAATGTTCCAAAAATGTATACTTTGCTCTGCTTTTATTCTGTAGGTTCTGATTTTATTAATACAATATAATAGAGTAACTATTTGATGTATAGTTTCAAACAGGAAGGAGCTTTTTCTCATATGTCTGAATGAGGCCATGCTGCCTGATATAGTTATGCAAGCTGTAGTTTGCTGGTACACCTGTCTTTCACATGTATTTTTCAAAATTCATTCCGAAGTTTGAGATGCATTTGGAAGGCTGAGGTACATCTGTGTCATCCCTCTTGGTGTCATACTTCTATAAAGGACACAGCATCTTACAGAAAATAGGAAACGTATTTCATTATTTGCCAACCTTGATTCTTTTCGTGCATTTTGAAAGAAGAAAGGTTTTCATAGTTTTTCTGGTATTTCCTAAGCATAGGGAGAAATAGGGTGTTTTTTCTTTTTCTGCTTGTACAGAAACTTTTTCCCCCATTCATATCCATGATCTTAATCTTTTAGATACCTGAAGAGTGTACGAGTGTAGCACAGAAGATTTAATGTGTGTTTGGAGTTAACTGATGTAACAGTTACCTTCCTTGTACTTGGCAGTGAGATGGATTTATCGCATGGTTAAAACACAGGAGTTTCTTCACTTTTGTCATGTGACCTGAAGTCTGGATTCACACATTTACGTATGCCCAACCAGTATTCCTTTTATATAAGAGTAGAAACCTTAAAATATTAATATAGGAGAACAATTGTGCATATATCTAGTTGTAAGTACATATTTTTTTCTGAAGCATTACTCATGTAATGTATTGTTTTAGATTTCTGCGTCTCTCCGGTTTTTATGATACTTTAGTAACATGCAGAGGAAACTTAAAACCACATTGTAATGTTTGCGTATTCGCTTGTGCATACGTCTTGTGCAAGTGTAGCCAGTAACTTAAGGGAATCAGCATTTCCTTATGTAACATTACAATTTCTTCAGTTAGCGCTGGTTTAGCTGTTTTTTTACTTTATTTCTTTTCCCCATTCTCTACATTTTGTTTGAACTACATTTTTGGAGTGTTTTAATGAGAACACACCTGATGTTTCTTATTTGATAGGCTTTTTTTTGGTTGGTTGTTTTTTGTTTTTTTTTGGTTGATTGGGTTTTTGGTTTGGTTTGGTTTGGCTTTTTTAATACTCATAAGTATTTCAGTCTTTCTTCTTTCACTACACTGATCGGTGAGTTTATGTATATATCCGTGTGAAAAAGCATTTAAAAAGGAGTTGTGTATTTGCATGGACTCATTGTCTAGACATGATACTAATTAGATTTCAGTTGTATTTTCTTTCTGGAACTTCTGTTTAGTTGGTTCTGAACGTGTATTTATAAAAAAACATCCTTAAGCTTCCTTGAGAACCAGTTGCTCTACTTATCTGGAAATGACCTCTTGCAGATGAGTACAAATGCACAAGGAGATGGAAACATATCAGTGAAGTCTCTGAAACATTTCTTTTGATGGCAAAATCATCTTTACATCTTACTAGTCTTTCAGGCGTGATGGTCCTACAGTAGAGTGAGCTGAGTTCTGGTCCTTTTAGTAAAGTAAAGTAAAATAAAGTAAAGTAAAGTAAAGTAAAGTAAAATTTTTCACTAAGTTCCAGATGCTAGATGCTACTCTTAAGTTCTGCTTGTGCGAAGCCACACAGGCAGTTTGCTTTCAGAGGGAAGGCAAAACCTGTAGAGTATTTCACATTCAGAATGATATGGGAACTAGAACCCTGCAAGAGCTTGACAGGGCTAGCCCTTGCAAAAAGCATTATTTGAGTCACAAACTGAGTGCCAGAGGCCATTGAAACTATGTAAATGCTGATTTATATAACAAAATTTTTGCAGGTTTTATTTGGGATATGAAAATCAATAAACAATAGAGAACAAAATTCTCCAGTAACCTGTGAAAAACAATTGGATGTGAGTTAATAGTAAATACTTTGGATTATTAACCACGCAGTAAAAATAAATTAAAATTATTCTTACTAGTGTTCCTGGCATAGGCAGACAAGAGGGTATTTAACGAAAATCAGTGGCTAGCAAATTTAGAACAAATGGAAGTAATCACTGTTCCAGCACTATGTTTTATTGAATTAATTGTTTTTTGTCATTACATAAAATGTTTGTATTTATAATATTTGAGATAATTTTATGATCATCAATAGTACTTGCATTTGATACCATAATGAGAGTTTTAAAAGATAGTTCCCATATGTGATGTAAAACAGTTCTCCATAGAAGTTACTGAAGTAATTACTCTATCTACTGGTAATGTCTTTTGGTGGCAAGTTACTGTTCATCTTATATTGTCTTTTTTAGCATGTTGGAGCTTTTTTCCCAGACTGAGTTAATCTAGTTTATGTCCCTTCATCTTTTTTTCCTATCAACTCCTTACTTTTGTCACTTGGTAAAAGGGAAAAAAGTCAGTCTTGATACCAGTGAAGCTGTTGACATGAAACTTTGATTTCTGACATGGGGGAATACAGCGTACTGTGTCAACATTATATTCAATACACAACCAATGAAAACTGGACTAAAAAATAAGAAAGGGCGTAAGAGCAGCCTTCAGCTGTGGAATTCTGCAAAGACTTGAGATAAAGGCAACATCTCTAGCTTAGAAGAGATCTATCCACCATAACAGGCTGTCTTAGGATGTTGTAGAAACTCTTTCCTGAACACGTTAGATTAGCCATCTCCCAAAGACTGTCTACATATATATTTAGTCCAGCTTCAAAGTAGGGGGCTAAGTTAAATGATACATGGAAGTCCTCTTTAGCCCTACATTTCTCTTTTCTTTATTTTTGAGTCTTTCTGTTGTTTTTTGCAGAATCATATGTGGGTTTTTCGTTATACCTATTTTAGGAGGAGTAGGTTAATTTTCAAAGTATGGAATTTAAAATTTTAAATAGCTGTCTATCAGTTTGATCTCTATAGCACTGGAACACTTCAAATTTATGCAAAAAGGCAAAAGTGCTATGTATTAATTATCATATTGCTAAGTTACCTTGTAATTCATAAATGCTTTTTGTTTTGCTGGGCATACTGCAAGGTATAAAATGTAGTCAGTAAATCACAAATAACTTTTTAGTCCTTGAGTTACTTGCAGAAGTGAATGGAGTTGGAGTAGTGCAGTAAATATTCTGTTTATTTTGCTTCTACAGAAATGTATCTTCTGCAGACAGAGAGTTAAGAAGATCTCTGGTGCCTGCATTCAGTGTTCATATGGACACTGCACAACATCCTTCCATGTTACCTGTGCCCATGCTGCAGGAGTGCTGATGGAACCTGATGACTGGCCATTTGTTGTCTACATGACATGTTTCAGGCACAAGAAGAACCACAATGTGGTAAGGAATGTGTTTCATTATTTGTTAAAAAATGGAATTTCAGAATTAAAGTAATGTTTCCAGAGAAAACGGAAGAAAGGATCTGCACTATGTATTATAATAGTTCTGGCTGTCATATTTCCATACATTGCAATCTATTACATCTTAAAAATTTTTTCTTATGCTGTTACCTGGGAGAAGTGATACCTGATATGCCTAACAGGTTTGCACTAAAGTCCTTTTTGAATATATTGTTTTGACAGCCAGAACAAATCCCTGAGTTCTCTTGTTTTGTTAGCCTGAAGTGTATTATAAATACTCAGATCATAACATCTTGCAAATACTCACAGATCCAGTGAGATAATGGATATGGTGTATATGTAAGATCTTTGTTCTGCAGCCAAACAGTCTTTTGAAAATACCCGATTATAATTATTCTGTCATCTGGCAAAGTAACACTGGCATGCTATGAAAATTCATGTTATGACTGCCTTTTTATTTCTATCCTGTGCTGAGGAGGAACCTTTTAATTTTAGATGAGACACATGAAGAATTACTTTAATGTCTTTTATTTAAATGGTTACTATCTCAGTTAAGAGAGAACTCTTACCGTTTATCATGGGCTTTTAAAACTATATTTTATTTCCTATCAAACTAGAAGGTCTTCACATGGTCTTATTAAGGAAAGAGCTTGATAAGTTAGTCAAGTTGCAGATTTTTTTTCTCCTTTATGCATTAGAATTGAAAGACATAAACCCAGGTAATGTCTGTATAATATATATTGGTCTTTCTAGTGCTTGTCAGTGAATCCTTGGTCTTAATGACAAGACTACTGAAGAGTAAGATTGTGTTTTGAGTGTAGTAAAATTTAATGCCTCCCAACTAGAGTAATCAGTCTTGAGTGTTCAATCTGCAGGTTGTTCTTTGAAAGGGAGATATATTGTGTATGCCTATATAAAATTTACGTGGAACTGTTAAATTTTTTGAATATTTTTGTTTTCCAGAATGTATGAACATGTTAAACCCGTACACTTGATATGGTTTTAGTTTCTTCAAACATTTTTCAGGAAAATGAGTTTGGTTTGAAAAACAAACAAACAAACAAACTTAAACCTCTGTCTGTACAGGCAACTTAAGGTATTTCCTCGGGTTTTTTTAAAACATTATCATTAGTTCAAAATTACTGGATTAAAATCATGGCCAGTAAAAATAGGGCTGTTCTTCCAAAATGTTTTCTAATATTTGTTTGAGACAAGTCTTTATACTCAAGATAGTGGGAGTTGCATCAGTTCCATTAATTACATGTTTTCTTAGTGATTTGCTTGACCTGTATTAAGTCGTGTCAAAGAAAAAAAAGCCACCAACTATGGGGAAACAGGATTTTATGTAGCTACTGTTTAAGAGCTTGTGTGAAGGACATTCAAAGTAGCTTGGAATGGGACTACTATATCCTTTCCTGAAACTTAGCACCAACATTTTTGAAAAAAATCTGGTATTATTACCTTTTTTCCCCCGTGGTTCAAATAAAAATCAGGTTTGCAGAAGAGAAAGAAAAATTATGCTTTTGTGTTTTTAAGTGGGCCAAAATTTGGAAAGATCAAATGCTTTGTTAAAGAATCTTTTTCTGTAAAATTCTTAACTTACTCCTGAGACAAAGGAGGTTGCCATATGTTTTTACATGCTTAGTTTTATACTCTGTCTTTTGAATAATTAATCTAATCACATGTTTAAGCCTTTGGAAGTTTTTTCACCATTGATTTTCTTGTTATGCTTTTCTTAGCTATTAGCTATTCCTTCAAGCAGAAATTACATTGCTCTTCACCATTAGGTATAGTAATGAACTTTTTTTTTTTGCTGTTGTTTTAGCTTCCTTGCTTAAAAGCATGGATTCGTTTTGGTTAAAAGAACTCATTCATACACAAGAAAATGAGAAAAAGAAGTTGTATGCAACTATTCTAACAGGGGAAAAAAAACCAAACCAAAAATACCTTTTCAAAGCCACTCAAAAAACCTCCTGAAGGATTCATATAAGATTAGCAAAGACAGCACTGAGGATCAGGGAAAGCTGGCTGGAGACAAGCGTATGCCCGGAGCTGATGTTTCATTTGGAAATTGTGAACAGAAGAGGCTATCTAGGCAGCCCCAGTTATGTTGAAAGACTAATGGTCTTTAGAAAGGGCAAAGACAGGGGGTGCCAAAACCCTGCTGTTGCTACTTTTGGAGCTATTTAAAATTATCTTCTACTATTAACCAGCTCTTAGCCTCTCTAGCAGACATGGAATGAAGGGGTGCTGTCAAGGGGAAGCTGTAGATTCTTTTCCTAGTGAAAAACTGAGTAATGCATTGTTTGCCACTGTCTGCTAACTACTGCCAGCCCCTGAACATTTCAGAGAGATGAAGGCATGCCTTCAGAAGGGCATGTCATTCAAAAATCATGAGCTGGCGTATTTTTGAAATATCATGCATAGTTTCTGTGCCTAAATTGGAGTTCCAAGGAGTAAATGATGATATGAGAGTTATACTCCTGTATCAAGTAAATCTCAGACTTTTGAGGATCCTCTCCCGAAAAAGTTTCTAGGTATTTAGATATACATTAGATACCTATTTCATGATAGTTATTATGAATTCATATATACATAGTTTATGTATTTAACAAGGGTTTTGTGTACTGCCATGCAGAAAATGAAGGAGAAAGTAATTTTACCTCCTATTGTTTTGAAGTTTGCACACAGAAAGGGAGATTAGCTTTTTTTCTTTGTATCTGGTTGTTTTCTGTATTTCTGCCACTATCTTAGTTCATCCTTGGCTTTCATACCATTAAAGAAAATCATACTTTTTAAACCACAACTTTCTCAATAATCTGGTTACTACCACAGCTGTTTCTTTAATCTGATAGACTCCTTTACATAACAGCTGTCCTTTCTGATCAAAAGTGACATTCTTAACATCAATAAATTCTTAAGATTTTCTGTCAGGAAATGTTTTCTGGGACATGCAATCAATTACAGAGTGCGCTTGTGAATGTTTTTCTCTGAGAAATAAATCTACAATCCTACCAAGATAACATACTAAGAAATAATCTTCTCCTTGAGCTAGAATGCATTTCTTGGTTTTACTATTTTTTTAATGAGAAACGGCATTCCTTCTCTGAATATTTTATCATTAAAGGAATCTATATTGTCTCTTAAAATATTATAGTTTGCCCTCCAACTTCTCTGAAGAGTTACATCTTCTTTCAGAGAAGATTTAAGCCTTTTAATAGAACTATATCTCCTTGTGTTTCTATAATACAATACTTCTTCTATTATTTCATATAAATAAATCAATTAATAGTCTTTAGTTTACATCTGATCCACTCCCCTGCCCCCAACAGCTGAGTAGGCTGAAGTCAAGAATTGAAAGGTAAATGTACGTGTATGTTTACATATGTTTCAAGATTGAATAAAACATGCTAATTGATATTTTATCACACTTTTAATAATACCAGTCAATTGCTATTTATGTAGTTAATTCTTCTACTTAGTCTGACTATAGACAGGTAAAATGAGGAGGAAATAATTTTTTATACATGCAAAGGTTAAATAATTTCTGAGTATGCTCAGAACATTATTTGTAGGTAAACTTGGTAAATGCTTTAGGAACATCATTGGGTTTTACTATCTGAGGTGACCTCAACTAAATCCTCCAAATGCGTATGACAGGCAGAGCTCTGGCACAGAGACTTAGTGCACTGCCTGTAGAAATGGTACAGAATATTTGTACTTGGTATGCCCTTAGTTTGCAGGAGCGGAGAGGTTTAAAAATTCTAAATCCCATAAATAAGTCCAGGAAAGAGGCTCGACAGTGACGACAGTCGTTGCAAAAATGGAAGTCTTCAAGTTTAGGGTGTGTTTTTCCTCTTCCCCTGAAGCATTCACCATACTGCTAATACTTGAAATTTTACAAAAAGAAGTGATGCTGGTTTTGGTTCTCTTTGATATTAGTGATAAAAATCCTATAGCTAGTAGCATTTTCCAGATTTTCATAAGACAATTTCAAAATTCTTATACTAACTGAAGAATGCACTGCTTTTGAAGGTTTGAAAGGCAGTGCTAGGAAATTTGGTAATTACTTTAATGTATATAGTGTATAAAGCATTTTCATGCAGTTTATAGAAACATATCTAATAAGAAGTGTTTTATGCTTATATATACCAGTGCATATGCCCTTTATCTTACATTAGCAGAAAAGCTCAATTGTTCAGGTATAGCCAAACTCACAATAGCTCACTTCTGCATAAATAAATGAACCTTTGTGACATATTGAATAGACAATCAAGATCAAAAGGAAGAAGTATGTGTTATTAAGATGAGAAGATAATGATTTTATTTTTCCTGGTGAAGAAGGTTGCTTTTAAAGTTGACAGGTTGTGGGGATACAATAGTTGGAAGCTGAGATGTAACAGTTGTCTGCATAATGTGAGCTTGTTGAGCAATTGCTCACTTACAAGGTTCTGTTCTTTTTACATTTATAGAATCCATCAAGCAGTTATTGATGTAGAATTTTTGCATAGTTTAACAACCCTGCCAGTCTTCAGATTGATATAACTAGCCCCAGGGGGAATTACAATTGAGAAATGAAAAAAAAATATTATTACTGATATACTATGTAAATACATGATGAAGGGTGGTCAGTGCCGTTGAAGTTTTAAAGCAAAAGTTCTGCATAGTATGGGTTAAGAAGTTTCTCCAATACACTGCTGTAGAAAGCTCTGGCAAGAACAGGATATGCATTTAGTTATTGCGTCCCATTTGGCAAACTATTAAGCTATTATGTAGAATCATACTGGGATCCAGTACCTCAAAATCCCATAATTTAAAACAAAAATTCAAGACCATGCTCTAGGTTCATCACATCTTATGTCTTCAAAAAATTTCTACAAATTATTCTATAAATAAATTTTACAAATATTGCTAATTTTGTATTATTGATCTAATTCAGAAAAGTTAGAAGGCATCAGTGGCAAAAATATGCTGTGATTTGGTATTCTTCAGATGTCACTTGTTTTCTAACAAAATGGAGAAACTTTTTATGTGAAAGAAATTGGGGTGATCTTGATTGAATGAAACTGATTTGCATTTGCAGTTTTTGTGCTGAGTGGTGAACTGTTATCAATCCTATTTTGACCCTGGTAAATTTACCTTCTCTTTTAAATTCTTTCTTTCTTCAAGAGACCTAAAGCATCTGAGAAGACCATTAGAGTTGGACAGACAGTCATCACAAAACATAGAAATACACGATACTATAGCTGCAGAGTGGTGGGAGTGACATCTCAGCTTTTCTATGAAATAATGTTTGATGATGGCTCTTTCAGTCTGGATACTTTTCCTGAAGACATTGTAGTAAGTACTTTCTCAGATACCTATTAGTTCCGGTTTGTTTTCTTGGTTTATGGTTTTGGGTTTTTTGTTTGCTTGGTTTTTGGTTTTTTTTTTCCTGATTTTGATTGTTTTTCTTTTTTAAATTAGAGATTGGGAACCTCTTGAACTACATCTTTTGACCTTGAGGAAATGACTTCTTAATATTCAGTTCATGTTTATTACTTTAACTGCTGAGAATGATTATTTTCTAATGGGCTTCCAAACCTTGGTTGTTCTAATTAGTCTTTACCATTTGACCAAATGAATCAAAAGTAATCTTATAAAATCTTTTAATTAAATAAGAAATATGTATTTAATAAAAGATATGAGAGAGGGAATTCCATATATCCTTCTCTGTCACTAAGAGATAAATTGTAAAAATTCCTTGCAGAATAGAAAACTGCTGTAATGTGAAGAATACCTCTCAAGAATCTGTTCCAACAACTTGTTTACACCTTCTGATGTTTAGTTTGTGAGATTACATTATTCATGATAAAAATCATCAGGGAGAAGATAGTTTATCTATGTGTAGTGTAGTTTATTACATTTTCAAAAAGCAACTGAGATTTTGATTTCCCTTATGCACTTACATAAACTACCATGTTTCTCATAACTAAGAACTACATTGTGCATTTGGCACATATGAACAAAATTTGCAGACAGTTGGGAAAGATTCTGTTTCCCTGCATGTTTGCAATGAATCCATTGGATGCTAAGCTTTGTGGTGTCCGTCGGGTGCCCTTTGGCATCTTTCTCATGATATGACTCTCATCCTTTTTCACCTTCATGATCCTATGAGCGTTTTTTGGGCTGAGCTGATATTTTTTCACGTATCTTCTGGTAATAATCTCTAAGAGTTAGAACCTCCAGGGAACACTGGTATGCAAAAGTGCTGTTTGTTGTTGCAGGACCACTTTTCGCTTAGCCCTGTGTCCTGTTCTGTATGTAAAGGGGAAGAGTTTGGCATTCTCAGCGGTGCCGAAGAATGCATGCTCTGCAGCTCAAGGGGCACAATTCCCAGCAGCACTCCGTATTTTTCTCCTGTGAAAATCTCTGGACTCTTCTGTTTTCTGAACGCCTGATGTTTTCCTAGAAGTAGCATTAACTGACAGATACATCAGTGGAAATGATGCTGTTGTTCTTAAAAGTTTCTTAGTTATTGAAAAATATGATGCCTTTTGAAAATATGGTATTTGAAAGGGTACATTTCATAACAGGGATTGAGCTGTTTACCTCCCACTGGTCTGAATAGAAGTCAGTCAGTAAATTTCTCTTACATGCCTTTGAAAATTTATCCTTTAATTCACAACACTCCAAAAGGCTCCATTAATGATCAAAGACATTCTGATTTAGGATGATCAAGATATTAAGTAAATGTGGCTGTATTGTTATTAGAAACCCCTCTTTTGTTAATGCCTGCATCAAGGATCTGGTAAGGTAGAGATGAGAAACTGCTTACTGCCCTAGTGGGGGAGTCTGATCTGGAGCTAAGAATAAATGTAATCAGGTCTGGATATGCCTCAGTGCTTCTCAGATAGTGGATGAACAACATATAATTGTTTGATGGAAACACCAAACGAATTTCACATTCCTTAGAGAAATCTTGTTGTGTTTTCATTAGATAATATACCTGCAGCAGTTACTGGAAGGGGAAAAAATGTTTTTTCTTCTTCCCAGACTAAAACTTACTAATCCATGCAATGTGTGAATCAGGTGTTAGTGCCTCTGGGAGGACTTATTCATCAAATCTGGTGTGAAAGCAATGTTGCTGCCTATTGAAGAACTTATTTTTCTAATCTGTTTTCACTTTTTAACTAGCTCACAAAGATAGCAGGAGCTTTCTGCTTTTCCAGTATGTGCTGAATCCACTACATAATTTCAGCTCAGCTCACAATAGACCAGAATTCCAATGTTCAGACAGAGTGATTTATTTTTAAGGAGGAAAACAGGAAGCAGGCAAAGTTCAGTCTCGAAGCTTCATGGAACTCTGTTTGCATTCAATAGCAACCAAAGCAGGGTATACATTGTTGTCTTCTCATAGGTATTTCTCTTGGTTTGTGTTAGCATTTGCCAAATATATCATGTGGGAGGTTTTTAAGTGTAAGTGTTAGCTATAGGCATAGATATTTAGATTTTTTTATTTCAACCTTACTTATTGCTTGGGTGCTATACCTGATTTCTACCTTGTCAGAATTTCTTAGACTCATCACTCCTCAATTATTTGGTTTAAACCCATGAGTTGGCTTTTTGTTGTGCTAACCAGTCAGTTTTCCTTCAACCCAGCAGGTATAAGAGGGTGCAAAGAAGTATATGGATAACATTTTTTTTCTGGAAGCAACAGCAGGACAGCTTCCTCTTGTAATTCATGGGAAGACTGCAGTGATGGGGCTAGTGTGTTGTATCTTAAAGGAGGTGAGATGACAAGTTTAGCAGTTAGTTTAACAATGCATGCACACAAGTAGAGAGTGCCTATGCTGCAATCCTGAGTAACTGCTACCAGCAGACAGCATGCGTGTGTGCCACTGGCCACTTCTTAAAGTACTAATGCTCCATAACTTGTCACAGAGCCCCTAGCTTAGCTCAAGAGGAGTACTGCCCTGTCCAGCAGGACAGAGGTCAGTACACAGAGTATGCATCAGGAAATTTTTCAGTTCTTTGGCCTGCTCATTTAGGGAGAGTGTCCCACAGTCCTTTTTTTAATTTTTTTCCTCCTGTTGATACCTGATGGACTTATCTCCACTGGCATATCTTAGGAGATTGCTAGAAATTATTACTCTGGGTATATAGCAAGGAGTTGTATTTGGTTTTGTATATATTGTGGTGGTCAAGATGCCTTAACAGCAAATATAATTAAAATATATATGCATATATATGTGTCATAGTTTGAAATTGGCCCCCCTTGAGAGTTCGAGGGGCTCAGAGGTGATTGGGTGCCAGGACAGTGTTCCCTGGAGAGCCAATCACCACTCAAGTCGTTCGCTTCTGCTCAAAATCGTATATCACAGCACTGGAAATGGTTGGCATTGCAGTCTTGGTTGTTTTGCTGTTGGTGTCTGCGGCGTGTAGGTGGACAAGGCCAGGGGTGGCTGGGCTCCCTCTCATCCCCTCCGGTGGGGAGAGGGGAGCCCTGTGACCCCCCAGCTCAGCCTTTGGCTAGAATTAGAGTCAGCATTTGGAGTGTATGCTGTGAAGGAAGAGATTCACAGCACCTGAGGTAAGAGAAGAGAGGCAGGCTTTGCAGCCAAGCCTTCTTCCCCCTCCTTTTCTGCAGTGAAGCTTTAGAGGGAGGCTTTTCTTTCCCTCCACTGTGAGTGGAGGAAGGGCTCAGCGTTGGAGCTGAGCCAGGAGACTGGGCCGTGGAGGTAGGCCCGGCGCTCGGGAGAGGAGTCCCAGGCGAAATTGGAGACAGGCCAAGAGAGGCTCGGGAGTTGCCTGCCGAAGCTGACCGGAGGCAGCCAAAAACTGACTTAGAGGAATGAAGATTCCAGGACGCGTACGCTTGATAAGCTACGCTGCAGCAGCTTACGAACTGAGGTGGGACACTGAGAGGGAGAGATCACCAGCAGCAGGAGAGCAAGGACTCAAAGCTATTTTCTCAGACTTCATGAGGAAGAGAGACTACAACAAACTGCTGGAATTTGGTGAGGAGGGAGTGCTCAGGAGCCCAGAACACTCCCACGGCAAAAGACTGTATTACATATCAGCCTTAAAGGCTGCTCCTGGACTAAAGTTAAAGGAGGGGCTTGAAAGGACTGACTGATAGTAATGTATATATATATATATAGTTGCCTTTAGTTTGTATAGTATTTATTTGTGTAAATAAATGTATATACTTCCCCCTTCCCCTACAGAAGCCTCTGACCTGAAAGTTTCTCTCCGGTGTTAGGATAAATTGTTGAGAAGGGGTAGGGGAAGCTTGGAAGTTGGATTTTAGATTTCTAATGTAGCTCAAACTGCTACAATATGTAAGCTAGAATTAGACCTGTGGATGAAGTTGTTTCCATATTGCCTTATTAAAATGACAGCAGAACAAGGGAGACTTTGCAGTATACATGGGTGGGGGCAGAAAGATACCACCAAATTATATCGATTTCAAGGAAGAAAAAAGATAATTGCAGAGTGAAGCATGCTTTGAGTCTGTAGAGAGTTCTGATTACGGGAATGCTGAGCACATATCTCCTGAAGTGGTAAACATCCTTCCAGGCCACTTGCTCCACTAAATGCCCTGGTCTTTCAGTGACAAATTTACACAGAATTCTTCAATATGGTTTCACCTTGTGGTTATCAAGCAAACTAGGTGAAAAAAATGAGTGTAATTACTCTTGCTTCCATGACAGTTAACCACATTGTATTTTAGTTTACTAGTAAGTATATAAATGTAGGGGTTATCCATTAAAAAGGTAAAGCTAGTCTGTGGGTAGTCATGTCCACAACCCAAAATGGACTTCACTTATTTAAGTCTATAAATTGAATAACATCATAAATAATATTGTAGGTTATGGAATGCTCCTGTAAATATTCCTTACAAGCAAGAGCATCTTAAATGTTGAGGATATGAGATGTATTTGGAGGAACAATTGGTCCTGTGTTCAGGAGTTCATGAGGTTTTTGTGGAACCACATTATAGTAATTTTCTGAGATCCTGATAAAATCCAAAAAGCATCCTCTTGAAAGAAGTATATATTAGTTCAGGTTAAGACATTCCGATTGCAGCTGCCAAAAGCAGGAATGAGAATTATTTTTCACAGAATCATTTAGGTAAGAAAAGACTTTTAAAGTCGTTGAGTCCTACCATTAACCTAACACTGCCAAGACCACCACTAAACTATGTCCATAAATGCCACCTCTGCATACCTTTTAAATACAGCCAGGGTTGTTGACTCAACCACTTTCTTGGGCAGCCTATTCCAGTGCTCGATAACCCTTTTGATGAAGAAATTGTCCCTAATCTCTAATCTAAACCTCACCTAGTGCAACTTGAGGCCATTTTCTCTCATCTTGTCCCTTGTTACCTGAGAGAAGGAACTGACCCCACCTTGCTACTCCTTTCAGATAGTGCTAGAAAGCAATAATATCTCCTCTGCACCTCCTTTTCTCCAGGCTAAACAACCCCAAATCCCTCAGCTGCTTCTTATAGGACTTGTGCTCCAGGTCCTTCACCAGTTTTGTTGCCCTTCTCTGGACTTGCTCCAGCACCTCAGTGTCTTTCTTGTGGATGGTTGTAACATTTTTCAACCTCCACTCAATTCAGATCTCCCCAGTCTGCCAGGACTTCTGGTAAATGATGAAAAGTGTCTCATCAAGCTCTTCCACCAGGTTCCTCAGTACTCTTAGGTTGATCCCATCCAGACCCACAGACTTGTGTGTATCTGAGTGGTGTAGCATGTCAGTGACCATTTCCCTGTGTATTATGGGGGCTTCAGTCTCCTTCCCATCCTGGTCTTCCAGCTCAGGGTGCTGAGTTCTCACAGAGCAACTGTTCTTGCTATTAAAGACTGAGTCAAAGAAGGGCTTAAGTACCTCAATCCTTTCCTCATGCTTTGTCACTATGTTTCCCTCTAGCATGCAATTAAGGATGGCGATTCTCCTTAGCCCTCCTTTTATTGTGCATGTGTTTATACAAACATTTTTTATTGTCTTTTACATCAGTACACAGATTAGGTTCTAGTTGGCCCTTATCCCTTCTGATTTTCTTCCTGAATAATCTCATGACATCCTTGTAGTCCTCCTGAGCTGGCGGCTGCTTCTTCAAAAGGTGGTAAACTCTCCTTTTTTTCCAAGTTCCAGCTAAAGCTATCTGTTCAGAGATGATTTCAGTTCATTTTGCATGTATCATATCACTCCATCCAACATCTTCATTGATTTTATTTTTTTTTTTGACTACTAGTTTTTTTAGGTGGATGCCACCTTTTCTTGAGAAAAATTCAAGCATGAAAAACCACCACCAAGTGAATTTTTTAACACACCAACAGTGATACCTGGAATCCTTAACAGAATGTTGCTGATACTTTTTTGAGTACCTTTCTCTGGCAATGGACCCAAGAGAGCTTTCAGTGTGAAGAGAAAATGAGGAGATTAAGCTCTGTCTTTCTGTATCTGTCAACACTTTAAATTTGCCACTGTCAGGGAAAGGAGGAATAGGGCTGTTGAGGACTGTGACAACTAAAGTACTTCACTGAAATTATCACAAAGGCTACAATTTCTTACAGTGTGTACCTAAATTTCACAGCATCTAAAATTGTTATCCACTGCTTTCTTTGTTAAAAAAAAAGGCAGGTTTTAGTTGCCAGTATGATAGCAATGTAGTTTGAAAAGCTATTATTAAAAAACTCTATGTAATCCTCCACCTCTGACCCAGGCAACAAATGCTCACTTTATACCCCTACGAAGTTATGAAATAAAAGCTTCAACATCCCATGACCCACACTCTACTGTATACACATACTGTGTGTATAGAGATGCCAGTTATCCTGTCTTTCTTAATGATTGCGGTCTTACTGAGATTTTGAGTGATCCTTCCTGGCCTGGATATCTGGCAAGGGTTTGAAGCTGCTTGGACATTTATAATCTTAGTAGTTACCCAAGATGAGGTGAACTAACTGGGGTAAATTACAGGTGAAGGAGTCAGGCTGAATGCAGATTTTCCCCAGAATGGTATTATTAGACAAATGAGAAACAGAACGGGTTTACTTCATCCTTCTTTGAGGTGCAGAACAAATGGGATTTAGCTGAACGGTTCTTTAAAACTTATTTCCTCCAATCTAGCTAAAGGGAATGTTAGTGGAAAACCGTAATGTTCTGTTATCTAGGTGGGACTTTCTGCATGTGCAGCTTAGAAAAGGTAGTTCACTCTTGAGGGTTGTGCGTGTCAGTGCTCAG
Source organism: Pipra filicauda (assembly GCF_003945595.2). Taxonomy (NCBI): domain Eukaryota; kingdom Metazoa; phylum Chordata; class Aves; order Passeriformes; family Pipridae; genus Pipra; species Pipra filicauda. The sequence continues at coordinate 936,044 of NW_024104487.1, read as the reverse complement.
AATGTAGCTTCAAGAACAAAATCTTACTTCTTTACAAGAACTTCTCATTAATGATTTTATCTGTAACTACTGACTTTCACTGGTACAAGAAGTATATGTCTGCAGATGTGACACTCAATCAGCTTTTCAATTTCTATATATATTAATACATTTGCTACTGCTTTTGAAAAACTTGAACAATGGACATTTGGAAATACTGGACTAGTATATAAGTCTTGACAGTCCATTAATGTCCACCTGTATATAAAAAATAGAACTTTTGATTCTAGCGCTAGTAATTTCCAAAGGATGCTGTGTTCTTTTGAAAACCTGTCCTACAAAGTAGATGTATATAACTTTTCATCTATCAACCTTTTCTGGCATTATAAATGGCTAAACTCCTGACTAGTTTCCAGCATTTTTTTCCAGTGGTTTCTCTTCTATATACTTTTCTCTCTTTATCTCTTCTGACAACTCATTTCTGCTTGTCTACTTGTTCAAATCAAAGTTTTGAATAGTAGTGCTTATCTGCCTCCTTTTATCTGTGAAATATCCATTAGACTTCTGACATACAATAATAACTTATTGTTCAGTTTTGTTATAATGGCATGCAAATCTGTAAAAGTTGCTAAGGAATTAGAACTGTTGAATTTGCACTCTATGGGAAATCTGTAGATTTTGAATGCACTCCACACACGATCACCAGTGATTTTTGAGAATGTGAAATAGAAAAATAATGTATTTCTGAAGGTAACTAGAGGATAGATTTAAAATAAACTTGGTCAAAAAGTCCTCAGACCTGGTTGTGTGACGTGGGAAAAGAGATGTAATGAATTATCATAAGTTTAGCAACTTCTTAAAAAAAATTCTTAGCTGGGACAACATTGAGTCTCTGAGCTGAATAATATGCTACTCATGTTGGGCTGGTACAATTATTTTTTTGCAGCATTAGAAAATTGTTTTCTGTGTAGCTGAATTTACTACTCTGCAGTTTGTGTGGTGTGCTCATTGACTGACAATTCTAAAAAAATTCTGGAATGCAAGTTTGAGAACTACATGACATGTCTCTGAGGAAAAAATCTTAGGATTCTTTTCCTGTTTTGGTAGATTTGTATAAATTGTATAGCATTTTTCATTCTTCATCTGTGAAATACTCCAGTAAGTTAAATATGTATATGTGTTTTGAAGAATTTACTTTGAGTTCATGTGAACAGAGAAATTTATTTTAACTCATTTTTGTAACTGTGAACTTTTGCACTAGATTTACAAGTACTGAAACACAGAATGCTGTGCTTTTTACATGCTCATAATTGTTTGCATCTTCTGAATACGAACTCAATGAATTCCTGTTTTTAAACCTGTGGTCTTATTAAGTTAAAATCAAACTGTTTCAAAAACAAAGACTAAGTTCTGAGACTGCAGAGTGGAGGGGTTCATTTCACTGTTTAACTCCTGAAGATGCAATATTCTGATTCTAATCTAAAACTTGTTTTACAGTACTACAACTGTATTGATTTAAGGGAGTTACTTTCACCATACTCCATCATGGGGAATGGGAATGATTTTTCTGTGGCTCTTGTTTTTTTTGTTTCCTATTACAGCAGAAGGACAAGCAACTTAGTAGATAAGCATAAAAAAAATAATATACAATGGAATATAGGCCTCAAATAAAAGCATTATCTTGACAACATTTCCTTGTATAATATCCTTTCCACTTTATGATGGAATGCTTTATGGATCCTTATCAAGAATGGTTTTAGATGAGTTCCAGGTAATGCCCCCAAAGCTCAGCTGGAGAAACAAAATGGAAGATAATTCATTGCTTTGCAGTTTATGGTGAGATGTCTGACTTTGCAGTGAGGGACGTGAGAGACAGATATATTATACAATGCTTCTTGTGTTTGCAAAGAGAGTGTATGTCCTTGTCTGGGACCACAATGAGTACAGGTGCAATGAAGCCTGGTGGAACTGGGTGAAATTCTTGGAATTGTACAGGAACCATTGAGATGAGGAGGGTCTGCATGGAGTGGAGTACAAGTGATAATTCACTTCCCACCTCTTTTCTGAGGTAATCCAAGAATTGTAGGATTTTTTGATTTATTAATTTATGCTAATTGTTGTGTGTATCAGAAGCAGATTATTTCTAGACTTGCTGGGGTGCAGGGGAGGAAGTGTTGGAAGAAGAAGCATTTTCCTTCATGAGTATATTACATCCTAAGGAAGGGGCAGGAGCAGCATATGAGCCGCTCTTTTTAGTCATCTGACTGTAACTGATTTACTGGGAGCCAATATACAAGTGGGCAGGATACAGGGAAGTAGTGTAGGACTCAGTCTCATCTGACTATAATGTAAACATAAGCAAGGATTTTCTGCTGCACTATAAAAGCAGCTCTTCATAGCAAATCAGATGTCCTGGTATCCTTGGCAACTTCAGCTTCCTACTGCTGAACATTGAGTTTTGTCCCGTAAGAGTATATTGTACCTCAAATTAAGGCTTTGTCAGTGTTCTCTGTACTGCACCTTATTGTGATGCCCAGTACCACCCTGGTCATCTTAAGCTGCATTCTGCAATGTGTTTGGATTTTCTGGGCAATTCTGCTTCTATCAATTAGCTATGTGCATGTATTTGTGTTATTAATACTTTGCTGAAAGGAAATGCAACTGGATGGAAAGTAAGATGTTTTGATTTATTCAAGAATGCATGATCCAATTTGTCTTCAGTTTCCTTTTGTGAAAGTATATATTCATTTTGTAAGAGAAGATTCAGTAATATTTTAAGGATAACATACATAAATTCAAAGTATTTTTATACTCTGAATTCTGTGATTCAAGGTTAAATGTGTTGAATTACAGAAAGTATTCTGGTAATCTGGTGATTTCACCAGAAAATTTTAATTCAAACCCAGAATTGCTCTCCTGGGAATTAAGTCTTCTCTTTCAAATGCTAATGCACTGTGCAAATTACTGTTCCTGTTTAGATGAAAATTTGACTGTGGCAAATTAGCTACCCCTCTCCTCTTAATTCAAATTGTCTTGGAACATCTGAAACCTTATTTTGTGTTTCTAAAAATTTGCACCAACTTGTGTATGCTATCAGCTCCTGAAAGAAAAACGCAGTTTGGCAATCTGTTGAGGTCAGTGGTTGTTTCAGAGAGTTTCCAAAATTTATTTCTCCACTTCCACTTTAGTGATATTGGTAGATATATTCGCTGTTTGCCAGATGTGTTATGTTATTTACTGGTATGGCTAGCTTTTCTAAATTGGAGGTGTTAGTTGTAATTGCATCAGTTGTGCTCCTTATGAAATGATCATTGGTGAGTGGGACTGTGGAAGCTTAATCACTAGCACCCTGTTGAATGTTAATATTAGTTGAAGGAATGCAGGCAGAGAAGACAACTTGCATTAAGTGCCTTTGCAGAATGGCCTTGGGAAGGCAGAAGTTCCATCTGTCAGGACTGTTCAGCCATACCTTTCCTGCCACAGGAGCCCCTTTCTCTCCTGAGTTGGTTCACCAGGAGCTAACTCTTCCTGACAGTGTGGTCACCCTGTGCTTAGTTCTGCACTCTTTCCCATCAAACCATCTTCAGCTGGTTTCTGTCAGTAGAGAAAGCACTATCTCATCATAGGTATCCTAGTAGCAATGAGATGGGATAGTAAATTTAACTCAGGTCCTAATTTAAGGGGAAAATTTAGAAACTGCAGGTTAACTGGAGTAAGCATGAGGACCATTGCTGTGCAAGCCAGATAATCAGGCCTGGATTTTTCCTACTTTTGCATGTTTTAAATCTAGGGACTAGAAACCCACTTGAAGTCTTACCAGTGAAAATCAGATGTAGTTAGTATGTTTTGTCTGTTGTGAGAAGTAACTCTTAATTTTGTGATTAACACAAGAATACTTGTTTGCTCTAATTTGAAATGAACGTGCTATGAATTCAGTTTGCTGTGAAATGAATTTCAGTTTTTCAACTGTAAGAGGACAGAGGTGTTTTGGAGTTTTCAGTTTTGGAGGCCATGCATTAATTTCAAGTTATTTTTCAAAAACCATGACATTTCTAGGGTAAAGGTTGAATTAAGTCATTATTATAGCTTGCTCCATGCAAATTGTATTTCGATAGACTGATACTGAGGTCTGAACTATTCTTATTTACTTAAACAATGCAGGGGATGATGGAAAATGAACAGTTTCTATTTCACAGTTTGATTTTAACAATAAGTATAAATCTGTGAACAAACACAAGATGATTGAGAGTATATGTAGATAGGAAGGATAGGAAGGCCAAGTTTCCTGCAATTACAGAGCCCAAGTTCTCTCTCGTCAATCTTTTCAGTATCTCTTTCTCTTTGATCTTCAAAACCTCAGGGCCAGATTATCAGCTTTCAGTCTGGCAGGAGGAGGATTAAAATATTTTGCCATGGCCCCTGTGCACTAAGGATCTGTTTCAACAGGCACATTGTGGGGCTGAAGCCAAGCTTCTGCTTACCTTCTGCATTTTGCCATTCCATCTCACCAGGTTGCATGGACAACAGCATAGGGGAATTGGGAAGAACTCTCCAGTACAGAAACCTGCAGCAGCACAGTGAAATGGATTCTTACACAGTGTTTCTGGAAGAGTTCTGTGGGGTCATTTCACAGAATATTCTGAGTTGGAAGGGACTAACAGGAATCACTGAGTCCAACTCTTCACGTGAATGATTGGAATATGTCTTCCTGGACGTTGGTTTTGATCTCACATGGTACAGATATAATGAATGACTTTAAAGGATGAGAAACACATTCAGCTAAAATAATGGTTACAAATACTATTTTTGACCTGGAGAATAATGCCAGTCAGGTTCTGTGTATTTTTATATGATTCCATTAGCATTAAGTGAAATAATTTATTAAGTTTCTGCCTATTTTATTCTGTTGCTGAATTTACAGAGCCATACAGAAAAAAAAAAAGGTTTAGAAGTATGTACTAGCTCACAAAACCTGTTGCAAGGGCCAAGTTTAACCACTTTTGACCTGTATTGTTTGTCAACTATACCATCAATGGTATTTGACAAGAATTTGAATAAACAATGAGGCCTTTTGTGCTTTGTTTTGGAAACAAAGCATATCAGGAAGTAAAACCCAGGAGTGTCAAGGAGATGCAGAAACTTGTTGAGGAAAATACTGTAATTTTAATACAATTTAAAAAACCATGAAAACCAAAAAACCAAAAATAATTTATTTTGAATACAGTCTAAACCAGAGTGATTTGAAAAATAACAAAGTTCAGGGCTTTGTCTGCCAGTTAAAAAGATAAACAATTATATTAGTGTTGAGGAAAATAAAATGGTAGCTCCTGAGATTGTTCATGGGATTGGGATTATGCAGTTAAAACACTCTTCTGAAAAAAAGGTGCCACCCTGATTATGTTTGCTGTCTTGGTTAATGCTTGATGACAGCTGAATGCTCTGTGTTGTGGATTTTCTAGAGTCATCCCCATGGAAATGGGTGGAAGCATGTTATGGGTATGGTAGACTTGAAAATTATTTAACAAATTTCAAAGGAATGAAATGGTTCAGAAAAGGAAGAGGCTACTCTACCTGTCTAAAAATTTACTTTAAATTATGCCAGTTGATGAATGTAAACCTCAGGTTTGCAAACAGTGCTATAAGAGAAAAATGTATACTTATTCAGATGGGTTAGTGGTGAATATGAGTGATCTTCAGGAGGGAACCACTTGCAGAGAATATTTCCATTTAATACTGTATGCCATGGATTTATTTTTCTTCAACACCTTTCCAAGTTGTTTGCCTTGTCTTTTTATACATGTATCTTTCTATACATGGAAAAAGAAATCTCAGTTCTTTATTGTATTGTTTATAGCTTTAGAGAAAGGTCTTCAGACTTGCTACATATGGATTGTGAATCTCTTTAACCTTACAATGTTTTATTCTTCTCCACGATAGTAAACCCACTGTAGGAGCACAGAAGTGAGAACTGCATTTAGTAATCTCCCACAGAAAATATTCTGATCTGATCAAAATGAGTATTGATTTTCTTCATCCTAATCAAAGGAGTTCTGCAGAATGCTCATGCAAAAGCATGACCTGGAGGCAAAAGCAGCTTTTAAAACAAACTTAGTAGTCTAGGTTATCAATTGCAGGGTAGAACTGGGCATCTTCATCATCACAACTCTTCTGTCTTCTCTCAAGCCAGGGTAGATCACATCATCAAAACTTGGCAAGTTTGATGGAGTTGACCCCTAGTTTGAATAGACAAGTATTGGTGTTTTTCTATTTGAATATGATTGTTTTCTGCAGCAATTTTAAACATTTGGCTACTGTAGGCTTTACACCTCCTCTAAAAGATGCCTCTAAAATAGGCCACATTTTCCTATTTTCAAACATGTTCTTGAGATGCAATGACCAATGTTATTGCTATGCTATTAAATAAAATATTACTGTTTATGATCAGTACTTTTAAATTAATTGATCCCTTCTTCACCAGTCATGTTCTACATTCACCAAAGACTGAATCAGATTTGAAAGGATGTGATTCCATTTAAGCTCCATAAAGATCAGACACTGAGCTATAAGCTGACTGTTGAAAGGCAGAAAAGTGTACAAGCTAAAACTTTTCCTGCTGCTAGAGTCAGGAGGAATGAAGTAGTGAGGATTTTGTGCATGCAGAATATTAAGAAATGTTTTTGAGAGCTTTTTGGTTTTTTATGTATTGAACTTGAGAAGAATTTTTTTAAAGTGTTATTAAATACTTTTTGCAGTCTCTACATCTTTTTTGGTCAACTACTGCCTTCCTCACTGGGCAAAAATCCCTCAAACTGAAAACTTTCTGTGTTTTTCTTAATTAAATACTCATACATTCTAGTTTGGCCATGCCAATATTTTCTAAGATTTCCTCGCTATCTAGCTTTCTGTCAGGCCAGATACTCTGTAAATTAGCATTGACTGATATTTGTAGTCACAGAATAATTTCACATTTTTCTACTGTAATCTTGACATAAAAGGCTACTGTATCCTTTATAGTATTGATTTAACTTCCAGGCTTCTTTTAGCCAGTTCCTGAAGATATGAGCCAGTTTATCTCTGCTGACTTCAAGAATTGCACCACAGCATTTTCTCTTTCCTCTGAATTCAGTAATGAACATAGAATCAGAGAATGGCTTGAGTTGAAAGGGAGTTTAAAGACCGTCTAGTTCCACCTCCCCTACCATGGGCAGGAATGCCACTCACTAGACCAGGTTGCTCAGAGCCCCATATAGCCTGGCCTTGAAAATTCCAGGGATTGAGCATCCACAACATCCTAACATCTAATCTAAATCCCTACTCTTTTAGAATTTAAAAGTGTTTCCCTTTATCCTGTCACTATCTGTGCCTGTAAAAGGTTGCTCACTCTCTTTTTTATGTCTCCTTCAGGTGCTGCAAGGCTGCTATAAGGTCTCCCCCAAGCTTTCTCTACTTCAGGCTGAACAGCCCCAGGTCTCTCAGCCTGTCTTCATAGGAGGGGTCTCCAGCCCCCTCCTCACAAAGATGATCATCTTTGTGACCCTCCTCTGGACCCTCTCCAATAGACTCATATTTCCTCTGCTGGGGGCCCCAGCGTTGGACACATTACTCCAGGTGGTGGCTCACGAGGACAGAGTAGAGGGACAGAATCACCTCCCTAGATTTGATGGCCACTCCTCTTTTGATTCAGCCCAGGATATGGTTGGCCTGTTGGGCTGTGAGCACACACTGTTGGCTCATGTCCAGCTTTTCATCCATGAGTCCTTCTTTGCAGGGCTGCTCAAAATAAGTTTTTCTCTCAGTCTGTGTTCACGTCTGGGATTGCCCCAGTCTAGGTACAGCATCTTGCACTTGGCCTTGTGGAACTTTTTGAGGTTCTCTTGGGCCCACTTCTGAAGTCTGTCAAGGTCCCTCTGGATGGCATCTTGTTCTGTTGTGTCTACTGCACCACTCAGCTTGGTGTCATCGGCAAACTTGTTGAGGGTGCACTTGATGCCAGTGTTTATGTTGTTGATAAAGATACTAAAGAGCACCAGTCTCAAGACAGGGTAACAATAACAATGCTAATGACAGAGAGTACAAGAAAAGAAATAATTCACACAAAACCACCCCTTCCTGCCCCCCCTTCCCTCCTTTCCCCTGCCCCCATGAGGTGGTATAGAATAACCTCTGGGCCCTAGCCATGCCTCTTCCTGACTACTGCAATAATTGACCCTGTCCTGGCCAGAACCAGCACACCATCACAGAAGGCCACTAGATTGGTCAGGCGCGCTGTCTGTCTAGGATCTCCTCCTTGCCATGCACGTGCCTTAACATTTCTTCAATGAGGATCTGCTCCATGATATTCTGGGGCACAGAGGTGAGGCTCACAGGCCTGTATTTTCCTATCTCTAGTTTCTCCTCATTTTAAAAATAGGCATAATGTTTCCCTTTTTCCGGTCACTGGCAACCTTGTCTGACTGCTGTGAATTTTCAATTATGACAGTGTGGCTTGGCAAAAGCACCAGCCAGTTACTCCCTCGGGACCTTGGGTTGCATCTCATCAGGCCCACAGACTTGTACCTATTCAGTTTCACTAAGTAGACACAAACCTGCGCTTTACTTACAGGAGGAGGAGCTTTTCAGGGGTAGATATTTGTTTTCATTTGGATCAAATCTAAGAGAAGGCAAAAGTCTGTTACATTCTTATAACTTTGAAAATAACTGTTGAATTTGAAATAGCTGAATTAATAACCTCATAGTCCAGCAAAACATTGTCAAAATAAAATCGTAGATATCCAAGGTGCATCATTTTCTCATAGCTTGGGAGAATAGTCTCAGTAGTTCATAAAACCAGAATATCAAATACACCAGAATACCTATACTTTTTAGCCTTGATTTAGGAAAGCATCTGTTTAAACTTTTTAAAAATTAAGATATTTTCTTCAAGTGTCAATGGCTGTATTCAAATTATGGGAATCTTGCAATGTTTCAAGTTCCTGGATTTGAGTTCATGCTTCAGGTGCAGACTTCCTTTTATTTTCCTAGTGTGGCTCCACAGTTGTTCCTAATCTGTGTCAACCATCACCATCCTGCCACTGCAACTGGATTTGTTATTTGCAAATTCTCTCTCCAGCCTAAATGAACCATATCAACCTCTCTGGTAGAAACAAGGGAATATCAGAAGAAAAATAGAAGAAATGTCTTCTTTATCTGGAGTGCTGTACATGTGAATTCCTAAGTGACAGCAAAGAAGACAAACCCAGTATTTCAGCATATTTTTCCAACATCTGTTGCAAATAGATTGCTCACTATATTAGTTTAGTGCATAAAATGAATCCCAAAATAAATGTTTCTACGCCCAGAAAGTACCACCTTCATTAAACAAGAAAACTTTCAGAAGTGTTATTATTTACAGGTTTTTACTCATAGAGTGTCTTTTTGAATGGCTGTAAATGTAATATTGATGAGACTGTATCTGCAATAACATGTCAAGTTATGGGCTCACCTGTACAAGAAGGACGTGGACAAAGAGGAGCAAATACAGTAAAAGGATATGAAAGTGATGGAGGAACTGGAGCATTTCTCGTGAGGGGGGTGACAGAGCTGCGACTGTTCAGCCTAGAGAACAGTGGACTCAGAAGAATCTTATCCAAGTGTATAAATATGGGATAGGGGAAGTAAAGAGAATGAAGCCACACACTTCTGAGTGATGCAGAGTGACAAGATGAAAGACAACAGGTACCAATTGAAATACAGGAAATTCCTTAACACAAAATTTTTCTTAACTTAAGAAGACTTTTTCACAGTGAGGGTTGATGAATGCTGGACTAATTGCCTGGGGAGGCCTTGAAGTGTTCATCGTTAAAGATAGCTAGTCATGGTTGGAGCTGGGCTCTGAGCTGTGTGACAGTGGGAATGTGAAACTGGGCACTTAAGTTAATAGGATTTTCAGTGCAGATGGGCATGATTTTGTCCATTTCTGTGAAGAAGAAAATACGGTATGTAATTGAACAGGTTTGTAAGCTGAATGTAGATTGAACTTACACTATATGTTATTTGCAGCTGGTGTATGGGAATGTTTGAAAGATTACCATATTCTGCTGTCTGACTTTTCATTATATGATTGAGAAAAGTGAGTTTGCATTTTTGCAATTTCCTCAGTGTAAGAAATGTGTCTAATCATTCCCAAGAAGAAAATTGTAAGAATTATTTGTACAGTAAAAAGAGAATCTGAAATGATTATGCTCCCGTGAAAATAAAAGGTAGGAGCTCCGGTAGAAATCAACAAAAACTAGTATGAGTTTCCCAAACATTGTTTCTTAGACTAAGACGTTGCAATGATACATGAAGAATGGGATTGTTATTTGTCTAGTTATTTGCATGGGAACTCTAATTTTCCGTATGAGCAATTCCATTAGCTATTCTAGAGAGGCTGTGAGATTTTTTTCTTGTGCAAGGTGCAAAGGGAGCAATTCACGCTGGGCTTTTGTTCTTGGAAAATTAATGTTAGGCTTGACATTGTTGATAGATTGTTTGTTTTCAGGAAATTTTCTCTATTCCATGATGCATTTTAAAAGTTTGTTTGAAGACACTTAGCCAAGAACCTTCTTTGCACTTTTGCAAGAAATAGATAGTGGAAGAAGTATCATAAGTAACCATTTTGACAGTCATCACTGAGAAGAGAGCATTAAAAATACAGTCTCATTTAATTTATTGTCAGAACTATGATAGTATTTAGCAATCCCTGTCCCCTGTGAAGTCATAATTATTCCACTGCAGCAGCCATCCTTTCCTTCTCCCCCGCCTCTCCTAGAAATACTGGGAAAGGTAATACAGTAATGCCATCTACTACTCCAAATATATGCTGAAGTTGAACAAATATATCTCTCTGTGTTTGTCACAGTGACCTCTGTCAGACAAACACAGAGGGCATACTTTAAATCTGTCCCCTTTACACAGCACTCGAGGAACGACAGAGACTGTACTGACATGGAGGAAAGTGTGTTTCTGTAAAAATCCAGCTTTTAGTTTCTTTTATCCTGTGTTGAATCAAGTTCATGGATTAAGATACATGTGGTTAAAATCCATTTGTAAAGGCTGGATTTGGCTAGAATGATATATAACAAGGTAATGTCCCAGTAAGAATCACTGTGGTGCACTTTTGCTCCCACATTTTAAGTTCTTTGTCATGATGATTATTTCACTAAGTCCTTATGCCTGAGTCCTTGTCTTTATCTTTTTTCTTCCCATCTAAACTTCTTATCAGTTAGCTCAGATAATATGGTCACTGAGTAAGTCCTCTCACACCTAGGAGAATATCAGTAAATTAGTGCTGATTTACATGACTAGTCTTATGATGTAGTCACTATGAAGTAGAGATACCTTTGTTGGCGTGAGTGTTTGGCAGAGATAGCTTCCAAAGAATTGGTGAGTCCAGATATGACCCAATCCTTTTCTGGTCCTTTTTTTCCTCAAGCGGACAGTTGCTCTTATGGGTGTCTGGTCAGTGTGCTCTGAAAATGAGTCACTTAGGTCATACTGAGCCATATGGGGCAAAAGAAGCCATTAATGATGCAGTTACTGGTGCTATGACATGCTGAACAAGTCAGGCACAAAATTTGGCCAAAACACTGGAAAAAGATGCTTCATATCTTACGGAAAAAAAATTTTCCACCAAATTTTTCTTTGTCAGTGTTTGTATTCTTTCAATGTTTCTCCTTCAGCTAAGCAAAGAACTCATTGGTGTTCTCACTATTTATGGTTTGATTCATGTATGTTTTGGTCAGCAGAATTAACATGTAACAAAAATGTGCTGTGGTTAACAAAATGTGTTACGTGAATATGTAAAAGAGAAAGTGTTGCACATATGCAATTGCCTTTTAGTGATTCTTATTTTCAATGTGCATTAGAAATTAATTTTGGTGGAAGTGTATCACAGTTGCTGGTAGCTATCTGATTTATGCATATGTTGCCTTGCCAATGCAGCATCAAGCTTAAAAGAGAGTGTTTCTTTGGTCAGTATTTCATTTTCATGAAGGCTAACATTAGCATTAGCCTATTAGTAGGATTATAAAACTTGAAACACACATGGTAATAAATCTCCTCCAATTACCAAGTTGTAAAAAGCAGTTTACTGCTAATTTCAGTGCAGTGGCTCACTCACTGATTGGAGAATCCATCCTTCTTTGTAAATAGAGCAGAGATTGCCTAAGGCTGGGTCCACCTGCAGAGGGAGAGGTTGTCCAAGTGAGATGGCCTGATGGAAAAGTGTATGATGTGAAGTATCTGGGAACAAACACAACTTATATGTATCAGGTGAGTATCTATATTTATTGCCATATGCTTGCTTTTCTGATGTCTTTATTGTAAATTGCTCATTTGGCTCTAGCATTGGAACAGCCAGCCACACCTTCAAAGATGCAGAGGGCTGAAGTTTGGACTCTTATTGTAACTCTTAATGCATTTAAATTAATATATAAAACTGTCTAAGCCGGTAGCAAATGCTGTGCAGTCTTTGGGAGTTGAAGTTTCACTTGTTGTTACAAAATCAATAAAATTGTTTAATAAGAAATCGGGTGAACAGGTGGAACATTAAAATTGATACATTATATTTATTATTTTCTGCAGGTTATTTACTTTTATTTTATGTCAGGTAATTGTGTGATTAATGATATAAAATTAAATATTGGTATGTGCCTACAATGAACCATTTCATAAGAGGATGGAAGAGAGGACAGTAAAAAGAAGAGCATAAATAGGCCCACTTTCTTTTTTCTGAGGCACTTATGAATTAATTAATCTAAGGAGCGTTGTATCCTCAGCAAAGGCAAAAGGGAACTGAACAGTGAAGGCAAGGCTAAAAAGCTGACTTCTGATTTCAGTCACAATAATTTTTTTTTTTTATGTGCTTGCCTTTGAGAAAAATCAGTCAGCAGCTTTGAGTACCCAGGTGAATGGTAGAAACTGCAATAAAACAATCACAATAATAATAGCACTTCTGAAAAAATGAGAATCTAGATACATTGCATTTATATATATATATGTAATAATTTTCACTTATGTAACTCCTTTCATCAAAGGGCCTCACATTACTGTACCAAAATGGCAAATTTACTCTTATATCTGTAGATAAATTAAAACACAGGGAAGCTAAATGACTTGCTGCATTGACCTTCTCACTTTCCCAGTGACTTGCAATTGAACTTGAGTCCTCAAATGCCTAATCCCTTGAGGGGATCTGAATCTTAGCTCTTCCCTTGTATTTTGCAGCTGTGTTCTGTTGTGAAGGTGGAAAGTTCTTTATAAAGTATGAATATTATTGTTCTATAGTAACATTAATCTTCAAATAATTTAGTCTTATGAGCAGTTGGTCTTTGAGGAATACTGTGAGGTAGATTAGATGAATGTTGTTATCTTTCATATTTGAAGGAATATGACATAAACAACTTTGTCTTATTTTAGACCTCTTGAACAACATGATGAAATCAATTTTGTTTAAAGAAAATGGATAAGCATTTGGAGGTTCAGCAAGATTTAGAGTTCCTCAGTATAACAGACCTGTGGGAGATTACTGTAAATTGCCTTGTAACAACCTCTATCATGGGGGGGAAATGACAAAGTTTAAAGGTTAGAGGCAGTCCAGGTTGCAACACGTAGGACTGTGGAGACAGTCAGGCATTTCAGTCTTCAGGATGCATAGGAGGCTGCCACGTGGCCACAGGTTACAGAAAGTCTATGACGTGGTGGGTGCAAGGTTAACTTCAAGACATATTAATTGTTCTTCCTATGGTCTTTCTGCAGTCTGTCTGAAAGCTCCCAGGGCCCATGCATACTCCAATTTTCTTCTGGTGTGATCTCTGTTGCAGACTCTTACTGAGCCTTCTGAGTGATCTCTTAGATCTAATAAGGCAAACCTGGATAAATCTGTGAATTTTCCTCGTGTTTGTGAAACATTTGTACTAAATGTGCCGATACTTGAACATGCAGGAGTTATGACACAATGCACTACAATTTGTGTCATCCAGTTTGACATTTGCCAGCCTTTGACATCTACACAATCCCTAAGCAGGTGTTCAACTGAAATTTGTAATATGTTCTAAATTGATTTTGTGATCATTTCTGATATTGAGGTTCACTAATAAGGTTTGAGTTTCATTTGACATTATTAAATTATCCATTCACTCTATTAATTGCTTTCTAACAGTTTCAACTCTCCTTGTAATCTGTGGTGGTCTAATAAAAAGAAATCTCACGGAGAGAATAACATACTACACAGGCACAGTACAGCAGCAGAAGTCTAAATAAAATAACTTGCTTGATAAAATTGATGATTTGAAATGTAGGATCTGCAACTGAATTAAATTGAAGCTATTAGAGATGGTGGGTTTATAGTTTGCATGAATCATGATACTACTGAAAGTCTTAGAGAAGCTCTTGTTGTGTTATATCCAGTTATATCCAGTGTGATATGCTGAATTAAAGCTGAAGAACTTCCAGTTACTCTTCATTGTAAATGTGCAATATATTTCATAGTGGAAGCATGACAGATTCTCTGGTATGAAGCGGTTTCATCCTACTGCATACTACAAGTGAAAACAAATGCACTGACCATTCAGGAGTGGATTTTATGATCACATGGAGTGGCAGAGTTCATTTCCTACCCAGTTCTTCCACGAGTGATGCAAAAATCATTATTACCAACTGTATTATGCGAAAATGTACTACCAAATGTATTGTGCAGGAAAGGAGCAGGAATAGCAGAAAGACTGTTCCTGCATCCTGGTGAAAAATACCTAATCTGCCATCATTTTATTAAACAAGCTTAAGGCAAATTGGCTGTTAATTTCCTATAACATACTGCTGACAGACTAGGCCTGTGAGATTAGTAACAGAAACAGAGAAGAGCAAGGATGACTTCTGTGACTTTGTTATCCATCCGTGTACTCTGTGCATTTTAAATGCATACCAGATTTGTGCATCCCTGTTAGTTGCAGTGAAAGAAATTGCTTTTAAAGAAGCTAATAGATCATAGTGTGTATCCTGGCTTTTGAGAATGAATATATTATATCTGATTTTTCAGCTGTTCACGATTAATCTGACATATCCAAACTTTTAATTTTAAACTACAAACCCAGTCCATTTACAAGATCAAATGCATGATTTTTCAGTTTTATCTGTAATAATACTTTTGATAAGTCATTGTTCTCTTATGTTTGTATTTGGACTTATTTTTCTAGTCAAGTGTTCTGTTGACATTCACATGGTCTCATAAAGTCAAGGAAGGATGTGGAATGGGACTTCTTCTAATTTTATACCAAACTTCAAAGTACAGTTTCTGTAGGAGCTAAAACTGCAGTCACAGATAATAGCTGAAATTCACAATTGTTAGGTTAAGTATTAAAATAGAAAAAAAAATCAGCAGCTACTGAAAAAGCTTAAATGCTTCAAAGCCTCAGCATTTTAACATTCCCCACACCTAGTTACATTTCCTTTCTCATTTTCTGCTAACGGGGTTCATATTGGATTAAATCTAAACCTAAGCCTGATAAAGCTTTTCATCTTCTGAACAGAGCATTTAGAAGAAATTCCATCAGATTCAATAAAATTCTGTTAACTGGTATTTCCTTAGTTGTCACTCACACTTTCTTTTGACGTGGTCTTCCTCAACCTTGAATCACAGGATGTTAAAATTAATTTTTTATTTATTATAAGCAAGTAAAAAATTAGAGACAAAAAGAACACGAAGACATTTTAGTATGTCACTCCTACCTGTCTTGTTACTGTTTGGCATTCCTAACCTTAACAAATTTTACTTTATTGTATCTTTGTCAGTGCTGATTTTGAAGACTCTTTGCTTAGATATTAATTTCAATTTAAGAATGTGTTGCATTTCCCAAGAAATAACTTTTTTTTATGTTTTAACCTAATTTTGCTGCCCTAAAATAGATAGTAAAATATTTTTATATACATCTTTTCTGTTTACGTATGTATTTTTATGTGAAGACATTTCCAGAAACTTGCTGCAAGATTTAAATTATGATTTTATTTTTAAATACCCATTTTTTCAATTAGGTTGAGTTTGAAGATGGTTCTCAAATAGTAATGAAGAGAGAAGAAATATATACACTAGATGAAGAACTTCCTAAGAGAGTAAAAGCACGTCTTGTGAGTATTTACGATAATAACTTTATTATATATATATATATGCTTAAAATGCCAATAACACTATCCTTGGCTTTATTTTGGATTTTCAGTTTAAGCTGGACAAGTGTTTTGTGAGCCTATACTAATAAGAGTGGCTAAATCAGCACAATTAGGAGACGTGTCCATTTGCTAGTGAGAATGGTTAGTTGTTCTTCCAGTACAGGCAAATGCAGTCGTCAAACATAATTCTTTTCTCCTAAGAGGGACATCATGTTTGATCATCTGTCAAATCATGAATGATCAAGTTAGTAAACATTCGAATTGACAGACATTCTGTTCTTTCAGTATGCTTATAACATGTATAATTTTTAAAAAAACTTTACAGCTTCTCAGACCTTTGTGATTTTAAAAGCCTTGAATTTAATAAAAATGCACTTAACTTCATGTAAGAAACAATGTGACTGATCAGAACTCATTATTGTCACTGGCAGGACTCACTAGCAGGACTCACTGGCAGACATTTTACTAGTCTTTGGTTTAAAACCAAATCTTTGCTACTTTTTTAAGTTTCCTGCAGTTTCAAACAACATCCACCATTTTTATGTATGTATGTAATTTTTATGTATGTATGTCATGTGAGAAAGTGTTGGGGTTCACGAAGAGCATGACACTTAAAGCTTGAAAAGGGAAAGTTCTTTCATACACTTATTAGAGGAGGTGACTGCTTTTACCTGTCTTAGGGCACTGCTTTCTAATGCAAAATGCAGTGGTCAGATATTCTTGATTAAGAAACCTTTTTGTTGATGAATTTGGGATAAGTGCAGAAATCTTTCAGTGTTCTGACTGTCTAGGGTTAAGATAGATGTCTTGGAAAATGTTAAATGAACCATCTGGTTATATTTAATGGGGTTTTTCATTATACTCGGAAAGCATACCATTGCCATTTTTTTGTTTTAGAGACTGCATGGAAGAACCATCTCTAATTAACTGCATGCTCTGTAGAATGCAAATTGTTGCGTTTCATTCAGGATAATAATAATTGGGTTAAAGCTATTGGTTTTTAAATGTATTTTTACAACTCAGTATTTCTTTCTTTCTTTTTTATTTGACACCATTAACTTCATTGGTTAGCTATAGCTCAAAAACATTAAATTTGGTCAACTGAATAAAACACACTACAGCCAGTGCATGATTTTCTTTGCATGATTTTCTGCGAGTGCATTTTCTGTTTTTCTGCTAGTGATTTTCTACTACTTTGCACAATTTTCTACTAGTGCCTCCAATTCTAGAAATATGTAGGTTGGTCCTACAAGTATGCCCAACACCTCCTTCCCCTCCTCATGCTGAACATAGTGGAAGTTAAACACAACTTATGATACTGTTTCTGTCTATTGAAAGAAATTATGCCAGTTCCTTCTAAGTGATGCTTTTCTTAATCTTTGGAATTTTTCCATTACTCCAGCAGTCAAAGTTGGTCCAAAATATTCTGCCTTTGGTTTTTGCCAAGTGGCTTGCTGTTTGTTGCCCCACTGCTGTGTTAATGTTGTTTCCCAACTGTTTTAAGTTTGCTGACAAATAACCAAACGGTAACCCTGATTCTTTGCAAGTTAGGCAGTGTGTGGGTCTCTTTTCAGGGGTCCATGCCATTGTACCTTGCATTTAAAACATTTCTGAATCACACAAAGTGGTGAATAATACTTGATACCGCTAGGATCACACCTGCCCAACAGTTGCATTGCTTCTGTGTTGCATTGCTTCTGTTTTTTTTTTCACCTAGAATTAGAAGGATTGTGTGGTTTCTCGATAAAAGCCAAAACTACCAACTGGTGTTAGTGACATGTTTCTAAGGAACACTATAGACTTAGAGAATTAAATAATGAATGGTACATCCAAAATACGGAAAAGTTAAAATTGTATTTATATGTATGTGTAATTTGTGTCTGGTTTTAGTCTACAGCCTCTGACATGAGATTTGAAGACACATTTTATGGATCAGATATTATCTTGGGAGAGAAGAAGAGGCAGAGAGTATTGAGTTCTCGCTTTCAGAATGAATATGTGGATGATCCAGGATACCGCACATTCTTAAAAAACTCATTCCAGAAGAAATGCCAGAAGGGGCTATAAAGGCAGCAGATGAAGAGAGAGGGATGTTGATTAAAAAGCATGCAACATTATTTGCAATTGGTTTTTGTTTAATTGAACACTCTGTTTTCCATTCAACTAATCTATACACTGTCCTCATAAACTGAAGTACTTGAGTTCTGATTTCTTCAGTTAATGTATTAAAGATTTTTTAATGTTTTGCATTATAGAATTAGGGGGAAAACCAAGAGAGATTACAAAAGGATGTACTGAAGAAAAGTTTCAGTCCTGCTGGCCTAGTTTTTTTTGCAGAGGGATGGAGCCTAGATCTGTGAGGGCGTGGCTAAATTGCTGTTCTGTACCACCCACTTCAACTGTGGGGGGTGCGACAGGGGGAAGAACAAAAGGCATGCACATGGGAAGTACGCTGTATTCATTATGTTTCTTCCCTGGGGAAGCTGCTGGTGCCAGCACTGTGGACTCTAAAAAGCAGTGAACACAGCCAAGATGTGGCTTCAGAAAAACTGCGCTTGCAGCTGAGATGCAATTCCAAAGAGGTGGCACCACGCAGATTTGAACCTGCAGAGCAGAGCAGTCTGGAAGCAGCCAGTGTGGCACAGCAGAGACAATCTGGCTTTTGTCATAGTTTTTTGTTTTCTTGGGCTCAGGGATGGGGAATGCTGGCTGTGGAGAGTATCCACCACCTTATCTTTCTCCCAGGAGGCTATGTGGTGCTACCTATGGAGAGCGTCCACCACCTGGCCTTTGTCTTGGTGGCCTCGTGGAACTAAGTCAAGGTAGTGAACACCTCTCATGTGTAAAGCGCCTTTTCTGTACTTTTGTCATTAATATTTTTCTGTTACTGCATGTTTCTTATTGCACTGCTGTTTGTTTTAAGTAAATTGTTACCTCAGCCCATAGTCTCTGCCTTTGTCCCTCTCTCACCTGAGGGTGGTGAGGGCAAGAAGAGCAGCTTATTTGGAGTTCAATTCCCAGCTTGTTTTTTAAACTACCACACCTGCTTACATTGAAACAAGTGGTAAAAATCCCTTTGAATTATAAGAAGAGATTCACATTCTGAAAAGGAGACATTTTAGTAAAGAGAGATAATGTCAGTGGCTCATTTTTTTCTGCACCTAAGTTCAATAATAACAGTTTTTATAAAACATTTTTAAAACAAATACAGATATATTCAGTACTGAGACAAACAAAGGCTGTGCTTACTTTGTACAGTGCTTTTACACATATATGTCCCTACTGTTTTCAGTAGGGTTTGATAGGGACTCAGCTATTGACTTAGATATTTTTGGCTTTTAGGAAAGATATCTGCAGCACAGCAAGGATGTTTTGTATATTTAAAGAGAGATTTTGGCAGTTATTTTTGAACATGTTTTTCATAGGGTCTATTAATAATAGCTATTTGTTAAATACAAATTTCTTTCACTATGTGTATGAAAAATTAGAGTTCAGATATAACAGCCTAATTTTGACTGAATATATTATGGTCTATCTTTTAAAATAAAGTTCTCACAACATAATCATGTTTTAAAATAAATAAATAAATGAATAGATAAATAAATACTGTCCTTTTACTTGCAACATTTTGTCTGTTGATGTGATTTTCAATCCTATAGGAATCAAGAAACTTCATTATATGCTGTATTTTCCTGAACACAACTGATAATACACACTGTCACATAGCTTGATGTTAAAATGCAAACTTGATAAATACTGTACTTTCATTTCTTATTTTTTTATTTCCCTTCAGTCTTTGGGATCCTGACCTTTTTGGATGTTTCATGGAAAGCAGAAAGTCTGAATTTGTCTGAACACTTGGGTATGTGAAGCTAGAGGAGAGCTTTATCAAAATGACATCATCTGTTCCTTGTAAATTGGACAGTCAGCAGGATTTCTGACTGTCTGCCACAGAAAAAAGAGCCCTCTCAAAATCCAATTTAAATTGAGCACTGCTGTTTCTAGGGTTCTACTTGCAAAAAAACTTGACTATATGGACCCAAAGATTTTGTCATTACAAACCCAGTCTTCTACATGCTGAGGCACACATATCTTTGTCTCACTGAAGCCTTTGCATGACTATTCTTATTTTTTCGAGTGGACAATGAAATCTTTTCAATTACTATGTGACACCTCAACTGATAACATAAGTTTTCTTAAGTGTTATATTGTCTATCTTTTCTTGTATCATGAAATCACTCAGAATCCCTTTAGTCTAAGAAATTGCTTAGCTGTGACAATTGGAATGTATATCTAATTGACAACTCTTTCTCTAAAGGCAATGGGTTGTGGTGGGTGCTGTCAGACATATTTCAGAACATCAAGGCTCTTTCTGGTCTTGTAAAGAAAAAATGAAACTAATGATAGATTTGCAAAATGCAAGATTGGTGCTGCCTTCTGCAATTACGTGCAGCTGATAACCTAATGTTAATGTGTGGACAGGTTTTGGAAGCAGGAGGCTATGGGGTGGCTTCTGTGAGAAGCTACCAGAAGCTTCCCCCATGTCCGACAGACCCAATGCCAGCTGGCTCCATGGTAGATCCACTACTGGTCAAGGCTGAGCCTACTGGTGACCGTGGTAGCACCTCTGGGATAACATATTTAAGAAGAAAAAGGTTTTGCAGAGATTCCCCTGCAGCCCGTGGTGAAGACCGTGGTGAGGCAGCTGTGCACCTGCAGCCCATGGAATTCAGTGGGAGAGCAGA
Source organism: Pipra filicauda (assembly GCF_003945595.2). Lineage (NCBI taxonomy): Eukaryota > Metazoa > Chordata > Aves > Passeriformes > Pipridae > Pipra > Pipra filicauda. The sequence goes on along the minus strand of NW_024104487.1, from coordinate 915,141 downwards.
TATCCACCTGCAGGCTGTGAAGGAGACCCACCCACAGCAGGTGGATGCTTGAGATAGGGCTGTGAGCCTATGGGAAACCCATGCTGGGGCAGGTGCATGACAGGGACCTGCAGACCTGTGGAGAGAGGAATCCACACTAGAGCAGGTTACCTACTAGGACTTGTAACCATGTGGGGTCCCATGTTGGAGCAGGCTGTGCCTGAAAGTCTGTACCCTGTGGAAAAGTGACCCACATTGGAGCAGTCCATGGAGAACTGTTTCTTCCCCCAAGCAGTGGCAGGAACAAGTGATGAACTGACAGTAACCCCCATTCCCAATCTCCCTGCACTGCTGTGAGGGAGGAGATAGAGCCCAGGAAGGAGAGAGGGATATGGGGAAGATGTTTTTAAGATTTTATTTTACTTCTCATTATCCTGCTCTGTTTTTGTTAGTAATACATTCAGCTAATATCCCCGAGTTAAGTGTGTTTTGCCTGTGACAGTATTCGCCGAATGATCTCTCTTTGTCCTTATCTCAACTCATGAACTTTTCCTTATATTCTCTCTCCCCTGTCCACTTGTGTAGGGGAGTAATAGAGCAGCTTTGATGGGTGCCTGACATCCAGCCAGGATGAACCCATTGCAGCTAATTACTGATGCTTAGTATCAAAATACTGTGTTCTATGGTAAGAATGCTTTTATGGTCTTCCATGAAGGTTCAGAACAACTATGACATATAGGAATGCTTTCAGCTTCTACCTTTCAGCAAAAAGATCTTTACTTTGGAAGTTCTGAATGGCACTGGAATGATTTCTGACCTTTGTAAGGTGCTATAAAATACCTGTTATGTAAGTGTAAAAAGTGTAGTCATTGTCATGATTACAGTTCCATGCCTCCCATCTCAAGACCTTATGGCCCTTGCAAACTGGATTGGCTAAACAACTGGCCTAGGAGGACATTTCCTGTTCCCTTACAATTCCTGAAAAGCCACATTTTTCTGTTCCATGACAGGTATTGTTATGAACCTTTCAGGTATGTGAGAGAATACATTGGTGTGCAATGTTCTGGGAAACCAGGAGCTTGCCATGAACTGAATCAGGTAGGTGGACACCAAAACACGGTTGTTTGTTGCCCACATAACCAGTTCTCAGTCACCAGTTTCTCACTCCAGTAAAACCTCTGCATGTTATTTTTCTCCTGATGTTAGAGACAGATATATCTTTTCCGGTGAAAAAGCATGTCAGCATTCTTGACCATTTCACTTACAGTGTCTGTGTGAGGAAGAGGGAATTATGTAGGAATAGTGAAGCCCCTTTAATCAGCAGTGGTATTCCTAGGATTAAAAAAAAATAAAAACCCGACCAAATAAAAATTGAATGTCCATAAGAAGAGAGCACAGAATGCCATGAGACAGGAAGAACCATGCTCTTTCTATTACCTTATACATACAAGAGCAAAGTAACTGTTCTGTATATTAAAAAATCCTGAAGGCTGTGGGTGAGCACACTCATGTGTGCACACACGCAAAGTAATGGTTTGTTCAGGATACATTAAAATTATTTTTTTCACTCTCATCTGAAAAATAGCAAGGAAGAATCTGAAGTACTTCAGTTTATGCTGGCTTGTGAAGTAGAATGCTTTAATGCTATGATTTGGATTTCCACAGCTATAACTGAGGTCTGATAAAATCAAACTACTAGAATTAGATAAAAACTAGATTACTTCTCTTGAATCCTATTTGCTATTGTATTACTGTAGCAAAGCAATTTTGTTGATGCTTAATAGGAGTTCTACAATATATTGTGTTGTGCTGTGGTGGTTAAAATTTTTCAATTAAAGAGAGTAATAGAAAAATTCCTACAAAACATTTTTGCTTTGAAGCTTGTTTATACTTTCCAAATGTGCTGTAAGTTAACAGCAATTTTTTTATAACAGGGAATTTAATATTAATTTAATATGATATTTATAAGCAAAATATAGCGAAGTAAAAGAAATCCCTATTTATGTGGTTCTACTTTTTCTGCTTTTGTGAGATGTTCTCCAGTTTAGAAGACATTATAGGAAAAAATGACTGACAAGGTAAATCCTGTTTGAATGATCATCTGTCTAAATAACAAATACTTGTATTTCCTACCTGTGCTGCTCAATTTAGCCATCTTTGTTTAGTGACACAATTGCAAATGTTAACGTTGATAACAGATGAAGATAAAATGATAATTTCACTTACTGGAATGAAATGCTGCTTTCTCCCCAGTCTCTAAATTTTGTAGTGGTATTTCTGTTTCATGTTATCCAACTGAAGTATTGGATGCCAGTGTTCAACAGCATATTAGCAGGACGGAAAGCTTTTGTAGGGTGGGCAAGAGGAATCTTTCCTGCACATATGCACAAAAGACGTATCCATCTCTTTTAAAAATTGTATAACCATCTGATAAATTTATCACACACCTTCACATTTCAAAAACCATCTCTGAGGCTTCTAGTCTTGAATTCCAAGTGCCTTAGACAGCATTTTTCTCTGACATATCTAGCAAAAAGAAAATTATTATGTTATGCTAGGGCATAAAAGTTTTACTGGAGTTCATCTTAGCTGTTGTATATACAGTCTACTGGTTATAGCTTCACTGTTACTACAGACTGAACTGTCCTACAGCCATGCTGCTGAGCTCTTACTCTCGATACCTTAATGGATTTCCCCTATATCCGGATTTGTAGGCAGAACTGGTAGCTGCCAAAACTTTTGTAAGAGATGGTTTTGAGTTACTAGAAATGCTGGTAATTTAGATATCCTACAGCTAAAATTTTTATGTGTTGGTTTGTGTCTGAAAAAGTCTGGAAACTCTGCTTCAAGCAGTTTGGTCTTTTGGAAGGATTTGGAAGAGGAGAATTAAGGAAAAAAAAAAAATCATCCTTCTTTCTATCCCAAAGTTACCCAGGCATTTATTTGACAACCTTCGTCGTTCCTTTATACAGTGAAACAGGGACATTCTGGTGGATGAGGCAAAGACTGATTCCCATTAGATTTTTGAAATAGGTTTGTGAAGTGTTTCTGTAGATGTGCTATCATTTGACTGAGCTATCATAAACTGTATGGTCTGAAATAAAGTTTTGGAAGAATCTGTACCACTTCTGCAGTGATGGAATGGACAGTGCATGCATTGTCAGCATAGTCATCTCGGCACTGACCTTGCCAGGCTTGCAATCTGGGAGAGCCTTTTGTCCTTTTCTTGTTCCCCCTAGTTACTTAAATGGAACACAGAGGCAGCCTCTCCTATGTTCTCAATGGCCTGCTAATGATGCTGCTGCTGTAATATAGAAAAACAGGAAGGAAAATCCCCCACGAACAACGAAAATAAAGAAGCACAAACTACTTCAGTACTGAAGTGTAAAGGGTTCGAGACAGATAGGAAGAATTCATGGAGCTGGAAGGAGAAGAAATAGGGGGACCAGATTCTGAAAAAGAGATTTGTTCACAGTCCTGTGCAGAACCCAGGATGCCTGAGGCTTGAGTGTCTTGTGGTATAAGCAAATGGCTGTGAAATGTACCAGCAAATTACTGACTGGTTGCCTTTAGGAACTGCTGTTCCTGATGCCAGTTACTGTATGGACTCAAGAAGCAGTTACCTCTGTTGTCCCAAGGATCTGATCCTTCTGTATAGATGGAAAGTCAGTTATATGGGATGAGGTTTTAATTATTTTTTTTTTCCCAGATTGGTCACTGGAAAAAAACGGGTTTTGTGTTTGTGTGCATTTAAATTACTATGCTAGAGTTAAGGATGCAAAATATGAGATATACAACCAATGCCAAAATTTTCCTAGAAGAAACATGATGCTTGAAACTTCCTCATATGTTCCTTATAGATCTAGTCACTAGAGGAACTGTGGGAGGGAGTTAAAAGCAAAGAAGAATACAGAGGCACTGCATTCCCAAAGGCCATTTTTTTGGCGCAGTACTAACAGTTGATGGCAATGTCATGCTACATTACTGAGGAGAAAAGGCTCAAGGAACAATATAATAGAAAAAAATCATCTTTGAAAAGCTTCCATGTCTAAAGTAGTCCACTGAATCCACATCTCTCCCTTTTTTCTGTGGCCATATGTAGTGAACATGAGTAATAAAAAAAGCTGTTGGACTGTTAACCTCAGTCCAATCCAGATGTGGCAACCAAGGGTGACTTGCATGACCCTACTGTTTTCGTTCGAGTCCTATTAGGTGAGTAAAAGCAGGAACGGGTGAATTCAATATTTATTTTATTTTAGCTGGAAAGAAGTATCAGAGAACAGTTTCCTTTTCCTATTGACCTATTGAAACAGCAGTAAGATAGATTTCTGTTCTGAATATCTCTTTTTTCGTTATTTCAGTTGTTAAGTCCTATCAAAGGAAGGGATGGCACCATTCTGTTCTCTGCCTATCTAGTTTTATATCTCCTTTCAAAGTCTTCCACCAAAAGGCAGAAAAAATGAGCTAAAATTTTTCCAGCTTCAAGCACACAAGTAGGAAAAAGGACAACTTCCTATTTTTCTTTGACAACCATGTGGAACCAAAATGCAAAGGGCAGAGGTCTCTGGAGAGGGAAGGAATTCAATGTCTCCACTGTGCCTCCATGCTCTCTTTGAGGACTTTTGCTTACTTATTGCCTTAAGACTTGATATGAGACAGGCAGAGTATGTTCTCCTTCACTTGTTCATGTAAAATGCTGGTACAGTCTGTAGATGGGGAGCAGATAACAAAATAGATACTGACTGTACTGGATTTTGGAGACTCCTGAATAAAGACATAGCTACAGGAAACAGTGGTGAGCACTGCCACAGACTAAAAACAGAAAGTGTGAGTTTTTCAATAGTCTCACTTTCACCCTTGTCATTCACAGCTGAAACATATCAACATAAAATGGCAAGCGATCACAACTTGGAAACCACTTTCCTGTTTGATTTTGGGCAGGTCTGCAGAGGTCATGTCTTTGCTTAGAGAAGTCAGTGAATGTGACACCATGTAAGCTGGTTCAGTAAGTACATTTGAAAAATAAACAGAAGGTACATTGTACGTTTGTAACACAAAGAACTACATGAATGAAACTCTTCAGTAGCTCCTTTCTGCCAAGGGAAAGTCAAACAGAGGCTACATGAGATAGTTACTGTAACTGGATGTAAATCTTTGCAGAAAGAATTTGGAGATCTTGGATTCCACTGAGATAGTGGTGTAAGTATCACTGTGTGCTTAAAGAACAAGCAGGACCAAGACACAACCATGCATGCAGAAGTTTTTTCCCAATATTTTGAAACACTAGGAATAAAGGATGATTTAAAGCAACTGTTGAGCTCTCCGAGATCTTTGTCCTCAAAAGAAGGTGGATGTCTGAGATGCAATAACAGTGTTCTGCTACAGCACACAGAGATTTTGGAACAATCAAAGAAGAGCCAGTGTCTTGGGAAAATTCACCTACTATTTGACTGGGGATAATTTGATGGCTGGGGATACTGACAAATGCATATAGACCATAACCCCTACCCATAAACGTGGTCAGTGTGCATCACTCTCAAGTTTCAGTGCTTTGTTCTGTGGCACTTCCTCGAAGCTATGTAACAATAGGCACTTCATGAAAAATAAATGGAAAACACTGTTGTAGGCATTTTCATTGTGAAGTGTCCATCGAATAAACTCCTGGGATAGTAATGAGAAAATTTGTGTCAATTAGTAATGTTTTAAGAAGACATGAAAAATCAATTGAGAAACCCCAGGAGGGTAATCACTTGCCATCAGAATTATTAATTTAATTATGTGTTTTAAAAGAAAGGACATGATAGCCACTAAGGGAGGCCCTGGAGGAACACAATAGTGGTATGTCAGCACAATTGATTTCTCAGTGATTTAAAGCAATGATCTTAGTGACAAGTAAAAAAGTTTACAGTTGAAATGGAGATGTAACCTTTGGGCCAGCAGAGGGGTCATACATGGTTATTACTGCTGGGGAAGGAGTGACCAAAAGGGTCAGTGCACCTTACCAAATTTTTTGCCATTTTTGCCATTTTTTTACCAGATGTGCTGGGATATATCACAGGTGAATTCACTAGTTTTACAACTTCTCCGGGTTGTCTCCCCCCCTTCCTTGCCAGTGTCATAACTTAGTAGTCAAAGATGAAATGACAGTTCAGGCCTGAGACATGCACATCTCCACTCTTCTCATGACACTGCAATAAAAGAACAGGTCTGGCTTCATAGCAAACACTCTTGTGGGAATTTGTTTGACATGTCTGTCAGTACTTTAAATGAGGAAGGATGAAAGTTTCCATAGAGAGAAACACCAGATTTTTCAAATACAGAATGGGGGCCAAAATCACTTGCTAAATGCTGTGTAGCATTAAAATGAGAGCTGACTGAGTGAAAGCTGCAAGTTTTTGCCCAATAAAAATTATAACAATACAGTGATGATAGCTTAGTTCTGCTATGAGAACAGTCTCTGGCATCCCCTTACTGTTGTCAGGCCATGTAATCCATTTTCTCTAGTAAATTATGTGGTATTTCCCTGTGGCAAAAATACTGCTTTGCATTTTGCTACATTTCTTTTTATCTGGATTTTGTGTTTTATGCTTTACGTATTGCCCTTAGCTAATATAATTTTCTTACTAGGCTCTCTCCCTTTCTGTCTGGAACTCCCTTCTCCAGCAGTTTTTAAGGACTAGGTAGAATGAATGACTGAAAATATTTTTATCTTCTATGGAGTTCTGTACATACTCTTGTAGTGTCAGTGCCAGACTAATCCTTAGTCTCCATCACGAGCTTGGTGTTCTCCTGCCTTGCTGCATAGTGAGTCAAGTTTTCAAGCATGCATCAAATGCTGTACTCCTTGCTCTGGATCTTTTAGAATTTGTTAGGGTGTGGTTCTGAGGCTAAGGTTCAGACCAGAGCAGGAATATTTCAGGAATCCTCACTAGATCAGTATACTACAAGAATATCCTTTTTGTTATACTTTTAGTCTTTCTGTGGTAGTATATTGTGAGAATATTGATCCATAACTGCATTAGAACTAATTACCTGGCAACTTTTATATAAAAAACATGTTTCTGAAAAATTTTATAAATAGCATGTATAATTAAAAAGTGATATTTCAACATGGATTTTCCCAGCTTGGTGTGAAAATACTTCCAGAAAAAGCAAGTTTTTCCTTGTTACTCTGTATCACAATACTTGATGAAGTGAATCTTACCAAATTTATTCCCACAGATCCATATAAGAACCTATTTTTAAAATAGAATTTTGGTAAAAAAAGAGTAACAGGAGACAACCTGGGTTATGTATCTAGACATTTGGAGCAGTAGCCTTTGAACGTAAAATATACTTCCAAGTGTGTATTTTCAGATAAAACTCAGAACTTCAGAAACTCATCAATAGTGTAATCTTTTGAACTGGAAGTCTTTTGACAGCATCCCCAGAGAGCTAATGAAAGCTGTGATGGCACTCCATTTGATAGTGATTTTGTCATTAGCAGTCCTTAAAGATAAGGAATTACTTTTAGTGACAAATGGTCACTTTTACAGAAATGGAGCACTAATTTAACTCCAGTTTCTAATTTTTCCTTTGTCTTTACATGTGAAGTGCAGAAAATTACACATAAATATTTGATCTATGACACAACATCTGAGGTAGCTGAGTTTTTCATTAGATGTATTCTGCTATGTAACATGTATCCTTCAATAGGAACCTACCTACTTTTTCTCTAACAATGCAAGGCAACTGCCTCAGTATTTCTTTTTGGGGTGGTTGTTTGCATTTGGAGGTTTTATTTGTTTGATTGTGTTGTTTGTTTGTTTATAGAAAAAGAGCTGGCTGCTGCAGAAATTAAGAAAACTATCTGAAATAAAGTATGATGGATTCCTGCAAAATAGAGTATTTCCTTTTGCTCTCAAGCACTAAAAGCATTGAAATAAGGAAGCGGGGGATGAACTTACAGCACAGCACAGGCTGTACTCAAACACACATTACTGAAAAAATGAAATAATGCATACATCATAGAAGGGACTCAAAGTATTCAGAACGAATGTTCACTAGATTTTAACTAGAATTTATGGATTCATAAAAGACTCTTTGCTCTGCAGCAGAATTAATCCTGATTATCTGCTTTTGAAGCAAAGTAAAACAAGGAAATACATCTACTTCTTAGTCCTATCTCTTCTAATCATGTTTTTATGGGGTAGAATTGGGCATTTCAAGTGCGTGAATGGAAAGTAATTTTTTCTTGAATGACTGAAAATACATATTCTAGAAAAGAAAGGATAAGGCAAAGTAATTCTTAGTGACTCTTTTATTTTAGATTAGCTGGCAGATGCAATCATCGCTTCTTTAGTCATGCAAGTTTAGTCAAAAAATTTTGAGAAAATGAGAATAATCTCAATTAAGCCCTACGGACCCAAAGAATGCATTTAAACCACCTACTTAAAAAAAAAGCACCTTCAAAAAGTTGTCTTGTGACAGATTAATCAGTGTACATCTAAATCCATAATTTTGAATGAAAGCCCATTCCTGGTTTTTTTTCCAGGCAACATGGAAACACATAATTTAGATGATTTGTGGCTTCAGGTGAAATACCTTTAGTTAAAATGGACTGAAAATATCCCACTATAGCTCCTAGAAAAGGACGTTAAACCTCCTGCCATGGCAAAGGGTTTAAGGCTTGAGTTGTGGTGGCTGGTACTGGTGATGAATTGGAAAATGTCTTTCTTTTACAGTGGCCTGTCATCACTCTGCTCTCTTTTCTTCTTTTGATTGTTGGTTGGCCGGTGACATGAACAAGATATCCCCTTAATCTCTTTGGGATTTAATAAAATTGGATGTATTCTTCAATTAACTACAAGGAACATAGCCCTGTATGAAAGCTTTTCATAATTTTAAAAAAGTCTTTGAAAACCTAATTTTTAAGCAGACTTCTAGCTTAAACAGTCATTGAGGAATTGCTTCCTCCCCCCAGACTTTCAGGGACAGCTTCTTTTCTGCGTGTGGTAGGAAGCAACAGAACCCTGCTCAATAGTTATTTCCCCAATTATTGTTAATTTTTAATAGTTTCTTTTGTTTATTAGCATTTTGGCAGCTTTTCTTGTTACACAACACCATGTTGCTCTCTACATAGGATAAAAAAGCTGCTACAAGGATACTGGGGACAGAGGGAGCTGCATTCACTGAAGGAGAATTTTTCTTCCAAACTTAGCATGAAGTACTTCACAATGAGTGAATTGAAGGCCTGTGCAGTTAATCATGAATAGTGTGACTGGAATACTACTTTCCAAGAGAGACTTCTGCCTGAGGCAACCTGGCTGGACATTAATAGTTGTGGCTTGGCTCTGCTGGCAGTTTCCGTGCTAATTACAGTGACAACGTGAAGATTTATAAAATGCAAAATAAAGTCCTAAACACAGATGCCAGCAGGAATGGAGATGATTTTAGGTGGAGATGATTTTAGGTGAAATAACAGAGCTTACCAAGTCAATCTGGTAATTAATGGCCCTGCAGAAATACAGTTTTAGTCCCTTGTTTTCCTTGCCAATTGAGGGACAATTCTGTTAAGAAGAACAAAGTGTTGCAATACGTACTGCAAAGGTGCTGTTGCTGAATGTCTTTAAGAACATTTAAAACCAACATCTGTCTAAAATAGCTCAGGAATAGCCAAGAACTTTTTTGAAGGAGAAGGTGTGTTTCTTTCTGCCCCAATTTTGTGATATAAAAAGGATGAATGCCTAAAAGACCTTAGACTGAATAAGATAAGGCTAGTGATAAGCTTTGATTATAGAATAAATACTCTGCAAGATTTCTGTGGTTAGAAAATGTTCTCTGTAGTAAGATTAAGGAGACATGAAATTCCTTTTTTTTTTGAAAACACTCAGACTTCCCTTTTGTCTTCAAATGAAGTCTGTTTATGATGAGAATAGTTAAAAATATCAGAACTTTTTTTGGTAAAATTTCATTGTCCTGCTAAAGAAGATGCCTGTATTCCATGTGAAGAAGACTTCATTCTGTCAGAGGAAAACAGTCAAGAGAGTTTATATTTCAACTTTAATATGGCTGTACTACGACAATGCTATTATCTTGAATTTCAGATTGATTTAACTGAATTAATGAACAAAATTAGTTGTCCTAATGTAATTAAAATCTCAACTGAATGGTTTAGCAAATTAATACAATGGTAGTTGTGGCTGGCTTGATTTTTCTGCAGTCTGAGATTCTCAGCTGCATCTGTCTCTTTCCCTTTCACCGTGTAAGAGATACTGAGTAACCCCAGAGAGCAGGTGCTGGAGCTGCTTTTTAACGCTACTCACTGAAGCAGTCTCACTGCTGGACAAATTGCAAAGTTGGTGAAATGAAAGACTGAAGAAACTAGCCTGTTACTAGAGGCAGAGTGTAGATAAGTCAGTGTTAGTAATTGCACAATGCTGAATACCTTTTCATACTATAAATAAAAGCAGTGGCAGTATGATTCGTTTGATACTTTGAGAAGTAAACCTTCACAGCACTGGTTAAGAAATAAATATACAAGCTTAGAGAGCAGTCCTGTTCATTGTGGAAAGTATATTCGTGATTTAATTGTCACATAGACTCACAGAACAGTTTTGGTTGGAAGGGACCTTTAAAGGTTATCTATTCCAGCTCCCTGACATGGGCAGGGACACCTTCCACTAGACCAGGTTGCTCAAAGCCCCGTCCAGCATGACCTGGAGTTTTTTCAGGGAAGGGGCATCTATAATCCCTCTGGGCATCATCCTGTTCCACTCTTTCACCACCCTCATTGTAATATGATGTAGTTTTTCCAGCCTAATCATAGCAATGTAACAATTCCTCTCTTCTTCACTATTTAGGAATATGAGCTTGGCTGCATTCTGAAATGGTGGTTACAATAATGCATATATCGTTGCTGTCCCCTCTGTCCCTCCAGTTTTCCCGGTCACCTTCTCATGATTTAATAATTACGAACAACTTGGGAAGGAACAACCCTCCTCCCACCCCCCTGAGCCCCCCCCGCCCGCAAACCTGAGAAATACGCAAGGGAACTATGTAGAGGATATAGCAAAGGGAAATGTACTTTTGAAAGCTGCTGTAAGTCTCCTTTCACATTTCTATTTTGACACATCATACACCTTCTATATGTATCTTTTTCCTTAGTTATCAGATCCTTTTTCTAGTGTGAAACAACCAACCAGAGCAGTGCTATGCAGTCATGTGCTTGCCTCAGACTTCTCTGATCTTTGATTTGCTGGCAAGCAGAGAGCTTTGCTCTATTCTTGCACATGCAGTCAAATCTCTTCATTAACCTTCCTCACTGGTTTATTGGAGAGGTGCACTCGACCTGGGGCTGTATGTTATCAGCCAGAAAGTTTTCCAATTTTAAATCTTGAGAAGTTGGATATCTGGAAGTTGGATATGTCAGTCAGTGGACAGATCCAACAAGGAGTTCATAAACAAACTCTGACTGTCAGAATAGCATAAGGAGAATGAAGTAATGCTCTTTGTTTTGTTACATATGCTGTATCAATAAATATTTGTGCTGGTTTAAGAGTTAACCAGCAGGGGAAATGAACTCAACTCAAAGGAGAGATTATAAGTCAGAATAACAATTTACTAAAATAATACAGTAAGTACAATCATACAAACAAACAATTGGTCTTAACCCACAAAACCCAAAGGTATAACCCAGTACCCTGGGGCATGAACAACGTGGTGTTCCTTGGGCCCCGCTTGAGTCCAAAGTAAAGGGAGAGGGGAAGAACCTGCTGGTGGGAGAGCTGTTGCAGTCTAGTCAAAAGTGGTGATTGCAGTGAGATGCTGGGGGGAGAGCTGTTGCAGTCGGGTCAAAGTGGTGATTGGAGTCCAGTATAGGGTGGTGGTCCACGTCTGTTTGAGAGCGATGAGCTGCAGTCCTTCTCTGGATCCCACAGAGTGGTTCAAAATGTTCCAAGACTCCAAGATTATATATCCTGCAGTTCAGGCAGGAATGCTCAGCACTTCCCTCAGGGCGGGGAGTTCCACAAAGGGTGTGAGGACAGGAGCATCCTCCTATCTCACAGGCCTCTTAACGCCTAGTTTATAGCCTGAGGAGTCAGGCTCTATGGGCAGATGGTGTAAATGGTTCATTGATAACAGTTTCTGGGAAATGGCATGGAAGGCTATAGAATACACAGTTTTTGGTTACACCCATACCCTGATGAACTGGTCTCAGTTGTCCTAACTAGGACATTATCCACCCCTTATTCTATGCCATCCATGTCATGCCCAAATTAACCCCCTTTAAAAAAAACTATGTCCCTTTAAAACTATATACATCTATCTATATATATATATATATACAATGAAACATTACAGACCATTCTCACTCAGAATTAGGTTCCCTTGTGGTACACAACGTGTCTCCCCATCTTTTTGCATTACCCACCAGGTGGAAGCAGGTCCTTGAGCAAAAACAATCCCTCGGATGGGTTTGCCTTTGCTTGAGGTGGGACTAATCCAAACAGTCTTCCCTAACATTCCTCTCATATGTACCACGGGGACTTTATCTCCATCTACAGTATGCAAAAGTTCTGATTGGGCAGGGCCAGCTCGATTGATGGAGCCTCGGGTGTTGACCAACCAGGTGGCCTTTGCTAAATGCAGCTCCCAGTGTTTGAGAGTCTCCCCACACAGTGCCTTCAGGGTGGTTTTCAGCAGTCCGTTGCACCGCTCAACTTTTCCAGCAGCTGGTGCATGGTAGGGGATATGATACACCCACTCAATGCCATGCTCTTTGGCCCAGGTGTCTACGAGGCCATTCTTGAAATGGGTCCCATTATCAGACTCAATTCTCTCTGGGGTGCCGTGTCGCCACAGGACTTGTTTTTCAAGGCCCAGGATGGTATTCCGGGCAGTGGCATGAGGTACGGGGTATGTCTCCAACCACCCAGTACTTCCTTCTACCATGGTCAGTACGTAGTGCTTGCCTTGGCGGGTTTCGGGGAGCGTGATGTAGTCAACTTGCCAGGCTTCCCCATACCTGTACTTTGACCACCGTCCACCATACCATAGAGGCTTCACCCGCTTGGCCTGCTTGATGGCAGCACACGTCTCGCAGTCATGGATGACCTGTGAGACAATGTCCTTGGTTAAGTCCACCCCTCGGTCACGAGCCCATCTGTATGTTGCATCTCTCCCCTGGTGACCAGAGGTGTCATGGGCCCATCGAGCCAGAAATAATTCTCCTTTGTGCTGCCAATCCAGATCTACCTGAGAGACTTTAATCCTGGCAGCTCGGTCCGCCTGCTCGTTGTTACGATGCTCCTCATTAGCCCGTTTCTTGCCTACATGAGCGTCTACGTGATGGACCTTCACACTCAGCTTCTCTACCCGGCCAGTGATGTCCTGCCACATCTCTGCCGCCCAGATGGGTTTCCCTTGGCGCTGCCAGTTGGCCTTTTTCCATCGCTCCAGCCATCCCCACAGAGCATTGGCCACCATCCATGAGTCAGTGTAGAGATAGAGTATTGGCCACTTCTCTCGTTCAGCTATATCCAAAGCCAACTGAACGGCTTTAAGCTCTGCAAACTGACTTGACCCACCTTGTCCTTCAGTCGCTTCTGCAACTCGCCGTGTGGGACTCCATACAGCTGCCTTCCATTTTCGGTTTGTCCCTACAATGCGGCAGGAGCCATCCGTGAAGAGCACATATCGTCTTTCATCTGCTGGTAGCTTGTCATATGGTGGGGCCTCCTCAGCCCGTGTCACCTTCTCCTCCTCTTCTTCAGAGGATAGTCCGAAACTCTCACCTTCGGGCCAATTGGTGATAATTTCCAGAATCCCAGGGCGATTAGGGTTCCCTATCCGGGTTCGCTGCGTGATCAGAGCGATCCACTTACTCCACGTGGCATCGGTGGCGTGATGTGTGGAAGGAACTCTTCCCTTGAACATCCAGCCCAGCACTGGTAGTCGGGGTGCCAGGAGGAGCTGTGCTTCGGTGCCGATTACTTCTGAGGCAGCTCGAACTCCTTCATAGGCAGCCAGGATCTCTTTCTCAGTTGGTGTATAGCTGGCTTCAGATCCTTTGTATCCCCGACTCCAGAATCCCAGCGGTCGTCCTCGGGTCTCCCCAGGCACTTTCTGCCAGAGGCTCCAAGAAGGGCCATTCTCCCCGGCTGCGGTGTAGAGCACGTTCTTCACGTCCTGTCCTGTCCTTACTGGCCCAAGGGCTACCGCATGGGCAATCTCCTGTTTAATTTGTTCAAAGGCTTTTTGTTGTTCGGGGCCCCACTGGAAATCATTTTTCTTCCGTGTCACAAGGTAGAGAGGGCTTACAATCTGACTATACTCGGGGATATGCATCCTCCAAAAGCCCACAGCACCTAAGAAAGCCTGTGTTTCCTTCTTGCTGGTTGGTGGGGACATGGCTGCTATTTTGTTAATCACCTCCATGGGAATTAGGCGGCGTCCATCTTGCCACTTCACTCCTAGGAACTGAATTTCCTGAGCAAGTCCCTTGACCTTACTCCGTTTAATGGCAAAACCGGCTCTTAGGAGAATCTGGATTATCTTCTCTCCTTTCTCAAAGACTTCGCCCGCCGTGTTCCCCCATACAATGATGTCGTCAATGTACTGTAGGTGCTCTGGAGCCTCACCCTTTTCCAGTGCAGTCTGGATCAGTCCATGGAAAATGCTGGGACTGTGTTTCCACCCCTGAGGCAGTCGATTCCAGGTGTACTGCACACCTCTCCAAGTGAAAGCAAATTGTGGCCTGCACTCCGCTGCCAAAGGAATGGAGAAAAAGGCATTGGCAATGTCAATGGTGGCATACCACTTGGCTTCTTTGGACTCCAGCTCGTACTGGAGCTCCAGCATGTCCGGCACAGCAGCACTCAGGGGTGGTGTGACTTCATTGAGTCCACGGTAATCTACCGTCAGCCTCCACTCCCCACTGGACTTACGCACTGGCCATATAGGGCTATTAAAGGGTGAGCGAGTCTTGCTGACCACCCCCTGGGTCTCCAGTTCACGGATCATCTTATGTATAGGGGTCACAGAGTCTCGGTCGGTGCGGTATTGCCGACGGTGCACTGTTGCTGTGGCTATCGGTACCAATTGTTCTTCAACCTTCAGCAGTCCCACAGCAGAGGGGTCCTCTGAGAGACCAGGCAAGGTATTCAACTGTCTAATTTCCTCCGTCTCCACAGCAGCTATGCCAAAAGCCCAACGAAGTCCTTTTGGGTCTTTGAAATACCCACTCCTCAGGTAATCTATGCCAAGGATGCACGGGGCCTCTGGGCCAGTCACGATGGGGTGTCTGTGCCATTCCTTCCCAGTCAGGCTCACTTCAGCTTCCAGTACAGTCAGCTGTTGGGATCCCCCTGTCACCCCAGAAATGGAGATGGATTCTGCCCCTACGTATCTTGATGGCATTAAAGTGCATTGTGCACCGGTGTCCACTAAGGCCTTATACCTTTGTGGCTCTGATGTGCCAGGCCACCGAATCCACACTGTCCAATAGACTCGATTGTCCCTCTCCTCTACCTGGCTAGAGGCAGGGCACCCCTAGTCCTGGTCATGGTACTCATTGTGCTCTTCTTGTGGGTATGACCTGGAGGTCCCTTCAAGAGGATCAGACGTATCATCATTCCTGTACCGTCTGGAGTCTTGCCCACGAGAGACTGGAGCAGCGTTAACCCTTGAAGAGTTCCTTGTGGTACTTGTTCCTCTTTTCAGTTCACGTACCCGGGCTGCTAAGGAAGGGGTGGGTTTCCCATCCCACTTCCTCATATCTTCTCCGTGCTCACGGAGGTAAAACCATAGATCGCCACGTGGAGTGTACCTTCTCTCCTTAGCTGGGGGACGCTGGCTCCTAATAGCAGAGACTCTTGTTTGTCTTGGTGAGATATGGAAGATCCCTTCCTTAATTTCCTCTCTTAGCTTCTGGTGTCCCTCTTCAATTTTCTCTTCCAGGCTTCTGACGTGTTCAGCCAGTTTGGTTTCCACAGATGAGACGTGGGCTCGTAATGGGGCGGTGACAGTGTCTTCATACATCCTGAGTTTACTAACCAATGCTCCCACCTTGTCCTCTCCCTCCCTCCATTGCAGCGTTGCTAAGTAGCGGGAATACATTTCTGGCCCGAGTCGTGCAAACTTTAACCACATCTGGGAGGTGCACTGTACGCCATCTGGACTTTTAGGGAAGCTTTCATCGTCTGAAAAGATTATCTCCAGTACAGCTAACTCCCTTAAGCACCGGATACCTTGTTCCATCGTGTTCCACTGTCCTTGCTGTACGTGGAGGTCCTCCTTGCAAAGGTATCTCTCCCTCACACTGCACAACAGTCGCCGCCAGAGGCTGAGAGTTTCCTGCCTCCTTCCAATCCCCTGATCAATGACTACATCTCGAGACAGGGACCCCAGCTGGCTGGCTTCACTCCCATCTAGGATTGTATCGTTAGCTGCAGCATCCCAGATTCGGAGCAGCCAGGTCAGAATGGACTCGTTCGCCTGTCGTGTGAACTCTCTCCGGAGCTCGCGTAGCTCACCCAGGGATAGGGACCGAGTGATTATTTCTGGCTCTGCCTCCTCCAGTGGGTGTGAAGGTCCTGCCTCTTCGTCATCATTTGCTATACGGACTGATTTAGTCTTTGATTTCCTTTTCTGGACAGGGGCGACTGCTATTGGTTTTGGTTGTTCTTCTGGCTCCTCGATGGTTTGTGTGGACACGGAGATGGTTGGTTTATTTCTTTCTCCCTCTGACTCAGCTGTGGTTTGGGTGGACGTGGTGCCTGCGGATTTGGTCCTTCTCTCCTCCCCCTGACAGTGCTGTACCATGTCAAGTAGTGTCCGGTAGGCAGTGGCCAGGGCCCAGCAGGTTGCTGTGAGCTGGCCATCTCTGGAGCTGCCAGAGCATTTTTCCTTCACCAGTCTTATCATGCTAACAGGATCCTGCAGTTGTTCAGGGGTGAATTTCCAGATCATTGGAGGAGAAAACTTCTCCAAATACTGGCTGATGTCCTCCCACTTCCCGTGCCACTCAGCATTATCTGCTCCCAGGGCAGGTGTCCAAACAATCTCCCTAGAAGGCCCTGTTCTGACCCTAAATATGGTGTACACAGTACAGAGCAGACAGAGCAACACTAACAATAACATTATGCTGTCCTTAACATCAAAAGGGAACTCAATATTTTCAAAAACTGTTGTAGATGGTCTGAAGGGGAAGAAGGAGGTGAGAGGCTGGAAACAACCATCCCCCCCTGTTCCCCCAAAGGGCTGGGTACGATTTTTAATGAGGCCCCAGAGGTAGCAACCCAAACCAGGACAGGCAAACAGGACTGAATACACATTTGCAATGAAACTCATTGCTTCTGATGTTAGAATGACATAAACATAATATACTAATAAAGCAATTTGGATCCCTCTCCCTGGTCTTAAAGAGAGCATCAAAACAGGCAAATAGTGCCCCATCTGTGGAAATATGAACAGGCTCAAATACAACATCCATGTGAATGCATCAAACAACATGGTGATCAGGGAGTTTCTATATCCAAATAGACAAATGCTTAAAGTGAAATTGTGATTCTGACTTCTCTCTCTCTGCCCCACGTTGGGCGCCAAAAATGTGCTGGTTTAAGAGTTAACCAGCAGGGGAAATGAACTCAACTCAAAGGAGAGGTTATAAGTCAGAATAACAATTTACTAAAATAATACAGTAAATACAATCATACAAACAAACAATTGGTCTTAACCCACAAAACCCAAATGTATAACCCAGTACCCTGGGGCATGAACAACGTGGTGTTCCTTGGGCCCCGCTTGAGTCCAAAGTAAAGGGAGAGGGGAAGAACCTGCTGGTGGGAGAGCTGTTGCCGTCTAGTCAAAAGTGGTGATTGCAGTGAGATGCTGGGGGAAGAGCTGTTGCAGTCTGGTCAAAAGTGGTGATTGGAGTCCAGTATAGGGTGGTGGTCCACGTCTGTTTGAGAGCGATGAGCCGCAGTCCTTCTCTGGATCCCACAGAGTGGTTAAAAATGTTCCAAGACTCCAAGATTATATATCCTGCAGTTCAGGCAGGAATGCTCAGCACTTCCCTCAGGGCGGGGAGTTCCACAAAGGGTGTGAGGACAGGAGCATCCTCCTATCTCACAGGCCTCTTAACACCTAGTTTATAGCCTGAGGAGTCAGGCTCTATGGGCAGATGGTGTAAATGGTTCATTGATAACAGTTTCTGGGAAATGGCATGGAAGGCTATAGAATACACAGTTTTGGGTTACACCCATACCCTGATGAACTGGTCTCAGTTGTCCTAACTAGGACAAGCAGTCACAAGGAAGCTTGATATGCAAGAGGTACTTCCAACTTGTAAGCATTTTATGTAAATTCCTCAGTCTTTCCCTAAGTCCATCAGGATTGAAAAAAGGGATGACCAGCAGATTTTTCCAAAGCTACTCAGATGCTGTAGCAGTGCTTTGGCTGCTGTCAGTCCTGCTGAGAACTTGACCGAATTGGAATAAAGGAGAACATAGAAGTGGCACAATGCCATCGTAATGCTGTTAAGAGCTAATGTAAACTCAGCTGGAGAAAATCATTTGCAGTGAACAACAAGGTTTATTGGCCATGGCAAGCCCAAGAACATATTCTCAAGGACCACCTCTTGGCATTTTAGCTATTGTAATGAGCTGGATTTGTAAATCTGTAAGCACTTGCTTCTCTCAGCTCAGACCTGCATGGTGGGCAGCCCAAACTGACCTAGGGAATGTTAAACCCATGCCTCTATGTTCACATTAAATTTATCTTTTGTTACTGTTTTTTGTTTGCTTTTGAAAATTTGAGTAAATTTGAAATTCTGCGGTACTTGGGGTGACTAATTAGATTTCTGTGTGAGGACAAGCCCTGACTTTTTTTGGAAGGTGAAAAGTATTAATCTTAAAACAGCATCTATTCCAGATAGGTTACTTACTAATTTAAGACAAGATATAAAGCTACAGTGATGAATGGATTGACCAGTTAATATTTGTCATTTCATTTTATGCTTATACCATTTTAAAATAGCTCATTTTGACGAACTGCTAGTATGTTTATTTATGAATTAGAAAACGTATACTTATAGTAAGTTCCCTGCTACCCTTCAGTTTGAGGTCTCTGACTAAAGGTTCCAGCTGCTCTGATGTTCAGCACAAGTAGGACGATACTAAATTGGGAGGAGCTGCTGACTCCCTCGAAGGCAGGGAGGCCCTGCAGAGAGACCTTGGCAAATTAGAGGACTGGGCAATCACCAACCATATGAAGTTCAACAAGGGTAAGTGCTGGATTCGGCACCTGGGACAGGGCAACCTTGGATGTTTTGTACAAACTGGGGAAAGAGGTGCTGGAGAGCAGCCCCGCGGAAAGCGACCTGAGGGTTCTGGCCAATGCAAGTTGAATATGAGTCAGCAGTGCCCTGGCAGCCAGGAGGGCCAACTGTGTCCTGGGGGGCATCAGGCAAAGCACCACCAGCTGATTGAGAGAGGTGATTGTCCTGTTGTGCTCTGCACTGGTGTGGCCTCACCTTGAATATCGTGTGCAGTTTTGGTCACCGCAATATAAAAAAGATATTAAGGTATTAGAGAGCATCCAAGGGAGGGCAGTGAAGATGATGAAGGGCCTAGATGGGAAAGCATACAAGGAGATCACTTATCAAGTTCAGCCTGAAGAAGAGGAGACTGAGGGGAAACCTCATAGCAGTCTACAGCTTCCTCACAAGGGGAAGTGAAGGGGCAGGCACTGATCTCTTTTCTATAGTGACCAGTGACAGGACCAGAGGGAGTGTCCTGAAGTTGTGTCATGGGAGGCTTAGGTTAAATATTAGGAAAAGGTTTTTCACCCAGAGGGTGGTTGGGAACTGGAACAGGCTCCCCAGGTAAGTGATTACAGCACCAAGCCTGACAGAGTTCAAGAAGTGTTTGGTCAACTCTCGCACAGGACTCTTGGGGATTGTCCTGTGCAGGGCCCAGAGTTGGACTTCGATGATCCTTGTTGGTCCCTTCTAACTCATCATATTCTATAATTATTCAATAAAGATGGCTTGGGTAGGTGGGGCATTCATTTGCCCTCACAACCTGACCGGTGAGGTGTTTAAGAGAGAAACATGAAATAGCCTTGCAGTAAACTTTAAAAATTTGATGAAAATTTTTTTTAATTGTCTGAGATACTTTAAATCTCTATAAAAGTGAAAACTGGTGATACCAACAGGTGCCAGAGAAGTACTTTAGAACAGTCCTCTCTAAGTTAGTTTGGAAGATATGTCTGTCCTAACAAGATGCAAACCTCATATTTTAACCTCTGCAGATTTCATGAGAACATGATTCTAAAATCTCTGCACCCTAGGACCACCCGCACAATTTAGGACAAGATATTTTTCTGCTCTCATAGATGTCTTCCTGTGTTGGCAGTGCCCAGCTGTGGCTGGGCTCTGATGAGGATATACTCAATGTCCTCCATGTAAGTTGTGAATGGCGGCATCCAGCAGACCTAACCCTAATGGCATCCTTTATACCCTGACACAGCTATGGCTGCTGAGTTGGCCGTGTTCTTACAGTGTTAAATTATTTCATAGTGAATTTCTTACCCACATAATCCAGCAGGAAGGTGGAGGGGAATGTTTTTGCTCATGCATAGACCTGAGACTGACACTGGATTGTCTCTAGTCTTCTTTATCGGGGTGTTATAACTTAGAGCTTTTATCCCATTTATCTTAAAGATGTAAATTTGTTGAGGAGTGTGCTGAGGCATGCTTGCTGACAGCAGGAATGGTTAATCTTCCAGGAGTTTCAATGTAAAGTGTCAGCTTGTGATTGTGAGGAACCTCTACATCATAGCAATCCTAGGACTTGTATAAGGTCAGTATACAAACCCAACCATCCAAATCTCTTTAAAACATCAAATTTGATAGAGATAAAATGTGCTTAGAGAATATCTTTTTAAAAGGTCAAAAAGTAAAGACGATTTATTTACTTTAATTGAAATTCAGCAGGTCTTAGGTTAAGGTGAAGGATAAAGAAAATAAATCTCTAGGATGATG
This sequence comes from Pipra filicauda, assembly GCF_003945595.2. Classification (NCBI taxonomy): domain Eukaryota; kingdom Metazoa; phylum Chordata; class Aves; order Passeriformes; family Pipridae; genus Pipra; species Pipra filicauda. The sequence continues at coordinate 894,137 of NW_024104487.1, read as the reverse complement.
TTATACTTGAGAGAATATTGATCAGTAACTGTTTCAGCAGGAGCTGATGGTGAGCTGAAAAGTAGTTTTACAAATTTACATAAATATTTCTGATTAGCACTTCTTGTTGTACATAGCTTTACCTAGATTTTTGTTCCACACTGTCTCTACATGAATGTTTCAGCAACACTAGACCATTCTCATTTTTGATTAAAAATATGCTAGAAAGTTCTGTCTTTTGTTTAATGTGTAAGAAAATAAACACTTGCTTGGACATTATTAGCTTACTAATTTCATAAAGAAGAATGCTTTACGCTGTAGTGGTTTTACTGGATACCCCACAGAGTGAGCAGTGTTACCATACCAATGTTGGCCTTGGAAAGGGAAGCATTTTCATAGGTATTTGTTAATCACTTAGGGAAGATTATCTATGGAGTCCTTCTAACAACCACTCATATTTGAAAAATGTCATACAGTTCTTTTCTTTTACACCACCTTTCTTCTTGTGTCTACAGTCTCCCTATGATTGCAGAAGTAATACAAGGTGCTTCCTTGCTCTTAGGAGTAGGTCATCACAGGCTTTCACTAGTCAGCTAGTATAATCTTAAAGTAAATATTTCTAATGCACCGTATTGGAGACCTGTGTCATTTTCTGTACCACTTTCTTTATTTGCCGCCATGTTTTCCCATGCATGCAAGCACATGAGAGAAATTCCCACCAGGTACCTCAGTGCCTAGGCTGCCTATCAAGATGATGGAGGCAGGCAGAGTCTTTAAGGCGGGAATTCACTGCTCTTTGTTAGCATTTAGAAACTTAACTTAGGTGCCTTAAATCATGCTCTGAAAGAACAGTATCTCTGTGAACTTGGTATAGAATATGAAGTCCCAAATTAGGTGTCTAGAATGCACAGAATACCTGTGCTTTTTCTGCTCCCATGCACATCTGGTATATGCTTCTTTGTACTAAGCGTACAGCAAGTTAAAATATGGATAATTTTTTTTTCTTTTTTTTTTTCCCTTTCTCTTTATCCCCTTCCATATTTCACAGTTTCACAGAATGGTTGGGGATAGAAGGAATCTCTGGAGATGATTTAGTCCAACCCCTCTGCTAAAAGCAGCCTCACCTAGAGCAGTTTGCAGAGGATCATATTCAGGTGGGGTTTCACAGCCTTTCTGGGCAACCTGTTCCAGTGCTCTGACACCTTCAAAGTAAAGAAGTTTGTCTTCATGTTCAGACATGTTCTATATGTCAGTTTGTTCCTGTTGCCCCTTGTCCTGTCACTGGGCACCACTGAAAAAAGTCGGGTCCCATCCTCTTAACACGCGCATGCACAAGCTCTGCCATAACCAGATTTCTTAAGTTATATCATCTCCTTATGGATCTACACAATACATCAAGAAAAAAAAAAAGAGGCTGTTTCTTCAGGCCTAATTATGTAATAAGATGGATATAATTGTAAATGGGAAAGCTGTAGAATAGAGTTAATAAATTTCATCCTTAAAAGGACTGTTTACTCTGATAATAGTGACTGAGTCTCTGCTTTCCAAGAGCTGACAGGTACTAATGGAGTATGTCAGTGAGGTTTTCTTTTATACCTTCTCTTTGTCACCGTTCATATCTTTTCACTACTTGGGTCCTGGTTGTTTTACTTCCTTGAAATGTCTTGGTAGGAAGAAAAGTTAGATAGAGCCACTGCTTGTGGCAGTTATTGATATTTGTTGTATTAGCTTACCTTCTGCTGCTACCATGAGGAATATTGCCTATGTAGCTATAAGCTAAGCTATATAAGCAGCGAGGATTGCCTACTGAGTAGCTACTAACAAACGTGAAATATTTCTGGATGAAATCACTCCTGGTTCTTTCATATGTTACTGAGTCTTCATGAATCTTGGTTGCAGTTAGTCAAGGAGCAGTTTGGTGACAAACAAACCCCCTGCATTTCACTGAACTATCTTCTTTATTCCCATAAGTAACTGTGGCTAAAAATGTGAGGGAATATCAGTTCTGTTGCAGCATAACAGGAGAAAAAGAGGCAGAGATATTCCCCCAAAATAGTGTGCAGCTTGAGGAAATACATCTTTAGTGAAAGAAAATCTGTTGATAGTAAGTGAATGAAATGACAGTAAGGCTTATTGAATTCAAGGAGTGAGGGTAGGAAAATAAAATCTGGTCTCTGATGTAGTAACAGAGCCACCATGAGACGTGGAGATGAAGAAATGGGGAGAAGAAATGGAGGGAAGAGAAAAGAAAGAAAATACATCATTGATGGGACTGATTTTTAATTTGGGAAATTATTTTCAGATTTTTTTTTTCCCTAGACCATCCTCTTTTTATACTGGTCTGAAATCCAAAAGGATAACATGAATAACATTTTTTAGAGATTTATGGTTCAGATTAGATAAAGGGGTTGAAGGAAACATATCAATTAGAACATTTATTTGATATATGTATACATCTACAGAAGATATATGTGTGTTTATCTAACAGAAAAAAATGTGTATGTCTCAGTGATGTGTAAAGATGTCATACTTGACATTGAATTCATATTTAAAGCAATGATGTGTCAGGTAGTGCAGGTATACTACAGTGTGTGTACATGATGATACTGAATGTGTCATAGAATTGGGAACTTTCAAAGAAAAACTCACATACTTTTATAGCTTGAGCAGGAAAACTGGGCTTCTGGGGAAAAGATTATTAGTAGATGGAGCTTAGGCACAGGCAGAATCTTAAACAATATGTTGAATAGAGGGTGCGTACAAGCAATGGATTACATATCCTTTTTCAGCTCAGTGTTGCAACAAAGAAGACAGCAGCTTAAGCAAATATACTTGAATGAAGTCATAGCTCTGAATGTGTGTGCTGTGAGTTTTTAAAATAGATTCCTGTTGAATTGAATAGAATCATAATCTCCTACGCTGCATGGGTGGTACTGAAGACTTTAGGCAAATGGATTATAAGTCTGGTACTAATGGAAGTCTATTAGAAAGAGATGTGAATTTATCTTGCATATGTCACAGATGAATTTGTCTTTAGCAGACCTACAAGCTGAGTAAATGATAAATGTTTCATATTTATATCATTGAATTAAATGGGAAAGGTCCTTCATTCTGCCACTTCCTACTATTATTATCAATGCTAGATTGCTAATTTGGGATAAAAAGGAAGGAGAGCAGAAGAAAAGAAAAATTAACCTGGGTAATGAGTGAAGGTGACAAGACACTAGGCCCTTCTGGGAACACAGAAATATAGAACTGCTCTTCAGAGATGGTATAATCTCCAGAAGCAAATGCAGATGGAGAGCATTTCCTGCTGGATCTTGATGACCAGGGATTGCATTGGTTCCAGCCATTCCTTAGCAGCATTAAGAGTGCACTCCAGGGGAAGGAGAGGTTTGTAGAGGGATGGACAAGCTGTTGTGTGCACACAGAGATGGCTTTACAATGCCACTAACCAGTATTGCTGACTGTCAGAACGGATGTTTATTTTGGTGGAGAAATACTCTACGTTTCTATTCATTCCAGTTGCCCATGGCTTACTCACCTAAGAGAGGCATTTGAACAGTGGGGGTGGAAAAAGTCCATGCTTCCAGCTTATGTGCTATACTTCTAGCTTACATATCAGCAAGTACGTGCATTTAAAGTTCATTTTGTAAATAAATTTGAAAGTATTCTTAGACCAGTAATGTAAAAGTTGTAATGTAGTCTGTAGTTTATACTGAGTACATTTAGAAAGTCTGGTAAAATTCAAGCTTTGTCTCAGATTTTATGATAAAGCAATCAACATAAAATGAGGACTGTGTAATATCAGTAAGACACTTTTATTCATAAATTGTATATGTTGCTTTTTAAAGCCCACACTAACAAGACACACAATAAAGAGAAGAATGCATTACAGTCAGGCAACTGTGCTAGTTTTAAGACTACTCACCATGAGAGAGCATTTGGCTAAGACAAGGTAGTAGTTTGCAAGTTTCTTCTACTTGTGAAACCTGTTCCTTTTTGCTTTTTCACTCACTTAGCTTACAAAAACATAAAATAATTTTCTTTTTCCATTTTTCTTTTCACTTTGTGTCAAGCAGAGAACACACTTTGTAGTTGCTGAATGTATAGTAATTTATATACTCCTTTAAAAATAGCTGGTTTTGTTTCCTGGAGTTTATCAATCACCCCCCAAAAATCTGATCAAATTTTAACTTTACTGGTATCATATGGATATTGTCTAGGCTAGATCATTTCCCCTTAATGAGCTTTTCTCTACTTACGTTAGCTACTACTCAGACCCGAAGACTAGATATCTTGCTGCTTTAGCTACTTGGTAGGGTAAGAAATAGTCAATATAGTGAAAGCTGTTTAGATGAATTCCATGGACTTGCCTTAGATCCTAAACGTAGGCTGGTTGTTTGGTTTCTCTGCTGTGAATGGGGTATTCAGAGCAGGCAGAAGTACTCCTGGAGTCATTCTGAGGGTGTGGAAGGTGTTGCACTCTCCCCTCAGCTGGGTTTAAGTGACACATTAGGTGTCTATGCAGGGCTAGGATCCACACTTGGAACCTGTGCTTGAGTCAGTCAGACACTGAGATTGCTCTTTCATCCCCAAGATGAGGCTTGATCCTTTCTGTCACAGTGTGTCTGGAGAAGGAGCAGTGGTAACTGTAGTGCTGCCCAGTTTTCATACGTTAAAGAGACTTGTTATTTTGTGCACACAAGAAAAAAGCATCCCTTTGTTTGCCCTCTAGAGAAGACTGGTGCTGAAGCCTTCATTTCTCAGCCATTTTGAGAGAGAGTACCATCACCAGCAACCCAGGAGCAACGGGAACATCCATCGAACTCTTCTTCAGTCTGGGCCAAGAACAAGACAGAGAAAGGAAAAAGAGACCTGAGAGGCCTGAGCTTCCTACATGTAAAATAGGAGTTCCCTAAAGAAATGTACATGGACTCGGCTCTTTGGAGCACTCAGCTCATTTTCTGTGATGGAGTTATAAGAGGCATAAATAGCATTAAAAGCAGATCTATACTGGGAATTTGTTTAGTGTGGTATAGAGTCTAGTAGAAATAGTCTTAGTTACTCACCCAGAGTCATGACATCAACAGTGGGAACTGGATCTGAGTCCTTAACCCTTGATGTTTTACTTTTCAGACTGATCTTATTTAATTTCTTCTTGGTAAAGTGGTTCAAAGATTAGTTACATTAATCATCTCTGTTACCAAAAAAATTGATTCAGGTCCTGGGACAAGAGCCTCTTTATGAAGCAAAAGGTCTTATTTAAATAGTTACTCAAGTCCTCAGAAGATCTCTTATGAGGACTACTTTTATTACAACATCAAGTTGCATTATTAGGAAAAGCAAGATTATGTTAGAAAACATAAGTTTTCTTCCTTTTTTTTCTTGCACTGTAAGATATGGTCATTTATATCATCATCATCAGTAGTTATCTAAAAAAGCCTTACAGAGGGAAATTTCTTAAGCTTGCTTTCTTCTGCTCAGTTACTGCTCATGGTTAGATTTTATTCAGTGAGACATTAATGTACAACAATTACAGTAAATGAATATACTTGGAGTTTTCTGTGCCTAGGAGAAATACTGAGTGAGTTTAAATCTGGACAGTGTGATAATTGTCATCACCATGGCTGGGCTTCACGAACAAAGATTTGGGAAGGGCTCTACCCACGTTTGTTACAAGCGTGCTGGTGGCTAAAAAGGCTAATACAAGACAGGCACATCCGATTGCAAAAGGCACACCAGAAAGACTCCTTAGGTGGTATATTCTGCAAGACACGATTCTTTCTGCATTGTCTTTTCTCCTCGAGAGTGATCCTGCGTGCATTCTCAAAGGCATCAGCAGCGTTATAGATGGTGTGTCTCCAGGCCTCCTGATTGGAGGCCAGAGCAGACCAGTTATATTGATCAATATGGCCAAGGCTGAGATGTTGTTTCAGGGAGTCCTTGTATCTCCTCTTTGGGGCTCCTCTCTTGCGGCAGCCAGTGGCAAGTTCACCATAAAGCAAGATCTTAGGGAGGCAGTGGTCCTTCATCCTGGAGACGTGTCCTGCCCAGCGCAGCTGTGTTCTCAGCAACATGGCCTCAATACTTGTGACTGCTGCTTGTTCTAGAACAGATGTATTGGTCACATAATCTGACCAGTGGATGTTTAGGATTGTACGGAGGCAGCGCTGATGGAAGCGTTCTGGGAGTCACAGGTGGTTGCGGTAGATGACCCATGATTCAGATCCATATAAAAGAGTAGACAGCACAATGGCTCTGTAAACACTGATCTTGGTACTTTTCTTCAAGTGTTTATTTCGCCAAACTCTTTTATGAAGCTTTCCGAAGGCACTATATGCCTTTGCTAACCTGTTGTCTATCTCTCCGTCAATCTTACCATCCGAGGAGATGAGGCTACCTAGGTAATTAAACTGCTGGACTGATTTGAGCTCTGATTGGCCAATGGTGATATGGGGATGATGGAAGACTTCCTGAGGTGCAGGTTGATAGAGAACTTCTGTCTTCTTTAAGCTGACTTCCAGCCCAAAGAGCTCAGCAGCGTCTGCAAAGCAGGATGTTAAACGCTGCAGAGCTGCTTCTGTGTGGGTGACAAGGGCGGCGTCATCAGCATAAAGCAGCTCCCGGACAAGATGGTTTAAGGTCTTAGTGTGGGCCTTCAGTCGCCTTAGATTGAAAAGGCTTCCATCAGTACGGTATCGAATGTAGATACCGTCAAGGTATCATCAAGGTCTGCCATGGCCCTTTGGAGCATCATGCTGAAAAAGACTGTGAATAGGGTTGGTGCGAGAACACAGCCTTGTTTCACACCATTAGTTATTAGAAAGGGCTCAGAAAGTGCATTGCCATATCTGACTTGGCTGTGTTGATCCTCATGGAGTGAGATGATCATTTTAAAGAACTTGGGGGGACAACCTAAGTGTTCCAAAATCTGCCATAGACCTTTTCTGCTCACAGTATCGAAAGCCTTGGTGAGGTCAACAAAGATTACATTGAGACCTTTGTTCTGTTCCCTACACTTCTCTTGCAGTTGTCTGAGAACAAACACCATGTCTGTGGTACTCCTGTTGGCTCTGAAACCACATTGGCTTTCAGGTAGAATTCCTTCTGCTATAGCAGGTATTAGTCTGTTCAAGAGTATTCTTGCCAGGATTTTGCCAGCAATGGAGAGCAGAGTAATACCACGGTAATTTGAACAGTCTGATTTAATTCCTTTCTTCTTATATAAGGTGATGATGACTGCATTATGAAGGTCTGATGGTAGTTCACCTAGTTCCCAACAGTGCACCACAAACTTGTGAAATTTAGCATGGAGTGCAAGGCCCGCGTGTTTCCAGACTTCAGGTTCGTGCTCTTAGCTTTGCACCTTCTGTTCAGAGCAGTGCTGTGAGTGCATAGCCTGCCACAGACTGAGTGTGAGAGTCCTCTTCAGACATGGGGTACCACACCTGAGGGGCCAGTGGCATTGTCCAGAGCACTGTCACTCTCTGCCAGATTGTAGTCTTTTGTCTTTGAGTATCCCTCTATGGCTGTTTTATTTCTCTGAATATCTCCTTACAGCAATTTCTGTAACTGCTGAAAATACTCTGATGTTTGAATGAGATTATTTTTTTAGAGTAATCTTTCCTGGGTGCTCTTTTAAATGTCCCTGGACAATGTTTTGAACAGAGTAGAGTTTTTGCTGACCGTACTCCCATGCTTTACATGATTCTTATGGATCCCTTCCAATTTCAGATATTCTGTGATTCTGTCCCTGCTATCCCACAGGCAGAACTGAGCAGTTCTTTTCCTAACTGTCCTTCTCTTTAGCTATATTTTCCTTTGAATCTGGGGGGAGAAAAAAGGTATTATTGTTTATTTCTTGCCAATCCATCTGATTACTGTTTTTATGACCTTTCTGCTGTCTACCAGACAAAAAAAAAATCCAAACCACCACGAACACCTACAGTCTTTCTAAGTACAGTTCTCTTACTGTCAGATGGGTGGTGGTGTTTCTGGGCTTACTGAAGGTTAGTGATGTTTCTTCATGTTTCCAATGTCTTTTAATTCAAGCAAGTGTGCTTTTAACAGACCAATTTTGTGAGAACACGACTCAAATTTTTGAAAGCTTCTCCTTTTTTTCAGTCACTCAAATCTGCTAAAATTTAAATGTTAAATGGACATTCAACTGCCTTTCTGTCAACTTTGAAAGTCTTAGCTTATGGGATCTCTGTTGCAATTGCCAGAGTTACAGTCCATGAAACCTGCCAAGTGACTCAAGAAAATTATTGGTAGCCACCATTATGGTTTTGTTTTCATTGGCAAAAACATTATTGTAGTAGCTTTGCTGTCTTGCCTCACTTTTTCATCCAGACTACCAGTAATAAAAAGTATGATTACTTCATTGGAAATGTGCTGCTTGCTATAATTCCTGTAATCTTCTCTGTTTTATTTTCTTTTTCCATGTCTTAGTTTTATTTTTCTTATTATATGAATAAAAATTAAACAGAAGATGATTTTTGGCATTTGTAAAGCTTAGACTGCACCTTATATTGGGCATACAGCTCAGTGGGGATGTTTTCGAGTTTTGATTTTTATTTCTTTTACCTCCCATTGCTCTCCTGTATTGCAATTGTAAATACTGTATTGCAATATTTGCAATTGTAAATATTGTCAAAAAAGAAGAAATATAGTAGAAAACAGTTTTCCTGACTTCTTTTTAATTTCTCCCTTTTTTCTCCTATACAATTCCCAATAAAATTTTAAAGCATATGTACCTATCTGACTTCCTTTTCTGTATGAAGGGATTAAATGTTATGTTAAATGTAATTTGTAGAAAGAGATGAGTAATTGTATGCATGATATCAGATGCTATCTCACTATCTTTAAATTATATACCTGTATGAATGTTTACTCATGTACAAGTTATTCTCTCTTTAAGGAACATTAATAAGTAATAATACTTATAATGTTGAGTTGACCTTGGCTGGATGCCAGGTGTCCACCAAAGTTCCTTTTTCACTCTCCCTCCTTCCCCGGACAGGGGTGATAAAATATAAAAAGACTTGTGGGTCAAGATCAGGACAGGATAAGATCACTCACTGGTTATTGTCATGAGCAAAACAAACTTGACTTGGGGAAATTAGTTTAATTTATTACCAATCAAATCAGAGTAGGGTAATGAGAAATAAAAAACAAATAAAGGAATCTCTCCCCCACCCCTTCCTTCTTTCAAGACTCGCAAATTCTCTATTTCCTCCCTCCCTGCCGTGACACAGGGGGACAGGAAATGATGACTGTGGTCATTTTATTGCGTTGTCTCTGCTGCTCCTTCCTCTGCAGGGGGATGACTCCTCACACTCTTACCTTGCTCCAGCGTGGGGTCCCTCCCATGAGAGACAGACCTCCATGAACTTCTGCAGTGTGAGTCCTTCCCACGGGGCTGCAGTTCTTCGCAAACTGCTCCAGCATGGATCCCTACCACAGGATGCAGTCCTTCAGGAAGAGACTGCTCCAGCTTGGGTCCCTCAAGGGGACACAGGTCCTTCTAGCAAACCTGCCTCAGTGTTGGCTTCTCTCTCCATGGGTCCACAAGTCCTGCCAGAAGCCTGCTCCAGCATGGGCTTCCCAGAAGGTCACAGCCTTCTTTGGGCATCCACCTACTCTGCTGTGGTGTCCTCCAGGGTCTACAGGTGGATCTCTGCTCCACTGTGCACCTCTGTGGGCTGCAGGGGGACAGCCTGACTCACCGTGGTCTGCACCATGGACTGCAGGGAAATCTCTGCTCTGGTGGTTGGAACCCCTCCTCCTCCTTTTTCACTGACCTTGGGGTCTGCGGAGTTGTTGCTTTCACGTATTCTCATTCCCCTCTCTGGTCAAAGTTGCTCAGATCTAATTTTTATTTATTTTATTTTGCCTCTTCTAAAATACACTATCCCAGAGGTGCTACCATGGCTGCCGATGGGGCTCAGCCTTGACCAGTGATAGGTCTGTCTTGGATCTGGCTGGCATGGGCTCTGTCGGACCTGGGTGAACTTTCTAGCAGCTCTTCACAGAAGCCACTCCTGCAGGCCAGTGCTACCAAAACCTTGCCAAAGAAACCCAATATATACTAGTAGCTAGAACTTGTGTGTGAGGAGAGGTTAATTTAAGAAAATATCAAAACCTAATTTTTGTTATATTCAAAGCATATTTTTCTTCTGTTTATGGAGCACAGGCACAACAGCAGTTAAGCTGAGTTTCATTTTATGACAAAAAATATAGACAGTGATTATCACTGGGTCTAAAGAAAACAAAAATGGGTATGGTGAAAGAAGACATGGAATATCTTCAGTATTTGAGTACATCTGTCCTGTTAACTTGTATGGCAGTACCGAAGTTAGACTACAGATGTGTTCTCCTAGTCATCATGTAAAAATATGAGAGAATATAGATCCCTGTCTGACAAAGCTGTCAGAGTGATTATGTCAGTATGCAAGTTTGGGTAAATTATCTAAGGTTACAAACTTTCCAGTGTTCCTAGTCACCTGGAGGAATATAAATATAGTCTGGAACTGGTTATCACTGGTGCTGTGTCCTTAGGTGGCTGCCAAGAATTTTCTCCTTAATTCTGAAGGCTCTTCCAAGAACTGGTTGGAAAGCAAAAGGATCCTGTTATTTTGCCATTCATGTTGCCTCATTTTTTTACAACCTAGTGCATGAAGGATTTATGGCAACCAATAAAGTATTAAAGATCTGCTTTTATATATTTGAAAATTTTCTTAAGTACTATAGTTTGCGGCCAGTGATGGTGCCTGCTGAGATGGAAGTTCAGATGCTACCAGTCTTGAAAACAGTTGAGAAGGTGACTTGGCTTTGAAGTGATGATCCTTTAAGTAAAGGTCGAGTGAAAGAGTATTGTGCCTGTTCATTTTAGAAGTCTCTTGAAGGGGACCAACTAGTTGTCTCTAAGCTCTATGATACTATTAAATGGCTTTGTTTTACTACCATCTAAATGATATTGTAACTAACTTGTAGAGGTTAACCTCTTGAGGCCAGTCCAGAAAAGTACAAATTTTTGTTGTTCACAAATGCTCTCGCTCTTGTTATATATGTATACTCTTACACTGCACTGCATCTTCAGACTCTTTTACAATGCTCATATAACTCATTGCAATATTTAAAGGACAACAGTCTCTCTGCATTTCATATGAACTGAAAAGCTGACGTTGCAACATTGTCATTGATTAAGCAGTAAAAAATAATTGTACTGAAGTACGGTGTCAACTGATTTCAAATTGCAGAATATTCTTCTGAACAGTTTTTTCTTCAACGTTTTTTTCCAAGCAGCTTCAGAAATAAATATTGTTGGAATGATCAAAGTGAATCACCCATGTTTTCCAATTTAAACAAATATTTGGAAATGCTCATCATTAAGCTATATCTGAATTTGGCTTAGTGCATTTACTTTTGAAAATATACAGGCATGTTTAATCAGGAGCAACAGTGATCAAACCAACAGCTAAAATAGTAGCGAAACACAGTCTGGGTTAACACTTTATTTTGGGCCGTATTCAGTCCATCTATTTCAAGGAATCTCTTAGAGGATTGTGCTTAGATTTTAATTAGGCATAAAAACTGGAATTGGTGGAATGAATTTTAATATGTACTTTATTTTACTTCACCTAATATGTATGCTTCCCCTAAATGTATGTTTAGCTTCAAATATTTTCAGTTTTTCATTTAATCCTTTACTTTGACCTAGAAAATGTAGCACATACTGTAAAAGTTATAATTGATTAATATGGTATTCTTTTCAATTACCACTATTCTTTAAATACTACTTAGATATGCTTACCAAATTATTATATACTATTCTTAAAATATTTACTTTTTTCAATGGTTGAAGTGATATTCAGGAAAAATTTACATATAAATTACATCTCCAACTTATAAAATGGCAGAACATACAGGACAAAAAGATGAAGAAAGTGATTCCTCAAGCTTGCTCTTTTATCAAAGGTGGCCTTCAAATTTATTATTGATGAGTGCTCAACTTTGCAAAAAAGGTTTAGATGTTTTTTTATTTTTTTATTTTTTTTCCCTAACAGGATTCTGACTTGAAAAGGTAGTCAGAGCTTTTGATACACAAGGATACAAGAATAACAGACTTCTGAAGCAACAATCGAGAATTCTGTCTGAATATTTTTGCTCTCATATTTTTTAATGCAATTTTTTTCCACCTACCTTTAGTATGTTTTAAATATCTACTGAGAACTGGGTTGTCATATGATTAAAGACAATATCATAATGCATATCTTAAAGGTGTATCATAAGGTCAAAAGATTAAATCTGCAGAGGCTGCCTTGACATTTTTCTAAAATGTGTATGTGCATGTTCTTCAAACTTTCTTGTGAAATTTTTAGCTTTTTTTAAGTGAGAAGCACATGCTACACATATGCACATACAGAAGAAAAAAAGACTTGAAATTCCTCCATTTCAAACCCTGTTAGCTGCTAGTGGAATCTGCAGTCTCTGATAGCTATTGTGTGTTGCTTATGTCAGACATTCGGAGTGTCTACTGCCTGCAGAATGCTCTGTGGATGGGTTTCATAGCTGTCTGTTGACAGCAGAGAAGCATTGAGATGTGCGAGGTATACAGTACCATTGACTATAAGTCATGCAGAGGTGTCCATCCCAAACCAAAGGATGCTTCCTGTGAACTTCACTCTGGAGTTGTAAGTCCTCATCATTATCTGTTCTCAGCAGACAGTTAAGATGCCTTTTGTCAAAATGTCCTTTCTCCAGAAATAGTTGCTCAAAATAGCAAGATCTTGCCACTGATTACATTCTGTGTTCATTCTTCTGGCTGTCATATGATCTGCTTTTACTGGCTTTGTAACCTCTCTTATGAACTGAGAGGTTGAGTGAAATGTTGGGGAGGGAAAGAAAGCTTCCATTCCCTAGATAGGCTTTCTTATTAAACATGATTCCAATTTCCTGAGTCTTCAGCATCTTCAGGGTCTAGAGCAGCACTCAGCGTTTTGCAGACATGTTGGAGGACAGCATCTCCTGTGACATCATGAGACTTAGTATCTAGACATGCATCCTGCCTCATACTGCACCAAATGTCTCCCTCCTTCATCTCTCTGTGCTGCACAGGGTGTCATTTTTCCCTTCCCACTTCTGTACTAGGTTTGTCCACGTCCCATCTGTTGTATCCTTGCAACCCACCTACTCTTAACTCACTTACTTTCCTAATTTGGCCCCCTTAAAATATAAAGGCAAAGAACTCTGCTCCACTATATGGTTCAGTATTAGAAGTGATAAACTATGGTGTCTCTCTCTCCTAGTATCAATTTACTCTACCTTAACCACATCACCTGAGCCCTTTTTCATGCCTCTGTCTATCTGTTCTGCTTTTCCTACTTTTCCCATTCCCTACCATCATGATTCTTCCCATTCCCCCAGGTCTCCTTTTTTATTTCAGTTCTCCCTCATTTTCATCTTTGCAACCCGTTTTCTCCCCGTTCCTTGTTCTGCTTTGTGGGTGGCAGGTTGCCTCTTCCTTCATTTGGTATCATTTGGTATCACTGAAATTAAGTTAAAATAACATTTTATTGCATTGACACAGAAAAAACCCCCTTGTGGATTGAAGTCAGGTGGTGCTGTCATCTGTCTACCTCTTCTGGATACTGGTCTTCCACCTCAGAGTCATGTTTCAAGCAGTTCCTCAACTTCATTGTACACATTGGGTGGGCCGTATGTTGTAAAGATCCTGGTACTGTTTCAAGTGAGGGCTGACATCCTTGCTAGATCACTAGCTAATGTATGGAAGAAAGATGTGGCTAGTGGAGCAGAAACCATGTCAGGAGTGAGTCCAATTTTTCATCATAAATCAACACTCTTGGAATGAAAAATGCATAATGTCTAACTTGATAATGATGTTGTAAATGAAGAAGGTTTAGTTGTTGAGAGAAATGTTGATTTGGAAGCAAGAGGAGTAATTTCTGATGTGTATTTGTAGTCTCTGGCATGTGATTGTCTTCAGTATATGAGATGTGGTTCTTTAAAATATGAAAGCATGTGAACTTAAGCTGTTAAACTTTTGAATTGCATGATTAACATTCGGACAAAAACATGATTGTTGGAATGTATTGTCATCAGACTTTACACACTGTTAGGCAACCTTCCAGCCGCACCTTTTGAAATTATGATTACCACTTTCTAAATAAGACAAATGTAAATTTTGAAAAAGTGTGTAATATGTTCTGGTAGTTTTGCTGACAGTGTGATTAATAAAATCACTATATGATTTTACATCATACAGTCTTGAATAACATCTTTTGAATGAATGCTTTATTCTTACCCAAATTGAAAATACCTCTGTGTGCCTTACTGTACACCTTATCAATGAAGTTCATATGGTTTGTTCTATCCATTCATGACTGCAAAAAACACTGGTTACACTAAAGAAATGGGAATAACACTGGATTTTATAAAATACCAGCAGTCAGGCCAACAAGGTCTCATGATGGATGGGAGTGATAGACATAGCAAGTATTTGTTATTCTCCTGACAGTTTATGAGTTGGAGGGGAGAAGTGCTTAAACGCTGCTGAGGCCAAGGGAAGTCACAAGGGATGTGTCCATAGTGGGGTCCCCATCTGACTGGCTCTTCACTGATGTGGGTAGAATTAAGGTTGAGTCATGGAGCAGTTACTCAGTTCCTGGGGGTGCAGTTTTTTGGAAGAGTCCTGACACTGCATGGGGTACCCACCCAACAGCATAGCAGACACACAAATGTAACTGAATCTCACTGTTGAAGTGATTGGTCTGAATTCTGGGTGAAGAAGATCCTGAGTCCAAAATTTCATCAACAGGCACAAGGTCTGTAGTCATAGTCCGCTCCATGAGTCACTCAGAGGTTTAAACAGCGATGGAATTATAAAGCAATGACCACAGGCAATACTGCAGCTGTCATACAATCTGAATATCATGAATTCATTAATCACAAAGTTTGTCATAATGTGATTGTCACTGATCTGGGGATGTGTGGCAAGATTGTCAGAATTGCACTTTGACTCCCCATGGAAATAGTCTTTATTTACTGTATAATTAATTGGTAAGTTAAATGGCTAAATAATACAAGATCCGACATTAAGTTTGATGCTGGTTCTCTGGCAGCCCTTCAGGGCAGTGCTCTTCCTCTCAGTGTTCCCAGAATAATTAAATATCATTCATCCTTTGAAGGATTTCGCAAGTAGGAAGGAAAAAAAAAGAGAACGATAGGAGAAGGGAGGATGTAAGAGAATTATAGCAGAGTGAGAGTCTGTAGCATTGGGAGAAAGAAGGAAGGGGGAAGTGGGGACAAGATAGGGACTGTATTTGGGGCAGGTGGAGGTGGTTAACGCAGGTCTTTCACAAGTAGCTGTGAACAGCTAAGGATTTCAAGTAATTCTGAAGCACAAGCAAGTTATGGTATCAGCTGATGCATTGTAATATGCTCTGCATATTTAAAAATAGATTGCTTCATCTTTCCAGTATCCTTTTTTGGTAGATATACTTGTAAGCATTAGGAAAATATTTTATAAGGATGGGGACCATGTTTTCAGAAGTGGCCACTGCTTTCAGATATCTTCATTTTAAATGTATAACCTGAAATACAGCAGGACATAATTTGGGGTTTGTGTCCACATCTCCTGTTTACTGTACTTTGAATTTTGGATACAACAGTTGATTTTAAATTGCAGATTTACTTTGGTGGGAGCCATGAAATTGTTGTTCCCCTGCAAAAATACTGACCCAAAGTGATTTTCCACTCCCAATATGATGGCATTAGGAAAAAACTACTAGATTCTGAGTGCAGTATGTGCATTTTATTCAATTCTGAAAGAAAGTAAAAGAAACATCCTGCAAGAAGAGCATATGATGCTAATTTGCAACATTGACATTTTGCTCTAGTGGAGTTCACAAGTTCTGGTTATGGGACTGTTTCTAGAAGTTAAAAAACATTCTGTAGCTTATGAAGTAGATTAAGAACTACAGCTTTGCAGTTTTCATTGAGAATCATTGATGATAAAGAGAGTAGACATTTAATCTTCACTGAATGTCTATGACTAATTCGGACTTTTTTCTCTCTCAGCAGGGATAAAAAGGAAAGCAATGGGTGGCGCAGGATGTATTGAATTAAAAAGTTAAAAATACAGAAGGGAGTGGTGAGTGTAGAATGGGCCTTGGGTAGCAATCAGAAAGCATTCAAAGTAAAAATTTGTTGATGAGTTTCTATTTAAAAGGTAGGTATTTGTAGACAGGTAGATTAGATAAGGAATCAAATCCTGGAGCTCATGGATTTAAACTAGTTGAGTTTCTAGCATGGGAGGATTGCCGTTCCTCTGGGGGCTCTATTTTGCTGCTGTTCTCCAATACTACCTCTGATCAAGTAAAGCATTGGCAGCATGTGGCAATCCTGACCAGGATTTTATGAAAATTTTATGTTACTGTCCATTTTCTGCAGCTCTGCTGTTGTCATCCTTCATACTTCTCTTTAAAGTACCTGATTTTTGCTGCAAGCATAAGGGCTCAGAGCTAATTTGGGGCTGACTGCTGCCACTGCTGAGGGCAGGAGGGCCACAGAGCAGAACGTTGCTGCTTTTGACCTGAAAACTTGCTGAGCACAATCTCCTCAGGGAGCCACAGTAAAGGTCTGTGGGGCCCGGAGCCCAGCAGTGCCACAGCTCTGGCATATCTGTCTTCATGCCTTGCTGAGAGTGATCCAGAGCAGGGGGCAGAAGGTCCCTTTACTGCATCTTGCTTTTTCTCTCTTAGTTACCTTTTTAGTACTCTGACGGAACATCAGCAAAATGCTGTGCCATTTATTTACGATGCTGTATGTATTCATTAGATGTACAAAATAAATTAGATATACAGTGAGTCTATGGGGAAAAAAATAATCAGGGAATCAGTAGCTGGAGAAACACCGCTATTAGGCTGTCAGCTGTTCTCAGCAGAGGCTTTCAGATACATGGCAAAGCAAACTTCAGCCAAGTGACCTAGAAAGACGTATGCTTTATTGAGAAGTCAGCATGCTTCTCAGGCGATAAAGTATCACAAGTTAATGGTTGGTGGCTGTGTGCTGACCTCCAATGGGCCTGCCCTGCTGCAAACAGATTCTGCTCTTGCCTTGCCTCTGCTAATAAACCACACAAGCTCTTAAAGCTCACGTGCACAGGAAAGGGGTTATTTCACTGGAACAGTTTTTATTTGTCGGCCTTTTCCATGTCTTTCCATAAAACTATCAAGGCTGTTGCTGGTGTGCCAGCAGGTAGGCTAAGGCTGCAATCTGCTGTGCTGACCAGGCTTATAGCTCTCTGATTCACTGAGGTATCTTGACTGTCTATACCCTTCTGCTGTCTTCCTGACATGCCATATGCTCTTTGCCTCATTTACTATCTATATTGTGTTTGCATTATGCCGAGTCTTGAGATCTGGCATGGATTTTTACACACTATAAAAACACCACTATTACTGTGCTCTTCCTTATGTAGAAACTGTTGTAATCATCTTTCTGTTAAAAGTAAATTTTCAAAGCAATACTGTAATATTTAATGCTTTGAAATTAGGCTACTTTCAAAGCTCCTACATCATGCAATCACTAATCCTGAAGCACTGCTAGCAATAAGAATGGGAAGTAAAATATTCCAGATATCTTTGCTGGGATTTAGATTCTCCTAGCTCATCACTTCTGCTGGTTTCCAAACACAAGAGCAATTCTTAGACCCTTCAGAAACTGAGACACGGGGGCAAATTCCAGCAGGAGCCCACACTTTTCACAGAAGTAAGATATTACCAGTCAAAATACTTTGATGATGTAGGAATTGGGACTGCTTTGCCCCCAGAATACTGCCCGATGCTGTCAGGATCTCACTGGGACCTGCAGTCTTCTGAACGCCTGCATTTTTTTCCAAAAAATATGATTATGTTCAAAGACATAATAAGAGTGCTCTGCCACATTATTTTCTACTGACCTGCTTTGAGTAGTAGGCATGGTTTCTCTTGAGCACTCCAGAGTCCCCCTGGAAGGATTATAATGTAATTAATTGACTAAAACACATATGATGAGTAAAAAACAAGATGTTGAATTTTCTTTGCACGTACCTCTCCTAGCTTCATAATGTGTGCAATATGGGTATTCATTTAATGTATTTTTTTCTGGATATTTAATTTTTCATATTTCTTCACCTGCCTCCAGAAAGCTCATAATTAAGAAACATAATGAGGCCCACATGTTCACCAGTACTATTGAAAGTGCTCATAATTAATAGCAAGAGAAAGGTGTTACTTTAACTGCAGATCGACCACTAGTAGTCAGCTGGGTTGTGGAGATACGATGTCAGTGGTATAGAGCAAATCAGAACTCACTCTGATGTTTTTGAGGTGCGTACATAGTAGCACTTGTACACTAAGAGCACCAGTGGTGAAACATCCTTTGCTCTGTAAAAAGAAGTGTTTAATCAGTAGTGTAATGCATACATACAGATGTATAGATGCATGAAACACATATATATCTGTGGACACACGAAGCTGAGAAGTTCCAATACCAAAGACAACCAAAAGGGATGGAGTAAATTTTGACATAAAAGCATTGTGTACTTTTTTGTTGTTTTTGCAGAACCTGGCTTATTGTTTCTGCTCTGACTGGTTAGTGATACCTACTTGCCAGATTGTATGTGTCAGACCTTCAACCCAGGCTCTTCGATCAGCTTATGATGATATTTTCCTCCTCCCCACCCATCCTTACCCTTCTGGAAATCAGCGAGTCTATAATACTTTTCTTTTAAATTTGAGCATTTTCACATTGACAGTTTGTTTTTATGCTACAAGAATGGATGTTTTTACCCCCTTTTCGCCTTTTTGGTTTTTTAATTACTGCCCCTGACTAGCCTAGCCAGCTTGTTCCTAGGAGATTGGTTCCTTATCTGCCAAGAAAGAGGCAATCAAAATTATGCAGAACTTCTCTGTACAAACTGGATTAACATTACACCAAGCTCAAGCTTTCTGTTTTATGAAAGATTTCCTTCCATAGCCGATTTGCTACTGCAGCCTTTTGCTTCCTTCCCTCCCTCCCCTGCCTTGCCAGTCTCATTTTTGGGACAGACAGGCTTGATGGCGAAAAAAAATAATCCTGTCCTTCATTGCCCTTTTAAATTAATTTGCTGTTGTCTGTGAGTGACTGAGGCAAATAGTACTTATATTAAAATCTGTAGCCCTGTGGGTTCTGATGATTTTAGAAATCTGTTCAATGCACAATCATGGGAAATCATGGTATCATGCCCCTGATCATCAACCTTTTACAGATTTGTTTATTGTTTTTCATAGAATAGGAACTTAAACAAGGATCATATGATTTCTTTAGAAAGTTGGTGATCTATTTATTAATACACTTACAGCCTTTGGGCTGGTCTACACAGTTCCATAAAAATACCTATTCTACTCAGGTGTTTGCAATTTCAGGGGCATTTTGTGAAATTTCTAAACCAAGAAGCTGATATTGCTGATCTGTTGGTTTTTTTTGTTCAACTGTGTTTGTTTGTTTGTTTGTTTTCTGGAAGCTTTTAGCTCTGTAGACATATTAGCTTCTGGTAATTTAATGGCAAGGTCTCTGATTTTTAGTCTCTCTTATTGTTTAATATATTCTTCCTTTGGTTCCTAAAGCTTGGTGATTTTCATGTATTTTTTGTGTCTTCTATGCTTGTCCTTTTAAATGGTTTTAAAACTGTACTTCCACATTGCTTTTTCTGGCTATTCTATTAAACACTCATTCCACATTTTCTTACCTGAAGCCAGATAGCATGGTTTCTTTTTTTTTGGTTTGGTTTTTTGTTTGTTTGTTTTTATGTTTTGTTTGTTTGTTTTTGTTTGTTTGGGGTTTGTTTTATTTCTTTGGTTTTTTGTTTGTTTGTTTTCTGGGGTAGGTCTCGTTGGCTCTTATGCTCTTACCACTGTTTGTGGTGATATTCCTATCAGTGGACTAAAATGAAATAAAGGCTAAAATAAAATCCTTGAGCAGGCTTACAATGGAAGCAGTTTTGTTTTCCTCTGTCCTCACATACTACAGAAAAGAACAGATACTATGTTTTACTCTTTTTAGTAGTAATATGCAACTACTAAACAGAGAACAGTGGAACAAAGGATTACATTCAGGTTAATATAAATTTCCTGATTGTTTTGTAACAAGATTAAGGGAAGGGGTGGGTGTAGGCCAGTCTACTTACTGCAGCTAATGACTATCTCATACCCACCATTGCTGGGAAGGAACATAAAATGTAGAGGAGTGGTTGAGCAGGACAGCAAACTCTGGTGACTAGTATTGTTGGGAAGTTGTTAAATTTTTGGAGAACTTCCCTGTGAAGAAGACCAAAGACAAAGGATTTTTCTTAAAATATGAACCTTATGGTGTGGGAACTTGCTCTGCAACTCAGTGTTTCCATGATGGAATATTTCACTTTAATCTTGATTTTATACCCCTTCAGTGCCATGGCACAGGATTGCATGACTCCCATGACTTGTGATTTTCAGGGGCTTGGAGCTGCGCAGATACTGTCCTCTGATCCAGGCCCGTGTGTGTGACTTGGTCACCTGAAAGCACAGCTGCACAAAGGTGCACCCCAAGGTGCTGTTTGTAACTCACAAAGAAGCAGAGATGTGGCAGGGATGATAAAAGTTATCCACATCTTATAAACTATTTCCTTTGGTTCCCTGAGGTGTAAGGTCTAACTTATCTCCTGCTTAGATAACTATTTTGGTATAAGTCTTGATGGCAGGTGGCTTGGTGGCCACTTCTCAAGTGTATATCTTAGCTAGTACTATGTGATCTTGTCATTTTCCCATAGTTGCAACTTTTCAAAAGTCATGACTTTTTGATCAGGCCAAGCAATTTCCAGAAATAGGCCAGATTAGTGCCTTAGTTATCTGTCCTTAATTAAAATAAAATCTTCAACCCTGAGTGATTTGAAACATTAAGAATGAAGGAGTCAGAAAAGTTAGTTACCAAGAAGGGGATGCTTAGAGTAAGATGTGTATGTCTTGGGTTTGGTTTTGATTTTTTTTCTGTCTAATGGAGGTGTTAAAGAGGTTAAGATGAAGTTTAGTAGCAGATAGGATGAACGAGGAAAAGGGGTAAGTATGGATTTTGTCACTGACATTTTAAGGTCAAGACCTAGGAAAAAGGTAACTGACAAGTTACAAAATGGTAGCGTCTCAATACAATGTGGTTAATATATAAAGTTAAACATATAGATTTACAAGTTTTGACTCATAATAAAGTTGGAATGGGAAAATGTGAAGTTTTGGGCTTTCTTGGTGTTATAAATTCCACTTGAGGCATTGTGTTTTAGAAAGTAACTATAAAATGTAATTATAATATCAAATATATTCTTATGCTAGTTTCCATACTCGTTTGTACATTCCAAAGTAAGAGGTTATCATGGAGCATTCTGTATTGCACTCTTCTGTTTTAAGTTTAGTGAAGTTTTTGTTATGTTTTGCTTTCAATTTTTGATTGTGGCCATTTATAATTTATCCTCTTTATGATAATGCATGAAGATAATCCACTAAGAAGAATATTATTCTTAATTAAACTTGGATGGATGGATGGATGGTGTTTTCTTGCTTCTCTGTAGAGTCACCTATAGGATATTTCTGAAATGCAAATGAGTTTATCTAAAATACAGCTAAACCTAATTTAACTGATGTAGTTACTAGCTCCTCCTAACATCTGTGAAAATAATTTCCCTCTGGGCTATTTTAATGTCAGCTTGCTATTTCTGACTAATTGTGAACATGTGATGATCATCACATATTAAGTAGAATAAGAAAGCAAGGACAAGGTATACAAGGTAGGCTGACTTGATAGCCTGCAATTACTTACTCTTCAGTTTTGCTTTGTCACTTTCTCTATTCATATGTTTACAGTTTATATAAATAACCTGGGTCTGTGTTTCCTTTGGCTTGGTGTTCCAGAGGAAAAAAGGGAACATAAATTCTTAACGTGAGAGGAATAATTTTCTTTTCAAGAGCAAAGCAACATGGCTAAGGTGGATAACAGTGAAAAGCCAATTTTCTGAAAAGACCATCGTGTCTTGCAAACAGCCCAGAGAAATTCTAATTCCATTTAGTGTGAACAGCATAAACACTTGAAGCCAAACTAGCACAGAGGTCTATTTGTGGGTGTGTGCGCATTTGTCAAATAGTATGTTTGAGTCTTCACTGAGCTTTGGATCTAGCACATAGTAATGGAAATATGCTGTGTTGGCCATCTACAAGCATGATTCTTCATCTAGTAAGTGTGCAGATGTGTCCACTGTTTTTATTTCATGTAGATCATGTAGACATATGATATAACTGATGGTGGAAGTGTCCCTAGAACTCATTGTTTAATGGCGTGAATTGCACCTGGGATGGTGCAACCATGGATATATATACAGGCTGGGGAATGAGATGCTGGAAAGCACTGCCACAGAAAGGAACTCAGAGGTCCTGGTCGATGGCAAGTTGAATATGAGTCAGCAGTGCCCTGGCAGCCAAGAGGGCCAACTGTGTCCTGGGGGACATCAGGCAAAGCATCGCCAGCCAGCTGAGGGAGGTGATTGTCCCTCTCTGCTCTGCACTGGTGCGGCTTCGCCTTGAATATTGTGTGAAGTTTTGGTCACCACCATGTAGGAAAGATACTAAGCTATTAGAGAGTGTCCAAAAGAGGGCAATGAAGATGGTGAAGGGCCTTGAGGGGAAGCCATATGAGGAGTGTCTGAAGTCTCTTGGTCTGTTCAGCCTGGAGAAGAGGAGACTGAGGGGAAACCTCATTGCAATCTACAACTTCCTCGTGAGGGGAAGAGGAGGGTCAGGCACTGATCTCTTCTCTGTGGTGACCAGTGACAGAACTCGAGGGAATGTCCTGAAGTTGTGTCAGGGGAGGTTTAGGTTAGATATTAGAAAAAGGTTCTGCACCCAGAGAGTGGTTGGTCACTGGAACAGGCTCCTCAGGGCTAGAGTTCAAGAATTGTTTGGACAACCCTCTCAGGCACATGGTGTAATTCTTGGGGCTGTCCTATGCAGGGTTAAGGGTTCGACTTGATGATCTTTGGGGGTCCCTTCCAACTCAGGATATTCTATGATTCTTTGATTCTGTTATTATTCTCTGATCAAGAGCACCACCTTTTTGACAGTCAAACTACTTTCTAAAGTAACTATAATAACTCAAAATATAAAACCTCTCCTTTGTGTTACTTCTAGCCTTCCTGTGCTGTAAGTGTTGAATTTTGTGCAGTTCTGACTTGAAAAGCAATTCCCTGAAAATTGCCTAAAAAGGTTCCATTTTGTATCATCTTTTTGTCTCTCATAAGTGAACAATTTACAAGTAAAGCAGTATTACTATTTTTTTTAAATGCATATTTTTAACCATCTACCAGCATACCTGGGACTGAGGACTGAGATTCTGACCATGGATTGTTAATATTACTAAAAGGTCTTCCATCTGAAACATGTGTTTCATAAAATCAGATCAGAACTAGCAAGCTGTTCTGTTGACTCAGAAATGACAAGCTCCAGTTTGTGCTGCCTGTGTTAGATCAGGAGGTTTCATAGGGACTAAAGTGCAGTTTTCATTTTCATCTAGGTTCATTACATATTGCGCTAGCGTGCGTGAAACGTAATACAATGCTGCACTCTCGTTCTGCGTTTCACCCTTGTTCTGGTATTTCTTTAACATTTCCCTGTGGAAAGCTGTGGCCTGCCTTCTGGCCAGTTTGCTTCCAGGAAATGGGATGGTGTGGTTGCAGCTGCTTCCTACTTGAAAAAGGCACCAAGTGGCATGAAGCTATTGGTAGAATGACTGTGCTGGAGGGCCGTAGTAAAGAGACTGCCAAAATGGTAGGATGATGAAAAAGACAGAGTAAAGAAAGATATCTTTCCAGAATTTATGGAGATGAACTGTGGTGTAGATGGCAGTTTGTTGCTAGAGGAAGCAGTCATGATGCTAACTACTTAAACAGAAGGGACCTGTTGAGTAGGAAGAACTTTCCCACAGACAATCAGTTTTTAAAGATATTTGGATGTCAACCCACTACTGATTTCACCAAGAGTTAAATGTTTAAATAATACATCTTTGTTATTTAACACACATTGATATCTTTGCTGTCTTGTGTGCTACTGTTATCTGCATAGGTATCTAAATGGTAGGAAGAGCTGGGTAAATAAAGATACACTGAAAGAGAATATCCTTATTCATTGTAAAAATGACCTTTGGAAAATATATGATGTATTAAAAAAATT
The DNA here is from genome assembly GCF_003945595.2 of Pipra filicauda. Lineage (NCBI taxonomy): Eukaryota > Metazoa > Chordata > Aves > Passeriformes > Pipridae > Pipra > Pipra filicauda. The sequence goes on along the minus strand of NW_024104487.1, from coordinate 869,871 downwards.
GCTGTCAAGGTAATATGACCTACTACACCCATGCTAGACACCAATTTAAACAGAAATTCTGGTTAAATTGCATTTTAATGCCAACCTCAATTTTATTCCTCCTTCCCCTGTGTATTTATCAAACAGTAGTGTACAACTGACAGTGCTACTCAGTGGCAGAGAGTTTTGTTGTTAAGCATCAGTGTGCTGAATAGAATTCTACGTTCTCCATCAATATTTGTTGTCAGATTATTATATATCATCCATGGTTGTTACAGGGTTTCTGTTATTTAATGGTATGTGGTAGATATGACACAATATCTTATGTGACGGTGTACACATTCATTCATGTTGTGCATTAAACTTCACTACTGCCTGACATTTCAGGTCTCTCAGCATCTGAAATGTAAATGTTACTATTCAATATCTTAAATTAGTGTGAAGCTATCCTAAGTAGGTGTTCATTTGAATGTCATTACTTTAGTTGGTCTGTATAGTCTTCTGTCAAAATTTTTAAGGCTATTGTAATGTTGCAGACGAGCAGTAGGTTGAACACACTGCTTGTAACCTGTGACTGTAAATGTATTCCTAAGCAATTACAAAAGATATATAGTTTTGGAAGTTTAGGTAAAAGTATACTATGATCGTAAAAGTACCTGAATTATTATAACGCCAAATGACCCATAATTTGACCGTTAATTGTTGGGAGGAAAAAAATCGTTTTTATTTATATGAAGGTTAAGCTGAATTCTTCAATAAAACACATGCTCTCCAGTCTGTGTGGTAGCATTTGCAAGTTAAAAGGATGTCTTTGATCCCAAACCACAGTTGTTCTAGTAGCATTTCACTCATGTTTTTGTAAGGATTTTTCTGTGTTCCTATAAAACATGAGATGTTCACATCAGCTAGTAAATGGGCTTTCATTATTGTTTTAAGAATATGAAAAATGATATGGTTTAATTAGAATACAAAACGCAAAGAAAGGAACTGAAATACTACTTGAAATTATTCTTAACTGAACATTCTGTCACTTTTACAATGTGGAGGGTACAAGCATGTACAAGAAGCGTTTGTCTGATTCAGATTCTTTGCAAATGATTCTTTGAAGGCCCGTGACTGGTGGGAATCAGCTTTAAATTGGTGTTCTGCCCTATATGGCTTTCTCATATGAAAAGTCATGGTTGGTCCCATTCTTAATGGATGCTCTTCTTTTTTTACTGCATGTTTTACCTGTGGACCACTATGTTAAACTAATATAAATTCAATTTCAGGGCATGTTCCATCTATATGCTACAGTCTCTTAAATCCTCAAATTTATACTTCTACATAAGGCAGGGATTAAACAGGCTGGTTTTGCAGCCAAAGTTTGAGATTCACCAGAGTAGAGTAGCTGTAGCTCTGGACATGAAAATGTGCTTCACAGATAGGGGAGTGAGTCCAATACACAGGTCTCTAAGGATACCATTGGCGTTCCCTGATAACTAAGATAAAAGCATCAAGCTATTTAATTCTTTACCAAAAATTCTTTACTATTTAATTCTTTACCAAAAACTATTTAATTCTTTACCAATTCTTTACTATTTGACACACATCTGAAATCTGGAATGGTATATTAAGGTATTCATATTACCTTTCTTGATTGTTTATGGCAGAGAATTTCAGAATGACCCTTTTCTATATTTTTTTTTAAATTTGAATGTATTTAAAGTATTAGGCTTAAAAATCTAAAATATTCAGCTGACATCTCATTATGTCATTACTGCATATAAAAACAGACTGTAAATGTGAGCTTTTCTGCCTATATATTCTGTAGCTGGTAGTCCTTCGTGGCTATGAAGGAGTTGTAATCATGTAAAAAATGTGATTAAGTATTTCTTTTAGAAAACTACATGTACTTTTTTTTTTTAGATTGCCCATAATGGCTCCAGTGTGTAAACATGTAATTACAGAGTTTTCTTAAATGCTTACTATTTACTCAATAGGCCGTGAGGGCTACAGAAGGAGCTCTTTATTGCTTTGCAGATCATTGAACTTATAGGCTGCATAATCGCTCCTTTGAAGCCAACATGCACTACTTTAATGTGGGTGCTGTGTGTAGTCCACATGCCCACATCCCATTTTAAAGGAAGAATAGTAAAATGATCTTCTCTTAATAGAAAAAGCAGTTGTTCCACACTATGGGAGACTTCAAATGTTGTTTTGGAGAACAGAAACCCTTACTGATTTAGCAGATAGGGGTTAGGTTTTTGTTGGCTATTTTGTGACTTTTATTTTTAGGCTGTATGACCCAGATTGACATTTTTGCAGCTAAATATGACTAACTGAATATAGAGCTTCATGAAAGAAAATGTCGACATGATTTAACATTTGGGACATGAACAAAGCCCTGCAGAGAGACCTTGACAAATTAAAGACATGGGCAATCAGCAGCAGTATGATGTTCAACAAGGGCAAGTGCCGGATTCTGCACCTGGGATGGGGCAACCCTGGATTTACATACAAACTGGGGAATGAGATACTGGGAAGCAGCGCCACGGAAAGGAACTCGGGGGTCCTGGTCGATGGCAAGTTGAATATGAGTCAGCAGTGCCCTGGCAGAAAGGAGGGCCAACCGTGTCCTGGGGGACATCAGGCAAAGCATCGCCAGCTGGTCGAGGGAGGGATTGTCCCTCTCTGCTCTGCACTGGTGCGGCCTCACCTTGAATATTGTGTGCAGTTTTGGGCACTACAGTATAAGAAAGAAATTAAGCTCTTAGAAAGTGTCCAAAGGAGGGCCATGAGGATGGTGAAGGGTCTGGATGGGAAGCCATATGAGGAATGAGTGAGGTCACTTGATCTGAGGTTCAACCTGGAGAAGAGGAGACTGAGGGGAGACCTCGTTGCAGTCTGCAACTTCCTCGTGAGGGGAACAAAGGGGCAAGTACTGATCTCTTCACTCCTGTGACCAATGACAGAACTCCAGGAAACAGCATGAAACTGAGTGAGGGTAGGTTAGGTTAGATATCAGGAACAGGTTTGTCACCCAAGTGGTGGTTAAGCACTGGAACAGGCTCCTGAGGGAAGTGGTCACAGCACCAAGCTTGTTAGAGTTCAAGAATCATTTGGACAACACTCTCAGACACATGGTGTGATTCTTGGGGCTGTCCCGTGTAGGGCCAGAAGCTGGACTTCAATGAACCTGATGGGTCCCTTCCAACTGAGGATATTCTATGATTTTATGATAAACTTTACAAATCTGATGCTATTAGGCTTTCAGTTGCAGGGAGGGGAAGGTTACCAAGCTGTGGATCAGGAAGGACAAGAATGGTATTGGGAGGTTATCTATTTTGCCTGCTGTTACTGGTAGTGTCGACAGTGTTTTCCTTCTGTTAAACTTCCTGATTTCTGTCCTGAAGCTGATCTCTGGGTTGCCTAACATTCAGAACCGCTGAGCCTTTGAGTCCATGCCCTTAACAAGCCTTTTTCACCTTGTTCCAGGCCAGAGGTGAACAGGGAGAGGGCAGGACCAATTTTCTGCATTAATGGGAAAGAGAAATGCTGTGGAGATATGCAGAAAAAGCAGGGCATCAGGGACAAGGATCACGTTTCAAGCACTTGGCAGACGGGGGGGTGAATCTAGCTGGCAGTCCGTGGCAGGGAGCAGAAGCATCTGGCAGGTGGTATGGAGACAAGAATGGGAGGAATAAAATGCCTTGACAGTTCTTCATAAATTGTAGTATGGTTGTTTCTGTGTTGTAAGAGCTGGCAGCAAATAGAAGTTCGTGTGAAGAAGTTATTTCTGCACTAAAAAAGGGGAGAAAATGCGTAGTATTTTGAAGACCTCAGTAGTGTTCCTGAGCAGTGTGGGAGCAGAAGATCAAAGCTTCCATTTTCATAATTTCATTTAACTTCTCTTATATTTAATTAGCTACATCCAGATGCCTGAGAAATTATGTCTGAAGAGTAAAAGTGATACAAATTCTGAGTCTGACAAGACTAATGAGCTAAAAAGCAGCACATATTCTGATGACTGAGAAGAGGGTATTGTTCTGTTCTTCTTTCATAAGAGCTTATGTCTACCAAGTGCCTGAAAGCAAAATCAAACTCCATCACAAAAGAAATCTTTTAGCAAGGAAAAGAGGTAGGTCATTTCACTAAGTGTATTGTAAATACCTTAATTTTATGTGCAAGTTTAAAGAAAAATACTGCTCACAAGTGAAGAATGGATGAGTTTGGAGAATAATTGTGCCTAAATATGAATGTTAGAATTCAAGTTAGAGAATTTAATTAAGAGAAGAGTTCTTAAACTAGAACAACCTGTTCAGATTTTTGAGATGAGTGTATTGTGAAGGAAGAGTTTGCTGTAATGTCAATATGCATATCAAAGTTAGATACAGCACTGCCATTTAGGAATAACAACACTGTCAGACTTTATGTATGTCTTTCATTTTGTTTTTATGGTGTAGTGTAATGATGTTTCATTAGCTGACTAATTTGTTGATCTTCCACTGTATACAGAAGGGCCATTAGATGCACCAACATAAAAACATTTTCTATCAGTCATTCACAGAAGAGTTTATTAAAAGGCAACATTGTAAATATCTGATTGGTTCCTAATCCAGTTTGTAGTTTGTTACTAGTGGCACTAATTGGCATCAACTTGGTAGAGATGAATAATGTTCTGTGTTTTCTCAGCCCTTGAATGGGCTTTTCCAGGACCATCAAATCAGCCACAGGCTGAACTGATTTTACCTTTTAGTGAAAGTGTTGCAGTATGGCAGGCCCTTGCAGTCTAGAGCTTTACAAAATTACCCTCTGTAAAAATATGCAACACAATCATATATGTAAATAATGAAGAAAAGATATAACAGAGGACAGCTCCTCCTATACTCAGCTTGGGTTTCCCCCCCTCTCAACGAACTGAAATTGCTAAAAGTGAAAGAGGTAAAAATAATGATGTTTCGGTCATCAGAATTCTAAGTCTATATTTCATATGGACAAATGGATAGACAAATTCATATCCTTCAAGATGATATCCACATTCTGAAGAGCCCTGTTTCAGATACTTTGTGAAGAGACAATGGGGAAAAAACAAAATATCCCTTTCCCTAGGAGGTGGCGTGTGAAATAGGGCTACCTATTTAAAGATGATCCATCAAAATAAAACTACTTAGAGCTGCAATGTAGGAGGAAAAAGCAAATTTTTCTTTGGAAGTGTCTGTCCAGTTCAAACTTCTGTCTTATGTTGCGATGAATTGTCCACAGGATAAACCTATTTTTTTCCACTTACCACAGGCAGCATTGAGTTGCTAGTTCAGATGTAACCAAATTATTGATAGAGTTTTGATGTCAGATGACACAGATTTCACCATGACCGTGTTACCTATGAAAGCCCTTGTGCATCACTTTCGTGCATTGTATATTCAATGTATTGCTAGAGATCTCTGTAGTCTTGCATACAGCAACTTTTAGAAATTAATTCTATTGCTGTTTGTAAGGCAAACAAAGAACATCATTGTGTGTTCAGTATGAAGCCTACTGTGTCAGTGTAAGCAACATTTCAAAATACCTCTGAGTAAAACATATATCAGTAGAAAGTGCATGGAAAGCCTTTCATCCTAGCGACGTATATTTTGCTAATCTGTTGTTTATTCCAACACTGATTCTTCCATCAATTGCATGGATAAAACCATACTCTGTGCCCTTTATCCCAACTCTGTTAATCTCCTATTGTTTTTTAAGCAGCTCCAATAAAAGAGATAGAGTTGTATTTCCAGTATCACTTAAATCAATCAGTGTTTAGAACTGCTGTTTAGGGATTCTCTATTAAAAAATACAACAAAAAAATAACATGTACTGAAAACTCACATTCAAAGTCCTCAGGCTGTGCCTGATTTCAAAATACTTTTGTTTTTTTATTCTTGTAGCATGTATAAACAGCAAAATCATCTCTGAATTCTTCAGCTATGAAGTTTTGAGTCATTTTTCTAAGGACTTATTTTTTTGCAGAGGGATAAACTTCTCTTAGACATAAAGTCTTCAATATCTACACTTTTAGAAGCAGACAAGTGAAACACCCTTTGCAGTGCACTTCTTCATGTCATGGTGAAATTTCAGCCATCAGGGTGTGCAGATGGCCTGGAAAGTGCCATGTCATGGGACAGCAGCTGAAGGAGGGCCGGGGCTGGAGCTCTCCTTTGGATGAGTGGTCATCCCAGGCCACAGGAGACCACAGGAAAATGCTGAAGGTGTGTAGGTTGAGCTGCACACATTGAGAGCAAAAGTAATTCAGTCAGACAGACATGATGGGGAGAAGCACTGTCATTGAGCATGCCAAATGGTTGGAGTTGTCTAAGCTGTAAACATTATTGAGACTTCTGCTTCCTGTTCACACTTCTTCCTGTCTCCACCCTGTTTCTCTTTGTTCATTCCTACTACAGAGAAGTGGAGAATGGATTGGAAGAAGTAGTTGAGAGGGTCAGTCAGTTCACAATGAGTTGAGTTTCAGCATCACAATGCAGTCACTACATTTTATACAACTGAACTCTGGAGAACTTTTCTTCTTTGGGCTGTGCACAAAGATTTTCTGAGGTGATTCTGTTTCCATTTCCGTCATTATGTTTTACAGAGAGAGTAATCAGACATTGGAAGGTTGCCCAGGGAGGTGGTGTATTCACCGTCCCTGGAGGTTTTTAAGATGAACTGGATGTGGCACTTAGTCCCATGGTCTAGTAACCACGGCAGTGTTGGATCAAGGGTTGGACTTGATGATCTTGGAGGTCTTTTCCAACCTGTTTGATTCTATGATTCTGTGTGCCCAGACTTGTGGACTTCCTTATACAGAGTTGTTTGTGTTCATTCTTATTTTACTTTAAACACTGCTGAATATTACTTTATTCTTTCTCTGATTTGTCCTTGCCTCTCCAAGCCTATTGATTTTGAAAATGGCAGCACGCTACTGAGCGCCAGCCATACATCAGATTTGTATCTCCCTGTTCATGAATTACAAACCTTGGACTCAGAGTTGCCAAGAAGATAATTGAATCAAGTTACCATTTACTTCTGGAAGATAATTCTCATCAGCACATATTGGCAGTTTTCTGAACTTATTAAAAATTCAAGGCAAAGAAATCTGAACCTGTTCATGAAATAGTGGGATTAAACCCAGTCCCCAGTAAATAACAAAAAATTGTAATTAGTCTCCTCAGGTACTTTAAGAGTCTTGAGGGAAAGGACATAGGGTATGGATTGGTTAAAAAAGAGAAAGAACTATGCTTCTAGTCACATTTGGAAGGCATTTTGGAATTGCCATTAATGGTATCAGTGGATCTCATGATCACCTGCAAAACTAACAATGCAATTTGAGGAAAGAATAGTGATTAATATATGGTAGAAGGAGTTAGTCCCTTGTCTGAGTACTAGGCTAGGAATGAAAAACTGGCCTGCCCTCATGAATAGTTGTGGATTTCCTGCAATGTGTCACTGACTAGGTAATAAGTTGTGGTTTGGGAGTATTAGCAATAAATCTACATAGACTGTCAGAATGGTTTTTCAAAACAGCCTAAACCTTTGTCAGAATTCCAGTGAAACAGCTACAAGCACCCACACTGTCTTACCCAGATATGTCTTCCTGGGATAGCTGGTATTGAATCACCTCCATAGGAGATGAAACTCACGTTAGTGTGTCTGCTATGCTTAATTTAAAACTTGGTCTCACAGGTGTCAAGAAAGTGTGCAGATCTCAAGGCCATTTGCTGTTCAATATTGTTGCCTTAGTTTGTTTTAAGATTTTGGTTTAGTTCCAGTGCTGAACGTAGAAAGATTTTGAAACCCTGATATTTTTGAGGAGTAAAGCTCTGCTTTTCTCCCATTTTGTATTTGCCAGCTGGTGTATGGCAGAGTAATCCCATAGCTGTACATTGAATTTACCAGTTGAAGAGCCAGATTTCAGCAGTCCTTCCCTTCTCCTGTGCCACCTGGATCCTAGGGCAGCACAGTATCTCTGCCAACACTGTTGTTAATGCTCTCGAAGAGGCATACAGTTTGTTAATTGTGTTTTGAGATTGCATGAGACTGAAAGGAGTTTTAAATACTACTGAGGGAAAGAAAATGTTTAATAAAAAGAGGAGCAAGTGATCGTTCAATTTGACAAGGGAACAGTAATTTTGCTTTTGAGCAATGTACCTTGCATTGTTGTAACATCTTGGCTCACAGAGGTGACAGTTTAGTTCTATACATGGTGTATTGGGGCATAGGAAAATTTGAAAAGGTTGCTTAATTTATTGGTGTGTTTTAACAAGCATGTCAGAAAATTTCAAAACTTGGAGTGGGGAGGAGTTGCTGAATAGTGAACTTTGACATCACAACTTGTGCAATGTTGCTGAGCAGCACACAGAACCCTGTCTTCAGGTTTTCCGCCTGAGAAACTGGTAAACATTCTGTTGAAGCAACAGTGTTTTTGTTGGGGTTTGTTTTTTAGTTCTTTTTTAAATGTGATCTGTGAAAACAGGATAGAGAAGTTAAACGTTAAGGGCTTGATCTTCCACTAGCAATATGTAGAAATGGAACTATTACAATTAACAAACCACATTAATTTACCACGAATGGGCATTCTGGTGTGCATTTTCTTACCAAAATTCCTGTCATTAAACTGGAATGAGTTTTGTCCTTACATTGTTTCAAGTAGAACTTAGGTGACTCATAAGCTTTGTAGTGATTCTATGCATGACTTGACTTTGCCTCCAGCAGAGAATAGAACGCAAGTTAGATGATAGATAGATGATGTAAACTGGAGCATATGGAAATGCTGTTCTGTAAGTTTTAAGTTGGGTTTGTAGTCTCCAGGTTGGCAGATGTGCAGGTTATCAAATGTACAAGACATCTGGGGAAGGAGCTGGTTGGCTTCTGATCGATTATGCCAGAATATATTTCTTTAAGACCCTCTACTTGGTTTTATCCCTTCTATTTTCTCTATCTATGTTCCAAAATATCTACAATAGAATCTATGAAGAAATCAACAGCTTTCTTATTTTTTTTTCACTTTGTATGTCTGATACATCAGTCAGGAATCTCAGAATTCTAATTAAAATAAAAACAAAGTATATTATTCCAGTGAAAGATGAAAATTTCCATTCTCATCCTCAGTTTTAAAGTTCATGTTCCTTTCACTTTGTAGATCTCTGATCCTTTCAAATCTTTCAGATTTTGACAATAAAAACATTTACGTATGGAAAAGAATCAAGCTCCCAAGACTTCAGTAAAACTTAACAGAGAGGTTCAATAACATGACCCAAGCTCTTCTTTAATAGGTGCAGTTAATCCACCCTATCCAAAAGACATTAGTGTGCTCAGTGTCTGGAAACACCATCTTCTGTTTATGGGAAGGTTTTTGTACTGATTATTAGGTATTTTCTGTTGAAAGAAAAGTATTATGTTTTAAAATCTTATAGTCTAAACCTACTGCCACTAGTCATAGTAGGAGTTCACCCTCTTCCTCTACTACCATCTCTGTAATTAGGACTGAGTTTGAAAACTAAATGATTTATTATGGCATTTGTGTCAAATCACAGGAGCAATAAGGTCAAATAATTTTATCCTGCCAGGAAACATTGTTTGAAAACCAGTAGACAACCAGCAAAGGGCTAGTTAGACTGCTCAAACAAGTATTCTGGTGAAATTCTTGAGCCACATAAAATCACATTTGATGGCTGCTGAACTTAACACTGCTGTGGGAATTATGGCACAAACCTCATCAAGAAAGTCAGATGGGCACTACTACGACAGACTCCGGGTCAGAGGCAAAGAGATCTGTAAGAGAAGGATCTCTCTGGAGCAAATACAGGCTTCTGAAGAAACATAGGATTAGGTGTCCAAATAGATGATGACTGTTCTAGAAGACACAGCTGGGACAAAACCTGTACCTTATTACTGATATTGAATATCCTATAAGAAAATGCTGCTCTGTTAAAAGATAATTAGGAGCAAATACTTTAAACTGCTGTACTACGCAGAGCTAAAATGATCTAATGAGATATCATATATATTATGCAAGGAGTTTAATAAAAATCTCATAACAATTTGTGTAACTTAGCAAGAGGATTTTTCCCAAATGGAAGGAAAGATTATCCTCTAATCATTCTTAAGAAAAAATAATATTTAAATAAATGCAGGTTACGTTCAGGAATTGTGCAGCATATCTTAATAAACTATTGCAAGGAAGAGGTTATATGGCAAATACTTAGAACAGTTATAACTAAGAAATAACTTCCTGCTATCTTCTTGTCAGGAAAAAAATGATGCAGAAATGCTCATTATTTTTTCCACTTCTGGAGTAATTTGTTTGGTTCAATTATTCTCTCAATGATACTCACACAGGGTCTCGATTATGTTTGTTGGTTAATTACTGCTTCAAAATGGGCAAGTGGTTAGCTTAAAATATCTTTGTGCTTAATCTAGAGAGGTGATTTTGCATTAAATGTAATTTTTCAGTGACAGAGCAATAGGTATTTTTAAAAGCTACTATGATAAGTACTTTCTATGGCCTTTCCATAAGTACTCCTTCTTTTAATTTTTGACAATCTTTTCCAGCACTGATTTAAACACAACTTTAAGTACCAAGCAGAATTGGTTAAATTGAAACCTCCCAGAGCTATCTGTGAGTTCATATTTTCTCTGCAAAATACTATGCTTGCAATCCCTACAGATTCTTTAACTTTTATCCTACTGAAGTGAATCAAACAGGAATGATATATTCTGGTTTCCAAGACAAATCAGCAGAATATCTGTTGCTCCATACAGTCACCTGAGATCTTCTCATGGTTTTCTAAGACTTACAACAGGATATACCTATATAACTTACTTTTTGATCAGCATCACACTGAAAGTAGATAAATGCAGATGTAGAAACAGAAGCTGCTCCACAGCAGTACATCACTATAAATATGTAAAAAAGCTGCATTTTTACCATGCCATTTTTGACTGTTCTCATAGCTGTCAGCGTCTCTTCCTTTTCTTCCCCCCAGTTACTTCCCTTAGATTCATGCACTGAAATCAATCTCTACTGTTACTGTTCTTTTCATATCTACATTCACCTGTTTGTGGATGTGTCAATCTGAGAGCTTGACTTTTTTGTAAAATTTTGATAGTAATACGCATTAGCAACCATTAGCCTTAATCATTTGATTAGCCCAATATGGGTTTCCATTAGCACCCTTGTGGAAACTAAAATGGAAAAATGTTTTGTTCATGAAAGACAGAAAAGGAGAGATTCAGAGAAATGAGTTCTTTCATGACCTGTATATCTTCCTGAACAGCCAGCTGGAAAATGTGACTAAAAAAAGCATGGTCATTGAAAAAGTTAGGATCACAGACTACTCACACTGGTTTCACACAGGACTCTGTAGATGTTTCATTCTTTGATTCCAAAATGATTTCTCATATAATTGTAGATACTCATGATGTGAGATGTTATTTGGTAACAAGTCAGCCACTAGTTTAATTCTCTAGCAACAAATTGTTCTTTCACAGTCAATCACCAAGTAAATTATGATGGTTGAAGGTCAGTCAAAAATTTCCTTTAAGACAAGAATTTACCAGTCTTTCAAAGGACTTGGATTTTTTTATCTTTTCATTCTCAGATATTTGTTTGTTTGTTTGTTTTGTTTGTTTTTTTGGTTTTTTTTTGTTTGTTCGGGTTTGTTTGTTTGTTTTTTGTCTTGTCATGTTATGTAAAATGCTCCACTATCAAGGAGTTTACAGACAAGGAATATAAAATACCTACCCACAGGTATACTGTAGCCTAATGATTTTCCCTTTTAAGGTCTATTATATACTGGTATCTAACTTTCTCCTTTGCCTGTTTTTATGTTCTTATTTCAATTAAGTGTCCTTTGTCAGAACTACTCAGTGTTCTTAGCCTGTGTACTCATTTTTTTTTACAGGGTATATTGAGTGCATTTGTGATAGTGTTTAAGTTTGCATCAGGAATGTGCATTTGAAGTGAATTTCCTGTTCATTCCCAGTTTTAGGGCTTTGGTTCAAGATGAGGATTTCAACTGGATCCCATTTGAATCAAACTAAGCCAAGATTGCCAGGAACAAACCTTGTGTGCTCTTTTCACAAAAGCAAACTGAGACCTTGAGACAGTCTTTGGGCTAGTTGAAAGTTAAAACCGCTCAAACGTTTGGGCATTAAGTCCTCAACACTAATTGTTTTGCTCAGCAAGTCTGATCCTATTAGTCTTCACTATATGCTAGTGTAGATGGGGGAGCATTTAGTCCTGATTCCTTCCACACTACACCTAATAATGCCTTATGCGAAAGGTTTTGTTCTTAGAGATTACGCCTCTGATAGTTGTGTCTGGATTTCTGAATATCCCAGGTTAACATATATAAAGAGTTCTTGTAGTTTTCTTGTCTGTTTCATAGGTATTTTCGGTTTCTTCTCTGTATTCTTACTACACAACACTCTGTGGTACTGTGGACACTGTAAGGAGAAAGATTCCAGGGCTGTATTGTAATATTGTCATGAATCTGCAGACACTAGTGCATTGCCCTCCTTTAAGTCATTGTATAAAGTGCAGACAAAACCTTGATGTCTTAACTACTAGTGATTTTCAGCCACCTTGTTGAATATATTAGTCTCTTAAAATGTGAGAAGATGACATTTTATAGTATCCAGAGCAAATGCGTAATATTTTAAAAAAAGTCAGGAAATGTAGGCAAGTTACTACATCGTTGTATTTATGTAATTTCTCTAAGTTTTAGTTTTTCCTCTTTGGTGAGGATGGATTAGAGAAGTTATTTAGTCAGAGAGAAGTTCTGATGCAGCTTCAAAGAGTAATATCAAACATTAGCATCACACAACAAAAATGTCTGCTAGAGGATTGCTACTTTGCTGATAGAAATAGAAGTAAATGCTTCTTGGTCATTAGGCTTTAGCTTCAAGGGAGAGAGAACTGTGTAGGTAGAAATGATAGAAACATGGTAGAAATATTGTCATCTATCTGAGTATTTACTGTGGGTTGGTTTGGGTGGGGATTTTTGTGTTGTGAGTTTGGGTTTTTTCCCTCTTCTTTGTTTTTTTTTAATGCATGCTTTGTGAAATTAGCAGCATAATTTATTATAAATCCTTGCCTTTATCTTTATTGTGAAGGTGGAACTCACTGGAAATGTTACATAACTTAGGCAATGCTGAAATAAAGCAGCTGAGACTGGCAGAAACAAAAGCAGTCTTTTTTTTTTTTTCAGGGGAAATTACTGGTACTGAAATGACATTTCAACAATAAAACATAAAAGTGGTACACAGTGGGAGATCATTAAAAAGTATCCTGTCACTTGAATCAGACCATGTATTGTAATGCAGATTATATTGATTTACTGAAAGTTCCACATTAAAACTAGAGTTTCCCTCAAGTGAGCACAGGTACTAAAACTCTTTGCATTACAGTGGCAAGCAGCAGGGTAGTTGGTACAATGTCTCTCTTACCAAAACCTGAGATCGTAAGAGTATTAGCAGGAGGTTTTCAGACTTCTTACTGAAAGCTCAATAAATTATTAACTAACTGTGTTCCTACTATTTGCAGTACTGCTGATGAATAGTTTTCTTAAAAAGAACAATGAGGTGTTGTGCCTTTATTTTTTTTTGTAAAGTAGAATATTATTCATGTTATTCTTTTCAAAGATTAGGAGATATTATCTCAAGTAGAGGCAAGATACCCTTTCCCAAGATCTAAATTCAAATCTTCCATGTTATGGTTACCTGCAATTACTAAGGCTGTGGGAACATTCCGTGTTGCTTTTTGAAAATATCCTAACTTTATCAGCTTTACCTTTGGTAGATACTGAATCCCACAGTCTTGAAGGATATGAGCAGGAATAGGAAAAGCCATAACAGAAAGGCATGTCGAGACTGTAGATGAGGATGCTGGAATTATGCTCTTAAATGATCCGCTGTGACATTTGAAAGTACCAAATGCAACAATAAACCTTTCAAAGGTAATCTGATTGGTCTGAGTCATGCAAAATAGAGGTTTCCACCTCTTCAGGAGCTGTGATGCCTCATTCATGTCTTGAAGCCCATGGCAGTACACCCGGTCCCTTTTTCCATGATGAGTCACAGAAGGTTTTGGGAACATGTACAGTGGCTAATGTCCTGCTTTGGGGAACTGAGGGACAAATAACTAAGTAAATCTACTTCTGCAAAAGGCCAGTAGCAAGAAGCCTGATTCAGTTACATTAAGGTTTCTTTAGGTTGCCCTACTAGTATGAAGGAACCTGAGGATCACAGAAACAATCTCTGTGTGCAAGAAGTAGCCTTCAGCCAGAGCAGAGAGTATAGTACTGTGTGAGTCTGCTTATAGCCGCTAAAGTGTGAGATACATCAAAGACTGAGTTTAGGGAAGGGAAGGCAATTAAAGAGAGAATGAATCTAGGGTGGTACTGAGAACCACTTCTGCAGCCTCTGGCAAGGAGAGCTATGTTGCTGAGGACCACAGGAAGCAGAACTTCAGGAGGAGCAGCCCAAACCCCCATCGACTTCTGCTGCTGAGGACGTGATCTCAGCCTGTGTAGGAGTGCTGGAGTACAAAGCATTGGTGATTGTCTCACCTTGTTTTGTCAGCTCTTTCCTCTGTCACAAAAATCACATTTTTGAGAGCTGGGACCAGGGAACAAATAAGATCAGAATTGCTCAGTAGCTGGTGGTGATACCTTTGAGGATCACACCACTGCTACTAAAAACTACAGTAGATATTCATCAATTTTCAAAGAAACTGCATTTAGTTTCTGCTTTGCCTTGATGTATCATATCAGATCTGTCAGATTCAGTTTCACATTAGATCTGGCTTTCATAATACTATTTCACCATTACCTTCCCTGAAAGATTTTCCAACTAAATAAAAGGAATATGTTGTGATTTCATTTTTTAGCTTGATTTAGTACTCCAGAGCAGGCTCACTCTGTATTCGTGTATTCTTGCTGTTAATGAATATGACCCTCATAGAAGAATAGCCTCTTAGGCTGTGTGTCCCTATGGCAGAAGAGATACAGCATGAACATCTGTTTTCCTTCCATAGCATTACTTTGTCAGCATACTCACCTTCCGTCTCAAGGAACTCTCCTTAACCATGATGAATAGTTCTTTCTCAGAGATTTGTTTCATCTACACATTTTTGCTGTGCCTGTTGTGATGGTACAAAGTTGTAAAGGTGGGATTTTTCTAGTACTATTTTCTTAAGTTAGTGTGCTGTCTTTTGTCAAATAAACTCAGGTATAGGGAACATGGTGCAAGCATTTCAAATCATCCTACAAGTTTAAGTACCAATTTCTGTCAGTTCCTGCCAAAATTATACCTTTTATAATTTTGGAAGAATTTCTTGTACTAAAAATGTAGGTGAACTCTACCCCCATATTGTGCCAGACCTTTAGCTGAATGTGTGTCACTTTGTACTAATAGGGTGATTTTGCATAATTTGTGGATTTCTAAAGAGGAGGAGGGGAGATGTCTGACCAGGTGCAAGTCTGAAAGCCTTTCAGCATTGTTAAATTACTGATATTTCAGTACAGGTTACTGAACATTGACTGAAAGTTCAAAGATTATTACAGGAAGTACAAAATCTAAATTTTGGACCTTAAGGTAATAGGTTTGTTCTTAACTGGTGTAGATTTTTGTGACTATAATGACATCCATGATGCTATATCTTTTATAAATCTTTTCATTGGAAAAGCCTTTCCTGTTAGATTATGCAGTTTCCTGCAAACAAGAAGACAGAATTAATACTACTTGAAAATGAAATTTGTGATTTTGATCTGTGTTCTCATATGGGATATACTGTGTCCCTGTTTGTTTAACACTGGTTTTATTTTCTCTGATGTTCAAAATCTGCTAAATAAATACTCCAGCTCTTGACTGTTTTTCAGTAGATTGGTGTTTTTGCCAAATGTTAAATGTTCAGCACACTATGGGATCATGCCAAAACTAATCATTGCCTTTTTCAATGTTAAAATCCCAGATTTCAGTTAATTGCTGTTACGTTATTTATTACTGTCTTTTAGAAGACGTAGTAATATATTTATACCATGTCATAGCACTTCTGGAGTAGAGCTAAATTAATGGCAAATTTATGGAAGACAGCTAACTGGCAAGCAATCTGACTGGCAAGAGAAACCACTGAATTTATCAGTCTGAATTACAGTTTAGGATGGACTGCTCAATGTGGAGTTCATACATAGCAGACTTAGACATACCAGTAGAACAAATGGCATTAGGGATTTTTGTTCAGCAATTCTTTGATATTTAAAAGGGCAACTTGATCTGCACAGTTACAAATTAAAAATTAATTTTTGTAATCAATGTAGTTTTTGTTTCAAGCTCTTGCCCCTCATAGTGATGAACTGCATTGAGAAAGAAGCTCATATTTTAGATTCAGGTTTTCCTGGAACACATTCCTATCAGCTGGGGTCACATTTTCCCCCTTTTCAGACATTTAAGTGGAGATTCTTTTCACCCACTAAATGCTAAAAGCTAATCATCTCACCCCATGTGACTCACTCACTTCTTTTACCCAATGAAGAGAAGCAGCTACATCAAGCAATGGCAAACATCCCACATCCTTATGAGGAAATGAAGCACACTTCAGAGGTGCCTATTTCTCTCTATAGAAAATACTAGAATAGAGCACAGCGAGTCTTAGCTAACCTGTCAATGCTTAATTTTAGCAGAATGATTGTACTCTTGGT
Source organism: Pipra filicauda (assembly GCF_003945595.2). NCBI lineage: Eukaryota > Metazoa > Chordata > Aves > Passeriformes > Pipridae > Pipra > Pipra filicauda. The sequence continues at coordinate 853,177 of NW_024104487.1, read as the reverse complement.
CCTTACTTCCAAGTTCATAATTTGTCACTGAAGCTTTTCTGAAGAGTTGAACCAAATTGCAAGAATACTTGTTAAAAAAATAATAAATACCATTCAACCAGGAATTCAAAAGCTTTTCCTTAGCTGGAGATTAGGCATGTCCACCATTTGAACTCTTTCATAAAAATTGAATGATTGTATGATTAAGCTCTGGAAGCAGTTTCTGACAAGTGATGTTCTTAAATCGCAAGAACTTCACCATATTGCTGTAAGAACATGTTACTACAGTGAGAGAACTGAAAGGAAGGGTTAAAAGAAAACCTGTAAACTTAATATAAATTAGCTGTTGGGCCAGTTTAGATTCAAAAGAGATGTAGGGAGCCTGTGTGGACTGGAAACACCCAATAAAAAGGAAAGACAAGAACAGTCATGCAGTCCCAATGGCATATCTCGCCTATTAATGACCTTTAATAAAAGATTCCGTAAAAAAATATGTAGTTCTTTTATTCTATCAGTTTAGGGTGTTAACTGTCAAAGCATGTGGGAAGTTGTCAAAAGAGTCAGCACTCAACACTAGTTATGCTCATGCGATGACCTCCAAAATATTTCTAATTAATAAAGTGAAGTATAGGATTTATCAGCTGAGGGTGGAGGCACTAAAACTACTTTCTAAAGATGAAGTCTATATTGAGGAACAAATTAAGCAGCTTGTTGTAGACTTGTACTTATTTTTGAACAGGTAGAGGTATAAGTATGAAAGTCACAGTACTTCTCCTAAATTATTCTGATAGTTAAAAATGATAGACCCTAAGAAATCCAGCCTTGTTTATTTGTTCACTAACTAAGCTTAGGATGTTCTTTTACTTGGGAGTCATAAAACAATCTGTATATTGATAAATGAGTAGTGTATTTTTACAGTTGCTTTCTATAAATAAATAAGCAAAGCAGCATTAAAATATGGCAATAGCAGCACCACAGTTTTACAATTACTTACTTTTCTTCATTCCATAGCCCTTTTCTTTTAGTAATTGTATACCACATTGCTTAGTTATGTGGAGAGGGAAATCTTTGTTTCTTTGTTTTGAGAATCATAGAATCAAACATTGGAAAAGACCTCTGAGATCATCAAGTCCAACCCTTGATCCAACACTGCTGTGGTTACTAGACCACAGCACTAAGTGCCACATCCAGTCTCATCTTGAAATTCTCCAGGGATGGAGAATCCACCACCACCCTGGACAGCCCATTCCAATGTCTGATTGCTCTCTCTCTAAAAAATTTCTTCCTAATATCCAACCTAAACTTCCCCTGGCACAGTTTAAGACCATGCCCTCTTGTCCTACTGCTGGTTGCCTGTTGCAGTACAGACAGTACAGATTGCTCGGTTTTGGGAGAGGACTTCAAGCATGACAACTGGCAGAATTTGATGAAGTGCATCACCTATAAAAGAGCTAAAGAATATATCAGAGGGGAATGGTTATTATTATTATTTATCCACTAGTTCATAGGCATTCTTCTGTTCCATCCAGAAAGCAGCTGTCAGACTAGCTAAAAATGCATTATAAAAAAACCCTCATCTTTTTAGTTGATTTTAATCTAATTGCATCCAGCAATAAAATGCTCACCATTGATGACATGGCAAATAGTGTGACTGCAATTAGTTAGAAATTCAGGTTGCCACCCAGAAAACTGTCTCCAAACCTTCCTGGAAATAACTTTCTTCTGCCAAAATGAAAAACATATATTTTTTGTGACATGTGAAACCACTAGGTTTTAGAGCATCTTCAGATCTGTATTCTGAAAATTTGTATGCCCTTTCTGAAATTAATACTAAAGCTTTCCTAGGTGAGGCAATGGATGCTGGTTTTAAAGAGAAATAAATAATTGTGGCATGTCCTAGCATATAAGAACTCTTCTGAAAACATTACTGAAGGGAATGTTTATACACTGTGTTTTATCTTTTGCTAGTTTAGCAAATGGGTGATCCCGGAAAGTGCTCTGCAGAACTGATTAACTCATTTCACATTATCTTCAAGGTAGTGTTACCATGATTTAGGGATACCATTCTGTTTGTATATCTAATTTTGTAGTATTTTGATAGAAAGGAACATTATATTATAATAATTCACTTTATTTTGAACCATCAGTGTTAATCAGTCCATTAGTGTTCTGCATGACATACCTAAGTGATTCTGGAGCATCCTTTGGTAAAGGGAAAGTTTTCGCTGAACTCTTCTGCTTCTGATACTGATATAGCTAATGATATCAGATTGATTACAAAGGTTATTTTTCCGACACTAAAACCATTACAGTCTGGTTTTAAATATCCTCAGCCACTGTGCAAGGGGAAAATACTACTTGATTATTGCTTAATCTCAGTTGATTTGCACTTTGGTATTTGACTCTCTACTGCAACAAGATTTGAAATTTTTACTGGAAAACTCTTGAGACTTTTTTCATCAAGGAGCTTTCACAGAAGAGTGAATATATTTCAGTCCCTCAGCACCCACTAAGATTTCTTGAGATCCTGGTTTCTGGTACCTTTAAAATCATGTAATGTTGATCTGTTGAATAAACTGACGATGGTTTAGTCTGTGTATTAGTTGTCATTAAGTTGTCATGGTTGTACATGTAAGTGAAGGTAAAACAACTGAATGACCTTTATTAATGTGGTACTGTTGCACATTTTTCCTTTTTGAGAAGTTTCTTTGAAAGTAGAGTTACAGGCATAATATATTGGTGTGACTAGGCATAATGAAATATCACTTTAAGAAAAAATGATTTTTAGTTGTCACCTAATGATCCCTACCTTTAGTTTAAGTACTTGCTATGGAATAACATGAGAATATTTTTCCTTGATGGTTATTTCTAATATATATATGAAAATTACATGTAATTTATATGTTAGCATCTCTCTTTAATAATTGTTTTTGCCTATAGTGCTTTCAGCACTTTTTCATACTTCTTAAATGTATTGACTCATTTGAAATCCTCTGGAAGTCAGATAAAATTAAAAATATTTGAAAGTGTTTACTGGAATAGTTTTTTGAACTGTAGAAAGAACATAGTGCTTATGCTAGAAAAAAATCTGATTATGAGTCTGATGAGGATTATGTTGCTGAGTGCTTCTGTCTTCTAAAAGGCAAGGAATGGATAGGCACAATATGACTTCTTGTGATGGTTTTCCTCACCCCCCCTCCCCCGGTGGGGCTGGAAGTGGTTGGTCCCAGGTGATTTTCCGAAGCGGGGCCAATCAGAGCAGTGTTTCGCCCCTGTGAAATTAGCATGTTACAGCAGCCAGAGGAAGTTGTTGGCAGAGAGAGAGAGATTCAGAGCCATGAGGTGAGAGGAGGGAGAGAGAGGCCTGCGGGCCCCAAGCCCTCTTTCCCCCCCACCCCACCCCCCAGCCGGGCTGCGGGGAGCCTGGGACAGTATTGAAACTGGACCGGGTGCTGTGGCCAAAAGGCTAGGGGTTTCTTCCCCCCCACTGCCTTGGAGAGGCAGTGGTATGGGCTTGAGAGGCCAGCTGGGGTTGGAGCTAGCTCCCCCCCCAGCAGGCAGGCATGGCACTGAAGCTGAGCCAGATGGGCCGAGGGGTGGCCTGGAGCTGCAGAAGCAGCAGAGATCATGCAGAGCTGGAAGAATTCCAGGCAGAGGATGAGAAAAAAACTTCAAGCAATCTCGCTGCCACTCCCCCCACAATGGTGGGGGAGGAGGCGACCCTGAGCTGAGACTGAAGCAATGAGAGATGAGCCGAGGGGCTTGGAGGTGCTCTACACGAGGTTTGGGCGAGAGCAGCCGAAAACCGAAGGAGGAATGCGGGGGGGGGGAGGAATGCCTCCCCTTGCCACGTGAAGTCGAACTGAAGCTGCAGCTGAAACAGAGAGAAGCCAAACCAAGCAGGCTTTTTCTGGGTAAGGACTTTTGGTGAAAACTATTTAGGGTATATAAAAGACTGAGCAAAACCCAGAGACCTGCAACCTGGAGAGGAAAAGTGGACATCTTACTCTCTGGGAGGAACCTTCACGACACAGGGAGAAAGGACTCAGAAGCTGACTCTCTGTAACTTGTGATGCAGACCTGGTAAAACAAGTGTTCCCTTGTAGTCCAGGAGGAGACCTCAGCAGAGGCCAAGCAGCTGGTGGGGGTAAAGAAGACCCCTTCCTTGATATGCCAATGAGAGAGAGACTTCAGCTATTGTTCTGGAGGGTTCTTCTTCTGGATTGATGTTGAAGGACCCCAGGGGTGGTAGAGATTGTATTAATACTGTGTATTTATTTGCTTTTTAGTTTAGTATTTATTGTGTTAGTAATAAATTCTGATATAATTTCCCCATGCTGAGTTGTGCCTGTTTGAAAACTTCTCTTTCACATCGAGGCAAATTGTGGGGGAGCCTGGAGATTGGATTTTTTGGGGGTGAAACCACCACAGTTCTTAACACCAATGGATGAGTGTTGAAAGCAATAAGATGCTTTCTGTGTTTTGTGTAATACAGTGTCCTTGGGTGGAAAAATGATAATATGGAAATGGTCCACTAGATCAGAAAAACTACAGCACAAAATTGACAATAGTGACTACATATAGAGTGCATTTAAGGGCTCAAAAGTGCAAAACCTTACTGCTTTTATTTTTTTTTCTTTTGAGATGTAAATAAAATCCCTTCACTAATTCATTTGGATGTTGCTTTTTGTTTAGTTTTGGTTTAGGTTTCTTGAGTTTGGGGAAGGGTGGGGGATGAGGATTGGGGTTTTTTTCCTGTAGGAATAGGTAATAGATGTAAAAGAGTATTATTTATTTTGTGAAGCGGAGCTCCTCCCCTGTTTTGCCTGGTCCTTAGTGCCTATTCAATGACCAATTTTGTGTTACCTATGTGGACTAAGAATGTGAGGAAAGAAGATACAATATAAGATGAGATTTACGTGAGAATGGTTCTTATTCTGCTAATTTTCCAAGTTTACACAGATAAAAAAATTCACTTTTTGAGGACAAGTGAAAGGACTAGAATGTTGATTTTATGGGAGTAACTGCGCTATTTGAAGACAAATGTATTTGATTTTTTGAAGATTCCAGCAGTGTGTATTTACTTTAGATTTATTTGACACATTAAAATGCACCCATCCAGGGTTGAAAATGCCTTTGACATTTATGAAAAATACAACTATATTGTAAGCTATTGTTGATTTTTTTCCATAATTATACAGGCTAAGACTCAGCAAAGCATGTATACAACTTAATATGTTCTGATGGATAGGACAGCTCGGCTACAACATGGCAGTGAGGAAGAATGAAATGGAATGGTCATGGTCTCTTCTCAATTTGAGTCAAATTGCCTGGGCAAAGACATCAGGAGTTGGATATATTTTACTATGTGGATGTGGGGCCAGCAGAGCCAGATTTTACTCTACCGTCTCTCAGAACACCACCAGAGAAATGTGAAGAGACACATGGCAGAAACTCCTCAGCCTGCAACACATCCTGTGACACTATGGTATCTGGTGAAAATGAGAGAACAGAAAGAAGTAAAGACCTAATCTGATCTGTGAGAGCAAAGGAGCTGATCGTGATCAGGGAGTTGCAAAGAATATCCTTACCCTTGCCTCAAGCATGGCTCGAACAAATACAGCATTACAATATTCAGAGTTAAGAAAATGTGGATCACTAAGGTTTTTTTTTACTGTTTGATTCATTAGTAAAAGACTCGGCACTTCAATTAAATTGATGTATTCCTGAGACCAGTTTACTACTTTGACAGCCTCTGTTCTAGTAGTCTTTCTTAGATGAATGGCCCACTAAAAAAAGGGGAGGAAAAAAATTCAAATATTATTCTCTGTAGATCTTGCATTTTCTTAATGACCTACATATTTTTTTCTCCTACTTCATACCTTTATTATATATATAAACACTGGAATTCAGGCCTCTTTCTGACTAAGAAACAAAAGAGTAAATATATTGTTACAAGTGTTGTGTTGCAGTCATGTGAGGGGTTAGAGTGAACTATAGGATCTTAATTATAATTTTTAAGGAGAAAACCATAAGTAGCACTCTTTTAAGTCACAGCTTAAAACAGTGACCTGAAGTGCACAAAACTATCAGCCCTATATTCACTTCTTGCTTTAGATTATGTCTGAATTCTCAGTAGTTTCCTAGTGATCACTAAATAAAGCTTGTCTTCTGAAAAGTGAGGAATCCACAGGTTGATTTCACTCATAAGGTAATGGAGCCTTCCAGAGTGTGCTGTCCAAACAGGTGTTGGATCCGGGCTGTGACCACTTTTAGTCTAGAGGAGGCCAAGGCTGAAGCAGATGGCTTCTGCTGAATAACTGAGCTAAGCACAGGATGTGTCACAGAGACCCCAAGACTACAGATAAATATGCATCCATGTGGGAGGATGACATCTGGTTCGGTGTCTCTAACCAGTCTCTATAGAAAAAATAAATAACTTTACAATTAAAGAAGGGAAAAGGAAAAGAGGCTATAGGATTATGCTCTCATTTTATTGAGAAATCTTTAGGTCACAGGATCCTACAGTAAAGCCATAGTCCTCCTTGACAGAAAGGAACCCTTTTCATTTTTGTACCTTTTTTGAAAGTGTGTTTTAATACAAAGTTGTACGGGCTTTCGGTAATATATTCTTGCTGTATGGTGAACTTGCCACCGGCTGCCGCATGAGAGGAGCCCCAAAGAGAAGATACAAGGACTCCCTGAAACAACATCTCAACCTTGGCCATATTGATCACCATAACTGGTCTACTCTGGCCTCCAATCGGGAGGCCTGGAGACACACCATCTATAACGCTGCTGTCTCCTTTGAGAACACACGCAGGACCACTCTCGAGGAGAAAAGGCAACGCAGAAAGAACCGTATATTGCAGAATACACCATCTAAGGAGTCTTTCTGCTGTGCCTTTTGCAATCGGATATGTCTGTCACGTATTGGCCTCATAAGCCACCAGCGTGCCTGTAACAAATGTGGATAGAGCCTTCCCAAATCTTCGTTCGCGAAGCCCAGCCATGAAGAATGAAGAAGCCCTTTCAAGGAGGAAGAAGGGGGGCAGGCTATCCTCAGTTTATAACCTCTTTATAAAACTGTGACCAAAAGAAAGAAGTGCCTGTCAGGGATCCCTAATGTTTTTTTTTCTGTGGGAATTTCCTGACTGAAGACTGCATCAGAGTTGATCAGTTCCTATTGTATAACTCTACCTACCCTAAATGCATGCAGAAACACAAAAGGATATTGAAATTCCAGCATGATACCTAAAAGTTCACTGAAATGGAAGTAACTTATACCTATAAAATGATAGTGTGAGTAGTCCATGTTGATATGTTATGTCGACGGGGATGTTTTCTTAGGAATGAACATAGTGTATGCCACTATGGGCTGAAGTAGACAGTAAGGATATGTAGTCATGTTGGGAAAGCAAGGTATATTACTAAGCATTGGAAACAATGAAACAAGAAGCTAAAGGAGACTATATTGCCTTTACTGTCCTCTTAGAATAGAGAATTTGGTAAGAGGCAGTCACAGGTAATTTTGAGGATTGATCATGATCTACTCATCCAAAAATGTAATATGCAAAAAGTTTCAAGAAATAAGGCTGGAAGCCCTTCAGAGATTCTATGGTTAGAGAAAGATCTGAGTGAGAAACAATTATTTGGCTTTCTATAAAACAGAAATAAGTTAAAAATAATAATGTCCCAAATTGAGATAAAAAGTCAAAATTTTTTACTCTTTTTCACAAAATTAAACTGTTCTTGGTTTGAGATAGAACGAAGTAATTCTGTAATATTGTTTCAATTCTGTGTATTTTTGAATTACTATAGATACATACCCCCAGACTCCAAATGTTATTTTAAATTAAAGATGGAACTTTTCAGTCTGAGAAATTAGAAGTAAAATTTTAGGTTGCCTTCTGGATTTTTGAGTGTCAAAAGTGTCTTTAAAAAACTGCCCTTTTCTTTAAAAGAAAAGTTTTATAAAGATACGATGTAGCACCTTAGCTAGATTTGCAAACTTCAGTGTTTTGGAATGAAGCTTTCCTACTTTCATCTTAAAGGACACATTAGACTGACTTTATCAGAAAACTCTGCCTCAGGTATTGGTACAATACTTTCATTTGTCAGAAAGATTAAGATAAACAACTCAAGTGGAGAATCTGAGATGCAGAGAAGTAAATACTGGATACTAAGAAACAAATTCCAAAAACAAATTAGAGAGATAAGAATTCTTGTACGAGAAGTTTTACTCTGGGCTTCTTCAGTTTAGTAAATATATACAGATATACCTTCAATAGTATTGATATTTATAAATGGAGACAATTACATTCCAGTACATTGAAAGCCTGAAAGTCATTCCCCTCTCCAAATAAGATACTGACAAGAAAGGAGAAAAGCATGTAGTTTTTGAAATACCTTGAAATGTTGAGGAGACTCCAGGCACTGAACTTCCATTGTTCATTTAATGAAATAAGCTATTGCCTAATGCCATCCATTAAAACATAAAATAGAAATAACAGCTTAATAGTTATGCAGGGTAAGGACTAAATAGCATAGTAGAAGCTGAAACGAAATGAGAGGTTGACTTAGAAGTCTCATGCAGTGTGAGTGCTTATTGCCATATGGGGTATATTAACAAAAACCTCTTTCTTAACAGTGTTTCTGCTTGCTTTATTTTTATTCTTTTTCTTCACCTGTTTGTTTTTTGGTTTTTTATAAGGCTGTATCACTTTCCTGCTGACATTATCTGCTGTTGTTGGAAGTTCATATGAATGGGAATTACACGTTTTCAAGGAGTCTTATGTATGCTAATAATGTGTGCTAATCTCTCCCTGCAAACTCAGGTCTTTAGGTCCTTAAAATAGTCTGTATAAGACAGGCAACTACTCCAGAGAGGTACCTGTGTGGAAAAAGGAGAGTATAATTATGCCACCCCATTACATAGAATTGACAGTGGCTATAGACATGCTACCAATTTTTTTACAAGAAGTGTGTTTGTGATAGTTGCAAAATGGGAAAGTAACTGAGCCCAAGTAAAGGAAGAAGTTTATAATGAACAGCCAGAAGTGATACAGCCATTTCCTGTATTGTCTGACAGCTTAGTCTCAGTTGATTCTTTCAAGGATATCTGGCCACATCTATTCTTCCAAATGAACAACCCAAAACACTAAAGGTGAATAGCTCTTGAAACAGAGAAAACTCAAGATTTATTGGTCAAGATGGGTTAAAATAAATGGTTTGACAGCATATATGTTTTATGCCTCCCAGCCTACTGTGACTGTTGAGTGAATCCTGTCCTGCTGTGATTCCAGCAACTTTCGTCAGCTCTCTGAGCTGCAACAAATTCTGTATTGCCTCTTCTAAACCTCTATGAAAGTATCTTTTTTATTATCAGTTCTGAAGTTTGGCTTTGAGCCTGTTCCCTGCTTGTCTTAGGAGTCTCTTAGTCACTGTTTTTGCTGGAGGCCCCTAGCTTGCTGTGTTTCTCAGTCATTCTGTCTGCTCCATCCTGCAGTCAAACACATTCGCTCCAGGACAAGCATCCACTTCCATCCAGGAGGCTCCACAGCCATTCTCAGCAGAGCATATGCAGTATGCGTGCTGCAATTGGCAAATGTATAAATCAGGATGGATGCCTTTAACTGGCTTCCCATTGGCCACCTCAGTGATCAGCTAACATGACAACACTGCACATAGCTACACTGTAAATTTGAGGAGCTGAGTGGTACCAGAAGACAGAATGGTTATGAGGAGAACTGAGAGTTATAGCTTCCTTTTCTGCCCAGTATTTAAGAAGTGGAGAGACAGAGATAATAATAAGAAAAAATTAAGGAGACAAATCTGAAGGTCTGTTTCCCTTCATAATATACAGATATAGTATAATTTTTTTGTTTTAAAGGGTTTTGGTAGTCCTTCCTGTAGATTTATTGACTGTGGGAGGCCAAGCAGGCCAAGCCTCCTGTTCCAAGAAATGGTGGATGATGAATGACCAGGTAAAATCTTCCTGCCTCAGACAACAATAGAAAGGACCAGAATTATGTACGGAGTCTTTCACTTGGTTTTATTAAATAAACAGAATAGTTCACCTGTCTTTTGAAATGTAGCATACAATAAAATAACCAAAAAGCTCAAAATGTTTCTGAGCTTGATTGCTTCTTAACTAGTTCATTCACATTGATAAAAGCTTGGGAGGAAAAAACCCTGAAACACTGAAAAGGGTAGCGCCAGCCATTATAGAATAATGTATAGTGTGATGAAAAAGAAATTTAGAGGGAACAAATTTACAATTGACCAAAGCATAGCTTCCACCTGTCCTTCAAATAACAGAGAATGCAGCTGCTCAATGATGTTACATTAGACTAATGTACCAAGGACTACAAGACTAAATGATGACATCTGAGTCATTTGGCATATATGAAATAGACTTTGAAATAAATCACTGTCTCGGAGCAAATATATCTTTGAAAATAAATGGTTCTGGCTCAGCATTTATTCTTGATTAGTTTCTTATCCCCGCCTCTGTTCTGTAGTTCTCCTTCTCTGTTCAGTAGCTCTTGTGCTATATGTCGTAAAAAGGCACAAGTGTATGTGCCCCACACACGCTGTGCACATAAAGCAGAGGCACATGATTCACTAAACAGCAAAGGAACTTAGTGACTTAGTCAAAATCAATAGGAAAGTGAATGGGTCACTTTTAGCCATTTGACAGTTTTGACTTTGTAAGTAGGTCACAGCATTGGATATTAATGTAGTACAATGAACTTAATTACATGCAAGAGCAAGATTGAAAGGGAAGGATTTTAACTGTAGCTTCTGGATCTGCATTGAGTTCTATAAGCAGAGAAAAGCAGATGATTGATTCCCTTTCTTGTTTTCTTTTGTGAAGGAGCCAAAATCGTTTTATCCAAAGCCATTTTATTTGGATGTATAGACTGCAGATAGCATTTTATAATGCTTAATCTTAATGGTTAAGGGGAGGGTGTCTTGTTGAGTTTATGCCTGTATAGTTGGTTTTGCTTTTTGAAAAGCAAATGGAAGTAATTTGAGAGAGAGGAAGAAGAGAGAGGTTTTCTCACAGAGAGAACCTGGCCTGGACTTCATTCAAAACCACAAACCTTATGGAGAAGATAAAATCTGTGCTTTGAAAGACCTTGCTTTAAAATGCAAAGCTTTCTCCCATGTCGATGTAACCAATGAAGACCTTATTTCTCAAAGGGTTTTGTTTTTAATTGTAGAGCACTACATCAAATTCCAGAAGATAAATGAACATGGAACAAATTTGTACTGGCTCTGTCAATAACTAATCTGACATCAGCATTTTAGCTCTTGGACAAAGGCAGCTTTGAGATCTAGAAGAGATTACAAAAGGGGCTTTTCGTCGTGTTTAATTTAAATGTTAAATTTCTATCAACCCAAGCACTATATTATTAATTAAAAAAAAAAAAAAGATGAAAGAAAAGAAGCTGATCTTTGCTTCTTTTTCTGGAATGTGCACACATGCTGTTTTACTGAGACCTTTACAAGCTGCTGTTGGCTAGCCATACACTCCTGAGGCTGTTTTATTATTGTGCACCCTTTCTACAGAAAACAAAATACAGCAACTTATGCCATGACATTTTGTGACATTTCCAGTTATGAACATCTGGGAAGTTTAGTGTGACAGTGACAGCAAAGCTGACAATGATTTTCCAGTGCCACATACAGCCTGGACATCTGTAGTCATTGCCTTTTCATTTTATTTTCCTCTCCCTCCCTCCCTCCCTCTCCCACCTAAATGCTTAATACAGCCTTTCTCTATTTTGGCCTTGAAGATAGAATAATATCCCACATTTATTTCAAAGCTGTACATGGAACATTGTACATCAAGTGCATCACAAATCAGTTCAGAGCAAAAGGGAAGTGCATTCCAGCTAGCAAGAGAAGCGCAGCTGCACAAGTTGGTCTAATTGCAGACATTGGATGGATTTGATCATCAGATGTCTACTCTGCATAAAATGGAAGTTAAACAGCTAAACATTAATTACTTCTATTATTGCATTTAAATATTGAGATGAAAGAGGGAAAAAAAAAACCAAGAACCCACACATCTTCAGGAGTAAGACAAAGCAAGAGAAGGGGGAAAAAAAAGGAAAAAAAAAGCTGAATAGTTGTTGCATTTAAAATGTAACTTGTCTCATTTGTGTGAGGAAAAGTGCACTGAAGGAAGGTAACATTTTATAAATTACTCAAACTGAAGCACTTTAAAATGGTTAGTTAATAAAATAATGTAAAACAAATAAAAGTATATTGAAACTTTTGAGAAATGTTACCATTTGGATCATCTTGAATTAAAACTGATATTAATAAACACTAGTGAATTTACAGAGTTACAGATAGCAAAAGACAGGGTTCTGCCAGCTATGTGTATTCATATTGGATTTAGTGCTGCCTCTAACAGCCTGTCTAAAGGACTTTCTGTGACCTAATGGTGTGAGGCACAAACACTTAATCAACAGGTTCTTATGTCAACTTCATTTTCAGCTTAAACTATTTATTTGCCCTTTCTGGTCTCTTAGACGTCTACAAAAATTGTTTTCTAAGGGGCAGTCTCTGTTGCTTTTAGAACCAATAGTGGCATAAGTAAGAATGAAAATTGCATAACCTATGTAGCATGTTGCAGCATTTTCAACCACAAGACTGTTAAACTGTCAAAAAATTGTAATGACCAGACTTTAACATTACATACTGTCTTTTAAAGATAATTTCAAAGAGGAATGACTCAAATAAATAACTCCCTGTCTTAAAAAATATTCAAATGGCAGATTCAGTATTCACCTAAAATTTTATGCTTTAAGAAACTCTACTTCAGTACAGGGTAACTGCAAAATAATTCATATGTAATTATTTTTGTTTGGATTTACTGCAGTCAAACATTGTCCTATGTTTGGCTGTGTTTAGACACAACCACCTTACAATTTTTCTGTAATTAGCAGCCTTGAAATATGCATAGTGTTGTTTTAAAAAAAAGTGCTAAGAGGAAGGAAAAGGTAAGGTACTAAAGGCAACAAGTGATTTTGTTAGGTGAGCATTTTGTTTGTATCTTCTAGGAAAACTTATGTGGGTTTGATTTTTTCAGAAGTGCTTTATTGGGAGAATAGAAACAGCTGTTTCAAGTCCAGTCCACTTCTCTGTCCCGGACTGGACAGTATTCCTAGAGACAATGTCAGCTTTCCTGAATGGAAAATTATCTTCCTAGTCTTTATTATCAGAGATCCCCTGAAACACAAGGTTTTCTCTTCCTTGAAAAATATTGAATTTCCTCTGCTCTTCTTGTGAAAATCTTCCTAATAAACTCATTTATTAGAGTATTTCCTGAAGGCAAATGCTGTAGGAGTGTGGTAGCAGAGTGCAAAGGCCATAACTTGTCAACTGAAAACCAGAGAATTGACAGATTGGGCCCACAGAGAGATTCCTTGCTCAGACCAGAGAAGCTGGTGCTCCTGGGGGATGTTTCTGTGTTGCTTTCTGGTGAGTGTTTGCCTGGCCTAGAGGCAGCAATGATTTCCGATAGATAGATGATTTTCTGCCTTCCCCTAGAATTATATAACGAGTCGGAGAAAATGTCTTTGAGTTTTATAGACTGCCATTAACAGTTGTCATTTCATCCTGAGACAATTCTGATTGAAATAAAGTAATTTCCTGACCCAACTGAATATATTAAAATAAAGGAGATTGTTATAATCTTAACTGGCAAGTAGAGTGATGAATCAGATTCCACAAAGGGTTTCTTTTTACCTCTTTCCCCTTTCCATCCTCCTCCTCACCCAGGTTTCTCTTCATTTTAAACTCTCATACATCATGCATTTACTTTTCAGGAACTTTGTTTTATTTTGCTTTGCCCCTTTTTATCCTTCTGAAAACCTGAGCAAATTGATAGAGCAATGCACAAATACAGTGTCAACAGCTTACAGAGAGCTTTCCTTAGAAGACAGCAGGCAGCAGACTTGTATTTTCTGCTTCACAGTATAGGGATGCAGCACATACGAGCAGCTGTTCCATGGAGAGTTTTGGCTCCGTGAAAGCATTTAGTGCAATGATGCTCTGGCCTGGCCCCAAACTTTCTTTATCCCGAGTCTCTCATGCACTGTACTGGAGAGCTCAGTTGGCCAGAAGAACGCAGTGTCCCACTTCCCTCCGCCCCAGCCTCTAAGCATCTTCTCTGCAGTTTCAACCACCTGTGGAGAAGAAGTATTCTTTCTATTGCTTTCTGTTGCTTTTGGCCCTTGCATATCAGTATCAACAAACACAAGGTTTTTCGTGTCCCTTTTCTTGCCTAGTGCTTGGTTCACAGTGTAGCATCATCCAAAACACCTACTCCGCATTTTCAGCTTTTGCTAAAAGACCCTCTGTTCACCCTGGTCTTTGCTTCCTCCTCTTGTGGCAGGAATAGCAAATTTAGTCCTGTTCACAGCAGCTCTTTTTCCTCCGTTCCTAAGCACTTCTGAAATTTTCACCTTTGTGAACTAGCAACTGCTTTACAACTTTATCTAGAGATGTTACTGGTCTTATAGCATATCTTTTCTCATCTGTGTTCGTGGCAAAAATCTGTTCATAGAGGCTTTTTTTTTATTATTTAAACTCTGAATTAGTTCTCAAGTTGTTTTTCAGGTTTTTATGTGAATGTTGCTGTGCAAACTCAGCTGTCTTCCATATGACTCCTGTGCTGTACTCTAACTGCGGACTAGTTTGTAAATGTACATTGCTGAAAGTTTAAAAAATCCCAATAAATTATTCTTGCACTAAATGCTACCATAGCATTGTGTGGGTATTATGGGTACCCATGGGTGACCAGGCTGTAAGGTCACTGGCACAGGCACCATTTGAAATCACTTTTTTGCCATGTAAGAAGCTAGGCTGGTGATATACCAGAACTGATTCTCAAAGTAGGAAACCTAGTGAAGTAGGAAATACCTCAAGCACTCTGGTGATGGGATCCCAGCTATTCTATCTCAAATGGACCATGGAAATTTTCAGGGTTAACCAAAATATAAAGTGGTTAGAGGTATTTTGGCATCTGGTGGAGTCTGAGACTGACAAGGTTCACTTGTGACCCTTTCGCCACACCTTCAGGATGCTGGGCACAGTATTTTACATTACTTCAACTCTTTAGCTAGTTTCTTGTGCCTCACTTGTATGACTCCCATAGACTTTTGGATTGACACTGGTTCTTCCCCCCTCTCCCAAATAATAAAACCCACACGGAATGGTACCGGAAGCAGGAATTGAATTATGTTGCTTATTAATATACATAGATTGTGAAGCATATATTAAGATAGTTTTGTTAAGTAGCTTGAATGTGAGTTTTGCAAACAATTAGCAAAATACACAATAAGAACACAGGAATATTACAAAAATCAAGGAAAGTTACAAAAAGTCATCTGTGCTTTTTCAGGCTGATAGCACAAGTGACAACTTAGTTTTGGTTTGTGTCCTTGTTCTGTCAATACATCTATAAGGGGTTTGAGCTGTCTTACTAAGCCCCTGCCTGGGAGTGCACACACACTGTTACACTCTGATTTTCCCTGTGACACGATGCTAGCTTTCACCCTGAAGCTGAGTATTATTTTATGCCATGTGTTAATTTCCTGCATGAATGCCTTATTTACCTTCATTTAGAGTATGCTGCAGGTGGAAACAGAACAGTACTTACTGGCAATATTTTTGGTGGCAAAATGCTGAAGGACAACTCAGGGTCTTGCATAGCTGCAGGGTATCACCACTGTGAAAGCAATTTGGAGGTGTGATTTGTCATTAAGGAGGACTGGTTTCTTAAATACTGGTGCTTCATAGGACTAACCACAAGTATGAAGTTTTGCAATCTCTTCAAAGCGAGCAGATCTAATAATTTCTGGGCTCCATTCAAAAGCCACTCAATGGGAGTCTTTACTGGAATTTCAGCCAGTGTTTGATCTGGCTCTCAGAAACATTTCTTGTTGTTTGAAAGTATCTGGTAAAAACAGCTGAACTCTTGGGGATAAAATTACAAATTTATGTAGTAATTGAGTATGGTTCTTTTACTAAATTGTTATTAAGTAGCAGTGGCTGTTCCAGCTACTTTTTTTTCATGTAAGAGACAGTATTTATTGCACATTGTTCTGTTTTATGAGCATGATAGAAGTTGTATGTATACAATTTATATTAGTTTTCCTATAACTCAGATACACTGACTTTGGGACTTGTAGTTATAGTGTGTATTCAACATGGGTGTCTGGATATGCATATTCATTAAGACAACTTCACCCAGTACAACATTTGTAGAAGATACATTCAGTAATATGTCATATAGAGGGATCATTCCTTTGCAGTGTTTCTAGTTGTTTTCCTTTATTACTTGGATAGGTTTTGATTTTCAAAGTTATCTTCTAGGCACTTGCACTGTATATACAATTTTTCAATTGTCTTGGAGGTTTTGTATTTGTTTTGCTCTGCAATCATTGGATCCTCTACTGGATCTTCCGAACAATGGAGCTGATATTTTTGAAGTAGTAGGGTACACATTTCTTTAGTTACAATTAATATCTAAATACATGGGCAAATTTGCTAGTCTGTTTGGGCAATGTACATTTAAATTTTTATTTTTCCTTTTTCTCCTTCACTGTTCTCTTCAAGGGTTAATAAAACTGCTTTTCCATGTTTAAAAATATATTCCGCAATAAAGAGGTTTGAATGTTTATGTCTGTGTTTATGTGTTTGTCGTATTGGCTGGTTATTAGAAGTAGATATTCACATGTATATGAATGCATGTATACATGCATATAAACTTAAACCATAATTGTGATAGAGTAGAAAAGGAATGTAGCTAGATGCAAAGTGTTTGTTTTTAAGCTTTTATGTTATGTGCTTCTCTTCACTTCTAGGAGTGCAGAAATATGGTTTGGGTTTGCCTTGAGGATGAATGCAGGGGCTGCTTAAATTGCAGCTACTAAAACATCTTATTACCTTTGCATTTCAGGACCAAAAGTGGAACAAAAGTAAAAGCACAAGGAAATACCTTTCAGATTCAGCTTATACAATAATAGTACAGTAATACATTTAAGCAGTCTAGAACTTGCTACCATAAGATACCATATGAGTCAGAAGTTTAGCACAATTTCTATGAACACTTAAGCCTCAGGGCACATCACTTCTAAATTCAAATTTTAGAAGCATCTTTACCTATTGAAAGATTGTTCCAAAATTGCCAATTTCATGGTTGCTTGCCCTTTCTTCTGATGCTGGTCACTGCCAGAAAGAGTGTGTTGGACTAGATGAATTGGTCTGAATAACTGTGACAGTGGCTATATTTGTTATTGTCAGGAAATTATTTCTGCTGGTATCTTACCAATAAGAGGACTTCTGACATGTATGTAAAAAAATCTGTGATAACACACATATTGTGATGATTTTAGAATGCACAATTATACCATACAAACTGATCAGCCTGTTTTTTATTGGACAGAAATTAATCATAGAATCACAGAATCGAT
Organism: Pipra filicauda; assembly: GCF_003945595.2. Classification (NCBI taxonomy): domain Eukaryota; kingdom Metazoa; phylum Chordata; class Aves; order Passeriformes; family Pipridae; genus Pipra; species Pipra filicauda. The sequence goes on along the minus strand of NW_024104487.1, from coordinate 835,700 downwards.
GGGGTTGGAAAAGACCTCTGAGATCATCAAGTCCAACTCTTGATCAAATACCACCATAGTTACTAGACCATAGCACTAAGTGCCACATCCAGTCTTGTCTTAAAAACCTCCAGGGACGGTGAATCCACCACCTCCCTGGACAGCTCATTCCAATGTCTGATTACTCTCTCTGTAAGAAATTTCTTCCTAATACGCAAACTTAACTTCCCCTGGCAGAGCTTAAGACCATGCCCTCTTGTCCTACTGCTGGTTACCTGGAAGAAGAGACCAACCCCCACCTGGCTACAACCTCCTTTCGGGGAGTTGTAGAGAGTGAGGAGGTCTCCCCTGAGCCTCCTCTTCTCCAGGCTAAACAGCTCCAGTTCCCTCAGCCTCTCCTCACAGGACTTGTGCTCAAATCCCTTCACCAGCCTAGTTGCTCTTCTCTGGACCTGCTCCAGCACCTCAGTGTCCTTTCTAAACTGAGAGGCCCAGAGCTGGACCCAGTACTCCAGGTGTGGCCTCATCAGCTCTGAGTAGAGGGGAAGAATCACTTCCCTGGTCCTGCTGGCCACACTGTTCCTGATACAGGCCAGGATTCCATTGGCCCTCTTGGCCACCTGGGCACACTGTTGGCTCATGTTCAATTTCCTGTCAATGCAGCTTCCCAGGTCCCTTTCCACCTGGCTGCTCTCCAGCCACTCTGTGCCCAGCCTGTAGCGCTGCAGGGGGTTGTTGTGGCCAAAGTGCAGGACCCGGCACTTGGCCTTGTTGAACTTCATCCTGCTGGAATCAGCCCATCTCTCCAGCCTGTCCAGGTCCCTCTGCAGAGCCCTCCTGCCTTCCAGCTGATCAACACTCACCCCCAAGATGGTGTCATCTGCAAATTTGCTAATGGTGGACTCAATCCCCTCATCCAGATCATCAGTAAAGATATTAAACAGAACTGGACCCAACACTGATCCCTGGGGGACACCACTAGTGACCAGACACCAACTGGATGCAGCCCCGTTCACCACCACCCTCTGGGCCCGGCCCTCCAGCCAGTTCCTGACCCAGCACAGGGTGCCCCTGTCCAAGCCGTGGGCTGCCAGCTTTTTCAGGAGTATGCTGTGGGAGACGGTGTCAAAGGCTTTGCTGAAGTCCAGATGGACCACATCCACAGCCTTGCCCTCATCCACCAGGTGGGTCACCTGATCATAAGAGGGGATCAGGTTGGTCAGACAGGACCTGCCCTTCCTAAAGCTGTGCTGGCTGGGTCTGATCCCTTGTCCATCCTGTAGGTGCTGTGTGATTGCACTGAGGATGATCTGCTCCATAACCTTGCCAGGCACTGAGGTCAGGCTGACAGGCCTGTAGTTTCCCAGGTCCTTCTTGCAGCCTTGTAACTTTTTAAAGAAACATGATTCAGAGTTCTGCTCCAATAATGAAAGTTCAGGATTAGTAAATAATGTACAATATGGGATGGGCAAAGTATTTCAGATGAGCAGCTTATGACCTTTTCAGGAAAACAAACCTGAAGCTTCTCCCAAATTTCAATTTTTTTCACAATGATTTTTGGTCTATAACTTAGACTTCTAATTGTATGGTAATACAAATAATAAACTGTAAAACAACACTGGTAAATATTATATTTTTTCCTGTTGTTTCCTCTTTTCCTGGATTCAGTAGTAGCAGCAGAACTAGCAGTCCTTTTAAAGTAGTGTGGATACATCAGAGATGAGCAGGTATGCTTCATGGAAACTTTCCTACAGTTACACACAGGGGTTGGCATTTTTTTTTTTGTATTTTCTTCTCTGTAAAAACACTCTCTAGTAGTTGTCCCAAGTACAAGGAATGTAAGATTCATGTCTTCTAGTTTTAAATATTGACTATTTCCCCCCAAGTCAAGCATTCCTGTTAGGATAGATTCAGTGTTAAATTTGTTTAGTTTAAGGATTTGTTGTATTACAGCCTAAGTACTTCTAGAAAAAGGATATCAAAAACTAAAAAAGACTCAATATACTTTAAGTAATCTTTTTCTTGATTCCTGCCTTGTAAAATTTAAAATTGACCTCCAGAACATCAGCGAGGCCCCTACAAACACTTAGCTGCAGGATTCCACAGAGTTGAAACAAATAGCTTTGAAGAATTTGTTAGGCTGTCCTCAAGGAAAAGGGAAGATTCAAACATTGTTTTAGAATACAAGCTGATCTCTCTGCTACATTTGCATCCAAGATAATTCTTGAAGTTTCCAGAAATTTATGAAAAAGAGAACCAAATTGCTCAAAATTCTGTTTAAGAATATGCACCAAACCTGTAGGTTGCTGGACATGCTGCATACTTCTGTGCTGTAGAGAAAACAGTTTTCATTGATGAAGCTTCATTGGAACCTGTAAAAATATTTGGCAAGGACCTTGAATTGTCATTGAAGATTCAAAGGCAGCAAACAAAATATACATATACTGTGTGCTATTTGTGGGGACAGAACAGACTGATGCAAACTCCTGCTGAGAGGGAGCCAAGATGGTCAGATCTGCTTTGGTCATAAAAGTTATTCATTGGCAAGCTTGCAGTTTAGAATGTCAAATTATTAGGTCCTTCTGGCATGTTATGATCTTCTTAATTATAGTATGTTTACAGATTTTGTTGATGAGGTCACCACAGGAGCATAGAAAAGAATTTAAATCCCTAATTGCTGGGGGACAGTTAGCAGCAAGAGCACCTTTACAAACAGCTCTAGATGCTGCAGCTACCATGTTACAGTCAATGGGAATGTGTGTTAATGAGCCACTATCTTCTTGACTCTGGAGTTCTGAGATCCCAGGAGCAGTGTAGTCATCAAAGGAGGATCTTCTATTTGGATGATGTGAGTTAATTCTGCATGAAAAAGCACAATGCCCTTCACACTTTGGAGTAGTTATTGGCTGATTTTTTTCTTTCATTATATATATGACTACAGCAAAACAAAACAGGGTTTTCTGAGAGCTAGTCCATGTACCAGGTAGGAAAAAAATAAAGAAATTTCTTCTTTGAGATGGCAGAAGACCCTGCTTCCTGCTCAAGGTATTACAAAATACTGTGTTTCTTATTGATTTTATCTAGTAACAATCCTGACAAGAGTTTTTTGAATTACCATTTTGGCATGCTTATGGATTTTAGTCACTTTTCTTTGCATTGCAAACTATGTTTTCTCATTCTTGGTGTTGAAGTACTCAACACCATAGACTTCAAGGACAGAGAACATTTTAGGTTGCCTCATACCTGTCCCCAGCTGTTTCAGCTTCTGCTTAGAATCCACTTTTGCCAGAATCTGTTTCTACCGGAAGTGAATCCTCTCTATGATCTGCAACAGGGGAAGAAGTTCCTCACGAATAAGGAAGAATTTCTATTTACACTATTTCATGATTTTTCCTATACAAAGGAGGGCTTGAGAGCTCTCCCTACCTTCATTACACTGTTGTAATTGAGAAAGACCTCCAACATTTTGTTATATTCTCAGATGATATTAAGTACTTGACAACACCTACAGATCAATTTGCATATTTTTTTTGTATGGCAGTACTCTTAACTGTGTCTACACTAGATAACATTATCTGAAAACATAGTACAATTTAGACATATAGCTAGCAGTTCTCTCCTTACTTACTTATGATAGAAAGATCCTGGCAAAGTGAAGAAAAAAGGCATTTTTTTGCAAAGACCAGGATGACCCATGTGGTGTAGGAGATACAAGCTTTCATTATATCTTCTCTTTATGTAATTTATATAAGAACATAATGTCCATAGAAGGACAGACCTAAACTCCAAGTAACCTATCATGCTGTTTCCAACACCTTCCCAGCACATATCTTGAGAATAATGCAGGATCATGTACTGATACTTCCCCAGAATATTCTCAGCCTCCGAGAGTTAGAAGTCAGATGGCTTCTTTATAGTCAATATGCCTACATGGATTTCCTGAACTGGTACAGGCTTTCCTGGAACTCCTGGAACTTTTGTCATTCATCATGGTTTTCTTATCCAGGCCTTGAGTTCTTGATAAAAAATGCATTCCTTTGGATCTCATTTATCTGCATAATTTCACTAGTCATCGTCTGACTAGGGAGATCCTAATCTCAGTGTTTAGATGTTTCAGTCTTTTTATGTAATAAGAATTAAACCTTCTAGATTTTTCTAATTTCTAATAGATAATAATAGATAGTTCTAATTTCTTTGTTATGAAATTTATCTAAAGATTATCTAAAAGGTTTTCAAGTTTATAAAGCAGTGTTATTAAGGTAGCTGGGCTAGAATCTCAGGGTGGTACAGTTCCATCAAGTTGGATGGAGACACCTTTTTATACCTCTTTGAGAGGCATCCCACTCATGGCAGATTAATTTAAAGTTGTATAGACTATTAATTAGAGGAGTCTTCTGCAATATGTACTTGTTTTGTAAGAGTAGTATTTTGTAGTCTATTTTTAGGGTAGCTCCAAATTCCCACAGTTTCTGCAATGGAGAAAGACCTGAATGTAGCTTTACCTTTCCTGTTCTGGGCACAGAGATCACACTGCAACCATCGCCAGGTACTGCAGCATATTCACTTACTGACACTTTGAAACCTGAAAGTACTTCATGGAGGCACATCATCTATGGGATGAAGAGCAGACATGTCAAGAAGCTGTACTCCGCTTTTCTGTTAGTCACTGAAGTCTATTTTGCTCTCAGCTCTGGGCATTTCTGTGGTGCTTACCAGCTTAGTTACTTTTGTTATTCTTTTGAATGTGTTTACACTTTGATTGACTTTGAGAAAAATGTGATTGTTTTCTCAGCCCTAGGCATCATTTATATTTTCACATACAGAGGAGTAAGCAAAACCAACGATATCTAAATTAACTGCTTGTTTTACCCCAAAGAAACCATATTTAGATGAAATATATTTCTAAATATCCTAATTCTGCTTAATGCTCTGCTGCACTAGTTGGGAGAGTTAAATGGTATAATCTTCAGTACTCATCAGAAGCTCTGGGCAAGGAATGAGAATTTTATGGCTTATCAATCAGTGGCTGCTGAAGACCTTGCAAAGAAAAAGGAGTTTTGATTGGTTAATGTATGCATTTCTGGAGAATTCAAACCCTCTGAACGTAATATATTGTACTGCCTGAACAGGTGAGCAAAATACCAGCTATCACATAAAGATGAATCTGACACTGCACCATCTACATTTTTTGTAGAAAATCATTACAGCTTTGCTTTTTAAATAGGCTGTATAGAACATCTCTATGAAGACTACTTTTAAAGTACTCCTGTGCAAATATACGGCTATGTCTAGATAGATTCCGATTTCATAATGACTGGGGTATGTAATACTAGCTTTCCCATCATTAATAACAAATTTAAATGTCTCCTTAAAACCTGTTGATCTGTGGAGGTAACTTGCCAAGCTATCTTCAGTGGCCAGTGCCATTCAGGTAGAGATATTGATGCTTTGGGGCTGGGTTCAGTGATGCTGCCTTCAGGCTCCTAGCAAAGCAGGATCTGGTTTCTCTGGATCTAAACAGATCTGTGTTAACAGCTTTGCCACTTATCATTTATAACAGTGGAACTATGAAAATGGCAATGTGTGGACCAGCTGCTCCAAGTGTCTGCACAATGTTGCAGAGAAGGTAATGGTGCTCATCCTTACAAGCACCACCATCAGCTGAAGTTAGAGCAGTCAAATGAATTGCGTCTACCAATTGTAGGGTATTGTGCCTTTACTAGGAGGAGTGTTCTGGTTTAGGAATGGTAATTCCCAATTCAGGGTCCCCTCCAAACCACACACTTCTCTCTCTTGCTCCTCCATTTTTGCCTCCCCCTCCTGGCTGTGGCAGGATGTAGAGGAGAATTGGAGGCACAAAAGGCAAAGATCACAGGTTGAGATAAGAACAATTTACTGGAAACAGTAATGAGATAAGAAAATAAACAGCAACAATAATGGCAACAAAATAATAGCAACAATACTAATGACAGAAGGCATAAGAAAAGAAAGGATTCACATGGAAAAAAACCCAACCCTGATAATAGACAAGACCAGGCAGCTCTGTCTGCCACATTTTCTCAATCAGAAGGAACTCCTTGTCCCTGGAAGAGTGTCTCTTTCTCCTGCCCCTGACAATGAGGTGAGGTGGTATAGAATAACTTTCATGTCCTAGCCATGCCCCCTCCCAGCTACTGCAAAAAATTAACCACATCCTGTCTGGAACCAGGACAAGGAGCTACTGGCTATTTCTACTCTGCTTGATGGACAAGGCAAGTATTACATGTATGAGATAACTTTCTGCTTGCAGTTCATTGCTATGAGAGAGGTACTCAACTGGTCAGATTTAGATGGTCTCCAATATCTTCACCCCACCAAAATGATAAAAAGCAGTAAGGTTGGAAGATTTGATCCCATAGATAAAATCCAATACATCTGATATCTGAACTCCTTAAAAAAAACATTTCTTAATAAACCATCTTTCTAAAGAAATGGCTATTTTGTGAGTGTTCTTTAACACAAAAGGTTTTAGAAGTTCAACCTGGTGATTATAGCAGCCATTGTCAAAGTGTAAGGAACTCTAACTTATGTGTCAGTACCCTAGGTAGAATTTTTAAGAAATTAAACCTTTGTATTGAATTTCAGCATAAAAGATCATGTAATAAATAGAGTAAAACATATTACTAATTTTAAACTCAGGTAATTTACTTGATGCAGACAAAGTGTCACACTGGAAAAACATTCAGACAATTAAAAAAAATAATGAAAAGTTATGCTTCCACAAATCATCACATTCCTGGTTCATGTCATCATTTTCCTATCTTATTCTGATGTATTTCAGAACTTATAGGCATACCAGCTAAGGCAAGTCGGAGAGGTCACTGGAGACAGAAAACTCTTCTAAGTGTTAACACAGCTAATCAAGAACTCCAATTTGTTCCAAGATTTTCCTTAGGAGGGAAGGACGACGCAGTTCTGTATCATTTTCAGCAGCTGTTATTTTGGAACTGACCATCCAAGACAAGTGGGATAAAAATACCTAGTAGGATAAGTACAGGGATTTAAAGACAAGATCATTTGGAACAGAGACAGACATATATCAACTGTCAAGAGCAGGAAATATTTCAAAAACAAGGGGGGAAGAAGCTGTGTGGAGGTAACTTGGTTGAAAATGTTTGAAGCAATGCAGTTCTGTTAAAGGCATGGATCTGATGTCTTAAGAAATGTAAAGCCAGATGTATGCACATCCCCAGTTTCAGTTCTGTTGTCTTTGATTGCAGCTATCACTTTCAGTAACAGAAAATGCATGTTATTAATTGTAAATCCATATGTGATATTCTAGCAAAGAATGACATAGTGCCATAAATGCACTGACTTGCCTTCAGTGTCCTATTTTCAGCAACAAAAGGAAATAAGTCTTAAAACTTTACATAAAGCTCTCGTGCTGTATATTTCTGTTATTCCTGATTCATTGAACACTTGCTTGCAATAATCAAACTTGTGGAGAAAATGGCCATAGAATAAATGTGGAAAAATAAAAGCACAATGCCTTGTGCATTATTATTACTATTAATCAGCACTGTGGGACTTGTATGATATTTCCATAGTATATCTTATATGTTCATAAGCAGTACTTCATCTATGGAAAATATTGCAGATGAGAGAAACCAGAAAACCCCAGTAATTTTATGTAGGCAGGTATTTCAGCTGGGCTTCAGTTTAGTGCAAAAACATGTTCAGTTTTTGCTGTAACAAACCCCACATTGTGCAAACAAATGTGAATATGTACTTGGACGGTCACCCAAAAGATGGGACAAACTGCCAGAATTTTTGGTATTCTAGCAACAACACTATTCTGAACCAGAAGTAACAGGGCCTTGTTGGGCCTCACAGAGGAATAGGGAGTCTCCTAGACCAGCTTAGCTCAAATTTTCATAATAAGCAAAGGGGTGAATATTTTGAGCACTTTGGCCCCACCTAGCTTGGAATGTTGCACTTTGAAAACTGAAGACTGTAAGTTTGCTAAAATTATGGAAACAACTCAAGTAAATGGTACAGTTGAGTAAACACCTGTTCTGCATGTGCTGGGACTTTCCATACACTTCAGAAGGAAATGTAGCTGAATGACAGTGATCAGAACCAGGAGGAGTGTAGGATTGGTCAGGAGCACAAATCCTTTTTTGAGAGACATTGTTCTTTGAGTCAGTAAGCCCATAAATATAAACTGTAAACTTTTGGCTCTCTGTCCACATGGCAGGAAAAGCATCTGATTACAATAGGTGAAGCGAGTAAGTGATTGGAAGCTTTTCTCCTGCTTTGATTTAGGATTAATTTTCCTTGATTAGTTTTGATGTGTCTTCACCCCATATTAGCTTAAGTAATTTGTAGTCAGTTGTGAAGGTTTTAACTGACCTTTGTTCAGTGCCAGCAGAGGTTATAAGGAGTTACTGTGTTTTTGCTGTGTGGTAGGTAACCTATTTGTGTGTAGGGTTGTTGCTTGGGTTATTTTATACAGCTGTTAGCTCTGATGTTTTGAGTAAAACCACTTGACAGATTATAGAAGAGCTAGTTCATTCTCCTGAGATTGGAGGAAAAAAAAAGTATCGTGAAGAGGTATTCAAGCGCTTTCAGTCCTTCAGTGATTTAGTTTCATCATCGCAGATACTAAACTGGTTACCAGGCTGAATGAAAACAGAATCTAAGGGCTAGTGATGCTTCCAGATGGACATGGCTAAAAGCTTCAGCAAACTCGGATTAGTGACTTTCTAGGGGGGAACAAGAAAGTGAGATTCTGCATGTATGTAAGGCTAGCTTTGCAATGGTTATAATGTCATAACTTTATAAAGATGTCTCAGTGGCCAAAGTGCAGGTACTTATTCACCTCTGGTAAGGGTGAGTGGTTAGTGTGGGTGGATGGATTAAATTAAATTCCATTGTGAGTTATTCTTCTATCTCCCTTCTGCAGATCTCTCTTATCATTTCAGGTCTGTTACTCAGAGTGTGTGGGAAGATGGCTGGAGTAAGATTACTTTTTTTATCTGAGTGTAGGAGGTTTACCACTGGATGTGGTTATTTTATGTGTCTTTTTTTGTGGTAGAAGGTTGATGTACGGGAACAAAGAGAAATCTGTTGAATCTTAAGGTAAATAGAGGATTAAGGACTTCAGTAGGTGTTATTCTTCAGTACCATCTCCCCTATAATCTTGTAGGGCTGATTTGCCACAGGGAAATTGGTTAAAATAAATGTCCTGGGGTAAAAAAAACCAGGATGTTAGTGAAGATATTAAATAGTAATGGCTACTTAGGTTTTAGCTTGTCATGGAAGTTGCTGTTTTGTTTGTATTACTTCTGAAGTTGAACTAGTACTCTGATCTCTTGAGTCATGGAGACATAGATATGTAATGATTCTCAGAGTTTCAATTGCAAGAACTTTAATCCTCAGTATAGTGGTAGGAAACAGATAAAAATATATGTCAAGAAGTATAAATTAAGTAATATTTCCTAAAGCAAATTACAAATAATTTATGCAAGTGTACAAAATTGATGATTTTTTTTCTCTTGAAATACAGTCTTTTTATGTGTCTCTCTTTCTGTAGCATAAGGTTGGCTTGTTTGCTTACACAGGCTTAAAAACTGTCTCCCCTGAAGCCAAGGGAAGAAGTTTCCCTGATTAATAGAATTAAACCTGTGTTTTTGCAGGTTTGTATTGCATGGTCTATGTGTGTTCAAATTCTTAAGCACTTTTGCATAAAGGTTTCTGTGTGATTTTTCATATAGAGCTGACAAATTTTGAGTGGAAGGTTTGCTTGCAAATAGTCTGTTGTGTATTAAAAAATTATACTACATCAATGAATTAAGTTGTCAACTTGTTTTTGCAAGCAGCTTGACTATTTATGGTCAGAATTTACGTATTGTGAGAAGTCAGACTGGTCTTTGGGTAAGCATACACCAGATTTGTTTGGTGACGCAAACAATTTTTGCATATGGAAAAATACTTAAGTGGAGAATCAGGGTATATCCTAAGGTGGAAGGTATGCACAAGTCCAACTCTTGGCTTGTCTAAGGACAACCCCAAGAGTCACACCACGTGCCTGAGAGCGTTGTCCAAATGCTTCTTGTACTCTGTCAGGCTTGGTGCTGTGACCATTTCCCTGGGGAGCCTGTTCCAGTGCACAATCACCCTCTGGGTGAAGGATCTTTTCCTAATAAGCAACTTCAACCTGCCCTGACACAACATCATGCTGTTCCCTTGGGTCCTGTCACTGGACAGCAGAGAGAAGACATCAGTGCCTGTCCCTCTGCTTCCCCTCATGAGGAAGTTGTAGACGACTATGAGATCTGTCACTCTCCTCCAGACTGAACAGATCAAGTGATCTCAGCTACTCCTTGTGTGGTTTCCCCTCTAGACCCTTCACTATGTTTGTAGCCCTCTTTTGGATGATCTCCAATAGCTTTACATCTCCAATAGCTTTACACTCAAACCTGCCCATAGCCCTCTAGGTGTGGCCACACTAGCACAGAGTAGAGCAGGACAATCACAACCTTTGACCCGCTGGCGATGCTTTGCCTGATGCCCCCCTGGACACAGTTGGCCCTCCTGGCTGCCAGGGCACTGCTGACTCATACTCAACTTGCCATCGACCAGGACGCCCAGGTCCCTTTCCATGGTTCTGCTCTCAGGCCTTTTGTTTCCCAGTTTGTATGTACATCCAGGGTTGCCCCATCCTAGGTGCAGAATCCAGCTCTTGTTTTAATATCTGCTAGTTTGACTGTGCCTTAACAATAAGGCATGTTTTGTAGATGATTCTACTGTAACAAGTTTCTTGCTTTCAGTGTGAATATCCTTTTCATGATGTTTGTTTCCTGCAAGTGAACTGAAGAAGGGCACAGGACTTTAGTTGCATGAGAAGAAATTTTGTTCTAGGTTATTGGTTGGTTATATCTTCAGGTTTGAGTGAACCGTGAATTACGTTTAAGTGGCAGAGAATAGGGGAAACATATATAGTTGGACCTAAGATTTCATGTGGGAACAAGAAGAGATCAATATAGAATTACAGTTAGGGAATTCTGATCTTGGAAGGATGTGACCATGATGTCAGTTATTTGATGTAAGATGATAAGACTTTTAATTTTTAAGAAGTTGCCCAAAGGGTAGTGTAATAAAAGTTCTTTTAATGAGGAATCACTGGGTGAAATTCCTTGGCCAGTGTTCTGGAGCAGGTAACTCTAGTTAATCACACTTAGAGCCTGCAAAGCCAGAGAAAATCTTTTTTCCTTGGGTCCAAGCTAGTAAAAGTATCCTTCCTGAGGATATAGCAAGTGAACACTTGTGTAGAGATTTATTGAAGCTATGATAGTTTTTACATAGAGCAGAGAAATGGAAGCACTTCACTTTGCATTATTGAATTCTATTGACCTAATAACTGCATTGCTGGTGGTCTAGAAGATGATCTAAAGAAATATTCAGATGGAAAGCTAGATAAAGTAAAAAGTTCCAGCTTTATGACAAAACTAGACATGTTTGGGAGAATAAAGAAATGCTTCTGATCAGAGTTTTAAAAACAATGGAATTTCTTTCTTTGACAGCAGAAAAAAATCAATTGAAATTTTTCATCCTGTACACATAGTCCCAGAGTTAATGCTCTCAATCAAAAAAAGTGGATAATTTTTTTTTCCTTAATTAGCTCATTGATAAAGGAAACATGATGAGCTCTCTAAAGTGCAAGCTAGTGTTAGAAAAAATAGCAGTTAGCCACTGAAGGATAGCTGTAGAACAAAGAAAATGGGATCAAGTGTGGTTGCAGAGATGGTCTTGTTTAAGAACGTTGTTCATTCTGTCTTGCTTAGCTTTGCAAAATACAAACAGGCTGCAAAATAGACATTTACGGTATGATCTATGGTAAAATGGAGAGTGCTGCATTTTGAGAACTTATTTTTGGATGCTGGAAGACAAAATTAAGATGCTAAAAGTCTTCAATATAAGGTGGCTTATGTGGTGATCAGTCACTCTAATATAGCTCAGCTGAAATCAACTAATGAAAATCAGTCTCCTGTTAACTTGTTGAATTGGGACATGACTGCTTCTTTGCTTTGCTTTATGTATGTTGTGATATTTTTGAAAATGTTCTGGTTACAGCTGTAGAACATTTTGCAGCACTCTGGAGTCAGTGTTCAATTTAAAAGATGTATTACACATAAGAAGCATTTAAGATTAAAAGGCTTTATTTTGCGCAAGTAAATTACTATAGTGCCATTTAAATCTGCAACAGTGTTTACGATATAAAAGAAGAATCTTTGGGGCTTTTTGTGCTTCTGTAGACCAAAGCTTCAGGAAGCTTTATAGCAATACATATTCCAAGATAAAACTGTATTTTTATAGCTAAATTTCCAGAGTGGGAGCTGCCTAACTCTCCGAATTAATACTGTAGCTAAAGAACTATAAGAGACAGGAAGAATAAAGTTCATGGAAAATGAGGATGATTAACAGAGCTACACTTCTTTGAGTGTGCGTAGTCTTTAATTAGCCTTAGGATACAGGCATTTTTGAGTATTATTCAGCCTGTAATCATATACATTAGTATTTATAATCTCACAATAATGAAAGATTAGCTGTAACTGAGAACCATTCATTTTAGTTGTGACTCCATTCAAATGAAGGTAAAATCATCTACTCTTGTATACTGGACTATGCTTGATAGCAGTGTGGGCGGTTTCCCTAATGCTGTGAGTGTTATGGCTTTCTGTTCTCCATCTGATTGCTTCATCATGCTCTTTGCTCCAATTGTTGTGCTTTTTCATACTGACAAAGTGATTGTGCACACAAAGAGGAAAAGAGGTAACATATTCTTATGGAGTTTTTTAGTACTTTCTTTACCCTTTGTTTCCTAAATAGCATCAGTTGAATGACTGTTGTAAGCACTTTGGTGCAGGCTGGGCTGATGCACTTTCTGTTGTCTGAAAAGAGACAACCCTTGTACTTTTCAGGACTGATGGGAGGTGCCAGAAATACCAGAGAACTGATGCTCAAACGTATTTAGAAAGCCAACATCTAGTAGATATAATTGCAAATACTTAAGCCCTTTGTGAAAAATCTCAACTTTGTGATTTGAGACATGTTCTTTCTCCTCACACAAACACTGTATGTGTATGATGGAAGAGGAGGGTAAAGCATACTCCTTGAGAAGAACAGGGGAATTGGCAGAATGGGGGTCTCTCTGATAGCAACATGGTGAATTGAAGAGGCCATCCATCAACAGATGCATGTAGCATTAGGGAGGTGGCAGGTGACAGGAGACAAAACTGCAGGCTCTAATGCTTGATGTTTGATGCTTGAATTCCAGCATCAGCTGGAATACTATACATCATGTTGCTCCAACTCCCTCTTCTAGTTAATTGCTGAGGGTGAGAGACACCCTAAAGCAAATAAGCGCTCAGGATGAAAAATTTAGACCAGTGTAGATTGTTTCGTTCAAATCAATGAAAATGCAAAACAAAACAGAAAATTCTGAAGGTTTCAGTGCTGCTCTGTTTCCCAAGTTATCTAAAGCTCCATACTGTTTCTAGAATTCCTACCTTACCTACCTCTTCAGAGAGAGTTGTGAGAAGAACAGGCAATCAAGATGATAAATGGGAACATGATAAATGGGAGCATTTGTATGATTAAGGTTTTGGGAACTAGACTTACTTTCAGCTGTAGTGTTTGCATTTAATTGGACCATTTATGTTTACCAAACAATTAAATCTCTGCTTCTTGGAGAGATTCTTGCAAAAGAGTACCTGAATGAGGTCCCTTGTAATCCAATTCTGATTCTCTTTGTAGCCAGGACAGAGATTGCCACTGGAAGAACCTAGATTAGGCATTGAAAGATCCAGAGTTCTGACATGTTATATTATTAGGCTCAGATTAGCTGAACACTGTCTGTGCCAATGTGTCCGGTGGTCATGAGGGTAGTCAGGAGGTTGAGGGAAGTCTGAAGTGCCACAGGAAGGTAGAATAGTGCCAGTGCACCACAAAACCAGACAGAATCTTGACCCCAATTTGCGGCATCTAGTCTTGAAAGTGTTTTTTGGGGAATGTGGTTCAAAAGCTTGCAGCTGCTGGGAACGTGATCTTCACCCTGAAATAACAAAATCACATCATATATTTGAATGCTGATAGTTAAATTATCTACTGTATATAGGTTTTTTAGTGAGTTATTTGAATAAAACCCAGCATAACTGACCATCTTCCGGTTCTGTCAGCCTTGACGTGGATGAGAGTGCTACCACTGAGACAAAAGCAAATCAGTGGCAGAGAAACCAACAAAAAATTGGTTGTGCTTTGCCTTGATCCAGCCAAGCTTATTGTACGACTTTCAGTCTATGAAGGTTGTCCATGTCATATATTGATCTTTTATGTATTTAAATGCTTTGCAGAACCTTTAGAAAATTTTTGCCCTGGCTCCTACTTAGTAGTTAAAAACACAAATCGTCCTTCATCTTTTTCTGCTATTGCACTATGGTCAGCCTGTTACCTGCCTGTATAGCAATTTTTAGTCACAGTTTGGGGGAAGTTATTGCCAGTCGTGGGCACCAACAATATCAGATAAATTGGTTTCAAAAAACTGTGGAAAAAACTTTGAAGTTTCCTCAACATCCTTGACATTCACTTTAATTTCTCATATTTGTTGCCTGTAAGCCTCTTGGTGGCTGAGAAAAAGAGGGTATTGTCTCTCATCAACAGCAGGACTGTTTGCCAGCCCTTCGACTCATCAGGAGAATTTTGAGCTTTTGCAAAATTTGCAGTTGAGCAGATGGACAGCACACAGGAGGCCAAAATGACACAAAGGGAGCCCTTAGTTTGTAGAGCACAGTCTGGATCTGTCTCCAGATTATCAGCTTTGTGCCCTCTGCAAACAAGGCTGGTAAAGAGAAAAGAGTACAGGACTGAGACTGAACAGAAATACTGTGATGAGTGAGAGCACAAAATGTGGGTCAATGCTTTTAAACGTCCTCCCTAGTTCTTCAAGCTGGGTAGGAAATGTAAAAGTTGCAAGATTTGTACACAAGAAGCTTTGCTGTCCTTTCTTACTCATTTAGCAAACACGCGGGTAGTTTTTGAATTGTTTCCACCAAAAAATGTTGAGGCGCATCATTGTGACCTTGCAAGACATAGGGTTCCTTTCTAGTACAGCTTTCCCTAAAATTTTTTTTTAAGCAAAAAGCACTAGCAATGTGGAATCTGGATCAGATTTTACACAGTGACCCTGAAAAAGTGATTAATGCAAGAGGATAGCCTTTTATCTCCAGAACTAGGAATAGAAAAGAAATTAATTCATGGGAAGGAAAAGAGAAAAAAAAGGAGAAAAAAAGAACTCGTCTAGTCCTCTTCCTCATCAAAGATTTTTTCCTTTGTTGGAGGCTGAGGTATTGGCACTTGACCCACAGGACTTTAAAGAAGAAACTCATGACTGATTGTTCCTGAAGGATTTCTTTGATACTGTAGTCAAATAGTCATAAAAATTTCAGAGTTGCAGCTGGCAAAGGAAGAGGGGTGGACAGAGGGGCATGAGGCATGGGCAGCAGAGAAGGAAGGAAGCTAAAAAAGGAGAAAAACTAATAGTAAAAGGAGTCTAATTCTTTCCCCTTAGGACAAGACGTAGATATATTTAGAGATCCTTGAAGGGAAACTCTGAAATGTCAATAATGTGGCACTGAAAAAAAACCAAACCAAAAAAAAACCGCACACAGCCAAATCCACTGATTTTTACTAAAAGCATTGTTCTTCTGGTGTAATGTATTAAAAATAAATTTAAAAGGTAAGAATTCAATTGACAGTATATTAGATCTTTCCCTGGCAGTAACTACCCACTTGATATTTTTCTGGAGGTAGGACATAGCAGTGGTCTTGGCAGCGAAGTATTAACCCTGCCCTCAGTGGTCTGGTTTCTGTAACTCTAGAAAGTCAAAGTCTGTGGGAAAATAGATATGTCAAAGGGAAAACAAAATGTTTAACAATACAAGAATATCTAAAACACGATATTTTCTTTCTTTCAGCCCAATCATGTAATGCATGATTACTGAAATACCAGGCAGATATTAGCCCCAAGGGGTCAGAGGCTGGGAAATTCAATCATCTTTTCTCCCCCTTTCTGTTACATGGAGAGGCTCCCCAGGAGGAGAAACTGTCCTGCTTTAAGTCAACATGGAGCGTCATTTGTGCTCAGCAAAAGGAGAGCATGCCCAAGACTGGGATGAGATTGCCTACACAGAAATTAATGAGCTTTCTTATAACTTGGAAGACATGCAAAAGAGACTTTATCAGTGAATTGACTTATCATTATGATGTCATCAATTGAATCAGATCTGGCAGTGAAATTTCTAGATCACTTATAGGGGGCACCCAAGTCAGTGCTCAGAGGATTAATATCAACTAATTCTAGCCATCTACGATGTGAACATTTGTCTGCAACAGCTGATTTATTGAAAATTTAGGCAATGAAAATAAATTAATTCATTGGAATGCAATTTGATGTACTTTAGATGCCTACTCTAGGATGAAATGAATTGCTCCCAAGTAGTCCCTGTTTCTGTCCCTGACCTCAAAAAAACCCCTAAAACTCCAAACAAACCCAAAACCTAGGGTAAGCATCTTAAATATTGTCAGCTACAATAACCAATAAAATAGGTTTGTTAAATTGATGTGTTTCTGAGATTGAAGTCAGCTACATTCCTGACTGATGCAGAGCAAAAGACAGATGCTCCAAAGTTTGTGTTGAGGAACATAACTTTCAATTTGGGCACTATAAGGACAAGCATTCAAGGTCCAGCATGGTTGGAATTCAAAAACTGTGCCTGGTGAAGTACTTGCAGTGTAAGACAACAGTCCTGTGAATGCACACCCAGCTTGGTATTTTATGTTGTTGGGATTTAATAGATGTTTTACTCTATTTGGTCAGCAAAAATTTTCTTAAGAGCTGACTTCCCAACTTACTTGAGCTGAATTTCCATAAATGTTTCCATTTACAGAATGTACTGTTATATTTCTTGAGCCCATTTCATTCTGAGAAGCATGCTGTAATGTTTTTGCTGGCCTCTCGATATCATGGCCACATGTTCCTCAAGCAGGTGTTTGTATGCTGGAAATACTAATTTAAATTGATTATCAAGTCACTTCTCCTTCACAGAATATTGGATACAAGTGTGCTACTGTAGCAGGAAATGAATCAACATTTACAAAGAAACTGAAGTACTGTTTCAACATGTAGTGTTGAATCCTCAGAAGCAATAATACTGCATTACTTGACTCTTGCAAGCTTTGGGTTGGGGCCAAGGCCTGATGTTGATCTGTACAATACATTAATGTCCTAGAAGTTATAAGAAACAAAGTGATTGCATGACTTATAATTCTTCCTAAAAGTATTTGAGAAAGCTTAGTAAAGTGCTATGGCGATTTAAATAGCCTTCCCATTTACTTGCTGAAATTAAGTTTCTGTGAACTAGGATTCCATTCCAGACTTCTGGTTTGTTGCTCATAAATGTCTGTAACATTTTCCTCTTTGTGCTGGCTTTTGCCAGTCATCTTTCCTGCCTGAATGTGGTTCTGGTGGTGTATTACCGTGGACTTTTAGCAACAATAACAGTTGTACCATTTTTAAGTGTATGAAAGCTGAGGGAAAAAGCCTTTCCTCTTCAGTGACTTTTTGGATCTGTGCTTAGAGTGTTCCTCTAGCCAATGAGGTGGGAGATAGAAAGCTGTAATAGCCTCTACTGTGGAAAAGCAGATTTCAGTGTTCTGGTGAAAACTGGTTTTAGTTTGAGCAAATGAGGAGGAAACTGCAAAAATATACACATGCAGTTTTTGTGTATTTTAAATAACCATTTTAATGTGATGTTTATCACTAAATATGCTCAAATAACTGTGGATATTAACCAAGGACTTTGCAATGGAAAAGCTGTCAGTTTTATATCCCAAATAACACACACAAATTCTGAGCAATAGCTGTTTGCTTACAACATTTCTGTAGTTATTTATCAGTGTTAAATAGATCACTGTGTTTTCAGTATGTAGCTGTTCCATATTAATTTTGTATGTAATCAGGCAACTAAACTTTGTACAAGAGGGCAAGCTAATGACAACATATCTAATTTTCACATGTTTGCATGTATGTAGCTCTTTATGTGCTAGAAAACAAATTTCATTTAATTTTTTTAGGCTTCAAATGCAAATTTTTGTTAGATTTTTCCCTGGAAAAATACTGCAGCCTTTCACAACATCTCTGAATCATAGAATGGCTTGGGTTGAGGGACCTTAGAGATCAACCGGTTCCAACACCCCTACCATGGGTAGGGACATCGTTCACTAGACCAAGTTGATTGGAACTCCCACCAGTCTGGCCTTGAACACTTCCAGGGATGGGACATCCACAACTTCTCTGGGCAAACTGTTCCAGTGCCTCACCACCCTCACAGTAAAGAATTTGTTACCTAATCTAAACCTACTCTCAGTTTGAATTCTTTCACCCTTGTGCTGTCACTACATGCTCTTGTAAATAGTCTCTCTCCATCTTTCTTGTAGGTTCCCT
Source organism: Pipra filicauda (assembly GCF_003945595.2). Taxonomy (NCBI): domain Eukaryota; kingdom Metazoa; phylum Chordata; class Aves; order Passeriformes; family Pipridae; genus Pipra; species Pipra filicauda. Next base: position 817,180 of record NW_024104487.1, on the reverse strand, counting down.
TCAGGTACTGTATTTAGGTCACCTCGAAGCCTTCTCTTTTCCAGGCTGAACAGCCCCAACTCTCAGCCTTTTCTCATGGGAGCTTGTTCTATCCCTCTAATCATCTTGGTGGCCCTCCTATGGACTCACTCCAACAGGTGGCCCTCCTATGGACTCACTCCATGTCCTTCTTGTGCTGGGGACCCCAGACCTGGATGCAGTACCCCAGGTGGGTCTCACCAGAGCAGAGTAGGGGGGCAGAATCAGCTCTCTTGACTTGCTTACCAGGCGTCTCTTGATACAGCCCAGGATACAGCTGACTTTTTCAGCTGATGGCAACAAGGTTGTAGAAATTCCCTTCATGCAACTGATGTGAATTCAATCCCTAAAACTTTTAGCTCCTTTGATATCAAGGGAATTGTAGTGGAAAGGTTAGTCAGTTGTTGGAATGAATATAGTGTTATTAGAAGATACACACTGATATTCTGGAAGCTGGTGTGTTTTTTTTAATGCAGTGCATTGGTAAAAAATGTATTATTTATGTACTTAAAAATCTATGTTATGAAAGAAGTTAGAGTTTCAAAATGAGTCTTGTGCAAGCGTGGTTAATGGACTGTGTCTGAGATTCCCGGTCTGTGATCAATAGTATGTTTTTTCAACTGAGATGTGAAAGCTGAATTTGTGAAAGAAGAACTGTTTATCATCTCTTTCCTGGGTTTCTGATTCTGTCCTGCAGTTTCTGATAGCACCTATGACAGTAACATGATTGTTTCTTTTTAATATGCAATACATTTCTATATATCACGTTAATAGTTGTGTTCAATGTAAAAAAAAAAAAAGGTGAAAGATCTTTTTATGTATTACTCAGATCTTTTGATAAGTTTGTTTTTCAAGAGTGGAAGGAGGCAGAGGAATGAAAGTGGAACAGATCCAAAATGTTCTGTAGAAAGAAATGAGTGTGTTACTTACATGGCAACATCCATCATTGCTGACCTAAAATTGAATATCCATTGTCTCTCATTAACTTCAAGAGGAAATTGAAACATTTCCAAATGCCACCAGAGATTAAGAATATGAATTGGTTGATACAGTATTTTGAAGAATAGAGTGCAAAGCTGTTAATGAGTTGTAGTGGCTGCCTTCTCTAAGAAAGACAAGTTGCTTTAATCAGAAAGGTCATGCATGTCAGATAGCATTATTGTTTCCTGTGTTAGCTTGACTCTACTTCAGTCTGGGAGAATTAAGATTTCAATGAACATTACTAATAGTTAAGACACATGTCTGGAGATGCGGATGCTTCTGCATTCAGCTCTGCTGAAATTTCACTTTTGATTTATTGACATTGCTATTAAATTCTGCTTAAATACAACCAGCTTATATGTGTCACTGGAAACCCTTGAGTCATGCAAGTGTTAAATTTATAGCACAGAAAATAGCTTAGGGATCAGTGAAGCACAGCTAGATCCACCTTGGATTTGAATGCTATGAGCACCTTCATCATCCCTAAGGTTCAAGTGATATAGTCATATTTCTTAGATATACTGAAAAGAAAATGAAAGGGTTGTGATTCAATAAGATTGGGACTCAATCAATTTGGGAACTTTCTGGAGACAACAGTTCTCTGCTGGTGTTCAGGCTCTCCTAGATGTTTTGTATTTTTTTAGTGATCCAGGGTGTTAGATAGGCAACTGTTCAGAGGGAGTATTCCAAAGACAGTGTAAATATAGACTTTGCTCCTCTTTTTCCCCCTGATACATTCATCATTTTTGTGGATGTGTAAGCTGTATTAGAGCTAGCAAGTATTACTCACTAAAAAAAAAAAATACTGTAAGTATGGGCAAATACTTCCAGATCTGTCATTATTTGGTACAAAACACCAGTTTCTCCAAATACATTAAACCTTCTTGACACACTTTTGTACTATATGATCCAACCCTGCATCAAACAAGTTTACAGGTTTCAGTGGAGTGTTGATTGAGGACTTGTTGAGCAAGTTTTCCTTTTCACAAAATAGCAGTTATCTGGAGAAATTCCATCCTCCTGAGCATCAGAAAATGGATCAGATTTCTTACTCTTATTGCTCTACAGTCTGTTTGATTTGTGTGATCTAAGTCATGCACTGGGTTTGAATTTCCCTGATTTGGGTGGTTGTTGCTTCAACCTGTGATTTCTTAGGCAGTCTGAAGGACTTTTCTAGAACAGGATATTGTAGTTTCGCTCAGACCTGGTATTTATCACACGGTTTCCTGACTCCTGAGCATCCTGACCAACCACAGTATTGCTGAAAGTAGTGTCAAGTTATTTTTGTTTTTAACTAGTGACTGTGAGACATTAGTCCTATCAAGGAAATGGTGAAAATTTACACAAAAAACCCCCAAACCCACCAACATGTTTTAAATGGTATTTCATAATGGGGTCTCCCAAATAATGGAAAGCTGCATGTGGGTTAATCCAAGATAATATCTTTATTTTTGTCATATTTGGGAATTTTCTATGATTGTAATTTTACTATATATGTGCACGCAAAAAAAAAAAAAAAGGATATGTTCATCCATTAGGAGATCACAAACTGGTTTTATCCCCAAAATGGAAATAACTGAAGTGGCGGAAACCCCCCACCACCACTCATTGATCCTGAAAATGTTTGGTGAAATGTATCCTGGTAGGCATTTCACCAGTACTGGCATTCTGTCTTCCTGCAAGCTTCTCTAACCAGAACAGCAGGACATATGTCAGGTTTGATAAGAATCCCTCTCCTAGCAGAAACAGTAGTGTTGCTGTCTCAGTGCTGTTGACCTGCAGTGATGCTAGACTGTGTAGAAAGTCCTTTATCACAGCTTGAGTGGAAAGGGAGGATAGTTATATCATGTCTATTATATCTATATAGATACTGGGAAGAAAAAAAGGACAGAAAAATGAAGTGGAAATATATTTAGCTCATTGTTACTACTATAAGCCTTTTTATTGGACTGAGGTCAAGATTCTGCTCTGTGACTCCAGGAAAGGTTGATAAAGGCTAACATGGTAAATGATTGCTTTCAGAAATTTTGTGGCAAACTTACTATGTTGATTGTTGTCATTGTCTGTGAAAGGTTGTACTTTCTTTTTTTTTCCTTTACATTTATCTTGGTGATGTTTTGTCCACTTTGATTCACTTTAATGAAAACTAAAGGACTTCTTCTCCTTTTCTTTTATAATCTTAAGGTTTATTCTGCTCCCCTACCTAAACCCTTTCTTCAACGACCGTGAAAGTTGGCTATTTTTAGCCCAGCTCTTGAAACCCAGCTTATAGATTCCAGTTTGGTGGTACAGAAAATGAGATGAATGTCCAGATACCTGAAAAAAACCAAGTTTAGAAAAGGGTCAGTGCGTAGGAGGAATGTATGTATGAACAGTAAGAGCTTATTAGGATACATAAAAATTATATGGTCTTTACCTGTGGGAGCTATTGTGCTGAAGTGAGGTGTGCATCTAAAAATCACTGAAGTTGCATTCAGCATCTCTTTTAAAAGAAATAATAAAAAGAAAAGGATCAGTCAGCACATCTGCCTGTGCAAAGGCAGTGGGGAGTAAGAAAACTTTTCAGAGATAGGGCTGTTTCAGCAAGGTAAGTTGAGCAGGCCAGGAGTACAGCATCTTTTCCCTAAATGACTATGATATCATACAGAAAGGCCAGTACATTTTTCCTGGTGTGAACTGTCATCCACTGCCATTTGAAGGTATTCTCCAATATGTTTGGATGCACAGCCAAGATGATTCTCCTCCATTTTGAAATTCTCTTCTTATCTGAGCATTTTGCAGCTCTAATGAAGATGTATATTCTCTATACAAATTATTTTTCATATCTTTTCATCCTCCTCAAGAAGGATGGGGAAGTAGATGTGCAACCACTAATTACAGAGAGATTAAAATAGACTTCTTCATAAGAAAGGAACCTCAGTACTACTTTTTCAAGACAAAACTGATAAAGAAGCTGACAAGAAAACTCCTTTGGATGACCAAGAGGTACACAGTCATTGAATGCACTACTATCTCAACACAAGGGCAGCTATAGCATGTGGCAACTCTGATTATGTTAAAAAGCCAACGTGTTTTAGCATCTGTCAGCTCATTCCTGTTTGTGATGTGACAAATATCTTCACCAAAGGAGAGAGAGAACTACCTACACTAACACTACCCAAATCTCTCTCTCCCTAATTGATTTTTGATATTGAATAAGAGAACAAGAAAAGCTGTACCAGCAAGGATAACTATAGGTTAACTTTTGGAAAGTGAAACTCTATCTCACACTGGCAGAGCGAAAATTTGAAGCTTTCCAGTACAAATGCTTTTGATCCTGAAGAAAAAAAGAAATAATTGTAAACCTCTTCTTCATGATATCTTATGCAAGAGTGACCTGGTTTAAACACTTAATGAAGGACAAGACTGAAGATTAGAAATAGTAAAACTTTTTCTTTTGCCTTTACTTGCACTGTATTTAATACCAGTATGGTGATTAAATCAGGGCATGCTATTTAACAGCATTTCAAACTTAGTCTGATTCTCACCTTTGCAAGAGAGGTGCCAAAATGTCATTGTTAAATTTCTGTAGCCTTGTATCCTGGCAAGACAGATAGGAGCAAAAGCAGCATTTTACAAGATGCCTAAGAACATCCCTCAGGGCACCTGAGGTGCTACAAGTCAGATTAGACTTGTCCCAGAAATCAAAACTCTGAACTTGAGTGAGTATTAGCATAAGTGTCAGTCTTGTACCTATATAACATAAGTGATTAGGAATGTGATAATTTAAAATGTAATTGTATCCTCATGTCCTCTGTTTTCAGTGCAGCTATTATCAATAATACAGAGGCGCTTATTCTAGTGGACTGTGATCCACTGGATTCAAAGCTGAGTTACCTGTTTGGATTTCCTCTTATGTCTGTAATTCTCTGTGCTGTATAAGTTGTACTTTATTACAGTAAGAAAGTAATAATAATAATTCTGTAAACAAAAACCATAATAATATTTCCTACACAAGCAGCGTCAAAATATACTAAACTACATTTGCATCCATCTTGTTATTCTTATCCCTCCAACGGGTCCAGAACAGCCTTGGTGCAAATGTGGTACCAAGGCTGCTGCTGGAGACATCAGCATGGGAAGATCTTGGTGCTTCGCTTGCCCTCTAGTGGCATTGCAATGGCTGGGGATGCCTGAGGGGTTACACTGTTGACATCCTTAATCGTGGGTGTGTTTAACCAATGAAGAGGCAAACCCAAGCGATTTTGTTAGCAGAGCATCTTCGTTCTACTTCGTGTTTGACATTAGAATCTGTAAGATAACAGATATAGTACGAATGCAAAGAGCTTTCTGGTCTTGCAGGCATCCAGGACAGTTCTTTGACTGCAGGGGGTAAAGCTGTTCTTCCAAATAAGGTTACTCTATTTCAGGGATGCTCAACACATTAGAGACAGAAAATTGAAATTGAAAGAGATACAAGCATTGTCTCATTCTCGTGTTGCTAGAAGACTTCTTTAATTTTTTAACTGACACTTTACAATTTCACTTCCGTGATTTCTGTAGAATAATGTCAGTTACTATTCAGTAGCTGTTTTTTAATTTAAAGACATGATGAAATTGCAATTCTATATCAGCAAATTTCCTTAGCTTAGTCACAAAAGAGATAAACATTTGTTGATTTCCCTTTACATAGTATCCTTTTTCTCTGTATTGTGTTTTGGTATGTTTGATAGCATAAGTATCTTCTGCCACGCACAATTAAATCTTTTTGTCTCCAGTGAGATGGTTACACCCTGATTTCCAGAAAAATTATGAGAATGCCAATTCAGGTTGTGATTATGCAGGAAAGTCAGCTGCAGACTAATGCCTTCCATTCAATGCTCTTTGGCACTAGATGTGATTTGTAACTGCTGTATATACTGTTAGCTATTGTTATCCTTTACTTACTCTTTTATCAGCTATGACATTCACTGTGCGAGTCTGAAGTCTTTTTTTATTTCAGTCCTTATAAAATCAACTGTGTGGAGTTTGTCCTTTCTCTGACCAGCACAGATGGTGGTCTGTGCATGTGTGAGACATGCTCTTAAGGAGCTTTTTTCAAATAAGTATTTCTCAATTTCAGGATGTTTTTAGCCCATTTTCTCTCTGCAAGTTCTTGTACTCTTACAATTACACATGTGATCAGATCCTTTCTTCTAATAAAAATTTGCTTATTTTCTTCTGATATAGTGTTTTTAGATTTTGTAATGGGTGTGGCAGCATTTCCAGTCTTGAACTGGAAATGGCGTATTAAGAAGCATTTTGTTCATGTTGACACTTTAAAATGATCTGCATTTTCCAAGCATTAGCATAAAGTAAAAAGAATTGGATGCTTTTGTAGTAGTTAATTACATTAAAAATATTGAATCTGCAAAAACAGCCCTCAAACTCATGCACTTTGAAGTAAATTCATTTGTTTAGCTTTATTAAATGTTTGCTGACAAAGGGTTGAGTGTGTATATATATCAGGAAACCCATAACTCATGAATAAGAGTGGAATTGCTGGTGACTTTCCCTGTCCCGTACTCAGGAGTTCTTACTTCTCACAGAAGATCCATATGTCATTCTCTGGCATATGTTCTTCTGCACCTGCTGGAACCATCTTGCTAAAACACAGTAGTGGACTGAAGTGCTGGTGAATTTGAGGCTTAGTATGACTCATTGATGCTCCAGGGACAGAAAACACTAACTTGGTACGAACCTCTAAACTGTACCAAACTTGTTTGTAGCCATTCAGGTTGTGTTTTTTTTTAGGATGGATGATATGATTGTGTCTCTATTCAAAATAATTTCCCAGTCTTTGGAATGAGAATACGTATCTCATTAGACACATATTTATCTCATATATATCTCATATATACATATTATCTCATTTGTATCTCATTAATACCTCTGAGTGCTGCTTTTGCCTGTAACAGTTAGCATGCTCAAGTATTTGTGTGTGTGTGTGTGTGCAGAGTTCAGATGAGATGCTTGGGTGAATATTCGCAATGTGCAGTTTGCGTGCAGTCACCCTGTTCACATAAGCCAGGAGTTTTTTGGATACGTTCCTCTGTGCCAATATGCCTCTGTGTCCAGAAATGAGTGGCATGTTGCATTTACTAATATGGATATAGCCAATAAGAATATACTCATGTTAATTAGTAGCTCATTCACTTGCGATTGGTAATGATGAAACCAAAACTTGGTGGTCTTGTAGAAGACCAAGGAAAAAAATGCAGCTGAGGTTTGTTTGTTTCCTCTGTTTGTGCTAAAGAAGGAAGCATTTCCACATCATTTCGGAAAAAAGACATTTTCTTCAGGAAATAATGGGGGAAGCATAGTAGAACCTACATAGAGGAAATACCTCTTCTGTAGCTTATGTATTTTCATTTATGCTCTTTTTTACCACTCCTATCATCATCTGAGGAATATTTTTCCTCAGGAATAAAAGAACCTTTTTTCAGCTTAGTTAAAGGAAAGCTTTATTGCTCCTCCCTTTAAGCTGATAGATGAATCCCATCTGTTAAAAGGAGAAGCTTTAAACTTATGAAGAGATAGGAGACTGATATTTCTCAGTTCTTCAGAATCAATGAGAACTTTTATTTGATTACTTAGTAATTTGCCAGTCAAGACTAGATCTGTAAATGGTTTTAAGTATGTGCACAGGAAGGACATACAGCTGAATGGAATTTTCAAGGCATTGGTTTAAAATACGTGGCTCAATGTAGCATTGATAATGTTCTCCTTCCTACATGCTGTGTGCCTTCTGCTAAAGTACATTTGTGTTTCAGTCTTCTTCATAGGCATAGCAGGGATAGTGGTAATGATGCAGCAGGATTAGGTAGGTATTACAGTTCTTACTGAAGACTTTGGTTAAACCTCATGGCCAACCCAAGGCACCCAATTGCTGTCTTTGCATCATTGTCAGCATCTACTTGGCTGCATAAGAGTTGGCATGTCTGCATGACCTGTAACTGCATTTTAATTACTGTGTTGAAGTATTCTTAAGCAGTCAGATCATTGGAAAAATACTTCCACTTGTTTTTGAAACTCCCAGTACAGGGACTTCTCTGTAATAGGCAAGTTTATGGAAAAGCATGCATTTGCAAATAACATAAAATGTATAGCAGAGCCCCTAACCTGATTTACCAGCTTCAAGTAGTAGTTTCCATGAAATGTTGTATATTGCATTCTGACCTGTATCAAAAATAGTGTGGCCAGCAGGACTAGGGAAGTGATTGTCCCCCTTTACTCGGCATTGGCGAGGCTGCCCCTCAAGTACTGTGTCCAGTTCTGGGATCCTCAATTAAGGAAGGACATTGAGATGCTGGAGCTGGTCCAGAGAAGGGCAACGAAGCTGGTGAATGGTCTAGAGAGTAAGTCTCTTGAGGAGCAGCTGAGGGAGCTGGAGTTGTTTAGCCTGGAGGAAAGGAGGGTCAGGGAGACCTTATCACTCTCTACAACTACCTGAAAGGAGGTTGTAGCCAGGTGGGGATCAACCTCTTCTCCCAGGCAGCCAGCGACAGGACAAGAAGAAGTGGCCTCGAGCTGTGCCATGGGAGATTTAGGTTGGACAGCAGGAAGAATTTGTTCACTGAAAAGATTATCAAGCATTGGAATGGGCTGCCTAGGGAACTGATGGAGTCACCATCCCTGAAAGTGTTAAACTACTGGATGTGGCACTTAGTGCTATGGTTTAATTGACAAGGTGGTGTTCAGTCAACGGTTGTACTCAGTCTTGGAGGTCTTTTCCAACCCTAATGATTCTATGTTTCTATATGAAACTGCTTTACTGGAAACTTTAAGTTGGTATGTGATTCACAGATATCTACGTATAACTTGCGTGTGTTTTTTATACAGAACAAATGTCATTCTGCTAGATTCTTTCTTCTGCTCATGAGTTGACCTCTTTAATTTCAGTGGTAGACATGAACAGAATCATGGTCATCCTAGGGTATGTATGTCTGTTCATAGAAAATCAATTCCACTTGGCAACAGAACCTCAAATCATGACAAGAGAAAGGTGAAGATACACAAAGACTGAGAGCCTGCCTGGAATAGATACCCTGGCCATAAAAATATGTACAAGATTCTAGAAACTAATAATGCTCTGTCAAAAGACAACCTTGGAAGAAGGGCATAAATGAGTGTGGAGAGACTGCTTAGAATCAAGTAATGGTTTATGGAGAATGTCAAACTGCACTTAGTTGTCAAGGCTCATAATTTCATCCTGCCATGCACAGTGCTAGTAGAGTTTGCACTTGTGGAGATTAAAGTTATGCTATTTCTTTTGAAGAAACATAGGAAAGCATCACATCCAGTGAAAGTGAGCCTTACAGGATGCATATGACTGTTATCCTGATTATAAATAAAATATAACCTAGAAGAAGATAATCTGTTGTTATTCAAATATCAGGAAAGATTGTGCTGGAGGTGCTCAGGGGGATGATCACAAAGAGTAAGTTTATCTTGTTGAGTTGAATCTGTCTAGATTGCCTATCTGACTGTTGTGATTTATATTAGTAGGCAAAAGGTGGCCTTTTGTGATTAATATCTTCCATCTCCTCTGGAAAGTCTTTAACAGGTAACACACCAAAACCAAACAAGGAGATAACTGGTAACTGCATTAACATGGGCAGCTTCTGATGCTGCATCAAAACTCTTAGAGGATTTTCAGACAGGGCATCTGGCAGGCAATGGGTAAGAAAGACTTTTCCTTTAGAAACAAGTTATTTCTTCATGATGCCCTGGAGCTACCTTTCTTACCTTGCTAGCATTAGTGCCATTCATTGCCACTGCAAAGCAGCAGCTTTGAACATAAATGGGCAAGAAGCCCAGTAGAGTAAAAAAAAAGTAAGACTGTGTCACTATAATACCTACTGAGTAGCCTGATTTGGAGGGGTGTAGGTCCTACTCGTATTGTATCCAGTAGTCAGTGTACAGCATGCAGATGCATAAAGAACACTTTGCTATAATGAATATGAATTAATGTGTATATTGATAGATGAAGATTTTCCTGAGAAGGAAAATAGTTATTTAAAACATTTCAAGCAAACCATGAAACGCAATATAGCACATGGCCAACCCTGTGGGATGTTCTTTTGACCCTTTAGATAAAACCAAGAGCATCTGTTATTTCTGTGCCAATTTATATAGCATGGCACCTGACTGCACTGCAAGTTTAAAATAATTTTAAATTTTTCTCTGAACAGGTTTCTGTTGATTTTTATAGCTTTGCTCACAGTGTGTATTCTGAGTACAATGCAGTAAAGACAGAGAAGTAGAGAGAACTCTGTTTTCATGAGTGGTCTCCACAAATTGTTATTAAAAAAATGCTTGACAGTATGGTTATAAACCCTTTTCTTTGCAGGGAAAAATAGATTTAATTTATAGTTATATACTTACATCATATCTTAAAATAAAATCTGCATAGTAAGATGGGTTTCTTATTTGTGTTTTACTGCTGGGGGTTGAGAGTTTAGTCACTTTTAAGACTTGAAAGCATTTCAGTTTGTGAGACGTAAATAATGTGAGTGTTTTCACACCTGCTATATTTAAATAGGTTTAACAACCACATCATCAAAAATGCAGATACTTAATAATGATGCTTCACATGAGATTTTTATTTTCAATTCTCTCATAAATTAATTTTTATCTATCATCTGATTCTACATCTCCAGGGCAGTCCGTACAGACTTTGGTTCCCTCAAGAAATAAAACATGGAGTTTGAACATTTATTTTAATACGTTAAAAAAATTTTCTAGCCATTGGAGTTAGTGCAGGACTTGTCACCTCACAGGAGTTATTAACATAAACCAAAGGAGAGAGTTGAAGATGCCATGTCTTGTTTCGATCTTTTTTTTTTTAAACATAGCAAATGAAGCAAGACTTCAAAGAAGTGGAAAACCAATGCTGAAGTAACTTGAGGCTGAAATGTTCATAGAAATTGCTAACTGTTAGTCTGAGTCCTTAACGGTTAACCAGATCGAAAATCTGCATCACGCAGAAATCCTGTTTAAAGAGTGTGAAAAAACTTGTAGGCCTAAAGTCTGAAAACATGCAAACCAAAACAGCAATCCTCTTCCTGATGCTAGTGGAATTAATTAGGAAAATACTACTACATCTGCATTTTCTTTACATGTATTTAGAAGGTAGCAGCTTACTAGTTTGTTTTTTATCCTTTCATCCATTGGTGGGTAAGATATGAAGTGTAGTTCAATATGCTTAAAAACCCAAAAACAACAACAAAGACTTCCTAGAAAATAATAATAAAATTGATGCTGGCATTTGTTGTCCTCTCCAAATATCATGCAATTCAATAATACATACCCTGAGAAATCAAGAAGTGTAAATGGGGAGAAAATAGACAGTTTCTACAAGGCATTAAGGACAGACCCACAAAAAAAGGCTGAATTGTGGTGAGAACATAAGTGTCCTCTGAACACAGTAGCTGCAACAGCTTTTGAGGGCCAACCTCAAAAGTATGTCTAAACTCCAGCAAGCCATTAGCTGAAAGGACAAATACATGCATTTTTAGTGTGCCTCATCTGGATTCTTCACATCCTGACCAGTATTTGTGATTCCTTGAAAATACTTTGTAAAACTATTATGGTGTTTTGTTTAAGAACATAATTTCTGTTTGGAGAGAAACCACTGAGCAGAATGAGAAGGTTATTCAGACCTTATTAACATGTTGCAGGTAATGGAAGGAGACCAAACTGGGAACTTCAAAAAGTATGCAGATAACTCTGTATGAGTCTTTAGTTGAAAATAAAGTCTTTCATGACAAGTTTGCAGATGTGTATGTGCATGGGGTTGTTGTGGCCAAAGTGCAGGACCTGTCACTTGGCCTTGTTGAACCTCATCCCACTGGAATCAGACCATCTCTCCAGCTTGTCCAGGTCCCTTTGAAGAGGAAAGAGATCTTTGTTGCCAAAGACTTCAGTTATGCTGTTAGGTCAGATTTTTAAAAGCGATCAAAACCTAGTGTAATAGTCATGCTAATATTTGGTGTTGAAATGGAGCTGAACATGTCTGAGAATCTTGGCCTGTGTTTGGACTACAAACTGTCTTGTGAATTCTACAGGTGAGAAAACTACCAAGCGAGATGATCTTTGGAAACTAATGAAAAAGAACATTCAATAAGAAGCAAAAATATCTCTACTACCTAAGTAAAAGTTTTTGCTTACAAGTAATCTTTTTCCAAATTAAAATTAATGTTAAGAACATTGAAAAATTCTTCTCAAATGAGAATATTCTCTGTGTGTAGCATTTGGTTTAATAATATTCTTATTTCCATAAAGACAAGAGACATGAAATCCCATTCTGATAAAGTGAAAGGGAATCTCTTAAAGGTTTTGTTATGATACTGGGATTTTTTTTGCTTTTGGTCTTCTGCTTGGTCTTTTTGAAAAACAGTGGGATGAGAGTGCTTCCCTTGTTTTTTAAACTTTTATTTACTAGAATGTGTAAGATAAGGAAAAATCAAACCTGCCTGAAAGACAAAGTATAAATTTGCTTTTGATCTATTACAATAACAGCTTTCTTTTCTAGGAAATGGCGTACTTATTTTAAAAATGTGGAATCAGTGACACCTAAACATGTGTGGATAGCTGTATTTTCACCCAAATGACTGGAGTGGTTAATCAGGTACTAAAGGAAAAGGAGAACATAAAATATTTCAGGCTGGAAGGTTAAAATATTAATGAATCATGATTTTCCACATCATAAGAGGTTTAAAAATATCTTTTCTATATATTTTATTCAGGTTCTGTTAAGAGGATTCTAGGTAGAAAGTCTATTTCTCTCTTGCCTTTGGTGCTCTCAAAGTAACTATAGACATACATGTAATCACATACTATCATCACAAAGCAGCATCATACTCCAATCAATAAAGAATCTCTGCTAAAAGTTCCTGTTCCAAATAGGAAGAGGTGAGTAACTGTGGACAATTCCACAATATAAAGTGTATTTGGATGTGATGACTTGGACACATAGTGTTGAAACTTTTATTATTGCTTTGGGTTTTGTTTTTTCAGGAAGCACAGCAGTTGTGAGGGAATGGAGGAATAACAGTAAGGATCTCTTAGAAAGGGTTGACAGCCCCTGCAGTTTTATACTGAATATGATTTCACAAGCCCACTGCAGATGAGAAGGTGCACTTGGTTGGGTTATAAATAGAATGTAGTTAGCTTTGAAATGCATCCATTTTATTTTGAGCTTCCAGAAAAGTCCCAAAGATATTCAACTCCAGTGAGAACTCTAATGTTGGTGATAAAGAGAAAATGACAGGAGTTTTGTTTGGAGTCTTGACACTGTGGAAGAAAAGAAATCCATGTAGTGTTGTGGTTTTTTTTTTCTTTCCCCTTACAAATGGTGAAGAAGTAGATTAAAAAACTTTTTATTCTCAGGAAACACATTCTTTTTCCCAGAGAAATGTGTTTGGTACCACTGAAAATGTATGCAGTTCCTGAGCCCTTTTCTTCACTCTGTCCTTTCTTACGTTCAGATGCAATCTGAATGTGATCCAGAAGTCAGGTGCTGTTTTTTCTATCAGTCTAAGGGAGGTGGGACTGCAAGACCTACAATTTTGCTTTTGTCAGCAGAGCACTCATCTGAACACACTAGTCAATACGGTATTTGTTGTGATGCTGGCAGTATAGGCAGTGCTATTTGCTGACCAGCCTGAATTAAAAAGCTTTGTCTTTTAGAGGGTGACTAGGATGACTTGGATCCAAGGGTTAACAGGGTCCCTGTTTTAGTGTCTATGGAGTAGACTGTTGCACAGTGTAGCCCTGTCCTGGGTAGAGCAGGAGTGTGTCAAACTAAAGGGTGTATAACAACAAGCATGTTACTCTTTGTGTATTAAAGAATAATTCTTTTTAGATCTCCCCTGATTACCACCTAAGGCAGAAGAAAATTTCTTCAACCTCTTTTTAAGTATGTATTTTAGTGACTGAATGAACAGTCTGTTCTTCTAATATACATTTCAAACGTGGGAAGTTTTGAATTCTGGTGGTCGTTTTTAGCTTTTTAGAATATGATTGACACAGTCTGATCACCAAATATGAGAAATCGTAGTGTGTGTGTTTAGTTGCTAAACAAAATCAGAGCACAGACCTGTTGATTCTCCAAGTAATTTGATATTGCATCCGGAGACAGATGGCAGTAATAAAACAGTGGAGAGCTGAGTCTTCAGCTTGCATCAGTAGCCTGTTAGTCTCTAAGCTGTCACCAGTTTTGGACTCTATCTAACCATAAGATATTCTTAGAGGGGACATTAGGATTAAAGACAATGCAATTATTGCCTTTACATGGAGTGCCGAGGTCTTCAGCATACCCTTTTGCACAACTTATTTTCTACACGGTATGATGGGTTTCCCCAACGGCAGCATGAGTGCTTACACACTGGTATTTGTCTTTGCACAGTTAAGGGAGAAAATGAACACTATATAAAGTTTGATATTGCAGATAGTTTGCCAATGAAACAGAGAAAGGTTCAGTTTGTGCACATCTGGTGACCAGCCTAGGTCCTTCAGCTACTGTGGAGGACTTTTAGGTAGTAGATGAGCTGGAATATTCCTCGCTAAAAACTGCCTGGTACACTCTGGATCTTCTAGTCTTTCTGCAATGCTGATGCAGTCACTTAGGCATAAAGTAAAGACAGGCATGTGTTTAAAATGAAACTAGTGCTGATTCTCCTAAGACCCTACATACTGTGTAACTGAGGCAATGAGAGCTATTTGCCCCTTGACATGATCCCTTTTATAGCTTCTGTGCTGCTCTGAGTTTCCATCATAGAGTAACTAGATAAACTATTTAATTTGCTACAAAAACCTTAAGTTTTGCAATTATATTAGTACTTTTTGATGGAATTCTCAATCACAGTGCTGCATTTCTGTTGGCTTTTGAGTTTGTTGGCTTTTTTTATTATTCCCAGTTTCTAACAGCTCCATTAAGAGTTTGTCTTGGCAGCTTTCACTTGCAACCCTACTTGCTAAAATATTCTAGGACTGAGCCTGCCAGCCTTTGGATGGCCTGTATTTTTTATGGCAAGTGACTGCCATTTATCATCTTCTCTTGAGTTGGGTATATATCATTGCTAGAAAGTGAATCAGGCCCTTCAAAAACCAGTGCTGCATGTGGTGGTGCTTATAAGTTATGAGGTCGCTTGGCACTCTTCAGACTGGATAGAATATTTAGGCACAGCCAGGATTTAGCAGGGCAGAAAGAGTTCTTACAGTCCCTGTTTTGTGTCCGTAATCAAGGAACTGTGATCATGTTCATGGCTGCCACTTCAGCAGAAATCTTCGAGTTGGTCACACAACTTGACCCACATCCAACAGATTTTTTTTGTTGTTCTTTTGATTCATAGTAACTTCTGCAGCAAGTGCCTGAAAGATGTGATAGCAATAAAACCAGCATTGTAATTGGAAAGGAATTTTGTTGTATTGGATTGCTATTGGCACTATTATAAATTCTTTGGTGTTCATAGGTTCCTTTTTGTTTGTCCAAATTAAACTGCAAAATTTTCAGTTCTCTGGGTCATAAAATCTCACATCACTATATGATTCCAATTATTAGACTTGTTAAAAACAAACTAATGTGAAACATTACAAAACATTGCAAAACTAAGACCAAACAAAAACTAGCAATAATCAGCTCTGTTCTTTCACCTTTTCCTGCATTCTGAGCAATTTTCTTACTGTTTCTCAAGCTTCCAGGCATTGGGTTTTTTTCCCAGATGTCAGATCTCCATTCTTTCTGGGTGTTTATTAGTCTCTGTTCTGGTGCTTGTCTCTCTGCCTGTCTCGTTCATAACAGATGCCAGTGCTGTGAATTTTTTAAGGCAACTGCAGTCATTGTAGTTGATGAAATGTTCTGGGGCACTATCAACTTTCTCATGATAAAGCAAGAATATGGTCTTTAGTTTTCTTATCACAAAACACTGAAAACGAAAACATACTGTTGTGCCAAAATATTCTACCAGTCTGTACAGAAGGTCATGTTAACTTGAGAGCACGTTTCTTGTGATTAGTGTCATAGTTTGAGAGCCCCGAAATCCAATTCTTGAGTCCAAATTAATTTCTCAACTTAATAAACATTTTCTTTTACATACTCATTTTTCAGTGTGAGTGTTCTAGTACCATTGTGCCACTGCTGAGTGTAGTGCACATTTACATAACAGCCTCCCTTGTTGAGTTTACTTTGGAAATTAGACAAAAAAACTTTTATATGTTAATCAGACGCATTTGGTCATTGAGATACAGCAAGCATAGACCATAATGATACCACTTTTATGGCCACATTTCACAGTACAAGTACGCTTCATCTCTTTGATCCCTTTGTTCTAATGCTCGAAATAGATGTTAGCTGCCAAATGAAATTCCATGTCACATGCAAAGTTTTTTAATCAAGGACCTAAGAATCTTATTCCATTGAACAAAAATAGTAACAATTCTTTGGGAGGACTGATGCTTTAAGTTTGGGGTTTTTTTTCAGTTGTTGCAATTATTCGTTACATGGGGCATCAAAGAATTTCTGGTTTGTGGTTTGCAAAGAAATCTTAGTGTTCACTAAAAACAAATACTTAATCCATATAGCTACATTGCAATAGCTAGCTAATCATGATGACACATATTTTCTCTGTAAAAATGTTTACTTAGCTTTAGAAAGCCTTCTCTCCTCCTAGGAAAAAATCTTCCTAATTTGGGGACCTTTCTTTGGTAGCACAACAAGATATTTGAAAGGAAGTGGATGTTAAGAGTTAACAGTTCTAGTAGTAAGGCTTCTTACTGGGATCCTGGGGCTCATAGTCATGAACCTTAAACACCTTCTATATTATTCAAATACTGGATGGTGCAAAATTCAATTGCTCTGACTACTTGTAGTATTTCTCTTCTCAGTGGGTGACTTCTGAAGAATATTTTGCATTTGCTGTAATTTTCTTGTCTCTGAATGCATTTCCTTTTTGCATGTACAAATGAAGTAACAGTTGATTGAGTCTAGCACTGTTGTTGGCCTTTTCAGGCAAACAATCTCTGAGATACAGAGAAAGGTTAAGCTGTTGGTCAACAGAGAAAAATACATAGTAACACTGTGCTGTTTCCAGGGGTAATGTTGCATGATTTGACAGTTTTGTTACCTGTTGGGTAGTCAAGGCATCATCAGCAACCTTTGATAAAAGGGCTTTAATCTGATTTTTGGTTTTTTGTTGGTTTTTTTTTTCCATTCTCTCCAGTCATTGACCCAAACATGCTTGCTGGGATGTTGTTTACCCTATTTTCTTTAGCTTAGGAATAGTGTAAAAGCTTCAGCATGAAGCTGAAGCCCTCCTGAAGTACCTGTTGATATCAACTTTTAATTTTTCCTATGCTTATCTACTCCTGAGCATGCTTATCTTTAAACATGTAAGTTACCTGAAGTGATATTTCCTTTTAAGAAAGCAATTTCTGTAATTTGTCAATTTTATATTGTTTTTTGTTAATTTTCATCATCTCTCCTCTACCTTTGCCTCATAACCTGTTGGGATTCTTGTTATTACTATGACTAACTCAGGAAGGTATGTCTTCCCTGAATCTTTTACACAGTTTGAGTTTGTAAAGACTGAGGGATTTAACTTCCTTTGACTGCTTTGTATTTTATCTGATAAAATTCCTGTATGAGGAAGAAGCTAGGTGATCCAATCTGTTTACTAGCTCTTCCTTGTGATCTAGTATCAGAGGGTAATTTTATTGCCAGTTATATTAATGTACAGTTAACCTGACCGTAGTTTTTACAAAAACCAATTGGGGTATTTTTAACCTATAATACATGTATATTATAATCATTGCATTATCTGAGACTATAACAGAAATGCCTGATTAAAGTATTAAGGATGTGTTCAGGATTTTTTGTTGCATTTTTAAGTAATAGGAATGTTCTTTGTATTTTTAAGAAATATGGATGCTTCTGCTAGAAGCCCAACCAGATGTTCCTTATATGTCTCAGCCAGAAATTGCTGGTAGTTAGAAGGAGGATCTGATTTATGTTGGGAACCAAATTTTGTGTGGAGTCAATGAAGAGGAGTAATGAAAACCCCTTCCCTCTCTCAAACCCTTGCTGTGCTTTCTGTGAAGTTAAGAGCAATAAAATATCTTAAAGCTGTCCTCAGACACTCTCATTTGCCTTGCAAAGCTTTTATTGGTAAGTATCTGCAGGCAGATACTGTAGTTTTGCAGACTGAGTTCACTGTACCATAGTAGACTGAACAGCACCCTGTGTGTATGATATATCACCTTGATACTAGTCAGCCTATCTCATAAGCTAAAGTGTTTTACTGGTTGATTTCATAGTTCATTAGAAGACTTGTGTTTTCCTCCAGCAGCTGAGTTGCAAATGAAAATACCACTGGGTTGCAGAGACTATGCTACTAAGTAATTCTAGCCTAACTGGCCATGCCTCAAGTAAGCAGTAAAATTGTTAACTGTGACAGCACCATTATTTTTAAGCCTCATTCATCTTGCATCCCTGTTCCTTGACTTGAACTGCTTTTTTTAAATTCATATTATTTAACGCTATTTTAAATTATTCCCTAAAAAAAAAAGGAATGGATTTAATTAATCTTTTAACGAAAAGTTCTGATGCTCTGTCTTCAAACAATTGTCCTCAAAATTTAGACAGAAAATAAAACTGAATTATTATTTCTAAAAGGAATTCCTATGCAAGGCTTGATGCAACCTTGATTAACATAGCAATTTACCACACATTTCAAAAAATGTTGCTAGTATTTTGTAGCTCAAAATAGAGATACCTTTGAGTTTCCTACTGTATTCCATCAACGCTTCAAATCCATCAGACTTCAAATCCTCTTTAATTTTTGCAAATACAATAAGATTTCATTTTAAATAGATTTTGATAATAAATAACCTAATCAATGAAGTGATTTAGTGTTAAAGCTATGTTTAGTATTTTCTTTTTTATCATCCCTTCCTTGGCTAACCCCTTTAAAATTCATTTTTATCTTAATGTGATTCTTATGAGGTAAATATCCTTTCCTCCTTTTTTCTGGAAGTGTTTAGGGTTAAACTCAAATGGTGCAGGCAAAATGTTTGCTTTATGATGTTAACCAAAAACAGTCAATGCAAAAACCTGAAAACAGAGTAACAGTCTGAAGTAGGCCTTTTAGCTTTGTTTTTGAGTAAGAATAAAGAGGTTTTGTTTTATTTTTTGTTGTCTTCCTGTGGTGGGGGGAAACAGTTTTTCCCCCTGCAGTTATAAAATGGTAAAACCCCAGGGGGTGGTGACCCTTGAAGTATTGAGGTTTTACCCAATGAGCACTTCTGCAAAATATAAACATATCACAAGCAGAACGGGAGAGAAGGTAGTTGTCGAAGTTGTTGTAGAAGAAGTGACCATGTTGTGAAAGCCACGAGGAGAAACAACAGCAGCCCTTGGGGGGCTCTGGCCCCCCCAGCCCCCGGCTGGGGGGGGCTGCAGGGACTTGGAACAGCGTAATGCTGGGCTAAGTACCTGGGGCTGAAAACTAAAGAAGTTTTCTCCACCATGAGTGAGCAGAGACAGAGCAGAAGCAGCATCCAGAGATTGTGGCTGAGAGCCAAGAGATAACTGAAGAAGAAGCAGAGGCATTGCAGCCGAGCAAGAGAGACACAGAGTTGTCTGAGAGACGAGAACCAGCAGCAAAGAGAGCAGACTAAGCTCTACAGACAGAGACAGAGTTGGGGTAAGCAACTGAAACCAAAAGACCCCAAACTCCTTGGAGACCCCTCACCTCCTACAAGGGAAGGGTGAAGTGCAACATGCACTGCAGAGGAGCTGAAAAGCTCAAAGCGTCCTAGAAAGCTGGACCAGGTGACCTTGCCCCCCCTGCTGCTTGAGACAGAGCACAGGAGCTCTGGTAGAACTCTTGAGGCAAGGAGTTTCAACTGAAAGCTGCTCGAGATGTTCTGACTCAGAGGTAAATCCCCCGAGGAAGGGACTTTCACGAAGATGAAAAAAAACAACCTACTAACCAAACAAAAATCTACTCAACAGATAGAAGTTAAGACATTCATTATGAGGTTTAAAAGGAATAGAAGAAAGAAGCAGACACACATGAAGTCTTATTTTCTAATATTTTCCTTTTTTTTTTTTTTTTTGGTGCTATTTTGCTTTTGAGAGAGTATGGAAACATCTGTATTAAAAATACAAACTCTCATGACACTAGATACATTTTAGTTGGTCACTCATTTTCAGAGGCACCACCGGTATGTGACTGCCATAGAAATGAGTTACCCTGCTAAGATGGCAGGTACCAGAGAGATATGATGCAATAGGGGCTGGGTGTGTTTTAAGAGCAAGTACAGTAGTGCTTCACTTGTCTTTGAGTCATATCTGTACAAGCAATAATGATTAGGGTCCAAAAAACCCCATTCAATTTCTTTGCTTTTGCTGTCTTAGCATTGGTTTGCTTAATAATTTCTACTCTGCAAACATTCCTAGGGGCAAAAAAGTGAGATTGGCGCAACTGTCCTGCTATTTATGGATAGTAGATTTTGAAATCCAGTCCATTAGGAAGCTGGAAATAAGGAAGGAAACAGCAGATATAATTTATCACAGTAATTTATCTTCTTTTTTTAGGGAAATATTGGGCAATATGTTATAAAACAGGGTAATCTCTGAATAGTGTATCAGATTTTCTGGGGAAAATAGAGTGACAATGAATGAACAGTTTCTTCAGGGATTAAAAATTGACTTAAGTAAGAGTTGAGACACATCTTGTAAATGGTTGGATGTAAAAGTACGTGTGAGACAAGCATATAGGTAGCTATAGGAGAGTTGTATAAGCAGTAGGGTAATTCAGCCTTATTTTTTTGTCAATTTTTACAGTGTTATGGAAAGGTTGTGTGAAGCAAAACTTCACTGAGTGTGTTAAGACTGGATACAGAAGTGTCCATTTAGATTCTGTTATGTTTTTAAGACTAAACAACTCCTTATAATGTATAAGACCCAGTCGAGCAGGGACAGCAGCTGGGAGCTTGTGGTAGTGGCAAGACCATGGTGGCTCTTGTGAGATCTGAAAGATAAGTCAGAAGGAAGCCAGCATCCAACCAGAACATCATAGCATATAGGTAGCTATAGGAGAGTTGTATAAGCAGTAGGGTAATTCAGCCTTATTTTTTTGTCAATTTTTACAGTGTTATGGAAAGGTTGTGTGAAGCAAAACTTCACTGAGTGTGTTAAGACTGGATACAGAAGTGTCCATTTAGATTCTGTTATGTTTTTAAGACTAAACAACTCCTTATAATGTATAAGACCCAGTCGAGCAGGGACAGCAGCTGGGAGCTTGTGGTAGTGGCAAGACCATGGTGCTCTTGTGAGATCTGAAAGATAAGTCAGAAGGAAGCCAGCATCCAACCAGAACATCATAGCAGAAAAAATAAAATAACGAACTGCCATAACTTTTATTGCTTAGAGGAGAAAACATGACAAAAGGAGATTCTGTAAGAAATTGGCAGATGAATAGTTAACAATGGTAATAACCATCAAATAGTTAAAAAATTATGAGTAATATGCTGTTTCTTTAACATTCTTGGATCATTTTTTGTTTCTACTGACAGTTGCAGATAATGAACTTGATTTTTTTAAAATTGGATATGAAAATATGTTTTTAAAGTATCCAGAAACAGCACTGCCATTGATTCAGAAGTCTAGGTAGAATCAGAGATTTTGTGTTTATTTATCTTTGAATGCTGCATTGAAATATGTGGATTTTGTTACTAAGGATGAAACATCTTGTCATGACAACTCTTCATAGACTGCAAGTGTCTTATGCAATTCCCCGTGGCTTCAGTGTATGCTGGATCAGGCTCACAGTGAATAAAATTGGAAAAAGATCTATAAAAGCAGTCAAACACATCTTTTTCTTTTTAAAAAAGAAAAATATTTTTAAAAAGCTGAATTTTCTTGTTTAAACCTTTCTGAGGTTGCTTGGTTGGTTGTTTTGTGGGTTGTTTTTTTTTTTTACTTCAGCATTAAACAGGTATTAGCATACATTCCTTGGAGTAAACAACTTAGCAATTCTTGGAGGGATATTTTCTACCTCGTCCTATTTTTATTATATGGTGTGCTACTTCCAGTTTAATTCACCTAATTTTATTACTACATTGAATGTTAAAAGAAAAGTAGGTTTTTATGGTGCCATCCTGATTCATTAAACTGCATCTCATAGTTCACTGTCAATACAAAAAACTTAAAGCTGTTCCTGGGGTTATTCTGCCTTTTCATATGCTCTTAAAATAGCCTATCTGCACTTAAGAGTTTTTCTTCTAGAGCTCACACCGAGCCACCTGCCTAGGAGATAAAGTGCATTTCCTTAGGCTCAAAGTCAGTTTCTGATAGAGTATAGCCAGACCTCATTTCTTATAATTTTTTCAACTTTAATTTTTCCTGATGTTTCTCCATATCACGATTTTTCTCATTAACTCCTCTCCTAATGGTACCACACCACCTGAGGTGCTTCAGCACTTCATTTCTACTTGGACTGTGTATTCTGGTTCAGTGACGCAGGTTGATTCCCATTCATCACTTGCACAGTATAATGCCTTCCTGAACAAATCCCCTACTTTCCTAATGTGCCAAATTACTGAAACCAATTTGGGCCACCTCTTCACATTTCTTAGGCTGATCAGTGACTCTTGAAACCTCTTTTTAGCTTTATGGAGCAGCAAACCTTGCTGCCTGTCATATTTTGTACAGGCAAACCAAACTGAAAAGGAGAAACCCAGGTGCCTAAACAGGAGCTTCAGAGGAATACACAACATATCATCTAAGACATCAACAGAGGCTGGGCAGGTAGGCTTTGTGATCAATGGGAGCCACTTCAGAACTAGCAACTGGGGAACACACAGGACAGTTTAAAGCACTAGATGCATGTTTTTATGCTCCTAATTGCTCCCCAGAATTACTACTCTTAAAGAAAGTGTTATTGCAGTTAAAAACAAAAAAAACCCAAACATAAAAACTCAGTCCAAAATGCACACTTGTTTGATTTTTTTTATTATTCAGTTATTTATATATTTATATATATTATGGTCATAGTTGCAATGCCTTTTCTCATTGCAATGTATAAAGTTGCCAGAATGTATTTGCATATGGTTAGGTCTTTTGAAAAATCACAAGAAATATTTTGAGATGTGGCAAAAGAAATTAAGGCACAGAATGTCAGAAAAGACCCCATTGGTTCTAGTAAACATGTAAGAAAAACTTTAAATGGCAGCAATTCTTTCTGAATATGCTGTAGTCCTGCACTGGAGGGAGGTAAAGAATTTTTCCTAAAATATACACACACATAGACTTTAAGCCTTACTTCTCTTTAAACTCCCTTCAGCCTGAGGAGTTAGATAGCACTGAACCATTCTTAGAATTTAATTTTCTGGTCTTTGTACTGCTGTACTATTTTAATTTCCTGATAGTACCAGAATATAGCCACTCTGAAATTTCAGGTTTCATTTTCTTGAAATTGTGAATATATTTTTTTGTAGAAACCAGGCTTTTAGAGGGTGTCTTTTTTTTCCTACTAGAAGATCCTAATCTTGAAGGGAGAGGGGTGGGGGGATGAATATTGACTTGTAATAGTGTTGGAAATAAAATAAGGCTGAAGCATAATTTTCTTTCAGTGAAGCAATGAAAACGAGAGAGATGCTTGAAAAATGCTAATGAAGGACTCAATTATGAAGAAGCTGCAGAACTCGGAGCACCCAGGAAATTGCCACTTATTCATATTGCGGCAAAACACATTTGGTCCTATTGGGTAATTTTTTTTTCATGAGCCAAAGATATCATTATTTCAACTATTTCATAGCCTTGACTCCCACATACAGCTGCACTGGTATTTGGGTTTGGATGTGCAGGAATAAGCATCACTGTGGCAAATATCTCATCTTTGCCAAGCGTGGTTAAAAAGGAAAAGAAAAGAACCCAGTGTATCTTAGGAGTACAAGGAAGATAAGTAGGAAAAAGATTCCTTGAAGGGTCGGATGCACAGTGCCTTCCCTGCTCAAGGTTTTGTTTAAGACTGCTGTCTAGCCTTGTATGTTATTTCATCTGCTCTGCTCAATGGAGAGATTACACAAAAAAAGTGAAGCCTTACGCTGCATGTAATAAAGTTTTTGTCAGTGAAGTGGCATTTCTATGTTGGATAAAGGCTGATAACAGTGGCGATGAGCTGATACCTCTATACTAAGTATTTTCACATCCTAGTTTGAAATAAAACAGCAGTTAAAAAGGATGAAGGTAATGATGATAACTCCAGGTATGTTCAAGGCATAGTCTTGATGAGAGCAGAGCTCTTGTCCTTTGTTTTTACTATGGAGTAAACAGGCCTGATTCCAGGCAAAGACGTCTGAAGGGACTTGGCTAATTTAACAATTGGTCCCATTTATGAACTAGATGAAGAGCTGTTTGCTGCTCTATCATTAATGACAAACACAAACCCACAAAAGAAAGAAACATCTAAATTATTAACTGCATGATCAACAACTCAGTTGGGAATTTCACTGGGTCATGAATGCTGACAGGTTGTCAGGGAAACAGGAATAACTTAATCAACTGCCTAGTTTGGAAGATGAAACCTTTTTACATATTTTTGGTGGCTTATAGCTGAGCTGGATTTATAAATGGTTGCTGAAATGGAAAACACAGTCATGTTTTTGATTCAATACAGACAACTTGAAGAATCACAAAATGGTTGGAGTTGGAAGGAACCTCAGGAGACCATCTAGTCCAACCTCCTGCTAAAGCAGGTTCACATAGAGCAGGTTGCACGTGTTCACAGCCAGGTGAGTTTTGAATATCTCCACAGAAGGAGACTCCACAAGCACTCTGGATAGCCTTAAATGATTTAGGTTTTAATTTAACACCTTGATCTATGTTTCTGTTTTGATTCATGAGCAACTCCATAGGTTTTGATCATTTTTCCCTTCCCTCACCTTTTTTCCTATTCTAACCATTCATTAAAACCATGTATGAAGATTTCTTGATATCTTGACAATTTGCAAGCAGTTAATAGTGTTATGAAGTTAATTGTAGTTTCCCAAGTATGTTGAGCCAAAATTTCAAATGGTTCAGGTGTCACCATTTCTGCTTAGCATTCTATTTTTCTGGCTCCTTTGCCAGCCATATGCCCTTCAGGACCAGTAATGGATACTTGCAATGGCTGAGGCAGTTTCCCTTTGTTCTGGATCATAAAACAACCACCTGGAAAGGCAAGTTGAAAATCATAGGCAGGAGAAAAAGCTGTGTTTGACTGGGAGTTAAGGTAAGATTCAGTCTATGATTTTGGAGAGATGGGGTTGTGGTCGGCAGGAGGACTTTCCAGTCTTAGTTAGCACTTAGGCTGTAGTAAGCTGTGGAGTCTGTGGCTCTGAAACTCTCAAAATTCTCTGTGACAAGCTTATTAGAATGATTGCTAGTCCATAAGGCTTGTCTGTTCTCCTGAGCATTTGCTCATCTGGAAAGCATCCTGTTGGAAGAGGGGTAAAACAACTGTTACAACAAGAATATTTTTATTTCAAGATTTTTCTGCTAGAATAATTGGTCACTGTTCATTTGTTTGTTTCCTGTTTCTTCGTATGTATGCTAGTACTGGTCAGCAGAGATAGGCAAAGGTTTTTCCGTCACTGAATTGTAGAACTAAGGGTACCTGGTTTACTGTAAGATCATTCATTTGACCTGTGCTTAGACATGTAGAGAGTAAGACAGTATATGACCATCAATGATTAGAAATCAGTATTCACCAAATATTAAAGGATCTGTTATTTAGCAAGTGATCTCTTGAAGTTTTATGCTAAATAAGAGCAGTCATGCTGCTGAACATTTACTGAAAAGAGAGGTATAATCTCAAGTCTTGCAATAGTCTAAATTTCCTGGGACAATTTTCAAGAATAACAACTGATGGGAAACCTGGAATCAAAAGGCATGCAATAATCTTTGACCAGGGAAATATCAAAGATAAGGCTTTGAAGTATTAGGTGTCTTCAGAATTTCAGATTAAACCATGTCACAGTTACACGTTATGTCCTTTTGGTATCTGAAGTCCGGTTTCCCTGAATTGTCATTATTGCAGGTAGAAAAATTATCAAAGTATTTTTTCTCTTCCTTATTCTTTTATAAAATGTTTTACCAGTCTGATATTCTCAGGGTGGATAGATAAAAATACATGGGGAAGGTATGTTCTTAGTGCTGATCTTTACCATTGAAATGTACAATAGAGAAAATAATACATTACTGTTTTGACTATCCCAAGTCACTGCTTCTCTTTTCTCACCCCTTTACGTGCTCCCTTCTTTTACAGTGCTTGAAGTGGTAGCGCTTGCCATCAGCATAATTCTGCTGTATTCCTAGGTCGTAATGCTGCCTTAACAATTCAGAACAGCTTGCCTTATTTCACTTGCCTAGTTGTCCAGACCAACTTTTTACTTATTGGAGAGAAACAAGCAGGAGGAAGGAGTTTGCTCCATCCAACAATGGAAATACCTGCTTCTGGTGCCAGTCTGCTGACTTCATGGAAATGCACATTTCCTTCTATCAGCTCAGATACCTGAAGTGTTTATATCTGGGAAATGAAATGCACTGAATTGAAAAAGTGTAGGTAAAGTAATAGCTTGTGTTTGGATAGGAAAATAAAACATTTCTCTGTCCAAATTTCTCTGATCCTAAAGGATTTCCTTGGGCGGGGTTAGGAGTCTTGAGTAAAATTCATATTCCAGGTAGCAATCTAGTATTTTGCATAACAGAAATTTCCTTTGGTATGTATTGTGTTATGTACATTGCTGCACACAGCTTCGTCTCGTTTTTTTGTTTATTTGTTTGTGTTATAAGCAAACTTGTTTTACCCACATTCACAAGAGAAAAATTTCACTTTCTTGTGTAGACTGCTAGAATTGTCTTCTTCTAGAGAAAAGTGTACTTCATCACTTTTCTTTCTGAAATGTAGGAACAAGTTTCCTTTTAAATTGGTTGGAAGACAAAAAAAAATCCTACATCTCCTTTTGTTTATATTTTTCTTTGACTCTTCTACAAATAAACCTTTTACAAGTCTAACACCAATAAAACGAACTCTTAGTTTGCCTCTTAGTAAAATGGGGAAGCAAAACTATACCCCATAGTATTCAGGATCATAAAATCCATTTTTTCTCTGTTTCAAAGTATTGGTTTTTAACTGCTAGTGAAAGCATTATAAAGATTGGCTTCTGAAGGAGTGGAATAAAGCTTTCATTTTTTTCTTCACATATTCTCTGTGCCATCCGGTTATGGTTCAGAAACACAACCATTTTGCTCTTCAGGACTAAATTAATTTGATGCACTATCAAAGTGCATTCAAATTATCAGTCTCATTCTTGCCCTAGAATATGGTATTGAAGTGAGAACACTGATCTGCTGACATTTCATGGATAGTTTGAAAATATCAAGCTACAAAACTGCAGATGAAATTACTCAGTTTCTTCTTGTAGGTGATTATCTGTTTTCTCTTCTTACCAAGTATTAAAGTATTATTTCCCTGTAGGTTGATTGTTTTCCCTCTTGCTATTTAGTCAAAAGCTTCAATTTGTTATTCTCTAGCGATCACTTAAACTGGGGGCACTAGAGCTTTCACAGCTGAAGAACTGCTTTAATATCATATATAGTTAGAGGAAGCTACAAAATCCTTGCACACAATAGGGATTCAAAGAAAAATGCAAATAGATTTATTAGTGGATTTTAATGAGACCTGTTATGGTAAATGAAGATCAGATTATCAAATGAAATTTGAATATTCTTTTTCTAAGTAGTACTATCACTGAAATATAGCACGTACCATTCATACTAATCCATAACTGATGACCTCTGCAACAAAATGTGTGGATTAAAAAGGAGTTAGAGTATATATGTATGTGAGAACAATGGAGTCACCAACTTCTGATGTTTTTCTGAAATCATCATGATTGTCTACTCCCTCAAGTTTTCCATGCTCTGCAGAGGTATTCCTTAGCACCTATTGTTACTCAGGGGGTAACCTAGTGTAACTGTATAACAATAACAATGAGTTATTTTAATACCCTCACAATATGATTTAATACTTCAGCTTGCCTGAATGGACTAAATGGTAAAATGCTTTTGTTCTGTTTCAACTAATGACTTGTATGACTTCAGTGTCCTTCATATTTTGTTTCTAATGCATAATCTCTGTTACTAAAGACTACAGCTCATTAAAGAGAGCAGAAGTCAGTATGTCATAAGAATTAGTATTTTTTTTTAAAAAAGCGGATAAACACCTACTAAAGATCAGGAACTTCAGAGGTCTTTAGGTAACTTAATACCATTAATATACTTCACTTGTATGCCATCAAGTATTAGTGCTCTTGTGTCAATTGCTAATGTTTCTGAGCGTGTCTCTCTGAACCTCTTGGTGGTTTTGACTGGTTGAGATACACATCCAAAACTGGTGATATTTTCTGTCAAAAAAAGGTAAAGTGGCTTACTGTCCATCAATGGTGGTTTTTATCCCTTTGCAAAAAGGTTTTTGTTGTGTCAACTAAAAGCAACTACTCAAGAATAATTGGTAATAGAAAAAAACCCAATCCTTACATAAAGAAAATCTTTAAATAGTAATTAAAAATTATTTTATATGCATTATTAGACCTTGCCGGATGATGCTTCTGGAAGAATTTTCACATTTGTTTCAGTCTAGACATTTGCTGCAAAACAAAGAGAAGAGACTGTAAAGTACAAATTGATGATTGTAGGTCTTGCAAGGTCTACCTGAAAATCATGTAATTAGCGCAAGAATGCTTTGCATGAAGCACAGAGATGAAATACTACATTTGAATTTTTGATGGCAAAGACCAAGAAGTTGCACAGATGAAGAGAGATAGCAACAGAAATAAATGCTCTCTGTACCAGCATTTAATAGAGTTAAAAGTACTTACAATCCAACAAACTTTTTAAGAACGGACAGTATCACTTTTCTAATACTGAAAAAGGGAATGGTGCTATTAGTTCATAGCTCAAAAGCTGAGTCATCAACAGCTGGAAGATTTCAAGGTAAAGCAATGGTACCTGGCAAATATTTGGATTAGAAGAAGCATTGGTGCCTTGATCTGTGTGTGCTTACTGCAAAAAAGGCTCCCAAGAGATTTTTTTCGTGCTTGTAAAACTGCTTGAAATACTTTTATTTCTGTTTCATACTGCTTAGGCAAAATAGAGAAATAGGAGTTTTACCAGTTTTATGAGTTATAATTTCCATATTTATAGATTAAACTCAATAATTACATATTTATATCATCTTCAGTAATTAATTTTTGTCTGCCTAGCATAGTAAAATATTCCAGCTTGGCACGTTTAATATCTTTTTCTTATGACTAATTAACAAAGCGACAATATTCACTTATTTCAGTTTTATGCAAGGAAGTGGCATTATGGCAAAATGGCCATTTATCATTAATATGGGTAGTTGAGGAGGCTGTTTCTTCATTTTATAATCCTTTCCAGTTACATATTACATCATATTGATAACACATTATACTGCTATTCTTGCAGCTATTTTTGTGCCATCAGTAGACACCCCGGTTTGCAGTCTGTGTACTGTTTGCAATCCATGTACTGTTTGATCCTTGGCACTCACTGAATGACTGCTGCTCTTCCTGGAACTAATTTGGAGGGTTGAAGGGATCAGGATCTTTGCCATCATTTGTTTTACTTTGTTAGAGGATATATAAGTGGATAAAATTGTGCTCTGGTAATTTTCAATTCAGACACCTGTGACAGTGACATGTTTCTTCTGTCTGTCAAACTTTGGAAGTTTTACTTTATCTACTAGAATTCCTTAGCTGCAATATATGTCTAAGCCAATAGCAGGAAATTTTTGAACTGTGACCTGTATCTTAATTTGTTGGCTCTTTTCCAGTTTTGGGGTTTTCTCACTTTCTTGTATAGAAAACACTATAGTGTATTTGTTAAAGCCTTTAAGAAAACTTTTTGACCTCCAATAAGAAAAAGGATTTTTACTTTTGACTTAAGTGACTTAATTTCTGGTGTTTTATGTATTTCCTTTTGTTTTGGTTTGGGTTTTTTAATTTTCAGTGGAAGTTCTGAGAGAGGTCAGCAACCTTTAGAAACTGAGGATATATCCTACTGAGCAGTTTTATTTGCTTTTAAATGCAAATAGTTAAAGGGTGGGTTTTTTGTTGTTGCTTTTGATTTTTGGTTTATTTTCTTTTTCCCCTAGGGCATGCCATGCATATTTACATTCTTCTGCCTTTAGAAAAGCTTCAGTTGGCTTTCAATTTGGCTCTAGTGCATACAGACAACCTCTTTAGCATCTTAGAGGGACAGCCTCAGGATATCTGAGAACACCTCTGTAGGATGTGGTTTACCTCTTTATCTACCTTTTCCTATATATATGCCCCTTCAGGAAACTTCTTATATCCATAGTTAACTACATAATGACAGAGTGGAGTAAAAAAGTAACACACTTGTTCTGCCATGCCATACGAAATGAAAATACTCTTTTAGAGCTTAGGGCCAGAATCCATGGACACACACATTAAATGGCATGGCACTGGCCTGTGGGTTTGCTTTGTTCAACAGAAAGATGGACTGGGTTCTTGTTTGTGGTTCGTAGCAATGAGGTATGGACTCATGGGAAATATACTACAGTGCTAATGGCTTATTGCAGTCTTGTCAGAAAGTTTAAATAACATTGGCAACAAAATTCATATTTTGGATTGTGTTAATTTGGACACTTAGGAAATTAATCAGTTTCTGCTTTTTCTTATCATACATGTTCTTGTATGAACAACTGCTGGAAACCTCAGGCACCAGAGCTTAATTCTTTACTGATAGAAAACAGGGATGTAACCTAGTAACTTTTGTCTCATTCAGAGGCTTAAAAATGAGGCTAAATGGTTCTTCCATGGTGGTAGCGCTTATAGTGTTTTAGCTGATTCTTTTTAAATTACATTTAACTCACTTTTAAAAAATAAGAATTGATAGAATGCAGTTTTTAAAATAACTAGACCAAGATCAGGGTTACTATGCTAAATCCTTCCTCTTTTTGCCTACTTCCGCCCACCCAATATGTAAACAGTACATAAAACATTTTAGCATTGCCATGAAAATCCAGTGTGTGCCTATGTATTCGCCTATGCAAATGCAATAGAAGACAATATTTAGCCAGTGAGTGCTCTCCTTTCTATAGGTATCTAGATACAGAGAACATGGAATAATATTGTTACTACTTCCTCAGATATTTAATTCTTTTATTTTTATAAATAATGAATGGGGTTTCTGAGTTTTGGGGTTGTTTGGGGTTTTTTGTTTTGGTTTGGGTTTTTTTGTTGTTTGTTTGTGGTTTTTTGTGGTTTTTTTTTTTGGTTTTGTGTTGTTTGTTTGTTTGTTTGGGTTTTTTTGTGGAGGTTTGAATCTTAGCCAAACCTCATTCAAGACAACAGGATGACTTTAATGGATTTCAATAGCTGTACAATCTTTCATCAATATGATATTTTGGAAGCAGCATCTAGCCTTTATTGGTAACAAAATTTTCAGTACACAAGCTTAAACTACAATTTCTGGCTGTTCCTTGTCTATTAAAAATTTTTTTCTAAAGATGAAGTCCTACAACAAGGCAAAACTTTTATGTTTAGAAAAATGCATCCTAACATACTTTACTGAGAAAACATCAATTTCTAGGAAAAGAGATTAAAGCCAACAGTCAGCTACACCTAACTATTTTGTTGTGTTATATCGGAAGAACTGTTGGAAATACCTGAAGGCAGCATGAGAATAGAAAAGCTCATTTGAAACTGAATTGAGTTTGGGTATTTTTTCCACTTTACCCACTGCTTGTTAGACATCAATTCTTTTTTTAAAGATTAATTTTTTTTTCTTATTTACATTAATAAATGAGCATCATCTAGTGATGAATTAATACTAATAAATAGAAGGACTAATCTGTTAAAATATAGCAGCTCATTTGTGCTTTGGACTTCATGCCTGTTTTGTTTATGGATGGTGACCTACAAGTAGAGGTGCTCCTAACATTGTTGCGGTTTAGGAATGGCACTTCCACTGAGACTCTCCAAACAACACACTGCTGGCTCCCTACCCTGCTTCCCCCTCTCCCTCCCCCTGCAGTGGGATTAAGAAGACAGTTGAAGGCACAAAAGGTAAAGATCGTGGGTTGAGACAAGAACAATTTACTGGAAACAGCAATGGGATTAATAGATGAACATTAACAGCAATAATACGAATGACAGACAGTACAAGAAAAGTTCACATGGAACTCCCAGGACACAATATCCAACGACTCCCTCTGCCATGCTTACTCAACTGGAAGGAACCCCTTCTCCCCTCCCCCATGATGTGAACAAGTATAGAATAACCTCCTGGCCATGCTCCCTCCTGGCTACTGCAAAAATTAACCCTGTCCTGGCTGAAACCAGGACACAGATAAATTGAAGAATCATTTCATAAATTTAAAAAAATAACTTAAAAATTTTTAAGACACATTTTGGCCACTCATGCATTATCTATCTTATTTAGAAATGCTGAAAGGTTATTTTTCCTCTCCCTCCTGCCATGATATCTTAGTTGCATTAGAAAGGCTACTTTTGTTGTATGTAAACCACTATAAGACTAATAGATTTTCATTACAGTGTAATTCTAAAAGTGATTAGTGAATTCTAAGGAAACTTTATTGCATGGTCAAAAAATAATTCTAATTTATATGTGTGCTCATAAACTTGCTGGGAAAACTCTCTGCTTATAGGTAAATTACTTACTTTTTTAGGTTTGAATTAATAATAGAAGCTGCTGGGACTGTGAATAAAATTAAACAAAGATGTTTGATAACACATAAAAGATAGGGAGCAAAAGTAATTCATCTAGGTCATAAAGGAGATAACCGTATGAGGAGAACAGTAAGAATGCTAAGACTAGTAACCTGATTTTACTTGTGAGACGACTAGTGTCATGAAACCTAGCAGAGCATAAGTGCATGGACACGAAAAATATGGAGTTCAAAGCACTGTGATGTTTCATTCATGGAGAGTGCAAACTCTTAAGAATCTACTTGTTTTTTCTCTTACTAGAGCAAGATGGTGAAATCTTGATGAAACAATATTTTGATAAAATAATCTGACACTGAAGCATGATAATGTGAATTAATACAAGATGGATGTAGTGATGTAACAGCAGAAACTCAAAATTTATCTTCTAGTTATTATACGTTAAACAACAAACAAATAAATCTAAAGTCCTCTAAAAATTATAGGTTTATTTTTTTTACTAGAAATTAGTATCTTATGATTCTTCAATACAAATTAGACATGTAACTTCATTGTGTATTGAATGTCACTCTGGGCATTAAAAATACTTTTGAGTGAAGACCAACTATAAGATTTTAATGAGTGAACCAGCATCCTTACTTTCCAGGTCCTGCAGAACTCCAAACAAGTTCTGGTAAATAGCTGGGAAACACACATACTTTTAGGGTTTTGGTGGGGGTTGAGATTTTTGTTAATACATGTTTAATGACTCCGTAGTACTGGGTATGTATTTGTGAAGTTAGTAATTCTTAGGAAAGTTAGGTTTGTGTGCGTATAAAAAGCAGCTGCTGAGGTAGGCTTCTCAGGTAGTAACATAGATAAACAAATTTAAGTATGACTAATCTAGTGAAGGTGTATGACCCCTGAGTGAGTGTTCTGTATGAAGCAACAGGGCTTCTGTGATCAGAAATAGGACCAGATAATTTCATGGATTTTTTTTAAAATATGTGATAGAGAATATTTAATTCCACTTGCAAATTTTTATAAACTGCGCAGGTGAAAGAATCTTTGTAAGGTGTAGATATCACTAGTAGTAGCGAACACCAGCAACACAGGTGTAACTCTGTGCCTGTAGGGGTATTCTCTCTGAAAAAGCAAGCTAATATTTGACTGTATTTGAGTATATGGCAGTATTTCCACTGGCTTTAGTGGTTTCTGAGTGTAGCCCTCTACATCTGCCTTAAGCTCTGCATTTCCAGTTTTTCTAATTATCTTAACTTTCTTCATTTCAGAAGGGCAGTTCTTGGATCTCATGAAGTAAAGTTTTGTTATGCATCAAATTAACATTTTCTGTCACATAGCTCACTTGCTGAAAAAGGAAAAGATCCTTCAAGATGAATAAGATCAAGTGTCCATCTAACCTACTTTATGGGCAGAAATCACCTATTGTCAGGCACATTCCAGCTCTTACAATATTTCTGGAACTGAATTGTTTTCCTTTGTGTGACTGTGGTATATTTAAGCAATGTACCTTTAGTATTTCTCCATTTACAGATGCATTTGCCACATAGAAATTGACATTTAAATATTGAAAACCTTAAATAGCCTCTCTCATATGAAGTTCAACTGTGTAGTCAGCAGATCCATATGGATTCTTATAAAGAACCTGATCATACTACTTCATATAGAATAAGTTCAGTTTGCTGTGCATTCAAAAAGTGTATTTGGGTGAAAAGGCAGAGGACTGTAAATGTAAAATAAGCCATTTGTGCATATCAGGAATTCATACAGAAGACATTTGTGGTCACTTTCTGAGACAGCTTTGGCGCCAATGGTCTCTTGGCTTCTTGCATTACGTGAGGCTTGTTCCACCTCATGGTCAAGGCTGGCTGACAGCACTGCTGACACGCCAGCAAAGCACATTTGTAGTCCCCTTGCCTTCACCTGGTGAAACCTGTCTTCTCCAGGTTATGTACTGTTACAGTTAGGATCTGTCCCTGTGTGTGCACTGGGGTGAAAGAAAGATCAGAAGCATCCTGCTGCTTGCCAAATTTTTATCTATTTAAGACATAACACAGAGTTTTCTTTTTCTTTCAGCTCAGAATGTGCTATGTCTAAAATAGGCAAATAATAACTGTGTATCCTTAATCATTAATAGGCTAGTCGCAAAACACAGGATCAGCTTAATCCTTTTGGACATTGATGAGTTCACACTGCCACTTTAAATAATGGCATAAAAGGCATCATTGCTAGCCAGTATGGATTTACCATAGTAAATGAGTTTGAGTTACTGTATATATTTTGCACTCCATACCCTGTTATCAATAACAGTCCTCAGGTCTCACAAAGGGCAACGTGAGCAGGAAAAGAATAATTGCCATTCTGCATAGAGGCAGTTTATTGATGAGATGGACAGAAGTAATATTTTTAGCCTGCTGGGTGTCCATCTGTAAGCAGTTTCCTGGAGCTGCCACTTCTCCTTTCTCTGGAAACTGTTATGGCTTTGTCTGTCCAATGAAAATAATGAGATCCATCTATCAAACAGAGAACAAACAATAAACTCTATACCTTCCAATTAATTTGTTTTTCACCTCTGTTTACCAATGTGCATGCAGTTAACTATCCATCATATTATATGCATGTAAAGAAGTACATTTTTCAAAAGGTTGAATCTATTAACCCTTTTGCTAGCAAAATATTTCTGCATGCCCTCCAGCTAAACAGGAGACTTGAAAAAAAAAAATCAATCCTTTTGAAGTGCCAGAACGCAGCAACATAGTGTGCTGTAAAATCACACCATCCAATCTAAAGTCTGCATCCTCTGCTATACTCATAATTTATAGTCCATAAAAAAATCCTTTCATGGCAAAGAAATAATGCATTTTAGTCTGACCCAAAATCTGTAGTAATGAGTCGTTTCAGGATGCGTTATATTTCCATTAAATGTAGAGGTCCCTCAGAGAATTCATGGAGCTAGTACTTGAAGCTCCAGTGGCTTCTTACTACATTATGATAATTTACCTTCTCCTAGCTGTATTTCTCCCTTTTAGGTGGTTTTCCACTGTTCTTGCACAGGGATTTTCAAAGAATGTGGGAATGAGTGTACCACGTGATGACTGAACTGGATAGTCATTTTGGCTGTTGATATGATAATGTGAGAGGTTGTGGGGTTTTGTTTGTTTGTTTGTTGGGGGGAGGGGGTGTTAGTTGTGTGGGTTTTTTCTTTTGTTTGGTTTGGGGGTTTGGGAGGTGAGGTTTTTTTTGTTTGTTTGTTGTTTAGTTTTGTTTTGTTTTGCTTTGTTTTGTTTTTTCAGAATATTGCCCTGTTGTGGGGCCTTGCTTTTTTGTCTACAGCATTTCCATTTGCATCATTAAGAAGCACTTGAATCTTGGTATTATTCATCTCCTTAAACTGGTTTATGTGCTATTTCCATGTGTAAAACATGTGAGTTCAGTTTATCAGGACACACATGGCATATCAAAAAACCTATGAAGCCAACCAGACAGAAACATTGATTTGTCTACTACCACACAGGCACACACACAAGCACACACACAGAACAACTGAGGAAATCAGCTCCAAGGTGCCAGTTTGTCAGCTCCTAAAAGTCTTAAACAATGAAGATGATTCAAAACAGTACAGTCATCTTTCTCGAACTATTTCTGAGAAAATGCCTAGTGTTAGAAAAGCTAGAAAAGGAGTCATACTGTAGATCTTGGAAACCTGGCTGGCTGATTAGAATAATGTTGTATGAATAGCTTAAGCACTGTATCATTGCCATTAGCCATTCTGAAGTACAGTAAAATTCCACAGGGGAAGAACTTGCTTGCTTTTTAACAAGGAGAGGAATCCGTTGTGAAAGAAAAGGTTAAAAGGCTTCAGAACTCATATGACAAAGGGAAAACAAGACAAGAGAGAAATAAAGCCAAGAAGAAAATGTCTTCCTATGTATTTCTCTCTAAATCAAATCAATTTCTAGCTGCCCAAAGTTAAACAATTGGTCAATGACATTTTATGCAGATGAATCAATGTGTTTCCAATTATAGTTGTATATACAGTATCTAAAATGCAGTCAGCATCTTAACTAGTATTTTTTTACAAGCTTCTCTGAGGTCACCCACAAATATGTCATAGAGAGAAGCCTTTACTTTCTAAGTGTGAATTAGAGAGGTGGATGTATAACCTGTGAAGACTTCTGGATTATTCTTTCTTTAAAATTAATGTGTTCAGCATTGGCTACACCGGTCAGGATTATCCTTTGCGCCACAAGCCATCATCAGCACAGTGATAATTCAGAAATGGGCCCAGGCTCACTAACAGATCATGTGTCTGACAGGTCCTGGCCTCAGCTGTTGGAATAGGTACATCTTAAGGGAAGAATTGTCTGATTTGGTGCTGTCCTGTTTTTGCTGTCTTGATATTGGGTGACCACACACTCAGCTAGTATAAATTGGCACAACTCCATTCAATTTAATGCTTAGCTAATGATCTACATTTAAAAAAAAAACAAAAAAAAAAAACAAAAAAACAAAGCAAAACAAACAAAAAACCCCCAAAACAACAAAACCACAGCACATTTATTAGTCATGAATATGTCGTTATGTCATTAAACATCTGATTTATGAAAATTTCTCCTGCACTTCCCTGCATTTTTGGCTTTCTTCCTCCCATCTGGTTGTATGATTGTGGTTTTAAGTTCTGTCGTTTGCTACTTATGCACTGGTCTCTCTGCCTTTTTCTCTGAGCAGCAGCTATGGATATAAAACTGCTACACAGTCTTGGACCCCAGTGTAGTTCATTCAGTCTGAATTTCAGCACAGTTCCTTTAAAGGTCATCTGTACAAAATCCTTTCCAGTAGGATCACACTTATTTTGGTAGGGCTGGAATTGTTTGATAACGTTCATGTACACATACCACTTCACTACGCTATCTCACGTGTGTTGTAATGTATCAATACCCACAGAGGATTTTAACATTCATTGCTATTGTTTTAGTAATATTTCCCTGGATAGAGGTTGCTAATAACACACAGTGCATGATTCCCGTAAATGGACAAAAGGCTATTAAGCTCAATAATACTGCTGTGGAAGGGTGTGTTTTCAAGCAATAGGTTTGGAGGTTCACTTATTCGTGTCCTATAGTGTTTCAGTGTCAAATGGGGGGATGTAATTTACTGAATTTGCTTGTATAAATTTTATATAATGTGTGATTTCTCATAAAATGAAAGCTAGAAAGTAAATGTTAATGGGACTCTTGCCTATATAAAAGACTACAACTGAATTAGGTAAATTTTATTGAAAATTTTGTTCAAAGGAAAAGGATTTTAAGACACAATTGTCAGCTGAAATAACTCTGAAGCCACACAGAAGATACAGAATATACTTTCCTGGAGTGCGGACTACCTTTTATAAAGGCTTAGAATATGACTTGGTGAAATGAGAAGAATTTGGCTAAAAGCTATTTCTATAGGATCAAGCTATTTCATATGAGCAAACTTTTTAAAGTGAAGTGTTTAACAATTCGATTCTCTCACTATTTATAGTTCACTTCAGACCATAGACCATCAAGTAATGACAAGAATTTTTTCCTGAGTTACTCTGAGCTGGCTTTAGTTGCCAAGATATTAAAGGGTTTATGGCACTTGATGAAATTTTACTGGTGATGTTTTATATCCACTGCTCAAGAGTCTGACTAAACCTGCATTCATCTACTGCTGAGATGTAAAATTGATAGCACTAGATATGTGTTGCCACAAAGAAAAGAATATTTAGTGTTTTGGGTGCTAAATAGGGCAGAAGTGCTTCACTGCTGCCTAGAGATGGTATGTAAAAACACAGTGTTTGTGTAGGGGTTCTCTGAAGGGAGAAATGCACTAGTTTGAGTAATCAAGGCTTGTTTCTGCACGATTATTATGGTAAAGGCTTTGCAAAGATTTTTAATATGCATCACATGCTTTCTAAAGGAAGACTTACTAGGATAGACTGGAATAGCTTGGTGTCTCCAGGTACTGTAGTATTATGCTGTGCGATTTTTTTGTTTTGTTTTTTTTTTCCCCAAATGCTTTAAGTATTTCATAATTGAGTAATATGGCTGATAAACTTCTCCAAGTAAATATGTGAAAAGCGGATCTCCAAGCAGAACACAGATCCTTCAAATTGTGCAGAAGATAAGCTGCCTGGCCACAGTCCACTAAGGCACTTATGTATGCAGCTTTAAATGCCTAGCTGCCCCCTCACCTCACATTTTAGGTATGAAATCACTTGGAGATGGGTGCTTAAGTTTATTAAAATTCTTAAGCTGTTTGCTAGATTGGGATAAGTTTAAAGAACTAAGCTCAAAAAAGTTCTTTCTTTAGGGAGAGAGTTCTGCACTTTGGGAGGCAGATGTGACCAAATCTTGATCATTTGTCTTCAGAATGAAGTAAAAAATTTCAGTAGATGCTGTAGCAAGAAGTTCTAGGAAAAACAGATCACATATTAAAAAAATGGATGCACTTGCTGTTTTTATTTTAGTTTGATCCTTGCATAGTTTTAATTAGTTGCTCTAGAGGATACCTTAAAAATATGTTGTGAATGATCCTAAGCATATCTATCTGCTGCAGCATGGTTAATATATTTCTAAACTAGAAGATTAGATGTGGTATTCAGTGGAAATCCAGTATGATATCCAGACTGTAAATTGTCAAGAGAGAGTCTTTTAATATTAAAAATGCAAAAAAGAGCATAATTTTGTTATCAATAATATTCAAATCTGTTTCAGATAATATCATGCTATATTAAGAAAATATAGAAGCACAACCATCTTCAGTGTTTGTTTCTTTCTTTTCGAGTTTGTTTCTTGGAAATGGAAAATTTAATATGTTGGAGAAATACTTTCATTGAAAAAATAGATTGTTCTATGAACTTGGAATCTGATTCTGATCTCCTCTGAGATGATGGTAATTGCAGTACTTTACTCAAAGTGGGGAATGTCAGCAGACACTGGACAGCCATGGCCCACAGCATATTGGCACCAAACTCAGGAAATCCAGTGAAGAACATAACAATTAGATAAAAAATTTTGCTCAGTGAAGAAACGTTTTCAGCGTTTTGTAAAAATATGTAGATATGGAGAAAATATGACTTATAGGAGATGGCAACCAGTTCAGGCATCAGCTAAGGTGGCAACAAGACAGGCATTGCAAGATGGAAGAAAATCCATGAAGTGCCATGTCTTTGTAGTCATTTTTAGTGTTTTGAGTTTCCATGTAGGTTGATAAAATATTTCTTGGAAACAAAATCCAAAGTAGAGAGTATTTGTGAAGAAAAACAGAAAATATTTTAAGCTTATTACCCTGGTACTATGTATATGACTTAATAAGTCAGGTCAGTAATAGATTTGAGTGTTGTTACGCACCTGCATAGGCGTACCTCCAGTTTTACATGGTAAATCTCTTTTCAGACCATATAGAAAATCACAAAATGCAAATGTTCACAAAAAAACCTTGCATAGATGTACTACAGAACCTCAAATTTACACTTTGCTAATACAACTTGTCATGTGGACAAGTTAGCCGTGGCTAATTTTGTAGTAGGTGTTAAAACGACGTGGTTGGACAAGTTTTGTAGATGTAATTTCATCACCATTTAAGCAGTAGA
Source organism: Pipra filicauda (assembly GCF_003945595.2). Taxonomy (NCBI): domain Eukaryota; kingdom Metazoa; phylum Chordata; class Aves; order Passeriformes; family Pipridae; genus Pipra; species Pipra filicauda. Next base: position 776,760 of record NW_024104487.1, on the reverse strand, counting down.
GGTTATTTTCAAATCAGCCCAAACTGTTACAGAATGGTTAGCTCATTCTAAGAAAAAGTCACAGGACAAATGATGATGCTTAGCAGGCAAATGGAAAGGGAGAGGTCATAAATGCACAGGCAAAGCAACATGTATTTCATTAAGTACATTAGAAGGAGGAGGGCAAGGGGAAGTACTGGTTAACAGCTCTGCAGTGTCCTTGGGTATTTTGGAGTAGCCAAGGCTGTAGCTTACTGGTGATGATTCACCAGTTTGTCAAAAGAAATTGATCACAAGGAATGACAAAAGTAAGGTGCTATAAAAATCAGCCCCTAATGACAGTTTTCTGCCTTACTTAATTGGTCAGAAGGTGCTACATGTTGCACATATGCTTCTAAAATTTTTAAAACACATTAACGGTTAATCTAGGAATTAGGGTATTCTAAACTTCAGTATTTCTGAAAGTGTTAGGGAAAAAAACAAGCCAAAACATCATTTTAATAAGATGAGAGTTAAGTTCTTGACTAATGGAACTATGGTGTATAAAACTTACCCTGTTCAGATGAACTTAAGGCAAATATATTTATCCAAGGTACACTAAAAAAAAATTATGAAGCGAGTATGATCAATACTCACTGCAATAATTTCTGACAAGGAGAGTAGAAGTACAATTCTGTACATAAAGTTGCAAACGCAAATGCATAACTTCCTCTGAGGGAGATCAGGTCTAGTTTCTGCAGCTGTTGTCCACAGATGTTAAAATAAATAGTGTTTGATTTACATGCATAATATTTGTATTCTTGAAAGAACTTAGAAATCAAATTTTTCCTTTGGAGGTGTTAAGCTTGCCTACTTGGTTAACAAAAGAGAATGCCCCAGCTATTCCCACCAGGACTCAGACTTCTCCTATTCACCTCTTCAGGTAAATATTTTTTCACATTTACATCTGAGACCTCAGACACATAGAGGAATTTATCCTTCCAACATCCCTGTTGAGATTTGGTGATCCAGACCTGAGTTTACCCCCAAATCATTGTAGATGTTAATCAGCAGAAGCCCCGGGAGACTAATCCTCCCTTCCTGCATAGAGGAATCACACAACTTCTCTTGCCTGTTAGGTTTTATGCATGAGAAAGAGGGCGAATTTTACCCATAGGGTTTACCTTTTTAATTTTTAGAAGAGATGAAAACTTGTTACTGAGCATATTTTAAAATCATCCCTGTATCCTTTTCTAACGTATATTTTTCCTGTACAAAGCAAGGGGTAATAACAATTTCACTTTGAAAGAATGAATTCTATGGATGCGAACAGTGTCAGTAATGTCAGTTTTGTGTTACAGGGTTTTGAAAAATGAAATAAAGTACTCAAAGCAATTAAGAAACATCACATTTTCATTCTAGATGCTGAATGTGATTAGAAACTGTAAATGAATAACGCTTCATTCAACCTGTTCGGGGAGCAGGTTTACATGCACCATAGCCATACTAAGCGTAGCTGTACTGCTATTTGTTTGTACAGCCCATCAAAACAGCATTTTGATTAATAGCCTTTACTCTGTTAGAGAATTACAGGGTTATAGACTATGGGTCTCTGTATTACAACAGAGAAGACTAAATCTGTAATGTATGGTAAAAGTTGTAGAGGTTCTATTTGAACCAAAAAAAGCCTTTCAACAAAGTTCGTACTAAGGTTCTATTTAGCAATAATGTTCCAAGGTGCATCTTGGTACTTTTTTCATGGAATAGGCAGTTTTTATGTGTATAGTTTGCAGTGGTAATTGCAATAGGAGCTAAAGTTTATTGCCTTCCAATTCTGCAGCACAGTGTGTTTTTACTCATTTAAAAGTGATTTGTTTATTGGGTTTTTTTATATCAGTTTCAAACCCTACTAAAGAAAAAAAGAAAATCCTCTGGCATTTTTCTTTTTTGTTTGTGAAGAGACTCTGGCTCTGCTGACAGTATACTGAAGAAACTGTTTTTATTTGTCAAGTGAAGAATGTAGTCTTACCTAAAAAAATCATGGACAAGCTCTTGGTGTGGCCTGAGATGTGTCAGACTTTAGTGCTAGTCTACTGGGAACCCTTTTCAGTTAATCATTAGTCACACCTAAGTGATAAAGTCATGGTAATTTTTTGTGATGCTTTCTTTTCTGTTGATTATGTGATACTTAAATTATCAAAACCTATATTTTCATTTAAAATAGTACTATGAGTTTGGAGATGGGAATTAAAGGTCTTACAAAGAATTTTTCTCCATGTACTTTTTCTTCATGTTGACTGTATGAAAGAGCTTGTGTCTGAATGTGCTTCTAGGGTTTTAATCATTCATGCACTTGCTCAGAAGCAGCAGCCTCTCACTTGATCATGTATTATCCAAGTGACATTAAGTAATTTCCATATTAACTTTTCCATTTGCTTATGATAGTTTTACGAATGGCTGTTGAATTCATGCCCACTCCTTCTTTCCCTTCCCCCAACCTTTCCTTTATGCACAGAGGTTAGTTGAGAGCCTGCCTCCTCACACATGTGCTGCTCCAGAAATAAAGCTAGGGCTTCCCTTGCCATCTAAGCTAAAGTTTTATGTCGGTTTTAACTGTTTCTGCAGATTGATAGATGCAGTGAGTAGAGAACTGCAAACTGCTTGGGATATCTGCTTCCTTTTATGCTTGGTATTAGGTCTTGATTCTGCATTGTTTCCTTTGTCGTCTGTTGCATCACTGCAATAAGGAAAGGTGTACCATACAAATGGAAAAAGGTTTTTAGATGTGTAAAGTAACACTCGTGATCAGTGATTCTGTCCCTGGAAAGCATCAAATCTTCATCCATCTTACTTGCAAGATCTTAAAAGCCTCTGATGATGGAGACTCTGTAACATGTGCAGGCAACCTCTTATGGTACTTCAGTGTGTTTGTCAGTAGGACATGCACACATGTATCTATATATATGGGTTTGATCATACATCCAAGCAACTTAAAACTCCTTCACAGCATTTAAACGCCCTCTTGCTACCACTGCTTCTCCTGATTGAAGCAGCCTTTTACGTTTTAATCTGTTAATATATCTCCAACTGACATCTTATGAACTGGCCAGGTCCTCTTTGTATAATTTAATCACAGATAGAAACAGTGGGACATATTAAGTTTCAAATTGTGGGGTTTGTTTTGGTTTTAATTATTTTGTACTTTTACCCAAAAAAGTCCCACATCTGTCTCCAAAAACGTGCATTTTTTTTCCCCCCTTATCTTTTTTTTTCTGCATTTTGTTTGCTATCAGCGTTACTCTCTGCAGCTTTGGGGACTATTTTTAGTTAACTACTGCTTCATCAAGGGTGAGGGCCCACGTGCATTATGCTTTTGTGGACAGATAACCAAGTGGAGGCTTGTATTTTAATTTCTCTGCAATAACACAGCTTGGATAGGAATCAAGGCGATTAGGTGTTGATTATATAATCTCAGATATAACCTACATTCCCAAAGCTGGGAAGAGTGACCAATCACCCAGAGGGGTGTGCAGCCCTTCAGAAGGACCTTGGCAGTTTGGAGAGATGGGCAGAGAAGAACTGTTTGAAATTCAATAAAAGCAAATAAATTCAATAAAAATAAAAAAGCAAATAAAAATAAAAAAAAGGCAAATAAATTCAATAAAAGCAAATAAAACCCTGCCCCTCAGGAGGAGTAACCCCATGCACCAGTACAAGCTGGGGGCTGACCTGCTGGAAAATGGCTCTGTATAAGGACCTGGGGGTCCTAGTGAACAGCAAGCTGTCCGTGAGCCAGCACTGTGTCCTTGTGGCCAAGAAAGCCAATGGAATCCTGGAGTGCATTAGGAAGAGCAACAACAGCAGGTCGAGGGAGGTGATCCTGCCCCTCTACTCTGCCCTGGCGAAGCTGCATCTAGAGTACTGTATCCATTTCTGGATTCTCTGGTACTAGAGAGACATGGAGCTCCTGTAGTGGATCCAGCGGAGGGCAATAAAGATGATTAAGGGACTGGAGCATCTCTCTTATGAGGAAAGACTGAGATGACTGGGCCTGTTCAGTCCCTGAGAAAAGATGATTGAGAGGAGACCTGGTCAATGTCTACAAGTATCTGAAGGGAGGATGCCAAGAAGATGGACCCAGGTTCTTCTTGGTGGTGCCAAGCAATAGGACAAGAGCCAAGGGGCAGAGACTGATGCACAGGAAGTTTCACCTGAACATGAGAAAGAAGTTCTTTACTGTGTGAGTGACTGTGCACTGGAACAGATTTCCCAGAGAGATTGCAGAGTCTCCCTCACTTGAGATACTCAAGAACCATCTGGATACAATCCTGTGCCATATTTCTTCATTTTCGTACTGGGTTGGACATTTAGTGGGTCAGAAGTGAGAGAAGTATAACCTATATGCTCCTTTCTCCAAAAGTTATTTGTATTAATAAATGCTGGCACCTTGTTCCAGCAGTGCCTTGAGCAAGTGTGGCAGATGAGGCACTAGGCACTTTCTGGACATGGGGTTTCTGAGCCCATTTGCAGCATTTGCTTTCCTTATTGGGCCCCTGCTCCTCCTGGATGGCCCTGGCTCCGCCATGCCTGGGAGCCGACAGTGCCAGTCAGAGGGAGGGGGTATCAGTGGTGCTGGGGAACCATATCTGTGGGGTGGAGGAACAGAGCACAGGCACATCACTGCTGTGTTTGTACACCTCAGCACCCACCTCCCCCCAGATGACATCCTTTCACTGCATGAAGAATTATTCTTCAGAGGCTTGCCTTTCTTATGCTAATCAACAGAGCTGATGTTATATTCTCCCCTTTTCACTTTTATCATCATTCACTTAGCTTATTTTCCTCTAGCATCAAACTTTCTCTACCTTTAATTCATCTCTCACACAGATAAATCGAAAGCTGCAATTATTTACAGCGTGAGAGGAGGAGGGAGGAAGCACATTGATTTATAAATCATTTTAAATTTACTATTCATTAAAGGTGGAGTATGGAGAGCTCCACTCAGCTTAGCCAGAAAACAAAAGACCTGTTTAGTCAGAAGTAATGCCAACTATTCCAATCTCCTACAGCAGCCTTGTTCTGCAGGGACCACCTGAGAGGTGAGGTCTGCCTTTCCCTGACCCTGCCGAGTTTGTGGCGTTGCTGCTGAAAAAGTCAATAGGCCTTCTAGTTCTCATGTTGAAGCTTTTTTCTTACTAGGGGACTGGGTTTTGACTGTTGGTGTGTTTTGTGTAGATCAGAGAACCACCTCCCTGTTGCTTTTGGAGTGGTAGTCTGGGAACTAGCGGCCAGGGGACAGACATTGGAATATTTTGTACCATAAGACTGCCAGAGAGGTTGCTCAGTGGAACTGGGGGGTGGAGGAAACAAATTATCTCAGTCTATGTTCTTAGACTATATGCCATCAAACTATGGAAGACTGGATGAGTAATTCTCTGAGATAAGCAATGTGTAAACAACATGTGAAGGGAGAACGTGAGTACTACCAAGGCTCTTGTCAAGATGTGATCCAAGGAGCACAGGAGTAGGAATTGCTACCAGAAATATTTAATGGCAAGTGAACAAAATACTTCAAAATTACAAGTGGGTAAATTTCCTTGTATTGGGTTTGTGTAGCATGGCTTTAGTAGTGGGAGGGCTACAGGGTTGGATTCTGTGAGAGGCTGCCTCTGTTTGACAGAACCAGTGCCAACTGGCTCCAAGATATGGAGCCTTCCCACTGCTGCTGGGAAGGAGATATTGAATCAGCAGTGAGCTTGAACCTGGAAAGAAGGAAGAGGTGGGGAGAAGGTGTTTTACTGATTTCATTTTTATTTCTCATTTTCCTGCTCAGGTTTTACTGGTAATAAATTGATTTTCCCAAGTCAAGTTTGTTTTGTCCATGACCGTAACTGCTGAGGATCTCTCCCTGTTCTTACCTTGTCCCACAAACCTTTCTTTATATTTTTCTCTCCCCTGTCCAGCTGAGTAGGGCAGTGATAGAGCAGCCTTGGTGTGCACCTGGCAAACAGCCAGGGTCAACCCTGTGTAAGAAGCATGGGTGGATTGAAGTGGACAGCTGTTTTCCACCTATGCTTTACACAAAGCCCAAAGAACTTTAGGGAAAATATAGCATAAATGTTCATCAGCCTTGCAATATGCAGTATGCTTATATCTAGATAGTTATGTGGGCTTGTGCAAAAGATTCAAGACTTGTATGACACTTTCAAGAACATGCCAGGAACCTGTACCCTTTTGGAAGCTTTCTTAGACTGGGTCCCGGTTCTGGCAGCAGTTGGTGGAATAGAGATATCTGCCAGCCCCACATCCCTGCATGAGCCAATGCTGTGTAGTCAGATTGCAACCTTAAAACATGAAAATGCATAACAGCTCTGGCATTACTCATACTGGCAATCACTGTGACACTCTTGTTCCTTCTTCCCACCTCTAGGTCTATACCAAAACAAGTTTTAACTATTTTATTTTCTTTGGGGGAGTCTATTCAATAGCAAAATGCCTGAAGCCAGGCTGTCAACAGCTATTCAGTTTTTCAAACCTTATCTTAAATGAATCTTTTCTGTCCCAGCCTTTCCTGTGGGTGATGGTGAGGGATGGCCAGGGCCATACTCTGTAGCAGTTAAAGCTAACTTTTAAATTACTCAGATTTGCAACATTTCATTTCTAAAGAGCCTTAGAAATTAATACAGGGACAGATGCAGTCTTCCAAATTCAGCTGTGTTCACTGCAGACAATACCACCCAACTACTGGTTGATAGCCAGTGGTTAACTTTTAACCCCCTAAGAGCTCTACAGTTTAAAATTAGCTGAGCTGGTTCATTTGTGTCTGCTGATGAAGTAAATGAGGTATGCTGTTAGATTTCTCCCTGCAGAGTTCGGAGCTGCATGAAGGACCTCTAGATAGAAGACAAATATGCATGAACACCTCCCTTTTCAGTCCACATGCACTCAGATGTGGCTTTTGACAAACAGGGAATTCTCCTTTTTGCATAACTGAGGGATACTATACGTTTGTGCCATGTGGTTCTGAAACTGGTCCGTTTTGTACTGCCTAGAACATGTGGAAGTCTCTGGGGAAAGCAGTGTAAAATGAGGATCGTCTCGACGCTTAGACTTACTGGTACCACTCTCACTGAATCACTACTATCAAAATTAATTTATGTGGTATATTCATTACAAGAACCTCCTTTGCAGCTGCACTTTAATAACAGAAAAAGCATCAGAAAAAGCAAAATATGTAAATAATACTCTGGAACATGGAGTAGTGGATTCTGTGGGAGTTTTAAACCTAGATATCTAATGCAAGAAGAGAGCTTAGCAACTAAAACAGTGCACCACACTTTTCTAGATGGGTCCCTGTCGTGTTATAGTAGTAAATGAATGACCTGCAGTGGACAAACAGGGGTTTTGCATGAGGTTTAAATACTGCAGCCTGAAACTAGTAATATTTTTAGAATGCTGTTGACCTCAGTGAAAGCACTTTCATGCTGTAAGTGCAGAATACTCTTAAATATTTTGCAAGAGTAAAAGTGTAGTATACTCAACATCTCGTAATTTCAATATTGGATCAGTATTAAGATTATACAAATCCTTTGGTTTGGTTTGACTATTTTGAGTTCCAGACTATTTTTTGTGAGGATATGAACAAGAAGTAGTTTTCAACCTGTATTTTGGGAATCGTGTGTTTGTTTTAATAACGTGGTTGCTGAGGTGCAAAAGGACTCATTTGGAAATGAATGAGTAAAATGATGGGGGGAGTCAGTGAGAGTTTATGGAGCAAATGTGTGTTTAGAAAACAGCTAATTCTCAGCTGACAAGATTAGAATTTCTGTAGAGAAATGTACATTAGAGGGTATATTAGACTGACTAAATTTCTGTTGCTGGTCATCTTATAAATGCTGTTAGATAACAGTACTCTAATTATTACTATTTTCTTTCTTTTAAATGGTAATCTGAATGGAAAAAAAATATCAGCCACAGTCCCCATTAGAGACAGTGGAAGTGCAGGACATTAGTAATGCACTGAATGGGCTTTAAAAGTTACTGTACTAGTTCTCATTTTAGCTAGTTCATCTAGATCTGGAATTTATTTATATCAATGCACAATTGGTCTTATAAGTATGTAGTGATGCTCCTGGCAGGAAGTTGAGGACCTAAGCTGGAACAGCCTTTTATGTTGTAAAGAAAAGGACTCCCTGTGGTTTTAATTAATTTGTCAAAATCTGATATGATGACAAATGTGCACATATTGTGTTTTATAACTAATTTTTCTGGAAACATCAGTTGTACAGAAGTGCAATGACAGAAATCCTTCATTTTCTGAGCTAATAGAAAACAAATTATAAAATTCTTAAAAGTCATAAAATTCAAAGCAGAAAGCTAATTGACAACGAACAGCAGAAGTTTCAGTTTTAAAACACTGAACTGTAAATTCTGAAAGAAAAAAGAATATATAGGGAAATAAAATTGTTTACAATTCTGTTGCAATAGTGTCTTACAAGTGTTGCTCATTAATGCTAATTTCTTATCAATTCTACATTCAGTTTCCACAAACTGACCATAGGTAAATGCAAATAGTAAATTTTCACCATTCAAAACTATCCAAATTTTAAAAGAAATTATTAGAAAGAAACTGCACTTAAAGGTGTTATTTGAATCATACTCTTTAAAGGTTTTGTTATATCAGGACTTTTAACTATTTTGCTTATGTGAGCAGTTAAACCCAACAAATCTGTTCCAGAATTAATGAAACCCATTAAAACTGATTTGATCTAACAATTCAAAACTATTTAAGGGGTGTGTGAAGCTTCTCTGTTCCACTGCCTCAGTCCTACATCTTGTGGACTTTCACCCTTGTTTCCTCTGGAACTTATAATTGCCTTTACTGGGTCCAATTCAGCTCACTAACTTTTTTCAGTTTTCCTGATCACTATTATTACCAGATGGTCTTTAAAGTTTTCTTTCAACCCAAACCACTCTGTGATTCCATGAAATTTTGTAACTTTAGAATCTCTTGTGATTTGGGTTTCCTTGTTACCTCTAGCATTTTTCATTCATCTACCCTTTCTTTGCTATTACTGTGTAAGTGCCTGACTGTAAGTGCTGCTCTCTGCAGCACAACTCCCTGGTCTTCTGAAGTATCTCTGAATTTGAGGTACCAACCTATATTCTTTCTGTAGACTTCCTTAACCTACTGTTGCTGTTCTATTCCTTGAGCTGCTGTGGTTTAGTCTGTTGAGTATAAATAGCATTTGGTAGAGCATCTCTGAGTTTTAGAGTTGTTCCTGAGGAACAAGCTCAGTGTAATACCCTTTCTCATGGAATGGTTTCATGAGTCACTGATCTGGCACTAGCTCCCACATTGCTCAGCTGACTGAATGACTGGCTGCCAACAGAAGGAAGAAATCTCTCTTCCCACTCTTGTCTGAGCTGTCCTATTCAGTGGGCTGTGCAGGTCCCAGAGGAAAAGCAGCAGAAATTTACCTGAGAAAACATGGTAAATTTTGAGAGGAGATGGATACATAGAGTTCAAGCACTTTATTAAAAAATAATTAGAAAAAAGGTCTCAGTAAACAACAAAATTTGTTGACGTATAAGGATATAAGGAAGAATGGGGACAAAAAAGGCAGATGAAAACAAGGCACAGTGGTATACAGCCATTAGCTCAACTTCAGGAGGCACTACAGCTGAAGAGATGGTCCAGTGCTCTTGCATCTCCAAAGCAACATTTTGCAAGGTGGAGTTCTCATTGTAGCAGGAGGCAGAGATCCAAGAAATAGAAAAAAAAAAGTCTGCAAATTAAATCTTCCCTGTATGTTATCCGCTCTGAGGCATTCATAATATTTTTGTCAGTTTGCAGATACTCACTCTCCAGTCTTCTTATTCATACCTCACATATCCTGTCTTTACAATGGTCTCTGTGTAGAACTTGTACTTCATCAGTAAAAAGACATTCCCTTGTACTATTATGTTATCTGAATATCTCAGTCGCTATGAATACTTACTAAAATAAGACTTATTTTAGTAAAAGTGTGAGGAAACAGCTGGGAGTATTTGTGTGCTAATTTTCCATTCCTATTAACTCTCTCTTTTTTCCTCTTTTTTTAAAAAATTATGATGAGCAACTATTGTTTTAAACTCATTCACTTAGCCAAGTTTTATGTGGATTGTGCTATGTCACTGTTAATATTTTTCTTTCTTGAAAGTGCGACCATTCTGGTGAATCATGTCCATTGTTCCATCTTGGCGACAATGTAGCAGATGATGTTTTGAAATTTGGGGAATGAAATATTGGCAGAGACCCTTGAAATTGAGATGATGTTCAGAAATTGAGTTTGTAATTTTATTTTTTTATGTTTATATATATATACACATATCAGTGTACAAGTACATGTATGTGTATACATATACACAATTTTTTAAAAATTGTAGGCGTGAACACCCTAAATGTAGACACAGGGTTGCTAAATTGTAACAGGCCTTAATGACCTGACATGGTCAGCAGCTCTAACTATAACCTCCAAATCACAGTTGCTTACTTTTTCATCTTGCTCTTCAAGTTAAAGAAAGAAAAGCACGTTTAGAATAAAAGGCTAGTGTTTTCACAGGAGCTTTGGATGAGCAGTACCTCTGAAATTTAGAGACTGTAATAACTTATGCTTTTCTAATGATAGATTTGAATTAGTTTAGTTTAGGTATTTGAATTGGAATATTTGTCTTGGTCTTTCTTTATCTCTCCAAGATACATGCTAGTACATTTTTCAATTAAAAAGAAAGACTCTTGGGCTGAGTTGCTGAATTTCAGCATAAATTTTTATTCTGAAGTTATAAGCCCCTGAAAATAGCAAGGGGGAAGATTATAACTGTCTGACATTACCTTATCTGTACAACTGAGAACAGCATCACTACAATAAAAGAAGATAGCAGTGTCTCCCATTGATTGTTGTTTGATGAATGTAAAGCAATTTACTGGAATGCAATTAGCATTTGCAATCGCATTACCGTGGGGAATTTTTTTATGTTGGCTCTGAATTGAAAAATCTATACATTTTCTGTCCATGAGTCACTTGTAAGGAAGCTTTATTTCTTGTTTCCTTTTTTTTTTTTTCCAGGTTTCAGAGGTATAATTTGTGCAATGCTGAAAGGAAATAAACCTAGAAATTTTATGTTTAAAATATGCCAAAGGACAAATTATACAGTATATCTACTGCAGTAGATGTCTTGGATTAAAATTTGTAAGGCTGTGCATTGCTGGGGAATTAGTTTTTCAGGGTTTTATAGAAAGAAATACATCTCTTTGAAAACAAATAGCTTCTAGATAGGAATATCTAAGCAACCTTGAAATAATTTTATAATTATGTCTGAATTAAGAAGCTTGAAGTACATAGATTAAATAAGCAAAGCAATATGCTGAAACAATAAGATCTGTGTATGATGGCAGAGTAGTAATAGTGCAAAAAGTAGCCATGCTACATTTTCACAAGCATTCAGATTGCCAACAAGAAATATACATTCATGCAAGTGCTCAGTTGGACACGCCACTCTGTCTGCACTTTAAATTGGTATAAATTTAGTTATTTTTGCATCATAAAAAGGATATAGAGATTTTAGAAAAAATAAATACAAATGTGTTGATTCACAATTTGGATTTTCTGTGGACATGTAAGTGAAAGATTGTCAGTGCTACAGGAGAAATCTCAGCTGATATGGAGAGGCTATCAATGAAAAATGTGTGTATGTTTTAAGGAGGAGTCAACATGCTCCTGATGGTGACATATGCATACAATAGCAAATACGATCTGTATAGTGCTTTTTAATGGCTTCTGTGCTGCTATACTGATTCAAAGACGACCACAGAGAATTATTTCTATAGAGAACTAGCTGTGACTGTTGTTATATTAAAAACACAATTATTTTTGACACTATCAGTTAAAGTAGTCTTCCTATAATGTTATATAGTATACCTTAACCAATTTAGGAGAAGCTTCTCTGTTATGTGTTTGACCTTATAAGAGATCTTATAAGGTCTCTATTGCACCTTGTATACCTTAATCTCTGTGAGGTCTAGAAAGAATTGCTGCTGAATTCCTAGCTACGGTATTTGTTTTCCCACTGGGACATTATCTTCTGAGCTTTCAAATGATCTGTATTTATTTTCAAATGAAAACCTTTAAAGAAAGCAGAAAATCCTTTGTTCCTATTCCTGTTACATCCCTATAAGTATAATAAAGTGTGAGACTCTGTCAGTTCTTGTTTTCCACTGAAAACTTCCTTCCCTTTTAATGGGAACAATGGCATTTTTAACTGGGGTTGGCATTAATGTTTTAGTGGAGTTGGAATTGTCTGTGTGCCCCATCACTGCCTTGGTTAGGAAAAAAAATGTTATCCCCATTTATTCCCATTCACTACTGAGATCAGGCTGTGCACTGACATGTCTGCCATCTTAAGGAGAAGCTGGAGGATTTGGGACACACCTTTACTGATAATAAGCAAGTGTAATTTAGGAATTACCACTAGGGTAATTAGGAATTGCCACTAGGGTGGCAATGCTGTGCTCACTTCCTTCAGATTTAACTCTGCTGCATTTTCATTTCGCATCAATAATCAGTTAATTGCTTCATATTTTCACATTTTGTGCTTTGCCACATTTACACAGCTCCAAATTTTCTGTCACTTTTATGAAAACCTAAATCCACCAATATGAAATGCAAGGTGCAAGGAATGAGGTAAAATTTTGACTGTAGGAACAGAAGTCTTAATCTTTTTCTAAAAATAATAATTAAAGAAAATAGATTTTCTGTTTCCCTGGCTGATGAAATACCAGAGACTTTGTATTGCTGAGTTTCAAGGCTGGATGTGTTCTTAGGATAACTATTGCAGTTTTCCTGAGGAGGGAGATTTGTATTCCATATCTATTATCTTCTAAAGTTAACTTCTTTATGCATTTCCTCCTCTGTACTGCGGTCTTCTTCAGACCGCAGATTGCATTGCTGTGCCCTTAGTTTCCTCACCAAAGAGCAATAAGGCTAAAAGCAGATAGTGGCTTTGTCCAGTATAAGGCAAAATATTGTTCTTAAGTGTCATTTTGTGTTTGTAAGACTGGTTTGGCACTTTCAAATATATTCATCCAAATTCTGTCATAGCTGCCATTCGTCTGGAAGTCCACTTTAGTGGAGTTCAGCATTTGATCCAAAAAAGTACTGAGACTGCGGTGCCTGTAATACTTTTACTTTAGTGCTGGGTGGTATCTAACCAGTTTCCAGACTGGGGAAGATGCTACGCCACTGCTTTTTCTATTCTATAAGCAGTGACATATTGTGGCTGAGGGACTGACTGGCTCAGATGCCATCACCTGGCACAAAGGCAAGAGTGTTCCAGGCAGGTGTTGAAGTTACTCTACTCCTGTGTGATCAATGCCTCCTGGCTCCTGATAACTTTAACTTAACAGGAACCAGTGCACAGCGGGAGATAGAAGCCACTGTTTGTTGTGTTATTGATTATCTGATTAGTGTTGTCTCTGTGAAGGCAACAGCTCCTGTTTCATGAAAGGATGGGACTTGCGGCTTCACGCAGAGCCTTCTCAGTGGGGCAAAGGGTGGACTCTAGCTCCATGCGCAAGCTCTCTGCCGTTTTGGGAGCCTCTGCCTGTCTTGAAGCAAGTCAGTTAGTGGAAGCCCAGAGCCATTGTTTCTCACGGGGGCAAGAATATAGATGTTGCATATGAGGACATTTGACAGGCAATTTCTCCTGTACATGTGGGAAGCAGGAGATCCTTTATGGTAGAATTTAGATGACTCTAGGAGCCCATAAAATATCTTCCCACTTCCATGTGAGGCAAGCATCCTAACTTATGAGGCTTAGTGCCGCTTTCTCTCCACTCACTCCATGCCCTTGAAGCATTATGTGCAAGGTTCCTTTTGAATTTTTTTTCTTAATCTTTTTAAGGACCTTTGCCAGAGGTTAAAGGGTGACAGCTTGTGGCGCTCTTGTAAGAAGGTTAGTCTGTGTAGACAATGCAAGCTCTGTGCAGTGTTGTGATTTCATTTTGACTCTGATTTTAAAATCAGTGGAAATTATTCAGGGGAAAGAATGGATTTTGGAGATCTTAGCCGTCTCTACCAGCTCCTGTATTGTGTCCAAGCCAGGCTATAATAACCAGACCAGACATATTTCATGTGTAAACTGGAGGACTTTCATTCAGGCTAAACCATGAGTGCTCAGGAGAGGCCAGTGAGTTTGGGTGTTTTAAGAACAGACTGCAGCAAACAGAGTTGGATTTGATTAAATACGCAAGCAAGACACTTGAATATAGTTGGGACACTATGAGTTGCTTACCTTTCTGGGGTTAAAAGACCAAGTTGTGTGTGTTTTTACCAATGCAAATGGTATTAGACAGGAGAAGCAGTCATCATAATAGGTTAGAGCTACCTAGAAATTATAAACTGAAAACATTTAAACATGCTTTTGATGCAGCTTCTGAAACAAAGGAGGTAACCTAGCCCCTCTAAAAGCATGTCTTTATCACTGTGGAAACTGGGACTAATTTATAAAAATAAATAAACTGCTACACAGATTGGCATTACCCATCAGGAGTACAGAGCAAACATTATCAGTTCAGCTCATCAAATCAGATGTGGGATTTGAAAAAGGTACACTGAAGAAGAGCTCATGAAAGCTTGGGAGTAACTTGAAAGAGAAACCTAAGCTCCATCTGTGAAAAGGGATGCATATCTTGAGGTCTCATCTGTGGCTCCTTTCCTGATAATGAACTTTACAGGAAGCAATCAAGAACAGAACAAGAGCCAAAAGAACCACCTCACGATTTATTAGTTGAGAGTCCTGAATGGGAACAGTAAATGCAGGTTTTTTTCACAAGTACATTCACACCTTGTGTGTGGTTCCTCTCTTTCTGTCAACTATGTTTTGTTTAATGCCGTTGTAATTACAAAAATATAGTATTAATTCATAGATGAAAAACAGTTTCAGAAACTTGGTGTTAACACATTGAAAGGTAGAAAGGAGAATAATAACAGAAGATAGAGAACAAAGTGGAAGCAGGAAAGTGGTGTCCTTTTAAACCACTGTGTCCTAAAGTCATATTAGAAACTGAAGCAGAGGGAGTTTTTCTCAAGGGGAAAAGTGTCTCAAGCTGTAATTTCTTTTGTGAATGAGGTAAATAAACTAATGGCCACAGTTGATGAAATTAGGCCATAAAGGCAGAAATTAACATATTAAAGTTAGTTGTCCAAACACATATGAGGAGAAATCTGGAAAGAGGAAACTGGATTTTTTACAGAGATGTTGATGAAACCCTTTCAGAGTCAGACAAAAAAGACAAGGTTGTCCGCTGATGTGGAAAGAGGACCCTGAAAGAACTGTTCTGAAGGGGAATGCCAATACCTCAGCATCTAAAAGTCACGTTGAGTGCCTTGCAAAGAAAATTGCTAGGTAGAGGGACGAATCTGACATTTAACTTATAAGGAGTAGTATGTACTTAGCTCTTGAATAAGAAGTAAATTACAGATAGGCAAGGTCTCAAATGATTGATAAAATGGTAGTTTCCTGAGGATTTTTTGACCATTCTTATTAGAGCACATATTCTTCATAAAGGATGGACTGAAGTCATCTTACATTTAGAAACAATGACAGCGTGGCCATTTCTGTGTTACATACTACACATGAAAGGAAGGTAGATGGTTAGATATTTAAAACTGCCTTGAGGATAGGGAAGTTAGAAGTGCCTCTCTGGAAGACTGGTCTTCCTAATCTGCTTTGTGTTCCTCAAATTCACAACTCTATTGCATCATTTTATATGCCATCTAAAGAGCCTGATGCAGTGTGAACAAGAGAAAAAAACAGCTACTCACTTGGTATTAGTAGCTTTTACGGTCTTTCCCTACTGTGGTTTAACTTCTGTGCTCCCTTTCTGTTGCCTTTAGGAAAGTAAAGAAAGAATATCTGAATATTTGTCAAAGCATGAACTGCAGCTAAAAAGTATTAACAACTTGATTTAGGAAGGCTGAAGTTTCTGCCTTTAAGTCACACTGTAACTGACAAACATCACCCCTACACACCCTCCACAGTTCTTCACCCTTTACAGCCATGATAATCTGCTAACCCACGTTTTCACTTATGCAAGGTTGAATGTTATAGCATGCTGGTGAATAGAAGAATTACTTGTCTGCAACTTTGATATTATATTTGGGTTGCATAACCAGACTTTGGTAGCAAGGGGGCTGTGAGAATCTGCTAGGAGCTTCTCCTCTGTCTTATAGAGCCAGTGCCAGCTGGCTCCAAGATGGACCCTCCCAGGCCAACCCCAGCAGCAGTGGTGGTTGTGCCTATGGGATAACAGGTTAAAGATACTGTGTGACAGCACTAGCAGTTGGAGAGGGGAGCTGAGAATATGTGAGAGGAACTGCCCTTCAGACCCCTCGATCAGTGAAAAAGGGAGAGGAGTAAGTGTTCCGGGTGCAGACCTGTAGTGAAGAAGTCAGGCTGTCCCTCTGCATCCCATAGAGGTCCACAGGGGAGCAGAGATCTACATGGAGGACCCCACACCAGAGCAGGAGAGTGTCCAAAGGAGGCTGGAACCCTCTGGGAAGCCCACACTGGAGGAGGTTCCTGGCAGGATGTGTGGAACTGTGGAGACAGAAGCCCACACTGGAGCAGTTTTGCTGGTAGGACCTGTGACCCTGTGGAGGACCCACACTGGAGCAGGCTGTTCCTGAAGGGCTGCACCCTGTGGAAGGGACCCACGCTGGAGCAGTTTGTGAATAGCTGCAGCCCATGCGAAGCGCTCACTTTGGAGAAGCTGCCGAAGGACTGTCTCCTGTGGGAGAGATCCCGTGTTGGAGCAGGAAAAGAGTGTGAAGAGTCCTCCCTCTGTGGAGGAAGGAGCAGCAAAGACAATGCATGATGAACTGACCACAACCCCCATTGCCCATCCTCCTGCACCACTGCAGGGGAGGTGTTTACTTAATTTCCCCAACTCAAGCCTCTTTTGCCCAGTCTCAACCCATGTCTGGTTGAGAAAGGGGAGTGATGGAGTTGGTTTGGTGGGCACCTGGAATCCAGCCTGGTTCAACCCATAGCAGGGAGCAAAGGAAAGTCCAATACTATACATTATTCATTATTCTCCTCTTGATATGGGAGAAATTATAGATGTCAGAGAAATGAGTAATGGATCTTTTAATACTGTGTAACCTCCTTAGGCATACCAAAAAGTGCCAAAATATCTTGGCTAATAGCTATTTCTATCAACCATTAGCAGTAAAAGGTTTCTTCATGGATATTAAGGCTGCCATTGAGCCTGTTACACAAAAGGATATCTGAATGCTTCCAAAAAGAAAATCAACCTTTTCTAAAAATGTCTCACTGTAAATCACAGATTATAATAGATAATTGTAGAAAATCAAGACTGCTAAAAATTCCTCATGAGACAGGAATAGGAAGGACTGTGTTTCAGAGAAGATGGTTGACTTTCCCATGACATTAAGATATTCAGTCAGCTGTTACTGAGTAAAAGGTATAAATTGAGTCAAGTCTTTCCAAAGAAGTTACATGCAGGGCCAGGAGCTCGATTTCGGTGATCCTTGTGGGTCCCTTTCAACTCAGGATATTCTATGATTCTTAATATCGTGGAACTGGTTGTGATGTCTCATCTGTCAATGAGAGACCAGAGGCTTGCACACACAAAAAGTGAAATAGATTTACACAGAAAACAAAAGCCCTATGCCTGCAATGTAATTGCTAGGCACCTTATGAATGTCTTACGCATTCATAAAGAGCTCTTAGAAAGCTGGAAGGATGTTCAAATTACTACACTTTCCAGTGATAAATAAGACTCATACAGTATTCAAGTGGGAAAAAAAATTGTTTTGTTTCGCTTTAGAAAAGTGGGATATTGAAATGGAAGTATCAAGCATGTGTTACTTCTGTCTGATTTCTTTTTATCTGTCTGGAAATAGAACCATCCTCCACAGAGAAAGATAAAAAAATAATAATAATAATTAAAAAAAAAAATTTGAAAAGCACCACAAAAACAGGGGGAATTAGTAGAGAGAATGATCCAGAACACAGTAGGGAGCTGTGGCATCTAAAATATGTGGTAATATGAAAAAATCACATAGCAGGGGAACAGAGAACTGAGACATAAAAGTATTTCATCTGCTTCTGGGAAATGAAATTGCAACAGGTAGCTCACAAAAGAAATTTGCAAAATCAAAATTATGGCAGGGTAAGTGGGGGTCTTCTGACTCTTGGAAAAAGAACCGCCAAACTTCCAGTGTTTGAATCTTGGGACACCTCGCTATCAGCATTTTAGTGCTTTTCAGGACAGCATACCATGGAATTGTATTTGTATTTTGACACATTTAATATTTTGTAGTTCCTTCTTTGTATCACCATGCATCTTACTCAAGAATGATTTGATACTGATAAATGGCATGACACTGATTTGTTATAAATGTTTTTCTAAAAACAATTTATCAGAATGATTTGGTCAATTTTTATTTTTGTTTTTTAAAACAATTTTCCTCTATACCCATCGGCTTTTAGAAAAATATACCTGAAATTTAGGATGATTATATTGTTAATATATGAGGAGATTAAACTGTTCTGGGCAGATTATTATTTTAAAGTTGGAATTAATACTGTCATTATGCTTAATATGGATGAAAATTAAGAAAGATGCACATGTGTTCATGTTGTCATTAGCAGAATTTATAGAGACCAAAAGAAAAGGATGCACACCTGAACTGTCATCTCCTAAAGGAATGTGGAACTGGTGGAAATCTCTTAATGAATGTTAGAGTAAGAAGAAATGTGAGAACAGTATTGCACCAGACATGAAGGGGAGGCACTGGCACAGCAGAATGCTGAGACTGTGTTTAGTCTTCACACAGTAGGTGTCTGCAGAGGACATGGAGGGAGACTCAAGGTGTGCTGCTAGAAATTGAGGAATTTTTTAGGAAATGAGTTACACTGAGGCTTCCTTGGATTCTTGTATTTGGATATAAAACCAAAAAACCCAGTAGTAGCCACTCCTCTGAAAAAAACCTGCACGTTTGCTAGATTTTTCTAATGAAACATGGAAGGATGCACTAATATGACCATAAACAAAAGCTCTTGAAAGAGGGATGTAGCTTCAGAAATTTTAGGATTGAGGATCATTAAGAATTAAGGATGACCAAGATCATCTTTGATGTAGTACTGGTTTTCTTATGGTTCCCAGGGTAAAATTTCCCATTAGAAATAACACAATGAACTTTTTCCTTGTACTGGTATAATCAGTCTGTTGTAGTTGAACTTCAAAATATGCTTAATTCTTTATTTGTGTTGGATTTGGTTTTTTGTTTGATTGTTTTTGCTGGGTTTTTATGTATCAAAAGCTCTTCATCACTTCAAAGGTTTTAGGGCTCAGTTTTGTTTATTGTAAGGGTTACTGCTCTTTAAATACACTTTGAGCTGTATTTCATATCTTAATGACTGAAAAGACACATGCCTTAGTTGTTCTTGATCTGAGTAGTATGAAACATGAAAATATACATGTTATTCTCCAATGTTTAATAAGATCGATCACAGTGTAACAAAGAAAAACAAAACTTGCTTTAAATTCTCGGACCTTGAGCTTCTGCAAAGCTTAAAAAAAATATTTCTACCTTGATTAAAAACTAGAAAATTCTGATCCCTTTTAGGTTTTATGTTTCATTCAGTGTAATCTGGTTCTACAAGGGTATAAGATCACACCACTTGAATTGTGTTTGGGGAATTTTTTTCCCTTCTGTTAATATTAAAATTTTGGTTTTGTTTTTGTTTTGGAGGGGTTGTTTGTTTGTTTTGTTGTGGGGTTTTTGTTTGGTTTTTTGTTGTTAATATTAAAAAATCTAGCTGTGTTCCCAGGAGAAAGAGTATGTGGGTTTTATTTTGTGTACTCTTGAAGAAAATGTTTAACCTGTGGAAACTTTTCTGCATGCAAAAGATGCTATGAAGCTGTTTAGTGATTTGAAATGTTAAAACATCTCTCCTGGGAATGAATGAATGAATGAGCAGTTGATTTTTTCAGGTAGGTAGGAGACAAAACCTGTACAGATGTGGTTAATTTGTTCTAAATGCACCCATATCCTCAAGCATCTACTATCTAGTTATTGCCTCTTGTGAATTTGCACTCTGTTATGTAAGAATGTCTACATACTTTAGTGAACATTCCTTCTTTTGTAAGAGTAGTATGAGAAGCGTTCAGTCTGTTCATATACAGGAGACAGCTGTTAAAGACTCCAATTTTATTCTCTTCCTTTTGGAAAAAAAATGTAGGAAGAGATCAGATTTTTCAGCAAGCTGCTTTGTATTAAACATCAAATTCAGTAGTTCCCATGGGTGCTATTAGATGTACTATCATAATGGCTGCTGTACTATTTGAAATAGCAGTTGGTGAAGCTACACTGTGTGTGTAGTAATGCGAACATTCCTGTCTGTGTGAGCTTGTGCACATTCATACCCATGCATGAGCATTTTTCGAATCTCTGTTCGTTCTTTGATCATATTACCTTCATGAGTAGTTTATGAACAACACAAGGTCATTTTTGGGAGCTGGAAAGGCTTAGTTTGGAAAACACAAAAGAAAAAGGAACACCATCACTTCAGCCACTCTCATACCCCCCAAAAAAACCAAAACAAAACCAAAAAAGAAACCCAAAACAAAAACACCATGAAACAAGTCAGTGTTTAGATAATGAAGTAAACAAAGAGGTTTCCGTGAATAAGTCATTGCTCTGTCTATTTGTAAACTGATTGACAGAGGAAATGAAAGTGATGGAGTTGCAGCATTCCTCCTACCTCTGATTTCTTACAGTACTCTGCCTTATATCATGATGGCTTTTAGTGGTTGTCTTTGCAAACTCTACAATTATTTGCATAGTTGCTCAGGTTTTTGTCAGTGACTTAAATAAACAAATAAGGATACAGAAAGTAATAAACAACTGTGTAGCCCCACCTGCTTGTTTATTCAATTTAAAAAGAAATCCTGATGACTAGGCAAACAGCTCATGATAGCCTACATTCACATCTAATTTCTTAATGGAAATTTGCTTTGTGCTAATTGTTCTGGTATGAGACAGGCCAAGCCACTCTTTGTTTTACTGTAGAGCATGCTGTATCTCGTTCTATGAAGTTACTTGTATGTTTTGTTTGTCATTCAGGATTGTGCCATCGAATAAAGAAGAATTGTACCATCGAATAAAGTGATACTTTTGCTCATCATTTTTTGTCCGAGTTTTTAAACTGTAGCAAAACCAGCAAGTATTTAAGATCCAGAAAAACACTTTTCCTAAGCAGTATATGTGGATACTTTGTGACATGGCCAGAGATTAAAGGTTCACCTTCAGATGCTTCCTTGAAGGTGGGAGGTAATTGAGAAGTACAGGTGTAAAGCATAGCTCCATTGGCCTAATAAGAGACAGTTTTCCTGCCCAATTTTTACTGCATATGTTTTTTTTGTGGTTATGTAAACTCTTTCAGTGAAGGAAAAACGTGTGAACTCTTAATAAGTGGATACTGACCAGTATCATATGCTTTTATGACAAGTAAACATTAATTTCCATATTTGTTAAGTATAAAATGAAAGGGAATGAATAATTTTAAATCTGTCAGATGGTTGTCTAAGTTTTCTGAATGTTTAGAAAGACAAAGTTGTTTCTAGACATCTTTATTACGTCTCATTTCAAGACAACTTTGCCTAGGTATAAAGAATTCTTTTGGATTTTGCAAAGAATTCCCTGAGTTGGCCACAGCCTGGAAATGGAAGGGCCTGGCTTAACTTCATGCAGAACAAGCCAAAAGATACCAAAAAGCTCTCAAGTTTTCAAAACTCTTCCATAAAAGAAAAATAAACTTGTAGCTAGATCATAAGTAATTCAATGTACTCACTTGCTATCTGCTGATTAAGACCTACTGAAAACAAAGCCTTTCAGATCCTTTCTGCTTCCACCTCATTTTTGAGTTGATCCAGGCCCCCTTGCTTTCTACCTGTTCTCAGGGCTGGCTCACTGCTGCAGGAAAGCTTTTACTCCTTTGAGCAGTGTCCCAACTGCCCCAACACAGCAGGTTACCTACCTGCTCTTCCCTTCTCAAGAGCCTCCAGAAGTTTCTTCCAGTCGGACATGCTCAGTTTGCCCCAGAAAAGAGGTATTTTCTCTCTCCCATCAGGACTGTCTGTCTAGCAAAGAGAAATGGGAACAAGGTAAAAAGATGTCTGCACTTTCTCATTACATTGTTTTAAACAATATGTAGATAATCAAACACTTGTAAATTGTGTACTGGAAATGAAACAAATTTATAGTGCAACAAATTTTAGCTAGCTTCAGTGAACATGTTATTGTTTCTCATCTGGAGCTGTAGACTTTAAACCTGGCCATCTTTATCATACATTTACTCTTCTTGGTGGTGGTATTTGAAAACTAGTGATGCCTTCCTTGGCCTCCTGTTTTCTGAAAACAGCATGTTTTACAGTGGTAACATGATCTTGTTCCTTTTTTCTATGTCATACATATATTCTTCAAATATATTGCCCAGTAGGTTCATAGAGACCATCACAATCATTACAGTGCACTATGTGGTACATGGTTTCTGGAAACGATCGTTTTGGCCTTATTTCCTATTTAATGACCATTTCATATGCAACCTGATTTGTCATTTTAGTTTTCCCATCTGCAGTTGAACTTGTTTACCTTTGGATGCTTTACAAACATGTCATTATCTTATTGTAATCATTTGAAAAGTTAACCTATAATTGATTCGTTCTTCAAAGTATGTGAAGTTTTCTTGATTGTTTCTTCTAGACCTTAAGCATCATCTAGTTCCAAATCCCCTGCTGTGCGCAGGGGGACCCTGCACTAGGCCAGATTGCTCAAAGTCCTGTCCAATCTGGCCTTGAACACTTCCAAGGATGGGACATCCACAGCTGAAAAATAAAATTTATGTATTTCCAAACAAAGAAAATAAACATGCTGCTGCTTCTCTTAATGTGAACAAACTGCAGATGAGGTATGGTATTATTTCATAATCCATCCTCTCAGTTGTGCTGATTTGGCATTCTCTTGCATCATATTGGGTTTACACTAGCAGTGGTTCTATTACACAATATACAAGCTGCAGGCAAACCAAGTCTCTGTGCTGATAACTCTAATTCTGGCATGCATATTCTGTGCTGCACATCTGAGTCTCACTCATGTTTTATTGGTATGGCAACTGTTTGATTAATATAATTAGTAAGTTGGATTTGAAATTATAAACATTGTATCATTGAGGGGACTTTTTATTTCTGGTAACAGGGTTACCTTTGAGGTGTCTCTGGCAGTTGAAACAGCTGTAACAGCCCCTGACAGCCTGCCTTGCTCAGTTCTTTCCCTGGAGCAGCAAGTATGCTGGTGCTGTCATTCTCAATGAGGGGGCAAGTTCTTCAGCTGATTGAAAGCCTCTTTTTGCAATGAAAATGCACTAAAAATCTGAAAGCTGTTGGTCTCTCTGCTGCACCTGGTGTTTTAGACTTCCACCAAGTAAATTGCAACCCTCTTTTTCTATGTCTTTTTTTTTTTCTCCGAAGGCTTAGCCTTTTGAATTTAATGATAAAAATCATAGAACCAATTTGCCAGTTTCAGAAAAAAATTGTAAAGTCTACAAAATATCTCCATTCACTATAAGTCACCCGTAATTGCATAAATTAAAATGTGCATTACTGCTGGTAGTTGTACTAGTAAAACAGTAATTTTGCTACAGTTATATTACTGTTTTAAATATTTGAGAGTTATGTTGTCTTTCAGGTTAACTCTTTGGAAGATATTAATGCTTTAATATTGATCTGTGCTTAAAGAGTAATAACTGTAATAATAACTATAGATTCATATTTGGCTTCTCTGGGGCTTCAGAGATTAGTACATCCCTGCACTTTGACAAGCTTCAATGAAAAATCCATGCTCCTTCTGTTTCAACAAGGAAAAAAAGACAATCTATGGATTTCCAGACTTATACTTAATTTTTACATTATCCTTGAAGATTACAGTAAAAGACTAATTTTCAGCTGGCCTACACAATTTTTTCTCAGATGTCCTGCCTCCTTCATAAGTGATCCATGAACACTCCCTGATTTCCATGTAGAGTTGCTCCCTGTCTGTGATAGTTGTACTTTGGTTTTGGGTTTTTTTTGTAGCGCAAACCTATGATCCTAGTGAAGTAGCAGAGATGCAGTGAAATCTGTGAGCAACTGGAAATTCTGAGTGAGATCATTTGTACTTTTCAGCAATGAATTTTACAGCTAGACTACTGCTGTTGTCACTTATTGAAGTTATGGTTCATAGTTTATTTGGGGAACGTTTTGGTGAGGAGAAAGGTTTTGTACCTGATCCAGAGGTAGCACTGCATCTAATATGATTTCATGGAGCCTCCAATTGGATAAAGAAAATGCAATCATGTAATTACACCAACAGAATTTCATCTCTGATGAAGTTTTGAGAAAAGAGAGAAAAAGCCTCTCTCACTCAAAGCATCAAAGTGGCCAAAAATGGTAGCGCACATAACTGCCAGAGTATGAAAAGCATGATATACTAGAGCCATCAAAGAATGGACATCTGAACAGATGAGGAGAAAAAGTAAATGTCACTGAAATAGAACAGATAATGGTTTTTTGCTGCCACATAAATGCTGAGGCCACAAGGTGAATCAGAAGACATTTCAAAACAGGCAGCATTGATCCTGTGATAACAGTCCCATTACCATGATTTCATTTCTATGACACTGTGTGATTGATACAGATGAAATCATTTTATTTCCCAGTTGCTGGTGCAGTAGAAGGGTATTTCCTTAGTGTTTGCACAGTACCCCTTTCCTTGCACAGTCAAAGCTCCCACTCCTATCTCTGTACCAATACTAACATATTAGGACATAGCCTGATGACAGAATTTATCTGTATTTTGCTTTGAGCAGCCATGTGTAATTATGTGTGGTGGTTTTATTCCATGTTTTTGTGGACGATCTAGATATTTCCTGAAGCTTCATAACACTTAAATAGCACTGTTAATAAATTATGGATGCACATCTAGCAGTATGATAAATCATAAATACCGAAACTGCTAAGAAATATAAAGCAGTCATTTTGTCAAAGCCAAAAACAAAAAGAATTGAAGAAGCAGTTTTCAAGTGTAGGAAGCTAGTTAGAATCAGAGTATTCACACCAAGCTGTATGAATTATACTTCCTCCAGAACTTTCCTAAAAAAAATTTGTTCTTGGGGGATATTTTCTGTTTTAACTTAAGAAGTCAAAAAGTATTTTCTTTCTAAGAAATGTTATTGTTAACCAGGAAAACAATAATTAAACATCTGACAAACATTTAAAAGGAAAATGTTTATTATGTGTGTGTTAATGTTTTTTTATGGAGTGAGTAATGACTGTATAACTGTGATTGTTTAATGATGTAAGTAGAAAAATGCCTATAAAGAATCTATATTTTATTAAAGCAACTGATACAGATAGAGGAGGGAGTCAGACAAGACTTCTGGCACACAAACCCTTTTTGCCTCTTTATGTTTCTTCTGTCATTCAGGAGTGTGGTTCAGAGACTAAAAAATATGCCATATATCTTCTCCTAGGTGTTTATAGTTTTTATTTAAATTTAATTTCTCTAACTTCTAGATACATATTTCAAGTTCTGAGAAAGTTCAAAGTATAAAAGACTTTTTCAGTCTCAAAAGTGTTTATTTCATAGTTTACCTTATCAAAATGACTAGTAGCTATTAGAAAAAAAAAACTACTGCACTTATGCAATTATTCTTGAGCTCCTGTTCCTGTAGTAGTATTTCTGGAATGTGTTTCTACATATAGTCTTGCTGGTACCTTCTCCTTGTCTGTTTGAACAGTAATAAAAATCACCATGCAGTGAAACAGGACTAGAAGAAGGATCTCTTTTTTTTTTTGCCTCAGTGTAACTTAAATATTCTGACCTCTCTAGATAGCATCTTAGCCATCGGTACCTGAGAGATTCCCAGGTAACTTAATAGGTACAAAATCAGAATAAATAACAAAGGAATATGAATCACTAACTTATAGGTGATGTTAATTATACCTACTTTGTCCACACTTCCATTATTATAAATAAATAAAGGGTCTTTATTTTTTTCTCTTTTTTTTCCTGTGCCATGGGGAAATGCTTAACTATTCCATCAAGGGTATTGTCTGGATTAATTAGTTAGTGTTGTTCAGTGCTATAAAGAGTATTCTTGATGGTAATCAAGCATGAGATTGTAGTTATTTAGCATTCCGTTCACTAGAACATTTACAGAGAGAATTTATTTTGAACATATATGTTCATTTAGGGTTAGTTCTTAATCATTCTAGACAAATCAATCAATGAATGGAAGACTTAGGTTGTTTGACGTGTCAGAGATTTTGTTGACACTTTCAAACAGGAAAGTTGAAGCTAAATCACAGTCTGGATTTTGATGTCCATATGTTTTGGATGCTAGGCATCTCAAGGATTATCTACATCTCAATATATTACTGTAACTTTTTGCTGTTCAGGAAATGCTTAAACCATGGTCTTAATTTCATGAGGCCTCACTAGCTGTTGTCTATTTGCACATCCTTCCTGATATCTAAACTTGACTTTTTTTTTATACAAATGCCAACCTGATCTCAAAAAAATAATTATGACATCTTGAAGATATTCTGCATTATTATACATTATTATACATTAGGGTGCTTGTCCAGATGCCCAACCCAAGAGCAACAATGAGAGAGTTTTCTCCACAGGTTTTCTGACTGCTCTCAATTCTTCCAACTTTTATCTTTTCCCTGTCATTATGTTTAGTGCCGTAATCCCATTCAAGACGCGGTATGGTCAGAGAAATGTTGCCTTGTAATTATCACCTGCCACAGTCTTATTAGTAACAGTGTGAATGAAGTGGGGACAAGTCTTGCAGCCATGCCTATTGCTTATGGTCGCTTGTATGGAAGTGCATTTGAGGTTTGACCCTTTCTGAGGTAGCTGAATTACCTATACCTGCTTAAATTATCAGTTGTACAGTTTGTTTTTCTCCCTATTAAGTAACAGAAGTTTTACTCAAAAGCTGATCAAGATTCACCATATAATTACTACATATTAAAGAAAGACACTAACAAGAAAATGAAATTAAAAACAGCATCTTTTTTTGCCTCCTATCATAATAAAAAAAAAAAAAGTTTAGTTGAGCTAAAGATTATTATGGTCTTCTACAGTAAACATACTATCTACGAAAAACCTTCTTGACATTCACTTTTCGTTGAAATGGAATTCTTAGTGTTTTGCTGTAGTTACACTTTTGGAATTCAATTTAGTAACAACCTCAAAACTCATTCACTGTAGATTGTGAGAGGGAAAAATCTGAAATACTTTACCTGAATCTACCACAACAAATAAATTAAAAAGGCATGTGGCATCAATTTTTCTCAAATTTACATCTTTTAAAAGGGGTTTACAATGTTTGACATAGTCAAATAATAATTTAAATTCAGGTTCTTAATTTTTCTTCTGGTGGAATCCTCAATTCATCCTTCATCTAATTGAAATTTTGAATAAGTCGTGCAGCATGTTTCCCAAGACCACCATGTCCTAAAATGCTATTTGCTTCATTTTTGCTTTGACATTTTAGGGCCTGACATTGAGTCCTTCTGCAGAAGTAACTACACCACATTTTATAAAAGGCACTTTATACAGTTAAGAACAGTGTACAGTGTTGAACCGTGTATACATTTTCAAAACCATTGTTCCTGTTTCCTAGAAATAAAAATTAATTAGTTATTTGCAGCATATTCTTAGGAAAATCACTGAATTCCCAGTCAGTCTTCTAGAAAATTCCTGTTACTATTTTCATAGAAGCAGAAAAGTGGACTAACTGTTACTTTGAGGTTTATATAAAGTGTATTATTATTTTCACTAATATAAATGGAAATTACAAAGAGCGAGCACCTAAATTACATGGGTATACTTTAAACATAATGCAGGACCTGCGGGCTTAGAGTTAATGAACATCAGTATGTTGCACCACAGACCCTGAATGTGATGAACCACTTGCTGAGGTTTCATCTAATCAATTGAAAAATTTTTGGAAGGTGGAGCTTTGAACTAATATCGGAATCTGTTCTACATGGCTTTACTAAAGATGGTTAAAAAAAAAAAAAACAAACAAGAAGAAAGTTAAAATATTTCTGAGGCATATTTCTGAGGTTTTAATACCTTTCAGTATATTTTCTGATGATTTTTTAGACTGATGTGCTTTAGCAGATAACAAGCAGAACAGATATTTTTGCAGAGTGCAGTTGCTTATTACAGTAAAGAATGAAAAATATATTGCCAGGAAATGTGTTGCTGCTATTATTTGAGATTTAAATTTTCCCCTGACCCCGACCTAGTATGTTGCTCAAATTCATATTAAATAGAACAAAGGAAAAATCATCAAGTCATGGTATCTCACTGGCAGAGGTGTTTCCAGTTCTAGGCCATTCTTTTACATAAAAAATATAGTGGAGAACTAAGCAATAATTTTCTTATAACTGGACTATTTCAGAGAACTGGCAGTGCTGAATTTGTTTTGTTTGTTTATGACAAAGTCTGAGGACAAAGAAGTCACAGGCAAACCAGTAAAGCAAATCAGTCTTAAGACTACCATAGTGACAAGACTGCACATGGATGTTAAGGGTGAAAGTCATTGGAATAAAACATGTATCTCCTCAAGCCCTCTGTGTTTTGTTTTATTTGTAGTAGTCTCTGAGAAAGATGTGTAATGTGGTTTTGTAGTTTTATTAATGTTAATAAAATCATAAGAATTAACTCATTTAAATAAAGGATTAAATTTTTCAACAGTGCAAGAAATTTTTCCCTCTAGTCATCACAGTACTATATTTAACAAGGCTATATAAAATTACTTTTATGCTGAATATGTCATACTAGACCATGATTAAGATGTGATATTGGAACCCAGTTTTGCAGATATTCTTCTTTTTATATTGTGGCCTGTTGCACTGGTTAAGAACTCAGGTTGACAGGTTCCTTTTTTTTTGATTATACTAGGTTTTTAAGTTAGTATTTATATGGGTTGTGTTTAATGGATGTAGATGTCAATCTAAATAACTAATGATGCATGCATATATTCTTAATAATCTATATTTAAGATCTCCCTTCCTTCATGAAGGCAGGTTGCTGGCTTGCTATTTATAGTGGGGTTGAAAACTTTTGAATATTCATGACATTTAATATGTCTTATATCTGATTATTGTGATAGAAATACAGTTCCCGTAAATAACTATTTAAATAAGCAGATGAACTGCAATAGAAATATAATGCGTATCAGTGTTCTCCAAATAGCAGTGAAGCAGGCACTTCTAGGGAAAGATAAACCTCTGAATAAAACAACTTTTGATTTTACACATCTCTTGTTTTCTGAGTGGGAAAGAAATACATCATATGGAAGTGAATATGACTTGTCTAATTAAAAGGTGAACATCGAAAAGTAGTCTAGAATCACATAAATAGAAAGAACACAGGTATTCCCTGAAAAGTCCTAAACTTCTTTTTTAAAAAACCACATTCACCATGATCTCTATTATGCTTCAAGTTGTATCATAAAGAAGAGTTACATGGATTTTACCTACCTTAATAGGCCCTAAATGCAAATATTCAAGACTGAGCGGGAGGTGGTCTCTGGGACCATAAATTGAAAGCAGATGAATGTTTCAAATTGTAGTCACAAATAAAATTAAAAGGAACAAAATATATGGTTCTCCCGTTCTAAAGTAGTATAGAAAGCCATTTGCCATTTAGGAACAATTTAAACTGTCAATTTGTAAAAAAAAAAAACCAACAAAACAAAACACAAAAACAAATAAACAAACAAAACCAAAAACCAACTAGCCAACCAAACAACAACAAAACTCCAAACATTTTTAGAAAAAAGGATCTGCAAAAGCTTAATAAAACAATTCTGTTCTTGTGGGTGTTCTGACTACTTAGCGATAATCATGTACGCCTCACTTAAAATGTAAAAAGTTTTCTCCTTCTCAGTACTTAAAAGGAGTGTTTGTAAAAATTCATGATTTTATTTTTTACTTCCAGTGAACTAAGCAGAGTTATGTTTCTTTTTGCTGTAATGACTGCAAAGTGAAGCAGCTACAGGACCTTTGAGTGTTTGGGGTTTTTTTAACTTTGGGGAAGGAGGCCAGTTTTTTTGCTTTATTTCATGCCCATTTTATCTTGCAAATGAAATTAGCACCAGGGATGCCCATGTCTGAATTCTCACCATCCAAAATGGTTTGCTGAGGAGGAGCAAATTTATTATTTGTATTGAGTTGGTGCTGTAGCACTTCTTAACAACCTCTTGCACCTTTCTGCTGAAGGTGGTACCAACTACTAAGAGGAAACTAGATAGGCTGGGGGTAGGTACCCACCAAACAGCTGGCTTGGCAGCTCCTATCTGGGTTGTTCTCAAGGAGCTGCTGTACATGGGAAATCCCAGATATGGCAACTGCACTCTTCCAATATCCCTTTACTCTGGGAAGCAAAGTGCTCCTTTTTTGCCTTGGAAGTAAGGACACTTATAGGATGTTTTCTAGGACTTCTCCTGTCTCTGTCTCAGCACCCAGCACTTTGTGAGGATCAAGCAAACACCATCTCTGCAAC
This sequence comes from Pipra filicauda, assembly GCF_003945595.2. Classification (NCBI taxonomy): domain Eukaryota; kingdom Metazoa; phylum Chordata; class Aves; order Passeriformes; family Pipridae; genus Pipra; species Pipra filicauda. Next base: position 746,107 of record NW_024104487.1, on the reverse strand, counting down.
TACCAGTTCAGAGTGCTCAGTGCACAAGCTCAGCAGAAGCCATTGACATGTACAAAAATGAATTTAATGAGTTAGTTTTTGGAAAAATGCGAATTTTCTTTTAGTGTTAGCTTAACACAATTTACCTAGGATCAACTTAAATACTTCTGCCAAGTATAATAAACAGGAAAAAAAATCATCAGAAAAACTAGTATAGTGGGATCCTATTTTAAGAAAGCAATAATTTGGTCTTATTCAGCTTAGCTAAAGGACTTGTTTGTTAATTTGAGAGACAATAATTTTCCATACAAGTTTCAGGAAGGTTTTATGTGTAAAGTATTTGGCAGTGGAAGAAGTGATCACTGAACTTCTGATGCCAATAAAACATTTCATTTCTTTATTTATATCTCTTGCTGTATTGCTGCTCTCTGCATTATATCCTTTTTTTTTAATTTATTTATTTTACTAATATGGTAAGCAACACTTTTTAACTTTTGTACCTGACTTTGTTTTGTTGATGTTTGAGTCCAGTTCTTTCAAGGTAATTCACCAAATAGGTATGTATGCAACAACAGTCATTGCCTTGGGTCTTCTCTGAGAACCTTCCAGATAGGATTCATTCATCTGACCTTAACCAGGTCCTCTAGGCAGCAACTTATTGTCACGAACACTGGAGATTCCGGAGGGAAATTCAATTCCATGTTTCAGACATCGTTTTTTTGGATTGAATTTATTTCCCCATAGAGGTTGCTGTTGCTTTCTTTTGGCTATAGAGGAAATCTAGAGGTCCAGAGGTCTCTCTTGAAGAGCTGAATTTAAGATCAGTTTGGTATTTGTCTTCAATATTTTCTCTTTCCTGACAAATCTCACTTGTAGTGTAAAATACTGACATATAGGATCCAAGGGCAGTTTATTTTTATTAATGGAGCTGCTTTTAGGATTCAAGCTTCTCTCCTATATTTGAGCTCTCAGTAAGGCAACTGTTTGAAAAATCCCATCCTTCCCTATATACTGTGTCTTTCACATTTACCTGTATTTTTATTGTTAACACAGAAATTAAATTGTTCTTTTAGTTATGGTCCCCCAAGTATTACTACTGCTGTCACACCACTCCAGTTACTTTTTAACTTTTAGTTGTTAATGACTTACCTCACTTATTTGTGAAAAGAAGCTCTCTTTTCTCTTCCCAACTCACCTTTTCTATTTCCTGTTTGCTTCCATCTCTTTTAAAACATGCTTACAGTGTTTTTTTCTTTTAATGCCCTTGCATACAATTCCCAGTAACATTAAAGGATCTTAAGAGTAAATGTAACAAAAAAAAACAAACAACAACAACAACAAGAAAAACCCAGTTGGAATATCTTTCTTCTTTTGTTTAGGCTTTTCTTTTCTTACCACTTGATTCTGTGGTTCTTTTGAGGTATTATTTTTTTCTTGCTTTTCAAAGATAAATGCAGCTGTCTAATAGACAGCTTTCTGTTGCCTTCTCTTAGTACTTTGGTATTATACCTCCTTGACCTAGAAGAACAAGGGCACTTTTTCTAAAGCAAGCAAATTATATACTTCAGGTTGTGTAGCAACATGGTACTGATGAGCAACTTCTTTAAAGCAGTTCTGTAGAAAGCACTTTCAAATTACAACATATTGTCCTAATAAAATCTATATTTTTTAACATGCTATGGTGCTTTTAACAAATCTAATCCCATTTTTAAAGTCAGTGTACTACAATTTTCTTTACCTAAATTTAGATCTAAGCCATTTCAAATAATTTCAAAAATAATTATTAGTAATTATTAGTAAACTATTATTTCCATTAGCAAAAATCTTTGAGGATATTAAGAAAGTGAGAGATAAAACAAAATAATAAAAAAAGACTTAAATATATGGACAAAGATAAGTCAAGCTACAGAGTACAGTTTATAGAAATTATCAAGCAAAAGATCTCAACTTGTGGAATTGGGAGTGGAAATTAAACTAAACCTATGCTTCTTATTTATGGAACAAAAGCAATGTTGGTTAATCCCAAAATTCTGAGATGACTGAATGCCGGAATTGTGCAGCAGTGTTAGAGTTCAAAACATTTCTTAAACTCCATGGGCACCAGAGGTGGTATTTAAAGTCCCCTTCCTTCCATCCTTCCATCCATCCAGGGTCCAACCATTAATTCTTCTTTCCTCCCAGTGAAGGCAAGATTCTCCTTCATGTTGCTCATTGCCATTGATCAGCAGAGCTTATGGTCTCTGTAACCAGGGACTGGATGTAGGAAAACAAGGGCTTTGACAGCTGGAATAAATTGCCTGCTAGCATGGGACTGTAACTGAAGCACAAAGCTAGACAAAGCTCACGTTCCCTCTGCCCAGCAGAGAGTCATTTGCAATGCTCCGTGTAACCAGCACAGGAGTGGAAGAAGATGTCAGCCTCACCTTTTTTAATTAGGTGCTGAAGGCTAAAAATATTCTCCTTGTATGCGATAGAAAGACAAGATAAGGTACACATGCTGACTCCCTCATGCTGCAAAGCTAGTAAGGTTGCATTTGCTGAATGGCAATTGAGTTAAAACTGGGAAAATGTAGCTGTAATGCAAGCTTCAGAAAGGAAAGCCGGAAAGAACCATACATTTTTCTTACATACAGAAAAATTCACCTCCCACACAGTGAGCTCTAATAGCAGCAGCGTGTCCTGGTCCAAATCTGCAGACATGCACAGGGTCATACAGTTCTCTTTAGCTCTCTCCAACTGCAAACCATTCAGAACTGAATAATACCACAAAGGAAAGAGGACTATAGTTCTGTTAGCAAAGACTTTCTGTTACCTTTTGAAACTATGTCCTCTTGTAGCAATTCAGAGACACTTGAAGCTGGGAAATGGTTTATGTACTTTGGAAGGAATTAAACTTTCTAAAGCTGTATAGCATTAGGCAGCTAGCAAAAAAAAACCCAATATATTTCAGACTTAAAAATAAAGACCAAAATAATCATGTCATGGGAAGTTCCTTGGCCGAAGAGCATTGCACTTTCTATTCTTGCTGATCTTTGTCTACTTTAAAAACATCTCAGCTACTCTGTATTGAAAAGCACTACTATGCTTAAACTTGAATATTGTTTTATTTGCATTCTACTCAAAGAGGACTTAGATAAAAAGCAGTGGAAAAAAATAATTAAAATGGTAAATTGTTCTAAAAAAACAACTCTCCCCCTCCTTCCAAGATATTGATTCCTGTGGGAGACTTAAGGAAAGTTATGAAAAATTGTGTTGATGGTAATCTTTTCCCTTTTCTAGCACTAGCTGTCTCGTTACATCAGTGTAGCCACTCTGTCAGAAGAATGCTGAAATGTGTGATCTTTCAGATCAGCTTTCCAGCAGATAAGAGATGACATTACTTTCACAGGGTCCTTTTCTTTAATATTATAAAATACTAATATTTTATTTACACACAAACATCAGTATTTGACCAGTTTCATCTAATAGACTCTCATTATGTTAAATAGTCATGGACACTAAAGCTAATAATAAATTCTGGTTTTGGTATATCTCTTCCATGCAGGACAGCATATACCCCAGCTAAAAACCACCACATGCTTTCTATTCAAGGAGAAAATTACTAATCCAGGAAATCAGACTATAGTTATCTTCAGGTAGTGTCACATCACAGATCAAATGTTATGTTACAGTCCAGTGTCTACAGGCTGCCTTTCTCATGGGCATGGCTGGTGTATTCAGTCCCTGATATATTTTCCACCTTTAACACTTAGTAAAGAAAAATATCCTGAGAGAAATATGCTTTTCAAGTATAGGTGGAAAAGAGTTTATGCTGAGAATTTATGCTGATGTTGATCCTGTTGCTTGTTTTGTTTTGAAAGGCTTTTCTTTTTGGAAGGGATGGTAGTGTCCAGAGTTGGATGGATTAGCATGGGAAGTTCTAATCAAAGTTTACAGCTGAATAGGAAATGAAAAGCAAGTGTTATGAGATGTCAAATGTAGTAGAGAATATCTTTCTAAGGATTAAGCATTGGTTTATTTGTGTGAATTGCTGTTTCTGTCGGTTTCATAAACATCTTTAATGACCTCCAAAAAATCTCTATCTTATCCATATACTTAACTGAACAGTTGGGTTTTTTCCTGTATCACTGCAAGTTCAAACTGTAAGGTACCTGAATCTACCTATGTTAACAAGTACTAAATATGTTTTAAAACCTTCTTTTCCAATAATAACAGTTACACCTGCTCTCCAGAAAGGGTTGCTTTTTTTTTTTAATTATAATTATCTCTAACAAAGATGAATAAATTTACTATTGTCCACACATATTCAGTCTGCAGAGTGAGAGATCTCCTGAAGAAAAGATGCATTTGAAAGCTCTGCATCTTCAGCTGATTTTGGAAAGGCGGTGATGATCAGCCTGATATGATGGTAGGATTAAGCCCTTCAAAGTGCCTACACAAGGTTTCCTGGTTGTTTATAACTCTCAGCATCCTACAGAGTTATAACCAGTTGCACAGTCAACATTTTCTGCTACATCACCTGTATGTCTTTGTGTCATGGAGTCCTTCATTCATAATAATTAAATAATTTTCTTTCTAGTAATCTAAATACTTGTTCTCCTTCCACTCAGCCTTTTGTTGGTTATGTGAATTTTTAACAACAAAAATAACAATGTGTTTAAAATTCTAAGGTAAATCCATAGTTATAAGGAAAAAAATAGCACTTTTTTAAAAAGAACCAACCACATTTCATTCAAAAAGATTTCTTTCTTTACAGATTAATAAAAGCACTTAGGGCTTAAAATGAGTCCCTCAAGAGCCAGAGAAAGCTTAGTTTAAGATATCTACCTGAAAGCAATATTAATAAAGGAGTTGCCATCAGTAAAAGAGTAAAGTGAGGATGCACAACACCACCTCATTTATTCAACACAAAGAGAAATGAAAAAGGTGGTGGAAAGATTTAGAGAATCTTTCAAGATGAAGAGTAGATTTTCCAGTGGTTTGAGGTACATGAGTTATAAAAAATTCATTACTTCATAAGATGATGAATGAAAGATTGTAGTTAATGAAAGGGATGTATATAACAGGAAAATAGTATAGATTTGCAGTTAACAACCAAAACAATACAGATAAAAAAAGAGGAGCAGGAATCTGATGGAGAGGGAGAATGTTTTATTTAGATTGCAAATTTGGTATATGTGCTAGTTTATTACCCAAGAGAGTAAAGAAAGCCCTGGCAAGTTTATCAACGAGTGTTCAACTTTAATATGAAAATCTATCTTTTGGAGGCAGACTACACCACTTTTTTTTTTAATTCAATTTATATTTTTAAAAGACAGTTGAAACTAGGTCTTACAGAGAATTGTTTAGAGTTGTATGGCCATTGAAAAAGTCTACTGGCTGGGTCAGTTTCATAAAGAGAATTGTGTAACAGAAAATTGTATCAACTAGAAATCAAGTCAGTAAATTGGGATTTGTGATGAGATGAGAAAGACAATCATTCAAGGATGCCTGGATAAAGAAGAGTATAAGTGCAAATGAAGAGGAGTTAATGAAATTGATCACCTGTCACTCAGAAAGATTAGTGATAATTAAACTGTTGTCGCGAGATCTGATTCATCACAACACCAAATCTCAGAGCAGTCATGGTTAGTGATCAAAATAATAGTTAACAAAAGTAATGCTTACCTTTAGGAAATGATTGCCATAAATTATGTAATGTCTCTCTTTACAGTTGATGTAGGCCTTCATCTCCTATATCCCATCATGCCAATGTTTGTACGCTATGTCTCTAATAATGATTAGTGCAGCATGAAGAAAGAAGGACAACATGTTGATTTGTCATGTTCTGATGCTGTTCTAGGTGGATATATCTGCTTTTTCTGTTTTCCAGCAATGAATATGATGCTAGTTGATAGTTTTAGGTACATAAAATGAATCTGCATCCAGCAGATGACACAAAGTTGATTTTTGTACAGCCATCCCAGATGACTGTCCCCACTGCACGTGCTGTTACTAATAGAAATTCATGCATATGTATTGAGTACCCTACTGGAAGACCTTCGAGAGGAATGTGTTTTTCTCCCAAGGAAGGCAATTTGTGCCTACATAGCATGTGGGAGGCACTCTGCGCTGCCATATTACCTCAACCTTGGTTCCACCTCAGGAGAAAGCATTTCAAGTGCATTTCAAGATGCAGGGAAGTTCATACCACATGACTCTAATACAGATATAACGCAATGCATTTCTGTCACTGACCAGGTGAACAGGATGGTTCTAGTGCACTAAGTGCATTATGTATATGTACCCTATGCAGCCTGCATTCCTCCTGCACCACCACTTTCTTTGTCTTTTTGACAGTCCTCCCAGATATATTAAGCTCTGATTAAATTTTGACTTTAGAAAATATTATATATAATTGTATAAATATATTATATTTAGAAAATATTATTATTGCCCACAGAATGGAAGTTGTCTTATTTTTCTGACAGGCCAATTCCCAGTTTTACATGGTTTATCTGTAATATGCTGTATTCCACTTTTTTTTACATTTTATCATAAAAGTCCTTTCAGTGAAGTGTCAACACAAGATGAAAGACAAATTTGTCCTTAGTACACTAAATCAGATTGTGTCTGCAGAGATATGTAGATAAGGGGTTGGTTCTCTTTGGCATATACAGTATTTAGACCAGGATATCTATAAATGGCAATTTGAACGTATGAACCTTTTATCTATGATCACTTCCATTTTTAATTCAAACTAATTAATTAAAATAGTGGATACTTACAGGTAATGAAGGAAAAAATTCGGTTTTTCAGCTCAGGACATTTACTTTCAAAATGCACTTTTAAAATTTATCAACATTATCCACAAAATCTACTCCTAAAGACAGAGTTCAATTTCTAAGTAGTCAAGTTTTTTTTGATACAAACTTAACAAGCACAATTATTTCAAATTGATGTAAAAAAACTTCCTCCTCCTTTTAAATATACTAATCAAACTAATACCACTAGAACAGAATAGTATTTCATAGGCTATGATGTTCTTGGAAGAAATGTTAACATTTAAGAATACATTTGAACAACGGTAATAAAATTAATATGAAAATTGGTAGGAACAGAAGGTCATAGGAGACTGCTAAGTAGGTCTTTAAGTTCAGTACTCTACATCAGCAGAGAGGTATCAAGCAGCTACACAGATCATGATGGTCCACGAAACATCTGCCCCATACAAAACTGGGCACAAGTTATTTTCCAATATCTGATATCAATTCCAACACTTAAAGGATTGAAGACCAAAATTAAAAAAGAAAAACAAACAACAAAGAACAAAGAGTAACTAGCGGGCCCTAGAGGGAAAGCAGATATCAAAGTTGTTGTCAATGTCATAGCTACGTTCATGTGTGCCTGCAAGAGTGCTGTCTTCAACATGCTGTTGGAAGTTGGACGTTGGAGGGAGCCCATGACATGACTGAGGCTGAAATTCTATCCAGTCCTCAAATCCTGAGATCCAAGGCCTTAGTCAAATGATGTGTACGTTGACCAGATAACTTTAAGAGCTGAAATCATGTGCTCTTTATTTTTAGTATTTGGTTGACTGACAATTTCTGGAGTGCTTGATTGAACTATGCAATCACACAGTCTGTGGATTGAAACAAAAAAAAATTCTAGATTATGAGCATCCTTCCAGGTTATGCTGGTACTCTAAAGTATTTGGGAGAAGCAAAAGGATACAGTGAAGTTTCGTGTACTTTGACATTCAGATAAATATTTGTGAAAATATTTTTTGTTCTTGACTCAGCTCTGGCCAAAGGAAAATTTTTTTCGTTAACATTCAAAACAGTTCAGGGCCAGATTTTTAAACTTTCAGTATCCATTTGTGGGTCACAGAGCTTGAAAAGGTTTTCAATTTATCAAAAGCATGGCCCATGGTGACACTTATGACCAAATTTTTCAGGGGTCAGCAGCTGATATGCTGATTTTCCCTTGAAAATCCTCTCTTGACTGTGGGAGTCTGAAAATGCTGGTGGTGGTGCACTCTGCAGGATGCACCTGCTGGAGCTTCCAAGCAGAATTCAGTTTGAGGATTTTTTACTTGTAACTAGGCTGCGTCAGAAGATTTCTAGAGTGTGTTGTGATAGCAGATGGTTTCATCAACAGCTACGTTAGTGATGAGTAGACGTGATATCCTGTTTGTGTGTGCTTTCGCATTAGGACAACATATTTCTGGGGGCGAGTACGGCTGGACCTCACTGTTTTCAAGTAGCTAAAAAATTTTCAAACTGAGCGTATTTCGTGTGAATGTCAAGTAGTCAGCTGCCAAGTAATGACACTTCTGAAATTCCGCAAGCTTGTAAAACATAAATAAGTTTGCAAATAAAACCAGAATTTTCTTGATAATATTAGGTAGCTGCTATCTTGCTCGAGCCTCTGAAAGCCACATTAATATCTTTTACTTGTAAAATATATGATTGGATTCATTCTTAATATCTCAAATACAACCTCGTAATTTAAATGGATTTTTTAATGTGTATTAATTTTAATGAATGACTGGGAGGTTTATTGGAGGGTGGTAAAATAGTGTCTCTGAAGCCTCCCTGGCTAATCAAATTGCTATAAATAACCTTTGATAGTCTGAGGCTTTACCCCTAGATGATGTCTCTCATCATTATCCAAGATGTGAAAGAACTGCCAAAGGTTTGCTTTCAGCTATTGGGAAAGATTGTGAACGTAACTCCTCCCCCCACAACAAATACCTTTCAGTAGAGGTTATAACTAGGGTGTAGTATGCCAAATCTTTGGTCTGCATACATTTGGCAAAGAAAAATCATACTGCTTAGATTGGCACTCATGGATGCACTGAAATATCTATCGATCATGGAAGGAAGACTGAGGGAAAAAAGTGTGTGCCCTTGCTCAGAGGCGTGATTTTTGCTTCCTCCATGTAGTCCATACAGCAAAAATAGAGAAACTTTCATAAAACTGTCACAGAGATTTCAGTGGGAATGAAACAAAAGATGGGATATTGCAAAAGTGAATCAGACGTGTGTGGACTAGACTTCTTTCTGCAAGTGAATGTTGCTTATGAGTCCCTCTACATCAACTCCAAACTCTTCTTCTCTAAAATTTATCAATGCTATAGTTCAGTTTTCCAGCAAAAATCTAGATAAATGTTAATGCAAACAACTGCCGTTATAATTTCCATTTTGAGGGCATCAATTTAACACCAAGAAGTTCATTCAGTTGTCCAAAATAATGATGAAAAAACCAACATGGAAGCTGGTCAGGAGCAGGAATCATTCAGTCCTAGGTCCTACACATTTTAAAGAACCATCTAACTAATTTCACTCCTAATTTCTGTATTCTTTATCTTGGTAGACTGCGGCCTGGTCCTATTTTGATTATGCATTTGTTCTTGTTGTATTTTGGGAAGTCCATGATTTACATCTGCTTTGTGTTGTCTACATGTTCATGCTTTCTTGAAAATGTAAGTAAGCAGGTTAAATATGTGTGCATGTGCGTATTTATATGTGCACGTGTATTTTCACATTTTTGTGCAAATACAAACAATTGGGAACTTTGGAGGAATCACAGCAGGTTCAAAGTAAGTCAAGTTAATCTTTTGTATTAGTATGACATTAGGATGTTTGATCTTTGAATTTTGCTAGTTCAGACCCAGAGTCACAAAACTCGCTCTTGTTTCCTACCTTTTTTTGCTTGTAGTCTCAGCTGAGAAATTGCATATTGAGTGGGTTACAGAACAGGAATGACCTGTGCCTACTGGAAATACCGATCTAGAATTACAGGTATTTCGTCCTAGTGAAAAAATGAGACGTGATTGGCAGCAACAAGGCATGTAAAGGCAGTTCTGCAGTTTACACACTGACCTAGTATAAACTGTGGGCTTAACTCTCTAGACCTAGAGTTAGAAAACCAAATGAGAGAGGGAAAATGCAAACCTATTTTGTAGTCATCTTTGTGACAGCCTTGAGATTGAAACTTTGAAAGGCACAGTTCTCTCTGGTCAACATGGACACTACATTTCCAAATAAAGGTTTCAAGAGTTAAGTTTTCCCTGGCGTACGTAGTTAAGTACCTTCCTTCTCATCTTGCTTTGTTACACACTGGGCTGCACACCAAATTGGCTGTATTTCAGTGCCTCCAAATGTGTACAGTTTGATAAGCATGTTGTAGCAAATCTTCAGGACGAAAGGCACTGTATAAGCATCAAGTTATTTACCCATTTTAAAGCATTTTATCCTCCAGAGCTGTAAATCCAGTACAATTTGCTAACACAAAATTAACTTTTTAATGCTGTAGGACCCTGCAACACTACCACATATAACAACATCCACATCCTTACTGGGGAATAGAGTAAGGGAAACTGGAGGTTGATGTGTTTAGGTGAAGCTTCAGCAATTCAAGTGCTTTATTCACACTGGATGTAGAATCAGATTAATAGGCCATACTAGGTCTCAGTTCAGCAATTCCATCATCCTGTCTTCTCTTATGAGCACAACAGACCAAATATTCTCGCATACATATGTTCACCACTCAGAGAATACAGCAAGCATGCAAGCAAGGGCAGAATAGGACTCCAAGCTTCTTACTGATAAAGTCAGCATAGGATAGCACATAATTTCTGTGTATTACTATATCTGCTTCATACAAGATTTATTACTTTTTTTTTTGATAATTAATTGGGGTTGCCTGAAAACTTGAAAAAATGGCAGAAAGCCTCCTTGTTTATTTCCAGACTGGTGATGTATTATGCACCTTATGTTTTCACTTTGTTGGTGTTCCATAGTGATTCACTTTTTTTTTGTTGTTAGACTGTTTCCTTCAGCTTTCTATTGCCTAAATTTGTCTTACTACTTTCACATCCTTTTCTTAGCAGAAACAATCAATAGAAAGTACTTTTAGCACCATGGTTTACTGCAGTGTAGGTGCTGGGTGGTGCCAACACTGCTGACCTATATATTGGGATTTCGGTTAAGCAGCAAATATCATGTGGTGTTCCTTTGATATGTGTCTTTATGGTGCCCAAAGATGTCTGCAGCTGTTAATACATGTTTGCTTTAGATTCTTAAAGAAGTCTTAAGACAGAATCTTGTTAACCATTTTTCGAAAATGCTTCTCAAAGACTACTTGTTCACATATAAAACATTTCTGTCAACAATATAATACTGAAAAAAGGGAATACAGAAATATCAAGTATGAAAATACATTCTATCTTCACTGGATTTTTGCTGTTATTGACAGTGAGGCAGGACATTACTGCATGTTCCTCATTTTAGACCTGTAACTATATTTCATATGTTGGGACAAGGTCCATTTCCCGTTCAAGCCAATATGCTTGAGATTTAAAGTTATGAGACTGAAATTCCAGAGAGAATTTAGTATTAACTCAGAACTATCTACAAATCATAGTTAAAACTTACTTCCTTACTTATCAATACTCCTAGTATTATTTGACAGAGAAGAATGGGAATCACAGTTACATTGGGTGAGATAATGGAGATTTCTGTCTCAGTTGGAAGACCTTGGGTCTGGGCTTCCTTCAGCTCTCATGGGCTTGAATCCTTAGTATACCCAATTGCCTCAGCTATCCCGGTGGCTGGCCATGCTGTTGTGGGCAGGAGGGGGATGTGGTCCACCCTTATCTGGAATTGGGAATCATGCATCTGGGACTGTAAGAGGCAAAGGGCGAGGACGGGAGGAGCAACAGGGAGCTTGGCTTCAGCAGTCTGCAAAGGATCTAGCATGAATTGGATCCTGGACCAGTTCCTGAGAATAGCTGTATGCTTTGCACAGTACCCACTGTGAATTAAGCAGCTAACTACTGTCTCCTCTGCATCTTACTAGTTGCTTCTCCACAGCACCGTTAGACAGATTCTTGGCTTTGTTAGAGACACCCAAGAGGACTTCAGAGTGAGGAAAAAAGTCTGAACTAAGGTAACAATATATGATTTTAATCTGATTCGACTGATTAACTCTGATCATGACTTTCATTACCTGCCACATTTAGGTTTGTGGACAGCAGATGAAAGGTGAGGGCAACCTGTAACAGCACCTGAACTGCTTACACAGAGTCTTTTCCAGGAACTGTTCAGTATTGAAACTCAGATGAGTTAGGCTGGGTTTTCCTGTTGTGGTGAAAATCTCATCTTTACTCAGTTCATCCTCTCCTATCACACTACTTTTTTCTTTCTTTTGTCTTTGTTTAGAATTGTGATGTCTGACTGAAATTAGGAAATGTCAGTCTCCGGATGGTTTGAGATTTTTGCAGGCCTACTTAAGTTGCAAGAGAGAAAAATTGTAAAAAATATTGTCTTAGAAACACAAAACAGAATGTAGTGTTACTACACCAGATAGAATTTTTGCTTCGTAGGGAAGATGTAGCTTGTCACAAAGCTGTGAGGAAAAGCCTCACAAATTCTAGAGCCTTCATGCTCCATCTTTTTCATTGCTGAAGTTCCCTAGGATTGATGTCTGCAGAAGCAAGCAATAGAAACTAAGATCCTGAACAGTAACTGGGGGATTTCAGAGAGGTTCCCTGATGAAAACGATACGCTATTTCTGGAACAAAATAACTGACAGTAATGCAAGTAAAAATGGCAATCTGAAACCATCTTTTAAATACCTTTGAGAATGAGTGTGAAGTCATCTGAGAGGGGTTTTTTTCAATTTATTTAATATTATCATTTTGCCTTTTTATTTCCCACTTAATGAAGATAGTTTGACTTTGGAAACTTTAGTAAGTGCATTTGAAGGCATAAGAGAAGGCTACACTAATTAATTGCCTAATATAGATAAATACAGAAAGTGCTGTTTTGCATTTTGCCTGCTTATTTATTGTTCACAGAGACAAGTAAAGGTCATCTTTTGCTACGGCACTATAACCTTGGCCTCCTTGGTATCAAAATGTTAAATATTGTAAAGAAATGTTGCTGTGTGAGGAGGATTTTAATTATAATAAATCTTTATGTTTTCATTTTAGCACCAGTCCAATCTCTTTCCATGCAGAAGTTCTCAGGAATTTATTCATTACATTTACCTACTTTTAAGAAGTGTAGATTGGGAATTATTGCTCTCCTTGCCATTGGAAGTGCCAAGGAAGGACTGCCTGGAGAAGCTTTGCAGGATTTTATTAATGAGATCCACATCTCACATTAGAATAAAACATTTGAAGCTGCTGGTTTTGCTCATCCTGATGTTATGTTCAATGTTTAAAGTCAATTGGAGACTTTTGATCTAAAATAAACAAGTGATCAGTCCATGTAAGGGTCTGATCAATTTATAATGAATAATCTGGTTTGTTTAGGATTCGTTTTCAGCCTTGTGATTCTGACTTCCCTCCCACTAAATAGTGAGTTACTACAAAAGAACAGCCGGAGTAAGATAAGAAAAATAATTCTTCACATGTATGAATGTATGAGTAGGACCATAAAGCGTATCTACCCTTGTATGTGTAATGTGTTCAGAAATACAGGTTTAAAATGTGTTTCTTTCCAGAATATCTTCATCATAGTGAACTAGTGCTGTGGACACAAACTTCAAAGAAAGATTTAGAAAGTACACAGCTGGGAACTGTTAAGACTTCTACATAATTAACTTTATCACTATGTAAAGTCTGACAAACTGGCAGCCTGACCCAGATGAAAAGATCAGGAACCCTGTCTCCTTTATGTTTTTTATAACTTCCCATGCTATGATCTATGCTGGGTAACTCCTGAGTCCTGTGATGGGAGTAAGCTTGGAGTTAAGGGAAAAAAAGGGGCAGGGAGAAAGATATTGGTGCCAACGGACTATATGAAGATAGAGACCATGAAAGGAGGGAGGAAGAATGAGAAGCAGGTATTCAGTTTATGGGCCAAGACTAGAAGAACAAGCAGTCAAGTCTTCAGAAATTTGAATTTACGTATATTAGATTCTTTGGCATTTTTATAGATGTCGAGAGCATCTCCACCAAACTCTGTACACTCCCTACAACTGCAGCTCTCTCCACACCCAGGAGTGCTAGGGACACAGGAACTGAAACACTGGGATTCATGTCCCTTAGTCTTCTCTGCAAACTTCCAGACAGCATGCAGCAGGAAAAAACTTTAGTAGGATATTACAAGATATATCAGATTGTGGTTATCAGCCTTTGAAATAATGAATTCAAGGGAGACTGTGCCTGCAGCACAGGGAATGGCAGTGGGAGCCTGGCTGAGATTTCAGAGTTAAGGTCCCAGGGAAGGATGATGGAACACAAAAGCAAGAAAGAGATCAGGAAGAGCTAAGCAAAGCACATGCAATCTCAGACCCTTTATGTTAGCAAATGACTGTGAAATATTGACAAAATGTACATATTTCTCAGAGAGAATGACAGAATATGTCAACCTCTTGGTTTACTTTGTTCCATCAGGACATTCCCTTGTGGATGTGTACTAGCTAACCACTTTGATGACCTGTACCTCATAGGTATTATTCGAGTTTGTGAACTTAATATTTTGTCTTTGGTAATCATAGAATCATTTAGGTTGGAAAAAACCTTTAAGATCATGAAGTCCAACTATTAACCCAGGACTGACAACTCCACCACTAAACCATGTCCCAAAGTGCCACATCTAAACATCTTTTAAATACCTGCAGGCATGATGACTCAACTAATTCCCTGGGCACATGAAAGGAATTATTTTAATTATTACCAAATACAAGTTCAGATCTCTAGTGTTTAACACATTCCAGAACTGGAAATCCTATTTAGTATTCTTTATTGAATAATTAATGCTTTTTAATGTAATTTTTTCTGTGCATTAAATTTTGTATAGACAAATGCAGTTAACCTGCCTTTTAAACTTACTTTATTTACTTTTATTCTATACCTACTTATTAGTCTGCAGTAAAGTCAATGTTTCAGAAACCTCCTTAACTCACTTCAAATTTTGTAAAAAACTTTACTTGGATCCCAGATATAATTTACCACTGAAAGAATAATACACTTTTAAGCAGGATTAATTTAGACTTATGATAAACTCAGTTTTAATCTCTTTTAGGGGAATTGCAGTTATTGGCATGTTTTTTTAGAGGTCATGAGAAATTCATGTTCTGTTTCTTTTCCAATGACTAAGTGATATGCTCCATGCAAGCAGCACAAATATGTTTTCCAGTATGGTGTCTTGTGGCTAAAGTAGAGTTTTACTATTTTTTCAATTTAATGTGTGATACAGTGGAATTGAAGCATAGGATTTTGATCTTAGAAGTATAAATTAACAAATGTACTGTAGAGAGACATTTATTATGATGTGCTTTATTCCCTAAATATTTGTATGGCTTCTCTCCATTCATGGATTCTTTTCACAACAGGATTACTTCTGCATCTTTGTTATTTATAAGAAATAATTCAAGTCACCCTAGAAAATCCTTAATAATGTAACAAATTCCTGAACAGCATAAACGCCATATGATGCATGATATCTCTAAATTTTAGATGTAGTTGCAAAATTTGATTTGAACTTTCAGGTTCTAATACTTGCCAGGTGTGCTCAAATCCAAATGTACAACTCTGAATTGTTCTTACACAATCAGTTTTTACTGTATTGTATTCATGACCAGTAAGTATTTATCATTAAGTGCCTTTCATTTAGCATTAGAAGAGCTGGTGACAAGTTATTCTGCATACATGTCCTATTTACATTTAAATTTTACATATTAGACCCTGCCTCAAAGAAAATCTCGTCAGAAATTAATTGAATAAAAATCAGTATCTACCAAGTGAATGGAGAGAGAGAGCATGGCAGGGTGGGCAGATGGGATGGAGGAGGCTGGGATAAAGGGTGAAAATGGAAATGAGGAAAGGGACTAAGACATTTCTATGAGCAAGACCCAGGAGCAAGTGAGGAAAGGAGGAGCATAGAGCTGTCAGGATAGGGTTGTTCTGGCATGGGATAGCTTTGAATGTTTTGGATGATGAATTAATAAGGGTAGTGACTGAAAGGTATCTGTAATCAGGGAATAAAAATAGAGAAAATAGGAATGGGTAAGGGGGTAAGTATTCAACATGTGTCAGAGAAAATTAAACAAGCTTAAATAAGTTAGTTTAGATACAAAAAGACCACCTCTGTGGTAAAAGACTTCTCAGCAGGGAAACATACAGTCTGCAGAGCATTCAGTATACTTCCTCTTATAAGCTGCTTCAAATCACTCTGTTGTATATAATATACTTCTCAGTACATTATAGGGTATAGCCATCATAAAATTCAAAGTCTGAAGGATCATGCTAAGGTAGGTGGAGTAAAGAAAGTTGAAGCAGAGTTGGTAGGCTCATATAGGTCCAGTTTAGGTAAAAAGCAGGTTAGAAAGAAATAGAATCACAGAATCAATTATGTTAGAAAAAACCTCTGAGATCATCAAGTCCAGTCTATGACCTAACACCACCATATCAACTAGACCATGGCATTAAGTACTAAGGGTACTCTCGATCCCCTCATCCAGATCATCTGTAAAGATCCTGAACAGGACAGGGCCCAGTACTGATCTGTGGGGCACACCACTAGTGTGCAGATGCCAACTGGATGCAGCACCACTCATGACTACCACTCTCTGGGCCTGGCCATCCAGCGAGTTCATAACCCAGTGAAGAGTGCAAGTGCGCTGTCAGCTTCTCCAGGAGTGGGAGAAGAACAGATTGTAAGTAGACGTGAGGAAAGGTTCAGGCCAGTGAAGACCAGGCAGAAGAATCTGTTCCCCAGATGGTCAGTGCCTTGAGGTGTCCTCCAGTTACTGAACAGAGTCATTTTTCTGCCAGCTGTAAAAGTTTCCAAAAACCTCCAGCAGATTCTGGGCTGATGTTTCAGTTGGTGGTGATCTTGCCTGCTACTGCTACTTACTCTGCTGCCTTAAATAGAAAGGGAGATCTAAAAGCTTCCCAAATAGCTGGTACTGGAACACAAATTTGAGTAAAATATCAGGGATTGGGCTTTTTCCTTGCATTCTGTTTTTAAAATCAAACTAGACAACTGAGAAACAAGTTGCAGAAATAAGTTAAGGAGAAAACTAAAGTAATGAAAGCATAACTCAATATATTTAGAAATGACAGTGCTCTGAATGCTTCTGCAACTTCAGAACCTTCCCCTTCTAACACACTTGTAAGGGTTTTTTCTTGTTCACACTTCAGACAAAGAGTAGGATGGGCCTACTCTGGGAATTCATCAATACTGAGTAATGAAAGCAAAGTATTTTTTTTAAAACTGACTTTTACATCACTTGTTGTAGAAGTTGGAAAGCATACTCTGAGTAGGCAAAGGAATGCAGAGGAATAAGGATCATTTCAGGATAGAAGGAGTTGCCACTTGCTCTGAGAAATTATATTCTAAGCCTGCCACTGACATCAAGTTCCTACCTTACGTCTGACAGGTGATTAAAAGCAGACTTTTCCTAGGTGTGATTGTTTGTTCCTCATTTTAAGATTCCTAACCTAAAATACAGATTCGCAGGTGTGGAAAATGGGCTTCAGTGTATGAATGTTCAGAAAATCAGGTCTTAAGTGTCTCATTCTGACACTCAGAAAATAATGGATGCCTTGATCTTGATCTCTCTGTGCTGCAATTGTAGTAGCCAAAAGTGTAAAGGCTGTTGTGAAAATAAGTTAGTGAACTTTGGAAAATCATATGAAGTGTGGAAAGAAGCACCAGAGGAGTAGCTCTGAGAACATTAATAACTCTTAGAAGAAATGAATAACTATGTCTTTAGAGTAGGATGTGGATAGTATGCTATAAGTAATGCGTGGAACCACATGTTGAACAACAAAGAGAAATCAGAACATTGAATTATCACCTATTCAAGTGTGTACTATCCACTGGGAGCCCCAAATAAGTTGGAGATTATGCAGAAAAAAACCAGCATGCAGTCAAGGACATAATCATACTTTATATGCAAAAGGGTCTATGGAAAAGTTGCACAGTCAGCTTCTGGAATGGCCTTACATTTGAGTACTCAACCTTGCAACTATTTTAATGTCCTTTGATTAGAATTTTGTTTCATAAAAACTCATGTGCACATAAATCTGTGTATATTTCTGCACAAATGTTTATTACACAGATTCTAATTGGGTGATTACATTCTGTTTCTGTAACAAACTAGATTTTTTCCTATTCAAGCTTTAGTTTTAATAGACCCTTGAGGCCTAATCCAGGCTTCAATTTTACTAGTCAAGCATGACTATAACAGTCTTTTCACCACAAGTGTTAATACTGTTATAAATTATTTGGGATTAGCATTCAATATAGTTTGTACTAAGTTTCTTAATTAAATAAGTTGGCTTTTTTAGTGTTTTGACTGTTAAGATTTTGTCCTGTAGCTAGTGGTACATTGTGTCTGCCAGATTACATTTCCTGGACAATTTGAAGTCTCTAGTTGCAGGTTATTACTATAATTCTCCCCTTCAGCATGTACAGGTTAAGAAAATGAGCTGTGAGATGTCAAGGTAAATGTACATTCCATACTATTGCCATGTTTATTTGTGGATTCTGCAAAAAAAGTGATTCACATGACATACTGAATGATTTTAAAAGCCACACTAAAAGTTCACGCAGGATTTCAATATAGATTGGCTTGCAGCAGAACAGCAGCTTGTCTGCAGCTTGAAATAGTGTCAAATAAAGGAAACAAAAGTTGTTCTGTGTTTGTGTGCATGTCTCGGGGGTGCTAGTCTACCTTCTGCTTTTCTAAGTGCAGTACAGATGGAAAGAGCTTAATTTGTGCAGGTGATGCAGAAGAAAGTGTGGGCACCCCATTACAAAAAGTAACTCAGAGCTAAAAAAAAGAAATTTTTAAATGGCTGCTGCTAGAGGGGGGCTTAGCCAGAGAAAGGCTCATCCTGTCCTTGTGTTGAAAACGTTGCAATACCATCTTTTGCCAAGTCGTCATAACTGCCAGTTATTGCACAGCTTGCCAGAAATGCAGGAAGGCTTTCCATCTAAGTCAAAGAAAGGTTAGCAATGGGTATTTCCATACAGTTTTATTCCCAGTGTTAGAGAACTCCCAACCAGTATGTCTTAAAAAAATGTATAGTACATGTACAATGTTTTGATGTTTAGAAGTTGACAAGATTCCTTGCAGTGACTGCAATCTCCACTTGAAACAGTGTTCTGAAGAACATGGAAATCTATTCTGACTAGAATTGTAACAAACTGAAATTTCTATTTTGCAGAGTATTCTGCGAAGTCTAAATTTGCAAGCTTCAAGGGCAGAAAATTCAAATTAAAATTGTAATACAAAATTAAAAACCATAATCAAGCTTTAAAAGACATTTTACTGTAACCTATAAATATGCTTTTGAAACCTGAAACTTAATCTGAAATTAAAAATAAGTGTTCCATTCACAAATTTGTTCTGAAAGTGTTCACTGCTGTAAGAAGTTTCATTATTGATACCATGCTTTTCTGTGTAGTTTTTTCAAAATTGTATTTATTTTCCAATGGAAAATTGTTCAGTCAAAAACGTTTTAATCTGTTCACATTGTATCATCCTTTTATCTAATAAATGTATGTCTTTGATATAGATACTAATTTCTAACAAGGAAGAGGAAGTCTCTTTCTGAGTATATACGCATTCATCAAGTTATGCAGGACTAACAGTTCTGCACTGTGATGTACTTGAGCACAGTTTTCTCAGTCCTACCAAATTCTATGACAAGATTATAAGATAAAAATATATACAAAGTCCGGTTTTCATCACAAATATTTTATTTTCCTGTAAAAAGAATGGACCGAAAGAAAAAAAAAAAGTATATAAGTTATGAGTGCCTGAGAACAGAATTCCCCATTTCAGATTCACAAGACAGGGAAAATACGAAAGTGGTGGCCTCCACCCAGGCTTGAAATCCTGGGTTTGTTCAAAAGCACGCGCTCCAGGGCTTCTGCATTTCCCAAAACTCCTCTTTGGATTTTTAGCTATACTATAAGATAAGTTAGAGCTTTTGCGACAACTCTTAGCATCTTGGCTCGTCTTCTTTTCTGCCTAGTAAGGCCTATAAGACCTGGAAGCTCATATCTGAAGCTGGAAGGTAGAGTTGGAAAACATGGGTCTTCCTGTAAATTGGCAGAAATTGAATAATCTTCATGAAACAATTTCACTGAATCAGTATTCTCCTACAGAAGGACACAGACCATAGAACCTCCAGTGCCATCTTTCTTCTGTGGCATAGATGTTTTGACAAAGCTGTCTGCTGAAGTTGTTTTACAGCTACAATTAGCCAAATGTTTCAGTGCTCCAAATATACCTCCCTGGCTCTGTCAGATGTGGCTGACTAGAAAAAAATAGGACCATTTTTAGAACTCAATATTGCAAACTAATGGTGGATGGAAAAGACTATGGAGAGGCATGTCAGTGTCAGATGAGTGATTAGCTCAGTGAATGACATACTTCAGAGTTGGCAAGTGAAAGTTAGGGTTCATTCAGAGGCATAATTTGAGTTTACCATATACAGTGCTGGGTTCTAACTGAGCAGTTAAGACTTAATGATGTCAAGAGATTGTTCAATGACTGCAGCAGGAACTGGAAAAGCAAACAGGGTGTTGGAATGTTTAAACAGACAGAAAGTAGTGCTGTGTTACACATAAGTCAGTTATAACCACCCAGCTGGAATAAGCCATTCCGTTCTGGTCGAAAAAGATAATTCAGAAAATAGAGTAGGTATATAATAGACTCACAGAATCTTAGAATGGCTTGGGTTGGAAGGGACTCTGAAGATTATCTACTTCCAATCCCCCTGCTGCAGGCATGGACACCTGTGGTAGTTTGGGCTAGGCCTTCCTTGGTAACATCTCCCGGCTTAACTACAGACACTTAGTCCAGTCTAGCACTGTTCCAAGTCTCTGCAGTCCCCCCCCAGCCAGGGGCTGGGAGGCCCCAGAGGGCCCAAGGGGCTTAGAGCCCCTTCCTCGTGGCTCTACAACATGGCCACCTCTCCTCAACAACCAAACTACAACTCATCTCTTCCGGTGAGCTTGTGGGATGTTGACATTTTTGCAGGAGCGCCCATTGGGCAGAACTTCAAAACTTCCAGGGGTTTCCACCCCTTGGGGTCTACCACTTTTCTTAGCCTCTGGGGGAAAACTAAGTCCAAACCACTACAACACCTTTCACTTAGACCAAGTTGCTCAGAGCCCCATCCAGCATGCCCTTGAACACTTCCAGGGATGATGCATCCACAACTTCTCTAGGCAACCTGTTCCAGTGCCTTTTCACCCTTACAGTAAAGAATTTTTCCCTAATACCTAATCTAAACCTACTATCGGTTTGAAACCCTTGTCCTGTCACTACATGTTCTTGTAAAGAGTCTCTCTTCATCTTTCTTATAGGCTCCCTTCAGGTACTGGAAGGCTGCAATTAGGTCACACAGAAGCCTTCTCTTTTCCAGGCTGAACAATTCTAATTCTCTCAGTCGTTTCTCGTAGGAGAGGTGCTCCATCCCTCTAATCATCTTGGTGGCCCTCCTCTGGACTCGCTCCAACACATCAATGTCCTTCTTTTGCTGGGGACCCTAGAGCGGGATGTGGAATTCCAGATGGGTCTCACCAGAGCAGAGTAGATGGGGAGAATCACCTCCCTCAACCTGCTGGCCATGCTGCTTTTGATGCAGCCTGGGATATGATTGGCTTTCTGAACTGCAAACACGCATTGCCAGCTCATGTCCAGCCTCTCATCCACCAGCATTCCAAAGTCCTTCTAAGCAGGGCTGCTCCTGATCTATTCATCTGTCAGCCTGTATTGATATCAGGAGTTGTCCCGACACTTTGCACCCGGTCTTGTTAAACTGCATGAAGTTCCCATGAGCCCATTTCTCGAGCTTGTCCAGGTCACTCTGGATGGAATCCCGTCCTTCACATGTGTCAACTGCACCGTTCCACCTGGTGTCATCTACAAATTTGCTGAGGGTGCACTCAATCCCTTTGTTTATGTCATTAATGAAGATATTAAATAGCACTGGTCCCAATACAGACTCCTGAGGGACACCACTTGTTACTGATGTCCATCGGGACTCTGAGCCATTGACCACTACCTTCTGGATGCGAACGTCCAACCAATTTCTTATCCATCTAACAGTCCACCAACTGAATCCATTTCTCTCCAATTTAGAGAGAATTTTGCAGGGGATCATGCAAAAGGCTTTACAGAAGTCCAGATAAATGACATTTGTAGCTTTCGCTTGTCCACTGATGTAGTCACTCCATCGTAAAAGGTCACTAAGTTTGTTTATATGAAGAAGGCTACTAGGTTGGTATATGAAGGGAGGCTGAGTGAAAAAAAAAATCTATATAAAGACTCAACGTATTATTTTAATTTATAAAGGATTAGAGAAAAAAATAATAAAATGTAGGTACACATAGGGAAGATAAAACACTCTCTCATGCCTAAATTTGTTATTGTATAAGAAAGAATGGATAACTGAAAGAAAATAAAGAACAAAAATGTACTTTTCTAAAATACAAATTTTGTAAGCACAGACTATGTGTGAATCTCATTTTCACAGGCAGAATAGAATTGAGGCCACTATCTTAATATAGTTTTTAAATGAATTAGACATTTCCATGCTTCTTTTGCCTTTGTATTATATCAAATAAAGATTTTGCAAGCAATATGCCTTTCAGGCTTAACAGTTAAGAAGAAACATCCCCAATAGGCAGATTATTCCATAGCTGTTCATTACTTTCCCCAAGGCATCTTGTCATTCTCTCTGTTTGAGACAGGCTACTGGAATTAACCAGTGTTACAACTTGTTAATAAAAGTACACTGTGCAGTATTTTCAATGTAGCCTTTTTAGATGGCATTAGAGTGGCTATGTTTAAGCTCTTTACAGACACTGTAACTTAAGCTTAAAGACACATATAGGCATTCCCATAAATTCTTGCTATGCCTCCTATCAAACATGGCATTCTACTCTAGTTCACTCACTACATATCAGAAGCAATACAGAAAACAAGAAAAAGGTTTAACAGACAAAGGAAATGTAAATCAACATAAAGTAAAAAGACTGGCTTCACAGAATCGCAGAATATGCCAAGTTGGAAGGGACCCACAAGGACTATTGACTCCAGCTCTTAACCCTGCACAGGACCATCCCCAAGAGTCACACTGTGTGTCTGAGAGTATCATCCAAAAGCTTCTTGGACTCTGTCAGGCTTGGTGCTGTGTCCACTTCCCTGGGGAGCCTGTTCCAGTACCCAACCACCCTCTGGGTGAAGAATCTCTTTCTAATATCCAACCTAAACCTGCCCTGACACAACTTCAGGCAGGGTCCTGTCACCAGTCACCACAGAGAAGAGATCAATGCCTGCCCCTTCTCTTCCCCTCACGAGGAAGTTGTAGAAGACTGTGATGAGGTGTCCCCTCAGTCTCCTCTTCTCCAGGCTGAACAGACCAAGTGACCTCAGCCGCTCCTCATACAGTTTTCTCTGAAGGCCCTTCACCATCTTCACTGTGTTGCCTAAAAGATGGAGGAAAAAAACTCCAGGCCCAATTAGGTAGGAGATAAGATAAGAAAGCAGAAAGCTTTAATGAGCCACCAGGCTCCAGGAACACAGTCGCCTGCACGCCCATTCAACCCAGGTGCTACGATTTTATAATGATGTCCATCCAATCCCTGCTTGTCCACCCCCCACTTCTGCCCCATTCCGCCCCTTGGCACACCCCTTCGGGAATTGAGTCTGGGGGAGTTTGGGACCCCTCTTCCATCATCTTCCTCTTCATCAAAGGACATGCAGCCCTTGGAGGCCCTCCAGAGTCTCCGCCTGAAGGTCGTTGTGCCCATGTTTACATTCCTTGGGGCAGGTGCTTTCTGCAAAACGACATTGAAAAGACTAAACAACTAATGGACTTAACAGAATTTTGATATGGGAAAGGGGTAACAGTGTTGGGAAGATGTGTAAACTACTGTGCTAAAGGGTGAGGGATATAATGCAGCTACTTTAAAATCTACATTCACTAAAGTCTATAAAAACTAAAAAATCAAAAACTCTAAGGCAACAACTGCCCTCCATTGGATGCTGTCTGTAGTTTAATATCTTTCTTATATTGTGGTGCCCGAGACTGCACACAATATTCAAGGTGGGGCCGCACCAGTGCAGAGCAGAGCAGGACAATCACCTCCCTCGACTGGCTGGTGATGCTTTGCCTGATGCACCCCTATATCATTCTTCCCATTTATGAATCTTCAACTCAAAATATTAATTTTGAACTCTAAAAAAGGCTCTCAAATTTTTTATAAATGGAAAGGTCATTTTTAAAAGGTGATTGTTTTAGCACTTCTTTTTCTTTAAACTTAAGCTGAGAAAATAAAAATATTATTCATCTGAAACATCAAGACAACCAAAACATTCAAAAACATCATGAAGCATTTAAGATACTTATGATTAATTAGCCAATCTATTGATGAGACACTGAAGAGCAGTCAGAAATATTTGAAGTGTGCTTAATTAATAGTTTTTATGATCCCTCGTTTCTTCAATGTTTGCCATTTTAGACTGTGAAATCAAAGATTTACAAGTTTGTTACAATTTACACATTTA
Organism: Pipra filicauda; assembly: GCF_003945595.2. Lineage (NCBI taxonomy): Eukaryota > Metazoa > Chordata > Aves > Passeriformes > Pipridae > Pipra > Pipra filicauda. Next base: position 721,594 of record NW_024104487.1, on the reverse strand, counting down.
ATTTTCCACTGCTCATGTGGACTTCTACACAAGAGCATAAACTGCTGTGGTCTGTGGCCCTTTACAGCAGTAATCTCTTGTATTACTTCTGTACTCAGGAAAATAAAGTCTCAACCTTGTTCATGCTCCAGTATTAGATATAATATATAACTTTTGGAATGATATCCTACCTTCCTGAAGTTTAAGGTGTTATCTTCCTGTTTACTAGGTCTGATAGTTCTTTCTTCTTTAATTTGTCCAATCTCCCCTTGTATTCATCTAAATATTTATCATCCATATACTTCTGAAGATGTAGTTCCACAACTTAACTGCATATTTCATCAGAATCTCCTCTGGCTTGCTATCTCCTACGTTTCATTTGATACACCCTAGTTCTTGTATTTGGAAAGAGGGTGAAAGACATAACTGTTTCTGCTATGGTATGACATAAAGCAAATTAAACACCTCACTCTTTCTTTTCTCTGACAGAATGTGCAGTTCTGAAAGGAAAGATGGAAGTTATTTCACAACTTTTAATCTGAAATTATCACTGCTAAGAGAATTTTACCATATTATTAGTGATGCAATAGGACCCTGTAACTTCCTTTTACTTAAAAGAAAATGGTTTTAAAGTTTCCAAAGTACTTGTTTTAATTATAATGCAGAACTTTTCTTTAGAGACAATTGATAATATGGAAACTAAATTTATTGAAATGCATTGAGCATGGGCAGGAGTTCTGCTGCACCCAGACCCTTAGCTCTTGTTACTGGTTTCCTGAGCTCTTCTGTCAACATACTGGTTCTTCCTGATTACTTACCTGGAGGCCTCAGATTTTCCTGAAGTTTTGCAAAGGCCAAAGAGGCAGATAACGCTCTCTTTAGCATTTCATGTAGGTGGACAAGGGAATAAATTTAAGTTTTGAAACACTTTAGATCAACACCTTTAGTATCAAGGTGTTTGTAGTCAGTTGACACCTTTCACTAGCATAATCAGATCACCAGCTGTGGGACCATGGCAGAAGGTGGTGTGACAGTGGAGAAGGGAAAGAACAGTCTAGGGACAAAATCAAACTGCCATGCAAGCTCTCCAGTGTGTGACAAATAACTAAAGTGGGATGCCATAATATTATGGCACACCAATAAGAACTGGATACAGATATCCACCCATGCAGAATTCACAATGTGGTGTGGGGTTTAGAACTAGAATACTGTCTCTCAAAATTGAGTGTGAGTCCTTCCACCAACTCTAATGAAAATTAAATGAGACTACTCTTCAGCAAGTGTTTAAGACCAAACCTAGTTTTCAGGCACATGAGTAGTTGATTTCAGAGAGACCTGGTACATGTGTAAATACCTTAGAGAATTGAGGTTATATTGAATGATACACTTTCAGGACTAACTAACATGCAAAAAACATTAAATCTAATCAAAACAACAATATGAAAGTAGCAGACTTTAGTTTCACTACATTTTTTGCTAATATGCTGCATTTAATTTCTCCATTTCCTTTCAGGCAAATCTTCCTTAAACTCTTTTCTAGTACTCAAATGTATCATGAAAAGGTTAATATTATTTTGACAGAACTAAATATCCTCTTAGAGGTTTAAAAGGAAGTATGATTCAAAACCAAAATACAAATGATAGAGAACCCAGTCTTTATTTCCCCAAAAGATATATGCTGGATTTTCTGTCAGCTTGATTTTGAACTACTAAGAAATATCAGAGAAGATATACCTTGTAAAAACTTAGCAGAGGGGGAGGGGGGGTGTTTAGTGCCTGTTTTTATGCTGCCTGCATTTATTTATGTTGTAACTAAACAATGGAGTACAGTATCTGTAATTATTCAAATAGGCACATTTGCAGTTATAATGCATTTTTTCACATGCAAAACTATTATTTAAAAATGAAAGGGAAGAAATAAAGTCTTTATGGCCTTAAATTAAAAATACCAGATAATACGATAGAGCAATTTAGAATTGTCAGAAAGAAATAAAGGCTTTTCTTTGATTTTGCTGGTCTTAAGTTGATCTAAAAGTATCAGCCAACTAGTAGCAACTAAATTTAAAACAGTAAGGGTGATTCTATTAGTCTGTCTTTTTTTTTTTAATAAGAAGTTTTAAAATTAAAATTACATCTTCTAGTTGATTTAAAATGGTGGAACAAGATGTCTATCTCTTACTCCCTCTGGAAAGCCTTCATGTAGCAGAAGTCAACAATTTCTATTCCATCTTTTTTTCTGTCTGTCAGGGTATGCTGGTGTATTAGTTTCAATGCTCTGATTGAGCTTGTACCTGATCCTGTACTACAATGCTGTATTACAGCAGCTCTAAAGCTGCTCTAAAATGCATAACATAGTAGTGTTTGTTAGAGAAATTCAAATGCTAGAAGTTTAATAGTTTCTAGTTTTCCAACAGTGTAATTTTATGCAGTGACAGCAACATAAAACTTGAAGAACACAGCAGTGGTTCAAACCCTCCTCATAATTAAATTTGTAAGACATAGATGCTGAGTAAATGGGGATTCACACATTGCTCATTCAGTTTAGAGTAAAAATTTCCACTGAATTTAACTTTCCATAGGTAGTTATAAATTGTAGGTGGTCTCAATTTCTAGAGTTATTTTACAAAAAACCTGGAATTAACATGTTCATTGTTAGGTCCCATTTAATTACAGTTTTATATTGTTTACTAACCATCTGGGCATCTGATTAGATGCTATAACCATCATGTGGTTTGAGCTTCTTTGCTTACGCTGTTTGTTATAAAAGATAATGACTTGGAAGTGAAAATATGCAGCTCACATGGGTAGCACAAGCCATTATTTTAGCTAGCCTTGCTGTTCTTTGTATTCTGATCCTTTGTTTTCAGAAGAGGAATAAACCCTCAAAATCTCACACTCTACAAAGAACCTGATGTACAGTGTGTGAGAGTTTCCTGGTCTTTGTATTCTCTTTATGACCGAATGTGCAAGAGGAAAACAACGATAAAACCTTTATTTTCTCCTGAGCATTTCATGTTCATAGAGTCTAATAGCCAATTAAGATAAAAGGAAATATTTGATGGCTAAAATCCAGTAATGTTGTCTGTCTCAGGTCAATTTGATATTTATTATGTTGCTTCCTCTTCGGCAATTTTACTACAAGGGACAATTTAAGCATTTAAAGAGAAAAAGGACTGATCTGTTTCTATCTTGAATAGTTTTTGATTTTTTTTTACTTAGGTGACGCTTTATCATTGCAGCAGTAAGATTTATTTATGTTCATAGATGCTCCATAGAAAAGATTTATCTATATAATAAGGACTTTATTAAGACTGATAATGACCTCCTGAAGAATTATTATTATTTTAAATAATTTAACACTATTGAATTGTTGGATTCTTCTTTCTAGAACTTTGAGTGAAAAAAGGGGGCAAAGCAGTTATACTTTCTTGTATGTGCATATATTTTGGTATATTAATGCAGGATTATTGAATAACTTTGTAAATTCAATAAGAATACCTAAGCTGTCAGAAACATATCTAAGTCATCAGCAATGATAATGATGTAGACTCATGAAGAATCAATACCTACTGAAAGCTTTGATTTTTACTGAAATAATTTCTCTCAGTCATTGCAAATACTTGGATGACCAGTAGTCAAAAGTATTTTTCTGATAGACCAGTGTACTAAAAAGGAAACATAACTGTTAGTAATTGATTTTTTCAATGATTAAATAATTATTTTATACTGTTCCTGAGAGTAATTTTTCTTAAAAGTCTTATGTAAAAATACAACTCACTTTTCTAAGTAAAAGCAGCAAATTGGGTTAGAATTAATAGCTGTACTTGGTGACAACCACAAACTACTCCTTTTGAAGTCCAAGCAGGCATCTTCACTGTGTCTGATATTACTGCTCCATACCATCTTTTATGGATAACGACTGACAAGGAGAAGACAGCTTTTTGCATTCCCCTTCCTTTCAACCAGTAAATAGATGGTAAATGCAAAACTGACCTGAGCTATTTATTGTGAACTTTTGCCAGTTGAAACAGTGAATGTATCTATTTAAGTACCTTCATATCACCGTCATTTAAGGCATTCATTAGATTGTGATAAATAACTGGTTTTATCTGTTGGGTATGGAAAATTACTGTTTTTAAAATCTTTTTATAGCTCACCAAAAACTTGTTTGTCTCATGTATTTTAGTTGTGTAAAATCCAGAGAAGACTATGACATGCTTTCTTTTTTTTTGCTAGCAGACTTTTCTTGGTTTCAAAAAGCACTTGCGAGTTATCGTGGTGAAAGAATTAGAATCACTAACAGAAAAAAAATACCAGCATACACAAAATCCATAGACCCTGACCTGTCGTCTCTGGAAGCAGGGAGTGTACATGAGAGGAAGGGTCCCTGCCCACTGCTGCTGTTCTTAGACTGTTCTCTCAGCATCAGCTAAAGACCACTGTCCAATCAGGGATAATAAGATAGGCAGAGCTTGATCTAGATACTTTATAATTATGTCTAATTATGTCTTATTCAATATAGGCCTGAAGAAAATCTCAGGGAAATTATCAGAAAGGTTGTTGGGGAAAAAAAAAATGAAACCTTCTCCTTTTAATGCTCTACAGAGGTCATCATAATCTTTGGTAGAAATTTTACAGGTAAATGCTTCTAAACAGGAGACTGTCTTAAAATCCCTCCTTGAAATATCTATCGTCTCCATTAGCTTTTGTGGATTCTGCAAATATTCTTCAGCTCTTGTCCCTTTAAAACTATAGAGTTTACAAAAATTAAAATGTATCTTTGCCCTGTACATAGCTGGAAATGTCTCTATTACTGTTTCATTATGGACCTAGAATTCCCTGCCCACCTTATTCCATACAAACGAGGATGTGTTCTAGTATTCAGCATTCTCAGTCATCCTTGAATATATTCCCTACTTAAACCAGATTCCTAGTCCTGCCTTTTCGCAGGTTCTCTTGCACAGTCAAAATAGTTTTTAACTGGTTAAAATCCTCTTGCTCCTGTAGTTTGCATTACATGTGAAGTTTATAGTTCAGGTCTGATTTACAAAGGCACCTCTGCTGTTTCCCATTACAGACTGAAAAAGAAAATGTGTTCAGATAAATTTTTGTAAATATAATAATTAAATAATTCATATATGTAATCCATGAGTTGGAAACTCTGGCTTCTGTCCTATAAATACAGATGTCATTTCACATGCATGCCTTTCATGTGTTATGCTTCAATGATTGCATTCTTATTTCAAAATATTTCTTGATTCTTGGACAAAGAAAGACTCAGTGCTTCTGTCTAATTTTCTATCCAGTATAAATGAATTATTTTGGGTGTATTCTTTTGATTCTATCACTTGTGCTTATTAATACTGACTTATGAGAGCAGAGCCTGTGAACAAGACATTTGCAACATCTCTGTCTTGCCCACCTCTTACACAGGGTTTTTACACATTCCTTTCTAAATCACTTCTCTTGATACAGCAGGACTGACAAATATTTTGTTTCTCTTTCCATTTTGAAGGATAGGTCCTCATGCACACTTAGTGTTAGTCTATGTCTTTGTGAGATACAGAATGGCCATGGTACTGTTTCTCCTCATGTACTAAGGATTGCCACAGGAGCAGTGGAGTGAACACATTCTGTTCTGTGCTAGAGGGCTCTTGCAGGTCCTGGTTAGCAAGGCAAGGGAAGAGTTTTCATGCACTAATATTTAAGTCCTCTGTGTTTTTGTGAGTCTGCTGATAGTGAGTTCTGTAAGCCCTACCTGAAAAAAATTCCTCTCTTCTACTCAGGTTTATACACAGGTTAATCACAGCTTTATGCAAAGCCCACAGCCCCCAGAGAAAAGTGACATTTTACAGGCAGACTTGCTTTCATTCCTTCTGCGGTGTTGAACATTTTGCTTTAATTAGAGAGCAGAAGCTTAACTCAAGGTAGCATCACTTTTTATTTATGTATATAAATGTTCTGTCAGTATTTCACCAAACTTACATTTGCACTCATGCAACACGGTGTGGCCCGGCCCCGGTCCCGGTAGCACGCGCACGGCACAGCCCAGCCCCAGTCCCAGCAGCGCGTGCGACGCAACCCGAGCCCGGGCGCTCGGGCCTGGTCCCGGGCGCCCCAGGTACCCAGCCCCAGGCAGGGAAAGGAGAGTGAGAGAGGGAGCTTTGCCAGCGTGGACTGTGCCCTCATGGGAGATGAGAGGAGGAGCCTTGGAGCACACGGAGGAGAAGGACAACTCTAAACCAGGGCAGATGGAGCTTGCATAGCCCTGTAAGGCCATCCATCTAGGAGAAGGTCACTCTAATTAAACCTATGTCCTGAGGACCTCACTGCCACCATCCAAGCTTGCTCGGCCCTGGCAGATTAATGTTAGGATTAAAGGGTGGGTTCAGTTCCGCGCATACTGCGTCTCACCTAAAAAATCCATTGCGCAGGCTTGAAGGCCTTACCCACATTTGCAAAACCAATGGACATCTTCTACAAATGCAGTTGCACAAAGATCAAAAGACAAAGGCATATACACCTGCTTCCAAAGGTGCACCCAAATTAACTCTAGCATGCTGGAACATCAGAACCATGCTCGATTCAGCGGATAGTGGACGTCCTGAGTGTTGCTCTGCCCTAATAACCCATGAGCTGTCACGTTTCAACATCGACATAGCTGCTCTCAGTGAAGTTTGCCTTCACAAGTAAGGCAGCCTCAGAGAACATGGTGCCAGTTACACACACTTTTGGTCAGGTAAACCCAGAACCAAAAAGCATCTCTCAGGAGTCGGCTTCATGATCAAAACTCTATTGTTCCTAAACTCAAAAATCTGCCGACAGGTCGTTCTGACTGCATTATCTCCCTATGCCTTCCACTACACAACAAGCAACACGTTGTCCTCTTTAGTATATATGCCCCAACTCTCCAAGCTGACCCTGCTGAAAAAGATAAATTTTACTCTGACCTGCGCCGCCTTACCCAAAAGGTTCCTGCAGATGATAAGATCATTATCCTTGGTGATTTCAACGCCAGAGTAGGAAAGAACTTTGAAGCCTGGAAAGGAATATTAGGCAAGAATGGTGTTGGAAACTGCAACGATAATGGTCGACTTCTGCTAGAATTCTGTGCGGAGCAACATTTCACCATCACTAACACTATCTTTCAGCAGAAAAATAGTCTGAAGACAACCTGGATGCACCCCAGATCTAAGCATTGGCACTTCATCAGTTATGTCTTAGTGCAATGGAGAGATGTCCGCGATTATCACACGCGTGATGCCCAGTGCAGAATGCCAAACAGACCATCGGCTTGTGCGCTGCAAACTTAACCTCAGTCTTAAATTCAAACCTACAAGGGGCAGTATCCCAAGGAGGAGACTTCAAGTTAACAATCTCCAATCAGCCACAGTGAGAAACAAATTCCAGGCTGATCTTCAAACTAGGCTCCGCATAACCATTCCACAGATTCTACAGATATCTCCCCTGTAACACTTTGGCACCATATTAAAAACAGCATCCTGCAGTCCTCTGAAGAAACCTTATGGTTCTCCCTCAAGAAGAACAAGGACTGGTTTGATAAAAGCAATCAAGAGATTCAGGAATTGTTGAGGGAGAACCGCCCACCAAGCACACCTTGCACTGCCATCCTGTCATGTAAGAAAAACAGCCTTTCGCCTTACATGCAGCAAGCTCCAACAGAAACTCTGTGACATCCAGAAAAAGTGGTGGATCAGTCTAGCTGAAAAAACACAATTATGCACAGACATGGGTGATCACAGAGGATTCTATGAAGCCCTGAAAACAGCATACGGGTCTTCATACCAAACCCAAAGCCCTCTACTCAACGCAGATGGTCAAACGCTTCTGACAGATAAAACCTCCATTCTCAATCGTCGGTCTGAATACTTTCAGACCCCTTTCAGTTCTAGCCGTATAGTCCAAGACACAGCCATTCAGTCCGTCACACAACAACCGGTGAAGTATGAATTGGATACTGCCCCCACTTTAGGAGAAACCCTTAAAGCCATTCAGCAGGTGAAAATCGGCAACCCAAGCTGGGGTTAATGGAATTCCACCTGAAGTCTGGAAACACGCAGGCCTTGCACTCCATGCTAAATTTCACGAGTTCATACTACGCTGTTGGGAACTAGGTGAACTACCATCAGACCTTCGAGATGCAGTCATCATCACCTTATATAAGAAGAAAGGAATTAAATCAGACTGTTCAAATTACCGTGGTATTACTCTGCTCTCCATTGCTGGCAAAATCCTGGCAAGAATACTCTTGAACAGACTAATACCCGCTATAGCAGAAGGAATTCTACCTGAAAGCCAATGTGGTTTCAGAGCCAACAGGAGTACCACAGACATGGTGTTTGTTCTCAGACAACTGCAAGAAAAGTGTAGGGAACAAAACAAAGGTCTCTGTGTAACCTTTGTTGACCTCACCAAGGCTTTCGATACTGTGAGCAGAAAAGGTCTATGGCAGATTTTGGAACGCTTAGGTTGTCCCCCCCAAGTTCCTTAAAATGATCATCTCACTCCATGAGGATCAACATGGCCAAGTTAGATATGGCAATGCACTTTCTGAGCCCTTTCTAATAACTAATGGTGTGAAACAAGGCTGTGTTCTTGCACCAACCCTATTCACAGTCTTTTTCAGCATGATGCTCCAAAGGGCCGTGGCAGACCTCAAGGATCAGGATGGTATCTACATTTGATACTGTACTGATGGAAGCCTTTTCAACTTAAGGTGACTGAAGGCCCATACTAAGACCTTAAACCATCTTGTCCGGGAGCTGCTTTATGCTGATGACGCCGCCCTTGTCACCCACACAGAAGCAGCTCTGCAGCGTTTAACATCCTGCTTTGCAGACGCTGCTGAGCTCTTTGGGCTGGAAGTCAGCTTAAAGAAGACAGAAGTTCTCTATCAACCTGCACCTCAGGAAGTCTTCCATCATCCCCATATCACCATTGGTGAATCAGTACATATAGTGCCTTTGGAAAGCTTCATAAAAGAGTTTGGTGAAATAAACACCTGAAGAAAAGTACAAAGATCAGTGTTTACAGAGCCATAGTACTGTCTACTGTCTACTGTGGGTCATCTACTGCCACCACCTGCGACTCCTACAACACTTCCATCAACGCTGCCTCCGTACAATCCTAAACATCCACTGGTCAGATTATGTGACTAATACGTCTGTTCTAGAACAAGCAGCAATCACAAGTATTGAGGCCATGTTGCTGAGAACACAGCTGCGCTGGGCAGGACACGTCTCCAGGATGAAGGACCACTGCCTCCCTAAGATCTTGCTTTATGGTGAACTTGCCACCGGCTGCCGCATGAGAGGAACCCCAAAGAGAAGATACAAGGACTCCCTGAAACAACACCTCAGCCTTGGCCATGTTGATCATCATAACTGGTCTACTCTGGCCTCCAATTGGGATGTCTGGAGACACACCATCTATAACGCTGCTGCTTCCTTTGAGAAAGCACACAGGATCACTCTCGAGGAGAAAAGACAACGCACAATTTACCACCTAAGGAGTCTTTCTGCTGTGCCTTTTGCAACCAGACGTGTCTATCTCGTATTGGCCTTTTTAGCCACCAGCGCACTTGTAACAAACATGGGTAGAGCCCTTCCCAAATCTTCGTTCGTGAAACCTAGCCATGATGAGTATATATAATGCTTTGAAAATTGAATGAAGACAAATCAAATAAAGTTTATGCTTGAATGGACTGCATAGTGGTTAACACAGCACTGATTAATGCAGTACACTGGGAAAATGATCATTGCAAAACCAGTAGATATTTGAAGGATGCAATTGGCTTTGTTTGATCAAGACTTTAGTTCCTCTCTGGAAAGCTCTTCATTGCTGTGAAAAGGGTCTCTGCTAAATCATGCATGAAATGTAGGAAAAAACTGCATACCATTTTTTAATCACAAGTCAAATAACTTTTTATCATTGTTCAAATAACTGTTCTTATTTCTGTTTTCTTTCAAATCAAACATCAGCTATTTTCCTGTGTTACTTAAAAACATCCAATTATTGTATTTAGACTTTCCCCTCATATTTGTACTGCATTATGATTAAGGCTATAACAACAACTTCCTTTTCATTCAGCTGTTCCTCCAAGATCATACCTTCATAAAGCTTTTTTTGACATACTTTAGAGGAGAAGTAATTTTCTGGGCATACTACTTTTCATTGAGGCATTGTACTCTCTTTCATTGAGGTAAACAATTTGTATTGAATTTAGCAAGTTGTTTTGACTAACAGGATTTGAAAAAGTGAAAACAAAAACTGCTCTAGATCTTTAGAACAAGCTATTCCCATTTCTTGTCTCAAAATATTTTTTTTCTGAAGTTAAGCATTATTTCTCTAGTATTTAACAAAAAAAGTGAGATTCAGATTAAATCAAATGAAATATTTTCTTGACATTTTCTTTTAATTCTAACATTTGTTTTTGCCTCATTTGTTTGTTAGGTGGTTTTTATTTTCAAAATTTATTATAAAATAGAGTTTTGAGCTGTCAGTGTGACCATGGCTCAAAATTAACATTGTGTGCAGAATTGCTTTATGTATTGTCTAGATTCCTATTGTATGAAATATCTTTGGATACTACACATTAGGGAAGATAAATATAATACTTCTCTAATGTTCATATACTCCTTTAATTTAAGCTTTATGTACATTCTGGATTTTGGTTGACCTAGAAGTTGTATAAAGCAATGCAAAGCACTTGTTTATCAACTATTTATTTTTATCTTCCTATCTTTCTGTCATGAGAATTCCTTTGCTACCCCCAACAATAAGAGTGCTGCATGATTTTTAAACTTCATTCACCACCATATGGGATATATATTAGCCAAAACTGTCAAAGGAAAAAGTGTAAATTTATTACAGAACTGCTTTTGTAAGCATTAAATGTATTTAAGAATTTTATAGGACTAAGGGATTTTTTTAAATAGTATGAAAAAATTTAATCAGTGTAGACCTGAGTACTATTTCTCATGGTGTAACCCACATGCTACTAATAACTATGTAAAAAATTATTCAGTCATGATACAAGTCCACCTCACAGCTCTGCAACAAGAAAGCAAGCACTGTTCTCTTTGTTTTTAAAGCATACACATTAACTCCAAGTTATTCTCTTGTGCCAAATACAGTATTGCTGCAAAAGCTCTTTGAAGTAGCAGTGTCGCCCTCTTTGCTATTTTTTGCTGTCTGTGAAGATAGTTCTGCTGCTTCTAAGCAGTGCACATTTCTAGAGTTGATGTAGTGGGAATACGGAATGCCATGTCTGATTCATTAGTTGCAATTACTTATCATTATTCATTATTTATTTTGATTTATAATGGATAAAAAGAACCTACCCAGGGCCATTTTAACATGAATGATAAATGGAGTCTCATAAAACGATTAAACTGGCAACTGCTGCTTGTCTCTTAAGTGGACAGTAATTGATGTAAGATTGAGAAATTCCAAGCAATGCTTGCCTCAGTCTTTTTTTATGCAATTCTAATTACAAAAGCTGACCAATCTTCCCCAAAGCTAGGGAACTTCTGGGAAATTTGTAAAAAATTATGAAAAAGCAAATCAAGACCTCATGGAAAATTTTCTCATCACAGACAGCAAAACTTATTCTTGAACACCAGCAGTCAATTCAGTTCAGAGTCTGCAGGGAACTAAAACCATGTCAGGGAAAGGTTTGAGGGAAAAATGCTTTGATTCTTGTTCAGGGTATCTGTCAGAAGATCTAGAACCTCTTCTACAAGCTGGAAATGATCTTTCATGATACTAATATAGAACAGCTACTTTGAATAATTAAAATGCCCCACCAAGAACAGGAAAGGACGTTAGCTGTTACAATGTCAGGACATAGTTAAATACTATACTGGAAAAAATAATAATACACACACACACATTTTTCATCAGTTCATATCAGATTTATACTGTAAAGTATGTCTATAGTAAATTGACTTTGATTCTATTGCTGTTAATCATTTAGATGTTGCAGCATTTGAATTTCTGTCTACCTAATAATGCTATTAACTTTGCTGTCCTCTGTAAAACAAAATCTTAGTGCCTAGGAAAGTCTTTCAAATACAAACATAAGCGAACATAATGGGTCTTAAGGTCACCAAGACAGCAATTCTAAATATCTTCGATTCCAAGATAAAAAATGTAGTTTACCTATCATTATGCAAGTATTCTTTCTCTCTTAGGAACAAGAAGAATTTATTGAAAGGGGCTGCCTGCTTACCCTATGGCAAGCATATCCTTATTACATGCTTAAAGGAAATCAGCTCTTTTTTGTTGGTTGCAGTGATTTGCGAGTGCAGCAGTTCTTTGTATTGTGACTCTCAATGTGTCAGGAGTTATCCATGACAGATAGTCTCCAATGAAGCCAACCCTCAGTATTTTCTGCCATTTTAAGTGCTGGAGGTCTTCATGTTTGTGACTTGAAGAGAAAGGAAATTTAGATCTGCACTAGGGAGTCAGTATAGTTGTAGGTAACAGAAGTTTGGGTATTGTTATTTAGTATGTCTTGCAAGGGACAGCATAGCTCCTTGTGCTTCCCTGAGTCCTTCTGTTGCCACACGTGGTCTTCAAATGACAACTGTAGGAGCCACAAAACAAAAAAATGGTGTCTTGTTAATGAAGATTATCTGTCTATGTACCCACATTACCTATATACAAGCCATTAAAAGATTTCTACTCAGCCACCTAGGAAGGCAGTATAACTTTAGCATGCTAGTGAATATATGTAAGTATAGTACTAATTGTTCTATCAGCTGTAGAGCTAATGAGTGTGTCTGGTTTCCTACTGTCTTTTGTCCTCTAATCTCTCAGATCTGTCTTCCATGGCAATAACATCTGTTCCTTCCTGGGTCTGTCTGTGACACCCCAGCAGATAAAGCATTTAGTCATTAGTCTGCAACTAGATATGTCCAGATTGCCTGGCCCAGATGCCTTCAGATGGGGCGTGTAGCTGTTACATTCTGCCTACCTTCCTCTTAGGAAATTGTATCTCAGGATGTAGCTGTGTCCACAGTTATCTGTCTACCTCTCATTTTTTTAGTTTCCAAATTTATAACATCTTTTAGAAAGTTAAATTCTCTTTGAGCCTTTACCTATTTGTTAACTCTGCCTAAAATTGATCCACTGTGTCAAAACTTATTTGAGGGATGATGGGGAAAGACAAGAAGTTGGCATAAACCTTCGGTATTGAGACATTTTAAAATGAAAACTATTTCTTAAAAGTCTAACTTTATATATATATATATATATATATATGAAATATCTTATTAAACTTATTTGATAAACTGTGTTAATATTTTTCTAATGGATAAAAGGAAATTAATCAGTATTCACTACGTTCACAAATATGTATAGAATCCATTATATACTATTTACTCTGCAATCTTCACCATATTAATCTTATAAATAAATTTATGAAGCTCACTTTCTCAGCAGGAGTAGTACAATATTTGAACATTTTTTAAAGTAGTTTTTTGGGTGTTTTTGCTATCTTTTATTGACCAAAACCAATATTTTGATAAACATATGCAATGACAGGATTTGCACAGATTTTATGTAAAAGTGAGAGCAAGTGACTTGTGTCCTAGAATCATTTTAGAATAGACACTCAGACCTCTGCATTTTTTATAGCTTCGCAGTGTTTTCACACTTTCTGTATTGTAGGGCTACTCTGTGCAAAGGCTGGTATTGCAGACTTGTCAGTCACCAGTTTTGCTACATAAATTGAAAAGCTGCTAGGTTTCTATAACACATACCTAACAGCACAGATCATAGAGGAAGTAAAGAAAGCACTAATACACATGAGAATAATTATCTTTGTTTAATACAAGATACGATTTCCCCCTTTCTGAATTAAGAGTTAAATTATTCATAGACAACATAAAAGATTGGTCCCCTCTGTGCCCTGACACTTCATCACTTAATGGATAGATAGGTGGAACTTCAGAAATAAACTATTACCATTAAAAAAAAAATCAAACATAAGAACTTGATTACTACTGCAAGACTTGTCCTAATATTAAGTCTGCAGCATATACTGCTTACTAATTATAGGTTTGTGTGATAAAGGGAGAGATAGACAGCTCTGGAACCATGTGCTTACTAATTAACTAGCATTGAAAATAGCCTTGTCATGAAAGAGCAGTTATCTCCAGTACAAATAGGAACCAAATGATTTTACTGCTCAGACCAAAAGATGAATTCAAAAGCAGGCCGGATGCCACTGGAACAAAAGGAAAGCAGCTCATAGAAGATTATTAGGTACCAAAGACACTTTTTCATTCCCCATTGAGAGTTTGGGCACTATAAAATTACTATATTTTTTAGACTTTTTACTAATACCCCTAAACTGAATGGACAATGAAAAAGTGAAGCCGAAAGAAAGGGATCAACTAGACAGTGCTGCCAAGATTCATTAGTTTTATTCTATATAATCAATTTTCTGCTATTCTTCCAACACCTTATTAAATGCTTCCAACACTTGCTATGACTTTTGCTTCTGCTTTCTCTTAAAATGCATATATTTATATGCAACAGTGAAAATAAGTTAGGGAATTGCTAGAAAATTAGTAGTTTATGATCAGTTGTGATAGTTGTTTTGTTTTATTTTATTAGAACAGCCTTAGTTGAAAATCTGACAAATCTAATACAGTTCTCCCAGACAGTCTCATTTTTCTTTCTGGGTCTAACAACACATTTGTGTTGCATAACCTTCTACTGTGAATGTACACCTAATGGGATGTGGGCTGTACCCACACTTACTACCTTACTACTGCTACTTCTGACCTCCTTCACTATCTGGCAGAGAGAAGCCCCACATGTGAGGAATGGCAACCTGGGTTCTTGGCACTATTCATTTCAAGAAAGATTGAACTCATCATCTTATGTCGTAATCCCTATTCTGAAGGAACATGTGCTTCTCTCTCCACAGTATGCCACAGGGAGTTAGAAGCACAGAAGCCATGTCTGACAGCTCAGTGGAGAGCGGCAAGTCTCTCCTTACAAACAGGGAACTTAGTGTGGACACTACTGGGTTCCTCGCCAGTCCCATGAACGGGAAAATTCTCCACTTAGGACTGCTTGAGACAAAGAAATAGTACTGCAGCAGCATCCAGGAGACAGTTCGGTGCCAAACACCTTACTAGAATTATGTTTCTTCATGCTACTTCTGGTTTTCGGGCTCTCGACTTCTACATGCCTGGCTACCCACAGTCTAGCTCAAAGGGGGAGGGTGGAAAACAGATTCACCCTGAGTTAGAAAGTGGGCTATATTAGTGTTGACCTAGATGAATTTAAAGTACTTAAACAACAATTTGGATAGGCTGTCTCAGTTTAAGGAGACTGAACTGTTTTGCTAAGAAGGATGAGTTATGAGGTAGACAAAAACTCCTCTCTCTTAGCAATTGTAAAGCCGAAATTAAGAGGCTCTGATCCAGGAAGTATGGAAAAAGGAAAAAATAACAATCCTTTATTAAAGGATATAAGTATATTGGCAAAAACAGCAAAACACAAAAACAACAATAATCCTGTACCCTAAAGTCCCCTTCAAAAAGGAAACAGTCTGATACTTCTCTGTCCTCTAGTGCAATTCTAATCACAGTTGGCAGGGGCACTGTTGGATCACTGGAGGTGCAGAGCCTGCAGTGCTCTGTGTTGCTTAGCAAGGGGTGCTGTTGGGCTCTGGTGGTCGTCATGTGAGGCCCTGGTGCGCAAGAGAAGCCGACAATGGAGATTCCCACACACACACTGAGGAGAGGAAGGGGGAAGACGGGAAAGAAGGGCGATTTCTTTCCCACAAAACTCACCCTGTCTGTGGCTGGCTGTGGTTGGGACTCCCCCCACCTCCTCCATGAGCACAAACTGCTACCAAGACATGGGATCAGAGGAGGGAAAAAGAAAAAAACGACCCCCTCCCCAAAAGGTTCCTCTGCAGGATGGGCCAAACCTCTCCGATGAAATCTGAGCAGGTCCAGCTGGCAACAGAGCAGATCACAGGCAAGCCGAGACGGGAGAACGGCCAGATGACCAGGTCGAGAGCAAAACAGTCTCAGAACTTTTCCAACACACACCTTGCCCCTGTTAAGGCAAAAAGTGAAGTGCCTCTTTCCAAAGAGAGGAGGGGAGAAAAACTCCTTCCCCTCCCCACACCCCCCCACACACCCCAGCCTTAGAGAAGGCTATCAGCCTAGCATGCAGGTCTACCAGCTAGTTCTTTTGTATAGTCAATTACCCCTTCCCCCTCCCTCGTTCAACACCTTCTTTTACAGTGGGGTAAGGGGAAGAAAAATTTCTGCTTGGATTTTTAGAACAAATAAACCTATGACATAGGTGGATTTGGTTTGTTACATGAGAATGGAAGGATGACTTCTCCCCCTGAAAATGCATCTACCTGAATGGGCTTGCAGCTAGTAGGTGATGTCCACGCTCTCTCCCATCTTTGTCAGTGATAAGGAATTCTTTAGTCCGGAGTAAATGGTCTAATACTTTGATGAATTGCTGAATTAATATTTACCTGAATATTTTACTGCTTTTCTAATCTTACCAATGTTTCATATTATGTTCTGTACTAGAAACAAAATGAATATATTAGCAGGTTAAGATTAGTTTAGTGTAATCTATGAGTAGTGAAAGAATTTGTTGAATGAAATATGTCAGGAATTTGTAGTAGCTGTAAGACATTATAAACATAAAATATATAAGTTTTAGTCATAGGACTCTGAGGGGAAAAAGAAAAACTCTTGATATGAAGGAAACCGGAAAACACAATAGTTAGGGGATAATTTTATGCATGGAAACATTTTGCTTCTCTTTTTTTTTAGTTATTGGTATATATGAAACAACTTCTGTGTAATGGAAGACACATAGTAAATCCTGTAAATCTCACATAGATTTTTGTGTATGTTCCTCCATATTAATGCATTCTAGATAAATATTACCCAAGTGTTTGATTTTTATTTCCTTAAACAGTTGCCAGGATAACATACTAGGGAATCAAATATGTTACTCCATATGTTGCAGACAAAGCCATTAAACCCGTCCAGTTTCTTTGACATTGTTAAAGTTGCAGCCAATAATTTTAGGAGTGCACTTCCATAATTTTTCTGAAAAAGACCAGCAAATATCAGTTTTGGCCAAGGCATTAATACTTATTATTGCAGTCATTCCAAACCATTGTTTCTAGAAATCTGAAGATTGTGTCCCCTCAGTGTATGACTGTGGTGGTTTGAAAAAGGTTTTTTTCCCAGGAGGTATTTTTTTTCCATACTGGACCAATTAACAGCTTGTACGCTCGTGCAGAAGTTACATACAGAAATGGAAGAGGTTAATTTTTGACTGCGTGGCTAGAGGCAGAAGCAGCCATGCTCTGATGTGAGGCAGGGCTGAGGGGCCTCTCTCTGTCCCCCACTAGCTCCTGCCGCCTGGGCCAGGAACAGCCAGCCATGGAGTAGAGCCCACCCTGAAGGATCAAGAAAGGCCTTCAGGTCGAATTTACTCCACTTCGCAGAGATGGGGGAGAAAAATGGCAGCAAAATGCTCAATTAGCCAGGCAGAAGCCTGCGACCAACAGACAGACACAGCGCTGGAACTGAGCCAGCGAGGGGTGGCCGGAGCAAGCCGAGCTCTTCAGCTATGAATTCTGAGGCAGAGGCAGCCACGGAACAAACTTCTGCAGAGGAGTAGTCTGAGCTATCACAACAGAGAGGCCCCCTGCAAAAGGTCGGCAGCACCAGTGAATCGGTTGGAATCAATTCTAGGGTAAGAACTAAACTAAGAACCCTTAAAATTCTTTTACCCCGAGGAGGAAGAGTGAAATCTTCGAAGAAACTCCCCAAAGGCTCGGGCTTGAGGGAGCTGGGATTTTCACGAAGTAAAAACAGGGGATAAAGACAAGATAAGAGACACTTAACAACGCCACAAGAAATTAATTTAGAAGAACTATAGTTTAAAAGTGAAAAAAGGACTTCTCCTTTCTTCTTGGACTCTTTTTGAAAGAAAGGAGAGACTTAACTATTTCTTCTACAGTAAAATAATATATTACATTAGATTAAGTTGTTACATGTATATATGTATGTAAATAAAACTTGTAATATTTTCCCTTCCCCCCTTATACCAAGGTGTGTATGCGTGTGTCTGAAAACTTCTTCTCTTTCACATTAGAACAAATTGTAACAACCGTTGGCCTTTTTAAAATTCCTGTGTTTTTCAAACCACCACAGTGACTGATGGTTACAACTGAAAGGAAAATTTGGGGGAACTGACAACTCAGTGAGTGTACTTGCATATTGTAAGTGAAGCTTCTCACCTTTTGAAAGAGATTGTTTGTAACTCTATTTGTCACATTATTCCATGTGATTATCTTGAAAAGATATACATTTGAACAACCTTCCCTTTAAATTAATTTTGATTTTTTTGTTTGCATATTGTACTAAATTCCTTTCCTTTGAGCCTGTATGAGAGCTCCAGAAGATAAGCAAAATGTACAAAAAAATCCCATGTAACACAAAGGTTAAATTGCTTAGAACGTAGCTGTGAGTAAAGGTGCTTACTAATTGTAGTGAAAGTTATCAAAGAAGTATAGATTAGTGCAAAACAGAACAGAGGCATCTGACAGAAATGAACACTACCAAGTGAGAAAAAGTCATTCTATAGGATTTTTATTCATAGGTTAGTGAGATCGTTACAGGAAATATTTTTCATATTTGTCAAGCTAAAATGCTGTGGAGTTTATTTTTAGAGTGTTCATGGTTTATTTAGAGTTAAGAGCTATCATTTCCAGTAGCTTTCATTCTCAGTATAAGGATGCCCATCCTTGTACCCAAATGACAATCTCATTAACAAAAACTCTGTTAATGTGCACGTCAGCATAGGTATACTATAAATCGACTTTTGCTGTAGTCTAGATAACATTTTTAAAGGACTGTTTCTATCTTGGGTGGAGGAGAAAATTCTTAAAGAATGGTCTGTTGGGACCTGTAACCATGGTAACTAGAAAGCCGACTTGCTATAATTTGTTGTAATTTAGAAAATCTAAGGCTGATTTACTTTTTACTTCACAAAATATAATGGAATCTCCAATAAAGAATCCATACAAAAAAGCGTTGTGCTTCTATGTAGAGTTGAAATTCACTTAAAACATATTTGGGGAAAATAATATGAAATTTAAATAAATTTTTGTTTTCAACTTATTGTTGAAAGGATTGTGTCATGATGATACTACCTATGAAGTTACAGTATATTTATCCTTCCTTGTGAGTATCTATGAAATATTTGTGTAGGACACTTTTAATAATGCTCTAATGACAGTTCTGACTACATCTGCTTGTATACTCTCCTTCCACCGTGGACAGTGCCATATCCTTCCATGATGTTGCTGTATTTCCACTTTAGGCGATTGTTTTGCACCAGTACCTGACACCTACATCCAAGACAACTAGAAAGGATAAAAACTAAAAGCTAACACTCGGGTAGCCCTATGTCCCTAAGCACTGTTTGAGGAACTAAATGGGAGGGAGAGATTCCTGCAAACCAAGGCTCTTTTGGAAGCAGGGGAAAAAAAGAGGGAAACAGAAATTTTAAGTCAACTCTTCCCAAGTTGGAAGAATGAGTTGCTTCTGTTAATTACATTTTAGAATTGGGGGTCTTTGAAGTCAAGGATTAGCAACTTTCCTACTCTGGGATTAAAATAAAATAGCTAATTAGCCCCTAAGAGAGAAAAGGAGTCCCACGAAGTTGAGCTTTTGCTTTGTTTTATGTTTCCATGACCTCTGAGAATTATGGATGTTTTGTTTTGAAAGTAAAGAACCATTTTGTGGGAAACTGTAACTCAAGGGGGTTCCTGTATGATCTGATTAGAACCTGTGGTGTCTTTGTGCAGAGATTGTCCAAGTGCAGATTTCTAAGAATTAAGGCCAAGATACTGAAAGAAAATTACTTCTTTCAAATGCTTTGGTTCTCAGTGCTTGCTGAACAAAACATATATTCTCCATATACCTTTCAGTTATAGTAATTGCCTTGTTCAAGTAAAGACATTTTTATATTTTGCTCATAATTCCAAGGCAAGGATGGCATTTACTGTTAATTCTTGAGGAAAAAACAAATTACAGTCTCTTCTTACACTATTCCTTTCTTTGACATTCTTTGCAAGATCTCTTTTCTGCTTCAGTTGGGAAATAATAGCCTGTTTTGGTATCTAGAGTTCACAGGCCGGTTTAGACAGCACGTACACACCCCTCAATCTGAATATTTGCAAATTTAGTGGAAAAAGGTTTTAAATACACTGAGTTAAAAAAAAAATGGGTGAACTTCATATTACTATTTGTCATGTCCACACCAGTAATTGATGGCAGTTTCAGAAACCGCCATTAACTTAGAATATCACAAGTGAAATGGAGTTTGCAATATCAATCAAAATTTGAATATAGGAACAGATTAAATAGGGTTTTTTGTTGAAGTCTATCCATTTGAAGAATCACCCAAAAGACAAGCTGTCTTTTTATAGAATTTATGTGCTTTGAAGCATCTTTCTTTCTATCAAGAGTGAATATATGATATAAATTCATAAAGATCAATTTCTATAAAATACGTCTAAATTTTATGAAAGAGTCATAATGGAAGAAAACAAAGTGATGCAATTAGTGCAAATCAATCAGTATGAAGCAAGAAGAGCTAAGAATATCTTCTACCCATATTTCTACTCATCAAAATTTAGCACTTTCTCCAACACAGTTTCATTTGGGATCTTCTTACAAATGATCTTTGAAGTGTAACTCAATCTCATATATGATATTTTGTCAATAAATATCTTTGAAAATCAGTATGTTTGTGAGAAAAAATGTCAACAGGCTTTCTCCTGCAGGTGTACATCTGCCACTGTACTAAGTATTAGCTCTTCTTGGAGTTCCTCTTAGCGTTTTTGTTTTATTATGTTATTTTTTCTAGGGAAAGGACTTTCTTATATGGGAATTATAATATTGAGGCAGCTCAAAATATTGAATTGGTTTAAAAATAAAATTCCCTTAATAAAGAGAGACCTAAGTCAAAGGGTAGTATATCATTATATAATTAAAAGGTACATTAAATATTCATATGCACAAGAGATAAGGCTTCAGATGTTCAAATTTAACTTTTGAATCTCTGATTTTTGATGAGGAAAAATTAATTTTGCATTAATGTAGTCTCTTACTTGAAACTTAAAAAGGAAGAAAAATAATCTCCATTGTCCATTTTACAATAATAGATGGAGTTCCAAGTTTGGGGTGTTTTGGGTTTTGTTGGGGAGTTTTTTGTTTGTGTTCTTTTTTTTTTAACCAACTTAGACTGCTTTTATGCTATTCTTATTTTGTCTCTGATTGCATAGTTAATTTAAAGTGAAATTGTTCTAATTTAAAGTCAAATCACCCTTCTTTTCTCTTTCATGATAAAGACTCTTTTTGTTATGTAACCTTTCTCTAGAATAAAGCTTTTATGTTAACATTTCAATAGTGGGTCTGGCTTCATACAAACATATAATTTGAAACAGCAACAAACAGAACCTTCATAAACTACTGAAAATAGGTATCTTTCTACAACTAGAGGGGGAAATAATATTTTCTATAAATAGTACTCCGAGTATTTGGGTTTTTTTCTTCTGCTCTTAGCTGGAATATGGCTTAGTCCTGACAGTATTACACCTGACATAAAATACAATTGGAAAATCTTCTATACAAGATTTTACCATAATTAATTTCATGAATGATAATCAGTTTAGTGTTCTGTCAACCAATTATCACTTTTTCTCAAAGTCTGTGAGAGTATATTCTGTTTGAAAACTACTCATATCTCCACAGTGTGCTGTCTGTACTCCTGTATGTTTGAACCAAACCACCATCCTCCCTCCCTCCCTTCCTCCCAGTTTTCAGGGATATACTCATTTAAAATCTATGATATGTTACCATAAGGTAAAGATCAGAAAAAATTGAGGTGAGATATGTGGATAGTACAAAAGGAAGGTTTTATGGCAACACTGGTTTTTGTAGTTGTGGACAAGGTGTATGGGAAAGGAAAGGTCAGATAGGATGGAGGAAGATGAACTTGACAAGAAGAGGACTTGTGTCAGGAGCTATAAATGTAGGTCTTGGAGGACAGAGGAAGAAGGCGTGAAACCTAATCAACAACAACAGGAGTGATTGAGAATAGTTGAACTGATGGAGGAAAGGTCTGCCATGCAGGGGGACCTCAACAAATTAGAAGAATGTATTGAGAAATCTCACTGAAGTTCAACAAAAATAAATGTAAATACTTGCTTCTGAGATAGAATAACCCATTAAGCAACATTGTCTGGAGACTGATTGGATAGGAGCAGCATTGAAGAAAAGGAGCTAGGGGTCCTGGTGGATCAAATTGAGCATGATTTAGCAGTGTGACTTTGTGGTAATGAAAACTAACACCATATTAGTAGCCCCTTCTAATATTGGTTTATATTAGCAAGAGTGGAGCCTGCAGGTCAAGATGTGATTATTCTTTTCAACAAAGGACTGATGAAACTACATCTTGAGTACTGGTTCCCATTTTGGGACTCTCAGTACTGTAGAAACATTGACTAACTTGAGACAGTCCAAAAGAGGATCATTAAGACTGTTAGGCAACTACAGCACAGTACACACAAAAAAGGCTGAAGCTAGGCTAGTTTAACCTGAAGAGGAGAAGAGATGGGAATAGCGAAGATAACTCCACTGTTCTATTCCCAAATGCAGATTACAGACAGGAGTAGACTCTTTTTTACTGTGGAAGAAGAATAGTTGCAGGTTGCACCAATGGAAATTATAATGAATTATGAGAAAAATGGGTCTTACTGAGAGTGGTTTGACAGCGGAGAAAGTGTTCAGAGCTGTGGAATCTCCACCCTTGGCGATTTCCAAAATTCACTTGAAGAGCTCTCTGTGCAACCCATCTAACTTTGAAGCTAGCCCAGTCATGAGCAAGAATTTGGACTGAACGACTTTCAGAGATCCCTTGCAAATTAATTTATCCTATCTTTCTGTCTTTCTATTTAAAAAAAAAAAAGAGAGAAAAAGTTTTTTTGTTTCTTTTTATCTATTGTGATTGCAAGCTGTAACTCCATGACTATAAGAATTCCATATCTCTGCCAAATGTCTAAGTGTTAAGACTTTAGTCTTTGTGGCTTTGCAGTTTTGACATGATAAAAAGCAGTAATTGGAAAACCAGCTCTGTTCTAGAAAACTGCTTTAGAAAACTTGAAACACCTCTACATTTCTATGATGGTGTGTTTTAGTCCACCTTGCCTGAATTGTTTAGCTATTGTAAGCAAATTATACTTTGCTGAGGGCATAATGAC
Source organism: Pipra filicauda (assembly GCF_003945595.2). Classification (NCBI taxonomy): domain Eukaryota; kingdom Metazoa; phylum Chordata; class Aves; order Passeriformes; family Pipridae; genus Pipra; species Pipra filicauda. The sequence continues at coordinate 698,250 of NW_024104487.1, read as the reverse complement.
TGCACATAATAAATGTTTTGCTGGTCTGCTATTTGGCTGTTGTTGGCAATCTGCTTGTGTGATGCTGCACACCTGGCACTGTGTTTCAGGGAGGTATATCATGGACATCTCAATTTTTTGACCTACCAGAAATTTTCTTTAAAAGGTATTAACTTGTGTCTCTGCTTTATAACCTACCACACAAAACTATTTATAGAAATGAACTTTTACCAACTAAGTAAATTATAAATGTGCATTTGATTCTCAAGTTGCAGTAGGATACGCACATCACTGACATTGGCAGCTAGTCAAGCTGACATCAGTGCACAGTGTGGACTAATCTGCAGTAAAATTATGACTTTATTAAAGCAAACTATTTCACAACTTTTTTTTTAAATACACGCTAAATTGCTGCTCATTTGGTACTGTGCAAGTACTTCTGACTTACTCACATCTTTAGTATGAACCATGTTTGTTCTCTTTACCAAATCAAGTCATTACCCGACTTGAGTGAGAGGTCGTTCACAGAACCATAGAATCCTAGAATCATAGAATGGTTTAGGTTGGAAGGGACCTTAAAGATCATCTAGTTCCAACACTAGGCCACGTTCCTCATAGCTCCATCCATCCTGGCCTTGAACATCTCCAGGGATGGGACATCCACAACTTCCATGGGCAACCTGTCCCAATGCCTCACCAGCCTCACAGTAAAGAATTTTTTCCTAATAGCTAAGGTTTTCCCTAGTCTTCAGCAGTCTTTTGTCCTAAAATGATACCATTCAAATGGGAGCTATCAAGATTTTATTATTCCTGGTCTAGGAGACCCGTGGCATTGCCTTGATATCATATACTCTAAGACATTTAATGATGCAGCAACTTCATACCCTCAATTAGAATTCTGGTTGAATATAGAGAGATTCCCTGAATTGTTATATCCACAAGTCACGTCTCCTGTGTTACGTAAATGAAGTGTAAAAATGGCTTACAGCTCCTGTAAGATGCACTGCTGTACAAAGAGCTGCTCATAAAATTACCAGATAGAATGAACAGATTAAGAACATTCATGCTGTTACTTTCAGTGGATTAAATCTCCATGCTTTTTATTTCAAGTTTATCAGTCCTTCGTACTGCAGAATGAAAAAAACCACAAACCCTGTCCAGTAAGCCTCAACAGCAGGAAACCTTATCTTGCCAAAGAACTTTCATTGCAATGAAGAAACTGCTGAATTTTTAGAGATACCAAATTGCACTTCCTAAGTATGTACTATTTCAGTTCTTCTTAAACTGAACATAGAGGTTTATTAAATGATGTATTCAAAAGTTTAGAAAAAGTATCACAAATATTCTAAGCCATGTTATTCATTCTGTCTAAATTGTAGTATGCACTCTGTATAATACACCTTAATATACACCCACACATGATATAATTTTTGCTAAAGGTGACTGAATGACATAATGTGGGGTTTTTTCAAATTTCATGTCTTAATAAACAAAGAGATTTTGCCATTGACTTACCAAATGCCCAAAAATTCCATACTACTTTGTGCTTTACACTAGATCACTTAAACAAGGAAGGAATAGTTTTCATAAAGATAGAAGACACACAAATGTGAAACCATAATAGAAACCCTTCCATGACATTAACTCTGACATGCTGTATGAAGTGCCTCTCATAACTATTATATCTTATACAATTATAAATTTTCAATTGTAATTTGCATTGACAAACTGTAGGCAGTTTTTTTGAAATTAGGTACCTGCTAGTTCTTCCTAGCAGAAAGGAAGTAAAACATTGGTGGTGCCTTTTTTAAGAAAGTAAAATAAACTTCAATTATTTTCTCTAATAAAGGCTCAAAGTTGTTCCATGTCAATATCAAAACCTGAGAATTATGAATAGATGATGAATAGATGATTCGAAATATGTATCATGTGTCTAATACCAGTGGTATCAAAGTTTGACAAATCTTTTCAGGGTATGGTTTGTTTTATCAGACTAATTTTAAAAAAGGGATGATGTCTTGTAGTAGTTTCAAGCCAACATATGTTTATGGCAGATAACGTATTCTGGAATTGCTATGGAAGTTGACATCATTTCTACCTCACCCATGTACTGCATCCTGCTTCTCACCTCCTTCTAGAAGTAGTTGTTTTCATTGCCAAACACCTTGAGTCTAAATCCCTATTGGGGCACCCAAACAGGTGATGTTTCTGCTGTCAGTCTGTACCTTAATCCACAACATGAAAGACAACAGGAAAATATTTTATTTAGAATATTTCCTTAGCTTGAAAAGTAACCTAGGTTGCAAAAATAATTTTTAAAAAGTCTATAAATCTGAACTATTTTATTTATAATCCAAAGAAAGCAATATATAGGTCCTTAATTTAAATGCTAGAATTTGCAAATTTCAATCAATAAAAGTAAGGGCTACTGTTAGTTTCATAATAATGGTGTATCTAGCTAGGTAAGAAGTGTTAACAAATATTTTCTGATAGAAACCCCTTACACTTTGCATATTTGCTGTATGAGGCCTAGCATGAGACCGGTGGATGTTTGAGGTCACATTCAGCAGAGTTGAGAAAAATCTCAAAATTCTCAGTTCAGATCAGGTATTAGTTTTCTTATGCAACACAACCAGCTAGTACTAATATGAGACAATAGTGATCATCCTTTTAACTCCATCTTATCCTCAACAAACTTCTTCGTGGAAGTATAAACAGCTGCCAGGATAGGTAGGGCAGGAACACATTCTTCTGGCTTATGGATCAGTGCTTCCCCTAGGCTACAAGGAGTTTATTTCTTGGAAACGTGTAGCTGAAGGATACTAATTTTGTCCTAACTAACCAGACAACAGACAGCAGGATTTGACTGAAGACCTGATACTTGGAATTGCAAAAACCTTGATGTACCTTTCCTCCTAATCACTAAGCACTCATGCGGAATTAAGCTCTTAAGATTTTTGTCTTCATCTGTGTTTGATGTAGTATTCTGCTAAACATCCTCATTTTGGATAGAAATTAAGGACCAGAAGCTTTTTTTTTCCCTTTTATTTTATTCAAATTATTGTCCCTTTAAGGTTCTTTCCCTAACACATCTCAAAGGTTACAAGCATAACAAATTTTACAGGGTGAATTTTTATCTACTTAATTTTAACTTGTCTTTTTGAGTTTGTGACATATCTTTAACAAATTTTGTTAAAGTCATGACAGAAGGGATTCATTATATTACCAAATCTGTGGAAGGTCAAAACTTCCCTGGAATTCTTTATCACCCTGTCACAAGTCATAACATCATTGTCACTGAAAGGCATTAAGTCAAAAAGTCAGTCTTGTTTTCTGTGATTTTAGCAGATATATCTGGATGCAGGGTAATTCTTGACCCTATTCCTTGCCACTTCCCAGAGGCTTGCATGCTTTTGTATCTGACAGCATAACAACACAGGTTGTTGCTCTCTAACCCATCTCTATCAAGATGAGACAGCATTAACACTAAGGTCGAATTAAACCAGGCCATGCTGCCAATTTAAGAACAACAACTTTTGGACTTAGATCCATGCTGCACTGTGTTTGTGATGAAGGGCATTGAGGCTGGTATCCGTCTAACCCATTTCAGCTCTAGGCAGCACGTAACATCCTAACGCAACTCATCACAGCTTTTTGTTTGCATGTGTGCTGGTTTTGGCTGGGGTAGAATTAATTTTCTTCACAGTAGTTAATATGGGGCTATGTTTTGGATTTGTGCTGAACACGGGGTTGATACAATGTTTTTGGTGTTTGTTGCTGATCAGTGCTTATATGGAGCCAAGGCTTTTTCTGCTTTTTGTACTGCCACGCTGGCAAGGAAGTTGAGGGTGCATGGGAGGCTGGGAGGAGACGCAGCCAGGACAGGTGACCCAAACTGATCAAACGGATATTTCGTACTTGATGTCATCCATGTGATCAGTATATAAAGTGGGGGGAAGAAGGAGGGAGGAGGGGACATTAGAAGTTACGGCATTTGTCTTCCCAAATAACCGTGATGGGGCCCTGCTCTTCTGGAGATGGCTAAAAACCTGCCCACCCATGGGAAGTAGTAAATTAATTTTCCAGCTTTACCCTTCTGATTCTCTCCCTGATCTTACTGGTGGGAGAGTAAGCGAGCGGCTGTGTGGGGCTTGCTTGCTGGTTGGCATGGGTTCCTTAAAAGGTGACCCCGTACTTCTGGTATGGCTTACAGTAGGTCAAGCAATGCTTCATTTATGACTTTTCTATCAGTTCTTCATTCACTGGATAGATCTGATGGTTCTTTACCAAAAACACCTAAAGGTCTCTGTATCTGAGAACAGGAGCTCTAGGACATCATCCAAAAGCCATTAGGTCCTGGAAGATCCTGTTTACTTCAAGATTGAATAAGTCTCTAATAGAACATGTCATTGTACTGCCATGGTGTTGATGAGACAGGGGAAGAAACTGAGCTGTTGCAGATTAGTCAGGGCAGCTTATGGCCTTTATGCTTCAAAGCATGTATGCAGTTGCCAAACCAAATTTTTTTTTTTTTTTTTGCTAATGACCAAGCTGCTAGAAACAAATAGTGATGTAAGTCGAGAATGAGAAAGTTGTTACCACAAAGAGTTTGAGGAATGAGCTAATATCCATCTTTCAAAAAAAAAATCTTCTTAAAAGAACTGTTTTCTGATACTAAATGTCAAGAACAAAACTTGGTTAGTGTTTGCAGTAAATCTTTCCTTTTTAGTGCTAAGTATCTGAGTGACTATTTATTCTAATAAACATTGGACAAATAGCAGCATGAGTAACCTCAAGCAGATACCATTTAAACGTCAATCTCATTAGTCAGAAAGTGGCAATACTTTCTTCCTGACCCGAGACCTTTCCATACTGCTTATAGCTGCGTGGACAAGTTATTTAAATTATTTCATCAAAAAAAAATTCCTAGATGATAAAGAAATGCTGTGAAATGTATTTTCTTGAACACAATTACTTTGTTTTAAAGTGTTGTTATGCATTCCATGCAACATAAGTAGCACTTGCATTCATCCAGCATGTTTCCCATGCTTTACTCATGTGGCAAGAACGGATCAACCCATGTGCTCCTTCCCCTCTGCTGAACTCAGCAAATGCTCTGTGCAGAACTCCAGCAGAGGGACCTATTCTCTTCCAATGACACATGTTCTTTTATGCAGCATTTTATAGCTTGTGCTTGTTGGGTTTGCATTTTAATAGATGCACTAATAAAGAGATTATCCATGCAGTTCAGCTCATCACTTCAAAAAGGTGAAAGGTGTCATGAAAAATAAATAACTAAAAAGAAGATGAGGCCAAATGCCTTGACTTCAGTGAGATCATGAGAGATTTATGCCTGCTGATGTATACTTTTTGTGTATAATAACCCCAAATAAAGAATGGCGTATATTCTTTTAAAAATAAGGAACACTATTTTATATTCTATTCAAATATTTTTTCTTGGTATGACTTACACACCTGAGCTGTAATCAAATCACTTTTCTGGATCTACTGAATTCCATTCTGCCGGTCTTTTTTTGGGGAGTGTCTGAGGTGTGGATTAAATTCACTCTGACACAAAGGTCTTAATTAACAAAAGCAATAAAGTGCTACTTAAAACCCCCTATATTTAAGACCTATTCAGGATAGAATTTAAACTATAGTCAGCATACTTGCTTCTGTGGCCAAATCTAAGTGCACTTTGCAAGGAAAGGATAACAATGCTAAGGAAATTTGTACAGTAGATGTAAAACAAAGAGACTTGAAAGATAGTAGCTAATAAAGAATAGAACAGGATTATAAGAGAAAAACATGCAGGCATCAGCTTTAGAGAATCTTACCTCAGATATGCTAAACAAAAAAGGAGATTATTCAAATTTATGTGCATCTCTGTCACTTGGAATATTTTGAAGTATTTAAAGTGATCTTCCCCTGTTTGAAAACAGAAAAAAATCCAATGTGAATAAGTTCCTGAACATTCCAAACAGTATTGTTTTAAATAATGTCTTCGAGAATACAGCAAAAATGGATTAGGCATCTTTTAATTAAAGAAGACTGAGTGAAATTATGTTTTGACTCTGGGTTTTGTGATAGCAGGGCTGTGGGCCAGGATAGAGATTTGGGAGCTTAATAGTTCTGACAGCTCTCTAGTAGCTACTGTAAGCTCTGATTCATTCTACTTTGCTAGTAGGGATGTACTTTCATCACTTGATGTTAAAAAAGTAGTCCTATAATTGGCAGCATCAATTGTCTGGGGACTGAGAGGGAGGAATTTTAAATACATCTCTTCAGGCTGAAAGGATACTCAATGTTTTTTCAGTTTTAACAGAGATACACTTACAGGAGGCTTTATTCTAATATTGTCAAAGATTCATCTTTTTTTTATATTCTTGTTTTTGGAGATTCAGAATGTTCAAGATATAAGCTAAAAGCTTACAGTCTCAATTGCCATCAGGTAGTCTGCTTTTGTGGGGTGTGGGAATTTACTTGGAGGCTGAGACTTACAGGTATGTCTCTTGATTTCAAAGAGGGCAATAATTTTGTTCATATTTAACTGCTAGAGTCATCCAGTCTGGTTTCTTAAGGTCAGGGAGTGCAAGGACACACTGTGGAAAAAGTCTTTGTGTTTTTCAGAAAACCCCCATGAATACTGAATAGTTGAGAGAAATAACATTTATTGTAAAATGACTTCTTGGGTACTCCTCACCATGGTGTGTGGCTGCAGCAGGAGTAGAAGAGAGGATCTGGCATCCTTTCTCTTTCTCTCAACTGTCAAAATCCTCCTACATCCTGATGTTTACACCAGAACTCTCTACCATATGTTCAGCCATCACTTGGACTCTGCAACATATTTCCTTCTGTGTATTACGGAGTTTTCTTGTTTTACAAAGTCTTTTCATGTTTGAAGCAGAAGTACGAGCTTTTCTACCTTTCTAGAATGATTTTGACAGCTGTAAAATTCTACTGACTGCAAGAATACAAAATATAATCTGACCTGAATCAGTGATAATCCCCGTGTGTACAGAGAAAGAAAAAAATATACCTGTTTAAATATCAAAATCTTTGCTAAAATGATGTGAAGGGACAATTTGAAGCAAAAAAAAAAAAGTTAAACAATAAGTTTAATATAAGTTAAACAATAGAGTAAAAGTGTATTGCTATGTAGTGGTGTAACGCAAGAACCAGGTGATTTAATCAGAAAAATAACTGATCTGATCTGTGATTTATTTAAATTTCTTCTTTTTATGTGTTTAAGAAAAATAAAGAAATGAGGAAATGTGAAGAAAAAGGTTTTAAAATCAAGAAGGTTGCATATTTTGTTGTTAGATTATTTTTACTCTCTAATGATGAATATAGTTCTGTATTTCTTCTAAACTCAGAGTTATATGTAGAAAAAGTTGGATGAAGTGCATCTACATATATCAGCTATGAAAAACATTAGAATTGATTAGAAGACTGTTCATATATAGAAGGTTCTTAAGTCCTTCTTTTTGACCCTGTTTTCTTCTTTTCCCAGAATTTGCAACTGATTTTACATTGAAACTCAGTATTGGCTGAATAGGGATGTAAATATTACAAGAGAATAAGATATTTCAGAAATTATGATTGTTAGATTGTTAGATTCCCTTGTACACTTGTGTGCATAGGGATGATTACATCATGCTCTTCATGATGTAATCATCATGAAGACCATTACACCCAACAACAAGTAAGGAGCAGATCTTCTAAGAGCAGCTCATTCACTAAGCTGCAGCATCCCCATGATGGAAGGGGGTAGAAAAGACCCAAAGGCAGATAAGTTGAAAGAATGACTCAGAAAATCTTACCTTGGTTTTATTACTCCTAGAAAATTATTATTGTCTCTGAAAATGGTCAGTTTTAGTTTAAGATCATTATTTTCTCTGAATTTGATCCAAACGTAATTTGAACAGGTTACTTGGGGGTGAGTAGCAATCTTCTGGACCCAGTCCTGCCAGTTATTCTTCCAGGAGTTGCACAAGTATGTTTGTTTTCAAGATACCCAATTTTGAATCACTGGCTGCATTAAAATTTATCTTGCTTATCTATTACTGAGTTAGCTAAACACATTGGGCAAAACTTCTCTTTTTAAATACCATGTATTTAATGTGATAGCTGTATAATCAGTTTGTCCAACAATTTCCTAGTGAAATTTGGCCTATAAACCTTGGGTCATAGCAATCAATTCCACGAAACTTAAAATTTGTCAGTTTTCAACAGGGTACAGAATTTGTACATTGTTTCACCTCAAACTTGCATGGTCTAAAGGAAAAAATGCTGTTCACAGAAATACCGTGCAAAACCTTCTCAGTGAGAAGGTTCACATGGTGAGGGCATAGTTTCTCTTTCTGGCAACTTATCTGCAGAAGACTTCACTGCTTATCAGTTTGTGAGGGATTCCAATTCAACTCATCTGTTCTGGAGTTGCATTTTGCTGCCAGTTATTCTGAGATTTGTCATATACTGCAGAATATCAGCCTGCAGATCACTTATAAGGTCTTCTCCTGCGCACAGTGCCTCCACTATGTGTTATTTGCAGTCTATGATTACCATGCTAAGCAATATGATAATTTTCTTTGATTTAGATTTATATAAAAGAAAAAGATTGTACACAGTGTCTGCTCCCTGGAAAAGTATATAGCAATGCTTCTTATTGGCTTGAATAGGAATACAATTAGGTCAATTAACTACTAGCTATATCACTGAAAAAATATAATGGCAATAAACTGGTTTGAGACAGGCACTTCTGTGTGCTCTGCTGTAGTACCTTGGAGAAATAATGTGCAGATGCCTAGTATAAAATCAGGATGCAAGGAACATTTAGGGTTTCTAATTTTTTATTTTCGGTCTAGTTTTTCTAGTTTATTCATTTATTATTTTTAGTATTTTGTAGAAAACTCAATCATGGCTTAGGTCTCTATGTGTGAATACCAAACCAAATTATATTTGATGCCTTTAAAGTCTGACCACATGTCAGGAAATTTCCCCATCAGAGATGAAAGAAAAAACAAAGATGATGAGTGTGATAGGCAGCATGTTAACATTTCAACTTTGTGATAGTTTCAAAACAAAGAAAAAAAGATTATAAAAGTACATGAAGGAGAACAATAAGGTAGTTCTGCATGTGCTTACAAGGAAATCTTCCGTAATCTTGAAAAGCAAAACAGGGAGAAAAGAAACAGATTTTTTTTAATCATAGAAAGTGGATCTAATCAGTGGCAGAATTCAGTCTTTGTAGCTGATGAGAGAGAAATGGCCTTGATATTTGAGTCAATGCTGACAGAAAAGGCAACAAGTGGAATGGAGTAAAATGGATGTCCCTGAGCAACTCGCTAGAAGAAAAGATCCTTGCAACAGTGTCATGCACAGAGATAGCAGGGCAAGATCACCGGCATCTAGGCCAGGAAAAAGGAATGGTATTGTGATTGAAATTTCAGATGATGCAGACTTTTATAATTTTTACATGCATGTGCATGTAAAAAGGCAAGAAATATGTGGGATAATATACAGTGAGAATCTGCAAGGTTAAAGTTAAATAAGTACTTAGGTTTTTTCAGAGTACTCTCTGATTTAACATCCTAATTAATGATTTCAAAGAACTTAATGACTAAATCATATTTCGGAGAGAGAAGGCATCCAAAACCTGGAAGAACTGGTTAGTGACAAAATATGTAAATGTACTAAAGCAGGATTGTTTACAAAGTGCTAGGGTATTAGAAAAAAGGCCCGTGATCATTAAAAATTGAATATCTGTAAGTCAAGGTATGTGATGCAAAAGTGAAAAAGATTCAGAGGTCTAATTTGAGAGTCAGATTGCCAATGTTAGGTTATAATAATATTGGTGTAATATTGTTAGTATTAAAGGGATAAATTTCCTTTGAGATATTTAAAGTTATCTAATTAAAAAACAACTACTGTAATTTACAGTAGGTTTCATGTATTTTTACACCACATAATGAATCTACCAACAAAAGAGTACTTTATATCATGCAGTTTTATAAGACCTAGTGCTTAAAAACAACCCTGTGTGTGCATATTCCTAAAATGGATCAGTTTGGTGGATTATGTAAAGAATGCATACAAGGTAGTTAATTTTAGAAGAGGAAATGGGAATAATTATGTATTAGTTTCACTGTCTAGTGAAACTAAGTGGACTAAACAGTTCCAGAATTTAAAAATTAAGAGGATTTAGAATTTCCTTATTCATAAATGCAAAAGGCACTCGAGTTAAGAGAAAATATTTCTTAAGGAATAGTTTAAGTTCACAACAGATAAATAAAAAACTCCTTTTTTATTTTTTTTTTTAAGAAAATGAATGTAAGCAGACAGCTTTTTTTTTTCTAGTTAATATTAGAATTCAGCACACACTGGGTGTGACAATGGCCAAATATCAAGCCAAACTACATCATACAAAAAGTAATCAAAACAAAAGATCTTTAGTCATGCAAAATTGAGAACAAAAAATGAAGAAAAAGGGTCTTTATTCTAGGAATAGACAGATGTTAAAAATGCCTCTTTTTGCCTCACATTCTAAATGAAAATTTTGTCAAAGCTTTCAGTAAAGACAATGGTGTTTAATATGGAGAAAATGATGAAAACGAGGACATGGAAATATGACTTACTACTTCACAGAAGGAAAAAAGCTAAAAAATTCTATGTGATCCATATGAGGGTGATTAGATAGCTTTCATTCCAGAATTTTGAAAGAACCATATTTGAAACCGCAAATCTATTCAATTAACCTATGCTTAGTCAATCTTTCCCAGCAGATACCATATACTCAGAGAAGGATGCTAAAACCTACACTTAAATTTGGCAGGAGATAAGTGATTTGGGATAGTGGGTTCATCTGGCTTTTATAGCATGCAAAATTTTAGAACAAATTTCAGTGGAAATTATAATTAAATGTATGAAGGCAATTAGAAATGGGACAAAATACAACATGTTTTTAACTGCAATTTTTCTTTGATAAATAATTTTCTAGGCAAATGGCATGCAGTAAAGCTCATCTATTTGGACTTTGATTAAATATTTGATTCAGTGCAAAAGAGTAAATTAAAAATAGGATTGTTACAAAAATTTTAATATCTTACAAGGAAATTACTAAACAGGAGAAAAATCATGTGTGATATTAAAACAGATTAGATACACTGAAAGAGAAGGGAGTTATTGTGGGAGACTTTTAGCACTGGTTTGTAAGTGTTCTCATTTAGTATTTTCCTTAATGATCGTGGTCTAAAAGGTAGGAAAATGTCATTGTTTTTGTCTGTGGTACATGCTTTAAAAGTTTTTGACAATTCAAAGAAAAACTGCCATGGGAAAAAGAAAAAAAACAATAAAAAAAGAGGGTTTAAATAATAAAAATAGGAACATAGAATTAAATTCATTAGTGCTGTGGGTAGTAATATATTTAGGGACTGTTAAAAATTTGTACAATAAACTAGGAAATACTCAGTAGGCGAAGGGGAAAATCAGTTGAGTGTATTAGATGACTGAATCACCAAAATAATTCAGACGTGAAAAAAGTAAACTCACTTGAGGGGTTGGCTCTGAAAATGAAAAAATGCTAATGTCATTGTGTAAGGAAGTATTAAGGCCTCCTCTGAAAAACTTTATAAAATTTGGGTTATTAAGTCTAAGAAAAAATGAATTCGCAGTGTAACCAATGCACGAAAGCATCCCAAAAGAATTAAACAGGGGAAAGACATAACATAGTAGAAGATACCAAGGAGATGAAAAAAACTAAAGCTAAGAGAATACATGGTTGTTTCTTATAAATCCACAGAAAGTATAAATACAGGAAGGGAGAAAATTACCAAGTTAGATATTAGTTTTACCAAGGGAATTAATGGAATATAAACTGTCAATTATTTTAAGCTGGACATTAGTAGATTTCTAACCATGACAGGTTTGTGTTTAAAGCTTTCTGTCAGAAACAGAAAAATAAGAAGCTAACTGCTTTTAAAATAATGCATATTTACTTCACAAAATATATTGGACTAGCACTATATTAAAATCAGTGAGCCATAAATTCTTTCTGCATCCAATGTTCCTTTCATAACCAAAGGGAAACATGATACAAGTATATGAAAGATATTTCATTTTTCCTTTGCATTGTTGTTTTTAATGTGGTGCAGAGTGGTAAGATTTCTGTAAGAGTGCTGGAATGCTGTATCAAAAAGGATAAAATTCCTCTCTTCCTTTCAGCTCTGAGATAGCTCTTTAGGAAAAGTGATGGTAACGTCATCTCTTGGGACGTTAAAACCTGATTCAACATGCTACTGAACTAAAATACTGTAGGGAACAAACTGACAGTGCAAGTATGAGACTTAATAAGCACTTTTCCCCCTCCCTGCTTCTTGGAGTGCCAGCCCTTCTGCCGTTCGCTCTGGTGTGGCATCTCTAGGTCTGCGCACAGCACGGCTGCCCTTCCGAGTGCACAGATTAGCAAAGCAGTTAGTGCAAATGTTCAGTTGCTATTTTCAGATTTAAGTCACTTTCTATTTCACTTTTTTCTTTTAATTAGAACAACCGCTCGCCCGTAAACTGTGCATACCCTTTGATTGTTAATGGGAGATTTAATTTTCTGGTTGAATATTCTGTTGAATATTCATTCTGATTTAATATTTGACTCAAAGAAACTAGCAGTTTCTGGAAACTAGTAGCATATATCCAAGAACTACTGATAAAAATATAGAACTACAGGACTATTTTCTTTCTTCTTTTTTTAGCGTGAAACCAAAAAATGGACAAACTTGTCTGTGAAAAATAAGTACATTCAATTTTCTGTGGGAAACTTTACTTGCAAATAAAATCAAGGCATCTTCTAAGACTTCTCTGAGTGTAATCAGTGTTGCTTTGGGAATAGAGCAGAAAAATCTCAACTGTCACATCAGAAGTATGTACATTTAGTCTCACAAAGAAAACAGTATTTAAACAACAAAATATACCATGACTGTAGACTTATGGAATTGTTGTCTTTTAGGTAAAGATAGAGTTTTGCAAGTTACAACTTGCAAGCAGACCATTCAACTTTCACTGGACCTTTTATCAGAAGCCAAGCAGTCCATATGTACATTTCAGCTTTCAGAAACATTTGTACTGTTGGGAGCACATGTGCACTGAGATTGAAAAGCAAGTAAACTGTAACCTAGCAATATTACTTATCATCAGACCATTTTCCTGAATTCACAGGAACCTTTAAGTCATTGGTTCAGGGTTTTACTATTAATTTTTTTATATATATGTATACTTGAATAGATTAACTAAGTTAACAATTATCAGTAGGGTGATTGAATTCTCACTCTGAAGACCCAATTTTGAAAGAGAAAATTGTTAATACCAGTAGGGGGAAGAAAAAAATTTTGCTTCCCAGGTCCAGCACGAAACCACTGAAATTGCGTACTTTAATTCTCCAGATGTCTTTCTGAATTACTACTCTGACACAAAATTAAAGCAAAACCTAATGCTTTTACTGCACCTGTTACAAAGGCAATATGCCTTTCCAGCTTGAAGAGAGTGTTGCAGTTTTAAGACAATGCTTACTCTAGACTTGTGTTTTAAGTCTACACTTTTCTTTAGAGAGGTGCAATATCATAATGCTAATTTTTATGTCCTTTACAGAACACTGAGGAGTTCGTTGAGATCAACAGAAAACCATAGAGCTGCTATTATTTAGTAGCACTATTTTCAGGCAAAGTATTGTTAGGTGTACTATAAATTTAACAACAACATGTTATTACATGTGTAAATTGCCCAGAAATTCTCCATCTAATGAGTACATCTTGTTAGTTGACACACAATTATGTTAATGCAATAGAATTGGAGACTAATTTAAATGTAATTATCGTTTTAGGGCTTAAAAGATAAATCGTTCAGAACATAGAACTTGTTCTCATAGAGTATGTCTGAAATACCATCTTACTGTTTTACCTTTGAAATTCATTTTTTCAAATGGAATAGAAAAAGAACAATTTGTAAATCAAAATGCAATCATACTGCTCAGTGGTTTGGTTCCAAGTTTAGACTTGCAAAATTAAGACAATCAGAAAACATATCCATAACTGAGGTTCAGAATAGTCATGTGTGTATCATGGCTTCAGTTTTCTGTTTTATTAATGCAGAGTCTAACGATAAATTATAAATAATTTATCTGCATTTGTAAACCTACATTAAATTTCTTATTGAGCTTACTTCAGTATCTATCTGTCTGTCTGTCTGTGTAAACTGTTTATCTGTCTGTCTATATATGTATATTCATGTCTTTCAATTTTTTAATTAAGATTCATTCACTGAATCTTAATATTGTGATTATATAAGTTATGGGGAAAACCAATAATATTTGTGTGCTATTTATTGATTTCACTAGATCCTTCTTGTTTAATGTTATTATTCAGAAATTTTGTTATAAATTTAATTATTATGAGATATGTATTTATTTTTTACATTTCATGTCTTGTTCGATATTTAAAACTCCTCTCTTGCCTATTAAAATATCTTAATAATATTTTTATTTTTTCCACATGCATTTTTTCAGATACAGTGTGGCTGTGCTTAAGGTGCTGTAATTCCTATTTATTTATTTATTTATTTAATGAGTGGCCGCATAAATTCTCAACCCTAGCACTGTATGATTCCTAGTTCTTTTACACAGAAATAGATAATTAATTATGGTCAGTCCTCAAAGACCACTTTTATTCCATTTAATAACTTTGCTAGTAGTTCACTAGTGAATAGTTTCACTAATTGCTGTTGGAAATGTACAAGTTTTTTTTCGTGCTTGTTTTCCTTGAGGAATCCATTTGCTTTTCCACAGTATTCTCATTATTGGGAATACATTATTTTATGTTCTGCTTAATTTTTTTCTTTCATACCCACAGGCTATTACACCTCCTTCCTGTGTTCATATATCCGTATTCTTATATTGTTAGCTTGAATGTATTTATAGGCTGAAATAATTTTTCTTTTTGTGGATTATAAATTCAGGTTTTTCACCCTTAGCTTCATTTTTCTCCTCACTCAATAACTTTTTTTCCTGTTTCTCTTCATATTTTCTCATGTTTTTCTATGTCTTCCTTACACTGAAGAGCCAAGAATACAAGATTTATGAAGCAAGAGTGAACAAAGAAAAATACACACAAAGTTATAGTTTGAAGGCTCACCCTCTGTCAGTGAGGGCCTAAAACTGTATTCTTTTTATGGTAGTCAAAGGATTAGCTACATGCTCTGTATTAGTAATAAAAGCACCTGCATGGCTGGGATAGAGGCATGTTCTCTCTAACTTTTCTGTCTCTTTTCATCAGGTGTCCCATTTCCTACATTACTGTCTAATAGTGTTTGGACTGTTATATTCTGAGGTGGGGTTGCCAGCAAATCCATTTATTTTATCCTTCCTGCCATGTTTTTTACTAGAAGTGGTTGAACTGCTGTAATGTGTGTTGAACTCTTGGGTATTTACGCCCTGAACCCTCACATGTTACCAGGCATTTCATGGGATTTGGACACCTGGTTTGTAAATCTGAAAAGGACTGGTCAAAGAGAGGAGCATGGATTTGCTCAACTTTGCAAAAGTTATTAGAGTGCTCAGTATACATCACATTAGAAATTCAGCTGTCTGGGCAATTTTATTCAGGAAAGTGTAGGCACCTTCAGCCTTGCTTTTTTTTTTTCTTTTGTGTTTGTGTGTGTGTGTTATGCTTTTGGACTTAGAGCAAAACCTAAGCTAGTCGTTTAGAAGCCTGATATTAACTTCCGCCATACATCAAAACTTTAGGTGTCTGTCTCAGGTGTCAGTATACTCAAAAGCTAACTAGCATCTTTAGCTGTCAGAATGACTACCTAAATTCCTTAAAAAGCAGGTGGCAACAGGGCAATGCCTCTGAAGACCTGCAGTGTTGGTATGGATAGTTTAGCTTGTCTAATGCAAGTGTTTTGGTTGGGGACTTGACTGAGAGTTCTTACATTCAGGATATCACCAAATAGCCCTGCTCTATGTAATGCACTTTTGGAGAACACCAAAGGCTGTATGCATCTTAGAAAGAATGCTGACTGTTTTCCGGGTAGGTGCTTAACCACTAACTAGGCTGTTTAACAGCTGATAAGCTCCATTTTAATGGAATTTAAACAGAACTAATGTCTAGTTGCTTGATTCTGGATCATAATGGAACCTTTGGTAAGAAATGTCATCTCCCCTGCCTTTTGAGGCAATTTTGAGCATGCACTGATGAGTAAACAGGGTAAGCACTAAGAGAATTTGTTGGAACTTGGTTTGGGGGCCACATTTGAATTTAGGCAAAAAAATCTAACTTTTGCTGCCAAGGCAGCAAAGTGGCATCGTAAACATTTTTCCTGGGAACTCCTTGAACATCTCTAAATCCACATATTTTACTTTCTCCCACTACACAGTGACAAAGTAAAAGAGCAGTGCAAGGGCCATCCCACAGTTGAGAAAGCTTCATTGGCTACTACAATCTTCAAACAACCACATATAAACACAGTGAAAGAATTTTATTGTTCTGAAATCCTTAGAATACTGAGCAAGGTCTTCTTAATTTGGGAAAAAATAGTATTTATAATTGTGTGAAGCTGTACTATGAAAAGAGTTTCAAAAATCTAGAAACTTTGGTCAGTATCCTCAGCTTGATGTTAAAGCTGCTCTGTTCTACTTTGTTTTAAAAAGTCATTTGCAGCACATGCTGTTTGGCAAATAGAGACATTGTTTTGTGTGTTACATTCTTGTACACTTTTTTAAGCAGCAGGGATCTCTGGATGTCAGAATGGTCTATAAGCGTAAGTGTTCTTCACTAAGGGCACTGGCATTATTCCAGCCATCTGTTCTATAATAAATTCTATCCAGTATGACTTTTTAAAATCAGCATGCTTTTTACTGTCGTGGTTATGTTTGACTGAATATTTTATTTGAAAAGTGCCCATCATGAAGTATTGGCCAAATAGCACAAGGTACCATTTTCCTCAAGAAAGTTTGGTCTGATTCAGGTTTCATGTTGGCGTAGATGTAAAAATGAAGTTTAATAATAAACTTTTACAGAATTAGGAATATATTCTGAATTTGTTATGAAGAGGAGAGAAAGTGCAAGACAAGCAATCCAAAAGCAATTTAATAATCCCAATGTCTTAGTACAAGCTCATTCAAAAGACAGAACATCTTTTAAGGGATATAGATTAACACTGTACATGCAGAATTCTGTCTGAGGTGCAAACCTTGTCTTGATCTGCTAAGTACGGCTTCCAGAAGCATGAAGCTGTCTACCTAGGCAGTCCTTGAAAAGCCACTTAGAGAAATTTACCATCTTAATAAGAAAACATACAGGAAAAAGAAATTTAAAGAGAAGACAACTTCTCAGTGGAAATTAAGGCTGATGGAGGGAAAAGAGATGGCGATGAGGATGGTTTATACAGAGTGGGAAGGGCAGGAGAAATGAAATTGGGGTGCTATAGTTTTGCACATTTGTCCCTCCTGGGCTCCTAACAAGAGGTATTTGCCCCTAGAAAACAGGTTTAAAAAGCTCGCTGGCATACTTTAATACTTCTTAAAGCATTATCATCCTTCCTTGCACAACAGTTACAATTTCAAAAACAGAAGAAAACATAAGATAATTGCAGTTCTCTGATGGAATTTCTATTAGTTTAGATTATATGTATAAAATATAGTGTGGTCAATGGTACCTAAAACTCGCATTTACTTCATACGTGCATTTCCCATATTTCTTAATTTCTTACATTGTTTTTCCTGATACATTATTTTCCCTAAAATAATACTCTAAGTATGCAAAGGTACGATGGATAGCTGAAGAGGAAAGACAATGAATTAGTGACATCATTGAGGGTAAGTCTGCAAGACTGCAAGGGAGTTTAATAGCTATCATTTTTTTTCTGATCTCCTTGATGTCCACAGTATACCTTCATATGCACTTCAGTGCATACGTAACTCAGAACCACCAGAGTGTAATCTTGTGTTTTCCTCAGGTCTTTGCTGGGAGCCCTGGGAGAGGGGACATACAGAGTATATATGAAGACTGTGGGTTGTCATTACTACCTGGACTTTTTGCTGGACAATCAGGTTATAAAGAACAGGACAAGGATCAAGGCTATTGTGACAGTGGTGGTATAAGGACAGTGATTTAGCTGACCTTCCCATCACTACAGTTGGTCAGATTTAATGTCTACATATAAATCCTTTTGCTTCAGGTCAGAGAAGTCATATTGAAATGCCTGGGTTTCATGGAGGTAGCAGTGTGTCACAAAGAAATCTAGGCTGTCAATGCAGCAACAGGCTCAAGGATGTTTCAATTAATCTTCTTGCTTGCTAAAGCAGTGAGTTAGGCCTGCTTTACAAAACTCTGAAATGGGGATTAGGGATGTTTTGGTTACCCTTTTTTAAACCTATGCAGTAAAAAAAATAAAAAGATTTTATAGATTGAGATTGAGAGGCTATTTCTGAAATGCTCGGCTGAAGGTTTACCAAAGGCTCATTGACACCAAAGTACAATTACACAATGACATTATTTCAACAGAGATTATAAAAAAGTGGTCATTTTTATTTTATACGAAGTGTATACCAGGGAAAAACACAATCCTGTGATCTCAGGAAGAAATCAGAATTGAAAACTGTTTTCATGGTGTGTCATTCCAAACTATTAAGGCTTTTTTTTCACTGCGAGGTATTTTCTTCATCAGTGAAGGGAAAAAAAAGTTGCAAAATCTGTTGTCTTCAAAAGACGAGCAAGACAACAGGCTTTTTTCTGTTCCCTTTTCAGATGTAAAGCTACTTTTGTTGCTCCGTTTGCTGGAAGAGCAGAGACAATAATATCCACGGTATGAGAATTACAATTATCCTCATTCTTGCACTTCTGCAAGTAGTTAGAGTGATCTGTATCCAGAGAAGTAACCTATAAAACCCATTCAGAAAATCTTTTTCTAAAAGACCTATTTCAAATCCAGAAACTTCAGTCTGTCAAGAAAAGCACCGCAAAATTATCTAATTGTTATGCCACAGATTTCTTTTTATCTCAGCTCTTTCATCAGTTTGTGAGTTTGCTTTTTTCTTTTGTTTTTTGACAGTAATGTTTTCAATCTCTTCTTGTCTTTTCTCCTTGAAGAATAATACTCATCTACAGTTTGACCTTTTGCCAAAGAGCTTTGTAGTCTATAACCCTTTTCTCTCCCTGCTACTTTCTCCAGAGTGATAGTTCTCTGGGAAATCTATTGCTTCCTTCCCAGGCTATCAGGACTAATCCAGTCAGGGACCCCCTCTCCTTACTAAGACATATGGAAGGTGCTGCAGGCATTTAAACTGGAATGTGCTTCACCCTATTGACACTCTTGGTTTGGCATGTGGGAATGATCTTTGATTTATCTCATTCAAAGTTCTGCCTCTGGCAGTGGCTTATAACACATGATGGCAAAAAAGAGATCAGACACATGGCAGCTGAACAATTGGGTTATTCTGAGTGAAGCAGGATGAATTGATTCTTTCAACTCGATTGTGTATATTTTTAAAATTATTTTTGTAGTGGGTGCACCTATGACTGCAGTATGCCTGAGAGTCCATTGTTTGGATTTCCTTTTATCAGATACAAGATGCAGGATGAGATTCAAACAGAGCCTGTCCTCCATGCAAGACACAAGGAGTGCAAGATCCTTGACAGAGTATTTTGTGATGACAACATTGGTATGAAAAGCACTTTTGGCCAATTACATTGGATAGATCTAGTTTAGTGAAATTCATCACAGTAAGGAAGTTTAAATAAAGGGTGCATCCAGATTCCTCTTTCTTTATATTTAAAGTTACAAAACTTTATCTGACCAGAACAAAAATGCTTTTAGCTGTCTGTATTTGAAAACATTTTATGGTTTCATACAGCTGCATTTAAAAATATATTCAAAATCAAACTAATAATTTGTGAGCATTGCACAGAGTAATCACATACAGATTTTTCTGATTGCAAATTGAAGGTCGTTTTATGTTTACATGTGAGTCTGATTTTGATTTTGGCTTTTCTTCTGTTATTTAATCTTGTCATTTGGGGCCTTTAGGAGATAACATGGCATCATGTTTTTAAATGTCAGAGCCAGAGGTATTTTATTTCAGTTGGACGTTTTTTGTTTTGTTTTTTTTCAGGGATGGGGAGAGATGGGCTTAGGACTTGACTAATTAAAAGCAATTTGTTTTCATGATCTGGATGGAGTGCTTTTGCCAAATGCCTAAGATACCTCTGAGATTCAGGCAGAAATTTGTCGCATCATCCAGGAAATCCTTATCAAAACACAGCTTGGATCTCTGGCGGCACTGAGTGTATCGTTTGATAAGTGAGTCCTATTTTCTTGTCCACACATCAGTCCTTTGTAGCAAAGGGCATTTATTAAGAAACCAGATGGGGAAATATCAGTTATCTTTTGTGCCTTCTGTTTTCTATAAAGGCCAGCAAGACAAGGCAAGCTCAACCAAAATAATTGAAGGCTTCGTAGAAAAAGTCAGGTAAGTCAGGGTGCAATAGATTCACTACAGCTCCAGCAGCACCACAGTTCCTGCTTAAAAAAAAGTGGTTTTCATGTAGGTTAGTAAAACAGCTCAAATTTTGAAAAGCCATAGAACTTATTTTTCAACGAAATTTTAATCAATGAAATTACTTGTACTAATACGAGCTGTTGTGCTATGTATACGTGTAACTGGTATAATCCATTTCTGAAGAAAGATTTTTTAAAAATTAAGAGTCTCAGAGGTGCTGAACCACCAGCTGCAGTTTTTATGAACTTCTGCAGAAATTGTCAATAATTATAAATTCCAAAGAAAGTTATCTTTAATCAGAATCATAATTATTAAAAGCAATATTTTTTGTCCAATAAATAGCTTCTGTAGCAGTAACTCAGGTCTAATGTGTTAGGGTTTGTCCTAGGCTTGTGGCGGGCTGACCTTGGTCAGCTGCCATGTGCTTACCCTGCTGTTCTCACTCCCCTTCCCCAACAGAAGAGGGACAAAAAATGAGATGAAAAAGCTCATGGGCCAAGATAAAGACAGGAAGATCACTCACCAGTTATTGTCAAGGAGAAAACAGACACAGTCTGGGGAAAAAAAACTTAATTTATTGCCAATTAAACTGGATTTGGATGGTGGGAAACAAAAATTAAACACTTCCCCCCCCCCACACACACTTTTTTTCCTGACTCAACATTACTTCTTCATTCCCAGCTTCTCTACCTCCACCCTGACTAGTACAAGGGGATGAGGAATGTGGGCTTAGGGTCAGTCCTTGACAGACCCCACTCCTACCTTATGTTGTTTCCCTGCTCCAGCCTGGCCTCTTGAGGGACTGCGGGGAACTCTGGCCAAGCACATGGAACACCTCCTCTTCCTCCCCTCCATCCTGGAACTCGTGGGGCATGTTTCTTACACTTTTTTCCTGTCATTCATTGTTTATGAGCAGTGTTCTGCCCATCTTTACACATGCTTTCCCCGAGACACCACTATCGTGTCTGGGGTGCTCAGCTGTGCCCTGAGATGGGTATGTTGGAGCCAGCTGGAACTGGCCATCTGGCATAGGGAATTCCCTCAGTGCCTGGGCACACATACCCAGCATAGGTTTACAAGTAAAATGTGAGTTAATTAACAGTACTAAAATGAAAACAGTATGAGTTAAAGACAGTTTCTTTCTTCTGAGCTTTGTTTATGCCTGGGCTTCATACTTCTGATAACTATGAGGCTTTTAATTTTTCACTAATGATCCATTTCTTAATGTATAGGGTTGAGTTAAAGAAATAAAAAGGCAATCACAAAAACCTGAGGAGGTTTCTTATAAAAATCCTTCTGAGAAAAGTATGAGGAAAGTGAACAGTACTAGTTTAATATCACTTTTTTTTTGAGATAGTTTCTGCTATATACTTGCATGGAATTACAATAGTTTAATCAGATTTAGTAATGAAATGCTGCCCTAGCAGGTATTGCGCAGTCATACAAACCTATGTTAGGCAATATCCCATAAAACAAGCTCTGGAAGGACGATTTTACACAGTGCCACCAGTGAAGGGCAGAGCAAGAACCACAGTGACATGAAGGAACAGCACAAGTTAAGAAACACATTGAAAATGAAAAATATCACATTAACACACACCACCACATCATACATCTTTCTATGTCTTAACACTATCTCAAATATTTGAGAAATAAAGAGGTAATATTTTTCTACAGCATGTGTGCATTGTTTCACATTATTTTGACTATGTTTAGATATCTGATGATGTTATCCCTAAGACAGTATTATTAGGTTTCCTGCTATGGTAATCATAATATCTAGATACAAGTAGAATTGTTTTCCACATTGCCTACATTAATGAACCGCAGAGATAAGAAGTGCAGATTTTTAAGCCCATATTATAAATGTACATAAGTAACCTTTTTTGCAAATACCATTAGCCTAGTTTAGCTCACATTGATGCTTGCTGTCTTTAAATAGTAGGAAAACAAGGTTGATTTCCTACTTTGCTACTTTCTGTGTCCAGATCTGTGTTGTTTTCAATCAGTACCTGCGGTATCACTGCTGCTTTCCAAGGCAATGAAACTGTCATATCATTGCTATAGTAATGCAGTTTATCTATAGAATTCTGATACCAATCGACTGCATACTGCTTGTATTTTCTATTATCTCTAGTCACTTCCCTTTGTGGATTCACAAGAAGCAAGTGCTGTAATTGTGGTTTGGAGGTCTCTTAAGAGTAATCTTTTTTATTTTAATTTTTTTGTTCTTCTAAGAAGATATGTATTGTGTAGCATAATGTATTTTTACAAAGTAAAGGAGACTAGAACTCATAGCTACCTGCATCTCAAGGAAACTGTGCAAAGTCCTAGGAAACTCTCTTATCCAACCTATTTGCCATCATTATTAGCACAAAAATAAATTAACGTTCATTCATGTTCTGTGGCCCAAAGCAAACAGATTGCTAGTTTAGGTATGGAAAGCTTCAAGTTTTAGATTACTTATCCAGGAAGACTTACAAGGATGGTTATCTGCAAAGTCTTGTGTGCCTTGTCCACCACTCATTATTTCAGTTATGTCTGCTCTTTTCAAAGCAGAACTTGAATTTCTTATGTCTAGAGACAGCTATTCATCAGTACCCAAAATTGCTACATTTTTCCACTTGTGCCAAATTCACCTTCTCTTTTATAACTTAATAAGGTGTAGCTTTTTTACTGGCCAACATTCAGTTGTTGGCAGGTGGCTGATGAAGCCTGCAGTGGAGTTTTCCGTCTGCCATTCTATTCTTCCTATCTAGGCTTCATAGGGTATATATTTTCTCCTCAAACATTACCCTTTAAGCCTGCAAAAGACTTTTTCTGTCTTGTGCTCAAGCTTGCATGATGTGGCACTAATCTGCCATATCTGAGTGTATTTTTTCATTTGAAAATAGATTTATGGATTTGTTCGTATTACGGTGATGGTATTGAGTGGGGGTGTATCCTGTAAGAGTTACCAGATATGTCACCTCTTGGGGCTATACTAGCTAATGTTCATCCCATTAAGGGGCTAATTAAAACAAGGAAGTGTTCATATTCTGGATGGTTTTAAAGCATCAGGAACACCATCAACTTATTATTAATGTACCTTACAGTCTTACATTTTTTCATGGCATACATTATTAGGTAATAATGCAAGTAACAGATGTTTATTAGAAACGGATAGATGGCTCTAGTCAGGTTCTTGATAACAAAAGCAAAGTGGTACCTAACAGGTCTCTTCAGTGCAAGCACAGGCGGTGTACTTCACTGGTTAGGGCTCTCAGCGGGACTGAGCAGGTCAGCTATTCTCTAAGATGGAGTATTCAGCTGGGTGAATTTTGGTAGATCTCTATCTGACTTGTACTTCAAGTCCTTATTTTTAAAATTGAGATAGTGGTGTTTCATTCCCTTTCACAACAGTCTTTGGACAAAAGTCACAGTAACAGAATTCCAAATTTATTTAATTTTTTTTTAGGCTTGTTAATGACTACAGAGGATCTGAACACTTGAAGAGGAGTAGCTGAGTAGGATCAGCACAGCAGTACCTATCCCAGGATAGACAAAAGTTACCCATTCCAAGGGAAGAATAAATCCAAACACGGCTCAGATTTCTTGTTTGTCTCTTTCTCATTTTATCCACAAATGCTTGACTTGTGCCTCAGCTTTCCCCACCCTCTTTGCCCCACTGTATCTTGACATGTAAATGGAACCTTTTAAAGTATTTTTCAAAAGTTTTGAATTCATGCTTTTCAACATCAAGGTTATGGACGTGTGTAATAAGATGAAAATGAAAACAAATAGATAAGGAATTTTAAATAAAGGAAGTGATTTTATGCTCTCCTAATTCTTGGTCTTTCACACTAGGCATTAGGGAGCAGCTTTCTGCAGGACCTGAAAGAGATTACTATCCTGCAGAGTTACTGAAAAGTAAATGGGGGATGTCTCCAAAATGATCATGTTTAAAAGTCATTTTATAAATAAGTTTAGGCAATATGATTTTAGATCATATTTGTTCCAGAGATCAGTTTTGTTCCAGACCCAGTTTAAATCTTAACACTTCAAACTTTAAAAGTCTGAAGGCATAATATTCTGTGACTTAAGCATAAGTATATGTATTCTTGTATGCTGTCAATGGGCATAATTTTAATAAGATTTGAGATTTTGCAGTCATGTCATTGCAATCTAAATTGAAAAAAAACTCAACCCCAAAACCAAATCCGAAACCTGTTTCAAATGGCAGATAAAAAGCCATATTAGATGAGAACAAAAGATCACCTTAGCACAGGAACTGGCCTCAAGCAGCAGTCAGGTGCAGTTGTCTAGTGAACAGTGCAGGACCCTGTAGAGGATGGCCATTCCTTCAATTTACCCTCTCAGCTTTCAGCAAGTAGTAATTATGAGACTTCTTAAACTAAGGGCTGTGGCAAGACCATAATTTTTATCTGCTATCAATGGACTAATTTTCCATGAAATTATCTGAATTTTTTCTGTCTAAAACACAAAAGCCTGTGGAAATATATTTCCCAGTTTCATTATTCACTCTGTGGAAATATATTTCCTTTTTTTTTTTTTCTTTTCTGTTTTTCTCACTTCATTGCAGCCAGCTGTCTCTATGGCCAGAGCTAGAAAAAGTAATAAAACTTGTTCCGTACTTATTTACTTTATGTAATCCTTGATTTTAAAGAGTGTTTCATATCCCTGTGCAGCTCTCTATTTAGTGACTTTAAGAGTCCTAATTGGTTTAGTCTGTACTCAGTAGAAATGTTCCACTGTTTTCATAATCCCTGTTATATTTCTTTGTACTTTTCCAGCTTTACTCTGTGTGTTGCTGCAGGTGTGGTACTCTCTTCAATAGTGCAGTTTTCTGTTAAATTGCCCACTTTTTCCTAATGTTTTCTGAATTTGGATTTTGTTTAGCATCAAGCTGACATTTTATGCTAATTATCTGGAATAATTTTATAATTTCCTGAGTAGTAATAGTTACTTTAGAACCATTCACTGTGTATGTTAAATAATTTTTCCCAAGGAGGTACATAATTTTGTATTTATCAGGACTTTATTTCATCTACCATTTTGATGCCTAGTCACTCAGTGCTCTAATATCCTTTGAAACAATATGCTGGTGATTTTAATATTTAATATATCTACCTTGCAAAATTGGATATTCATCAAATTTCAGCACTTCCTCACACAACCTTCTCTTACAACATGCTTTCTTCAAGCTGAAGCTTTATGAAAGAATTTATATTGAGAAAGTTCAGTCACTGATTCTTAACAACTTTTAGCAAAAGCAGTATCAATTCTCCCACAGCTAATTATGTCCATCAGAATTTTTTCCCAGTCTAACCTAATTGTAATCTTCAATACAGGACAAGAAGAAACTGTTGACTAGCATTCAACACAAAAGAAAACATTCGGAAATATTTAAATAAGATAGGACATTAATAATTGAAAAAATTCTATGAAATCCACAGTTCCAAGTGGCTTCATTTTGAGACCAGGATTTAAGTACTGCCTGTTACTCCCTGAAATTAAAAGATTTTGTCTTAATCTCAAGAGGAATCTGTGGCAGTCCCTGGAACAGGATACAGTGTTGCAGTCTATTCCTGGAAAATCACATGTATCAATTACTTTAGTAATAATTATGGCTCCTCTAGATGAAATGGATGGATGGATCAGATTCAGTTTGTCTCACCTGGGTACCTGCTCTTAGATCAGAACTGTCTCTGGAGGCCTTCATTTTCATTTGGTATAGCAGAAATGTGGTGGGTTCAATACCAAAAAAGGAAAATGGAAGTTAGAGTCTTAAATTAGGTAGATTGGACCTCACCTCTGCTTTCTAAATGGAAGTTATGACTGGGATGGGCCAGTGCCTTCTTTCCAAGGATAGTGTCATTACAAGAGGAAGGTCTGTTGTCTGTTTGCTTAGTTCAAAGGGTTTTTTATCCATGTGTGAGGTGAAACCTGCTAGGCAGAGGATGAAGGAAGAGACTTGCAGTTTAGCAGTGTTCATCATAGCAGGGAAGACAGTTCCACCTGGAGAAAGGCAGCTATGCAGGAATCAATGGTTCCTACCTGATCTTCTCACAAAGTGAGAACATGAACATCACTTTAAAAATATTATCAAAGCTGACAACCTTTGTCAGCTCTCGGCAGAAATCTGAGAAATCTACTGGCACTTTGGTTAGTTTCCCAGACTTACAAGGCTGTCTTTATCCTGAAGTGTTATTTTTTGGCATGATTTTCTTTGTAGTGAGAGATGTAGGAAAATTAAATGACTCTTGGTTTTCTTCATATTTTCCGAGATGTGCACAAGCTTTATCTATTCCTTCTTCTCCCCAGTGTAGAATTACCTGTCAATAGCAGGTATGGTCATTGATACTTTCTTTCCTTGGTTGAGGTAACAGAACAGCAGGGGTGAAAGAGTCTGATTCTGCTTAGAAAAAGGCAGTTCTCACTAAGCTACATTCCTTTTTCACCTAACTGCATTGTTTGCCAGGGAGGTCAGTTTCCCATATCTTCAGTGTAAGTGGACTTCTAATCAGTATGTCATCAACCTAGAAATAAACCACAGGGTAAGGCTTTACCACAGTCAAAACAGTGCCATGCAGCACAAAGCAGGAATCAGCAGGTGTGACATTCATTGCATGAAGGTATGCTGTGGCTTTAGCAGAACAGCAGTGTGCAGAATATTATCAGATAATCATTTTCTTGAGATAAAAGTACTCTCTGGAGAGGTCACCTATACTACTAAGAAATGTTCAGGCATTTGGTGTTATATGAATATTATTTTTTCCAATTGCTTCATTAATGACAGGAGTCCACTTTGAAAAAGACATTGTAGTTACCCTCAAATAATTGTATTCAAATCTGCTGTCTAGCATGGGTTAGAAAGTCAGTAGACATGCATCATTTAAATCATTGACTAATATGTTTATAGGAAGAAGGCTCCACAGTTAGATTTTCTTTACAATTTTCTGTAAGATATCATGATATGAAATTAAATTGAACACTGTTAACCTTCCTCTCCTAGTGTAATCCACACAAAATTGGTCAAAACCAATTATAAACAGCTCCTTTTTTGACAGGTTATGATTGGATAGAGGATTGGGTTTTTGTAAATTCGAGGAGGACATTTGCTGACAAGACAGAGCATTTAAAAGGCTAGGTTTAAACAGGTAACCTAAAATTGTCAGGTGATTTTTTGTTTGTTTTTTTTGGTTCTGGTGTTTTTTTGGTGGTTTGTTGTTTGTTTTTTTTTTTCTAGGCATTGTAGAACTGTAGAAGACTCTGGCTCAGGCAATATAATTTGCCTTTCATAGTCTATCACAAGGCTCATGATTATTTCTTATAACAAAATATTCAGTGCAACAGATTAGTAGATTCTGCTATGTTGGTTGGGCTGCATTCCAGTTCCTGCCTGAGTGACGCTGGCTGCCTGCAGCACTGCCAGCACAATAATTATTGCTGCGTTTTCTGGACCTCGTGAAACCAGCAAGGTGATCACCCCCTTGGAACAGCTGGGGATATGAAGTATGGAAAAGTGGAAAGACATTGCTGCAACTCTGTTATCTTGCCAGCAAGTGCCACTTGAATGATGATGGCTGTTGGCAGGGGTAGGCCTCTGCTGGAGGAGAGCTTGCAGCAGTTCTAGATTATAGCTTTTGCTCATTCCAAGGGGAATTGCTGTGGGCACTGAATTAACAAAAGCAAATTTGAAGGTGGGGAAAACAAAGATTTGAAGGCAACTGTAGAAGGGGGAGAATGATAATTTTTGACAATGAAGCAAATTTTGGTTTACTATATGTGACTGGCTCCCTTATGAAACAAAAAACTTCCACAAACATCAAAGTGTCAGCCATGCAGGTTTGTTAGGCAGCCTTCTCCAACCTTCCTCACAAAATTAAGGTAGCAACTGGTGGCAGCCAATGGATGTCGTTCTTGTTCCAATACAGAGAATTATACTACTATTTATCAGTACTTTCCCACATGAAGTACAGAAGCACAGTTAAAAAAGTCTTATTTTCGGTATTTAGCAATATTGTCATCTTCAAAATATCTGCCAAGAAACTGCTGCTGTGCTTGAGTGCCTAGTATGGATAAACAAATGTGTTTAATCCAGCACACAACACTAACCTTCACACAAAATAAACATCCAGTAAAAATTAGAGTTTAGCCTCAAATTAGTTGATGTAAATTATCTCCATGTAAATCAGAGAAACATTATTGACTGCAGTAAATATTTATGCAAATAAGCAGGCCAGTTATATCCAACTCTAGTATCTCTGCTTCTTTTCCGGTGCTTCTCTTTTGTTTGGAAGTTTTATTTCTGACTCAATTATATTTTTTCTGGACAATCTAGTTACATGGAAGTGGACATTTTGACACCATTCTCATCACTAGTGGCACCTATTAGCCATATATAATACAGCAAGCATTCATCTTCTGTGTTTAGTCTTTTGTCACAGCTTTGCATCTATCCTTTTCATTGTCCCTCACATTTTAACTTTTCAGTATAATAGACTGGGAGTAGAGCTTTGTGATTCACTGACTCTTAAATTGAAACTTTGTTATAGTTGTCTTTTTTTTCTGTATTTGTTACCTTGCAGGTTGATAAAGCTTGAATGCAAACAGATAATATTTCAGAAACAATATACTTAAGAGAAGGAAATATTTGTATCTGTAGATGAATTGTCATACTAAAAAGAATTCAACACATGGCGTACGTACATTAGTCATTGCAGACTAGCTTTTTTTATTCATTACATTTGTCATCAGGGCTAGGGAAAAGGAATGGTCAATCTGCTTCTTAATTTTATTATAGCTTTAGTGTTGGAAAAGGCAAGAGAATGAGACTGTACTGCTTACTTCTATTACAGAGGCTGTGCTTTCCAGAAGCGGGTGATAGGTTTTGGTATTTTTCCAAAACAGAAAGCTTAAGGTCCCACTCATTTAAACATATTGTTTCATAAAATCAGAAAAAAACCTTTGTGTTTTCCTTGAAATGTTTGATGGGGGCAGTGCCTGACTGACTCGCTCTAGCTGTCCATAGGGCTTGGAGTGGGGAACCCTACCCTGACTGCCCTATGACCTGGAGTTTTCCTGTAATGACTGTGACAACACAGAGTGCTTCATATGTTGCCTTTTTTTTCTTATAATCACGTTCCAATGCAAATTGAATACAAATGGTGAAATATTGAAATTGCTGCAATTTGGCTAGCTCTAATCAACAATTCTTGAGTTGAATCAATGGTCTTGAACTAGCCTATGAAAATACTACATTTTCTTTATCAAAAAAGAAGAAAGAAAAAAACCCCACTTGACACTTTGGATAGAAATTTGTGTTTGTGGAACTGCGTTGTAGGCAATGATCGATGTTCCCCAGCTGCCATTGAATTTAAAGGCACTGGAGCTGGGAACTGGGAACACCAGATATCTGGAAGATGAGATCTGAGACCTTGTGCTTGTCCCTGGGCATCTGATGTAGAGACCAGATGACAAGTCTGTCCCTAAGGTAGCCATGTTGCAGAGAAGATGCATTGCTTCCTTCAACACTACTTGGAGTTCCCTAAGGACGGATGGCTTTATACATGGGTAATAGGCAAAGTTTAACAGGTAGAAACTTTTCTGTCTATAACTGATATCAATTATCTTTCTTCCATGAAGTGATCTGCATAGTTCAAGTATCAGTTTTTAAGTTGTGCCAAGGCATGAAAATGTAGCAGGTGTTTCACATATTCTGTATAGGAATAATGACTATTCAAGCAGAAGCATTTTAAGAGCGAGCTTTCTGTAAGGTCAGATAAAGACATCATCCTGTTTATCCAGGTTTAGTTGTGCAATGAGAGACTACAAAGCCCTCTGTGCCTTGCAGTTCTCACATGGATTAGTTGTCATTCTTTCTCTTGCTTTGTATTCAGCATATTCTTATATGCCTGAATACAAGTAAAACCACCATAGTGACTCTGAATTGGCTTATTTCGCTTGATGTAGTTCTCTGATTCCAAATGCCCAGTTCTTATTATTACAAGGCTCAGTCCTGATGAGATAATGAGTGATCCCTGCCAACACCAACTCAAAATTATTTGGCTAATGAGGTTTCTTCCAGGTGTGCCTTTCCTGCTGAGGAGTAGGGACTAATTTTTTTTTGTTGTTATAAGGTAATTTTTTTCAGATATTAAGCCAGATTCTATTTTGGGCTGAGGAAACATACACAGAAGATAGTTTCACTACCTGAAGATACCCTAGATGCATCCTTGTGTCAGTTCCATAACTGCATTATCACATCTTTGTTGATTTTACAAATGTAATGTAATGTAATGTGAATCACTGTGTAGAAACTAGTTGTATCTTTGTGAATGAAATCAAGACCTATTTTATTGTTAAATATTTCCATAAAGACAGAAACAATTTGAAACTATTTGATGAGGCTAATCTTTCTAAATGCTCTCTGAATGTTAGATTTTGCCTTCAGGCTTTACTGCAGGCAAATTCATATTATTCAATTATAAGTTATTATTAAATCTTAATTCAAAAGTATTTTTACATTCAGAATTGGTTCAAACTTTCTCATTAGCGTCAGTAAATTTGAATTTTGCCACCTTAAAGGCGTGGGTGCCAGTGCTTCAATGTTCTTGCTAGAAGAAGGATGTAAAGGATTGAGAGAGGCAGGGAGGGAAGGAGAGAGGAATAAGGGTAGGGCAGAGGGGTGGGAGGGAGCTGCTAAGAGATCAGTCTACATCTTCCCATTGTCAGTGGCAGAAGGGATGAATATTGGGTTGAGTATGTTGGCAGTGTTTAAATTTATTCCCACTGGTGGTCACTAACCCTCCTTTGGCCATGATCCCTCCTTTGTCCACAGTCAGAGCTAGCCTGCTTGCTACATCCCCTAGCTGGAACTTGGCAGCTGAGTATTTTGTGTCATAAAATTATCTTGGGTTTAAGGTAAAAATGAACCTCATAACTTGAGGTTTATAAATGTATCTGTTTGAGAGTGAACCACTTTTATGAACATCTTATGGTTTTCAGTGGAGTGAAAATATGTCTTATTAAAATAGTGCACAAATTGTTATTACATGCGTTCATGAACAGGAAATAAAACACTTTGCAGGGATTAAAGCTTTTAACACCTCTTGCTTAAGTTCATCCTGTAGCTGAGCTACTAACTTCTTGGTAGTCTTAAGAAGTAAATAGAACAGTTTACATGAGACTGATTTTTCAAATTTTCTTTCAGACATGCAAAATGATGTGGTTCTGACATATCTCTAAGTCTTACCACTGATGGGCAGCCAGAAACAAGAAACTCTGTTGTCTTAAAGCATACAAACGTGCACACACACACACAGACATATATAAAATTTGCTGTAAGATGATGATAAGATTTGTGATCTAAATTGTAGCATGAACTTAAGACTCTAACCCGTTTAAGCAAGTCTTTGGAGTCAAGTGTGCAATTGTATACAAAGCTTTGCTCTGAAGACGAATGAACTGTAATGCTCCGCTGTTTTCAAGAGTATCGAAATCTACTTATACTTCACAAAATCTGAATTTAGTTGCTGTTTTAAGTTATTAGCAAAAGTGAGTTTGGTCTTGTACAGTAAAAACTATAGCCATCTGAGGCACAATTATCTCTACAGTGCTTTATAGCTATGTAAAAATATCACCATGACTTCTACTATTTGCTACAGATTTCAAAAGTTTATGTGTCTTAAATGCAAGTCTTATTTAATTATGTCTTTTCATTATTCTAGCAATATGGTTCCTGTAAAGTTATTCTAAAAATTTTAGGAAGCATTTTGAAAAATACCAAATAATTTATTTTTAGATTAGAGACTTCCCCCATTTTTTCTATCAGTTATCTTTTTCATGAATATTGGTGTACAGAAGTTGTGTGGGAAAGTATTCTGCAAGATTCGAACTTGTTGATCTAGCATTTTGCCATAATTTTCCTCTTTTTTGCTACCTGCTCACTCATCATGTGATTCTTTCAGGGACGTAGTTGGATTTTGCTACTGAGTCATTGGATCTGCATGTATTCATGATAAAGTCTAAATGTATATAAATCATGAATACAATACCCTAAATATATGTTTAATGCACAGTAAATATTTTTTATTTAACCCAACTGTCAGCTTCACCAGCTTTGGTTTGGCTAGACTCTTTCTAATTTTCATATAATGAGTAATAATAATTGAAGTGTTATTTAGATAACAACTCTGCTTCTCACTACTACATTAAAAAACCCTACTGTAGAAAACTTGTATTTACCATTTTTTTGTTATTGCTATGTTTAGTTAGGGGAGGCAGCAGCTGAGACTTAGAATGTACTCTGTACCTATGGAGAGCCCTGTTGTCCTTAGTAGGTCACAGCAGAAATCCACTTACACACAATACGATGCAGTAATGTGGTCCTACACAGGATTTTTAAAAACTATGATTACCTTGTTATCAAGTGTGGTGAAGGCCTATTCCTTCTCTCAGCAGCATCAAACGGATTAAGGACAGGGGTTCTGTATTTTATATGTGATTCCTTTAAGGAACCAATGGACAAGTGAAAACTAATTCCTTCTGGATTTTAACTTGAATTACCTGTGCTTGGGATAGTTTTTATTAGATGTACTGAGAACACGATTGTGTCCACAGCTCTTCACAGAACTTCATTTTAGTTTTGCCTTTCTTCTTACAAAAAAAAAAAAAAAATCAATTTTTTTTTCCTCCTGCTGTCTAGCAGTAAACAGCTGGACTCGCATGCACACCTGCAGATATGTATGTGTATTTTGTATAGGTTTGACTTTCAAAATGTTAATCTGTTTTTCTGCCGGGTGACTGTGGTGAACTTGTTGAGTAACTGGGCCCTCTATCTTAGGATACTATCTGAAATTTTGATGAAAAATTAAATTAACCTCTCTAAGGAATGGGCCAAATATATACATTCTGCCTCAAAATGATGGAAGTGCTGGTGGAGGGTTAGCTGGAGACATTGTATGTGGTGCAGGCAGACTTTAGCATTAGAAGTCTTTCATAAGCCAAAGGCCAAAAATAATTGTGTTTATTTGGTACTTTTTAACTTTCTATGCCATAGAACCAAGAGCTGAAAGTCATTAAAAAACTTAAAAACTAATTTAAAAACACAAGCAAATTATTAGATGCTGTGGTCATCTGATACAACACAGTTTTTCTGAGGGGACCTAATGAGTTAATGTTAGAGCTTAATTTCTTTATCTCATTCTTAGCCTGCACCAGTCAATGATATAAACCACAGTTGTTTAATTCTCCTGCAATGCAATTTAAGATAATACTCTTTTCTTCCTTTAGAGTGAACTGAGAGCCTGTTACCATCACTCAGCTGTGAGTCCATCAGTTCAGTGGGACCCTGCCCCAAGCCCCAGCATGCTGAGTGCCTCTGTGCAATGTTTGCTGCCCAAGGGCCATGGCTGGCTGGAGCTGTACAGACTCACTTGTGTGTGTACGCCCATGTGCACTGTAATTTATATCAGTGCAGAGTTTAGATTCTGTATCATGGTTGAGTTTTTCTCAAGGAGCTTTCTGAGCAAAGACACTTAATCATTTTCCATTTCAGAGTTTGTATTATAAATCATCTTTTGACTGGTTTCTCCTTTGTAGTTCCTGTCTAGAATTCTAGTCCAATCATATACTTAAAGAATCATCTCCAAATGGTTTTCATTTTCCACTGGAAATTCAATTCTTAGATCCCTCAAAGTCAGTAACACTGTTAAGCTATTAACAACCAACCTCTGACAAGAATTTGGAAATAGTTTCAGCTATTCCAACTTGACAGTATATGAGTTGCTTTTATTTTGTATTTGTTTTTAAAACAGTTAGCGGAAGTTTGGGAAAAAATAATGCATTAGTAAAATGGTTCCCTTTAAATAGGCTATTCTATAATTTTATCAGTGAATACATAAAATAATCTATGATATTTTATTTATTTGGGAGCCTAAGAAGACAATGTTTTGTGTGTTTATTTTCTAACATTAGGAACTGACTGTCTATAACCTTACATTTTGGGTTCACCGCATTATTAAAATGGAGTTGAATTAAAACATATTTTTCTTTTCTAACCATACTATACTTTTTCATCCAAAGGACCCATTTTTCCTCTTTCCCATTCTTATTTTAAACTCTTGTTTCCAAAAGAATCATGGAATCATAGAGTAGTTTGGGTTGGAAGGGACCTTGAAGATTATCTAGTTCCAACACTGCTATCAGGGTGGGACACCTTACACTAGGCCTGGTTGCTCAGAGCCTCGTCCAACCCAGCCTTGAAGACCTGTGGGGATGGATGGTCCACAACCTCTTTGGGCAGTCTATTCCAGTGCCTCACCACCCTCACAGTAAAGAATTTCTTCCTAATGTATAATCTAAACCTACCAACCTTCAGCTTAAGACCATTTCCCCTTGTCCTGTCATTACATGCCCTTTCAAAAAGTCCCTCACTAGGCTTCTTGTAAGCCCTCTTTAGGTACTGGAAGGCTGCTGTAAGGTATCCCTGAAGCCTTCTTTTCTCCAGGCAGAACAGCCTCAACTCTCTCAACCTGTCTTCACAGGAGAGGTGCTCCAGCCCTCTGATCGACTTAGTGGCCTTCAATATCTTTCTTGTGCTGAGGACCACAGAGCCAGATGCAGTATTCCAGTTGGGATCTCACAAGAGCAGAGTAGAGGGGAGGAATTACCTCCCTTGACCTACCAGCTGATCATGCTTCTTTTGATACAACCCAGGATACAGTTGGCTTTCTGGGCTGCAAGTGCGCATTGCCAGGTCATGTTGAGCTTCTTGTCCACAAACACTCCCAAGTCCATTTACCCAGGGCTGCTCTCAATCCATTCTCTGCCCAGCCTGTATTTCTGCTTGGGATTGCCCCAGTCCAGGTGCAGCACCTTGCACTTGGCCTTGTTGAACTTTCTGAGGTTTGCAGAGACCCACCTCTCAAGCCTGTCAAGGTCCCTCTGGATGACATCCCTTCCCTCCATTGTGTCAACCGCACCACACAGCTTGGTGTCATCAGCAGACTTGGTGACGGTGTAGGAAATCCCATTGTCCACATCAGTGATAGAGATACCAATACGGACAACCTGAGGAAGAAGAAAGAAAACAGACAATTCTATATCTATTCCTTGACTTTAAAGATTAGTATTACTTTGTTACTTCTTTCCTTTCTCTCTGTGGTGTCATTGAAACATCATTAAACATTCGAAGCTGGTGGGTATGATTTTAAAAAGGAATTGAAGTTTTTTTAACCAAAAATTTTAAGTTTTTGAAGTAAAGGAATGCAGAGCTTTCAAAATCAGGTCTATATTTTCTCTTGCTATGTAAGGAAATCCCTTATGATTCTGACATCTATGGAAGAGGAGGAAGCTACATAATACTGTTTTTAATAACTTTTGTCACTACTTTTTCCTACTTTTCACTTTTCCCCTTTTAGAAACACAGACCAAATGAATTTTTTTTAAGTAACTCATGTAGAAAGTTTGTACTATTTTTATGTTTGTTTGTGCATTGGTTTTATTGGTTTTATTTTCTTCACACCTTTATCTCTTCAGGAAGTGGGAATAAAGATCTGTCCTATATTTTCCATTTGATAAATCCACAATGTATCTTGCTGCAGTAGTCTAATCTTCTACAGAAGAGCAGCTGCATTTCCACAGCATTTCATCTCTGGACAGCCTACCAGAATGCTGCCATTTCACGTATCCAGCAGTCCCACACACAACTGATTCTTTGGAGTGAAATGGGAAAATCTAAAAAAAAAATTACTAAAAAAATTACTAGTCACCAAAAAAAAAAAAGGCACATTGATTTGTAGAAATAAAAGATTCTTACAGAATATCCATTTATCCAATAAGCATAATTTATCCCATAAGCAAGTTTTGGTGGAACTGCATCTTTCACCTTTCACCAAGCAAAACGAACCAAAACAAAACGTTGATACATGATACTGCAGTTTCCTTTTAACCTTTTAACAGTTGTAGCAGGGATATGAGTTTTTCTACTTTTCATATAATCAACTAGCATGCTGCAATTTTCCTCTATAATTGGGATACTTAACTGTATGATCTCCTGCTGTTTTAATGATTTGCATCTTCCCGTGTATTGTTTTTTTCTTGCTGAATCTCTACTGTTATTACACTAGAAGCTTGTACAGTCTAGACTCTTTTTGCTACTGCTTTACTATTCTCATTTCCTCTTTGTTTAGCTGATGAAAATAAGAGCTCTGTGCTTAGAGTGAACATTTTCCCTTTGTTACCTGTTTAACAGCACTTATGGTATAACAGGTCTTTTACTAACATGCTTAACAGACTTCACACTGACCTACATAATACTGCTTTATGCCACATGTTGGCCTTTTTTATATATATATATCTGTAGTCAAGGAAATATTTCTTAATGATAAACTTAGAAACACTGGCAGTTTGAGTTTTCATGAAGTTTCTAATACAGCTTGATCTTCCTTTTATTTCTTCATCACATTGTCACTGTTAGACATGTCTTGGGATTCTGGGAAATCTTCTATGATGTTCCTCTGCTGCGGAGAGTGGTAGGATAGCAAAAATCAGTTCATAAAGATTTTCGATGAGGTAGGAACAGAATCTCTTTCTGTCAGTAAATATGTAAAATAAAATGGTAGGTAAAATACCAAGACTGGTTATAAGTGGAATGCATTGTGTGAAAGGGGTCTTTGTTGTGGAAAGAAATTCAGTGTTTAACATGAAACCTGAACACTCAAATTTGAAATTACATGGCTGACAAACTTCCCCAGGATTATTTTGACAGTCTTTCTTTAAAGTTCAGCATATGCCAGTACATACTATATAATTAACAGTCTTTACATTTACAATGCTAATGTAAATGTAGGCTGTCTTTTTAATAGAAAGTTTTCTTAATTTTGAGATGAAAATGTTGCTGTGGTAGTGGACTGTGGCATGAAAATTGAAAAATTCTCCCATAACTATATTGTTGCAAGAACAGTGGTGAACAGTTCTCCTTTACTACTCATTTACTACTTGATCTCAAAAGATTATATTTTTTAAATGAATGAAGTTGTGACACATAAACTAATTCAGTTAATCCACAGTGTACCATAAACTCAGTAAACAATCAGCTGTCATTTAATGAAACTTAATCAAGAAACAACCTGCTCACTCTTTTTTTTTTTTGGTGCGGTGTTCGCATTGTTGTTATTTTAGTTATTATTGTTAATAACTATCAGTATTATTCTCTTTCTTTTATTTCTATTATTCTTCACATTTTCATGAAGCTCATCTATTCACCATTCCAGTTAGTGAAATTTTTGGAATGGTATCAGAGAAACTCCTTAGTCTTTCTATCTAAATTTACCACTAAATTGCCTTCTAATATTAGCATAAATATTATTTTTGTCAAAACGTGCCATTCTGCCTATAGGTTGGGCTAGAGTACTGTATTTTGACATAATGTCCAAACATCAGTTAAGGGAAATCTACTAGTGGAATTCTGAAATTATTACTACTGATACTGTTAGAAAGACAGTTTGTCTAGTGTCTGATCTATCTGTTTGTAATGGTATTGCTTGAAAACAGTAATCATCAGCCCGAGATTGTCCCTTAAGTAATTTTTTGAAATTATTTATCTAGAATCTTGGGGAGCAGCTTATACTTCAGCTGATGTTTGTGACAGTGGAAGGAGGTAAACTAGAGTCATTATCAGGAGAACCAGGTCAAAAAGTTGTGTTCATTTGGTTACTGACAGAATAGCTGGGATAGCGGGAAGAGGAAAAAATCAAAATGTAAGGAAGAGATAGGACTAGGCTAGAGGATGGTGTTGTAAGTGGAAACAATGTAGCTGAGATGTCATAAGCCTGTCACTTATTTTCAGCACCGATACCCTAGAACATTATAGCATTTGCTGTTGTATATAACAAAGTGATTTGTGTTTCTCCTCCTGCAAACATATCATCCTAGTGAACAGTATAGTACCTTGGTAGAATTACCCATGAGAATATTTTAGCTAACTGAATATAACTTCATAAACAGTGAGAAATGCAGCTTTCATTAAAACAAGAAGGTGAAACATTGCAAACTCATTTCATTTTATGGCTAACAACTATTTTTTAGCTCAGGGTAATTATCTTGAGTATGGGAAGGGGAAATACACTCATATTCGTAGTTTTCTGGTTTGTTCTAATCTATTTATGCTTTTATTTTTAATCATAGGTTTCTGTGCTCGAGAGGCAGATATTTGACTTCCTTGGTTATCAGTGGGCACCTATCCTGGCAAATTTTATACATATTATTGTAGTCATACTTGGCTTATTTGGAACCATCCAGTATAGACCTCGTTACATAACAGGAGTAAGTACTGAATTTCATTTGCTTATTCTGATGTGCATGTATAAAACAAACAAACAAACAAAACAGCGCTCCAAATTGTATTGCTCATAAAGCAAATAGAAATCTCATCTTGGATTAATTTTCTTCTGTAACATTTTATATTAACTTATTATGCTTTTGGGACACGTGCAACACAACTGGTAACTACCTACAAAAGCTGAAAGTCAATATGATCCTTAACTGCATGACAATACAAACTTTCAAGAAGTAGAGTCAGTTTAAGAAATTACAACATCCTCACTATTAGAGGAATTTAGAGCTAGAGTAAATGCTAGCCATAACTTTCCTATATACATTGGACCTCCTCAACAGAGCCATGATTTATTATAGTTACTCATTATTGTTATTAACCATTGTTGCTAGAGTGCCTATCTGTTATCTATATGCCTCCTAGAAGTTATAGTCCAACCTGAAAATGAAATGCGATGGTACGGTAAGAAATAATGAACTGAGGTCTCCAATATGAAAGTAAGAATTTGGACCTTAATTAATATTTTTTTATCCATTTCTTTCCTTATTCAGCTACCTCTCATACAAAGACTTAGTATGGCTGTACTCGGGCACAATGCAGTATTAATTTAATCCTCATTTCATTCTCTGACTTTGTGGGGGTTTTGCCATTTGTAGTTCTATAAAGAAAGAATAAAGCCATCATTCAGAACACCTTCTATTAGAAATAGATTTATATAACAATATTACTGTCAAAATCAACTATTAATTCACTTAAAGGTTGTATACATTTCAGAGACAGACAAGAGTTGAAAAGATTTTCCCATACACAACCATATTTTCATGTCAGATGAAAATTAGGAAATCTTAGAACAGTAGAATGATTTGGGTTGAAAGGGAGCTTAAAGATTGTCTGGTTCCAGCCCAGCAGGGACGCCTGCCACTAGAGCAAGTTGCTCTAAGCCCCATCCAACCTGGTCTTAAACACTTCCAGGAATGAAGCATCCACCACTTCTTTGGGCAACATGTTTCAGGTTCTCACCAGACTACAGTAAAGAATTTTTCCTAGTATCTAATCTGAACCTATTCTCTTTCAGTTTAAAGCCATTACCCCTTGTCTCCAGTAACTCCACTGAATCTGCACCTACTTCTGCAAAGTCTGTTTCTTCTTATCTGTTCCCTCATATACCAGCAGTTACTCAGAATATAGAAAGATTTCACTTGTATTCTCTGCTACCATCCATATTGCATTACTTTGATGCTAAGAGAAGTACATTAATATTTTTGTCTGTGTTTCTATCTCTGTGATCTATATGCAGAAAAAGTGTGTCCACATGTGCAATGTCTTTATGCATGCACAAAATTTAATGTATTCCAAAAAATTTACCATCAATATTGAAAAATATATTGCAAGCCTTAAATATTTCATGTTTCCTTCAAGTTACAACACTGGAGTCATGTGAATGTGAACTAGAGTTTTCTTCCATTTCTGGTACTTTGACGAGTACAAAAAGCTTGAAAATAAATATCCAAAATTCAAATATCAGTTAAAGAAAAAGGGTTAAATGTTCCATTCCAAGACTATTCTGTGGCATAAAACTGATCATGAATATAAAATGCATAGTTGAACTAAACAAGTTAGATTTAAATGGCCTACTACTATGATAAGTGCATTGTGAATGAGGAGGAATACCAGCCTTATAAATTGAGATCATTTGCGTAAGTTTCTGGATGATGTGGTTTGTGCAACACTGTTCTATTAATTTTCGTATAAATCTTTCCCAGAACTCACCTTCACTGTGTAACCCATCTGGCTTTGTGCGTTTGCCTCTCTGCATCCTTTTGGTGAATTGGATAGAACCAATCTAAGATCAAATTGTTTTTCTTGCTCAGAGTTTATAATAGACACTTGAGTCTGCCATTTATCACAGACTGCTTAGATAAAAAAACACTGATGAAATTTTTATCCTTTATTTAGTTGGATAAACAGAGGAGTGCTTTAATTTTTTTTTCATTTTTATTGCTGTTCTCTTTGGTCATTGAAGGGAGAGAGAAGGGAACTGCACCCTTTTATTTAGTTGTGTTGGGCCCAGAATAAATCAGTGGTGCCATCTGATATCAGGAATAAAGTTATGAGTTCAAAGGCAACAAGAAAGGCAATAACCTATAAGCCTGCAAGGGTGTAGCTATGAGGTTTTCAGGAG
This sequence comes from Pipra filicauda, assembly GCF_003945595.2. Lineage (NCBI taxonomy): Eukaryota > Metazoa > Chordata > Aves > Passeriformes > Pipridae > Pipra > Pipra filicauda. The sequence continues at coordinate 657,207 of NW_024104487.1, read as the reverse complement.
AGTGTGTGTAAATACTCAGAGTTCAATAGATTCTGCAAGGGTCAATCTATCTCGAGTGACTCTACAGAACCCTTAATCCAGTCACATTAGTACCTCAAGTCTAGCTTGCTTCAACAAGACTACAGAAAATTTCCTTTTTATTGTACATGCTTCATAAAGGATATCACAAAAATATTTTCCAGTGGAAGTGAATTATAGGTTAAAGAGAACAGGGAGATTTTAAGGTGAGGTTTAAAGAAATGATTCAGTGGCTTAGGGAGAAGAGGAAATAAGTTTCAGACAGCTGGAACACCACAACTGAAAGTGTCTCCTTGAACTTTCAAGAATGTCAGGGAAGTTTAGAAGTGGATGAGGGAAAAAGGTGACTGTGTCTTCTCAGGCACTGGAATATAGTTCAAACTACATGGGGTTCAGTAGTTGTGGTGGACAAAGAGGACAGGAAATTAAAGTCTAATATCATGAAAGTGGTTAATCTTAATATAGATTCAGAAATAACACATTGATTTTTGATTGTAAACTTAAGACATAAGCCAATAAATGAGCAATTGATGCAGGAGGTGAAACATCTGTTCTGAGAGTGGGAATAAGTCTTTTCAAAGATATCTTTTCAAAAGATAATAATTAAGTCATTTTTTGGTGAAAACAATTATGACAAAAGGACTGCTTAACAGCACTAATCTGAAACAGAGAATGAGGATTCCAGTAGGAACAAGGATTATCCAGGGTAACAACTATGATGTAAATGTGGTGGGTTTTAGCATTTAAGTGCCTGAGAGGTAATACCGATGCAAGTTTTTAAGGGTTCTGGAAAGAAGCAAAGCACTTCACCTGGATAGGGCTCCACCTGGAGGCTAAGTTTCTCCCCATTTCTTCTATAGAGGGATTACAGCTATGTTGATATGCTGAGTGCACATTCCATATTCTACTATGGATTATTAGTCACCTGACTAATCTAGTGACCTTCTACAATGGAGTGACTACATCAGTAGAGAGGGGGAGAACTATGGATCTAATCTATCTAGACTTCTGTAAGGCTTGTGATGTGGTCCCCCACAACATTCTGCCTACTAAATTGGAGGAGTGGGTTAGATGGATAAGGAAGTGGCTGGATAGCTTTACCCAGAGAATGAAGTGGGTGGCTCAGTGTCATATTGGAAATCAGTAACAGGTGGTACTGGGATCAATAGTATTTAATATCTGATTTCCAATATAACATTGAGCCACCCACTTTACTAGACAGTAAGACTGAATACACTCTCAACAAGTTTGCAGATGACACCAAGCTCACTGATGCACTTGATTAACTGGAAGAAACAGATGTCGTCCAGAGGGACCTGGACACCATTTAACCCATGTGAACCTCATGAAGTTCAATAAGGTCAAGTACAGGGTCCTGCCCCTTGGTCAGAGCAATCCTCAATATCAGTACAGACAAATGGATGAATGGATTGAGAGCAGCCCTACAGAGGACTTGTGGTACGGGTGAACAAAAATTAAACATAAGCCAGCAACGTGCGCTTACAGCCCCAAAAGCCAATTATATCCTGGGCTGCATAAAAGGAAGCGTGAGCAGCAGAAAGAGGAGAGTGATTCTCCCCCTGTACTAAACTCTTCTGAGACATCACCTGGATCACTATGTCCAGCTCTGTTGCCCACAATACAAGAAAGACATGGACCTGTTAGAGCAGGTTTGGAGGAGGGCCATAAAAACAGTCAATGGGATGGAACATCTCTCCTATGAAGACAGTCTGAGAGAGTTGGAGTTGATCAGCCTGTAGAAGAGAAGGCTCTGGGAACACCTTATGGCAGCCTTTCAATATATAAGGGGGACTAATAAGAAAGATAGAGGTCCTTTTAGCAGGGCCTGTACTGACAGGACAAGGAACAATAGGTTTAAGCTGAAAAGGGTGGGTTTTCCCACCTTTCCCCAGAGTAGCTGGGGATGCCCCATCCTTGGAAGTATTCAAGGCCAGGTTGGATGGGGCTTTGAGGAACCTAATCTAATGAAAAAGATTTTTGCAAATGGCAGGGGACTAAATGACCTTTAAAGGTCCCTTCCGGCCTTGTACCTGGTAACATTAAGTCTGGGAGAAAAGGATAGATTATTACTGGTACATGTTATGCATTAAAAAAAAAAAAAAAAAAAAAAAGAGATAGAGAAAGAGGCAATTACCTTATGTCTGAGCATCATCAGTCTGCCAAACCATTAGGCACTTGAGAGAATAGCTGAGTTAATCCATGTCTTTTTAAAGACTAGACATTGTCAATCTCTCAACACACCTAGGGGGATCTACTTAATACCCTATATAAAAAGTAGCCCTGACTCTACCAAATCTGTTTTGGAGTATTTCAGTTGTGTATTGTAGTTACAGAATCACAGAATCAACTGGGTTGGAAAAGACCTTCTAGATCATCAAGTGCAACCCCTTGATCCAACACTGCCATGGTTACTAGACTATGGCACTAAGTGCCACATCCAGTCTAATCTTAAAAACCTCCAGGGGCAGTGAATCCACTACCTCCCTGGGCAGCCTATTCCAATGTCTCATTACTCTCTCTGTAAAAAATTTCTTCCTAATATTTAACCTAAACCTCCTCTGGCATAGCTTAAGACCATTTTAATTGATAATTTATTATCTTCCATTTTTTTAAATGTTTAAAATAGGATGTGAAAATGTGCGGCAGTTCATCTGTCCTATGTACATACCAGGGGACTTTCAAACAACTGTAATCATGCCACAGAAAATTGTGAAGCCAAACCATGCTCTCTGAGCTACCTTTCAGAATTTTAAAGATAGTAAGACAGTCTGCAAATAGTGAATGATTTGGTCAACATTTTTGGTGAGAAAACATTTCAGAAGGCTGTTTTGCTAAATCTTGTTAAGAGAACTAATTTTCAGGTAAACAGATACTTGTAATGAAAGAAAAGGATGCTTATGCTTAACACATAAGTGAGTTCTTGGATTAATTCACCTTATTGACCTAATTCAATTTATTTTCTAGATAATTGCTTTATTTAAAATAAGAAAGTGTGTGTACTCAAGCTCAGTAAAGAAATTGTTAAAAAATATATTTTCACAGAACCACAGAATGGGTCAGGTTGAAAGGGACCACAGTGGGATATGGTCCAACTTTCCTGTTCAAGCAGGGTCATCCTTGAGCATATTACACAGGATTGCATCCAGACAGTTCTTGAATATCTCCAGTGAGGGAGACTCCATGACCTCTCAGGGCAATTTGTTTCTGTGTCCGATCACTCACACAGTAAAGAAGTCCTTCCTCATATTTTACTTCTGCTTTCTCTATAGCTGTTGGGAGAAGAACTTATATGTAAACCCATTTAATAAAAAGGATGATGAAATTAAATTGAATGGTCATTGTACATTCTCATCAGATTGCAAGACACAAAGTTTTTGAAGAAGTTAGACTCCTACCTGAGCCTGCTCTCTCTTTTCTTAGGAAGCACTTTTGTATCCATTTTGAGACAAACCATTCAATGCTTCAGCTTAATTGTACTTATGTGATGATATACTGTATTACAAATAAAATGTAGGCATTTATTTATAGAAGGAGGTACACAGTTACACACACTACTTCTGTGCTTTACACAACTTTTCAGAGCAAATGATAATTTGGGAATATAAGCAATAATTTTCTGCATAATCATTTTGAGCTAAGGCTCAATAATGTTATAAGTACAATTAAGTAAATGACCTTGAACATTTTAGTAGCAGTACTGTCTGTTGGTTGTCACAGGAGACTCTGAATCAGGATACTGATTCTGTTTCAAAATGTGCCATTGGCAAAATGTTTTGTTTGTTCAAGTTTGCTCAAGCACACATAATGATAGTCTTCAGTTTGTTCCTTCTTTCAGTGGTTTTTCATGGATAATAATGAATGTGAATGTTTTTTCTGTAGTTCATAGAATTATAGAACCATAGAATATGCTGAGTTGGAAGGGACCTCCAAGGATCATCGAGTCCAATTTCTGGCCCTGCAAAGAACACCCCAAGAATCACACCATGTGTCTGAGAGTGGTGTCCAAATGCTTCTTGAACTCAGACAGGCTTGGTGCTGTGACCACTTCCCTGGGGAGCCTGTTCCAGTGGTCAGCCACCCTCTGTGTGAAAAACTGTTCCTGATATCCAACCTAAACCTCCCCTGACTCAGCTTCAAGCCATTTCCCTGAGTCCTGTCATTGGTCATGAAGAGATCAATACCTGCCCCTCCGCTTCTCTTCGTGAGGATGTTGAAGACTGCAATGAGATCTCTGCTAGGTCTCCTCTTCTCCAGACTGAACAGACCAAGTGACCTCAGCCACTCCTCATACAGCTTCCTCTCCAGACCCTTCACCATCCTCCTGGCCCTCCTTTGGATGCTCTCTAATAGTTTAATGCCTTTTTTATATTGTAGTGTCCAAAACTGCTCACAATATTCAAGGTGAGGCCACACCAGTGCAGAGCAGAGTGGGACAATCACCTCCCTTAACTGGCTGGCGATGCTTTGCCTGATGCCCCTGAGGACATGATTGGCCCTCCTGGTTGTCAGGGCACACTGATGGCTCATATTCAACTTGCCACCGACCAAGAACTGTCATGGGTTGACCTTGGCCGGATTCTAGGCACCCACTAGAGTCACTCTGAGCTGGGAGAGGTCACACAGGCAAGACAAACTCAACGTGGGGTTAATACTAGAATTTATTACTAACAGGATAAGATCTAAAGAGTGAGAAACAAAACAGTCTTAAACACACTTTCCACCCACCCCTCCTTCCTTCCGTGTTCTCCCTCCTCACCCCGCAGCAGTGCAGGGGGACAAATCCATCCCTCAGGCAACAGGTCTTCCAAATCTACTGTCCCGTAGGTCACTCTTCCGTGGGCTGCAGGGGGACAGCCTGCTTCACCACGGTTCTCACCATGGGTTACAGGGGGGGCGCACAGCTCTGAGTCCATCCCCTGCTCCGTGGGGTAACAGTCCTTGACAGACCTTTCCAACGTGGGTCCATCCCTCAGGCACTAGTTCTTCCATATCTACTGTCCCGAGTATCACTTCTCCCTGAGGTGCAAGGGGGAGTCTCTGCATCCCGATGGTCCTTCCTAGGATACAGTCCTTTGTAGTGTGAGCTGTACTGATGTGGATCCCCCACAGGGCCATGAGTCCTACTCAGGAATAACCTGCTCCAGCGTGCATTTTCCTCTCCACGGGCCACAAGTTTCTCGAAGGACTCCGCTCCATCCCGGGCCTTCCATGGGGATAAGGCCTTCTTCCATGCATCCATCTGCTCCAGCGTAGGCTCGGCTGCACCGCGTCGGGCCACCCCGGCCCTGACCCAGTCGGGGGGGAAGGGAGGGCAGTGCCTGCCAGCAGGTGCCACTCTGCTGCCCTGACCTAGCCCATGGGGCACCCCCCAACCCCACCTCTTGCAGTTCACCTTGAGGGCTTTGGCGTTGTCGGTGCTGTTTGGCTCCTCGGGCAGGACAGGCTCCAGCATGGGCTGCTCGTGAAGCGGGCCCGGGGTCTGCAGGGACGCTCTCTGTGGGGCCGCATGCCCTGGCCCCAGCCCTGGCCCCAGCCGCCCCTTCGCAGGGGCTGCCGCTTGGCTCGGCCGGCACTGCCAAGAGCAGCATGGGCAGCTTGTGGGGTGGGCCTGGGAGACTGTGGGGCCACTCTCCAAAGGGCTGCATGCCCCGGCCCCAGCCGTCCCTTTGCAGGGGCCGCCACTGCCTGCTCCAGGCTAGGTGCTGAGAAGCCTGAGCCAGGCTGCTGCCGTGCCACTCCCTCACCCCCCCGTGGCGGGGGAGGCGGCAGAGCCACCCAGGAGCTTCAGTTAGCTCTCCCCTGGCTCAAAAATTCTTCTACGCAACTTATTCTTAAATATGTTATCACTGAGGCGTGATTATTGGCTTTCCCTTAGCCAGTAGCAGGAAGTCCCTCCTGTGACCAGATATCATTGGCTTCACTGGGGGGGAAACTTCTAGCAGCTTCTAACTGAAGCCACCCTTTGTAGCCCCCCTTGCTACCAAAAAACCCAGCCACCTCAACTCACAACAGACCCCCAAGGCCCTTTCCACAGTGCTGCTCTCCAGCACTGCTCTCCAGCATCTCCTTCCCCATTTTGTACATACATCCAGGGTTGCCCCATCCCAGGTACAGAATCTGGCACTTGCCCTTGTTAAACTTTAGTTGGTGATTGCCCATCTCTCTCATTAGCTGAGGTCTCCCTGCAGGGCCTTCCTGCCCTTGAAGGAGTTGACAGCTCTTCCCAATTTGATGTCTGCAGCAAACTTGCTTAGTATTCCTTTGAGCACTGCATCCAAGTCACTTCTGAAGATGTTGAAGAGAACTGGGCCAAGAATGGAGCCGTGTGGAACCTCACTAATGACTGGATGCAGCCTGATCTTACCCCATTCACTATAACTCTTTGTACCTGACCCATGAGCCAATTGCTCACCCACTGCATGATGTGTTTATTTAACTGTGTGCTGAACATTTTGTCCAGTAGGATACTGTGAGAGACAGCATCAAAAGCTTTACTAAGTCCAAAAAGATTACATCTACTGGCTTTCCTAGATCATCTAGATGGGTTACCCTGTCATGGAAGGAAATCAGATTCCACAAGCAGGAATTTCCTTTCATGAAGCCATGCTGGCTGTAACGGATGACTGCCTTGTCCTCCAGGTGTTTTTCAATACCTCCCAGAATAATCTTCTGCATGATTTTACAAGGAACTGAAGAGAGACTGACAGGCTTGTAGTTTCCTTCTTGTCCTTCTTGAAAATTGGAACAATGTTAGTCAGCTTCCAGTCAACTGGAACCTCCCTGGGTTCCTAAGAGCACTCAAAAATCATTGAGATAGTCTTTGCAATGACATCAGTTAGCCCTGAGGATTCTCAGAGGAATCCCACCAGGCCCCACAGATTTGTAGGGATCCAGCTGGAGCAGCAGATCCCACACAAGTTCAGGGTCCACCACGAGTTGAGCATTCTTGCAGTCATGGTCCACCAGCTCAGGGCACTGAGACCCCCTTGGTCCGTCATTCATGTTGAAGACAGAGGCAAAGAATGAATTAAACATCTCTACCTTGTCTATGTCCCTTGTTTATGGCTTCATATCTATATATGCAGTTCTGTATTTCAATGTATCTAGTTAAAAAGTACATTATTTCTAATGCTCAACATAGATTTCTGGTAATTTCCTTTGTAAATTAAGCAACAAAACATTTAGCTACGTAAAAAGTAGATATTATATCTACTTTTCTTTCAAAGAAGACCAGCCCCTTAAACTTGCGTTTCTGGCATGAATGAGTTTGAAAAATCAGAATTTAGTTTCTGCAAATACCAGTAACACCAGCAACAGAATGATTATGTTTTTGGGATATTCTGTCACTCTGTTTACTAAAATATTTGCTGAATATGAACCAGAAAGTAAGCTGAACAAGACTGAAGTAAATCCATCTAAATTGGAAAAAATAGTTGTAGAAAACATTTTTCAATTATCCATGCTGTTCTCAGTGTAAAAATTTCCAGTATTTATTTGTTGTACTCAGGTTGAAAATATTGAGATGCTATGTGATTTATATTTTAGTACTTACAAGCCAGATCAACCAGGAAGTCTGTGACCACAGAGGTTATATTTCCATGTTAGTAGAAAAATCTGTGTCAATGAAAACTTAAGCAATGTCTTAAAAGTTAGAGATAATCCAAATAGGTATCTACCCACTGGAAAAGTTAAAACAGAACAAAAAAGAGAGGTATCTCAATGACAAGCAATAAAAGAAAATGTTGACAGAATAGTAATTTCCTCAGATATTAGAATTCCAGGGATTTAGCACTATATGTGCCTTAAACAGGGAGGACAGAATAGCTATTTTATTTGAGAATTGAATGCTTATTAAGATGTTCTTACACTTGGGAAAGTAAAAGCAGAGGTCCTCATCCAGTTTCAAGTTACAATATCATAAGCACACTACCATTACATTTTCAACCAGAAAAACCAAAAAGATTCAGAAAATACAAACGGTGTAAGTTCAAGCAACACCCAAAATGACCATTATGGAAAGTTCTGCCTACATCTAAATAGAATCATAGAATCATAGAATCAACTGGGTTGGAAAAGACCTCCGAGATCATCAAGTGCAACCCTTGATCCAACACCTCCGTAGTTACTAGACCATGGCACTAAGTGCCACATCTAGTCTCATCTTAAAAACCTCCAGGGATGGAGAATCCACAGCCTCCTTTGGCAGCCCATTCCAATGCCTGATTACTCTCTCTGTAATAAATTTCTTCCTAATATCCAACCTAAACCTCCCCTGGCAGAGCTTAAGACCATGCCCTCCTGTCTTACTGATAGCTGCTGGAGAGGGGACTAACCCCCCCCCGCCTACAACCTCCTTTCAGGTAGTTGTAGAGAGTGATGAGGTGTTCCCTGAACCTCCTCTTCTCCAGGCTAAACAACCCCAGATCCCTCAGCCTCTCTTCATAGGACTTGTGTTCGAGTCCTTTCATCAGTCTTGTTGCTCTTCTCTGGACCTGAGAGGTTGTGTCTGATGAAGTAAACTAAGAAATAAAATTGCTAAAAATATAATGCAGCATAGGATTGTATAGAAGTAAGAAAAAGCTTTGAAGTTCAAAGTGCATGGCCAAGTGTATGAGGACAAACAAAAAAAGAACAGACTAAAAATAGAAAACTTAAATGACCAGTAGTAAACTTTGCAGAGCCATGTTTGGAACACTCTTAAAACTCCAAATCATAATATGAATTAAGAATATTACCGTGCTAGAGAATCCACCTCCACCCTGAACCTCAAATTTCATTCATGGTTTAATTTTTGTTATGCCAGATAAATTGATGCTAGATGAAACACTAGTATTTTATGGTATAATATTTACTGCACAGAGGCATTTTCTTGAAATGCTTTTCATGCCATGAATAGCAACATGAATTCTCTGTAGCACTTTCCATGGTAAGTACTCAATATTTTTAACATTCTTTTCATTACAGAATTTATACTAAATATTTTGTTTGAGGAATGCTTGCTATTTGTCATAGCTCATCTTCTTAAAAAGTATCCTTTATTCTGGTCACCTTTATGGTAGTTCTCTTTCAGATCTCGTCGGGGTTTTCTGAAATATCTCCATGTTCGGAAATACCTGGAGCAAGAGCATCTTATTACAACTTTTTCTCTTAAAAATTGTTATAGAACATTACTGATACAATTTGGATGTCACAGAAGAGTAGAGTTTGTGATTCTTTTTATAGTCTGTCCTTTCACTACTGATGCTACCTCCATAGAATGACCTTTGTAAACTTTGCTAACTGCTATATTATTGGAGGGTTTTTCTCACTTCTGGCAGATGCTGTGAAAAATCAGTAGGGATGTAAGCGGAAGACTGCCCTTTGGACTTTAAACAACATATGTTGAAAGGGATTTTGTTTCACAGGGAGATATGCTGTTTAATAGAGTGCTTTTGTTGTGATGAAAGATTAGATTTTAGTATGTTGTGGATTTAAATGTGGTTTCATTTTTATTTAAAAGGACAGACTCAGTAGTTACTTTAGTAACTGAATCTAGCCTGCTTTAGGGTAGGGCTGGGAATTTGAAGGGAGTAGAAGTTACTCAGTAGCCTGATGGTCAGTGTCATAGCTCTAGGAGTTCGAGTAGTCCAAATTTTGAGTCTAATGCCTTACACATATACAGAACTTAATCAAGGAAAGGTTTAAGTATTCCACTGGTCAAAGCCCAATTCTTTCTTATCATCAGTTAGTTTATAAATTAAATAAAAGTTTAAAACAGGGGGTCTTCTTTTTTACCTGATAATCAGTCCAGAAAGATAGTCTAGGCTTTGATGACACTGGGCTTTTGACTTCTCCTTTTAGAAATATTTTGACAACTTGTAAAAGATCTCAGTGGATTTCACGTTCTTAAGCCCTGGAGATTCAGCTGAGTCTTGGGCAAATATGTCTGAGAATCACTTCCAGTATAGTATTACACAGGGTGCATCTGTCTTGACTGTATGGAAGTAGATGAAAGAAGACATTCTACAGTAAATTTCTCTGCATTTTCTACCCCTTTTTGGCTCTTGATTTTAATATTCTAATACTATTTAGAATAAAGTAATTTTTTTCTGATTGTCTGGGTAAAGTTTGACTGCTTTCATCTCCTCTCTTCACTGGGACATATTTAGGTGTGAGGCATTGAGGTACAAAGAATAATCTAAAGGAAATTATGAAAAGGAAATTTCTTCTTTAAAAAGTGTAAAATATTCTTTCAAGATTAAAGAGTACCCAGACAGTTAGTCTGCCAGCTCTAAGAAAGCACAATAGAAAAAAAAAAACAAACCAAAACCCTGTTGATCAGAGAACTAGTCAAGACATAAAAAGGAATCCCAGATAAGAGATCCTTAGTCTCTGACTCTCCTAAGTTTTGTGTAGGACATTATTTTCTCAGAAGTCCCCTACTGTCAGAAAACAGAGTTCTAAAGAGAAAAAGTGTACTAGCCCTCTGGATGTTTAATTTAGATAATTAAGGAGAAACTGCCAGACTCCAAGAGGCTTCTTAAATAGTAAACATTTTGAAAACACAATAGACTCTTCTCACTTATTTGAGCAAGAGATCTATTATGTTCTTAGAACCACCAATTCCTGAAAATTAATTTGATATGTTTTCAGAAAATATGGCAAAAGACACTCTGGACAAGACTCCAGGATAGAATTTACTTCAGTAAGTGTTCTGCTTGGAGTTTTGTTTTCTTTCAGACTGAAATGGATTTTCATTAATTTTCAGAGATTTTTTAAAAGTTTTCCATTTTAAGAAGTCCATTTAAAGATACTAAGCTAATATTGTTTTTAAAGTGATATATTTGTTGAGTATTAGAAGATGAAAGATTATAATTTCATGATATAATTAAGTACAGCATTGATTTCCAGGAAATATTATGCAGAACCTGTTCAGTGCATGAAACTGTCTGATATTTTTAATTTAAATCCTCAATTATTAGTCTCATAGCAGGTTTGACTGGTGTAGAATTCAGCTATATTCATCCTTTCCCAGTGCTTTTATCCTCTTTGAATGAATTGTATTCATGTTTAAAAAGTAGCCATTCAAAATGTCTCTCCCTCATCCATTCCACAGAAAAGGAAGATGGTTTTCTGGGGACTGTACACTGAGGAGTACAGTTCCATGTACAATTGCTATTAATATTTTCTTTTCATTCAAACCAGAGAACTCAGCCTGGAAAGAAGCCAAAACATGAAGTTTCTCTACATTTCATTTTCTCTTTCTTTGGAATAAATCCTCTGGTTTGTTACCATAAAGACGAGTGGGTTTTATTCCACAGTGGGTTTTGTGGTTTGTTTTTTGGGGGGTTGGGTTTTTTTCTTTTTATAAGAACTAGTAGCTCTTTCTGTTAAAATAATGTCTAATTGGCACTTTTTTAGTTGAAATACTATAAAGATCATGGAGAATGAATGACTTAGCTGATGAAGTCTTTAGACAGATACTTAAAGGAAGAGATTAGAGACAAAATCCATGGTGTTTGCTACTGCTACCTAAACTGCGGTGGAAAGCATTAAAATTCCTCAAGCACCCAGGAGCTCTGGCCAGCTAGAGATGATTAAAAATCAAGCAAGGTAATGTTTCCACTGCTCTGAGATGACCTCTGCAGTTCAGTGCTAAATGTTTTTCTGTATCTAGAGTAATCAGATTTCTTTATATTTCCCATACTTGCTCCTATACTTGTTACTGTGGATTTTCCCAGTGTTTATTTAGTATTTTTTTCTAGCTTGCATATATCAATTACTGCTGACATATGCTTGTCTAAGAGGTTATAGATCTATCTTTTTATCTTGTATACCATTACACCATGCTTTCACAAAGTTATCAGTTCGCTTCAGAGTTTTAATGTCTCTGTCCTTGTGCCACACTCCTGAGGTAGGAAAGTATTCCCCCTGCACTGTTCTACACCATGGGAACTGAAAAACTAAGTCTGAGACGTTTTCTCAGTATCAGAGGAAAGGCTGAGACAGATCAGCATGCGGACCCATTTTTCTCATTACACGCCAGTGTTTTGTCCAATGCATCCTGCAAACAAAAAAATGCCTCAAATTCTCTATAAAGTCTAGGAATAAAGATTTGAATCACAGCTACCTAACAGTGTGGAATACTTCAATAAGAAAAAAAAATGATAAAACAGTCTTTGGAAAGTATTTCTCTGTCCCAGCTGGCAGCTAAGTCCTATAAAGCCAAATGCTCGCTCCCCCCTGCTGGGATGGGGGGGAGAACTAGAAGGGTAGAGGTGAGAAAATTCATGGGTTGAGATAAAGACAGTTAATAGATAAAATCTGCATGTGCAAGCAAAGAAAAATGAGGAATTCATTCACTGCTTCCTAAAGGCAGGCAGGAGCTCAGCCATTGTCAGGAAAGCAGAGCTCCATCACACCTAACAGTTATTTGGGAAGACAAATGCCATCACTCAGAACATCCCCATCTTCCTCCCTCTTTCTACCACTTTATATACTGAGCATGATGTCATATGGTATGGAATATTCCTGTGATCAGTTGGGATCAGCTGTACTGGTTGTGTCCTCTCCCAACTTCTTGTGAGCACCCAACCTCCTCACTGGTGGGTTGTTGTGAGAAGCAGAAAAGGCCTTGACAGGGTGCAAGCACTGTTCAGCAACAAAAACATCTTTAGATTATGAACACTCTTTTCAGCTACAACCCAAAACATAGCTCCATACAGCCGCTGTGAAGAAAACAGTCAAAACCAGCACATTCTTTCAGCAAGGGAAAAGTTTGCTGGTGCCTGAAGCTTTCTTAGTGATAACTCAGTGTTATGTGACCCATAGTTGTGCTCCTTCCAATAAGAGATTAATTTATTTTAATTAACAGCTTATAGCACAATGAAATATACATTAGAAAAGAACAGGAAACACTACCTCTAGTCCAGACTACCTGTCCAAATCTCACATTCCACTACTGCTTCTCCTTTGCAACAGGCTACACGTTCAGGATTTGATCTGGAGTACTGTCATGTAGCAACAGCTCTGCTCCTCCTCTCTTTCTTTTCCAGCTCCTTCTGTACTTCTGTCTATGTCTCCCTCTCTTCTCTTCACCTTAATTCAGCCACCAATCTCTACATATATATTTAAAATGGCATTGTATGGCATGTAGCTAAAATGAAGTTGTCCACTTTAAATTAAATGAAGTCTGCACAACATTACTTACCAGTACTGTACTGAAACCAAGTTCCTGTTTTGGCCAACTGATTAAGTTCACACAGTCTCATAATTCAAGTGAAGTAAACTTTAGTCATAGTCGTTTTATATCTTCGCAAAGGATGACCTGACAGTACCTGGAGTCCATCCTTACATTTTTTTCCCAGAGTTTTTTTTTCTAGAAAATATGTCTTTCTTTTTTGTGAGCTTCATTGTCACCCTGAGGTTATGCTTTAAGAAAGGTGCATTGAGAATCACACAAAGCTATAGTACTCTATTCATTTACGAATCTCCATTTCCAATTTTGAGAGAAGATGGAGAGGATTTTCTTTAGTTATATTCCAAATGTGGGGTTTTTTTTCCTTCTGAACAATGATCTACATAAAAATAATTTGTAAATCTTGTCACAAATCTCCATTTCAGAACTTCAAAGATGTTTTTCTCTTCCCATCTGTACTTACCTTTTAAAATTTTTAATGTTTTCATTATGTTTTTCAACTCCTGAAGCTCCACAAGAAACAGAGCACTGTACTTTTTTCAAGCTTCGCCTGTTGCTGTGAGTACCATTACCAGTAAAGATACAGTTTCTGAATTACACTGAATGGCAAGATAAACAATGAGTACAGTTGTAAAATGCACTACTAAACATGTTCCAAAATTTCCATTGTTCCCTATTTCTATAATTTAGCTGTCAAGGGCACTATTTATTTGCTGTTTGTTCTATGGGTTATTATGTATATTAGGCATAAATGTTAATGCTACATACATTCATGTTGGTTAGATCATAGTGAAGCAGCATTTTATGTGCTGTGAACTCAGCAGGTATGATTTGAATTATAAATGCCTCTAAGGACAGAATTTTGCATATCAATATAAATTTTACTTCTAAACAAGTCTAGTAAAGTAACATTGTAGTTTTACAAGTGAATGCCGTGATTCCCTCCATACCAATTTGAGCTACCAATGGTGCTGCTGCTCAATTTGGTTTCTAGCTGTAATTTCTTAGCTATTTACATTCATAGTGTTTGTTAGATTCCTACTTATTTATTATATTAAGCTGTGCAACTGTTTTAATTGATTTCAGTATCAATTTTGGGTGAATGAAACATAACCAGTTTTGGTTTTCATGCTGCTTTTGTCAGCCATTAAGCCACTTAAAGATTCTGTACTGCTTTTGCTCTGAGACCAATGAGTGGTTTTGCTTTTCTTTACTTTATAGGTTACAAAAAAAAGTTAATATTTAGCTGATGGGTTTACTGTCCAACCAGAAAAATGAAGAATTCATCAAAAATAGTTACAAAAGTTTTCAAGTTTATTAAATCACCATCTTTTGGAAGATCATAGATGTTGGTCCTTGGACAAAAACTTTTTTTAAGGGATAGCATTCTGTAATTAATGCATAAAAAAGCAAAATTATTGCAACCGTGTGTTCTTTGTTAAATAGTTTGAATTGATTATGCATATGAAAAGGAAATAATTAATTTTAAGTTGATATCATTTAGTTTAGCAGTTTGCTGTTAATCAGTTTGGCTTTTCTAGTCAAGATCTAAAGTAATCTTAAAAATTCTTCTATCATGACTAAATACCAAAAAGTTATTCATAGACTGTGGCACTATCACTCTGCTTATTTAATTTTGTATCTGCCTGAAGAGCAAACTTCTGTTTGAAATTTAGTGTTTAAACAAGTGTGTCACTGATTTTATTTATAAATTTGGTTTTACCTACCCACTACTTCTACTTTCTGTGAAACAAGAACTGTTCTGTCTTTAGTCTTGCTGAAATACATATTCATAGATTTGAAATGGGTTTAGTGATATAAATGATACAAAGGTTATGGGTTCTACACCTCTAATCGGGCTAGTTAAGTAAATTTTGGATTTCATCTTCATGTGCTTGATTCTGTAAAAAATTAAGATCCAATTTCAGTCTTGAAAGACTTACCCTTGTAATAACTTTAATTACTACCAATATTAGTGGTTTTGCCTGCATGTCTTAGGTTGATTGACAGTGCTTTTTTCTCATAAAGATGTCATTGTTAAATTCACAGAAGTATAGACATGATGTGAATATAAGCACACTTTTGTGATACGTGTCTGTTTCTAAGATATTTTGCTGTTTCTGTGTGACAAGGCTCTTTGACATAACTTTATGACACTGACTTTTCACCATTTGCTATTTGAATTCTAGCATAACTGATTCTAAAAATGGTCAGTTTTACTTATGGCCACAAAAAATTCTGAAAATGGGCACTGTTCAACAGTTTGGATTTCAGCTTAGATGCAGATAAGACCACAAATAAACAAAGCATCATATATTTTTCCAGATACCTAAACGTGATATTTAGGTCTATTCAGTATACTGCACAGAAATTAGATTTACCACAGGAATTCAGGAATCAATATTTTAATTTAGTAGGTACAATCTCTAATCAAAGTGCAAAAATGTATAATGTAAAAAAGAAAACCAAAATGGAAATAAAATCCAGCCCACTCTGAACTTACAGCAAGTCACAGGAAAGTCTTAGGGTTTAAAAAAAAACAATCCACATGTTGACTAAAATGCCCTAGATGGACTTACATTAGAAAAGGCATACACTGTTAGCAGCTGTAAATAAACAACTCCACTCTCGAGAATTTACTTATAAAAGTGCAGTACTACACTACTTGTAAGAAAAATTGTCAATATATGAATGTTAAACATATATATTTAATTTTTGTTTCGTAAACCTGATGTGAAAAATAGGAAATAATGTAACTAGAGATTATGTAAAGTTAAATAATACAGCTGTAATATCTGAAGCGCAGCCACTGACATCCTTTTAGAACTGGAAGGTAAAGTCTGTATGTTAGATGACATCAAACCCAGCAAAATGATCATGAAATGAGGTAAAGAAATTTTGATCCTTCTGTGCTGTGATTTGCACTCCATTGCGCTTTAAAAGATGGGCATAATAGGAGGATTCTTGCACAAACCATACCACTGAGAGTTTGTAGAAACTAAAAAGCTCTGATTAAGTCGGATTAGTGTTGGGTATGTTCATGCATGACAATGACTCGAAATTTTAAATACAATGTTGCCTTCCCCATAAGACTAGCGTTCATTTCACTGGTGGGAGAAGCAATGGGACTCTCAGATTTATCCCTTCCTGTCATCTGGGAAACATAGGTGTCAAGTAAGTGCTGGCATTGAAAATCATGAGGATTGAAACACATTGAAATCTGTGAGGATTTTTTTTGTTGTCTTTAGAAGAGTTTGTGTCACCAAAGTGATCCCAAAACTAAAATTTTCTTGTCTTGAATGCAAACAAAATAGAATATGGACTTAATCACACTGTATTATTCTTGGCCTTGTTTCTCTATAGAAAACCTTCATTTAGTAGTTACAAAAATTAATGAATGTTCTCACCATTCACATAACTTAGGAGCCTGTATTAGATCTCGTGCTCCTTAATGTATGCTGTGTCTGGGCAGTAATTAGATGCACTGCCATCTGTGGTCTCCTGGACTTCGCTGTGGTGCAAATTATCTACTCAGTTCCCATTCTCAAAAATGGAGTCTGCACAGTTCTGCTGCCCATGCTCTGTTTAACCTATCTGTAAAAATTATCCTTCCGAGGTTCAGCTCTCTGAGCTTTTTGTGTCTTCAGTTCTTCTACGTTTCTTTTAATCCTCATATGAGCCTTCATGTCTCTGTTGGACTCTCTTACTAGATATACCACACAAAACAAGTTCCTAGAATAAAGGATAGCATCTTTCAGCACCTTCTGTTGTTGCATTCGGGAAATTTAAGTTTTCAGTCTTATCTCTACAAGCAAAATGAGATAGCCACTTTTTTTATTCCCTTTTTTTTTTTCAGGTTTGTTTTTTTTTTAATTTTTGGTTTGATTTGTCTGCCTCCATGGCATAATTACTACTTCCTAAGGCTCGCATATTCCCTGCTAATTTGAGTCCTGTTTAGATAGGGTGGTGTACATGTTGAACTTGACTGACTCCAGTATCTGAATATTGTCTTATACATATATATTCCAGACAAACCATTAGACTCTGTAAGTTTCACATTTATATATTCCTCAGGTCATTAAAACTGTGCTGATGAGATGAGCTGCAAAATATTGTCCTAGTGATGAGAGATCTGAAGTGCTCCTGTCACAGAGTCCAAGGGAGTTAAGGATACATTAGAGAACAGTATGTTGTACTGACAGTATTTTTGAATTAAAAAGCACTATGTTTGATTGATACTATTTTTTAATTAGTTGCTTAATAGTACATAAGTATTTTCCCATTATTTGAATGGCAAAATGTTTCAGTATGTTTCTTTGCTTTCAAAACACTTAATTCAGATGTCCCCTAGCAGCTTTGATATCTAGCAACTATCCAGGTTTAGCACAATCAATTTGACCACTTGCTTTTGCTACCAGTAAGGTAGATTTTCATAGAAACTGGCATTTATTTACATTAATGATTAGGATTTGCTTAGATTAGTCTGTCTCTCTGTGAAATCCAACTAGAGACAGGAATGCTTCAAGATGCAGATGACTGCTAATTGAACCATGAGTTTAACTTATGACAAAAACAAAGTAGCTCACACTCACTAGAATTTTTCATTTGGCTTGTTGCTATTGCTAGAAGTCTGATTTTATTACTGTTTAAATTGGACACAGTAATATATTTGTTTTGGGAATGAATTACTTTCTACCAAGATAATTCAAATCTAGCTATGTGGGGAGGCTAGTAGGTGAAAGTAGAAAGTAGACCATTCAGTGAGATATGAGGGAATAAGATTTAAGGTTCTATAGGCTCTGAATTGCTCCTATACTTCCTAGGCTGGTGCTGTATTAAAAGGCTATTTTCATGATGACCTCTATTTAGTTATCTTTTTAAGTAATTTGAGTTTAGTTTGTTGGGGATTTTTTTTACTCCAAAACAACTTAAAAAAAATCCTAAAATGTCAAATCTCATTTTGTCTAATGGGAAAGGGTGGTTTTGGCATAGCTATGGTGTTAAGTATCCTGTGGGGGATTTTTTTCTGTTTGGAGGTCTTAGACTAGGTAACTATAACATTTGATGCTTCCCATTTCATTTAAATCTATCGAAGTGGTCACAGTCAGATCCTGCGATTACTTGAATGGGAGGACAGTTTCCATTTCTTTACAATGTAACCTTTATCACGAGGGAGTACAAAAATCAAAGAAATGTAAGCCCTCTCCCTATAGGGATTGACTCTCAATGAATAATCTATCATCTGTCTCTCCATCTTTTTTATGTAATCTATTTGAAGCTCCATGGTGAGCAGTGAGTGCAGAATGTCAATGACAGCTGCGTTAAGACAACCAGGAATATTCATTAATATGTTTGTGAGTAGTCTGCTGTTTCATTTCCCTGATACTTGGAGCCATTTCTACTCACTTATTAAGAAACATTTACACTTAGAAATGTTTCTTGAGAACTTAAATATGGAAATTAGTAGTTTAGTAGGATACTATTTGTTTACATCAATCTTCAAAGGCCTAGTGCCCATTAGAACTAGTTAACTGATCAGCCTATCATAGAAAAGGATTGCTATTTTCTTAGCAGACAACACATAAAGTAGTAATGCAATACTATCATTGTATCACTGTTTTAATATCTTGGGGCCAAATGAACAAATGTTTCCTTAAAACTGGGTGAATTTCTCCCGAAGGAGGAATCTTCTTTTATACTCCAGTGGGGTTCCTGCCCTCCGTAGCAAACACTTTGTCTCATTAAGCTAAGACACATGGTCTCGTTGTGTGGTGGGGGGAAACAGTTTTCCCCCTGCAGTTGTAAAATGGTAAAACCCCAGGGGGTGGTGACCCCTGGAAGTTTTGAAGTTTTGTCCAATGGGCGCTTCTGCGAAATGTAAACATACCACAAGCAAACGGAAGAGAAGGTTGTTGTAGTTTGGTAGTAGAAGAAGTGGCCATGTTGTGAAAGCCACGAGGAGAAACAGCAGCAGGCCCACTGGGGGCTGGGCCCCCCCAGCCCCCAGCGGGGGGGGCTGCAGGGACCTGGAACAGCATAAAGCTAGGCTAGGTGCCTGCAGCTGAGAGCTAAGACAGTTTTCTCCACTGTGAGTGAGCAGAGACAGAGCAGCAGCAGAGATGCAGCATCCAGAGACTGTGGCTAAAAGCCAACAGATAAGAACTGAACCGGAGAAGCAGCAGAAACAGCATGCAACTGAGTAAGGAAGACACCGAGTTGTCTCAGAAAGCCGAGAGAGCAGCAGGGAGAGAGGAAGATGGGGTAAGAACTGGAATAAAACCCCATACCCCTCTGAGACCTCCGAGAAAGGAGGGAGATGGACTCCTATTAAGGAGAGGAGCCTTGGAGTGCTGCAGCACCAAAGAGAGAAGAGCTGAGAAGCTCAAAGACGTCCTGAAGCTGGACTGGGACGGAGAAGGAATGCAGGGGGGTTGACCTTGACCCCCCTCGCTGCTGCTGGCAAGCCTAGCAGCCTGAGACAGAGCACAGGAGCTCTGGTAGAACTCTTGAGGCAAAGGCTTTCAACTGAATGCTGCCCAAGATGTTCTGACTCAGGGGTGAACCCCCCTGAGGAAGGGACTTTTATGAAGATGCCCCTGCATTTCGTGATATGCCTGTGGTGAAGTGAGTTTAGTCCCTGCTGGCAGTCCACAGGTGAGGCCTTCGCTTGGAGTCGAAGGGGAGCCAAGAGGAGTAAAAGGAGACCCCCTTGTGTCTTGAAGACCCTCGTTTGGAGATGACGGGCCAAGGGGCTTGGAGATCCCCTTGTGTGTATTGAAAAGAGATCCAGCTACAATAATCCAGTTACGGCTGCTGCATAGAGACAGAGAGACCTGCTGCCTTAGAGACATTGCTGCTCTGAAGAAGGGATCTGTCCTTCTTCCCTCCTGGACTTTTATTTGGAGGGGAGAAGAGATCTGATCCATTGTAAATACTTATGTCATGGTAGAAATAGTTGAGATTATGAGTATAATGTATTATAATATTTATGTGTAATGTATTATAATATTTACTTGTACAGTCATTGTAATATATTCCCTTTCCCCCATTCTGAGTCTCGTGTTTTGTCTGGAAAAAACACATCTTATACTAGGTTGAGATGGGGGAGGGGGCTTTGACTAGAGAATTAGATTTTTTTGAGGGTCTCAAACCATGACATTTTGTCAAGATGGTGATCAGTTAAAGGTTGGACTCAATGATCTTGGAGGTCTTTTCCAACCTAAATCAGTCTGTACTTCTATGATAATAGAGCCATGCTGAGTTCTGTCTTAATAAATCTCCCTTTGAAGCTCGAATGCACTGGTTTCAGTTATGCTTCTAATTACATGCGCCAAAACTAAGAAAACTGTATAACAAGGGGACATTCAGAAGGTTAAGGCATACAATGAATATCAGTGAAAACTGATCCTCACCCTTATAAGGCTTCCCTGCTGTAAAATCTCTGTGAGAAGGAGCATGGTAAGTGAATGGAGAATGATATTGTTAAGATTTTAACTATTTGAAGTTTTCTTGAGCTAGACATGAAATATTTATATCTTCCAGAAGGAGAAATGCTATAATCCATTCCTCATGAAAGGTTTTAAGTCAATAGTTGTGTGCATGCTGTGGTTGTCACCAGTGAAAATGGAAAGTTTTTAATATACATAGCATATAACAGTTGTAATTGAAATTCTATTTCTTTCCTTTAACTAATCCAGAGAATAAACAACATCTTAAACAATAAATAGTTGCATTTTGATGAGCTACTTATTTTAAAATGCTTCTCCAATAGCAAGTTTTCTTTTGCTATTTGTATAATTCTATATATCCTTCTAGAATAAACACATGTCCAAAAATTTTCCTCTGCTTTTACCAAATGAGGAGAGTTTTGTTGTAATTAAATTATATATGACCTCAATTTTATTCTAATAAAAATTGCATCCCATAAAATGCCATACATAACTGAATATTAATTTCTAACTTTTTCTCAAAAAGTTTAAGGACCCTTTTGGAAGAAAAAAATGAGTACTGAATATCACTATTTTGTTACTTTGCACGGTCCTTAGCAAGTATCACAAGTATTGTGACAAGGTACTAAGAATCTTAAAAGTAAAAAAAGGTTAATGTTGATGCTAACACTACATCTAATTAGAAGATTTTCATTTCACTCATTCATTAAAGTCATTGAGCTACCTGTTCTTTGATTTTCTATGAATAGGCAGTTGTGTGGAGTCATGAAATGCTTGCTGAACTGAACAAAGATATTTGAACAACTCAGAAATCAATCCTACATACACCTAGGTGCATTTTTTAACTTTTCATATATATCAGTAAAACACTGAACTTAACAGGACTACTTAGGTATAACAATAAGTATGACTGCATTTGGGGAACTGCAGTTATAAACTCTGATTGACAGTATGACTGACTGAAAAGAGAATTTCCACTGGAATTTAATATAGACCTAGCACAAGATAGAAAAAAACACAACTTCTCTTTTTAATTTAAATCAAATTTAAATGCAGATCTACAATGTGAGTTTTCTTGCCTACTGAGCTTTTTAATCCTCATAAACAGAATGATGACTTTTCATTTTATATCTATGGAGAATGTACACTTGCAGCAGGAATTTTGAGGATATCTTACCAAACAAATATATCTGGTCAATCTTGCAAAAACACTTTTGTAAATATATGACATATCAAATGCATTTACATTGCTCCCCATGTCTTCCCTTCCTGGGAGTATTCTCATAAATGACCTTCAGAAGCATGAAACTTGAAGACTGAGAGACAAAAAATCCCCATGATTATAATCATGTGCATTTGAATATTAGTTGAAGTTGAAAGCAAATCCTGCATTCATGTATAATATTCTTAGCTTACTGTATTGATTGTTCATGTAAGTAAAGCAGCTGTGCTTTTATGTGATTTCTGAAACAGCCTGAAGGACAGAAATACATACTTTCTTTGCCACAGCTAGACAAAGTATCAAAGTATTGCTGTTAAGTTTGGTATCTAGTAGATAATGCATCAAGAAGTTTTCTTGTGTGATGTCAGGAGTCAAACTTTGGGTAATAATGTATTTACATAAATACTTCTGATTAATTGTGAAGTAAAAAGGTCAAGTTTCCAAAATTTTATTTCTATGCATTTACATTTTTAAAAGGCTTTTATGGGCATTATCACCTACTTAGGCAAGTAATAAATTATACATTCTATGGAAAATTGCAGACTAATTTCACACCTTTTAGTTTAACCAAGCTTTCTTGTCAGAATGCTGGGATTTGAATTATCACCCAGTAAAATGCATGGCCTGTAAGGTTGCTGCTGTTAATATCATTATTAGTCAATTTTTTTACAGTGAATTCTAAGAGCTAACCAAGAAGGTGCTCTGTTGTGCTAAACAGTGTACAAATACAGCAATGGTGGGATAAGATGGTAACTTGGAGAGAAAAGTTAAAAAGTGAGAGAACATAGCAATCACAGAGACAAAGACGAATAAAGATGAAAGGGAAGACATTTGTGTTTTATGTCAGACATACACCAGGTTGCCATTTTGAAAGGAATCCCCCATTAAGATCTAAAGACCATGCACTAGGTGAGACTGGACTTTTGCTATGGTGTCCTATGAGTGTCAAACTCTCTGGAGAGGCTGGGGAATGGGAGCATCACCCCATGCACACCCTCAGCATGCTTGAAAGGAAATGCTGGAACAGAAGAGAAAAGCACTGACATTCAGAGGCTCAGCACAGAGAAGTCTAGTTGTAACTACAGGAAGGTCTCAGAGGCCGATGCTCCCTCTCTGGCTTCTTTCTGTGACTGTTAAGGCAGGGTAGTCCCTATGAAGTTTTATCTCATTTCCCTGGGGAACAGAGAGGAATCACTGTGACTCTGTCCAGTGTCTGCTGTTTGAATGCTACCAGGGTACAATTATTATGGAAGAGTTTATTATCTTAAAAATAAGAGCTTGAAGATAAGCATCTTTTCAGCTTTGTCTCCTTTTCTAATAAGATGACACATTAGATGCCATACAAGTTATTAAATGTCTAGCCTGTATCAGATACAGGATGTCACAAAGAGATCACACAGTTATCACAGGCCAGCAGACATAAGGATTTAAAATCCTTCTCTGGAATATAACTCTGGTGTAAACACATGGGAAGCTATTGTTTTCAGTGGAACTTAACTGAATGTGCTAGCAAAGAATTTCTTGTTAAGGGCTAAAAGAAGCACTTATAGGATACTTTTTTTTCTCCATGGTAAATGAAAAGGAATAACAACACCACCACAAAATTAGCAGCATAACTGTGAGAGTACTTGTATTAGAGCCTGAAAATAATCAGCATCTATTTTGTCAACACCTTCCTCCCTTTCAAAGATCTAGTGATATTGCAGATGCAGAATTTAGTTCAGGACTTGTTGTTTTTTGTTACATGAATTTAATTATCATGGAAATAGGCAACTTGATAGCACTAAAAATTCTCATGTTTTTATCCACTGAACAGACAGGAACGTACTGTAATTGACATCTGTGGTAGCATCTGGCTTATAACCTGACAGGTACCTCATCCTAGGCCAACAGGTGATAAAGTAGATTAGTTCCAATAGTAATGTATGTAAATTTTTCATGACAAAAAGTTTTGATATATACTCTCTGTTAGACAGCCACCAAATTCAGTAAAACCAAAACTTCATTCTTTAATAGGATAACATTTAACATTTTGTTCAGACGGCTATCTCATGCTTAGCAAGTGTTTAAGTTCCATTGACTCCAACGGACTTTGCTTGAAGTTAATAATTTATATTTACATGTATTTTCAAATGAGGATTAAATTAATCATGCTAGATTAAAGCATTGAATAACAAAGTGTAGATCTCTGCCCATGCAATAGATATCACCTGATGATGACACCAGAATGTCTTCATTTATTGCTGCTAACTGAAGTTAAGTTTATTGATCCTGTCACAGAAATGTTTAAGAAATCTTTGGTTTGTCCTCCTGAAATCTTCAAAAGTTTGGACCTAGATTTAGAATCCAGTGTGAAATTCCCAATTGTGCTAGGTAAATGTTTTCAGCCCCAGTTTAATATTTTTCTTATATTTTACTTATCACATAGCAAATGTACTGTCAAATTTTGCATTGTGTGCAGCTTGCTAAAATGGAAACACAAATGGACATGAAGGAGGTAACATATGGCATGCACACAGAGAGAATGTAAACATACAAGTTCCACAGCAGCTCTAGTACAGGTCATTAAGAAATGAGAACTTTGCAGAGAAGTCATGGTAAATTGTAGCATTGTGTCTCTAATTATTAGCTCTTGAAACCATTGAACTGTGAGTCAGGTTTAATTATTAAGATGTTTGAGTTGCAAAAGGGAAAATACTGAGTGGTAAGAAATTAAAAAAACAAGTGAATGCTTGTGTGGCTGGTAAGAAAAAGTAATGGTTCTGTTATGAAGGTAGAAACAGTTGTCATAGGTACAGAGAGAGATGGTTCTGGAGCTGGTTAAAATGCCCATGGAAAGTCAGCCAATATGTGACAATATTGCTAAAAGTGAAAGGAAAATGGGTAAAAGTGTGGGGGAAAAAAACCAATATAGTGGAGTTCACAAGCTGCAGCTATCCAGCTTTGCTTTCAAGGGTAAATAGAGCAGTTATTGCATCTCTGATTCACATTAATTTCTGAAGTAATGATTTTGCTTACAGCTATATACTCCAGGAACAAAATATACAGCTCAGGACCTGAGCTGCCTCTAGAACAGGTGTTGCAGTTGAAATAATTGCAAACATTTCACTGCTCTTCAAAAATTCTTTTAGATCAATAATCTTTGGTGGCTTTAGAAAAGACTTGAAAAACTTCTGCCAGGAATTATGATAAGATGATGCTGAAGTTGTTGTTTGGTTGATTGTTTTTTATTTTGTTTTTAATTTATGGAGTCTGTTGGAAAATACGGCAACATTTTTTTCTAATTCGTGTGCTTGAAAATGAGTCAATAAAGGCATCAAATCTCAGACAACTGGCCAGAAAGCAACAGGAGTTTAAAGATAAAACTATTTATTTTTTTTTATAATTTATTTTTTTAAGGAAATTATCAGAAGAAAATAAGCAGATATCATTTATAGGAATGAAAAAAAATAAGAAAATAAGTAGTTACTAAGCTGGGGAAATATTGAAGACTGCTTACTTGATCTTTCTTAGGACAGCAACACAAGGCAGGAAATCTCATACTACCGGGAAATCTCTAAATAAGCCAGAAGCAACTGACAAGTGTAAAACTACTCTTGGAGTACAAACAAAGCTACAAACAAGCTAAGAAATATTTCAACAGTAAGTCTGACAACAGAATCAAAAAATTAAAGGCAGGAGTTCGATTGTTGTATTGGGTCTAGCTGAGCTGGAGTTCATTTCCCCATTGCTGTGCTTTGCATTTGGAGCTAGAAGAGTGTTGATAACACACCAGTGTTTTGGCTACTGCTGAACGCAGCATCAGCACTGTAACATTCCTTCCCAAATCGAGGGCAAGATCCTGGGAGGGGACACAAGTAGGCCAGCTGACCCAAACTGACCAAAAGGGATATTGCATACCATAGGACATCAGCTCAGATATAAAAGCTAAGGAAAGGAGCGGGAAAGGGGATATTCATTGTTTCCAGTGACTGCCTACTGAGAAACCATTAAGCATTGCTGAAGCCCTGCTTCCGGGAAAGTGGCCAGACGTTGCTTGCTAATGGGAAGTAGAGGATAAACCTTCTTATTTTCCCCTTTGCTTGTGCATGTGCAAACTTTCACTTTTTTTGCTGTAGTAAACTGTTTTATATCGACCTATGAGCAGTTTTCCATCTTATTCTCTCTCTCCTGTCCAGCTGGGAAGAGAAGTGATAGAGCAACTTGGTAGGTACCTGGCATTCAGACGGGGTCAAACCACTACAGTTGTAAAGTCAACCTTGGAAAGAAAATGTGTTAGGCTGATATTTTGGTTTTACTGCCTGCTCCAGTGATGTTCAGAATACTTGCTCTTTATATTTGCACAGTTTTCATCACATCATTCAAAATGAGTCTGATCTAAATCAGAAATGTCTTTCTAAATAACACTCAAATAGAAGCTGCTTTGTATCTATAAATCTTTTTTCTTTTTTTTTTACATTACATTAATTGAAAAGGAGGATAGCATCATAATGAAGCAGCATTTATATTGATGATTTAACAGCAGTCATCTAAATGTAGTTACATGTATTTTCCCCTTCCAGGTCTCAGACATTTCCATTAAGAACAAAAATGAACCCTTATTTGATGAGTGAATTTAAAGTCCTTCTGTGTTATTATTAGAAAGACAGAACTCTGTTTTTCTCCTTTTATTCTTACAGGTCTGTATGCACATTTAGAATTTATTAACATTTTGAAGTTTGTTCTTCTGGCTAGAAAACGCTGATCACAGCTTAAAATGTCATCATAGTGGGGGCTCTTTGAGTAAAACAGCATTCCTTTTTATCTGGAGGCTTCTAAGTTTGTTGTGCAGTTCTCCCACTTGAGAATAATATGCAAAAAGCAAGAATAGAAATATGCTTTTTTTACACTGGAATAAAATCTCCAACGTGTTCTTTTGTGTTATTCATTATTTTTCTATTTGCAACACATTTTTTTTTGTTTTACCTTAGACTTTTAAGCACTGGTTTGAAATCCTCACAATTAAAAAGGCATAGGACTTCCGTACATCCATAAATTGCCTTCCTTAGCATTTATCCTGTAATAGGAATGATCTTTTCCAGATACAGGGTGGTTAACCTTAAATAAGAGCATTTTAAGCACTTGGACAACTGATCTTCTACAGACATCTCATCTTCTGTTCAAGAATCAGAAAATGTTATTTATATCACATAGTAGGTTCCTGTCAGGTGTCTGTTACTAAAAGAGTTAGAGCAGGTCTACTCCACATTGTTTGGGGAAGTTTTACCTCTCCCTGAGCAGTCTTCTTCTGGATTAACTACCATTTTTAAGTACAATGGATATCATAACTATTTCCAAACGAAGACTGGTTTTCATAAAACTGTTCTTTGATAAACATCTGTCTGTGGAAGTGCCACAACCCTTGTGATATATCTTTCAAAATATAGCTATGTGGTTAATCATCTTGGTGTCTTCCAGTTGTGAAACTAAATGAACCTAAGCCTTTTTTTCTGCTTTCTAATTCCTAAGAATTAATATAAAATTTGAATATTATCTGTAATTCTAAATCTTACAGCATTCTATTAATTATATTTCTGTGTCCCAGATACACTATATTTTACCTACCCAGTTTAGGGTCCATTTCTTAATTACTTTCTAACATGTAGAAAGCAAAGGGAGGAAAGTAATCATATAAAATTTGCAGGACAGCACTTTGTCTCCTTCCATTGAATTCCTGGGATTTCTTTATTGCTATGTTAAATCCACAAAGTTTCGAATAGGTTGGGTATCAAAAGGCATATGGAAAGGAGCTACAGACTTGCCACACTAAACAGATATTCTCACTCAATCTGTCATATCAGTGATTTATACATGCTGGCTACATATCATTTTGAGGAAGAATTCTTAACACTGCAATTCATGCCAGAGTCAAGAATTCAGAGGACTAACATATTTCTTAAGATAAAGATTCAGGATTTTCCTGTAGTTAGGCAGATGTTCCCTTATCTTTGTTTCATCGATAAAAATGTTTCACTGGAGGCTTTTTAAGGCCTAATTTCTGCAGATTTATATATTCAGTGACCTTTCAGTTTCCACAACAAAATAAGGTATTAAGATGGAAATCCCTACTGAATCAAAACAATTGTACAGACCAGTACTCTCTCCAGTGAGAGTTAGAGGATTGCATCTGCGATCTTCACTTGAGACCTTTTCTAAGACTTACCATTTATTAGTTTTAATGTTCTGCAGGTACATCCCATGAGATAACTAGAAAAAGATCCACTTCATTGCTTCCCAATACACGTTCAACAGGCAAAAGTTTCAACACACTTGAAATAACAACTCTGAGTTAAATAGGGAATGCGACGCCACACATCAGCCTCTTACGATGCTTCATCTGCTTTCTGCAGCATTTTGTTCAAAAATGAGTACCATGGGAGTGTCATCAAGACAGTAGGTTCTCACTTAAACTGGAAGTAGACAAGGTTGCCACAGAATTAATTCGGCCAAAGACATTGCAAGTGTTGGAGTTGGGCAGAGTACCAGGTGCACTATCCTTTTGTCCCCATCCATTCACCTCCAGGTGAATGTTGTCTCAGGTTGGGTGGGACAAGCTAGTGTTTAGTAATGGGAAAGGACAGAGATTTCTAAGGATTTCCCTCTTTCTAGGTCTAAATCTGCTCCAAAACCTAATTAACACAATGAGCATTTACGTAAGTTTCGAGAAAAATCCATATTTATACTGCTCAGCCAAGATTTACTGATTGTTTTGGACTAAATCTGTCTGGTAGGGGGGAGTTTTCTAATTTTATAGCTAGATGTATGTGACAAGTCTATGTGTGTTCTAGATTTCCATCTTTTCATTATAATGCCAAACTGCTTGCATTGCTTTTCTATGGAAGCGTGGTCCTGTAGCCGAGATTGCAAACATAAGCTAATTGTTCTTTTATCTTTCTTGCCATTTCATTAGTGTTCTGGGACAGAATCCAACTGCTATGGAAGTTTTCTTAATTCTCCAGCTCCAATTTCTTACTGATCACTACTGACTTGCTAATGGCACTCTGACATTTTTTTCTCCTTTTTTTTTTTTTCTTTTTTCCCCTTGGAGTTTTGGAGTTTTATATTTATCTTCCTGGCTTTTGTTCCCAAGTTCTTATGTGAGTCACAGATCCTGTCTACATTTTAGAATTCTCTTTTTCTTCTGGCAGTGAAATTACATTTTTTATGCCTTAAAGATGTGACCATACTCTGTGTGGCTTATGTATTTGAACATTATCTTATTTACTTAACCTTTCGCTTGCTCCTTTCTGTTTTGAGACTTTATATCTCTTTGCAGTATTAATACTCCTATCTTTCTTATGCACTTCGCTTTGGAAATTCTCCTGTTTGTTCTCTGTATTACTAATGCTATGGGATACATGTAATTTAGAAATGAGAGCAAAGGAATATCTAACATGAGGAGAGATGAGGAGAGATGAGCAGAAAAAGAGCAGAAAGATTTGGGTAACCTATTGAAATTTTTTGTAGACAAAAGGACAGCAGAGTTTTTCTATAGGACTCTATTTCTTTTGAAGTATCTTTAAAGAATGGGGACATGTCTGCTTAATATTACTGAAGTCCCAGCAGTGCATTTATTCAACATCTGAAGTTCTAAAGCAGGATGGGGAGAAAGAAATTACTGGGTCTATTCAATGATTTACCTAGTCATTGTAAGGTTTGGCAATAACTGTTTATACATAAAGTTACCTAGCATTTTCTGTTACAGGCCCACTTTTATGAGTGGGCTACAGTTAAGCCTTTCTAAGTAAAGTTTTGCTTAAGTCTATTTATTATTTTACAGTTAAAGCAATTCAGTACAATTAAAGCCTTTGTGATCACCTAGATCAATGGAATTAAAAACTAACAAAAAAATCGAGGGTATTTTTGTCTGGTTTTGACAGCCATTATACTAATGCATTCTAATAATTCTTTTTTGCAAAGTCAATGTGACATTTGACATAGAAAGAAAGAGGGAAGAGATGCCACAGGGCATCATTTCAGGCTGTCATTTGTCCCCATTGCAAAGTCGTCTACTTTTGTTTGAATGGGCAATGATTTCAAATTAGGGGATGGCAACAAACTCTAGGCAAGAGAGCCAGCATGCAGCCATCCGCCCCACAGCTGAGCCACAGTGCTGAAGGAGCAGGATCTGCTCCTGCTGAACAGAGGGATGAACCCTGAGGGTTGCGCGGGCCCTTACTCTGCTTGTCTGTCCTGTTTTAGGCAACTGGCACCAGTGTGAGATGGAGAACAAAATACACTATTCTTTCTTTGCACCATGGTGTGGACGAGAGGAAGGAAGCCACCATTCTTTGTGGGGAAAGAGAGTAAGGAAGAGCACAGAAGCCTCTAGCCCATATAGTTATGGGTGGTGGGCTGTTGCCTTCTGTCATTTTGTTGTCTTGATTGGCACAGCTCTGTTTTGAGAGGCTGAGAGGCTCTCATGGCTCACGTGTAGATCAACACCTCTGTGTAACAGCGTTTTCGAAGTTCTTTTTGTTTTCAATGTTTCCTTTAAACAATATAAATATGTATTAATAGAAGACTTATCTAGAAGCTAAAAGAGCATTATTCTTCTGCTATTATAAGCTCATGTGGAGGACACTGCTCATCACACCTTAACTGTGGCTACCTGACTATGTAGTTCCTACTATTCACAGAATAAGTTGTGAAAATGCCTACACACACTTTTACATGCACTGGAACAAGAGTCTATTAAAGCTGCAAATGGAGCATCTGAGACTAAGAAAGTTCCAGAATTGAGGCTGCCTCTGTGACCCTTATTTATCCAACTGTGTTTTTGAATTATGCTACAGTCTTTAATTGCGTGATCAAAATGAGCATCTCCTTATTAGTGCACAACATGATTTTCTCATACTGGTAGTGAATAATGTGGTTACCTTCAGCACCTCAGACTCATTTGCAGCAGAAAATTTTCATCTTTAACATGAGACTAATAACTATTACTTTGCCCAGCCAGGGGTTTAGAAAGGTAATCCATGCTTAAGATGTACTCAGAAGCTGCAGTAAGTCAGCTAGCCTAAGAAAATCCAGCAAACAAGTCAATTTGGATGATATTCAGTAAATAAAGCACAAGTCTAGACTGGGTGATGAAGGTAAAAAGAAATATTGAACAGCAGAAACCTCTGCTGTGATGCATGAAAAAAATTGGATGTTGGTATAACTTAACATGGATAACTTTTCACTCACACTTTTTTAAATTTCCCAGTACTTTATTTAAATTGCCTTTGGATGCTTGGAAACATGTTCTTTTTATTTGATTTTTATTTCTTTTGTCTTTGCATGGAATACATTATTGTGCTTGGACAGGAATGTATTTTTGAAGCATCCAAGCAATCAGGCCAGCAGCACATTCTAATTTAATTCAAGCATGAAATACAAGCATGACTTTAGCTTGCATAGATACAAAATTTTTCAATGGTCACAAAGTTGATTTTAAGGCAGCAGCAATTAAAAAATGACAGTATTTTCCTACTGGGTGTTTCACTACTTATTTCCACATACCAGGAGTATGCGCTTGATCTGGCACTCTGAAATGAAACTGGAGAGCAGGAGAAACCTGTTCAATTTTCATTGTACCTTTCAGAATTTGGAATAATTCAGTATGGTCTCTTAAAAAAAACAGTGATTTTCCAAGCAGATTTATCAGTCTGTCATACTGTTGTCTCCTGTCATAAAGCTGTCATCACAGTCTCTCTGATATGGCAGTGGTGGGGGCACTGGCGAAGCTTCTTGGCTCAGTGGTGCTCAGATTTTGCATGGCAAGTTAGCTTGTTCCAATGAAAGTCACATGGCTCTCCTGCCACAATGTGGAAGCTACTGTGCCTTTCAGTATTAGTGTCATCAAATGCCATCTTGACATCTGGATATATTCCCACCTCATTTCAAGTATCAGCTGTTTATTCCCTCACTGTTGACCTTTCTTACCTCCTTGTAGTTTGTTGAGCTATCATCCTTTCAACAACCTGCTATTTTTATTTTTTATTAAAAGTGCCAGGAAAGGGTCTGTGTAACACTGAGTGTTTATCAAAATAATGTGTATGCTTTTCCATCTGAGCTGTGCATAGGGTCATAATACCAAGAAAGGTCTGTAAGAATCAAGAAATCAGAGGAAAAGCTGGGTTGAGAGAAAACCCTGAAAATCATATCACCAAATATCCCTCTCAAAGGAAAGCGAAGTTGTGTAATCTGAGGTTTCAAGACAGCTTTTGGACCCATCGTTGATTTTCTTGACTTTATTTGGTCTATCTCTTACTGTTCTTACATCAGAAATGATGCTGTAATTGATTGTATTAATGATACATGACAAGTTTGTATGCATCTTGTGCACTAAAAGTCAGTTTAATTCCCTCATCCTGTATTTCTCAAAAAATTTTTTTAAAGATGTTTAATTTAAGCTTAAATAATCTCTTTAGATTTCAATTTGCTGAGTTAGAATTGCTCTAAAAAAAATATGAAGCCTAGCCTTAGCTTGAAATAATATGAACACTGAACAATGATCCTAAAAGAAAACCACCAAATGTTTAAATTTCTGTCCGAATGGTGTGCCATCTCTTTAGGACAAACTAGGGTTATCTAGACTATCTCAGCTTTATATTGTCATATAATAAATAATTTGCTTTTCTCTCAATGTGATCCAATTCCTGCATTTGTAAAGCATTCCTTGTTTCAAAATATGTAAACTGGGGTCGGGTTGGGGTTTTTTGCCTTTTTTTTTTTTTGAATTAGCGGTGTATAGTTCACAATAGTTAAACTATGCTCAACCTGCCATACTCTCATGATGGTTTTGTTTATGAGAGTCTTATCTTTAGATACTGCCTTCTTTCCATTTAGTACCATATCTTTCTTTGTAAAAGACATGTTAAAATGGCAAGACGCTTCTTCAGTGAGTGAAAAAACTAAAAATGCACAAAGATATAGTCTATTAGTATCTCAGCTCTAGCATTTCTTCCTACAAAAGAAATGGCACTTTTGTGGTTATACAGGCTACCCATGTAAAACCTTTTTTTGGCACCTCTGCATACTGAAACTGTCCAACTAGCTGATAAGCAGGCACCATGCCACTGAAGCAGATGGGCATAGCTGTAGAGAGCCAAAAGACAATGTACGTGCATCAAGTGTGGATGTTGGTGGCAGGCTTCCCAGTCAGTGATGTCTTAACGATTAAATGTCCCGAGTTTTTTGCATCTGTAGTTACAGAGATGCCAGTCTTAGTCCTGGATGGTGTTTGAAAATTTCTCCTGGTTTGTTTAAAAATTATAAGGAATTTTTTGAGAATGCTTGACCTAGAAAATACTTGGGATGAGAAGGTTAATAGTAAAGGAAATAGTAAAAATAACCTTTCCCAGTCCAAAACAGGCACATGTTCTCACCCAAAACTGAGATGCAAACAGGAGTTCCAGAGAAAGGACAATGAAAGCATTTCTTAGGGTATTTGAGATATGCAGAGGAGAGAAGAAACAGGTACTTTCAGAGAGAGAAAATAAAATACATTCATTACCATAATTTTGCCAAAAAAGAAGGATTTGAAGGTTACGTCATGAAAGAAAAAAACTTGAAGGCATGAATAAGGAATATTAAGCTATTCTTTGATTGTATCACATTTAGGGAAATAGAATTTGGCCAATCTATTTATGTTAAGAGGCCTGGGCCACAACATTGTCTGATTACATCTCTGGTTTCTTTTCAGAACTGGAAAAATGTAAGGCATGGAATATTTTTAGCTAATGTTTTTTGATGCCTTTTGAAAACAAAGGAAAAGTTAGTTTCCCTAAGATACTCTAAGAGAAGGGTTTTTCTTTGTTCCCTGAACAATATGAAGTAAAAGTTGCACACAAATTCAGGTATAAACCTTCCTGAAGAAGACTGTAATTCATCCAGTGAGTAAAATGTAATGTGTTATGGTGATTTGAGAAAAATCAGATATTGATTGAACGATACATGAAGAAAATATTTTTAAAATATTACTTTCTTTAAATATATGCACTCTGGTTTCAGCATGAAATGAATGTTTTTTAGGCAAACACAGTTTTAAATCTCCCTGAAGACATTAGAAAATTAAGTCCATTTTGCATTTTATGCTCTTTTAGAAAGTCATGTTTAAGTATCTACATTTATTTTTTTGTTATAGCTTCAGATTTTTTTTCATCTAATTCAATACTTTCAGGATTGAAAAAGACTGAAAAAAACCCATGTTGTACTAAAACATACTGATCTTGTCAAATCAGGCAGTCTTGCCTATCAGATTTACTCAAAGGAAATAAGGGAAGTGGAAGGGCGTTCTTTGTCTTCCTCTCTCCCCTCCCTGTGGCTCATTGGCCTCACTCAGTGAGTCAGTCCTGTGCATGTGGGCACAATGAAAATCTCACAGGTATGCACCCCCTACACAAGGAAGTTGCATCTAACCCTGTACTCACCACACAGTTCCATGAGGCTAGATTTTATGCCTCTAGAATTTGGCTCCATCCACTCCAGCTACCTTAGCCTCCTAAACAAAATTCATTCTGTCTCCATAGTATGTTTGCTCTAAATGTTAGTTGAGGTTCCTTTAAAGGAGAACACTCTGCAGATCCAATTTCTGTTTGCTTCTTATTTCCAAAGAATGGGAAGTGACCTTTGCAGTTACCTGGTACTTTCAAAACAGCTACTGACCTCCCAAAACAGAGCTTCCAGCCAGTGGCTGAAGGTCTGTGTGCTCTGTTCTGCAACTATGAAAGACAAACACTGCTAGTATCTTAGTCACCTCCCAATTTTTTCCTAAACTTTTGGAGTGATCTTAGGGACTTCTTAAAATTTGAGCTTTAAAAAACAGTTCAGAGAGAGGCAAGAAAGCATTTTTCTCATTACAAATACATGTTTAGTTAAAATTAAATCACTTTTGGAATATGAACACCAGGGACCACGCTCAAAGCCCTGTGAACTCAACAGCCAGGCTCCTCATGACTTTCACTGCTAAAGCATTAAGTCAAAGCAAATGGAGGGAAGAAAACAATACCTGGAAAGCTGAACACAAACCTCTCAATTTATCAAAAAGATCTGATTATAAATGGCTTAGTTTTAGCAAGAATTTTGGTATATTCACTGAGGGAGATAGATTCCCTTTATAAATAGTTGTAGTTGGCACTCAGATACTGAGGCATCAATAAAAGAATCTAGATAAATGTCAGTAGACTTCTGTTCCTAGCAACAGTAGCTATTGATTTTATTTTTTGCATTCTGTTAAAAATGAACACTGAAAGAATTCTGATTGTCCTTATTTATATTTTAATAGGGAATTTAAATGGGAACAGCTGCTAAAAACTCCATTAAAATAAACTGTTCAATGACTGAATTATAATAAAAGATTTTTCTTTTTGTATGTTTCTAAAAAAGTCAGAGACACCAAGGAAACAGTCAATACATGTCTAGCTCCACCAGTTGCTGATGTCTGAAGCAGATTACAGCTTCCCACAGCTTTTCCAGTGAGAACCTCTTCTCATTAGATTACAGCAAGGATATATGTCTTATGTTTATTTTAGCTGACAAAAAACACCTTGCCTTCCTGGCTCCACATTGGCCAGTTCAAGCGGGAGGGAGTGCCAGTGCTCCCACTGAGGTCTGATCACTTGGCAGAAGGCGTAGGTTCCTCCTAGGACTGCCTGAGGTTGAAAAGAACCTAGAGAAGTGGTCCCCAGCTGGTGAGCCTGGTTCACCCTGGGTAAAATGCAAGCATATGGCAGAGTCAACACAGCATGGAGCCCACATGGAGAAGCCCTGCTGCACTGGGGAGGGGTCGGACGGTCAGTGTGGCTTGTTGAACTGGTACCATCAGCAGACCCTCTTGGTAGAGTGGTCCCTGGACTGGGCAATGGCAGGGAACAAGCAACACCATTTCTTGGTAAGAGGCTATTCACATATTCTGCAGAAAAGCAATTACATGATCTTCTTGAGCATGTTTTCAAATATTTCTTAACAATTGAGGCAGACTATCTACAAAACCATTCTTCCACCTATCACTTTTGTCTTAAATATGTGGGATTTTTGGTTTTTTTTGCAGTGTGATCATTCCATAGTAATATTCACTCTCAGTGAATCCTTGGAGAAAGCAGCTTATAGTATTGAGTGATCTTTGTCATGTTTCTTTTTCATTGCTAATTAATTGGTAAAATGTTCTTAGTGAAATTTTACATCAATAATTCCTACAGTTTTCCGCTAAGATTTGTTAGAAAAAAATATCCATAGAAGACAGCTTGAATTCCTGTGAATGTAATTTCTACACTGATCACTATGTATTAACTCTGAGAAAAACCAGGGCTTGAAATGCTTAGTATCTTAAGAATGTTCTAGAAGGCAGGGTTTGAAAAAGTTCTTTCAAAATGTTTCTAGCTCTTGAATTGAAGAACCAAATGACCTCCAAAATCACACAATTTTGACTTCTATCTTTTTTTTTTTTCCTATACCAGCTTTAATATGAATTTAACAGCTGATTAGAACTGGTAAAAAATACTGTAATTTCCAAACCATTAGTTCAAGTTCTTAGATCTTGAATAGCATTGATTTCTAGTGCTAGTACCTCTTGAGGTAGATCCTGGTAGCTTAATGTTGGAACTGAAGAAGAAAGATTAGAGAAGGATCAAAACAGCACTATTTTAAGGTTCACTATTGCCTGACCAGCTCAAGTTATGTCTTGAAATATAGAGCTATTACAAGAATTTTAATATAAAGAAAGACTTTTGAGCTTTACTTATGCTAGAATTATCTGCATATCATTTTCCTGTTACTTCCATTTAATTAGCAATTTCTATTTTGAGAGACTTTATAGTCTCTTCCCCAAACAAAAGAAAGAATACTAAAAAAGTATGAAAGTAACATAAGAGGAAAAATATCAGTCCATCTGTTAATATATGCATGTATATGCATGTGTCTGCAGCTGTTTCCATATGTACAGTGTTGCAGCACATTGAGTATTCAGATATTTGAAGTTGCTTCCTGCTGATAAATGTTTCACAACAAAGATGTGATCAAAAGAAATACAGGAATTGAATGACGACTGTAGCCAAACCAATTAAATCTCTGCTGCTATGTCAAAAAGATAAAATAAATATATTCTGTTAAAATTTCTGCCTTTCCTTACTTTGTTTAGTACATAAAATACACTTTTTTTACAAAGGCCAAGAACTGTAACATATGGATGTAGAAGAAACCTAAAAAAAAAATAAAATTAAAAAAAACCCAAACCAAACAAAAACCAAAAAAAAAAACCCCAAAAAAAAAAAAAAAAAAAAAAAAAAAAAAAAACCCAAAAAACAGAAACCAAAAAAAATCAAACTAAAAAAGCCCTAACCAAAAGAAGCCATGAAGAAAAGAATTTGAGATAAAATAAGCCAAGAAGAAAAGAATTTGAGATAACAAGAAGAAAATTTCTCTGCTCCCCATTTGTAAGAAGAATGGCAGAAATATTGTCTGTTTAAAGAAAACTTTTTTTTAAAGTAAATCCTCTGTTACAGAATATTTTTCTTTGGAGATCTAGAATGTTTGTAGCTCCCTAGTGTAACATAATAGATTGACTGAATAATGCCACAATGTAAGTTACGTATTTCTGTGTGCTTAATTTTATATTTTGGTCATTCACCCTTATAGCTTCATATGGAAAGAAATTATTATTTGTAGGAATAGAGTGACTGCACTGAGAAAATTTAGTGTATCTTTCTTATGAAAGCTGTATGAATGGATGGATATGTCTCCTGAGTTGTTCGTGGGAGGTTTGTCATTTAGTGTTTAGGGTAATATTTTCACTGGTACAGTTGGACACTGATACAGAAGCTGAAAAACAAATGAAAGTGATGCAATACCAAAAAGCACTTCTCTCAGTCTTTTCCACTGAAACCTAAAGAGCTGTGAATCCAAGAAACAGGAAATGAAAAAAAATTAATGATTCAACCTTAAGCATTAATGGACCATCAGTAAGTATAGGATACAAGAGACAATAGTTGTCTCTTCAGCAGTCCATTGGTGATATTTTACCCTTGTGATGTTGACGTTGCTTACTTCTTTTTTTTCTTTTTCTTTTTCTTTTTTTTAATGTGGAGAAAAAGGAGTGCATATCCACACAGTGCAGTGTTACTATCTTATTTTTTATGTCACCAGTAAAATATTTTTAATAGGCTCTCTAACACTGGGAATTTTGCCTTTGAGAAGTTTGGCTTTCCAAACAGCGAGGATAGAGCGATCTGTGTCAGACACTGAGAGATGAACTGAGCCCTGAAAGTGCCTTTCCTCTCAATTGACTGCAATGGGAATCTAGATGCTACTCAGAGGAGGACATCTGCGTTGCAGACATCTAATTGTGGGCAGATGGATATTTCTCTGACAGTAATGTTCTCTGTAGAAATTCAGCTTCTTTCATGCAAAAGGGGCTGATGCCATGTCTTCAGAAGGAAATCTGTGCTTGTGCTTTCTGTACCCGGCATAATTCTGGCACACAAGAAAATGGAAACAAAACAGAAGAAGCCAAAAGAAAGAAGAATCCCAGTGAGTCCCACCCAAGCAATAACTCCATGGCTATGAGTACAATGATGGGTGATTGTACATAATAGCAGTATACTGGGCTCTGGGCTTTCACTTCATCCAGTTTCGACCTGAGCTGAATGTGCCTCAGCTTTCTTCTTGTCTTTTATGCTTATGAATCCTTCTCACACAAATTAAGGGGAAAATAGAGTTAATAAACTCCTATATAAAATCAGGACTTATAACAGCTCAAGGAGTTTGAAAGTTTATACATAGCCATTGGGGGTATGGAAGCCTCTGGAAAGAAATTTTAAGCAACATTTGCTTTGTATCTGAAAGCGGTGATTGCTCAAAAGTAAAGAACTATCACAACAGTAATCTTCTGTTTGGTAGTGACCAGTTCTGATGCACTTGAGAGTTCAGCAGCTTTCAGTCAGTCTTGGCAGAGGACTAATTATTAAAGTGTAACAAGTAATTATTAGTGTAAAAAGTTACACTAATTATTAAAGTGTAACAAGGAAGTAAAATATCAGACAGCATTTTTTTATCTGAGAGAACAAAGGGAAGGAGAAAAAATATATATAAATTTGTGACTAATGAAAGACTGAAGAGCCATAGATTCACAATGCCAATGGGTTAAAAAATTCCCTGGTAAAGACAAGCAGGAAACTAGAATGTCATTGCAATCTGAGACACAAAACTCCAACAACTCAAAATGGATGCTACAAAATCAATTCATATTTGCTTAGAAACAGAAGCTCACAAAGATGGACAGTGCTCTGATACTATAGACATGATTAATTAAAAATAAATAAAAAGAAATAAAAGACTGCAAGAAATATCTAAGTCCTAATGATATGAAGAATCCAGACAAGCAAAACTAGTGCAACCTCTATGCTGTGACAACCAAATGAAAAAAATCCAGATAATTATGTCATTCTGCAAAAACTTCCCAGTACACTGAGGAAAGTGAATGAACATTTATTGAAGTTGAACTGGTTGCACAAAACTCTCTGCTTCGAGGAATATTATTTGTTGTCAAGACTACTAGTTTTGGCCCTGAGCTCTCTTCCATTGAGGCCTGTAGGTAACTGCTGGGCAGGGAAGACTTTCATCTGGATCATTAAAAGCAGATCATGGTTGCTCTTTGTGTTAGGTTGCTGAGAGCAGCAGTTCTGTTTAAAACATCTGGTCCTCACACATTCAGTAACTGTATCTCTACTGGGTGAGAATTTTGCTTCTGATTCCTCTTTGGAGCCCTTGTATCCCTTGGTCAAATATGTTTGTAACTGACTCACATATCAGAAAAGAATTTGGGAGCAAGAGAAATGCCATGTAAAGTTCTGTGGAAAAAAAATGCTTGAATTTAAAATGATCAAAGCTTTCAGATTTGCTCACTATTTATACTTGAAAGGTATGTGACATATTTCTCCTTCAAGCAAAGAGTTACAAGAGTATTAGATGTGAGCTCTGGTGACCAGGTTTATACAACAGGCAGTAGTGGGCTACCTGAAACTTTGATTCTTGTGCCCTTGTAATCATTTTTCTATTCAGCTGAGGAATTAAATCTAGTGATTTAATTTCTTTGACCTTCAGTTTCTCTGTTAGTAAAATGTAGATAATGTTACCTAGCCAACTTTGACAGAAGTGTTAAGAAGAATGTATGGATTCTTATTTCTGGAACCAGTATTTCAATATTTCAGTTTTCCATTTGCTTATGATGATTCATAGCAAATTTTCAAACATGTATCAATAGATCATAAGATAGCTAATTCTTTTCAAATTTTTTGCAGAGGGTTATAAAGTCATGTTTATTTCAAGAATTGTAAGCATATTATAACATGTAAGAGCTGTATCGATATAATTTATTTTACAAATAAAAGGAACTTTTAGTGATTGGCTAAAAATTTTCCAGATAGTAAGTATTCAAACATTCAGTCTTAACCTTCCAATTATACCTCTTTCCAGTGTGGAGCTCCATAAAAATAATAAACTGCATTGTCATTGTTGTGCTTCCTGTCAGTATCTCCTGCTTGGTCAATGTGTATTTATCAAAATACTTGTCTTGTTGATATGTGACTGCTGGAGCATTGTGGTGGCTTCTGTCAGATAATGCAGCTGTCTTGAACTCCCACATATAAGAAAAAATAAAGCTATAACCCTTTGAAGAACTCTTATAAAATGTTTCTAATTAGACACATATAAGAGAGTGCCAGAGGGATTTGTTCATTGTCACAGATCTTCAGAGCTGAATTTCTGCAACTGTTTGCTGAAGCACATAGACAACATGAGACATGTATGACTGCATGTGAGATAAGAGATGTGCTAGATCTGAAGCATCAGAAATAAGAAGCAGTGGGAAACAGAAACATCCTTGTATTTCAAGACAACAAAACTTAGTGTTTATCCACGGCATTCAGGCAACAAATACTTAATATAATGTTCAAAAGGAAACAGTTTAAAGCATACTTTTACAAGAAATTTTTAACCTTATCTGTAGTCCAGTATGAACAGATGTTCCTTTAAAATAGTGTATCTAAATGGCAGATAAACTTGTCATTTTTTGGTGATAGACTAGACAGTGGAAAAGTTTTGCTTCTTCATGTAATAAAGTTCTCTGCTGGGACAAGCAGGTCCCATGTACCTTGGAGTGTTCTGTTGAATGTGCTGTGCATGATGAGCTTTTTAGCCAGGTATCACTTACATGCAATGTGACAAGTTGTGCCATGAACAGCCAATCTAATGAAACCTAGTTTCCAGTGTCTCTCTCCCTAATTTTTTCCCTTCATGTTGACTGGTAGATGATGATCTTGTAAGTCTTTCTGTGTATAAGGATTTAATAGAGTGTCTATTCCCATTTGTAGTCCTCTTTTCCTGAAATTTGGTAAAAAAAATCCTCAGATCTTTTATGGGTTTGTCCAGTTTGCTTAAAATTGTTATGAAGCACAA
This sequence comes from Pipra filicauda, assembly GCF_003945595.2. NCBI lineage: Eukaryota > Metazoa > Chordata > Aves > Passeriformes > Pipridae > Pipra > Pipra filicauda. The sequence continues at coordinate 615,848 of NW_024104487.1, read as the reverse complement.
AAGATCTTTCAAGGGAACAGACATTGCACATAAATACTACTTTGTCAGTCTCTTTTTTTTGAGAAACCAGTCTAAATGCAGTATTTAGAATTTTCACTAAAAGAAATCCACATGTCAGAAGGACTACTTGTATTAACTCCATCAGAATATATAACATTGCAGTATTAAAATAATTGGCAAAAACCAGCAAGTTAAAATGCTGCAGAAAATGCAGCAAAAATGCCAAATTAAGGTTACTGAATCTAAATTAATGTTTTCTTCTCTTGTATTTATAAAGCTCCATGTTACATGTGAAGCCGGGTGTACTGTGAGCAAGCTACAGGAAAATGACATGCTCAATATACTTAACGTCTAAGAGCTGGGTTAAAAAATATTGAATGCGTTTCACAGATTTCACAGAGTATTCTGTGCTGGAAGGGACCCACAAAGATCATGAAGTCCAGCTCTTAAGTGAATGGCCCATAAGAGGATCAAACCCACAACCTTGGTGTTATTAGCACCATGCATCTGAACTAAGTTCCTATTTTCTAAAGTTTTATTAGGAGCCCACACTCAAAGAGTAGACATGGATTATCGAGGCCATCCCTGGATAAATCCCTGCAAAATCTGATCCATGCCGGTTGTGCTGTAAACAGAGATTGGACCAGGTGACCTCCAGAGGGACCCTCCTGACCTAAATAATTCTATCATCTGTGACCAAAAAGAGCTGACCTATAAAGTATACGTAATCTGTATGCTTTAAATTACCTGAAATTACTTCTGTATAAATCAATTCTAGTCTTTAAAGCTGTGTTAGCCTTCATTTAACCAAAATAATATTTATCATAATACTTTATAAATCTGTACATGGTCTATTTAATAGCTAGGTTAGCTGGCAATTATTTTGTTATCTATAAAAATAAGAAATTAGAACAGATCTAAATTTTAGTCATATTGGGTATAATCTCACTTTAGATCCTGAGAAAGGACAGAATTGTATTATTTTCACAGTATCTAGACGATTAACGAGAAAATGGCATATTCAGTGATAGACAATGTGATACAAAATAGCACTTGCAAGAGAAATGCAAGAAGAATTCTACATCATTTGTTACTGAATTTAGAGAATGAGGTTGTCATTCATGACAAACAATAGTTCATCGTGTATTTCTTTTGTGGGGGATGGATAGTATAAAGTCCGAAATATTGTCTGCTTATTCAGAATGTAAACACGGAGGTGTGCAGAAAATAGTGTTTCCTGATTTGGAAATGTAGTTTATCAAGGCTTAATCAGTATAGTTTGAAGAAAAAAATATAAGACATGAAGAATAAGTCTGTAAATACTTTAGAGAAATGGAGAAAATAGCTCTCATCTGTAACAGAGAGGGAATAGTGTCCTATCACTCGTATTTCACACGAACACAGTGCCATGTGGAATGAAATTAGCAAACGTGCAGAATTGAATTGTGAACAACTAGAGGATAGCTACAACAGCCATTAGAAAAACATTTGTAGATCCTAAAGTTTATTAGATGACAGACTAATTTGTCAAGGGAAGTTCTCAAGTACAAACATTAGATAAGAGTAGCAATAGCAGGTCAAACTTTATGAGATTCTCTAGCATTATAGCAGGGGAATGTAGATTCCAGTTCTAGCACATAAGGTCTTACAAATACAAAACAGAAGCAAAATAGTGGACAGAAGGATAGAAAACGTACTCCATTATTCATCAGATACATGAATAAGAAGTTTTGCAACTACCAATGAATTTATATTGCTTAAGCATGCATCATTCTCCTATATGTTCTAAAACAAAACAAACAAACCAGCCAAACCCCCCCCACTCCCCAAGAAATTAACAGTTTAAAATGCAACCTGCTCCTTGAGGGTGTTGAATAATTATGAACTATGCTTTGGAAAGTCACAAAATATATTGATAGAGGCAGCTGTCAGGACCGAATCCCTCCATATTCTGTAGAAATGCTGCAAAATAGCCTATATATATATAGATTTATTTTCTTCAGGTTATATATATGTTTGGTTTGTTGAGACTAAACCTGAAGTGTTGCAGAATCCAGTGCTTAATTCAATTAGACTGTTATTTAGTAAGTTATATTTGAATAACCATTCGAATAAACAGCTTTGCACTTCTAATGTATAATTAAGGTTACATGTCTCTATATTGTAGTATTCCCCATTGGAACAAAAATAAGAGATACAGAGTAGTCTCAAATCAAATGTAAGATTCATCAGCTGTTTTCTGAGATAGATTTTATGGTCTGATTAAGTACTCACTAGGTCACTCTAAACTGTGTCTGGGAAAGGGAAGAATTTATTCATGGTTCTATTTTACGTATAACATTTTTATCCATATGCACCATATTTATAGTCTGGTTTTATCTTGGGCCGAACTAGTGGTCTAATGAACTAAGTTTAACTCAGTTGATAGCGGAATTGTTAAAGCAGTGTTTCTCTCTTCCTCCCTACAGTATGCTGTCTGGCTGATTCTTTGGGTTACGTGGAACGTGTTTGTTATCTGCTTCTATTTGGAGGCTGGGGACCTTTCGAAGGTAATTTACCATTGGATAATTCAAGCCATCAGCACTTTGTTAACATACCCCAGTCAACAACAGATTGTGCTCTGTTTTACTCATCCTTTTTGTGTTATCAGGAGTGTAGTAGTATGATGGAAATTTGGAATATTCTGGAGCGTTAGAAATTTTTAAACTAGAAAGTAATGAGCATATGCATTCTGATGCCCACAAAAATAATAGTATATATGTTTTAAAAGAAAATTTCTTCTTTTTGCCACTCTCAGTAGTCTTGCAGTGCAAATTTCACCCCTGTGAGAGACATTAATTAATGCTCTCATGAATACAAAACATTGCCATCTCAGGGGTAAACAAATATTTATTGTACCATTTAGCTTGCTGTTACTTAGCTGGATTCGATTCAGGGTTCTTACATCATGGCATAACAATTACAAAAGAAGGGGTCTTTCATTAAATTAAGTTGTAAATGGAGATGCCAGAACAGATTTCCTTTTGGCTTCAGCAGTGATTTTTAAGTTTGTGCTTATGGTAGTAATGTTATGCTTGAACACTTATACACAGTAAAAATCCATAGGAAAAATATATTTTCCCAAGAATTACATATTTATAGGGTTTTATTGACACTGTAAGTGATAACATATAAAGTGGCAGTTGGTAATGGCTCAATCCAACATTTCAAACCAAAACTTCTACTTTCAAAGGTGTTCCCAGAAAGCTGGCAGTTTGTGGGATAAAAGATTAGCAGTGGCAACAAATTATTTTTTTAGAGTAATACACTTCTAAATATTGTTGCCCGTGCTGAATTATGCTCACAGTGCTATGAACTGACCATCAGGGAGAATCTCATGTGTCAAACGGATCACATTCCATTCTTGACTTAGATTTTTAATAGGGAGTTTAGCCCGACTGTAAATTAAAGATGTAATTCTCTGATCCTTTGTGAGTTACTGATATCTTATGATACAGAAAGTTAAACACAATTATAGGAAGAATAAATGGGGCAAAGATACTTCCTTACCTGTATTTTGTTTCAAATCACCCCCAATGTACAAAAGCTACTGGAGACAAGAGTATTTCATCCCCATGTATTCTGTTTCTTCAAAAGATACTGACTTCAAAAAGGATCAGAATTTCATTTCCTGAGGGTGTAAAGTACTTTTCTGCAGGTAAAACATTACACTTTCTGGGTTTTATATCTTCAATCTCATTAAAAGCTTGGCAAAAAACATAGTAAATAAAAGAACTTGCCTATCTTTTTTTTTGGTTAAAATACTTTCTTTATTGCTAAGTGAACTAATGTACATAACAAACTCAGCACCTGTTGTACAATTATACTCAATCCAATCCGCCCTCTTTCCACCCACTTGTTTCAACCACCTGCATTCCTACAGTTGTAAATGTTGGGATGCTTATCTTGTCTGGGGAAGTGAAAAGGGATGGAAAAAGAATGGAGAAAATAGAGGCAGCTGTTTGAGTACTGTGTCTTAATGGGTATAAAAACAGCTTAAAACACTAGTAAGTGCTATTTGGAATAAAAATGGGCTACAAACGGTACCTAAACCTTGAACTGATATTTTTTCTGTAGTCTAGGGGTGTGTCATCTAGAGTTTTCCCAACCAACCATAGAGTTCAGGCCTATGCTTGAATGCAGTTAAATTTTTTATTTGATCTGTAGAGGTATTATTTGTTCCAGTGATATGATTTTCCTTGAAATACCCATTAGAGTATATTCCTTGCACTTCAACTGGCTTTCAGAGCAACAGAATTGCTAAAAAGAGAAAGCAAAGTTCCTACAAAATGGATTCAAGAAATAGATAGAGATCTATTCTAAAAAAGGTCTAATTCACATTTGAGGCATCACTCTCCACTCCTTTTCAACTGTGAATAGTATGTCAAAGCTCCCCTACATGATCGAATATTCTGCAAGATCTAGGGACTAGAAATATATGTCTAATGGAAACATATCCTCCTGTTCTAGGAGGATAAACCTTTTCAAAATCTCTGACTGTTTTACTGATGTAGGTTTCTTACAAAATGGATCACTGTAAGTGTTACGTCTCTCAGTCATACTCATAAATCTTGCACTGAATCTTCTTTATTATTTATATTTTCATCCGGGAATAACTGCAACTTTAAATCTGTAGTGATAATCCTACATATTTTGTTTATTTGGAATGGCATGTAGAACCTTGAGAAAATCTCTGGGTCTGAATTGGTTCTAAACAGAGAATAAAAAATAACCTTTAGGCAAGTACTGGGGGGATGCCTCTGAGGTTGTAAACCATAAGAGAGGATCTTGTGGAGCATGGCTTTAAGAATTGATGGATTAAAATTACAGCCTAATAATAGTTCAGATGGGTATAGTTTATTTTTATATATATAATTCATAGCTTACTACCAAATAAAATAAAAGCAAGACTGTTTTTTTTTTAAGTTTTGTGAACAGCTTTCATTCTATGTATGTGTACAACAATTTTTCCATCATCACCTGCTAATACAATGGAGAGGACATATTTCACTGTTATTATTAATCATTGTTTTTAATAATTATAACAAAAGGCTTGCTAACTTAATCCTTTTTTTAACTTAAGTTGTGGGGGCATAGATCATGACATTTTTACAGTTTCTCCTTATTACACTGAAACAGGTCTGCAAAGACAGAAATTTTTAGAACAATGAGACAGGGAAATCCATTTGCATTATACACCATTGCAATCATAGATATCTTGTGAGAAATGGCATCACACTAAGTATTTTCTATCCTCAAGGCACAGTTATCTTTGCTGAAATTCTTTCACATCAAGTTGGAATATTTATGGCTTTATAAGAAAGGTTTGTAACAAAGAGGAAGTGCAATGACTTGTTCTTAACCTTGATTTTTATGTGGATCTGTGAATGAATACCTAGAAAGCCCACTTCTCAAACTTACTTTTCAGTATTACCCTTTGAAAACATTTAATTAGTCTGCGTGTTGTTTTGCTTGCTGGTGAGTGCCATACTCGGTATAAATAGGACTTTTTGGTTTCAGGATTGGTAATATTTATTTTGGCCTGTGGCTAAGCAAATGTAGCATATGAAAAGCATAACCTCTTGTCTTGAATAACCCACATCTAAAGTACACTAGTGAAACAAAAGAGTAAAACATAATAGAAAGCATTTCTGAGAAAAATGTAATATTCCTGTGATTTTTTTAAACCGAGGACAGGACATAATGAGATAGATTCAGCTATCTCAGAACAACAACAACAAAAAAATACTCATGTGATTAAGAAACAATATTCTTGCTTCAAGGCATTTGAACGCTTCCCCTAATGATGCCTAATGATGCCTAATGATCCCACAAGGAGAACAGAAGCAGAATAAGACCGACCATACTCCTATTTTTGGTTTAGAAATGAGTAAAAATTTTTTTGCTGAAAAGAATGTGTGGCTGAGCTTGCACTGCTGCTATCATAAGCATAATGGGTGGAGATACTGCTACTGTCGGTTTCTGGAAGTCAAGGCAGAGGCTGGGCTTGGGATGTTGAACAAGGGGAACCAGCTGGGATTCAGGATCCAAAGCAGCCCTTGATGCACATGATTCCAGCCTTGATTCAGTACTTTCGGTTCTCTTTGCATGCAGCCCTATTTGTGTGACCAGATACAAGAGCTCTCCTCTCACTGCTGCCTGGCTGAGCTCTGGAATTACTTTGCTGTAGTCCCTAGAGTATTATGTGTTTGTGAATAAGAAAGCACTTTTTATAAACTCATTTTAACTGTCAAAATTGGTTTATTTTCTAGTTTTGTGGCATTCTTTACATCTTCCTTATTTATACTTAATAATATACAAATGTTACATTTAATCTATTAAATCATAAGTTTGTACTTTTATATCTTTTGACACAAAAATTTCAATTTTGAAAATCAAACACTCCAGTATCAAGATATGCCAGAATTAAGATTGACTTCACATGATTTAGCTCGCTCTTTAGATTAATTTTTATATAGCTTTTAATTACGCAGTCGCAACTGTATTTTTTTCTTTTTCACTATCCTTTCCTTTATCCCTATAGCACATGGCCTATTTTAGAGATGAAGGTCTGGGAGTTGAGTGACACTGCCATACTGGATCTTACTCCATGTACTGCAACAGTGAGAAAAAAATATAGAAGTAAAACCTGTACTTCAGTTTCAATCTGAAAACATGTAGAATAAGAATATGAAAGGTTAGCTACAGAACCGTGGTACCTAAGAGCTCTAAGCACACTGGTGATATTGTGTACATGGCTCACCATATGTAGTTGGAGTGTGGTTCCTGAAGATTTTAGTACTCATTCTACAGATATGAGTTGCAAGCTATTGTTCTAAAAAAAAAACCTTTCTATTTGCATTCAAATTATGTTACTTCCTTTCCTATATTGCCCTGAACTGCAACAGGGGAACATGAAATAATAAGGAAGACTAAAAAATGAACCTATTTAAAATTGAAATGGTTAAATATGATACAAAGAACTGAATGTACCATAGTTATTAAAATGTAAGCTTAAGGGAAATTTGTAATCAAGTTGCTTCCTGCCAGAAGTTTTAATGGAAATCAAATATTTCTGACCACTTTGTCTCCTACCCACCCCAAATAACTGGAAATATAAGATAACAGACTTACAAAATCACTTATTCATGTTGGAAGAGACCTCTCAAGGTCTCCTGCTCAGAGCAGCACCAACTTAAAAGTTCTATCAGGTTGCTCAGAGTTTTAGCCAGGCAAGTTTTAAAAGTCTCCTAGAACAGACATTTCACAACTTCTCTATTTCTTAACCACTGTCATTGTGAAAAAATTTCTACTGATAAGAAACTGAAATTTCCATTGCTGAAATGACATTGCTTCTTGTCCTTTCACTGTATACCTCTGAGAAGAGTCATGCTTCATCTTTTCTAACACCCCTTTTAGGCTTTTAAATGAAGTTTAGTACTTCAGCTTTCTATTTGTCCTTTCTGCAGTTGAATTCCTATTTCCAACCACAGACAGCTTGTTGCACCTCACAAGAAAAAAGCTATATATCATGTCATAAATAATCAGTTCACTTTTCACAATTTTACATGCTTTACTATGGAAGAGAAATGAAGGATCTTTACATATATGTAAAGCTATATAGTATCTTAGGTAAAATGGGGAAAGATGAAGGTTATCCATGTTTGGAAAAAGTAATAACACATTCAAAAAGCATTAGAATCTTTTAGTTTAAAGACAATTCCATTTATACCAATGTTTAAGTTTCCTGATATTGTATTTAACAAAACATTGAAAATGTTTAATCTAAATCTTACAGTCAAGTAAAATGCTGCAAATGTATAACTCTTCCTCTTTCCTGCTGAGGTGAGTATGAAACCAAAATCTGATGAAGTCTTCTCAGTAACTGATAGGTAGTGGTAGGAGGGCTCTATAATGGCATTGCTGAGAAATACCCTTGGGGAGAGAGATAGCTCTTCAAGGCAGAGGAACTACTGAAGAAATGAAGATTTAGGGAGGGAGTTTGCAAGTATTGTCCACTCTGTATCTGAACTGCAAGTTAGTCTTTTTCCATATAATGAAATCAGAGGAATAAAGATGTAAGAATGTAAGAAAAGTGGTAAGAAAACATGTTGGTGGGATTCTCCAACTGCCAAAGTGCACTGTGATTAAAGTCAGTGTTTTTGTACTTATAGTCATGGCTCATAGTAAAGTAAGGCCAGAAGGGACTTCAGGATATGGCTAGTCCATTCTCCTGCCTCCAGCCAGGCTAACCAACCTTAACTATGGGAGAGCATCTTATGCAAAAGATCTTAAGGAGGAAATGAGCAGTTTAGAAATCCACTCACATACGACACTCATGCATTAGCAACTTTTCATCACTGAGCCCTCCTTTCCTTTGTTGATCCGAGATGCTATTCCAGGATTAGCCAGATATGGCTGACTTTTCGTGGCTGTAGAGCAGCCCAGTCTTTCTCTTTTCCTTTTCCATTAGTTGACTCTAATGGGAAGAGGAAGAGGTAGCAATGGTTGTAGCACTTCCTGTAAACAAATTAACACCAGTACTGCATTGCTGGAGGAAATAAAAGCAAGGTGTAAGAGGAAATATGTTTCTTCCTACCATTCCCACTTGTCCACACTGTCTTATTCAGCGAAGTTGTCAGGACCAACCAGAAATAGGCACCTTGTAATATTTAGTATTTTTCCACTTGAATATCCCAACATTTGCAAGCTAACATCCACCTATGTGTCTGACTTTCACATACCACTGCTTGGATTGATACCTAGTTGCTCTGAAATCCAGTTTATATCCAAATGCAAATTAACTACAATAATGCAAATTAATTCAGGGTATGATTTGCATAGCTTGTCACTCATGTTGCTTAAAAAACATGCTGGCTATGAGTGCTGAACACTTTATGCAGCTAATATACTCTGATTTTAAAGGGAGGGTTTGATACACAGGTGGAGCTGATGAAAGAAGGAAAGAAAAGAAATGGGTAATTCATCTTCAGCATAACTCAGTTGTAACAAAGTAATGAACTTGGTAACAAGATTGAACTTATCCCAGTTACAAATTCATTCTACATTGCTTTGTGTCCATTAGTATAATTGTTATACTGCTTTGATTCCACATTTACTAATTATTTTTGTAAGGTGGTGGTCATTAACAGTTAAATGTCAATGTCACACATACTTTAATAGAACAACCTGCGGGATGGTTAATTTTGAACATATTACCTTCCTTGGATGTTGTTTTACCAGATGTCCTGTTAAGATAACAGAGAAATTAAATTAGTTTTCAACTCAAAGCATCTGGTTAACTTTGTAGGTAAATGCCTTTGAGCAGTAAATCTGACCAAGGTTTTCAGATAAATAGCTATCAGAATGTTTTAAGTAAATGACTTTATTTTTTCACTTCCATTACTTAGGGCAGATTTGACATGCTTGATCATATATCTAACAGATGAAAATTGAAAATAGTCCTGGCAACCAGCAGTGTTAGGTTATTCAGAGGGTAGTTTCATGGGTAGATACTATTAAGCTTGCTAATGGTTTCATAAAATTTAGTTTTGTGGCCTTTTTTAAACCTCAATATCTTTTCCAGCTAGAAGATAACTGATTATAAAATTTAATCTGTTTCTTACTGTAGACATGGTATATGGTGGAATACATTTAGATAAAAGCAGAATTTTTCATCTCTTTAATGGTGAAGAAAATTGTATTAGAAAATCATTCAAAGTATAGAAAATATGAAATATGATTGCATAGATGTTGCTAATTGTAACAACTTTATCTTTTAAAATCCAGGGGTTATTTTTTTTGAGTTTATGAATAAACATACATCTGCATGTTGATTTATGTATGCAAACTTTTCCCATAATCTAATATTTTTGCACTGAATATAGGAACACATGAAAATGGGTAAGTGTAGTAACTGATCAGATGATAATTTCATATGACAATTTACATATCTGTACATATATATTGAGTACCTTAGTTATGCCATTAAGATTGCTAAGCACACATTTTAGCATTTTCCTTAAAACTTACAGTGACAGGGAAGCTATATATCTAAAGGCAGTGCCGTGGATATTTCTGCCAATCTTTTGAATGTTACAGCCAAGCCATTGCAGAAAAATATCTAAATATATATTTATGAGATTACTTTCTAATATTTTTTAATTATATTGCACTACCATCTAGTGGCCCCAATTTGATATCAGGGTGCCATTATACTGTGAGCCCTAGACACACACAGTATAAGTAGACCTTGTCGTATATGGTACATAGTCTTAGTACATAATTTTGTGAGAATAAGAGAATAAGTGGAAACCAAAATATAGTAGAATGTTGCAAGAATCCTAACAAGTGCTATATCTTTCAAACTCTTCATGAAGTCTGGATTTTCACAACTTTCTCGTCATATTTTCCCCATGTTTCTCAGCTCTGTGAGTATTGATAATCAAGTGACACAAAGCCCTACTTTTACAGCTTTTCATGGTCTACCTCTGCAAGGAAACCACTTCTGTATGCTATGGTGCACCATTGCTAGTGTTTCACCAGTTGTTTAAGACACTGGGGGAAATATCTGTTGAATTTGCTTAAAATGAAAGATCAGAAGGTAAATTTATTTCTAGTCAAGCAGATGCTCAGAAGATCACAGCTACAGAATGCATGTTTGCTATGACAGCTCTTCTAGGGAGTTATCTATACCTCACATATGCAGTACCATTCCTACGGGTATATGAATCAGCTATGGAACAGGAGCTGAAGGATTATTTACCATAGCTGAAAGCAGGGGAGTCTGACAGAGCAACCACTCATCTTTTGTGAAAGTATAAAAATATAGGAATATATGCTCTGCTTTTTAAATTTCACTGTCTCATGGTGTCAGTTTTTGGGGTACAGATGCAATACTTTAACATAGTCCCTAACAATTTTTTGTTCTAAGCGTAGATGAAATGGCTAGAATATACTTTCCCCACATCTGCTTTTACTCTAAATTTAAATGAATAATTGACCTTCAATAATAATCTATCAGATAAAATCCATCTTGTGAACCTGGGGTCTACCAGAAATTTTAAGGCAGCACTAAACCCATACAGTTTCTGAGGAGCTTTGTATTACTTGGAATTTCTGAAAGAAACCATTCTGATCCTTATGGCACTAAAAATTATGCCAGTGTTATTCCTGTAGGAAATAAAAATTCTGTATTGCTATCAGCATATTTTCACATGTGAATAAGCATTTATTGAACCTGGGAAAGCAATGTGAGCTGTGAAGTGCTCTCATTTTTTGATCCTGTTTAATATTGATCCCCCCATATTCCTTTCTTATCACTGCAATGGTAGAAGCAAGCTCACAGGCCATGTATTGAAAAAGACTGTGGTGACTGATTATCTCTTACAGTGGTTCATCCTCTTATAGCATTCAGTATTAGCAGTTGCCTTTCTGCTGGAGGCTCCCACTCCCATGTTTCTGCTAGAGTACTAAAGCACTTGAACATTCATGATCTATGTCTAGGCTAAAATATACAGATGTGTCTTAAGCCACTTTGAGCAGCCACATAAAGTATGTTCTTACACACACACACAACTTTACACTGAAGCAGGTGAATAGCTCCTACAGAAGGCACTAATAAAAAGCTAAGGAGACAGTAATGTGTTTAAACTGTCAGAAATATTTCAAAGCAAATGTCTTCCCTAGTCACAGAGCTATGCTATGCTTTCTGCACCACAAGAGAATTTACAGAAATCTCCTTAACCATTTAAACAGGTTACATATTGCAATGTAACTATTCAACGTACAACAGAAATTAATTTTTTCTTCCTGTAAAACTGTTACTTCAAAACTCTAGAATTATTTTAAATATTAGTATTTTTTTTCGCATAATTTTTCTTCCTTTCTCATTACGCTAAAAGGAATGTTTCCAAAACTGGTACTGATTAGTGAATTAACTAATCCATATACCATCCACTGATAACAGTGTAGGATTTGATGATGGATTTTTATTAATTGTCCAAAATAAACAGAAAAAATATTCTCTGGCAAAACCTCATTGGCTTCAGTGATGTCACACGGCAGCTGACAGCACATTCTCAGCTGGTTTTGTTTTGTTGATTCCATATGCTCAGAATGAAGGACTAGCTATGAAAAATATTTGCTCTCCTTTTCTAATAACCCACTAAATTCAATGATTACCCTCATGAGTTTATCCCCAGAGGGTAAGTTCACTCTAGTGTTGTTTTCAAAACTTGCTGCTGCTATTTCAGTGATAATAATTTTAAGGAGCATCCTATCTATTCAGGAGTGCTATAGTAGCGGTGTTACATTCCACTTATCAGACTCCCACAAATACCTGTTTGGGTAGAACTGGATTCTGTGTTTTGAGGGTAGGATTTAATTGATTAAGTAACCTTCTGAATTGAACTTAAGTGGGTTTCATGCTAAAAGCCTGTTCTTTGGCAGGCCATAGTGTAACTCTGGCTATTTTTCTTCCATGCTACAATAGTTGAGTAATTCAGCAATAATGAGGTGATCAGTAATGTGCTGGGTCTAAGTATCTCACTGGTATCTTTTAAGTGCCAATGAATTTTTTTAATAGAAAAACTGCTGTTTGCAATTTAGAGAGAGAGTAAGACCAGAGTGCTCAAAACTATGTGAAGAAGCCAGTTCCTCCTCTATGGATAATTGAGATATACCTCACTACGTAGATGAAAAAAAAAAGGTGTTGGATTTGTCAGGCTTTTGACCATATATTAGAAGTGAAGGGCTCTGCCTATATAGGGGCTCTTCTATGACTTCCAGTCAGATGCACAAAGCAATCTCCCTCTTCCTCTCTTTTTTTGGCAATTTTATATTTGTCACTCCTCTCCTTTCCTCCCTCCTCTTATTCAAGATGAACACTTTTTTTAATCTTGGCTTTGCTCACATCTGGCACATTCCTCTGACAGTTAGCACATCCAAATGTATTCTAGCTGGATTTGGCTAAACTGGCAAGTTTTATTTTGATTTGGCAGTATGGGGAAACACTGTATTTGAGTGCATTTTCATTTATGCATTTCTCTTTAGCCATCATTTACAGTTTACACTAATTGTTGTTATTCTTCGCTGCCCATTGTAACCAAATCCATTTGATTTATTGTCTTCCCACAGGTGTTCTTAAAACATGAGTATGAGACATTTGTCCTGCAGCATTAATGATGGGAATTGATTTGCATTAGGTGGACAAGTTAACCAGATGTAACATATTTGTTTATCTTAAAGTTTCACCTAAAGACATTTTTTTATTTTTTTTCCTCATTGGAATATCAATACAGAGTTTACGTAGGTGTATTTGTTCTTTCATACCTTGCATATCACATCCTAATATAAATTGTAATGAAACATTGTTAAACATATTAATGATATAATCTGGATAATATACAATATAATAACTTCTTGCATAAGTATTCACATAAGAATTATTTAAAAATTGTTACCGAGGGTTGTGCAAAGGTTATCTGTGAATATTATCATTTACCCAACTGCACTTAATCCTGGGTGTTCAAATGGCAATGTAAGAAATACTGCCATGGGCAATGCTGAAAGAGATTGCTCCATTGGAAAAGCTTCTCTTTAGACCTAGGGAACAAATCACTCACTTCTTTTTTGAAAACAAAGATATATATATATATGTAGATATATATATATATAAGGTCAGTATTTCCTCATTTGACAGCACGTATATGCTGTCAAATTTCTTTATCCTCATAGGCATGAATTCTAATGAAATAATATATTGTTCTTAACTCTTGTGCATAAATGTCTTATATTCTTTTATTTATTCTGTCTTGAATAGTTCTTATTCTACTTACTAAACACTGTTGGTGCCTTTGCAAATGCTTTAAAGTAGTTCAATGACAAAACTAGTTTCAACTCAGCACAAGGATATAGATTATAGTGTAATTTGTGTAGAATAAGAAATCTTTGGAGCCTCTAATTGTGCATTTCTCATGGTTGACAAACAACGATGGGGTTCAAAGCGTGAGATGTTTCCTAAAACTACAACTTCTGGCTGTTGTGTTTGCCTTCATGAATTCTGTGGTTTTAATTTTTAATAAAGGAAAAAGTCATAAGCTCAGACAGCTGTTTGGAAGAAGAGGCTGCAGGACAGCTTAGAAACAACAGGCTATGATACTATGTAATTAGATATTTTTTCTCTTCATTAGCATATACAACCTGCTACAGGAATGAGAATATAATGATAATTGCCAGGCTCTTGGGTTTTCACACTTAGAAATAGTGTAAAGTACAAATCTAAAGTAATAGGGATTCCTTCAAAAAATGTCTCTGTCTGCACAGTGAAAGCGGGAGCTTATAAAAGACTATGGAGACTTAATTTTGATGTTAAATTTCTGGCAAAACATCTCCAGGAGATAATAGTACTGATTCTCATTCAGGTCTCAAAGTGAAAATGAGTGTAGCATTCATTCTTTAACTTGTCATTAAAGGACATTTGCCTGTGTCACAGCATGTAGCATTAATGATAGATTCTGCAGAAAAGAGTTGCCTCTATATGAAAAGCCACAGAAGACTAAAGTTTGTTGGAAAAGCTTGTATGGGAAATTTATTTGATTTGTGTACACATTCTGTTTAGCTTTAGGCAATATTATCATTTTTCAGAAGCACAATAATGTGTCCATTAAAAAAAATTATAAAAAATCTATTTTTTACATCGATATCATTCTGTGCTGTATAAGACAGTGCTCTTTTGTTTCCTATCATAAAGAATTATGCTGTCAAAGAGGATAAGTGTCAAGTACCATCTCTTCCATGTCTCATACAGAGTCAGTGCAAAATATTAGAAGCATATGTAGCAAATTGCTAATAAGTAGAGTATTGTTTCACATATAACTTAGGTATTTGATAACCCTAAGAACTGTTTTCAAATAATAGTCAGATAATCTACTATTTATTTTAAATGGTGAGTTATTGGCAGGAAAACACAGACTGAAGAAAACCAGCAAGCCACTGTGAGTCCAGAGGACAAAGATGTACCTTCTGCTCCTTCTCAGCAGTACATGCCCTGGTTTGCTGCCATCTTCCCATGTCCATATGACATGCCCCTTTCCCATGTGTAATTCTTCAGTCTCTCTCACTCCTTTTTACACTTCCCATGTTTTCCTGGACACTTGCCTGATGCAGGTGGTGCTGGGCTGAAACACTCTTTGGAGATCCCTGCTTCTCTGCCTAGACTGCCAACATAGCTTAGATACCTGACTTCTAGACAGCTGTAGTAAAATGAGCACAATCCAACCCCCAGTGCTTATCACCCACTGAATTCATGATAGTTAAGCACTAATGGGATGCCTTCCTTTAACGCTGGGCTCCTAATATATTTTAAAATGTGGTGCTATGAAACCTAAATTGCCTTTAAATAAGAATTTGAGTGTTTAGTCTGTTAGTAATTTCTGAAAATGGGGTTTGAGTTCTAACAAAAAAATCCTTATCCTTTCTTGAAAATCCTGTGTTTATTGATTTGCCTTCAAGAAAAGGAAAAAGAATAGCAGTGGTGGAGTTTTGATTTATAAACATACTAACAAACTGCTTCTTGTTTTCAGTTGGAGTTGCATAGTTTATTTGATTCTCCTCCTTCATTGATTATAATTTTGTTTCAGAGAAAGGCAGTGATGGTTCACACAAAACAAATTAAAAACCTGCCTACCATGTCTATGAAACAATTGGAGTCAGTTCTGAAAACCTAATAAAAAAATTCATACCAACAACCAGCTTTCAGTTCAGAATATGGAATAGTTGCATTCCTTAAAAAGGCAAATGGAGTAAAATGCATGCTTCAAAGCAAAGAGCAATGCAAAGAATTTGTGGCTCTGTATTGATTGGTACTATAGAAGACACTCATAACAAGAAAGATAGAAAGACTGCATGAAAAATTCAAAGCAAAAGATCTGATATGAAGATTTCCAATACTGAGGAAGGGATATATATTCAGCCTACTAAAAAATTTAAGGCTAAATTTTTATTAATGGCTGTTTCTTTTCTGTAGTATTTCCTTTGTGATAGGCTATGTGGTACATGTTAGATTAGGTACAAAGGAGAAAGAGGCACACTGTTGAATATGTAAGTCCTTGAGCAAATAAATATTTTATTTTACTTTTTTAGAATTAAATATCAAACTGTAGAGATGTGGAACTCCTGTATTTTACATGAAGAAAGTCACATGGAACTATGTTAAGTATAAAGTCCATTGGGATGATTTATTTTATCAGTAGAATGAAAAAGAAAAAAACAGATAAACAAATTACGTATTCATATGTTGTTGATATATTTAGAAAAAAACACCCATGAGTCCAGTGTGTCCTGTCTCTTTTTCTTCTCTACTTAGGTGATGCTAAATTCCCTAGAGTAGAATTATAGAAATATAAAGATGGAAGATATCTGCTTAAAATAGTTATAATATTTCTTAGATATAGAAATTAATAATGATATTTTAATACTTGGTTAGCCAAGTGATTTTTATAAACTAATAAAATTAATTGTGTATTGTCACTAAGTAACCTGTTTTTGCATTTAGGAAGTTTTTCCTAGTAGGCAACCAAAATGATTTTACTGAATAACTTTGACTTTTCCTGAACAACCAGGACAAAAATTCTCCTTACTATTCTGTCTACATGTTAAAAGACATTTATCATGCTGATTCTTCATTTTTCTTCTCTTCTGTTGCCAAAATAGATACATTTCTTTCATATTTCCTTATTGCTCATATTTTCTAGGTCTCTTATTGCACTTCTCTAGATTCTTCTCATATACTCTACAGCCTTTTAAGTATGAAGTAAAAAAAAAAAAAAAAGAGGCTATTCCATTTGAGACTTTACCATAACCAAGTACAGCTGACCTATAGGCCCTTTAGTATTTTACCTATAAAACTGCCATTCAGTGCTAGTGAACAGGATTTTCTGTGTTATTAATTTCTGAGTCACTATTACAGTCTCCTACAGTTTTCTTTGCCATATTTTACTACCTTGCCAAATGTTACTTACTCTCAATTTGTCTGATTTCTTCTGCCTACAGGAAGCACTTTGCTCTTCCTTTATTTAATCACTTTGTTGTTCTTGGGTCATCTCTTCAATTTGCTGAGACTATTTGGACTGCAGACCTGTCCTCTGCAGTATTTGCTATCCTTTTTCTGCACAACGTAAACAGTGTTAAATTCTATCACCCAAATCCTTCATAAAAATGCTAATTGAGTTGAATCTGGAGTCGACACCCACCTTTGACTTCCAATCCTTTCTCAGTTTAACAGCCAATCACAAATGAATACTTTTTTGTGAATAGGTTTTAAACCAGCTGTGCAGCTCATTCTGGTCTTTTACATCCATTATGCACTTTGTTTATTTGTATATAAGGGACATCACATAGCCCAGTGCCAGAAGGCAGAATAAAGTATGTCCTCTCTACTGTTCTGCCTACCCAAAGCCACGACACCTAACTCACTTATCACAGAAGAAGGAAAGTTATTTTAGAACTAATTGCTCTTGAAAACTCATATTTTTCTTGAAAACTCATCTTTTTATCTTACTTACTTACATAGGTACACAGGAATTGATGGATTAGCAATTTTGTTACAGAACCTCAGGATCAAAAACCAACTCACTAAACTAAAACTGTAAAAAAATAAGTCTGTCTTTCTGTAGTTGCTCCGTCAACTTTTTTTTTTTTCTTAACTAGTTCTGCTTTTTTCTTTTTTTTTCTTAAGTCAGAAACTTCAGGTGAAATCGTGTCCCTAATTAAGTCAATACAGGGTTTGGTTTTTTATTCCATTGACTACAATGAGGCTAGGAGCTGACACAGACTCTTCAAGGGCATCTCAAAGTGTCAAGTCTTATCCCTAAAAGCATGATGATGTCTTGAGAATTCTAAACATCAAAAACAATTTCATAATAGAAGAGAATATTTTAGTTTCATTGATATGGAAATCATATTATGGAGCATGTATTGTGAAAGTATTTGGTGTCTAAACCGACACCATATAAAACATGGTGATAATTTCCATCCTCACCAAAATGTTGTTAGTTTATTTAGTAAAAAAGGTGTACTGCTACTTATTATCACAAAACACAAATAAACAAAGTAATAATATGAGTTCTGTTTTGTT
Source organism: Pipra filicauda (assembly GCF_003945595.2). Lineage (NCBI taxonomy): Eukaryota > Metazoa > Chordata > Aves > Passeriformes > Pipridae > Pipra > Pipra filicauda. The sequence goes on along the minus strand of NW_024104487.1, from coordinate 597,673 downwards.
TTTTTGCTTTCATATTTCAATGAACTTGGAATATAAAAGATGTGCAAGCAGGGCATCTGAATACGTACATGAAGAAGTAAACATTTATTAATCTATTAAATATCATCTGCTCACCAAGTAAGCCAGCGTATTGAGTCTGGCTGAGATGGAGTTCATTTACCAACAGTAGCCCTCAGAGTGCTGTGATTTGCATTGGTAGCTAGAAGGGTGTTGATAACACACCAGTGTTTTGGCTACTGCTGAGCACAGGATCAGCGCTGTAACATTCCTTCCCCAGTTGAGGGCAAGATCCTGGGAGGGGACACAAGTAGGCCAGCTGACCCAAACTGACCAAAGGGATATTCCATACCATATGACATAATCTCAGATCAGCTAAGGAAAGGAGCAGGAAGGGGGGCATTCATTGTTTCCAATGGCTGCCTGCTAAGAAACCACTACATGTGCTGAAGCCTTGCTTCCCGAGAAGTGGCTAGAAATCACTGGTAATGGGAAGTAGAGAATAAACCTTGTTATTTTTTCGCTTTGCTTTTGCACATGCAAGCTTTCACTTTGCTTTTGCCTTAATAAACTGCCTTATCCCAACCCACAAGTTGTTTTCCATCTTACTCTCTCACCTTTGTGGCTGGGAAGGGCACTGATACAGTGGCTGGGTGAGCACCTGGCATCCCTCCAAGGTCAACCCACCACAGCCAGTTATTTAACTGTGGAACAGGAACAGACTTTGTAGTTCAAATCACTTTACTGAACTTTGGGAGAGTCCACTTTTCAGCTCTGACTCAGATTTCCTGCAAATCAGAGCTTCCACCTCAAATTTTGCTCTCAGTTCTTGCTACTGTAAAACAAAGATGGTTTCAGCTGCCTGCATGAAAAGGACAGCACCACAGTGAGGTTAAATTCAGTATTCCTCAAGTGTCTCACAGTATTAGTGAAGACACTGTACTCTACTGGTTCGCCAAGTCTAGTCCTGTTCATATTGTGGGATTATTTGAAGCCTTGCTCATAGAAACAGGTCCCATTAAGTTTTCTCATGTATGAATCATTCCCTTTCTCAGTAAAATTTCAGGCTACTGCTAAAAGAAAACTAATCAACAATACAGTTAACCTTTCTTCTGCTTTTATGATTACTATGGTTATCATACTTGTATGTTTAAATTATTTATAGAACTTTATAGGAAACTGTTCACCTAATGACTGACAGTCAGTTTGGTCCAAAGATATTTTTGTTTTTACTGATTTGATTATTATAATTAGACTAGATGAGTCTATTTGGCATATTGAGTTTACAGGCTATGGGACATTTGCTTTCTTTAAGAAGCTGGTGAGACTAATGTAGAAGATAAGGAAAATCAAAAACAAGATTAGACACTTCTGCTTTTGCTATAATGTTCTCCCAGTAAAATGCTGCTAATTTGTCTTTTTCTTTATTTTTTTAATTAAAATAATATTTGACAATCAATAAGCAGATAGGAAACAAAAGGTAGTTGACAAAGAGATAATTTTCAAAAGGGAAGAACTGGCCAATGTATCCTAGCAGGATTTGTGCTAACCTTTTCTCCAGCAGAATATTCAGCATTGGTCAAGCAAAAGTGGTGAATAAAGTGAGGTGACAAAAATAGTTGAGTATACCAAGAGCTTCAGGTTAGCCAAAGTTAAGAGGCTGGGTAGAATTGCAGAACAATCTCACAATTTTTGTATTTTACAAAGTAAGTGATAAGACAAGTTGGCCTTCATGATAAATATACAGTCATGCCCTCTAGATTATCTGCTGCAAATTAGAAAAAAGATCTATCATATGACTAGTTCTCTGAAAGCATCAACTCAACACTGAATAAACAATGTTAAGGCTTGCTAGGAAAGGAAAAGATTACCAGGCAAGGAATATCATACTACAGACAAAAACCATGAGAACCTCCAGTATTAGCTACTGTTCATTTGTAACAGAAATAATGTATAAAATTGTTTTAGGAAGAATGAGTACGCTAGAATGGTTTTATGATGAATGAATGTCACAACTTCTTGGAGTAAAGAATATTTTCCTACAGTATGTGTTTTCCACTTACAACATCAGGGCTATAGTTTTAGCTTAGGCTATGGTTCCTATGATTTTTGGTTTTCGGGAAATAGGATGTGTTTTTCTTTGTTGCTTGTAAATATTACTTTCTTGAAAACAACAATTAAAAAAATCCGTCATAAAACACTGATGAATAAAGACAATTGGATCAAATTATTTAGGAATTTTCTTGTAATTATTTGCTTTTGTAGCTGATGAAACACTCTGCCTACCTTTCCTCTCCCTCCTATTCTGCTCCAGTAAAGAGGAAGACAGGAGTGATAATCCTCCTGGACTGAAATATTTTACACTTGTTTGGTAGGTGATAAATGCTGCATTCCAAGGAGATTGGCACAGGGAAACTTCACTAAAGGAGTAATCATTTCCGCATGCACACCAAACAATTCAAAACCTTGTCGAATTGACAGTAATAATACTTTTTCTTTAGGAAAAGCTACTACAGGAACAACCACATGAAGTTAAAATTTTTATTTTTTTAAATAAATTATATTATTATTCTATTGCATCTACTGTGCTGTGAACTCATTTAATTGTTGCGAGGATTTTTCTTTCAGTAGTTCACATTAATTTGCGAACTTCTTTTCAGTTACATTTTAACATTAGTAACATGTACTGCATCTTCTCAGGAAAAGAAGGCAATTTTAAGCAACTTTATGTTTTAACCCAGATGAAACATTTGTAATGATCAGCATTACAGCCACCATAAAATGTTAATAAATGTATATCCTGATAAATGCAAAGCATATAATATTGCAAGTGAAACATATCTACTCTTAGTGGATTCCTATAATTTCTTTAAACATTATGATTTCACTAAAACCTGTCATTGAAAGGATGTGCTTAATTTTCATTCTGCATTTCTTACCCAAATTTATGCCCATTCAAAAGTACTGTTGAGATCATTCATATTTGTTTCTTAGGTTAGTGAAAATAATGTATTAAGTACTGCATGCTTAAAACACAAAACTGATTTGATGATTACAAGCTGTTTTAACTCCTTTCTTCCAGATATCTCAAATTTATTCTTAAAAATGCTGTTGCTTGGAATTTCTTCTGTCTACATAGAATTACAAGGCAAATAACCTATACTAAAATTGAATCCAAATTATATCAGATTTAAAGGACCCTATTAAAAGATCAAAGTGAAATTGTTTTTTGGTTTCTTGATGTTTAAGCTCAGAATGTAATTAAAAGTCCTATGGAAAATTTTAGTTTATGCACATTTTATATTTTACTTCATTTTTCCTATAACGTCGTGTGCTATCCATAGTTATGTCCTAATGCCAAATAAGAAGATTCCATGGAACACTAGGAGAAAAAGAACCCACTAACCCATAATGACAAATATTTCTACTATGACCAGGTATCACATGGATGATTTTAAATTTTGAGCTTTATTCTAGAGCTGAGTGCTCCATCTGTGACAGCTTATCTCCCCAAGTTGGAAATTCAATCCATTTTCCTAATAGAGACTGAATGAATCACTTTTAAAAAAGACCATGCTTTGAGCACAATTATGTTTACTTTGAAGGACCATTGTAAGATAATGTCCAGTGAATTGATGCCAACAGCTTGAGCCATGCTTGCTCCCACTTGAAGATTGCTTATCTTTGTAGTCCTTATCCAGGCTCTTGCCACACATGATCTCAATATTGAAAGCATTGAGGTAAGAGGGGATTTGCATGATTGTATTTTATTTCCCTTCCTTTTAAAATGTAGTTTATACAGTTCTGCCTTCAACAACATAGGATTGATGACTAGGGAAATGGAGATACATTGCTGATATGTGATGTAGTCAAGAAGATGAAGGAATGATAGACCCAAGTGCTAGAGAATATGCAGTCTGGATGTGACATGATTGCTGGGAATCTTGAGGTACCTTCCCTTGAATATTGAGATACCTTCCATTCACCAATTCTTCTTGCAGGTTTTGTCTCTAATGACTTATAGTCATTAGTGCTCAGACTGTATATGTTGTAGGATGTTTTAGGAGAAATCTCAATTTAATTTTATAATTTCATGGAAATGTTAAAAAAAAAGAACTAATGAAGGCAGAATTCAGAAAACATTGAAGTGAGAATATTTTTTGTCTTCACTACCTTAACATTAATTGCACAGCTAAAATTATAGGCAATGCATTTAAAATAAATATTAAGCTAAGAGAGGAAAATCCCAATAAGTCACACTACTGTATCTTTCTGAAGAATATGTCATTTTCTGCTATTTGTAAAAAAGGTATCAGTGATGACTAATTAGACCTTGAATTTAATGCTAAAATATTGTAATTTATTTTAAGTTGTCACATATTAAAAGCCATCCAAAACTGCATGTACAGTGCTTGGCTTAGAATAGGTTATTTTGTGGCTTTGTTTTGTCTTTCCGATAGGCAATGCACTTATGATGGCGGAAGATAAAACAGTGCCTCCTCTGCTGATTTAGGCTATAACATTTAAATGCTGCAGTATCTGGAATAACTGTGTGCATCTTAATGGTAATTGTTAGTAATTTGTTGGACTGCTAGAAATCTTCTTGACACATGCAAAATAGAAGAATAAAATTTTTCTACACTAACGGTGCAACACTAAAAATATCTAAATATTGTCAGAGAACCGATTTGAGGGTTAACACCAAAATTGGTGTTAAAAATTGGTTAACACCAACTCTTCATGGCATGTAAGGCACTTAAGACATAAATAATACTTGTGGTAATAAAAATGTGCAGTATTGGAAATTCCATTGAATATATTTCCATGTAGATGAAATATTATGTGAATTTTTACTTTCAGATTTCTGCTTTTAATATTGCAATAAAATTTTTAACATATGATGATATAGCCAAAGTTATAACTTAATCACAAACATCAAGAGCTGGGGATTGTTAGGTGGAATTAGTCAAACTTTTTTTAATTAAGTCCTCTAAAAAAGAGGTTTACTTGTTTATTCTCTTTGCTTAAGATGCATTTCTAAGTAGTTAAATACTGGATATTGGATTCTGGATGTGAGTTGTTTGTTTGTGTGAGAATAAGGAGGGGTTCTGCATGGGGTACCCTTTATGCAGTTCACAAACCAGCAGAAGAAATATGTAGGTGGCAGGCCCAAAATAATAAAAAGTGGTGTAAAAGTGATTCTGTGGAGAAAAGCAAAAATATGAATAATATTTTTCTTCAACATTTTTCTGATATTTTAGAGTATTACTGTTTTATCACCAAAATTGGTGTATTTTCCATTTTTATTGCCTCATTGCCATGTTGGTACAAATATATGAACAGGTAAATGGGATTTTAAGTCTTTTCCATGTCTAATCACTGGCATTATTTGGTGAATTATGCTTTTAAATCTCTTTGAACATTATTAGTCACCAGTCTGGTGACACATTTACTGACAGTTGGGAGCCGTAAAGGACATAAATTACCTCAACAAATCTTTCCCTATGTACTGAAGGGATAAAAGAAGGCACTGTTTGCCTGCAGACTGTACACTGAATTTTGTGTTCCTTTATCCTTTCATCTAGAAACCATTTAGAAAAATTAAAATTGCAGCCATGTACTTAGTCTTTTGTAATTCTAGGATCACATCTGAAGATGTAGTTGTACTAGACATGTATATATCTGTTGTGAACCTTTTTTGTTGAAATATTCTACCATTGTCTTTTTACTTTGAGGATCATAGAAAGCAATGAAGTTTTTGCCAGAATATGAGGTAAAGTTTTTGCTTATGAGGACAAAAGTTATGATTATTAGTATGGTCATTGAATAACACCTTCTTTTTTCTTATACTTTTCAAAGGTTAAAAGGCAAAAATTTAAATTGAGAATATTCTCAGTAATTATAATTTAATAGGCATAACAATACTGTAAGCAGACACCGCCTTGTGAAAATTTTAGAATGTGTAAGGGAAGGAAGCTAAGGAAAAAAGTTGGAAGTATTACAAGAGAGCTTGGATGCTGCACAATAAGAGCTATAAAATTATTTTAAATGATAAAGAAGTAGATTTTTATTGTTACTGGAAAGATAACATATTTAAGTAATCCCAAAAATAAATAAAAACCTAAAAATAATGTGACTTGTCTTAGTAAAAAAATGTATTCATGGATTTCTGGTGCTTTTTCATGGGAAAATTTTTTCACTCAGTCCAACTTTGCATCATCAAAAACACTATCTGTCAGAAAAAGTCATTAAAGTGATAACTCCTACTGAGGAAGAGAATAGACCCATACTTGTGGAGGAATACTAAAAATGTCAAAGGTATTTCTTGAAATGTTTGGGCAATTTTGACTTTATACTTGCTATGTACTCTTCTGTTTAAAATTACATACGTGTGAGGGGAGATGTAAGTAATCCATTTTAAGACTGGGAAAGCCCATTGTGATCATCTAGTTTGATCTAGTTTGAATTTCACTGAGTAATTTTTCAAATTCTGGTGGAGTTTCCCTTATTATACAGAAAGAAACTCAATCTAGTCTGTAAAGGTTTAAAGATTGTTCTAGATAAGCTGATCTACTGCATAGGTATCTCTAGAGTTAAAACAATGCTCCTATCTCATATGAGTTTATTTAGCTTCTACTTTCATCCTGTGCATCTTGTTATACCTTTGCCTGCTAAAGTCAGCATCTTACATCATCAGAGATTTTCTGTTCATATTTATATTGTCTTCCTTCTTGCACCACTTGTACTGTATCATCTTTACCAAGTTTAAACTATAAAATTACTGCTATTGAACTACTAAGATGAGTTATATAGATTGAAATTCTTAAATCTCTCACTGTAATTCAGACTTCCCAGATCCAAAATACCTTTAGAGGTCTTCATGGAGCTCTATTAGGTTTTTCAATTTCCCTTCAAAAGTGAGATGTGACATCCGTTTTCCAGTAATGGTCACAGCAATGTAAAGAATAGGGTACATAAATAATCCGGTTCAAACATACACATCCTACATATATGTTCAGGGATTACATCTATTTTCTTTTTCATAATTTGTCTCTGGTAATTCTAGTTCATTAATCACTATAGGTCTCGAAATCCTGCCTGAGAATGATTTTACTTCTCTCTAAACTGGAGAAAGATGGATTCAGTGGGTGGACTGTTAGATGGATAAGAAAGCGGTCAGATGTTTGCATCCAGAGGGTAGTGGCCAATAGCTCAGAGTCCCAAGGGACACGAGTAACAAGTGGTGAGTGTCCCTCAGGGGTCTATATTGGGGTCAGTGCTATTCAGTATCTTCATTAATGACATAGATGAAGGGATTGAGTGCACCCTCAGGAAATTTGCCAAGCAGAGCGATATGACTGACAAACCTGAAGGACAGGATGCCATCCAGAGGGATTTGGACGAGTTCAAGAAGAGGGTTCATGGGAATCTCATGCAGTTTAACAAGACCAAGTGCGAGGTGCTATGCCTGGGTTGGGCAACGCCCAGTATCAATACGGACTGGGCAATGAACAGATTGAGAGCAGCCCTGCTGAGAAGGACTTGGGGGTGCTGGTGGATGAGAGACTGTCAATGTGCACTTGCAGCCCAGAAAGCTGGGCTTGTATTCTGGGCTGTATCAAAAGCAGCGTGGCGAGCAGGGCAAGGGAGGTGATTCTGCCCCTCTACTCCACTCTGGTGAGACTCTACCTGCAGTACACCACCTGCATCCAGCTCTGGGGTCCCTGGCACAGAAGGGATATTGGCCTGTTGGAACAAGTCCAAGTCCAGAAGAGGGCCACCAAGCTGATTAGAGGGATAGAGCGTCTGTCCTATGAGGAAAGGCTGAGACAACTGGGTTTGTTCTGCCTGGAAAGAGAAGGCTTCAAGGTGACCTAATTGCAGCCTTTCAGTACCTGAAGGGAGCCTATATTAAAGATGGAGAGACACAATTCACAAGAGCATGTAGTGACAGGACAAGGGGGAGTGGTCTCCAACTGAAAGAGAGTAGATTTAGGTTCAATATTAGGAAGAAATTCTTTTCTGTGAGGGTGATGAGGCACTGGAACAGGTTGCCCAGAGAAGTTGTGGACGCCTCATCCTTGAAAGTGTTCAAGGCCAGGTTGGATGGGGCTCTGAGCAACCTGGTCTAGTGAAAGATGTCCCTGTCCATGAGGTGTAGTTTGGAACTAGATGACCTTTAAAGATCATCCAACCCAAGCCATTCTGATTTATGATTCTGTAGTTACAAAATTCAGGCATTCATCAGAAAATCGGTGATCTGCGTTCCTTGATTTTTGTTGTAAGATATTAAAATGTATTATTTTGAAAAGTCCACTTTACTCTGTAATGCAAGCATATGTGTAGCAATGTCTGCTCTTGATTAGTATTCATCATTCCACCATTTTTTATCAACTGCAAATTTTTGCTGACATGAATGTGCAATTTCTTCTGCATAAATGAATATTGTATAGATCTAGAACTTTGCACTAGACCACTAGAAATTTCTCTTTGCACAATGGTTTCCAATTAACATTTTAATTTATTTAATTTAATTTAATTTATTTAATTAATGTTTTCTGAGATTAGCCAGTGAACAAATTTTTCAAATGATTATTATGTGCTACAGGGAGTTTTTCATGGTGCTAATTTTTAATCTTGGTGTTGTGCAGACAACTGCTCTTACAGAAGTCATATTGTGTCAACACACTTTCCTTTGTGAACTGAACTTGTCACCTCATCAGAAGTTCTGATGAGATGTTTTCCATAAAACTGTGCTGATTGGCACTAATTATACTACTATTCTTCATTTTTTAGTGCTTTTATGTTGCATCAGCTTTTCTCTGACTTTACTGAGAATGGAACCAGACTATAATTATTTGGGTCATCTCACCTACCCTTTACAAAATATACTATAATAGACAATTACAGATCTTTTTCCTTTACATTATCTTTTATAAATATAGCCTTAGATCTCCATGCAGAATGGAAAGTACAGTTTTGTGTAGTATGTCCTTCAAAAGGACTCAGATTTGCAGACCATGGAACAGACTGTCCCACACAGGGCAGACTACCTACAGTATATATGCAGAGGCTGAATATCACTAACTTTTCACATGACAGAGCGCATAATGATGATGCTACTTGAAAGGTTACGGCTTGCTTAAACTCTTCTCTGCTCCATTAAGTTGTTATGGGTATCAGATAATCTCTTTCAGTGGTATGCTTTTAAAGCCTTTATCATAGTTCAGTATTGTTATCCCTGTCCTGCCATAACAGAATGTCCTGCCATTCTGTTATGGCAGGACATCACAGAATACATGCCCCAGAGAGACCAAGAAGACAGATCAAGGTCACTACGCAGCATGTGTTGCTTTCAATGATGATGGATCAGAAAGACTTTAATGTATTTAGAAAGTAGAATATTTATCAATTATGGATCTCAATAAGTATGGATCATAAGGTTCTCAATCTTATGATTTTTATGTAGTAATAACTCTGGGCCAGATCCTCAACCAGGGTAAAGCAGTGTCAACAGGCAATGTTCTGTTGAATGACATGATGCCACTATGATTTCTACAGCAGCTGAGCAGCCATCTTAATTCTGAAGTGGCATTAACACTGTATTTGGCTTTTACTTGGGCAGATTAGTTACAAGAGTTGCATGGCATTACCAAAAACCTTTTTGATGTCTTTAATTTAGAATGTATTTGGACTGTTTCCAACTTTTTTTCAAATTAATACATCAAGAGGTTCCCTGTGAAGTCATGCCAAAGAACGAAAGAACAGAAAAGTGGCACATTAAGGAAAAAAAAAAAAAAAACTTAGAAAAAAAATCTAATATTTTCATGCCTGCTTGTGCCCTTTCAATGGTGCAATTTTAAGAAACAAGGCTTAATTTCTCTCCCTCACAAACTCAGTCTTTTCTTGTGCAATAAATGAGGTTGGCATATATAAAGGAAGTAGCTATGATTTGTAGTGTTATTTTACCGGCTAATCAGATACACATTTTGTTGCCATCTTGATCTTAGAAAATAATTGGAGGACAGAGTGTTTTCAGAATCTAACAGCAAAAAATATTGTATCGGAAGTTCTTTTATTTTGGGGTTGTACTGTAATCCATTGAACATCAGCAAAACTTTACAGGGATTTAAAATACAGTGTAATATCCATGGTTTCTGTGTGGAAAAAAAAGTGTAAACAAACTCTATTTGATTATCTATGTTTATGAAAAGTGTATTAAAATGTATAATAAGCATAAATAAATTTGGGAGAAAGTAAAATATGATCTGCATACTATGCTACAATTGAGGATTCATAACAGAAGTCACCTTGAGCAACTGCTAACACATGTTCATGCACATGTACATGTACAAAGTCTAATCAAGTTATTTTTGCAGACAAAAATACTGTCAATTAAAACTTTTTATTGGAATTATATGAAATAAAATGGAATAGCTTATATGTTTTATGTAGTTCACAATGCACTGCAGGGAATCTATGAAATGACTCTGATCCAGAATTCTCCTAAGGAGATTTTGTCTTAGGAAATTTCTAATGCCTATTGCTATTAGGATTTGAACAGCTTACTTTCATTGGATGTTTCTGTAAGTTTGCTAAAATCAAGAAGTGAAAAAAAATATAAAAAACTCACACCTATTCTTTGGTTTTATTTCCGTGACCTGGGGAAGGTTTAGATGTTGTGCTTTCAAAAATGTTATTGTAATTGGTTTGCAAATTCCTCAGAATAGGTTTAAGGTGTTTTCTTTGTAAGTGGTTTCCTTAAAAATTAATTTAGTAATTTTTCTTCTTACCTGTCATATTTTTTGATATAAATATAATTGTTTGGTCTTGAACAGCATTGATTTATCTGTGATCTGTAAACAGCATATGTATTATCTGTGTATCGTATTAGTATCTGTGAACGGCATATATATTATCTCTGATCTGGGCCAAAGTAACTTCAAAATAAATTAATATTGATAAATTTGAAGCATGATGGCTCTTCCTCAAAGTTATTAAAATTTGTGATTGAAGAATCCAGTTCAGTTTCCTGAATCTGATAAGCAATTTTTCTTTAGCCTATTCATTATAAAACACATGTGGTGGAGAAATTCAATTTCTAAATTATAAAATGCCTAAAAGTCTTCGAATGCCAACTTTTTGTACTGGTCAGTCTTCAGGGAAGTTCTAATTAACTGACACCATTAGTTGAGATCTACTTGCAATTACTCTACTTATGTTTGCCTACTTCCATCTAGAATTAGTCTGTACTTGGTAGTGCTCACCTGTGGCCAGAGGCTGTTATGAATCCTTAGTAGTAGACACCAATGGGATGTCTGACTTTGTGTAAGTATGCTTTGCATTTCAGTGGACAGCTTTGTGTTTTGAAGACAACTACTTAACCTGGAAAACCAAACACAATCTCATTCTGGGAAACATCACAGCACTTCGTATAGTGCTGAAACTGTACGTCTTTTTTCTCCATGGAAACTCTCTGACTAAATATTATTACTGCATGCCATAACAATCTGCTTTTATATCAATACTATTAACATGTTATCTTTCCATTATGATCTAATGAAGATGATAAAGATTTGTCTGCAAACAGCATCAAAGAACCATTTGTTCATATTGTGATGAAATAATGTATGAATTTTGGGAAGCTTTTATTTTTTACATTAGTCTTTCTAGGCTTTCTTTTACTATTTTGTCATTTGATTATGCTGCAGACTTCGGGGGTTATTTTCCTGGTTTTGGTTGAGATAGAGTTAATTTTCTCCTCAGTAGCTGGTAAAATGCTGTGATTTGGATTTAGTATGAGAATAATGTTGATAATACACTGTTGTTTTGGTTGTTGCTGTGTAGTGGTTACTCTAAACTGAGGACTATTCAGTTTTCCTTGCTCTGCCAGTGAACAGGTGCACAAGAGGCTGTGTGGGAGCACAGCCAGGGCAGCTGACCCAAACTAGCCAAAGGGATATTCCGTACCACAGAGTGGCATGTCAAATATATGAAATGATGGGAGGTCAGGTAGTACTGTCATGGTTTAACCCCAGCAGGCAGCTAAGTACCATGCAGCCACTTTCTCTCTGCAACAGAATGAGAAGGAGAATCAGAAAAAAGCTAGAACTCATTGGTTGAGATAAGAACAGTTTAATAATTCAAACAAAAATGTACTACTACCATTACTACTATTATTGCTACTAATGATAATGATAATGAAAGAGGGAAAGAGGAATAAACACCAAAAAAGACAAGTGAAGCACAATGCATTTTCACCCACTGACCAAAGCCCCACCTGGCCGCAACAAGTGACAGCCCCTCCCAGCCAACTTCCCCCAGTGCAACAGAAAATTCACCATGAATTAAGTATTGTGTGTCAATGCAGAAAAGACAAAGAAGACTCTTGGGTGTTTTACATTCCTGTATGTAAGACTAGTTTCTCATAAGCAGACTAGATTTTCTAAAGTCTCTTTTATTAGTGGTGGTTGGAAAAACTGATAAAAAGCTGCATTAACAAAATTAATGCTATAAAAATTGCCCACAAAAGATTAAAAAGAATTAGCATATAAGTGGACTAATTTCCATAAGGTACTGTACACATACATTTTAAAATAATCTAGTTTTCATAGTTAGACCTTTTGAAGAGCAAAAAGACTTGTACCATGTTTGCTTTTATATTGATAAAAATTAGGAGTGCTTTTCCTCACTATTTCCTTTTTTTTAGAAATTCAGTGTTTAGAAGGCATTTCAGAGACTTGACAGCATTAAGACAAAACAGGTGTGAAGGAATTGAAACACTTAATTAAGATAACATGGCTTTTTCTTACTCTAATTTCAGTAATATCTGCTTAACCACTTCAGAGGAAAGGTGGAGGCTAATTGGGTCTCTTGGCTCCATATTTAAGGACAGGAAAACATATCAGACAGTTTTGAGGGTAGACGAGAGTAAAAACACTGATGAAATAAACAAAATAAAAAGACAGATTGCAAATAGTTGGAAAAAATGGTAGATGAACAGGCAGATTTTTCCCTGATACAAATTTAAGGATTTTTTTCCTTCTATTCCTTTCCACATTTTATTGTGTTTCTAGCTGTTATAATGGGCTTCATCATATTTTGCTATTTTTGATATTTTTGTGTCATAGACTGAATTATTTTCACTTTTGGGAGGTAAAAGGGGGAAGTACAAGGAAAACAGGAGAAACACCATGAATGCTCATTTTGAGTGAGTGATCTTAATTCCTGAACTCATCTGCTATCCAGTTTCTGAAGACAATTTACAGGGGTGGAGGCTTGTTGCTTTTATTGAGTTTTGTGTAGAATAGAGGTAAGGACTTCATCTGCTTTTAAGTTTTTATGTTCAGTGGAAATCAAGGGCAAAGGGAAAGAACAGTCATATCAGAGCAGGACTCGTCTTCTACAGAGTGACTTCCCATTTCTCAGCTTTTGAGATGCAATTTCTCAAATATGAAATTCCATGATATATGTACAACTTAGTGACTTGACAATGTTACAGTTCTGAATAGTTTTGGTACCAAGTCAAGTGATTTTTCTCTGGTTTTGTTTGTTTGTTTGTTTGTTTGTTTATATTAGTAAGATGACAAACCCATTTAATTGAGATTTCTTTTTCTGAGAGAGACAAGAATATTGCTATTTTTAACAAACAAGAGAAAATTGAAGGATTGAAATGAGCTTCTTGAGGAACAATCACAAACCTCAGCAACTCTTTCTACAGTAATGATATATCTTTCACTTTGTTCTTTCTTAATATAAATACGGAGCTACATGTATTTTGAGGAAGTACAATATTAATACTGCCAAAAAATGATACTTCACTGCACATTTTCTTCTCATTTTCCTCTTCCTTAGGTCAAGGTGATTAGAGAAATTCATGGGGTAGCTGTTAGTTGCATTGCTTAGAGTATACTCCACATAAGAATCCAAAAGTATGGAAAGGCTAAAATAATGTTTAATTTGCTTCCCTCCTGAAGAATTATTTCTATAATACATGCCTTTAATTTTCCCTTAAGAAAATGAAATCTAGAGAAGTGATGGACTCATGAGGCTAATTATAATTCATGTCTTAAATACTTGCCTTTATCTAACTTTGTGTCACCTTTTCATACAGATATCTTCTTCTACTACAAATACACAGAAAACACTCATACTCTTCCATTTCAAGCTGTCCTTAAGAGTTATGCTTACTGTGGTGCTAGCAAATAAATGGTCTACTGAATGTGAAATGCAGGATACACTATAATCAACAGTTATATTCAAAATTTTCGGTTCCATATAGATTTCTGTATATCTTCAGAAAAAAACCCGCAGCCAACCCTACCATATTTGAATTCATGTTATTCAATTTTAAAGACTCGTATTCAGGCATTTGGAAAGGGAATTCCTAATTTATTGTCCTTTTGTGAAGGTAATATTAAATGTGATTAGATGATCATACACAGCTTTTATATCACAACCAATGTCACATTAAGTGCACAGAATGATGGTCTAAAACAGTAGCATGTTATTTCTGTTTGCAACATAACTTATTTGTTACACATTTTGCACTGAATATGCATATAATATGCATTTGCATGTTACACACTTGACGTTGGAATGGACTGACCAAGGGAGGTGGTGGAGTCATCAACCCCAGAAGTGTTCAAGAAATGATTGGACATGGCACTTAGCACTTTAGTTTAGCTGGCATGGTGGTGTTCAGTCAAAGGTTGGACTCAATGGTCCTGGAGGTCTTTTCCAACCTAACTGATTCTGTGATTCTACGATTTTATTATTCTCAAGTCTCTGCACAGAGTACTAGCAGTGTTCTCTTGAAGGTGCCTTTATAAATATAAAATTTTCTTACAGAAGTCAGCCCTTTGATTAAAAAAAAAAAATGCTTAGCCATAATAAGGATACTTTTTTCCCCTTCCCTGATGAACTTTTATTTGAAAGTAATACAATAATTATTAATTAAAAAGCTCATTATAGGTGAAAAACTAATGCATGCTAAGGTACCCACTGAAACATCACATGAATAGATTAGAAATAGTTGTGCAAACTGCATCCTGATAAGGCAGTCCAGTTTTCTTTCCAAATGGTTTGCCACAGGCACAAAATTAACAGAACAGGAAGATAAATCAGGCATTTCAGCTCCCTGGCTATTCCTTGATCTGATGGGAACTGTTCCTTTTATCTAAATTACTTATTTTAGGGGTGCCTAATAATCCAATTACACTGCATCTAAAAACTCTTGTCTATCTTTCTAGGAAGAATGCCAAAAGTAGTAACCAGGAATTAATGCCAACGATAGTCTAGAATAGCTGTCATGAATTGTCCCCGAACACTTCATGTAAGTTTGTGTGTTCATGTTGTTCATTCAGTGCTCTAAAATAGACTTTGCAATAGCACGTACCAAATCCTCCCAGCCAGTTTAGCAGTTTACTGTGCAAGCAACATCTTTGGTTTATATGCAAAAATGCTGTATTGTCTTCTCAAATTTCTAGAAGTACCCCAGAAATTTCTGCAAGTCTTGTCTCCACTGATTGTGTCTCCCCTGGAAGCTGGCACACTGAGTTACCAAATGGTTCCTCAATGTTATGCTGAGACAGTGGTCTGCTACTGAACAGGGAGAAGACTGCCAAATATTAAATCATCAGTGCTACTTTCCTTGGCACCTGGGATTTTCTTTGGAAAGTTCCCAACAAATTATTATGCAGGCCAGAATCTGCTTACCTTATGAGATCTGACAAGATCACAACTGAAGAAACGCAGACGATAAGGCAATCCCATCATTACCAGCATTTCACAGGCAAATGAACTATTTTTTGTTTGGTTCTACTTCCAAGAAAACTTAATATTTGATGGATATAATTAGGTTAAGTGAGCCTGAATCCAGAACTAGATATTGAACTATATTTGCAGTGCACAGACAATATATCTCAGTTATGGATACATGACAGTTCTAATATCAAAAAATACATATACACAGCAAAAATGTGTCAAAAGAGGATGTATGAGAACTCTGTAATTCATTATTTTGTTGGCCATTGATTATAGGAAAAAAAAGGCCAAACTAACCAAGCAAAAACAAACTGCACAATCCCACAAAATTAAAAAAAAAAAACAAACAACACATCAAGAAGAAACAAAACTAACTTTTCTTGCAGGGGAGTTTCCAGGCCTTTCAGAGTATCTGGAAAAAAGAATATATATATATATATATATATATATATATAGTGAAATCAAATGCTACAGACCTCAAAGAGTCATGGCAGAGATACAGGTCTCACTATCAGAAAGAAAACTCAACTCAAATCTCCCCTCTGAGTAAACTTAAATAACACTGGAGCCCACAGGAGTGGTTCCACTGAAAAGGCAGAGGAGAGAGAATAGAGACACCTTATGATAATATAGGAAACCTAATCACAGGGTCATAGCAGTTATTCCCACTTTCTGACTCCGTGAATGCCTTATAATTTTACAAACTGGAATAGTTTCCAACTGGAATAGTTTCCAACTAGGAACTTCCAAGGAAATACTGCTACTAGTTCTACCTGAAATTTCAGCAGGCAAGGCTGAGACACTTGTGTTTCAAAACACATTATAGCAGATAAGAGATTGTATTTATCTGAGTGATGGGAGAGTCTAAAACAGGCCAAGGGGATTTTACATTAATTTTAAAAATTCTAATCACTATACTATTAAATACAGAAATAGAGGCAAAAAAAATGTCTACCATTTTGCAAGTGGTGTATCATAAGAGAACATTTTGTTAGGGAATGGTGGAAACAGTTGTTTAAACATGCTTCTCATTTGGTGTCCTGCAAAGACGAATTCTGTAACAAAGATAAAATGCAACAAAAAAAAGGAATTAACAAAACTGAAGAAATAAAATATGAAACAAGTGAAATCATAGAATCATAGAATCGTAGAATCAGCCAGGTTGGAAAGGACCTCCGAGATCATCAAGTCCAACCCTTGATCCACTACTGGACCATGGCACTAAGTACCACATCCAGTCTCATCTTGAAAACTTCCAGGGACGAAGAATGCACCACTTCCCTGGGCAGCCCCTTCCAATGCCTGATTATCCTTTCTGTAAAGAATTTCTTCCTAATATCCAACCTAAACTTCCCCTGGCAGAGCTTAAGACCATACCCTCTTGTCTTACTGATAGCTGCCTGGGAGAAGAGACCAACCCCCACGTGGCTACAACCTCCTTTCAGGGAGTTGTAGAAAGTGATGAGGTCTCTCCTGAGCCTCCTCTTCTCCAGGCTGAACAACCCCAGCTCCCTCAGCCTCTCCTCATAGGACTTGTGTTTGAGTCCCTTCACCAGCCTCGTTGCTCTTCTCTGGACCTGCTCCAGCACCTCAATATCCTTCCTGAACTGAGGGGCCCAGAACTGGACCCAGTGCTCCAGGTGTGGCCTCACCAGCTCTGAGTACAGGGGAAGAATCACTTCCCTGGGCCTGTTGGCCACACTGTTCCTGATACAGGTCAGGATACCACTGGCCTTCTTGACCACCTAGGTACACTGCTGGCTCATGTTCAGTTTCCTGTCAATGTAGCCTCTCAGGTCCCTCTCTGCCTGGCTGCTCTCCAGCCACTCTGTCCCCAGCCTGTAGCGCTGCAGGGGATTGTTGTGGCCGAAGTGCAGGATCTGGCACTTGACCTTGTTGAACCTGTCCAGCCTGTCCGGGTCCCTCTGCAGAGCCCTCCTGCTTTCCAGCTGATCAATATTCCCCCCCAACTTGGTGTCATCTACAAATTTGCTGATGGTGGACTCAATCCCCTCATCTAAATCATCAGTAAAAATATTAAACAGAACTGGGCCCAACACTGATCCCTGGGGGACACCACTAGTGACTGGTTGCCAACTGGATGCAGCACCGTTCACCACCACTCTCTGGGCCCGGCCCTCCAGCCAGTTCCTAACCCAGCACAGGGTGCCCCTGTCCAAGCCATGGGCTGCCAGCTTTTTCAGGAGGATGCTGTGGGAGACAGTGTCAAAGGCTTTGCTGAAGTCCAGATAGACCACATCCACAGCCTTCCCCTCATCCACCATGAGGGTCACCTGATCATAAAAGGAGATCAGGTTGGTCAGACAGGACCTGCCCTTCCTAAAGCTGTGCTGGCTGGGTCTGATCCCTTGTCCATCCTGTAGGTGCTGTGTGATTGCACTGAGGATGATCTTCTCCATAACCTTGCCAGGCACTGAGGTCAGGCTGACAGGCCTGTAGTTTCCCGGCTACTCCTTCCGGCCTTTTTGTGGATCGGCTTGACATTTGCCAACTTCCAATCATCTGGGACCTCCCCAGTGAGCCAGGACTGTTGGTAGATGATGGAGAGAGGCTTGGCAAGCTCTTCCGCCAGCTCCCTCATCACCCTTGGGTCGATCCCATCTGGTCCCACAGTTATTATCCATGTTACTATCCAAATTATATACATAAAGTCAAGGATTTGTACCATCTGCCTACTCTATTTTTTTGAACTCCAGATATTTCTAAATCCCTTCTTTTCAGAGAGTTGTTGCTTTTCAGTCTGTTAATCTTTCCAAAATCTCTCTTGATTTTCCTTTTTTTAAAAGATTTATTATTTCTTTCACAGAAGTCTTTCTGTGATTCTTGTCTCCCTCCATATAAGGATGCCTTTCTCATATAGTTGAATTGCAGTGCTTTGCCTTGGAAATTTTACAAACCTTTTCACTGGTCACAACCCATGACCCCCATGGAACACCTGCAATTCATCTACGGCAACAAGGATGCGTCTGCCTTGATACCATTTACCTGCCTCCTTTTTCCAGTAGTTTTGTTGTGCTTCAGCACCATCATGTCAGCAGCAATGAAACTTTGCTTATAATATACGTATTTCTATCTGGAATGTAGAGGAAAGAAAAATCAGTCTGATTAATATGCTAAGAAATGTCTTTCTGACTCACTTTAGGGTGGGAGCAGTAAAATGTCTGAAGAAAGACACATTTTTTTTTTCTCTTGTGTTCTCTAATCTATAAATAAATACAGAAAGGAATATAGGTTACCCAAAGGAAGAAAACACTCCCATAAAATGCTAAGACAGACTTGCTTGCATACCACTGTGTGATAGTCATCATCTCAATCCTCTCTGCAATTATAGTAACATTTTGCTTTACAAAACTGCTGCAATTAGCATATTTAAACATGGTTGTTTCCAAGTATGCTGTTTAGCTCAAATTTATCAGCATATTCATTGCATAAAATTTCATCTTAATATACCATGAAGGTCAAGCTATTAGCAAGACATACATAAGCTCCCAAAAGCATGCCTGAAGCATAGTGGAAAATTCATGACACTTAAGTGACTTGGCTATAATTCCTTTTCATCTCAACAGCCTTTAAAACTCTCCACATGAAAACAGCAATAACCTTATGACAGTTGCAGGGCAATGTGTTCTCTGAACATTTGCTCACTTGACATTTTTTAACCTAAGGGTAATGTACAGTGTCAGCATATTTGAAGAAGTTAAAGGCAAAAACAGACTTCAAAACTATAATAATTTTTCATAAGAGCATTATAATATTTTCAAAAATAGATATATATAGATGCACTAAATTTGCATATGCACAATATTTGCTGTAGAGAGCCTGCATTTTTGAACAGAAAAGAAAATCCATTTCAGTTTGTATGTTCTTTTTTATACCCTACAATATTATTTCTTACACATATTTGTTCAGCTGCCTTTCTGAAATTGTTTCTCTGCAATCTGCATGAAGCTAGGAACTTTATACATTGATTTATCTAAGAGGAAAGATTCCAGCAGGTTTATTTCCACAAACTGGATTTCAATAGCAAGATAGGAAAATAAAGCATTTCACAAGTGATCCCTGTGTTTTAATTTTTACAATGTAAACAAACAAAACAAAAAAAACCCTAAACACTTTTATATACCTTTGTATATACACTCTTCTTCTTCTCCTACAAATACCACCATTAAGGATCTGGTTGCATTCAGATTTAAACCGCTCTTGGTTTAGGTTCATGTCGTGGGTGTAAATTGCCTTCTCAATGCCTTTAGCATTGGATTCAATAAGAAACTTTTGACACATTTTATTATGTTCTATTTATGGCCCTAATCTTGATCTCTCAGGGATCTCCATATTTTATTTTTAGTTTACATTTAATTCAAATTCATCTCACATGTTTTTCTGAATACTTTGTGCACATTTTTCTAGCTTACTGATCCATCAGCTATGCAAAATTCCACATCATCAGTAGAAGTAATGGAGCAAGAAAGTGTCTGCTGTCTAATGATAGATGCAACCTCATACAAAAGCAGATGAAATAACATTTAGCAGAGTTTAATAAAGAAAGGTGGGGGAGGTTACAGCTGCACAAGTCAGTGTTAAGAATGGCAGTAGTCAGTGCTAAGGGAGTAGAAAACAGGCAGTTGATGTCAATATTGAACCATCTAAAATAATTAAGACACATGCTCATGATCTGCTCTGTTACAAGTATCATAGAATCAGAGTCATTCAGGTCGGAAAATCATCGAGTCCAACCATTAAACTGACACTGACAAGTCCATCAAATTCAAACACTTTTTCCCTTGCAACTTTGAGAGTATTAACATGCCTTCTAAGGGGAACGGGCTGACGTTGCATGAAGTTTTTGCTCTTGTTGAACCACTTTTAAGCTAATTTTAGGCATTTAGGCACGCGTTACACCGTGGCCTAAACATTAATGAGTAAATGGTTTCAGTTTTGAGCCATGTCCTCTGCTGTGGTGGCTTTAGTTTACTCTTTGATATGTGTTTTCTACTGTGAATTTTGCCACAGTCAGTGTGGCTGGTAAGAAGGGAGATCTGTGCGGTCCACCTCCGTAGAGCTGCACTTTGACAAAATAAATGTAGTGAACGGGGAACATGCTAGATCACACAGTTTCATTGTATCATCCACCTGCAGAAATTATTACCTCCTGTCCTATCACTTATATAGAAGGGTTTACATTCTTGACTACCTACCCACAGGGATCAAGAAAATAAAATTTGATGTAATAACTTCCAAAGCTAGAAATAATCAGTTGGAGGATTTCATTCATCCTAAAGCACAAAAGAAACCAAAATTCAACCATTTCAGCTTAGGTCTTTGTCTGTGCTCTACTTCCAGGGATGCAAGGAAACATTCTTTAGTTCTGTGTAATAAAAAAAAAAAAAAAAATATGACTTCAATTATGATTTGTATTCCTAGACAGTGGTCGTCAAATCCCTAAATGTCCTTGAGTTTATAATGACCTAAGTCAGACTGTAAGTCATTTTATTTTACACGTTTATATATATTTCTAAGTTTCTCTGTTCTTTGTTGCTTCATGTAGAGAGTTTGTGGACCTGGCTTGATATTTTTTGCCTTTTTAATAGAGATGGTTATTTGCTTAAGGACAGCAAGTTCTTCAGTGCTGGAATTAATGAATAATATTTACATAGTGCATATCAACTCATAGGGGATTTTGAAAGAAGAGAAATCATTAACTTAGCTGGCTTTCTTGTACTGACTAATATCTTTGACATTATATAATTCTGATAGATGGTGATTGTCTTTAATTTTTCTAAATAACAAATTCATAAAATAGTTTCTAGATTAGAACAGCAGTCTACATTTACCTTTAGTATACACATCCTCTTTTTCTATTTTGCACCTTATTAAGAATGGAAGCAAAGGACAGTAGAGGGTTTCTTCTGCAGTGAAGTAGTATTTTGTATAAAAGGATTTTATTATTATTTTGATTGGGGGATATGTTAGGAAATTTACAAGTCAAAATGAGAAATTGCCTTACCAAGAACTGAAAGTGATTGTAAATTCTAACTTCACGTGAATCATGAGCTTAGATGATTTGCCCAGTAAAAGTGAGCCTGATTAGCTTTCCCTCTCTGCCACATGTCAAGTGTGTGTCCACGTGTGTCTGCTCAGTGGAAGTCAAATTGCAATTTTTTGTGGGAATGTTAAACCTTTCAAGATGCAGTGCTCTCCAACAACAAGATCGATTGGAAGTCTTATTTCTACCACCAGCCTCTATGACTTCATATAAAACTCCAGAATTCTGATAAACTGTCATGGGGAAAAATGATAAAGTGATTTATACTCAATTTCGCTGGAAGGGAGAAATGCAGAGGCTGTCAGTCTGGGTCTTCAGAACAAATGAGTTACAGTTCATGAGGCCGTTCAATAAGGCTATCATTTCCCATCAACTCCTATCAATGACAGCCACAGATTTACTGGATGGGGAAAGGGAAAATGGCTGAGTTTTGGTGCCATGTGAGTCCACACTATTACTCTGTCAACCAGACTTGTGTAGACAAGAGGCTACCATGAATATTTGATAGAAACTTCTTCCCATAAGTGCTTGTAGAAAGTAGTAAAGCTGTTCTTTCATTTGTATAAAAAAAGCTCTCTGCCTCTCTATTTGGATCCAGTTGAAAACGTCCATTTGTAAACTGCTGAGGTTTCTCTGATTTATTTTGTGAGTGTGCATTTGTTTCATTCAGCCGTCTGTTCTGTGCCACATGGCTTATTTATAGCCCTTGCTGAATGAAACAAAAGAATCCTCAATCTGCTGGGATTTCATATACAATGCATTTGTCACTATGTGTCTCATAAAATTGCAATACAAACACAGCCTCAGAGCCACCTGTGCATACCCAGAGGAAAGAGGACCTTCATCTGCCACAATTACAAATTGTTAGAAACATCTATGTTCCAGGTAGAAAAAGATTCAGGTCAAAGCTGAAGAACTTACTCTGTATGTGTTCATATTAAAATAGATCAGCATAAATTACTTCTATGTTATCCCGTGTTTCTGTTGCACAGAATTTTCCTAACAGTTGTTGGTGTCTGTTCAATAAGCTACTATGCATGCTACCTGCATTTTTTTTGAGGATGGTTGCACAGCTGGATTTCCTAACAGAAATCCGGATTTGTTTCACTGATACTCAGATGCTAAAACATTTAGCTTTTTCTAATCTTAATTATCAGTAATGAATTTGATCCCTAGGTGTCAGCATTAAACATTGTCATAGGTTGGACTGTTGTGCTACATGAGTGGGATTATAGAATCACAGAATTGTAGAATATCCTGAGTTGGAAAGGACCCACAAGGATCATCAAATCCAACTCTTTGCTCTTCACAAGACCATCCCCGAGAATCACACCATGTGCCTGACACCATTGTCCAAATGCTTCTTGAACTCTGGCAGGCTTGGTGCTGTCACTCTGGAGAGCCTGTTCCAGTGCTAAACCATCCTCTGGGTGAAAAAATTTTTCCCGATATCCAGCCTAAATCTCCTCTGACTCAGTTTCATGCCATTTCCTCAAGTCCTGCCACTGGTCACAAGAGTGAAGAGACTGCTACTTGCCTCTCCTCTTCCCCTCACAAGGAAGTTTCAGACTGCCATGAGGTCTCCCCTCAGTCTCCTCTTCTCCAGGCTGAATAGACCAAGTGACCTCAGCCACTCCTCATACGGTTTCCTCTCCAGACCTTTCACCATCCTTTGGCCCTCCTTTGGACACTCTCTAATAGCTTAATGTCTTTTTTTGTATTGTGGTGCCTAAAACTTGCAAGTGTTATTACCAGGCTGCTTTTTAAGACAGAGAGATAGACTCCCAAAAGAGAACCTAATATAGCAGTTAGAAACAAGACTGTGATGTTCTCACTTACTGATATGTCTCATGTACCTAATTCTATGTGCAAGTCTATGTTGTGAATCAAACACCACTATACCCGTATCAGACATCAGAACTATATCTCTAACACACAATAATCTCAGAAATGAGATAGTTTCCAAGCCTTTACCTGTGTCCATAGCTTAGGCAAAATATTTTTAAAATACCTGTTCAGTTACAGAAAGCCATTCCATCATAAACCCACTGAGAATAAAGAGCTGAAGAGTTCACATAAAAAAAAATAATAAATAATTATCAAATACCAAATTACCAAAACAAAATACCAATCAAACAAAAATCCATGCCACGAAATTTCATTTATATAGTTCCTTAGAATCTTCTAGGCCTTCTATTCAAAAGAATCTTTTCTCCTAGATCTGCAGTTCTTTTCCTAGATAATAAATAAATATATAAATAAAACCCACAGGACAACCATGGTCTATCTCTATTAGTGACTGTGTTCCTGAGTTTCCACAGAAAACTTAATTTATTATTTTCATTTGAGAATCTAAGAAGGCCAAGGTTATCCAGGCATTAAAGTTAAGATTAATCTAATGCCAGAACTGTTAATGATGTCAGATTTGATTTAGTGGGTTTTTTCTTGCTATGAAGATTTAGAATAACATTAAACCTTTCTAACATTTATGTAAAAGTACAGCTAACACATATATTGCTAATGTTAAAAGATGGTTTATTACCTGAGTTTTTAAACCAGTACTGTTTTGTTTTGCCTAGTGTATTTTCCCATGTGCTCGAGCCTTTCCCATCATTGCTAATAGGCACCATTTCTTTTTCAAATACTGCTCTGCTTTCATTTGCTTTAATGATTGAAAGCTGTATACCAACTCTTATCTTTAATCTTTTTCCCTTAAGCT
This sequence comes from Pipra filicauda, assembly GCF_003945595.2. Classification (NCBI taxonomy): domain Eukaryota; kingdom Metazoa; phylum Chordata; class Aves; order Passeriformes; family Pipridae; genus Pipra; species Pipra filicauda. Next base: position 573,128 of record NW_024104487.1, on the reverse strand, counting down.
TCGAGAATCTCAGTAAATACACTTTCTAAAATAGAAAAAGAAATTCAAAGTCAGATCAGATTAACGGGTTTGTCATTTCATGGACCATATTTCATCTAGGAATAATAAATACAAAGAAATATTTTCTCATTTACATTTCTCTCTCCTGGAGCTGGAGATGCAGGGGACTGAAAACTGAAGAGTGTCATAAATGGATCAGACTCTGTGTAGACAGAATAAAGAAAGTGCAGGACAATTACAGTCATAGAGTCCTCATGTTTCATATCAGTCATCTGTCGTATTAAACTCTGAGAGAACATAGTGAAATGCACATTAATCTAGTCTTGAGAAATTCTAACATAAATATCACCACGTATTTTCCCACTCCTTTTGTTTCTTCATTTAGCTGAACACAGGAGATTGTGATCTTATGGCAGAGCATCAAAATTCTCTATGCAGGGAGCAGGAACTCACAGGAATGCACCACTTCAGTCTCTGTCTCCTTTGTGTTCACATAACTGACCATAAAAAGGGATAGTAAGCTAGGATACCAGAGCTCCATGATCATTATCTCAATGCAACAGTTCCCTGCTCTCCCTAGTGACTGAAGAACTGAGCGTGAACTGGAAGAACTGCATTTTTTCAGAATATCAGATGATTTTTCACAATGTAGAACATCTTATGTCTCTTTGTTTGAATATTATGTCAGAAAGGTAAGGCAAGAAAATGGAGAAGAGGATGAGGAAAGAAGCATTTTCAGCATTGGAAAAAGCAGGAGGAAAGAAAAGGAAGTGTAATAGGTGAAATGGAAGGGGAAGTGGAAAGGGAGAAATGGAAGGGGAAATGGAAAGAGCAAACCATACACGTCAGATTTCACAACTAGCAGACGGTCCTGGAAGAACCTTTAACTCTAACCGGAGTTGCAGTTATTGTTCAGGAGTGATTTCTCTTTGAATTTCACTCAAATTTGAAATTGATTTTTCTTTCTCGTAGCCTCAGCTATGAAGCATGAACTACAAATCATAGATTTATGAAGTCTTACAGAATTTGATGTGGTACAAAATTTCTCATTTGAGTCAAGATCTTGTCTAATTTTATCCTGTTTTCCACTTCCCTAAAGAGGTATCCATCTTGACTGAAAGTGCTAGAAAAGTATTTTCCCATCTTGCCTAATATTGATTATCAGACAAATCTCTCTGATAGTTCTTGTATGTTCTGAATGAATACTTGAATTTGAAAAATGTTCTGAAACATTCTTCAGAAAGCTCTGATGGCAACTGGTACACCTTTAGTTCGTCATATTTCTTAAATGAACTGTATCCTATTTTAGATTCTGGTTTCAAAGTTCTGCAATGCAAGACCAAATGAATTTTCGGTTTCAGTCCATAGTTCACATTTGAAAGATATTTGTATCATAGAACTAATATGAAAGCTGGCAAGACTAATGGAAGAAAACCAGAACAGCTAGAATAAACGTATAGCTGAAGAGTATCATATGGGCAGTGTCCACACTACCTGCCTGAGTGCCTTCCCATGATTTCTGGCACTGGTTCTTGTATTTTTTTTAACATCCTGTTTTATGAGAGTCTTATTTGCCTCTGATTTGCACTCCCAAGGACAAAAAAACCCTCAAATATGTGGAGTTTTAACCAAAGTCTATGGAGAACCAAAGGATTTGAAGTTAGTGCAACAATACCCTTCTGTACTTGCAGCAGTCCTTTTGTACAAACATTACACATTCTTCCACAGGAAGAAGAAAGTATCTTGTGAATCCCTCATTTACAGTATTACTGGTGAATATGTTCATGATTATATGACTATCTCCATTTTATTTTATAGTAAAACTTTAGGAGCTATTATGACTAGAGAGTCTGTTAAAAAAAATAAGAACTTACTAGAAGTTATTAATGGATTAATTATTTAAATTCTGCCATAAAACTGGTCTTGTAAGAATGCAGCTGCTGAGCCATTTTTGAACTATATGCAGTTGTACAGATAATGATAGGTGAAACTGTCTGTTCACCAAATTGCATCACTCCACTTTTCTCACAGAGATTAACATGAAAGCTGGTTCTTTACAGGGTGAAAAAGTGTATATCTTGCTCAGGGATCAAATAATTTACATTCTAGTAGTTGAATTGCTGCTCAGATTTCTTTATTATATTCTCTGTTTTCCAGTAATAGAGTGCTGTTTCTCTACAGAAATTCAAGTGTAACATATCAACTTCTCCATTTCTTGAAATAAAATCAAAATGGGTAGTATATAAAAAAGAAAAACGGAGCCAATCCATGGTCCAGCTAGATGAGAACCACGGTAGGCATGATGTTGTTTTATTTATTTGAGCCTTAATAATCTGGATTTTCTGGTTCTGTTCAAGAATTAGAATAGAATCAACAGTGAGGAAAGACTGAACTGTGAATAAAGTTAATTGAGGAAGTCCTAAAAGCATACTATCACTGGTACCAGCAGAAGCCTTGAATGTTAACTATCTAACATAGCCTATTCTGTTAACTGAGAATGAGCCTGAGAAAATTTCTTTTTTTAATCCATAATAAAAAAAATAAATTATGTCAGAATTAGCAACTGATAAACATTAAAGGCAAAGACACATCTTGATGTAGATGATTTTTGTAAGGGTTCTGTCATGCTTATGGCAGAGAACATTCCAGAGAAAGGATAGCTTTTGTTCTGTGTTTTTACTATCACCAGATAAAGAAAACATAAAGAAATTACACAGGACTACATTTATTGAATTTATATTATAAGAAATCTATTTATACATGTGCACCACTCCTTAGACACACTTCTGCCAAAAACTAGAAGGGTGCGAAGCATTATGAAATATCTGTCTGTGAGGAGTAATTAATTGAACATTGCAAAGCCATACACACTGCAAAGCCTAATGAATAAGAGTCTGGGCCCAAAGTGGAGTCCATATCCCTCAGTTACATTTACTGTTCAGGCTAACATATTTCTGGAGATAAAATAAAAGATGCTGATGATCACCAGGAGGCAAGGGGCAATTCAAACTGTGTGTTTCTTTTAGCTAGTTTCAGAGATGCAGATACAACAGATGCAGATGTAACAGTATTGCCACCATCCCCACCTGTCTCCAGACTTGTAGCCCACAACACCCTGCTTCCACTGCTCCACACTGGTTGCAAGGGCAGCCAACCACTCCTATATTTAAAAATCTTGGTCCTTAGCCTCTCTGTCTTCTGAAGCCCAAAATATGCCCCAGCGCTTCTCTCCCCATGCTTATCTACCAGTCCCTGACTTTTATAGCCCTTGTCCTATCTATTCAGTATACCCAAATTACCCAGGCATTCTCCTCTTCAGCCTCAGTTCCCTGCTGTATAAATCCAAGCACTTCAACATAGGTCATAGAATCACAGAATCATAGAATCAACTGGGTTGGAAAAGACCTCTGAGATCATCAAGTCCAACCCTTAATTCAACACTGCCTTGGTTACTAGACCATGGCACTAAGGTCCCAGCAAGTGTTGCTCTTTAGTCATACCCCATGTCTGCCTCAGGACTAACTCCTGGCTACATTTCTGCTGTCCATCAGCTCTGTTGATGCATTCCAGGTAGCTGTTGGAATTGACTCGTCCTCCCCATTGCATGGCTCCACCATGTTTTCTGCTTTCTTGTCCACAAGAACTGGAGCTCCGTCAAACATTTGGGTGGACTCAATGCACATCGATAGACTGCTTGGGGAAAAGTGGCAGTCCTATGCAATTCCTGTCAGAAGGTTTCTCAGAGCATGACTCAGACACCACTAAGGGGAGAAGCGAGGAGGGTAACTACTGTAATATCAATGATGAAGTGGATGGAAGGCAAATAATTACAAATGTCATCTGCTGATGTAAAGCATAGGCCACCCTGGGCAGTTCTCACTGGGTCAGGGACAGAGCCAGTCCACAAGAACATTGACTCTTCATTTTGCACAGTAGTGCTGGGGCTACAGGGCAATGTGGCAGTCACCTGCCAATGGGGAATATTTCAAATTTTCCTTCTGTCCTGGGAAAGTCAACCCTAAACCTCCAGCCATACTAGAAAGTGATTTGGCAACAATATTCTCTTTAGAGATAGTAATACTCTTTATCTTTCAAGGACAACTTGTTATATGCCATAGAATTCAAGATCATTTAGACTTGAGAGTGAAAGTATGGCCCTATAATTCAGGACATGGGGACCAAAAGTGTCAGATGCCCACAGGAATCTGAGGAGCTTTGTCTCTCTCCTTATCTTCAAAAGTCTCAGTAGAAACTGGCTGTCTTGTATGAAATATCTTGATTTCTTCAAATTGATGTTTACCAATTGCAAGCATTTCATTTGGTGAATTTGCATCCAGTTCCCCTTCTCTGCAAGATGTTGAGAAAAATTTGACATGAGACCAAATTCATGTCAGATTTCTTCTGTAAATGGAAATCTGTCACTTCTGTTGGCAACAAGAACTAATGATTTGATTGTCATATAGAATTTGCAACAATCCAGTTCCAACAAGCTGGAAAAATCACTGACATGCAAGACTTCTTCATCTGCCTAAACATACAGATGTGTACAGAAATCATTGAGGCACATTAATTCCACTACTTTGCTTTCTCTAAAATATGCATTTAAAAATAAAGAGAGTCTCCCTTTTTCCACAAAATGACAGTCACCAAATCTTTTAATTCTTTGCTGACTTGTTGATATTTATTATGTCTTTAACCCTAATCAAACTACTCTTTTTGAGAATCATGTTTAGGCTGCCTTAACCAATTTGATTTCAACAGTACTGTGGTGCCTTTGCACATGCTTGGCCATAATAATATATACTATCAAGTCTGTTGAAGATCTTACCTGAAACACTCATAACTGTTCTTGCTTGTAGCTCTTACCTGTTTAAAAAAAAGCTCTTTTGGTCTTTTTTCAATGGAATCATGGGATCTTTAGTAGTTTTACCTATTTTTTCTTAGAAATCTTGCTATACATAGTATATATTACCAGAGCTGTGAAGGACACAGATTTTCAGTGCTTTCAAAAATACTACATTATTAATAAGGTTTTTTACTGGAAATAGAATAAGAACACTAGAAAGCTTTCTTTTTTTTTTCAGTTGAACATTTTTCTTTCTGTTTCAATTTTTAAATTTTGTATTAATGATTTACAGTACCAAACATCAGCTATATTTCAAAACAACTAAAAATAAAAATATTTTTATTTGTGTCTAAAGTAAGCTTCCCTAAGTCTGCCAATGTTCTCATGGAACATTTTTTATCATAGTTTCAAAAATCTTAATATTTTTTAATTGCCTTTGCATATTTCTGGCTGTGTTACGGCATTTTGTGAAATCCTCCACCTAACTGAGCTTTTAATGATCCCTTTATATTCTGGTTAGACTTTATTATCCTACACTGTAAAGAAATGAGTAAGGTACTCCTACTTCTACTGAGTTAATTCTGCGCACTTTCCACTGATTTTTAACAGCTGACTTTGCAGCAGATGATTTGGGTTTTTATACTAAACCTATGCAGTTTCTTTGTGATATGCCTTTTGCTTTTGTGTTTGTATTTTCATAGTGGGTTTACTATGTTTTACTACCTTTACTAGTTTTTCTTTCTTTAGCTTTGCTTTTCTGTCTTGAATGATCATACTTCAAAAAAATTGTACATAACCCTTTTTGTAATTCATTCATTTTCTTTATGATTATTATTCTAGACATTTCACTTATTAAATTCATGACACTTTCCTCATTAAAGGATAAAACTTGACTATTAATACTTGACAAGGCAATTAATGCAGTGCTTTTTGGGAAGATAAACTGTGCTTGTTTAACATGCTTGGTGTTTAGTAGTTGGAATTTTATTTCTCTGATTACATTGGCAGTGGAAAAAAATCACTATTAAATCTTCAGTGTAATGTCAGATTTTACTTACTTTTTTAATGATCTGTATCTTGCTCTTTCCCTTATATAAGAAAAGAAAAAAACCACAATGAAGTGCATGCTATTGAACTGTGTTAAATCTTGAGGGTTTAGGTTTTTTCCTATTAGTGCGAGTTAACCTATCAACGTAGGTGGCCTAGTTGCTCAGCATACTGTTCTCTGACTCACATAGCAGGTGATTGAGTGAAACATTATGAATTTTCATCCCAATATTATCGGACTATTTCAACAGTGCTATAAAATGGGCTTGTTTGCTCAGAGGAGCCCCAAAGTTATTTTTTTCCCACATAAGAATCAAAAAGAAGCTCAAATAAAGCTTGTCCTTTTTTATTTTCTTGCTTCACATGACTTTCTTCTCAGTGCGATGGAATAATTAATTTTGCTCCATTCTTTAAGAGAGAAATTAATTTTGTTTTCCTAATTGGAAATGAAGACCTCCATGAATTCCCAAGCTTATATGAGGTTGTGAATCTTGCTCTGAGAAACCTATTGCTCTCTTTTGATTTGACTTCAGGGAAAGACATCAGATTTCCAATATTTACTTCAGTGCCCTCAAAATCAGAATCTGGATCATCTTGGTTTTGAAAATTGGGTGACTTCAACTCATAGAATCACAGAATCACAGAATAGGTCAGGTTGGAAAGGGACTCTGGAAATCATGTAGTCCAGACATCCCACACACCACACTTGCCCTCCCCATTCAGGCACAATCAGCTGTAGCAGGATGCCCAGGACTACATCTGACTTTTGAGTATCCAGTAGTGGAGATTCTTAAGCCTCTCTGGAGAACGTATCAGTGTTTGACCACCCTCCTCAGGATAAAATGTTTCTTATATTCAGATGGTATTTCACACACTTTGATTCATGTCCATTGCCTCTTCTTCTTTCACTTGAAAAGAGAAAGAGTCTGGCTCTCATCTTCATTGCTTTCCATCAGGTAAATTCCTTTCCTTGTTTGGTCGATGAGAAGACTCTTCCTCCTCCGTCACTTCTTAGGACTGCTGTGGAGAAGATGGGTCTCCACAAAGGCCTAAGCTTATCTGGCACTCTGAATCAAACTTTAGACAATGGTTAATGCATTGTGGGTAACTAAGAAGCACCACTTTCATAACAAAGGCAATGTCTTTTAGAAAGAAATTGGAAAGAAAAAAATAACCTATGAATCATTTTATCTTAAATTTAAGCAGGTTATAAATATTCTTAGTGTGTCATTGTTCTGTAGCTCAGAAATTATAAACATTAGTAGAAAGCAGATTTAAAGAAACTGTGATAGCATCTGCTTGTACTTAACTCATTTAAAACCACCAGTACTTGGTTCCTGTTCTTTAAATTTAGTTTCAAATCACAAACTCAAAAACATGCCCAGAGCTTAAGAGACTGGAATTTCTCTTAAAAGTAGGTCACAGAAAAAGGGATCTGAATCATTAAATGATGCTATCCATAACAGAAGAGGAAAACCAGAGTCTTATTATGTACTGCTGCAGACTTTTAAAAGCTGAAACCTGGAGCTGAATTTTAGTTAACTGAAAGTACCTTTTGAATTTGGAGTAAACAAAAAAAAAAAAAAAACTATCAGCACAAATATATGGATCTATGATAAACTCATCTCTCAATTCCAGTCATATTCTGCACACATAGACTTCTGGGACTTTTACACAGATATTAAGGGTGTATTCATTTCAAAGGCTAAATAGAAATATTAATGTATTTTGTGTCACTGAGTCCAACACTTCAAATGCTGAATGTTCTGATGCATGTTTAGGTTAAAGCATTCTATCAGAAAATATTCATCTGGATGGTGAAATTAACTGCAAGAAACATTAGTACAGATAGAACATGGGGTTTGTGATGCAAAATGCTTTGGAGAAAACATTAGAGGTTTGTTAACAGAAATAAGAAGGGAATGGGGAATGCATAGTTGGATGAAGACGTAATTGTTCAAAGCCATTAAAAGTTATTTTTGTAGGCCAGATTGTTAGAGAAAATAAAATATTTATCCTATTTATTTGGTAATTTGCTAATTTTCAGCCTTTTGAAAAAAGTAGTTATTTAAAGAAAAGTCTTTTTTTAATTTAATCTATTTTTAGGAAAATCACTGTGCTACTTAAATGGCCTTGTGTTGTTTGAGATCTTCAGGCGTCTATGTTTCAAATTGCTTAAGGGTTGGAAATCTACTGCTTAGGAGCACAGTGTAGGAGTTCACAGTGATGCATGAAAAATAGATGTAGCCCAGCTGTGATGCAATACAGAAGGCCTCTAAAATACATGTCAGCAAAACTGGAAGTGAAAAAGCCGGTTAAAATCATGATACCCCTCAATGTGACCTCAGTTTTCCTGTGTAGTAGTTTTATTTGGATTTTCCATATTCCCTGTACATATGTATATTCATTGAAATAAGATCCTATCCAAGTAAAATACTTATGTTTAGAGTTTTCCATACAAATTATAGGATGTATCATCCTTTATGCAAATTCTTTTCATTAATACATATGCAATCTAAAGACGTTGGGAGACATAGCTCTGTTCTTTTTACCATTTTGCTGTTTGGAAAAATCATATAATATTTTGGACAAAAATTTTGAACAACAGGTCTCTGAAGTTTGGCGCCTACATATTGCAGTGCTGGTGATATGTTTTTAGAGCTACTGAGTACACCTTGGTATTGTAGTATCATTTTTATCTCAATGGAAAATTTCAACATAATCTATTTTCTAAAATTCGTAGAGGAGTGTTTCATCTTCACAGTGAAGAACTGCAAATATGACTTTTAGAAACACTGTGTTTGGTTGAAAATTTGGAAATATTTTCAAGGAATACATTTATGGATACAGTTCATGTATATATTGGCCTATCAGAAATTATTTTTCTAATTCGAAGTGTTTGAAGCACTTTTCGTATCAAGTTTGTGCTTTCATCAGTCCAGGAATGATTGGTCTCTCTTGGCTAATTTTTTTCTCTCATGTGGATGTTTTCAAAATTTTTGCGTATTTTAGAATGCTACAGAGGCTGATTTAAGGCAAGAAAAGGAGGATATAATGCATTCCCTGCCTCTCCATTTTTCTTAGCACAGATTCAGGTAGAGTTATAACCACGTGAAAACTAACAGTGCAGTAGAAAGTCTAGTTATCCATACATGTGGCAAATAATGTTTAACACTGTGCCAAAATTAATTGCGAATGTAAATGAGAATACTGTAATAATGGTCTAGAAGACATTACTTCATTTATGACTAAGATTATATTGGCGAATGTTGCTGAATACTGTAATGGAAAATCTTTGTATCTTTAGAGAAAATAAATAAAAGCTAACACTACCTTGAATTTTGCAAGCTCACCTGTCCCCGACTTGGACTGTATCTTTTGAAAAGCTGTAACCCCATTCAAGCTTTTTCCTCTCTTCTGGAATGTTTGAAATCCTATTCTACAATTGCTATAAGTGTCACAAAATTCCAGCTTATGCATAAACATCTTAAATCTCTTAAGTATATTTGATTGTTTCAGGTGACATCCTTCCTTATCAGCTTTTTTTTTTTTTTGCAACAATCTCTGTATTGAGTACTGCCAAATGCAAATTGTTCACAGGCAAAGAAAAATCTCCAGCACACATCTGTCTGTCATTTGAGACGTTGCTTCGTGGGAAAATGTGGGAAAATGAACAAATCTAGGTTTTATTCTTTTTGTGCATGTAACTTTTGTGTTTCAAAATCCTGCCAAATGTTGTTCTATTCAGAATTAAAAAAAAAGTAAACTCCCGATCTAGCCGATGATTTGCTCAGGTTGGACTAATCTAAACATCAATCATATTCCTGAGAATATGACACTAGAGGTAGAAAATTACATTTGTATTACTTAAAATACGGTAATTACTCTCTTCTGGAAAAATTGACATGAAGTGATTTCATGATATACAGGACTTGCTTACTGAATTTGGGTGTTTAAGATACCTATGAATAGTAATAATATGGCATGAGGAGCAATAAAATCTGCCACCTTTCCCTCATAGTGAATGCATAAACAAGAGCAATATTGAATCTCAGCATAAGTTTTTTTTGTTCAAATTGTATGGTGGGATTTTTTTTATTTCAAAAGCAATCGATGACCAGGAAAGAGCTGAAGTGTTTGTGGGACTTTTTGTTCTTAAAGGATGTATTGAGAAGCTTTCATTTCTTTTTGGGGTGAATGCAGTATTTATTTACAGATGCTGTTCTCACCAACAATCCATTTCCATTACACCAGCATCACCTCTTTCAGCCTCTGTAAGGACATTTGTTCAGTAGCAGAAACTTATACTCAGTCCTTAAGAACTGTAAAAATAGATGCCGATGTGGTGACTGTAGCCACACATTTTGATAAGGATAAAATATTATATGCCAGAATGTATTGTTTGTAAACTTATGGAATGGAGAGGAATAATCTGCCTCAAAGAACAGGAATGCAAAATAACGCAGTATCTGAAAAAAATTATATAATGAAGAATCAATATTTTACTCTTTCACTTGAGATGTAAGATCGGTGTCTTGAAATGTGCTGGTTTTAACCTATGAGCAATGGAGAATTTAAACAGTCTCTTCAGTGCAGTAACAATACAATACATTTATACAGCATCTTCCCTAAAAGAGTCACAAGGGGCCTATCTGTGATCTTTCAACGTGTCAAGCATACTGGCTCTGACTAATTTCTTGTGTGCTGAAGGGAAAAATGAATGTTGTTTAGGTCTCCTAGACAACAGTCTGTGTTTCAAAAGCAAACTATGCAATAGGTATCTATCTGATTCAAATCTAGTGTTCAATTTCAGAGTGAAACAACATGAGTGTCTGTTTGCCTGGGCTATTTCAGATGGATAAATAAGCTCATCCAGCCTTCAGTACTATTCAGTTCAGATAATATTTTTTAATACATGTCTAGACAGAAATATTTCTCCTTCATTTTCCTTATAGAAAAATTAATTCTATTAATTTTAGTGTTTTGATATTTCTTGTAACTTAACAGTGATTTTTACTTTGTGTAAATTATATTTTCCAAGTGGGCAAAAGCTTACTCTAAGCCAACAACTAGTAATGTCTATATTTGTTGCTCTTGAAATATTATATTTAACAAAACGTATTTTTCTCTTTTTGGGCCTATATTTCCCCTTTTGTATAGTTTAACTTTGCCAATAAATGTCTGCTATCCTCAGTTGCCAACTAAGCTACCATAGCAATATGAATTAGCCTGAAATTATTGTAACAGGCTAGAAAGTGAAATATTCTTCACAGAAATTAACAAAGAAGTAATTAACTCAGCAGTGCTTTCCTATATAATTATGATGACATCTTTAAAACCACAATTATGAAACACCTCAATGTGATTTCTGGCATACAAGTTATTGTATATAAACATTGATTTGCAGTCTTGATTTGAGTAAAACCATCAAGATTAACTAACTAAACAAACTGATTTTCAGCCACGTTAGATTTCAGGTGAAATTCCAATTAGCTGAACCAAATTTAGCTTAACCTTTTTTCCAGGACAACTTCTTGAGGAAAGAGGGAAGAAATGAACAAAAATACTCTAAATGATAAACAATGTAGACAGTTCTTCAATGACATTTTATCCTGAAGAAATAAACTTTATATATTAATTGTTAAGTTTTGGCAGTGGAAACCCATTCAGAGGATCCACTCTACATATTAAATAATGCTAAAGTAATATTAAAAAAAAATGGTTTCTGTGAAAATTAATGTCCTCCAAATTAAGAAAAGTGTTTTATAATCTGCCTCCAAACTAATATTTCTTTTTCTCTATCAGGCGAAAAAATGTTTGCTTCTTTATTCATTCACTTTTTTAAAAAATTTTTCGTGGCCACAATCTCTTAAGTTTAAAAATATTAATTCTGTAAATTTAGCCACCAAAATGCTGTTCAAGGCTTTTTTTAATTTAAAAGGCTTTGTAGTAGCACAGTCTTCATCTCATTCATATTGGCACAACTTAACTTGTGTCTGTTTGTACCTAATGACAGACTGTTAGAAGAACTTCAGAGTACACAAGGTTTATGTACTGACATTGGGCCACAGATGCCACTGTGTGATCCCAAATTGCCATTGCAAATAGCTAGTGTATTAATGGGGAATTAAATTTCTTCCCAGTAAAAGATGGAGAGAGCATCTTATTTTATGCTTCCCTGCCCTGTCTGAACTACTTCCTTTTTATAACAACTGCATTTCTGCCAAATGCCTCTTCTTTCCAGCCAGGAACTCTAAAAGCAAAGTGTCCTTGCCATTTAGGAAAGATGTTGACAGGAGGTAGATGCAATGATCCCCTGCCTACTTAGACATCAATTCTTTCCCATCAGCATCACATATGAATAAGTGACTAACTGCCAAATGCCATTCTCTGGAATGGAGAAATTTAGACAGTACTGAAGAGTCTAGTCAAGATCCTTAAAACAACAAAACTCAAGGTCTCATCTCTGCATAAGAATGAGCTTAAATAGTATTAAACCTGAGTTTATTATTAAACAAAGTGCACTGAAATTAATGATCACATTTTACAGGTGAACTTCTATCACAAATATCCCTGCCCTTAAGTAAAACAGATGTGTAGACCTGATAAGTGCCATCTACAAAGTGAAAGCTGTGTTTTCTCAGTGCTAAATTTGGGGTTGCCTTGTGTATGTAACTGTAACGCTTGGCACACAAGCAGGTGGTAAAACAGAACTCTGCAGGTGTCAGTATATGGAATACACAAGGATAGTTGATCTAAACAGCTGAGAGCTCCTGCAATATACAGGCAGTGGAGGAACCGAGTTCTGCAGGCCATGGTACTTTAAATGCTGTAGTATGTTTTAATATTAATATTAATAATAATCTCTTTTGCATGAATGACAGCAATTTTTAAAAGTTATATTGTAATGTAGGTACAGTTTCCATAAAAGTCCTTGAAGTTAGCATGTTATTTACTAGGAATTACTGGATAGTACGTGCTATCTAGTCATTAGGCACTTCAAATTTCCCTGCAGACACAGCTATTTGAGAAAAACAAAATGATGGTATTTAGGCCCCTCAAACTGAACTGATAGTTGTCGACTGGAACCAAATTCATTCTCCTTACAGGAATTTGTGTAGCTTCTGTTTCTACATATAGTGTTGCAAGGTGTCAGAGCTAAAACTCCTCCCTGTTCTCACTTTCTATGTAGCCTGTGTTGTCTCTTAAACAACTGTAATTTTCAGTGAAGAAAGGAACACATCCTTAGAAGACAGGTTTTAGAAATGAAAGTGGCAAACATTTCACACTGTGTAGAAGTGTGATATGTTACAAGTAATCCTGGAAGAAACGGAGTAGTGGGCAGAGTGGAGTGCTCAGAGCTGCATGTATAATTCACACTTATTATGATGGGTGCTATAAAAGAAATCAATACATAAGCTCGAAGGCAGATGGAATTTATCACATATCTCTGCTGTTTGTCACCTGAATATCACTAGTAGGTATAGGATACATCTGTATAACTGAATCTTATTTTCCTTCTAAAAACACATGCTAAATGCATATTAATTTCTGTACACATAACTGGAAGTGTTTAGTGTAAAATATATATGGAAGGTTTTAACTGGAGATAACTTGCATAGTGCCAGAACAAAATGCATCTTTTCCAATATCGTGTTTACTCCTCAACAAGAGATCTGTCACTTCAGTGCTTCATTTTGGGTAGCTCATTTGGTTGAAATGTACAATAATTACTTAACCAGTAATAAAAAAAATGACAGGACAACAAAACCTGTTAATAGTAGCAATCCTTATAGCATCCTAATGAAATATATTATGCTTCATTCCCATAGCTCGGCCAAATGCTGATTTCTGACAAGTAGATATTCTGGTTTTGCCATTTGATTGAGATCTGCAGTGTAATCCTAAAAGAATGAGGAATGATTGAGATATGTATGTATGTTGTTGCTATGGTAAATAAAAAGTGGCCTTCAGGCCTTTGATATGATATTGAAAAATTACCTATTAAAGGGAAACAGTAGGAATTTGAATTGCAGTATAGAATTTTCAGTTTTCTGAGAGGCACCTTTCTTCTAGTTTAAATTGTAAACACCTGAAAATCCATTGTAAATTGATGTTGTATTTACTGTGTAGCAGTCACTTTAATATGCTTGCCTTGAAGCCCCAAAAGCAGAATCGTATTAATCCTATGGCTTCAGAAAAGCGGGGAGAAAAATAACCATCGATGCTTATAAATATGAAGCCTGCAGACTATAAGTAAAAGAAATTTATAGAGAAAACCTTGAACAATTCCTACAGCAACATCAGCCCAGTTTCATTCTGAACTGTTGAGCCAGAAATGTGAGAAAACGAAGTGATTGAAACCTGCCAGAGAAGAAAAACTGCTAGTGGAGTGATCATATGAATCCACAGACAGCAGCATTGATTCCACTATCTTCCCTGCATTGATTAAAGACTGTTACTATTCAGGTGAATTGAAACCTTCACTGAAGCCATGGTGGAGATGAGCACAATAAACAGTTGTTTGTCATTTGTAACTCAGTAGGACTCTGAAGTAATGAACTGATTTCTTCTTTTTTTGCTTCAACTAGGTTATATTAGGGGGCTCGTGGGAAGAAATATGTATTTTGTGTGTTTCTTCCATTACATACTTTGTCTTAAAGAACATGTTAGCAATCAGATTAGGTAAAATCTACAACAAGACCAAACTTTCCAAGTATAGCTCTACCTTATTGGTATAGCTTATAACTTGAGTTCATCCAATTTGCATAAACCAGGGCATTGCTTTAAGCCCCATTTGAAGATGAAGCTGTACTATGCAGGCACCACAGATTGCAACACACTACGGTCTCTCCTGATCCAAATTGATATTGGTATGTCATTCCAGTTGTTAGAGAGAAAAGTCCTTTCCCATGACAAAAAAAGATTTCTAAATTTGTTCAGGATTTTAAACTCGAGGGGGGAGGGAAGTGTTTGGTTGGTTTATTTAGTTTTTTTATTTGGTTGATTTTTTATTTGTTTGGGGTTTTTTTGTGAGAAAACAGCAATTTTTATTAAATCTTCATCTTTTTAGCATTTCGCAGCTTGTGAAAAGATTAACTGATCAAAGTCAGAGACATCACCCCTGGGATACTCCTGATGACTGCCGGGGAGGAGGCATTTACATGAAGCTTTTTTCCTGATTCAGAACTGAGTATTAAGCTGGGTCTCCCACATTTCTGTCACACCTCCTACATATTTAGTCACTTGGTGCTTGTTAGTAGCAGCAACCTGAGTAGGAACTTTTCTATTTTGAGTAGATAGTTCAGGGAAGTTATTTCAAAAGTTAAGTTTTACCTGGTCTGCCTTCATTGCAATGAAGACAGTTTTCTTGACATAAAAAATCTTATGGTAATAACATAGGTTAAATACATTATTCATGACAGGCCAGGACCTGTAAACATGAGGTATGTAGAAAATGCTCAAACAGACTAAAAGAATTATCCTATATTGGAGGCCTGTCAGGAGTCTGACACAGGTTTAAGTGAGATTTAACAAAACACTATAATAAATCTTTCTACTCCCTTAACATGAAATAAGGCCTGCAGTTTACAGCATTCCACAAAGAATAACTTGGCTATACTCTCAGGAACACACCAGAGCAAACCTCTTCTCCGTCACTCATTTATGCATAGTAGCAGAAATCAGATAAAGAGCATTCACTGAACTTGAAGTGTAAAATAATGATTTTTTCCAACAGTTCTTAAATTAAGTTGATACTATTTCAAATTCATGAAGTTGAATTAATTCAGAATCCTTTCTGTCTCTTAGTCAGTTATAAAACAAAATATAGATTTTCTTCCTTATCCCTCAAAAAACATGAATATGAACAAAAAAACCCTCTAATTTCTGTGAAATACTTTGAAATATGACTTGTAGTAGTAGCATTCAACAAAGTATCCTCAGCCTGACAAAATCAGTGAAACCAAAATAATCTACTGTGATGCTGTTTTGCTTCTATTGAAAAGTTTTCAAAAATTGGGCAGAAATTCCTAGTGATTTTACAAGATAACCTCCTTTTAGCTGTAGAAAACTCAGCTTTTTCTATATACTTTATCCTCTCCCAGTACTCTTCTGGCAGAGGAAATCTGAAAATTTCAGGATATATTTGTTAAATTATTAGAATATGAACTGTGTTTTGGGTTTGCAATGTGAAGTTATAAAAGGCAATAATTGTTCAGGGCTTTGGATGGAAGGAATTCTTATTAAAAAAGGCATCAGTTAACAGTACCATGTGATTAAGCACTCTTCATGGAATAAAATTGTGAGTAACTCAGCATTCTTTGATAGAAGTTTATTTAATTAAATATAATTATTTTGAATTTAATAAATTATGATTAAGAAAGGCGTCTAGCATTTTGTAGGTTGTGGATAATTTTTTTCTTTTACTGCTTAAAATTGTTTGCATCATTACAGTTAACCGTATCCATCCTTACACAAAGCTTTTCAAGTATAGCAGAAAAAGGTCAATCCTACTAATGCAAATTGATATATCAGGCATAAAGCCAAACCAAACTGGCTGTTGCATATTTGTAGTTTATATGCGCTGCACCTGAATGTAATTAAATGAAAATTGTTAGTTAAAAACAAAATACCGATGAAAGAATATCCCTTCAAAGTAGTTTCCTTAGTCACAAAATTTTGCAGGTTTTTGCAAGATCTTAAAGATGGAAAATAGCCAGAAACAAAAAGCAAACCTGTTCAGGAACTTGAATCCTGTTCATTCCTTCCACATGAGCTGACCTCGCTTCACCAGTTTGAGAAATTCATTACCACAATGAGTTATTCACATGGTAGCAACAGATAACATAAACTAAATTGCTCACCTTCACAAACTCTAGAATGTCAGGCATATATTGCTGTGGTGCTGTGTATTTTCCATCAAATACCAGTTAACCTTAGGTAAAATTCAAGGTGTTTGTACTTAGCCCTGATTATGTAACATCTACTTTCCTGTAATACAGCTTTTCAGGCTCTGCATATCCATGTTTCCTGTGTTTAGTCACCTGTCCCATGGGCAGTGAGCTTAGAAGTCACATGCTATTCGTAGTGCTCAGATCCTGTTTCTGGAATTGATCCTTCATGGATAAGTGTGACTTCTTTTAGACTGTGACATAAGATGTGAGCCATGTCAAGTTAGCTACTTTATGCATGTGGTGGTGCCTCCCCTCTATTCCAGCCCACACTATGATCTCATTTCATGGCAATGTCCCTTGCCATTTAGATCCCCAACAATTTCTTTTTCAATTCTTTGATCCATCCAGGACACAGGACTTACTGCAAGGAATCACACAATAAAGTGTTCCCTATTATAGAGAAAAATGCCTGTTGTAATTCACTTAATGTTTAAATCCTTTAAGGATCCCGGATCATGGAATGGGAGTTTTATAAATGTACATTTTAATAATTAAAGTTAAAATTAATTAGAGTCTGTGTTGCTGTATAAGTATAGAAAGAAGATTCTTGGTGCATGCTAAGCAAGAAGAAGGAACAGTGAGTCTGTCACAACACAAACTGTGGGGAAAAATGGAAGTTTCTTTCACAGAAACATCAATATTTAATATGATCTGAAGCAGTTGCTAACAGCTTTGGAGAGAAATGCTACTTATTAGTAAGCCTACCCTAACCACTTACACCAGTGTGTGCGACACCTTGCATTAGATCAAGTGGAATAGAATTGAGAGCATAATGTGTCTCCCAGATTTGAGCTTCTTATCACCTATAATATATTTGGAGATTATATTAATCTTCTTTGCTTTTATTTACCTCATATAAGATATAAAAATGAACACAAATCTCAGCAAATGTACATTTTGTCTGTGTCTGTGGTTAGGCAATGATTGGTTCAGCAGAACAAGCAGACTTGTGTATCCTCACAGATTCAGTTAATCACACTTTTAAGAACAGTCTGAACAAAAATTTACTACCAGTTTGTTTTGTTCAGTAGCCTGTAACAAACCTTTTTTCCATAAATTTCTGTGGTATCTTTGCTAATCTATTTCAAATTCTGGCATTCAAAGAACCTGATAATAATAAATTCCACAACTGAAATGTGTGGAGTATAAAGAGAGTACTTCCATTTTTATTTTTTTTTTTAGTTCTCAACTTCATTTAGCATCCCTAGTAGAAGAAATAAGGAAAAAAATTCATTTCCTACTTACTCTTTCATCATATCTGTCATTGCATACAACTTTATAGCCCCATCTTCTCCAGGCTGTGGAGTCACAGGCTATCAACTTGTCCCCGCCACAGTTACAGCATCTTTTCTTATGGAAGCCATTCCACTTGTTTGGTCAACCTTATCCCATTTTCTGCATTTTTTCAAGTTCTTCTTTCAGCTTCACATGTTTGAAGATCATGTAAGTAAGACTGTGTGTATTATGCATAGTAAGGCTGCACCTAGTCCTCTTTCTAGACCAGACAAATGAGAAATACACAAATTAAAAACTACTGTCAGGTTTTATCAACACTGAATTTAATCTGTCATTTCATTGCTCATTTTTTTCAGCATTGCAGTGTCTTGCAACTCTGTTGCATGTCTCTGTTCCAGTTCTCACTGTCCTGAATTATTTTTTTATTATAAAAATTAGGAAAAGTTTTAAAGTGTCAGATATTTGCACATACTGACTGTATTCATTCTTCAGTGAATGTAAAAAAGTTCAGGTGATTTTTTTCTAGTTTATCATGTACTGATTTACTTTATCACTTTATTCTAAAACCTATTCTACTGGCTTTCCACTCTATGACATTTTAGAGACATAACCAAAACTAAAAAAAAAAAAAAGAAAAGAAAGAAAAAATCGTTACAGTAATCGTCATTAGAAAGAAAGAATTAGTCTTTGTTTTCTGCTGTGATCTTTTCTTCTCTGAGTGCTTATACAACACGTTGACATCAATAGGCACTGAAGACTGTTTGTCAGATTGAACACTTCTAAAGAGTCTAGAAAAAAAAAAGGTTCTTTTTTGAGTCTATTGCATTTACAAAGTACTTCTCATACTCTCTTTTTGACCTGTTGTGTCATGCTTTTGCATTTAGATTCCGGGATATTATACTCTTTCTATTCTTCTATTCTGGACACAAATAGCAATTTTTGAATGATATTTTTTACTACAGATAGCTGCTTTAACTTATGGTTTTTTGTGCTTTAAATTTTAAAGATGAGTGTTCTTCTGACCATCACACTCTTTGGGGGGAACACAAAGTCACTATAATTTATGGACAACAAACAGTAAGCCAACAATAACTCACACTGCAGGCCCTGGGCTGATGCACCACTAGCTAATGGCTAATGTAGACACAGCCATTGTTTACTCTGAATCATCTTGCTGTGCTTTGTACACTACTCATGATAACAGCAAGCATTTTGTATCTTAAACTTTTCCTTTTCATTTGTTTTTCTCAAATATCCCTGCTTTCTTTCTTAGAAATTATTACCCTGTAGATTTCAAGTTTTTAATGCGTTCCTTCAAGGATGCAGATAATAAATATTTTACTATTACTATTGTAAAATGGCTCTTATTAGACATTTTGCCTTAAATCAGATTCTGCACAGGTGTATCATCTAACACAAAATGCTACATAGAGTATTTTTGAGCTATATATATATCTATATATATATATGAATATACATAAAAAATAAGAATATAATTAATTGAAAAAAATAATTTACCTAGCAATAGAATATATCAGAGACTGAGGATTTTGCATTAAAAATTAGATATACAGTCTGCTAAGATGATAGAGCACCTTCAAAGAGAGCATTTTTAATAAAGGCAGATACGCATTCATCCACTACAGGCAAAATCTTAAATCCATCATAAATATACCTGCTATTACTGTGTGACAGAACAGTGAAAAGCAGATGGACCTTATTTGCAATAATGTAGCTGGGCTGAAGGTATTTTTCTGCCTCTTCCTGCATTAATAATGACAGGTGGTGTTGAAGATAATTTTAACCAGATTATGATGAGCTGTAGTTCAGATTCAAAGACTTTTTTTCCAACTTCTCATGCTTGATATATGACTGAACATACTTTTAAATGCGACTCTTCAAAAACAGCATTTGAAGATTTGTGGGTGTGAGAGCTGATGAGGTGCTTGCCTTTTCTGAAAAGAATTCTTTGAAAAACTTAAAAAGAATGTATTTTAAAAAAAAAGGTTCCTCTGACTTTCATGTGAAGATATCTATTTTGATATGAAAATGCTTGTAAATGGTATTTCAAAATAGCAGATTCCCCCCTTCTGAAAAAAGGATCACAAACTAGATGAAGAACAAAAAAGAACGTTGTGCTTACTTTAGACCTTGCAAGCTGACAAGGTAGTGTATTAATTGCAATCTGCTTGCAAGGCAGTGTTTCTTCTTTTTAAGAAGAAAAGAAGTATATACATTAATGTAGTACTTGGTTTCCCTCACAGCTCATTGAGTTACCTTCAAAGCTAGAACAGCCCTTGAAGATAATTTCAGTTTCATAAATTGCATTCTTAGAGTTTCACCTTCTGTGTTATGTGTATTTATGCATATGAATGTATGCAGATATATGCAAATGACCACATATGTTCAAACTTTCTATAGTTGTTTAACTGTATGTAATGGGAAAACAAAGTAAAATAATGCTTAGACTGTAGTTTATAACTTAAATGGGCAAAGAAATTATTTATGAAAGTGTTAATACTCATAATGACCCTATTCATTAGGGGTTATGCATAAGTGAAATATTAAGTAGAGAACTTGTGGTTTCTGTCATTTCTTTGGGATGAAAAGTTTCATTTTATGAAAAACAAAGTCTGTTTCAAACTGAAGATATAAATAAAACAAAAAAATGCATTGAGTTCAATCACAAATTTGTTTTGAATGACATCTGAATGACCAGGCTGCAATAGTTGAAAAGGTGGTAGCTACGGGTATATATTTCAAAAGACTGATATACAGGTATGTCATTTCAAAAGACTGCTTGGGAAAAAAAGTCTAAAGAACAGTGACAATTGACCATGTACCCACTCATAGGGTCTGAATAATTATAACTTCTGTGAATGTTTATTTATTCTGCCTGTTAAGGCTAAAATTTGATGCACTTTGATTCTGGCATCTGAGTCTGTGTGTGAATTCATTTTTGTCATCAAGGAACTATTCCTGTCATGAGAGAAAGCTGCTGGCAGATTCCGGTGAGCCCAAAGCTGAGGCTAATGTCATGGGCTCCTCCTTTCTTCTGTTTGTAATCAGCTGCCTTGCTTTGCTGTTTTTCTCAGCTGAATCCTCACCCATACTTGCAGCAAGTTTGCAACCTGTTTAAGCAACTTGCAATGCAGTTTAAGCAAGAATAGGTCACATCAGTAGTGAGTTCTTTTTACCTGGACTAGAGTTGTACATAACCATGACTTAAGAAAATCCTTGGAAGAGTCATATAATGTTTCCCCTTTCAATGTGAGTTGAATGAGACCAATGAAAAATTATTCAGAAAACAAAAATGTTTCTTCCAAATCAATTCCTTGTCATGAAGAGGATCTGCATAAGGCTCAGTTTTTATTTAAGATGCCTTGTTGTATTTGAGGATTGTTCCAATCCAGTATTTTAACTTGGCGTGAATTGTTTGGTACATCTTTGTGATATGCTGTTAAGTCTGACATGCATAGTTCGATTGCTTTGCACAGTAACCATTTTCAGACTTGGGCTTTATTAGTTGCTGCCCAAAGTTGCAAGATAATTACCAATACTGGCTATCTGCTGCTAAAATTGATAAATTTTCCAGGTGACAGGTTACATGATAGTTTAAAATTTCAGCCTTGAATCTGTGACACTGTTATCTTGGTTCAACCAAATGTAATAAATCTAACTAATTTAACTAAACCAGTAAATGAAGTTGTGCAGATACTTTTATTGCAGTTTAAATGAGGCATTTTTCAATTTAGCATAAATTGAAATCTGTATAAGCTAAACTGAAACAAACTGCTTTTAAACTGAGTTATACATACACAATGGAGTTTAACTAATTCACTTTATGAAAAAGCTTAAGTTAATAAACCACAAATCTCTTGTGTGAACAAAACTTTATTCTTGCTGTACAAAACTGATAAAGGATTGTTAAATACGGTTTCCATGTCTTCGTAGAAAAGCATAAAAGAGGTCATATTTGACACATAGTAATCAGGGTGCATATGTACTTTGCTGAAATATATCAGATAAAAAGCAAAGGTATGAAATAAAAATTTGATTTGGTTACAATACAATAGTAAGTGTAAACACTAAAAAAATTGTGTAAGAAATATAAATAAATCAGCTTTCTGAAAAGCAAGTTCTCTTACAGAGAGAGGTAAGAATAAAATGAAAAAATATCTTGGTTCATTTGATAGATTCTTCACTGCAATGAAAATTGTGGAACTGCAAATGATTTATTATATTATCTAATTATATACCTTCTCTGGTTTGTGTATAACCAGAATACAGGCCAATAAAATTTTTAAGAAAAACACTTAAGATAAACTGTTAATAATCTTCAAACGTGTGCCTCACTACTATCAAATTTCTGAGTAAAGAGAGATTTTAGCACATACTTATGGACCTCTTCCAAATGGGGCTCTGCACCATTATTATCTTTAACTATATAAGTACAGGTTCTCCTGTGTTATAGTGGAGTATGACTGAGAAAAAAAATTGCTTTTGACTTCAGAATAACACAGTACCTTGGAAATATTTCTATTACAGCGGCCTGATGATGTGGATGAGAGGGATCTGTAGTAGTATAGCTCTGCTGCAAAAAAGAACATGTTCTACTGATGTAAATACCATGGATACATCATATTTATAGGGAAATTGTATTGAAGATCCCTTTCATCAGGCTTTGATATTATTTTTTATATCTGACTTCACTGAACTCTTCCCCAGCAAAAAGCAGATACATTTATTCTAGGCTGCTCAACAGCACTCTCACATGTGCCAAATGGAGTGAGGTAGATGTCCTCACTGTGATGCCAGAAGAGGTTAAAGGAAGAAGAGGCGCTTCATATTTCATGTCTGGAGCCATGGAGTGGCTCAGGGCACAATTTCTTCTCAACTTAGACTTATCTTGAAGCCTTCACTTGAGCAGCCCTGTCCTTGATATTGTCTTGCTGAACAATCCAGATCTTCTGGAGCTAAAGCATACTGTTTACGTGATAAAAGTATGGAAGAAAAAGTGATGGGCAACTTCACAGCAAGATGAGTCTCTCCTTCTGAAACAGAAGCCTACCCTTGA
Source organism: Pipra filicauda (assembly GCF_003945595.2). Taxonomy (NCBI): domain Eukaryota; kingdom Metazoa; phylum Chordata; class Aves; order Passeriformes; family Pipridae; genus Pipra; species Pipra filicauda. The sequence continues at coordinate 549,967 of NW_024104487.1, read as the reverse complement.
AGAAGTATGGAGCTGGGTATAGGACCAGGGCAGTTAAAGGGAGAACTGTGACTATATGTTGATTGCCCTGTAAGACTGTATCAAACAATAGGGAGAAAAAGGTCTAGAAGCCATAGGTAAGATCATAAAGAAATTTTGGCTGATTAGTGATAAGAAAATAGAAAAAAAGGTCAAGATTTATCCTAAGTAGGTACTGTGTTTTTGTAGCAGAAGGCTGACATGGAATGTCTAACTCTTTTTTAACTGTGTGTTTTATTCAGGACAAAATGTTGCCAGAATTCAGTTATTTAAAAATAAATAAGCAGCAGCTTGAATGCAGATAAAGGTACCCAACTCAATTAGGAAGGATTTTTTTTTCTCCAAATCTGAAAGCAGGCATTATCCTCCTTTGATAGAAAAACACAGCTGTGCAGTGCTGAGATACTAATGCATTCTGCATTCAGCAGATTGTAAGGAAAACAGACATTCTTATTTTGGATACAATTCAAACTTTTGGCAGTGTTTTCCAGCTTTGGAGGTCATTTGCATGACTTCATTACAATGCACACACAATGTTCATACCTTGTTATATGCCAAGTGAGTATAAGTAAGTATTTGCGTATTATTGCTCTGCAGCTTATTGACAGGCATTTCATTTCAGAATTTTAAATATTTAGTGACCAGGTGCTTAACTGCCGAATAAAAATAATCATGTCTGTTTCTTATGAGGAAAAAATCCAACCAATCCAGTAAGACATTCTCAGTACCCAGCCAGTGAAGTGTGTAAAAAATGTAGTGAGCTAAATTCTGTTCTCATTTAAAACAGCATAAATGTGCAATTATTCCTCTGAAGCAAAACGTACACCACTAGACATAATTGATTTTAATTAAAATTGGAATGTAGGCCCTAGGAATCAGAATGTTAGTGATATTTTGTGTGAAAACACAAATACAGTGGATGGAATCATTAGTCATGGAAAGAATAAAGGAAAGAGAAGAGAAAGCATACTCTAAGCCTCTTCTCCATGCTTGTCCTAATCTTTTCCCAATTATTCACATTTCATATTTGTTTATGAAAACTTTTTTTTCAGTGGGTTTTGTTTGTTTGCTTGTTTTTAATTAGTGGGTGACTGTTAGACTCTTTAGCGTGTACCTGAATGAAAATTGATTGATTTTCGAAGTCATAAAGTACCTTCTACTTCCTTGATTCAGTAACTTTCATTATTTGACCATGGGATGACTATTAAGAAGAATGTAATGGCATCATAAAAAAGACAGATGCTGCCCTGGGTTATGTCAGCTAAGGTATTTCCACTAGAAACAGGGAGATATTGAAGCTTTTTTAGAAGGCATGGCTGAATTTTTATACAAAATACAGGCTATAGTCCTAGAATTTACATCAAAGAACCAAGTATTCAAAAATAAAACATGTAAACAGAAGCTTTTGGACAGCTTGGAAGAACTGAATACAAGAGTTCAAATTGTTCAGTTGAATAAAGAAAAATATGTAGGAAAGAGGGCAAAAGGAGGGTGTTATTTTCCTAATATCTCTTCCTGCCTTTGTGAATTAGTGTATTAGAAACCTAAACTGTAGAAAGCTATTCCATGCTACCAGCCATCCTTGTCACTTTATGTGTACTGTGAAATAAATGGCTGAAATAAGTGGCCTGAAGTGTGTACACAGTAATTGAGTTTTCCATTGATTATGTATTTGTACAGTGACATAATTATGTTTTGTATTTTGTCCTCTTTTGTTTGGTTTCCTACTTATTAGAAAATAATTCAAATTTTCTGTTTGCTGTTCTATTGTTGTTGATGATGGTCTGCAATCATTCCAAAATCTCTTTTCTGACTGGTAATATCTAATTCAGGATCCATCAGTGAATTGATATAATTAGAGAGCCTTTTTTTCTGTGTGTGCTTTACTTTGCAGCAGTTAGTACTGAATTTCATTTGCATATTATTTATTCAGATATCTCACTGGTTCTCATCTTGGTATGTAGCCTACATCTATGTTATTAGACCTAAAAGAATTCAGACAGGGACAGAATCTCTGGCTCAAGTCTGTATTCTTGCATTCGTTAGCCAGGTCCCTGAAATATTTTTGTCCTCTGCCATCAAATCATTGCCGAGACAATTGACCAAAAGCACCATTTTGGCCTTCAAAACAGGGCTGTCAATAGGCTTTTAAAATCCAGCTGTGGGGTAGGAAATATGTAGTAAGCAAGTTTAGTTTCCATATGGTGACTGTGTACTTAGCTTTACAATTAAAAGATCTTTTATTATACCAAAAAAAATTTTCTACTTAAGTCTGCTAGTTTTGTCCTATCTTCATATAGACCAATTGCTTAGCAGCAATTGTTATCGTGCCCTCACTCAGATTTGCTTTTATGTTGCTGAAAATTTTGAACTATTTCCTCATATTTTCATTACTGCAGCTCTTCATCTCTGCTCTGTTATGAACATCTCTGCCAGCCCAGAACTTTTTGGGGAACTTGTGCTGAGAACAACTGTTTGAAATGCTCCAGTTGAGTCATTGCCAGGGCTGGGATAAGAAAAACCTTGCTTTGCATATCTTACAGAAGATAATACTCTTTTTGCTTTTTATATGGTATTTGTTATTTCTACAGCTGTGTGAGGAACATCTTTTCTATTGGCCTCATGGTTCTGAGACCTCCACAAAACTAACATATGTTTTGTTTGCTTCCTTTAAATTTAAAAGATTTTAAAGAGATTTTCTGGGTGCCAAGATTATAATTTATTTTAAGCAATATGGACTATCTTATCAGATCTTACAATGTATAGGTATTCCTTCTTTATTCATGGACTTTGAAAGAGAATGATTGATGAATGGAGTTACTCCATCAGAAGTAACGATTAAAGGTTCAGCTTTTAATACTTGCTCTAGATTATGGAGTCATTTCTTTTACTATTTTAACTTAAAGCACTGAAGTCATAAATGTTACATTAGACAAGTGTAATGTCTTCAAACTAGAAGAGTATTCTGTTAGGTCAGACGACAGCTAAAAGTTTGAAAAAATTCTGGTGCTGTGGGCTGGTTTATGATTTTTTTTGCATCATGATGCCTTATTTTGGGCTTATTTTTCAGCAAAATAAAAAGCACATTTTGGTCTGAAAGACTTCTAGACATTTTCTTTCCTTTTGTCTAAATCATTGAGGTAGAGAGTGTGTGCATATAGGAGAAACTGAGTTCTTTGTAAAATAAGCAACCTCTCTACGAATTGGTAGCCTAAATCTGTGACCCCTAATGTTCTCTTATATCTTCCAAATATAAGTGAGAAGATATTTTGTTATTATAAAAATATTTTTTTCTACAGTGTTTTAATCTTTCTTTTCTTCATGGGATGTCCTCCTGCTTGAAAAAATTACATGTGTTTAAATCTTCCTCTGTTGAGAAGCAGTGATCTGGTTTGATATACAGGCTCTAGCTAATATAGATAGGAATGCCAGTTGTTTCTTGTTGGTCTATTTACATCTGTTTTGGTTTTCTTTTATTATCAGTATCACAGTTAGAACTCTAAGTGTTCTATGTATTTACATACCTGCAGTGCCAAAACAGAGCATTTTAACACATTTAATATGTTTTTTAATTTAAAATTAATCTTAATGTGACAGCCAGCTAACAGATTATGCTTTGTTTAACAGCAAAACAAACCTAAAACAGTCCAGCTATAAGCAATTAAAATAGATTTTAAGATAAGCTTGATCCATAAGAAAGGCTATAAAGCTATTGAACAGTAAGATTCCATAACTGAATACACAATGAGAATTATTATTTTCAAAATTTTTTTCTGAGTTTCCTGTAGATAGTAGTTGCTTTTATAAATTTTACTTGTGCAATTTTCTTTATTTTTCAAATACACAGTAATACATTCTAAAAATAGATGCTACTGGCTTCATCTTCATACATCCTCTTTTCCATATATTAAGAAATTTATCATGTGTGTACTTTTACACACATCATACAGAGAGCAGCTCACTGGCCAAAGGCAGTTTATTTGAACTTCCATGAAGTTTTGTGCCTCTTCTAATCATTCAGAAATTCAAATTAAAAATCTGCCAAAAGCTTGCTTCTCACCTTTTAAACCTAAAAATCCAGGATCCCAGCATTAATTAGCCTCACTGGGGAAAAGTAGGTGCCCTTTTAAACTAAAACTGTTAGTATGCAGTGTTGTAAATATCAGGTGGTCAAAAACATCTTTCCCTGCTACCATCTTCCAGCAGTTATGTTAAAGGGGCTCAGAATATTGTCCTGTGGCAACAGATGCTGTTCTTACATGTCAGGCTTAACATGAGTCCTGCTTTGAGATGTTTGAAGTTTGATTGCCAGAAACCACTCATGAGCACAGAATATTAGATTATTGATTTGAAAAAAAACAGAAATAGATTTTCACACAAGCTGTTTTTCTACTTCCCTCTCTACAAGGGAAAAATATGAAGGAAAATAGGTATGCCTGGGCCTCACTTTAGCTTCTGATAATTCATTTGCCTTGTTGTGCTATTATTTATGTCTATTCGATTACCAAAATAAAGAGGATGCCCAAGTTAAGTTATGCTTTATTTTTATTTTATTAACTCCAGCTTTGGTCTCTTGTTCCCTTTTTCTTGCTTAGTGCTATTACAGGCATTTCATTTATGAGTACTATCAGCAGTTATGAAAGAGCAATAGAAATGATTGAGGGTCTGGAAGGGACTGATTTATGAGGAAAGGAGAAGAACTAAATATGGAGTGCCTGTCTAAATAATGATTCATGAATGGCATGCTAAATATCTGTAAGTGTTTTAAGGAGGTAAATGAGAGAGGAATCAGGTAGGGTGGTTCAAAGAGAATTAAGCAGGAGTAACTGAATGGAAGCAAAGGAAGGATTTAGGCACATTTTCCTGTACAACCATATTTTTCTTACAGTAAAACTGCGTGCAATAAGAAACAATCTCCCAGAGGTGCTTAAAGCAGTGTTGTCACTTGACTGGATCAAGTGCACCATCAGGATGCGTTAAAAAAACAATCTTTGAATCAGTAATAGCAATAAGAGTTGGTTTTGTATGTGTATCACAAAGTGTTCTGCAGCCAGTATTTAACACTTCACGATACGTTTTGTGTCAGGTGATGAGTGTTAGTGAGCAAAATCAGTGTAGACACAGATGTTTACAAATTATGACAAAAGTAATAATCTTAAATCCTTTAGTTTTAATCACAAAATTGAGAAGAAAGAAACGCTTTGCCTAGCAGACTAGTTACAGTGCTCAGTCCCTGGTTCTGTCCTCTCCTTTATTTATAGATATTTGACACTATGTCTGTTATCTCCTAGAGGAATACCCAGTAACACATGTATAGAGCTAATGACTATGAAGTTTTTGAGGTGCATTATTCCTATTTTTAACTAGTTAAGCTATTGTTCTTTGTGGAAAATTCTTTTGCATAAACTGCAGAAAGGCACCGAGAGTGATTCTGTGGCATAACAACCCTGGCAGTCCTTTTTGAACTTGGACAATATGTTTCTCTGAGCAGAGCAGGGAGGGAAACTTCTAAAACCTTGAGACTAATCTGATAGTGGTCATTCTGGTCATATGACATGGATGTCCTGAGAATGTGTAAAAGGAACCAAGAGAACTAAAAAGTTTCATTCATTCCCAGCAACACCTTATTTTCTGACTTGCACATAAAATTGTACTCAGTTTGATCTGTAATTTTTTTTTAAGTTTGTCAGTTCAGCTCCTAAAAAAAAATAATCTGACTGACAGCTGCCAATCATACGGAAAAATGCTGCCATTCATTGTAAGCCCCAAATATCCATCCACCTGCAAAGCTGGAAGACTTAGAAACATTCACAGCACTAAGATTAGGGAGAGAAAGCCAATCACCAACTATCTCACAAGAATAAGAGTGAGACAAGCAGGAGAGGAGAACTTTGAATCCTGAGAAGTTTTTCTCCTCTTTTTAGAAGATCCAGTGTGTTATTACAAGGATTAATGACTGTGTTTCCCCTACTCTGACATTTTATAACTTTATTTCCCTATTAGAACAGCCTGCTGGATTAGTAATGTACAAAAAATGTAGTTCTGTTTCAGCTCCTTCATAAGATGCACTTCTCAGGAGGTGAGGAAATGGTACAAGGTGGGATCTCCGTAAAAGGATATAGAAGAGAATTGGAGAATCACAGGGTGGCTAAGGTTGAAAAAGATACCCTTCCGGTATTTATATACATTGCTAAGATCTTCCTGAGCCTTCTCTTTGCTAGGCTGAACAGTCACAGCTTTCTCAGCCTCTCCTGATACGAGAGTCCACTCTTGATCACCTTTGTGGCCCTTCTCTGGAATCTGTCCAATATGTCCTCGTTTGCCTTGTACAGAGAAACTGAAAACTGGACTCCACACTCCAGGAGTGGCCTCAGCAGTGCTAAGCAGAGGGGGTGGATCATTTCCCTCAACCTGGCAATGCTCTTCCTAATGCAGCCTAATACTGTTACTTCCTAATACTGTTAGCTGTCTTTGCCATAAGGATGTACTGCTGGCTCATATACAGCTTAAAGTCCACCATCTTTTCTTAAAAGATCCGTTCCAGATAGCCATCCTCCAGTATATATACTGATGCCTGGAGTTATTCTTCCCCAGATGCAGGACTTTACATTTAGTTTGTTTAACTATGAAGAGGTCAGAGTAATGAGGCTAATTTTTAAAGGACGTATATTTTTTTCTATAATTCCTTTTTACAGACATCTCCTCAGTTTGCACTTTAAGTTTGGTCCTGCACTATTAACAAGGAAGTTCTCTTTTCACAATTGGCCTGCTAACATATACCCATTCAAATATTGGCATGGATCCTGTCAATCTGATCTGGAAAAGATACAGTCAAGATCTGTGAGTCAGTCAAGAATCACTACATTTAGTGTAGCTTTAATTTCTAGATCTTTAATTTCTTCAGGGAAAGCTGATATCAGAAGGTCTTTTGATTCTTAGCATGTAAAGACTATTAACTTTCTTTATGACTGCTAATTTTGTGTCTTGCAGAAAAGACTCTCCATTAGCTTTCATATTTGTCTTCTTTAGATCATGCTTCTTGCAAGAACTAGAGAAATTGTTATTACCATAATAAATTATCCTTACACTATCCATGAAACAAGCTTGAGGAGCAGGGGTTTTTTTTATCATCCAATCCTGAATCCTAAAAGCTATTTTGGGCTTGCATGGGTTTATGTACTAGTGTTAATTACAGAACAAAGTAATGTATTAATACTTTCTTTCTAGAATACAGCAATAGGTGTAGAGGTTGCACCATATAATATCTATGTTCATAGATAAGTATGACTAATGGATTGTACATCAAAAAGAAGGCACTATGCAGGAGTCACAGAAACCATAGTATTATATTTAGATTAAAAATTAGACAAGAAATAGCAGACCCCTAAAATTTAATGAGCCCATTTGGTTAAAAAAATGTATTCTCAGTTTGTGTCAAGCTACAGACCAGTGCTATGTGTGCTTGGTTCTTTTTTCTTCCTTTTAAATTCTTTTAAACAACCACATGCAATGGAGCTATAGATTACCATAACATTAGTCCATATCCTTCATGAGGTAATATGAGGTGTCTGCAGTTTTTGTTTTGTCATCATGTTGCCTGCGTATTATAGAAATCATTGTGGTGAAAATAAACATCTCTAGAACAGACAGCCTTATTGGTGAATAATCTTCACTGTATCATTGTAGGTGATAGAGGCAACCTAAAAAAAGAAAACAACAATGCTTCAAAGGTGGCCAAGTCCAGATACTCAAATACAAACTGGTATTCTTTTAGATTTACCTTTCAAAAAGGTCAAGAGTCGGCAAATGTGTATAGCTGCTTCTTTCTGCATGGAAAGTAATGAATAATATAGGAACTGCTGTCAAAGCTTCCTCTCAAATGACAGTCTTGTCCAGTTTCTGAGCTACTCCTGGAAAAGGAAATACAGCTTCCAGTAACCTAAGGTTACAAATATCAGAGCAGGTTACAAATATAATTACTGTTCTTTGGGGATATGAGGGATTTTTTTTCTTTTCCTTCTGGAGTGGTATAGCTTCTGAAGAAAGGATGTTTCAAATTAGTTGCATCTTTTTCGTGCTGTCCCTTATTCATAGCTGGAAGAAATATCTCTCTTTTGTTTCCTTTTTCTTTTCGTTCTTTTTTTTTTTTTTCCCAAAAGTGTTGGACTGCCAATAAATGAATATAAGTTTTTTCCTGTAAACTGCAGTGACATCTTCTTTCAGCTTGGTTCGTCCCAGTCTCTAATGTGCAGGAAAAGCAACTACTACAAAATCCTGACATTTTGAACTATTAGTGGAATTTTGTATGGAGAGGAGATCTAGGTTTATTCAAGAACATGCCTGCTGAACCTCAAATAATCCAAGATAAAAGAAAAGTATCTCTAAATGTTAATGTCATCGTTCTTTTTTACATTCCATAGACTTGAAAACTGTCAGATAAGAATCCCTTGCCATACAAAGATAAAGATATTTCAACACAGGTTTTGAAATAATAATGGGGAATCTTTTTCCACTTGTCCATTTTTTCTTGCTTTTTGTTTTTCTGAGATCTCTTTCATCTGTTAATAGCTTAACCATACACACAGGACAACATAACTTAATTATCCTAATATTTCAGTTGCAAATTATATTCTTTACTGCTCCAGTCGTGGAGATAGCAGCTAGTCCTGAGTAAGTTGACATTGTTGGCTATTACCTAACACTACAGAGTTGGACAAACTGCTTTAAAAGCCAACAAGCAAGTTAAGCAAAACAGATAACCCATAGGAAAAAAAGAGAAAGAGGGGTTTTTTTTCTAAAAAGGTTTTCTATTTAGGCCATTAATTACCTCCCGAAATAAATCTTAAGAAGTCACCTTCATGATGTTTGCTATCCTTGACACTGGACATGCAAAACCACCAGGTTAATTTGAAGATTTTTGTTTAGGATGCTCAGTATTTTGCTCAGTATACTAGATACGCAGAATCTGATTTTATCATGTAGCAGAATGTGAAATGGATTAACATTAAACAAAGTATTTTGCTGATACTTATCATACTGAAGAAGAGGACTTTGGAACTGATGCCAGCATATTTGGTAATTAATTGTGGTGGTCAAAAAACACAGTGATGTCAAAGACTCAACTTCTTTATAATTCTGGTGTCTTTTTATCCCCCACAGAGATAATGACTGGGTTGCTAGGAAACTTAAGTTTAACAAAGGGTAATGAAGGCATCTCTTCTATGGAAATGATGCATGAGTGAAAAGCTGAGTTACTTTAGAAGCTACTTACCCTAAAATGCCTTTATTTTTGTTTACAATGAGTGGACAGGTGCACCTGTCTCTTCACAGAAACATTTTAATGTATTCTGATGTGTTAGAATGTATTAATGTACCTTAATCAAACTCCAAAGTGGATACTTCCCTGAGACTTGATGGGATTATTTCATTACCCATTACCAGAAACGTACGAGTGTTCAAACTGTATCAGTGAAAGAACCAAGGGACCTTAACTGCGTTGCCTGAGTCTGTCTCTATCAAAGTAATTCTGCAAATCTAACATCATGTAAGCAGAAAGTTGGAGAGGGAGAGAGTCATTCTTTGGTTTTGTCCTTTAAGGAGAGACTTAGTTCTGAATCCCTTTGCCTGAAGACTAGACTGCCTTTGTGTTGTTTTTGGTGCTGTCACTTCACCTCTCCAGCCTTTCCCCTACAGCTGAAAAATAGACAGCTTCAAAAAGGTTCTTGTGCTTTCCCCCTCTGAAACTCTGTAATGCCAAGGATCATTCAGACAACTCCAGGGGCAGGAGCCTTACCTAGGTGATGGAGTCTCTTAGATTCTACCCCCATTCTACCCCTAACATGGGGTTTGGAAAGAGTTTCTATTTAAGGATGAACCTATATGAAGGCAGTGAAGACACTGATATGCCTCTTTTCGTACTCTAGGGACATTTCCCACCAGGCCACAACTTTACTCTGATTCATACCTGTTACCTGGAAATTTAGGCAGACACAGGCAAGGTGAAAATCTGACTTGGTACTATTTTTCTAAAAAGATTCCATAGAAATATTCTGTGTCTTCGCTGAATGCTGTTGTTTTTATCCTTTTTCAATTGTATTAAAATTCACTGTAAGCTTTCTCTTCTCAAAGTAACCATGGTAGCATAATTACCTTACCTGCTATTTCCTTCTTCCCCTCTTTTCAATATATTTTTCTAGGAGATCATAAGTATATATGAAAATAACCACCCACTTTAAAATAATATTAGGAGGCTTTGCTGACATTTTTACCCTCACAGTTTTATGATCACTGAGAGCAGATTTGCTTTTGGCAAAGAAAGTGTGACAACTATCACTTACACTCTGTAGGACACTTTAGCATTGTTAAGATCATAGAAAAAACATCAAAAACTGATGTCTGATGCTCTTCAGTAGAACAATTTATATCTATTTCTTGCTGTCAAAATAATAATAAGTTTAAAATAACAAGTCAAAGAGAAAATGAAAACAGATCTTATGGACTTCAACCGATTTGCGGATTCCTCACAGTCAACATCTGAAATCATAGATATTCAGAATACTGAATATGGGTTCTAAGTTAGCTTGTGAGTATAATTTTTTAGTTTTAAATATCATCTCAGAGGGAAAATTATTTCTTTAAACATCAGTTGGAAGTACTCATTTTACTTATCAAACAGAGATATCCTAGAGACTCTGGAAATTCCTCTGTAGAACTCAAATCACTTGCTTCTTTCTGGTTTGGTTTGTGTGTGTGTGTGTGTATGTGCTGTCATTAAACATATGCTTTAGAAAAGAATAGTTCCTTATAGAAAAAAATATTTATATTGCGAACAAGATTAATCTAAAACAGTGGTAGGGAAGAAGTATCCCAGTCATTAGGCATCCCAAATATAAGATTTAAACTGTTTTTAACCTGTAGTGTGAACAGCATTTTCATTATTATGACAGCAATTGCAGAACTGAGATTTGATTAAGAAAATGAATGTAGCTGTCCTGACTATAAGAGAAGAAAATGAAAAAGTGAGAGGGGAAGACTTGTGAAATATTGGGAGATTAAACTGGGTAAAATCTGAAAGGTCCTCTGAAAAAATAAACAGTTTACATCACTCTACCTGTCTGCATATAATGCATTCTATAGTATTTTTCAGATTTTATGGTGTAGGAATGTAACAGTTCTAAATGTAAAATCAATAATTAATATTGTAACTGTGATTATTGTTCACTGATTATAATAAAAATAACTTGTGAATTTATTCAATTCTGCATCAGTGAGTTTGAAAGAAGGAAAAAAATCAAAGGATTGTTTGAGAGATCTGAACTAAGAAACAGTGATCCTTCGTGAGACTGAATGAATTTGTTTTGAACTCAAAAAACCCAGAAAATTGGTTTCTTTGGATTCCACAAGATCAAATGTGCCACTGACTGAAATTTTCTATGGTGATGAGCAAAAATTGATGAGTCTGATGATCCTGCAAAAGAGACACACATCTCATTGTCTTTATTGAAATATGATCACAATGTTAATTAATGTTTCTTCTCTAGAGCTTTCAGCAACATTTTAACATCTCCTATAATTTAATACTCCTGTATTCAATAGTAATTTTTATTCACTTCCTGCATCCAGAGATTCGCAGAGATCAATCTGTGCTGTATGACAAAAAAAACAACTAGAAGGCAAAAGTTTCAACTTGATCAAAATGTTAAAATTTCCTTTTATGTTAATAAAATTGCCTTCAACTGAACAAAATCAACATTAAAAATAGTGTCTGGAAGGCTTGCATTTGCAGATTTGCTAACAAATCTGGCAGGCAGAAAAAAAAATCTAGGCAATGATAAAGAACCAAGGCTTAGGTCTCTGAAGGTTGTGATGATCTAAAACATGTATTGAGCAACAGAACTAATTATGACTATAAACAAAATAATTATTATTCAGCTTTATCTGACCACAAAAGTATCATCAGACACATTACTGAGTGACTCTGCATGTGTTCAGAACTGCTGTTGTTTGAGGATCCTGTTTCCCACCTAAAATCCAGGATTTGTATGCCTGTGTTCTCTAAAGAGACTAATCTCTAACCTAATATAATTGGAATACTTTACTTTTGACAGTCTAGAGTCTAGATTACTTGTATAGAAAGTAGGTCATCTGGATTCACTTCTTTCCTTCCTGTAACAGCATACAAAACCAAAAAGAGTCTCCCAACTCTTAGAGTTAGCCTTAGTCAACAAGCTAAGAGTAAAAATCTCTCCACCATTTTGAAGGAGAGATTCTGCAGTGAATAACTCAAAAGAGGGACTGTACTCAGAAAGGAGCACAAATCTGCAGTCTTGCATTGGTGCATTCATTTTATAAGAAAAATATACTAATTCTTTTCTGCTTGTGCATTTTGTGTTTCAAAACCACTGGCTAAAATGTTGAATAGCATCTTTTAGAGAACATATCCAAACCTTGATCTCTTTTCTTCTGATGTTCATCTTATTACTGTATTTCCTAAAGTCCTGAGGATCCATATTATTTCCTGTAGTGATACAACTTCAGAAACATAGAAGGAATGTATCTCTAGCATGAATAGCAAATAGTATAACACTTGATGCTTTTCATAAAAATGCAAATTTAAGGTTGGACTCCGCCTCATTTTTACATTCAAGACCTGACAGAAGGAGTTGGATATCAAAGAGGAAGAAATACTTAACGTAGGAGTGAATATAAGATTGACATAAGGTGTTTTCTTTATATACAACTTTTTTTTTACGTATAGCTTATCTATCTTGTTCACTGTGTGAGATTTTTAGGTTGCAGTTCTAAGAGTTAGTCCAATAAGTCCAAATTTCATTTAGGACCAACATGCTTAAAATTCAAATTTTCCAAAACCCAACTTGTAGTCAGTCAAGTTCTTCATTAGAGCAGATGTTTAATCAGGCATGACATCTGATCTAAAAATCCACGCTGTGATCCATACAGTTAGCTGTTCTCACTACTATAATACCCCATTGCAGAACTCTCTGTCCCAGTTTCCTAGGACAGAGTCTGTAAATCCAAGCGTAGTAAAATGAGATCCGTGCTAATTTGGTACTAGCATTCCACTACTCACAAGTGCAGCCCAGCAGGAGATTTTCAGAGCAAAGCTGTTGATGCTGAGGACCTGACTTGTACACTATGCAGGGTTCAGAGTCAGACCTTGTGGATTTAATGCCTGCAGCAGTGGGAAATCATTGGAAGGTTCCTAGAGTGTATCTGGTTTATTTCTCCCAAAAGGATTTTCGGACCTCTCTGCAGCATGAACGGAGGTCAGAAGTGAGGTGACCTGAAGTCCCATCCCAAAATAAACCAGTAAATTAGTCTCACCCTTGTGATATGAAAAACCTGGGAAATTAAGGGATTTCAAATTGAAGTCTAAAAGGATTCTTGCATCTTGAGTAAACGACATGAAATCATGTAGCTTTAGAAATGCCCTGATGTGTCTGGTTACCCCTTGTGGGCCAGGCAGCTCTGACACCTCTGCAGCAGCAGTTTCACGTTAGGCAGCACAAGCCAGGCTGGATCAGAGAAACCCTAAGATCCTGTCTACAAGACCTTTAGTTTAATATTATGGCATCAGAATTTAGGCACCTTTTATACAGAGGGGTCTTGTGTGCCCTGTTATGCCACTGTGCTGTGGAGCACATTATGGTTGGAGCAAGTCTTTTCATCCAAAAGCAGATACTTGGTCATTTGAATCATTCCGTAGGCCCCATTGACTGCAGCAGAGCCTTCTAGGCTCATATAATGGGAATGTAGATGCTTATCACACAAGGAGACACCTGACACGAGACATGGAGTTAGGCATCTTAATCTTGCACTGTATTTGTTTCTTGGAATCAGAATTCGGCCATGCTGAATTTCCCAAAGAGCTTTATAAGCATCAGCAGAGTATTCTTGTTCAAATCATTCACATTATGATTATTCAGATCAGTGTGAACCTTTATAAATTGAGCCTTTATGAGGGAGTAGATTTTGAAAGGGCAAATAACTCAGCAAGAGAATGTCAGTGTCTCAGAATAGACTCAAAAAGCTGCCCTCCCTTCGCAGTAAACTGGATTACTTAACAATGCATGTTATCTGTAAAATGGCAAGTTTTTCATTTACAACATGAATTTATTTTTGGTTTTTGAATAAATATGCTTATCGTGTAAATTTAGGATTTTCAGTTCTAGAGGATTTCGGTAAGATAGTAAATTTTATAAATTATCAATTTGCAAGGAAATATTGCAACCCATGAATAATTCTCCCTCTGTTTGGCTGCTGTTATTCATTACTCTCTTTCAGAAGACCAATAACTCATTTCTCCATGTGCTTGAGGGATGGATTTTTCCACTTCTTATGCACAGACACAGACACTGCCTCACAGCTGAGGGACTGAGGTCATCTTGCTATACTTAAATCACTTCTGTTAGCTTTGCAGCTCTTGTATTACTCCATCCCCTTCCTTTTACTTCCTTCTACATCACTCATCATGGAAACAGAAGGGCAAGATCTCCCTCTTTACAGAAACATGAGTCCCTCTGCAAGAGGCAAAGTAAAAATTTAAAGCTATACATGGGAAAGGGGGGAAAGGCTGAAAGATGGTGTGCAAGGACATCTATATTTTAAGAATGAACTTCGCTGTAGGAGAGTTGAACGTCAGCATAAGTGTACCCAGCCCTCTGAGCGGGAAGACAGGGATGGGGAGCAGAATAAAGCTCCCATAATCCAAGGGGAAATGGTCAGTGACCTGCTACACCACTTAGACATAAGTCTATGGGGATGGATAGGATTCATCCAAGGGTACTGAGGGATCTAGCAGAAGTGCTCACCGAACCACATGCAATCATTTACCAGCAGTCCTGGCTAACCCAGGAGGTTCCAGCTGATTGGAATTTAGCAATTGTGATGCCCATCTACAGGGTCTACATCTACAGAAGGATTGGAAGAAGGATCTAAGGAAGTACAGGTTTGTCATCCTGACCTCAGTGCCAGGAAAGTTCGTGGAACAGATCATCCAAAGTGCCATTTTATGGACAAACAAGGGATCAGGCACAGCCAGCATGGGTTTGTGAAAGACAGGTCCTGTTTGACTGACCTAATCTCACTCTATGACAAGGTTACCTTTCCAGTGGATGAGGGAAAGGCTGTGGATATTGTCTAGCTAGACTTTAGCAAAGACTTTGACACCGTTTCCCACAACATTCCCATGGAGAAACTGGCTATTTGTGACTTGATTGAGTGCACTGTTTGCTCGGTAAAGAAATGTCTGGACAGCTGGACCAAGTGAGTGTTGGTGAATGAAGTTACATCCAGCTGGCAGTTGGTAACCACTGGTGTTCCCCAGGGCTCACTATTGGAGTCAATTCTACTTAATATATTTACTGATGATCTGGACCAGGGGATCAAGTGCTGCCTGAGTCAGTTTGCGGAAGACACCATGCTGGACATGTGTTGATCTGCTGGAGAGCAGGAAGGTTCTACTGAGGGATCTGGGCCTGTTTAATCAATAGACCAAGGCCAGTTGTATGAGGTTCAACAAGGTGAAGTGACAGGTGCTGCATTTGGGTTACAACAAGCCCATGAAGCACTACAGGCTTGGGGAAGAGTGGCTGGAAAGCTGCCTGATCATAAAGGACTTGGTGATGTTGGTTGACAACAGCAACAGTTGGTTGAACATGAGCCAGGAGTATGCCCAGGTGGCCAAGAAGGCTAATGGTATCCTGGCTTGTGTCAGTAATAGTTGGACAACAGGATAGGGACAGCAATTATCCCTCTGTACTTGGCACTGGTGAGACCACACCATGAGTCTTGTGGTTTTGGGTTCTTCGCTACAAGAAAGACGTTGAAGTGCTGGAGCGTGTCAGAGAAGGGCAACAGAGCTGGTGAAGGTCTGGACCACAGGCATTAGGAGGAGCAGCTGAGGGAGCTGGGATTGTTTGTCCTGGAGAAAAGGAGGCTTTGGGGAGACTTTATCACTCCCTACAACTACCTAAAGGAGGTTGTAGTGAGATGGGGGTTGGTCTTTTCTCACAAGTAACAAGTGATGGGACAAGAGGAAATGGCCTTACGTTGTGCTGGGGAGGTTTAAATAAGATATTAGGAAAAATTTCTTTATGGAAAGAGTGGTTAAGCATTGGAACAGGGAAGTGGTTGAGTCACCATCCCTGCAGGTATTTAAAATGTAGAGGTTGCAGTTAGGGACAAGGTTTAGTAGTGGACTTGGCAGTGCTGTGTTAATTTTTAGACTTGATCTTAGAGGTCTTTTTCAACCTAAATGATTCTCTGATTCTCCAATTATTTAAAGGCTGACCGCCAAATGAAGGTGTTTCTTATAATGTCACTGATATGGAAGTGTAGCATTTGAAAGACAAAATGTTTCAGAAACAGAAAATGGAAATGTTTTGGAGAAGATGAAAGTGATAAATTGGGTAAAATGCTGAAAGTGTTTTGGAAAGAAGGTAGACGAGTCAAAATACAGATGGTGGTATCTGAATAGGAGAAAATAAACCCCAAAACACTCATACAGCTTTTTTGAGAAACATGCATCAATATGTCCCTAACAGTAACATTCATAAAGAGTGAGCTGTATACTTATAGGATGGGAGAGAAAGAAGAGGATGTGTCTTTGTGACTGTGACTGTGTTTTAGATTAATTTTCTTATATGGCTAAATTACCCTTTCTTTCTTCTTGGAGAACTTTCTTCTTGGAGAACCAAGTTTGGCTCTCATAGTGAAAAAAAAAAACAAAACCAAAAACCCAAATCCTTAGGCATTTAAAATATTTAAACCAGGAAATAAAAAAATTTGAAGAATAAATTTTACCTGAACTACTTAAACAAAGGCTGAATGTCTTTCAAATGCATTAGCTAACCTCAAGCCTTGAGATAGTACTGTGATCTAATACTCAGAAATCTCTTTTAATTTGTATGAAAAAAATGTATTAGTAGAATGAGAAGAACTCATTGCAGTCCTGCTGGGATATTTGCATTTTTAACACAAAGAGTAATGTTGCAACTGAAAAGTGGACTTGTCATTTTTTTCTCTACTGTTTTTTTATATATTATGCAAACCATAACCTACGGCAGGTCACTGAATGGGATTTAAAGAGAAAGGGTCTTCCCTACTTTCCATTCCTGATGATCCGGACTTTGATTTCTAGCAAATTTAAAACAAAAAGTTTCTTCTTGAGATAAGTTTATGTTAAAATTGTTTTCATAACTGAAATTCATAAATGAAATTTAGTATAGCCAACTAATTTGGTATTTTTCAGTAATTCATATAAAATTCTTGAAAACTGCATTTCATAGTCCAGACATATTAAAAGCTGGGTCAAAATTAGGAAATGGTTTTCATCAAGAAAGGGAAAACCATCATTTTGTAGAAATATTTTTAGATAATTTTTTTTCACTTTTTGATTTGAAAAATAGATTCTAAAGTATCTTTTCGAGAGTTTTAATCAACCTTTCAATATGAAAAAAATATCTTTTGATTTGAATCATATTAGTAAGTATAATAATAACTAAGGTTTGATTGTTAATTCCATTTTTGGTGATGAAAATCAAAGAAATTACTTCTGTACTATTTCAACCATACTTACATGAATGTTATTGTTTGGCCACTGATTGGAGAAGTATTTTTCAATTTATTTTTCCATAAAAATGGATATCCATGTATAAAATGCACATTTTTCTTATTATTTCTCTGACCAAATGATAGATAGAATGGTTTCACTGAAAAAAAAAAAAAAAGAAAAGAAAAAAGTTTCTTTTCAAGAGTGCAGTTACTTCAAGGTATCAATTTCACACTTTGCATATATAATAGGAATGCCTAATACCATTCCTTGCTTTCAAACACTTCATCTATGCTTGACATGGAGAAAATGTCATTCATTACATGGCTGCTAACACAGTTTCTGTTCATTGACCCCAATTATATGAGCTATCACTGCTCACGCTTAAGAAAGCACTTAGCCACACACTTGAGTTCCATTAATGGGACTTGTTGAACGAGGAAAGGCAGACACAGGCTTGAGTGGTTTGTTGAACAGGGCTCATCTTAGGTGCTGGCCCTGCCAGCATCACTGTCTTACAGTACAAGAGTAATCTCATTGATTTGGGGGCCCCCTGGTGGTCTAGTGGTTAGGATGCAGCGCTCTCACCGCTGCGGCCTGGGTTTGATTCCCGGTCAGGGAAACTCCCCCGGGCAGATGGAGCTCGTCAGCCCTGTAAGGCCATCCATCTAAGAGAAGGTCACTCTAAACAAACCTACGTCCTGAGGACCTCGCTGCCACTGTCCAAGCTTGCTCGGTCCCGGCAGATGAACCTCAGGATTAAAGGGTGGGCTCAGTTCAACGCACACTGTGTCTCAGCTAAAAAATCCACTGCGCAGGCTCAAAGGGTAATGACCTTTCCCAAGTCTTCGCTCACGAAGACTGGCCATACAATCGCATTGATTTCAGCAGGGCAGCTCACACAAATAACAGGTCAAAATTAAGTACATGTCTGAATATTGGAAAGACCAGAAGCTTAATATCTGTGTAGTTAACTACAGGTAACTGCAAGCAAGCCTCATCCACAGTGCAAACTGGCCTCATACATGGTAGCTCAAATCCTGAGTGTTGTGTCAAATCTGGAAGGACACTATTAGACTATTTCTTGAGCAGCCAATGCATCTGCTGCTCTGGTCCATTGTACACTATTGCACAACTGCGATGAACATCACAGGTTTGGTTGTGGGATAACAGGATGGAGAGAAGCCCTGGCAATACAGATGCCCATACCTCAGCATTAAGCATCTCAGTCATGGTCTATGAAGAAAATAAAGTGGTTAAAAACGTCATTTACAACTGCACAGTTCACACAGAACTGTTAGAGCTAAAACAGTGGAAACATCTCCCCAGCTCTCACACTGGGCAGCATTTCCGCAGTTAGGGATTCTTCATGAACCACTCACTGACTTGAGGGGCCAGGGACAGATTGGTGCTTTCTTATGAAATGGAGAAATATGGACAGGGATGAACAAGAAAATTAAACTAATTTTATTGACTTTTTTTTTTCTGAAGTATACAGACATCCCAGAGAAGAAGGTAAGCTAAAAGTGAACATCTATGGTTCAAGAAAAACAGCTTGTGTCTGCACACAGAACACAGTTTTCAGATGAGAGAGAAATTTGTAGGGAGTTGGTATCTGAAATTCTAAATCAAACCATAAGCCAAATTTGCAGTTTGTCATTCACTTCACTTTGATTATTCTATGTTCTTATTACTGAAGTGTTTCTTTCACATGACAGTCCATTAAATTTAACAGAAATATCTAACTCCTGTCATTCTTGACAGACTTACCCATCCTTGTAGATAGAATTATGCAAAACAACTTTTCTCTTTATTATGTCACTGTGAAAGCAAGGCACTGATGCTTCAGGTGCATAACTTGTTAAAAATATAGCCTGAAAACAAGGAAACAAATGTATAAATTGCCTTTGGGCTAGGCATCATATGTAATTGTTTTCCTAAACTGTATTATCTCCTAGGCACATACTGTGACTCTCCTGTATCAGAACAGATAATACAGTATCATGATTTTTCAAGACAAAGAAAGGAATTTTAATGAAAATGCCACTTTTAATAAGAAAACTCAATAATATTCAGTCTTGGTTGTTTCAGCTGAGATATTAATGTCTTGTACTTCTTTCTGGAATTCAATAACTGAGAGGGAAAAAGGTAGAAATGGGGGTTAAAGAATACTTGGCTGTGCTAAGCATATAAGGTCACTGGAAATACTGGTAGAACTGATGTAACAGCTCTTACTCTTTAAAGATTTTTTTTGTGTGATTTCTCAAGTTAGCTAGAAGGGAACTCCTTACCTGCCTAAAGGCTAAAAATGATAATTCAGTTTCTCAGCAAGATAGAAGCTGTATCACATGGAGACTAAGAAAATTCTGAAACATTTGGTAGCAGTGAACCCTTGCTGCAAAGTAACAATTGATACTTATTTTTCTTATTCAAATCTCAATTGTCTCAAAATAGAAACAATAAGGCCACTGAAAGGTTTTGAGATTTTCGAGTATGGTATAGCATTATAGATGTCTCCTGTTGGCTGATTTAGAAATTATATGAGCAGAGAATATCTGCTGCTTTTTTTTTTTAAATTTAACTGTCTGTTTTATCAAATGCAATAACAAATTGATTTGCCTGTAGCAATGAAAATGATGACAAGTAGAGTAGTCACTGAAGCAGAAAGACTCCTTTGCCCCTATAGAATTGTTTGTACCTAAGAAGCACTGTCACTCTTCTTGGGATTTCATATTCTAGTGCAAGTAGCAATCCAGCTACAGTGGCTTAATCAGTCCCATCTTGACATCAGTCTAGTTTTATGAGCTTCAATAAATGTATTTCAAAAACAGATGCGAGATTCCTCAATTATTCCCAACATCTATGCCAGTCAGAAGTGTAAGCATCTTTTAATGTTGGACATGAGCAGTATGCTTGAAATTTGGGTGAAGAAACACCAATTGCAAGAAGGAAGTTTGTAAGAAAAGGCAGGACACCAACCTGTGTGCATAGGGCTAGAGTTCTTCCTCTAATTCTATCACTTTTGTGAATAGCTCGTATAAATAAAGAAAAAATTCAGACATACAGCAAAGGTCCTCTAATGTGATTACACAGTGCACATTGCATGAAGAAAAGTAGCTCTCACAGCAAGGAAGAGAGAGCGATTAATAAGTAAAGAAAGTAACATATTGGAACAAAGCAGCAGGCACCAAGGAAAGACTCAGACTACCTGTAATCCTTATTTCAAGGAAAATAAAACAACCTTGAATAAACAGAAAAGTGATGGTAACAAAAATTAAATCTGTATTTGTAACCAGTAGGAGGGATAAGGGTAAAACAATGAGAATATGAAAATAAAATTCATTACTACTCCTTTTAAAGAACAGATTAGGAAGTCAGTGAGACAGTGTGGCTAGACATAACTTTCTAAATATCAAATGGCTTGCAACCATTTGAGTGCTGTCACACAGGAGAGAATAGATTGGAAACGACCTGTCTTTTAGGGGAAATTGATCTGCAGCTGGTATCAGGTGCCCAGTCTAAACGTAAATCACTGCAGACTCCCTCTGTAAGGACTAGAGAAAAACAAAATTTCTTTCCAGAAGCAATTCGCCTCATAGTAAAAAAAACAAAGATTATTTCTCTTTTTATAGAAAACTTCTGTTAGTTCAGTGTTAGCAAAACTAAAAGGTTGAGTGAAAGAGATTTCATCAATAAAGGCTAGAATGATAACATTTAAAAAAAATTTTGGGTTTACTTTGGAACCAATGTGTCTCAGCAAGTTATTTATCCCTACTGCTGCCACAAGGCTGTACGTGGAAAATTTCTAATGCATTTATCAAAGCTATTTCTTAGCTTTTTGAGAACCTTAGTAGCCCTAGATATTTTCTCCCAATTTTGATTACATTTAATGAAAAGAAATTGTTATCATGGAGAATAAATTCTGTAAGGATTATTAAAACATATAATCCATGCTGCTGTAAGAGTAATTTAGGAGTTAAAGGCAATATGTTCGCACCTTCTTATCTACCTCCAAGGCACCTGCTTCTGGTCATTGACAGAGACAGGATACAAGGCAGGATGCATTTTTTGGTGTGACTCATTACAACCATTCTATCTTTCCAACGTTGCTCCTTAGTATTCTCTTCTTATGATACACTGCACCAGTCACTTTGAAAGAATACAAAGTTTTTGAAAAGTACCAGAGTGAAGATCAGTTGTGAGATTTGTAACACCTATTTCTAGGAGGCATTATTTCAAAGAAACTAATATAGCTACACTAAAGTGACTCCCAAGAGTGACCAAGCTACCCACGGTAAAAGTTAAAAGGTGACAATCCCTGTTGGAGAACAGGAGCTAAGTTTCAAGAGCTCAGTCAGCAGGACAGAAACACTAAGTGTTTAGTCATGCAATGCCCAGTACAGATATCGTTAAGATCAGCATGACTGGAAGGAAAATATTAACTTGCTATCAGTGGGGGGAAGAGGGTAAGAAATAATACTAGCCATCCCTTCAAGGCTTCTTGTATTCTGATTGTCCCACCAGGGCTATGTGAGACCAACATCAACATCTGTGCTCCTTCTCAGGCAATGTCAAAGTTGCCCAGGGATGGCCAGGGTTTTAGACCATAGCACAGTTTGTTCAGAGTAAAAGAACAGAAGAAATAGATCACAGAGCAATAAGCAGCTTACAATCACACATTCCTTTCCTAATGCTGCCTATTGCACCTGTAGGAACTAATTCTCTTTAGTTTGTGATTTTTTGTTCTAATTTAATGTCCCCATCCTACCAAAGCAATATGTATTATGTTAATCTCTACTGAAGTCATAGATATAGGTAACATCCCTGTGCTGTAATGCATATATATGCACAGAAACACATATAAGCCTTCTAGCACACTGAGGCAGTAGTTTTTTATTATTCCATCACATACCCTAAGATCTGTTATATGTCAATAGAATATTTATTATTACATTCTTCCAAAACATCTCATTTGTTACAAGAGGTGACATCCATTTGA
This sequence comes from Pipra filicauda, assembly GCF_003945595.2. NCBI lineage: Eukaryota > Metazoa > Chordata > Aves > Passeriformes > Pipridae > Pipra > Pipra filicauda. The sequence continues at coordinate 527,378 of NW_024104487.1, read as the reverse complement.
CTGCTGCATTTTGCAACTATGCCATTAGATCAGTAAAAATTTTATTCCAGCTGATTTATGGAGGCAGATGCGTTGTAACCCCTATCACACTGAAAAGACGAAGTATCATACTGAAGGAGCATGACCAAGTGCTAATGTTTTAGAAAAAGAAAACATTAGGAGGCCAGTGGCAACATGCAGTAATTTTTTAAGAAATTCCTGAGAAGGACAAGGTTTGTAGATATTTGCAAACATCAGTGGCACCAAGTGCTAGGGAGCTGGACAAAGAAATCCATTTATTTAATTTCAGTGCAGCACCAAAATATTGTCAAACTGAGAGAGAAGAGTTACAAGGGGCATGCACAGCTTGCAAATGGAAAACAAAGGCATAGTGCTAGGGAACAGTAAGAAAAATGTGAAATAGGTCCTGCAGCATAGCACAAGAGACTACAATATTCAGTACTTTATTGGTTTTGATGCAACTCAGGAGGAAAATGGCAAATGAGTGAAGAAAAGGCAACACTGGCCATGCTGAAACTTGCACAACCTTCTAGGAAACAGTGAGAAATTTACATAAAGTGAGGTTCTGCACTGCACATAAAAAGTTTTTCAAAACGTGTAGAAGGTATCATTGTGAGTCCAGTGATCCTGTTCACACCTGTCAGTCCATCCAGGATGAAGTGTTTTCTGTATGTGAACAAACAAGGTTAGCTGAGTAGGTAGGGTGCTCCAACAGGGAGGAGAGCACCTCATAAACACAGAAGAAGGAATATGGGAAAAGCTCAACAAAGGGGCAAAACATTTTCTCATGCCAAACAGTATTATGCAATGTCCATCAGAGGAACCACAAGCACTACAAAAAAGCTGTTGAGATAATGTCAAGCTAAGTCCAAACCCTTTAATAACAAAGAAGCTGAGGTTCTGAGACTGAGGAATACTCTTTGGTTCAGCCACACTTGAGATAAAACAAGTGAGAGGCAACAGGGTAAGCTTCAACGGCCTCTGGTTATGTTACACCACCACACACTAAAGCATTAAAATAGGGAAAGCTGTCCTAGACTGGGAGCAGTCTTTCCTCAGTGGCAATAACAAAAGAAAAAGGATATTATTTTGGCCAGCATAGCTAAGAACAATCTTGGTTTTTAAAGGAGAAAACTTTAAGAATGCAGGTAATTTTACTAATTATTCTATATAGTTTTATATCTGGTACCAGCAAGTTTGTTCAGAAATTTCAGAGCAGAATTCATATCCAGGAGTGAAGAGAAGCACAGGGGGGGAAAAGGATTGAAGAAGGTAACTGGAAAATAGACTATGTGTTGTAAACAGCTGTAATGGTAGGAAACTGCAATATCCTTGTAAACAGATTTTATTTTATGACACTTTAGTCTTGCACATTCTTGTACAATGCAAGCAAAAGACATCAAGACAAAGTTGCATACTTTCACAAAATGAGAATAGAAAACATTCAGGACTTCTGTCAATGCCTTGCTTTCCCATAGGCAGGCAGTACCTGTCCAAACTGTCATCTGGTACAGGCTGGATGAGGGGGTAGCAAAAGCAGGGCTGATCTGGTATGGGAGGATGAGCTGAGGCAAACCAGCTGACCACAAAACAGGCAGTGCCCTCAGGGCCCTGGGCACAGTCCCACAGCTCAAAACAAGGCCCACATGGCAGCAGTGAAAGTTCTTGTTGACAGTCTTAGACAAGAAGAGGTAATGGGTCATGTCCAGGGTCCATCCAGGTGAACAGCAGAACATGTCCAGCATCAGAGTTGGAGGCAAGGCTATCCAGTTCATTATCCAGTAAGCTGAAGGTTTTGATGTGGTCTGCCCTGCTCCTGTGTGTGAATTCAATTTCTTGAAACTTATCTTATTTTGCAATAGGACTATATTCATTACTCCAGAAATATTTAGTTCAATGCTAGCAGTGCTCTCTTTTCTAGATGTTCAGGACCACACGTTTCAAATTCAAGCTAGTAGCAGATGGCCCTATCATGCTTTACTGATTTTTTTGAACTGATGAAGATACATTATTTAGAAAAATGTAATCAATAATTTATCACAAGTCATATGGTATTAAAGGACCTGTATTGCAATAGTGCACCAGAAAGCTTTGCTTTCCCTGGACTAAACTAGGAGAAAAGGGTGTTTTATTAATATTTAAGAACTGTTCTGTAACTGGCCAGACCAAGTTCTTATTCATAAAGTGTAATAATATCAAACACATGGGGTAAGTGTTCTCAATGTACTCTATAGTTTGTATGTTAAAACAATGGCTTTTCAGTTGTATTAGACATTATTACAACAGAATAATTTGAAAACTTTGAAAAAGTACAGATTTTATAGTTTTTATGGATTTTATAGTTTTGGTAGTTTTATAGTTTTGTGAGGTTGGTAAGACTAGTGAAGTGAAAATCAGAGAGGTTTCACTTCATAAACCCATTCATTTGTGTAGGCAGCAAACACAGCCAAAGAGACCTCTTGTGGAGTTTCTGTTCAGTCAGTGGAAACCTCTGACTTTTCCAGAAGAGGGAAAGATTGTGGCATGGGGTGGTTACAGTTGCCATTCATGGAACAAGTGAATAGGAAACTGAGTAGATGGATGCAAGGATTTGCGTCTATAAAGCTTCACATTCATCACACAAAAAGTTATTTCTGTGTAGTTGTATAGCAGCCCTGTAAGTTATATAGCAAGCCCTTTACATTTGACTAAAAAAAATATTTAGTTTCAAAATAAGCATTTTTCTTATGCTGCAAGCCGGAGCAGCATACCTCCTTACCACAGTTTACACAGAAGTTGATAATATCTTCCTGAATTTTCTCTTTTTTCTTTCTAAAGCACATTCTGAAATGTACTTGAAGGCTGAATTTAACACCTTGTTGAAAATTAAGAGTATCTAGCAGCAGTTTTTTACTTTGAAAGTAAGATTCTCTGTCTGGACTAAATACTTTTCAATGGGAATTACCATTGATTGTATAAATGATTCTGGATGAAGCATACTTGCAATTACTAAAAATAAGATTATGTTCCACTAATGCACCTTAGCATTGAATCCCGAAAAGTACCCCAGGGGGACTTAAAAATGGAATACAAAATTAGCTGAAGCACCAAGCTGGTCACTTGTTAAATAATCCTTTGCTTTCTTATCTGACTCTCACCTGCCTTCCCTTCACCACTGGATATGTTTGTTCTCTTTCACTTACCTCACCTCCCAGCTGAAACAAGAATTATACTAATGTACTCAGATGTTGAAACCACCATGTGCTCCAGCACTAGGGAAAATATCTACGATGTTAAAATATTTATGCAGCTGGATTCAGTGAGATGCAGCATCTCCTTTTAACTTAACAAGCTAGTTAAGTTAAAAGCTAGTCAACTGCTAGTTAGAAAAAAAATCTAAGACACCTTTAGAGCAAAAACCCCCTCAGACAATTTTTGACATTATCTTATGAACCATGTAATTCACATCATCATTTAAAACACTGTGCAGTGCCACATCCCAAATACAGACCAGAATATGCACATAAGTGCACGTAGAATACACATATACTATTCTTAAGTCTTTATGCTTGGAAAGGTTGTGCTTTAATTCTAACTGGGAAGAGAAAATACTTCCAAGAGAAGAGGAAAATTGGTCCTTGTCAAGGTGAAAGCAAAGTCACCCATTTGTTTCTCTTTACATACATTCTATCTGGTAAGATTGGAGGAAGTAGCAGTCAGAGCTGGATTGCTTTGATATGTCTTAGATAAATAAAACAGATAAAGCTGTTATCCCAGGAATAAATTAAAGGTTAATACACAATATTTATTCCAGTCATATAATTATTTTTGAACTGACAATAACATCTGAAATTACTGATTTGAAATAATTAATTTAGAAAACAGAAAAAAAAAATCTATATGCATGAACACAAGATCTTGTTACTGCATAAGATTGCTGGCATATTTCAGTACACAGAGTCTGTCAGCTCGTTCAGAAAACCTAGAAAACATGAGCAGTGGAAGCTAGCAAACCACCTCATGATGTGTGCCTGTCTGTCAGACAGGTGCATTTACATATATCTCATGGTTTGGGAAACTCACTTCTCTGTGCGAGTAGTTGGCAGGAGACTGCCTTTCTGGCCAGACCATGGGCAAGCCACTGTCCTGCTCTGGTTCAACAGCAGCCAGCATTCATGTCACTCTTTCCTCCATTGCCTCTCCTTCCTCCATGAGGCAGAGTCTAAACAAAACGGTCTGTCCTGATCACTTCTGCAAGCCCCTGGAAACACTCCATCCCCCAGGGTAGGTTCCTGACAAGAATTGGGTCAAGATGCTTAAGATTAGCTTTTCATTTTTAACTCCATTGTGTTGTTCTGGCAATGGGATCTGGACAGTGTTAGTGGCCAGTGCTGCCAATGGATTTGTTTATAGGAAAGTTTGTATATTCCAGAGGCAGCGAAAGGCAAATATTTATTCAAGCTTTCTTCACTGTGGTTTTGGACAATGCTTCCTATTTTAGATGCTGAAAGGTTGTATAAATTTTGACTTTGGGATTTAGACATGATTTCACAAAAATGTAATTGTGTTAGCTTGTCCCTGAGATTAATAAAGCAACTATTTCTATTTTTTTACAATTGTAAGGAGAACAAATAGAAAATGAAAATGATACTCCTGACAATTTTTCTGCAAACGGTGATATGACAAAAATGTCTGTTTTATTTAAAAGCCATAAAGGGTCATTTGTGGGATTAGAGCCCTGTGAGTTCCATGTCTGATTTGGACATGGTTGGATCTGATTAGGACTGAAACTTAATTATAAGCAACCAAATAAAATTCCCAGCGTCAAGTCAGCTTTATGGATTAATCTGTATTTCTTGGTGAACTAGGCTCATCTGAAAAATGCAAACAATACAAAATCTAAAGTCATGCATCCAAGAAAAAAAGATTATTATCCAAGAAAAAAGTGAGATGAGAGAATATCTTGGATTGTATTAATGCTAGAAAAAATTTGGAGGCACAAGAGTTTAAGTAGTTAAGTCTCAGCTAGATACTGTAGCTCTAAGGATAAAGATAACCTATGGATATAAAATACTGCAGTTGTAAATGTTTCCTAAATGCAGTTTTGCTGTCAACAATTTTAAAAGGGTAGTGAACAAGAAGAAAGCAGTGGGAAAAAAATGATTAATAAAACATAACACGAAGCATAGGAAACTCAATTTATTCCATGTGTTCACTCCAGTATAATGACCAGAAAAATCCTAGCAGATAATTATTTAATCTGAGAGAAACCAAAGTCACAGTGAAAACTATGACTGAAAATTTTAGGTAGATAAATTCAAAGGGCTTATTTATAAAATAGAAGTAATTAACCTTCCCTAAAGAACTGAAGGAGCCCTCATCACTTGCAGGAGTTAAACTATGATTGTATGCTATTTTGAATTCTGTACAGAACGTCACTGGACAGTATCTTTGTACTTGGTGGAAGAGACTGAAGTTCTCTTTCCTGTTAAGCAGAAAGTGAAATATCCCATTAACACTCCCCTCAAAATTTAAAAACTAAATTTCTGGTAAAATTAAGCTTTTTCTCTAAGGAGCTGAAAATTCTGCAGCTTCTGAAATGCTAGTGGCATTTAGCATGCCCTATTTCCCTTTATATTCTGTTGGCTAGTTAATAGAATTGTAACCAATTCCACAGGAGAAATCTTGATTGTATGTACATTTATATGGAGACTGTTCTATGGATGTGTGTGACAAATTAGCATATACAGCTGTTTTGATATCTTCCTAAACCCTCGAATCATTGTTCTGTCTACATATTGAGGTCTGGTCTGCAGCTATACGCATTCAGACAGGAAATAATTACATTTACATATGCAAACAAAATCATCTCCAGTAACCTAGGTCTTGGAAGCAAGGTCATTGTATTAAACTGATTACTTTTATCAAGCTATCCTTAGGGAAAAAAAAAGATATAGAGAAAGCAAACAGACTTATACAGACTTATCTTGGCCTCCATAGCCCTTCAATCAGCGCTATATTTAGAAGCAGGGATCACAAAGTTTGAGTGTGTTCTACCGTGGTTGGTTGTGGAGTCTGATTCTAATTGCTTCTACTGTCTTTGGGGATTATTTTCATGAAGTGAGGAATCACTCATCACAAATAATAGTGCCACAATTAAGCCTTTCAACAGTGGAGTCAGCAAGGAGAATTACCCATAGCCCACAGTGAATAAAACTATGTTTTTTTAGATAAGTATATTGACAAAAAAACCTTGAATTTCTGGCAAGAATTTGGATAATAAAAAGAAGCTTCTGCTAAATTTTACAATGACTTCAGGAGCAGGAATAAAAAGAACAAAAGGTACTAAATTTTAAAATACTTCACAGATTAGCAAGATTTATTTATTTTATTAGCAAAAAAAGTAACAGGTTTGCTTTGATATTCTCAAGCACAGAGACCCTTGACTTTACATCCTTAACTAAGACATTGAGCACAGCAGTGGTTTCAGGAATGTGACATTTTAGCCTGTGTTCACTTGGAAAAAGGTATCAGACTTCAAAAATGTAATTCTTCAAATATGTTAGTAAATGATTTAATGTTAATGAAATGTTACAGTTTTCATGTCCTCTTTATAAAGTTATAACATCCTGTCATGCTGTCCTCTTTGCATTAGAATTTCAGAACTGAAAGCCTCCCATACATTAAGCAGTCTGGCTCTCAGCAAGGTGTTCAACTTGACATTTTGAAGAGCATGGATATTTCTATCCCATTTTTTTCAGCTTAATGCATCATAATTATGCATTTTAAAGCATTTTAATTCTAATTTATTGCTGTTTCCAAGCAGTATTGCTCTTTAGTCTCATATAGCATATATTCCATGACAAGTATAACTAATATTTTTTTCAAAGTGACTCCTTTGTGTATACTCTGTTGTACGCAGTGTTATTTCTCGGAATTTAATATAGGTAAAACTAGGGGAAAAAATATCCCTCAAGTTCTTGTTTATCTCTTGCTTTATGCATACAATAGGCAGAGAAATCTGTTCTTCTATGAAAATTAGTATCATACATGCTATACATTTTTCAAATGCAACATGTACTACAAGATATTCACTGTCTAATGAACAATGCAGACCTGGCTTCCTGTGTAACTTAAGCTGTGAAAAATTCTGATTCTTTCTGTCTTCAAGGACTATATAGCAGTTCTGTCTTCCTAATTTTAGGCACTTGAGTTTGTCTAAAATAGCCAGCAGACTTCTCTCACTATTTGAATTGGAGGTGCACAAAGTAACAAGATATTTACCTGTGTTCTGTGATTATATCTGCTGATTTATTTCAGTCACACTCACAGTGTTTTTATTCACACACATTTGTACAAGGAAGACCTTATTCATACAAATAGTCCAAGAAAGGGAATGAATCATTAATACTAGAAAGAATAGATTTATAGAGTATTAATAGCTAGTGGAAGGCATCATAGCCCTTTATTAAAGCCTCTTTTTTGGCTTTATCACAAGAGTGATCAAAAACAATGGATATTCATGTATAATTGATTAAACAACAAGGCTTTTTTCCTGTTTATAATGCATAGGTCATCCATTCTTGGAGCAGAAGTAATACCATTGATTTTGATGATTAATCAAAGTGCATAGAGTACATACGAAATAATCATAGTGACCAGTTATGAATAAATTCTACAGGAGGTTAAAATCTGTGCATATAAACTACTACAAATAAACAAATACAGAGATTTAATAAACAGCCTGCTCAGGGATAGTTTGCAGAATGACCATATTCATCAAGAAAAGTTGTTCTCCATAGTCAGTAAATGCATTAAATATTCACTTTTTAATGTTCTATTGCAGTGCTTGGACAAGCAAAATATGTTTATGCATTCAGCCTTCCATGAAGCTGAGGAACTTTTGTTTTATACTGATAGCTAAAAGGGGGATGGGTTAGTTTGACTGTTTAGAACATAATCTTAGACCTAGAATAACAATGTGTGAAGTGCAGAAGCCGAAAAGGATGGAATACAAATGAGCAAATGCAAAACAAGTTGTTACATAGGCAGAGTAACTCATAAGATTTGTCTTCCTGTGGTTTTGCATCCTTTACAGTCATTGCTGTGTCTGCCATTTGCCCAAAAGAGTTATTTTTCACAGTACTCTCATTTTTTTTCCTTTTGTGACCTCCAGGAATAAACCTTCAGGTCTTCACCAAATCATTCCTACCCTCACTTTTCAGCTGTAATAATACCTCATCTGCCAGCAACAACCAACCAACCAAACAAACAAAAAGCCAACAACAACAAAAACCCAACCCAAAAGCAGTTACACAATGCTTAACACCCAGTCACATTTGCTACCTACCAATTTGGGCAAGAAAAGCTGGTTGTGCTGAGTTTCAAGCTATGTTTGTGCTGCTTGCCTGGTCCAGGTGCCTGTGTTGCCCAGCGGACCACCAAGCCAGCCTGCAGAAAAAGCTGTAGGCACATTTTAACCTTTCCCTTTGTGGATGTAGTAATAGGCTGTTTCTCTTCTTCCCTGTTTTCTTTCTTTATGAAATTTGTATGATTTTAATATCTAAATGTGTCTGCTATATTTGATTAAAATCTGCCAGCGGGCTCAAAAGTTACATGGGAGAAGGAAAGAAGGAGTTATACAGAAAGAGAGAAAAGAACAAGACAGGTAGTAGGATGCTGGAAGCCTTTTTTTTTTTTTTCTTAGAAAACTACTCTAAAGAAATTTCTGTAATACATAGTTAAGTACAGACTTTAAATCTTTATTTATTGTCTAATTAATACACATAATATGGGATTTAGAACACAGAGTTTATATGAAACACTAGCTGCAATTGAAAATAATAGTTTTTCAAGGACAGATAATGTAGTGTAGGATCTGTGGCAGGTCACAGCCAGCAGGTGATTATTATAAAGTATTAAAGCCTGCAGAAAAGTTCATAGTAGTCAACTAAGAAACTCATGTAATCTTCAGATTGCTGGGAACTCAAAGTGGATGGCACATTTAACTTTGGTGGTTTTCCATTGCTTGGCAGCCAGGAAGCTCAGGAAAGACATGATCAGCCCTGGTTATTGAAAGCAAATGTGAACACAATAAATCTATCAGGTTCTCTATCTCTGCGCTAAGGCATCCTTTGAACCAGTCAGTGAGGTGCCTGCCTGTCTCTCCATTATAAATTTCTGTGCATTTCCTGAAGGAAAAAAATACCCAAACCAAGACAACAAAAAACCCCACCCCAATATATTCTATTACTGGAAGTGCAAGTAAACTGTTATGATTCTTATAAGAAATCATCTTCTGATTAATGGAAATGCCTCCCTGTGTTCACACATAGCATGCAGAGAACTGAGAGATTTTTTTGCACCTGTGATAACACTTTTCATGTTTATTACTGTTAGAAGAACAAAAATATCGAACAGAATAAGTTCGATATTTTTGCTCGAGAACTTCTGTTCTCTCCAAAATACCCAAGAACTCTACCTCTTACAAATAATATGCAAGCCAGATGCTTTCTTATTAATAAACCCTCTTTGTGTAAGCATTTTGCCTAAGAGCATCAGTCATCGACCAAGTCTTTCTTTGCCAAGTGCTCTATGAACATATGACAAAAAGTCCTATGCAAAAGTGCTCACAATTTCAAGCATAAGACAAAAACACTTCAAAGGCTAGGGAACATAACATAATTTAAATGTGAGAGGTCGATAAAGTTAACTCTGTTTAGGATACTTTAACTCTGCAACTCTGTGCTTCCTGTTTTTCCCACCTTTCACTTTGGCTTTGGTTAGCTGATTGCTTTGGTCTAGTTTCACTTATGTTGGTGGGTTTAAGACTTAAGTATGGTATATGTTTTCGTGTGTATTCTACATGTATTTACAATCACACTCAATTTTAAAAACGAGTGAGGTGGTCTAAAAATAGTATATCCTTGTGGTTTGTAGCTTGTAATTCTTACCCACTCCCATCCTAGGACCATTTTCTCCTCAGGCAACAATACTTAATATTTTCCATGCAAAAATACTGCACACTTGCAAGATAACAGCATATCTAGGAATTGATTTCCTGCACACAGGATTTACTACGAACCCTCTTTACCTTCTTATGCTGTGTCTTGAAAGTACAGAAGCCCATTAACTTCAGACTGTGATTCTGTTGCCTTCTTTGCTCCTGCAAGGACTACAGTAAATACAGCACTAATAAAACTTGTAGATTTACCCACCTCAACTTTAGATTTCCATAATTGTGTCTTTTAAACTAGTTTCTCTCCGACATACAAGGTGTTCAAAATTCTTTGTGTGTTGTGGTTTTCTCAGAGCTGCATGAAAGGATGAATGCAGTTTCATTGTCATACAGGATACTGTGGTGTTGATTCCCAGTGCAAGAAGTTACATTTGCTGATAACAAAATGCATTTATCTTCAGTGGAATTTTAGATGGTTCCACAACCTGCTGCATATTGTAATGAAACTTGTATCACTACCAATTGGACACCTGTAGAAGAAGTAGGCTATGCAAATGACTTGCCCCCCAAATGCTATTTTCCCTCTCTCATTAAGCTTTTAAACTTAATTATATCACAGTTAATGGCTAAAGACTTTCCCCTCAAATTTCAGTGTTGCATGGAATTTAGCCAAACATCTCACACAGACTTTAAGGATTTGTGTGATTGCAAGTCTTTCAAAACGGATTTTCATTGCTTCCCACATGCCTAACCTAACCCCACACCTGAGCACTTTCCTTTCCTTTCACGGACATACAAAATGAAATGCACTTCCCCCCCCCTGCCCCCTCCATCTCTGTGACAAAGTATTCTGGTGGGCTTGGAAAGCTGTAGATTATTGTTTTGCTTTTCATCTCTGGAGGTCCTTGAGTTCAAATGTGACTAGATTTAAGTCATGCTTGCTGTAAACAACTGTTTGTTGGTTATATACCCAAGATAGAGATTAAATAGTGGGTATCTTGCTTATGAGGTTATATTTCCATCAAGGGTTTCCAATGATATCATAAACCATGAGAGAAAAGCAAACATGGCTTAGGAAATTGCCACAAGTCCCCAGGTAGAACTGTATCTTGGTAATTCACACTTACCAGTTTGTTTCATGCAAATCTCAGGACCTGGTCTAAGCCCTGCCTGAGATACAGTCCCCGTCTTGCTCCCACCAGTGGGAGCATTAACCTTTTATCTGCTCTGGGCTCCTGTGGTTGCTGTCCCATATTCCAATTTGTTTGGCTCCTGCTCTGGTTGCTTTCATCTCCTTCTCCGGGGTGCTCTCTGATGAATGCTTTGGCAGGAGCTGTAAGCATTACCCCATATCTTTTAATTACACATGCAAACATATTTCTGAAAGCATGCTGTGCGTTCATAAGTCAAAATTGGATTACGACATGCCTAAACTGTTCTCACAAGTAAGTAAAAGTATGTGATCATCTCTGAAAATGTGGACAGCACAGATTTGGTAGTAGGCTTTAGAATTCCCTTTTGATATTTTGACCTTAGCATTTTTTATGAATTTGTAGAAGAAAAATATGTCAAGAACAGTTAACAGAAACTTTAAAATCTTAAAATATAGAAGGAGGATAGCGATTAAGTATTTTACTGAATCTTGACATACTATCACTTAAACAAGATCCTCTTCACATGTCAGTTACTGTAACATGCCACAGAAAAGCCATTAGTGCTCTGTGGAAAGAAAATGTGTGTCTTCTAAGTCAGACTACCCCAGCCACAAGAGCCGGGGTTACTTCATTTTTGCCTGTCTGCAATTATCATAAAGATTGAACATGCCTACAGCTTACACTTGTTTACTGGACAGTTTCAGTGAGATCAGTAATAAGAATACCCTTGGTTTGTGTAAATGACAATGCAAATTATTGTAATTCTCTCTTCACGCACATTCTTGTATTCTAAAGCCAGAAAGTAGAGAACAGGCTTCACTTCATGTGTATAACTTTGCATTTTAAGTCATAGCCAAAGCTAGAATGAATTTGAGGCATTATACCTCTATTTAGCTGACCATAAAACAGGTATGTTGTGGGTTAACCCTGGTGGACAGCTCAGCTCCACACAGACACTTGCTCACCCCCCCTCCCCAGGGGAACGGGGAAGATGATCAAAAGGTTAAAAGTGGGATATTCCTGGGATAAAGACAATTTAATGGGTAAAGCAAAAGCTGTGTCTGTAAGCAAAGCAAAATCAGCAATAAAAAAATTTCCAATTCTATTAACTTTAAAAACTTGGGCAGAAGTTTGGACAGAAGTATTACTCTGATAAAAACATTAGAAACATAGTCTTTCTAGCTATCTCAAAAAGAGTAAGAAATTTGCACAGTAATGTTAACTACAAATATTGCCTTTAGCGCAGTTCAATGTACCTGGCTATAAAGTAGCACTTACAATGTGAGCTTATCTTTATCACAGAGACTTTTGCTCAAGGGGCAAACTCTGTGAAAAGGGATGTCAAAAGACTATTTAGTGAGCTAGGCTTGTGGGTTTTTTGTGGATTTTATTTGGTATTTCTTTTGTTAGCTTGCAGTAACACCAGTCAAGGTGATAGAAAACATTTGAGTTTGCTTTATTTGCTATTGCTCACAAAACCTCAGAGTATAAAAGTATGCAATTTTTCTGAGTCTTAAGAAAATGAATATTTTAGGTACTGCTCAAACAGCATCTGGATGTGGCACTTGGGGATATGGTTTAGAGGTGAGTATGGTGGTACTGGGTTGATGATTGGACTAGATAATCTTCAGAAGGTCTCTTCCAACCTTGATAATTCTCTGATTCTGTGATCTTCAGAAGGCTATTCATTGCATCTTACCCTCTGTAGGCCATCTGGATGAGAATGATAGACTGGATTAGATGATAGACTGAAATCTGTCCTTTGCATGACTAGAATTAGCTGGACTACAACCCAGTCTTTGTTGGTAACATTACATAATGAACGCATAATTAAGAAGCGTTTGGTGTGTTTCCATACAGCCAATACTTCTTTATAATTTTTTGTTTTGACACTCTGTTATTGATCAGGAAGAATCACAATCAATAAGTATTACAGCTACTCAGTGACTAGATTATTAGAAAAATAAATTAGGAACTATCCTGCTTGCAAGTAACCATTATTTCACATGATGGGTAGAAAAAAAATGTATACATGTCGTGGCATATTGTTAATTTGCAAACACAAAGACACCTTTTCTAATCCTATGAATTTCATTTATTGATTAGAGATCATGATAAATTAGTTTCTTTTGGAGTGCTCTTTGTCTAAGCCTTCTCTTTTAGATTAAGAATCTATCTTACATTACCAAAACCCAACATAAAAGCTATATGCCCCTATGTGTACAAGCAAGTCACTTCTTTCTCTTCTGTTTCAACATAACTATTAGTTTTCTTATTAAGAAAAAAAAATCTGTTTTCTTCTTTCTCCAACTGATCTTTGTGTTCAGGTATAGCAAACATACTACTTCCTATTGTGGTTTATGCTACAGGCTATTCTGATATTTGCATTTGTACATCATGTGCATTTTGAAATAAAGAAGTGACAGCTGAACTCCATGTTGAAAGCCAGCTTCTGTGTTGCAATTGCTCTATAGTTTGTTGATTTACTTTGTGTTACTTTTCTTTGTTTCCTCTGGAAGACCTAACAATCTTTTGTGAAGAATTTGTGTGTTAAAAAGGAAAAAAGAAGTATAAATCTCATAGAGGAAAAGTAATTGGTGCAGAGAAAAATTGTCACAAAGCACGTGACTGCAGAGATACAAGTCTTTGGGTCCAGAACAATAAAAATACTCGGAGGTAGTCATAGAATCCCTATAGGGAAACTTGCCTCTCCCAAGCACACCTTGCACTTTGTGTTGATCAAGGAATGAAAAGGTCTGAAAATATAACTACTCATCATTAAACAAAATAGAAAGGAATTGTGATGGAGAAATACACAAAATTCAGTATACAGAAATAGATTTCCAAACTGTGATTTACACAGCTCCTGTCTCCCTTGTAAATAGCAATAATCAAAAGCATCTGACTGCCTGTGTATGTGGGTTTGTCTTTTTTGGTACTTGGTAAATACCAGCTCACTAACAATTATATGCAAACCACTGGAAGAACTGAAAGTAAGTGGATAGAGGCAGAGGGATGAGGACGGGTTTATAGAAAGTGGAGGAATTATGGGGACTGCCACTGTGGTACAAAGGAGAGAGATGTTAGGAAAAAAGCTTTAAGGACAAAGTAATCCGTATGCTGTTATTTTCATGAGGCTATTCTTAATGCAAAACTGTCTAAAAATTCAATATCTACACTGTAAAAGTTTGGAAGTCAGATCAATACAAATCATTGCTGCCCAGGTCTGTGTCAGATTCTCACTGTATGACAAGATGAGTTGAAACATATCAGCTGCCTTAGCATAGTTACATGGAAACACCGGGGCAGAGAAAACTAATCAATAAATGACCGCAAGGTTTAGGAGAAAAAGGGTTAAAAATAATAGGTTAACTGATTCCAAAGCTTATGATAATTCAGCTTTGAAAGTAAAATGATGCATCAGTGGTACAGAAAGGAGTTGAGGTCAAAACTGAGGTACAGGGAAGCACAGTGTCTGTCCTGTTGTCAGCCTGCATGGCTCAAGCCTTTCTTCCTGTGTTAAGCACAGGAATACAGCGCTGACAGCATGTCCAGCATTGACCAGTCCTTTCAGTACGTAGAGCAGATGGACCACAAATGCTGCAATGTGCTGAGAGGAGACCCTTTTATTTATATTCCCTCACGGTGGGTGCAGCTGACCCCTGATATTACAAGTCCCACCAGTTGCAAAGCATGATCTCTCAAAATCTGATCTGGATATGTTTTCTACCTCCTGTCCTCCCACTCCTTCCACATCTGGGAGTAGAAGAGCTTCGTAAGAGCCAGTATGTTCTTGACCTTCTTGAGTGAATAAGACAAACCTTTTGCTTTGAAAGGTACACTAGACTTTTAGTTCCCATTTTCAGCTTGCTCATGTCTAGCCAGATGTGTGTATACCTCCAGTTCTTGAATCCCTAGTAGGAAAACTGTGGAGAAAAGAGGAATTATTCTGCATCCAGCAACAAATATTCCTCAATATGCCTTTAACATATGCTCTCCCACTTTATGGGTTGTTGCTGATGTTATGTTAATTACTTTTGGTAACATGGGAAAAATTTTCTTCTTATTTCCGAGTAAGTATGCATTTATTTTCTCTGAGAACCCCGTGACCAGATAGGCAGGTTCAGTGGCACACCTGTTTTAGTTTTTTTTTCCTCCAGTTAAAGAATTGTCATGAACCAGTGCCTGGAGAAAGTTTATGAAGTACTAAATTCACTAATATCTTCAATAGACATTTGCAGATAACCTTTGAAGTAACAAAGATGAGCTTGAGGCATAAGAAAACGACACCATTGCACGGTCCCAGTGATCATCTGAGGCTGATTCAGGGCAGCTACACTATCAGGAGGCCTGATGACAGCATTCATACAGAGCAAGAGCAAACTGCTGCAGTGGATAAGTGACAAAGACTGCTCATGACACCATGTTCAAAAAAACACCACAGTATATATACACCACAAAAGATTTTCTCTTTCTTTAGACTGTTTTCATTGCGTAAATGCAGGATTTGCTATTTTTCTCCCCTTATTACCTTAAATCTTAATGTATTCGTCTGTGGCACTGATGTGTGTTGCAAAATGTGCAATATGGCTGATGTAATAATCACCTTAGGGATTGATTGATTGATTTTTAAATCTTTAGCTTCAGAAATTTAACACTAAATTAGTCCACATTTTTACATTTAAAAGGTAAGACCTTGTTACACTATATTTTGCTTGAAAATAATTGAACGTTTGGCCCTTTCAGTAAAATCAATACCACATTGAAATTTCTTTTAGGTTTGCTTACTATATTATTTTTTTTAATTAAAGTGAGCGTAGGACTCAGAAAAAATATTCCATGTTTCTAATCTGCAGAATAACGTGGGTAGCATCTACTCTCCAATCTACAAATTTCCTCTTCTGTTTTTTATGAAAGTACAAATTCCAGAGACCAGGGAAATAATTAATTCCCTGTACTGATCCAGTCTCTGGCCTTGCATCAGATGTTTAAAGCAACTTTTGCTAAATATTTTCTCCTTCCTCTTATCTCTGATAGATTCCATAAAACAAGTCTGTGTGTGGTGGCAAAAAACATCCATAAGGGACTAAAGAAAGAAATCATCTTCTTTTCTGTGTTGTAACAAATGTAAGCAATGACCAAAGCCATAGACCATAATAGGAAAACGTAGGAATACTTTGAGAAATGTTGTTCTGTACCGCAGAAAAGTGTATGACGTCCCACTGCAGATAAGTATATGACATTCTGTTCTTAAATAGGACTTGGAGGTGTTCAACTTAGGTATCTAAACATCACATTTGTGCACAGATCAAAAAGTGAGAAACAGGTGAATCTGAAGCCATTTTCATGAAAATCTGAATTTTAGGGTTTGGCGATATAAATGGCACATGCTAATGAGTAGATGTCTCAAATTGCCACATTCCCATCTCACCCTGACTAATACTCTTATCTTTTAAAAAAAAACCAAAAACCCACAAACCACACCTTCCAGAAAATATCATCTGCTTTCTGGAAAATTTTGCTTCTTTTAGAAATAAGATTTTCAGGTACTCTACATCAGCATTAAATTAATGTATCTTCTCTTCCTGTGCTTATTCATACATTTCCTGCTACTCCCTGCAGAGAAGGAGAGTTCAGGAACTGATTCCTGCTATCTACCTGCAACCTTCTCTCTGGAACACTGCATCCTAACAAACACACTTTATCTTTGTTGTGTTACTGTGAGATATGAAAGTTCTATCTTCTGTTTAGGAACTGACAAGTATAAAAAAGAAACCTGGTTTTGTTTTTTTTTCCCCAATTATTAATATACTTTTACCAAATCTTGGGAATTTGCACAGATCTTTTGGATCTTGGTGCCAGTGCCCCTGTTAAGCATGTCTGGAACCAAAATCCAGGTAATATGATATTTTCTTTCCTAGTTCTTCTTGCCTCCTTGTGCTGCAGCAAAGGAGAAAATACTCTGAGAAAATTTAAAACAATGTGAATACTCTTTTCTAATGACTTAGTACTACAGACACCATCAGCAGTGAGATTCTGTATGCCAAGAGTGAACATGTTGAATGCTGTACAAGACACTAAATAAAGACACATCCAAAAGTGTATTGGATAAATCTAGTTTTATAAATGAAATACAGTACCAGAAGAGTTAAACCAAGTCATCTTTGTCTGATGAGATGGCTGCCTTGGGAATACTGTGCAAATATCTTTAAATTTCACTGAAAAGTAGATCTTGCCAATCGAAATCATGGGTTACAGTTCTGCAATATTTATTTGTAGTAGCAGAACTCAGTCTATAAATAAGCACTACATCCCATGTAATTTGTTATGTTTTCTGTATTTTACTGTGATTACAACTAGCATCCAGATCAGTCCTACTTCTTGTATTTACAAAGTAGCCTGATAGACAGTTGATATGGCACTTTTCTGTAAGGGATAAGGACAAACTGTGCAAAACAGGTTTCTCCCAACCCCTTTTCTCTTTTTGATCATTATTCCTTTCTTTAATGTTGTCTTCAGCTAAAAAAGCACCAAATGACCTTTGAGAAATGTCAGGAAAATATTATTTTCTCTGTGCCACTCCAGTCTGTGGACGTCAGGTACATCCTTACTCCAAGCCCTGCTCAGAGTAGCGGCTCTGAGATCGGTCGTGCTAAAATGCCTCTTACTGCGCTCTCAGGGATGCCACGCACCTCTCCTAACCTTCTCTGACTGCTCAATGTGGCTGTGGGAGTTTCACTAATGAACAGCATTGCACCATCTGTTTGGCTCCCACTGTTGGACCTCTGTAGAGTGAAGGAGGAGCAGCAAGCAAATGCCAGTCCAATGCCTCAGTCTGACTCACAGAGCAATACAGCTGCCACTTCTGTGTTTTCTTCCCCCTCTTTTTTTTTTTTAATTTCCAGAATGACTCATTACTTCTTTTTCAGAAGTAATCCAAAAGGGTAGAAATTTTAAATGCATAGAATAGAAATAAATTCATCACAGTGTATATGATAGAAACAAAGAAAGGAAAATTCAAAAAACTAAAAATCCTTTCTGCATGCTTGAGTGTGTGTGCAGTGTCTGTGACTTTACAATGGGAATTTCAACCTGGATAAAAAGTTGTACATGAATAGTTACAGAAGTACAGGTTTTGTTTTTTTATGATTCCACAAGTTTTGACAGCTTAATCTGAAAAAAACCAAATAAAAATCTTGGGCAGAAATTGTGTATCAGGGATTTTTACATTCAGTAAAAAACAAACAAAAAAAGGTGAAATATTCCTTTATTTTGATTGCACTTCCTTTTAAATTCCTCTTAAATTTCTCTTCTTTTTTCTCTGTATGTTTTCTAGTACCTTTTTACAACTATAATATAGATTTTACACTCTAGGATAGAAGGAAAGGTAATGATTTACTATGATATGTAGACTAGTATACTCAAGCTTTATGTGTACTAAATAAGATATTGTCATTCTGTAACTATTTTAATTGTTCCTTAAGCAAGTGAAGGAAAATGCTTCTTTTCCATCTCTTTCAAAGGGAATAAGTCTAGGAGAGGAGTGGGCTGGGTGCCCTGTCCTTTCTGATGAACAGCAGAATGTTGCTGTATTCCTGGTGGAGCAGTGTGGAGGGGGCTGGGCTGGTGGCATAAAGTATGCACTCCTTTACCTGTTCTGGTCAGGCCATCCTCACTCATAATAGATCATAGAATCACAGAATCATACAATGGTTTGGTTTGGAAGGAACCCTAAAGATCATTTTGTTCCAACTCCCCTGCCATGGACAGGGAAACCGTTCACTAGACCAAGTTGCTCAAAGCCCCATCCAGCCTGGCCTTGAACGCTTCAAGGGATGGGGCATCCACAACTTCTCTGGGCAACCTATTCCAGTGTCTCAGTGTGGTCACATCACTTGGATGTGATTGTCTGATACAGGACACAAATTACCTTAGCCACATCTTGTGGCTACAGCAAATTTTCAGGCTTGGATTAGGGCAGTCTTGTTTTGAAACTTCAGCATCTCCTATGCAGTTTCCTTGTTTGTTGTCACCAACATCTGTGTTGTCATGTTGTATTTACACAAAATGGCACTGGGCCCAGATCGCCAAAGACCCACGTTGATGTCAGTCACTAAGTCACAACAGGTTGAGCTCCCTCTCTTCTCCACTGAGCTGGGCCAGTCCTCTGCTGACATCCAGGTCCTTCATCCAGCTGCCCCTCTCTTGGCATTGCCCCAGGAGCCCTACAGACCATCTTATCGCAGGGTGTAGTACTGCCCTGTCAGTTTGGATACTCTTCCTGTATTACCACAGCCTCTGAGAAAGGAAGAGCTGAGCTTTGGCCCTTCTCAATGCAGCATGACTCCTCCTGCAGAGCAGCATGGTGCAAAAAGACATGAGGAAGAGAGGGCAAAAATAAAAGTTTTTCTCATCCCAGCCACTTCATGTCCCTTCTGGTTACAGGTGTGTGGACAAAAGTAAAATAGCAGCTATGTGGAGGGGTTTTCCCTGGTCTCTAGGGAAAAGTAGGAGGTCAACAGTAATGAGGAAGCAACTTTTTGCTTTTCTAGTAGGACCAGAGTCTGAACAAGATTAGGTTGTATAGAACATGTTTTTCTTTGCTTTCTGCAAGTATGTGTAGACAGTTTAAAATCACCATAGCCATGACTCCAGTAAAAGAAAATACAAAATGGAAAACCCCCACAATACTTAAGCCAAATAAAAATCACATCGTTGTTGTGCCAAGTACTGTCAGAGACATAAAAGAGATGTTAATTAATTACGTGTTCCTTACTTTCTGATGCTGTGTTTGCTCCCAACTCTGCATTTTACAGCTCTTTATAGGTTTGAGTGTTGTGCATTGGAGTGGGAGTAGATGCTATGCTTTCCTTTGTGAGCACCTATGCCAATGACAGGATTTGACCATATCAGGCAGATGTTTTGTTCACTAAGGCTGAAGTTGAGTATTGAATGATGGGAGTGGTATCTTGTGTCAATTTTATACTTTTCAGGGGGATGCCAAAAGATCAAATATGGGAACAGCTGTGTTTTGATAATAGTGCAGAGAAACGGATGACTTTATTAAATCTCCCCAAATCTCCCAAAGCAAGAAGCACAATTACATTAGTACACTCTGGAAACTGAGTAGGTTTTCTTGGAGTTTTATTCGGTCATGTCCTGTCCAGCTATTAAAACCCTGTCCAGTGGACATGACATTGCATGATATACATCAAAGCCAAAGCCTAGGCTTTAGGCACTATCATAAAATTTTTTATTTGGGAAAACAGTCAAGGTAAAACACCATTTGCAGACTGTCCACATGAAAATTCCTACACTCGTGTCTCTGGGCTTGATTCAAGATCCATGAAAAACCTCTTATATTGCTCAGACCTTGTGTGAAGAGACCTGACTATAGGAAAGAACAAAGCAAGAGGAATAGATAAAATAAAAATAAAAGAAGGGAATGACTCGCTGCTGTTAGACCAAGTTTGCATTTAATATAAAAAGGCAGAAATATTTAATTTGTGGCTCATACTGGCACTTGGCAGATTTTTGTATTTTAAGTTTTTGAGTTAATAAAAACTGCAGTATTTTCTGGATTTATAGATTTCCCAGGGGAAAAAAAAGGTATATGGTTTTTACACCTACTGTCCACAAGACAGGTAATTTATTTAATCCTCCTGTCACCTGTATTTGTCTATCTACAGGGAAAAACACAGTGATACAATCAGCAATTTGAAATAGCTGTCATTTAAGTAGGAGTGTGGTTTGTCAAGGGCAAATCATGCTTGACAAACCTGATCACCTTCTACAACAAAGTAATGTGCTGGGTTGACGGAGGGCAAGCAGTGGACATTGTCTGCCTGTATTTCCCTCAGGCTTCCAATACAGTTTTCAGCAGATACCTCTTGGAGAAACGGGTGTGTTGTGGTCTAGGCAAGTGGTCTGTGTGGTGGATGGGGAACAGGCTGACCAGCTCACCAGAGGTTGTTGGTAAATAACTCAGTTTCAAACTGGCAACCTGTCACTAGTGGGGATCCCCAGGGCTTGAAATTGGGCTCAACATTGTTTGCTAACTTCAAAAATCAAGTGTACTCTGACAAAGTTTGCCAATGACACCAAGCTGAGTGGGAAATTGAAGACTTTTGAAGGGAGAGCCACCCTGCAAGAAAACCTAGACAGGTTGGAAGAGTGGGCTAAGAAGAACCTTAAGAAGTTCAACAATGTCTTGCACCCAGGAAAACATAATCCATGAGTGTAGCACAGCCCGGGACCTACCTAGCTGGGGAATATCTCTGTGGAAAGGCAAGTGGGCATCCTTGTGGACTAAAAGCTCAATATGAGAGAACAGTGTGCTTCTGTAACAAAGAGAGCCAACAAGATGCTGGGTTGTTGATGCAAGGGCATCACCAGCAGAAATAAAATCACTATGCCATTCTACTCATCACTTGTCAGGCTACAGTTGGAATACTGTATTCAGTTTTGGTCTCCACTATGCAAAAAAGATATGGACAGCCTGGAGAGGGTGCAGAGAACGACCAAAAAGATGATCAAAGGACTGGGAAAGTTTGGAAAGGCTGAGAGCTGGGTTTGTTCAGTCTTGAGAACAGAAGACTCAGGATGAACCTTATCACCACGTTCCTGTACTTAAAGGTGGCTAAAATGAAGATGGAGACTCCTCTTTTACAAGGTGTTTGATGGTAAAGATGACAGGTAATGAGTGCAAGTTACCCTGAGGAGATTCTGATTGAATACAAGAGGAAAATTTTTCACAATGAGAACAATCAGCCATTGGAATAATTTCCCAGGGAAGTGGTAGATTCTCCAGCATTGGACATTCTTAAAATTCAACTCTACAGGATGTGGGGCCATCTTGCCCAGACCTTGCTTCTGCCAAGAAAGGTTGGACCAGATGATCCTTGAGGTCCCCTCCCGACTTGGTATTCTATGATTCTGGGATGAAAATCCATTCTGCTGATGATAGGTGCCTAGTGCCTTACTGTTGCATTGACAACAGCCTTAATTGTTGTTGTAGTTGTTGCTTGGATTAAAAGAAGTAGCAGGAGCAGGTGTAAAAAAACCAGATTACAGG
This sequence comes from Pipra filicauda, assembly GCF_003945595.2. Classification (NCBI taxonomy): domain Eukaryota; kingdom Metazoa; phylum Chordata; class Aves; order Passeriformes; family Pipridae; genus Pipra; species Pipra filicauda. The sequence continues at coordinate 505,213 of NW_024104487.1, read as the reverse complement.
ACTCAGGATGCCCTCCTCTCCTCTGCCTACCTCCTACTTGCCTGCCTTTTGCTTCCCCAGGATGTGAGTCAATGGCCTCAGACAGAAGAAAGCAGTGCATCTCTCTTTCAATGACACCAAAAGGACCTGATCTATGTAATACCTTTTTAAGTTGCTATGGTAAAATCCTTTTATGGTTTCCACCTATGATAAAAAATCAGACCTCCAAGAACTTTGGCCGTGCAGTGGGGGCTGAGCAGTACCCCAGATGAAACATGGGCTTTCTCACCGGAGTGGGATTCACTGTGTTAGCAGTCACTCAACAGCAAGTTTGTTAATACTACTTTTTGCTCAAATATGGTTCCTGTGATGGTATAGCATTAATAGGAGAGGAGGCTACAAAAGTTATGTAAATAGATAGATAAGATTTATGTGGCAAACAAAATGTACTAAATTCTCCTAGAGGAGTAAAGATATTTTTTAAACAGGTCTTTATATGGCAAATAAGATACAGAGCCAAAAATTATATTAAGTCTTTATAAATTGTGGAGTCCTGTCTAAATAAAGGGATTTATGCAGGTAATTCTATTAATTGTATTGATAGTTATCTCCATAAATCCCAGCCTTTTTAACAGAAAAATATGTTTTTACATTCAAAACACATCTGGATATCATATAATGTAGTACTGTAATCCTTGCTTTCAGTAGGAAAATGAGGATGGTGTTCTGTATGTAATTGTCATATACATTAACAAATAATGCAATGAGATATTTTAAGGGATTTTTTAATAGAGTGAAAAATAAGATGTTTGGTTATTTTTCAGAAAGACAAAGAAAATCTGGCCTATGAGGTCTCATTTGTTTTCTGTCAAAATCATCTGTAACACTTGGAAATTTAAAAATTTTTTTGAGAAGAGTTAATTCATTTTTATCAAACAGGAACAAGTTTGTGTATTAAAGAGGTATTGAAAATAAATTACAAAATACATTTCTTAAAACACTCAACAACTTAAATAGCCCTGTGGGTTTTGATAATTGCTGATGAGCAGTCACAGTACTAGAGCTCTGGCCAAACTGTTACGAGAGAGTAGGATCAAATGCTAATATTTGATTAAGTTTCTCTGAAAATTTTCCTTTAGATTAGGTCAGAATCCTACCCAATTAAACCTGGAGGAGGGATGTGTTTTCAAAAACTTAGGTGGGAGAGGTGGAATGGGGAAAGGAACATTCATTATTTTGTCCAAATATCCTACCAAAAAAAAAAAAAGTGGTTTGTAATTTGGAAGTTGTGAATCTGAACTCAAAATTGGAAGGAGCCCTTGGGTCTTCATCAATCTTATCACTACTCTTGTAATTTAGACACTGTTTGTACTTTCAGAAAAAAAAAGAATAATGTGTCATAGTAATATAGCTGTACTGGAAGGACGTATTCCTCTCCCACAGCCTCATTTGGCTGAATGACCCACATTGATGCTGCAGCTCAATGGTATCCCATGAGTCACAGTATTGCATCATCCATTGTAAAACTACCCATCCCAGGGAAGGTCCTGGAGGCATTCCCACCTGAACCTAAGTGTATATAACTCTGAGTTTGGGGTTTCTCTCACCACCTGGGACTTCCACCACCATGTCGATGGATCTGGACTGTGACCACCACTTTGACCAACGAACATTGAAATTGCAACAACCAAATCTCGTCACTGGATCCAATGGGTGTCTTGCAGGTCCTTCCAGTCACCTAGGGAGTCCACAGCCCTGCTCCGACTGCCTGTACTGGCGCCTCAGCCTCATTCCATCACTACACAAACATCTGCCAATATCAAATCCCAGCTAACCACCATTTCCTGCCAGCACTGACTCTCCAACAATTCTTGCCAGGTTTTCCAGGCATGGGGGAGGTGAATCACATGGAAGGGCAGCCATCTTGTCTCTGTCCTGTGGCCATGGGTGTTTTTTCCAGGTGGGGGAGGCCGGCTGCCATCTTGATTTGGTCTGGTGGGCAGGGCTTGGGAAATTTCTCCTTGTCAGTTGGTTTAACCCAGTTTTACCAGAATTGTTATTAGCATTTCTTCTTGGTGAAGAGTTATTTTTTCACTTATATCCAGGCATATTTGGTCTCTTCCTCTCTGTATTGGAGAAACCAGGGATATAGAATCCAATGGAGAAGACTTCTGTCCAAGGTCTCTTCCCTTCCAGATTGTCTCAAACCGAGACAGAGTAGAAACATACTGACATCCAGAAACTCTGGATGATTGCTGGTAAAGGTAGGCAAAAGAAGCCTAGAGGCACAATATTCAGGACAAAATATTCTGGAAAGTCTTATAGGCACACTGAACATCTTCTACAAGTTTGAAAGAATTGAGCTGAAAAGACACAAGCAGAAGGAGAAAAAAGATGATATTCTTTATGTTTGTCTCTTACAACTGACAGGAAAGACATTTAAAAAGTAGTCTTTGAAGAGCATTATCTATTTCTGTTTATTTTATTGCAAGTCCATGCCACTGCTGTGTGTTTTGATATATGTCTCTTCTCTTAAATAGTTCAGCTTGTTCCAAAATAATCAATGCATCTGTTTCTGTATTCCTCATACTTATATACAGTGTGCAATCATTAGTGAAGTCTGTGACTGATATTTTACGTTCCTCCACACCCAAAACTAATGAGAAACTTTTATAGCTAGACAAATCTTCTGGTTGCTTACTTTACAAAAATAAAATTTTCAGAGAAGCTGACAAGATCAGAAGTACTGAAACTACTGTTAAGATTCACATTTTTTCCATTAGGATTATTTTTGGATAGTCATTTATTTCTAAGGAATTTTTTAAAATAATATGAAGTATCTAAATGGAAGAGAAATGCCAAAACCACAAATATTCATATCTGAAGCAGCAAAGGGCTTTCAAGACTACCTGTAAGATGTCTGTTTTGTTTCACACTGCGGAGATTGTTCACTGCTTCTGAAGAAATTGTGTGTCGTCTCCAGTAAGACCAATCTGTAGAACCATAGCAGGAAAAAAAGAGGATTCTGAATTCCAGATGTTAGATTTCCAAGGGTTCAGTCATGACGGGGCTGATTTATTGGTTTCAGAATGGATGAAGTTCACTTCCTCAGGCAGCCTGTAAACAAAAGTCACTCACTGAATTCAAACCTACCTTAAGGTCCCAAGTATAGATTGTTACTGATATCCTAAGTAACATTCGGGGGAAATTTCGTTTCTCTTAATGTAATTGCTTATCTCCCCAAATCTCCAAGGGAGACTTTTGGAAAGGTTAAATATCAGACACAAGCTTCAAAGGAAGAAAACAAACCTGGTACCCAACTTCCTATGAAGACCACTTTTTGAATAACAACAGTTCAGCATAAACTGTACCCCATGCTAAGCAAACACATGCCAAAGCCTCACTTTGTGCACTCAGAATTACTTTGGGATTGACTGTTTTTTTCAATTGTTTTGCACTCAAAATTTACAGCAAGATACATGAAAACCAACACTGTTCAAGTCTTTGTATCAAATTTCACATCAGGATTTTATCTTTTGTTGGAACAAAGGGAATAATTTCTGTTGTACTTTCTTATATGCTGCTGTATCTGCTCAGAAAATGAGGTACTTCTTATGAAATTTCATACAAAAATTATATGTAATTATCTCCTCTCTACTGGGGAATGTACTGGGCTGAATAGCTGTCAATGCTATTTTAAAAGATAAAAATTGAGGGAGACAGATTTACATTTAAATCATATTTCAGTCAACCATAAGGGTGCAGTTTACACAGTAAGAGTATAAAATGTTATCTCATTAAATATGCACAATGTTTTGGATCGCAGAAAGGACGTGGATTGTACTTTCAATTTCCAAACAAATTAAACCTGCTGTCAGAAAGTACACTGTAGCAGGATGCGGTGGGCTCTGTGGAAACCAATTTAAACAATTTATGCTGCTGCATATGAGTTGGGTGAACTAGATTTCAGATAAATTCTTGGTGACAGGCTTAGGTTCCTCTTACAAGAGTAGAAAGAATCCACATCTCTTTTTCTTGATCACAGATTTAGGGCAATACTTTTACCCTCCATGCAAAAGAGTTGAAAGAGTTGTAGTGGGAGATCCTACACAAAAGGCAAAACCAAATTGTGATGCAATGAGAGACAGTCTCTAGGAGTTAGCAGCGACTGTCTACGTCTTGTCACATACACTTTGGGGGTTGATGGTTAACATGTGTGCAGCTTGCAGACTAGCCTTCTTCTGTACAAATATAGTCAGTGACCCCATGGTATCCTCCTTTCTCATTTCAGTTTACAGCCACATATAAATGTTTTTTTCAGGCCTTTGAAGGCTGCATAAGGAGTCAGATTTTGCATTAACTCATTCCAGTGAATCTACCTCATCATAACATTTTTCTTAATCCCTGTGCTATAAAAAAGAGGAAGAAAAACCCCTGCCTATCCAATACCTTGTGAGTTGTTTTTTTTCATGAGGTGTAATTAGTAAACTACAGTGCAAATGGAGTTTTCAAACATCAACTTCCCATACCTTTCCAGTGCTCTAATGAACAGTCAGGGACACATCTTCACATATAATTTCTTACGGTATTCACTGTGTTTAAAAAAAGTATACTAAGAACTTCCTCTCTTATACGAATCTGAATCATGGGTCATCTACCGCCACCACCTGCGTCTCCTAGAACACTTCCATCAACTCTGTCTCTGCACAATCCTAAAACATCCACTGGTCAGATTATGTGACCAATACATCTGTTCTAGAACAAGCAGCAGTCACAAGCATTGAGGTCGTGTTACTGAGAACACAGTTGTGCTGGGCAGGACACGTCTCCAGGATGAAGGACCACCGCCTCCCTAAGATCTTGCTTTATGGTGAGCTTGCCACTGGCTGCCACAAGAGAGGAGCCCCAAAGAAAAGATACAAGGGCTCCCTGAAACAACATCTCAGCCTTGGCCATATTGATCAACATAACTGGTCTACTCTGGCCTCCAGTCGGGAGGCCTGGAGACACACCATCTATAACACTGCTGTTTCCTTGGAGAACGCACACAGGATCACTCTCAAGGAGAAAAGACAACGCAGAAAGAATCGTATCCTGCAGAATATACCACCTAAGGAGTCCTTCTGCTGTGCCTTTTGCAATCGGACATGTCTATCTCATATTGGCCTCATTAGCCACCAGTGTGCTTGTAACAAATATGGATAGAGCCTTTCCCAAATCTTCGTTCGCAACGCCTAGCCATGATGACTAAGAACTTCCAAACACGGATTCATCATCCAGCCAAGAATTCTGAGAATTCAAATGTTGGGAAAAATGTTTATGACAAAGATGAGGCCATGGAGTAACTGACTGTATTTAATTGAAAAGCATTTCAAATAATTGTATGTGTAATGTAAACAAAACCAAAACAATTTTGAAGATAACCAAATGTGTAAGGCAAGATAATTTTATAGAACAAGTATAATTCCTTGGTAATAATTCATTTATGCCTTTAAGTTAGAGAGTTCTAAAGCTCTTTACAGACTGCATGCACTGTATTTGTTGTATTCATAAAAATAGGCAAAAAGCTGTAGATGGTACGCTTAAAAATTAAATGACTCAGCAAATTCCTTTTATGATTCTTTCTCAAAAAGACTCTGGGAGGCTTTTTATTGCCATCATATCCTCACAGTCAACATATTATTAAATTGCTGCCAGTACTGAAGAAATTGGATTCTGTTCGTTCAACACCCAACCACATTTTCAGCCCTCTTATCTCTGGACAACAATCACAGCAAGTCCAATTTCCAGCCCTAAAGTCTGTTTTTCCAAAAGTGGCATCCATCTCCCTAAAGACTTTCATTAGGCACTTCTGTAAGCATCTTTCAGGTTTCCTCTGGATGACTCTGTCATGCAATTAGGTTACTGATGGGCTGCCGTGACAAATAGCTTGCCGTTTGCCTTTTGATGTACTTTTGATTTTGATGCTTTAAGTATTTCCTTCTTCCAAATGCTGTCTTCTGGGAGCTGTACCCACTCTATTTCATTTTTTGAATAAAATACTTGCAGCAGCATCTTTTCTTTGTGAATGCAAAGAGCACGTTATAATCTGTCATATTTTTCCCAAGAATGAGTTTTACTTTGAACAATACTTACTGTGTTGTGGAATAGTAGACTAAAGAGTGTATTTAGTTACTGGTTTTCTCTGGCCTGAGAAATCTTTCAATTGGCAAAATAAGTCATAGAATCATAGAATCATAGAATGGCTTAGTTTGGAAGGGACCTTAAAGGTTATCTAGTTCCAGCCCTCCTGCCATATACAGGGACACCTTTCAGTAGACCAGGTTGTTAAGAGCCCCATCCAGCTGACCCTGAATACTACCAGGGATGGTGAATCCACGGCTTCTCTGAGCAACTTGTGTCAGTGCCTCAGCACCCTTACCCTAAAGAATTTCTACTTATTCTTCAAAAATATCTGAATAGTAATGTTTTCTGCGCAGCCTTCATTTGGCTCTTTTGCCTGTGGCTACAACACCATCTTTAATTATATTATGATTTACTATTTTTCCTCAAGATCTCTGCATTGCTTATTGCACAGTGGAATGGATCTGCAGATAAATCACATCTAAGCAATGAAAGAGACTATTATCTGAAGGACTTCCTTTGCTGAAGTTAGAATAGTAAGGCAGGAACATGAAAGAAAGAGGAAAAACTAAGACAGCTATTGCTACTCTGGAGGAATAGATTCCATTCCTGTCTGTCCTGCCTGAGTTTCTGAGTGATGTTACTGTCCACTTTCTAACATAACTTTTGTCTAGTAACTATTTTTTCTTGTTCCTTTTTTTTTGTTGTTTTTTTTTTGCATTAATTAATTTTTCCCTGAGATATTTTTCTAAGAGCCAAACAAATAGCTCAAATTGTTCTTTTTATTATTTAAGTAATTCTAGAGTTAAATCCAGCAGCAATTCCTGACTGCTTTATTGGAAGAGTACTATCTGAGCAAAGCATGATGGCCTTTAAATCGAGTTATAGAACTGCTTTAAGGTATAAGGTCAATGCCAAACAATTTTAGAATACACTCCCAATTTCTCACTGATAAAATTTTCCAATTTATTCATGCCTTATTTTTACCTGCCTTTCCCTACACCAATATGGAATATTTCAGGTCAAAGAGACTTAATTCATTGTTAAAATTACTTATTTAAATTCCAATGAGCATAAGCTTTTATAAAAATAACTTCAAAACCTTTTCCATTGCTGCTTTTCATTACTGTGTTTAATGAAGAAATTATGAATGCAGATTTTAATGACACAAATGTAAGGATATCGCTTCTGAATTTTGTGACACATCTAGAGGCAAAGAAATAAAACAGCCCCTTAAAAGAAATGTTTTGTACTGCAGGTGGTTAAGCAATTCCTTAGCTCTTCTGCATGTGAGCAGTGACTACTTCTGTTTTATTTATGCAAATGCATAACACAATTCAGGATCTACCTCTAAACCAGTCAACTGATGTGAAAATAAATTTGAGCTAGGCATAGAAGAATATTGTTGTCTGAGTGTTCCAATTCTAGTTTTATTGTATTCTTTTCTCTTAGTTTTATAATGTCCTTGTAACTTAAAAACAAAATTGCCTTGGTACTAATGAGCTGTAATTACTTCCACTTTCTAAACATTTTCTTTTTTTTTGAAGTGTCTAGGTCAAAATGTTAACACTTAAGAATAGTCTACATTCACACTCCTCATTTAGGCAGTTGAAGGATAGGTTTCCTCAAAGTAGTTAAGAAATTTAGGAAGGCAAGTCCTCCTGGTTCTATGCCCTGGTCAGCATAAGGGAGCATAAATTATTTAAGTTCTTGGTACGCTAGATGTCAAATGTATCAGAAGATGTCTATGGCCTAAAAACACTTTCTCAAAACCCAGGTTATAAAATAAGAAGAGATAAAGAAGTAAAAAAATTCCCATAAAATAATACCAGCTAAAATAAAAACTCTACCCAGGTTGCCCTGTGTTCCAGATTTCTCCCACTAGTCTTTCTTAAGTATGCATGTATCCTACTTTATTTTTATGCTGTCATCTTTCTGTTGCAAGTAAGTAATTAACTCTCCAAAAGTTAAAGGAGTAAATACTGTAACTTAGGAGAGAAGATCACTAAGTTTTTTCATACAAAAAGTCGACTTCCTCATGAACTTGTCTCTAACACTGAAGCTGCTGCCTGTTTCATCATAATGTTTACCAATGTGTTCAATGCCTTTTGCTCAATTTATGTTGTCAAAATACTATTACTTTTATGAGATAAGGAGGCGTAGGTAATTATGCTGCATAGTATAGAAAAGATTTTTTTTCATCTGCCAGTAGTTGCAGGCTTTATGTATTAAGAATGTTGCCTTTGTACTGCATACCAAGAAAAAGTACTAGAAATGATACTAACTAGCAAATATAACTACTTGTTCAAATATTAATATACTCCCCATATAGTCATTATAACTAAAAGGGGAAAAGTGCTTTTAAGCATTTCATATTCATCAATAGTTCATGAAAATATGTAACAAGTTATGACACATCTAATAAAGATGAAAGGGACGAAAATCTTGTGAATTTTTAATATGGATAATAAAGATCATTAATACTGCTTAATTATATTGATAAATAATTAAAATTACTTTTTAAACTATGTTTTACTTTTATTTGAAACAACTTTATGTGGTACTCTTGGAGGAATTACATACATAATACTGCCAACCATACTACAAGGGGAAGTAAAAGTTGTTCTATTGATTATCTGAGTAAATACAGCCATTGAAAACATTCTTAGGACATTTCAGACAAGGTGATGTATCTTTTTAAAAATTAAAGTATTAAATAATAATGAAAAAATTCAAAGGTCTGTCCTGAGGTTAGATGGCTGATCAGTCTGCCACTCTTAAGGCAAATCAATTTCTGTACACATTATCATACAAAGAAATAATGTTACTGGCTTTGCAGGGGATACATTTGATTTTCAGTGACTTCAGGTACACCACAGTCAAAGGAAAGTTAGGTATTTGATTTAAAACCAGGGGCTTAAACCAAAGTTCAATATTAAGTCCCTAGCTTTATCGCAGTGACATTTTGTAACTTTATTCCCTCAGCAAAGTAAGCTAATATTGCATAGGAGCTTTAATTACCTCACATTCAGGTTTGACACACTTTCAGCAAGATCCGTGCCAAATGCCCAGGTCAAAATTTGTCTTTTCACCTTTGCTGCAGTTTCACAGGGGGATGCACCAGTGTACCTCCCTTTCTCTCTTTCCTCCTTTCTCTGAGTTCCCTGACTGGAGCCTGCTGACACTCACCTAGAATCACAGAATTATAGAATATCATAAGTTGTAAGGGATGAATAAGAATCATTGAGTCCAACTCTCTTCCTCTCATAGGGCTTCCTAAAACTAAACCATATGTCTACAAGTGTTGTCCAGACACTCCTCAAACTCTGTCAGTTTGGTATCATGACCACTTCCCAGCAGAGCCTGTTCCAGTGACCAACCACCCTCTCAGTGAAGAACCTTTTTCCTAATGCCCAATCTGAACTCCTGATGCAGCTTCATTCCATTCATTTCCTTGTGTCCTAATCACTGGTCACCAGAGAGGGAGATCAGCACCTCCCCCTCCACTATCCTGCTTGAAAAAGTAAAGAGGGCACTGCTCAGTCTTCTCCAAGCTGAACAAACCAAATGATCTCAACCTTTCCTTGTAAATCTTGCCCTCAAGTCCTTTCACCATCTTCTAACTCTCCCCTGGACACACTGTAATAGCTTTGTGGTGCCCAAAACTGCACACAGCACTTGAGGTGAGGCTGCATCAGTGCAGAGCAGAGCGGGACAATCATCTCCCTTGACCATCAGCTGGTGATGCTGTCCCTGACACACCGCAGGGAATGGCTGGTCCTTTTGGTTGCCAAGGCACACTACTGTTTCATATTACACTTGCCATCCACTCAAGCCCCCAGATCTCTTTCCACAGGGCCTCTCTCCAGCCTCTTGTCCCCTAATAGGTACAGCTTGCTACAGTAACTGGTTTGGTCTTAACAATTTCCTGAGTTTCTCCTCTTCTGCTGCTAAGAGCTCCAGAAACAGTTATCACAGCCACCTGAATCAGCCAGTGCAGCAAACTTTTACAGCGAAATATATATTTAATTTTTTAGAAAGACATAGGTGTATCACTTGCAGTGCTGCCACCTGAGTAGGGGTGCCTCCAAAGGTCCAAAGGAATTTTGTGTCCAAAACTCAAGCGACTGATTTCTACCTTCTTCACCTAAAAAACTCCTAGAAAATTTGTCAGTGGTGTGTCTTAACAACTCTAGAGACTTCTTTTCAAAGTACTCTTCTGGTCTCAACAGTGATCCAACCAAAGACTCAGTTACTAGTTGTGTCCTGTCTTGTGCATGAATTGCGAGTGTTCACTGTCAGGTGACTTTATTGAACTATCCCCATCCTCCTGCTTGAAAAATCCCTACAGAGAAATACTTAAATTCCAACACAAGGTGCATGTCCATGGTGTAGTTCATCAGCATCTGGCTTGTCCCATGTTGGGGCTGAGAGTCTAGGACCACCTAAAAAATCTTGAGTCAAAACATTTTGATTTTTCTGTGCTAACATTCCATCTTAATATGACATTTATCCAGGATTGAAAAGACTATAATTTTCCCACTGTCTTCAGTATTTAAATAAAAAATAAATTCTCTTTTTTGATGAATTTGCTCAAAACATAACTACATAGTCATCACAGTAGAGAATCTCCATCTAAGGTATGTTTGGGGTTTGCTTATGAACTTGCACACTTGTTAAAGAATTCAGCTAGATGACAGTAATGCTACTGCTTATGGATGAAGCTCAAAATGACAACATTATATGAAAGGATACTGCCAAAGCAATAAAGGAAACCAATGTCAATAAAAGTTATATAAAGTCAGGACTGAAATTCAATTTTGGTTCTTCAATAATAATACTCAGCATTACCACACCTTAAAGAGAAACATATTTCTCAGTGCACTAAAATTGAATCCTGTTCTTTAACAAAAAAACACTTGATCTTATAAGAGCTACTTAGAGTAGTATTAAAATACATCTGTTGACATAGTAACCTCTGTAATCTCTTATTTTGCTTTTTTGAGCCTGTCTCTAAGAACCGCATATCAGACCGTAGATAAAGCATTGCTTGGGTTGTTATCAATCATTTAGTGCATTACAAGGTCCAGATTTGAAAGAGCTTGAATTTCTTTACTTCCTTTTGCTGTATTTTGGGGTGAAGCATGAGTACCTACAACTCTGGGAGAAGAATGTCTTTACAAAATAACATCTCATAGGGTACAGTTAGGAGACTTCTTCAGAGTATTCAGATATGCCAGTGATTAGATGTTTGTCAACTAAAATCTATGCTTCTGAAAACAATGAGCAGCTATGTGTTTTATGTAGATTTGAAACATCTAGTAATAAACATCCCTTGCAAAATACAAAAACCTTGCCTTTCTCTTCTCAAGATTACTAAAGCTATGTTAACATTGCATATGCAACCCAGGGTGGGAACTCCAGGGTGGGAACTCCAGGCTCTCACCTGCCAAGTCAGCTGTCATGATCAATTTATGTCGGTAGCTTCATTCCCAGCTTGGTCTCGCTGCTCAAGCAGCACAGTTTAGGGCCAACTCCACTCAACAACTGGTTGCTATTAAGGGATTTTGTGGAGTGCAAGCATGAATGTTGTAAGACGGGAGCTTGTTTTTCAAAAAGGAAAAGAGGAGTTCAAGGTGAAGGCTCAGTTGTTTAACCTCCAACTGGGTGCTGCTTAGTCAGATGTGAATTCTGGGGGAGGGCCAACATTACTAACTGTATAGAATATTGCAATAATTTCATGGTAGAAGGCTAAAATTTTACTTCATTGCAGTCTTAATACAGTCTACTGGTTTGGTTTACTTGTTTAAATAATATTTGTAGAATAACATCCTGTTTGGTTTTGAACTCTGGTTTACTTTTTGTGTAAAAAATTCTTTGTATGTACAGTTTGACATCTTGGGATCTGAGGGATTTGCCAGCCTTTCTTTAAATTGAATACTTTAAAAAAAAGTGAGAATATTCTAATGAAGTACCCCTTGAAATCAGGGGCTAATATATTCAAATTCAGTAAATTGGTAAACTCCAAATGACCCATTTCTGTTACCTCTAAGGGTAATATATGCCCAAGAAAACAAACCTAGACTTTAATATCCAACCTAAGCAGTCTAAAATATATATCTGCAAAGAGGGCCAATTTTGAAACATTTGCATCATGAGAAAAAAATTGAGCATATTTAGTGTGCAGTTGCTGGAAGGTGCTTGTTGAATGTGAAGTTGTTAATGGGATGGACAAACTGCTTTGAGTAGTGCCTTATGCAATGAAGTGAATAATATCCCAATTACATTCCCTAAGAGAAATTTTGAGGAATTCTGCTGCAGGTTCTGGTAAAAATGAAGCATTGCATCAGTGGTGGACATACTTTGGCATAGCTCTGACTAGAGCATATGGTTACAACTCAAAGCCTTTGTAATATTATTTTACGTGTCTAGGATTATATGACTTCCTCTTTCATCTCTTCTCTGTTTGTTCAGTAAATGTAGGCAAGAAGAAATTCAAAACTACCTTTAGGACAATTTGTGGGAAAAGATTTCAACTTAAACTAAGAGAGGAGACATGAAATAGGGTTGATGAGCAGTTAGATTCACTAGCAGAGTGTCTTTTTTTTTATATAGGAGATAAAAAGCACATGAGATCTGAAAGTGAAAAGAGTAGTAGGATTCAGGAACCCCCCAAAAAATGGAAGGAAATTCTTGGGGGGGGAAAAAAAAAGACCGGGATGAGCTACAACTAGAAATTAGCGTACATGAAAATCATAAATTTTAGATAATTCTGACCTTTACAAGGCAGATTGTCTTTTCTCAGACATATTAAATGTCTGTTCAAGGCTTTCAAACACATTCCATGACCAGAGCAAAAATCTGAATTTTAAACCTCTGTGAGATCTGTGAGGCTTTGAATTGTGATTTTAGTTCTAAACACTGTCAACTATTTTCCAAATGTGAATTAGATTCATGGGCTTGACTTATACTATCCTTGAAGTTTTTAGAGTCAGTCTAAATGTACTAGCTTTGTGTCTGTGTGTTTGGGTATGTGTGTTTTAAATAAGTAACCAAAACCTACAAGGGAGGGAGTCCATCTTACAGTAAGATATCTCAACCTGTAATCCTTGTCTCTGTTTAGTGCTGTTACTTGCTACTTCAATCTTGAATACTTCTTTTTGTGAAAATTAAGATTTGAGTTTAAAGTTTATTATTTCTTGGATATATTTGTTCCCATTTACCATCATTTTTCTCCTTTATGAGAAAAGCTTAACCCAAGAGAAATGTGTTCAAATATTCTACGTTTGTACTTTTACTGAAGATAGAAGAGTAAAGTTTGGATGAAATGGGATTGCTGCTGTCAGGATTAAAGCAGCAAAATAATCAGAATTCCTGGCTTCTCCTTCCCCTAACTTTATCTCTTTAGGAGTTTTTCTAAGTCGCAGAGTCCTTTTTCAAAAGTAATGTCAGGGTCCTTTTTATTATTTATTTTTTTCTTTTGAGAAGCCTGTAATTAGTTTTCAAACACTGCACTACCAAATCCTTTTTTGAGACAAGCACACCTTTTCCTGTGTAGTTCTTGAGAGACTGGAGCCTTCGTCCTCTCTTCACATGTATTATTTATGTGAGTAGACAGAAAAACTGAGAAGAATAAATTGGCAGATCCACCATTGCATACCACTCAGCAAAAAGGTTAGGGAGCACAGCACCACAGAAAGTGCACCATAACTTTTCAGATTTCATTACACACTTTGAAACACTTTACCTCTTGGACAAGATGGCTGGCTTCTGCCAACATAACTGGAAGTTGACCATGACAAGAAGGACTTGTACACTGGAATAAATGAACCGAAACTATAGCAATTATCCAGAGCTCATAAGATTTATTTTCCTCTACTACTTTAAGATAAGAAAAGTCTAACCAAGAAAATCCAAAGGTAGACTGTGTATCAAGTAAGACATTTTGTGCAGGTTATTAATTTCTTATGTCTTCCCTAAGTAGAATTTTCTCTTTGTCTAGTCAGTATGTAGGAAGAGAAAGGGAATAGTTATTTGGGGGGTTTTGCCTACACCTGTTAACTTGGTGACAGGAACAGTGAGAACAGTAAAATTTTGTGAATGTAGGCCGGTAGAGAGTTGCTAGCTTTCTGCAGAGAAAAATAATATTAGCATAATCTCTTCTCTGTTCCTGGAGTGGAAAAGCACCATAACATCTGCTGGAATAGGCATTCCCACACATCTAAAGAATTGTTTAAGAAACACATTTAATCACAGCAGTCCCAAAAAACCTCCTTGACTTAGCCTAACCCTAGCAATTGCAATTCAAGCCTATGACCCAGTGTGATATACACCAAGGCAGAAAGAAATGCATGTCTGAGCTGAACTACCTGAAAGTGCAGTAGGTTGATATGTGCAACTGTGAAGTCCCTGAGTCAAAGCATGAATTGGCTATTATCTGAAAGAAGTATCCTAAAGCGCAGAAGTCATTGAAAATATAGAATTTAAATGAAGTTATAATTGCATAAATCTAAACCTCTGAATGATGTTTCTAAAAGGAATCATGCATGCACAGGTATGCTGTGGGAGCCATAGTTCTTCACAAGTGTTTATGGTCTCTTTCACTGTGTTTTTATACTTAACTATTACCAATAAGACAACAGTGCAACAGTGACATTTTATGAAGGAGAAAGAAAGCTTTATTTACCACAGATAAACATTTAAAAGCAGAAAGTTAGAAGATATATGAGGAAACTTCTCCTATGAGCCTCTCCACTAAAGAGTTTCACATCTTTAATGATTGCCTTCTATATTCATAGTCTCCTTCAGAGATTTGCATGCCATTTAATTCAAAACTACTTCTGCTAGACTGCTGTTTGCTGGTAATACTTTACTACTATTCAAGTCCTGAGTGTTCTAGTAACATCCTATCAATCTCTATCAACATGAAGGCTGCATTTTTCTTATGTGCTTTACAAGCACATATAAAATGCAAATACACATATAAAATGCAAATGCACACAAATATAACATGACTTTATCTCTCTGCTTAAAACAGAACAAATACTTAAAAAACTGTTTTATTTTCAATTATAGTTTTTGTCACTCTGAGCTTCTCATGTTTTTCCTTAGAGTCCATTCAAATGTTTTCAACTAATAAATTAGACAAGACAAAACCCTAGAATATAATTTCTTCTCTAGCAGGTAAACAGAACTGCACACTGTATTTTAGCTAAGGTTTTTTTTCTATAGTCTGTATGTCGTCATGAAGTTGAGCACACAATGAAACCCGGGAATGGAAATTCAGATTTTTATGCTGTGCTACTTACTCTAGAAAAGCAATTTTCTGGATTGCTGAATACAGAGAACTGAGATGGAGAAAAGATTAAATTAGTATGTTTTACTGCTGTGTCTAAAACTATTTGTGATGGAGAAAACTAAAAAGTAAAGTTGCAATTCAAATTCCCTCTTCATAACACACAGTTCTTGTTTACTGATATAATGAGTCTATAAAGCTTAAATTTAAAGTGTTGTCATTAATTTAAAAGCAAATGCTTTTTAAATGCAAAAGTCTTTGCAAACTACTTGTGCAAAAGATGCAGGATTGGACACTGTTTTTTTCTACTGATTTTGGACTTTTGCTGCTCACAATGTCTTTTTTCCTTTGCAAAGTCAGTTATTTGGTCGACCTTGTATGTTACCAGTTTGCTGTTACTTAGAATCATAGAACCAACTGGGTTGGAAAAGACCTCCAAGGTCATCAGGTCCAACCCTTGATCCAACACAGCTGTGGTTACTAGACCATGGCACTAAGTGCCACATCCAGTCTCATCTTAAAAACCTCCAGGGACAGTGAATCCACCACCTCCTTGGGCAGCCCATTCCAATGTCTGATTACTCTCTCTGTAAAAAATTTCTTCCTAATATGCAACTTCCCCTATAAGTTCTAGATGGATGTAGAAGGAAGATTTGTTAAGCAGGGCAAGTGGTTCACCGGATTTAGCAGGGCATTTCAGGTCGATGTTATGAGCCTATAGCAGTATAGTCAAGAGAAGGTTCCCAGGCAGGCACAAGTAGGTCTCAGTGATTATGTGGATGATTATGATTAGGTTTATTGTTACTACAGTATCTAAATATTGCCAATGCAGTATCTAAATAACAACTCTATTATCTACGACAGTGGATTATAGTATAATCCAGTTTTGGTCCCTCCTGTTGATTTGAGCTTTAGTGGGCCCAGTCTCCAGAGTGTTTTATACCTTCTTGAAGGTGTTCACCAAAGTCAATCACAAACATGTAAGCTCCCCCATCTCTGAAATGTATTCACTATGTGAGCATACAGACAGTTCCTCTTGAAATATCCACCTGGTGTTCTTATCTTAGAACAAACCACATCACCCATCAAAGTGTTGTAAAGGGAGAAGGGGTTGTGGGGGAGTAGGGGGAGGATGCACACAAAGATCCCGCCATCTTTCACTACCATCCCAATGCCATGTTGGATCACTACAACTACAATTTTCCTGACCTGAAAAACTTTTCTAACTGCATGTACTTTCTCATTTTTACATTAAATGAGAAAAAGTTATGTTCTTCCATTCTGCCTGTGGAGAGAGAAAAATCTGCATGAGAGAAGAAGAGGCAAAGACAGGACAGGACCAACGAAGCGAAAGTGGAGCAGAAGAGTTCACTTGGTCTGTTCAGCCTGGAGAAGAGGAGACTGAGGGGAGACCTCGTTGCAGTCTACAACTTCCTCATGAAGGGAAGAGGAGAAACAAGCACTGATTTCTTCCCTGTGGTGACAGGACTCAAGGGAATGGCCTGAAGTTGTGTCAGGGGAGGTTTAGGTTAGATATTGGAAAAAGGTTCTGCACCCTGGAGGTGGTTGGGTACTGGAACAGGCTCCTCAGGGAAGTGGTCACAACACCAAGCCTGACAGAGTTCAAGAATTGTTGGGATGATACTCTCAGGCAGATGGTGTGACTCTTGAGAATGGTCCTGTGCAGGGCTAAGAGTTGGACTCAATGATCTTTGTGGTCCTTTCCAACTTGGCAGATTCTGTGATTCTGTGCTGCTTCTCAGTTACTGCATGCTGGGACATTCATCTTCCCTAGTGTTGCCATCTGACCCAATTATCCAGATTACCATTTTAAGTCAATATGGAACAATATTTATTTACTTCTTGAAGGGGCTGTTTCCTTTGTTTGTAAAGGGATTCCAGACATCTTACTCAGCTTGTCTTTGCTAGTCCGTTATTACGTTTCAGATGTATAAAACTAAGTCTGACAAATCCCACCCTAAGCGTCCAGAAAAGAGATCAAAGCAAACCTACTTCTTACTTCAATCCCAGTTATTACACTGAGTAAATAAAACCTGCTTATATGACACTAAGGTGGGATTCAACAGGTGACAATGCATATCTCTTTGTTTAAATCAGTCAGCTTTCTCTCCTTTGACAGTTACCAGAATTCTATTTAACGGAGTTAATGTGTTCTAGGATACAATTCATCTCATCTGAAAGAAATCATCTAATAATACAGGTCATATAAATCACAGTTTAAAAGTTAATCCTTTCCTTCACTGGCTGTAAAATGGGAGTCTATAATGTGGCAATGGAGTAGCATGGCACCAGGGTGAGAGCAAGAGATTCTGTAAATGTCTGGCTCCCAGAGTGCAATTCACTGTTTTTGGTTACAGACCAAAGCTACAGCTTATGGTCAAGCACTAAATAGCCTAGAAAAGTTATTTATTCTGATGTCTTCTCTTGTCTTCACCTTCGTTCATTCATTTAAGCTAAGTTATACTCTCTCATAATTAATTGGACTAAAAACATGCTCCTGGACCCTTGTAGCTGCTCAGCTGAGAGGAGGCAGCTTGTTAAGTCACTGCAATTCAATTGTGTTTGATTGTATTGCTGTAACCTGAAGCTTTGGTTTTCCTCTACTGTGGGTTTAAATCACAAGTAACTTCTCTGAAGACATTAGATTTATTTCAGAGAATAAAATAACATGAGAAGCAGAGCCTTAGGCCACACAGCTTACACAACAATAAAAGGGAGAAGGAGAATTTATGGATGACATCAACAGAAAGGGTCATAAACCCAAAATTACAGCTCGAAAGAGCTATACTAATTAAAAAAAGTGTATTGCAGAAGTTGGAGATTGTGATGTAGATAATAACACTGTACAAAAACATAAAGAGTGATTTTTTTCTTTTACTAGAAATATAGCTAAACCCCACATGAGTCTTGAATCATGAGTGGTTTAACTTGATCAGAGGCACAGGAGTATATATCCTGCGTAACGGAAACATACAGCTTAGACAAATCACTAAAGTGAATATGAAATTTTAAAGTGAGTATTTCTTATCACGTTGTAGGTATCTGAGGCATGAACATTATTTGATTATTCAGTTAAGCACATTAAAAAGAAAAAGGAAAACCAACACACCATACAGTTCAACATTACAAAACAATTATTCTATTCAGTCAGTGCTTTAAAAACAAACTCATTCCAGAACAGCTGGAAGCCTGCAAATGACATTTATAACAATTGAAAGTTGTAGTTAATGTAATGTATCAAAAGAAAAGATTGACTCTTTTGGTCTTTTTTTCCACATATTTTATTTTTAAATTTACATCTGGTTTATGATTTTTATGTAATATCTTACCTATTCTTTTGTCTCCTTTGAAAAGTTCTAATTAGCAATTCTCACTGGCTTTGGTGCATCTGTCATTGAATTCCTCCTAATGTGTTTTAACATGTCCAAAGCCTGCTCTAGAGTGCTCTTACACCAATATGATCATTTTGCTTATTTATTTGTTTGTTTCACATTCAAATACATTCCTGTAAGCACAGGTTTCTCTGCCAAAATTAGTTGTGCCAGGTATGTTGGTATAATGGTGCTCATAGCTGATGAATTACTTCTAAAAGCCATAGAAATAAAGGAGCATTTTTATGTGTTTTTTTTTTTTTATCTTGACCATGGATTTGTGCCATTGAGGGCACAATTAGAAAGAAAGCAAGTAGAAAGTAGAAAGCAAGGCAGGCCACAGCAAAGTTACTGTGCAATGACTCATTCCTGAAGAAAAAGAAAATAATCTGGGAGCAGAATGTAAATGCTCGGTTTGAAAGACTCTGACCTGTTCTTGTTATCTCATTGGAGATGAAGCATTTGACTGAGTAATACCAACACAGATCAATTCAGACTCAGATTCCCAAACCCAGAAATGACCCACTGAACTGGATTTATTGTGCTAATGCAGCAAGACATGGTGCTGACTATGAATGCTTCTGTTAGCAGTGTGATAGTATGAATGGATATTTCACTTAAATGACAAGTCTGGAACTATAAAGTCAGACCAATAAATGAAAATCATTCCTTGATGAAAGGCCAAAGCACATCATAGCAGTTGTCAGTTACCTCATGTATCTTTTGGCAAAAAAAAAGTAGAATTAGAAGCCTCATTTACTTTGGCATGCAATGGACTTGAGAAATGGAGAACTGAACTACTCTGCTGCTAAACAGCTCCAAAGCCAAGTTTGTGGCCAGATTCAGCAACGGCAGAACCAATCCTGTAAATGCTGTGCCACACCTGGGGAAAACTGATGTAACGTAGCGTGCCTTACAAGACAACTCTGGTTGTATTTACCTGCTGTGTGGGTAAGCTCCGGCCTTCATCCATCTCATCTGCTCTTACAGAGCTTTTACGCATCTGACATCAAGTGGTCCAAAGATTCAGAAGTTTGTCCTAGGAAATCCCTCTGCTGTTTGTTGCTTCTCCAAGGCTGTCAGTGCAAAAAATATGGGCAAAAGCTATGAGATTTGGGGGTGCCCAGGATTTCAAGCACTCAAACATCTGGTTTGGCTGCCCTGTACATACCTCCATAAGCCTTCCATAGTGTAGTTTTATGACCTAAGCTCCATAAGCTTTCCCGTAGTGTAGTTGTATCACCTAAGTTAATCTCCTGCTCTGAGTGTCCCTTTAGAGGTTTCAGCCATCCTTCAATAACTGCAGAAGTAGTGTATGGAGAGAAGATCTATGAATTAAATTCTTCAGCCTGATTTCCTAGTGCTGAGCAATGGAAATCTCCACCACCATGCTCATACTGTCTGAATCCCAGCACCACAATGCTGCACCAGGCACTGGAATTAACTCCTACAATAGTAACCAACATGAATCTTAGCTGTTGCACACACATAGAGAGTATTTGTTTATTTTTTTTTAAAGCCTCATATTTAAAAGGGAGAGCATGTTGGGAAGCTTTGGGTTTTTTTCCACTGACTCCTTCCAGACTATCAAAAGGACATAGCAGACTTCTGATTTCAAGAAAGCAGGAGAGCAGTTTGAACAGCCCTGAAGTACCATGTAGTAGTACTTTTATTCCTCTCAGACCCTCTTAGATTTCTGCATGCAATTCAGTTCATCTGAGGAAGAATTGATGAGAGTTTATGGCGCTCTACCCACATTCAATATGCAGGAATTTTCTGAGGGAAAACCAGCCAATGGCAGCATATTGAAGAGATCAGTAAGAAGATGTCTTTTAGAAATGTTCTTCCTTAAATAGATTAATACAAGCCTAATGTACTATTAAAAGATATTCTGATATCTTAGCAGTTTCTTGTTGTCAAACCAAGAGTTTTTAATTGCTGTGGCTTCTCTGTTGTAGAATTTTCTTTTGCTAATAGATCTGATCCAATTCCCCTAGCAGTCAGGAGAAATTCAACCACTAGCAGTAGCTGAACAGTTCTCATGCTGAAAAAAGAAGAGTCATTATTATAGCAGTTAATATGACATAGCCTATATTTTAAGGTATGATTTTCTGTCATGTAATGCCAACTAATACCATCCAAAGCTCTCCAACATAGAGGAAGTTACAAATTAATCTTCTAACTTTTTATCAATGCAAAATATGTTACTTAATTGGTGAGATAATTCCAGTTATGTAATAATAAGGTTACACATCTACATTTTCATATTTGCTTTTGTGGGATCAAAAGGTCCAAGGATCTTTTTTAACAGAGTTTAAACAAAAGAGAGAATTAATCCAATATTTGATTTTCTGATTTTGTTTTCTTCTTCTTGTGGCCTATGCTAGGAAGACTGAGGCACGGTGCAGCTTTTGATAAGCCTTTGGGGGTCAGTTTTAGCCGTACAAATAAGTCAGAATACCTTTCATAGCCTTTTTATTTTCAAAGAGATTAGTAATAAAATGAAAAGAAAAAGCTTTCCACATCCATTTTTTGACACGGATTTCAGGATGGTATTCTTTAAAGTTCTTTTATTTTCTCAGCTTAATAGCTGTGGTTGGGAGCTCGTTTTTCCCCTCCTTTCATATACCTGACAGAGCAAAATATAGAAACTGCTACCAGTTCAGATTTTACTGTAGCCTAAGCCTTGTCTGAAATTGTTCATCCAGTGCACAACTTTGTCTTATGATACTGAATTAGAATTTTTTAGTTCAGATATTTTGGGCTGTAAATATCTCACATCTCGCTGAACCTTATCAAAATTAGTGTTAATGTCTGTAGTACTCAGAAAATGAAGGAAAGGTCAATACTCTCAATTCAGCTTCAACTGAGGTCATGCTAACCTCCAAGACAAATTTTCATGTAAAATTTGATGACTCATCTCCTTGAAGAAACCTGCAGCATGGTTCATTTCTTGGTTATTATAAAAAGATGTATTTAGTCATCAAGGTCTGCTGCTGCCAAAGAAAGGGAAAGAAAGAGTTGTCTAGCTCTCAGCTTTGGGGAAAAGAGGTGATTTATTTCTCCGTCATCAGGCATCTGTATACCTATCTGCACACAAAACAGGTGTTGTTTATTCAGGGATGTGGTAGGTGTTACTGAACACAAAAACATTATGCATTTTATAAGGATAGTCTTACTCAGAGACAGATAAATAAATATCGGGGAGGAGTACACAATCCCTCACCAACACAGTCTATAATCTGATAGATAATAAACATTCAGAGAATGCAAATGTGAAAAAAAGAAAGAAAAAAGTCAATACAATTTTTCATTTGCTATAGTACCTTCTTTTCTGTTGTATCTTTTACTCTTTTAGTAAAAGCTTCTGGGCATACCTTCTGACTACAGAAGCTATGACCCAGAGCATACAAAGCCCATTTTCACAGAGAATAACCTGTACAGCAGTCCATTCCACAGAATGACAAGCCTGAAAGCTGTGGGAAGGAAGGAAATATCTGAAGGAAGCTTCAAATTCTAGGAATCAAAAGACTTGCTCTCAGAAAATGGCACTGTTCTCTTTCAATGTTGCTTGTGTACCTATAGTTAAGTAACCTGGTTCAGTATGTCCCTTTATTCCAGGTGTCTGTAAGATTTAAAGAAAAATCTTTTCTTTTTGTCTGAATTTGCAGGGCAGACTCAGAAACTTAAAAGGAAAGACATATGATTTAATGTAACTGTGAAATGTGTAAGAATAATAAATACTGTGTGAGTTTTAGTCCATAGTGAATTAATTATATTTAAAACTATAAAGTGAAAACATCTATTTCCTACCAATAAAATGAAACTTTATTAGGGACAAGTAAGGTCTAATAATTTAATATATTTGAATTGTGTTTAAACAACACAATAAGGCATTATCAGCCTGAAAAGTAAGGCAAGGCATATAGATATTGAAATTGGTGAATAAACAGCATGTACTGAGGAAACTCTCTTGATTGTTTGATAGCTGGTATTGCAACACTTCCCAACCATCTTTTATTCACAGTCTGGAAAAGCTGCTCCTAAAAGAACTTTTCACTGTTTCTGGTTTCTGATCATTCCGGAAGGATGAAGATGTGGCAACAGAGAGAGAAGAGCCAGCCACAACATTGGCAGTAGGATCCCCAAACTGAGCCTGATCACTTGTGGCACGGGAATGTCAAAATGTGCCTGCTTCTACAGGTGGCAAGGAGAGAAACCTCCTGTTTCCTTGTAACATCTGTCTTTGGGCTTTCCAAAATGGGTAAATATTTCCTAAAATTCATGTAATCTCATCTATTGCAATCTAATGCTATGAAAGCCTGGCATTACTTGGAGTAGGAGTCTCCAGCTGCAGCTGTCTGGTGGTTAATTGTCTAAGGGAAAGCTAATCAGCTTCAGGTACTCATCTTGGTAGGACTCATTTGGATAGGTAGGATGATTCATCCACTGGAGGTGGCAGTCACTTTAGTCCTTACAAAGGAGCCTAAATAGCTATCTTGGTCTAGAAACTAGACTAAGTTTAATTAGTTAGCCACAGATAGACGAGATGAATGTTAACCTCTGCAAGTAGAATTATCCCTATCTAGTACGAAGTTATCTTCAGTCACAGAGTGCCTTAAGATGACAGATGCCTAACCTTTCACTGAAGTAGGTGCAAGAGTATTTCAAAAGTGGTTCAAAGCTGTGCAAGGGGAGATCTAAACCTGGACATTACTGAAGCATTTCTTTACCAAGGGGTTGGTTAACCACTGGAATAGGCTTCCTAGAGAGGTGGTTGATGCTCCAAGCCTGTCAGTGTTTAAGACATTTGGACAATGCCTTTAACATTATGCTGTAAGTTTTGGTCAGCCCTAAACTGATTAGGCAGTAGGACTAGATCATCACAGTATGTCCCTTCTATCTGAAGCGGTCCATCCTATCCTATCCTATCCTATCCTATCCTATCCTATCCTATCCTATCCTATCCTATCCTATCCTATCCTATCCTATCCATCTTATTCACAGTCATGATCTTTCTAGGGGGTTGGTATTTTGCTGCTGAAGATGAGCAAGAAAAGTTCAGGGTTTTGTTAGCTGGATGTTTTTACAGTCTTTAAATTGGATTATCAGTGATCATCCTTAAAAGAGATATCAATTAGGCCCTTAACAGTCAAAACTTTTCCTACCAGTTGCTCCTGTTCTCCCAGTTTGGGGGAAAATCCTTGGGCAGACTGTGTTAGGGAGCCCAGACAAAGATTTTAAGTCCATAAATTTTATTTCTTTTGAACATGGTCTTAAAATGGAGATATAAAGTAGTGATTTCTTTGCTCAATTTTGTAGATTATCTCCCCATATCAATGCAAATATATACATATATACATGCTAGGTAGTGTTTTTATCTATCATCAGCCTTTGACACCAGCTCTGCCTTACTTCATTGCTCTGGAATTTTTCCTCACATGTGTCTCATAACCTGTTGGACAATTATCAGCAAAATTAAGTAAGCCTTTATCTTGCTCTCTGTCCTGCTGTATGGACTGCACCATCTGGTAAGATCTGTAGCAAAAGTCGAGCTCTGCCGTTAATTACAGTGTGTTAATAAGACTAAATTACATATGTATTATTTGTGCTGGAAGTGCAAGTAAAGAAATGAACTGATGTAAATTTCCAAGGTTCATGGGTAATTTGAAATTTCAGAGTTGTCTCAAATTATCCCTAGGAAAATTATTGGGTTTGGATATGGATCTGAAATCAAATCCCCAAAGATTTTCAATCTATTTTTATTACACTCCTTTTCCTCACTTGCTTTCCAGAGGCAAAAGCAAATTGTACAATCAATTCTGTAATTTGTTTTGAAAACTTAAATTTGTTTTTAAGCAGGTGTAGAAAAATGTCATTTTCCAATTAAATGGAAAATAGCTGAGTATAAAAGTGGAGATTTTTCATTGTGAAATTTTTTGGGTTTTTTTAATTATTACTGATTTTTTGCAGCTTTTATAAATCATTCAAATGGTGAGAAATGTCGAGGGTGAAAATTGCAGATGAAGGACTACACAGTCTAGTAGCAATACAGGCTGATGTTCTTGCTATTGGTAGTTAAATTTTTCTGTCTGTTCTTCTCCAAGAATCTGTTCATGTGATTTCTTTTCCACATGCTTAGAAGTTTGCCTTGCATTCGGGCAGGTCAGAACAAGTGTCTTTTATTTTTTACATTATCATATAGATCGCACAATTCATTTGTGTTTCAATATTTGCAGTGCTATCACTCCAAGGTTAAGGTTAAAAAGAGTTGATTTTAGAACAAAGAGAAGCATGGTTAATTTCCAGAAAGTATTAATTTCTGTTGGGATTTTGGGCAGCAGCTAGAAGAAAATAAGGTAAGGTTTCCCTTTATAGAGGAATTTGTCTTTTATGGTTGTGAGCATCTACATGTACTGCGAAATTTCTGTGAATACTGAAGTGTCTATGTGGGAAAGGATATGAACAAGCAGTGGAGTGGAGCTGAACTCTGCTTAAAGAAACCTATTATATCTTTATATATTCATTTGTGGAGCTACAGAGCATTGCTGAGGTATCCAGAAGGAGCTTTTTTATTATAGCTCAAGGCAATTTAATGCAATTCAGGGTGTTTTCTTTAAGAGTGTAAACTGTACTGCACTTCAAGTTGTGGGAAAATATTACAGCAAGAATAATGAAATCTGCTTATATGATAATCTGCTTATATATAATATAGCTTTGTCATTTCCCTCAGTTTCCTTAAGTAAAATACCACCTATATTAGCTACCAGCTACAGGTAAAACCTATTTTAAAAGGTCAGATTGCTGGTCTTTTGAAAGTTACCAAGGCCATTAAATCTAGACCTGATATTAGAAAAAGTAAGCTTGGAGATAAACAGAGATCCTCCCAGTCTGGAATTGTATTGAAGCTTTCTGATTTGATTACATGCATCACAGACTCAGTGGTGTAGGTCTGCAGAAATCTGTTACAAAATGAGCCTTAAGGGCCATGAAGAGATTGATCATTTATATGAAATAATGTTCTTTTTCTGGTTTATTCTGTTTGTGTAACCACAGGAAAAATATTTCCTTTCTTGACAAAAGAGTTGTTCACCATTCAAACAGGTCTTATGAAGCTAAGAGAAATATTTTTTTTGCACCAGTAGATAGAATTCTTTTTAAATACTTTGCCATTATGTAAGTAATGTTCTGAATGGCTTTTGGCCTTCTTTTTTTTTTTTTTCTTACCAAGGCACAGTAATTGTAGCTTCTTTTTCTGTATTTTGGATACAACCTAATATGAGGATTTTTAAAAACTCTGATTCTTTTCAAGGGTATTGAACAGGGTTTGACCACTTAAGTTTACCAGAAAAAAAGAAAAAAATTAAAAAAGTCCAGAATCTCAGCTGGATTGTCTTCTGATATGTGTAAGCCCTTTGAGAATACCCAAACAACAAATTCTCTAAGTACAAGGAAATATGTTGAGTCCCTTTGCAGCCTGTATCTCCTCATCCTCCTAGTCATTGCTTTTGGTTTTGTCTGCAATTTCAGAAACATTGATATCACACTGGAAAAAAAATATCAAAGTGTTTGGGGGAAAAAAAAAAGTAAAAAAAAATGGAGAATATCATTCTTCTGACAGTAGTTCTGTGGGAGATTTAGGCTTATGCCTAACTTCTGTCATTTTGCACAGGTCAGGCTGAGATTAGGTGGAGTCCAAAGTACTTTACTTATCTGAGCCTCTGAACACATTTTTATAACATGATAGTTTTTATAACAAAATTCAGGTTTAAGAAAGGCCAGGTCCTCATTTATGGTTTTGATCTTCTCTGTTTCTGTGGGAGTCACCACTGGCCATCTGCAGCAGTTAAAGAAGCTGGAGAAAGTTGCCAGAGAGTTCCTTAAAAAGTTTGATATGTTGGCAAAACCACACACAAATTAGTATTGTTTTTCTGATGCAGCTAATCCTCTTTTCTCCAGTGATACAGTTCCTTTTGATCTTTAGGTGAAACACTTATGCATTCACAAACAAAACCTAGCTGGGTGAACGTCTGCCTAGGATAGCAGATGTGATATGCACTGTGCTTTCTCTCATGGGTGATAATATTCGCATAAAAATGCTCTCTAACTCTAGTAATTTGACTTTAAAAATAATCTTATCATGTTAAGAGGCAAAGCTGTAATTGACTGCAAGTCCAATAAACAAAGCAATATAATTTTTTACTGTCATAACTCTGATGCTATCATGAGAAAGGGTACCCTGACTCTTAAAAGGTCATTTCTCTTAAGCTGTAGGAGGACTAACAAGCTAATTATAAATCCAGTTGAAGGGAAGACTTATTGACGCAGTCCATATTTATATCTGGAATTCAATGGGTTTATTCTGAAACTATGGTGAACTCAGTTGAATCTGCTGGAGTTTCAGGCACTGTACATGGACCATTGAAATAAATCCTTAACACTGTTTTTTGGGGTTTTTTTCTGTATAGACAAAGTTATTCCTTAAGTAGAGATTTTGCTTTAATTATTTTATTGTATCAAACAGTCATGCAGTTATGTAATAAAATGTATTCTAAAGGTTATATATATTTCAATATATAAATGCATACAAAATTTGACCTACATTCAAGATAGGACATGGGGATATTTTGAGCCCAATAGAAGAAAAGGATGTGTTCAGCTATTTCCTGGACTGGAGCTTTAGTTGCAGCATAAATGAAGAATAATGGGAGTTGCTAAGGGGAATATTTCTTCCCTCATGCCAAATGACTGGGAAAATTAAAGGAGAAAAAAAAAGAAATCTCAGAGATTTTTATAACAAACCTTAGAAGCAACATAGGAAATGGATTTGAAAGACTGTGTTGTTTAAATTATTTTACAAGTTCAAAAACCCTTTTTTCTTTGTTAATTTTAAAGATAACTTTATCACCAAATAAATGACCTTTTTATTTACAATAAAAAATATGTAAATGATGCGTTGCAATTAATATATAGGAATAAGCACTAAGACAGAAATATTATCGCTGGCAAAAACATGCCCATATAGCTGAGAAAAAGTGGAGGCGAAAATTTATTTTTCTAAATATAACCTCATAGTAAATTTTTCCCCTCAGTGTGAATTAGTGATTGGTAACGAAGAACAAACAAAGAAATAGATTTGAGATATATAGTTATAATAATCATACTAAAATTAATATCAATATGAAAGACACTAAAATATACTGAAAAAAACCCTCTTCTTTTGAACCCTACAGCTGCAATTTAAGAGACCTGCCATATTTATTGATTGATATGGAAGATCTACAGCAAGAGCTTTAAAGAATTAAAACTTTCCTGAGAAATAACACACAATTGTCAATAAACAGAGTTTATTGTTCACACTTCGTCCTGAACAACACAACCTTTTTGAAAGAAATTTGTGCACTGTGATCCATTTGTCAGGCTGATTAAGACTGAGCTCTCCATTAACATATGATAAAAAATCCCAAACTTGCATAAAGAATCAGACATTGACAAAACAGGGTGGAAAACTGCTTTATGATTTTATTGAATATGTAGAAATATCAAACAAAAAAGCAGAATTTGAGATCACTTTATATTGTCCCCAAATGTTTTAATGAACAGAAATGTGAGAGAAAGCTTTGAGATATTATTGAAATTCAGAGCTCCATTATGTTACAAAGTCTGAAATTCCCATTCAAAAGCATGGCTTTTGTCCAAAGGCAATTTCCCTAGATAATCAAGGAAAAGCTTTGCCTTTGCTAACACAGATATGTAATGCACTTGCAGTATGTAGACTGACAAATGCATTGAAAAGAACACTAAATTTGTTCTATTTTCACCAATGCAGCAGAAAAGTTCAGAGTGTTTGTGATTAAAATGTATGTTTGACCTTGGATTATTAAGTAGGAAAAAAAGAAGAGTATATGTTAAAATAGCTTTATTTTGATAGTCTTTCTGTTCTTCAGCCTGTCATCCAATAAAGCAGAAAATTTAAGTATTACTATCAAACAGCTTTAACTATGCTGTCAAGCTCAACTTTTTAAACCTATCAAGCAGTCATTCCTTTTCCATTGCAAAACATCTAACAGCAAGCTTCCTAGCCTTCCTCCTAAACAAAAGTTTCAGAAAAAAAGCCCAATAGAAGCCTTTTTACAAACTTACTTACAGACAAATTCTGAAAGATGCTCCAATTAATATTTCCTATCAGAAGCTAACTGATGTTCCTGTGCCGAGGTCAAAGCAACTTCTGTAAACAATAGTTAAATAGGGAACTGTGTGAAACAAATAATATTTTTGCCCATTGGTTACCACCTGTCAAGAACAATGGTGATGTGGTATTTTGTTACAAAACTGTCAACATTTGATTAAAAATTGTATTTTGTAGTTGTAGCACAGGTTGTGTAATTAAAGTGTTGTCTTTAGTTACAACACCTCAGCAGGAAATTCTAACAAAAAATCTGTATCATTAATGAGCTACTGGAAGTAAATGAAAATGACTTTCTCTGGTACTGGATATTGTTAGAAATTTATATTTGAAGCTGCCTAGTACATTCCACTAAGAAATTCTAGTTTTCAGTAGCTTATGAATTTGCCTTGTCAACTTTTCATGCTGAAATTTGCCATACTTTCTTTCAGCTTCAGGCTTTCCTTTTCTTTTTCTTTTTCTTTTTCTTTTTCTTTTTCTTTTTCTTTTTCTTTTTCTTTTTCTTTTTCTTTTTCTTTTTCTTTTTCTTTTTCTTTTTCTTTTTTTTTCTTTTTCTTTTTCTTTTTCTTTTTCTTTTTCTTTTCTTTTTCTTTTCCTTCTTCTTTTTCTTTTTCTTTTAGGGAGTTGGCTGTTACATTTCAGCAGAGGTTCAAAAACTTCACAGAATGAGAGTACGTGGTAGATTTTAAAAAACACATTCCCAGGTTTTTGATGCATTCTGCACCATTCATACTTTAGAACAGTATCTTGGCAAGAATAGTGAAGACTGGTGTTGGAGATACACATCTCTTCTCCATTTGACAGTCAGATTTGGCCAAATTAGCAGTGTCTTAAAATTTCCTGGTGCACCTGTTCAGTTGGTGCTGTGAGGATTTGTCATGGATCCCCTGTGTATGATCCAGGCACCTTACTCCTGCTCTGGTCTCACGGTGTGCAGCTGCACTGAGCCCTCCCAGGAACAGAGCACATGTCCCAGAAGCAGAGAGGCTTAAGATCAGCAGATCCTTCCCATCTGGCCTGGGGCAAGAATAGGTTGTGAGACAGAATTCACATTTGCATAATAATCTAGTTTTTCCAGGAATAATAAATTATAGATCTATACCTTCAAAACTCTCTTCACAATTTTATAGGAGCTTCTGTCAACTACTATGTTGTAGGTGGACAGCAAACATTACTTTTATATCTCACCAAGAACCCCTGAAAATTACACAAAATCTCTTCTGGATGATCCAAGGCTGTCACTTCAGCATCCCAAGAAAAATTTTCTCTCTACTTAGACAGTGAATTGTAAGAAAAAGTGAACCCTTTCAAGATCCTTTCAAGAAATAAAGCTGTTAAATCTTAACTGAGAATGCTGTGCTTTTTGGAGATCAAATGGCTAGGAAGCAGTGTACCCAGGTGGCCAAGAAGGTCAATGGCATCCTAGTCTGTATCAGAACAGTGTGGCCAGCAGGACCAGGGAAGTGGTTCTTCCCCTGTACTAAGCACTGGTGAGACCACACCTGGAGTACTGTGTCCGGTTCTGGGCCCCTCAGTTCAGGAAGGATATGGAGGTGCTGGAACAGGTCCAGAGAAGAGCCAAGTGGGGGTTGGTCTCTTCTCCCAGGCAACCAGCAGTAGGACAAGAGGGCATGATCTTAAGCTGTGCCAGGGGAAGTTTAGGTTGGATATTAGGAAGAAATTTTTTGCAGATAGAGTAATTAGACATTGGAATGGGCTGCCCAAGGAGATGGTGGATTCACTGTCCCTGGAGGTTTTTACAATGAGACTGGATGTGGCACTTAGTGCCATGGTCTAGTGACCACGGTGGTAGTGGATCAAGGGTTGGACTTGATGATCTCAGAGGTCTTTTCCAACCCAGTTGATTCTATGATACTAGTAGTACTTAGTTCTAATTATAGAAGTGAGCCATACAATTTATCCTAAGTAAATATTAGCAAAGAATCTTATTATACGTTTGACTGTCATAAGAAGTTGGTACCATCCAAATATGACCACAGGTGGGGTTGATTCCAGGTTGGGATGTTGGACAGATCACCCACTGTACTCCTTTAGGAGCAGGGATTACCAAGCTGTTGAAGCTTCTTTCCACAGATAGATAAGGACAATAGGCGTTATTCACTTCTGGTGGTTCTTTGTTGCCCTGCGGCCTTCTCCAATGCCCCTGACCCTATGTTTTCTTTCCTCTGACCAAAAAAAAAAAAACCAAAAACCAACAACAACAACAAAAAAAAAGTCAACCAACCAACCAAAATCAACAACACCAAAAATTAGGTGTAGAATTTTGGGGTTTTTTTTCCTCCCACAGACTATGTAGTTATACTAACAACCTTGGTAACATAAAGAAATTGGTATAGTTTTGTGAAGGTTTACAAAGTCATAGGACAAAAGAGACCAAAATGTTCTTCATTGCTAGATCCTGTGCTTTGTTTTAGTTGTTGTCTCAGGAGAAGATTCTAGGAAAACCAAACGAGAAACAAAAAGCCTAAGCCAAAGATCATTTGCATCTTGATTCAGCCTCTCTGAGCAACATGGCTGATGCCTAACTCACCTTCAAAAGCCCCAAACGCTCTAGCCTAGAACTGCATTGCTGTAGACTTTGTCTCAGGACACCATGATAACTAAAATGAGAGAGCACAGTGAATGTGCAAACTGAGCTAAAATTATACAACCATTTTGTTCACAGCTTAAGAACAACAGTTATGGCCCTGGGAAAGAAGGGCAAAGAGCTCACCTTCACAATTTACATCCCTCAAGATCTTGATTTTGAGGACTTGACAAAGTATAGCAGCACATGGAAAGACATACTTGATTTTAGTTATTTCTAATTTGTAACCAACTTCACATCCAAGATAGAATGAGGCACTCTATTCCTCATATCAATTGAATACTTGAAAAAAGCTCTCTCAATAGTTTTTCTACCTTAACAATATGGCAAGTGATTATTCCCATTATCTAAAAAAAAGAGACATGAAATCAACCTACACTGTGTTTTCTGAATAGCATCTGAATTTGTGGCCACCTTTGCACAGATATTTGAAGAGGATAGGTAGTGACTTGTGACTGAGATGTGGAATCTGATGGACATCTGTTTCTGAAGTTTCCCTCTCTACTAAATTGCAATAAACATATTCTGAGAGGCAAAAGGGCCCTCGGTCCTTGCTTATTGAAACAAGTTCACATAATCTCCCTGTAATTTCCCACAATGTTTCTAATCTTCTTTGAAAAGCATACTGTATGTGGGCAGAGGCAATATTAATAACATTTTTCTAAAGTATAATAAACTCTTCTCAAAAACTCAGTAACATACTGAATGTGTTCTGTACTGGCCTAAATTCTTGAAAAACTCCCCAAGTTTTAGCAAAACCACTGTTCTCAAGGAAACAAGCAGAATATCAGCAATAACCATGTATAAATTCAAGTGTACTTTAAAAAATATCTACCTGTAATTTCAGAACTGCTGACAGTGAGTCAGAGCAGGGAGGCAGGTTTCTGCATCTACTGTAAAACTGGGCAAAGCCTTCTGTTTTGTCCTGCTTGTCCAAAACATTCTTAAGGGCTAGTTTTAGCAGAGCTACTGTGATTAATTAATGGAGCAGGGTTGTCATCATTTCTCAGAGTGGAATCTAGGAAAAAGATTGCAGATTATTTCAAAATGTGTCAAAGCAGAAATATTCTCCCTTGGAAAAAGCAATATAGTGTATTGTAAATGCCAAGGTCAAAGCAGTTTTGCAGCTTCAGTCAGGCATCCTAAGACCAGTAAATACACAACATGTCATATAGTATGCAATTAAAGTGATTTATATACACAAATAGAGATCAAAAACTTACTTTGCTCCCACCCTTTCCCCCTCCAAACAATAGGAAACAAATCGCATTGTCACAGATATGCGTCATGCTGTTTCAGTCACTACTGGAGAACAGCCAGAGATTACAATGATGAGATCAGTATAAGGCTGCTATATTGAATGAAATAGAATTGCTTAGTTACAGCAGGGAGACTGAGTTTGTGACAGCAGTTATGGAGCACAGAGCAAGGTAAAACAAAGTGGTCATAAAAGCACCCACAGTTATGTTTCAGCTCCGTGGCTGGTATCAGCGGCAAGTGGCTTTGCTTTCTTTTGGTTTAAACACATCATGATTCTTAAAAACTTCATGAAGCTGGATGAAAGCATCAACCTACAAATGGAGGACTTTGCAGAAACATATAAAAGGAAAGCTCCTGATTTTAGAAAATGAAAACATCTTTTTGTGCTGAAATGCAAGACACAGACAGATTTCCTAATGTTATAGAACATGATACAGAGAGAAGAAAAAGCTGTCAAAACACCAGGACAGTCTCACCAAGTCTCTGGGCCTAGTGATTTGCTGGTTTTACAGTGCTTTTTAGATTTGCATTTACAGTGAATGTCTGAATTTGCATATAATGGTTAATTCTTTGAATTCCCTTTGCAGCTTGTTATTATTCTCTAATCCTTTACTTTTCTAAGAAATTAGAGTGGTTTTCAGTAAAACCTTTCCATCAGAGAATTGCCTTTGTAGATATCTAGGCTTTGCAGATCTCTGCATATTATAGACTCATACAGTATCAAGCATTTCCAAAATGATAAAAGAACAATACCAAACCACATGTCTAGAATATATTCCTACTGCGTTTCAAACCAATTCTGTGTAGGAGATTATTAAGACCTTTCTGAAAATTCCATATTATTCACTAAACTGAGCACACAGTGCCATTGAAATTTATGTGGTTCATTCTTTTAATTTCTACACAGAGCAGAATCAGCTGGGGTAAAGAATATCACTGTATTATACTCAGAGAACAGATACAAATGACATATGGAGCAAATGTTATAATTAATTGCGATGAAGACAGTGTCCAGTCCATTAATTTTAGAGTCATTAAAAACATCCTTATAGAGTCACTTCTAGATTACTCTGAGATCAAGTGATAAAATGGTACATTTTGGTTTTGGTTTTGGATAGAAAAAGGAGCCCCATGAATGGAAAAATACCTCACTGTGGAAGACTTTGTAAAAATATAGAACAAATTTTAATACTGGAAGTTTTTAAGTATAAGATAATAATTTAATTATTTCAAGGGGCTTTATCTTATAATGAAAAAATGTTAACATTGCATTCAGATTAATTTAGTGGCAGCCTCATTGTATACTAAAGGATTGACCTAATTAATTTTGAATTTACACTAACAAGCTGAAATTGTTAGTAAAACAGGGCTTATAAATTTGTGGGACAACATGTCTTTAGGCAGTTCTGAGGCCATGAATAACTGCCACATATTTTGGTGAAAACTCTGTATTACTGTGTCTTATTCATACACTGATGTACTTCATATAGATTCCTGGCATCTGAGATCTGGAAAACACTATTCCTTTTTGAGATTTAAAAAAAAAATCACAGACCTTTTGGATTCCTTGTTAGGTTTTGGCAAACTCAGAAAAACCTGTGAAGTAGATTTGAAAATAATTATTTTCCAAATACATTAACTGAAAAGTAAGATAAGATTAAACTCTAGGCATTTCCTTGGAAGTAATCAATATTGTGTGACAAGTTTTCAAGTTGCAAATCTTGGGGGACAGTTTTTTCCCCTTCAACTCAATTGTGCATGCTTTCTCCCTAGTATAAAGCAACAATTGATAGGCTTTTGAAAATTTTCTGAAGTACTCACAGCCTTAACTTCATCCTTATTCTATATCTACTATTAAATCTCTGAAAATCTCTCATGAGTAAGGAGAGATGCTTCTTAAGCTATGCAGTAGTGCAACTTCCTTTTTCACAAAAGGATGATATGTGGGGTTTTTATTATTTCATTACTGCAGTCATTTTTGCTTTTATTCCCATGGTAGGCATATAATTAAGCTTGATATAATAGCAGAGTTTTGTTCCCTATTAAAGTATTGGCGTCGAATGAGTTATACAGTTAGAAGAAAATTACAAATTAACAAATTCAGTTAAAAATGTTAATAATGTAAACCAGTAACTGCTGTGATTTTTTTAAAGGAGTGGTATGACAGAAGAGCAATAAATTTTGGTTCTCTAAAGAATAATCCGAAAAATATGCTAATGAGCATAATAATTTTCCTTTGTACTCAGTGAGCTTATGCCAAAATACTGTTCAGCCTCATAGTGATGAGGGTAAGGTTAGTTTTACCTGGTGGAAATTGTGTAGAGACAACCCTCAGTTCAGAAGGAGAGTTTTGGGATCTTGTACCTCTTGGAAAATAGACTGGAAAG
This sequence comes from Pipra filicauda, assembly GCF_003945595.2. Lineage (NCBI taxonomy): Eukaryota > Metazoa > Chordata > Aves > Passeriformes > Pipridae > Pipra > Pipra filicauda. The sequence goes on along the minus strand of NW_024104487.1, from coordinate 469,983 downwards.
ACACACTTTATTATCTGAATGTGTACAACTGTATTGAGAAAAAAAATGAGCATGAGAAAAATGAAACTAAAAAATTTTAACTAAGGGAACGCTGGATCTCATATACATAATTGCTACATCTGACCAGCTGCAAATATGCCATGAAGCATTTTATTGCACCTAACATGCTAGTTCTGCCTGTGAAGTTTGTGCAGAAAGTCCCATTCCAGCAGGTTTGTCATGCAAGTGCACTTTTGTGTCAGTAATTTGCTAATGCTGTCACCTTGCAGAAAAAGCAACACTAATCTTAGGAGTAGCACGTCAACATTCCCCAAATTATCACAGTATTTGGAGCACCTGCATCTGATCTCTGCCTGATGCTAGAGCTAAACCCATGTCTCATAAAGATGATCTGCCTTTTTGTTATCTTAGATTTGGTCTGAGAAAGGGAGAATTTCTCATTAGCAGGGTGACTCCAGCACAAGGCTTCTGGCTCCAACAGATCAAAATCTCCTAATTGGCCAAAACGCAATTATAAGTCTTTAAAATGTCGGTCTTTTTTGAACCTTCCAAATGCATATATGCACCTTGTTTTGTAATATATGTTGACACATGGGAGTGCCTACAGAGTGGTATTTTTACATTAGCTCCACCTGATCTCATGCATTTTTCCATCAACTGCAAAGCCTTTGTTCTCATCCACATCCTGTCTGCATACAGCCCTTGTAAACAGCTTTTAAAATCTAGCTCTTAAAGAACTTTAGTCAGTCCTCAAAACATTTGGAGACCTACAGATAATGGATTTTATAGTCCCTTTGATATAGAGGCAAAGAGCATAAGTCCATATCTAATATTTCTATTCTTTAGGCGGGTGTCGTGGTTTAAGAATGGTATTCCCCAATTTAGTGTTCCCACTGAACTACTCCAAACCATGCGCTGCTCCATCATTCCCTCCTCCCCCTTCTCCTCCCCCTTCAGTGGGATGGAGAGGATAATTGGAGGCACAAAAGGTAAAGGTCACGGGTTGGGATAAAAACAATTTACTGGAAACAGAAATGAAATAATACAATGAACTGTAACAGCAACAGTACTAATGATAGAGTGTACAAGAAAAAGGTGAACAATTCACAGGTGATGATGGCTCACCATGGAAACTCCAAAAAATACCAGACTGAAAATACCCAACCACTCCCTCCACCACCCTATAAAGTAGCCAAATTGTAGAATAACCTCCGGATCCTAGCCATGCCCCCTCCTACCTACAGCAAAAATTAGCCCTATCCTGGCCAGAACCAGGACAGCCAGGGATGCCAGATGTTCTTCTTTGGTAGGCAGTAAGGAAAATTAGAATGGAAAGAAACATTAAAAAAAACCCTAAACTATCATCTTTTTCTAAAGTTTGCAACAGCAAGATATATGTTTTACTTGTGATATACAACTGATGACACACCTCGCTGACATGCAGCAGAAGTTTGGACTCCACTGTGATGTTACGGACTGAGTTGGGACCAGCACGCTAGCACGCATGCCAGTAGCATGGAAGTAAGAAAACTGTGACTAGGTGGGAAACAGCTTCCTGGATCAGGCAACACAAGTACTCATCACTTTCTGTAAATCTTAGAAAAGGTAACATTCAACCATGAATCTGGGGTTTTATAACAAAAGAAAACCCAGACAGATATATCAGACTAAGACCAGATTTCTGGCCGATTGTAGAACGCATGCTGTAAAATATCAAGACTAAAACATGCAGCTTTATGAACTTGGGGCTTTTGTCTTAGATTTCATGAATACGCTTCTGTAACTTGGAAAAACTAGGAAAGTTGTCAGAAGTTATGTTTCATTTAATTTTTTTTGTCCTTTATATTTGTTACCAAAATTCATAAAATCCTGAAAAAAATACAGAAGATTTTTTAGCAGATGAAGACTTAGCAGCAGATGTCTTGTGATATCTATGCATGCCTAAATAAGAACTGCAAGGTGCATTTCTGTCAAGAAAAAATCCATGTCTTTGTAAGGAATGATCTAATAATAGAAGGCAATTTTTAAAAAATAAATAAAATTTAAAAAAAGGAGAAGAAAACCAGAAGTCCTTTTTAACCCTTCGTGTGAAGTTTCCACTGGTGTTATCTAAATAATTTTTTGGCTGGTATGGTGGTGTGTATTTGAGTACTCTCTGTGCTACATGGAGGTTACTTGAATAGTTCACACCTTGAAAGGGTTGTTACAATTAGCCTTGTAAATATAGCTATTTGATCTGGAATGGTAAAACATTGATTATTATTCTCATTTCCTATATAGAGAGGGTTTTCATACACTCAGTTAGAACCAGGAAGAAACACAATTCATTTGGTATTCAGTGCTATCAGTGGAGCAAAACTGCTCACCAGGAACGAGGAGTAGGAATTGCTCATGGTGGTGATGCTATCACCAGAGGAGGAAGTTTTTATAGGTGCTGAGTAAATATCCCTTTGCAGTATTCAGTGTTGTGGTTTACTTGGAGGAAGATGAGTTTGGGGGCTAGAAGCCTGTGGACTGAAAACTGACATTTGCAGCCACAGATTGATAATACAATAAATTGAGGTATATGTTATTTTATAAGCAACACAGAGTATAGAATCATAGAATCAGCTGGGTTGGAAGGGACCTCTGAGATCATCAAGTCCAACCCTTGATCCACTACCACCGTGGTCACTAGACCATGGCACTAAGTGCCACATCCAGTCTCATTGTAAAAACCTCCAGGGACAGTGAATCCACCATCTCCTTGGGCAGCCCATTCCAATGTCTAATTACTCTATCTGCAAAAAATTTCTTCCTAATATCCAACCTAAACTTCCCCTGGCACAGCTTAAGATCATGCCCTCTTGTCCTACTGCTGGTTGCCTGGGAGAAGAGACCAACCCCCACTTGGCTCTTCTCTGGACCTGTTCCAGCACCTCCATATCCTTCCTGAACTGAGGGGCCCAGAACCGGACACAGTACTCCAGGTGTGGTCTCACCAGTGCTTAGTACAGGGGAAGAATCACTTCCCTGGTCCTGCTGGCCACAGTGTTCCTGATACAGACTAGGATGCCATTGGCCTTCTCGGCCACCTTGGCACACTGCTGGTTCATGTTCAGCTTCCCTTCAATCCAAACTCCCAGGTCCCTTTCTGCCTGCCTGCTCTCCAGCCACTCTGTACCAAGCCTGTAGTGCTTCAGGGGATTGTTGTGGCCAAAGTGCAGGACCTGGAACTTGGCCTTGTTCAACCTCATCCCGTTGGAATCAGCCCAACTCTCCAGCCTGTCCAGGTCCCTCTGCAGAGCCCTCCTGCTTTCCAGCTGATCAACACTCCCCCCCAGCTAGTGTCATCTGCAAATTTGCTGATGGTGGACTCAACCCCCTCATCTAAATCATCAATAAAGATATTAAACAGAACTGGGCCTGACACTGATCCCTGGGGGACACCACTAGTGACTGGCCGCCAAGTAAATGCACTGTTCGCCACCACTCTCTGGGCCCGGCTCTCCAGCTAGTTCTTAACCCCCTGTCCAAACCATGGGCTGCCAGCTTTTTCAGGAGTATGCTGTGGGAGATGGTGTCAAAGGCTTTGCTGAAGTCTAGATAGACACATCCACAGCCTTTCCCTCATCCACCAGGTGGGTCACCTGATCATAAAAGGAGATCCGGTTGGTCAGACAGGACCTGCCCTTCCTAAACCCGTGCTGGCTGGGTCTGATCCCTTGTCCATCCTGTAGGTGTTGTGTAATTACATTTAGGATGATCTGCTCCATAACCTTGCCAGGTACTGAGGTCAGGCTGATGGGCCTATAGTTTCCCGGGTCCTCCCTCTGGCATTTTTTGTGGATGAGCGTGACATTTGCCAACTTCCAATCACAGTCTTGAGCTAACAAACTTTTCTTTTTCTGAACTACATGTGAAGTTCCACTGAAGGAACATCCTGCAAATTTCACAGATGAGTTTGCAAAAATTATGTTTACTTGCAATGATAACATATTTTTCAAATAATTTGACAGCTTAAAATGTAATTATATTGTCTAACATGGTTCTGAATGAGATAACTCAAAAACATAAAAAATACTACATTAGGCTCTGTGTGAGGTTTTGTGGGGGTTTCTCCAGAAATGTTCTTCTCTAGAAAAATATTTTGTTAAAAAATAGTGGAATGAATTCAAATGGTATATTCCCCTTTGGAACAAAGCTAATTCCTCTATCATTATCAGAAAGAACAATTTAGTTACTTTTATGGTTATCTACTCATTAGTGACAATAATCTCAAAATGTTCAATATTAAACAGTTATGTATTCATTGACATCCCCAGAGGAAAGGATTTAAAAATAAGTCAGAACATCCTGTGCAGAATGTATTTTTCTAAAAGCATTTCACTTACAGCACCATAAAAGGTGATCGAAATTGCATTAAGGCTTTAACTCCCAACCCAATCAGACTCGTGAAAAAAAGGCTTCTAATTGCTTGAAATACATTTTGGGTCTGCTCCTTTTTCATTTGTAGATATTGTTAATATATGAAATAGATAAATTTTCTTATCTTTGTCTTCTGAAAAGAATTTCTAGACTACTGTTAGCTAAAGCAAATTCCAGTCTTGCATCTTCATCAAGTAAAATAAGGGAACAAGACAATTTGGTGTAGTGGCATGTATTGGGTCTGGCTGAGATGGAGTTCATTTACCCATAGCAGCTCTCGCAGTGCTGTGCTTTGCATTTGGAGCTAGAAGGGCGTTGATAACACACCGGTGTTTTGGCTACTGCTGAGCACAGCATCAGCACTGTAACATTCCTTCCCTAGTCAAGGTCAAGATCCTGGGAGGGGACACAAGTAGGCCAGCTGACCCAAACTGACCAAAGGGATATTCCATACCATATGACATCAGCTCAGATATAAAAGCTAAGGAAAGGAGCAGGAAGAGGGTATTCTTGGTTTCCAATGTCTACCTGCTGAGAAACCATTACGCATCACTGAAGCCCTGATTCCCGGGACGTGATGAACATCACTGCTGATGGGAAGTAGATAATAAACCTTGTTATTTTTTGCTTCGATTTGTGCACGCAAGCTTTCCTTTTTGTTGCTTTAGTGAAATTCCTTATCCCAACCTGCGAGTCATTTTTCATCTTGTTCTCTCTCCCCTTTTCTGGCTGGGAAGGGGAGAGATAGAGCGGCTTTGTGGACACTTGGTGTCCAGCCAAGATCAACCCATTGCATGGTTCAAAAACAAAGTTTGAAAACATAACACTCTAATAACTAATTCAGCAAAATCAAGTCACTTTCCTGTCTCAGTTTCCCACGTTTCATGATTTTACTACTGCCACTATATACCTCATGCTATTCATTAATTCCAAAGTGCTTTGAAAATATAAGGAGTAAAATATTATTAAATCAATTAACAAAATAATTAAATTGTCTAAATAGAATTACAAACAATAATTAGGAATTAAACAGGATCTGTCAACTGTGATGATGAGAGCAAAACTAGGACAATGCAGAACCCATGTGAATATAGAAGAAATAAGCGACAGTGAAGACTTATGTAAGCTTCTATTCATTAAAATGCACCTGAATGACTTCTAAATACATTTGTGTCTATTAAATGATCAGATCTAAGACTTTGAAAATTATTTTTCCTTATATTTATAAATGAGTTTTTTTTTCTTTAACTTCAGCTCTACACTATCTAGCAGAAACTCCTTCCTGAAAGTATCAATGAAATACAAGCCTCCAGCAATTTCATCAGTGTCAATCATAGCTAGGTTACAATATACAGGTAGTACCACCTCTGTAACATATCCTTAATCTGTGTTTCTTAAAATCAAATATTCACATCTTTTTGTTTAAAAGAGGCAGATAATTTTAAATAATGTAATTAGTTGGTCTTTGTTAAACTGTCTGATAGTGGCAGAATAGGTTTTGACTAGATGACACATCCAAGAAGTTGGTAACTTATAATACACTGTGGAAGTGAGGAGGTCTTCAGCTAGTGGGAAAAAGGTGTTTCTGATGCCTACCTTAGTTGCTGTTTATTTTCTTATTAAACTTGATATAACTGGCTGAATTACATTGATTGAATTCTAAGATATTTTTTAAGGTTTTTAAGGTGCATGAAGACAAACATTTTTAATTTTCATTTGTCAGGGAAAAAAAAACAAAAACCAAAACCCAACAAACCAAAATTCCAAAACCAACATCCCCTTCCTGCTCCCCTGAAAAAAAAAATCCCCAAAGTTTTAAGGCAAATAAAAACAAAATTCTTTATTAAGCTTCCCTCTTGAAAGGCAACCCTGAAAAGCATAAGGATAAAATGCATTAGAGCTTCAAGAAGCACAATGACATCAAGAAACAAAAAATGATCAAATGTACTGACTGAAAGCATAAAGAAGTCATAGTAACTCATGCCAGCTCTTGCACTGTATCATCCTGTCTAGAATGTGCACACTCTGTGAAATACAAAAGGATGGGTAGAAATAAAAGAATTCATTTTGTCTCATTTACTAGTTACCTCCTGGTTTTCTGGATACTGTTCAATAATAAGGGAATATTCTTCTCTCCTGCTGTTATGAGTTACATTATCTCAGATTGATTTCGCATGTTTCATAGAATTGTGCCTGAAGAAAGAACTATTAAATGAAATTCTGAACTGAATATTGATGTGGCATTAACGGCCTTTACAAATAAAGCTTAGGGGTTTAGCTGACAAAGTATGCTAGGTCAAGACACTGCAAACTAAGCCTTTTAACATGTGTATGTTCAAGTCAAATTTATTAGTGGCTAATGAAAAAACTGCCTCAAAATCTTGTAGGGTTTTCTAGAGGATAAAAATAAGTGTACAGAGCTTCTCAAAGCCAGAAAACTCTAGTTTAAATCCCATAAAGGGACACTAGAAACAACCTCCCAGAGGGACCAAAAAATGTTTAAAAATAATACCAACAATAGCAATGCATTTTATGATCTTGAAGTACCAGAGGAGGCAAGCTTGGAATACATACCTTTAAACAAATGGGAAAAAAAAAAGGGTTGTCCTGGGCAAGGACTTTTTTGCAATAACATCTGTACACTTTTATCCCTGTAGTTGTTGTAAACAACAAAGAAAGTCTAGCAAATGTTTGCAGAGGTTTACATGGTAAACACCTAAGATTATTCACAACCTGTATCCATTGCAAAAATACTTGGGAAGTTGAAGTGTTGCATACTTGGAAACTCTAAAGTTAGGTTTCTTACACAACTGCAATTCATACCTTGTTTTACATAAGCATTATAATCTAGTTCTCACATAATGTTGACATCCCACTATTTTCTGCAAAGACATTTCTCACACCTGTGTATATCTATGATCCAGCATGTTAACTTAATGTTCACCTGTTTCTTTTTTTTCCCTCTTTGTTCTCTGAGTGTCTTGTAATGTAGCTATTTTATGCTATTCAAAATCTGCTACTTCTGCATCAATGAATGGCTATGAAAAAAGAACAATGAAAGAGAAAGGGCAAAACATGAGGCCTTTTTTTTTCTCCGTGCCAAGCATATTGGATTAAATACGTAAAGTTGTTTCAGTCAACCTTTCTACCAGGAAAAGGGTAGTATTATACTACACACCAAAGCAAAGGAAATATAAAATGAAATATGGACTTAAAATATCATTTTAATTGCAAGGAACATGTGAGACGGCATTTTATATCATTTTATATAGTCAGAAACGTGACAGCTTTATTTTTTTTTTTAGGTTCAATCCTATATAGTCAATGCAATGTGGATCTTACTGCCCAAAGCCCATCCAGATCCTCTAAGAAAGTGACTGAATTATTTTGTGCATCTTCTTAATTAATATTGTTAATCATTAGCTAAATTAAAGTTAACCAAAGCATATATATCTAAGCTGCAAATTCACATTGAATTTCAATGTCACAAGGAAAAATTTTCCTCTTTGGGTGGTTCAGTTATTGTGAGCTCTTACACAAAGTCCATGCTGGAATAACTCACATGTCAGTTTGTAACACAATTATCATAATGACTAGAAGATAGATGGGATTCCAGTAGAGATTATTAAACTAAATATTCATTAGACAAATTGCAGTATGGCTAACTAGGAAAGTTTGGGGCCTGGATCAGTTAAAATAGAATTAGAATTTGCTTATTTTTTAATATACAGTTTCCTGATTACAGAGGAATTTACAATATCTAAAATATTGCTTATGCAGTAAGGTGCTAACAGTGTCGAAAGGAGGGTTGAATGGTAAAGATTCTGCTCTGAATTTATCAGACGTGTCAAAGCAAACTTTATATACTTTATACACTAATGTTATTTTGGTTTTGTCTTTAGTATTTTTATAAGGTGATTGGTCCCTCTACTCTTTGTTTTCAATGTATACATTGCATATACAAAATACACATCAGTATAATCTGTAACCTTTCTCTTCTTTGAGTTGTAACAGCTCAGTTGGTTAGATCATGGTGCTAATACCAAGATTGTGGGTTTGATCCCCTTACAGGCCATTAACTTAAGAGCTGGACTCAGTGATCCTTGTGAGTCCCTCCCAACTTAGAATATTCTGTGATTTTGTGATGTGTCAGATTGCAAAGTTGCTTTACTGGACCTGTAGTTTGCAGGCCAGTGTGTATTCATATACTCAAATGTTACTAAAATGAATAAACAAAATCAGAAATCCTATTTTAAAGAGATTTCCCATAAAATTATAGTTTTTAGTGATCCACTTGTGATGATTTCAGCAACACATTAACATCAGGGAGTTTGCTAATAAGTATTTTCAATAAGCTTTGTACTCTTCATGCACACTAAACCAAGGAAACCAGTTCATTATCTTGATAGATTAATTCAAAATAGATTTCTAACTCCAACATCAGATAATTAAAGATAGTTTTGACTATCATTTGCCAACAATAATACAGTAACACTTTTTACAGATTCCTGACAGTTCATCTTTTTCTGTACAGTTTTTATAAAACCTTCATACAATGAATGAAAATGTTTCAGATATGCTCTTGATAAAAGAAAATATTGTTCAGTTTTTATTTAAGACAAATGAATATGCATTGCTCTGTATTAATCAGAGGAGTAATGTACCTCTAAGAAAGTAAGAACTGAATTTTACTAGAAAATATAAAGTATGATTGTTCAATTCATCATTCAGTGGTAATACTAAACACTCCATTTCACAGAATTGTATCCAGAGATCCAGTGAAGTGTTCACAACTACTGAGCAAACACTGTCACTAATAATTGACTTAAAGAGTTGCAGTATTGAACAGAACAGGACCCTTGCACACAGAACAGGAATCATGAACATTAGTCTGCTTGTTATCAGAGGAACATATTGTATGTTAGTCCAATGATTAATATCTACTTGAAGCTAGAAATAGCCAATATTTTAAAAGCATATGAACTCTGTGCAGCAATCAAGAACCATTGGGTCTATTACAACCATAGGTATGTTACATGAATATTGGCTTCTAGTTACAACAGTAGCAAAGGACCTTAAGCAGAGACTGGAATTATTCAGAATAAAGGTGACAACAGGTGTGATGGCAACTAAGTGGAATAATAGTAAGTAGGATATCAGGACTTAACATATATGAAAACCATAATCTGAAATTTGAAAAAAGGAAAATAGGTTCATAGAAAGAAAGCTGAACTTGTACACATGGTTACCTGTCTCACTAACCACAGACTAAATTAATTACAGGTGGGCTCACCTTCACAAAATCCAGAAAATATCAAGGACCATTTTGTTTGTGAGCAGATTTAAATATAAAGATTCAAAATCAAGTTATATTTTAATCTCCTGAATAGTACATGAACCCAAATATGCTCCATGCTACTTCAGGCTATTTCTGATTTCAAAATTTTTCATTTGTGTTGCTGTATTCTAGTAAATCAGTTTAAGATTAGAGTGAACATTAAGAGAAACTGTTTCAGGAAGTTCCACTGGCTTCAGGTATAGGTTAGGAAAAGAAAATCTGGGACCTTTTTTGTCCCTATTCTGTCCATTTAATAAAAACATCTTAACAACCTTAATGTACTTTATTTTTCAAAGTCTCACTCTTTCCCAAATGCAATTTGTCTTTTTCATCTCTCTGAATGCTTAAATACTTGTTTATAGCATTATTTTTCTGCCTACTATTAATATCGTACACATATTTTTTTCTGCATCTGAAACTTTTAATAACTGAACATGAGTTCTCTTTCTTTGTGGCAATTTACCATTTCTGTTCAAGCTAATGCTGTCAAAAAAAACCCCAACAAAACAAAAAGCAAACAAAACCCACAAGCAAAACAAACCAACCAACCAACCACCCCCCCAAACAACAACAAAACAACAGGTGCATTAAATTTCCATGTTATCTCTTTCTACTGAGTCTGTAGTTTCAGTTTGAAATCCAATTCCTCTTTACAGAATTAGGTAAAAGTGCCTGCAATTTTCATTTTTTTTTTTTTTTGCTATTTAAATCAACTCTATGGTGCCAAACATGAATTCTGCAGAAAGATTTGATATTACTATGTGTACATTATCCCTCTTGTCTTCTTTCCAGTTTTGGAGAGGCTTATCAGAGAACCTGGTGTTCCAATGGGGAAGTTTTGAAGTTTGGAGTTTTAATCCAGAGCAGTACATCCATGGCAGAAGGCTGGAAACAGACTACAGCATTGCCACAGTTCCTGGAGGTCACAGGCACCCACGAACCAACTATTTAGTTGATTAACTCGGAAATCAGTTTTCCAGCATCGCAGACCCCCAGGAACCTTGTCTCTTAGTCCTCAAATTTCTCATGCTGCATGAGTTCACAGCTGGTTAATGCCAAGTTTCCAAAATGTTCCAGAAGTTTTGGAATCATGCATGTGTGTCAAAGTGAATAATCAATTTTCAAGTAGAACTTCAGTATTTTTCCAAAGGAAATGCCACATTATATATTTAACTAAAATAATTTTTTTATGCATGAGGGAATTTCCAATTTATCAAATATTTGCTCTAATACCAGGTATTTCTATTTGAAGTGCCTTCCTAGCACATCTATCTACAGAAAATATGCAGTTGGCTGACAGGTTTTATACATATATATAATTATTTTTTTCAATCTGATTTCTATGTATTACAGGATATCTATGCTTCTGATTCTATTTCTTAAGTATATGGAGTTGAATTGAATGCAGATATGTACCTTTGGGTTAGCATCTAGAGCTGCTCTAAAGCCAAAGGACTCCAAGGTGTGATTCCTCTCATGCTGAAGAAGACTTCCACACCCGACGAGATGACTCATACCCTCAAAAGGCCTTTCAGCTCCAATGACTATAGGCAACTAGCTCAGAAGTAGACAGCCAAAGCTTGGGAAGTGCGTTCCAGCCTTTACATGCCATACACTGTTTCTAGAGTTCCACAGCATGGACTGTGCAATACTGTAGGAATTATCTTATCAAAATTTGTGAACCTAAGAAAGAAGAAAACTTTTATAGAGAGCCATTCACTTAAAAATCCTTCTATAAACAAAGTTCCCTTTTCTTGCATTGAAACTGCTCATATCTTAGAAGACTCCAGGGAAAAACCTTATATTTAAATTTAGTTATGTTATGCTTTACGTGTTAGGTACTTCCAATTATTATATAAAATGTATCAAATCTCAACGGAATGACTGGTGATAAGTGTTGCATATTTATAAATATTATGTATTCCCAGAACCATGTTTTCAGTTATTAGAATCATAAATTCTCATTGCTGAAGAACTCAGTAGGTCAATTAGTCCACATCCCCAGCCTAAATACATGAAAAAAAAAGGTGACACAACTTTGTCTATTTTATTCTTAAATACCAGCAACAATAGATCATGCAGAGTCTCCAGTCAGCTCTTCCCAGTGTTTTCCTCTCCCTTGGCTTCAAAAGCTTTTCCCCCAAGATCTAATTTGTATCCTCTTTGCAATGTCTTTTTAATGTAGTCTAGTTCCTGGGCTAATGATGGATGTATCTCCATTATAAGCAGGGAAACGGGTTCCTCAGTTCCTTTCAGCAGCCAGTCATGCTCTCAGTCTTCTGAGTTAGGAAACCTCAGTTCCTTCCATCTTTCTTCACAGGTCTTGTTTTCAGACATCTGCTCATTCTAATTGCTCCCCTCTGGGTCCTCTCCAGTCAGTCCACAAGTTTTCTTGTAGTCTTTTGAGTTGAAGCCTTGCCAATAATAGAGAGAGTTTGTGAACTGCGATAAGTTTCCAGTTCCTTGTGAGAGAGCAATGTCCAGGCTTGTACAGTGTTTGTATGCCCTTACTGTGTTTGTATTTTAGTTATTTCAACACAAATGTGCTTTCCAACTCGTCCTTGCTTAATAGCACTTTCATGGACAAATGTCAGGTTTATCAAGATGATTTTGAATGCTACTTCTTTCCTCAAATGTACTTAAATCTCTGAATATTATATATTAACTAGCCTTTTCACTTTTCAGTCATCCATGTAATTAATTAAAATATGTTAGTATTGGACCCAGAACAAACTACAGCATAACATCACTTCATATTTCTTTCCAGTATGACCATGAACTACTGAAATTTCTCTCTGAATATGGCTTTCCTTTTTGCAGAATATCTTATGGGTAGGTCAGAACAAAAGTGGTTTCAACAACATTAAACTTATGACATTCTCTGCAGTTGCTAAGGAATCACAGTATATTTGCAAAAATCAGGAGGAAAACTATACCCAGAATGAAAAAAATACCAATATCACCATCAAGAAGGAAAGATATATTAATGGGTTCATATATATATGTAAGATATATTAATGTCTTGTAAAGTGTTTATCTGAATGTCTTGTCTCGGTGTAACAAATTTCATCTCACATGCTGTGAGAGTCCCATTAATTTAATGGAACTAGTGTCAGCAGTCAATTTTTTGTCAAAAAAAAAGAGATTCTTAAATTATCTTGGATTAAGCTGTAAGTCTCTACAGGTTAAAAGACTGAAAAATACATGGGGGCAGCTTAATGAGGAAGTTTTTCAGGATGCTGTGCACTCAGCCCAGGTGATAAAAAAGTGTGTAATTAATACTGTATTGTAGTGCTGAGGTACACTAGGGGCAGAACCAAGGAGTTTGTCATTTCCTAACCTTTGAGGACTTAACCATGCAGTATTTATTTTTGACCTTAACTCTGCCATACATTTTTGATAATAGATCCTTTTTTTTTAAGAGATGTATGCCTTAAATGTAATAATACTTTACAGATCCATCTCTCAGATTAAATTAAAGCATTTGTTTTAGGTTGGAAGCATATAGGCCTTTACTGCTGCCTTCTCTGGGCAAATTCAACTCCCAGTGAAATCAAAATTGCACTAATGCACATTGTAGAAAACTGCTATGGGATTGGGAATTCAGGGAAGTGTTAATTCTTCCAATACTTTTGTTCAGGAAAGAAAAAAAAAGCAGTGATGTTGATCTAAAAGTTATGTATCTTTGTGTAAACAAAAGATTCCTCTTATAAGTATTTTATGAGAGTTTTACTCCAAAGAAAAAGACAAAGCACATGTGATATATTGCTGGCATTTCAGAGTGAAGTGATTCTATAGATACTGAAAAAATTGATTATTTATTGAAGTTTATATATTTTTCCATTGGGCAGATATGCATTTCCTTGAAAATATTTTTACCCATTCTAAATTTAATCAATCAGATATACTATGTGTATTCCCTAACCAAAAAAATGAACTCCACTTCTTTGAATTCACAGCGTTTTGCAATATTCTTAAGCACCAGGAAATCAAAAAGGTTTTTGTATCATTCTTACCCCTGTTGTGTATACCAGTTTTCCAATTCAAAGTAATAAAAGCATCGATCTTCTAACATCTTGACAGTGGAGTTTGTCTAATTCTGCATTAGCACTAAACACAAACAAAAAATTTAGTATAAGCAGCCCCAAGAGACACTTTAACCAGATTTCTCCATTTCCCCAAGCTAAATCAGCTCCTGAAAACTCAATTTAAGGAACTGACACAGACACTGCAGTTAGAATGGTAAATCTACTCCCCGTCAGTTTCTTAAATAAAGTTTTCAATCCTTGATTTGGTCTACAGAGATAGAGCTCTGTTCTAGGTACTCCTTTCAAGATATGCTCGTTAAAGATCATTGCTCCTAGTGTTTCTTCTTAATCCTGGCTGGAAATTGGAGGGTCTTTGAGGGATACCCCATAGATATTCATGCTTCAAAAAGAAAACCCATTCTGTAATTGGGAGTTGGGGGTTTTTGTTCACTTGGTTGGTTAGCTGGTTGGTTGGCTGAGGTTTTATTTGTTTCTTGAAGAACTGCAACAACCCTTCTAAGTCTTCAAGGAAAGACACTTTGACTCACAAAATTATTTAGGTTGAAAGGTCAACTTGTACAACTCTTTTCTCAAAGGAGGGCCAATTAAATGACATTGTTCAGGTGCTTTTTTGATCAAGTTTTTGATATCTCCAAGGATAAAATTTTTACCTCATCTCTGAGCAACTCTTCTAGTCTTTGGCTGTTCTCATGGTCTAAAAAATATTAAAAAATAATCATAGTTTTCTGTGTCCCAACTCATGTTTGTTGTCTCCTGTCCTTCTGCTGTGCACCTCTGAAGGGTACCTGGCTCTACCTTCCCTAGGCCCTCCCTCTAGGTTGTTATGGGCAGTAGTAGCATCCTCTAAAGCCTTTTGCTATTAATGCTGAACTGGCCCCACTTCCTCCACTTCAAACCTCCTGTGCTCTAGTCTGTAATTAGCTTAAAAGCCTTTGCTGGACTAGCTACACTCTGTGTGTGTTTCTTTCCTACTGGGAATCCCAGAACTGGACACAGCCCTCCAGGTGTGCTCTCACCAGCACTGAGCAGAAACAAAGGATCGCGTTCCTCAGCCTGCTGGTGACACTCCCTCTAACACAGCCCAGAAGGTTGTTACCCACCAGGACCCCCAGGTCCCTTCCTGCAGAGCTGCTTCTCTGCCAGTCAGTGCTCAGCTACAGGGAGAGCTCCATTCTCATTGAAAAGACTACCGAGGTCCTGTCTGAGCACAGAGCCAGAGACCACTCGCATTCAAACCGTCTTGGGACCACTCAATGTAAATTTGAACTGAAAGCCAGTCTTCCCTTTTGTACAGCCCTGTGAGATGAAGCAAAGCATCCAAACATAAGTCTTCAGCAACAGTGGAGCTGATAGCTGACATGATCTGTCAATGGACTGTCATTAAAATACAGATGATCTAGGAATTAATTTTTAAGAATGCCTTCCAGGTAGCAGATCCTACTCTTCAATTAACAGGATTTTCTGTGTTGTCTTTTATAAAATATCTTTTATAAATTTATTTAATACCCTAAGTAAAAAAAAGTCTGATTAGATTCTAATAAAGTCTGTATTATTTCTCTTTATATAAATTTTAATTTATCTCTTAAAAATAGAATAAAGTTTCTACAAGACTACCCTGGAAAATACAATAACAAGCAGTATTTTTTTCATCATTAAATAACATAGTTTATCTGTTAGCCACTATATCTTCCACAAAGTACCAGATGAAAATATTTGTATGTAAGAGAAAAGAGTATTACATCATGGGAAACAAAAACTGGAAGGAAGAAATAGTGTGATACCTGGAAAATTACTTGTTACCACCTAAGAGAACCATCAGATCAAAATTTTGACTCCACACACTGAATCTGCATATTTTTTCTACAACTTATGTATGTTATACAGGCCAGTATCTATGTTGTACAAACTGGTGCTAAGTATAAGATTAGTAAAATAATTGATTTTTTTATTTAGTTGATTTCAGCATCTTAAATTAATTGTTCTTGCATTATATGTAAGAATACACATATTCTTATATATGCAGATAGTCCTATTATGCTTCAGCAGCATTACATGACACAGAGAAAACATGCAAAAACAGGGACAGGCTATTCATTTGTGGATTAGTACCTTAACTGGTTTCAATGGCTACAGTTTCTTTTGTAATATATTGAATACATGCAATACATTTGCATTTACCCAAAGTTATGCACTGAATCTTTTTAAATGGCTTTGAATTGTTCTTAGGAGGCTGCAGTGGTGGGCATTGTCACATCGTAGCAACAGCTCAAAAGAGGAAAGGACACCCACTTGAAAAGTTTGCTAATGTCAGTTTGTTTGAGATTATAGTTTGTTTATTAATGTAGATGATGAAGTTTCTTTTTAGTCAATTTCCATGAGACTTGTCAGAATAGAAGTTCGTGAATAACTTATTTTTCATTTCTGGTTCATGGATTTAACGCATATCACCTACTCTGCATAGTAGGACTGCTAACATTTTCCCAGATTTCAAATTCAGCCTAAGAACCCTATTAAATCAAGTTTGGAAAAACTGTAACATTTTCCCATGAAAATTTAAAAATACATTTTTTACAGTGTGGTTCATATTCTTGGTTTTTTTCATTTTGAATACTAAAACTAGCTAAAAATGGATTTCCTGGGTAGTAGTCCCATTATTCAAAATTCTTTCTGAGGCACAATATAAAACAAAAAAAAAGAATTATGGCTCTGGAACAGGAGAAACTGTGTACTTTGTAATTAAAATAATTCTCAAATACAGGAAGCTGCCAACATATAAAGTATCCCATAATTTACCCAATATTCAAGATAAGCCAGATCTTATTATTTCCATACTTAGATGACAGTAGTGGTTAATCAAATTAGTTTTAATAAAACTAGTCTGTGGCCCATGCTGAATGATGTGGTATCACACCAGAAAAAGAGAGAGCAATTTCACCTACTGCTAAATTAATTACTTCATGTAAAGTGAAAAGAGGTTGATTTATCAAATCTGATATAGCATTTGGTATTCTAATAATAACCATCATCACCTACAAGGACATGAATGAACACTTTATGAACTAAAGTTTATCAGAGTCATATAACATGTTCCTGTGACAGATGTCTTTTTCATTTAAAAAATTAAATCGAATCTTTCAGGCAGGAACTGAAGGTGGTTTTTAATGTCTGTAGGGTAAGTATAGGTCAGGCAGAAGTAGGTCTTACCACACATGAGCATCGAAAACTGTGACACAACTGTGCAACCTGATGGGTTGCAGATGTGCAATTCCTTAAATTTGGTAAAAGTCAGATCTAGATGTGAAATGTGTCAAACCAATTGTCAGCAATCATAAATATTCAGCAGTGTTGCAGTAGACCCTGCTACATGCAGGCTTTGTGCACATCATGCTGAGCATGTATCTGTGTGTCTTCACTGATCTGACTTTTCTTTTATTGGTCCAAATTTTCGAGGTACATAAATGTTGTACAGCTTCAGATCTGAAGCTGCAGATAATTATGTATATCAGCCTGGTCAATAGCGGAATAAGTTATAGTGAAAGAGTCTGAAGTAGTTGATGCAGTACCATTATTCCCCACAATTTCTTAAACAGGGCTCAAGGTCTACATGGAGAGGGCCCACAGTTCTCCTTCTCTGCTTCCTGACAATCAGTCTGTGTCTGGTGTGCTGCTCAACGTCTTATCTAGGTCCCAAAACAAGCTTTTTGGAGTCCCTCAGGAATATTTATCAGTCTATTTCAACTGGGTCCTTTCTATTGACTTCAGAGGAATTCAAAACATTTAAATCTGGATATTTTATTTTGTACTGAGAATACAAGTGGATTGTGAGAATTAGCATTATAAACTGATGCATTATCTTATTGCAACCCACCCACAGAAGCAAATCCTGTTGAAAATATTCACCTTGGGATAGATTTGAATCAAACTGAGTAAGATGACTCCATATTTTTTTTTTAGTAATTTTCAAACTTATCCAGGCTTCATTTTAATTATTCTGAGATCTTAATGCATATAAAATCACTACTGATTAGAAATGTTTAGACTATAGAGCACAATGTACACAACATGTATTTCTCCTCAGCCTGGTATTTCAGGAAGCCCTTTTGCGTTACATGATCTCATGTTTCCTAACACTGCTTCTGGGATTACATCACCATTTTTGTGGTCTGAGAACTCTTTTCAAGTCTTCTTAATGTTTTCTTCATATGTTGAAGGTGGCAGGTAATTATTTTGATCTAAAAAAAACCCCAACCAAACACAAAAATACATAGAAAACAGAAAACATAAGTTTATCATTGTACGCATGAATTTCATTTTACAGCACCTAGCACTAAGAAATAACCAACACCAAGGGACACTGAACAAACTGCATCAACTGGAATTTCTTTCTGCACATATTCTATAAACTTTCTGATGTTTAAGTTCTACACCATACAATTCTGCATCCTTCCTTACTAAATGTTGGACCACGCTAAAATTTTTACTTGGACAGAGTTGGTCAAGCAAAGTATTCTTGAGGTGATTTGGTAACTTGATAAACCATTTATTCTAGGAAAGGGAAGAATTTTAAGGATAATAATTTCAAGCTGTGATTTTAATCAAGGTCTAGACCTTTCTGTTGCAGCCTACACAATGATGTTCCCAGATGATTGAAAGCTCTGCATAGTCTTTTGGATACTATCCAAATATAAGATGTCCTTGTGCTTAGAAGAGTTTTATTTAGAATTAAGAGGTTATGTATATTTGTGTCTGAAAATTCTAAGCACTATTGATCAGTGTATTTGCCTGGGTAAGCCAAGATGAGAGACACATCTCTTTTACTGTTTAAAAGTAAGAAAGGGAAAAAACAGTCCCAAGAGAATAATGAACTAAAACATCTTTAAAAGCATTATGCCTTAGTCATAAAAATCTGGTACTGGTATATTGTGAAACCACTTTAATCAAGCATTTTCAGTTCAAAATGAATAATCAGGGTTTGGAAACCAATCAGAATATTCCCTTCTCTTCAGAAACAGATTCAGAACCACACTGAGTTTAATTTGATCATAAAATACTTTGCTAGGGGTTTTTTCATGGAACACGGCTTTGGTGTGGTAATAGAGACCATGTGCCACCACCCTGTTTCCAACTCTTGTGTCACCACCCTGTTTCCAGCTCTTGTGTCATTACCCTGTTTCCAGCTCTGGAATCAAGCCCTAAATCAAGCCATTCAGTTCCACCTTGAAGCAGAAACTTTACTCTCTAAGATATCTGTAGGATTACCATCTTCTAGTTACAACAGTAAATATTTAAATTGCATTTTTGTACTTTCAGGTTTAATCCAAAATTTAGAATAGATTTGTCTCTTGCAGTGAAAAAAGCTAGGGGTTGTTGGTTTGTAAGATCTGGTAACCCTAAGAATAGTAGAACAATGTAGAACACCTGAGACTGGAAAACTCTCTGCTGTACACCCACATTAACATGGCTTGGAGACAAGCTGTCTTTGTCAGAGAATGGCAATTTTTCAAAGCAAGGTATTACATTTAACTCAATTTCCTTAAACAAATTTTCTCAATTCCAGAATGATATCCTTGATTACTGCACAGTGAGAAATAAACAGGATTCCACAGTTAGCTACTACTCTTCAATGTGAATGCCTCTGCTCAGCTGCCTATTTCAGTGTATTTTTTCACTGCACAAGCTTACATCCTCCAGAAAGTAATTTTCCAAGAAACTGCAAAAATTCTAGTTCTCAGGATCTTCACTAAATACGTACCTTAGCTAAATTAAAATTTCTATGTGACTTGAACTTCTCAGTCCCCATGTTACTTGACATTAGGCTACCAGGAAGGGCTTAATTCTCTTGTTCGGCACAAGGGAAAAAATCAGTGGATCTTAGCCCAGAACATTCTTAGTCGAAAAATATTCAGTTTAAATATGACAAACATTCACGGGAGAGTAATATTCATGGGACAGTGACAATCATGTTAACCTTGCAATACAGACTGAAAGTTTCTACTTTCTTTTTATATTTTAGTTGAAGAAATTAATAGATAAAAAAAATTTAAGAAGGATGTTAATAAAAAATGTTGGTGCCACTGAACTGATTAAAATAATATTCTGGAGCTTAGCAGGTATCTTTTTTTAATGAGTAGAAACAGAGAAGATTAAAATTGTTAGGCTTGTCAGTGTACATATTTAATTACTAGAAAAATATGGAGATATAAATTAAGATAACATTAATTGCAGCTCTAATAATTTCATTCTAATTATTTTATAGTATTTTATTAACATAACACTCTAGTTTCTTTTTAGAGTAGAAAATCAGGACTTCTGAGTCATCTCCTTCGTACTGGTATCTATAATTTACTGAATTGTTTGGAAGTGCATTAGTAAATTGGAAATCACCTAAGATACATTTGGAGCTTTTTTAACAGAATACTGAAAAAGGCTATCAGTGAGACAAATTTTGCTCATTTTCATTGACAAACTTCAGAAGTAAATCTGTTGGGTAGATTCAGACTGGTTAAATCTTATCTGATTAATGGCATATGTAAATTAAATTCTGTATCCAATTTTAAATTATACTGGTACAAAATTTTTTTACAAGAGGAAATTAAAGAATGTGATTCTAGGTTACTGAAAAAAAATTCAAATGAAAGAGAAAGCATTACACACATACAAAAATTGGGAAGGCTAAAAAATCAGTTCAGTTGTAACAGAAAAGAAAAAAGGAAAAAAACCCCACAACTGACAAGCTCTGTTTTGGCTCTTCAACGAGGACAGATTTTTTCTTTAGACAAGAACAGGTCTGCTTGCATGAGAAAATGGTACTGCCTGGTGGGAGTTAGTTTTAGTGGAATAAGTGAGATAACAGAAGAAAAAAATGCCCGTAGAGGCCTCTGTGCATCCGAGGCATCCAGAACTACAAATGCTTTCAGACTCAGATCTTTTATCACTGAAACCTTATGTGATCATTCAGTCTCCAAGCAGCCTGTTCTTGCTAGTTTGAGTTTGATAAATGAAACAAGTGGTTACATGGTTGTATTTGACAAAAGTTGTATAAAAGCTTGGCAGGTTTGCAGAGATTTCAGCAATTCCAATTAGAAAAATGGAAGAAATATTTCCCATGACACAGCAAGCCACAACCATTGAAGTCAGTACAATTTAACTTCCCTGAGTCTGTGAGATCTCCTGGACTTTTAAGGAGAATCATTCTGAATCACTGCTAACTCTTTTTTCTCACAGCACTGTCTGGAATCAGCTTCTCTAAGGTGCAACCAACAAAACTGATTGAAAGAGTAATATAGTGTAATTACTGCATAGACATAGTATACTTACTAATATGTACTAATGCTAGTACAATGCACACAGAGTTATTTTCCTTTTAAGCACTGCTGTACTCCTGATGCTGTTTATTACAGAGAAGCTTGTATTCTTTTTCTGGAATCTCTTACAAAGCTTTTTGCTGCCATGCTCTGTACTCAGCTGTCCTCAGCCAGAAAATTTTATGTACTGTGCAGTTAACCCCAGCAAAAGTTATCTACTGTGTTAAACACAGGCACAAAACCATCAGAGTTCAACATTTTTTTACAAACTAAACTGAAATAAAATTACAGATTTAATTTGAAGATGTCTCAGATCCTAATCTCTGAGATCTGTGTCTCCGAGACCTCCAAAGTCCAGGCTTTGCCTTATCTGGCAGTACTGACCACTACAAATACCAACACATCTTCAGAATGTCAGCAAAGATGTCCTATTAAATATTTTCCTCTGTCTTTTTCCTCTTTGATAAATAGCAAAATCTACTTTAATGCATCAATTTTCATTAACAAGCTTTACAAATACCAGCAGAACTTACAAAAGAAGAACAGTGATTGGCAATAAAGCCCATACAGATGTATTTCTGTGCCCACGAAGGAAGCAGCTGTTTGTTGAATTTAGGATAATGAAATCTTCCTTGACATACAGACTGTGAACAACAACATGTTGGCTTATGCAATGTGTATCAACAATTCTTGTTAGTTTTCATAGCTTCAAGGCTTATCAGACCATTTTTCTGCATTTCTCTGAACAAAGTTTGAGCCACAGATGTTGGAAAGAAAACAGACGACAAATACACTGGAGAGTATAGTAAATCTGCAGACTCTGGTGTAGACTTTGTCTGTGTCCACTAAAACTGTATTCAAACAGGGAACAAAGTAAATAGCAAGCAGAGTTTGTCCAAAAATAGCTCTAAATGCTGTCAGTATAAGAGATGTTAATGATAGATACATCATCCCTTTGTTGGCTTCCACAGTTCTACAAGGGGATTCAAGTCTTTAATAGCTTTCTCACTAAGAGAAACATTTTCGTAAGCTAGGTGACCTTCAATACTGAGTAACAGGAACTGCTCTGCTAATATGGTTACATGTAGGGAAACATGGTTTGAAGGTTATAGACAAGTTCAAAGTGCATAACAATTTATACCTGAGAAGATTTAACTGTGCAGCAGCTGATTTTGTAATTAATAGGCTCCTTCTACGTTTATTCTCGTCCCACATATTTGGGGGATAGGAATTTACAGGGTCTAACTTACACATTGACTTGTCAAAATCTTATTTCATTATCATTCTTAATCCATCCAAGTTGGACCTGAGCCATGGATGATGTCTAATCTTACTGGAACTAGATTTCATATCTGCTTATTGTTTTGCTTTCTGATGTTGATCTTTTTTTGTTAACTGGTTCAATGTGTGATAACTGCTCCTTGAAAGCCTTCTCAACTGCATTATTCAAAGTTCTTTAAGATTTGAAGTTGGGACTTTCAGTAGGATTTATTTTATTATTATTATAAAGAGTTAAGGAATATAGTATTTCTGTGCCAGATATTAAGTCTATTTTATGACCAAGGGAAACTACACAGCATTTTACTGATTATTCAGAGTAAGAAATAGAATATAGACCTGATAAATATCTGTAATTGTTTCACTAATAAGCATTCGAAGACTATTTCTGAACAAAACAACATTATTTAGTCCTAATCACAACATTCAACTTAACTGCCAAAAGATGATTTGAGAGAAAAGGAATTTTGTAAATATTACAAATTATTTCAGAAAATCACCTGGGGATAAATTCAGGGATGGAGGAAAGCTAGATTTTGCGAAGTTTTATTTACATATGTAGTTATTTGAATATGTGATTATATTTCCCAGTGTAATTTGGAAATTTACATGTGCTTTTGACTTGTAAAGTTTTGGATTACTGTACCCTTTGTAAGCAAAAATAATTGCCTCTAGAGCAATGATCTTCTACCCACAGAGCCCAGTTCTGAATTTTTATGTTTAGCTCCTCCTGATCCATTTTCTCTGCATCTGGCAGATGCATAACAAACACTCAGTTCCTGCAAGACAGTTTATCCCATTCTTTTTCAAGGAATACATTTTTCATCCCTTCTCTGTACTTCCTAAAATATTTTTAGTCCATCATGATTCCTCTGAAGG
The DNA here is from genome assembly GCF_003945595.2 of Pipra filicauda. Lineage (NCBI taxonomy): Eukaryota > Metazoa > Chordata > Aves > Passeriformes > Pipridae > Pipra > Pipra filicauda. Next base: position 446,728 of record NW_024104487.1, on the reverse strand, counting down.
TATTGCAGGTGATAAAATAGAGACAGATAATGAGTTCTATTCATTTGTGCTACATCTCTGATAAGAGACTAGAGGTTAAGAATTTTCCATGGTAACTAGAACGGCTGAAAGTTCTTTTGACAATAACATGATGGATTCCAATTTTAGTTATTTAGAAATAAATATGGTACTTTAAGAAAAGTTACTCCAAAGATACCCATTATTTAACTTCTTACTCCAGGTAAGAAGACTAGTGTTCTACTTGAGGGGCCCTGACTCTAGAAAAAAAAATAATTTTCAAGCTTGGGTGTAAGGTAAAAGTATCAATTTCCAAGAAACACATGGCAGACATTTCCAGTGTCTACAGCTTTGGTAGGTGGGGTTCCAGAGAAAGGAGAGGTTTGTTGGAGATGAAGACTTACAGCCATACGTAAATATATACATTTGGGAAAAATTTGTGTAGTTTAATAATTCACTGTTGCTTTGATTACCTTCCAATGCTTGAAGTTAATTGCCTGACTAAATTCTTACGAGCGTTTTACATTTTCTCTTACAGTTTATTATTTGCTGGATTGGCCTGTTGTGAGAATGGAGGGTAATTATTCATCACGAGCATATTTAAGGTCCTTTCTGCCATCTGCTAGCTGTACATGCTTATGCAGCGCAGTAATCGATTTTTTTTTAATGTACAAAATTTCTGTACTTTTGGTGAAGAACTGCAACTTAGAGAAAAAACATTCAGCTCCATTTCAGTGTCTAGGGTAATCACAGATCAAGTGACGTGCGACATTTTCCAAAACCTCTCTGGGTGGAGTTGCCTTTTTATGAGTTAGTGCAAAAATGGAAAATAAGTGGGACTGAAAAAATTACTGTTTTGAAGAGAGGGAAAGTGGATATAGTGTATCTGCTACAGAAAGGCATTCTATTCCTTTTGGCACAGTAAACTTAATTAAATAGTTACATTTTAAAATCTTTATGAGAATCTTAATTATTAATGACATCAACAGGTTGAAAAAAATGTAGGTTAGGTGTGGGGAGAGTTTGGCTCTGCAAAAAACATTACTTAAAAGCAATTTTTTTTTGCATGACTGAGCACATGTGCACGCAGACTAGATAGTCACACTTTACAATGAGGTTACAGTTATAAATTATTCATAAAGTGTTGGTAAACACTGTAGGCTATTACAGAATCCACAGAGTCCATAGTTTTGTTATAACTATGTGTAACACCCTCAAGTAATGTGCCACCACGTATAATTTATGAAAGTAATATTAGTAGTATTGTTTATGATGTATATTAATAATTTATTAATCCTTTATGAACTATTTATAAATGCAATCTTAATGGAAAGCATGGCTGACTAGTTACTCCATCACACTAGCTGTATGGGAGTTAAAGGTTGCATGCCTCCGCCCCTGCTTTTTAACAAGCCAAGTAATCTTTAGACAAGGCAACTCTCACTATTTCCTTACATGCTCCTAGGAAATTAGAAATCTGAGAGAAGCATTACAAAGAGGTTTCACCTGTAAGAAAATGCACAGAATCCTTTTTTACATCTTCTCCAATATTTCAGTAGAGCTACCACAGGTCCATTAGACAAAACTCCTTGCAGTTGTTCCATGCATATCAAAGTCTATGAAATTTTGATACCTTAGGATTCTTGTATAGTTTGGTACATCAGACCAACAAAACATAGGCCATATTTCTACGAACTGAGCAGAGGAGGGTTGCTATGTAGGTGTGCATATCCATCAATCCTTATGGTATCTACCAGAAAATGGGTGATGTAACAGAAATTACTACTATAGTCTAGACTACCATAATGTCTAGGAAGAGATCCTGGCTTGCAGGATTATTTTTCTGCCCCAGAGAATTTCTGCCTGCCAAGGTACAGCTACTTCTGCTTGCAGCAAGCAAGTTCCACTAACTTTCATGTGACAGTGCAGTTTTATCGCTGCTCTTTGCTTCTTTATGCATGCTGAGAAATCTCTTGCTGAGGCATTTGAGATTGGAGTATCATCCCCATTCATTAATTCTTCACTTATTCTTTTGCAGGAAACAGACCTCATTCTGACTTTTAATATCTCAATGCATCGTTCTTGGTGGATGGAGAATGGGCCAGGCTGCACCGTGACCTCAGTAACCCCAGCACCAGACTGGGCACCAGAGGATCATCGTTATATCACTGTCTCGGGGTGTTTTCTTGAATATCAGTACATAGAGGTGGCTCACAGTTCTCTTCAGATCTTCCTTGCAGTAAGTGTTTATAGATAACTTCACTTCCACCATCTTTTCTGGATTTCTTCTTGTCATTATCGGAATAGCAGAGGATTGTGACGTTCATTCACAAACCCTGGCTCTAAGTCTTAGTTTAGTTATGAAATTCTGTTCTCTTTCAACTAGTTTGAGATACCTACATGCAAAAACCTCCAACATACATACTTATTATTCTTCTAAGAACTGCTGACATGATACACTCTGCTTTCCTGGCCTCGATTTTGACCACTGAGTGTCCCACAAGCCTCTGATAGCAGGTTACATTCAAATGACACTATAGTATATAACTCGTGACATAACAAGAAGTTACAGCTATTGTTGTGAAAGCCAAATTGAATATAAAAGAAAATCCAACAGTAAAAACAGATTCACTGATCAGTGTGCAGGACTCAAATCTCATCAATTTCTCTTTAACCATATTAATCCATAGGCATTGGAGTACAATGGGAAAAGTTTTCCAAAAAAAAATGTTGTATATGAATGAAAATCAAACCCAGAAATCTTAAATCTTTTTTAGGAGTATAAGAATCCACTGTTACACTGCAGAAAATTTCAAAGGGATGAAAGCCACTTGTTTTCAGGGAACAATATATACTGGGGGCCACAGTTACCCAAAAAAGTGAGCAGCTTTTCCATCTGTCTATTCCCCAGTGTTTGTTATCACTCAAGTTTAACTCATGGAATTATAGCTTCATGGAATCATTTTGATTGGAAAAGACCTTTAAGATCATCAAGTCCAACCCTCAACCCAGCACTGCCAAGCTCAACAATAAACCCTGTACTTAGTGCCACATCTACACATCTTTTAAATACCTCCAGGAAAGGTCACTGAACCATTAACCTGGGCAACCTGTTCCAATGTTTGACAATCCTTTCGGCAAAGACTTTTTTTTAATATCCATCCTAAACCTTCCCTGGTGCAAGCTTGATTCTGCCCTGACACAAGCCAGGATGCCATTGGCCTCCTTGACCACTTGGACATATGGCTGGCTTATGTTCAGCCAGTTGTTGACCAGGACCCCTAGGCCCCTTTCTACCTGGCTGCTCTCCAGCCACTCTGCTTGTAGCACTGCCTGGGGTTGTTGTGACCCAAATGCAGGACTCAGCACTTGGCCTTATTGAACCTCATGCCATTGGCCTCAGCCCATCAATCCAGATTCCTCTGTAGAGCCTTCCTACCTTTAAGCCATCAAAAGGAGATAACTAGGACAATTTTTCTACCCTTTTTTTTTTTTAATTTAATGAATGATGAACAAGAAACTTAAGGAATATATAGTTCAAGGTCAATTCTGTTCCTGATGCAACAAGGTTTTCAGTGTTTCTGTGTTTAAATAGAGCTGTGTTTCTAGAGTCATTCTTTTCAAGTCAGCGTAATGGTTCAAAATAACAAACCATTGGTATTTTGCCAGCTGTAGCCAACTACATCTGCATTATATTTCCATTTGTGTTAATCTAATCGTGTTAATCACTTACATGATTACCATAAGTAAAGAGTTGCTTGTGTGGGTCAGTTTTCCAAATCTGGTGCTTGACTACTGTTTCCATTACTTTTGCATTCCCAGTTGTGGTCATGGGGTTCTTTTTCTAATAGAAATGCTAGTCTAAATTCACTATCATATGAAATGTTATGAGAAACAGAAGAATTACCTGGTACTACTCAGTGACATATAACACAAAGGAAGAAGAGCAGATACTGCTTGTTTTCCAGCAAATTAGCTGTAACAAACCCAAGCATTAGATCTGACCTATCTCCAGTTAGTAGAAAAAAATTAATCTTTCCCTTCAATTTTCTTTTATGGACACTTAAATAGAAATCGTACTTTACTTGTAAACCTAAATTTCAACCTGTGAATTGGATACTTGTTTTCTATTTGTATTTCTGTACGTTCATGACAATGATCATGCTAACGCTGACCTTGGCTTTTTCATGGACCGGTGGCACTGCAGCATGTTTTTAAGGATGCTTTCTACTGCCTACAGACAAAAAGTTACAAAGTTATCCTGCTTCATTGAGGACCACTTATATCTGCCTTTGGAAACATTATACTGAGTTTATTTTGTACTGCTTGGCTGTAAGCTCACAGGTAATGCAACTACAGAAGGTTAGGCTTCATGTAGATGTGATAATTGCAGTGGAGAGTGAAAAGAATATGACAGCTAAGATAAAAACTATAAGGCCTTCATGGTTTGTACTTTCTAAAAAGCAAGTCTTAAGGTGGGCTGTGAAATATTTCAAGGATTCCAGACAGATATTCTCCTGATGAGGTGCAAAAAATCTCATAGTCTCCAAGAGAACTTCTCACCTCAGAGAAATGTGTCCCAGAAGCAAACAACACGAGACTGTGCATCATAAAAATGCTGCTGCCAATTTTGTGTAAGTAAACATAGATTCTAGATTTTTAAGGGTGAGATTTTGGAGACTTTTCATTTCTCCTACTTCTTAAACAAAATAGCAATTAAGACAACCAGAAAGTTACATAATCCAAAAAGTCAGGGGAGTCCCCAGTGTGCACAGTGGTGGCATTCATTTTGTAGTACCAGCCTTAGAATAGTAGAGAGATAGATGTGATGATGCATAGATATTTTGCCAGCTTCACCTGAGGAGTGTATTTTGTTCAGGTTAAAAAAATAACTGGAAAAAATTGCTAGTTTAGCTCACACTGAAGTAATAGAAAATTCAGTTTGGTGGTCTCTATACATCAACCAGCAGAATGCTCATGGTTTAGAAAAACTTCAAAATAGGAAAAAATTATTTCCAAACTAATGTGTTGAATAAAATGCTCTGATAAATAAAGAATTATCCCAGTTTGGGTATTTAGCATTTATGTGTACGCAAAGCAGGGCTAGAATAACCCACAGTGATAATAAGGACAGCAAAGCAGCCACAATCACTCCTTTGTCCCATGACACAGAGCACTTATTGCATTGGGTGATGTTTGTGGAAGACTATAGCCTCTGTAGAGCCTAACAATATATCAATTCTTGTATCACATATGCAAAAAAATGACCACATAATGCACATTTATATCTGTCTTGTAGCCATTCCCATGTCAGCACATTACATCTTGCTCAGTTGATGTCATATTTTTTTTTCATGTTTATGGAAATCTATTTTGAAAAGCTTCTACTGCTTCTTTACTCAGTTATTGTGGTAGTTGCCTCTCTGAAGTGAATCAGCACCAAAATCTCAGTGCAACACACCATGTTAAGTCAATTTTTAATCTGTTCTTCATATCCATACCTCTCGCTTAATTCTTTTCAGACTAGGTCACATTGCTATCACTTTATCTCTGCATATTACCATCTTCCAGCAAGTTAAAGAGAGAAAGGGATTCTGAGTGAATGCAAGGAAGGGGAATCTCTTTCGTTCTTAAGTACAGCTTTGCAGGCTTGCAGTGCTGTAAAATAAACAAACATGTTTTGTGGGCGTGTCCTGCAGCACACAGATATATGGAACTGAATAGAACCGTCAAAGGCCAGATTTTCTCTGCTTTCTGTGAAACCCTGGGCTCTGGGAAAACATCTGGAGAGATCCAGAAGGGCCAGTGGTATCCTGGGATGCATTGGGAAGAGTGTGGTCAGCAGGTCGGGGAGGTGATCCTCCCCCTCTCCTTGGGCCTAATGAGACTACATCTGGAGTACTGTATTCAGTTCTGGTCTCCACAGTTCAAGAAAGAAAGGTGGTACAGAAGAGGGTCCAGTGGAGTGCCACAAAGATGATTAGGGCTCTGGAACTTCTCTCTTATGAGGAGAGACTGAAGGAGCTGGGCCTGTTTAGTCTAGAGAAGAGAAGACTGAGAGGGGATCTCAGTAACACACATAAATATCTCAAGAGGGTAGTGCAAGACTCTTTTCAGTGGTGCCCAGTGACCGAAGGAGGGGTAATGGCCATAAACTAAAACAGAATAAGTTCCATCACAACATGAAGAAGAACTTCTTTATATTGAGGCTGGCAGAGCACTGGCTCTGACCAGGGAGATTATGGATTCTTCCTCTCTGGAGAAATTCAAAACCCACTTGGACTCAGCTCTGGATAACCTGCTCTAGATGACCCTGCCTTGGCAGGAGGGTTGGACTAGATGATTTCCAGAGGTTCCTTCCAACCCTAAAAATTCTGGGATTCTGTATTTCTATGGAACAATTCCCTCATTTCCTGCCCTCTCCAATTCTTGGTGAATCATAGCTGAATCTGCAAAGATGAGATCTTAGCTTCATCACACTTTGACAGCAACAGTTATTTAATGCTTTGCTGATACATGCAGAAAAAAGGCATCACTTTGCCACAGCTAATTCAATTGTTTTACTGAACAAAACTAACCCTTAATGTAGCCTATGCTCACATACCAGGTAAAACTCTCCACTCAACTGTTCTCTCCCAGGGAAGTCTCATTTACAGAGCTACGACATCTTGAGCACCTGGCCGAATCCGTATGCTCTGCAAGGACCACAGCTCTGCCTGTCCATGGTGCCTACAAATTACCAAAATGAACTGGTATATGACTTGTATACCCATATGCTTCAGACAATAAAACATACTTATGTGCTTAATGGTTATTGATTCTTGTTGCTTACATTAGAGAAGCTATTTCATTTTCAGGCCTACTGGGTTATCAGGGATAGATATACTTAAATTACTGATCTCTGGAGAGAATTCTTCCAGGTAAAGAATGAGGTCAGTGATACTAATGGGGATTTGATTTGCAACTATTTGAGTTTCATTCTGTATAGTATTTACAGAGTGGAAGGCTGAATGGTAGTTCCCACCCATTCCTAAACAATAGGAGGTACAGCTGTCACTTCACCATGAAGAGGGCAGCACTTGGGAGGGACACAGTGCAGGTTATACACACCTGCTAACCTTGGCATGTAACGTCAGGGCTTAAGGTGGTCATTGACTCTGTGTATAAATAGTATTTGCATCCCAGCCTTTCAGTCATACAGCTGAAAAAGAGTCATAAGCTCGCAGTCCACAAGCCCCCCCCCCCCACATCAATGTCTAGTTATATCTACAGAACCCATGTACAATATTTTTCAATTGCACTTTTTATTGAACTCCTTTTTTTATAACAGAAGGGGGAAATCTTTTCAGTTCAGACCCTGAGCTGTGGTTAAGATCAGTGGGTTCTGCTTCCAGGTCTACCACAATGTCCTTTGGAAAATCATTTCATCTCTTTGTGCCTCTTCCCAAGTGCTGCAGAGAGGAAAACATGCCTAAATTTTTCATGTTCAGTTCATAAGACTCTATACCATTTGCATAGATAGAGATCTCTTGAATATCTTGAAAAAACCCTAAATGCCGATGACACCAAGTACAGTAAGTCCTTTGTGTGGTACAAGGAAATTATAGCAATTGCAATTGCATTTCATACAGAAATGGAGCTCAGATTCTCTATATTTTCCTTCTGCCTGAGTTTTATTCTTTGATTATGCATGACCTGCCCTCACTCCCACAAGTCTGTTCTTGCAAAAGTCAACAAATTAAAATCCATTTGTAGATCAAAACTGAAAATATGCAAATAAAAGATCAGCCTTGGAGATAAGTGTGACAGAATTATATCTATTTGCCAGCAAAGGATTAAGGGTATTTAGTATGCTTGTCTTTTACTTCTCACTTACACATTCAAAAATCTATTGATTTTAGTAGAGCTAAGTGCCCGAGTTATGGGAATAAGACTAATGTGAAGGCCTCACCTTAGCCAATTTGGGCTTTAGTTATATAGACCTCAAAAAGATGAACTGTGTAATATTATTGCAGTAAAATAAGTGGAGGAAAAGCATTTCTTAGGTACTTATCTGCATTATTGATGGTAATTTACATACCAAATAAATTAAACTATAAGTAAACTGTTACACAAAAATATTGACCATTTTCATAGTGATCCTGTCCACTGACTTTTATGTGCTGTATATTAGTCTTAATTCCTTTTTGTTCCTTCCTGTATTTAAACTTGAGTATATGCTTCATGCAGTCATTAAAATTATTATTTCATGCTTTAAAATTTGTAATATGTAATTATCCATCCATAGTATTTACAGTAAATGCATAATGTTTGGGACTCTGCAAAGTCTGCATCATGCATAATACTTTTCAAGCTCTGATGCTGTCAAATTGATTTAAACATCATGGAGCATAACTGTGTTACTAAGATGCAATAATACATCTATGAAGTTAGGATGCCAGCATCAAAATCTGCTCTGCTGCAGACTTACCACATGACCTTTGGCAGGGTGCTTAATTCATGCCAATTATTGTCTGTACAATACAAACAATGTTTCTTAAATATTTCAGAAAGATGCTGCCAGGATAATTCCATTAAACATTGTAGGTAATCAAATATTATGGAAACGTGGTCTGTGTATGTATTTAAGCACTTAGAACAGTAGAATAGCATTAATGTTCCCTGCTTCTCTCAAGGATTAATAATAATTAGAATAGGGTACTCTTAAAATCCTTAATGTTAACATAGCACAGGTGACATTAAATAGTCTCATGCCCTTGTGGAGAGATAGGAATTGCGAGTAAGAGTGTACTCTCATAGGAATTTATTTACTGGACTGTCTATATGTGCTTTAGACCTCCATGCTCAAATATGTTTCTGACAGTCTACTACTTAAAGGTTCTCGACGCTGCTGAAGAAGTATGATTCAAAAAAAAACCAAACCAAAACCAAAAACAAAACCAGCAGTACCTGTCGAAAAGAACCAGTCTTCGAAGTACAAAACAAGCCAGCCAGCCCATACGGACAAAAAAGGAGGAAAAGATAGGAAGATGGAGAGAGAATACTAGTTTGCAATTTCATTGCACCTCCTGTTACTGTGTGCAATTTTGTTCTCTGCAATACAAGACACTCAGCTATTAGACAGCATTCAAAGGAGGGGAACAAAGATGGTGAAGGGCCTTGAGGGGAAGCCGTATGATGAGTGGCTGAGGTCACTTGGTCTGTTCAGCCTGGAGAAGAGGAGACTGAGGAAGACCTCACTGCATGCAGTTTACAACTTCCTTGTGAAGGGAAGAGTGAGGGCAGACACTGATCTCTTCTCTGTGGTGCAGTGACAGGACCCAAGAGAATGGCCTGAAGTTGTGTTAGGGATGTTTAGGCTGGATATTAGAAAAAGGTTCTTCACCCAGAGGATGACTGGGCACTGAAACAGGCTCCCCAGGGAAATGGTCACAGCACCAACCCTGACATGGTTCAAGAAGCATTTGGACAATACTACCAGGTACATGGTATGACTCTTGGAGATGATACTTGTGGGTCCCTTCCAACTCGGCATATTCTGTGATTCTGTTTGACCATTTTCAGCTTTTTTGTAGGCATGATAGAAAAGTAAAAAAAAAGGGCTATGATTCAGAATGAGTAAACTTTGTATTATATGGTAGAAAATTCTCCTTAAAGGCAGCAAAAGATGAAAGTGTGTAAAAGTTTGAAATTTATGAAGTAACTGAAAAGAAGATGGTAGCTCATCAACAGTGCGCTCTCATACTGACAGGAGGGGACAAGCCAGGTGGGACAAGTCACAGAGAGCCTTGCAAGAGAATGAAGTAGTTGAATTTCACTGGAAGAAACTAAGTAGAAATGGAAAGATAAAGCAAGATGTGGAAAATCATCTCAGGTGGGTTCAGTTTAGACTGAGACACTGTCAGGAGCAAGGAGAGGATATGGCATGGGAGGAGAGGCAGGATGATCCTCTGAAGCTGAGACTCAGAGTGAGAAAATAGGTCATCAGCAGGACAGCAAAGGTTAAAGAAACAGAAGGTTTGTAAAACTTCTGCATTTAGGGCAGAAAAGGAAAACAAGCCTTTTGAAAGGGGAAAGTACTTTTTTTTTTGTGGTTTTAATTTTTTTTATTTTTTATTTGGGAAGATATTGATAAGACCTGAGCAGAGAGAAAGGCTAGAAGTTCCTCTACAGACACCAGCAAATGATAGAGCAAGACTAAAAGAATCGTGCAGCAGGTATATCAGCAGGACAGACTGCATGATAGGAGAAAAGGCAAAAGAGCAAAGGCAGAGGAGATGGGGGAGTCACAGGACTGCATGAAAAATAAAGCTGCCTAACTAATGATGTCACTAGGAATGAGGCAAGCAGCAAAATAGTGTTTCTGTGAGTCCCAAAGCATCCATGAGTGGAAGCAAACAAAACACAAGTTGGCCCTGGCTTGTGCAAGTTGAAATGCTAAAACTAAATTGTCAAGTCCTTTTGTCACAGCTGCAAAGAAACAATCTAAGAACTGGTACTGTAGTAAAGGTCTTCACTGAGTTCAGATGGTTAATACTGATCTTTTAGGAAGAGTCACCTATTGATTACCCTTCAGGTTCTGCTAATAAACCAGCATATTCCATTCCTGTGCTCAAAATACATACAATGTACTATGCTGGGGAAAAAAAATAAGATAAAGATCAGATATATTTGCTGCTAGTTCAGCAAAGCTCTTGCAAAACATCTGACCCTCAAATATAGCAGTAAACTTATTCTGAGTTCTTAATTTTCTGGTCTCCTCTAGCCATCATAAAGGTCTTCAGTTGTGCAGGAAGCACATCTTGCCCTCACTTAGATCTACCTATGCTAATTTTGTTTCCCCATCTCCCTTCTGACAGTAGCCTCTACCTCTTCTACACACATGCATGTCATACACATACCTTGCACATCAGCTACCTTCTCCTGTGCTTGTAGAGTAGTGAGGATATTTATATGCGAGAAAGGAGACGAGCTTTAGTCAAGTTTTGACTCTTTGAACCTAGTGGAGAAAAATAACATTATTTAATTAAGGCAAAGTTGTTTTCTAGGGCAACATACAGACTGAAAGAAACTTGGTTCTTAATGATATAGATTGGTACTTTAAAAAGACTGGTTTTTCACTGTGGGATTGGGCAAAATCAGCACAATGGGAAGAGGGTATGAATCATTGTAAAGTGTTAATTTAATAACACTGTCGTGCCGTGTTAGCAGAGGCAACATCAGGTTCAGACATCTTTGACATTGGCTCAGAGCACAGTATATTGCTGTTTCTCTGTTTGACAATAATGCTAAAGCGTATGTCGTTAGTGTTTTGAAGGATTGCTATAAGAGATTTTTTTATGCTTATACATCTCATCTGTTATTGCTTCTATCAAATTTTACCTGCATTTCTTCACTACTTCTTGTAAAAAATTGAATTGCACACATCAAAGCATAAACATTTTTTATAAAGCAGGGAGCTTTGTCAGTAGAATTGTACTCATTTCCCTAAAATCTTCCCTCCTTAATGAACTGTGTTTCTATAAAGCCAAGGTATATGATAATTGTCTGAAAAAATAGTTTGCTTCAATTCAGAAGAGAGAATTTGGGTTTAAACAGTCTTACCCGACAATGCACATGGAATTGTCTCTGAAAGGATTATTTCCCTGATACAATGAAAGAAAACAGCACCAGCATGAGCTGAGACAGGAAGAAGCCTCTCTCACAGACCTTCTTGCACTAGCAAAGACAAACAGTGAACGTGACTTTTTAGAGGGAGGTTGCAATTTTGATAACAAAGAGATGAACATTAGATTCATTACTTTGAGGTCTGAGGGAAGTTTCCTGAGAATTCTTTTTCACCATCTCATAAGTATTCCTTCACACAGGGGACTGTGTTTCTGGTTGACCCTGTAGGGTAGATAGTATTATGATAAAGTAATAAGATTACAGTTTCCCAGGTTCAGTGCCTCATGGCGTCCTGGGGCTATGTATGCCAGTGGTGCTGTGCTGACTGGTGGTGCTGGCTTGCTGACTTGCTTCCTTCCACAGCTGGCATTTAAATTATTCCTCTCTTCTGGTACTGGTATAGTCCTGTATTTATGATACTATCATGGCATGCATGTGAAGAGCTACATGTGAACACATTCTAGCTATACACAGGTTAGATGGCTTGGACTGGGGTCTATTTACCTAGTCTTGGTGAACCTCTACAGGTTTCTTGTTTTGAAGAGATTCTGGATAAAGAGCCTAGTCCATTTGATTTTCTTTCTATATAAATGAATTTGCATGGTAGGGAAAGCAAATTACGCTTGCTTTAGATGTAAGACTGATACTAAGAATAGCAATAACAATAAATATCACAAGCTTCTGTAATCATAAGTATTCTGCTACAACATGTAGTTAGACAAAAAGCAATACATCTTCATACTGAAAACTCATTGGTCAAGTGCCAGGTTCACCAACCCCATTCCTGACCCAGTTCTGAAGGTACAATTAACATGAGTGTTGGTCCTTAGAAATTTAAAAAAGCCCATCCAGATACAGATATACTTCAGTGTCACCATGCACAGTATTCTTGCTGCTATTACGGTACTGCCTTGTTCTGCCATATACAAAAGTGACAGCTATTATTTTGCCATTTTGTATTATATCCCAAAAAGAACCTCCAGTTCTGGAATGAGGGAACTCAGTTCATGAGTTAGGGTAATTTTTTCCTGAATATAATATAGGGAATGATAAAACATACAGCCAACTTCCTCAATTCGATATTGAGATAAACATATTTAAAAAAAAAAAAAGTGCAGAAAAAGCCAGGATATCACTGTTTTTCAAATTTGTGTTGAAACTTGCATTGTATATTTTATGTAGTATATTTCATGTTTCATTTTTGTGTGCTGTTAGCACAGCTTTCTGTGCAAAAGATAAATTGAGCACATAAAAGTATAGGTTTATCTATGAAAACATAGAATGACCTGGTTTGCCACTTTAGTCATAACTATTCTGGTCACAATAGCATGGTTCTGAAAATCATCACAATACCGTGGTCTGTTAAATTCGCCAAAGACAAACAATGTCAGGAACTGTAACTGAACCTGCATTGAGGGTACAGGTCAATGATAGATTCCTGAAATTCTGTAATACAAGTTGAGTGTTTTTGGTAGAGCTAACTACCCCACTAAAAAAAAATAATTATGCCTAAGGAAAATAAAAATCTAGGAAGCATTTAGATTTGTGTGTAAAATAAATATACTTCAGAGTATGTAAAATGAAAACAATAATATTGCGTTATGAATTCTGCATTTTTTCCCCCATTTTCTAGCATAGACAGTATAACAAACCTTTTGCCTTCCAGAAAAAAAAAAGGTACCTCACTTTCTGTGGCAACTGTGTACCCTAGGACCCTTGGAATAAGTGTCTGAGGCATGTCAAGATAATGGGGTCAGAAAACTGCTTGTAATATTTTTGATAACTGAAGTTTCTCATGCAATCTCAGAAGTAGAGCTGACTGGGAATTTTGCAAAGGAACATGATTTTTTGAAAAATACATCAGCCCTGAAATGTTTTGTCTTAACATAATGGTGTCATAAACTTCATTTAAAGTGTAGGCAAGTGATGTTTAATATAGTACCTGGTTTTCTGACAGATTTCTCAGCCAGCTGTTTGTGCTCTAGACTTTTATGGTACATTTATACTTGGATGGGACACCTCCTAAAAACTGCGACATGATTATTGATAATGTTTAACTTTTACTACAGTCTCTGTCATACGTTAAGGCCAGATCAGCTAGCACTGTCCCAGACACTGTTGGGGCAGCACAAACCAGGGAGCATCTGTGGTAGCCAGTATGGATCTGCTCATTTTGTTCTGACAGATAAAAAGAGTTTATTTGTGTGAACACATAAATAACACATAAATTGTGCCTTACCATTTGGCCTCTAGGACAGAAGACAGTCTATGGGTTATTTTAGTTGCTACTATGCCTATATACACTACTGTGCATCCCCAATGTCATGGCTATTGCGCAGTTAGAATCTGGGTTCCCTAGAGATTTAAGAACACGAACACTAACTAGATCTCCAGCTAGTTTTTGAGTCCAGCTGTGGACTTACACCTTGGAGTTCAGGAAAGAAACATGAACTGTAACCTCATACAGTGTGGGAGGAAAATTCATCTTTTCTAGGAAAAATCTTAATTTTTTAGTGCTTACGTAGCATGCAAAACAATGTGTGCAATAAAGATGCTCTGTAGACATGTCCTAAGGATTCTTGGCTCTCTGACTTCTGCAGTGCTGCAATTTTAAGGAGCGTGGAGTCTGAGATAACTTTTTATCATAAATTTCTGAATTTTCCACCTGTAGCCGAGAGTTTAAGTGACAGGTAATATTCATTAGTGAGAAAGTCATTGTTCCATCCAACTGAAGAAAATTACTTTCCCTTGAAATCAGAGGAAATCTGTTCTTTGCACGTATTCTCAGTAGACATCAGCCAATTCTCACCACTTCTCTAACAGGTGTTATCTTCAGCACTGGTTGGACAGGGAGAGAGCACATACAGGCACCTCTAGTGTGTTTGGGGGGCTTTCAAGATGGGACCCTGAGCAGCCCCATTTACCTAAACTGCAACACTATTAAGACATCAGTTTTTCAGTACTCAACTGCTTGGAACTGACTAGCATAAAGTGATTCATGCTTTCAAAACCATTAGAGCAGATATTTTTTCCCTGAAGGCAGCAGTCTCTTAAGTTCTGTCAACTTAACCTCCATTCTGGTCTGAACACAATAAAGGAAATAGCTATTTCTTAAAGTATACAATTCCATAATGAAATGTTGTGACTTTTCCTCTACTTTATTTTATTTCCATCTGTCCATGTTTTCTGCAAACATATTGGTCATGTGTGCATACTCACAACCTGAGGAAAAAAGGCATCTACAAAGCTACAGGAGCATTTGTCTGCTGGTAATGATTGTTGCCATAGATGGGAATTCAACATTGCCACGACAGAATTTATTTTTCCTTATATGTTCACAATGATCAAGTAGTGACATCTGGAATCTGCCTCAGAGGTTCAAGTCAATAAAATATTAATAGCTGCCATTTCCAGCAAGGAGGTTGTAGCAAGAACACAGCAGAGGAATCTGTGACATTTTTGTTCCTATTGTTTTGCACCTAATTAGTTAACCATGTCTACTTCCACATACTCTTCTTCTAAAGATTAGAAAAAATAAATCTAGGACCAGGATGCAGTTCCATGACTTCCATTTAGATAAACTGCAGTTTATTTTCTGTGAGTGCTCTGTTGGGAAGTGGCTACTGAAAAGGGACTGGATTCTCAGATCCTCCTCCTCACTTCCACTGAAGCTGGGGGGAGCCAGACTGACTGCACACATCTGATTCACAATGAAAACCAGACACAGAAATCAAGGCAATGCTAGGCAGTCTCATCTGAAGCACTCACCATTTTAAAAAGAGATTATAAAGGCTTTCCTTAGTAATTCAATTCTAGTGAATTCAGTCACGAAAGCAGGGAGAATTGGTGGAAGAGAAGGACTGTCGAGCCTTGTTTCAGACTACCCTATTCTTCCCATTCCTCTCATTCAGTGAGTAAGTATTCAGTCACATATACATAAGAAAAAATAATGAGGTTTAATGAATCTCCAAAGATCAGCTACTTCATAAAAGCAAATGCCACACTTCTATCAGTAAAAGGCTTCCAAGTCCAACATCGGCAGCAGAGGGAATTTCTATTTTAAAGTAAATTGCACCCAATTTCAGTAAATTATCATAGAATGATTATTCAACTTTTATCCAGTCAATGTTATGCCTCCCTAGTGAACTGGTTTATTGTCAGTATGTCTGCTTCAAAACATGTCTTCCCTGGAAAGCACTCATTCATTCAACTTCTGCCACTGGAAGCAGGCAACAGCTTGAAGCTAGCAGCTGCCCTTGAACAAAACAGGTAGAGATGCAGAAAGGCTGCCGAATCCATAGCAATAAGCACATCATGGCATAATTACATTAAATCTCCAGAATGGTCTGTACACACAAAATGCCATATGTTTTGGACAGAGGAAGCATGTATTAGCAAAACCATAGTATAACATAAGCATTTCCATTGTAGTCCTGTTAGCATGAAATTGACTTTTTATCTTGAAAATTATCATTGACAGAACAGAAGATAATATTTGACTGGTCAGCTAGTTAGCCTGAGGGGGATATAATTAATATCCTGAAGGGCAAGAGTGGATGATAGAAAGGTTTGGAGGGATTTTCCAGTTGTAACTGTGCATAATCTAATAGCTGATGCATCCATTTAACCTTTCTTTGATATGCTCTTCTTTCACCACTGCATGTAATAGCAGTTCTGTTTTCTAAATGTCTTCATTTGACTTTGAACAGGTTAATAGGATTTATTGCTTCTGCAGCCTGCCTACACAAAACAGAATGTCAATATGGACAATACCTTCTGGTCTGCCAGAGAATAATAGACTGCTTTCTCCATCCCTGCTTTTAGGAAGTGATTTAGTTTCCTGAAGATTTAGGTACAAAAGGGAGAAGTGGAGGGAGGTGGTTTTCCTGTGAGAGTCTACCAAGAGCTGGCACTGCTAAACAGACACTTGGCATTTGTATCAGTTGGTGATGCTTGCCTCATTTTCAGATGGCAGCCTCCTGATTCTCCATTAGAGATGCCTGCAGAAATTTTACTGTGGCTAGATAGCAATGGTACAAAATACATGACCCAGATACATTTCAAAGATTGCAGTGGACTCCTGCAAACATTTTCTTTTACAAACTGTATGAATTGATCTCATCTTCAAAAGAATTAACTTGATAAATCATTATTTTGTGCTCTGTCTGAACCTACATTTTAGGTTTCAACGGCTTTGCATTTTGTAAAGATGGTTCTGGAATCACTGTATATCGTAAGAAAAGGATTTTTCCCCAGGCTGTTATCTCTTTCTTGCCACAATTATTGCTTCTTGCTGCAATGATCAGAATATAACGATGCGGCAAATTTTACAGAAATGTGAGTTACATGAACTAAACAAATTGTCATTTTCTAAAATCCTTTCCAAATGTCATCTGCATGTTCATACCTTTATGGGTTGTGAAGCTCTGACTGAAAGAAGTTAGTGGCATTAAACTATCTGTAAAACGTAGGTAAGCAATATGTGCTGCATTTCCAATTTCTTTCTGATCTTGGAAATAGTACTGCCATGAGAGGCTCGCTATGATGAGCCTAAAAATTACCATAAGTAGTAGTTATTTAGTCCTATGATTTTTAAATATGTAGCTGTTTGGGCTTCCGAAAAATTTCTGATTCATTTTAATTAAAACAGTCTAGCAGAAGGTAAACAAGAAAAAAGAATGAGTTTTGTTTCATTGTTGTGTAAACAAAAAAAGAAACAAAACAAAAAAAGAAACAAAAACAAAAGAAAAAACAAACAAAACCAAAACCAAAACAAAACCGTTAAAAACCCCAACAGATTCGTTTCCAAAGTCATATGAAGATATCATCCTTTTCTGCACTTACTGGGAATTGCTTTGCGTGGTGTGATCCATCTCAACTCAGATACTAACAAGAATTCATGAACTTGCAGAATAACAAAATTAATCCCACCTATTTCCAGACAAGGGACAGCCACAGATGACAGCTGCCATCAGCAGACTGAGCAAGCACCCTGCACTTCAGCAGTGTTTGATCTGGGCAGTTTGATCTGAGAACAACTCTGAACTTTGGACTGAACTTTGCAAAGGCGCCTTCCTCAGCTCTAACACTCTTAAGAGCAACAGGCTCCATTTGATCCATAGCTCCTTAGAGAGCTCGACTCAGCACATGAAGCTTTGAACAAGTCTCAGGGGGAATTTTGAAGAGGGTATGAAAAGCATTTAGGCCATTAACTGCCTCATAGAGGAATTCAGTGGCATTTTGGAGTCAGCATATGCAGCTGCATAGATCATTCAGGAAGTTTATAACTCTTCCTCTAAATTCAGGTGTTTAAATAAAGCTTCATAAAGTATCATTCTTCTGAAAGACTGTTAAGTTTTTTTCTGTCCCAAACAGACTGCCAGCTGGAAAAGTACAAGCAGTGCTAAACTGTTGTGAGATTAGATATTAACTCCTGATTTGTGCACATGAACACAGAGGTGAATGTAGCATCATTTCTGGAAAGCTAGATTTCCAGAAATCTTTTTTTTATTTTATTTTTTTTAATATCTTAGGGAGGTGTACAAGTATCTACAATTGTTTTCCACTGTGTACAATTACCTTCAAAAATCCACTCTTCTGATAACTTTTAAAATGGGTTCTAAGAATCTCTGTGATTACATATGAAGAATTTTTTAATATGAATCCTAGAATCCAGTATTTTTCTATGCACAACAGTTAACAAAGCAAAGACTTGAATAGTGAAATTCCTATTCAACTTTTATTCAAAGAATGTCTGAGAGACTTAAGTTTCACATGAAAAAGACCTATCAGCTGGAAAGGGTGAGTGTCTGAATTGTTAAACTATTTAACATTCCTCCTTTTGGATTTCCTGCTAAAATTTGAAAGCATACCATTAGTTCATTTAGCATTTTCTTATTCTAAATTAAAGTTACTACTGGTGTTGTTTGTCGCAGTTGTTATTGCTTGATTGTTGATGCTGTTGTTGTTGTAATTCGATTATATCACGTATAATTCTTGTCACTCAAGTCAATCGCTTAGACTATCAAATATCATTCAGGGTGAAATCAAAGACTAAGCATATCATACTGTCAGATTGCTTTGCAGAACTGCCATTGCATACTATAAATTTATATTTGTTTCTTAAAGCTACCTTAGCCATCAATATACATGACATATTGAAAAGTACCGAGCTTTACATGAGTTATCAGAATACAGTACATTTGTTTGATTTTTTTTTACCCTCATTTAACATAAATGGCACTTGTCAAAATTGCAACCTGTCAACGTAAATTTGGGCATCGTTCAGCCAGATTCCACACAAAAAAGGCACTTTGACTTTACTTCGTGCAATATGGGGCCTTTGTTTGCTCTCCTTCTTGACAAATGACTGCACTAAAGCTACAGAGACAGAAAGACTGCCATGGGAGATCATACAGCAATTTGGAACATGCATAGGTTGGATTTTTTAATGACATCTCGATAATAATACACCTGTGACTAAAGCAGGTGATTGGAAGTGGAGCGGATGCATACAGACAGATGGATTAAGACAGCAGTAATTGTGCTTTCACTTGATTATAATATTAACAGGCTCCAGGTGATTTCTATTTTTCACAGCGTCACTCATCTCGACAAATCCCAGCAGGCTTGGAAGCAGAGTAGAGATGCATCCTGCTTTTCACATGAACCTGTTTCCAGTGTGAGCACTTAAGAGAGTTCTTCTGTCGAAAAGCAATTAGCTTCTGCAGTCTAGGGTGCCACTTAGAATATCCAGGCTTATGAGTTTCATCATAAAATTGACCTTTTTAATTTTTTATGCCTGAGATTCCCCACTAAAAGAGTAAGCGTTAAAAAATACAACCCTAGAGAAAATACTGAAGGCACATGTAGAATTTATTAAAGGATGTCTAGCCCTGAAGTGCTGCAGATAGAAATTCTGTCTGAATATAATAAATATGAAGTATGCATTATTGTGTCCTTAATTTTTAAATAATTGGTGTCATTAGGTAGCATAATGATACCAATTACATAAAAAGCATAGGAAAGCAATATGTGCTGCATTTACAGACTCACATTTTTCCTGTAATAATTGCTTTTCCATACAAATAGTGTCTGCTTGCTGATACCTTTGAATAACTAAGTACAAATTATCCCAATGTTTCAGAGTTTGTTTTGCTTTTTTAGTAGCATTGCCTGTCTTGGGAATATACTTTCTGACAAAATTTTACATCATTTTATATAACAGAGACTTTCAATAGGCATTGACATTCGTAATAGGCAAAGAAATACCTCTTTTGCACAGACAACTCGAGTAACACTATTGTCAGCAATAGTATCATCCCTCCGTCTCTGAGACCTATCAAGTTTCCATGGAGACACTGGAGATTTTCAATAGGGCAAGACTGCTCAAGATTTAAAGTACGGATAGATGTTAAGCTTTAGGAATATCTGGCAGAAGCTGAGGTAGTTTTAGAACAGTACTTCAGTACTTTTGCTCTAAAATTTAATAGCAAGTTTCACTTGCATCTCTACTACTTAGACTGAAAGAGGACATGGCAGCACTTTTAACCCTACTTGGAAGTGTTTTGAGGTCAGCTAAGATTCCTGAAGCTGACATCTATTCCTACTTATGACCTACAATATCTCTACAAAAATGATCCCCTGTTGTAGAGAGAGTGCAGAGAAGACCCAATGTAGAAGGAAAGAAGGAAGCAAGAATATGCACCTATACATATATGTGTGTGTGTGTTTAGGAAATGAATGAAGCAGAACTCACTGCAATCTATATAGAAGAGTTCTTTAGCTGATGTGTTGTGGAATATTAATATAACGTAAAGAAATTGTCAAGATTTATGACTTGTGTGACTCATTTGTCCGTATTCAGCTTCAGACCCAGCCCCTGCTGTCTGAATAATAAGTTCTAGAAAATCAGCAAAGACGTTGTTATATAGACATTACATAGGCATCAGAATAACTTAGTGAACAATGTTTCAGCATAAGCCGTAAATTAACTCAGTTCCCTTATGAATTTATTGGGTTAATATTGTACTCTGCTCTAAATGATGAGACAGGAGAAATAATTTTTGCTTTAGGATGGGCTATCCTTTAAGAAAGAATTGAATTGTTTTGTTTTCCAGGGGGAAAGAACAACAAAACAAAAATAAGCAAAACAACCAAAAGCCACAAGAAAATCCACCTATCCTGTGCCCTTTAATCACTTGCAAGTCCCCTTCTTCTCACCTCCGAAACTTTTCCAAGCAGCACACTAGGCCACTTCTCTTTTTTCCTCTGCTCACTGGGAAAGGTCAAGATAATTATATTGTATACCCTCTTTCTGTCATTTCACAAGAGTCCACTTTTGCAGTTCTAAAACTCCATTTCTATAGCCTTTCTTTTGTCTTCCTTGCTCTTCCTACCAGATGGTGCTGGTTTTCTTGCACCTTTTTCCATGTTGGCTTAATCACCCTAAAGCCTAATGTTTTGGCTCAAAGCTCTGGAAAAATTTGAATTTAGGTAAAGGATTCTGACTACGCCTATCTTAACCCTTTTCCTAGTCATACAATTTCTACTTGTTTTCTAACAATTCCTCTCCAATTAGCAACTACTCTCTGTTCCAAAATCCTCTTTGAAACTTCCTGTTGTCTTGTTCTCATGGCAAATACTTCTTCTCAGCTTTTGCTCCATGCTGTCTTTACTGTGCATGTTTGTCTTTTATTATTTAGACACTAAGTCCATTGGGGTACAAGATGTCAGTTTATTTATGTTTATAATACTCAATGTAGTATTATTGCCCTCTGTAAAGCAATAGTGGAGGCACATAAAGACTGATAAATCAATTTGAAGGAAAGCTTCCAATGATTAATGAACTTGTCATATCAACTAGGACACTTTTTAATCATTTTTGAGGTACTGACAAATGTAAGAGCTGTTAATTATACCAGCCACAGCCTGCTTAGTGCTCATGCAAAGTTTTACTATCATTACAGTGGCAAGAATTTCCTGAAGTTACTTTGCCATTGTTTCCTTTCTTTCACAATACCTTCTGCAATAAAGTATTGTGTATTGGATTTTGCTTGTTAATGAGTTGTTTCAGTTTAAGGTCCCACAAGCTACACTGTGAGGAGAAGGAGCACAGGCAGACATGGAGGACACAAGCAGTCAACAAAAGAAAGCACTGTACTTAGAAAAATAATTTTCCTATAAGTATTAGATTGCAACTCCCTGAAACAGAGTCTCTGCTTTCAAAAAACCAATTTCTGGCAGATTGCAGAGGCTATTCCCCTTTGGTTTTCCAGCATCAGACAGGAGATGGGAATGGCAGACCCTCTCTCAAGGGGCTGGCAGCTGCTTAAAAAAACAGATGGGACCTGACAGGCTATTTCCAAGAGATGGAGTCACTGAAGCAGGAAGCAGGGATGCCTGAATGACTATGGGGAAAGATCCTGCTTTTAAACGGGGTGAATCGAGGACTCTTTTGACAGGAGGCAGCCTCCTTTCATAGGCTACCAACTGTTCTGTTTGTTATGTGACGTTCTTATCAGTCAAAGGTTTTACTATGAATTGTGAATTATTTGGTTAGGGTAATGTTTGACCTGTGCAACAGAAGCTATCTCTACTTGTTTTTGACAAGAACCATTTGTGTTGCTTTGCCAGTTCATGCCCCTCCCTCAATCTCCATGTAAAAGACCCACCATGCAGATCACATCATACCTCCTTGTCCTGAGCCAACAAGGAACTTGAAGCATTCCACTTTTTCTTATTTCTTACTAAAAACTAAAAAGAAATTTTTTTTCTGAAAATATTTGAAATTTAAACAGTTAGAGGTCTACTTATGACAACCTTTGAAATTCTAATCTCTCATCTTGAAAATATAATTGAGTGTTTGCAGAAGATGCACATCGCATCTGCCAGAAAAGGGCTGTCCCTGAGGAGTTAGCTCTGTGCTTTGCAGCCGTGCAAGCAGGTACTCCTCATCACCAGGTGCAGGAAAGTGTGCCAGCTTTTTAGCAAATGATGAGAATAAGCTTCTGCAGAAAAAAAATAACAAAGGTTGGATGAAAAGGGCTGACATGCAGGTCTTGATCTAGTGTGCTGCACAAAGGGGTTAAGCTTGTAGTTTTTGGAGAAAGATAGAAAGATGGATACTCCAGAAGGCTGCTCAGCTTTTAGATACTCATTCTACTTAAAACAGAAATCTACTGAAAATGCAGATATAGATTTGGACCATGGTTTGTGTGCAAGACAATGTGTTTGGTCTCTTTCTCAGTGCAGGAAAGGATCCGTGAAAAAAGACTGAAGTCCTATATACAAGGGGTGTGTGAAAGTCCACATTGGAACCGGTGGTCGTTTCAAACAATTGTCTTGGAGCAGGTTCTTTCCATCCTTGACAAAAGAGAAATATAATTAAAATTCACCAACAAAGGAAGCAAGAATCTAAACATGGCCTGAACTCAAGAAGTGAAAGTTGTTGCAGAGCCCATTAGTGACTCTGCACTTTAAGTATCCTCATGTCTTCCTGCTCCTGGGCTGTGGCAGGGTCTGCTGTGCCCCCATTGAGTCACTACTGATGTCATGGATGCCCCTGAGAGGTGATCTGTGGGTACAGTGCTTGCAACTCCGTGCCCCACCCTCTCATTTACAGCTAGGGGATTCTTAGAAAGCAACTTTATCATTGCACCTTGCAGAGCTATTCCTGACACAACCAAGAGGAGTCATTATTAGGGTCAGACAACATTATATCTTGTCAGACATTATATCTTGTATGGATGTTCAACATGTTTCTAAGCCTCTTTCTCGGCGCGGCCTCGGGGGTTGCCCCCGCGGTTCTCGCGCGGCCTCGGGGGTTGCCCCCGCGGTTCTCGCGCGGCCTCGGGGGTTGCCCCCCGCGTTCTCGCGCGGCCTCGGGGGTTGCCCCCGCGGTTCTCGCGCGGCCTCGGGGGTTGCCCCCGCGGTTCTCGCGCGGCCTCGGGGGTTGCCCCCGCGGTTCTCGCGCGGCCTCGGGGGTTGCCCCCGCGGTTCTCGCGCGGCCTCGGGGGTTGCCCCCGCGGTTCTCGCGCGGCCTCGGGGGTTGCCCCCGCGGTTCTCGCGCGGCCTCGGGGGTTGCCCCCGCGGTTCTCGCGCGGCCTCGGGGGTTGCCCCCGCGGTTCTCGCGCGGCCTCGGGGGTTGCCCCCGCGGTTTCGCGCTGCTCGGGGGTTGCCGAGGTTCTCGCGCGGCGCCCCGGGGGTTGCCCCCGCGGCGGTTCTCGCGCGGCCCGGGGGTTGCCCCCGCGGTTCTCGCGCGGCCTCGGGGGTTGCCCCCGCGGTTCTCGCGCGGCCTCGGGGGTTGCCCCCGCGGTTCTCGCGCGGGGCCGCCCCGGGGTCCCGCGCGGGGCCGCCCCGGGGTCCCGCGCGGGGCCGCCCCGGGGTCCCGCGCGGGGCCGCCCCGGGGTCCCGCGCGGGGCCGCCCCCGGTCCCCTCCCCCCCCAGCGGGAAAGGATAGAGGGAGCCTCGCCGGCGTGACCTTGTGCCCTCGTGAGAAAGGAGAGAGAGGAGAATTGAAGCCTCGGAATACACAGAGGTTTGCCGGTCTGGTTTGGGGAGGGGGGTGGGGTACCAGGCAGGCTGTGGAGGTCCTCGGACTGGAGGGTGGTCAGGTAAGTAGTGCGTGGGAAGATATGAGGAAACACGGTGGGGGGAGGACAAGATCAGAGTGGTTAATAGTTTCCTCTGGGGCTTGGAGTTCTTGGTCGGACTGGGGCCTAGAGAGGGCCTCGAGCCCTAGATGGGTACGGTGGCCAGAACCGTTTCGCTCGTTTGTTTGTTTTTGGTTCACCCGTGGCTACTGCCCAGGTTTGGTATGTCCTGGATTTATCTGTTACATCCTGTAAGGTTGGTCAGGACAAAGGGCTGTTCCTGGGTGCTTCCCTGGGATTGAATATAGACAGATGGCAGAAACCTAGGTAGTGTAAGACTTGGCCTAATCATTTTTAATAGTAAGAATGCAACCTGTATACCCCTATGTGGTTGCGAGCTACGCTGGCGATGGTACATGCCTTCGGTAGGGTCACCCATGCCAGACAGGTCAAAACTACAGGGTCGGATACAATAAATCTGTGGGCAGGATGAGCTCATTAGCCTTCTGGCAGTCATCCTAGGAGAAGGTCAACTCTAATCCCAAACCCGGGCAGATGGAGCTCTCTTAGCCCTGTAAGGCCATCCATCTAAGAGAAGGTCACTCTAATCAAACCTACATCCTGAGGACCTCACTGCCACCGTCCAAGCTCGCTCGGCCCTGGCATATGAACCTCAGGATTAAAGGGTGGGTTCAGTTCCGCGCATACTGCATCTCACCTAAAAAATCCATTGCGCAGGCTTGAAGGCTTTACCCACATGCAAAAAGTCCTGTAGCGACGGGCGAGGGTCGAAACGGCAGGTGAAAGGTGCACTGGGAGCCGCAGACTCAACCCTGCATGCAGGCAGTTCAGGATATTGGTCATTTGAGACTGACCGGAGATGACAGTCTCTTGAGGCAGCACCCTGAACGACCAAGCAGCCTTTCCAAGGACAGCACTGCTTGCTCCACTCGGAGAGGGGCCTAGAAAAGGTGGCCTAAACAACGCTCATCTCCACTTTCACCCGGTTGGTTAACCGCAGGCCAACGGGCATCTTCCTCCAATGCGGTCGCACAAAGAAAAGTCAAAGGCACGCACCTGCCTCCAAAGGTGTACCTAAATTAACTCTAGCATGTTGGAACATCAGAACCATGCTCGATTCTG